>NC_054476.1:82868666-85802508 GCF_017639515.1 Carcharodon carcharias | reverse complement strand
CCATACTTGACCTCATGCTTACCAACCTGCCTGCCACAGATGCATCTGTCCATGACAGTAATTGTAGGAGTGACCACCGCACAGTCCTTGTGGAGACGAAGTACAATCTTCACATGGTGAATGCCCTCCATCGTGTTCTGTGGCACTACCACTGTGCTAAGTAGGATAGATTTCAAACAGGTCTAGCAACACAAGATAGGGCATCCATGAAGTGCTGTGGGCCATCAGCAGCAGTGGAACTGGACTCAACCACAATCTATAACCCCATGGCCTGGCATATCACCTGCTCTACCATTATCACGAAGCCAGGGGATCATGTCTAGTTCAATGAAGAGCGCAGGACGGGGTACCAAAAGCAGCACCGGGCACACCTAAACATGAGGTGAAGCTACAACACAGGACTGGTTGCATGCCAAACAGTATAAGCAACAAGCATTGGACATAGCTAAGTGATTCCACAATCAAGGGATGAGATCTAATCTCTGCAGTCATGCCACATCCAGTCATAAATGGTAGTGGACAATTAAACAACTCACTGGAGAGGGGGCTCCACAAATATCTCCATCCTCAATGATGGAGGAGCTCAGCACATCAGTGCAAAAGGTAAGGCTGAAATACTTACAACAATCGATCCCACCCTCCTCTGGAGGTTCCCAGCATCACAGATGCCAAGCTTCAGCCAATTTGATTCACTTCATGTGATATCAAGAAACAGCTGAAGGCATTGGATACTGCATAGGCTATAGGCAATATTCCGGCAATAATACTGAAGTCTTGTGTTCCAGAACTTGCCGCACCCCTAGCCAAGCTGTTCCAATAAAGCTACAACACTGGCATCTACCCAGCAATGTGGAAAATTGTCCAGGTATGTCCTGTGCGCATAAAGCAGGGCAAATTCAAACTGGCCAATTACTGCCCCATTTGTCAACTCTCCATCATAAGTAATGGAAGAGGTCATCAATAGTGCTATCAAATGGCACTTGCTTAGCAATAATACGCTCACTGACGCTCAGTTTGGGTTCCACCAAGGTCACTCGGCTTCTGACCTCATTATAACTTTGGTTTAAACATGGACAAAAGAGCTGAACTCCTGAGGTGAGGTGAGAGTGACTGCTCTTGACATCAAGGCTACTTTTGACCAAGTGTGGCATCAACGAGCCCTAGCAAAACTGAAGTCAATGGGAATCAGGGAAAAAACTCTCTGCTGGTTGGAGTCATGCCTAACACAAAGGAAAGTGGTGCAGTTGTTGGAGGTCAATCATCTCAGTTCCAGGATATTACTGCAGGAGTTCCTTAGAGTAGTGTCCGCGGCCCAACCACCTTCAGCTGCTTCATCAATGACCTTCCTTCCATCATAAGGTCGGAAATGGGGAGGTTCGTTGATGATTGCACAATGTTCAGCACCATTCATGACTCCTCAGATATTGAAGTAGTCTGTGTCCAAATACAGCAAGACCTGCACAATATCCAGGCTTGGGCTAGTGGAAAGCAACATTCAAGCCACACAAGTGCCAGGCAATGACCATCTCCAACAAGAGAGAATCTAACCATTGCACCTTGGCATTCAATTAATCCCTCACTATCAACATCCTGGGGGTTACCATTAACCAGAAATTGAACTGGACTAGCCATATAAATACTGTGGCTACCAGAGCAAGTCAGAGGCACAGAACCCTGCAATGAGTGACTCACCTCCTGACTCCCCAGAGCCTGTCGACCACCTACAAGGCACAAGTCGAGAAGGTGATGGAATACTTTGCACTTGCCTGGACGAGTGCAGTTCCAACAACATTCAAGAAGCTTGACACCATCCAGGACAAAGCAGCCCTCCTGATTGGTACCCCATCCACAAACATTCACTCCCTCCACCTCTGCCAAATAGTGGCAGCAGTGTGTACCATCTACAAGGTGCACTGCAGAAACTCACCAAGTGTCCTTAGGCAGCATCTTCCAAACCTACGAGCACTACTATCTCGGAAGACAAGGGCAGCAGATAAATGGAAGCACCACCACCTAGAAGTTTCCCTCCAAGCCACTCACCATACTGACTTGGAAATATTTTGCCATTACTTCAATGTCACTGGGTCAAAATCCTGGAATTTCCTCCCTAACAGCATCTTGGGTGTACCTATACCACAGGGGCTGCAGTGGTTCAAGAAAGCAGCTCACCACCACCTTCTTAAGGGCAATTAGGAATGGGCAATAAATACTGACCTAGCCAGCAATGCCCACATCCTATAAAATGAACTTAAAAAAACACCCACACTCATCATGAACTCCAGCTCACAAACTGTACTGTGACCCCAACACCACAGTGAAAAGATAAAAATGTGGCGTGTGAAGTCACACATGGGTTGGATGTGCAGTTTGCAAGCTGCAAAGTGCACAGGTTGGTTTTTCCTGAGCCCAGAGGAAGATTCAACCCCGTCATCAACATTATACTGAATGGAAAATAAGTTGTACATTCAAATTTAAAATCAAAACTTAGCTGGACTTACCACTATATATTTTGAAATAATAAATGTAGGTCCAACCACATTGAGCTGTTTCATCAGTGACCTTCCCTTCATCAGAAGCTCAGAAGTTGGGCTGTTTCCTGATGGTTGGATAATGTTCAGCATCATTTGCAACTGCTCAGATACTGAAGCAGTCCATGACTAAATGCAACAAGGTCTGGACAATACTCAGGTTTGGGTTGATAAGTGGCAAGTAACATTTGCACCACACAAATGCCAGGCAATGAGAGAGTTTAACCATCTCCCTATGACATTCAATGACATTAACATTGCTGATTCCCCCACTCATGGCTGAATCCCCCACCATCAACATCCTTGGTGTTACCACTGACCAGAAATCGAACTGGGCCCGCCACATAAATACTATGGCCACAGCAGCAGGTCAGGGGTTGGGAATTCTGCAGAGAGTAATTCACCTCCTGACTCCCTAAAGCACTAGCTGTCCACCATCTACAAGGCACAAGTCAGGAGTGTGATGGAATACTCTCCATTTTCCTGAAAGAGTGCAGCTTCATCAACACTCAAGAAGCTCAATACTTCCAGGGCAAAGCAGTGCACTTGATTTGCACCCCATCCACCACCTTAAACATTTACTCCCTCCACCACCAACGTACAGTGGCAGCAGTGTGTACCACCTACAAGATGCACTGCAGCAACTCACCAAGGCTTCTTCGACAGCAGCTTCCAAACCCTATCACCTAGAAGGACAAGGGCAGCAAATGCATGGGAACACCACCACCTGGAAGATTCCCTCCAAGCACACAACATCCTGACTTGAAAGCATATCGCCGTTCCTTTGTAATCGTTAGGTCAAATTCCTGGAACTCCCTTCCTAATAGCATTGTGGGTGTAACTACATCACATGGACTATAGCAGTTTAAGAAGGCGACTCACCATCACCTTTTGAAGGGCATTTAGGGATGGGCAATAAATCCTGGCCTAGATGACGATACTCAAATCCCATGAACAAAAAAATAAAAAGTAAAAATATAACTTAGTTATGGTAGTTTCGATATCAATATATTTTAAACACACTAGATTAAATAGTTACATTTTTCCTTTTTTAAAATTCCATATTTGATCCAATCCATCTTCTTCCCTCTTGGTTTTTCTCCTACTGCTTCAACTATTAAACCTTTGTGTTTTCTGTAATGTCATTAATTTCTGAGCCTCGGTTTAGACACAGTCACACACTCAAAATGTTATCTGTTACATTCACAGATACTGCCAGATGTGCAGGGAGTGTTTCAAGAAATTTTTGTTTTTCTCTTTAATGCTATTTCTATTATTTGATGTAGCGATCATCCATCATTGAATATTCCCTCACCTTACTATAAAGCAGGTTATAAGCACTTTCACTAAAATTTTCTCTCACCTTCATTCTGATTGAATTAAAGTGCTTGCTAATCTTTAACTTTTTCAATTCTGATGTTTGTAAAGTTAATTTCTGTTTACTCCTATACTTCCTAAATTGGAGTTTCCAGCAATTTCTCTTCTGTAGATTCAAGATCATGGAGGGGAGGGGGGCTGGTGGGGGTGTGATCTAATGACCTTTTAGCTGAAGTTAAAAAGCATGACAGTTGTAAGAAAGTTGAAAGGCCCTGGGTGTGGTAGGTGTTGGTGGGGGAAGCTAATTATTCTGCAACCAAATTCAGCAATTATAACAAGGTCTCCCATAGTGTTCACATTATAGGGTGTGTTGTATGTGTAATTTCCCCTTAATATATTCTATGTGAATTCTGCATTTAGAATCTTAATTCCTGGCATAATGGTACCAGACCCAGGCAAGTCACTCTTGCAGTATTTATCTATAATCACCGTAGCATACTTCCTAATATTCTAAAAGGTCTGTTTTCTTTATGTTAGGTTTAAACCTGCATTATTTGGGAGATCCACTTATATAGTCAAATTTGAAAAATACCTGGTTGTGAAATTACTTACGAAAAACAAACCTTGTGGTGTGGGCATCAATGAACTGTCTACCTGCATCAAAATAATAATCTATTACAAAAATATTATAAAATTAGGAATCTAAGTGACAACATTGAATTTAATTCATTTCTTACCACATTTTCACTCGCAAACAAGGCACTTCAAGTTCAACACTACACCTAAGGTAAAATCCATCTTCTGCAGTTATCTCTGCAGCCACCTTATAGAAATATGCAAAAGGATCAAGATGGAAAACCGTTTTCAAAGATGAACTACATCATGTCAATTATGAAAAGAAATTCCAAAATATGAGTATGGCTTGTTTCCATGAATACTATGCCAATAACAAAAAATTCAAAGGCTTATTTATTTTACGTTATTTTAACTTTACAGTACAGAAACATGCTATTTAGTGTTTACTTTTCACATGAGGCCTCTCTTACTCTATTTACTTCATCTCACCTGATCAACATATCCTTCTATTTCTTTCTCCCTCACATACTAATCTATCTTCACCTTAAATGTGTCATACTACTTGCCTCAAGCATTGGCAGCAAGTTCCACATCACAGAAATCTCTGAGTAAGTAAATTTTTCCCAAACTACTTATTCATGACTATATTACATTAATGGACCATAGTTTTTGAATCCCATAAAAATGGAAATACATTTTCTCCATCTACCCTATCCAACCTATTCATAACTTTAAAGTACATGTGAGTACACTCTGAGAGATCGGATATATAATTATTTGGACAGCCAAGGACTGATTAAGGATAGTCAGCATGGCTTTGTGCGTGGTAGGTCGTGTTTAACGAACCTTGGAGAGTTTTTCGAGGAGGATACCAAGAAAGTAGATAAAGGAAAGGCCGTGGATGTTGTCTACATGGACTTTAGTAAGGCCTTTGACAAGGTCCCACATGGGAGGTTAGTTCAGAAGGTTCAGATTCTTGGTATCCATGGAGAGGTTGTAAACTGGATTCAAAATTGGCTATGTGGGAGAAGACAGAGAGTGGTAGTGGATGATTGCTTCTCAGACTGAAGGTCTGTGACTAGTGGTGTGCCTCAGGGATCTGTGCTGGGACCATTGTTGTTTGTTGTCTATATCAATGATTTGGATGATAATGTGGTGAATTGGATCAGCAAGTTTGCTGATGACACTAAGATTGGAGGCGTTGTGGACAGCGAGGAAGGCTTTCAAAGCTTGCAGAGAGATCTGGACCAACTGGAAAAATGGGCCAGAAAATCGCAGATGGAATTTAATGAGGAAAAGTTTGAGGTGTTACATTTTGGAAGGTCAAACCAAGGTAGGACATACACAGTAAATGGTAGGGCACTGAGGAGTGCGGAGGAACAAAGGGATCTGGGAGCTCAGATACGTAGTTCCCTGAAAGTGGCGTCACAGGTAGACAAGGTTGTAAAGAAAGCTTTTGGCATACTGGCCTTCATAAATCAAAATATTGAGTATAGGAGTTGGGATGTTATGGTGAGGTTGTATAAGACATTGGTGAGGCCAACTTTGGAGTATTGTGTGCAGTTCTGGTCGCCTAACTACAGGAAGGATATCAGTAAGATTGAGAGAGTGCAGAGAAGATTTACTAGGATTTGCCGGGTCTTAAGGAGTTGAGTTACAGGGAAAGATTAAACAAGTTAGGACATTATTCCTTGGAGCGTAGAAGAATGAGGAGAGATATGATAGAAGTTTACAAAATTATGAGGGGTATAGACAGACTAAATGCGGGTAGGCTCTTTCCACTTAGATTAGGAGAAATAAACATGAGAGGACATGGCATTAGGGTGAATGGGGAAAGGTTTAGGGGGAACATTAGGGGGAACACCTTCACTCAGAGAGTGGTGAGAGTGTGGAATGAGCTACCATGTGACGTGTTAAATGCGGGCTCACCCTTAAGTTTTAAGAATAAATTAGATAGATACGTGGATGGGAGAGGTCTGGAGGGTTATGGATTAGGTGCAGGTCAATTGGACTAGCAGAATAACATTTCGGCAGACTAGAAGGGCTGAATGGCCTGTTTTCTGTGATGTCGTGTTCTATGGTTCTATGGTTCCAAAAGTGCAGCTGTCTTCAAACAGATCCAACTTACGCTAGTGGAATGTCCAAAACACAACTTGTGAGCTTTACTCTCTCAAGAGAAGGTCTAAAACTGCTGAAGTTATTTGGAGAATTAGCGTACCCTTTTGGATAGGTCCAGGAACACCTTTGGGACAGGTTAGGTGCCCTTTGTGATTGTTAAATTTAGACATGAAAGTGTGTAAAAAGTGGATACACTTACTGGAGCTGTCAAGCTGATTGGAACTGTCAAGCTGCAAATGCACTTTAAGCTCATTGGAACTGTCAAACTCATTGGCCAGAATTTTTCCTTCAGTGAGCTAGGGACAGGGCCTGCTTGCCGATGCGAAAATGACGTGGGATGACATTGGGGGGAGCCCTCGACGTCATCCCGCCTCATTTAAATATTCAGGAAGGCGGGCAGACAGTGCAATCAGCTGTCCGTCTGCCGACCTATCAATGGCCAATTGAGGCCATTGACAGGATAATTAAGCTAACTAAAGGCCCTTCCCATCCAACCATAATGTTGGTGGGCAGGCCAGGAGCCCCATGAAAAAACATGAAACCTCATCCGCTGGCGGGATGAGGTTTCGTGTCTGTTTTAAAAAAACTTTAATAAACTTTATGTGATATTTATTAACATGTCCCATCTCGTGTAAATTGTAAATTTTTTTTTTTATTTTTCTGTTTTTTAAGTTTATAAAACTTTCAGCGTTTTCCCTGAGACAGCACTTAGTCTCAGGGAGATGTGCGCTCTTCTGCACACATGCGTGAAAGGGCACACTTTGACAGATGTGGAATCCCTCCCCCTCCCACCCCCCCACACAGGAAGCACATAGCGCTTCTTATCAGGTGGCCCGCTGGGTGGGCCTTAATTGGCCCACCAACTCAAAAGTGCGGTGGGGCCCATTTCGGTGGCGACGATCGGCTGCCCACCCATCGCCAAGCCAGTCGGGCCCGCCCACCCATCAAGAGCAAAATTCTTCCCATTGGAACTGTCAAGATGTCAAGGCATTTATATCTCCTTGCCTTTAAATGTTTAAATGCCTTTAAATGTTTTAAAAAATCTGCAGTTTAAAAACAAATCAGTGCTTTCTATTTCACTTTGTCTGTTGACATAAACCTGAGGGTTGACATTATGGGATTTGTGCTGATGACTGATTTCACCACCTATCATTATCACAGTGGGGTGTCTATCAGGTCACAAATATACCATCAACTAGCCTTTCTGTTACTTCCTCAAAGAATACATCAAGCATGCCTTTCCTTTTAGAAATCCATGCTGACTATTATTTATAGTTTCTAGATGTTCTTCTACTTCATTGTAATCCTATCTCAATATTCCTGTTGTTATTGATGTATCTGTAGAATATATTTACTTTTTACATTATTTTGATAATTTCATTTGTAATTCGTGTTTGCATTCCTAATTGTATTTTAAATGCCTTTTTCTCCTTTATTGCCTATGTGCTTATTGTATTTATTTTTTTATAGATTTAATGTTACCCATAGCTCTTTATTTATCCACAGTGTTTGGAATATTTGCTAAGGGCTGGAGAGGAACTTGCAGGGGAAGGAGGAGGATCCAGTGGTTGTGGTCCACGTAGGTACCAATGACATAGGCAGGATGAGGAAAAAGCCTCTGCATAGTCAGTATGAGGAACTAGGCACCAAGTTAACAAGCAGAACCACAAAGGTAATAATTTCTAGATTATTACCTGAGCCATGTGCAAATTGGCATAGGACAAATAAGATTAGAGAAATGAATGGTTCAAGGACTGGTGTGGGAGAAGTGGGTTCTGGTTTATGGGGCACTGGCACCAGTATTGGGGAAAGTGAGCTCTGTACAGTTGGGGCAGTACACACCTGAACCGTGCTGGGGCTGGTGTCCTTGTGAGCTGCATTACTAGAGAAGTAGAGAGGGTTTTAAACTGAATTGTTGGGGCAAGGGATCAAATTTGGGAAGATGTGGCAAACCAAAGAGTAGAGACAAGGCAAGACAGACAGGTATTAATACAGGAAATTATAAATAGACTGTGACAGGAAGGGACATAGAGTACAAATCTAAGAATAAATCAGCAGATAAGACTAGGTGCTACAAAAATAATAAAAAGGGCAAAACTAAAGGCTGTGTCTAAATGCGCATAGCATTCAGAACAAAACAGATGAATTAATAGCGCAAATAGAAATAAATAAGTATGATCTGATATTCATTACAGAGACATGGCTACAGGATGACATAGATTGGGACCTAAATATTGAAGGGTACGTGATCTTTAGGAAGGGCAGAAAGTTAGGAAAATGTGGAGCGGTGGCTCTGTTAATCAACAATGGTATCAGCACATTAGAGAGGGATGACTTAAGTTCAGGAAACAAGGATCTGAATTTTACCCTTGGAGGGGACGCCTGAAGTTGGCGGGGCTGGAAGCAGATGTAAAACTGGCTCCCAGCTGAGATTGCGCTATGAATGTGATATTACACTGGATTAAGGCCCGCCCAGCTTGAAATGCGACTTCCGGTTGGTTTTTCTATACAGGGTTGGAAACATGTCGGGCGCCAAGTCTAATGGGGAGCCGGCGAGGTGTACAAAAACAGAAGAGGCAACTCCCTGAAGGCTGCCAGGGGTTGTCGGAGAGGCTGAGGGATTTGTTTTGAAGCTATCCAAGAAGTGTCTGGTTTGCAGTCATGGCCTCAGCATCTGGTGGTCATAGAATGCATGAGGGCAAGTTGGCTGGGCACTCTGCCCAGTTTTTCAGATGAGTGCTTGGGAATGCTGGTCGAGGAGGTCAGTGCCAGGTGGCAAATCTTAATGCCCAAGGATGGCAAGAGAAGGCTGCCCATCTGAACAAGAAGGCCTGGACAGAGGTCGCTGCCCAGGTCAGTGGGCACAACGTGGTGCACTGCACATGGCTTCAGTGCTGCAAAAGGTTCAATGATCTGCGGTCAGCAAGGGTAAGTGCAGAGATGGCATGGACCTGTGCAGAGAACTTTAGTTGGGTGCCCATTTCTCGGAGCGTTCAGGTGTCTAAGTGTGTGTATGCCAACTGGCACTGAAGCCTGCCCTGCGAAGGGATGTCAGCACGACTGACCTCAGTGCCCTGCAGGGAGAGATGTGCTCCACTGAAATGGCCCGCCTAATGCCCGGGTGGGTGGTGGAAATCAGGAAAGGGTCTTCAGGAAGACAGAGCAATAATGAGGATTTTTATTTTTCCCTGCCAGGAGGAGCAGTCATAACACTGCAAGGCACCGCAGAACGGGTGGAGGAGTGTCAAATCTCTGCATACTCACAAAGCATGAAGGCAATGCACTGGTGCTGGAATGCCACCAGCCAGCTCGCTCCTCTGGTCGTGGTTAGGTGGGAGTCGTGGATGAAGGTAAGAGTGCAGGTGACAGATGAATGTGAGGTGGGTACTGGAAACATAATGGGCTTCTCGCATCAAAAACTGAATTGTCGTAGCCAGAGAGCCCAATGAATGGCATCATGCAGCATGTCTGCACTGTCTCCTCAGCCTGCCTAGCATGCATGGCGACTATGATGATTGAATGTACTGACCTTTTACCTTCCTCCCACAGATGCGCCATTCACAGGAGCTGCCAGTGACCCTGAGGGCACCCATTGAGCTGTGAGAAAGATATCACACCAGCACCAGCATCACACCATCTCTCTGAACCTGGCACCAGCACAGATATCACACATCGGTGGGCATTAGTTCTTTGATTCCGTAGGTAATGCACAGCAGTGAGGGCACATCATAATCACATGAGAAGCTGGCAGAGGCAGAGAGTTCCCAGGGAGCCAACAGTGGGAGCACAGCTGGAGACCAGGACTGTACTGTGTCCGAGGCAGATAATGAACCTCTGGATCGTCAATCAGGTGGAGGGTGCTGGATGTCCAGTGGGATGTGCAGGGAGATCTGGTGGAGATCCATGAACGTCTGTGTGCCATGTTCTCCATTATGGAGGAGTCCATGCAGAGCATGAGTTCTGCGTTGACCCTTAACACCGAGTGCACAGCCTCTTCCATTGAGAGAGTGGTGACTCTCACGGAGTTGCAGCTTCAGAAGCAGACTCAGGGGTTCCTGAGGTTGCACTTGGACCTGCCTCAGGAGGTCACTACCAGTGTGAGAGATGGATGAGGCACCTAGTCTCTTTGCTGGCACTCATCTGAGAAACGGGGCAGAGTACCCAGCCAACTTGCCCTCATGCATTCTATGACCACCAGGTGCTGAGGCCATGACTGCAAACCAGACATTTCTTGGATAGCTTCAAAACAAACCCCTCAGCCTCCCCTCAACCCCCGGCAGCCTTCAGGGAGTTGCCTCTTCCATTTTTGTACACCTCGCCGGCTCCCCATTAGACTTGGCGCCTGACGTTTTCCCAACCCCGCGCACAGAAAAACCAACCGGAAGTCACATTTCAAGCTGGGTGGGCCTTAATTGGCCATCCAGTATAATGGCGGGCAGAGAGGTGCAAAAGCACCTCACACTGGCGGACGAGCTGTCATCTCTGTGGACTCCTCTGAGGGAGCTCCAGATGAGGGCACCAGCTCCTCTGCCAGTGGTTGCTGCTGAGTCTGATACTGTGATGACTGAGGAATGTCCAGCCATGTCCAGCAGCCAAAGGACGACCACCAAGGTCATCAGGCCACCAGGACAACAGAGTCGTCAGCCTGCCTCCAATGCCACTGACAGCGAGGGTGGTACAACAAGACACAGATGTAAATTTATGGCACCTTGAGCACAACAGGGATGTTTCATGAGTGACATTATTTGCGTTAATTGTTTTGATGTTTGTGTTAGGAATGGACGCTTTGTTTGTTCTTTGTATTTTGTATGTGAAGTAACATAAACATTTATTTGACTTAAATGTGTTGAGTTAGCTGGATGGCTTGAATACAGATGCAGCACAGGCTTGTAAAAGTATGGCATTGTGTGGTGCTGGCATACTGGGTTGGGTTCTCAATTATTGATTGTTAACAAAGGAGACAGTGCCATTGGTTGACGAGGCAACGATGCCTTGGATGCTTAGCTGAAGGTTTGCTGGATCAAAGCACTCCTGGTGTCCATGCCTCCAAGAAGGTTCCTGTCATCTGCCTCGAGGTTCTCACCTTGTGCCTCCCCAGCCTCTACCTCTGAGTCATCTTCCCTGGCCTGTGGAGCTGCCTCATGTTCCTTAGCCTCCAGTGAGTACCCCTTGACAGGGCTAGGTTGTGCAGGGCACAGCATGTGACGACTATGAGGGAGACAAGCTCTGGAGGATGCTGCAATGCGCCCCCCCGATCAGTCCAGGCATCTGAAGCACATCTTCAGCAGCCCAATAATCCTCTCCACCACCGCCCATGTAGAGGCATGGGTCTTGTTGCATCTCTCCTTGGCCTCAGTTCTTAGGTGGCAGAGTGGGGTCATCGGCCTCCTCTTCAAGCAATAGCCCTTGTCATCCAGGAGTCATCCATCCACTCATGCAGGAGCCACAAACAACCTTGGTAACTGTGAGTTCCGAAGATGTAAGCATCGTGTGAGCTCCCAGGGTAACGGGCACAAACTTGGAGAATCTGTGACCTGTGGTCACAAACAAGCTGAACATTCATTGAATGGGACCCCTTTCTATTTATGAAAATTCCGGCTCAACTGCTAGTACCTTGATGGCCTCGTGAGTGCAATCTGTTACACCTTGGATGTGGGGAACCCAGTCATCACAGCAAAGCCTTGTGCTCTCGCCACCTGGCTCACCCTGTCTGTCCGGAAGTGGATGAATGTGTGGATGTGTCTAAAGATAGCATCAGTCACGAGCTTGACACAACTGTGTGCAGCTGATTGAGAAATGCCACACAGATCCCGCACTAAGCCCTGACAAGAACTGGAGGCGACATTCAAAACCACTGGCATAGGGTGTCCACCCAAGCAGTTGGAGGCTATTTCTAGCCTCTGAAATTGTAATTATACGGTATGACAGAGTATAAAAGAAGAGATAATGGGAGCTTGTCAGAAAGGTACAGCAAGAATCATGACGGATTTTAATCAACTTATAGACTGGAAAAACCAGAGGGCAAAGGTAGAGCAGATGAAGAGTTCATCAAATGTTTTCGAGATAGATTCTTAAAATAGCATGTTCTGAAACCAACCAGAGAGCAGGCAATATTAGACCAATTATTGAGAAACAAGATAGGATTAATTGATAACCTCATAGTGATGGCACCCTGTAGTGATTGAAGGTACAGCCTTTCCTACTGTCTTTCAGAGATCACATGGTTGTTCTTGGAGACTCCGACCAATGAGCCCGAAGCTCAGGTAATCCATGGGAGGCGGTTGGGGGGGCGTGCATGGCTTTTCTAGTCAAGGACCTAGTCCAAGCATGTGGCTTCGGAAAAGCTCTCTGTAATAAAGTTATCTGTTTCAAGTTGAAACCTGTCTGGTACGTCAATCCTTTACATTTGACGACGAGAGTGAGATAGCTCTGACGCTGCACCTCGCCTGTGAATGTGAGTACATCAGATCTTAAGAAAAATGAAAAGTATACTCACCAGTCATGCCACTGTTCAGCAGAATCAATCCTTATGACACGGCTATGGAAGACTGGAGCCAGTGTGTAAAGCGCCTTGGTTTTTATTTTGTGGCAGATGAAATTACCTCAGAGAAGTAGAAAGCAATCCTTTTGAACGTATGTGGTAGCAAGACTTACAATCGTATCCGCAGCCTGACGGCCCCGAATGGGCCCAATTCTAAGTCCTTTAATGATCTCTTAAAAATGCATTTCCAGCTGAAGCCATCCGTGACAATGAAGAGGTTTAAGTTTAACTCCCGAGTAAGGACCCCGGGAAAGTTAATCACAACCTATACAGCAAAGTTGAAGCAGTTGACTGAGCACTGCGACTTCGGAGACACACCTAATGATATGCTGCAGGCCTGATTTGTTTGTGGAGTTCAGGACGACGCCATTCAGCGCCATTTACTCATTGAGATCAAAATTGATTTGAAACGTTTCTTGGGAATAGCACTAGCCATGGAAAGTGCTGCGAGAGTCTCTCAGGCTTTACAGAATGTACAACATGGCGCTGTTCTTCATGTGGGGTGGGAACCTACCGCTGGGCTTGGTAAGAACAGCAGAGATACAGCAGCGAAGCGAGAGGTAATCTTTGCTGCTAGACAAATGAAAAGGCCAACTGGAAGCATTTCAGCAGCAACCCCAAGGTTAATCTGTTATAGATGTGGGGATAACCACATGCTGGACATCTGCAGAATCAAGGAGACAGAATGCCGTTACTGCCATAAGAAGGGTCATGTGGTTAAGCAATGGAGGGCGAAATCAAAAAAAATAAAGCAGCAGACCAAAATGATTGAAGTTAATAATATACCAATTTTTTTTTTGTTCATGGAATATGGGCACCACTGGCTAGGCCCATCCCTATTTGACCTCATTCAAAGGGCATTTTTAAGAGTCAACCAGGGTAAGGACAGCAGATTCATCTATTTAGGATGATAAACAGAATCATCTATCTAGGACCCTGAATGACATTAATGAACCAGATGGGCTTTTACAACCATCAGCAATGGTCAGATTTTTATTGAATTCAAATTTCACCATCTGCTGTGGTGGGATTTGAATCCAGCTCCCCAAAGAATTACCCTGGGTCTCTAGAGTCCAGTGAAAATACCACTATGCCACCACCTCCCACATATCTATTCCTTGTACAATGTCACAGCAGTAAAAAAACAACCTATTACCGTCACAATCCAAGTGAACGGGAAGCCACTAATAATGGAGGTAGATATGGGAGCCTCAACCACAGTGGTGGGAGAACACACATTTAAATACTGAAATGAAGGTACCCAGCCACTGAACCTGGAGCGAACAATGGCTCAATTGAAGACATACACTGGAGAATCCATACAGATAAAGGACATCGCCAGTACCTGTGTCCTATAGGCAACAGACAGCCCAGCTTCCAGCGATCATCATGACAGGTGAAGGATCTAGTCTTCTGGGCCAAGACTGGTTACAAAAAATTAAGCTCAACTGGTCTGAAATATTTCAGTTGAGAACAGTAGAGCTGCGCAAACTTTCAAATCTGGAATGAAGGGTTATCCGAAAGTACTCTAGAAACTCAACTTTCCCACTTTCTTCTCAAATATCAGACGGAGCCTCATTCAACTTCAGGTTCAACACCGTCTGAATTATTGATGAAACATTGCCTACAAACAAGGTTAAGTCTGGTGTTTCCAAACTTAGAGGGGAAGGTAGAGAAGAGTCAGAGTAATCAAAAATTGAATCACGATATTCATAGCAAATCTCAAAGATTCACTGTAGGAGATACAGTTTTCGCGTGGAATTTTGAAAGTGGGCCTTGTTGGGTTTCTGGTACAATTGTCTCAGAAACTGGTCCCTTGTTCTTCCAGGTGGAAGTGGAATACTAAATTGTTCAAAAACATGTGGATCATCTTATACTGGAGAGACATTCCAACAACCAGCTATTCCACCTGTTATAAACGTCAAATCATCAATCCTTGAGGTGACAGATCAACGTGGAATAGGTATACGAGATGTCTCTGTAGAGTTGCCTAAACATGAAATGCAACTTTCTAATGATGTACCCGATACTGCAGGTCCTGATCGTGTCGATTCAGTGGAAGAACCTCAAGTAGTAGAGCTACACCGCTCTAACCGAATAAGGAAACCACCTCAGAGAATTAATCTTTAATCACCTGACTTATATACGTGCATATGTTGTGGGTTATTCAAATGTCCTGTGTAAATAGGAAGTGTAAAAAAACTAAAGGGAGAGGACATGTAGTAATTGAAGGTATAGGGCGCAAACATCCCAGGTTTGCACTATGTGTGGTAACGGGCGGGTAAAAGGGCGCTTTAGTGAGCTTTTATGCTGTATTGTCCCAAGCCCACCATATTACTTCTGCATTCCCGGGAACCACGATGTTTCCATGGCGGAAGTGTTCTCATTTGCCCACCATGCCAACACCTCATTGCTTCATCACACCAGGTGCCATGTTTAAAATTCAGTCCTGCTCATATATCTCAGCCCATGACTACTGCAGGGAAGATGTCCACGAAAGGCAAAAAGACTGCAGCCCCCAAGGTTTAGCAACGCATCACTGGAACATCTTTTGGATGCCATGGTGGCCTGCTGTGATGTCCTCTACCCCCCGTTCTACTGCAGGATGGGCAGCACCGTAACCAACCAGGCTTGGGAGGCAGTGGCAGCGGTGGTCAGTGCCAATACCCTTCAAATGAGGACAGCCACCCAGTGACGTAATAGGATGAATGATCTCCATCGTTCCGCCAGGGTAAGTCATTCTTCTCACACTCTCAACTCAAACACTCACAAACCCATCACACATTCACAGGGATCTCACTCACTGGCAATTCAAGGGACATCACCATTCACTCTCTCATACACACCTTCATTGTCCTCATCCCATCAAAGGGACCATTCACCACCCATACATGCCAGGCATACTTATCATCTGGCTTGGCAGGTGTCCTGCTTATACCCTCTCCAGTGCTACTCATGCAGGGCAAGCTGGCACACGACAACATGGTGAGGTCGCGGACTGGTGGAGGAATGCATGAAATCAAGGTCCTCACAGACTTTGAAAACAGAGCCATCCAGCTGGCCAGCGACGACCTGGACCTGTGCTGATGATGAGGTCGGTGGTGCTCTACCAAGTGAGGGTCCAGCAGTGCAACATCCAACAGACAACCATGCTGTGAGTGATGTGTCCTGTTTCACAGGCCACTGCTAAATACTAATTATCTCCCCTTACTTCTGCAGGTACATCTGGGAAACAGCTGACAGAGTCCACGACCCAGGGCCTCCAATCAAGTCCCGAGGAAACCTCTGAAGAGGAATCTGAAGGCACCCTCCTTGAAGTCCCGTCACAGCGCTCACCCACACCCTCCACCAGTGCAGAGATGCACACCTCGGTGGGACCTAGCTTTAGAGTAGCCTTGGGATCACAATCTGGTGAACACATCGCACTGCCTGATCAACAGCAGGCGGCGGGTGGCAAGGATTTCCCAGGTGTCCAGCACTCGGAGGACTGCTGAAGGCCAGAAATTTGCTAAGTCCGAGTCAGATGGTGAGCCTCCGGACTCGGTCATGTCACAGTTGCTGGAGCTGCAAAGGCAAGCTCGGGAACATCAGGAAGGGATGTCTGCTGTGGTCCTCAGATTGTAAGGCATGATGGAGCAGTCCGGCTGCCTTCAGGCTGAGGTGATAGAGATCAATACTGATAGGATGGCGGCCTCCATGGAAGACTTGGTCCAGGACATCGCTCCTGCACTGCTCCACGGGGTCAACTCAATCATTGATGCCATAGTCGGCCTCCAACAGTATGCACACGAGAGGCAGCTCGATCTCACTTCTCCTCAAGGAGTCAAACTGGTGCCCTTGGGCACCCATAGGGAGAAGGATCAGTAGGTGTCCCCCCAGGGCCATCCATCCAGGTCACTCCAGGACTCCAGGAGTGTCCGGCCCATCCGACTCCCTTCTTCCTGTGAGCTTAGTGGCTTCAGCCCCACAGGCCGAGGTGGGTTTCACTACCACACAGCAGGACCCTGAAAGCTGGCTGGGGCCCTCCCGATCTCGGCCCTTCAGAGGACGCCCACCAAGGTCATCATAGGGTGTAGCAGTCAGCAGACTGCATCCTCCTCCGCTGTGGATGTCCAGGGAGGACCAAGATGTAGTGGCAGGGTTAGGAAAGTTAAGAAGAATTAGTTGCGCAGCCTTGGCACAGGCATTAATCACTTGTACATACTGTTCATTATTGTCAATAAACTCCCAAGAATGTTTCCCTGCCTATGGCTCTTTGTTCTGATGAGCAGTGTTCATATCACTCAGATGTGAAACTTTTCTGCACAAGATAATGGCAGGTGTCTCAGTCCAGGGCCTCTTTCCTGTGCTTTGTGCAGCCTTGAGTCCAAAGCAATGGACCGGCCACACATTGCCTGGACATTACTAATGCCTGCACCTCGTCGGTGCTCATCATTATTGCCATAACGTAGTGGGCAGGCATCACACAGTTCCATCATTTTCTTTGTGTGCTCTCAGCACCTTTAAGGCAGGGCTGGCCCCCATCTCTTCAGCATCTGTGACCAGTGACACCGTGCACCTGAAGGGGGTCAGGTGCTGAAGGTGAACAAAGGATCAGGTGATTCTAAAGTTTCATGGCTGAATCTCTATGCTATGGCCCTGAACACAGAGCGCCAGGCAGGAGCCAGATACTCTCAGAGGCTATGTGAAGATCTGTGCCATGTCCTCATTGCATGTCGTCATCATCCTCCTGCATTCGAATGACTAGTAGAGCCTCCGCTGCGTCACCATGACAGGAGCATTATCACAGACCATGCTGCCAGAAGCCAGGCAGGAATTAAATCTTCACACATGCATTGTGAGGATCTATGGGGTCTCCTCACAGCATGTTGTCATCATCCTCCACAAATTTAGCAGCTATGAGGGACTTCCGAGCGCACCTACCTTATCTGGGCAGTGCAAGGGCCTCATCCCCGTCATTGTCGCCTTCAAGGACCTCCCCACTCTCATCCCTGTCGGTGTCCTCCTCATCCGAGGAGACCTCCAGCTCCTCCATCTCCTCCTCAGGCAGCTCCTTTCCTCTTTACAGTGCCAGGTTGTAAAGGGTGTAGTAAGCAACAACAATGCATGGCACCCTCTGTGGACACTATTGCAGGGCTCCACCCGACCAGTCCAGACACCGGAACCTCATTTTCAGCATCCTGATGGTCTGCTCCGCCAAGTTGCGAGTTGCAGCATGAGTCTCATTATACCGTCGCTCTGCTGCAGTCTGAGGCCACCACACAGGCATCATCAGCCACGTCCTCTGTGGGTAGCCCTTGTCCCTGAGGAGCCATCCCTGCAGCTTCTGTGGACCCTGGAATACGCCAGAGATCTGTGACTGACTGGGAATGTAGGAGTTGTGCATACTCCCTGGAAACCGTGTATGGATTTGCAAGATACATTTCTGGTGGTCGCACACCAGCTGCACATTCAGTGAATGGAATCCCTTGTGGTTGATGTAATTGGCCACATGTTGTGATGGAGATCTGAGTGCCATGCGAGTCGATGTCAACCCTGCATCTGTGGGAAACCTGAGATCTGGGCAAATCAAATCACTCTTGCATCCTGGCTGTCCTGGTCCTGGGCGAAATGCAGTTGTGTGCCCTTGCAAAGATAGCACCCGTGACCTCATGGTTACATTTGTGAGTGGAGGCTTGTGATATCCCACAGAGCTTACCTGTGGAGCCCTGAAAAGAAGCCACTGGTGTATGAATTGAGCATGGCTATCACTTTCATGGCCACTAGCAGGAGATGGCATCCATGTCCCTATGGCACCAAATCCTTCAGCAGGTGGCAGATGTGACCGACCAGTTCCCTAGACATGCGCAGTCTTCGGCGATCTTCACCTGCAGGGATGAAAGACGGTATCTATAGAATCAGGGTGTCACTAAGTGCCGACCAGCGATGGTTCACTGTGGCTTTTCGGCGGCATGTGTGGGAGCCCCAGCCGCCCCTTTTTCTCGAGGTTCTGCTCCTCCCTCGAAGGGCTGAGTGGCCTACTCCTGCTCCTAATTCATATGTTCATATGCCTTTTGGTGGAATACATTTTTCCTGAATTCCCTTTTGAAAAAAATTCCCCATTGCTTTGGCATTTTTCCAGTTGACTTTGTCAAATTCTATTGTCATCTTTAAAAAAACAGCTTTTCAAATCTATTACTTTAGTATTTAATAAAATATTTGTCTCTCTAAATTATTAACTTCAGCCATATTATGTTGTAATTGCTACTACCTAAATGCCTCATACTTGCTTCTCTTATCTGCTCTGGTTTATTTATCATTACCAAATCCAGCAGTGACTCCTGTCTTGTAGGTTCCTTATATATTGGATAGGAAAGAAATCCTGTGCTAAGTGTAAAATTTCCAATCTTATTACCATTCACTACCTCTTTTTATGAGTTAATTTGGAGTAACTGAAATCTCCCATGATTATTATTTTGATTTTTACTTATTTCACAGATAAACTTTCCCCCACTTCCCTTTGAATATTAGGTAGCCTGTAGTGCCCTATGAGCATCATCTATGTGTTCTTTGGCAGGAATTGTCTGCTGTCATTGGCAGCAGGTGTCATGGTGGGAGGGGGGAGGAGGTGCAGAATTCAACGGGAGAAATCGATTTCGCGCCAGCGTGAAATCACAGTGGGATCATCTGATGGTGTCTGCCATGGTGGAAGGTGAATCCTGCTGGAGGTTGGCGCGAACCCGATTTGCATCTCGCTAATGGGATGCAAAGTGAGGCCCAACCGGAATCACCACCCCACACCCAATTTACCATTACGCTGGTGGGAAAACATACTGGCCCAGAGCACATCTGGACAAAGGTGACATGCAGAAGTCTGGGCTTACCTTTAGGGCCTTGCTGAGATTGTGCATATCTGAGGAGAAGATGATGCTAGAGCCCTACAGCTACTGGACTCTGGAGGAACATGTGCATCACATGCCATGTAGATTCTCGTGCATATGGCTCTGCCGCGAGGCAGCTCTTGGAAGGTGGGAACTTTCCATGCAGCAGCTTCAACTTCACTGAGGCTTCTGAACTTCATGGACTTTGCCATGGGCTCCCACCATCCTCCATGGTCTCCGTTGGTGCTTTGGGCCTGCTTCAGTACTTCACGGAATTCATGGACTGGTACAGATGATCGGTGGAGGGGTGGAGGGGGGTGTTGAGAGGAAGGTCTAGGTGTAGGAGAGGAAGGTGTACCGAGGGAGTATACTGCAAATATGCGATCTTCAGGTCGGTGGGCACTCGCGGGTATTGGAGCCATGCTTGCCATCAATTAAAAAGCCACCTAAGGTCATTAAAAAGTGCAATTTTGCACTCATCGCACAAGCAAAACAGACAGGTGGGCAGCCCACATTTTGCAAAACCTCATCCAAGGGTGGGGTAAAAAGGATCAGCAGCATTGCCATTGTGAGTAGTGAGAAGTTTAGGAGATAGTTTGCTGCTGGTTGCTTATTTGAACTTGACAGCTTCATCTCTGTTCTGAGCTTCATTCTTAGCATTTCTAGACTTCATTTCAGGATTTTGACCATGTGGACCCTTCCAGGTATCAGACAGCCTTAATTTATCCTGGTAATGGGAATTGTGGTCTCTGCTGAAGGCATCTGCTCTGAGGAGAAAGAGGGGGGCAGAAGGGACAGGAGGCCATGTGGCCCAGTGCAGCTTCCAGGGCAGCGACCTGTGGATGGAGAGGCACAGGCACAAGCGGTGCAGGGTCAGTACATAGTCCAAGGCAGAAGGGGTTGCAGAAGACACCACTATCCTATTGCCAGCGTTTAAAGGCAGCGATGCAGCTACCTCAATATGTCTGAGATGCAATGTCAAAGGAAGCTCCACCTCTCCAGGGAGATGGTGACCTCCATTTGTTAGATGGTTGCACCTGAGATCACCTCCAACTATGTGGACATCCCATGCCAGTGGCTCTGAAGGTCACAGTGGTTACCAACTTCTATGCCTCCGGCTCTTTCCAGGGGTCAGTGGGGGATCTTTGTGGAGTTTCCCAATCAGCTGTCCACAAGTTGTATCAAGCTGATGACAGAAGCTCTGTTCAGGCGAGTAATGACATTTATTAATTTTCATCCGGACGAGGCTAGCCAGGCTGAGCAAGCCAGAGGCTTTGCAGCAAGTGCTGGGGTCCCTCACATCCAGGGTGAAAATGACTGCACACATGTGGCCATCAAGGCGGCGGCAGGTCAGCAGGGTTCGTTCACAGGAAGGGATTCCATTCCATGAACATCTAGATAGTCTGTGAGCACAGGATGCATATTCTGCAAGTCTGTGTAAGGTAGCCTGGCAGCTCCCATGATGCTTATTTCCTCAGACACTCCCAGGTGCCGAGGCTATTCAGTGCTCCAGCCCAACTGGATGGATGGCTGCTGGGCGACAAGGGCTATCCGTTGAAAAGGTGGCTTATGACTCCTCTCTGCCACCCAAGAACAGAGACAGAGTAGGGTTATAATAGGAGTAATGCCTCCACAAGGACGGTGATAGAGAGGACCATAGGTCTTCTGAAGATGAGCTTCTATTGCCTGGACCATTCAGGGAGAGCACTACAATACCTCCCAGAGTAGGTGTCATTGATAGTGGTTTTTAATGCAGTGATTGATGACAAGGATTTGCTCCTGAAAGGTAAGTGACCGTTAAATTGACAAGCATTGTTAAAGTATTTGGAAGCTTTAAAGTACATTATCTTCTGGATAAAGTGCTCTTTTGTATTCAACAGTATAGCGATGTGTCATTTGGACCCATACTTTAATCTTTACATTGATTCAAGTCTAGACATCTGTAGAGCTTTTGATGCAGTGGAGGCATTGTTGACACACCTGTGCAATGGAGTCCCATTGTGAATACTTGTCTGAGTTCTAAACTCCACGATGGATTAAGATCAGCAAGATTTGCCTCAACCACTGTCAAAAGGACTGTGAGCTTTGTTTTGGTTTTATGAACAATTAATCATTGGATTAAAGTTTTCTAAAGGGGTGGGTGGGGGGGCAATGGCAAAGGGCTAGGGTGATGAACACGTGTTCAGAACTAGGCCAATGTCCCAGTGAAGAGAGCAGGCCTTTTAACCTGCCCACCTCAGCATCTGCCCACCTCTGTTCTGTCTCAAGCTAACTTCTGGAGTTATCAACCTGGACTGCAATCCGTCCCCACCATCCCGTCATGAAGACAGCAGGCATTGCTACTCAGAAGGCAAAATTGCGACGTTGGAAAATGACCCAAATCGTGATTCTACCTCGAAGGGGAAAGTAAGTTGCCTGGTCTAATTCCATTTATCTGCTTGCTCCTTGTGTGCTTTGATGCTTGTTTCAAAAGTAATTTAAGCACTGCTTCAGCAATCAGACATGGAAAAGAAATCCACTTTATAACCAACATCTGTGCAACTATTTTTTGTAATTTTAGGAATACCTCAAATTGGTGCCCTCTTATTTCTATCTTGCCAACCAGTGGATACATTAAACCACTAGTTAGCTGATCATAAATTTAACACCACTAAAATGTAACCTGAATCGAAACTCTATTTTTAAAAAGTTCTTAAACCTCCCTATAGTAATAACTCCTCAAACCTACATACTGCATCTTTTCTATTGCTTTAATGTTTTTTCCAATGCTCCAGATGTGCCCTTGGGCAAGATTTTCGCAGAGTCAGGCTGACTCTGGAGACCTTTAAAAATGGCCAGTGAGGTCCAGATGCAGGAGTCCCACCTTCATCTCTGGCAGATCCAATTTTTGCTATTGGGGAAAGGGGCATTGCAGGAATAGCATTAACAGGAAACCCAAACTCAGCAGGACCATTTGAAATTAATGCTGAGTTGAATGTTATGATGCAGCATCCACGAGGGAATCTTGACCATGCTTTGTATTTATTTCGAGATGCATGCACTGAATTCTGAAGTGATAAGACCTCCAAGACTTCAGAGTTTTTTTTTACATTAAATTAAACATTTAGTAACAAAAAAGATTTCGAGCACATGCATAGTTCTACAAATTACTGCTATAATAACTCCTAAAACCCCTAATTAATCTGGTTTCCAGTTGCACCCCTGTTAAGGCAATGGTAAAAAATAGATTTTATAAGGATCCAGGCAAGTCAACACAATACAATACCCTGGACAGTGGAATTCAAAGTGGCTTTTCCCAGCTTCGGTGTGTGTTGACAGCAGCTTAATGCACAAATACTGGAGGCTCCTCACATTTCTGGTAGATCCTACAATGCCTTCCCTGACATATAGCCTCTTCTCCTTTATACATGTTTCTCCCTTTTAATGTAAGTTCCATTGTTCCCATATGTCTTTGGAACTTTTCCTCTCTCATAATATAAATCTTTTCATGGTGCCAATATCGTCAGTAAACTTTTGGAAAAATAAACACACTGCTTGGTCTAACTTCTCTGGCTAGGTGTAAACATCTTACAATCTCTTTGAAATTCAAACTGCCCTGATTTATCTAAAAAAAATGCAAATTCTCCTCAATTTACATTCTAAGACTTCAGCCATGTTTACGTATTTAGCATTTCAAACCTAGCTTCTTTTGATGAGTCAAAGGCTCCAGACCACCTTTCTCCAATTCAATTCAAGCCCCTACATACACACAGAGGAACTATCCAAACTCCACTATTAACTTACTTTTACAATAAATCACATTAATATTATGAGAATTATTATACTTATGTGGCAACCTCCTCCCTAACGAGAAAAAGAGCCGTCATAATTTAAAAAGATGGCTTCATTTTCTCAACCCATCTTACAGTACCTCCTAGAATTATCTATATACTCACACTATTACATTACCAGATGCATGTATTAACATAATAATATATATATACAAATCTTGCTATCAACCAAAATCA
Source organism: Carcharodon carcharias (assembly GCF_017639515.1). NCBI lineage: Eukaryota > Metazoa > Chordata > Chondrichthyes > Lamniformes > Lamnidae > Carcharodon > Carcharodon carcharias. The sequence goes on along the minus strand of NC_054476.1, from coordinate 85,778,561 downwards.
CTTTAGTCCAGTGTCCGGGTTTTAAATGTCCAATTTTCCTTTGAGTTTTTAAATTTCAACAATGCATCTGCAATTAAATTTTCTTGTCCAGCCATATGTATAATCTATAAATTAAATGATTGCAGTAATAAATTCCATCTTAACAGCATTGCACTTCGGTTTTGAAATTTGTCCAGAAACTTTAAAGCATTGTGTCTGTATAAACAATTGTTTCTGATGAATTACTTGCAACATAAATCTCAAAATGCTGCAACGCGATCACCAGACCCAGAGTCTCCTTTTCGATCATTGAATATATTCACTGTTGAAAAATACCCTATAGGTTTCTCAATTCCAGTTTAATCTTCCTGCAACAGCTCGGCCCCAATGCCTATATCACTTGCGTCAACGGCGAATGTAAATTGCTTGTCATAATTGGGTACTGCCAAAACTGATTTCATAAGTCAATAGTTTCCAAACTGTCAAATGCCTTCTGACACTCCTGTGTCCATTGAAACCTCTTGTTCCTTTTTAACAGTTCAGTTAATGGAGCAGCCACACTGCTAAAATTCGGTACAAATTTCCGGCAAAACCTACTCATGCCCAGAAATCTCAAAACTTCTTGTTTTGTTTGTTTTGTTGTAGGTATGGGGAAATCCATGATAGCTTGGACTTTCACATCTCTTGGGGCAACCTTACCATGTCCAAAGGTCTGGCGTAGATATGTAACTTGTCCTTTCGAAATTCACTTTTAACCATGTTCATCATCAATTAGCTTCTTGTAGTCGATTAAATAATTCTTCCAGATGTAAGTGCTCCTCCAACATTTGACTGAAAACTATCAAGCCATCAATATAAACAGCACAACTGCTCAAGCCTGCAATTACTTTGATTGTCAGTCTTTGAAAGGTTGCAGCTGCATTTTTCATACCAAATAGCATGATTTTAAACTGATAAAGTCTATCTGGTATCACAAAAGCCAATATTTCCTGGGCTCTCTCCGATAACGGTACGTGACAATATCCTCTCAGCAAGTCAATCTTTGTGATAAACTTTGGTTGTCCCACTTTCTTAATGTGACCTTCCAACCATGGTATAGGGTATAAATCCGCTTTTGTCACTGCATTCAGCTTTTGGTAGCCCACACACAGGCCAGAATTCTCCTGTCAGCGATTTTGGGGGGGCGGCCCGCTCGCCGATGGGAAAATGATGCTGGATGATGTTCGGGAGGAACCCCTGACGTCATCCCAGTCCATTTAAATATTGAGGAAATCGGGCAGACAGCAAAATCAGCTGTCCGCTCACCAACCTGTCAATGGCCAATTAAGGCCATTGACAGGCTAATTAAGATCATTAAAGACCCTGCCCGTCCAACCTTAAAGCTGGCGGGCAGGCCAGGAGCCCCAGTGGGCTCCTGATAATACATGAAACCTCATCCACTGGATTTTTATATTTTTCTATTTTGAATGTTTTTTTACACTGTCAGTGATCTCCCTGGGACACCACATAGTCTCAGGGAGCAGTGCACTCTTTTACGCGCATGCGCGAAAGAGCACACTTTGACAGATGGGGAATCCCTCCAAACCCCGCACAGGAAGTGCATAGCACTTAGCGCTTCCTATCGGGCAGGCTGCTGGGAGGGCCTTAATTGGCCCGCCCACTTAAAATAGCGGCAGGCCCTGTTTCAGCGGCGGACTTCAGCAGCCCACCGGCCACTGAGTCAGTGGGGCCCACCCGACCATAAAGGTAAGAATTCTGGCCACAGTCTTTGTGTTCCATCTGGTTTCGGTACCATCACAATAGGTGAACTCCCATTACTGCAACGAGACTGGATATCATTTTGAAGAATGAATTCAATTTCCTTCCGAATTTGTGATAACTTTGCTGGATTTAATCAGTAAGGATGTTACCTTATCAAAGATGAATCTTCTACACTCACATCATGGGGAGGATAGTTCTCTCATCGGGCGGGCTTGGCAGGGGCTGTCGGGAAGATGACCACCACCTGCGATCGGGGCTGGATCGTGATTTTGCGCTGTTGGGATAATTAAGGACTGCCCAGCATAAAAAGCAAATGGCAGCACTCAGCATGGGGGAGGGGGGTGGAGGGCGAGCGTGAACTTTGCGCATATGCGCTTGAAAATCTCCCTGAAAAACAGAGCTGCCTCAAGGAGATGAACGTTTTGCAAAATAAAAAATAAAGGTTTTAAAAATATTATAAAACATGCCCCCTCATGACTATGTCACATAAACAGGGATATGTTATTAATTACATTTTAAAATTCTGATTCTATTTTTATTTGCTGTTGGAAACCTCATCCCGCCCATAGATGAGGTTTCCTAAAAAATGCAAAGGCTGCTTGGCATTTTTGCCTGCCCACCAGCCATAAGGTTGGGTGCGCAGCAAAAAAATTTCTCTCAGTTAACTTTTTAATGGCCTTAATAGGCCTTTTAATTGTCGGCGGGTGTGCTGCCGACTCTGGCACGCACCCACCGACCGAAATATCACGCGATTGACCAATGATGTTGAGATGTTCGCCCAACATCATCGAGCATCATTTTAGAATGGATCAGGTTGGGCGTGCGTCCACCCACTGAGCTAAAAATTCTCCCCCATGTGTAGTTAAATTTGTCCTCCCCAGCTCATTCCCACAAAGAGCTTTGTGTGACTACAATAGCCTCTCCAAATCACTTTGACTCTTGGCCAGAAGGTAACTCAATATTACATTTAATTTTTCAATTTTCATTATCCAATTTGATTAGAGGAAAATCAATTTCAGAATCCTTCATTCCCACTTCTTTCTCCTTATCTACCACCACTAATACCTCCTTTTGGTCCTCTTCCCCCTCAAAGTACCTTTTAAGCATATTTACATGAGACACCCTGCTTCTTTCTTCTATATGGAGTATTTATTAAATAATTTACTGCACTCAGTCTCTTTACAATCCTGTATAGCCCACTAAACCTTACCTTTAATGAGTCACCCAGTACTGGTAACAGAACGAACCCTTTTTCTCCAGCAACAAAACTATGAGTTGCTGCTCTCTTAACTGCCTTCACTTTCATCACTTGCTGTGATATCTTTAAGTGTTCCCAACTAACTCACATGCTTTGTCTAATCTTTCTCTGAAGTTTAACACATAATCCAGGAGAGTATTTTCTGAATTTTAACCCACCAATTTCTCATGAATCAATTTCAGTAGTCCCCTTACCTCATGACCATAAACTAATTCAAAAGGACTAAATCCAATTGATGCATTAGGAACATCCCTAATAGCAAATAACGAGAATGGAATTCCCCTATCCCAATCTTGTGGATTGTCCTGACTATATGCCCTCATCATAGTTTTTAAAGTTTGATGCCATCTTTCCAAAGCCCTCTGTGATTCAGGATAGTAAGCTGTTGACTTCAACTGGTTTATCCCCAAACTGTTCATAACTTCCTTAAACATGAAATTTGAACCCTGATCTGATTGTATTTGTTTTGGTAAACCATATATTGTAAAACATTTGGTCAACTCTTCTGCAATTCTCTTTGTTGTAAAGGTATTGCTTTGGGAACAAAACAGAATTACCTGGAAAAACTCAGCAGGTCCGGCAGCATCAGCGGAGAAGAAAAGAGTTGATGTTTCGAGTCCTCATGACCCTTCAACAGAACTAGGTAAATCCAAGGAAGGGGTGAAATATAAGCTGGTTTAAGGTGTGTGTGTGTGTGTGGGGAGGGGGGGGGGAGGTGGGGGGGATTTGGGTGGGGGGAGAGAAGTGGAGGGGTGTGGTGTGGTTGTAGGGACAAACAAGCAGTGATAGAAGCAGATCATCAAAAGATGTCACAGACAACAGAACAAAAGAACACATAGGTGTTGAAGTTGGTGATATTATCTAAATGAATGTGCTAATTAAGAATGGATAGTAGGGCACTCAAGATATAGCTCTAGTGGGGGTGGAGGGAGCATAAAAGATTTAAAAATATTTAAAAATAATGGAAATAGGTGGGAAAAGAAAAATCTATATAATTTATTGGAAAAAACAAAAGGAAGGGGGAAGGAAACAGAAAGGGGGTGGGGATGGAGGAGGGAGGTCAAGACCTAAAGTTGTTGAATTCAATATTCAGTCCGGAAGGCTGTAAAGTGCCTAGTCGGAAGATGAGGTGTTGTTCCTCCAGTTTGCATTGGGCTTCACTGGAACAATGCAGCAAGCCAAGGACAGACATGTGGGCAAGAGAGCAGGGTGGAGTGTTAAAATGGCAAACGACAGGGAGGTTTGGGTCATTCTTGCGGACAGACCGCAGGTGTTCTGCAAAGTGGTCACCCAGTTTACGTTTGGTCTCTCCAATGTAGAGGAGACCACATTGGGAGCAATGAATGCAGTAGACTAAGTTGGGGGAAATGCAAGTGAAATGCTGCTTCACTTGAAAGGAGTGTTTGGGCCCTTGGACGGTGAGGAGAGAGGAAGTGAAGGGGCAGGTGTTACATCTTTTGCGTGGGCATGGGGTGGTGCCATAGGAGGGGGTTGAGGAGTGGGGGGTGATGGAGGAGTGGACCAGGGTGTCCCGGAGGGAACGATCCCTACGGAATGCCAACAGGGGGGGTGAAGGGAAGATGCGTTTGGTGGTGGCATCATGCTGGAGTTGGCGGAAATGGCGGAGGATGATCCTTTGAATGCGGAGGCTGGTGGGGTGATAAGTGAGGACAAGGGGGACCCTATCATGTTTCTGGGAGGGAGAAGGCATGAGGCCAGATGCGTGGGAGATAGGCCGGACACGGTTGAGGGCCCTGTCAACGACCGTGGGTGGAAAACCTCAGTTAAGGAAGAAGAAGGACATGTCAGAGGAACTGTTTTTGAAGGTAGCATCATCGGAACAGATGCGACGGAGGCGAAGGAACTGAGAGAATGGGATGGAGTCCTTACAGGAAGCGGGGTGTGAGGAGCTGTAGTTGAGGTAGCTGTGGGAGTCGGTAGGTTTGTAATGGATATTGGTGGACAGTCTATCACCAGAGATTGAGACAGAGAGGTCAAGGAAGGGAAGGGAAGTGTCAGAGATGGACCACGTGAAAATGATGGAGGGGTGGAGATTGGAAGCAAAATTAATAAATTTTTCCAAGTCCCGACAAGAGCATGAAGCAGCACTGAAGTAATCATCCATGTACTGGAGAAAGAGTTGTGGAAGGGGGCCGGAGTAGGACTGTAACAAGGAATGTTCCACATACCCCATAAAGAGACAGGCATAGCTGGGGCCCATGTGGGTACCCATAGCCACACCTTTTATTTGGAGGAAGTGAGAGGAGTTGAAGGAGAAATTGTTCAGTGTGAGAACAAGTTCAGCCAGACGGAGGAGGGTAGTGGTGGATGGGGATTGCTCGGGCCTCTGTTCGAGGAAGAGGTTAAGGGCCCTCAGACCATCCTGGTGGGGGATGGAGGTGTAGAGGGATTGGACGTCCATGGTGAAGAGGAAGCGGTTGGGGCCAGGGAACTGGAAATTGTTGATGTGACGTAAGGTGTCAGAGGAAGCACGGATGTAGGTGGGAAGGGACTGGACAAGGGGAGAGAGAAGGGAGTCAAGATAACGAGAAATGAGTTCTGTGGGGCAGGAGCAAGCTGACACAATCGGTCTACCGGGACAGTTCTGTTTGTGGATTTTGGGTAGGAGGTAGAAGCGGGCCGTCCGAGGTTGGGCGACTATCAGGTTGGAAGCTGTGGGAGGAAGATCCCCAGAGGAGATGAGGTCAGTAACAGTCCTGGAAACAATGGCTTGATGTTCAGTGGTGGGGTCATGGTCCAGGGAGAGGTAGGAGGAAGTGTTTGCGAGTTGACGCTCAGCCTCCGCCAGGTAGAGGTCAGTGCGCCAGACAACAACAGCACCACCCTTGTCAGCGGGTTTGGTGACAATGTCCGGGTTGGACCTGAGAGAATGGAGTGCAGCAAGTTCAGAGAGAGAGAGATTAGAACGGGTGAGAGGAGCAGAGAAATTGAGACGACTAATGAAGCGTTGACAGTTCTCAATGAAAAGATCAAGAGAAGGTAAGAATCCAGAGGGAGGGGTCCAAGTGGAGGGAGAATATTGGAGGTGGGTGAAAGGATCTGTTGAATGGGGAGAGGACTCCTGCCCAAAGAAGTGAGCATGGAGACGAAGACGGCAGAAGAAGAGTTCAGCATCATGCCGAGAAGAATGACCCATCCGTAAGAATGACCCAAACCTCCCTGTCGCTTGCCATTTTAACACTCCACCCTGCTCTCTTGCCCACATGTCTGTCCTTGGCTTGCTGCATTGTTCCAGTGAAGCCAATGCAAACTGGAGGAACAACACCTCATCTTCCGACTAGACACTTTACAGCCTTCCGGACTGAATATTGAATTCAACAACTTTAGGTCTTGAGCTCCCTCCTCCATCCCCACCCCCTTTCTGTTTCCTTCCCCTTTCCTTTTGTTTTTTTCCAATAAATTATATAGATTTTTCTTTTTCCACCTATTTCCATTATATTTAAATCTTTTATGCTCCCCCACCCCCACTAGAGCTATACCTTGAGTGCCCTACGGTCCATTCTTAATTAGCACATTCGTTTAGATAATATCACCAACTTCAACACCTATGTGTTCTTTTGTTCTGTTGTCTGTGACATCTTTTGATGATCTGCTTCTATCACTGCTTATTTGTCCCTACAACCACACCACCCACCTCCACTTCTCTTCCCCCACCCAAACCCCCCCCCTCCCCCACACACACAGACACACCTTAAACCAGCTTATATTTCACCCCTTCCTTGGATTCACCTAGTTCTGTTGAAGGGTCATGAGGACTCGAAACGTCAACTCTTTTCTTCTCTGCCGATGCTGCCAGACCTGCTGAGTTTTTCCAGGTAATTCTGTTTTTGATTTGGAATTCCAGCATCCGCGGTTTTTTTGTTTTTATCTCTGTGTTTAATTGACTGCCACTACTCTTCAAGAAATGCCTTCCTTGAAGAAGTTTTGTTCGTCTCTGCGACAAGATTTCCGTATCTCTCTTTTGCCTTGCTCACCTTCATTGCTTTCCATTTCTCTCCTGGTGTTTGACAAAGTGTTTACTAAAACCCGCTTTCATAGCCATATCTCCTTTCTCAGTGACTGAATCCCTCTCCGACTTACCCCACGTGGATTTCAACTGAAATTCCACCCGTCATGTTTCGAACCCACCCAGGATTACAGGTATCTCCGGGACATAAAACGTTTCTCGGACTGCTGTTCCGGTCACATTCTGAGATCCGGACTCAATGCCATGCGCTGCCATATGAACACACTTGACCTCTCCCTCCAGCAGCACCGCCATACCCTTTTTCAAAGCTGCGCATGCCCCCAGTTTCATTTTATTCTTCGTCTCATCCGACGCCTCATCAAGAAACCTTCTCTCTTTCTCGCAAGTGCTAAGGAATGCAAACTCCAACAACTCATCGACACCAACACCCATCTAGGACCCTCCACCCCTGCCTGGCCCTCCGTCCCCACCCCATCTTCCAATCCCAGCCCCAGCCGTGTATTCACTATACCCCCTGACCTTCCCCTCTCCGACGCTGAACGTTCAGTGCTCAGCAAAGGACTTAGTTTCATACCCTTACGCCCTCATCTTAATGAATTTTGGGCTCGGCACGATGCTGAACTCTTCTACCGCTGCCTTCATCTCCTGAATAGAACAGGCTGCTCAACTACCATAGTCATCACCCACATCTGTTATCCAGCTATAACATTACCTAAAATAAATTGGGTAATTTTCCCACTACTCCAACAATTACCTCACCAGTTTTCCACTTTAAATTTAGCTTCCACAACAGAATACGTCCATGAACCCCACTTATTATCTATCACCTGTCCCTGCAATACTCCCTCTGAACAACAAATATCACTATCCCACAACATTAAGGATTGACTAGCCCCTGTGCCTCTTAAATTTTAATATCTTTACCTGCTCCACCCTGTACAGATGGAAAGACTTCCCTTCAAATACAAAATCTTTAAATATTTCTGCAACCTGCTCTTCAGAACTCCCTTGGATAAATTGTGAACACATTCCCACTTCTTTACCTATCATTGATTCTTCCTGTTTTTTTACCGGTACACACACCACTGGTTTTTCCTGTGCCTGAACCTCAACTCACAGTACTTTTACTTCCAGAACTTTTCTGCATCCCAACACTTCCGACAAGTTTTCTCTGTAATTTCCAACACATTGGGCAGAATTTTGCTGTTGACGAGCAGGGGACAGAGCCTGCTCGCTGACACATAAAATGACGCAGGATGACGTCAGGCAGAACCCCCGACATCATCCCACCCCATTTAATTTTCAGGAAGGTGGGGGCACAGCAAAATCAGCTGCGGACCTACCAACCTGTCAATGGCCAATTGAGGTCATTGACAGGATCATTTAAACAATTAAAGGACCTGCCCGTCCAACCTTAAGGTTAGCAGGCAGGTCAGGAGCTCCAGCAGCAAATAGAAAAAACATGAAACCTCATCCACCAGCGAGATGAGGTTTCATGCAGGGTTTTAAAAAGTTTAATAAAGTTATAGTGTAAATTATGAATATGTCCCATCTCATGTGACATTGCCACATGAGGGGGACATGTTAGGGAATTTTTTTCTACTTTTAATCTTTTTCAAAGTGGAAGCAATCTCCTTGAGGCTGCACTTAGCCTCAGGGAGATCGTGCAAAAAAGTGCACTCACGCTTTTGGGGAATCCCCACCCCCACCTGCACAGGAAGAGCATAGTGCTACCCGCCGGACGTCACACTGGGCGGGCCTTAATTGGCCCGCCCACCTAAAATGGCGATCAGCTCCCCGCCTACCCGACAGGCAGTAAATTCTGCCCATTGATTTTGTGTGCCCAACTTTATTACCATGAAAACACCTCAGTTTTTGAGTGTCACTTCTACTCTCAGCACCTTCCTTTTTGGCTGACAAAACACTTCCTAGGAATTTCCATCTACTCCTTCTCTTCCTTCTTCTCACCTTCCCACTTTCTATCCTTCTCTGATTTAAAAGGGTGATGAAAAAAGGTTTAGATCTGTGAACTAATTCATAATCATCAGCTCTCTCTGCTGCTGGTCTTACTGTTTTAACCCTCTGTTCCTCCACGAATTCTCACTACCGAATGAATTAAAACTTTCAATTCTTCCAAAAGAATTACTTCTCTAAGAGCTGCATATGTTGTGTCTATCTTTAATGCCCGTATCCAATGGTCAAAATTACTTTGTTTCACTCTCTCAAACGCAATATAAGTTTGCCCAGGCTATTTTCTTATTTTCCTAAATTCCTGCCAGTGTGCCTCAGGAACCAACTGATATGCATTCCAATTGATGTGCATTACCACATCATCATCCACTGATGCTTCTTCTGACAGTGAATCATAAACCTCATGTGCTCTATCCACCAACCTAGACTGTAACAGCAATGTCCAATTTTCTTGTGGCCAACTCATCTGTTTAGCTATCTTCTCAAATGAAATAAATAACTCCTCCACATATCTTTCTTCAAACTTTGGAAGAATTTGCACAAATTTAAACATCTCCCCATTGGGTTTCAGGTTAACAGTTTTTCATCATCAGAACTTTCCTCAGCATCTGATGTCCCTTTTTTAAAGTCCAGTTTTTTAAGTCGGTACTCTCTTTTTCTTTCCTTCTCTGGGCAGAACTTTCCAGCTGACATGCAGGTGGCGTAGCCCATACGTCAGCGCGTAAAATGTTGCACGCTGATGTCACGCGAGTGTGCCGATGTCAGTGCGCAGCACTGCAATATTTTGGTGGGCGGGCATGCTCAGTTCACCCGCCATTAATTGAAAGGCTCGTTAAGGCCCTTAACTTGCCAATTGTCCAGGATTTTGAGGAGCCCGTGCAAACTTCAGGTCAGCGCACCGGCCCAACGGGCAGGCGGGAGATTATTTAAGAAAACTTTTGCAACGTCAGGATATGTGGACTCAGAGAGGTTGTTCATGTTTTAAATGAAGTTATCATTGATGAAAGTGTTTAGAACTTGCCAGTGTGATTGTTAGTAGTTCTCATCGATGTCCAAGAGGTTTTTGAGTAATTTGAAACCAGTCTGCAGACAGGATTCTTTTTCGGCCTTGCAGCTTTCCGGAGGCCTCCATTTAGCCTGGGGCTATGGGTTCTGACCTCTCCATTGGAGGCAGCTCCCCTGAGGAGGAAGGGAGGGAAAGAATAAGGAGGCCAGGACTGAACAATCAGCCTCCAGGGGAGCCACCTTTGGGAGGCCTGGGGCAGGCACAAGGAGTGCAGGGCCAAGAGGTTGTCCAAGGTGGAGGGGGCCACAGATGACGCCACTCTCCTGCTGCCAGGGTATACAGGTGGTGAAGCAGCTACCTCAATATGACTGAGGTGCAGTGCCGAAGGAAGCTCCGACTCTCAAAGGAGACAGTCAACTATATCTGTCAGATGATTGGCCCTGAGATCTCCCCTAACTGTATGGGCAGACACCCCATGCCAGCAGCTCTGAAGCTCACAGTTTCCCTCCATTTCTATGCCTCTGGCTCCTTCCAGGGCTCAGTGGGTGGTCTTGCAGTGTCTCCCAATCAGTTGACTACACTTGTGTCAAGCAGGTTACAAATGCTTTGTTCAGATGGGTATCCACCTTCATCCACTTGTGCTGTGACCAGACAATTCAGGCACAGCGAATCAGAGGCTTCGCAGCCATTGCTGGCTTCCCCCACATCCAGGGTGCTATAGACTGCACACATGTGGCCATCAAGGTGCCAGCAGGTGAGCCCGGTGCCTTTGTCAACAGGAAGGGCTTCCACTCCATGAATGTGCAGATATTGTGTGATCACAGGATGCTGATTCTACAAGTCTGTGCAAGGTACCCAGGCAGCTCCCACGATGCCTACATCCTCAGACACACCCAGGTGCCGGGGCTCTTCAATGCTCCGGCTCGGCTGGATGATTGGCTGCTGGGGGACAGGGGCTTTCCCCTCAGAAGGTGGCTCATGACGCCACTACGCCGTCCAAGAACAGAAGCTGTGCATTGGTACAATAGGAGCCAGGGCACCACAAGGGCTGTGGTGGAGAGAGCCTTCGGTCTTCTCAAAATGCACTTCTGCTGCCTTGACTGCTCAGGGGCACACTCCAGTACCCCCCAGATCGCATCTCTCTGATAGTGGTAGTCTGCTGCGCTCTGCACAATCTTGCGCCGGAAAGGGGGGATGGAATTGATGATGAAGAGCTTGATGCCCTGGATGAGGCAGCACATGATGAATCCAGCAGTGGCTCAGAGGATGAGGAAGCACAGGCGATGATGAGGGGCACAGCGATGACCCACATTTACACCAAGGAGGCAGGAACACCCGGGACAATTTAATCCAAAGAACCTTCAGCTAGCTCCACACACATGGATCAGCAGGAACAGCATTGCCTGGAACTTCCACAGGTGGCACTTAGGTGCCACATCTTCCACCTTATCAGCTGCAACTAAAGCCTTAGGACAGAAACATCAATGTCCACTCAAAGACTCATGATAATTATGTGAAAAAGAAAAAAGCACCACAATGAAAAAACCCTCAGCCATGGTAACAAAGGTGGACTTTATTGAGTCCAAAATTAAAGCACACATGATTATTTCACAATGACAGAAAAATGAATCCCTATTCTAAGGCCAACACAAAATCACCAGTGACATACCCAGGAAGTTCCTAAGGTGCCTTATGCTTACATTTCCGGGTGCTACGTCTACGTGCTGCCCCATCGCTCAAAGTGGCTTGTGAGACAGCCTGCTGTCTCTGCTGTCCTATTGGCCTAGATGACCCTGGCGGACGTCCTCTAGCCCGTGGAGCCAGTGATGGTCCTGCCTGGGAGGGAGTGGCCGGTTCCTAAACTGGCACCTCCCCAGTTGTCGCAGCCTCAATGGAAGAAACATTGACTGGCAGAAGCGCGGAGGAGCTGCTGCCCTCATCCAACGCACCATGGGAGGAGCTCGCAGCGACGACAGGCAGCTGCTGCGCCGACGTGAGGTCCTTTTCGACCTCCCTGCTCACCGCAGATGCATGGGAACCAAATGCCGACGCTTGGTGTCCACAACAGCTCCCACAATGGGAAAGACCACCTGTGGCTAGTACCGCTGTGAGGGCTTGCAGGTCAGAGCGTATCCCAATCATATTTTGATCCATTTGGTGGAAGCCCCTCTCTGTGAAAGTCGCCAATCTCTCATTGAAGGAAGCCTGAAGCTCTGCCCTGAGGGTGGAATCTTCATGTGCTCTCTGCCTAGACTCCTCCATTGCAAAGAACAACTGAACCACTCCCTCATGCAACCCTGCCAGATGCAAACGCACTTCCTGCCGCCTGTCCTGCAGCTGCTGCAATGGGGACAACTCCAGAGGCACATCATCTGTGCCAGACTCAGCATGTGTCTCGTCCCCTGCAGCCCTCCGGCTGCTAAAGCCATCAACACTCTCTGCCCCTATCATTTCCTTCAGCGATCATGATGTGCCCTCTCCACTGTGACCCAGGACACTAGCTGATGGTAAAGTCCCCACCGAGGTGTGTGTGTTTGCGCTGGTGCCTGGCTGGCTGAAATGATGTGCTGCAAGTTGCACATGTTGCCCCTCAGGTGTGGAGGGGGGGCTGCGGTGCAGACGTGTGGGTCGCTCTGGTGGTGATGCTGAAATTAACAACAAGGACAGTGCATCAGTTAGTGTTCAATCACTTCAACCTTTCATCCCTTTTCCCCCCAGCCTCATAAGTCGCTCACCCTTAAAGACCCTAGGGAGAAGAACATTGGTGAAGTGGAAATGAGTCAAGACGGGCCCCAACCATTAAACGCACATGCAGACAGGCTGGTCAGATGGCCTCATGAATGCCACATGGCTTGTTATGAACCATAGAAGTGGGGAGAGTGCAGGGATACCTGACCTGGATACATTGTTGCCTGGATAGTTGCGGGGCTGAGGAAACATCTCAAACAGTTGTGACATTTTCTGCCGAACACAGGAGATTGAGAGGTCATATTATTGCCCTTCATTCCGTAAGGAGGGTAATAGATCGGGTGGCCAGAAGGCAACATTTCCCCTGGCACAGAAGTGAGTAATGTGGTGGCATTCATCTAAGTTGAGTGCCATGAGGTTCACAGCAAAGGTGCTGAGGACCTTCTGGACTAAGTAATAAGGGGCGCACTGGCTGAAAGAGTGCAGGAGGTCCCAAGCCCCCTAGAATGGAATAAGTCTTTGGCTGTGCAGCAGCGATCCAATGGCATGTGAGACCATGGTGATAGTGGTCACAAATGGGATAAGGTGACTTTGGAAGGTGGTGGAGTCGCGAATCTTCAAGGGGACAAGGGTCCCTTCTGGATGACCCACATGTCAGAATGTCTCAGTCTGTGAGTGAGCTGTGTTGCAGCATTAACGATTGCAGCAACCATCAGTGGTTTGGATGGTGTGCAGACAGAGCGGATGGGACGGTGGACTTCAAATACCTGCCTGCTGGACCCCAGCCTCGTCGCCCCCGGCCGCCCTGTCTTCCTGCCTCCTGCCCAGCTCCATGGCCTGCTCCTCGAAGGGTGTGAGGTGCTGGAGGAGGGCGCGCCCACCTCCAGTCCTCAGTGCTCCCGGGCATTGTGGTTACTTTTTGCCTGAAAAACAGAGAAGAGGATTTATTGGGGCTGGTCGCTCATATACTCTGCACGCCCTCGCCGCACCCCAACCACAGTGGCCCATCTGAGGCCTCCAGCAGCTCCTGTCCACACTGCTAGTGATGAGTCCCCAGAAGATAGTACGGCTGGTCATAAACCCCTCCCCCAATGGTCCCCTTGGACACATTCAGCATCCTTCACTTTGAATAGCACATGGTCCTAGCGCCAATGGCAAGGAGGGGCAAATAGGTGCGGTGCCGATACCAGCAGATGGGACTTGCCCAAATGACCTTGAGGCACCCCTTGGACCATCTCATTACCATCAATATGACATGTGTTGGAGTTCCGAGTATGTGTCTACCGGCTTCCCCTGCAGCTTGCCCCCAAACTACTCAAATGCCACAGAAACTAATATATACTGTGGGGAAAGCCCTTCTTCTCCTCAACCACTAAGGCTGATGTAAGCATTGTCAGTACCCATTTGCCCACCCAGCATACAACAGATGCCCTATGCAGTAACAACAGCAATACATGGTGGGTGGGGAGGGGAGGGTATCAAAGGCTAAGGCTGCCTTCTGGGTCAAATGGCCAAGACAGACATGCTACTCACCCGTCTGGAGTGCAGCAAATCATTGAATCGTTCTCTGCACTGTGTGCCAGTGCGCCAGACGTCATCATGGGCACTTACAGCCTCACCCATCTCTTCCCATGCCTGGCTGGTGACATGGGGGGCCCTCCTCTTCCCATCCTCAGGATACAGAATCTGACACCGGTTTCCCACCTTTTATAGGAGGACAGCAAGGCATGCATCCGAAAATCTGGGGGCACAGTGGCTCCCTGCTGGCCTCTCCTGCAGCCTGCCCCTCTCCTCCTGCTCATGCTGCTGTCCACTTGGACCTCCCACCCTCTCTCCACGAGTGGCCATGGTACACTGCCTCAAGCAGGCTGCCTGGCTACTCTTTATGCAGGCTGCTGGCTCCCCATTGGAACTGGCAGTCTGAGGCTGCCTGCCCCCGCGACTATTTTCCCATTCTCCACGGGAGTCGCATACCCATGGCCTTAATTGACCCGCCCACAGAAAATGGCGGTTTCTTCAGCGGTAATCGGCTGCCCACCCACTGCCCAGTCAGTCGGGCCGCCCAACCAACGAAGGTAAAATTCTGGCCTCTCTTTCCACCTTTTCCAACCTCACCATTTTAAATTCCGACTCCTGTCTTTTTTCTCTTTTTCCAAAGTTCCCTTTGGAATGCCCTTTCTCTGCCGCCTCTAGTTCCAGTTTTTTCATTTCCTTGTTCAAATTCAAACTTCTTCATTTGTAACTGAAGTCTCACTACCTCCAGCTGTGACTTACTAGTGGCAGGTATCACTTCCAACCTCAAATGCTGTGCTACAACTTCAACTATGTCTGCTTTCCTTGCCCCACCAGGTAACCTCAACTGCAACTTATCTTCCAACTCTGTTAACTTACTCTTAGATATTTTTTGTAACCCAGAGTTATATCGTCCACTTCCAAAAAAGTTTTAGTCATGGATAAAACTATATTTGCAGTCTCACCACTTTGAGAATCCCTCACACCAACTTCTGAATTTAAAGTGTTTCTTGTACTCATGACCTTAAGATTTACCAACACCAAACCAATCAAGGAATTTTAAATATCCCACAAAGAGCCCCAATTTATTATGATGTAGCAGACGATGGGCTGAATTTTATGTTTGTCGGATGGGCGGGCCAATTAAGGCCTGCCCAATGCGTTTCAGACCCCCGTGTTCAGCGGGAAAATTAAATTGGCGGCAGGCATGTTCAGACCGCTGGTTCCAATGGGGAACCTGCGGTCTGTATAAAGAACAGCCAGGCAGCCTCCTTTAGGCTGTTGACCATGGCCAGTGACCGGGTAGCACAAGGGGTGAGGGCAGAGGAGGAGGAGGGGGGCAGGCTGCAGGGTAGGCCAGCAGGGGGGCCACTGTGCCCCTCAGTTCTCCGATGCCAGCCTTGCTCTCCTTCTCAAAGAGGTGTCCAACCATCTTCTTTCTGGAGGATGGGAGGAGGAGGGCCCCCCATGTGACTAGGCTGGCGTGGCAGGAGGTGGCGGAGGCTGTTAGCTCTCAAGATGCTGTGGGGCGCACAGGAACACAGTGCCGCAAGCACTTCAATGATCTGCTGCGCTCTGGATGGGTGAGTACCATGTCAGCCTTGGCCATTTTACCCAACAGGTAGCCTTAGCCTTTGTGCACCACCCCCCCCCCGCAACCCCATGTCTTAGTGTCGTTACAGCACTGGGCATTTGGCGCACGCTGGGTGGGCAAACAAATAGTGACCATGCTTACATCAGCCTTAGTGATTGAGGAGAAGATGGGTTCTCCCTGCAGCATGTGTTGGCGTTTGTCACATTTGAGTAGTCTGGGGGCAACCTGCAGGGGATGCAGCTAGACACATAGTCAGAACTCCAACACATATCTCATTGATGGTGGTGAGAAGGTGGAAGGGGAGCCTCAAGGTGTCGTGGCCAAGAGCCATCTGCTGGTCTTGGCACTACACCTAGTTGTGCCTCCTTGCCATGGACACTAAGACCCATGTGCTGTTCAAAGTGATGGACGCCGAATGTGTCCAAGGTGGTCGTTGGGGGAGGGGGTTGGAAGAAGCCGTACTATCTTCTGGGGACTGATCACCAGTAGTGTGGACAGGAGCCGCTGGAGGCCTCAGATGGGCCACTGTGGTTGGGTAAGGCATGTGCATGCAGAGTACATGAGCGATCAGCCCCAACAAATGCTCTTCTCTGTACTGCAGGCAAAAACTGAGCAATATACGGGAGCGTCAGCAGACTGGTGGTGGGCTCGCCGTGCTGCAGCGCCTCACCACTTACGAGGAGCAGGCCATGGAGCTGGGGAGGAGGCAGGCGGCCAGGTCGGCAGGTGTCAGCGAGGCTGGGATGCAGCGGCCAGGTATTTGAGGGACACAGTCCCATCCACTCTGTCTCCCAACCATCCAAACCACTGATAGTTGCTGCAATCATTAATGTAGCAACACTGCTCATTCACAGACTGATACAGTCAGACGTGTGGGTCATACACAAAGGTTCCTCAGCCCCTTGAGGATGCGCATCTCCAGCTCCTTCAAAAGTTGCCTTATCCCATTTCTGACCATTATCCCCATGGCCTAACATGTCATGGCAACACTGCTGCACATCCAAAGACTTACTGCATCTTAGGAGGGCTTGTACCTCCACCACCCTTTCAGCCAGTGCGTCCCACATTACTCTGTCCAAAAGGTCCTCAGCACCTCACCTGTCATCCTCATGTCACTCAATTTAAATAAATGCCACCACGTTAGTCATTCCCCCGCCAAGGGGAAATGTTGCCTTCTGTCCACCCAGTCTCTGCCCCTCATAATGGTATGAAGGTCAATAATGTGACCTGTCAATCTCCTGTGCTCCATGGCAAGTGTCACAAGTGTATGCAACGTTTCCTCATAACTCCAACTCTCCAGGCCAGCATGCATCAGGTCAGGAAACTCTGAACTCTCCCCACTCCAACGCCATCCCTCCCATGAAGTGCAGGTCACAACTGAATGCAGAAGTGTCGGTGTGGCCTTGACAGCGTTTGCTGCACTTGCAACATGACCTCACTTTTCCTACGTTCTATTCCTTAGCTAATCAAGACAAGTCTGGCTTCGACCTTGTTCCTGTTCTGCTACCTTAACGGGTCTGCCCAGCAAGGTCCCTGTAATCGTTATGACTTCCCACGGTCCTACCATTACTCATGTATTCCCGTACCTTGCTTGTCTTACCCAAGTGCTTAACCAAACACTTATCCACATAACATTCCATGTGGCATTTCTTCGGCCATCTGACCAGCCTGTCTGTATGCACATATAATGTTTGGGCCTCCTGACTATTTACCACACCACCAATGTTCATCTCCTGAGGTTCTTGAAGGGTGAACGACTTATGAGGCTGGGGGGAAAGGGATGAAAAGTGTTAATGACTGAACGCTAACTGATGCACTGTCCTTGTTGTTAATTTCAGCATCACCACCAAATGCCACCAACAAGTAGAGAGCCCCCCCTCCACACTTGAGGGCCATGACTTGCAACTTGGTTCATATCCTTTCAGCGAGCCAGGACCAGCTGAACGACAAACACGTCGGTGGGGATTATGATGTCGGCTAGTGTCCCAGTGCACAGTGGAGAGGGCACTTCACAATCACTGGAAGAGATGGCAAGGACAGAGAGTGCCAATGACACCAGCAGCCGGAGGACTGCAGGGGGCCAGGCACATGCTAAGTCTGGCAGTGATGATGTGCCTCTGGAGATGTCAACCATGCAGCAGCTGCAGGACAAGCGGCAATGTGCGCGGGAGCATCTGGCAGGGTTGCATAAGTGTGTGCTTCATTTGTCTCTGTGGTGGAGGAATCCTGGCAGAGTGTCAATGATGGCATGAACCTCAGAACAGAGCTTCATGCTTCCTCCATTGAGAGATTGGCCACTATCATGGAGAGGGGCTTCCAACGTATTGAGAATCTTCTGATTGAGTTACGCTCTGACCTGCAAGCCCTCACAGTGCTAATGGCCACAGGTGGTCATTCCCAATGTGGGAGATGTTCTTGGCACCAAGTGTTGCTGCTCCATGCCCATCCATCTGTGGTGAACAGGGATGTCCAATGTGACCCTATATTGGCGCAGCAGTGCCTGTCATCGCTGCGATCTCCACTCAGGGCGCTCCAGATGAGGGCAGCAGTTCCTCCGCCCCTCTGCCAGTGGCCATTGCATCTGTTGAGGCTGCAACAACTGGGGAGGTGCCAGTTCTGGGACTGGCCACTCCCTCCCAGGTTCCACAGGCCAAAGGACGGCCGTCAAGGCCATCGAGGCCAACAGGACAGCAGAGTCAGCAGGCTGTCTCACAAGCCACTCCAAGCGATGGGGTGGCACCTAGACATAGCACCCGCAAACATAAGCACAAAGCACGTCAGGCACTCCACAGGTTTGTCTCTGGTGATTTTGTGTTGGCCCTAGATTAGGGAATATATCATTATGTACGCCTGAGGGACGTTTGTGCTTTATTTTGGTGGCAATAAATTCCACTTTTCTGACTATGGCTGAGGGTGTTTCCTTTGTGCTGCATTTGTATGTTTCACAGACATATCATGAGTGTTTGAGTGGACATTGATGTTTCTGTACTAAGCCCTTAGTTGCAGCTGATGAGGTGGAATATGTAGCACCTAAATGCCACATTTGGAAGCGCCAGGCAATGCTGGTGCTGTTGATCCATGTATGTGGAGCTAGCTGAAGGTTCTTTGGATTAAATTGTCCAGGGTGTCCCTGCCTCCTTGTTGTATAGCGGGTCGGCATTCTGCCCCTCATCATTGCCCTGTGCTTCCTCATCCTGAGACACTGCTGGATCCATCATGGCAGCCTCATACACTACGTCAAGGTCTTCATTGTCAACTGCATCCCCCCTTTCCAGCGCAAGATTGTGCAGAGTGCAGCTTGCTACCACTATCACAGAGACGCGACCTGAGGGGTACTGGAGTGCGCCACCTGAGTGGTCCAGACATTGGAAGCACATCTTGAGAAGACCGATGGCTCTCTCCACCACAGCCCTTGTGGTGCTGTGGCTCCTATTGTACCGCTGCTCAGCTTCTGTTCTTGGATGGCGGAGAGGCATCACAAGCCACTTTCTGACAGGATAGCCCTTATCACCCACCAGCCAACCATGCAGCCGAGTCGGAGCACTGAAGAGCGTTGGCACCTGGGAGTGTCTGAAGATGTAGGTGTCATGGGAGCTGCCTGGGTACCTTGCACAAACTTGCAGATTCTGCATCCGGTGGTCACACACTATCTGCACTTTCATGGCGTCGAAGCCCTTCCTGTTGACAAAGGCACCGGGCTCACTTGCTGGTGCTTGATGGCCACATGTGTGCACAGCAATGGCCGCGAAGCCTCTGGCTCGCTGTGCCTGACTTGCCTGGTCGCAGCAGAAGTGGATGAAGGTCAATACCCGTCTGAACAGAGTGTCTGTAACCTGCTTGACACAAGTGTGTACAGCTGATTGGGAGACACCGCAGAGATCACCCACCAAGCACTGGAAGGAGCCAGATGCATAGAAGTGTGACCTTCAGAGCGGCTGGCATGGGGTGTCCACCCACACAGTTAGGGGAGATCTCAGGGCCAATCATCTGACAGATATAGTTGACTGTGCCCCTTGACCGTCGGATCCTCCTTTGGCACTGCACCTCAGTCATACTGAGGTAGCAGTTTCGCCGCCTGTATATCCTGGCAGCAGGATAGTGGCGTCTTCTGCAGCCCCCTCCACCTTGGACAACCTCTTGGCCCTGCGCCCCTTGTGCCTATGCCTGGCCTCCCAAAGGTGGCTCCCCTGGAGGCTGATTGCCCACTCCTGGCCTCCTCCTTATTCTATCCCTCCCTTCCTCCTCAGGGTATCTGCCTCCAGTGGAGATGTCAGAATCCATACCCAGGCTAAATGGAGGCCTCCGGAAAACTGCAGGCCCGATAAAGATTACTGTTTGCAGACTGGTGAGCTGAAGCTTCAAAGTACAGAGAAAGCTATTGGAAATCAATCTGAGCTGCTAACAATCACAGGTAAATTTAAAACACTTTCTGCATTAAATACTTCAGAAAAAAATATGAACAACCCCTCTGAGCCCACATATCCTGCCCGTGGATGAGGTTTGTTAAAAAAAGTTACCTGCCTGCCCGTTGGGCCCATGCGCCAAGGCAAAAATCACACGGGCTCCTTAAACTCGGCTTCAATTGCCGAGTTAAGGGCCTTAACAAGGCCTTTAATTAATGGCGGGCGCACGATGTGCTTCATAGCGCGCCATCCCACCTAAATATCACGATGCCGCACGCTGACATTGGGATGCTCGTGTGACATCAGCGCACGACATTTTAAGCGCTGACGTGCAGGCTCCACCATCCGCACGTTAGTCATAAAATACTGCCCAATCTGTGCCAGACGGATCAAATCCATGAGGGAAACTTGATCATGCTGTCACAACAGTTTTGCAACTTGTATTTATTTGGAGATACTTGCACTAAATTCTGAAGTAATAAGTCCACCAAATCTTCAGAGATTTTTTTTAAACAAAATTAAACATTTATCTACAAAAAAAGGATTTCAAGCACATTCATAGGTCTACAAATTAGTACTGTAATAATTCCTAAAATGCCTAATTAATCTGGCTTTCAGTTACACCCCTGTTAAGGCAATAGTAAAACAAAATAGATTTTAAAAGGATCCAGGCAGGTCAACAGTAGAATTCAAAGTGGCTTTTCCCAGCTTCAGTTTCTATGAACAGCAGTCTTAATGCACAAATACTTGGGGCTTCTCACACTTCTGGTAGATTTTACAATGCCTTCTCTGACACATAGCCTCGTTCTCCTTTATACATATTTCTCCCTTTTAATGTAAATTCCATTGTTCCCCTATGTCTTTGGAACTTTACCTTTCTCGTAATATAAATCTTTTCATGGTGCTAATATTGTCAGTGAACTTTGGGAAAAATAAACACACTGCTTGGCCTAACTTCTCTAGCTAGGTGTGAGCATCTTAAAATCTCTTTGAAATTCAAACTGCCCTGATTTATCAAAAAAAATGCTAATTCTCCTCACTTTACATTCTAAGGCTATGTTTACGTATTTAGCATTTCAAACCTAGCTTCTTTTGATGAGTCAAAGCCTCCAGACCAGCTGTCTCCAATTTAAATACATCACACAAACACACACAGAAACTGTCCAAACCCCACTGTTAACCTACTTCTACAATAAATCGCAATGATGCTATGAGAATTATTATACTTTTGTGAAATCAAACCAACACCATTTTCACTGTTCAGGGCCTTACTTTGGCAGGAAGAATATAAAGAAGCATATTATCTGAATGGTGAGAGATTGCAGAGCTCTGAGATTCAGAGGGGTCTGGGTGTCCTAGTGCATGAATCATAAAAGGCTAGTTTGCAGGTACAGCAGGTAATTAGGAAAGATAATAGAATGTTTTGTTTATTGCAAGAGGAATTGAATATAAAAGTAGGGAGCTAATGCTTCAGTTATACAGGACACTGGTGAGACTACATCTGGAGCACTGTGTACTCCTTATTGATCTCCTTAGTTATGGAAGGATGAAAACTGCACTGAAAGCAGTTGAGAGAACGTTTACTAGGCTAATACCTGGATTGATGGGTTCTCTTATGAGGAAAGGTTGGACAGGTTAGGCTTGTAGCCACTGAAGTTTAGAAGAGTAAAGAAATGACTTGATTGAAATCTTTCAGATCCTGAGGGGTATTGACAGGGTGGATGTGGAAAAAATGTTTCATCTTGTGGGATAATCTAGAACTAGGGGTCACTGTTTAAAAACAAGGTGTTTAAGACAGAGATGAGGAGAGTTTTTTTTCTCTCAGTGGGCAGTGGGACTTTAAAACTCCCTTCCTCAAAAGGTGGTGGAAGCAGAGTCTTTGAATATTTTTAAGGCAGAAGTCGATAGATTCTTGATAAACAAGGAGGTGAAAAGTTATCATGGGTAGGCAGGTGGTTACAATCTATGGTCTTATTGAATGGCAGAGCAGGCTTGAGGGGCCAAGTGGCCTATTCCTGCTCCTAATTTGTTTGTACAGTTAATCCTCCTATGTGAGAGTAACAAATTTAGATAGGAGTATAAGCTCTCATTAAGGATGGGTAAGGTCTGTTTAAGGGTCACAATTTGAAGTTATTTAAATTCCCAGCCTTTTAAAGATGAAAAACACCAGGCTGTAGCTGTCAGTTACAGTAAAAAAAGCAGACACCCACTGTTGGACTGCATTCATTGACAGGCTATCTGGTTCAGCTTAGAAAAAAAATAGCCATTTGTTCCTGATATTTAAATAGATTTAAATGATGACATTTCCCAAGGGATGTTATTACAGCTGAGCCATTATGAATGGTTGACTGAGTTTTGAAATCTCTAAAACCAGGTATCTCAGGAGGGGGCTGAATTTACATCTTGATCGACAACTTTAAGAGATTATTAAAGGATTAGCTGCCCTTGATGTGGTTAGTGAATAGAAGTGTGTTTATTTTTACAACTGTCCTTGTGGGGATTTAAAAATTTTGAATGCATTTCAAGAATGAGAGGTTTTTTTTCTCTCTATCAAGTGTGTATGAGAGCTTGCTTAGGTCATTAGGAGTTTATTGTTTTCATCTTCACATGGCTCTTGAGTTGGCATGGGGGTATGGGGGCATGAAGATGACATGGGGATAAGGCTAGAGGGCCTAACAGTTCTTTAGACAACTAGGCCAAAGTATCAGAAAACCACCTTCCTGGCTGCCTCAGAGCTACCTTCGAATGTGGAGGGCCCCAATTTGATCACGTCCCACCAGCATGCACCCACCCTCCCTCACCCAGCGATCAAAAATCATGCTTGCGGGGCTCTTTTCCATGGAGACATTCTACCTAGTTGAGAGATTTACCAATATCAGCTTCCTGCCTCAATGGCAACAACCCAGCCCCTAAAGTCTTGTACAAGTTCAATATTACCTCCTTGCTTTTGCATGAAATAAAATAATTATTTGGTTTGTATTTAGGCCCTACCTAAATGCACTAACTGTACTAATCTGCACGCAAAGATTCTTGTGCTGTTCCAATCAATTTAAAATCATGTCATTTGAACAATGCTTTCCCTCACATTTTTCTATATTGAAATGAATGTCATTATCATCCAGCCCACAAATGAATCCCCTAGTCCTTCTGTAGAGGACAGTGTTAATGACTTCCAGGGGCCAGCTTTCAAATCACAAGTATTAGCTGTGTACCAGGAATTGTAGGGTGTCTGGTATGAAGCCTTTGCAGGCTGCCATCGAGTGTATAGTGATTTTAAAGAAGTACGGTCTATTTTAGCAATATCTCACAGGATGCACATACTGAGGCCATGGAAGTTCTGAGCTCCAGGATTTCCTGCATGCTACTTAGCTGGAAGTAAAGCATTGATATGGGGTTTATAAGACATCACAGCATTCCTGCCTATTGTCACGCATATCAGGAACAAAGCTGAGATACCTTCCATACAAATGGAAGGAACCCTATGGGAAAAATGCCTGCTTTTTTCCCTCAGGTTGATGGCTGCTCCCTAGCTAACCCCTTATCCTATGCCAATCCTGCGCTATGAAAACAGTTCTGTTGAATTGCCCCATTAGCAGTTGTTAAACCGCAATCTGCAGCCCCTCTTTCTCAAGCCCAAAAGCCCAGCCATTGCCCATCTGACATTTCTTTTTTGGTGGCTGATACATCTGAAGCTGAAACCACTTGAGAACATTTGCTCTTCAACAAGCTCTATTCCAAGAGGTTGTGATTAGAGGTTGGTAGTTAAAGGCAAATTCCCCCACCACTACAAATTAAAATGTATTTTTAATTTTCTTGCACAGCCCAGAAGGGGAAAAAAAAGTTTGGGCCAGTTTTTACTGGTGGTCCACTTTAAGATATACATGACCAGTTTGGACCAGTATTCTTATTTCTCAGTTATTACTGTTTTTCCTCCTGGGAGCTTGTTTGGCGAGCATTTGATAACTGTTTAATTTTATTGTCTGAAAGCTCCATGTTTGTATTGGGGTTAACTGCACTCCTATTTTTGGTGCACACACTGTTGTGAGGATGTCTTTGTGAAGAGGGATTGGGATGGGGAACTATTCCCTCTGACAGCCCTGTCTGTCCAGGCGCCAGGACAGTCCGGCTACATGAACATCTCAAATACCCTTTTTAACATCTTAATCAAGTCAAGGTTGTGCGGCAAACTGTAAGGCGGTTAATATGCCGACAATTAAATCATCTAATTACTGTCTCCCGCTTCTAAACAGCGCCGAATCTCACATCTGCCTCTCACCTGCTTTTCCCACATCACCAGCACCATCCGCCGCACTCTCCCCTTTCAAACGCCGCCCGCCGCGCTCTCCCCTTTCAAACGCCGCCCGCCGCCCGCTCCCCTTTCAAACCGTCGTCCGCCGCCCGCTCCCCTTTGAAACGCCGCCCACCGCGCGCTCCCCTTTCAAACGCCGCCCGCTCCCCTTTCAAACCGTCGTCCGCCGCCCGCTCCCCTTTCAAACGCCGCCCACCGCGCGCTCCCCTTTCAAACGCCGCCCGCCGCGCTCTCCCCTTTCAAACGCCGCCCGCCGCGCGCTCCCCTTTCAAACGCCGCCCGCCGCGCGCTCCCCTTTCAAACGCCGTCCGCCGCCCGCAGCCCGCTCCCCTTTCAAACGCCGCCTGCTGCACGGTCCCCTTTCAAACGCCGCCCGCCGCGCGCTCCCCTTTCAAACGCCGCCCGCTCCCCTTTCAAATGCCGTCCGCCGCGCGCTCCCCTTTCGAACGCCGCCCACCGCGCGCTCCCCTTTCAAACGCCGCCCGCTCCCCTTTCAAACGCCGCCCGCTCCCCTTTCAAACGCCGCCCGTCGCGCTCTCCCCTTTCAAACGCCGTCCGCCGCGCTCTCCCCTTTCAAACGCCGCCCGCCGCGCTCTCCCCTTTCAAACGCCGCCCGCCGCGCGCTCCCCTTTCAAATGCAGTCCGCCGGGAGCTCCCCTTTCAAACGGCGCCCGCTGCGCGCTCCCCTTTCAAACGCCGTCCGCCGCGCGCTCCCCTTTCAAACGCCGCCCTCCGCGCTCTCCCCTTTCAAACGCCGCCCGCCGCCCGCTCCCCTTTCAAATGCCGTCCGCCGCGCGCTCCCCTTTCAAACGCCGCCCGCCGCGCGCTCCCCTTTCAAACGGCGCCCGCTCCCCTTTCAAACTCCGCCCGCCACGCGCTCCCATTTCAAACGCCGCCCGCCGCGCGCTCCCCTTTCAAACGCCGCCCCCTCCCCTTTCAAACTCCGCCCGCCACGCGCTCCCCTTTCAAACGCCGCCTGCCGCGCGCTCCCCTTTCAGGCCTGAATTTTCCTGTTGGCGATTTGGGGACGGGGTCGGCTCGCTGACAGGGAAATGACGTCTGGAGGAACCCCGGACGTCATCCAGGTTCATTTAAATATTTAAAATAAAAGCAAAAAACTGCAGATACTGGAAATCTAGAACAAAAACAAAAATACCTGGAAAAATTCAGCAGGTCTGACAGCATCTGCGGAGAGGGATACAGTTAAAGTTTCGAGTCCATATGACCCTTCATCAGAACTAAGAAATATAGAAATGAGGTGAAACATAGGACAGGATTCTGTCGAATGGTCATGAGGACTCGAAACGTCAACTCTTTTCTTCTCCGCCGATGCTGCCAGACCTGCTGAGTTTTTCCAGGTAATTCTGTTTTTGTTTTTGTTTTGGATTTCCAGCATCAGCAGTTTTTTTGTTTTTTTCCCCTGGGCGATCTGGTGGCGGGGCCCGGTTGCCGAGGGGAAAATGACGCGAGATGACGTCACTCCAGTCCATTTAAATTTTTAGGAAGGCGGGGGCACAGCGAAACCAGCTGTTCGCCCGCCGACCTGTCAATGAGCATTTGAGGCTATTGTCAGGCTAGTTAAAGTAATTAAAGACCTGCCCATCCAACCTTAAGGCTGGCGAGCAGGCCAGGAGCCCCAGCGGGCTCCAGATTATTGATGAAACTTCATCCACTGCCGGGATGAAGTTTCATGTCTGTATTGTAAAAAATTAATAAAGTTTATGTGGTCTTTATTAACATGTTCCATCTGGTGTGACATTGTCACATGAGGGGGACATGTTAATAATTTTTTAATTTTTGTATTTTTAAAGTTTTTCAGTCTGTCACTGATCTCCCTGAGACAGGACTTTGGCAGATGGGGAATCCTTCCGCACGCCCCCGCCCCACCCTGCACAGGGAGTGCATAGCGCTTCCCATCGGGGATGCCTCTGGGCAGGCCTTAATTGGCCTGCCCACTCAAAATGGCGGTGGGCCCCGTTTCGCTGCTGGGGGTCGGCTGCCTGCCTGCCGCCGAGCCGGTAGGGCCCACACGTCAGCCAAGGACAAGATTCTGCCCATAAGCTGGTAGAGGGAGGTGGGACAGGTAGAGTTCGATAGGGAGCCAGTGACAAGTGGAGGCCAAGAAGTGACTGCCAAAGATGTCATAGACAAAAAAACAAAGGGAGGTTGACGGTGGTGATACTATCTAAGGAATGTGCTAGTGGGAACATTAAGGATAGCAAGCAGGACAAGCTAGTGGCAGATGGCTCTAGTGGGGGTGGGGTGTGGGGGAAGGGATCAAAATAGGCTAAAAGATGCCCTCAAACACCACACCGTGAGCTCCCCTTCCAAACACCGTCTACCGCATGCTCCCCTTTCAAACACCGTGCACCGCGATCTCCCCTTTCAAACACCATCTGCAGCGTGCTCCCCTTTCAAACACTGCCAGCCGCGCGCTCCCCTTGCAAATGCCATCCGCCATGAGCTTCCCTTTCAAACGCCGTCCACCACGAGCTCCCCCTTCAAACACCACACATCGCAAGCTCCCCTTTCAAATGCTGCCCGCCACGTGCTCCCCTTGCAAATGCCGTCTGCGACGCGCTCCCCTTTCAAACGCCGTCCACCACCCGCTGCCCTTTCAAACACCGTGCACTGCGAGCTCCCCTTGCAAACGCTGTGCACCGCGCTCTCCCCTTTCAAACGCCGTCCACCGCGCGCTCCCCTTTCAAATGCTGCCCGCCGCGTGCTCCCCTTTCAAACACCGCACACCACGAGCTCCCCTTTCAAACAACGTCCACCACGTGACTATATCGGCTGGAATTTTACGGCACCTCTTGCCGGCGGAATTTTCCAGTCCTGGCCAAGTCAATGGCAGTATTTTATGCCTGGCGGGTGGCCTTCTCCTGTCATCCCTGGATATGACTGTGTCCCGCCTGACACCCACTTCCTCCACAAGGACTGTGCCAATTAAAAGGCAACTTAAGGCCAGTGAAAATGCACTTGTTTGCAATTTAACATTGCCCACGCGATTTCACTCTAGTTGCACGGGCAAATCGGGCAGGCGGGCAGCCCACTTTTAATGAGATCTCATCCAAGGGCAGGATAAAATGGTCCATTGTCATTGTGAGCACTGAGGAGTTTATGGGATAGTTTGTTGCTGGTTGCTAATTTGAACTTGACAGCTTCATCTCTGTTCTGAGCTTCATTCTTACCATTTCCAGGCTTCATATCAGGACTCATTGATGTCTCCAAGGCCCTTGGAGAATTTTGACCATGTGGACCCTTCCAGATATCAGACAGTTTTCCGCTACCCTGGTAATGGGGATATGCTCTCCGCTGGTGGTACCTCCTCTGAGGAGAAAGAGAGGGGCAGAAGGGAGAGGAGGCCAGATGTCCCTATGCTACTACCAAGGGAGTGACCTGTGGGAGGAGAGGCGCAGGCACAAGGGGCGCAGGACCAGCAGGAAGCCCAAGGCAGAAGGGGCCATAGAAGATGCCACTATCCTACTGCCAGGGTTTACAGGCAGCAATGCAGCTACGTCAATATGTCCGACGTGCAATGTTGAAGGAGGACCTCCACTCCAGAGAGACTGTGACCTCCGTTTGTCAGATGATCGGGCCTGAGATCAGCCCCGACTGTGTGAATGGACACCCCTTGCCAGTAGTCCTGAAGGTCAACTTCTATTCCTCTGGTTTTTTTCAAGGCTCAGTGGGGGATCTGTGTGGAGTCTCCCAATCAGCTGTCCACAGTTGCATCAAGCTGGTGACAGGAGCTCTGTTCAGGTGGGTATTGACTTTCTTTCATTTCCATATGGACAAAGTCAGCCAGGCTGAGAAGTCAGAGGCTTTGCAGCGATTGCTGGGTTCACCCATGTCCAGGGTGCCATCGACTGCACACATGTGGCCATCAAGGTGCCAGTGGGTCAACCGGGTACCTTTGTTAACAGGAAGGGATTCCAATCCATGAACGTGCAGATAGTGTGTGACCACAAGATGCAGATTCTGCAATTCTGTGCAAGGTACCCTGGCAGCTCCCATGATGTGTACATCCTCAAACACTCACAGGTGCTGAGGCTGTTCAATGCTCCAGCCTGTCTGGATGGATGGCTGCTGGCTATCCCTTGAAAAGGTGACTCATGACGCCTCTCCGCCACCCAAGAACAGAGGCAGAGCAGCATTACAACAAAGGCGGTAGTAGAGGGAACCATAGGTCTTCTCAAGATGCGTCCAATACCCAGACCGTTCAGAGGGCGCACTGCAATACCCCCCAGTGCAGTTGCCACTAATAATGGCTGCATGCTGCACTCTCCACAATTTGGCACTGTTAAGGGGGACCCAATGGAGGAAGAGGATCTTGATGCTGCTCCACAGGCCACTGGTGACGAATCTAGTAGTGAGTTTGGAAAAGAGCACGGTAAGGAGAATGCTGAGAACGTGGAGGCAGACCTCAGTAACCTCCAGGGAGGCAGGGATGCCTTGATCCAATGCTCCTACAGCTAGGCTGCCAAATAAGAGCTACCACCTCATGCCAGGGCTGCCGCCACCACTCTGGATCACAGAAATGACCCTTTCCTTTGTCCCGAAGTTAAACTCAGTGCCTGTGCAATAAAGATTCGAGCCACCCACGTCCAGCATTACATACTGGCATACCCTGCGCCTACAAAAC
This sequence comes from Carcharodon carcharias, assembly GCF_017639515.1. Classification (NCBI taxonomy): domain Eukaryota; kingdom Metazoa; phylum Chordata; class Chondrichthyes; order Lamniformes; family Lamnidae; genus Carcharodon; species Carcharodon carcharias. The sequence goes on along the minus strand of NC_054476.1, from coordinate 85,749,447 downwards.
AACTGAAACATACTCAGGCCAATAACACAAAGGCAAATGTAATTTAATGCTCAAACTCACAGATTATTGACCTCAAGCGAGTGTGAAGTGCCCTCACCAATGTGTACCAAGATACTAGCCACTGAACTAATGCCCACCGAGGTGCTGGAATCTGCACTGGTGCCTGGTTCAGAGAGTGGGTGTGATGCAGGTGCTTCTGGAGCACAGTGGTCCTCCGGTGTCAGGGGTAGCTCCTGGAGGTCTTGTGCTTGGCTGCTTGGTGGCAGATCTAAGGGAGAAGAAGGTCATGTCATTAGTTTAAGTCATCACACTGTCACTGTGCATGCCAGGCACCCTGGTGAGACAAAGAAGATCTGCACCATGGTGCCATCGTCTTTCAATGATCAATGAGGACTCCAGTCTGGAGGCTCCCATCAATAATGAGACTACTCAAAATTGCTTGCAGCATCCGAAATTCTCACCTCTGTGCACTGCATTCTTACATTCGTCTGACACCCCAGCCTCTCCATGGCTGGTTGACTGAGGTGCATGGCGCTTTTTGAGCTCCAAGACCTCCTGCTCGTATCGGGAGAGGATGAGAAAGTGTGGTGTCCTCTGCCAGTCTGCAACCTCTCAATATTGTTATGGGTGTCTTCCCCTGAAAGGACAAAGAAGCATTGATTAGTCCACTCTCTACCTGCAGTGCCATTGCAGCCTGACCACCCCGCCTGACAAACACCTTGCAGGGCAGATCCGAGTCATGGCCCTCGAGCCACAGGGCAATCAGGCCAAGCAGCCAGAGCTCACCCCCTTGGCCAGCTCCGGCATCATTGAGAGTGAGCACTCAGACTCTAACACCCCTAGGGTCCACAGGGGTTGGAGGGCGGGGGGGCGGGGAGGGGGGGAGATGGCCAGCCCAAAACAATTCAACACACTGACCCAACATGATCTCACCCTTCCTGAGTGCAGCAGGTCATTGAAACACTTCTGGTATTACACCCAGGTGCGCCACACCATGTTGTGGCTGCTTACCTGAGCTACCACCTCCCCCCATGCCTCTTTGAGAGGTGGGTAGCCTCCTCCTCAATTTCTGGGCACAATGGTGTCTCTTCTGGTAGCCACCCCCTCCAGGATGGAGGTGAGGCACTCGTCGGAAAAACGGAGGGCTGAGTGCCCAGCCAACCTCGCCACACATCTGACGTCTACATCTTCATTTGCAGCCATGAGTTGCAGCAACTCTGACATGGCAGCTTCCCTGGGGCTGCCTGCCCCGTTTTTGAACCAGCTGCTGGGTTGCCATTGGACCCGGCAGCCAACAGGCCCCCGCCCCTTCTTGGACATTCTGCAGCTACTGTTCACGCTGGATGGGCCTTTATTGGCTCGCCAGTGTGAAATCACAGTCACGGCCTGATCACAGGCAGCGGTTGTCTTCCCAACTGCTCCCGCTCGCTTCTGCTGAGCCCGCCTGACGAGGTCAAAATTCTGCCCTATGAGTCAAAACCCATTCTTCACATACCAATTTTGGAGGCAAAAATTTAATTCTCGAATCTGCTTAGCCAATTGGCATGAGGCTCAGGTCACAGTCCAGCAGCTTTTATCTTTGAGTTTCTGCATTTTAATTTGGACACCAAATCCTTAAATTCTTTCAGAAGAATATTTCAAGTTCTACCTATGTTTGATTCCTACATGAACCATGACAAGTGGTTCCTTACTCTTCCATTCCAAGTTCACCTCCAGCTATAAGCAGACCTCTCTACCCAGACACAGGGCAAGCAACACAACTTTCAGATGTCCTTGTTGCAGTTGCAGAGAACAGTGTCTATACCCCTGATGATACTGTCCCCTATCACTACCACATTCCATTTCACTCCCCCATCTTTTACAGCTTCCTGTACCATGGTGATGTGATCAGTTTGCACATTCAACATACAGTTCTTGTTCTCATCCACACAGATAGCAAGTACCTTTTACCTAACTTGAGTATTGAGGAAAAAAGACATGTTGTTGAAGCTTTTGTCTTGCACTCATCAGAACAATTTGCAAGAATAACAAAGGTAAAGGGAAAAACAATTTATACTTAATGAGAATAGAGATAGCTGACTTATTGGCAAGTGGACTCCAATTTGTGGAGGCCATAGAGAATGCACCAGTTAACTGATGACTAACAGTTAACTGCCAAGCTTTGTTTAAATTCAAACCAGTCAGGTTGACTCTAGTCAAGGCATTGCCCAGGGGAATGAACCAGAGAATGGCTGTTAACTATTTTATTCAGTTTAAACAGGTGCAATGTTTGTATATGTTCTTTCTGCCTGCAAAGAACAAGATATTGTGTATCAATATACATAGCTTCTAACACACGTAAGTGCACTACACTGCAAGCTTGACTGGTAATCTTGAATTGGTTGTCGGCATAATTCTTAGCAAACTCACAATTGTTTAGCACACTCACAACTGTTGTCCAATCGTGGAATCACTTCTAATGTTGGACACTGAATTTTGAGTTTTGCAAGCATAGCCTGGTTGAGGACAGCTGGTACCTTGCCTGTTGCAAACAGCTGAAGGAACATGATGTTTGATACGATTCCCCAGCCTTTAGGCATACAGCCTACATAACTAGCATCAGACCAGCACTGAAATTCATATAGAAACATAGGGCAGGATTGTACCGTCGGCAAGCAGGGGTGGGGCTCGCTTGCCGATGTGTAAATGACGCAGGATGATGTAGGGCAGAACTCCCGAAGTCACCCCACCCCATTTAAATTTTCAGGAAGGCAGGGGCGCAGCAAAGTCAGCTGTGCGCCCATCAACCTGTCAATGGCCAATTGAGGCCATTGACAGGATCAATTAAGCAATTAAAGGACCTGCCCATCCAGCCTTAAGGTTGGCAGGCAGGCCAGGAGTCCCAGAGGCAAATAGAAAAAACATGAAACCTCAGCCACCAGCAGGATGAGGTTTCATGTAGGGTTTTAAAAATTTTAATAAAGTTGCTATGGAAATTATGAACATGTCCCAACTTATGTGACATTGTCACATGAGGGGACATGTAAGGGAATTTTTTTTTCTCTATTTTTAATATTGTTCGAAGTAGAGCCAATCTCCCTGAGGCAGAACTTAGCCTCAGGGAGATGAATGCGCTCTTTCATGCGCATGCGCGAAAGAGCGCACTCTCGATTTTAGGGATTCATCCCCGCCGGCACAGGGAGCGCATAGTGCTTCCCTGCGGATGTCACGCTGGGCGGCCTTAATTGGCCCACCCATGCAAAATGGCAGCGCGACCTGCGATTGGGTCAGCTCCACCCGCCCGAAGAACAGAAAATTCAGCCCATAAAAAATAGGAGCAGGAGTTGGTCATTCAGCCTTTCAATATGATCCTGGCTAATCCTCTATCTCAACACCATACTCCCAATCTCTCTCCCCATACCCCTTGATGCTTTTAGAGTTTTGAAATTGACCTATTTCCTTCTTAAATATATTCAGTGACTTGGCCTCCACAGCCTTCTGTGATGGAGAATTCCACAGGTTCACCAGCCTCCAAGTGAAGAAATTTCTCCTCATCTCAGAGCTAAATGGCCTAATCTGTATCCTGAAATTGTGACACAGCAGATGATATGTGCCAGGTTGACAAAATCTACTAGGGAAACTTGATCACGCTATCACAATGGTTTTGCAATTTGTATTTGTTTTGAGGTGTGGCACAGAATGCAGAAGTAATAAATCCACCAACACTTTTAGAGATTTAAAAAAAAATAAATTAAAATATTTATTCACAAAAGAAACGACTTCAAGCACGTACATAAGACTACAAATTACTACTATAATAACTCTTAAAATTCCTAATTAACCTAACTCCCTGTTACACCCCCATTTAAGGCAACAGTCCAAAAATAGATTTTAGACTTTAAACAGATCCAGCAAATTAACATAACATCCTGGACAATGGCATTCCAAATGACTTTTCTCCAGCTTCAGTTTTGATAGACAGCAGACTTATGCAGAAATATTGGAGGCTTCATTAAGGCTATGTCACACACTTCTGTTAGATTTCACAGTGCCTTTTCTTCACACATAGCCCTTCACTCTCCTTTATATATGTTTCTCTCTTTTTAACATATAAGTCCTATTGTCCCATATGTCTGTGAAACTGTATCTCCCTCATATTATAAAAGCTTTCATGGTGCCAATATTGCCAGTAACCTTTGGGAAAAAATCAACACATTCCTTAGACTTGCTTATCTGGCTAATTGTAAGCAGACTAAAATCCTTTTGAAATCCAAATCTCCCTTCATCTATCTAAAAATGCAAATTCCCTTCACACCTTACATGCTAAGCCAGCATCCATCTTTACTCAACAGCACATCAAGTACCTAACTTCTTTTGATGAATTAAACTTGCAGCCTACTTGACTCTAAATGTAATTAAATCACACACAGATGGATCCAACTGCTTATCCCCATAAACCTACTTTGCAATAAACCAGAAAAATATTATGAAAATTATTATACTCTCATGACAGACTCCTTGTTCTAGAGCCCCCAGCCAGGGAAAACATAATCCCTGCATCCAGTTGTTTCAGCCCTGTCAGAATTTTGTCCATTTCGATCAGATCCCCTCTCATTTTACTAAACTCCAGTGAATGCAGGCCGAATGAACTCAATCTCCCGTCATACGACAATCCTGCCATCCCAGGAATTAGTCTGCTGAAACTTCCCTGCACTCCACAATGGCAGGTATATCCTTTCTTAGGTAAAGGGAACAAATCTGTGCGCAATACTCCAGGTGTAGTCTGACCAAGGCCCTGTGCAGCTGCAGGAAGACATCCTTGCTCCTGTACTCCAATCCTCTGGCAATGAAAACCAACATACCATTTGCCTTCCTAACTGCTTGCTGCACTTGCATGCTTGCCTTCAGTGGCTGGTGTACAAGGACCCCCAGTCCCTTTGTACATCTACATTTCCCAATCTATCACTATTTAAATAATACATTGCCATTCTGTTTTTCCTTTCAAAATGGATAGCTTCACACTTATCCATGTTATATTACATCTGCCATGTAATTGCCCATGACTCAACTAGTCAAAATTGTCTTGAAGCCTCTTAACATCCTCCTCACCACTAACATTCCCACTTAGTTTTGTGTCACCAACAAACTTGGAATTATTACATTTGATTCCTTCATCCAAATCATGGGCCAAGATTTTATAGCCCCTCCTGCTTGGCAGGATATTACAGTCCTGCCAAACTGAATGGAGATTTTAATGGCTTGCTGCATCAGCCGTGGTGAGACATGCTGGGGCAGGGCCATCAAATCCTGCCCATTGATATATATGGTGAACACTTGGGGCCCAGCACTGATCCCTGCAGCACCCCACGAGCCACTGCCTGCAACTTTGAAAAAAGCCCATTTATGCCTACAGTTAGGAACTAGAGATAGTTTAAGTAAGTTACATTTGTGTTTGCGGGTGTTAAGGAATAAGGTATATCCTTGAGTTTTAAGTTTAATTTATATTTTTGTATTGGTGTGTTAAGAAAGGGGAACTTGAGTTTTGTTTTCACTTTACGAGCCGCCTGCATTTTAATGAGGTTTTACAATTCTTAAAGGAGAGTTAAAACAAACACAAGATAGAAAACTATACTGTTGCCTAGCAACAGGAGGCCCACACACGGACAGGAAAAAACAGAACAGCAGTTTTTTTTAGTTCAGTTGAAGCCAGGGGACAGGAGAAGCTGAACACAGCAGAGGGAACTGCAAAGACAGCAGTTTTCCCATAAGAACGTAAGAAAGTCCCAGAAGCCAGGGAGCAGCTCCTAAAGGAACAAAAGAAAGTCTCAAGAAGACCCTCTAGTTACAGGAAGAACAGAAATCTAGAAAGGATCCTGTTAAGTGAAGAGTGACGAGCAGAGGATTACTCCAAGCTTAAAGGGAGAAAGTTATAGAATGCAGACTTAAAGCAAAAGAGGCTTGCGAGAAGGCAGAAGATCCGACGAGTCAGCCAAAAGTTGGTAACTCCTTACTACGGGCATGTGCAGTGCTGTTCTGTAGGCATTGCTGAGTCTGAGAGAAAGGGCAGAATTTTATGGCTGACATGTGGGTGGCGGTGCACGCACGTCAGTGCTTAAAATGTCACGCGCTGACATCACGATATTTAGGTGGGAGGGCACGCTATGAAGCGTGATATGCGCCCGCCATTAATTAAAGGCCTTGTTAAGGCCCTTAACTCAGCAATCAATGCCGGTTTTCAGGAGTCCATGCGATCTTTGCCTCGGCGCATGGGCCCAACGGGCAGGCGGGTAACTGATTTTTTTAACAAACCTCAAACACAGGTGGGATATGTGGGCTCAGAGGTGTTGTTCATGTTTATTCTGAAGTACGTAATGCAGAAAGTGTTTTAAACTTACCTGTGATTGTTAGCAGTTCAGATCGATTTCCAATAGCTTTCTCTGTACTTTGAAGCTTCAGCTCAGTAGTCTGCAGACAATAATCTTTATCGGGCCTGCAGCTTTCCGGAGGCCTACATTTAGCTTGGGTATGGGTTCTGACATCTCCACTGGAGGCGGCTCCTCTGAGGAGGAAGGGAGGGATGAATAAGGAGTCCAGGAGTGGACAATCAGCCTCCAGGGGAGCCACCTTTGGGAGGTCAGGCGCAGGCACAAGGGGCGCAGGGCCAAGAGATAGTCCAAGGTGGAAGGGGCCGCAGAAGACACCACTATCCTGCTGCCAGAGTATACAGGCGGTGAAGCAGCTAACTCAGTATGACTGAGTGGCAGTGTCAAAGGAGGCTCCATCTGTCAAGGGAAACAGTTAACTATATTTGTCTGGTGATTGGACCTAAGATCTCCCGTAACTGTGTGGGTGGACACCCCATGCCAGCAGCTCTGAAGTCACAGTTTCCTTCCACTTCTATGCCTCTGGCTCCTTCCAGGGCTCGGTGGATAATCTTTGCGGTGTCTCCCAGTCAGCTGTCCACACTTGTGTCAAGCAGGTTACAGACGCCCTGTTCAGATGGGTATTGACCTTCATCCACTTCCGCTGCGACCAGGCAAGTCAGACACAGCGATCCAGAGGCTTCGTGGCCATTGCTGGCTTCCCCCACGTCCAGGGTGCTATAGACTGCACACATGTGGCCATCAAGGCACCAGCAGGTGAGCCCTTTGTCAACAGGAAGGGCTTCCACGTCATGAATGTGCAGATAGGGTTTGATCACAGGATGCAGATTCTGCAAGTTTGTGCAAGGTACCCAGGCAGCTCCCACGATACCTACATCCTCAGAGGCTCACAGGTGCCAACGCTCTTCAGTGCTCAGGCTCGGCTAGGTGGATGGCTGCTGGGTGATAAGGGGTATCCCCTCAGAAGGTGGCTCATGATGCCTCTCTGCCATCCAAGAACAGAAGCTAAGGTGCGCCACAATAGGAGCCACAGCACCACAAGTGTTGTGGTGGAGAGAGCCATGGGCCTTCTCAAGATGCGCTTCTGTTGCCTCGACCGCTCAGGGGGCGCACTACAGTCTCCCCCAGATCGTGTCTCTCTGATCGTGGTAGTCTGCTGTGCTCTGCACAATCTTGCGCTGGAAAGGGGGGATGCAGTTGACGATGAAGACCTTGACACAGTGGATGAGGCTGCACATGATGGATCCAGCAGTGGCTCAGAGGATGAGGAAGCACAGGGCAATGATGAGGGGCAGCACGCCAACCCGCTATTACACCAAGAAGGCAGGGACACCCAGGACAATTTAATCCAACAAACTTTCAGCTAGCTCCACACGTATGGATCAACAGGACCAGTATTGCCTGGCGCTTCCACATGTGGCATTTTGGTACTACATCTTCCACCTCTTCAGCTGCAACTAAGGGCTTAGTACAGAAACATCAATGTCCACTCAAACAATCACGATATGTCTGTGAAACATACAAATGCAGCACAAAGGAAACACCCTCAGCCATGGTCAGAAAAGTCCAAAATAAAACACAAACATAGCTCAGATGTACATAATTATATTTTCCCTAATCTAGGGTCAAAACAAAATCACCAGTGACAAACCCGTGGAGTGCCGAATGTGCCTTATGCCTACGTTTGTGGGTGCTACGTCTAGGTGCCACCCCATCGCTCGGAGTTGCTTGTGAGACAGCCTGCTGACTCTGCTGTCCTGTTGGCCTCAATGATCTTGGCAGGCGTCCTTTGGCCTGTGGAGCCTGTGATGGCCCCGCCTGGGAGGGAGTGGCCAATTCCAGAACTGTCACCTCCCCAGTTGTCACAGCCTCAACAGAAGCAACGGTCACTGGCAGAGGGGCGGAGGAGCTGTTGCCCTCCTCCGGAGATCCCTGAGAGGAAATAGCAGCGACGACAGGCAGCTGCTGCAACAATGTAAGGTCACATTGGACATCCCTGATCACCGCAGTTGGATGGGTACTGAGCGGCGACCCTTGGTGCCCAGAACATCTCCCACACTGCAAATGACCATCTGTGGCCATTACCGCTGTGAGGGCTTGCAGGTCAGAGAGTAACCCAATCAGAAAATTCTCAATCTGATTGAAGCCCCTCATTCATGAATCATGAATGCCAATCTCTCAATGGAGGAAGCGTGAAGTTCTGTCCTGAGGGTCATACCTTCACTTACACTCTGCCTGTACTCCTCCATCACAGAGACCAACTGAAGCACACCCTCATGCAACCCTGCCAGATGCTCCGATGCACCCTGCCGCTTCTCCTGCAGCTGCTACATGGCTGACATCTCCAGAGGCATATCATCACTGCCAGACTCAGCATGTGTCTGGTCCCCTGCAGTCTTCTGGCTGCGGCGCCATCGGCACTCTCTGTCCGTGCCATCTCCTCCAGCGATTGTGAAATGCCCTCTCCACTGTGCCCTGGGACACGAGCCAACGTTATATTCCCCACCAAAGTGGTTGCCGCTGCGCTGGTGCCTGGCTCGCTGAAAGGATGTGATGCAAGTTGCATACTCTTGGCCCTCAGGTGTGGAGGGGAGTGCTCTGGACTTATTGGTGGCAGCCATGCGGTGGTGATGCTGAAATTAACAACAAGGACAGTGCATCAGTTAGCATTCAGTCAGTAACACCTTTCATCCCTTTCCCCCCGAAGCCTTTAAGAACCTAAGGCGATGAACATTGGTGGGATGGTAAATAGTCAAGAGGAGGCCCAAATATGACGCACGCATACAGACAGGCTGGTTTAGATGGCTTAAGAAATGCCACATGGAATGTTATGTGGATAAGTGTTCGGTTAAGCACTTGGGGAAGACAAGCAAGGTACGGCAATACTTGAGTAATGGTAGGACCATGTGAAGTCACGATGATTACAGGGACCTTGCTGGACAGACCCGTTAAGGTAGCAGAACAGGAACATAAGGCGTTTAACAATGTTGAAGCCAGACTTGTCTTTATTAGCCAAAGAATAGAATGTAGGAGAAGGGAGGTCATGTTGCAAGTGCAGAAAACGTTGTTGAGGCCACATCTACACTTCTGCGTTCAGTTGTAACCTGCGCTTCATGAGAAGGATAGCATTGGAGTGGGGAGAGTGCATCCTGACCTGGATGTATGCTGGCCTGGAGAGTTATGAGAAAACATTGCATACACTTGCGAGATTTGCCGTGGAGCACAGGAGATTGACAGTTCACATTATTGACCTTCATACCATTATGAGGGAAATAGAATGAATGGACAGAAGGCAACATTTCCCCCTGGCGCAGGGATTACTAACGTGGTAGCATTTATTTAAGTTGAGTGCCATGAGGTTGACAGGTGAGGTGCTGAGGACCTTCTGGACAGAGTAATGTGGGGTGCACTGGCTGAAAGGGTGGTGGACGTGCAAACCCTCCTAAGGTGCAATAAGTCTTTGGATGTGCAGCAGCGATGCCATGGCATGTTAGGCCATGGGGATAGTGGTCAGAAATGGCATAATGCGATTTTGGAAGGTGATAGAGACACATATCCTCAAGGGGCCGAGGAACCTTTGTGTATGACCCACACGTCTGACTGTATCAGTCTGTGAATGAGCAGTGTTGCTGCATTAACAATTGTAGCAATTATCAGTGCTTTGGATGGTAGGGAGACAGAGTGAATGGCACTGTGGACCTCAAATACCTGGCCACTTCACCCCAGCCTCGCCGACACCTGCCGACCTGGCCACCTGCCTCCTCCCCAGCTCCATGGCCTGCTCCTCATACGTGGTAAGGTGACGCAACACAGCGTGCCCACCACCAGTCCGCTGATGCTCCCGCATATTGCTCTCAGTTTTTGTCTGCAGAACATAGAAGAGCATTTATTGGGGCTGATCGCCCATGTACTCTGCACGCACACACCACAACCCAGCCACAGTGGGCCATCTGAGGCCTCTAGCGGCTCCTGTCCACACTACTGGTGATCAGTCCCCAGAAGATAGTACGGCTTCTTCCAAACCCCTCCTCCAAAGGACACCTTGGACACATTCGGCTCCATCACTTTGAATAACACACGGGCCTTTGCGCCCATGGCAAAGAGGCACAACTAGGTGTGGCGCCGAGGCCAGCAGATGGATCTTGGCTATGACTTCTTGAGGCTCCCCTTCCACCATCTCATCACCATCAATAAGACATGTGTTGGATTTCTGAGTATGTGTCTAGCTGCATCCCCTGCAGGTTGCCCCCAGACTACTCAAATGCGACAAACACGAACATATGCTGCAGGGAGAACCCATCTTCTCCTCAACCGGTAAGGTTGATGTAAACATGGTCACTATCTGTTTGCCCACCCAGTGTGGGCAAAATGCCCAGTGCTGTAATGACAATGAGACATGGGGGGTGGGGGTGGGTGGGGGGGTGGGGGGTGTGGATGCTGGGTGCAGTTGGGGGCCTCAAAGGCTAAGGCTACCTGTTGGGTAAAATGGCCAAGGCTGATATGGTACTCACCCTTCCAGAGCACAGCAAATCATTGAAGCGCTTGCAGCACTGCGTTCCAGTGCGCCCCACGGCATCATGAGAGCTAACAGCTTCCGCCACCTCCTGCCACGCCTTCCTAACTATGGGGGTTGGGGGGGGGCACCCCTCCCCCTCCCCCTTTCCCCTCCCCCTCCCATCCACCCATCCTCCCATCCTCCCATCCTCCAGAAATAAGACGGTTGGACACCTCTTCGAGGAGGACAGCAAGGCAGGCATCTGAGAACCGCAGGGCACAGTGGCCCCCCTGCTGGCCTACCCTGCAGCCTGCCCCCCTCCTCCTTCTCTGCCCTCACCTCTTGTGCTGCCCGGTAGCTGGCCATGGTCAACAGCCTAAAGGAGGCTGCCTGGCTGTTCTTTATACAGACCGCAGGTTCCCCATTGGAACCAGCGGTCTGAACACGCCCGCCACCGATATAATTTTCCCAATGAACACGGGAGTTGAAACCCCGCTGGGTGGTCCTTAATTGGCTTGCCCACGCAAAATGGCGGTGCGGCCCATTTCAGCGGTGGCAATCGGCTGCCTCCCTGCCACCAAGTCGGTCGGGTCTGCCCACACGTCAAGCGCAAAGTTCAGCCCAAAGTGCATGGAATGCATGTGGCAATCCAGGGAAGAGGAGCATCTGAAGGTGTGTTTGAAACACTGGAGGTGGACCATTGTGGAAGGCATCCGAGAGGAAGTGTCATTTCGGAGAAAATTCCAAAGCAGTTTCTTCAAGTGTGGAGATTGGAAACCCTCATGTCATTGACACAGCAGAGGGAACTGCAGAGAGAGCAAATTTCCTGTAAGAACAAGAGAAGGTCCCAGAAACCAGTGAGCAGCTCCTAAAGGAACAAAAGAAAGTCCCAAGAAGACATTCTAGTTAAAGGAAGAACCGAGGTCTGGTAAAGGCTCTGATAATTAAATTTAAGAGTAAGCAACAGAGCAAGACTCCAACTTTAAAGGGAGAAAGCGGCAGGATACAGACCTAAAGCAAAATAAGCATGTGAGAGGCCAGAATATCTGAGGAGGCAGCTAAAGGTCGGTGACTCCTTACTGTGGACATGTAAAGCAATATTGTTCTATTGGCATTGCTGTGTCTGAGGGAGAGCGCATGTAAGACAAAGCTTGAATACATGTGAGGATCCAGGGAAAGAAACATCAGAAGGAGTGTTCGAAACTCTGGAGGTGCACCATTGCAGAAAGCATCCGAGAAGAAGTGCTGTTTGGGCGAAGATTCCAAAATGGGTTCTTCGAGAGTGGAGATGGAAAACATCATTTGAAAGACGGAGTTCAGTGGGACCAGTTGACTCATTGAACTCCATCTTTCACACAATGGTTTCCAATCTCCACTCTCGAAGAACCTACTTTGGGATCTTCTCCTGTGACAAGCATCTGAGGGGAGTTGATGAGAGATCCATAGCATCTGTTTGGGGTGGCATCTGTCACTTAGTTTCAGAATGTGGTGTGCCTGACCACAGGTCACCTATTGGTTTACCTGGACTGTGTACTTACTGGAAACATGAGAGTATAAGGTAGCTTCTGTAACTTGTGTTATCCTTACGAATCTGTATATATCTGAAAAGTTATATTTGTGGGTGAAGGAGTATTGTAAGATAGTTCACCTTTTCTTGTTTAATAAATGTTTTATTGTTTTGTTAAAAGTTCATCAGCTGACTCCTGTGACTCTGTTCAGTAGCCGAACTCCATGTTTCTAAACAAAAAATAAAATTTAGGACCTATCAAGCTGGGTTCCACCCTGGGATCTGGCTTTCCCAGTTGTAACAGCAGCTGAGATCATAACACTACTGTTTCTTGTCTGTTAACCAATTCTTGATCCATGCCAATATATTACCCCCAATCCTATGTGCTTTAATTTTGCACTCTAACCCCTTAATACAGACTATCAAAAGCTTTCTGAAAATCCAAATACACCACATCCACTGGCTCTCCTTTATCTATTCTGCTAGTTTCATCTACAAAAAACTCCAGTAGGTTTGTCAAACATGTGTCCCTTTCATAAATCCATGTTGACTTTGTCTAATCCTATTGATATTTTCTAAGTGCCCTGTTATTTCATTCTTTATAATAGGTTCTAGCATTTCCTTGCCTTTCTGGGAAGTTATCTGTGTGTTCCCCTGTGAAGACAGAACTAAAGTCGTTGTTTAATTGCTCTGCCAGTCCCTTGTTCCCAAATATAAATTCTCCCATTTTGGACTGTGAGGGACCTTCATTTGTCTTCATCAATCTTTTCCTTTTTACATACTTATAGAAGCTTTTACAGTCCAATTTTATGTTCATTGCAAGTTTACTCTTGTACTCTATTTTCCCCTCTTGATCAATCTCTTCATCCTCCTTTGCTGAATTTTAAATTGCTCCCAATCCTCAGGCTTGCTACTTTTTCTAGCAACTTTATATGACTATTTTTTGGATCTAATACTGACATTAATTTCTTTTGTTAGCCTTGGTTGGGTCACTTTTCCTGTTGCATTTTTGCACCAGAATGGAATGTATAACTGTTGCAGTGCATGCACTTCTTCCTCAAATATTAGCCATTGCCTATCCACCATCATGCCTTTTGATGAATTTCCCTAATCTATCTTAGCCAACTCACCCCTCATACTTTAGAATTTCTTTTGTTTAGATTTAGGACCCTAGTTTCGGATTGGGCTACTTCACTTTCCATCCTCATGAAGAAATCTATCATGTTATGGTCACTGTTCCCTAAAGGACGCCGCACAACAGGATTATTAATGAACCCCTTCTCATTTCTCAATACCTAATTAGGATAGACTGTTCCCTAGTTGGTCCCTTGACATACTGGTCTAAAAAACCATCTTGTACACAATCCAGGAATGCATCCACCACAGTATTATTGCTAATTTGGTTTGCCCAGTCTATATGTAAATTAAAGACACCAATGATAACTGTAGCACCTTTGTTATATGCATCTCTAATTTCCTGTTATCCTCTACCTTACCATTACTGTTTGGAGGCCCATAGACAAATCCCATTAATGTTTTCCTCCCCTTGTTGCCTCTTAGCTCTACCCAGACTGATTCTACATTTGGATTTTCTGAGCCAATATCCTTTCTGTCTGCTGCACTGATTTCATCTTGAACTACCAAAACTACCCCACCTCCTTTCTCTTTTCACCTATCCTTTATAAATATTGAGTACCCTTGGATATTCAGTCCCCAGCCTTGGTCACCCTGCAGCCGTGTCGCAATCATATCCTACCTGTTTACATCTATTTGCACTGTTAATTCACTTACCTTAATGCAAATGCTCCATGCATTCACATACAATGCCTTTAGACTTGTCTTTTTAACATATTTTACCCATTGTTTGTACTATAGCCCTATTTGCTGTATATAGCCCTTGTTTCCTTTGCCTTCCACTTTTGCTTACTACTTTTCTGTCTTTCATTTCTAGCCTTGATTTCCCTCTCTTGTGACTCCCCATTCAGGTTCCCACCCCCCTGCCACTCTAGTTTAGCCCTTCCCTACTGTACTAACAAATATCCCCGTGAGGATATCGGTCCCAGTCCTGCTGGGGTGCAACTTTCTAGCTTGTACAGGCCCCATCTTCCCCAGAATCAGTCCCAATGCCTCAAGAATCTAAATACCCTCTTCCTACACCATATCTCCAGCTGCACATTCATCTGGCCTATTCTCCTAATCCTGAGATTATTACCTTTGAGGTCCTACTTTTTAATTTATTTCCTAGCTCCTTGTATTTTGCTTTTAGGGCCTCATCCCTCTTTTTACCTATGCTTTTGGTATAAATATGTAACTCAACCTCTCGCTGTTCACCCTCCTCCTTCAGAATGTCCTACAGCAACGACATCCTTGACCCTGGCCCCAGGGAGGCAACATACCATCTGCAGCCACAGAAATGTCTGCCTGTTCCCCTTACAATAGAATCCCCTATCACTATTGCTTTCCCATAATTTTTCTGCCCCCTCCCCCAACCCCTGTTGCAGCTGAGCCACTTGTGGTGCCACAGACTTGGCTCTCACTGCATTCCCCTGAGGAACCAGCAGTATCCAAAATGGAAAATCTGTTAGAAACAGAAATGGACTCAGGGGACCCCTGCACTACATGCCTAGTGATTTTACTCTATCTGGTGGTCACCCATTCACTTTCTGCCTGTGCACCCTTTACCTGTGGTGTGACCACCTCACTGTGTATGCTATCCATGAAGATGTCAGCCAGTGACAGCAGCCACAGTTCCAGCTCCAAAACACAGATTTCAAGTCGCTGGAGACAATTCCTGTACATGTGGTCGTCCTGGACACTGGAAGTATCTCTGACTTCCCACATCGCACAGGAGGAGCGTTCCACGTAGCTGAGCTGCTCTGCCATGACTTAACTTTAAATTACTCCCATTACTTTTACTTCTTCTATTTTAAGGACTATTAAAGACAATAGAAATACTCAACAGTTCCTTCTTACCAAGGCTATCATTCTTCTTGCGCTGGCTCCTGACCCTGCTCTGGCCTTGGACTTGCTTCCCCTCGCTCTTTAAGGACAGGGGTGAGCACCATTCATGTTGCTGCTGCATAGGAGCAAAGTGAAGCAGCTAACTTCACCTGTTCTAACACTTTTTTCAGATACCTTACCCTCACAGGGTAATCTGAGGTAGACTGGGCACAATATGCAGTGAGCAACTATTTGATCGGGGTAGCATTTGGTGAAATCATCCCATAATTGCACTAAGTGTGGTAGTGGGCGTGAAAAATTATGTTTTACCTGCCGGCTTCAGTGTCGGGTTTTCACACTGTATCAGCCACTTCCTGCCTCATTAAGTATGCAACCACAGGAAATATGCTGTCTCGTTGGCAGTTGGCTCCTGAGTCGCCCGCCATGCCATTATCTCACTGTTTCTGCACTCTGGGTGCCATATCTAAGCTGCAGCCGCCCACACAGTTCTCAATGCTTGCAGTCCAGTGAAGACATGGTCCTGAAAGCCAAAAAGAGTTCAGTGACTCATCACAGGAATGCCTTTTGGGGGCCGTGATGCCCTCCACCCCCGCTCTGGCTGCAGGAAGTCCAACAATCTCACCACTCCATCTTGGAAGCCGGTGGCAGTGGTGGTGAGTGCCAATTCTGCACACAAGAGGTTGGCCATCCAGTGCAGA
The DNA here is from genome assembly GCF_017639515.1 of Carcharodon carcharias. Taxonomy (NCBI): domain Eukaryota; kingdom Metazoa; phylum Chordata; class Chondrichthyes; order Lamniformes; family Lamnidae; genus Carcharodon; species Carcharodon carcharias. The sequence continues at coordinate 85,733,424 of NC_054476.1, read as the reverse complement.
AAGAGGATGAATGACCTCATCTGTGCCACCAAGGTAAGTCAACCATCTCATCACTCTAAACTCGCACACCCACAAGGCCCATCACACTTTCACAAGCATCTCATTCACTCATTTAAGGGACATCACCACTCACTCTCTCACATGTACCTTCACATGTCCATCTGGCCTCATCTCCTCTGGAGACTGCATCCACAGCCCTTGCCATCTTGAGGCCACTTGCACTAATCAACATGTGCCCCCCCCCGCCCCACACACCCTCAGGTTCCCTGCTTCCCCAGTACAGCTATCACCCTGCAGCCTCTTCCCTTGCCTGACCACTTCTCCCCTTTCCCCAAGTAAGCCCTATCTTTGCAGCCGTTGAATAGACAGCTCGGCCTTACGGCTGGCCTGGTAGGTAGATACCTGCCTGTGAACCTCCCTAAAAGTGATGCGGTGCTGCCTGCAAAGCCTGGTGCTGATGACCAAGTGTGCTGACTGAAGCAAGGTAGGCAAACAAACCTCAAAACCTTGAGCGAAGTGCAGCCCGCCAGGTGCACGTTGCTTATGTACAGTTGTGAAACACGTCAGCGTCAAGCTCGCTACCCTGCCTGGATGGTCCAACGTCGGGGGTGATTCAGGTGAGCAGGGCTTATAATGAGATGCTAAGGTATTAAAATTATGTTCCCAATGTGCAGTGGCGGGAAATGCGGCCCACCGTTGACAGGTAGAGTAGATGATCACAAACTGGTTCTATGACAATGTGAAACTGATTTTTGTGTTCTCCCGTCTGCTATGACACTTGCCACAAATGGGAGTGGACAATTCCACCCATTGTCTTGCAAGATGGCTTTGATGCGCCCTTTTTTCAGCATCAAGCTTGGGATGGCAAGTAAATGTTTCAGGCCCTGTTTACGAGGTCGCCAATAAGGCCAATCTTATAGCATGTGGAACCTTAGAAACCGGAATGCATATATTGACCAGCGAAGGTAGCCTTGCAGTAGACAGTAGTAGAGAATCACCTCTACGTCAAGTAAAGGGAACTCATTTGGTTGTTCCATTTCAAAGGTGAATTTGAGCACAGGATTGAACTCATGAAGGTAAATTTAGAAATTCCTACATGCAGCTGCAGATTCAAATATTGCATATGTATCATCTAGATATTTGAAATGTGCAAGGGGTAAGAGATTGGTTGTCATTCCATTGAAGATGTGTTTCTCATGGGACCCAACAAAGACATTTGCAAAAGCTGGGCCTAGAGGGAACCCATGGCAGCACCATGTATTTGGGCATACTGGTGTCATTAAAACTGAACTCACATAAACGAGTTGCTGAGTTCATAAGTTCAATGAATACTGATTCACGCAAAATGAATGAAAACTGATTTACGAAAAGGTTTGACAACATGAGTTTAAATATAATGGGGGATTTTTAGTATCCAAATCTGGTCTGGAACAGTAGTAGGGTAAAGGTTTGAGAGGGGCAAGGGTTCCTAGAGAGTGTTCAGGAGAATTTTCTACATCACTATGGGCTGAATTTTCCCCCCGTCGGGAGGGTTGTGCGGGGGCAGGCGGGAGCCTCAGGGACATTAGTTTAAGTTGTGAAAAATGTAACAAATGTAAAAAAAAATTTTAAGGACATGTTCCCTCATGTGAAACTGTCAAATGAGCTGGGACATGTCCATTAAGTTTTTTCAAAAAATTTTATTTAATGAACCCTTCATGAAACCACATCCCGTCCGTGGATGGGGTTTCATGAAAAATGCGAAGGCCGCCTGGGCTCTTCGCCTGCCTGACAACCTTAAGGTTGGACAGGCAGTATTCTTAACAGCTTTAATTATTTTGTTAATGGCCCTAATATGCTCGGCAGGCTCACTGCTAACGCGGCTGTGTACCCACCGAACTGACAATCTAGATGACGCTCGGTGACATCGGGACGACTGCCCGACATCACTGGGCATCACGTTACACATCGGCAAGCAGGGTCCGCCCCCGTTCGTCAACAGGAGAATTCCTCCCTGTGTTTCAAGTCCACTGAGCAAGGAGGTTTTACTGGACCTGGTTCTTGCATCAAGTGGATCAAGTGTCATTTAGGGAAAAGGGATCATTGTATTTTGCTTTAGCTTGGATAAAGAGCAGGACAAGAAATAAGCCAGGGTAAGTATAATTAACTGGGGGAGAGCCAATTTCAATGTGATAAGAATGGACCTGACCCAAATAATTTGGATCCAAAGCTTGTCAGGCAAAACTGTAAGGATGGGCTGCTGTTAAAGAAGAGATAATTCAGGTACAGTTAAGGTACGTTCTTATGAAAAGGAAAGGTAGGGCGAACAAACCCAGAGCTCCCTGGATGTCAAAAGAGATACAGGCTGGGATTTTCCATTCAGGGCCCAAATCTGTGGTGGTGTCAGGAAACAGGAGTGTTTCTCGCTGCAGATCCTGGAGGGAATTCGCACCAAATCACACAATGCTGGGCTCATTAATTACGCAGTCGGGGGTTTCCCAACATATTGCGCAGCGGGTCGAGCTGGATGACACACACCCTGCCATTATATCAAGGTACTATATTTAAAAGGCACCCAGACAGCAACTTCTTTTTCATGAACCCACTGTGGAAGGAGGAGATGGCTCAGCTATCCCACACCAGATTCAGTGATGTTTCCCTCAATGTGCTGCTCAGTGCAGTGGAGGAGGGGCATCCTGTACCCGAGGATGGAAAGAGGAGGCCAAGCCATATGACCAGCCCTGCATGGGAGGAAGTTACCAGGGTGGTCAATGCTCACAGCCTCCACCAGAGGTCTGCCCTGCAGTGCCGGGAACAGATGAATGATCTCAACTGCGCCGCCAGGATAAGTGAACTCTTAACTGCTCACACTCACCTCACTGAATAGTAGCGGAGACATCGTCCTCAGTGGCAAAGGCATCATCCATGTGGCTCATGCATAAAATAGCTACTCTACGTGTTAAGATGATGCCTCATAGCCCCACTGCAGTCCATCTAATCTGCTGATGGAGCAGCCATCTTCACGCAGAGAGCTCAGATATTGTCGGGTGTTAGGAACTAGAGATAGTTAAAGTAATTTATATTTGTATTTGTGGGTATTAGGAATGAGTTTTATTTAAGCTTATTTGTATTTCTGCATTTGTGTGTTAAGAAAGTGGAGAACTTGAGTTTTAGCTTCACTTTAAAAGATACCTGCATTTTAATTAGGTTTTAAGATTCTTGAATGGGTGTTAAAACAAACACAAGGTAGAAAAACTGTGCTATTATGTAGCAAGAGGAAGTCAACACAGAGGGGCACAAAGAATTCAAAAGCAGCTCAGTTGAAGCTAGGTGCCAGGAGAATCTGAATACAGGAGAGGGAACTGTAGGAGCAGGTTCCAAAAACTACAGAAGAAAGTCCCCTAAACCAGGGAGTGGAACAAGAAAAGTTCCAAGAGGACAGTTAAGTCAAAGGACAAGCAGAGAAATCTGGAAAAAGTCCTGTTAATTGAAGTTAAAGGTAAGGAGCAGTGAAGAAGGCTCCATGCTTAAAGGGAGGAAGCTGCAGTTTGCAGATTTAAAGCAAAATAGGCTTGTGAGAAGTTGGAAGATCCAAGGAGACAGCCAAAGGTCTGTAACTATTTACTATGGGTGCGTAAAGCAGTGGTGTTCTGTTGGCATGGCTGAGCATTTGAGAGAGAATGCATGGAAGGCAAAACTTAGATGCATGTGGAAATCCAGAGGTGATAGGAACATCAGAAAGAGAGTTTGAAACCCTGGAAGTGGACTTTTGTGGAAGACATCTGAGAGAAAGTATGATTTGAGATAAGATTCCAAAGCAGGTACTTTGAGAGTGGAGATTGGAAACATTTGTGTCAAAGATGGAGTTCAGTGCAACTGTGTCTCATTGTGTGACGAGCATCTGTGGGGAGTTGAGGAGAGATCCATTGCATCTGTTTGGGGTGGCATCTGTCACCTGGTTTCAGAGTGTGGTCTGTCTGACCATAGGGTGCCATAGATTTACCTGTGCTGTGTACTTACTGTGGAGATTAGTGTATAAGATAACTTTTGTAATTTGTGTTATCGTTAGAAATCTGTATATAGCTGTAAAGGTATAGTTGTGTGTGGAAGCATTTTAATATAGTTCAGGCTTTCTTGTTTAATAATTTATATATTTTATAATTTTGTTAAAAAGTTCATCAGCTGACTCTCGACACTCTGTTCGGTGGCTGGCCTCAACGTTTCTAAATAACAATTAAAAGTTAGAATCTATCAAGCTGGGCTCCACCCTGGGATCAGGTTGTCCAGTAGTAACATTAACTGGCATTATAATATTGGGCAATCGGGGGAAGGGATTAGGTGTTGTGGGCACTAGTAAGCACCGCTATTAACATGCCTCTGTGAACCTTATCGTTCTACCTAGATGGGCTCACCACTTTGGAGAGCGTGGCTCCACAACACCTGTGGACAACCAACAATGCACCAATCACATAGCAAACAATCCAGTGGGTTAATTGTAAGAGTGGAAGCATGAGAAAGATACATGAAACCCAATTGCTCTCAACCACATCGCTCTTTGCACAGGAAAAGTTGCGGCACAACAGGAGAGGGAGAAAAGCTGGGTAGGGGCCCGTCTGAACTGAGGAACTTTACAGAATTTGAGGAATGGGCAGCCACGCTGGCAGAGGTGGAGCCAGTCTGAGCCTGTGCAAATGGAAAGGTTGGTGGGCAGCTTCCATCCAGTCAGGATCCATGCATAATGTATTCACAAAGAAATCTAAGGGTCTTGCGTTCCTCCATGTTGGAAGCAGCTCACGCAGTCACACACTCTCTCCTCTCTCACTTACAGATGCCAGCAGGAAGATGGGAAGGCTAGGCAAAGAAGTTCTATCCAGCTGGTCCTTCTGCCCACAGAGAGCTGAGGACATTGAAGAGGATAAAGAAAGTGCACCTGTAGACCCATCACAGCAGTACCCTGCACCCTCCACCAGCCTAGAGATACACAGCTTGGTGGGTGCTACATCTAGTTCAGGTAGGGTCTCACATTCTGGTGGTTACTGCACGGCCACGTGTCCACAGCTGGAGGAGGCAGGGTCAGCCAGGCTCACCAGCACCCGGAGGACTGCTAAACAAGAGGCATCTGCATCTGTGATGTTTGAGTTGGATGACGAGCCCCTGGGATCAGCCCTGCGCAAGATGCTGGAGATGCAACAACAGGCAGGGAACATCAGGCTGAGGTGGTGGAGGACCTCAACAGAGTGGTACATGAGGCGAGGGAGTCTGTCCGCCTGCTCTCTGACAAAGTGGCTCTGACTTGTGCGCACTTGGAAGTCTCCATGGGGATGGTGGTGAACGCCATGGAGAATCTTGTTCAGCAGAACACCCAGTTTCTGTCAGAGATGTGTGTAGATCTGCACACCATCGCTGTAACCATGCTGTGGCTACACGAGAGGGTGACGGGACACCTCAACCTTCCTCCAGGTGCCTCTTCTCCTCAAGGAGTCAGGCAGGGGCCCTTGGGCATCCAAAGGGAGGAAAAGTGGCTGTTGGGCACCCCTGGGACTTCCACTAGGCATTCTTTGAGGTTACCTGCCCTTTGGAATCCCCCTGTGAGCTCTTCAGCTTTGCCTTTGTGACCTCAGAGGGAACAGCTGCCCCACAGCAAGACAGCCAAAGTAAGCCTGGACCCTCCTGGCTTGGGTTTCCAGAGGACACCCACCAAGGTCATCTAATACAATAGGGTAAACTGGTCAGCAGGCTGCCTCCACCCCTGTTGTGGATGCAGTTAATAAGGCAAATGGCATGTTGGCTTTCATTGTGAGAGACCTTGAGTACAAGAGCAAGGATGTATAGGGCCTTGGTGAGAGCACACCTGGGGTATTATGTGCAGTTTTGTTCTCCTTACCTAAGAAAGAGTATACTTGCCATCGAGGGAATGTAACCAAGGTTTACCAGACTGATTACTGGGATGGCAGGATTGTTGTATGTGTAGAGATTGGGCCAACTAGGCCTGTATTCATTGTTGTTTAGAAGAATGAGAGGGGATCCCATTGAAACGTATAAAATTCTGATGGGGATGGACAGACTGGATGCAGGGATGATATTTCCTCTGGCGGGGGCGGGGGTATAGAACAAGGGGTCACAATCTCAGGATATGGAGTAGGCAATTTAGCACAGAGATGAGGAGAAACTTCTTCACCCAGAGGGCGGTGAACCTGTGGAATTCTCTACCACAGAAGGCTGTGGAGGCCAAGTCACTCAATATATTTAAGAAGGAAATAGATTTTTGACTCTAAAGGCATCAAGGGATATGGAGAGAGTGCAGGAGTATGATGTTGAGATAGAGGATCAGCCATGATCATATTGAATGGCGGAGCAGGCTTGAAGGGCTGAATGACCTATTCCTGCTCCTATTTGCTATGTTTCTATGTTTCTACCTGCAGCACGAAGATCCATGTACTATAAGCTCCTGCAACCGAAGATCCACATCCTGGAAGCTCCTGCAGCATAAAGATCCACATGGTAGATGCTCCACCCGCCCAATGCTGCACATGGTAGTCCAGGATCCACCTTCCAATCTCTGCAAGCTGCCCCAGGCCTTCTTCCAGGTAAGTCCCGACATGTCCATGCCACATTGGTCTGGATGTGTTTCATCCTGTGTTATATCTTGCCGATGGCATGGATAATTGATCGAGACTTCACCTGCATCCCATTACCGGATGCAAAATGGCTTCATGCTGCTCTCAGGTGCAATGACGGGCAGGAGTGCACATTCCAGCCGCCATTTCACGTCTGGTGGGAAATCAATTTTTCAGCTCCCGGCACATTGTCCCCCGAACCACCCAGCATTACATCCGCTGCTGTAGGGACTGGAAAATCCTGGCTAAAGAGGAAGATGAAGCAGAAAAAGGGTGCTTATGACAGATATCAGGTGGATAATACAACTGAGAATCAGGTTGAATATAGAAAGTCAGAGGGAATTGAAAAAAATAGATAAGAAAAGCAAAGACAGTGTGTGAGAAGAGATGCCAGCTAACAGAAAATGGAATCCAAAAGTCTTCTATAACTGTGTAAATAGTAAAAGAGTGTTAAAAGGAGGAGTGGGACCAGTTAAGAATCTAAAAGAGGCTTTACGCATGGAGGCAGGGGCATGGCTAGGGTGTTAAATTAACACTTTGCATCTGTCTTTAACAAGGAAGAAGTTTCTGCTCAAGTCATCATGAAAGAAGGTAGTTCACACACTTTATGGCTTTAAAATTAATAATGAGTATTGGGTAGACTGTCTGTACTTAAAGTTGATAAGACATCAGGACCAGATTGGATGTATCCAAGGATACTGAGGGAAGTAAGAGTGGAAACTGCAGAGGCACCGGCCATAATTTTCCAGTCTTCTTTAGACTCAGGGATGGTGCCAGTTGATTGGGGAAATGCTAATGTTGCACCTTTGTTCAGGTGCAACATGTGCAGATGCATGCATGGAAACCCTGAGGCTGTAGTCTGTCACTCAATGCTCTGACACAGTGTGGACCCCCTCCACCACCCCCAAGGCCAGCAATCATTGGAATCAGTGAGAACTTTAACTTGGCCACTCTCAACATCACTGTTAAAACCCCATTAAAAGTTACATCTTGTTCAATCAAGTGTAATTGGACATTTTAACTACATGGTTGGATTTTTTTAATTCATCAAATTTAATGAACAACAGGAGTTGTCCTGAAAAAAATAATTTTATATACATGGAATTCTATAAAATAATGAATTAATAGATTTTTAATCATAAATTTTTAAATAAATTTTAAAAGTTTTTTTTCAAAATATTTTAACTTCCACATTCATCTTAATTTTCTCTGAATAGAAATCTGTAAAAGTTTTTTTTTAATTTTCCTGCTTTTTGTTTTCTTTTTGGATGTCTGTGAAAATCCTTTAATGTGATTGGCTGCTTGGACTGATGACATCACTCCAATTGGAATTTCCAATAAGTATGCTGCAATCAGTGACAGGACTATTGCATGGCGATGGAGGTGAAACTCTCACCGAAAGATTTCTCGACCTGTGAGACCTGCTTCAAGATCAAAGGTGGGTGGCATTGCTTTGTCGCAGGCTGAAAACCCCAGGGCCAGAATTTTCTCATTGGCGTGTGGGGGCTAGCCCAGCATGCCGACGTGTAAAACGACACATGATGATGCTGTGTGAGCGTCCCACACGCCAACACGATATTTAGGTGAACGGGTGCGCGATGTTTTCGAATGAGCGCCTGCCATTAATTAATCAGGTTCTTAAGGCCCTTGAGGGGGCAATTGTCTGCTATTTTTCAGGGCCTGTGTGATCTTCAGATCGTCGCACGGGCACAACGGGGAGGCGGGTAGGAGACATTTGTATAAATCTCATCCACGGGCGGGATCAGAGGGGTGAGTGGGGTCGCGAGAGGTAACTGTTGGATGTTAAATTGTGAAAGTTACTGCTACTTGCCTGTGTGAGCAGGAATACTTCAAAACTCATACCAGCTGCTTGGACAGGAGTAACATCCTTCAGGTCAGGACTCTACAGTAAAGATCATTTCTGGGGCCTGAAGGTTTCAGGAAGCCTTCCCTTAGCCTGGAAATGGGAGTTGTGTTCTCCACTGGGGGCACCTCCTCTGAGGAGGAAGGGAGGGCCAGAAGTGGGAGGAGGCCAAGAGTCCACATTCAGACTCCAGGGGAGCTATTTTTGGGAAGAGAGGAACAGGCACAAGGGATGCAGTGTCAACAGGAAGTCCAAAATGGAAGGGATCACAGAAGACTCCATTATCCTGCTGCCAGGGTATACAGATGGTGAAGCAGCCACCTCAATATGTCTGAGGTGCAGTGCCGAAGGAGGCTCCGCCTCTCAAGGGAGATAGTCACCTCTATCTGTCAGGTGATAGGCCCCGAGATCTCCACAAACTGTGTGGGTGGCCAGTGGCTCTAAAGGTAACAGCTGCCCTCAACCTCTATCTATACATCTGGCTCTTTCCAGGGCTCGGTGGGTGATCTTTGTGGAGTCTCCCAGTCAGCTGTCCACATTTGTGTCAAGCAGGTGACAAACGCTCTGTTCAGGCATGCATTGACATTCATCTACTACCACTGGGACCAGGCCAGCCTGACAGAGCGAGCCAGAGGCTTCACGGCCATTGATGGCTTCCCCCGCATTCAGGGTGCAACACACTGCACACATGTGGCCATCAAGGTACCAGCGGGTGAGCCCGGTGCCTTCATCAACAGGAAGGGCTTCCACTCCATGAACATGCAGATAGTGTGTGATCACAGGATGCAGGTTCTGCAAGTCTGTACAAGGTACCCAGGCAGCTCCCAAGATGTTTACATACTCAGACACTCTTCAGTGCTCCAGCCCAGCTGGATGAATGGCTGCTGGGTGACACTCCAATACCGCCCAGATCGTGTGTCACTGATAGTGGTTGCTTGCTGCACTCTCCACAATCTGGTGCTGGAAATGAGCGACGTTCTGGATGAAGAAGATGTAAACGCGGCTGCACATGATGAGTTCAGCTGTGAGTCTGAAGGTGAGCGCGCACAGGAGAACACTGAGGGGGTAGATGCTGACCCCAGTGTTCTCCAGGGAGGCAAGTATACCTGAGAGACTTTAATCCAAAGAACCTTAAGCATCCCACCACAGATGGACCTCCAACACACGCCAGGGCTGCAGGCTCCATACTCAATACCTGAGTGCAAAATCTGCCTGGGGAGGAATATTAACTAAGGCCCTTGTCAATAAAGCTCAATGTCAAACGACTCCCTCATAACATCATGGGTTCCTGTCCACCTGCAGAAGTAAGGAATCACCCTGAGCCATGCTTACATATCAAAATTTAATAAGATTACAAAATGAACTTCAGAAACCAAAAAAAAAGGTGTTGTACATCATACCTAGCCTTAATGAACTAATAGCGGGGCAACATAAAAGCACAAGTAAGAAACCCGTGGTGTGCCTAAGGCACCTTAAGTTTCCGTTTCCGGGTGCTACATCTAGGTGCTCCCTCCTCGCTGGCACTGGCATCTGAGACAGCCTGCTCACTGTGCTGTCCTGTTGGCCTTGATGACCTTGGCAGCCATCCTCTGGCCCTTGGAGCATTTGATAGCCCCGCCTGGGAGGGAGCAGCTAGTTCCACAGCTGGCATCTCTCCAGTTGTTGCAGCCTCATTGGATGCTCTGGTCACTGGCAGAGTGGGGAGGAGCCTCCACCTTCCTCCAGAGTGCCCTGAGAGGAGCCCACAGAGATGACAGGCAGCTGCTGCGCCGTCGTGAGGTCACTTTGGACCTCCCTGCTCACCGTGAATGGATGGGCACTGAGCTGGGAAACTTGGTGCCCACACCATCTCCCACACTGGCACTGACCAGCTGAGATCAATGCCAATGTGAGGGCTTGCTGGTCCGAGCGCATTCCCAGGAAGCCCTGATGGGTCTCCTGCAGGAGGCTCTCCACGAGAGTCAACCCTCTCTCCATGGAGGGTGCATGGCACTCGGACATGTGGCTCATTGCTTCGGCAATCGTCTGCATAGCTTCCTCTACCACGGAGTCCCAGGAAGCCAAGCCCAGCATCATGTATCTCCCCCAGATGCTCCCACACACCCAGCCACATTTCATGCCCCTATTGCTTCGTGGGCGACTCTAGAGGCACATCATCAGACACCAACTGAGCATATGCCTGGTTCCCTGCAGTCCTCTGACTGCTGGCGCCATGGGCACTCTCTGTCTCTGCCAGCTCCTCCAGCGACTGTGAAGTTCCCTCACCGCTGTGCCCCAGGACACTAGCCAATGTTCTAACTCCCACTGAGGTGCTAGTATCTGCGCTGGTGCCTGCCTGGCAAAGATGATGTGACACTGGTGAGACTTCAGGGCTCTCAGGTGTGAGAGGGGGCCTCTGCTGCTCCTCCTCCTGGTCCCGCTCCAATGATGCTGAAAGGAAGATCAAGGACAGTGGATCAGTTAATGTGGAGAAAATGAGAAAGTGCATCCCTGTCCCCTGTATCATTATGCGCTCATCATTCCATAAGCAATGGTCAAGCCATGTTGCAAAATTAAATCACTTAACATTCAGTAGTGCAATGGCTGTTGGGGGAACAATGCTGACCTCACTGTTGGACATAAATACCTGGCCGTGACATCCCAGGCTCACCGACACCAGTGAACCTGGGCGCATTGTACCTCTCCAAATCCAGGGCCTCCTGCGCAAACCGGCTAAGAATGGCGATTGACACTTGCCCACCACCAATCCTTGCATGCTCTGCCGTATTATGATCATTCATTTCTTGAAAATGAGAGAGGAGCATTGATTTGTGCAAATTGTACATGGACTCTCTTCGCGCACGGCCCACCCCAACCAGAGTGGGACATATCAGGACTCCAGTGCCTCCTCACCCCGCTGCTGCCGAACACTCACACAAAGGTGCTAGGCGTGTTACCCCCCCCACCTCACCAACTACCCCCCCACCCCACCATTCCCCCTCAACCTCCCCCAGCCCCCCCAACCCACTCCCCCCTCCCCAGCCCTGGCCACATGCTGCCTAAGTCACATTAGGCACCATACAGTACATCCTTCCATAGCAAGGAGGCGCAAGCATGTGGAGTGCAGAGCGCAGTAGATGGTTCGTTGCCTCGCCACCTTGAAGTTCCCCTCCCAGCATGTCATCACTCTGACTTGGACATGTCCTGCAGTTCAAGCACTGCACCTAGGTGCAGCACCTCCAGGTTGCCCTCAAAACAGTCATGTGGGTCTCAGTGTACCACATGCTGCGGGTGCAGAACCCATCTCTTCACCATCCTCTCAGTGTGACCTTGGCATGGGCAATATCTGCTGACCCACCCAGCAAAGGACACATGCCGTCAATGATTCAATGCAGTCACTACGCTCAGACTTGTGGTGAGGGTGCAGCGGGGGGAAGGCCAACCTGCTGGGTTAAGTGACCAATGCCTACATTGTCCTCACCCTTCCAAAGCACAACAGGTCATTGAAGTGCTTGCGACACTGGATCCAGGTGCACTGCACCACATCGCAGGAGCTCACTACTTCCGCCATCTCCTCCCAGGCACGTTTGGTCATGTGGGGGGACCTGCTCCTCCCATCCTGGAGTACGAGGACCTCCCATTGTGCTGCCACCTCCTTGGAGGGCAGTTAGGCTGTCATCGGAAAAACAAGGGGCACACTGGCCCTACCTTCCGGCCTGGCCCGCACCAATGGTCTACACTCCGGACTGGCCTGCCCCGATGGCCTACACTCCGGACTGGCCTGCCCCGATGGCCTACACTCCGGACTGGCCTGCCCCGATGGCCTACACTCTGGACTAGCCTGCCCCGATAACCTACCCTCCGGACTGGCCTGCCCCGATAACCTACCCTCCGGACTGGCCTGCCCCGATAACCTACCCTCCGGACTGGCCTGCCCCGATAACCTACCCTCCGGACAGGCCTGCCTCGATGACCTACCCTCTGGACTGGCCTGCCCCGATGGTCTAGCCTCTATTGCCCCTCTGCAGAGCTCCTCATATTCAACAAATGTAAATGTACACTTTACTGTTTCCTCCTTATGTTTATCTAATTCTCATCTCAAAACTACTATACACCACAGACTAGTTGGCTTTAATCCAATTAGGCACACACATAGGCACACAATTCCATGTTAAATATAATTTCCAATAACATTATAGTCATTAATAGCACTTTATGACATCCCCCTCCCTATCGAACATTGAACTGTCATAATTCTAAAAGACGGCTCCATTTTTTATTAACCCATCTTATACTAGCTCCAATTATTATTACATTATTACATTACCAGGTGCATGCATTAACATATATATACAAGTCCTTGACATCAACAGATTTCACTCCAGTTCAGTGTCCGGGGCAGAATTTTGCCATTGGCTTGCGAGGAAGGACCCAACAATGATGCGTGATGACATTGGGCATGCATCCTGACGTCACCGTGTGCCAACGTGATATTTCGGAGAGCGTGTGCACTATAACTTCCAAGACGTGCCTGCCATGAATTAATAGGCCACTTAAGGCTCTTGAGGCAGCAATAGACAGCGATTTCTAGCAGCCCGTGTGATTTTCAGTGCATCGCACAGGCGCAACGGGCAGGCGAGTAGGCCATATTTTTAAAAACCTCACCCACGGGTGGGATAAGAGGAGCGAGTTGGCTCGCTAATGCAAGCTGTTAGTAACTTAATTTTTAAACTTACTGCTACTTGCTTGTGGGAACAGGACAAAATCAATTCTCTTCAGAGCTGCTTTGACAGAAAGAATAGGCTTCAGTTCAGGATTCTAGAGGAAACATAATTCTTGGGGCCTGGCTGGAATCAGACAGCCTTCCCTTAGCCTGGGAATGGGAGTTGTGCTCTCCACTGGAGGCACCTCCCCTGAGGTGGAAGAGAGGGCCAGGAGTCCATATTCAGTCTCCAGGGGAACAACCTTTGGGAGGAGAGGCTTAGGCACAAGGGACACAGGGTCAACAGAAAGTCCAAGGCAGAAGGGGCTGCAGAAGACGCCGCTATCCTGCTGCCAGGGTTTACAAGCGATGATGCAGCTACCTCAATATGTCTGAGGTTCAGTGCTGAAGGAGGATCCATCTCTCAAGGGAGACAGTGACCTCCATCTGTCAGATGATAGGCCCTCAGATCAGCTCCAACTGTATGAGTGGACACCCCATGCCAGTGGTGTTGAAGGTCACTGTTGCCTTCAACTCCTATGCCTCCGGCACTTTCCAGGTGTTGGTGGTGATCTTTGTGGAGTCTCCCAGTCAGCTGTCCACAGTTGTGTTAAGCTGGTGATAGACACTCTGTTCAGGTGCGCATTGACTTTCATTCACTACCACTTGGATGAGCCAGCCAGGAGGAGTGAGCCAGAGACTTTGCAGCGATTGCTGGCTTCCCCTGCATTCAGGGTGCAATCAACTGCACACATGTGGCCATCAAGGTGCCAGCGGTGAGCCCGGTGCCTTCACCCATTGAAACTTCTTGTTCTTTTTTAATAGTTCAGTCAGTGGAGCAACCACTTGGCTAAAGTTTGGTACAAATTTCTGGTAAAACCCACTCATGCCCAGAAATCTCAAAACTTCTTGTTTTATTGTAGACACTGGGAATTCCACGATATCTTCGGCTTTCACATCTCTCGGAGTCACCTTACTATGTCCAATGGTAAGGCCTAGATATGTAACCTGTGCCTTTGCAAATTCACTTTTAGCCAAGTTCATCACCAAATTAGCTTCTTGTAATCAAGAAACTAATTCTTCCAGATGCTGTAAGTGCTCCTCCCACGTCTGACTGAAAACTATCAGATCATCAATATAAACAGCACAATTGCTTAGACCTGCAATTACTTTGTTTGTCAGTCTTCGAAATATTGTAGGCGCATTCTTCATACCAAACGGCATGACTTTAAACTGATATAGTCCATTTGGCACCACAAAAGCTGAAGGGAGCAATTTTCCCAGAATTGCATTAAGTGTGGTGGTAGGCAGATAAAATGGAGTCCTAGCTGCTGACGAAAATGGGGGGGTTTTCCCACTGTATCTTCCCGAGCCTGCCTCATTATTTATGCATTCCCAGGAAAGATGTTGTTTCCATGGTGGGCATGCTCTCATTCGTCCACTTGCCATCACACCGCTGGTGCATCAAGCTGGTCACCATCTTCAAAAGGCAGCCATCAGCAAAGTGCTCATTGCCACCAGCTCAGCACTGCTGCCTGGGAGACATGGCCAGCAAAGGCAAAAAGACTGCGGACCCCCGCTTCAACGACAGGTCCCTCGAGCGACTGCTGGATGCCGTGGAGGCCCAACAGGATTTGCTCTACCCCAGTTCTGGCTGTAGGATGGGTAGCAATGTCACCAACCTGGCTTGAAAAGTGGTGGCAGTGGTGGTCAGCATGAATGCCCTGCAGAGGAGGATAGCCACCCTGTGCCACAAAAGGATGAATGATCTCCTCCATTCTGCCAGGCTAAGTTATTCTTTTTATCACTCCCAATTCACCCTCTCAAACCCATCACACATCCACAGGGCTCTCACTCACTGCCAGTGCAAGGGACATCACCATTCACTCTTTCACACACATCGTCATTGTCCTCATCCCGTCCATGGGACCAGTCAACCACCCACACAGGTCAGGCATGCTTATCATCTGGTCTGGCAGGCATCCTGATACACACTTCCTATCTCTATCCATGCAGGACAAACTGGCACACACCAGGAGGGAAAGGTCGCAATCAGGTGGAGGAATCAAAGAATTCGAAAACAGAGCCATCCAGCTGGCCAGCGATGACTGGGACCGGTCCTGTGCTGACAGTGAGATTGGTGCTGCTCTACCAAGTGAGGATCCAGCAGTACAACATCCATCAGATAACCATGCTGTGAGTGATGTGTCCTCTTTCACAGGCCACTGCCATGCACTAATTATTTCTCCTTGCTTTTGCAGGCACATCTGCCAAACAGCAAACAGAGTCCATAACCCAGGGCCTCCAAGCAAGATCCGAAGAAGCCCCTGAAGAAGAATCTGAAGGCACCCTCCCTGAAGTCCCCTCACAGCACTCACTCTCACCCTCCACTAGCGCAGAGACACACACCTCAGTGGGAATTAGCTTTAGAGTAGCTTCGGGATCACAATCTGGTGAGCACCTCACACTTTCTGATCCACAGCAGGGGGAGGCAGGGACTTCCCAGGTCCCCGGCAGTCGGAGGACTGCTGGAGGCCAGAACGTTGCTGAGTCTGAGTCAGATCTGAATGCAGTCATGTCACAGTTACTGAAGCTGCAAAGGCAAGCTGGGAAACAAAAGGAAGGAATTTCCGCTGCACTCCTCAGATTGCAAGAAACGATAGAGGAGTCCATCCATCATCAGGCTGAGGTGATAGTGCTGGTAATGCAATGCATTGAGGTCAATACTGGCAGTATGGCGGCTGCCATGGAGACCTTGGTCCAGGACTTCACTCTTGCACTGCTGCACTGGCTTAACTCCATCACTGATGCCATTGTTGGCTTCCAACTATGTTGTGTACACGAGAGGTATGTGGCAGCTCAATCTCACATCAGCTACCCCTTCCACTCACAGAGTCAGCCAGGAGCTCTAGGGCATTCACAGGGAGGAGGGTCAGCAGGTACATGCTCCGGGGCCATCCACCCAGGTGACTCTGGATGACTCCCCTTTACCCATGACCTCCACAGATCCAGCTTCACAGGCTGAGGAGGGTGTCACTGCCACATAGCAGGACCCCGAAAGCTAGCCAGGGCCTTCCAGGTCTCGGCCCTCCAGAGGACGCCAGCCAAAATCATCACAGACTGTACACTACAGTCAGCAGGCTGACTCCACCTCTGCTGTGGATGTCCAGGGAGCACAAAGACATAGCAGCAGGGTTAGGAAAGTTAGGTAAAAGTAGTTTCACAGCCTGGGCACAGGTGTTAATCACTTGTACATACTGTTCACTATTGTCAATAAACTCCTAAGAATGCTTCCCTGCCTATGGCTCTTTGTTCTGATCAGCAGTGTTCTTGTCACTCAGATGTGAAACCTTTCTGCACAAGAAAAAGACAGATGTCCCAGTCCAGGGCCTCTTCCCTGTGCTCTGTGCAGCCTTCAGACCACAGTGATGGTCCAGCCTCCACTCCCTGGAAACATGACTGATGCCTGCACCTTGGTGGTGCTGATCATTGCTGCCAGAATGTAGTAGGCAGGTGCCACAGAGATCTCTCATATTCTCTGTGTGCTCTCAGCACCTTTAAGGCAGGGCTGGCTCCCATCACACCAGCATCTGCGACCAGTGATGCTGTGCACCAGCTCCTGAAGGGCTCAGGTACTGAAAGTGGACACAGCATCAGATGCGTCTAATGTTTCATGGCTGCATCTCTGAGATGGCCCTGATCATGGAACACAAGTGACCTGTCCTTAGCCAGACAGGAGTCAGACATTCTCAGAGTCCGTGTGAAGATCTATGGAGTGTCCTCACTACATGTTGTCATCATCCTCTTGCAGTCGAGCGACTTTTAGGGCCTCCACCGCATCTCCATACAGGAGCATTCTCACAGAGGGTATGTGTGCTGTCATAAGCCAGACTGGATCCAAACATTCATAGCTGCAATGTGAGGATCTACGGGGACACCTCACTGCATCTCATCATCATCCTCCAAAAATCTGGCAGCTATGAGGGCCTCCTGAGTGCGCCTGCCTCATCTAGCCAATGCGAGAGCCTCATCCCCGTCGTTGTCACCTCCAAAGACCCCCTCATCCTGATCCCCGTCAGTGTCCTCCTCATCAGGGGAGACCTCCAGCTCCTCCATCTCCTCCTCAGCCAGCTCCTCACCCTGTTGCAGCACCAGGTTGTAAAGGTCGCAGCAGACAATGATGATGCATGACACCCTCTGTGGACTGTATTGCGGGGCTCCACCAGACTGGTCCAGGCACCGGAACCACGTCATCAGCATCCCGATGGTTTGCTCCAACAAGCTACAAGCTGCTGCATGAGCCTCATTATAGCGTCGCTCTGCTGCAGTCTGAGGCCGCCGCAGAGGTTTCAACAGCTACTTCCTCTGCGGGTAGCCCTTGTCCCCAAGGAGCCAACCCTGCAGCCTCTGTAGACCCTGGAAGACTGCAGGGATCTGCAAGCGGCTCAGGATGTAGGCATTGTGCACACTTCCTGGAAACTGTGCGCATACCTGCAGGATGTATTTCTGGTGGTTGCATACCAGCTTCACGTTCAGTGAGTGGAAGCCATTGTGGTTCATGAATCCACTGAGGGTAGCAATGGAAACCTGAGCACCACATGAGTGCAGTCAATTGCACCTTGCACCCGTGGGGATCCCGAGATCAGGGCAAATCCTATGGCCCTTGCATCCTGGCTGTCCCGGTCCTGGATGAAATGCACAAAGGTGTGCCATGGAGAAGATGACATCTCATGGATGCATTTGTGGCGGATTGTGAAATCCCACAGAGGTCACCTGTGGAGCCCTGAAAGGAGCCACTGGCATAGAAATTGAGCACTGTGGTCACTTTCACAGCCACTGGCAGTAGATGTCCTCCATGTCCCCTTGGTGCCAAGTCCTGCAGTAAGTGGCAGATGTGAGCCACCAGGTCCCTAAGCATGCGCAGTCATCGGCGACACTAGTTCTCAGTCACCTGCAGGAATGAGATGGCGTCTATAGACCCTGGGTGTTGCTAGGCGCCGACCAATCACGGCTCGCTGTCGCTCCTGGGCAGCATGTGCGGGAGCCCCTGCTGCCCCTTCTTCATGAGGTTGCTGCTCCTGTTTGCGCAGCCAGGAGCCTCAGTCGCTCTCTCCTCCGTCTTCTACAGTCTCTGTAGGCCATCAGACACACAGCTAGGTCACCAGGATCCATGATCCTGACGTGGTCCTCCTTCTGCATGAAAAAGAGAGAGAGATGAGGTTATTATGGCTGTAATTAGCACCTTTCCTGGCCCTGTGTGACCACCCCTTAATGCTTTCCAGAGAGGCTGGTCACCGCTCAGATGGCCAGAGATGAGTGCGCTGCATGGCTGCCCTGTCAACCTGCGACATGGGGGACACTGGTCCAAACCAGGATGCTGAGATTGCAAGAGGCTGTGAGCACCTCCAGCAGTGACTGCTACATGGCCAGCATTGGCCAGGAGATTGTACAATGTGTGCAGTCCAACTGCTCCGCGGTCCAGTAAAGTGGTGGCAGACTCGAAGTCTGTGCCTGGGGGGGTGGGGGGGTGGTGGGGGGGATCAGCGGGGGGAAGGAAGGTATGGGGCACTTTGTGGCCCTTTGGTGTCTTCCTGTTGCTTGCATGAGCGGGTAGGCTAGGAGCCTGACCACAATCATATCACCGCAACTGCTCCTGATCTGTCTTAGTTGCAGAGGCATGATCAGCTTATACAGGTGTCCCTAATGTGTAGCCATTTCCCTCGCTTATCCTGTCCCCACCTCGATGGCCTGTGTGTGGAATGCAACGCCAGGGCAGTGCTTGACGCCCCCCGCAGCAGTTGCCTCCAAGGCTGGCCAGCACTTGCCCCTGGACACCATTCCACCGTGCCCCCAACACCACCCCCCCACACTCAGCAGTCACCTGTGGGGTC
Organism: Carcharodon carcharias; assembly: GCF_017639515.1. Classification (NCBI taxonomy): domain Eukaryota; kingdom Metazoa; phylum Chordata; class Chondrichthyes; order Lamniformes; family Lamnidae; genus Carcharodon; species Carcharodon carcharias. The sequence continues at coordinate 85,714,392 of NC_054476.1, read as the reverse complement.
AGGCATCAGTTACCCCCATCCCCTGGCACCTCTGAGGCCTATAAGCAATGAGCAAGATGTGGAGAAAGCTGTTTCTCACTCGCCTCAGTTCCCCCAAAGTGAAGGCCGCCAAGTGCACGCCGCCTGCGTGCTGTTGTGAAATACATCAGTGTGCTTTCCTGCCAATGCGAATGGAGGATACAGCAGGGTTCCAAGAGCCTGGCAGGATGGCCTTTTAATTATACAACCAATGGCGGGAAGCACGTCCGCCGTCGACGGGATAAGCGGAAGATTGTGACCTGCCTTCATGCTGGCATGGAGCTGGTCCCACCATATTTTACGCAGATGCCACCAATCACACCCATGCCAGTATGATCAAAAAATTCCGTCCATCTATCTCCTTTGGTCTCTCCGACAATGGTACCTGCCTTTTAATAAGTCAATCTTTGTGATAAATTTCAATTGTCCCACTTTCTCAATGCAATCTTCCAACCGTGTTATAGGATAGGAATCTGCTTTTATCACCACATTCACCTTTCGATAGTCCATGCACAGTCTTTGATTTCCATCCAGTTTCAGTACAATGGGCGAGCTCCACCTACTTCAACTAGACTCAATTATGTCATTTTGAAGCATGAAATCAGTTTCTTTTTGTACTTGTGATAACTTTGCTGGATTTAATCCATAAGGATGTTATGTTATTAAAGATGAAACCTGTACAGACACACCATGTATTGCTAAATCTGTCTGCTCCAACTTATTCCCACAAATAGGTTTCTGTAACTGCAATAGCTTTTTCAAATCACTTTGACACTGTTTGGAAGGTAACTCAATATTTCATTTAAATTTTCAAGCACCCCCTCATTGTCCAATTTGATTAGAGGAAAACCAATTTCAGAATCCTGCACTTCTACCTTTTTCTCATCATCCACCCTCACTAACACCTCTTTTTGTTCCTCTTCCCTGTCAAAGTACTTTTTAAGCATATTTACATGACATACCCTTTGCTTCTTTCTTCTATCTGGAGTATTTATTAAATAATTTACCTCACTCTATTTCTTTTCGATCCTGTAAAGCCCACTAAATCTTGCATTTAATGAATCACCTAGACTGGTAACAAAACTCGCACTTTCTCTCCAGAAAGAAAACTGCGAGCTTTAGCTTTCTTATTTGCCTTCACATTCATCACTTGCTGTGATATCTTTAAATGTTCCTTAGCCAACTCACATGCTCTGTTCAATCTTTCCCTAAAATTTGATACATAATCCAGGAGAATAGTTTCTGAATTTTGACCCACCAATTTCTCATGAATCAATTTCAGTGGTCCCCTTACCTCATGATCATAAACTAGTTCAAAAGGGCTAAAACCAGTCGATGCATTAGGAGCATCTCTAGCAAAAAATAGCAAATAGCAAAAAACAAGAATGGAATTCTTCCATCCCAATCCTGTGGATAATCCTGACAGTACACTCTCATCATAGTTTTTAAAGTTCGATGCCACCTTTCCAAAGCTCCTTGTGACTCCGGATGATAAATGTTGATTTAAACTGTTTTATCCCCAAACTTCATTTCCAAGTGTTCATTACTTCCTTAAACAGCTGTGACATAAAATTTGAACCATGATCTGATTGTATTTCCTTAGGAAAACCATATCCTGTAAAAAATTCAGTTAACTCTTTCGCAACCTTCTTACTTGTAATATTTTTTAAAGGTATCGCTTTACGAAACCTAGTAGACACATCCGTTATTGACAGTAAATACTGATTTCCACTTTTAGACTTACGGAGGGGTCCTACACAATCAATCATGACCCTAGTAAAAGATTCTTCAAATGCAGGTATTGGGATCAAAGGTGCTGGCTTAATCACTGCTTGTGGTTTCCCCGTTACCTGATATGTGTGAGATATACTACAGAATTTGACTACCTCCCTATGCAATCCTGGCCAAAAAAAACCTCTGTATTTTTTCCTGTGTTTTCCTAATTCCTAAATATTCCCCCATTGGAATTTCAGGAGCAATTCACAGAATCTCATTTCTATATCTTAATGGGATAACAACCTCACTCCAGCTTTCATTTGCTGATACATGACTCAGCCTCCATGTTCTCATTAAAATATTTCCCTTAAGACAATAACATACTGGAATACATTTTGCTTCTGTTTCTGAGTAAACTTTCTGATATACCTGTTTTAATTTCAAATCATTTTTTCTGTAACTCCACTAACCTCCTTGAGTTAAACACTTCAGCTGAATTGTCTCAATTCTTTCCTCCTGAACAATGTTATCAAATACAGTGCCAGCTAATTTGATTTTGACACGTTCTTCTTGCCTTTGAAATGCCTGCCCTTCTTTTTTTTTCTTGTTTCAACCTGTGAGCTTGTGACCTCATTATCACACAATCTGGAAATAATCCAGAATGCTCTCTCTGTAACACCTCTGTTGAAGGCACTTCTACAGGCTGCTCAACTACCCTAAGCATCACCAAAACCTGTGACACAGCCAAGTCATTACCCAAAATAAATTGAACCCCTGCAATGGGCAATTTTTGCACTAAGTTTCGCATCTTCATGAACCCCACTTATCACCTGCTCCTGCAATGCTCCTTCTGAACAACAAATATATGTTCCCACAACATTAAAGATTGACTAGCCAGCCCATGTGTCTCTTAAAATTTTAACATCTTTACCTACTCCACCCTGTACACATGGAAAGGCTTTTCCTTCACACATAAAGTCTTCAAACATTTCTGCAACCTGCCCCTCAGAATTCTCTTGGGTAAATTGTGAATACATTCCCACTTTATTACCTATCACTGATTCTTCCTGTTTTACTTGTACACAAACCATTGTTTTTTACCCTGTGCCCAAATCTCAGAACCCACAGTACTTTTACTTCCAGAGCTTTTCTGTACCCCAATAATTCCAACAGATTTTCCCTGCAATTTCCAACACACAGGCTTTGTGTGCCCCACTTTATTATATTGAAAACACCTCAATTTTCAAATGTTATTCCTACCCTCAGCACCTTCATTTTTATTCTGAGAAAAACTTCCTGGGAATTTTCAGCTACTCCTACCCCTAGTTAACTACCTTCCTTTCACCTTCCCACTATCTATCCTTTGCTGATTTAAAAGGGTGTTGAAAAGAAGGCTTAGCTCCATGAACTAACTCATAATCATCAGCTATCTCTGCTGCTTGTCTAACCATTTGAACCCTCTTTTCGTCCACATGAGTTCTCATTATCGAAGGGGTTGAATCTTTAAATTCTTCCAAAAGAATTACCTCTCTAAGAGCTGTATATGCTGTCACCGTTTTAAATGCCCATATCCACCAGTCAAAATTACTTTGTTTTACTCTTTCAAGTGCAACATAAGTTTGCCCAGGATGTTTTCTCATATCCTTAAATTTTTGCCTGTATGCTTAAGGAACCAACTCATATACACTCAAAATAGCCTTTTTGCCAGGTCATAATTCACCAATATTTCTTCAGACAGCGAAGCATATACCTCATGCACTCTACCCGCCAACCTGGATTGCAACAATAATGTCCAGTTCTCCTGTGACCATTTAATATGTTTAACTTGCTTCTCAAATGAAATAAAGAATGCTTCAATATCTTTTTCCTCAAACTTTGGAAGAGCTTGTGCAAATTTAAACATCTCCCCACTGGGCTCTACCCTGGAGATAAGTCCTTCCTCATCTCCTGGCTTATCTTTTTTAACTGCTAACGTTTTCAGTTGAAATCCTCTCTCTGTTTCTTTTTCTCTTTCCTCCTTCTCTATCTTCACAATTTCTAACTCCCTTTGAAATGCTTTTTCTCTTTCCTTTGCTTCTAATTCAAGTTTTTTCAGCTCCTTTGCTTGTTCAAATTCAAGCCTCTTCATTTGTAACTGAAGTCTCACTACCTCCAGCTGTGACTCACTAATGTCAGGTAGCATTGCCAACTGTAGATGCTGTGCTATACTTTTAATTATACCTGATTTCCCAACCCCCGCAGGTAACCCCAACTGTAATTTATCCGCCAACTTTGTTAACTTATTTTGGTTATTTTCTCCAACTCAATCAGAGTTATATCTTCTACTCCCAGGCAAGTCTTAGCCATTTCCAAAACCATCTTGCAGTCTCATCACTTAAAAAAAACCTCACCAATTCCTGAATCCAAAGTGCTTCTCATACTTGTAATCCTAAGATTCACCAATTCCAACCAATGAAGGAATAACAAATATTATCCCGTCAAGAGCCCCCAGTTGTTAAGTCTCGGCAGTTGGTAATGGCTGAGTCATTTAAATCCCAGAGGGAAGCTTGAATAACTGTCATAACCGGTATTTTCAATTGGTATGTTTGAGATGCATCTCTGAATTCAGGAATAAAACTATCAAGCCCCATATGAAACTAAATTAAACATTTATTAATTTAGCAACAAATGTATCACATACACATGTCTACAAATTACTACCATAATAACTTTTAAACAAATACCCAAATTAATCACTCCCTTCTAAATTGTCACCAAGGCAAACATAACCCATGTACTCTAAAGAGACATCAGGCAAACCACATTTGACCTTACGAATTCAAAATGAGGTCCCGTGCAATTTGGTTCCCTTGCAGACACAGTCCTAGGCTTACAGGCTGATTAGATCTTAAATGCCTCTGACCTATACATATAGGGCTGAATTTTGTGTTTGACAGGTGGGCGGGCCCGACCAAATCGGCAGTGGGCAGGCAGCCGATCCCTGAAGCCAAAACAGGCCTCACTGCCAGCGGGTTTCAGACTCCCGTGTTCATCGAGAAAATTAAATCGGCGGCAGGCATGTTCAGACCGCTGGTTCCAATGGGGAACCTGCGGTCTGTATAAAGAACAGCCAGGCAGCCTCCTTTAGGCTGTTGACCATGGCCAGTAACCAGGCAGCACAAGAGGTGAGGGGAAAGGAGGAGGAGGGGGGCAGGCTGCAGGGTAGGACAGCAGGGGGGCCACTGTGCCCATTGGTTCTCCAATACCAGCCTTGCTGTCCTCCTCGAAAAGGCGTCCAAACATCGGGATGTCTTGTTTCCGGAGGATGGGATGAGGAAGGCCCCCCACGTGACCAGGCTGGCGTGGCAGGAGGTGGCGGAGGCTGTTAGCTCTCAAGATGCTGTGGGGCGCACAGGAACACAATGCCGCAAGCACTTCAATGATCTGCTGCGCTCTGGATGGGTGAGTACCATGTCAGCCTTGGACATTTTATCCACCAGTAGTGTGGACAGGAGCAGCTGGAGGCCTCAGATGGGCCACTGTGGTTGATGTGCGGCGTGCGCGTTCAGAGTACATGAGTCATCAGACACCAATAAATGCTCTGCAAATGTCACAAGTGTATGCAATTTTTCCTCATAACTCCAACTCTCCAGGCCAGCATGCATCAGGTCAGGAAACTCTGAACTCTCCCCACTCCAATGCCATCCCTCCCATGAAGTGCAGGTCACAACTGAATGCAGAAGTGTAGGTGTGGCCTTGACAGCGTTTGCTGCACTTGCAACATGACCTCACTTTTCCAACATTCTATTCCTCAGCTAATCAAGACAAGTCTGGCTTCGACCTTGTTCCTGTTCTGCTACCTTAATGGGTCTGCCCAGCAAGGTCCCTGTAATCGTCATGACTTCCCACAGTCCTACCATTACTCATGTATTCCTGTACCTTGTTTGTCTTACCCAAGTGCTTAACCAAACACTTATCCACATAACATTCCATGTGGCATTTCTTCGGCCATCTGACCAGCCTGTCTGTATGCACATATAATGTTTGGGCCTCCTGACTATTTACCACCCCACCAATGTTCGTCTCCTGAGGTTCTTGAAGGGTGAACGACTTATGAGGCTGGGGGTGAAGGGATGAAAGGTGTTACTGACTGAACGCTAACTGATGCACTGTCCTTGTTGTTAATTTCAGCATCACCACCGCATGGCTGCCACCAACAAGTCCAGAGCCCCCCCTCCACACCTGAGGGCCAAGACTTGCAACTTGGTTCACATCCTTTCAGCGAGCCAGGACCAGCTAAGCGATAAACACTTCGGTGGGGATTATGACGCCGGCTAGTGTCCCAGTGCACAGTGGAGATGGCACTTCACAATCGCTGGAAGAGATGGCAAGGACAGAGAGTGCCAATGACACCAGCAGCCGGAGGACTGCAGGGGTCCAGGCACATGCTGAGTCTGGCAGTGATGATGTGCCTCTGGAGATGTCAGCCATGCAGCAGCTGCAGGACAAGCGGCAATGTGCGCGGGAGCATCTGGCAGGGTTGCATGAATGTGTGCTTCATTTGGTCTCTGTGGTGGAGGAGTACAGGCAGAGTGTCAATGATGGCATGAACCTCAAGACAGAGCTTCATGCTTCCTCCACTGACAGATTGGTGACTCTCATGGAGAGGGGCTTCCAATGTATTGAGAATCTCCTGATTGGTTTACGCTCTGACCTGCAAGCCCTCACAGTGGTACTGGCCACAGGTGGTCATTCCCAATGTGGGAGATGTTGTGGGCACCAAGCGTTGGCGCTTGGTGCCCATGTATCTGCGGTGAGCTGGCAGGTCCAATGGGACCTCACGTCAGCGCAGCAGCTGCCTGTGGTTGTTGCGAGCTCCTCTCAGGGTGCTTTAGATGAGGGCAGCAGCTCCTCCGCCCCTCTGCCAGTGACCGTTGCATCCGTTGAGGCTGTGACAACTGGGGAGATGCCAGTTCTGCACTGGCCACTCCCTCCTAGGCGGGGCCAGCACAGGCTCCACCTGCCAGAGGACGGCCTCCTAGGTCATCGAGGCCCATAGGACAGCAGAGTCAGCAGGCTGTCTCACAAGCCACTCCGACCAATGGGGTGGCACCTAGACGTAGCACCCGCAAACTTAAGCATAAGGCACGTTCGGCACTCCACAGGTTTGTCTCTGGTGATTTTGTGTTGGCCCTAGATTAGGGAAAATATCATTATGTACGTCTGAGGGACGTTTGTGCTTTATTTTGGTGGCAATAAGTTCCACTTTTCTGACCATGGCTGAGGGTGTTTCCTTTGTGCTACATTTGTATGTTTCATAGACATCTCATGAGTCTTTGAGTGGACATTGATGTTTCTGTACTAAGGCCTTAGTTGCAGCTGATAAGGTGGAAAATGTGGCACCTAAGTGTCACGTGTGGAAGTTCCAGGCAATGCTGGTCCTGCTGATCCATGTGTGTGGAGCTAGCTGAAAGTTTGTTGGATTAAATTGTCCCGGGTGTCCCTGCCTCCTTGGTGTATAGCGGGTTGGCGTGCAGCCCCTCATCATCGCCCTGTGCTTCCTCATCCTCTGAGGCACTGCTGGATTCATCATGTGCAGCCTCATCCACTGTGTCAAGATCTTCATCGTCAACTGCATCCCCTCTTTCCAGCGCAAGATTGTGCAGAGCGCAGCAGACTACCACGATCAGAGAGACGCGATCTGGAGGGTACTGGAGTGCGCCCCCTGAGCGATCCAGGCAACGGATGAGCATCTTGAGAAGACCAATGGCTCTCTCCACCACAGCCCTTGTGGTGCCCTGGCTCCTATTGTACCAATGCTCAACTTCTGTTCTTGGATGGCAGAGTGACGTCATGAGTCACCTTCACAGGGTTTAGCCCTTGTCACCCAACAGCCAACCATCCAGCCGAGCCAGAGCACTGAGGAGCCCCGGCATCTGGGAGTGTCTGAGGATGTAGGCATCGTGGGAGCTGCCTGGGTACCTTACACAGGCTTGTGGAATCAGCATCCTGTGATCACACAATATCTGCACATTCATGGAGTGGAAGCCCTTCCTGTTGACGAAGGCACCGGGCTCACCTGCTGGCGCCTTGATGGCCACATGTGCGCAGTCTATTGCACCCTGGACACAGGGGAAGCCAGCAATGACCACGAAGCCTCTGGCTCATTGTGTCTGACTTGCCTGGTCGCAGCGGAAGTGGATGAAGTTGGACACCCGTCTGAACAGAGTGTCTGTAACCTGCTTGACACAAGTGTGGACAGCTGATTGGGAGACACGGCAAAGATCACCCACCGAGCCCTGGAAGAAGCCAGATGCATAGAAGTGGAGGGCAGCTTCAGAGTTGCTGGCATTGGGTGTCCACCCACACAGTTAGGGGAGATCTCAGAGCCAATCATCTGATAGATATAGTTGATTGTTTCCCTTGACAATTGGAGCCTCCTTCGGCACTGCACCTCAGTCATATTGAGGTAGCTGCTTTGCCGCCTGTATACCCTGGCAGCAGGATAGTGATAGTGATAGTGATCTTCTGCGGCCCATTGCACCTTGGATAACCTCTTGGCCCTGCGCCCCTTGTGCTTGCACCTGGCCTCCCAAAGGTGGCTCCCTGGAGGCTGATTGCCCACTCCTGGCCTCCTCTGTATTCTATCCCTCCCTTCCTCCTCAGGTGAGCTGCCTCCAGTGGAGATGTCAGAACCCATACCCCCAGGCTAAATGGAGGCCTCCGGAAAGCTGCAGGCCCGATAAAGATTACTGTTTGCAGACTGGTGAGCTGAAGCTTCAAAGTACAGAGAAAGCTATTGGAAATCAATCTGAGATGCTAACAATCACAGGTAAGTTTAAACACTTTCTGCATTAAATACTTCAGAAAAAAATATGAACAACCCCTCTGAGCCCACATATCCTGCCCGTGGATGAGGTTTGTTGAAAAAAGTTACCTGCCTGCCCGTTGGGCCCATGCGCCAAAGCAAAAATCACACGGGCTCCTCAAACTCGGCTTCAATTGCCGAGTTAAGGGCCTTAACAAGGCCTTTAATTAATGGCGGGCACACAATGTGCTTCATAGCGCGCCATCCCACCTAAATATCACGATGCCGCATGCTGACATTGGGATGCTCGTGTGACGTCAGCGCACGACATTTTAAGCGCTGACATGCGGACTCCACCATCCACACGTTAGTCATAAAATTCTGCCCATAAACTCCTTTCTGTTTATACCGAGCTTCCCCTTTGAATGTAAATTTTCCATTGTATTACTGGGTTTTAAAATTTTACCTCTCCTAACAATAAACCTTTCATTCTGCCAATTCTATTAGTAATATAAACACATTGCTTGGCATCTCCCAGCTAGGTGCAAGGTTTCATTAATTCTTTTGAATGCTTTACGCAACAAATGCAAATGTACACTTTACCTTTTCCTCCTTGCGTTTATCTAATTAACGTCTCAAAACTACTACACATCAGAGCACCCAGGCTAGCACAAACAGAACTGCCCCGGTAGACCGATCGTCTCAGCTTGCTCCTGCCCCACAGAACTCATTTCTCGTTATCTTGACTCCCTTCTCTCTCCCCTTGTCCAGTCCCTTCCCACCTACATCCGTGATTCCTCTGACACCTTACGTCACATCAACAATTTCCAGTTCCCTGGCCCCTACCGCTTCCTCTTCACCATGGACGTCCAATCCCTCTACACCTCCATCCCCCACCAGGATGGTCTGAGGGCCCTTAGCTTCTTCCTCGAACAGAGGCCCGAACAATCCCCATCCACCACTACTCTCCTCCGTCTGGCTGAACTTGTTCTCACGCTGAACAATTTCTCCTTCAACTCCTCTCACTTCCTCCAAATAAAAGGTGTGGCTATGGGTACCCGCATGGGCCCCAGCTATGCCTGTCTCTTTATGGGGTATGTGGAACATTCCTTGTTGCAGTCCTACTCCGGCCCCCTTCCACAACTCTTTCTCCGGTACATCGATGATTATTTCGGTGCTGCTTCATGCTCTCGTCAGGACTTGGAAAAATTTATTAATTTTGCTTCCAATCTCCACCCCTCCATCATTTTCACGTGGTCCATCTCTGACACTTCCCTTCCCTTCCTTGACCTCTCTGTCTCAATCTCTGGTGATAGACTGTCCACCAATATCCATTACAAACCCACCGACACCCACAGCTATCTCGACTACAGCTCCTCACACCCCACTTCCTGTAAGGACTCCATCCCATTCTCTCAGTTCCTTCGCCTCCGTCGCATCTGTTCCGATGATGCTACATTCAAAAACAGTTCCTCTGACATGTCCTCCTTCTTCCTTAACCGAGGTTTTCCACCCACGGTCGTTGACAGGGCCCTCAACCGTGTCCGGCCCATCTCCCGCGCATCCGCCCTCACTCCTTCTCCTCCCTCCCAGAAACATGATAGGGTCCCCCTTGTCCTCACTTATCACCCCACCAGCCTCCGCATTCAAAGGATCATCCTCCGCCATTTCCGCCAACTCCAGCATGATGCCACTACCAAACACATCTTCCCTTCACCCCCCTTATCGGCATTCCGTAGGGATCGCTCCCTCCGGGACACCCTGGTCCACTCCTCCATCACCCCCTACTCCTCAACCCCCTCCTATGGCACAACCCCTTGCCCACGCAAAAGATGCAACACCTGCCCCTTCACTTCCTCTCTCCTCACTGTCCAAGGACCCAAACACTCCTTTCAAGTGAAGCAGCATTTCACTTGCATTTCCCCCAACTTAGTCTACTGCATTCGTTGCTCCCAATGTGGTCTCCTCTACATTGGAGAGACCAAACGTAAACTGGGCGACCGCTTTGCAGAACACCTGCGGTCTGTCCGCAAGAATGACCCAAACCTCCCTGTCGCTTGCCATTTTAACACTCCACCCTGCTCTCTTGCCCACATGTCTGTCCTTGGCTTGCTGCATTGTTCCAGTGAAGCCCAACGCAAACTGGAGGAACAACACCTCATCTTCCGACTAGGGACTTTACAGCCTTCCGGACTGAATATTGAATTCAACAACTTTAGGTCGTGAGTCCCCTCCCCCATCCCCACCCCCTTTCTGTTTCCCCCTTCTTTTTTTTTTCCCAATAAATTATAAAGATTTTCCTTTTCCCACCTATTTCCATTATATAAAATAAAAAAAAAAAACCCACTAGAGCTATACCTTGAGTGCCCTACCATCCATTCTTAATTAGCACATTCGTTTAGATAATATCACCAACTTTAACTTTAACACCTATGTGTTCTATTGTAGTATTGTTGTTGACATCTTTTGATGATCTGCTTCTATCACTGCTTGTTTGTCGCTACAACCACACCAACCCCCTCCACCTCTCTGTCTCTCTATCTCTCCGCCCCCCACACACACACCTTAAACCAGCTTATATTTCAGCTCTTTCCTGGACTCGAACTCAAGTTCTGTCGAAGGGTCATGAGGACTTGAAACGTCAACTCTTTTCTTCTCCGCCGATGCTGCCGGACCTGCTGAGTTTTTCCAGGTAATTCTGTTTTTGTTTTAGCTGCCTTTAATCCAATTAAGGCACACACATGGACACACCCTGCTACAGTTCCACGTTAAAAATAATTTCCAATAACATTATAGACATTCATACATCTTTGTGACAGAGTTGTGCAAGAACGAGGCCAGAGGCAAAAAGTCGGGTCAGAGGCATGAGGCAGGGCCAGTGGAGAGAGGCAGGGCCAGTGGTGAGGGGCGGTGCCAGAGATGAGAGGTGGAGCCATAGATGAGAGGCAAGTCCAGAGGTGAGAGGTGGAACCAGAGGTGAGAGGTGGAACCAGAGGTGAGAGGCGGGTTGGTAAAAAGAGTGTATAGGGAACAAAAAAAATCAAGAATTGATATCACAGAATTGGTTGGTAAGTATTACACTGTTTTTTGGTTCTCTCTTAGCTAGTGTAGTTTTTTAAACTAAGAGCAGAAATTAATAACTTACCAAGATAAATGGATGGGAAATTAGAGTTGAGGCCAAAGATTGATGGTCAAATTAAAAGATGGAGTAGATTTCAGGGAACATATGATTTACTCCTGCTCCTATTACTTATTGTTATGAAAGTTTAAGTAAGTTATATGTGTATTTGGGTATTTTAGGAATGAAGGCCAGGATTTTCCCCTGGGCGATTCAGGGGCGGGGCCCAGTCGCCGAGGGGAAAATGATGCGGAATGACATTGGGAGGAATCCCCGACATCACTCCGGTCCATTTAAATTTTTGGGAAGGTGGGGGCACAGCAAAACCAGCTGTCTGCCTGCCAACCTGTCAATGATTACACAAAGGTCTTTAATTACTTTAAAGATATACTTTGTTAAAGACCTGCCCATCCAACCTTAAGGCTGGCGAGCAGGCCAGGAGCCCCAGCGGGCTCCAGATTATTGATGAAACTTCATCCACTGCCGGGATGAAGTTTCATGTCCGAAAGAGCGTACTTTGGCAGATGGGGAATCCTTCCACATGTCCCCAACCCACCCCCCCCACCCCCCCGCACAGGGAGTGCATAGCGCTTACCGTCGGGGATGCCTCTGGGCAGGCCTTAATTGGCCTGCCCACTCATAATGGTGGTGGGCCCCATTTCGGTGGTGGGTGTCGGCTGCCCGCCTGCCACCGAGCCGGTAGGACCCGCACATCAGCCAAGGACAAGATTCTGCCCAAAGTATATCTTTAAGTTTAAGTTCAATTTATATATTTTACTGTTTGCGGGTTAAAAGATGAAACCTGGGATCTAGTTTCATTTTTGAGTGGAACCAGCAGCTTTAAAGCTCTGTTTGTATACCTGCATCTCCAATGGGCAGAATTCCCTTCCCATCGGAGGGGAAGTTGAAGAGCTGCCGCACGGAGGTGCACCTCTGATCAGGGGCGTGCCACCATTTCACATGAATGGGCCAATTAAGGCCCACCCAGCATGATGTCCACACAGAGGCTTTATGCGCTCGCTGTGCAGGCAGGGTAGGATTCCCTGAGCTGAGAGTGCGCTCTTTTGCACAAGCGCACGAAAGAGTGCACTCATCTCCCTGAGGCTAAGTGCTGCCTCAGGGAGCTCAGCCCTTCAGTAAAAAATCTTAAAAATATCAAAAAAAATTTCCTTGACATGTCCCCTCATGTGACACTGTCAAATGAGTTGGGACATGTCCATCACTTTTAAATCCACTTTAATTGTGTTTTTAAAAACCCTCCATGAAGCCTCATCCCACCTGTGGATGAGGTTTCATGCTTTTTCTAATGCCCGCCAGGGCTCCCGGCCTGCCCGCCAACATTAAGGTTGGACGGGCAGGTCCATTAATTAGTTTAATGACTCTGTCAATGGCCTCAATTGGCCATTGACAGGTCGGCAAGAGCACAGCTGATTCTGCTGAACCCCCGCCTACCTGAAAATTTAAATGGGGCGGGGTGACGTTGAGAGGTCTGCCTGACGTCATCCCACATCATTTTACGCGTTGGCGAGCGGGGCCCGCCCCCCCCAATCTCAGACCGGGAAATCCTGGCCAATGAGTTTTATGACGCTTAACATTGAGTAAAACAAACAAGAGCAAAAAAAACTGTGCTGTTGCCTAGCAACAGGGGTTCCGAGAAGGAGACTGCACAGAACCAGAAAATATATTTCCGTTCAGTTGAAAGCAGTTTGAGTTCAGCTGAAGCCAGGATTCCAGAGAGGCTGGGCAGTAGAGGGACAGATAGCAAATCCCAAACTAAAGTTGAAGTCAACTGCTAAGAGAATCTGGACAGAAGAAGGAACTGCAGAAGCAGGTTCCAGAAACTAAAGAAGCAAGTTCCCAAATCCAGGGGTTTGGAACCAGGAAGATCCAGGAGGACAATCTAGTCAAAAGACAAGGACAAGAATCTGGAAAAGGAGCTGTTCTGTGGAAGTGAAAGTAAGGAGAAGAGCTTCAAGCTTAAAGAGAATGAAGCTGCAGGATGCTGATTTCAAACAACATTGGGCTTGCAAGAAGCCAGGATGTCCATAGAGACAGCTGAAAGTCTCTAACTCTTTACCACGGGCATGTGAAGCAGTGGTGTACTGTTAGCATGGCTGAGTCAGTGAGAGAGAGAGAGAGTACATGGAAGAAAGCTTGAATGCATGTGGCAATCCAGGGGAGAGGAACATCGGAAGGAGAGTTCGAAATCCTTGAGGTGGACAGTTGTGGAAGGCGACCGAGAGTAAGTTTTGTTTGGGACAAGATTCCAGAGTGAGTCCTTGGAGAATGGAGATTAGAAACCCTCATGTGAAAGATGGAATTCAGTGAGACCGGTTGGCTCACGGTGTTATAAGCGTCTGGGGGAAGTTGAAGAGAGATCCATAGCATCTGTTTGGGGTGGCATCTGTCACTTGGTTTCAGAGTGTGATGTGCCTGACCACAGGTTGCCTATTGGTTTACCTGAACTGTGTATTTACTATGAACATTAGAGTATAATATATATCTTTTGTAACTTGTGTTATCCTTACAAATCTGTATGTATCTGTAAAGGTATAATTGTGTGGGAAGGAGTATTGTAATATAGTTCATTTTTTCTTTTTTAATAAATGTTTTATTCTTTTGTTAAAAGTTCATCAGTTGTCTCGACGATTTTGTTCAGTCGCCCCTCTCCATGTATCTAAACAAAAAATCAGAGTTAGGATCTACCAAGCTAGGTTCCACCCTGGGATTTGGCTTGTCCAATATAACATCAGCTGGGATCATGACAAAGTGCGGGCTTGTCCAGGATTATTGTTATAAAATGGGATCTCTTGTGGGATTAGTAATCCTTCACTTTCGGTGGGATTTCTGAATCCTTAAAAAATGAGTATGTGGAGGTACAGAAGTACGAGGTATAGGAATTTGAGTTGCTGTGAGGTATAGGATACAGATTGGGATTAGAGGTTGCTATAGATGGAAAATGTAACTACGATAGAGATAAAAGGTAATAAAGTATCAATCACACGAATAGACGTCATCTACAAATCACCTAATCATGGAAGAGAAGTGGAGGAGAAAATACTCAAACAAATTAGTGAAACGTGTAATAAAAACAGAATATTAATCATGTAAAACTTCAAGTACCCTGATATTAATTGGACAGAAAATTTGGTAAAGATGATAAGAGAGCGGAGTTCCTATAATATGTACAAGACTCCTTTCTAACCCAATTTGTAAAACACCCAACAAGGGAAGATTTGTTACTGAACCTAACAATAGGGAATGAACCAGAGCAGAAAAAAGAAGTAAAGGTAACGGAAAATCTAGGGGCAGAATTGGCCCAGAAATCGGCAAAGTGTAATATTGGGTGGGCAGATCAGTACGTGACACACCAACAACAAAGGTGTTTTTTTCTGTTGTATCGTGCAGCACTTTCTTTAAAAAATTTAGAGGCATGGGTTTTATTCAGATGACTGGTAGTGCAGCCTCTGATTCCCCCACCCCATCGTCACCTCAGATCTTCAGTAAACCGGGTGCCATACTTAAAGTCCGCCCCTGCACAGAGCTAGCATTCTTCAAGGGATAGGAAGCTGATGAGAACTGATAGCTGCAAAAGGGAGGAAACATGCTCCCCCCAAGTTTAGCGACGTCTCCCTCGAGCTCCTACGGGGTGCAGTGGAGACCAGCGTGATGCCCTCTATCTGCTCTCTGAGCGAAGAACCTCATCCAAGGTACAAATCCAGCATGGCAGGTGGTGGCAGCGGCGGTCAGCGCCAACACCCTGCAAAAGCCGACAGCCACCCAGTATCAAAAGAGGATGGATGATCTCTTCCGTTCTACCAGGGTAAGTCACTCTTCTCATCACTCTCAACTCACACACTCACAAAATCATCACACATCCATAGGGATTTCACTCACTGCCAGTTCAAGAGACATCATCATTCACTCTCTCACACACATCTTCATCTGTCCTGTGGATCATGTCCTCATCCTGTCCATGGCACCACTCACCATCCACACATGCCAGGCATCCTTCTCAGCTGGCCTGGCAGGCACAATGTTTACACTCTCTCCATCTGTCTTCATGCAGGACAAGCTGGCACACAACAAAAGGGAGAGGTCACAGACCGGTGGAGGAATACCCAACATTTAGGTCCTCACAGACTTTGAAAATAGAGCCAGCTGGCTGGCAACAATGTGGACCCTTCCTGTGCTCAATGATGTGAGGATCCAGCAGTGCAATATCCATCAGACAACCATGCTGTGAGTGAGTTCCCCTGTCCCATAGCCCCTTCCAAATAAAAAAAATGGTAAAAACTGGGAAACAAGAATATTGGTCTCAACTGGCCTTGTATTCCTTAAAATGGAACACCAGAAGAAGCCACTGTGGAGACTTGCCTGTGACACCACACCCCCCTCCCCCCGCCCCTCCCGCCGGCACTGAATCGCAGAGCCAGATTGGGATCATTGGGAGATGTGCGCACACACCTCCAAGTTCGGCTTGAAGTTCAGGTTGCCAGGTACACATCTTTTAAAGGCAGTGGTAAATAGCACTGTCATAAAGTCACGTCAAAGTGGGCTTTAAGTTTGACCTGGAGGTGATTCCGGCATTGGCCACAGTAATGAGATGCAAATGTGACCTGCCATTGACGGGAGAGGGGACAATTGCTTCCTGGATTCACATCACCAGGGCCTTCTCACAAGATTCTCTGATCTCACCACTGAACACCTCCCCCACCACCAGCCCCCCCACCCCCGCCATCATGATTGGTTGTAGAAAGTCCCAGCCCAGGTGAGACTAACAATTTAAGATAATAATTGAGAAGGAACTAAATATGATAAATGACAAAGGTCAGGGTCCCCACCCACCATCCTCTCATATGATTAAATGCCATGCCCCACAACCCCCAACACCAAACTCATCTGAGAGGAGTGCAATAAATTCTGCCCAGTAAGTAATTAGGTGGGATCAGAAAAAAAGGAAATGCATAAAGGCCTAAATTGGGTTTAGTTTGTATGGTTAATGAATGCACAGAGTGTGATAAATATGTTGGTGAGCTGTAGGCATGTGGGAAAGCTACATGGGAATATGGGCCAGAATTTTACATTCAGCGTGTGGACACACCAGAACATAAAGTCTTGCGCAATGACATCGCGATGTCATTGTGAACCCGTGCGATATTTTTTTCGGCGGGTGGGCACCGGAGTCACCATGTGCCTGTGATATTTGAAAGGCCTATTAAGGCCATTAACAAGATAATAAAGTTTAATTTTACGCTGCCCGTCCAGCCTTACAGTTGGCAGGCAGGCGAAAAGGCCAAGCGGCCTTTACGTTTTTCAGGAAACCTTATCCACAAGCGGGATGAGGTTTCCTAAAGCTCATGCTAATTAAATAAAACCTTTATTTTGAAAGTAAAATCATGTCCCATCTCATGTGACACAGCCACACGAGGGGGCATGTTTCATTAAATTTTTAACGTCTTTATTTTTTTAAAAACGTGATTCAATCTCCCTGAGGCAGCTCCATATCACAGGGAGATTGAAGCGTTCTTTTGCATGCATGTGTGAACTGCATGCCGGACCCGACTCTCCCGCCTCCCCTCATCCGCACAGGTAACGCTTTCGCTATCGCTTGCAATCTACGCAGGGCGGGCCTTAATTGGTGGGCTCCCTGACCACCCCGCCCCCTCTCACCGAGCCCGCCCAACCAATGTAAAATTCTGGCCATGATGTTTTGCCAATAACAGAAATCTGGCTCACAAAGCTGCTGGGCTGTACTAAATATTGCTGGTTACAAGGGGCTGGATTTTTTTCTCAGGTTTGGGAAACGTGAGTCAGGGCAGTTCCTGACCTCATCAACCCAATCCTGCCACATCCTCCCATAATCTCCATATTTTCATCTCCTAGAGATGTGTGTGTGTGTGTGTGTGTGTGTGTGTGTGTATAAGGTTTGGGAATGCCATCTCCCTGGAATCCCAGGAGGAGGTGGCTGTTTTTTTTTCCCCTAAGTTAAAGCAGCAGACCATTTTTTTTCCAAAGCTAAAGCACTATGGTCATTTAAATCACTTCAAATCATAACACAAGAGTTCTCAAGCACTGTTTTCTACAGTTTTGAATCCATTGTAACACTTTTTTCAATAGAAAAAGTACCCTAGGACATCTGACTATTCAAGCCTGTGATCAACCACTGCAGTAAAAACACACCCAACTCACAAAGCAGCATCTAATAATGACATTTGAACTTGTCAAAACATTTAACACTTACTTGCCAGAACATTCTCAATTTCTCAACAGGCTTACCCCAAGTTTCCCAAACACTCTTCTCTGGTGGGTTTCCCAAAGGCTTCTGAAACTCACCCGACCTGACCAAAATACTGGGGGCATGAAATACAAATGTCCCCCTACGCCTGCAAATGGCAACCTTGATGTCACAGGCCATGTGTGTGAGGCCACAGCTTGAACCTAACCTGAACCCCTTCCCACCTTTGGGAAGTTTGTATGGAGCTGTTTTTATGGGGGAAATTCAAATTTCTGGTCCCACAGCCTTAGTTTTGCTGATTCTCATGCCATTCCCGATTTTTTGGACATGAAAATCTGGCCCAAGGTGTTCAGGAAAGATAGGGAAGGTAAAAAAGAGAGGTGGCAGTACTGATTAAGAATAATATTATAATGCTGGAGAGAGAGAGAGAGGATGTCTCTTGAGGGGTCAAGGACAGAATCTGTTTTGTTCAAATTAAGAAACAATAGAGATACAATTGCTTGCTGTGTGCCTTTTACAGGCCACCAACTAGTGGAAAACATATGGAGGAACAAATTTGAAAGGAAATTGCAAAGAGGTGCAAAAACTATAGAATTGTTATAATGAGGAGCTTTAATTAAGCTAATATAGATTGAGTGAGTAATAGCGTAAAAGGTTGAGAGGGGAAAGAAAGTTTGAAGTGTGTCCGGAGAATTTTCTAGATTAGTGTTGTTCTGGTCCAATGAGAGGGAGGCGTTACATGATCTGGTTTTGGGGAATGATGTGGGTCAAATGGATCAAGTTTCAATTAGTGAACTTTTAGGAAACAGTGATCAAATTATCATAAGCTTTAGGTTGCTATGGGAAAGGAAAAAGTAACTACCAGATTAAAAATAATTAATTGGGGGAGGGCCAATTTCGATGGGGTGAGAATGGATCTGACCAAGGTAAATTGAAATCAAAGATTGATGGGCAAAACTTAATTCAACAATGAGCGGCCTTTAAAGAAAAGATAGTTCAGGTATAGTCAAGGTACATTCCTGCGAGGGGGAAAAGTAGGACCAGCAAAGCGCCCTGGGTGACAAAAGATTTAGAAAGTAAGACTTAGCAGAAAAAATCTACTCATGACGGTTGTTAGGATGATAATACAAGTGACAAGCACACAAAATAATTATAAAAAGTTCAGGGGGAAATTGCAAAAAAGAAATAAGAGAAGTAAAGAGAGTATGGGAAGAGACTGGCAGCTAATGTAAAAAGTCTCTTTTATTATTGTAAAATCATGGCAAAAGGAGAGTTGCGAAATTTGGGATCAAATAGGAGACTTACGTTTGGAGAGGAGTGTCTCGATGAGGAATTGAATGAATACTTTGCATCTGTCTTTGCCAGTGAAGATGATTATGCCAAAGTGGTAGTGAAAGAGGAGGTAGTTGAGATACTGGATGGTCTAAACATTAATAAAGATAAGGTATTAGAAAGCTTAGCTGTACTGAAAGTTGATAAATTATCAGCACCAATCAGATGCATCTGAGGATACTGGGGAACTAAGAGTAGAAATTTCGGAGGCACTGTTTATAATCTTCCAATCTTCCTTAGATACAGATGTGGTGCCAGAGGGCTGAAGAATTGCAAATGTTACACCCACGTTCAAAAAAAGATGTAAGGATAAACTCAGTAAATATAGGCCAATCAGTTTAACCTTGGCAGTGAAAGCTTTTAAAAACAATAATCAGGGACAAAATAAGCAGTTGCCTGAGCAAATATGGAAAGCCAGCCCAAATTCATTAAGGACAAATTGTGCTTAATTTGACAGATTTTTTCTAATGAGGCTACGAAGTGGGTTGATGAAGATAATGCTGTTGATAACATACACTTCCAAAAGGCATTTAATAAAATGTCACATAACAGGCCTGTCAACAAAGTTGAAGCCCATGAAATTAAAGGGACACTGGCAGCATTGATATTGAAGTTGACTGAATGTCAGGAAATAAGGAAGACGGTATTATTGTGGGGGACTAAACCTTCAGTATTAAGATCACCTCTTTTCTTCATCTACGTTAATTACCTGGACTTGGATGTGCAGGACACAATTTCAAAATTTGTAAATGACACAAAACTTGGAAATATTGTGAACCGTGAAGAGGGCACTGATAAAGTTCAAGACTTCAGTGGACAGGTTGGTGAAAAGAGCTGACATATGGCAGATGAAATTTAATGCAGATATATGTGAAGTGATTAATTTTGAAAGTATGGGGAAAGGCAATATAAAATAAGGGATACAATTCTAAAGGAGGCTCAGTGGCAAAGGGACCTGGGCTATCTATGCTCAAATCATTGTAGGCAAGGCTTGTGGCATGGTGAAGCTGGAAGGACTTCAGATTCTTTGGGAATAGAATCCAGTTCTGGGACTTGAGACACCTATTGAAAAGGAATGAGTTTCACTTCAACAGGGCCAATGTTCCCATGAGGAGGTACACGAGTGTGGTTGAGGAGAGTTTAAGCTGAAATAATTGGGGGTGAGAACCAGTATATAGAAGTGTAAAAGAATAATAAGATGCATAAAGTGAGAGTGATGGAGTGCGCTAGAGAATCAAATTATGTTTAATCTTTTAATTACTCTAATATTTTGTCATGGATAAAATCATTTGTGTTTATTATTTTAGTTATTCTTTTGGCATGGGACGTCAGCACCCAAAGAATCTCATGGTTTCCAGTTGTGTGTACT
Organism: Carcharodon carcharias; assembly: GCF_017639515.1. Lineage (NCBI taxonomy): Eukaryota > Metazoa > Chordata > Chondrichthyes > Lamniformes > Lamnidae > Carcharodon > Carcharodon carcharias. The sequence continues at coordinate 85,693,814 of NC_054476.1, read as the reverse complement.
TGTATACGCCTGCTTAAAGAATAACTCTTATCATTAGAAAAACAAGCCATACTGGTATGTAATGATCTTTAACTGTTAAAAATATGCTTATCGAACTTATTAATTTCCATTTCTGGCTTAGTAGAACAGAAAAGCCTTGTGAAGCTTGTTAACCAAGGGGCCTCCATTTAACTGAAATTACTGACATGGGCGGGGACCATCATAGAGCAGGTTGGCTCTAACTGGTTAGAAACCAGTTCAAATCAGGGAAAAGGAAGAAGCATGATCGTCCAGCTGAATTCTTTAGGCAGAATTTTCTGCTCCTGTTGGCAGCGGCTATGGTTGGTGGAGTGAGCAGACAATATGGCAAGAAGGCCAAACATCAGTTGTATGCTGTTGTGAAACCAGTTTGCGATCGTCTGCTCTGCCCGTCAATGACGGGCCGCGTTTCCCACCACCGCATGTTGAGAACCAAATTCCAATATGATAGCATCTCATCATAAGGCCCGCTTGCTGGAATCATCCCTCCATGCTGGATCACCTGAGCACATCAACGTCATCAGCACCAGGCTTCACAAGGAGCACCATGTCACTTTTAGGGGGGCTCATGGGCAGGCCTCTACCTACCAGACCAGCCATAGAGCGGGGTGGCTTTTCAACTGCTGCAGGACTAGGGCTTGCTTGAGGAAGAGGGAGAAGTGGCCTCAGACAAGAGAAGAGGCTGCAGGATGAGGGCTATACTGGGGAAGGGGGCATCCCAAGGTGTGTTGATCTGTGCAAGTGACCTCAAGTTAGTGAGGCAGAGAAGGTAGTTGCCAGAGGAGATGAGGCCAGATGGAGATGTGAGAGAGTGAGTGGTGATGTCCCTTGAGCTGGCAGTGAGTGAGATGCCAGTGAATGTGTGATGGGCTTGAGTGCGGGAGTTTAGGGTGATGAAACAGTTGCCTTATCCTGATGGCACAGATGAGATCATTAATCCTCTATCTGCACTGGATGGCCAACCTCTCCTGTGCAGCATTGGCACTGATCACCAGGATAAGGCAACTGTTTAATCACCCTAAACTCCTGCACTCAAGCCCATCACACATTCACTGGCATCTCACTCACTGCCAGCTCAAGGGGCATCACCACTCACTCTCTCACATCTCCATCTGGCCTCATCTCCTCTGGCAACTACCTTCTCTGCCTCACTAACTTGGGGTCACTTGCACAGATCAACATGTGCCCCTGCCACTGCCTCCCAAGCCGTAGTGAGATTGCTGGATCTCCTGTGGCCAGAGCAGGAATGGAGGACATTGTGGCAAGTCTTCAAAAGGCATTCCAGTGACAGGTCACTCAACTCTCCTTGGCTTTCAGGACCATGTCTTCACTGGGGCAGTCCTGGGCTGCAAGCATTGAGAACTGTTTGGGCAGCTACAGTTTAGATATGGCACCGAGACTGCGGAAACAGTGAGATAATGGCATGGCGGGCAACTCAGAGGCTGTCCGGCTGTGGGATGGCGTGTTTCCTGCAACCGCATAATTAATAAGGCGGGAAGCAGATGATACAACACAAAAAACTGCCATCGCGGCCAGCAAGTGAAACATCGTTTTTCATGCCTGGTACCCACTTAGTGCATTTCTGGGATGATTCTGCCCTTAGTGAAGGAAAATAACATGTAAAGAAATGGTGTATGTATCAGTAAATTAGGTGATACTAATAAGCTTTGAACCAATAAAGGAGCACTGAGGCCACAGATCTCCCATGCGGAGAGGAGAACCAACAAAGGCAGTCTCTGAACAGTGTAAGACCTGTGACCAAATTATGTGAAGGTGAAGTCTGATCTGAGTCTGCCTGCTCCACTTCCAAGGTTGAAACTTTAAGTAAAACCCTATTAATTTCTGCATATTTTGATAAGTTTTATAATTTAGTACTTAATAAACTTTTCAAATTGTACCAGCCTCATTGCTGACCTCTTTGTCAGGCATGAACACAGTTTAATAATCTTACAGGAAGTATTTCCATATTAGGAGCTGACTAAGGGGGACTACAAGGAATACAAAGATAAGATTGTGTAACTGCACAAAGTCTGTGAGCTTCAAACACAAATAGCTGTCTGGGAATATGATGTAATAGCAAAAACAAAAACATGGGGTAGGATTTTCCTCTCATTGGGTGGGCAGGCCAGGGAGCAGCCGCACAACAGCGCGCCATCAGCAATCGGGCCCTGACTGCGATTTCACGCTGGATGGCCAATTAGCGGCCAGCCAAAGTGAACCGAGCGCTGCAACGCTCAGCTCTGCCTGGATGTGTGGGGGAAGGAGCAAGCGCAGCAGAAGTTTGAGCATGCGCACAGGGGTATACATGGAAAGTTCCCTGAAGGCACAGAGCTGCCTCAGGGAGCTGAAGATTTATAACATTAAAAATAAAGATTTAAAAAATAAGGAAAACATGTCACCTTATGAGACTGTGCCACATGAGTAGGGACATGTTGCAAATGAGTTATGAAAACTTTTATTTTTACTAAATTCAAAAACCTCATCCTGCCCGCGGGTGAGGTTTCCTCAAAAATCAAAAGGCCAATTGACCTATTTACCTGCCACCAACCATAAGGTTGGACGGGCCCAGAAAAATTCTATCTAATTGGTTGATTAATAGGCATAACAGCACTCTTAATTGTCAGTGGGCTCACTGCCAACTCCCTTGCGCGCCTGCCAACCGAAATGTCGCGTGATTGTGCGATGACGTTGGGACGCTTGCCCAATGTCATCGCGTGCTACTTCACACTTGTGCCTGTCGGCCACACACCCGCCTGCTGAAGTGAAAACTCAGCCCATGGATTAAACACGGTGAGGACTGAGTGCTTAATATTCAAAAGTAGAAAATGTTCAAAAAAGATAAAGAAGAGAAAAAGGGAGATGGGATGGCAGTACTAACTAGGGAAGATGTTGTAATGTTGTACAGAGGAAATGTCCTTGAGGGGACAAAGATAGAATCTATTTGGTTGGAGTGGAGAAGCAAAATGGTCATGATCAAAGGATATTCTATATGTCTTCAAATAGAGAGAAAGGTACAAATCTGCAGGGAAATCACAGCGATATGCAAGAACTAGAGTGGTGATATTGGAAGACTTTAATCGCCCAAATATCAATTGGGATAGTGTTAAAATAAAAGGTAAGGAGGGGAAGGAATTTCTGAAATGTGTTCAGGAGAACTTCCTTGATCAGTATGTTCTCAGTCCAACCAGGAGGAGGCATTATTGTGGAGTGAGTGGTACCAAGTGGGCCAAGTGTCTGAGGGGGAGTGTCACTTGGGTTAGAGTGATCAGCAGATCATAAGGATTAGCAATAGAGAAGAGCAAGGGACAATCTAAAGTAGAACATCTAGATTGGAAGATGGCTGATTTCAGTGTGATGAGAAGGGATCTAGCCAAGATAAAATAGAACCAAAGATTAACAGAATCATAATGGAACATTGGGTGGAACATTGGGTAATCATTAAGGGGGAGATGCTTCAGATGCAGGTTAGGTATATTCCAACAAGGGTAAAAGGGAGGGGAACAAAAACCAGAATTCCTTGGATAATAAGGGAGATAGGGAATATGATGAAACAAATAAAAGGGTTCATGATGCATGTCAGGTGAATTATTTAAGCGAGAACCAGGTCAAATTTAATAAGTTGAGGAGAGAATTACAGAGGAAAATAAGACCAGCAAAGTAAGAATATGAGAATAGAATGGCAATTAACATAAAAGGGAACCCAGAAATCTTCAATTAGCATGTAAATAGTAAGCAAAAAGCAAAAGTGGGTCATATATGCTTAGAAGTGCGGAAAAATTCTCGAATACACAGAGTACTTTTTATTGGTGCCAATTAAGGAAGAAAAATCTAACAAACTATCAGGAGAAGTGGAGAAGGGGGAGGCAATGGATTGGGTGAAAATTGAGAAGCAGGAGGTGTTGGAAAGGCTGGCAATGCTTAAAGTGGATAAGTCACCTGCTCCAGATGGCTTGCATCCCAGGTTGAGAAAGGAGTGGGGGTGGAGATAGTGGAAGGACTTGCCATTATGTTCCAATCTTGCCTACATACATGTGCATGCCAGAGAATTGGAGTGGCAAATGTGACACCCTTATTCAAGGAAGTGTGTTAGGATGATCCTAGCCAGGCCAGTTAGTTTAATATCAGTTGTCGGTGAGGTTTTAGAAACAAAATTCAGGGGAAAAATCAACAAACACTTGGAGATATTTGAGTTAGGGAGAGCCAGCATGGATTTGTAAAAGAGAGATCATGCTTCACTAATCTAACTGGATTGAGAGAAGCTAGATGAAGGAAATGCAAAGGATGTTGTCCATGTTGATTTTAAGAAAGTGTTTGACAAAATACCACATAAAAAGTTGGTTAACAAAATTGTGTCTCATGGAACCAGTGTCAAAATTGGTCGATGAGACCAAACTTGGCAAACAGAGAGTATGATAAAAATCAACTCAGCAGGACATAGATAGGTTAGCAGGATGGGCAGACAAGTGACAGATGGAATTTAACATGGAGAACTGTGAGGTGATGGCAGAGGGAAAGGGAGAGGCAATATAGGCTAAATGGAAAAGGCCTAAAGAATGTGCAGGGATAGAGGGACCTGGAGTTGCATGTGCATAGATCTTTGAATTGGCAGGACAAATTGACAGAGTGGTTAGCAAAATAGGCAGCCTTGTGGTGCTGTGGTCCCTACTTCTGAGCCAGAAGTTCTGGGTTTGAGTCCCAGTTCAGGACTTGATGGTCGTGGAAGGTACATTCATAAGGTGCCAAACAGGTTGATTATCAACCTGTAATTCCTTCTAATACAACTGATGGCAGGCGGTAAGACCGGAAGAGTGCCCTGGTCAGCCATACTGCAGAAGGCAATGACAAACCACTGCATTCCTTCACCAATCATAAACATGGACCAAGCCAATGGAAGTCTATGGTCGTCAATGCCTTCTTAGGGCATGGTACCTTACCAAAGCAAATGGGATCTTGGAATTCAAGGAAGTTATGCCGAACCTCTCTAAACTCCACTTCAACTACCACTAGCGTATTGCATCCAGTTCTAGCCCCCACTCTTTAGGAAAGATGTGAGGGTCCCTTATGGTGGTGATTTATCAGAAAGGTTCCAAGGATGGGGAAGCTGGTCCCTTGGACCAAAGGAGATTGAAGGCAGATTTGATGGAGACGTACAAAATTATGACATGCTTGTATAAGGTAGACAAGGAAAAAATGTTCCCTTTAGCTGATGGTACAAGGACTAGGGAACATAGATTTAAAGCTTTGGGCAAGAGATGCAGGGGGATGCGAGGAAGGACTTTTTTATGTAGTGAGTGTAATGACCTAGAGCTCGCTGCCCACAAGGGTGGTGGAAGTGGAGACAATCAATCAGTTCAAAAGGAAATTGGACAGGTACTTAAAGAAATTAAACTTGCAGGGCTTTGGGGGAATGGGACTGACTGGATTGCTCTACAATGACTCAGTGGGCTGAATGGCCTTTTTTCTTTGCACTAAATGACTATGACTCTCTGACAGTTGCAAAGATATATTGGTGAAGCAGTGGCTGTTTACCTTAAAAAAGCGAAGGTTGAGAGGGGTTTGGCAGAGGTGTTCAAAATTATGAGGGATCTATCAGAAACTGTTCTTACTGGTGGAATTTTTCAGAATGAAGGGTAATGATTTAAAGTGATTGGCAATAGAACCAGAGGCGACATTAGGAAAAATTTCTTTACCCAGCAAATGGTTAGGATTTGGAATGTACTTTCTGAGAGTCTAGTGGAGGCAAATTCAGTTGTGGTTTTCAAAAGGACTTAAGATATTTATCTGAAGAGGTAAACTTTCAGATCAATGTTGAAAAAGCGCAATTGTGGGACTAACTGAGTTGCTTTTGCAGTGAACCAGATGAACATAATGGGTGGAATGACACCCTTTTGTGTTGTAACCATTACATTATTCTATGATTTAATGAAAATTTAAAAAATGAAAGTCACAATGGGAATAGGACATTTATGATGGACAGGATATTATTCAGGTAATGATCGAGAAATGTTTGGAATATTGACTCAGATTTTATGGGGTGAGGAGAGATGTTAAACTGCCAGTACTCGCCATCATTACCCCTCTGAAACTAATCATAATCTCAGGACATCAGACATGCTTAGATCAGCATGGAACTGTTGGGGCAGGATTTTACCGTCAGCGAGGGGGGCGGATGGGGGGGCTGCTCGCTGATGTGTAAAATGACGCACGGTAATGTCGAGCGGAACTCCAGACGTCACCGCGCCCCATTTAAATTTACAGGAAGTCAGGGGCGCAGCAAAATCAGCTGCACGCCCACTGACCTGTCAATGGCCAATTGAGGCCATTGACAGATCAATTAAAGTAATTAGTGGATCTGTCCGTCCAACCTTAAGGTTGGCAGGCAGGCCAGGAGCCCCAGCAGGAACTAGAAAAAACATGAAACCTCATCCACGGGCAGGATGAGGTTTCATGTAGGGTTTTAAAAATCTTAATAAAGTTGTTATGGAAATTATGAACATGTCCCAACTCATTTGCATCAGGTGCAAATGTGCTTTTTAATGATGTGAGTCATAAAATTTGATGAACACCTAAACTAATTTAAATTTTCAGGAAGGCGGGGGCGCAGGAAAACCAGCTGTTGATTCCCTTTGTGAGGAGAGGGTGGTGGGAGGATGGAAGGATGGGAAGGTGGATAGCAGACAATGCTGTGAGTTACAATTTTCACAGCCCACGTTGGTTTCCTCAATTATACCAGTGAATAACACCACACAGGATACATAGGTAGTGGCCTAAAGCACTGCCGCCCCTTGGAAAATGACACAGTCTGTGAAGCACTACTTCTACATGAATTAAATTTTCTCCTCTGTCTTTGCTCCTTGAAAGATGTTCCTTCTTTTAAGCACTTTAATATTTTCCTTAATAAAACCTGCCAGCCCTTCTCCTTTCTTCCTCCCTACCTTTCCTGAACATCTTGTTACCAGGATGATTAAGCATCCAATACTCTCCTTTTCTGAACCAGGTATCAGTTCTGGTCCCTCCTGTCACAGAGTTGACCTCTCAATGTCCCAGGAATCTGAAGATCTCCCTTCTGCATCGTGCCTCTAACCTAATGGTAGCAGAACTGCCTGTCTGTCCCTATAATTATTGAAACTCAATTACTGCTGCATAAACAGGAATGTATCCATTTTTAAAAATTTGTTAATTAATTCAGTTCATCCAAATAGACTGAGGTTAATGAATGTATATGCATCACCACAGGTCATATGGGTGACTGAGTTTTTCCTGAATTACAGGAGGCGGTCCTTTGCCTCACGGGGCCAGAATTGCACTCCTTCCATGTGTCGTCACCCTCACTGGTATTCAGGGATGAATATCAGTTTGAGAGTATCACACTCCTGTACAATTTCTGCATTATCTGCCTGTTCCCACCATGCCAGTTGGCCAGCCACATACTATTCTAACACTGCCTAGCTGTGGGGTGACTACCCCCTGGAATCTTTACTTCAGGAAAAATTCAGTCACTCATATGACCTACAGTGATGCATGTACATTCACTAACCTCAACCCATCTGGATGAAACTATCTTTTTTAAATGGATACATTTCTGTTTATGAAGAGGAGTGACGCTTATTAAGACAGGCATGTGTGTTCAAGTATTTCACAAATTAGGATGACTGATCACCTGCAGGTATCATAAACTGCAACTGATCAGAGCTATAATTGCAATTTGTAGGTGGGTGTTCATATTCTGGAACATTGCAGAATCACAGAATTACTGAATTGTTACAGTGCAGAAAGAGGCCATTCAGCTCATCACATCTGCACCGGCTGTCCAACTGAATATTATGACTTACTGCCTTTTTCTCGTACCCTTGCACATTGTTTCTATTCAAACATTCATCTAATGTCCCCTCAATTGAACCTGCCTCCATCACAGTGCATTCCAACCTCGAACCACTCGCCGTGTGAAAAAGTTTCTTCTCACATCACATTTGCTTCTTTTGCAAAACACTTTAAATCTGTGCTCTTGTTCACGATCCTAGTACAAGTGGGAACTGTTCCTCCCTATCTGCTCTCTGCAGCCCCCTCATGATTTTGAACACTTGTATCAAATCTCTTCTTAGCCTTCTCCCCTCTAAGGAGAATGCTCCCAACCTTTCCAATCTATCTTCATAATTGAAGCTTCTTATCCCTGGAACCATTCTTGTAAACTGCTTCTGCACTCTCTCCAACGAGTTCACATTCTTCCTAGAATGTGGTGCCCAGAACTGCACACAGTACTCAAGCTGAGGTCCAACTAATGTCTTATATAAGCATTACCTCCCTGCTCTTGTATGCCATGCCCCTACTGATGAAGTCCAGGATGCTGTATGCTTTATTAACTGCTCCATTTGCCTACCACCTTCAATGATCTATGCACATATACAGCCAGGTCCCTCTGCTCCCTTAAGAATTGTACCCCTTATTTTATATTGTCTCTCCATGTTCTTCCTACCAAAATGCATTAGCTCACACTCCTCCACATTGAACTTCATCTGCGCCTATCTGCTCACTCCACCAATTTGTCTATGTCTTGATTACATTCATGCTTACCTTTAGAAATTGTGGAAATAATTTTATCACCTGGGTTGTTTTCCTGCGTCTGATTGGTTGCTTCATGAGGAATGTATTAGATAGGTGTATAGAAATATAGATAGATGCAGTAGATTTATAGAAATTATACAAGAACCACAATGGGATCAGTGGGCTACATTACCTTTTTATTATATACTTTCTTTCATTCTTGTACATTTTAAAAACTAAAACATGGTTGAACAATATGAAAGTAACCTTTTATGAACAAATAATTTCATCATAGATATTACAAACTGTAGGGCAACAAGTAAACAATGGAACTAATGGTTGCTGAAAACTAAAAACTTCTGATTTGATTTCAAATGAAAAAATCTCAGAATCAATCACCATGTTCACTTCAGAGCCAAAGTCATTTAGGAAATAATTCCTCAGCAGTTACCAAAGAAAAAGTGTGCAACATCAAAAAATATGATCTAGGAAGAGGTTTCCCAAACTGTGGGTCACCAACCAAATTGGGATCGTGGCTGAAATTTTGGGGTCACAAGCTCTGAGGCAGCAATGCTGGTCATGGAGCTAGGACTAAATTTTGACAGTAATGTTCCTGTTTTTCCTCTGTTTGTGGACATGACCTAATTGCCTTCCCTCTGAGGCCCGGTTGCTGTTACAACCACAGCTTATAAAAAAGTGGGTCTTTGCTTTTTTGAAGGCAAACCCAGCAGTTTAACCCTCCCATCCCCCCCTCAACCAACCAATGTACATCTCTCAACCCTCCCCACCCCAGTTTTCACCCTGGGGTCACACAAACACTGAGTCATTAAAATGGGGTTCATATCAGGAAAAAATTTGGGAAACACTGGCCTAGAAATTCAGTTGTGCCCATTTTTGAACACATGGTGGGGGTTGGGGAGAGGAATGTGGTGTGGAGTGTAGGTATATGTGGTGAGCCCTGGAGTACCCATATTAGTCATGAGTCCTCATTATAATGGAGCAAGTAAAATGCAGCAGGCTGCCAGCAAAGAACCTGGGAATTGTGGCAGCCAATCAGATGTCTAGTCCTGAGATCAGGCATTAGGAAGAGTGGCGGAGGAGAGCTTGAGATGCCGAATTGCCTACTCCTGCTTCTAAAGCAGGAGTAGCTCCTAAAAAACAAACTGAAGATTGGAAGACAAGGCCATAGGAAAGTATCAAGGTTGGGAATGGTGTCAATCATTGGAGGGAGTGGCTTAAATGTGGAGTTGAGCCTTTTAACTTTTAGCTCCATATTTAGGTATGCAAATATGAAAAAATACTTTCTAGTCGATCCCAAGGCCTGATTTCCTGCTTCAGGACAAGCTACAGGTAGTCTTGAATTAGGAGACTGAAGCATGAGGCTCCTTCTTGCATATGCAGATTGCCCAACACCTGTTTTAGGCAGAGGAAAGGTTGCAATATTTTTTCACTTTCCCAGTTTGGAGAGTGCTGCAATTTCTGGCTGGAAATGTATGTATGCACCCTGTCAGCCATAGGGGAAATAGTAAACCAGCTAGCATCCAAAAAATTGGTGCTGTGTTGCCGAATTAAACGCCTTTATATTAAAAATATTTGCCTTGTATCTTCAATTACTACAATTAAGGAGATGAGTGATGAAAACACCAACGAGCTGCAAAATATTTTTTGTTCCAGTGTTAATTATGGAGATAAAACACAAAGTTTTTCTGCCCATTTGTAGGTGAATCTAGTGCATTTTTGTTCTGATTAAGTGAGCCAATTGCTGTGCTAAAATAGAAAGGGTGAATGTCATGCAAATGCTTGTCCACTTCAACTAGCAGCAATAATTTCCAGGTTGCTTTAAATGCTTTAGAATAGTTATATAATTTTTGTTGATCATTATGCAAAACACAAGAGTTTAATCTTTCTAGATTCCAGAAGCAGAGAGACATGCAGAAACAAAGTGTTGAGCGATTACATTGTCCATACAATTACAAAGACACATGGCACTAATGCAATATTATTCTGGTAGCTCCCCTCACTTTTGTATACAGAAACCTTAGGAGGATTCCTATCTGCAAAAAAAAGAGAAAATATAAAGTTGAAATTCCCTGAAGTTTTCAAATACCAAATAATAGCAGAAGTGAAAAGAAAAGTGAATGTCGAAAATCTGAAACAAAAATACAATTGCTCCACTGGTCGATCAGAATCTGAAATAAAAATTGTCTTTTAGATGCTGATTGACATACATTGATTTACATATATTGTCTATTTTTAGAATGGATAGTTAGAACTTGTAATTCAGTCCAGAAACAGAGGGCAGAATTTGTGATAAACTCTAACACAAGAATAGAAAAGGGAAATAGATGGGAAAAAACACCTAAACCAGCTTATCTTGATCAAAATAGCATGACTAGAGCTTGCCTTCATACTAGCTGGCACCGATAATGTTCTTTGTGTCAGTACCATTTGCACAGGACTGACCCGAACCCTGATTGGAGCCAGAACTGTTGATCGAGTATGGTGTTGGGCTGAGTCACAGGACATAGTGGTATTGGCAAAAGTGTTCAGTGGTGTCAGGTCTTGTAATTTGATCCCCATTCTGTGAAAGTCTTACATACTTATGAACTTTCTTCACAGATTTGTGGCATTCTGCTTAATCCTCTTCAGGACCTTACTGTGCTAGATGCCACCCCTTTCCTTTATTTCCTTGTAAGATGTATATATAATTTGTTCATCATTCATCTGCATTATTTGTTTTATACATCCACATTTGAAGGTTCTTTAACCAATATGTTCTTGCTTCATATTCAAGATTTAAAAAGCTCCATTTTCTCTTAACTGAAATAACTTACAATACTTTGCAATTAATTTCTTGTAGTTCATTCCTCATTCCCTCATATGTGTCTCTTGCAATTGAATCATTTTGATCTCATTAGCCAGAAGAAGTTTTACCCTTTTTTTCACATTATGAATGTTTTCCCAACCCATCATAAGAAACTGAGGGTAAATATCTCATGTGATTAATGTTAATAGCAAAATCGGACACTTCACTCTAATTTGAATCTAACCAGCAGGAACAGAACAGATAATCACAGATATCACAGAATCATAGTAACTTAAAACATGGAAGGCAAACTTTTTTTAATTCATTCAAGGGGTCTGGGCTTTGCTGGCTAGGCCAGCATTTATTGCCCATCCCTAATTGTCCTTGAGAAGGTGGTGGTGAGCTGCCTTCATGAACCGTTGCAGTCCATGTGGTGTAGGTACACCTACAGTGCTGTTAGGGAGGGAGTTCTAGGATTTCGGCCCAGAGACAGTGAAGGAATGGCAATATATTTCCAAGTCAAGATTAAGCTGACTGGTCTGGAATGATTCGGTCTATTCCCTTCTCTCTTTTTAAACAATGATATAATTTTCACTATCCCCCAGTTCCCTGGTGCTATGCCTGTAGCCAGAGAGGATTTGAAAATGATGACCAGAGCCTCTGCTATTTCTTCGCTTGCTTCCTTTAACAGTCTAGTGTACATTTCATCCAGCACTGGAGATTTATCCCCTTCAAAGATGTTAGATCCCTTAATACATCCTCTCTTACTATGTTAAATATTTCACACTCCTTCCTTATTGCAATCACTGTATTGTCCCGCTCTTTTGTGAAAACAGATACAAAATATTCAGCAAGAACCATATCAACATTTTCCACCTCCATGCACATAGGTTACCCTTATGGTCCCTAATACCCTCTACTCTTTCTTTGGTTTTGCAACTCCTATCCCTAGTTTCTGCTTCCTGTCCTTAAACCAATCCTTCATCCATGCTAATGTATCACCCCAACCCCATGACCCTATTTCTTGTGTACTAACCTTTTGTGTTGCATCTGAATGAATGACTTGTGGAAATCAAAGTATATTATATATACCAACTACCCTATATCCACTGGTTCTGTCCTCACAAAACTCATAAATTTGTCAAACACGATTTCTTTCATATTACAATGTTGACTTTGTCTGATCATACGATGATTTCTAAATCCATTGTTAAGACTTCAAATAGTCACTAGGTAGTACAGAACTTGAGTATTGCTGAAAAAAGAGACATGCTGTCAAAGCTTTTTCTGTTATACTCATCAGGACAGAATCGCAAGAATACCAAATCTCAAAGGGAACAACAATTTATACTGCATGCGAAGAGGGTGCTGATCAGTTGGCAAGTGCATACTGATCGGTAGAGGCATTGCCATGGAGAATGCACCAGAGAACAGTTAACTGCTAAAGCTTTTGCTTAAATTCAAACCAGGCAAGTTGACCCTGAATGGCCCAGGCATTGCCATGGGGAATGAACCAGGGAATTACTGTCCCTCAAGCTTTTGTTTAGTCGAAGAAGGCACAATTTGTGGACATGTTATTTCTGTTTGCAAAGGACAGGGCCCAAGGTCTGAATACATGTAGCTTCTAGCACACATAAGTGAGCCACACGCTGAGCCTTACTGATAATCATTAATTGGAAGTTAGTGTAATTCTTAGCACAATAGGATTGTTTAGTACTTGTTATCCAGTCATGAATTCACATCTAATATTGGTCACTATGACTGGGATTTTCCATGCCCGCTGGTGTTGGGTGTGCTCGGTGGCATGAGTGGACAATATGGCATGATCGGTTCCACAATAGCGTGAAACCAGTTCGTGATCATTTGCCACCAATGGTGAGCTATGTTATTTCTGTCATTGGAAGTCAGGAATCTCATTGTAAAACATCAACATGTTATTATTAGGCCTGCTGTCAGTATCGTTCTTCATCCCCCTGGTGGATTGTCTGCCCACATCAGCAGGAAAGTACTCTGGTGTAGAACATGTCTTGACAAGTGTGACGTGTAGAAGTCCCATTAGGGCTCTACTCACATCACTAACATCCAAAGAGTAGAAGATGCTGGAGCCCAACATCAACGGCACACTGGAGGAATGCCCATGGCATGCTGGGTTGATTCTCATGGATGTGGCTCTGCTGCAGAGCAGTGCACGGAAGCTGAAAGTCACCATTGATGCTCACAATGGGTGATGGTGGAGGGGGTGGGGGAGGAAGGGCTAGGATCAGAAGGGAGAGGAAGAGGTGTTGGAGGGTGAGGTTGGGAGGGAGGGAATTATGGTGTCAGGATTGGGGGAGGTTGGGAATTGGGGATGGAGAATGGGGCCAGAAGGGTTAACGGGGGAGAAGACCACAACTGGGAGGTAGGTGTAAGGGAGGGTGTCCAGGGAGAGGAAGGGGTACGGAGAGGGGAGGCTGTTCAGGGGAAGGAAGGGGTCCAGATAGAGAATAGAGTAAGGGCTGATGAAGAAGTATGAGTGGAGGAAGGAGTCAGGAAGGGGGTAGGAGTAAGGCTAGAGGAAGAATTGAGGCTGGAGGAAGATATAAGACTGGTGGAAGGAGTTGAGGGGGGAGGGACTAAGGGTGGCTGAGGAAGGAGTCAGGAAGTGGGAGGTCCAAGGAAGGGCAGGGAAAGGAATCAGGAAGGGGAAGGGACTAAGTAGGGGGGCAGTCCAGGGGAGGGAGTGAGAGGACTGGCGGGGAGGGAAGGGTTGGGGGGGGGGTTTCAGGGGACGCAGGGGTTCCGGGAGTAAGAGGTGCAGAGAAGGTAATGTGCAGACGAATGTGCATGGGAGGAGTTGGCTTGAGAGAAGACACTGGTGTTAGACCTTTTTTTGCCACTGAGTTTGGAGGATCTCGTGAGGGCACCCTGGTGGCACTTCTCCAGTGCTTTGAGGTGCACACTGTAGGTTGTCCAAGTCTCCGGAGGATATAGGAGTGTGCAGATCACTGCTGCCTGGTAAACCAGACTTGCTGGTCACTTTTTACCCATCAAGGGACACCACAGACATGATCTTCACTACATGGCAAAGGCAGGGAAAATGCAAGAAACAGTACCAACTTTTTTGACCTCATGAAAGCCTTTGACTCTGTCAACTGTGAAGGCTTATTCAGCATCCTCCTCAAATTTGGCCACCACCAAACCTGCCATCATTCTCCAACTATTCCACACTGACATGTAAGCCATGATCCTCACCAACGGAACTACCATAGACACTGTCTCAGTGAAAAATGGGGTCAAGCAAGGCTGTATCCTTGCATCAACGCTTTTTTTCTATCTTCCTCACTGCAATACTGCAGCTCACCTCCAGTAAAACTACCCACAGGAATGGAGATAATTTTGTATATTTTAATGAGATCAGTTTATATTCTCACCTTCCTTTGCATCTTCAGCAAACTTGGATATGTTACTTTTAGTTTCTTTCTTTAATTCCTTAATATAGATTATAAATAGCTGAGGCTCTGGCGCTGATCCTTGCAGCATCCACTAATGGCCTAATCACCTGCCGACCCAGAACTGGCGTGACTATTCTGACTCCATTTTCTTCCTTCAAACAATTCTCTATCTTGCATATTAATATTTGTGTGATGCCACATAAATTGACTTTTGGATATCCAAGTATATTATATTTAAAGGCTCCCCTTTATCTATGTTTCAAAAAGCTCAAATAAACTTGTCAAACATGATTTCCTTTTTGTAAACTCATATTGACAATTGCAGAATTTCTTGATGCCTGATGTCAGGCTAACTGGCCTGTAAATCACTGTTTTCTTTTTTCCTCTTTTTTTTAATAGCAGTGCTACATTTGTTAACGTCCAATCTGAAGGGCCGAATGACCTACTCCTGCTCCTACTTTCTACGTTTCCATGTTTCTATGCGGGCTCACATTGAGTCCACAGCCCACCACTTTTTTTTTTACCCATTTAAAGGCACAAACATTAGTAACAGTGCTATGCAATCTTTTACATTTATTCTGAATTGGCAAGGCAGTGCTTTGGTTTGACACTTTACCCAAAAGATGGCATGAGCGAGAAAGTAGTACTCCCTCATTACTACCCTTAAATGTTGCCCTGTACCAAATAGTAAAGCCCTTGAAACCAAGGTATTCGAATTTGGAGGCAAAGGTGCTACCACGAAGCTTATCTGATACAATGTTTCAGGATTAGTGGCATAAGAAAATAGGGTGGAAAAAGGGTGTTTTACCCGCTAGCTACTATGGTGGCTTTTCACGCTGTATCATCCCAATCGCAGTTCATTGATCATGCATTCCCAGGAAATGCACCTTTTTGATGGCCAGCAGGCTCTCATTCGCCCACCACACTATCACCTCACTGCTTCCTCATGTCGCAGCCAAGCACACACTGAGAGCTTCCAGACCAGCACTGCTCAAAAGAAGACATGGCCCCAAAAGGCAAAAAGATTGCAGTCCACTGGTTTAGTGACACTTCCCTCAAGCACCTTTAGGGTGTCGTGAAGGTCTGCCATGATGTCCCCTAATCCCACTTTGGGTGAAGACCAGCAAGCAACGTCACCAATACAGCATTGGAGGCAGTGGCAGGGGTGCTAGGTACCAATGCCTTGCAAAAGAGGACAGCCACCTAGTGCACGAAAAAATAATTGGTCCCATCCGTTCCACAAGGGTAAGTCATTCTTCTCACCACTCTCAATGCACACACTTGTCAGAGGGATATATTAATTCTCATAATGTTGTTAGAATTTATTGTAAAATAGTGGTATCTGTGTCCATATATGTGTGTGTGTGTGTGTGTGTGTGTGCGTGTGACTTAATTGGATTAAAGGCTTTGCAGTTTTGGTATGGTAGAAGACGAGATAGGTTTGAAATATTAAGCAGGTAAACATAGAGGTAAAGGGAACATTTGCATTTTAAATGAACCAGACTAGATTGTTTTCAAAAGAGGGAGTGAAATGTGTCACCCAGCCAGGTGAAGTTCAGAAACAGTGGGCAGGATTTTTATCTCATTGGGTGGGCCCAGGAAGAGTCGTGAAGCTGACTGCCACCTGCGATTGGGTTCCAACATCGATTTCACACTGGCTAGCCAATTAATGTCTGTCACATGAGCACGGACATGTTATTTATGAAAAAGTAAAGTTTTTATTTAATTTTTACTTGCTTTTACAAAACTCATCCCAACTGTGGATGAGGTTTCCAAAAAAGTGCAAAGGCTGCATGGCCTTTTCATCTGCCTGCCAACCGTAAGGTTGGACACGCAGTGAACAATTTACTTCAACTACCTTTTAAATGGCTTTAATTGGCCTTTTAATTATCGGCACACGCCCACCTATCAAAATATTGCAAGAGTGCGTGATGATGTTGAGACACATGCCCAACATCATCATGCATCATTTTACTCTCGGTCGGGTCGGGCGAATGCTCGCCCAATTAGCTAAAAATTTTACCCTATGTGTCTTACTGCTGCCTTAATGAAAACATAAAGAAAATGTTCTTGTTAATAAATGTTTAATCTAGCTTTATAAAAGCCTATAAGACTTGGTCGTCTTATTACCACTGAATTTAAGGCAGCCTGAAATTTATACAAATTGCAAAACAAGTTGTGGCAGTTATTTCAAGTTTCACTTTGGAATTTGAACAACTCAGCATTTACCATCGGCTGTGCCACAACACACTCACAAACCCACCACACATCCACAGGAATCTCACCTCAAGGGACAACACCACTAACTTTCACATGCGCCCTCACATCTCAATCAGGATCATATCCTCTGGAGCTTGCATCCTAATCCCATCCATGGCTTCGCTCACCACACAAACATTCCATGCAGTGCCATATGTCCTGCTCAGACTTTCTCCATCTGTTTTAATGCAGGAGAATCTGGCTCACGACAGCCAGGGAGAGATCCCAGACTGGGGGCGGAGTGGCCCACATTAGGCCCCTCATTCACTTTGAGAAGCGTGCCATTGAACTGTCTGGTGAGAACATGGACGGTGCCTGCAGTGATGGTGAGGTCGGCGGTGAACACCCAGGTGAGGATCCTGCACCATGTCATCTCTTTGTCAATGCATCTGTGAGTGCTCTTCCCCTGCTTTTGACTCTGCTGTCTTGCAGTAATTATTGTTACTTTGGTTCACAGGGAGCTCTGCCAAGTGGCTGATACCATCAGCCAGTCAGTCCCTCAGCTCCATCCAGGTCCTCATCTCCAGCCATGAGGATTCCTCCTCTATTGAAGAGCTGGAAATAAGCAGCCTGGAAGACTCATCACAACACTTACATAGACCTTCACCAGCACAGAGACACACATCTCGGTGGGACCTAGATCTAGAGCAGGCTTGGGTTCACAATCTTGTGGTCACTGCAGGGACATGTGTGTAGCAAGAGGCAAGTTCAGCTGAGCTCCCAGGCACTCAGAGGACTGCTGGGGAAGAGGCATCTCTAAGGTCTGAAGCAGGTGATGAGCCTCTGGATTTGGCCTTCCAACTCTTCATGGACAGTGAGCAGAAGGTGGGAGAACATCACGCAGAGCTGTTGGAAGCCCTCAGCAGAGTGGCACACATGTCAGAGGAATGCGTCTGCCTGCTCTCTGATGAAGCAGCATCCACATGTATGTATATAGAGGTCTCCATGGGAAGGATTGCAGATGTCATGGGGACCCTGGTCCAGCATAACGCAAAGATGCGCGCAGACCTGCACTTCATCTTGGTAGCCATGGTTGAGTTTCTGCAGTGGCAACATGAGAGGGGAACAGGACACCTCAACTTCCCTCCAGGTGCTCCTTCCCTCAAAGAGTCAGGCTGGGCTCCTTGGGTACCCAGAGGGAGGAGGAACAGCAGCTGGACACCCCTGGATCATCCACTCAGGAATCTCAGAGGCTGTCCTCTGCCCCCAAGTCCCCTTTGCCTGAGAGCCCTTTGACATTGTCCTCTGTCACCACAGAGGGAGCAGCTGGCCCACAGGAGGACAGCTAAAGCAAGCCGGGGCCCCCAAGGCTTCAGCTCTCCAGAGAACCCAACCTGAAGTTATCAGGGGCAACAGGGCCAGCTATTTCATAGGCTGTCTCCACTCATATGGCAGATGTCAGGGCAGCACATAGAAGCCTAAGGCATAGAAATGTTGACAAATTCCAATCATAATTGCTTGCACGAGTGAACACATTTTGTCACTTTACAATCTGAAAATATATTAACTTTCACTGAATAAAGTTTAATGGTGTCTTTCAACTTCATTTACAGGCTTCACAAGTTAGCCCCCTGCATCCCCACCCCTCCCCCGCCACTAGCAGTTCAGCTGCACGCAGATGGCCCATGAGAGATTCTGGAAGGAGCAGTTTGAGTGTGTCAGGGCCTTTCTGATCCTTGTGGAAGTACTCTCACACGCACATGGACCATTCCCCATCACACTCATCTCAAAGTTCTGAGCATTTTCAATGCTGCCTGCTGAGGTTGTCTTTCAGTTGTCCATCTGAGCTGACCTGCATCTCCGTCCACCCACTGATCACACTCCCATGCAGCACCTGTTCTCATCCACCAAAAGTCTCATTTCACTTCTGATGTCACAGGAATGATAGTGGTACAGTTTTTCTTAAGGTCCCCCATCCTTTCTCCTCCCCCAGTCACCCATTTACTTTCCTCCATCACTGTTGATGCCCCCTGGCATCACCTTCCACCTCCCCACCATCACCTACCAGCCATAACCCTTTTCTTTCGGGGATGTCAGGTGAACGTGCATGTTCACTACTGTAGTAATCTGACATGTAATATGCCTTTAAGACAAATATTGTAATGTAAGATCACATGATCTAGATACCCAATAGCAGAGTAGTGCGGGCTACTTCTGTAGAGAAAAGTCTTGAGTTAGAGTCTGAAGAATGAAGACAGAGTTTTGAGTTGTAAGCTCACAAGTATAGCTGCTGAGTTCCTTTTGTAAATAAACTGCTTATGTTCATTCAAGAACAATCTACTGAAGTTTACTGTCTTAGTACCAACTCGGTCATCCCAAAACAAGCGGGCAACCCGGATCCTTTAGCCCCAACAAACCAAGAGCACTGGATCCAACACCACAGCTTCCCAAAAATCTCACTCCCATTCACATTAACCTCTCCGACTGCCTCCTTCCCACCTTGCCCTTGTCTGCCTCCGAGTCCCTCACTATCTCTTCTACCAAAACCATCGCACCCTCACCCTCCCACCCTACCACCTCACTTTGCCCTCAGTCATTTTCACCATTCCCTCCTACCATGTCTACCCTCAGTTCACTACCCAGGAGGCAGTCATTGACTGCACATTCACCTGGATATATTCCACGCCCCTCCAGACTCCTGCCCACCTTTGAACTCCTTCCTCCACCTGGACCTCTTACCCTGCCTGGACTCCCCCCCTCCCCCGCCCTCCCCAACCCTTGCTGTCCTCCCTACTTAGTTCTTCCTCTTTTCTGACTTCTTCCACCACCCCTACTCTTACCCATCTCCGGACTCCTTCCTCCAATCTTCCTTCTTCTTCCAGCTTCACTTCTTCCTCCAGCCTTACTCCTTTCCCTCTCCGGACTCCTTCCTTCTCCTGGACTCCTTCCCCTCTCTGGACTTCTTCCCCTCCGAATTTCTTCCCTTCCACCTTCCTCCCCCCTTACACTTACCTCCCCAGTTGCCATATTCTCCCCCCCGTTACCCTCTCCTCTCCAATACTCCTGCATCCCCTTCCAACCTCCCCCACCAACACCTTCATTCCCCTCCTTGCAACTTCACTCTCCCCGACACCTTTGTTCCCCCCTCCCAACATCACCCCCCAACACCTTCATTCCCCCCTCCCAATCTCATACCTCTGGCCTATCTTCCTCTCCTAGTTGAACCTTGACCTTCTTCTCCCATGCCCCGGCTACATCTTCCTCTCCTAAACACAGCTGGACCTTCCCTCTCCACTCTCTTGACAATCATCCATGGCAGACCATGGCCAAGACACTGAGCAGACCTTGAATGGTGACTTTCCACCTTCCGTGAGCTGTTTCGCAGAGGAGCCACGTCCATGAGAATCAACCCAGCATGTGATGGATGTTCCTCCAGGGGATTGTTGCAGTCGGGCTCCAGCATCTTCTGCTCTTTGGATGTCTGCGATGTGAGCAAAGTCCTGATGGTAAGCCCCGACTTCTGCACATCACACTTGTCAAGATGTGGTGTGCACTAGCATGTTTTCCTGTCAATGTGCACAGTAAATTTGATGTGAAGGGATGATTCCGGCAAGCAGGGCTTATAAAGACACGCATATGTATTGCAATGACCGATGGTGGAAAACGCAGCCCACGATTGACAGCAGAGCGGATGATTGTAAACTGATTTCACCATGTCATGAAACTGATTTTTGGCCTTCTCACCATATTGTCTGCTCATGCTGTTAAACATGACCATCACCAACGGGCATGGAAAAATCTGCCCATGGACTTTCCATTGGAAATAATTGGGTTGAACTGTTGGAATAATGATCTCTTCAGATTTAAAAATCATCTACATGGATTCTAAAGAGTGCAAGTGATTAATTTCTATTTGTTTTCTAATGGAAAAGCAATTAAGTAAAAACAGTGGTGTATTCAAAGCTTTGAATTTGAAGCTTCTTAAAGTTGCTGTAAGGATAAAGATTTGTGCAACGTGTGTGCCTTTTTACTACTTACTCACAATAGATCTGTATTCAGCTGAAAATCCCCATCCAAGGCTGAACAATGAATGAGAAAATTCTAGCATGAGAGTCCGTCCCGTAGAGGTTAAAATTATTGGCAATTTAAGTGTTCCACAATATTTTCCCTGGAGAGCTGGAGGTCTTCCAGCGACATCATGGATGGCCAAGTAATTCATTTCACAACCTTCACTTATGTTCAAGTGCAACTGAGTAATTTCTAAAACAATCTGTTCAATAATAGGGACATAAAAAAACATGTTAAGCCTGTTTTCAATGAAAACTTTCAACCTAGAAACAACAATTACAAGGAAAGTCAAATCACAATTAATTACTGGATTTCAAGTTGTTATAAGTTATCTTACTCGAAACATGTTAAGTGAAAATAAATCACCAGATATGAAGTAAGCAATATAAAAATATTTAGCAAGTTAATGGCCTGAGTTTTCGTTCCCAAGTCAGAAGCGCAGAATTGGGACATTTCCCAGCTCCACAAACCCAATCCAGCAAAAAGTGTCCCAGAAGTAGGATTTGTGTTCTGGGGTGATGGGGTTCTCAGAGAATTGCGCTGGGCACCCAGAACTAGTGCACAGGCTGCCAGGTGCAGAGGTGGGCTTGGCAGAAGGCCTGCTTCGGAGTACCGGCATTTAAAGATCTTTTTAAAAACATCTAAACAAAAAGCAGCCCTCCTGTCTTCACCCCCACACTGCTTCACCTCCCCACACACTCCCCGTGTTCCATACATGACAACCCATGCCCCCTCATTCCCTCTAGCTACTCTATACCATCCATGGCAAGCTATGCTTCTGCACCCTCACCCATTAACCCCTCATACCCTCCATGGTAACCCATGCCCACCACCACCATCTTTTGCCCTTACACCTACCATACAAACTCACCTGGTAAGCACCATGGGAAGACCTCAGGAGCCATGTTTATATTAAATAAAATGAAGTTCTAAGTATTGCAGTCTTTTTAAAAATCACTCTCATTCATAAAAACCCATCCACTACATTTACATTCCTTCAATTACATAACCCCTTATAAGAGCAAACATTTCACTGAAGTCCTTTAATCTCTTATAAAAATAAGCATTGGAATCCACAGTCCCACTTCAAAGAGTCAATAACTACTTAGAGCTGTCAATCAAATTGTAAAATGGAAAGCAACTGTGATAATGAATGGTTATGTAATTAGTCATACAACACAAATCTGGTAATGATATCCTTCAAGCTTACGTCAACAGACAGAATTATATAGCAGACAATTAAATTTTTTAACACGCCACGTGGTCTACTTCAAAAATTTAAAGGGAAGGAATTTTAAATGCCTTGACAGCCTGGTAGTTGTTCTTGACAGTTGCTCTTGATGCTCTTGACAATTGCTCATAACAGTTCCCCTTGATGCTCTTGACAGTTCCTCTTGATACTCTTGGCAGTTGCTCTTGGCAGTTCCTCTTGATACTTTAGACATTGCTCTTGACAGTTCCTCTTGGTAGTTCCTCTTGGTATTCCTCTTGATACTCTAAACATTGCTCTTGACGGTTCCTCATGATGCTCTTGACAATTGCTCTTGACAGTTGCTCTTGATGCTCTTAACCATTGCCCTTGAAAGCTCCTGTTGATGATCTTGACCATTGCTCCTGACAGTTCCTCTTGATGCTCTTGACCGTTGCCCTTGACAGTTCCTCTATGCTCTTTATAGTTGCAATGTCCTGATGAGTGCAAGATGAAAAGCTTTGACAAAATGTCTTTTTTCAGCAATATGCTAGTTCCAGTGAGTTTATGCACCTTTTACACACATTTACGTCCATTTTTAACAATCCCAAAGGGCAGCTCACCTCTCCCAAAAATGCCCGGGACCATATCCAAAGGGGTTCCTCACCTCTCCAAAGGACACGACAAAGTTTAGACCTGCTACTACCACATCTAATCTGCACATATTGTGTTTCCTATTCTTGGATAATGAAAATCAGATATGACTGGAGGCAGCTGCTGTTTTATATGGGCAGCTGCCTCTGTGAAATGTGTATGTGCAGATCCTGACCTGGGCCCATTCCTGCTCTGCAAAAATGATGAGTGCCATGTTCGGGGCAGGACTTCCAGATTTCAGCCTCCTCTACCATTTTTGCCCTGATGGAGAGGCTTTTTGCCATTGGGAAAATTTAGATCAATATCTCAACATGTTGCAAAAGTACTTAACATTGAACGGATTTGACGAAAAGGGATCAAAATTTGTTCTTGCATAACATTGTTCTCTATTTTTACACAAATTACTACAAATTACATGTGTAGATAAAGTTTTATTTTTTTAATACCTTGTTGAATGTCTTGTGCAAGTTTAGACATTCAGATTAATTTTATAAATTTTATGCAAGTGGTAGGCATGCAGGGCTATGCTGTTGGATATTTAAGAAGAATAGCAGGAGAGGACAACCAAGAAGATAAGGAGGGATCAAGACATAGTTGGGGCTGTGCCCTTCTCTACTGTATCACCTGAGAATAAGGTAATTGAACTTCAGTAAGGCTGCTCCACACTATTATATAATTTTTACAGCACTGAAATAGGTCATTTGGCCCAAAAGATCCATGCTGGTGATCATACTCCAAGCAAACCCCTTCCCACTTTTTAAAATGTAACTCCATTATCATAGCCTTCTATTTCATTTTACCTCATGTTGTTTTCTAGCTTCCCCTTAAGTGCATTGATGCCTAAACTGCTCCTGCTGCAGCGAGTTCAACATTCTAATCATGCTCTCATTGAAGAAGTTTCCCTGAATTCCCTATTGGATTTATTAATGACTGTCTTATATTTATTACTTATGATTTCATCCACAAGTTGCAATATCTTGTCCATGTCTACCCGATCAAATTCTTTCATAATCTTAAAGACATCTATCAGATCATCCCAGGTCTTCTCTTTCCTAGAGAAAAAAACCCTAGTCTTTCCACCTTTTCAATCTTTCCTGAATGGTATAACTGCTCAGTTCTGGGATTAAATGTTTTTGTACCTTCTCCAGTGCCTTTATGTTCTTTTATAACATGGAGATGATATGAACTGTTCACAGTGCTCCCAAGAGTAATTTAACCAAAATTCTATACAGGTCTAACATAACTGCTCTACTTTTCAATTCTAACTCTCTAGAAATGAATACCAGTGTTTTTTTTTGCTTTATCATGGCCTTATTAACCTGTATTGCTCATGTGTTTTACAGTACCTACGGATCCCTCTGTTCCTCTACCACATTTATAGGTTTACAGTAAGTCCTCACTTTAAGGCCTTGCCTAACGTCACCAAAGGCCTGTGTAATTGTAGTAAGTATTCTTTACTCTTATTCTCTAATCCCTTTGTAACAAAAGTCACATACCATTTTCCCTCTGATTTGCTGTGCCCCAGGTCTTATGAAAGCAAATATTTCCCAGTCTCTCATCATGCAAGAACATTTTTTTATTTTTTCTATTTAAGTAGATAACTTCACATTTCACCAAATTGCATTCTATCTGTTGTATCCTTGCACATTCATCCAACCTACTGATATATTTCTGAAGCCTCTTTGCTTCCTTGACAGTGCTTACTTTGCCACCTATTGTTGTGTTGTCACGCTACATTCAGTCCCCTCATACAACTCATTAATTTTTAAAAATTCATTCACAGGATGTGGGCTTCACTGGCTGGGCCAGCATTTATTGCCTATCCTTAATTGCCAGTGAACGAATGGTGATATATTTCCAAGTCAGGACTTGGATGGGAACTTCCAGGTGGTGGTGTTCCCATCTATCTGCTGCCTTTGTCCTTCTCAATGGTAGTGGTCGTGGGTTTGGAAGGTGCTGGTTAAGGAGCCTTGGTGAATTCCTGCAGTGCATATTGTAGATCATACAACTGCTATCACTATGTGTCGGTGGTGGAGGGAGTAAATATTTGTGTATGGAATGACTTTCCCTGAAGTCATCTTAGTCACTAATATTCAATTACCTTTTTAGTTAAACAGAGAGCTGCCTGAAGTGGTAGTTGCCCTCAATTGGTGTTAATTACTGTACCAGAAAGCTGAGCAAGCAAATGGGTCATCAGGGGCTCTCTCTTTTTCTAAATATATATAAGCAGAGAGGTTTTGACCCACAACTCTGAGATGTAGATTGAGTGAGCAGTTGGGAATTTGGTTCAAATGGTAAATTCTGTGCACAGATGGAAAGAGGTGCTCCTTTTTCTACTTTTTTTCAGCCTCCTGTGGTTGGTAAATTTCCTCCCTTGTCTCCAAGCTAGGTGAGTGCAACTTTTGATTACTTTATCTGTTTGAATTATTAACTAATTGACTAACTAAATAAATAAGGTTGGACGGAAATGGCAAAGCTGGTGGTGTGACTGTAGCATGAGGAAATCTGTGGAATGCACTGCAATCCCGGACAGTGATACCTGCAGAAAGTGTCTGCAGCTTAGGCAATTTCAGCTCCGAGTTGCTCAGTTGGACCCTGAAGTGCGGACATTGTGGGGCATCGGGGTTTTTGGAGAGTTATACGGACACTTTGTTCCAGGAGGCAGTCACTCCACTTAGGTTAGGCAGATCTTTAGAGCTTGTCAATGGTCAGGGACAAGAGGGTGTGACTGCAAATCAGGCAAGTAAGGGAACCAACATATAGTGATGGAGGAGACTCAGCCCCTGACTTTGTTCAACAGGTATGAGGTGCTTACTACCTGTGTGGATAAGAAGGATTGCAAGGTGGATGAGCAGACTGACTGACTATGGCACCATGGTGAAGGATGCCATTTAGGTGGGAGGAGTGAAGATGAATGCAGAATTGACAGGAGACATTATAGTTAAGAGGGTGGGTACTGTTTCCTGAAGTCAAGAGTGTGAGTCCAGATGGCTATTTGCCTGCCCAGTGCCAGGGTTGGAGAGGAACCGGCAGTGGGAAGGGTCAGGATCTAGTGGTCATAGTCCACGTAGATAGGGCTAGGAAAGAGTTTCCTCGTAGGGAGTATGAGCAGCTAGAGACCAGATTAAAATGCAGAACCTCAAGGGCAATAATCTTTGAATTATTACCTGAGCCATGAGCAAATTAGCATACAATAAATAGGATTAGAGAGATGAAAGTGTGGCTCAAAGTTTGGTGTGGGAGAAATGGGTTTTGGTTCATGGGGCACTGGCACCAGCAATGGAGAAAATGAGAGTTGTACCATTGGGATGGTCTACACCTGAACCATGCAGGGACTAGTATTCTGGTGAATTGTATAACTAGGGCAGTAGAGACAGCTTTAAACTGAATAGTGGGGTGAAGATCATATGAGAGGATGTAGAGTTAATTGTAAACAACAAGGTAATGGAGAAGGGCAGCAATTTGGGTGATAAGTTCCAGAGTGTGACAGGAACATACAATTGTAACAGTGCAGCAGCAGTTAGAACCAAAAAATGTTTTTAAAAAAATGAGTTCAAGGCCCTATATCTGAATGCACATAGCATTTGTAACAGAATCACAGAATTGTTATGGCACAGAAGGAGTCCATTCAGACCATCGTGTCTGCACCGGCTCTCCAAATGGGCATCGTGTCTTAGTGCCATTCCCTTGCTTTTTCCCTGTACCATTGCACATTGTTTCTATTCAAAAAATCATTTATTGCCCTCTTGAATGCCTGGATTGAACCTACCTCCACCACACTTCCAGGCAGTACATTTCAGACTTGAACCACTTGCTGAGTGAAAATGTTTTTTCTCACATCACATTCACTTCTTTTGCAAATTACTTTAAATCTGTGCCTTCTCAATCTCGATCCTTTTACAAGTGGGAACAGTTTCTCCCTATCTACTCTATTCAGCCCCTTCATGATTTTGAACACCTCTATCAAATCTCCTCTTAGCCTTATCCTCTCCAAGGAGAGCAGTCCCAGCCTCTCCAATCTATCTTCCCAACTCAAGTTTCTCATCCCTAGAACCATTCTTGTAAGCCCTTCTGCATTGTGCCTAAAGTGTTCAAATCCTTCCTGTAGTATGGCACCCAGAACTGTATACAATACTCCAGCTGAGGTCTAACTAGTGTCTTATCTAAGCTCATCATAACCTCCGTGCTCTCATACTCTATGCACCTATTAATAAAGCCCAGGATACTGTATGCTTTAGTAACTTCTCTCTCCACCTGTCCTGCCACCTTCAATGATCTATGCACATATACACACAGGTCCCTCTACTCCTGCACACCCTTAAGAATTGCACTCCTCATTTTATATTGTCTCCCCATGTTCTTCCTACCAAAATGCATCACCTCACACTTCTCCACACTGAACTTCACCTGCCACCTATCTGCCTACTCCACCAATTTGTCTACATTCTTTTGAAGTTCTATACTGTGCTCTACACAGTTTACAATGCTTCCAAGTTTCGTATCATCCGCAAACTTTGAAATTGTCTCCTGCTCACCAAGCTCTAGATCATTAATATATATCAGGAAAAGCAAAGCTCCCAAGACCAACCTCTGGGGAACTCCACAACAAATCTTCCTCCAGCCTAAAAAAATATCTATTGACCATTACTCTCTGTCTCACATAACTCAGCCACTTTTGTATCCACATTGCTACTGTCCCTTTTATTCCATGAGTTCTAACTTTCCTCACAAGTATGTTGTGTGACACTGCATTGAATGCCTTTTGAAAGTCCATGTATACTTTTGAAAGTCCATCAACAGCATTACCCTCATCAACCCTCTCTGTTACCTCTTCAAAAAGCTCCAGCAAGTTTGTCAAGCATGATTTTCTTCTTTAGAAATCCATGATGGCTCTTGCTAATCGACCCACATTTTTCCACATGACTACTAATTCTATCCCAGATAATTGTCTCTAGAAGCTTCCCCAACACTGAAGTTAAATTGACTGGCCTGTAATTGCTGGTTTCATCCTTACAAACTTTTTTTAACAAGGGCATAATGTTTGTAATTCTCCAGTCCTCTGGCACCTCCCCTGAGTCTAGGGAAGACTGAAAGATTATGGCCAATGCCGCTGCAATTTCCAGTCTTACTTCCTCCAATATCCTTGGATGCATCTCTTCCGGTCCAAGTGTCTTGTCAACCTTAAGTTCCGACAGTTCATCCAACATTTCCTCCTTATCAATTTTGAAGCCTTCTAGTGAGTTGCCTCCTCTGTCACCATGGCCTCAGTAGCATTTGGCTCCTTGGTAAAGACAAATGCAAAGTAAGGATTTAACACCTCATCCATGCCCCCCTGCCTCTGTACTTTGCATCCGTAGCACAGTTGAGTTGCAGTGGCAGATTTTTAAGATCTTTTAATATATGTTTTATTACTTTTATACAATCTTGAAGGGACTTCATAGGGTGGATACCCAGAGGATGCTTCCTCTTGTGGTGGAGACTAAGACTAGGGGACATAGTTTGAAAATAAGGTGACTCCCTTTTAAGACAGAGATGAGGAGAAAGTTTGTCTCCCAAAGGGTCATTGGTGTGTGGAATTCTCTTCCTCAGAAAGTAGTGGAAGCTGAGTCATTGAATTTATTCAAGACGGTGTTAGACAGACTTGTGTTAGGCAGCGGAATCAATACTTATGGGGGGGTGGAGGAGGGGCTGACAGGAAAGTGGAGCCGAGACCACAATCAGACCAGCCATAATCTTATTGAATAATCGAGCAGGCTCGAAGGACCAAGTGGTCTAATCCTGTTCCTATGTTCTGATGTTGCAGCTCACATTGTTCACTCCTGAATTAACTGTTTATATTTATGTAAAAAAGCTCTATGCTCCAGAGACATTTTCTTTTCAGCTTTTGAATTTACCCTGTCCTGACTCCTCTCACCACCTGTCCCGCCACCTACTTTATTTGATTAAAATCCTGACCACTGCCCTGGTTATTCAATTCACCAGGACACTGGTCCCAATCCTGTTTAAGTGGAACCTGTCCTAATGGAATAGCTCCCTTTTTTTTCCCAATGAAGCAAAATCCCTGCTTCCCTCACCAATCCTTCAGCCATGCATTTACATGTGTACATAAAAATTAGTAGCTGGAGCAGGCCATTTGGTCCCTCAAGCCTGCTCTACCATCTGGTAAGATCTAACTATGGCCTCAACTCTACTTTCCTGCCTACACCCTATACCCTTTGACTCCCTTGTCAATCAAGAATCTATATGACTCAGACTTAAAAATATTAAATTACGTTGCCTCCACTACTCTCTGGGGAAGAGGAATCAACAGACTAATGACCCTCTGAAAGAAAAACAATCTCCTAATCTCCCATCATAAATGGGAGACCTCCTTAAACTGTCTCCCCAAATTCTAGTCTCTCTCTTTAGGGGAAACATCCTTTTAGCATCTACCCTGTCAAGTGCCCTCAGAATCTTATATGTTTCAATAAGATCCCTTTTTTTCATTCATTTATGGGATGTCGACATTGCTGGCTAGGCCGTCGACATTGCTGGCTAGGCCAGTATTTATTGCCCACCCCTAATTGCTCTTAAGAAGGTGATAGTGAGCTGCCTTCTTGAACCGCTGCAGTCCATGTATTGTAGGTACACCCACAGTGCTATTAGGGAGGGAGTTCCAGGATTTTGACCCAGCAACAGTGAAGGAACAGCAATATATTTCCAAATCAGGATGGTGAGTGACTTGGAGGGGAACTTCCAGGTGGTGGTGTTCCCATGTGTGTGCTGCCCTTGTCCTTCTAGATGGTAGTGGTCATGGGTTTGGAAGGTGCTGTCTAAGGAGGCTTGGTGAGTTCCTGCAGTGCGTCTTGTATATTGTATACACTGCTGCCACTGTTCGTTGGTAGTGAAAGGGTTGCATATTTGTGGATAGGGTGCCAATCAAGTGGGCTGCTTTGTCCTGGATGGTGTTAAGCTCCTTGAGTGTTGTTGGAGCTAAACTCATCCAGGCAAATGGAGAGTATTGTATCACACTCCTGACTTGTGCCTTGTAGATGGATGACAGGCTTTGGGTAGTAAGGTGGTGAGTTACTCGCCACAGGATTCCTAGCCTCTGACCTGCTCTCGTAGCCACAGTATTTATATGGCTAGTTTCTATGGTTCAGTTTCTGTTCAAGGTAACCCCCCGGATGTTGATAGTAGGAGATTCAGCAATGGTAATGTCATTGAATGTCAAAGGACGATGGTTAGATTTTCTCTTGTTGGAAATGGTCATTGCCCGGCACTTGGAGGTACAAATCTTATTTGCCACTTGTTAGCCCAAACCTGGATATTGTCTTGGTCTTGATGCATTTGGAAACAGATTGCTTCAGTATCTAAGGAGTCACGAATGATGCTGAACATTTTGCAATCATCAGTGAAAATCCCCACTTCTGACCTCAGGATGGAAGGAAGGTCATTGACGGAGCAGCTGAAGATGGTTGGCCATCCTGAGGAACTCCTGCAGTGATGTCCTGGAACTGAGACGATTGACCTCCAACAACCACAACTATCTTCCTTTGTGCTAAGTATGACTCCAACCAGCAGAGAGTTTTTGCCCTGATTCCCATTGACTCCATTTTTCTGGTGTTCCTTAATGCCAGGCTTGGTCAAATGCAGCCTTGATGTCAAGAGCAGTCACTCTCACCTTACCTATGGAGTTCAGTTCTTTCATCCATGTTTGAACCAAGGCTGTAACAAGGTCAGAAACTGAGTTATCCTGGCAGAACCCAAATAAAGTGTCAGTGAGCAGGTTATTGCTAAGTGAGAGCTGCTTGATATCATTGTCGATGACCTCTTCTATCACTTTACTGATGATTGAGAGTTGACTGATGGGGCGGAAATTGGCCAGCTTGGATTTGTCCTGCTTTTTGTGTACGGAACATAACTGGGCAATTTTCCACATTGCTGGGTTGATGCCAGTGTGTAGCTGTACTGGAACAGCTTGGCTAGGGGTGCTGCAAGTTCTGGGGCACAAGTCTTCATTAATACTGCCAGAATATTGTCAGGGCCCACAGCCTTTCCAGTATCCAGTGCTTTCTGCCGTTTCTTGATATCACGTGGAGTGAATAGAATTGGCTGAAGACTGGTATCTGGGGACCTCTGGAGGAGGCTGAAATGAATCATCCACACAGCACTTCTGGCTGAAGATTGTTGCGAATGCTTCAGCCTTATCTTTTGCACTAATGTGCTGGGCTCCTCCATCATTGAGGATGGGGATATTTGTGGAGCCTCCTCCTCCAGTGAGTTGTTTAATTGTGCACCACCATTCATGACTGGATGCGGCAGGACTGCAGAGCTTAGATCTGATCTGTTGGTTGTGGAATCGCTTAGCTCTGTCACTTGCCGCTTATGCTGTTCGGCATGCAAGTAGTCCTGTATTGTAGCTTCATCAGGTTGACACCTCATTTTTAGTTATGCTTGGGGTTGCTACCCTGACATGCCCTCATGCCCTTTCACTCTTCTAAGCTCTGATGGATACAGGTTCAATCTGTGCAAACGTTCCTCACAAGATAACCATATTTATCCCAGGAATCAGTTGAGTGAACCTTTTCTGAATTGTTGTAAATGCAATTTATAACCTAAGGAGACCAAAACTGTATACAAAATTCCAGGTATGGTCTCACCAATTCCCTATACAACTGTAGCAAAACTTCACTATTCCATTCCCTTTGCAATAAACCTTCAAATCTGTTTATCCCAATGCCAATTGACAATTAGCTCAGGTAACAAGCTGGAGATGATTACTTTTGGGGTTCTGCTTTTTAATTTGGTGCTAACTCCTCAAACACTCAGCAAAACATTATTCCTAGTTTGATTCCTATAAATAACCACGGCAACTAGAACCTTGCCCTCCCCACCCAAGATCTTTTCCAACTGTGAGGAGACATCTTTAACCTGTCAAAGAACAGGTAATGGAACCTTTGGAGCTCCTGGTCACAGCTGCAGGGAACAGTATCTATTCTCTTGAATGGCTACAGCACAGAGGAGCCATTGGGAGTGTTGTGTCAGTGCCAGCTCTCTGCAAGAGAAAATCCCACCCCTCAGTCTTTTCCCCACAGCCCTCCAAATGTTTTCTCTTCAGGTGCTTCTTCAATTCCCATTTGAAAGCCATAATTATATGTGTTTCCACCATTTACTCAGATAGTACAGTTTGATCATAACCACTTGCTGTACAAAAAGGTTTTCCTCATGCCACCATTGGTTCTTTTGCCATTCACTTTATGTTAGTGTCCTCTGATTCTCAACATCAATGGAAAAGCATCTAATCTATCCATGTAACTGTAGTCCCTGATAACTGGAATCATTCTCATAGATTTTTTCTGCACCCTCTCTAAAGTCTTCACATTTGTCCTAAAGAGTGGTGCACAGATTAGGACACAATACTCAATTTAAGGCCAAATCTGTGTTTTATAACAGTTCAAGATAACTTCCATACTTTTGTACTATGCTCCTATTTATAAAATCCAGGCTTTCATCTGTCTTTTCAAATATTTTCTCAACTTGCCCCACCACCTTTAATGATTTGTGTACATATATATTCCCAGGTCCTTATGCTCCTGTACATCCTGTAAGAATTGCACTCTGTATTTTACATTGCATCTCCTTATCCTTTTTGCATTACATTTCATCTGTCATGGGCCCACCCATTCAGTCAGCCTGTCTATATTCTATTGAAATCTATCAATATCATTCTCAAATTTCACAATACTTCCAAGTTTTGTATCATCAGCAAAGTTTGAAATTGTGCTCTGCACACCCAAGTCTAGGTCATTAATACATACTATGAAAAGCGGTGGTCCTAGCATTGATCCCTGGGAACCTCATTGTATACCTTTCTCCAGTCTGAATAATAACTACTGTTTCCTATCACTCAGCCAGCTTCGTATCAATGCCCCTGTCACTGTCCCTTTTATTCCCTGGGCTTCAACTCTGCTCGCAAGCTTGTTATCTGTACTTTATCAAACACCTTTTGGAAGTCCAAGTAAACCACATAGACCACATTATTTCATCCACCATCTCTGTTACCTCAGCAAAAAATTCAATCAAATTAGTTAAACATGATGTTCCTTTAACAAATCCAGGCTGGCTTTCTTTAATTAATCCACAGTCGTCTAAGTGGCTATTAATTTTGTTCCAGAATATCGTTTCTAAAAACTTCCTCTTCAATGAAGTTAAACTGACTGGCCTGTAGTTGTTGAATTTATCCTTGCACCCTATTTTAAACACGAATGTAACATTTGCAATTCTCCAGATGTCCAACATCACGCTGTTTCTAAGGAGGATTGGATAATTATGGCCAATGCCTCCATAATTTCTACACTTATTTGCCTCAGTATTCTCATGTACCTTATCCTGTGCTGGTAACTTATCAGTTTTGAATATAGCCAACCTTTATGATACCACATCTTAATCATTTTCTAGCCAATTCAGTGTGTCAACTACCTCCTTTCTCACTATGGGCAGGATCTTTAGGTCGGCGAGTGGGGCTGGGGCCCACTCGCCGACGCGTAAAATGACGCGGGATGACGTCAGGTGGAACTCCCGATGTCACCCCGCGTCATTTCCATTTTCAGGTCGGCGAGGTTACAGCCAAGTCAGCTGTGCGCCCGCTGACCTGTCAACGGCCTTTTGAGGCCATTAATAAAACAATTTAGGTAATTGACAGGGCTGCCCATCCAACCTTAGGGTTGGCGGGCAGGCCAGGATCCCTGGCAGGCTTAAGAAAAAGCATGAAACTTCATCCACGGGCGGGATGAAGTTTTATGAGGGTTTTTAAATATTTAATAAAGGTTTGTGTTAAAGTGATGGACATGTCCCAACTCATGTGACAGTATCACATGAGGGGACATGTCAGGGAAATTTTGTAAACATTTATCTTAAAAGTTTTAATTCTGAGCCGATCTCCCTGAGGCAGCACTTAGTCTCAGGGAAATCAGTGCACTCTTATGCGCGCTTGCATGAAAGAGCACACTCCCGACTGAGGGAATCCCCCCCTGCCTGCACAGAGAGCACACAGTGCTTCCTGGTGGCCTTAATTGGCCCACTCACTTAAAATGGCAGCACTCCTGCACTTCTACCCCCCCCGAACGGGGAGAAAATTTTTCCCTATGACTTTGGCAGCATTACCTTCCTTGGTAAAAAAAAATCCATAGTACTCTTTTAGTGCCTCAGCCAATTCCATCTGCTTATATGCATAAATTGCATTTTTGGCCCTCTAATTAGCTCACCACTCTTCTTACTACTCCTACTCTTTATAATACCTATGGAAGACTTTTGCGTTTCCTTTTATACAAAACTTGAACACTGAAATTAAAAACATAGAAAATAGGAGCAGGAGTAGATCATTCAGCCCTTCGAGCCTGCTTTGCCATTTAATGTGATCATGGCTGATCCTCTATTTCAGCAAGATACTTCCACTCTCTCCCCATACCCCTTGATGCCTTTAGAGTCTAGAAACCTATCTATTTCCTTCTTAATAAATTCAGTGACTTGGCTTCCAGAGCCTTTTGTAAAAGAGAATTCCATAGGTTCACCACCCTCTTGAGTGAAGATGTTTCTCCCCATCTCAGTCCTAAATGGCCTACGCCATATCCTGAGACTGTGACTCCATGTTCTAGATCCCCCAGCCAGAGGAATCATCATCCCTGCATCCAGTCTGTCCATCCCTATCAGAATTTTATATGTTTCAATGAGATCCCCTCCCATTCTTCTAAGCTGTTACCAGTTGACTGTTTGGCTGAGGTGTTGCCATGGAGAAAGCAATGAGCAACTATAAGCTCTCCTTGTTTCTGGATAATTCAGAAAAAGCACAAGGCTTGACCATATTCCTTTTGTTTGAAGAAAACAAGTCCCTGCATATGAATGTATGTCACTCCTAGCAAGGGTAAATAAGCCATGTTAAGAGCTTGACTAATTGGTTCATAGTGTAGCCTTGGCCAGTCAAAGTCAGTTTGCTCCAATCAGTACCACTTTTCTCCTGTAGTATAAATGGTTATGATCATTTGAAATTTGGCATTCTTGTGTTTGTCCTGATGAATGCAAGGTGAAAAGCTTTGGCAACATGCCTCCCTTTTCAGCAATATTCCATTTTTATGTTAGTTGTCAATCTCTTCTCATACTCCCTCTTTGATGCCTGTGTTTCCTTTAACACCTTTCTGAACATTTTATTTTCAGCCTGGTTCTCACTTGTATTATCAACCTGACATATTTTGTACATACCCTTTTCCTGCTACATCTTGCTCCCTATCTCATTCATCAGGTAGTATTGGCTTTACTTATCCTAATGTTCCACCTCTTGGGAATGTGCTTCCACTGTTCCCAAGCCAACTCTTTTTTAAAGACAGCCCATTAAAGTGTTACACTTCTACATGCCAATCTTTGATTCCAGTTTACCTGGGCCAGACGCAGTCTCACCCCACTGAAATTGGCCCTCCTCTATTTAAGTATTTTAACTTCAAATTGCTCCTTGTCTTTTTCCACAGTAAACAATCCTTATGGGCTGGATTTTATGGCAAATGAGAGGGTGCCATTGGTGGATGGAGAAGCAGGTCTATCTTCTGCCACTGCCTAGACCTTTGGCCGTCCAAAAACTTAACATTCATTGGGACATTAGTAACCTTGAGACTTCCATACCCACTTGGGGAGGAAGTTCTGCTTCCAAGAACTGTTGGGTGATTGGGTGATCCGCAGTTCTTTGGTCACAGCAGCACCACCAGGAGTGGTGAACACTGCTGGAATTCCATTCAGACCCCGTCAACATTCAGCACTGGAACCAAGTGCAAGGTAACTGGGAGGTGGTATTGTGGCTTACAGGCTCCAGCGAGGGTGGCGAAGGGAATTGGAGGCTCGGGCGACAGGACAGGAGGGTGAGGGGAAACACTGGCTCTGGAGCTTGAGGGTGTCTCTGATCAAAACAGGGGGTCCATAAAGGAAGCAATCCCTTTCCCGCTTGAAACCTAGCAGTGTTACCCGTTGGGTTTCTGACCTGCTGCCGGCATCTGCCGTGAAATAGCAGCAGAGGTGGGAAGTGACACTTAAGTGGTCATTAACTGGAGTTGGCAGGTAGTTGCTAAGAAGGGTGCCCATGGAATTTTATGGCCCCTCCACCTGCAAACCCACCTGCATAAAATTCTGCCCTATGATTCTATGATCACTGTTGTCTCAATGTTCCCCTAAGACACATGACCCACCTCATTCCTCAGTGCTTCTTTCCTTGTTGGGCTGGAAACATAATGATCAACAAAATTCTCCTGAATACATTTCAAAAACTTTTCCCTCTGTCTGCCCTTTTCACTAGTGCTATCCCAGTCCATATCAGAATGAAGACCCCCGTTATCACTATAGATTTTGCACTTTTCTGTAATTTCCATACAAATTTTCTTCTTTGTCTTTCCCACTAGTTGGTGGCCTATGGAATAAACTTCCATTATTTCTTAGCTCTAACAAAATAGCTTCTGTTCTTGATGCCTCCTGAACATTCTGTCTCTCCAGCGCTGTAATATTCCCCTTACTCAATAGTGCCATTCCTCCCCCTCTCTTTCCTTCCCTCTTTTCCTATGTCCACACTGCACTCCCCAGATGACCCTTCACTCTCACCACTATTCAAGACCGGTTGCTGGCTTGGGAGTGAGTTGCACAAGAAACTCTGGCACTTCTGGTGGTCCCCAGCAGTCACCTATTCCCTCGCTGCCTGCATTTCCTTAAGTGGGGTGACCACGTTCAGAAAAATGCATTCCATGTAGCTCTCAGTCTTGTGAATGCACTGCAGTGACATCAGCTCAAGGTCCAGAGCTTGAGCAGCTCTAGCTTACAACACTTAGTGAACATGTGGTGGTCCAGGTCATGAGAAGTGTTCTGGAGTTCCCATATGGAAAAGGATAAGCGCTTCCTGCAACTGATATGCCCTGCCATGCCTCTATTTATTAACTAACTAAACTTATCAGAAATAGACTGAAGACTTATTGAAAACTTATATTAAAAAACTCATCAGCTTCTTATCAATCAGCACTTTCCCTTGCACTGAAGTCACTTTTTATTATTTATATCTTGCTCCCTGTCGTTTGCGCTCCTCTGCTGTTGAGCCCTAAACTCCTTCAGGTTTATTCATCCTTAGAGTTTCACCTGCATACTCACTGAGAAGTCAATGGTGATGTCACACTTTAAGAATTCCAAGAATCCTCTGCTGGTTGTGCTTGACAGATCCACCCTTGCTTCTTCGTGTTGACTTAGGATTCTCCCTCACTGCTCTTCTTTTTAAACCAGCTCACTGTCTGGGGATTCACTGCCACTCTATATTGAACTCCATCTCCTATCACTGCCGCATCCTTTTGCACTGCCTTCACTTAAATGGCCTCCTGCCTCATACTGCCATAGGCACTTTGTCCATTCATCTTGCTATCCTTGTTCTCATACATACAGGAAGCAAGTACTTCATGCCTGTTGGTCACAGTAAAGGGCCACATCTCTTCTATCACTACATGCTAGATCCCTGTTCCTGCCTGACCTGCAGTCACATCCTTTTGTCCTTGATAATTGACTAAATCTAAAGTTCTATTTAACCTAAGGGGTGTGGCTGCCTTTGGGAATAAAGTTACCAGCTAACTCCTCCTCCTTAATGCCCCACAATGTCTAGCCTAGATCCAGCTCAACAACTGTGAAATGAATTTCTTGGAGCTGTAGATACCTCTCTTCCCCTTAGGAAATCCCTCTGGATCAAGGGTGACTTGCTTCCCATCTGGTTCAATGGGTTTGTCTGAGATAACTGATAAATCTAATACATGATCTGCAGACTCTGCCATATGTAGGGTAGGTGATTCTTGGAGGGTGGTAGTTGAGTTTTCACATGCATGTTTCAGAGAAGGACGTGACTGCTTCGTCTTGGGTTCGGTGTCTAGATGGGGTTTCTCTAGGGTTCTCCTGTTACCCTAAGAATGCTACCATGCTTTGAGTCTTATTCGTAAAAGCCGTTTTGTTTATTTACAAATCTATGAAAATCTCAGTAGCCTACACGAAACTGTACTACTGCTTCCTACCAGATCTCAGTCGCTTAGTCATGTGACATTGCATCATAGTTACATCAGTATCAGGTGCTCCTGCTGTTAACTCTTTACTCCACATCTCCCTCCAAGTTGCCAGGTTTGGCTACACAAGCTCTAAGTTAGCAAACAAACAGGTGCAAAGCTTTGCAATTTGCTGCAAGGAAAGCTGCTGCTCCATGGTGTTGGCGCTGTCAGTGGCTGTAATCCGCATTAAGTCCTTTAGCCTCCATTTCTTCCAGACATGCTGCAATGTTTTTTTAAGGGGAGGCTGCCTTGCCATAGAAACAGGTCTATGCTCCTAGTTACTAACCTCATTCTGCACTGTCTCCACAATAGCACCTTCTACCAGGCGTGATGTGAAGCTGGCATCAGCGAAAGGCCTGTGAGGATGTCATGGAGTGTCTTAAGGTTTGTCTTGATGCTAAGCCCAGAGATTGTTGTTGGCTGAGTGATGGTGTGTGGTGCATTGAACAGCATGAAAGGTCAGTAGTGTATTGGGCTGAAGATGTCCATTGAAGATGCACTCATTAACCTTGACCGTTTGTGTGAGATCTTTAAATTTCTTCCAGCACTCCTGCCAGGTTCCCAGGACAGACTGTAAAGGCGGATTTGTCCAGTCCCATTGGCAGCAGGCATCATGGTGGGCACGGGGGGTTGGGGGAAATATGGTTTGAGGGACAGAAGTTGGTTTCACGTTGGAGTGATAGCACAGTGAGATCATCCGATGTTGTCTGTCATGGCAGACCATGAATCCTGCTGGAGGCTGGCATGAATCCATTTTGCATCCCGGAAATGGGATGCAAAGTAAGGCCTGAATGGAATTGTTGCCCCACACCTGATATACTGTTATGCTGGTGGGAAAACACAACAGCCCAGAACACGCCTGGACAATAGAGATGTGCAGAAGTCAGGATTCACCTTTAGGGCATTGCTTAGATCGCGAACATCCAAAAAGAAGATGATTCTGGAGCCGTACAGCTACCGGACCCTGGAGGAACACATGCATCATGGATTCTCATGGATATGGCACAGCAAAACAGCTCTCAGAAGGTGGGAGGTCTCTGCTGATGCTTTGGGCCTGCTTCAGAACATCACGGTCTTGGCCATGAGCTGCTACAGATGATCAGCGAAGACAGTGGAGAGGAAGGTGTACCGGGGTGGGTGAGGTTTGCGGTGGGGGCAACAAAGGTGTCAGGGAGGGGGTTGAGGTTGGGAAGAGGGAGAATGGGAAGAGGAACCTGTAACGGGAGAGAATGCAGCAAGTGGGGAAGTAGGTGTAAGGGGGAAGGAAGGTGTAAGGACGGGGGTTCAGAGAGGGAAAGGTGTCTGTGGGAGGGAGTAGGGATGGAGGAGGGATTAAGGATGGGGGGATGTCCAGGTGAACGTGCAAGGGAGGGATCTGTGGAGCTAATGATTGCCTCCTGGGGAGCGCACTGAGGCG
The DNA here is from genome assembly GCF_017639515.1 of Carcharodon carcharias. Lineage (NCBI taxonomy): Eukaryota > Metazoa > Chordata > Chondrichthyes > Lamniformes > Lamnidae > Carcharodon > Carcharodon carcharias. The sequence goes on along the minus strand of NC_054476.1, from coordinate 85,654,411 downwards.
TGGTAGGAGGGAATGGTGAGTATGAGAGGCGGCAGAGGGAGCCATTAGGTTGGGCGTGTGAGAGGTTGAGGGTGTGCTAGAAGTGCTAGTAGGAACAGCAACAGTTGGTGGGGACTCGGAGGCAAATATGAGCCCTCGGCGTATAAGGAAGAGGTAGGGGAGGTCAATGTAAATGAGGGTGGGATTCTCAGGAAGGGGGTGAATGTGCATGTTCACCCAGACATCCTGGAACAACAAGAGTTTGGGTTGGTAGGTGATGGTGGGGAGGTGGAAGGTCAAGCCAGGGGAGTCATCGACAGTGATGGGGGAAAGGACATGGGGTGTGATAATATACTTGACCACAACCATGGCTGTCAAAATGGAAAGTGAGCGGAGCCTCGTGTTGGACAGGCACAGGTGCTGCATGGGAGTGCAATCAGTGGGTGGGCGGAGATGCAGCTCAGCTCAGATGGACAACTGAAAGAGAACCCCAGCAGGCAGCATTGAAAATGCTGGTAACGGTGAGATGAGTGTGATGGATAAAGGCTCCGTGTACATTGGAGAGTGATTGCACAAGGCTCTGAAAGGCTCTGCCACACACACATTTCCCTCCTGATCTAGCTGCGTGCAACTGAACTGATAGTGCAGTGGGGTGAGTGGATGCAGTGGACGGACTTGCACAGTCTGTCAGTGAAGCTGAAAGGCAACATTATACGTTGTTCAGTGAAAGTAAATATATTTTTGAATATAAAGTGCAAAATATGTTCACCCATGCAACTACTTGTGATCAGGATTTTCTAGGTCTACTACTTCTGCTGGGAGTAATCTATAGGTCCCCAAACAGTAGTTCAGCAGTAGGGCACAGTATAAACCAGGAAATACTGGGAGCATGTAAGAAAGGCACGGCAATAATTATGGGTGATTTTATTATGCATATAGACTGGATTAATCAAATTGGCAAGGGTAGCCTCGAGGGAGAGTTCAGAGTGTATTAGAGATTGTTTCTTGGAGCAATATGTTGTGGAACCAACCAGGGAGCAGGCTATTCTGGATTTGGTTTTCTGTAATGAGATGGGATTAATTAATGATCTCATAGTAAATGATCATAGCATGCTAGAATTTCAAGTCCAGTTTGAGAGGGAGAAATTTGAGTACCACACTAGTGTTCTAGAGTTAAACAAAGGTAACTACATAGGCATGAGGGCAGATTTGGCCCTTGTGGACTGGGCAGGAAGACTACAAGGTGGGACAGTTGATGAACAGTGGCAGATATTTAAGAAGATTTTCAATTCCCCCAAGTAAAATATATTCCAGAGAGGAAGAAAGATGGTAAGGGGGAAAAAGCATCCATGGCTAAGCAAGGAAGTTAAAGATAACATAAAGACAAAAAGTAAGGCATACGAAATTGTAAAGGTCAGTGGCAGGCTGGAAGATTGGGAAACTTTTAAAGTTCAACAAAGGGTTACTAAAAACATAATAAAAAGAGCAAAGGTAAATTATGAAAGAAGACTAGCGCAAAATGTAAAAACTGATAGCAAAAGCTTCTACAAGTATATAAAAGGAAAGAAAGTAGCTAAAGAAAATGTTTGTCCCTTGGAGGATGAGACTGGGAGTTAATAGTGGGGAATGCAGAAATGGCAGAAACGCTTAATCAATATTTTGCCTCAGTTTTCACGGTAGAGGACACTAGTACTACCCCAATAGTAACAGGTAGTGCAGAGGGTATAGAGAAGGAGGAACTTAGAACAATCACCATCACTAGAGAAAAAGTACTGAGCAAACAATTGGGATTAAAAGGTGACAAGTCCCCAGGACCTGATGGCCGACATCCCAGGGTCTTAAAGGAAGTGGCAGCAGACATAATGGATGCATTGGCTATAATATTCCAAAATTTCCTGGATTCTGGAAAGGTTCCAGTGGATTGGAAAAATGCTAATATAACGCCCTTATTCAAAAAAGGGGGAGGCAGGAAATAGGAAACTATAGACCAGTTCATTTAACGTCTGTCATTGGGAAATTGTTGGAATCTATTATTAAGTAAGTAGTAATTTGGAAAGTCCAAATGCAATCCATCAGAGTCAGAATGGTTTTATGAAGAGTAAATCATGTTTGACTAATTTGCTAGAGTTCTTTGAAGATGTGACAAGCAAAGTGGTTAATGGGGATCCTGCAGATGTAGTATATCTGAACTTTGAGAAAGCCTTTGATAAGGTGCCGCACAAAATTAATACACAAGATAAGATCACACAGAGTTAGGGGTAATATATCAGCTTGGATAGAGGATTGGCTAACCAACAGAAAGCAGAGAGTCGGGATAAACAGGTCTTTTTCTGGATGGCAAGCTGTAACTAGTGGGGTGCCACAGGGTTCGGTCCTTGATCCCCAGCTATTTACAATCTATATTAATGACTTGGATTCAGGGATAGAAGGTATTATAGCTAAATTTGCAGATGACACCAAAATAGGTGGGAAAGTAAGTTGCAATGAAGAAATAAGAAATTTACAAATGGATATGGACAGGTTAGGTGAATGGGCCAAAATTTGGCAGATGGAGTTTAACATGGATAAGTGTGAGGTTATCCATTTTGCTCAGAAGAATAAAAAGGCAACTTATTATTTAAATGGAGATAAGCTTCAGAATGCTTCAGTGCAGGGGGATTGGGGTGTCCTCATGCATGAATCGCTGAAAGCTAGTATGCAGGTATAGCAGGTATTAAGGAAGGCAAATGGAATTTTGGCATTTATTGCTAAAGGAATAGAATATAAAAATAGGGAAGTGTTATTGCAACTGTACAAGGCATTGGTGAGACCGTACCTGGAGTACTGTGCACAGTTTTGGTCCCTTTACTTGAGGAAGGTTGTAGTTGCATTAGAGGTGGTTCAGAGGAGGTTCACAAGATTAGTTCCAGAGATGCGGGGCTTTTTCTATGAGGAGAGATTAAGCAGTTTAGGCCTACACTCGCTAGAGTTTAGAAGGATGAGAGGAGATCTAATTGAGGTATACAAGATGTTAAAGGGGATAGACAAAGTAGACGTGGAGCGGATGTTTCCCTTGTGGGACATTCTAGAATGAGAGGCCATAGTTTTAGGCTGAGGGGTGGTAGATTTAAATCAGAGATGAGGAGGAATTACTTTTCTCAAAGGGTCGTGAATCTGTGGAATTCACTACCTCAGAGTGCAGTGGATGCCGGGGCACTTAATAAATTTAAGGAGGAGATAGACAGATTTTTAATTAGTAACGGGTTGAAAGGTTATGGGGAGACGGCGGAAAATTGGAGTTGAGGCCGAAATGAGATCAGCCATGATTGTATTGAATGGCGGGGCAGGCTCAAGGGGCTGAATTGCCTACTCCTGCTCCTAGTTCTTATGATCTTACGTTCTTATGTTCTTATGTTCTTCTAGGTGCTGTCCTGATAGCCACAATAGGGGTAGAGACAGCCTGTGCAATGGTTGGCCTTGTTGCCCCTGGTGACTTTGGCATACGTCCTCTGGACAGCCGAGACCTTGAGGACCCAAGCCTGCTTTGGCCCTCCTTCTGTGGGCCAGCTCTCCCTCAGCAATGACAGAGGACGAGGTTGAGAGGGTAACAGGCAAAGGGGACTCATTGGGATTGGACAACCTCTGAGATTCCTGAGTGCATGACCCAGGCGTGTCCAGCTGCTGCTCCTCCACCCTTAAGGTGTCCGAGGGGCCCGGCCTGACTCCACGAGGAGAAGGACCACTTGGAGGGATGCCAAGATGCCCTATTTCTAACTTGCATTGCCACTGCAGGAGCTCACTCATGGCTACTGCGATGGAGTGCAGGTCTGCATGCCTCCCTGTGTTCTGCTGGACCAGGGTCTCCATGGCATCTGCCATCCTTCCCATGTGGACCTCTATATGGGCACATGCGGGCACCACTTCATCAGAGTCAAGGTGGATGTACATCTCCGACTTGCATGACACTCTGTTGAGGGCTTCCAACAGCTCTGTGTGATGTTCCACCATCTGCTGAATCTCCACAATGCGTTGGAAGACCAAATCCAGAGGCTTGTCATCTGGCTCGGACCTCATAGATGCCTTTTCCCCAGCAGAGCTCCGAGTGCCAGGGAGCTCGGCTGAAGCTGCCTCCTCCTGCTGCGGCCACATATTTAAAGCGGTGACTACCAGATTGTGAACTGAGCCTGCTCCAGATCTATGTCCCACTAAGGTATGTGTCTCTGCACTGGTGGAGGATGTGGCTAAGTGCTGTGACAGGTCTTCCCGGCTGCTTATTTCTTGCTCTTCAATGGAGGAGTTGTTTGCTTTGCTGGAGGTGAGGATGATGCTGAGGGCCTGGCTAGCTGAGAGCGTCAGTCCGTCAGTCACTTGGCAGAGCTCCCTGTGAACCAAAGTAGAGATAATTAGTGCATGGCAGCAGAGACTAAAGCAGCAGAGAGAGTGCTCACAGTTACACTGAGAGAGGGATGATGTGGTATAGGATTCTCATGTGGGTGTTGGCCGCCAACCTCACCGTCACTGCAGGCACGGTCCATGTTCTCACCAGTCAGTGCACGCTCCTCAAATTAAGTGCGGGGCCCAATGTGGGCCACTCCACCCCCAATCTGGGACCTCTCCCTGCTGATGTATGTCAGCCTCTCCTGCATGTAAACAGGCGGAGAATATGCATAACGCTCTGTGGAATGTTTGTATGGTGAGCGGAGCCTTGAATGGGATAAGGACATGAGCTCCAGCAGATATGAGCCTGTTAGAGATGTGAGGGTGTGTGTGAGAGTTAATGGTGTTGTCCTTTGAGGTGTGAGATCCCCGTGGATGTGTGATGGGTTTGTGGATGTGAGTTGAGAGTGATGGGAAGAGTGACTTGCTCTGGCGGAACAGATGAGAGCATTCATGCTCTTTCTGCACTGGGTGACGGTCCTCTTTAGCAGGGCCTCGGTGCTGACCACCACTGCCACCGCATCCCATACTGGATTGGTGAGCTTGCTTGCTGGTCTTCGCCCAGAGCAAGGGTAGAGGAATTCACGGCGGGCCTCCTTCATAGCAGCTTCCTATCCCTTGAAGAGTTCTAGCTATTTGCAGGGGCGGCCTTCAAATACAGCACCCAGTTTATTGAAGGCCGGGGGTGATGGCTGGGCAGCGAATCAGAGGCCACACTGCCAGTGACCCAGCATGTTTCCCGGGAATGCATGATTAATGAAGTGGGATTGGGATGATATGGTGCGAAAACATGTTGTTGTGACCAGTGGATAAAACGTCCTTTTTCCCACCCACTACCACAATTAGTGCAAATTTGCGATGAGACCACCCAATGTCTTAATTGTGACTGACTATTTTTCAAAATTATCTGTCAGTTACACGACACATCCAGAAGGGCGATTGCCAACACATTGAGTTAAAACTTTACTCTATTTGGGGCACCAGCAGAATTATTGTTCAGCAGAAAAGTGTCATATTCATAAAGTCATAGAGGTCTGCAACACAGAAAAAGGCATTTTGGCCCATCAAGTCTACACCGATCAAACAACTACCAAACTATTCGAATCCCATTTTCCAACATTAGGACCATAGCCTTGTCTGCCATGGCATCACATCCAAATACTTCTTAAATGTTATGAGGGTTTCTGCCTCTACCACCCTTTCAGGCAGTGTGTTCCAGATTCCCACCCCTCCTCTGGGTGCAAAAATTCTTCCTCACATCCCCCTTAAACCACCTGCCCCTTATTTTAAATCTATGCCCCCTGGTTATTGATCCCTCCACCAAGGGGAAAAGTTCATTCCTGTCTACCCTATCTATGCCCCTCATAATTTTATACTCAATCATGACCCCCCTCAACCTCCTCTGCTCCAGGGAAAATAACCCCAGTCCATCCAATCTGTCCTCATAACTAAAACTCTCCAGCTCAGACAACACCTCTCTCCAATGCAATCACATCCTTTCTTTAATGCGGATTCCAGAACTGCACACAATAATCTAGCTGTGGCCTAACCACCATTTTAAGCAGTTCCAGCATAACTTCCCTGCTCTTATATTCGAAGCCTCGGCTAATAAAGGCAAGTATCCCATGTGCCTTCTTAACCACCTTATCTACCTGTCCCGCTATCTTAAGGGACCGGTGGACGTGCGCAACAAATTCCCTCTAAATGTCGATACTTCTCAGGATCCTACCGTTCATCGTGTATTCCCATGCCTTGTTTGTCCTGCACAAGTGCATCATCTCACATTTAACCGGATTCAATTCTATTTGCCACAGATCAGCCCATCTGACCAGCCCATCTATATCCTCCTGTAATCTAAGGCTATCCTTCTCCTTATTTACCGCACTGGACACAGGCATCCAATCACAAAAACATCCCTCGACCATCACCCTCTGCTTCCTGCCACTCAGCCAATTGTGGGTCCAATTTTCCAAATTGCCTTTGATCCAAGGGCTCTTACCTTCATTATCAGTCTCCCATGCAGGACCTTAACAAAAGCCTTGCTGAAGTTCACGCAGACTACGTCAAATGTATTGTCCTCATCTACACATCTGGTCACCTCTTCAAGAAATTCAATCAAATTGGTCAGACATGGACATCCCTTTAACAAAACCATGCTGACTGTCCTTGATTAATCCCTGCCTTTCCAAGTGTAGATTAATTCTGTTCCTCAGAATTGCTTCCAACAGTTTCCCCACCACTGAAGTTGGACTGACTGGCCAGTAGTTCCCTGGTTTATCCCTTCCTCCCTTCTTGAATAACGGTGCCACATTGGCAGTTCTCCAGTACTCTGGCACCTCTCCTGTGGCCAAAGAGGTATTGAAAATTATTGCCAGTGCCCCTGCTATCTCCTCCCTTGCCTCACTCAACAGCTTGGGACACATTTTATCCGGGCCTGGAGATTTAACAATTTTAAGCCTGCCAGACCACTTAGAACCTCTTCCATTTCTATGCTAATTTTTAAAATTATATCACAGTCCTTCTGCCTGATTTCCATACCCATGTCACCCCTCTCACTTGTGAACACTGACACAAAGTATTCATTTAGAACTCTATCTACGTCTTCCAGCTCTACACACAAATTACCACTATGGTCCTTCTCTTTCCCTAGTTATCCTCTTATTCTTAATGTACTTGTAAAATAACTTTGGATTTTCCTTTATTTTACCTGCCATTGTTTTTTCATGCCCCTTTTTGCTCTCCTAATTTTCTTTTTAAGTTCCCCCCTACACATTCTATACCCCTCCAGGGCTTCTGCTTTTTTGGGCCCTCGGTATCTGCCAAAAACCTTCCTTTTTCTGTTTATCCAATCCTGTATATCTCTCAACATCCAGGGTTCCCTGGATTTGTTGATCCTACCCTTTATCTTTTCTGGAATATGCTGGTCCTGTACTCTACCAATGTCCTTCTTGAATGAGTCTCACTGTTCGAACGCAGATGTACCTGTCCACTCTGGCCAAATCATATCTGATCTTAATAACATCGACCTTCCCCCAGTTTAGAACTCTGATTTCTGGCCCATCCTTGTCCTTTTCCATAACAACCTTGGATCTAACGGAGTTATGATCACTATCTGCAAAATGCTCCCCGACTGATGCCTCTACCACTTGCCCAGCTTCATTTCCTAACATTAAGAAATTAAGTCTAGGACCACCCCCTCTCTTGTAGGATCTTCTACGTATTGGCTTAAAAAGCTTTCCTGGATGAAATTTTAAAATTCCATTCCTTCTAAACCTATCACACTATGACTAACTCAGTTAATGCTGGGGAAGTTGAAATCCCCCACTATTACTACCCTATTATTTTTATACTTCTCTGAAATTTGCCTATGTATCTGCTCTTCTATTTCTGTCTGTTTGGGGGCCTATAGTACACTTTCAGCAATGTTATTGCGCCTTATTTTGTTTTTCTATCCACATGGCTTCATTTGAGGACCCTTCTGAGATGTCATCCCTCCTTACTGCTGTAATTGATTCCTTGATCAATATTGCGATACCCCCTCCTCTTTTACCTCCTTCCCTGTCTCGCCTGAAGACCCTGTATCCTGGAATATTGAGCTGTCAATCCTGCCCCTTTCTCAACCATGTCTCTGTGACAGCATTGATATCATATTTCCATGTGTTAATTTGTGCTCTCAACTCATTTGCCTTATTCATCAGACTCCTCGCATTAAAATAAATACCATCCAACCTTGCCAAACTCCCTTGTGCCTTAACTGGCCTATAAGTTCTATGCCTTCCAGGCTCACTTGCTCTGTCTTCTAATTTTGGCTGTGCACCTCCCCTGCTGAACCTCCTTTCAGGATTCCAGCCAACCGCACCCCCCCGCGCCAAGTTAGTTTAAACCCTCCCCAACAGCACTAGCAAACATCCCCACAAGGATGTTGATCCCATTCCAGTTCAGGTGCAAGCCTGTACAGGTCCCACCGCCTCCAGAAATCTAAAGCCCTCTGTCCTGCGCCATCTCTCCAGCCACGCATTCATCTGGACTAACCTCCTATTTCTAGCATGTGGCACTGGAGGTAATCCAGAGATTACTACCTTTGAGGTCCAGTTTTTTAATCTGCTTCCTAGCTCCCTAAATTCTGCTTGCAGGACCTCATCCCTCTTTCTACCTATGTTGTTGGTACCAATATGTGCCACGATCTGCGTACTTTTGCCCTCCCTCTTTAGAATATTCTGCAGCCATTCAGTGACAACCTTGACCCTGGCACCAGGGAGGCAACAAACTATCCTGGAGTCAGATCTACGACTGCCTGTCTGTTCCCCTTACTATCGAGCCTCCTACCACTATTGCTCTTCCCCTCTTCTTCCTTCCTCATTGTGCAGCTGAGCCACTCACAGTGCCATGGGTGTGGCTGCACTCTGCAGAGGAGCCATCACTCTCACCGTTTCCCAAAAGAGAGAAACGTTTCTTGAGCGAGATGCACCCTGGGGATTTCCTGACTACTGGCCTGACACCTTTCTTCTGACTGATGGTCACACATTCCCTCTCTGTCTGCACTTCCTTAAGCTGTGGGGTGACCACGTCTAAAAACGTGCTATCCACAAAACTCTCAGCCTCGCAAATGCACCCCAATGCTTCCAGCTGCTCTGAAACGCTGAGCTCAAGTAGCTGTAGTTGGTGGCACTTCCTGCACACGTGTCGGTCATAGCGCAATGAGTGTCTAGGACTTCCTACATGTTGCAGGTGGTACATAACACGGAACTGAACTGTCCTGCTATGCCTCTAGTTGAAAAAGAAACCCTTACTTTAAGTTCAATACAGTAAAAAAAGTTAAATTATTTATGTACTTTAAGTAGAAACTAGAACTCTCACTTCCTTAGCTTTAAAAGTGAAAACAACCTTTCCCAATGATCATTCACTGAAAGATCCAGAAGTATAAGATCTATTCACTCAAAAATGGGGGAAATGGCACTCTTTAATCTTTCCACTTTCTTATGAGAAACCAACAGCTTCCCTATGTGTCTCTCTTGGTATCCTCCAAAGGGCCCAGTATGTCATTTGTTCTTCCCACTTATAAGCAGCATCCACAACTGCCCCATCCTACTCTGTCACTAGCTTTCCCTCCCATTACATCTGCTAGGCAATAATTGTTCTCACCTCATGCGGCCTCGCCTATTACTGACCCTGTGATTCTGACAGTATCACTTCCCCTCTCCGCATCACCCTCCAGAATGTCCATTTATTAGAGAACAAGATCCTCTATGTCCATAAACTTATTGTTTACTATGGCATCAACATCATGACAGAAACTCTAAGGTTGCACCTTCCCCCTAATTGAAATACCTCGCCTGGCTATATCTTTCACCACTTGCCTTGCCCAAATCACCATGGTAACAATGTGGGTCTTATCACCAAATCATACCTTAGTATGTTCCCCTACTCCTTTGGTACCTTCTCCTCCTTTGAGCATCTTACCATGTTCCACTCCTCTTTGTTGATAATTTTAAATTCTTGCTCTCTATCACCCATCTAAATACCATCCCTAAATTTTCAGTAAAATGTCTTCATTATCTTCTTCTCCCAGACTCTGCACCAAGCAAGATCTCATCCTTGGTGATTTTAACCAATAAAACAGCTAATTATGTGCTCTGCCCTCTGTGTTCACTGACATCCTAACATGCCTTAATCACTGTCTCCATGCAGACACCATATTCATGTCTACTTCATCGACTTTGCCATCTAATGTTGCCCTGCAACTCCCAGCATGTCAATTGTAGATAAGGCCATAACTGATCACTTCCTTTTATCATGCTCCACCCACATCCCCTCCCAACCTTCTGTGGCCACCTCTGGAAAAACTCTTCCCCAAGTTACTTTCAACTGCACTTTCAAATTCCCACCTTTCTAGCTATTGTCCACCATTCTGCCAATCCCCATTAGGTCTATTGCCCTCTCTTCTCTTGGCCTTGAAAACAGCCCTCAACTCTGCCACTTCAAGTCCAAACAATGAAAATCTGCATGCTCATGGCACACATCTGGTACAGCCAATCATTGCTGGAAACAGCTGGACTACATAACAGTTCCATATCACGTCCTGCTCTCCTCTGTCAAAAATGTTCACAATTTCAGGATCAACATGGAATGCAAAGATAACCCTCAGTTTCTCCTCCTCATTGCAAAGCATCTTCTTAAGCCTTTCTTCTCTACCTCCTCCACCCTTACCACCAACAGCAGAAGTGAGAAGCTCATGAATTTCTTTGTCACAAAGACTGAGACCCTGTATTCACCTGCCTGTGCCACTTCTCTCTCGTTCCCTAGCCCACCTGGCCAAATTTCCCCTAAGCTTCTCTCCTTCTCCAGCCCTGAACTAGCATCTTTCTCTAGTTTCTCTTCTATTTCCCCTCATGCCATCTTTGAGCACATTTTGCCCTGCTCCCTTGTCCCTATTCCCAACAAACTACTTTCCCAACTTCTCTTATTGACCCCCATGCAGGCTGATATTGTTACTTTTGGGGCACTGTCCCCCACCCCTTTAAGTCTAATGTCATCATTCTCTACCATCTCCATAGCATCACCTGGTTCCATACCTACCTCAGTTTATCCTATTTCAAGGCACTTTAACTGACCCCCAGTCAGTCCACCTTCCATGAACATGAACTCATCCAAACCTCTGTTACCCAGATGCTAACTTGAAAAAATTCTCATGCACCCATCACCCCAATACTTACTGACCAGCATTAGTTCCTGGTCTGGTCGTTAGTTTTCACATGTTACTTTTCACATATATGCTGACATCACCAAGCTCTACCTCACCACCACCTCTCTCAACTCCTCCACTGTTGCTAAATTATCAGGCTGTTTGCCCAAAATCCAGTGGATGAGCAGAAATTTCTTCAAACTAAATATCAGGAATACTGAAACCATTTTTTTCAGTTACTACTCAAAACTCTATTCCCTATCAACTCTAACCCTCTCCCTGGCAATAGTCTGAGGTTAATACAGTCCATTTTGTTAGGAAATAGAGATATTTTAAGTAAGTTATAATTGTATTTGTGAGTGAAAGGAATGAGTTTTAAATTTAATGTTTAAGTTTGATTTGTATATCTGTATTTGTGTGTTAAGAAAAGGTCAAGTTGAGTTTTAGTTTCACTTTAAAACGTGCCTGAATTTCTAATGAGAGTTTACGACCGTAAGAGAAGTTAAGCAAACACAAGAGTAGAAAAACAGGGCTGTTTCCAACAAGAGGTCTAGAGATGCATGCCCCTCCCACAGATATACACAGAAGAAACTAGAAACAAGTTTTTGAGTTCAGTTTTGAAGACAGCTGTCAGGCAGAAACAGCCTAGAAGGCTCAGATAGCCAGTCTCAAGCAAAAGTTGGTTGAAAGCAGCTGCCAAAGAGACTGGAGCAAAGAGGACAGATAGCAAATTCCAAGCTACCAGAAATATTCCAGAATCCATGGAAGTGGAACAGGAGAAAGTCCCAAACAAACCTTCTAGTCAAGGGAAGGACAGGAACCTGGAAAAGCTCCTGTTGAGTAAGGGACAGAGAAAGGCTCCAAGCTTAATGCTCCAAGCTGCAGGAAGCAGAATCAAAGTGATACAAAGGCTTGTGAGAAGTCAGAAGGTCCAAAGAGGCAACTGAAGGTCTATAACTCTTTGCTATGGGTATGTGAAGCAGTGGTATACTGTTGACAACTTAGTCAGTGAGAAAGAGTGTGTGGAAGAAAGCTTGAATACAGGAGGTGACCCATGGAAGAGGAACATCAGAAGGGAAGATCAAAACCCTGGAGGTGAACCCTTGCGGAAGTTATCTTAAAGAAAGCATCGGTTTGGGAGAAGATTCCAAGGTGGGTTTTTGGAAAGTGGAGATTGGAAGCCCTCATGTGAAAGACAAGCGTCTTGGTGGGGGTGGGGAGGGGGGGGGGGGTGGGGGGTTGGGGGGGGGTGGTGGGGGTGGGGTGGGGGGTGGTGGGGAGGGTGTTGGCCAGGGGGTGCAGTTGAGGAGAGATCCATAGCATCTGTCTGGGGTGGCATCTGTCACTTGGTTTCAGATTGTGGTGTGTCTGACCACAGGTCACCAATTGGTTTACGTGGACTGTACTTACTGTGAACATTCGTGTATAAGATAGCTTTTGTAACTTGTGTTATCCTTACAAATCTGAATATATCTGTATTGTGGGTGAAGGAGTATTGTAATATAGTTAATCTTTTCTTGTTTAATAAATGTTTAATGCTTTTGTTAAAAGTTCATTAGCTGACTCCAATGATTCTGTTCAGTAGCCCCTCTCCATATATCTAAAGAAACAAATGAAAGTTAAGATCTATCAAGCTGGGTTCCACCCTGGGATCAGGCTTGTCCAGTGGTAACCTCAGTTGGGGATCATAACAGTTTACAACCTTGGTGTCACATTTGGAATGCATAGAATGTTTGTGTAGTGATTGGAGCTATGAACGGGATGAGGACATGAGTTCCAGAGGATATAATCCTGGTGAAGATGTGAGGGTGTGTGAGAGAGTTAGTGGTATTGTCCCTTGAGATGTGAGATCCTTGTGATGTGTGATGGGTTTGTGAGTGTGTGAGTTGAGAGTGATGAAGTGTTTGACTTACCCTGGCCTAACAGATGATAGCATTCTTCCTCTTCCTGCAATGGATGGCTGACATCCTCTGTGCTCCAATGGTATTGACCACCACTGCCACCGCCTCCCAGGCTGGATTGGTGACTCTGGTGGACCTCCTGCAGACACAGTAGGATGAGAGGACATCACAGTGGCTCTCTGGTGCATTTTAGATATGACACCCAGAGTGAAGAAGTGCTGAGGTCACAGTGTGGCAGGCAAATCCAGCGGTCCGGAGCGTTTCCCAAGAATGCAGTATTAATGAGGTGGGATGTGCAGGAAAGTGGTGATATGATGTGAAAACCCGCCTGCTACAGCACTTAGTGCAAATCTGGGACAATTCTACCTGAAGAGTTGGCATCCCTGGCTAACTGCCTTCTATTGCAGGGTGTTCTTTAAGAATTTTATGGCCCCCACAGAATCATCTTCAGCCCAATATACCGCTAACCACTTATGCTGCTCAATATCCCAAACCTCCATCACTCACCCAAAAATAATCTCTGCATACAGTATCAAGTATCTTTCCTTCTGTCACACTCCAATACCTCCAGGGCTGTACCAATGAATCTGGGAGCCCAAAACAAAAACAGAAATACCTGGAAAAACTCAGCAGGTCTGGCAGCATCAGCTGAGAAGAACAAAATTGACGTTTCGAGTCCTCATGATCCTTCAACAGAACTAAGTAAAAATAGGAGAGGGGTGAAATATAAACTGGTTAACGTCAACTTTGTTCTTCTCCGCCACTGCTGCCAGATCTGCGGAGTTTTTCCAGGATTTCTGTTTCTGTTTTGGATTTCCAGTTTTTTGTTTTAATCTGGGAGCCCTCTCTCTGCTCTGGTATTCTAGTTCCTTTATCCCCAATTGCAGAGATTGGCTATCAACAGTGGACTCCATTCTGTCAGGCAGCTCCTTTTTAAGAGGGGTTAGACTCCCTTTATGAGCTGAAAACTAGCTGGAACATGTTCTAGCCTCACACACTGTTAGACCTCCTTTTGAGTGTTTAGCCAGCCAACAGTGTGAGTCTTGTTTGGTTGAACTCTACATTCATGGAAATGGAGGCAGCACAAAAGAAGTGCTGCCTCAACAGTAGTGGGTGTGGGCAGATTGTAAATCTTAGCTCCTAAATCCGTAAATAGGAAGAAATTAATTTTTAGCCCTTTTTATTTTCTCTCAATTGGAATATGCCCTTCTGTGGAAAATCTATTGATCCATGGGTGATATTAGGGAAAAGCAAAGCAGAATTCACTCCATCTGTAGTAGTTACATGTTTGTTGAACGGAAAATTGATTTTTCTCACTTTATATCCTGCGCCTCTTTTTCACCTCCACAATATTTTTTAAATCCCATGTCATTGCTAAATTGAAAACCTCCGTGCAATTGTTTTAGTGTCTGCAATATGCAGTCATGTGGAACTCATATTATGGGTTCTATCATGTTTAAATGTTTGCAAGACAGGTAGGTTGGCTTGTTCCAGTTGCAATGGTTAATATATATCAACATTGCACATGCAACCATTTCTAATATAGTGTGCACGAAGCAGGTTTACAGCATATGCAGAAATGTAGGAGGAATACCTTAAAATTAATATTAATGTTTTACAAATCCCAGTATAAGTAGTCATCTTATATTTCAAATGCTTTCAGATAGAAATTGGTTTAGATCATTTAGTAATACAGCATGCTCAAATTAATTTAATCATTTTTTTTCAATCGGTGTTTTTTAGTTGACTTGATCAGTAATGTGGTAGCGCTATGTCAAAATTGTGATGAATTTAAAATGCCCGAATACCCTTGAAGTCTGAATTGTCATTAGTTTACAATAACAGAAATTTATAAATTTTACATATACTTAGAATGTAGGCTCCCATCTACCTCGAATTTATAAATCCTCCAGAAAATTGATGTATAATTTCTTCTATATTTTTGAGTCCACATGGAATAGCCTTTTCATTGCAACATTTAATTTTACTATTTTGATTTCACAAATAACAATTATATGTTTTTATTATAAATTTAGAAGAAAGTATAATTGTTTTTGTATGATACTTGTACCTTAAACGCTTTTGGTACCAGTAGGACCCACAAACATTCTGTCCTTCGAGAAGTGATTTTCCAAACTCTAAAATCAATACTTCCTCTTTTACTTTTCATCATTTGACCACACTTAACTAGAAAGTAAGAGAAATTTAGTATTAAGCAGCAAGTTTAAAATTATATAACGAAGTCGATGAAATATGTATAATTTACAATTTGAAGACAAAATTACCAAATCGATAATTAACACTGAAACCCAATGCCACCCATGTCTGTGTAGTGTAAAACTGAACCAATAATGATGTTCCAGATGATATCACTGCTGGGTTCTCTCCACCACAAGTTGGTCCATCAAGGATTGGAGCAAGTGTGTGGTCCCCATCATAAATTATTACACGATCAGCATAGCAGTTTATAAAGTATTGTACTTCAAATTTTGTAAATTGTAGGAAAATCTGCAAAAAAAATCCAATCAGACATATTATCCAGAAAGTAATGATTCAGATGTACTATTTCAGAACCATAAAACAATCTGCAATATGAAGTAGAAGCAACCTTTCATAGAAGAAATGCTGATTAGGAGACAAGGTTGAGTCTTCAATGGTCTTAAGATAAAAGAGGGGAAAAGAAATAATCAATCACACTAATTAGGTTTATTCCACAGACCATCTAATAGGACATGGCAGATGGAATAAATATGAAGATAAATCAGGGAATTGAGTAAAAAAAGTAGAATAATAAGCATGGGGGATTTTAATTTCTCTGATGTTAATTGGATAGAAGAGATAGGTAAAGGGGACAGGTATTGGAGTTGCTACCATCTTCACAAGATTCCTTTCTAATCCAATATATAAAAAGCCCAACAATGAAAGAATAGCTATTGGACCTAATAATGACTAGAAAAATCAGATTGACAAAGGGACGAGATGAAGAGTTCATAGGAGGTATTCAGGATAGTTTCTTAGAACAGCACATTCTGGAACCAACTAGGGGGCAGACTATACTATACTGGTATTGTGCAACGAGATAGGATTAATTGATGACCCCCTAGAGAAGGCACCTCCTGGTAGCAGCAATCATAATATGATTGAATGATACATTCATTTTGAGGGAGAAACGAGTATGCCCAAGACTAGTATTTTAAACTTAAATAAGGGCAATTATGAGAGCATGAAAACAGAGCTAGCTAAAGTGAACTGGCAAATAAGGCTAAATTATATGTCAATAGAGGTTCAGTGGCAGAGACTTAAAGGGATATTTCAGAATACACAGAATGTACACATTCCAATCAGAAAGAAAAATTCCAATGGGAGGACCCACCGTCCGTGGTTAGCTAAAAAAGTTACACAGTATCAAACTTGAAGAAAAAGCATATAATTATGCAAAGACACATTACAGGTCAGAAGATTGGAAAGAATATAAAGAACAGCAAAGAATGACAAAAGGATTAATAGGGAGGGAAAAATTAGAGTATGAGAGAAAGTTAGCTAGTAAATAAAGATGGATAATAAGAGTTTCTGTAGATATTTAAATAAGAAAAGGGTTAACAAAATGAATGTTGACCCTATAAAGGGTTCTACAAAATGTGTAGAATTATGAAATAAACAAGGATCTAAGACGGTCGAGGAAGTTGTGTATAGTTGGCGGTAGCCTTGAAATGATAGTTTTTTTTCATTGTTGAGACTAATAAGCCTATAGAAAAGGCAGAGTGTTTTAAATGAAGGATTATAACTTTCAAAGATTGGCATAAGCAGACAAACACATATCAGCAAAGTGGTAAATTTCTTGAGGGTGTCTGAGAGTTTTCTACAACAATGGACAGGGGTTTTCCCTGCCCATCAGGAATCCAATGTCAGAATCATTTCCACACCAGTGTTGGGCATGCAGTCACAGCTGCTAAATGACTGGGGGGCAAATTTTACAGCCAAATCATGGCAACACATGCAGGCTGGACACAGGCTTTGTAAAGTGCAGGCCCTATATATCCAGCCACTGATGTGACAGCAGTTTTGATTAGCTACAGAAACCCAAGCCCTTCAGGAGGAAAGGCAGGGGCCTAACACTTTGTACAGGGCTGCCCCGTAATCCACAGTGAGAGAGAGGTGAGAAGTCTTATTTCTGGAGAGTGGAAGGAAAAGGCACCAGCCACAAACAAAGCAGGCCTTGCTGGAGGTGGCAGAAATTGTCAGCAGCTGAAGTGTTTCCAGATGAACTGGATGCAGTGTGGTGAGGTTTAATGATCTTTGTTACAACCTCTGTAAAGACCAATAAAGTTTAAAGAGAAATTGAAACTTCCATTCTTAGCTGAAAGGAGGACACATGACAAGATTTCATGTTTTAAAACTTTCATTTGTCACTGACAAATGCAAAAAGAACAGTTTTAACTAAATATTATTTTCTTTTCGTAGGCAGCTTATACTTTAAACTACTGAACAGAATTTGCC
Organism: Carcharodon carcharias; assembly: GCF_017639515.1. Lineage (NCBI taxonomy): Eukaryota > Metazoa > Chordata > Chondrichthyes > Lamniformes > Lamnidae > Carcharodon > Carcharodon carcharias. Next base: position 85,636,936 of record NC_054476.1, on the reverse strand, counting down.
CCTCTCTACTTTTAAGGACAACCAAAAACCCCATTTTTTTTTGTTAGCTGATTCTTTAAGTAGACATCCAATTTCCCCGGAACTAATCCATAGTGATTTGCAGCTTCCAAAGGTTTTACTTCTGTTCCTTTCCTTTCCCAATGCTATCTTTTCACAGTGAGAATTTTCCTGGGAATTCTCCCTCTAGCTCCAGCTAGACAAACCCTCCAGCTTGTGGTAACTTCTCATGAACTCAGTCTTCAAACTGAGTATTAGGTCCCATCTGAGTTCCATGTGCTAACTCTATGTCTTTTGCCCTCCCTCTCTTAGTTGACTGTAGAACCCACAAGGCTAAAATGCAACTCAAAGTGAAAGGATATTGAATTCTGCAGATTGAGTGCACTCCTCTCCAACCAACAGCATGCCAATGCCTCAGCTGCATTGGGAAGCCTCCACTCTGCAGAAGCCTCTGCTGTCAGTGACAAGTTCTCATGATCTCCTTATGTCTCTCACAGGATCAGTTGGAAATGTGGAGCATGAAAATGCAGCAGCGTCATGGGGCCTTGCAAGAATCTGAAAAAGCAGAGCCAGCACTGTCACTTTATTCAAGCACACTCTCCACTAACATGGATACACTCACATCAGTGGGTCCTTGTACATGCTTGGACAGAGTGGCATAGTGAGCAGGAGGTGAGAGATGCAGAGGCAGGTGTGGCCAGTCCCAATCCTGAGTATCATTCAAGGTCTGAGACAATCATGGACAAGGGTGACACCCCTCAGGGGGCCATAATCATCATCCTTGGCCCCTCTGACTGAGGGATTAGTATACACCAGGCCCCTGTGATAGAGGCTGCCCGCCATTGATGCCAGTGCAGCAGCCTCTAGAAATACCTGCACAAGAATCTCCATGATTAGGGTGATTGGTATGTGCAACTCAGCTGATAGCAGGCTACCTACACCTCGTCAAAGGCAACAAATGGAGCGCCACATTATAGTGGCCTAGAACGGAGGCCAGTGCTTTGGTCAGTGCATTGAGTGGTTCACTGGGGTTTGTTTCACTTGTAAATATGCACTTTGTCATTTATTGTTAACACTGTAAATTTGAAACATGTTCCCAGACATGTGAAAGAGAGCTGTAGTCTTTGAGTGAAGACAGTGAGATCACTAGACAGATGGGCACCATGCATTGCCAGTAAGAGTGGATCTATTTAAAGTTATGTCCTCAATGGAAGTGTTCTCACAGACAGATCAAAGTGAATTTAAAAACGTGCAGTCCTACTTGATGAGAAACTTTCAGGTGCAACATATCGGGATCAGATGCGCCTTAGCGTTCAAGCCATCATGATTAGAGCTTAGACTCTTGAGCTGCCTGGACCACTTCCCTACCCAGCATGGGCACCTCTCTGTATTTTCCTCCTCTTATTTCTCTAATTAGTCCGGTGCCAATCAAGCACCTCATCTCCTCCAGGTTCTACTTCTCTCCGGAGGACCATGTTATGGAGAGTGCAGCAGACAACCACAATGCGCAAAATCCTTGCAGAAGTATACTGCAGGGTGCCGCCATCTGGCTGATCCAGGTCCCAGAACTGCATCTTCAGAAGCCTGATGGTCTGCTCAACAGTGATCTTTATGAGCAGATGGCTTTAGTTATAGCAGCTCTCTGCATCCATCTCAGGGTCACCTAAAAGGGTGATTAACCATCTCTTTAAGGGTTGCCTCTTGACTCCTAGAATCCATTCACAAAATTTAGGTGGTGGCATGAAGAACTGTGGCACTCTGGACTGCTAAATAAAGAAGGCATCATGGCAACTGCAAAGATAATGAACGTGGACATGTACAAAGCTCTTGCTATGGTTGCAGGCTAGCTGAATGTTGAAGGAGTGGAATCCCTTCCTGTTAATGAATCTCATTAGCCACTAACTCAGCACCTTGATGGCCACATGGGTATAACCGATAATGCCCGGCAATGGCGTGAATCCAGCAGGTGAGGGTGAATACCATTAACATTTATGCCTGTGAGGCCCCAGCTGTTTGAAATTGTATGTACTGCCCAGGTCTCACAAATAGGGCATCAGTGACCTGCAAGATACAGTGTGTGCTGCCACATGCAGCAAACGTCTGAGCTGCTGATCCGTGGAAAAAGCCAAAGGTGAAGAACTTCAAAGCCACAGTGACTTTAACATCTTTTGGCAGGGTATGATGGACAGTACTGTGAGGCCTGAAGTCTTTCTCAACAATGGCACAAATCCCAGTAATCATCTGCCTGGATAGATTCAGTCTTCTGTGGCACTGTTTCTCTGGCAAGTCCAGGTTGCATTCATTGCCTTCCTGCCCTTCGTTCCTATCCTCTGCACTCCTGATGCCCAGGGATCTGCATCTGCTCTTGAGAATGTTGATCCTTAATGCTGCTTGACCCTATTTCTGCCATTAATCCCATGTCTAGTTGTTGCGTTATTGTGATATGCTGCCCCAACAATGCTTACTGCACCCCTCCCCTATGGCCCCACAATCCTGGAGGGCCACAACCTGTGTATCAATGGATTAGTGCCCCTCTCAGCCGTGTCCTCCCCCACATTTTTTGGGGCCCGCCGAATTGAATGTTGCAGCCATGACGGACTCCTCTCCGTGTTGTGGCCTCCTTCCACTTGGGCTGTTCTGGTGAAACCTGTGCAAACCCCACAAGAAATTTCAAACTCACACTTAACAAGCTGACAACAAGCTCATTAACAAGATCAATGTGAAGGCCCTGCTTTCTTCCCACATGCTAAACAAAATCACTGTCAGTCAGAGTGACATTAATTTTTGCAGCCACTTGCCTCTGTAATTGCCCCGTCTGAGGTGAAAATCCTCCACAATGTCTGAGAATCAATGAGGGGGTGGTCCATACCAGTAAAGGAAATGGGAGATAAAATAGTAGCAATGGTACAATTGCAAATTGTTCCCTCAGAACCTATGAGTGGTGGATATAGCTCAGGAGAGTCAAGGGGATTCTTCCCTGGATACTGATGAAGTGAGTTAGGTTATTACAGATTATAGAGGTTTTGCTTCTAAGGGAGAAATATTCCCCTACTCCCCCAACAAAACAAGTAAACAAATTAATATTTTGAGAGATACAGGGGAAGTTCAGTCATAGGTGGTTGATGATTTGATTTGTCTTCTATAATAAAAACAGAAAATGCTGGAAAAACTCAGCAGGTTTGACAGCACTCGTATGACTTTCTTCAGAGCTAAAGAAAGGTAGAAATGTTATGGATTTTATACTGTTTAAGTGAGGGTGGAGCAGGTGGAGCAAAATAGAAGGTCAGGGATAGTTGAGAGTCAGGAGAGATTTGACAAAGTGGTCTTGCGTCCATGACACAGTGAAGAGTCATACGGACTCAGTGTTAACTCTGTTTCTCTCTCCACAGATGCTTCCAGACCTGCTGAGTTTATTCAACATTTTCTGTTTTTATTTCAGATTTCTAGCATCCATAGTATTTTGCTTTCATTATATTGATTTGTCTTCTAGATGGTTTATTTAAAGGAAAAGTATTGATAGGGGCATTCTTGGGAGGTGTGAAGTTAATTTACCAAGGGCAGAATTTTCAAGTCAGCGTGTGAGCATACGCGCAACTCACTCAAATGTAAAATAGCACGTGATGACGTTGGGCAAGCGTCCTGATGTCTTCCTACGCTTGGAAGATATTTCGGTTGGCAGGCATGCATCAAAGTCAGGAATGTGCCCGCTGACAGTTCAGAGGGCAATTAAGCCCATTAAAGTTGTAATATCCCTGATTTTTCATGGTCCATCCAACCTCATGGTTAGCAGACAGGTAACTCAGCTAGGTGGTCTTTGCATTTTTCATGAAACCTCACCCAAGGGTGGAATTAGGTTTCTGTTATTAAATAAAAAATAAATTAAAATCCATGGACAGAATTTTTATAATGTATGTGTTCAGGTGACTCTTTGTGATGCTTGGACACTTTTATTCTGATTTTAAAATCTTTACTTAATACTTTCTCTGCGTTCAGGGAGCTTTCATTCAATGCTCACCCATGCACATGCTTACGTCAGCGCTCCTTGCAGGGCTCAGTGGGGGAATCTGTGTGGAGTCTCCCAACCAATTGTCCACAGTTGTGTCAAGTTGGTGACAGGCACTCTGTTCAGCTGTTCATTGGCTTTCATTCACTACCCTATGGATGAGGCCAGCCAGGCAGACCGAGCCATAGGCTACGTTGCTGGGTTCCTCTGCGTCCAGTGTGCAATTGACTGTACATATGTGGCCATCAAGGTGGCAGTAGGTGAGCCGGGTGCCTTTGTCGACAGGAAGGGGTTCCACTCCATGAATGTACAGATAGTGTGACCACAGATGCAAATTCTGCAAGTCTATGCAAGGCATCCTGGCAGCTCTCATGTCATGAAACACTCCCAGGTGCCGAGGCTCTTCACTGCTCCAGCCCAGCTGGATGGATGGCTGCTGAGTGACAAGGGCTATCCCCTCAAAAGGTGGCTCATGATGCCCCTCCACCATCCAAGAACAGAGGCCGAGCAGCAGTATAATAGGAGCCATGACTCCACAGGGGCGGTGGTAGAGAGAACCATACATCTTCTCAAGATGCGCTTCCGATGTCTGGAACATATGTTACTGATAGTGGTTGCATGCTGCACTCTCCACAATCTGGCCCTGGAAAGGAAGGATGCTGTGGAGGAAGAAGATCTTGACACAGCTGCACAGGCAATAGGCATGAGTCCAGTAGTGAGTCCGAGGATGAGCATGGTCAGGAGAATGCTGAGGGGATAGACACTGACCTGGGCAACCTCCAGGGAAGCAGGGACACCCGGGATGCTTTGATCCAAAGCTCCTTCAGCTAGCCTAGCTGAAATAGGAGCCACCACCACATACCAGGGCTGCAGGCTCCATACTCAATCCCTGACAGGACCAATCCCTTGGTCAACAACATACACTATGTGACATTTCAGTAAAGTTTAAGGAGAATCATGTCCATCATAACATCATGGCTTACCCTGCATTTGCAGAATAAATGAAGCACCCAGAGGCCAGCTGCACAAAAACACATTTAATGAAATGGCTAAAAACAAAAAAACTGCGGATGCTGGAAATCCAAAACAAAAACAGAATTACCTGGAAAAACTCAGCAGGTCTGGCAGCATCGGCGGAGAAGAAAAGAGTTGACGTTTCGAGTCCTCATGACCCTTCGACAGAACTGAAATGGCACCTGGCATACATTCTACAAATTAACATTGACATCCATCATATCAATAAACAATGAACATAAAAGTGGGGGAAATACATATCATCTGTGATCAGACCATGTTGTGATTAAGGCGCTTTAACTTTGTGCTTGCAGGTGCTACGTCTAGGTGCTCCCCCCTCACTGGCGCCAGCATTGGAGGCTCACTCTGTTGTCTTGTTGGCCTTGATGACTTCGGCAGGCGTCTTCCTGCCTGTGGAGCCTGTGCTGGCCCCGTCTGGGAGGGAGTAGCCAATGCCATGGCTGGCATCTCCCCAGTTGCCGCAGCCTCATCGGTCACTGGAAGAGGTGCAGAGGAGCTGTTGCCCTCATCCAGAGTGCCCTGAGAGGAGCCCGCAGAGATGACAGGCAGCTTGTGCGCTGATGTGAGGTCATTCTGGACCTCCCTGCTCACCACTGATGGACAGGCACCTAGCTGGGATACTGGGTGCCCAATCCATCTTCCACACTGACATTGACCACTTGAGGTCATTGCCTGTGTGAGGGCTTGCAGGTCTGAGCACATCCCTAGGAACTCCTGATTTCCTGCAGGAGCCTCTCCATTAGAGTCGCCACTCTCTCCATGTAGGAAGCATTGTGCTTAGCCATGAGGGTCAACGCATTGCTCACATTCTGCAAGGACTCCTCCACAACGAGACTATGGCACGCATTCCATTACGTATCTCCCCCAGATCCTCCTGCAAACTCTGCTGGATGTCTAAAATCTGCTGCTTCATGGACCACTCCAGAGGCACATCATCATCAGCCATTGACTGAGCATTGTCCTGGTCCCCAGCTGTCCTCCGACGGCCAGCACCCTGGGCATTATCTGCCTGTGCCTGCACCTCAAGCGAGTGTGAAGTCCCCTCACCACTGTACACTGAGATAGTACTTGGTGATCTAATGCCCACTGCTGGTGCCTGCTTGAGAGAGCAGGTGTGACGCAGGTGCGTTCTGATCAGTGTGGTCCTCAGGGATCAGGGGTGGGCCTTCAGGCTCCTCATCCCGATGGGCTGGCGGTGAGCCTGAAAGGAAGAACAAGGACATGTCAATAGTTGAAGTCATTACACTGTTACTGTGCATGCCTGACAGACTCATCAGACAGAGATAAGCATCAGGGTGCCCTCGTCTTTCCATTATCAATAGGTATCCAGGTTCGAGGCTCACATCAGTATAGAGACTACAGTGGAATGGTTGCAATTACTGACATTCTCACTTCAGTGCACTGCAATCTTATCTCCCTGTGGCACTCCACCTCACCATGGCCACCTGACCTGGGCGCATGGTGCCTCTCCAGCTCCAGGGCCTCCTCATAACAAGCGCGGATTAGTTGGTGTGGAGGTTCCCCGCCAGTACATGACTTCTCTGCATTGTTATGGGATGTTTTCTGCTGAAAGGATAGAGGAACATTGATTAGACCACTCTCTACCTCCAATGCCATTGCAAACTGGCCAACACCGCCTGATGAAGACCTTGCAGGGCTCAGCCGATTCATGACTCTGGAGCTGAAAGGCACTCAGTCCAAGCAGCCAAGACTCACCCCGTTGCCCAGATGCTGCCTCATTAACTTTTGCCAATCACATTCTAACAGCACTGAGGTCCATGGGGGATGGGCAGCTCTTAATTGCTCTGCAAAGTGACCCATGCCAACATGGTACTCACCCATCCCGATTAGAGCTATAAGGTCAAAGTGGTCTACAGCACAGAAAAAGGCCCTTCGAGTCTGTGCCAGTCAAACAAGTACTAACTATCCAAATCCCATTTTCCAGCACTAGGCCCATAGCCTTGTATGCCATGGCATCGCAAGTACACATCCAAATACTTCTTAAATGTTATGAGGGTTTCTGCATCTACCACCCTTTCAGACAGTGAGTTCCAGATTCCCACAATCTTCTGGGTGAAAAACTTCTTCCTCACATCCCTTCTAAACCTCCTGCCCCTTAACTTAAATCTATGCACCCTGGTTATTGATCCTTCCACCAAGGGCAAAAGTTTCTTTCTGTCTATCCTATTTATGCCCCTCATAATTTTATACACCTCAATCATGATCCTCCTCAATCTCCTCTGCTCCAGACAAAATAACCCAAGTCTATCCAATTTCTCCTCATAACTAAAACTCTCCAACCCAGGCAACATCCTCTCTCTAGTGTGATCACATCCTTTCCATAATGCGAATTCCAGAACTACACACAATGCTCTAGCTGTGGCTTAATCAGCATTTTATACAGTTCCAGCATAACCTCCCTGCTCTTATATTCTATGCCTCAGCTAATAAAGGCAAGTATCCCATATACCTTCTTAACCACCTAACCTACCTGCCCCACTACCTTAAGGGACTGGTGGACATGCACACCTCTGATCCTCAATACTTCCCATGAGCCTACCATTCATCGTGTATTCCCGTGCCTTGTTTGTCCTGCCCCAGGTGCATCACTTCACACTTATCCGGATTAAATTCCATTTGCCACTGATCAGCCCATCTGACCAGCCCATCTATATCCCCCTATAATCTAAGCCTATCCTCATCACTATTTACCACCCCACCAATTTTCGTGTCATCCGTGAACTTACTGATCAACCCTCCTACATTCAAGTCTAAATCGTTTATATATACAAACAGCAAGGGACCCAACACTGATCCATGTGGAGCTCCACTGGATACAGACATCCAGTCACAAAAACACCCCTCACCTATCACCCTCTGCTTCCTGCCACTCAACCAATTGTGGATCCAATTTGCCAAATTGCCTTCAATCCCATGTGCCATCACCTTCGTTATCAGTCTCCCATGCGGGACCTTATCAAATGCCTTGCTGAAGTCCAAATAGTCTACGTCAAATTCATTGGCCTCATCTACACACCTTGCCACCTCTTTGAAAAATTCAATCAAATTGGTCTGACATGACCTCCCCTTAACAAAATCATGCTGACTCTATTTGATTAATCCCTACTTTTCCAAGTGTAGGTTAATTCTGTCCCTCAGAATTGCTTCCAATAGTTTCCCCACTACTGAGGTTAGACTGACTGGCCTGTAGGTCCCTAGTTTATCCCTTCCTCCCTTCTTGAATAATGGTACCACATTGGTTGTCCTCCAGTCCTCTGGCACCTCTCCTGCTATTGCCAGCGTCCTGCTCTCCCCTCCCTTGCCTCACACACAGCCTGGGATACATTTCATCTGAGCCTGGAGATATATCTATGTTTAAGCCTGCCAGACCACTTAGAACCTCCCCCCTTTCTATGCTAATTTCTTTGATTATATCACAATTTTCCTGCCTGATTTCCATACCCTCTCACTTGTGAACATAGACACAAAGTATTCATTTAGAACCCGATCTATGTCTTCCGGCTCCACACACAAATTACCACTATGGTCCTTAATAGGCCCTATTCTTTCCCCAGTCATCCTCTTACTCTTAATGTACTTGTAAAATAACTTTTGATTTTCCTTTATTTTACCTGCCAATGTTTTTTCATGCACCCTTTTTGCTCTCCTAATTTCCTTTTTAAGTTCCCCCCTTCACATCTATACTCCTCTTGGGCTTCCGCTGTTTTGGGCCCTCGGTACCTCCATAAGCCTTCCTTTTTCTCTTTATCCAATCCTGTATATCCCTCCACATCGAAGGTTCCCTGGATTTGTTTGTCCCACCCTTTGTCTTTAATGGAATATGTTAGCCTTGTACTCTCCCTATTTCCTTCTTGAATGAGTCCCATTGCTCTGATGTAGATTTACCTAAAAGTAACTGCCCCCAGTCCACTCTTGCCAAATCATATCTGATCTGATTAAAATTGGCTTTCCCCCAATTTAGAACTCCGATTTCTGGCTATTCCTTCTCCTTTTCCATAACAACCTTGAATCTAATGGAGTTATGATCATTATCTGTAAAATATTCCTCCACTAATACCTTACCACTTGCCCAGCTTCATTCCCTAAAATTAAGTCCAGGACCGCCCCCTCTCTTGTCGGATCTTCTATGTACTGGCTTAAAAAGCTTTCCTGGATGCATTTTAAGAATTCCGCTCCCTCTAAACATATCACACTATGGCTAACCCAATTAATGTTAGGGAAGTTGAAATCCCCCACTATTCCTACCCTATTATTTTTACACTTCTCTGAGACTTGCCTACACATCTGCTTTTCTATTTCTCCCTGACTGTTTGGGGGCCTATAGTACACTCCCAGCAATGTGATTGCTCTTTTTTTGTTTTTCAATTCTAACCATATGGCTTCATTTGAGGAGCCTTCTAAGATGTCATCCCTCCTTACTGCTGTAATTGATTCCTTGGTCAATATTGTGATAGCCGCTCTTTTACTCCCCTCCCTGTCTCGCCTGATGATCCTGTACCCTGGAATATTGAGCTGCCAATCCTGCCCATCTCTCAACCATGTCTCTGTGACAGCAATGACATCAACTTCCATGTATTAACATGTGCCCTCAACTCATCTGCCTTATTCATCAGGCTCCTTGCATTAAAATAAATACCATCCAACCTTGCCAAATTCCCTTGTGCCTTAACTGGCCTATGCCTTCCAGACTCACTTGTTCTCACATCTAATTTTGGCTGTGCATTTCCCCCTGCTGAACCTTCTCTCAGGATCCCATCCTCCTGCCAAGTTAGTTTAAACCCTCCCCAACAGCACTAGGAAACCTCCCTGCAAGGATATTGGTCCCATTCCGGTTCAGGTGCAAGCCATCTGCCTTTTACAGGTCCCACTGCCCCCAGAAATGGCCCCAATATTCCAGAAATCTAAAGACCTCCATCTTGCAGCATATCTCCACACATTCATCTGGACTAACCTCCGATTTCTATACTCACTAGTGCGTGTCACCGGAAGTAATCCAGAGATTACTACCTTTGAGGTGCTGTTTTTTAATCTGCTTCCTTGCTCTCTAAATTCTGTTTGTAGGACCTCATCCCTCTTTCTACATATGTCATTGGTACCAGTATGTCCCATGATCTGTCTGTTTGCCCTCCCCCTTTAGAATACCCTGCAGCCGTTAAGTGACAACCATGACCCTGGCATCAGGGAGGCAACATACCCTCCTGGAGTCATGTCTATGGCCGCAGAAACACCTGTCTATTCCCCTTACTATCAAGCCTCCTACCACTATTGCTCTTCCCCTCTTTTTCCATCCCTCCCCGTGCAGCTGAGCCACTCACAGTGCCATGAGCGTGGTTCTCAAGCAAGGTGCACCCTGGGGATTTCCTGACTACCAGCCTGACACCTTTTTTCTGACTGATGGTCACCCATTCCCTCTCCGTCTGCACTTCCATAAGCTGTGGGGTGACCATATCTAAAAACGTGCTCTCCACGAAACTCCTTGCGGATGCACCTCAGTGCCTCCAGCTGCTGGTCAAGCTCCGAAACTCAGAGTTCAAGTAGCTGCAGCTGGTGGCACTTCCTGCACATGTGGTTGGTCAGAGCGCACAGAGCATCTAGGACTTCCCGTATGTTGCAGGTGGTACATAACATGGGACTTAGCTGCCCTGTCATGCCTCTAGTTGAAAAAAAACCCCTTACTTTAAGTTAAATATAAGAAAAAAATTAAATTATTTATGTACTTTACATAAAAACTAGAACTCTTAACCTTCCTTAGCTTAATATATTTTAAACTGGAGAAAAACTGGAGAAAAAACTGGGGAAAAACACTTACCCACTACTCACTAATCAGCTGTCACCTTTGTATTGACATCACTTTTTGAAACTTCCCCGCACTCGTGCTGGTTCTGATTTCTCCGCTGCTCTCTTGCCCTGTCTTGTGATGTCACTTTTGTTATCTTCAACAAAAACTGACTGAAGGACAGTCTTCCCAGACTGCTTCACCATGATGTTGACTGCAGGACACTATTCCCAGGTTGCTTCACCTCGATACTGATTGCAGGACACTCTTCCCAGACTGCTTCACCACGATGCTGACTGCAGGACACTCTTCCCAGACAGCTTCACCGCAATGTTGACTGCAGGACACTCTTCCCAGACTGCTCCACTGTGATGCTGACTGCAGGAGATCATTGAAGTGCTTCCGGCACTGGACCCATGTGCGCCTCACCACATCATTATGGCTGACCCTGGATGACACCTCCTCCCAGGCCTTTTTGGTGAGGTTGCTGGTCCTCCTACTCCTGTCCCTGAGGTCAAGAGTTTCTCTCTGCACTGCCACCTTCTCCAAGAGAGCAGCGAGGCACTCAACGGAGAAACGCATTGCCGAATGCCCTGCTGACTTGCTCTCCCGCCTGCCTTGTCCAGCTGCAACACTCTCCATCATGACTTACCCGTCCTTCGGCAGCAGCCTTCCAAGGGCTGCTGGGGCTGCATTTGAATTGGCCACCGGGTCACCACCGGGTGGACATTGAGCACCCGGGCCTGCCTGCCCCTTCGCGTTCATTCCACAGCCACATTTTACGCTGGGCAGGCCTTAATTGGCCCACCAATGTAAAATCATGATGTGCTGCTGATCGTGGACCACAGTTGGATTCTCACCTGCCCCCGCTGATCCCGCACACCAATGGCAAAATCCTGCCCTCTAAGTTTTAAACCTAGGAATAAAATACTATTTGCGGGGTGAACCACTGAAGGCTTGGTTTAATGGACATCATTATGTTAAAAAGAGACTCAATGAGGTAAACTATGTAATTAGTACCCCAGACAGAAGGAAACATCAGTAAATGTGTCATATAAATATGCTGAAACGGTATTATGACAGGGAGGCTAACCAGCCAGTGAGTATACTCCAGGTAGAAAAGAATGAAAATGGTGATATGAATATACTTGAGGATTCAAACAATGAGTTGGAGAATGAAAGTTCTCAGGTCAAATTTCCAATAATGAAATTAGCCCATATGGAGGTATTAAAAAATTTCGATAGGATATTACACCATCTTCCAGATAAGCAAGGAGCCAAAAGAAGGAAAGATTTTGTAGCAGTCTATATCATGAGGGATGAAATATTTGACAAACTAATGGGACTAAAGGCAAACAAGTCACCAGGACCTAATGGCTTGCATCCAAGGGTTTTAAAGGAACTGGCTCTAGAGATAGTGGAGGCATTGGTCGAAATATTCCAGAACTCACTGGATTCCGGGAGGGTACCAATGGATTGGAAAGCCACTAATGTGATGCCCCTGTTCGAGGAGGTAAGGAGACAAAAAGCAGGAAACTAAAGGCCAGTCAGCCTAACATCCGTTGTTAGGAAAATGCTAGAGTCCATTATTAAGGAAGATATTTATGAAAGCTTAATGCAATCAAACAGAGTCAACAGGGTTTTGTGAAAGGTAAATCATGTTTGACAAATTTGCTGGATCTCTTTGAGGAATAAACAAGCAGAGTTGATAAAGGGGAACCGGTAGGTGTAGTGTATTTGGATTTCCTGAAGGTATTTGATAATGTGCCACATAAAAATGTTATTGCACAAGATAGAAGCTCACAATATTGGGGGTAATGTATTAAAAGGGTTGAGGATTGGTTAACACAGAAGACAGAGTCGGTCTTTTTCAGATTTGAAAGACCTAACTGGTGGAGTGCCACAAGGATCAGTCCGAAGGCCTCGATTATTTACCATCTATATTAATGACTTGGAGGAAGGGGCAGAGTGTAATGTATCCAAATTTGCTGATGAGACAAAAGTAGGTAGGAGGGCATGTTGTGAAGAGAACATAAGGAATCTGCAAGGGGATATAAACAGATTGAGTGAGTGGGCGAAAATTTGGCAGATGGAGTTTAATGTAGGAAAGTGTGAGGTCATGCACTTTGCTAGGAAGAATCAAAAGGCAGACTATTACTTAAATGGAGACAGGCTCTAAAAAAGTGTAGCACAGGGGGATCTGTGTGTTCTTGTGCATGAAACACAAAATGTTAGCATGCAGGTGCAGCAAGTAATTAAGGCAGCAAATTGAATTTTGGTCTGGGGGTTGGAATTTAAAAATAGGGAAGTCTTGTTACAACTATACAGGATATTGGTGAGGCTGCACCTGGAGTACTGTGTGCAGTTTTGGTCTCCATATTTAAGGAAAGATATCCTGGCATTGGAGGCAGTTCAAAAGAGATTCACTAGTCTGATTCCTGGGATGACGGGGTTGACTTATCAAGAACGGCTAAACATGTTAGGCCTTTATTCATTAGAGTTTAGAAGAATGAGGGGTGATCTTATTGAAATGTACAAGATTCTGAGGGGGCTTGACAGGGTAGATGTTGAAAAGATGTTTCCACTAGTGGGGGAATCTTGAACTAGGGGACATAGTTACAGAATAAGTGGGCACTCATTTAAAACTGAGATGCAAAGGAATTTCTTCTTTCATAGGGTAGTGAATGTCTGGAATTCTCTACCCTGGAGAGTTGTGGAGGCTAGGTCACTGAAAGAATTTAAAGAGGAGGTGGGTAGATTTTTGAAATATCAAGAAGTTGAGGGCTATGAGGAGCTGGAATGAAAGAGGAGTTGAGGCCTGGGGCAGATCAGCCACAATCTTATTGAATGGCAACACAGACTTGAGGGGCTGAATGGCCTATCCTTGCTCCTATTTCTTATGTTCTTATGTTCCAGAGAAGTCTCAGGATGACAGAGCCAAGCTGGTGAAAAAAGAAAATGAGTCAGTATATGTAGATAGACCAGGGCAAACTTCTTATGCAGGATATTGATGCGGGGAAAGCTTCACCCTTCAAACAGAAACCTTTGCAACTCAATCCTGGAAATTTGATTCAAGTCAGAGAGGAAATCAAATTTATGCTGGATGATAAGGTCACTGAACCAAGTCAAAGTAGCTGAAGTTCTCCACTCATACTGGTGCCAAAACCTGATGGATCACTAAGATTCTGCATTGACTACAGCAATGTTAATGCTGTAACAAAAACTGATTCTCATCCAATTCCCTGATTTAAGGATTGCGTTGATAGAATTGAAAATTCAGGCCTGAATTTTTCAGTCACCGTGCGGGGAAACCAGCATGTAAAATGACACACAATGACGTTGGGCGTGCATCCCGACATCATCATGCTGTCTCACAATGTTTCGTTTGGCGGGCACGCGCAGGAGTCCATTAAGGCCATTAAGGAAGTACTTAATGTCAACTTTACACTGCCCGTCCAACATTATGGTTGGCAGACAGGCAAAAAACCAAGCGGCCTTTACATTTTTTAAGAAACTTCATCCACTTGCGGGATAAGGCTTCCTAAAGCTTTTATTTATCAAATTTAAAATTTTCTGAAATATAAATACATGTCCCACCTCATGCACGAAAGAGCACTGGACCCGACTCTCCCCCCTCCCCCGCCTAGGTAGCGCGTCTTACACTGGCCCGCCTACGTTAAATGATGGCGTGGAGCCGATCGCAGGTGGTGGTCGGCTCCGCAACTGCCCCCATCTGCTCCTGTTGAGGCCACCCACCGACTGAAAAATTCAGGCCTCAGAGTTTGTTAGCAAGATTGATTTGGCAAGTTGCACTAACAGATCAAACCAAGGAAATCTGTTTTCATCACCCCAAATGTCCTGTACCAATGTAAGATTATGCCATTTGGAATGAAGAATGTACCAGCTACCTCACAAAGATTAACATACCAAGTAATTGCCAGATTATAGAACTGTGATGTATATATTGATGATGTATTGGCCTTCAGTAACACTTGGAAAGAACATATGGAACACCTAAGTGCACTATCTGGTAGACTACAAAAAGCTGATTTGGTGATAATTTTGGAAGAGTGAGTTTACTTCATCCAAAATCACCTATTTGAGACCTGTCATGGGATAGGGTCGAGTGTTGACCAGACAGGCTAAATTCAAGCAATAATGACTTTCCTATCCCGGGAGCAGGGAACACAATGGTTCCTCAGAATGTGTGGGTTTTGCAGGAAATTTGTCCAGAATTTCAGCAGGGTAGTCACTCCATTAACAAACCTGTTGAAGAAATCTATAAAAGTTAAATGGATAGAGTCTTCTTAGACCATTTTTGAAAAATTGAAGGCCATATTAATAAATGAAGCTGTTTTGGCTGCTCCAAATTTAATAAGTCATTCAAAATAGCTATTGATGATAGTGATGTCAGCACAGGAGTGGTGTTGCTACAAGATGATGATTCTGGTATAGACCATTCAGTCAGTTATTTCTCAAGAAAACTTAATATATATCAATGAAATTACTCCACATTGAGAAGGAAATGTTAAGTCTTATCTTGGCTCTTCAACAATTTGGAGTATATGTTTCAAATAATCAAGGAGAGACATTAATTTATTGTCTCTCCACTGATTCATAATCCAAATGTGTTTTTGGAGAAGTACCACATAAAGAATCTTCAGTTGTTTCGCTGGATTTTGATGCTGCAGCCTTTCAACCTAAAAATTGACCAAAATGTTAGGAAAAACAATGGGCAGAATTTTACGTGCCTGCCGCGTGTATTCGGTGGCGTGAGCGGATAACGTGATGTGATCGTTTCATGACAGCATGAAAGCAGTTCGCGATTGTCCACTCAACAGCTTGGAATTGCACCCCCCACCCTACCCCGCAAAGTTGGATCATCCATCCATGTCGGCAGGAAAGCATGCCAGTGTGTTTCATAACAGCACATAAAAGGCGTGCACTTGGCGGCCTGCACTTTGAGAAGAAGTTACAGGTGAGTACACAGTAACGTTGTACAGTGCTCGCCAGGGTGGCCTGTTGGACTTCAAGTTTGAGGGGCACTGGGGGATCAGGGTTAAGGGCAGCCCAGCCATCAAGATGATTTGTGGGGGGGAGGGGGGCGGTGGCAAGGGCAGCCCTACTGATCAGGTGACTTGTTGCTGTGAGGGATGCAAGGGCAGCCCTGTCATTGAATATAGCACACAAGCATTCGGGGTTGGGGGTAGGATGGGCGAGGGAAATGGAGACGCATGAGGGAAACCTGTATAAAGTGACAATTCCTCTGCTACTGAGATGGTTCAGGTACAGTCACATTGATATGATTGGAGTCAGGCTACTAGCTTATCTGCCCACTCAAGAGGCATCAAAATGCCACCAAGTGCTCCAAAGCTTTTCATCCCCACCACCCCCATCACGGCACTGACTGCAAAGTCATGAGCATTTTAGTGGACTGAAGAACCATTGGATGATTGCACACGTTGTACAATCTCCTTGCTAAAGCTGGCCATGAAGCAGTCACTGCTGGAGGCGCTTACAGTCCCTTGCAATGTCAGTATCGTGGTTTGGACCAGTCTCCCCCGTAGTTCAAGCTAACACTGCAGCCTTGCAGCTTGAGCGAGGAGAATGCCTGCGCCAGAGCTGAGAGCACAGCATGCAGTCCAATGGACAAAGCTGCCACCAATCGGTTGGGTGGGATGGGGCAGAAGTGGTGGGGTTTTGGGCAGACATGCAGGACACTAATCTCTGGCCATCCAAGTGGTGGCCAGCAGTCTCCAGGAAGCATTAAGAGGCCGTGACACTTAACCAGGTTCTTAATACACCCGTGCTAACCACGTGTCTCTCTCTTTCATCCTGCAAGAGGAGTACATCAGGATCATTGAGCTTGGTGAGCTAGCTGTATGCCTACAGAGAGCAAAGACGATGGAGGCGAGAGTGACTGAGGCTCCTGACTGTGCAGAGGCAGGAGCAGCAACCTCAGGAAGAAGGGGCGGCTCAGGCGCCCGCACATGCCGCCAAAGAGCCACAGCAAGCCTTTGCTGCCCTGTGCCTCAGGGTCAATAGATGCCGCCTTTCATTCTTGCAGATGACCATGAACCAATGTTGCCGAAGATTGTGCATGTCTAGGGAACCGGTCAGTCACATCTGCTAGCTACTGCAGGATTTGGCACTACGGGGACTTGGAGGGCGTCTACTACCAGTGACCATAAAAGTGACCATGGCACTCAATTTATATGCCTGTGACCTCTATGGGATCTCACAAGCCCCCACCCACAAATGCATCCATGAGGTCACAGATGCCATCCTTGCAAGGGCACACAACTTTGTGCATTTTGCCCAAGACCAGGACAGCCCAGATGCAAGAGCAATTGGATTTGCCCAGATCTCAGGTTTCCCACAGATTCATGTGATCAACTGCACTCACATGGTTCTCAGATCTCCAACGCAACACACGGTGAACTAAACTAATCGCAAGGGCTTCCATTTGCTGAACGTGCAGCTAGACTGTGACTATCAGAAACACATCCAGCATATGTGCGCATGGTTTCCAGTGAGTGCGCACCACTCTTAAATCTTCAGTCGGACACATATCCCTGAAGTCTTCCAGAATCCATAGAAGCTGCAGGGAAGGCTCCTCAGGGACAAGAGCTACCCGCAGAGGCCGTGGCTGATGACACCAGTATGGCGGCCTCAGAATGCAGCAGAGCGACGCTATAATGAGGCACATGCTGCAGCTTGCAATTTGGTGGGGCAGACCATCAGGATGCTGAAGTTGCAGCTCCAGTGTCTGGACCGGTCTGGTGGAGCCCTGCAATACAGTCCACAGAGGGTGTCACACATCATCGTTGACGACTGCACCCTTTGCAGCGCCAGGCTGTAATGGGGAGACGGTTGCCTGAGGAGGAAATGGAGGAGCTGCATGCCTCCTCTGATAAGGAGGATGCCAATGGGGAAGAGGGTTAGGAGGTCCTTGGAGGTGACAATGATGGTGATGAGGCCCTCACACTGGCCAGACAAGGCAGGTGTGCTTGAGAGGTCCTCACAGCTGCTAGGTTTGTAGAGGATGATGACGACATGCAGTGAGGAGACTGCCCTAAATAATATTGTGGGTTTGGGAAGATACTCCATGAAAACCCACCATTGCGGCCGGCAGATAAAACGTCATTTTACTTGCCTGCTATTGCACTTAGTGCAAACCTGAGACGATCCGCCCAATTTTACCATTGGCTGGTGAGTCTAAAACCAGGGGACATAATCTCAGGATAAGGGTAGGCTACTTAAGACTGAGATGATGAGGAATTTCTTCATTCAGAGGGTGATAAATCGTTGGAATTCTTTACCCCAAAGGGCTGTGGAAGCTCAATCATTGAGCAGGTTTAAACAGAAATTGATAGATTTCTGGAGACAAATGACATTAAGGGATATGGAGATAGTGCAGGAAATTGTCATTGTAAATGATCAGTCATGATCAAATTGAATGGCAGAGAAAGAACGATGGGCCAAATGGCCCATCCTGTTCCTATGTTCCTAATTACTGATGCTCTGTCAGGCATTTAAAAAAGGAGTGTAGGAGTAAAGGCAGGCTCTGAGTTATGATAATTCTATGTTGGTTGAATCCTGCTAATCCTAATTGTTACATTAGCACATTATTTGCTTTTGCTTTGGGTTAAGCACTTGTAATTTTGCAAATGTTTGTAATTGTGAAATATGAAAAGGTTACCTGCATAGTATACAATAAGCAATTTGTTAAAAGCAAAATACTGCAGATGCTGGAAATCTGAAACAAAAACAGAAGTAGCTGGAAAAACTCAGCGGGTCTGACAGCATCTGTGGAGAGGAAGACAGAGTTAATATTTCGAGTCCATATGACTCTTCATCAGAACTGAAGAGAAATAGAAATGAGGTGAAATATAAGCTGTTTAAGGGGGGGTGGGTCAGGTGGAGCTGGATAGAGGGCCAGTGATAGGCGGAGGCAAAGGGAGATTGCCAAAGATGTCATAGACAAGAGAATAAAGGGGTGTTGATGGTGGTGATATGAGCTAAAGGATGTGCTAATGGTGACATTAAGGGTAGAAAGCAGGATGAGCAAGTGCCAGATGGCCCTAGTGGGGGTGGAGTTGGGGGAAGGGATCGAAATAGGCTAAAAGGTGGAGATAAAACAATGGACGGAAATAAATTTAAAAATAGTAATAGAAATATGTGGGAAAAGAAAAAAATATAAAGAAAATAATAATTATTAGAAAAAAAGGGGATTGGAAATGGGGTGGGGATGGAGGAGAGAGTACATGATCTGAAGTTGTTGAATTCAATATTCAGTCCAGAATGCTGTAAAGTGCCTAATCGGAAAATGAGGTACTGTTCCTCCAGTTTGCATTGAGCTTCACTAGAACATTTCCCCCGGCCAAGGATGGACATGTGGGCATGAGAGCAGGGTGGTGTGTTGAAATGGCAAGCGACAGGGCGGTCTGGGTCATGCTTGTGGATAGACTGAAGGTGTTCCGCAAAGCGGTCACCCAGTCTGCGTTTGGTCTCTCCAATGTAGAGGAAACCGCATTGATAGCAGCGAATGCAGTAGACTAAGTTGAGGGAAGTGCAAGTGAAGTGCTGCTTCACTTGAAAGCAGTGTTTGGGCCCTTAGATGTTGAGGAGGGGGGGAAGTAAAGGGGCAAGTGTTGCATCTTCTGCGGTTGCATGGGAAGGTGCCGTGAGAGGGGGTTGAGGTGTAGGGAGTGATGGAGGAGAGGACCAGGGTGTCCCGGAGGGAACAGTCGCTACAGAATGCCGACAGGGGTGGGTGAAGGGATGATGTGTTTGGTGGTGGAATCATGGAGTTGGCAGAAATGGCGGAGGATGATCCTTTGAATGCGGAGGCTGGTGGGGTGAGAAGCGAGGAAAAGGGGGACTCTATCATGGTGCTGGGAGGGAGAGGAAGGTTTGAGGGTGAATGCACGGGGGATGGGCTGGACACGGTTGAGGGCCCTGTCAACTACTGTGAGTGGAAAACCTCGTTTAAGGAAGAAGGAAGACATGTCAGAAGAACTGTTTTGGAAAGTGGCATCATCAAAACAGATGTGACAGAGGCGAAGGAACTGAGAGAATGGGATGGAGTCCTTACAGGAAACAGGGTGTGAGAAGCTGTAGTCGAGGTAGCTGTGGGAGTCGGTAGGCTTGTAATGGATATTGGTGGACAGTCTATCACCAGAGATTGAGACAGAGGGGTCAAGGAAGGGAAGGAAAGCGTCAGTGATGGACCATGTGAAAATGATGGAGGGGTGCAAATTGGATACAAAATTAATAAATTTTTCCAAGTCTAGATGAGAGCATGAAGCAATACCGAAGTACCGGAGAAAGAGTTGTGGGAGGGGACCGGAGTAGGACTGGAACAAGTAATGTTCCACATACCCCATAAAGAGATAGGCATAACTGGGACCCAAGCCGGTACCCATAGCCACAACTTTTATTTGGAGGAAGTGAGACGAGTTTAAGGAGAAATTGTTCAGTGAGAGAACAAGTTCAGCCAGACGGAGGAGAGTGATGGTGGATGGTGATTGTTCGCTCCTCTATTCAAGGAAGAAGCAAAGAGCCCACAGACCATCCCAGTGAGGGTTGGAGGTGTAGAAGGATTGGATGTCCAAAGTGAAGAGGAGGCGGTTGGGGCCAGGGAACTGGAAATTATTGATATGATGTAGGGTGTCAGAGGAATAGCAAATGTAGGTGGGAAGAGACTGGACAAGGGGAAAGAGAATGGAGTCTAGATAGCAAGAAATTAGTTCCGTGGGGCAGGAACAGGCTGTCATGATTGGTCTGCCGTGACAGTCCTGTTTGTGGATTTTGGGTAGAAGGTAGAAGCGGGCCTTCTGAGGCTGGGAGACTATGAGGTTGGAAGCTATGGAGGGAAGATCTCCAGAGGAGATGAGGTCAGTGACAGTGCTGGAAACAATGGCTTGATGTTTAGTGGTGGGGTCATGGTCTGGGGGAGGTAGGAGGAAGTGTCTGAGAGCTGGCGCTCAGCCTCTGCGAGGTAGAGGTCAGTGCGCCAGACAACAGCACCACCCTTGTCAGCAGGTTTGATGACAAAGTCAGGATTGGACCTGAGAGAACGGAAGGCGGCAAGTTCAGAAAGAGACAGATTAGAATGGGTGATAGGAGCAGAGAAATTGAGATGATTGATGTCACGCTGACAGTTCTCAATGAAAAAGATCAAGAGCAGGTAAGAATCCAGAGGGAGGGATCCAGGTGGAGGGAGAATATTGGAGGCGGGTCAAAGGATCCATTGAACGTGGGGTAAGGACTCCTGCCCAAAGAAGTGAGCACGGAGACTAAGGCGGCAGAAGAAGAGTTCAGCATCATGCCGAGCCTGGAATTCATTGAGGTGAAGGCATAAGGGTATGAAACTGAGTTCTTTGCTGAGCACTGAACGTTCAGCATCAGAGAGGGAAAGGTCAGGGGATATAGTGAATGCATGGCCGGGGCTGGGATTAGAAGACCGGATGGGGTCAGAGGGATGGGCAGGGGTGGAGGATTCTGGATGGGCATTGGTGTTGATGAATTGTTGGAGCTTGTGTTCCTTTGCACCGGAAGGAAAGAGACAAAGTTTCTTATTAAGGCGTCGGATGAGACGAAGAATAAAATGAAACTGGGGGCAAGGACAGCTTAGAGATAGGGTGAGTTGGTGCTGCTGGAGGGAGAGGTCGAGTGTGTTCATATAGCAGTTCATGGCACTGAGTGTGGATCTCAGGATGCAACGAGAACAGCAGTCCGAGGAGTGTAGTATGTCCCGGAGATACCTGTAATCCTGGGTGGGTTCGAAATATGAGGGATGGAACTTCAGTTGGAATCCATGTGGGGTAAGTCGGAGATGGAGACAGTCACTGAGGAAGGAAATATGGCTGTGAAAGTGAGTTTTAGTAAACACCTTGTCAAACACCAGGAGAGAAATGGAAAGCAATGGAGGTGAACAGGGCAAAAGAGACAAACAGAAATCCTGTCGGAGAGAAGAGCAGTACTTCTTCAAGGTAGGCATTCCTGGAAGAGAAGTGGCAGTCAATTGAACACTAAGGTAAAAGCAAAATATTGCAGATGCTGGAAGTCTGAAACAAAAACAAAAATAGCTGGAAAAGCTCAGCAGGTCTGACAGCATCTGTGGAGAGGAAGACAGAGTTAACGTTTCGAGTCTGTATGACTCTTCATCAGAACTGAGGTGAAATATAAGCTGTTTAAGTGGGGTGGGACAGATGGAGCTGGATAGAGGGCCAATGATAGATGGAGGCAAAGGAGAGATTGCCAAAGATGTCATAGACAAGAGGACAAAGGGGTGTTGACAGTGGTGATATTAGCTAAAGGATGTGCCAATGGTGACATTAAGGGTAGAAAGCAGGATGAGCAAGTGCCAGATGGGCCTCGTGGGGGTGGAGTGGTTAAACTGCTTAGGAAAATAAGAACTTGCCATATTTCAAAACTATTTAAAAGAAACATTTCTTACAGTAAAGCTTTCTGTTTTTCAGGGATGGAAGTATCGTGGAATCTATGGTTTCAAAGCTTGTATTTTTTGTGACGGACCTAAATTGAAAAGGGAAACTGTGAAAGGAACTTATTGAATTGGATCAGCTCTTCAGATCCTCATTTTCTATCTCACCTGGGTTCCTCTTACCCTGCACACTTTCAGTCACACCAATTCTGTTCTGAACCTACACCTCTCTAAAAGGTGTGACTGAGGCCTGGAGCACACTGCCCACATACCTCTACCTTCTCTTGTGTGTTGAAGTGCCTCCAGTTCATTAAGTAAGCCAGAGACATCTACTATAGATGTGCTTGCTTGGGAGGCTCTTATTGTTGATAAATTCCAACATATTGCAGTCCAAACACACAACCTGGTCTGTCATATCTTGGTCTAGATTATTTATATCCACTTCCTAGTTTATAAGTACTTTTTCCCTTTTCTACATAGTTAATGCAATTTGAACACTGGGCAAGCAATTTAAGTACTTCCTACTCATAGCTTACACAAAGCATTGCAAGTATTTGACGAAAAAAACAGTACCTCCCCCTTGCATTCAGTGTGTACTCTCACCAAATTAGCAAACTGGACTTCAAATGTAGTAATCTCCGGATTACTCCCAGTGCCATGTGCAAGTAAGTGCAGAAATTGGAGGATCAGGCAGATGAATGCACGGCTGAACAGATGGTGCAGCAGGGACGGCTTTAGATTCCTGGAACACTGGGACTAGCTCTGGGGAAGATGGCACTCCTACAAGCCAGATGGTTTGCACCTAAACAGAGCTGGGACTGAATCTCTTGCAGGACATTTTGCTAGTGCTGTTGAGATGGCTTTAAACTAACTCGGCAGGGGTATGGGACTCAGGAGAGAATATTAGAGAAGAATACCAGGGTGCACAAAGTACTGGGAGAAATAGTATAGTGAGTAGTAAATTAATAGGTGGAGTCAGAGTAAGGGAGAAAGTCATGAAGTCTAAATCAGGGTTACTGTACATGTATGTGAATGCATAGAGCATAGTAAATAAGATTGTGGAGTTACAAGTGCAGATTGCCATGTGGAAATATTATATTGTAGTGATAACAGAGACCTCGCTCAAGGAAGGGCAGGATTGGGTGTTAAATATTCCTGGATACAAGGTGTTCAGAAAAGATAGGAAAGGAAGAAAAGGAGGAGACGTGGCAGTATTGGTTAAGGAGAACATTGCAGTGCTGGAGAAAGAGTATGTACCAGAGGGTTCAAAGGCAGAATCAATTTGGCTAGAGCTAAGGAACCAAAAGGGTGCAATTACATTGCACAGTATAGTCTAAAGACTGCCAACTAGTAGGAAGGCTGTAAGGAACAAATCTGCAGGGAAATTATAAAGAGATGCAAACATCATAAGAGTAGGTATAATGGGGGACTTTAATTACCCAAATGTAGACTGGAACAGTGGTAGTGTAAAGGGCAGAGAGGGGCAAGAGTTCCTAGATTGTGTTCAGGAGAATTTTCTACAGCAGTATGTGTCCAGTCCAACAAAAACAGATGCACTGTTGGACCTGATTCTTGGAAATCAGGTTGGACAAGTAAATCAAGTGTCAATGGGAGAACATTTAGGAGACAGTGATCATTGTATCGCAAGGTTTAGAATGACGGTAGAAAAGGACAACGTGCAATCCAGAGTAAGTACAATTAACTGGGGGAGAGATAACTTCAATGGGGTAAGAACAAAACTGGGCTGCATAGACTATAACCAAAGGTTGGTGGGAAAAGCTGCAGCTGAACAACGGGCTATTTTCAAAGAAGAAATGGTTCAGGCACAGTCAAGGTATATTCCCTCAAAAGGGAAAGGTAGGTCAAACAAATCCAGAGCTCCCTGGATGAAAAAGGAGACAGAAATTAAGATAAAGAAGAAAAAGTTTGCTTATGACAGGAACCGGGTAGAAAACACAATTGAGAACTGAGCAGAATACAGAAGGTTCAGAGGGAAGGTGAGAAAGCAAATAAGAGAAGCAAAGAGGGATTATGAGAAAAGATTGGCAGTCAACATAAGGGGGAATCTCAAAGTCTCCTATCGGCACACAAATGGTAAGAAGGTGATAAAAGGAGGAGTAGAGCCGATTAAGGGCCAAAAAGGGGATTTACACATTGGAAGCAGGGGGCATGGCTGAGGTGCTAAATTAATACTTTGCATCTGTCTTGAGCAAGGAAGCAGGTGCTATCAAGGTCACGGTGACACTAAAAGGGTTCAAAATTGATAAAGAGGAAGTCTTGGATAAACCGTCGGTACTTAAAGTTGGCAAGTCATCTGGACCAGATGAGATGCATCCAAGGATACTGAAGGAAGTAAGAATGGAAATTGCAGAGGCACTGCCTATAATCTTTCAGTCTTCCTTAGACTGAGGGGAGGTACCAGAGGACTGGAGAATTGCAAACATTACACCCTTGTTCAAAAAAGTTTGTAAGGATAAGCCGAGCAATTACAGACCAGTCAGTTTAACTTCAGTGATGGGGAAGCTTCTAGAGACAATTACTCAGGATAGAATTCGTAGTCACATGGAAAAATATGGGTTAATTAGGAAGAGGCAGCATGAAGAAATAACAGAGAGGGTTGATGAGGGTAATGCCGTTGATGTGGTGTACATGGACTTTCAAAAGGCATTCGATACAATACCACACAACAGTTGTAGCTCATGGAATAAAAGGGACAGTGGCAATGTGGATACAAAACTGTCTGAGTAATAGGAAACAGAGGGTGATTATCAATGGATATTTTTTAGACTGGTAGATGGTTTGTAGCGGAGTTCCCCAAGGATTAGTATTGGGAATCTTGCTTTTCTTGATATATATTAAAGATCTAGGTTTGGGTATGCAGGGGACAATTTCAAAGTTTGTGGATGATACAAAACTTGGAAGCATTGTAAACTGTGTAGAGGACAGTATAGAACTTCAAAGGACAAAGAAAAGTTGGTGGAAGAGGCAGGTAGGTGGCAGATAACGTTCAATGCAGAGAAGTGTGAGTTGATGCATTTTGGTAGGAAAAACATGGTGAGATATTATAAAATAAGGGTTACAATTCTTAAGGATATGAAGCATCAGAGGGACCTGGTCATATATGTGCATAGATCATCGAAGCTAGCTGGACAGGTGGGGAGAGCAGTTAATAAAGCATACGGTATCCTGGGATTTATTAATAGGGGCATAGAATATAAGAGTAGGGAGGTAATGCTGAGCTCATATAAAACACTAGTTAAACCTCAGCTGGAGTATTATGTACAGTTCTGGGTGTCAAACTAAGGGAAGAGTGTGGACGCATTGGAGTGAGTGCAGAAGAGGTTCACAAGAATGGTTCCAGGGATGAGAAACTTTAGTTATGAAGATAGATTGGAGAGGCTGAGACTGTTCTCCTAGGAGAGGAGTAGGCTAACAGGAGATCTGATAGAAGTGTTCAAAATCATAAGGGGGCTGGATAGAGCAGTTAGGGAGAATCTGTTCCCACTTATAAAAGGATCAAGAATGAGAGGGCACAGATTTAAAGTGATTTGCAAAAGAAGCAAATGTGATGTGAGAAAAAACTTTTTCACACAGTGAGTAGTTTGAGTCTAGAATGCACTGCCTGAAAGTATGGTGGAGGCAGGTTCAATCGAGGCACTTAAGAGGGCATTAGATGATTATTTGAATAGAAACAATGTGCAAGAATACGGGGAAAAGGCAGGAGAATGGCACTAAGTCAAAATGCTTATTTGGAGAGCCAGTGCAGACATGATGAACTGAATGCCCTCCTTCTGTAGCGTAACAATTCTGTGATTCTCTGTGATTCTGAAATTCCCAACTTTTGTACTGTTTATGTGGCACTCAGTTTATGACCTCTCTGTGTGATCACTCTAACATATTGCATGACAGTCACTGACACAAGTCCCTCTCCCTTGGAGGAGAAGATGGTGTGCATATGGAGGTGGCAGGAGCTAACCAGAGAACGCAGTGTATGCTTGCGTGCTCTAACTCTGTTGGAAGAGACAGTGCTGACCATTATTGGAAGGGACATTGCTAAGGCTGTGGCCAGTGAATGGACTGAGTCCATTGAAGATGATGGTATCCTCTTATCTAGTTTTGCTTTTCACATCTCACTTCCAATTCATCTCACAATCTCTTCTGAGTTATAATCTGCAGACAAATAAGCATGCATTTCTTACTTTCCCCTCTCACTTCACCACAACCTTAACTTTGTTTTTCCTTTTCAATTACTCCTGAAGTGCAAGCAAGCTAGGCAGTGGAGGAATACCAAGAAGAGAGTGATGATGAAGAAACACCATCATTTGATTTCACACTTACAGCCACCAGCCTAAATAGTGACATTGCACATACTTTTATGGATGATAGCATAAAAGCAAGATCTGTATGGTGATGCACTAGACGCAAACGTGTTGCAGGCAGGGCAAAATGCAAGGGTAGGACAATTTTGGCTTGCCAGAGGATGAGATCTTATAAGATACATATACAGCACAGGACTCAGATGAGGACATCAATAGGCCAGGCTACAGAGGCTGTTGGGCATATGCAACAAAATTCTTGGTACATTGGGAAATCTCTGGTCAATGTCAAGGAGCATAGAGGAATTGGTACCAACATAGCACAAGGCTTTGTGCAGAGCTTGGGACACTTCCTTTTCTGCATGGAACTGGTAACTAACTCCATCAACACACTTGTGGACACATCTATGATGAAGCATCTAATGGTTAATGTATTAGTTTCCATTCAGCACAAACAGCTTCCACCAAAACTTTGGGTGCTGCAGTGGAAGCTCAGCTTGCTGGCATGCAAATTAAAACTGCTGTCATTAAGGTTTTGGATACCAGTGTATCACAGCAGTTCAGCAATCTTCCCAAGGGGTTATTGGGATTGCTGAGGACAGCCCCAGGGTCTTGGCAGTGGTTGCATTGACCATGAACCCACTGTCCTTTCTCAGGAAGGCAACTGTCATGCCCAGTAAAGGCATATCATACTCATAAATTTAAATTTGGACTGTATTCAGAGTATACTTTTCTAGAACTGTCTGTTTTTTTAAAAATGGACTTTGAAAAGTTGTTAAGATAGCTGCCAACGGTCAGGTGATTTTTGCAACTTATGCATAGACTTAGGACTACCTCAAATCTCTGAAAATCTCCTAATTTAATGACCATGATGGAGTGCCTCCCCTTGAATGGACATACCAAAATTAAGCCATTTTTTGAATTCACACCTCCTATTGTTTGTGGACTTGCCTAAAAGTCAAAATGTACAGATTCCTCGATTCACTGTTTCCAAACTCAAAACTCAACAAACAGAGCTGTAGAGAAACTAAGTATGTGTGAATGGCCACCATCCATTCCCCATTGTGTAGCAATGGCTTCTAACTTTACTGCACACTCTTCTCCCCTCTCTTGTGTGTTGACGTGTCTCCAGTTCAATAACTAAGCCAGAAAGTTTCATTTATTACAATGGAAGTATGGATCACATGGTCACCTGATTGAAACTGTCTTCAGATAACCAGTTTTACTCACTCCAAGCACCAAAGAGAAACCACTCAGAGTGCAGACAACGCAGCAAGCAACAGCAAAGACAACATCAATGCCTTAAAACTAGAGACTGCAACATTGCAGAGTGTCCAAGCCTGTTCCTTTTCAAGTCCACCAGTACAGAAAACTCACCTCCTAGTAATAAGACTACAAGCAACTAACTCCATGGCCTACTGAAAGTCTACCTCTTCGAGGGAATCCTACAATGACCTAGATATACAACTTTGGTTATTGAATTCACCTAACTATACTTTAAGAGTGGAAAAGAACCTCTCCTTCACCAGGCCTACACCAGGACAAGCCAATCACATGACTTGTAAACTATGCCTATGTTTGTAACTTGTAAAAATTCATTATCCTCTTTAACTGTATCCTCCTCAAATATGAATGCTATGTGTATGTGAGTGGTAAGTTAGTGATGTAGCATTAGATTTCCAGGGTGAACTTACGAATAAATAACCCTATTCATTTAAACCCACAAATGTGTGCTGCTGGTTATCCATGTTGACTCTGCACTCTGATGTTAAGAAGCACAATCATCTTCCTTTTCAAGAAACACATTGCTTACAGAGAGTAAGGGAAGGGTACAGGAGTTTCCATTCTCTCTCATCCCTGTCCATAACTCAGCATTCATTCTACCATCAATGCTTTTGCTATTGCCTGCTGAGCCAGCTAGCCCATATTGCTGCTGCCCATGTCTGGATGGTACAATCTGCACTTGAGCCTTCCAAGTCCAGTGCTTCTCCTGATGGTCCTCCAAAGCCATCTGCAATCTCCTCCACTGAAAGTCAGTAGTCTTCCTACAATCATGCTGCAGTCACTGGGCTAGCACTAGGACAGGCAAAGGCATATGGCAGATAAGAACTTAGGGGATGCTGAAGGGTGATTAATTTAAGTTTGTATGTAATATGAATTGATTTCAGTTATACATTTGGTTCAGAATTTTTGTATTGTGTTAAGTTTTATTTTTACATTATGTCTGAGAGGAACATGTGATGCCCAATGACATAGGGAAGATAAAGAGTGGGATTGTTAGTGAATGAACAATTGTCATTGAGGCTACTCCAATACACTTGAATTAATTGTTCACGTGCAGCTAAAGTAGAAAGGGGCTGTCTATTGCAGTCTCCCTTCCTCTTCTGTCTTCTCCTCCTCAGTTTGTCACCTGATAAATGGTGACAAGGTCGGTTCTCTCAAGTTGGCGTAGTTGTCTTTGAGAGCAGCTCAACTGAGTTATGCAGTGAATACCTAGAACAGTCCAGACAGCATACCCATTGTTTCAACATGCTAATAGTCTGCTCTACCACCTTTCTTCTGACAGTATGGCTCTTGTTGTATGCATTCTGTGTATGAATGCATGGGTTTTGAGCAAAGTCGTCAGCAGATAGCTTTTGTCATCCAGTAACCACCATATTGTTTGCAATACAGCTGTGCAACAGATGGCTGCAGCATAAAAACATCATTACAGCTGTAGGATACAAGGCATTGGTTTGCCTGATGCATTGACTATGGTTGCACCAGCTGTAGGTTGGGGGAATGTCATCCTTTTTGATTCCAGTACATGGCAGAGTTGATTTGTGTTACTCACAAAGCAACGTGTGTTCTATTAATGGCAACCTGCACAAATTATTGACTCCTAGAACTATTTACAAATATACAGTGAAGGTATAGGAGCTGGCTCCATGCTTGCTGGTACACACGGCTCTGTCCAACATTAGACTGACCCTAGGTGTGGGTCATGTGCTCTCTAATATCAGTGTGTGGTCAGTACTGTACCCAGTCCCATGTTAACTCTGTGTCAGACCCTTAAACCACACTTCCCTCAAGTCATTATCCAATGTATTATAAGTAATCAATGTTACTTTATGCTTACATTGTTAATATTATCATACATTTACATTGTCATCGCAAATTATCAGTATCCCATTTCCATGCTTCCAGTCCTTGAAATCAAAAGTTCAAGCTGTCTGGAGGCCTTATAACCTTTTGTGTCTCATTTGCACTACTGTTGTAAAAATGGCAGGTTTTGTCACTGCTGGTTCTTCCAGTAGGTTGGAGGTTGTTCTGGCATCTGGTTATGTTCATCAATATCTCTCATGCACAGCGGGAACGGGTGGTCTGGAGATAAGTAGAGGACTCCTCTAGTTTCTTCATAATATGCATTCTGTGGTGCAAACCAGATAGGAGCGAAGTTGGTCCTCATTCTTTCTAATGACAGTACCTTCTCTCTAAAAGTCTTTTCATTTTTCTGTAATTATGGTGAATGCCTGGTGTGGTACCTTCTGTTGTATTTGGAAGAATGCTTCTGCCTGCAAATTTGCTCTCTTGCTTGGATATCCTGGTAATCCTTGGTTATCAACCCTGGTATAAGTTTTTTTGGCAGGATTGGATGCTGTGTGCAGGGCTTCCTGCTCATCAGGAGTTAGGATGGAGACAGGCCACATTGTAAAGGGTGGACCTGCATGTGAGTAATGCTGTGAGGAAATCCTCGTTCTTTTTTAGGAGGGCTTTTAATATACAGACCCCTTTTTCAGTCTTCCCATTTGACTGTGGGTATCCTGCGGAGCTGGTGGGGTAGTGGAAGCCTGATGTGGTGACAAAGTATACAAAGTACTCATTTGAAAATTGTGGGCTATTACCGGACATCATCTCATCTGGGATGCCACGGTTCACGAATATCTTGTATCGTATCTTAATTACTTCATCCATGGTAGGTTGTTTATAGTTGATTCACCTCAACTCATCTGGAGAAGTAGTCCACCACTATAAGGAACAATTTGCTGTTGAATATGAACAGGTCAATGCCTAGCCTCTCCCATGGCCTGGTTGGGAATTGAGTGGAATGAGGGGCTCTTTTTGGTCATGCCTGTGCAACACACACACCTGGCAATTTTCAATGGTTTCAACGGCGATCAGAGGTGAGCTGACAAGATGGATACAGAATTGGCTTGGTCATAGAAGACAGAGGATAGCAATGGAAGGGTGCTTTTCTGAATGGAGAGCTGTGACTAGTGGTGTTCCGCAGGGATCAGTGCTGGGGCCTTTGCTGTTTGTAGTATATGTAAATGATTTGGAGGAAAACGTAACTGGGCTAATTAGTAATTAATAAGTTTGCAGGCGACACTAAGGTTGGAGGAGTTGCAGATAGTGAAGAGGATGTCAAAGGATACAACGGGATATAGATCAGTTGGAAACTTGGGCGGAGAAATGGCTGATGGAGTTTAATCCGGACAAATGCGAGGTAATGCATTTTGGAAGGTCTAATACAGGTAGGAATTAAACAGTAAATGGCAGAACTCTTAAGTGCTTCGACAGGCAGAGGGATCTGGGTGTACAGGTCTACAGGTCACTGAGAGTGGCAACACAGGTGGATAAGGTAGTCAGGAAGGCATATGGCATGCTTGCCTTCATCGGTAAGGGTATTGAGTATAAAAGCTGGGAAGTCATGCTGCAACTGTATAGAACCTTGGTTAGGCCACACTTGGAATATTGCCTGCAATTCTGGTCGCCACATTACCAGAAGGATATGGAGAGGGTGCAGAGGAGGATGCTGCCTGGTCTGGAGGTTATTAGCTAAGAGGAGAGGTTGGAGAAACTCGGATTGTTCTCACTAGAGTGAGAGATTGATAGAAGTTTACAAAATTATGAGTGGCATGGACAGAGTAGGTAGTCAGAAGTATTTTCCCAGGGTGGAAGGGTCAATTACTAGGGAACATAGATTTAAGGTGAGAGGAGAAAACTTTAGAGGAGATGTGCGGGGCAAGTTTTTTACGCAGAGGGTAGTGAGTGTCTGGAGTTTGCTGCCAGAGGAGGTGGTGGAAGCAGGTACGAAAGTGGTGTTTAAGAGGCAGCTTGACAAATACATGAATAGGATGGGAATAGAGAGATACTGACCCCAGAAGTGCAAAATGGTTTTAGTTTGACGGGCAATATGATCGGCGCAGGCTTGGAGGGCCAAAGGGCCTGTTCCTGTGCTGTACTTTTCTTTGTTCTTTGTTAATCACTTGGAAATGCCTGGCCACTAGGCAGTGGATTGGGCCTGTGCTCTGCACTTGGTGACGCCCAGGTGGCCCTGGCCACTGGGAGACTGGGATGACAAGCCAATCATCGTAGTCCAGAAAGTCATATATAATTGTAACATTTTTGTTGCTCAAACCAAGTTTTCATGGTCCCTCCATTTGATCTCTGCTGAGGCCATCCTTGTTGGCAGTATCTGCAGATGCAGGCACAATCCTCATCACGCATTTGATGGAGTTTACTTACGATCGTTGGCAAGTGTGTCCTTGTCAATTGGGAGTATATCTCCAGTTGTTCGATATGATTGACATCCTGTTGTGTTGGGATGCCCACTGTGGCTTCTGAAAGTGTGTCTGCTGCTGTCTGATGTTTTATCCAGGACATATATGGTCTTATAGTTGAAACTCATGAGGCACAGGTGAAGCTTCTGGATTCTGGGTAACATCTTAGCTAGCTCTTTCTAATCCAATAAGGAGGCTAGTGGCTTGTCGTCTGTTTCAATTGTAACCTTGAGGCCGATGATATAGTCTGAAAAATTCCCGCATGCCCACATGACTGCGAGGGCTTCCTTTTCAATGACAGCATACTTTATCTCTATGCCTAACAGCCCTCTGGACGTGTAGTACATGCGTCAGCAACTTCGACCCAGTGTTCCTGGAATTGGACAGCTCCAAGGCCTGTGAATGAAACTACCACTACTGTGGTGATGGGCAAAGTTGGGTCATTGTGGGCCGGCATCACCTTGAAGCGAGTGAATACTTGTTCTTGAAGTGAGTCCCAACACCATGCTTGGTCTTTCTTACATAGATACCTCAAGGGTTTTGTAATCTCTGCTAAATTCAGTAAAGATTTTGTCAGCTGGTTCACCATTCTCAAGAGTTGCTGGAGGTCTGGACTTGAGGATGGGGTTGGGAGCTAGCTGATAGTCTTGGTTTTTTGTGGGTCTGCCATGATGCCTTTATTGCTGATGATGTGGCCCAGGAATTGAACTGATGTTTTGGAAACTCACATTTGTCATTCAGCATCAGCCCCGTTTCCTACAGGCACCCTAGGACTGCTGTGATGTTGTCACGTTCTTGTCACCTTCATCCACCATTGCAGCATGAACCACTACATCGTCCATGTGGCAAGTGGCCCCCTGAAGGCACTGCCAAATGGCTGACATCATACGTTGGAATATGTCTGGCACCGACATGATTCCAATCAGTAGGCAGTTAAAACAGAATCTGTTGAAGGGGGTAATAAGTGTTGTCAGCAGCCTGGACCCTTCATCAATAGAGAGTTGCCAAAAGCCACTGTTTATATACAGTTTTGAAAATATCATGCTCTTTGAGAGTTTAGTTAGGCTTTCTCTGCCTATGGCCTTAATGAGCTGTGTCAACTTGACACTCTTACGGATGGACCCATTCGGTTTTGGGACTGGGATCATCCTGGAACACCATGCAGTTGTTTGTGTGACTGCGGAAACGACTCCCATGTTTGTCATCTCATCCAGTTGCTGCTAAATGGGCTTCATGAATGGATGGGGGATCTTATGTGGTGTGAATAGGCACATGGGTTTTGCATTCTCTCTCAGCATTTTTCAGTTACCCTAATCCTGGAAAGTGTTTCGGGAATTCACATTTGTACTTGAAGCCAGGCCTTTGCTGACTGATTGCGCCAATCTTCTATAACAGGTTAAGTTCAGCACAGGATTTGCGACTTAGTAATGGGTGGCCCTGATTGTGAATCACAAAGAGGGTCTCACAGTTTGTTTTATTCTTGTATCTCAGTGCTGCCTGCAGGGTGCCTTTCACCAGGCTTTAAGCCTCCTGTCCCTTATCGGGTTGTCATGAATGGTGTCAGTCAATGGGTCACCAGCCATGATTCTTTGTCCAACAGGACTGTTATGTTGGCTCCTGAGTCTAGTTTAAAATTTGTTAAATGGTCATTGGCTGAAATGTCCGCATTTTGAAATGAGAAATCAAGATCTTTGTTCTCACCATGAAGTATGATTGCGTCTCTCTGGGCTGGCAGTGTTAATCTCATGGTGATCTTTGGGCCTTCTGTGCATTTCAGAGTTTCGCCTTCCAGGGTTTGCTGTAGTCTCTAATCCTGTTGCACTGAAAGCACTTGGCTGAGATTGCAGGAAACTGATCTCGCCTGTGGAGGCGCTTTGCTCCACAACATTGGCATGGTCGCTCTGCTGTCCAGGTCAGGTGTTTCTTTTCCTGGCCTGCGGTGCCCCTATGTCTTTGTTGCTTAACTAGCTGAACTGTGAGTTGACCTCTGCACCACAATTTATTTTCTCCTATTAAAATGGTTCTGTGCTGCTCAGAGTCCAGATTTCCAAAGTATCTGGATTGCCTTTTCCAGGGTTAGATCTTCCTTTGCTTCCGTGAGGTCTGAGAATGCATCATCCATTACTCCTACCACTATTCTGTCTCTGAAGAGTTCAGATATTAAGTCTTCATATTTGCAACCTTCTGCCATCCCATACAGATCATTGATGAATGAATTTATAGGTTCTCCAGACTGCTGTGCTCACTTGTTAAAATTAGCTCTTTTGAGTATTATATTGCTTCATAGATCAAAGTAAGCGTTGAAAAATTTTAGTACTTCTTCAAACTTAGCAGATGATTAATTGATTCCCTGTCGTGCAATGAAGTTTCACATGATGGGGCCTACTGAGTAAAGCAGTGCGTTAACCTGCTCTGCTTCATTTTGTCAAAACCTGAAGCAATGCTGCACCTTAAGAAGCTTTTCCTCAAGTCCCCAATTATGTGATTGAGCTGGGCCTCGAGTTAGTCCAATTTGATTTGGAACTGTGGAATTCTGATCCATGGTCATATTTTTTAAAAGTGTGGGTTCTGCTTTAAGAATTTTCTGAATTTCAAGATAGCATCATCGTTCACTTGGAGACAAAGGATTTCCTGTACACAACGGTTTTGGTGGGCTCCACTACAATGGTTATTGCGCTCAGTTTGCAAAAAGCAATTTCAACAACGGCTGCCTAGATCGACGGCCTGCAGAGTTCTCTTGCTCAGCATTTTACTTTAAGTTATGAATTTGTCAAATCCTGGCTTTTGCTTTCCTTCAGCTGAGTTTAGAAGTCATAATTCACCCGGATTATTTAATTCTTTACTTTTTCTGTTTCGGAGCAAGTTTGGATGCCACGTGATCAGGTGCCAACTCAGAGATTGTGTTTTAGTGACGGGGTTTTTCAAACTGCACTTCTGAGTCTAAATTATTTAAACATTTCTCAGGACTTGTTGTAGCCTGGGGTTTTAAAAGATTTAGCTCATCACAGGATTAGAAGCTGGATCCAAAGGTGATTCAATGGCGTCTTCTGCTGCAGTAAGAAACTTTAAATTTCTGTCTCTAGTTTCCAAGCCTTTTTTTAGAACTTTCATGCCAATTTTTCTTCTGTCCTCTGCTTCTGGAACTTCTTTTCAGGTTAGACTACACTGCCAAATTTTTTCTCAGTCTTCCGGCATTTTAGTTTCTCTCTCCATTTTCTGCAAGGTCTCGGGTTTTTCCACAGCTGCCATCATGTTGTAATGTGCTGGTTATAGTTTGGTAGGTCTGAAGAAGGCTTCGCAGTAATACAAAAACAGAATTACCTGGAAAAACTCAGCAGGTCTGGCAGCATTGGCGGAGAAGAAAAAAGTTGACGTATCGAGTCCTCATGACCCTTCAACAGAACTGAATGAATCTTAGGAAGGGGTGAAATATAATTTGGTTTAAGGTGGAGGCTGGGGGGGTGCGGTGGGTTGATGTGGTTGTAGGGACAAGCAAGCAGTGATAAGAGCAGATAATCAAAAGATGTCACAGACACAAGAACAAAAGAATACAGAGGCATTGAAGGTGGTGATATTATCTAAACAAATGTGCTAATTAAGAATGGATGGTAGGGCACTCAAGGTACAGCTCTAGTGGGGGTGGGGTGAAAAGGCTAGCAGGGCATAAAAGATTTAAAAATAATGGAAATAGGTGGGAAAAAAAATCTATATAAATTATTGGAAAAAAGAAAAGGAAGGGGGAAGAAACAGAAAGGGGGTGGGGACGGCAGACGAGTTCAAGATCTAAAGTTGTTGAATTCAACATTCAGTCTGGAAGGCTGTAAAGTGCCTAGTCGGAAGATGAGGTGCTGTTCCTCCAGTTTGCGTTGGGCTTCACTGGAACAATGCAGCAAGCCAAGGACAGACATGTGGGCAAAAGAGCAGGGTGGAGTGTTAAAAAGGCAAGCGACAGGGAGATTTGGGTCATTCTTGTGGACAGACCGCAGGTGTTCTGTAAAGCGGTCGCCCGGTTTACGTTTGGTCTCTCCAATGTAGAGGACACCGCATTGGGAGCAACGAATGCAGTAGACTAAGTTGGGTGAAATGCAAGTGAAATTCTGCTTCACTTGAAAGGAGTATTTGGGCTCTTGGACGGTGAGGAGCGAGGAAGTGAAGGGGCAGGTGTTGCATCTTTTATGTGGGCATGGGGAGGTGCCATAGGTGGGGGTTGAGGAGTAGGGGGTGATGGAGGAGTGGACCAGGGTGTCCCAGAGGGAACGATCGCTATGGAATGCCGCCGGGGGGGGGGGGTGAAGGGAAGATGTGTTTGGTGGTGGCATCATGCTGGAGTTGTCAGAAATGGCGGAGGATGTTCCTTTGAATGCGGAGGCTGATGGGGTGATAAGTGAGGACAAGGGGGACCCTATCATGTTTCTGGGAGGGAGGAGAAGGCGTGAGGGTGGATGCGTGGGAGATGGGCCAGACATGGTTGAGGGCCCTGTCAATGACAGTGGGTGGAAAACCTCAGTTAAGGAAGAAGGAGGACATGTCGGAGGAACTGTTTTTGAAGGTAGCATCATCAGAACAGATGTGACAGAGGCAAAGGAGCTGAGAGAATGGATTGGGGTCCTTACAGGAAGCGGGGTGTGAGGAGCTATAGTCGAGCTAGCTGTGGGTGTCGGTAGGGTTGTAATGGATATTGGTGGACAGTCGATCACCAGAGATTAAGACAGAGAGGTCAAGGAAGGGAAGGGAAGTGTCAGAGATGGACCATGTGAAAATGATGGAGGGGTGGAGATTGGAAGCAAAATTAATAAAATTTTCTAAGTCCCGACGAGAGCATGAAGCAGCACCGAAGTAATCATCGATGTACCGGAGAAAGAGTTGTAGAAGGGGGCCGGAGTAGGACTGTAACAAGGAATGTTCCACATACCCCATAAAGAGACAGGCATAGCTGGGGCCCATGTGGGTACCCCTAGCCACACCTTTTATTTGGAGGAAGTGAGAGGAGTTGAAGGAGAAATTGTTCAGTGTGAGAACAAGTTCAGCCAGACGGAGGAGAGTAGTGGTGGAAGGGGATTGTTTGGGCCTCTGTTCAAGGAGGAAGCTAAGGGCCCTCAGTCCATCCTGGTGGGGGATGGAGGTGTAGAGGGATTGGACGTCCATGGTGAAGAGGAAGCAGTTGGGGCCAGGGAACTGGAATTTGTTGATGTGACGTAAGGTGTCAGAGGAATCACGGATGCAGGTGGGAAGGGACTGGACAAGGGGAGAGAGAAGGGAGTCAAGATAACGAGAAATGAGTTCCGTGGGGCAGGATCAAGCTGACACGATCGGTCTACCGGGACAGTTCTGTTTGTGGATTTTGGGTAGGAGGTAGAAGCGGGCCGTCCGAGG
Organism: Carcharodon carcharias; assembly: GCF_017639515.1. Classification (NCBI taxonomy): domain Eukaryota; kingdom Metazoa; phylum Chordata; class Chondrichthyes; order Lamniformes; family Lamnidae; genus Carcharodon; species Carcharodon carcharias. The sequence continues at coordinate 85,599,423 of NC_054476.1, read as the reverse complement.
TTGGGTGACTATCAGGTTGGAAGCTGTGGGAGGAAGAACTCCAGAGGAGATGAGGTCAGTGACAGTCCTGGAAACAATGGCTTGATGTTCAGTGGTGGGGTCATGGTCCAGGGAGAGGTAGGAGGAAGTGTCTGCGAGTTGACGCTCAGCCTCCGTGAGGTAGAGGTCAGTGCGCCAGACAACAACAGCACCACCCTTGTCAGCGGGTTTGATGACAATGTTGGGGTGGGACCTGAGAGAACGGAGTGCAGTAAGTTCAGAGAGAGACAGATTAGAATGGGCGAGAGGAGCAGAGAAATTAAGATGACGAATGTCGCGCCGACAGTTCTCAATGAAAAGATCAAGAGAAAGTAAGAATCCAGAGGGAGGGGTCCAGGTGGAGGGAGAATACTGGAGGTGGGTGAAAGGATCCGTTGAACGGGGAGAGGACTCCTGCCCAAAGAAGTGAACACGGAGATGAAGACGGCGGAAGAAGAGTTCAGCATCGTGCTGAGCCCAAAATTCATTGAGATGAGGGCGTAAGGGTATGAAACTAAGTCCTTTGCTGAGCACTGAACGTTCAGCGTCGGAGAGGGGAAGGTCAGGGGGTATAGTGAATACACGGCCGGGGCTGGGATTGGAATATGGGGTGGAGACGGAGGGACAAGCAGGGGTGGAGTGTCCTAGATGGGTGTTGGTGTCGATGAGTTGGAGCTTGCGTTCCTTAGCACTTGAGAGAAAGAGAAAAAGTTTCTTGTTGAGGCGTCGGATGAGACAAAGAATAAAATGAAACTGGGGGCACGCGCAGCTTTGAAAAAGGGTGCGGCTGTGCTGCCGGAGGGAGAGGTCAAGTGTGTTCATATGGCGGCGCATGGCACTGAGTGTGGATCTCAGAGTGTGACGGGAACAGCAGTCCGAAAAACGTTTTATGTCCCGGAGATACCTGTAATCCTGGGTGGGTTCGAAACAAGAGGGATGGAATTTCAGTTGAAATCCACATGGAGATTGAGACAGTCACTGAGAAAGGAGATATGGCTGTGAAAGCGGGTTTTAGTAAACACCTTGTCAAACACCAGGAGACAAATGGAAAGCAATGAAGGTGAACAAGGCAAAAGAGAGATACGGAAATCTTGTCGCAGAGTAACAGAACTTCTTCAAGGTAGACATTCTTATAAGAGAAGTGGCAGTCAATTAAACAAAGAGATAAAAAAAAACTGCGGATGCTGGAAATCCAAAACAAAAACAGAATTGGCTGGAAAAATTCAGCAGGTCTGGCAGCATCGGCGGAGAAGAAAAGAGTTGACGATTCGCGTCCTCATGACCCTTTAACAGAACTGAGTGAATCGTAGGAAAGAGGTGAAATATAAGCTGGTTTAAGGTGGAGTTGGGCGGGGGGGAGAGAGAAGTTGGGGGGGGGGCGCCGTTGGTGTGGTTGTAGGGACGAGCAAGCAGTGATAGGAGCAGATAATCAAAAGATGTCACAGACAAAAGAACAAAAGAACACAGAGGCGTTGAAGGTGGTGATATTATCTAAACAAATGGGCTAATTAAGAATGGATGGGAGGGCACTTAAGGTACAGCTCTAGTGGGGGTGGGGTGGAAAGGCTAGCAGGGCATAAAAGATTTAAAAATAATGAAAATAGGTGGGAAAAGAAAAATCTATATAAATTATTGGAAAAAAAGGAGTGTTTGGGACCCCTACTCCTCAACCCCCACCTATGGCACCTCCCCATGCCCACGCAAAAGATGCAACACCTGCCCCTTCACTTCCTCTCTCCTCACCGTCCAAGGGCCCAAACATTCCTTTCAAATGAAGCAGCATTTCACTTGCATTTCCCCCAACTTAGTCTATTGCATTCGTTGCTCCCAATGCGGTCTCCTCTACATTGGAGAGACCAAACGTAAACTGGGCGACCGCTTTGCAGAACACCTGCGGTCTGTCCGCAAGAATGACCCAAACCTCCCTGTCGCTTGCCATTTTAACACTCCACCCTGCTCTCTTGCCCACATGTCTGTCCTTGGCTTGCTGCATTGTTCCAGTGAAGCCCAACGCAAACTGGAGGAACAGCACCTCATCTTCCGACTAGGCACTTTACAGCCTTCCGGACTGAATATTGAATTCACCAACTTTAGTTCTTGACCTCCCTCCTCCATCCCCACCCCCTTTCTGTTTCTTCCCCCTTCCTTTTGTTTTTTCCAATAATTTATATGGATTTTACTTTTCCCACCTATTTCCAATATTTTAAAATCTTTTATACCCTGCTAGCCTTTCCACCCCACCCCCACTAGAGCTGTACCTTGAGTGCCCTACCATCCATTCTTAATTAGCACATTCGTTTAGATAATATCACCACCTTCAACGCCTGTGTTCTTTTATTCTTTTGTCTGTGACATCTTTTGATTATCTGCTCCTATCACTGCTTGCTTGTCCCTACAACCACACCACCCCCCACCCACTTCTTCCTGCCCCGCCCCCCACCTTAAACCAGCTTATATTTCACTTCTTTCCTAAGATTCATTCAGTTCTGTTGAAGGGTCATGAGGTCTCAAAACGTCAACTCTTTTCTTCTCCGCCGATGCTGCCAGACCTGCTGAGTTTTTCAAGGTAATTCTGTTTTTGTTTTGGATTTCCAGCATCCGCAGTTTTTTGTTTTTATCTCTTCACAGTAATACATTGGTTAACTGTAAGTCTTTATTGACTCGTAGAACTATTTACAAATGTACAGTAAATGGGACAATGTAGGAGCTGTCTCATTGCTTGCTGGTACACAAGGCTCTGTACAACACTAGACTGACCCTAGATGCAGGTCATGTGCTCTCTTACATCACTGTGTACTCAGTCCCACATTAACCCTATATGTGCCAGACCCTTATACTACAGTTGGAACCCCCTGATTTCAGCATTACATTGGGTTCCCTGGTTTTCCTGTGCCTTCTCAATTAAGCCCTCAGAATAACATAACAACTTTGCTCTGCTTCTCACCTTCACCGCATGCTCCACAACACTTTGAGGAACAGTTCTGTTCCTTTCATTTCTTTTTTGCGATGTCGAGGGCTTTGCAATGCTGTCACCGATATAGCAGCTCAAAAATGAAAAGTGTAGGCCTCCTTTACTGCAAACATGAGATACAGCCATGACATATACCAGTTTCTGCCTTCTTAATCCAAAACAATTTTTAGTTTACTCTTGAAATTCTGCTTTTGAAAAATGTTTGAGGATGGTACATTTAGGTCCTACAATGCTTAATGTCGGGCAGGATACAGAGGTCTTTTATCAGTTTTGGACATAAAGTGAGTTCTTTGGTCCATTAGAACTCATTTGGAATCCGAACCCTGGAAAACACCTCCACATTCCTCTTCCAAACCCACTCTTCCGGAGTCTGCCCTGAACAAAATCTATATTAAGTCACTTATAACTACACCTTAAGTCCAAAGGGTGCAGATTTAAACATCTATGGCAAACAACTGGTTTAACCATCCACCACCACATCTGGTTGGATCATAAAGCACTGCTGTGTTCTGTTCTCCTTTGCTAAAACAACCATAAACAACATGCATTCATGCAGCACCTTTGCTATGATCACTGTAGGGATCTGTAAGCAAAAAGAACCAGATTTACTGAACAATCCCCAAATAATCAAAGAGATCATCAAACATGCAAGATTTTATTTTTTGTAACATGGACTTTAACGTGAGTCAAGATCAATATAGATTAAATGTAAATTACAGGCAAATCATGGTCAGTAGGAACTATAAATTACACATGGAAGAGCAGACACAACACAGTCTATCTTACTGGTTTTCCAGGCAGTCCACTTTGCCTGAATGATACTAGTTTTAGCCACATAGTTCTTGCAAACAGAATTCCAGTCCCCTTCCTTCAAGGACTTAGCCGATTCTCTACAGGTAGCAGCTACTGTGTAAATAGGGTTCCACCCTTGCAATCATACCTGTATGGTACACATATTTCTGGAACCTCCTCAATCCTCAGCTCCTGTTGATCATAGTAGTGTGGATATATCAGAACTGCCTTCTCTCTCCAGCTCTTCCCATTTACTCTGTGTCTACCTGCCACATCTGTTTCTTAAATTCCTTCTGGGTCAAAGGTCCTCACCTCCTTAACATAAAAAAATGTACTACACTGCTTCAGAGGAATAAAATTTGACACTGTGTCACATAAGGGACTATTCCGCAGAGGATCAAAATCTTTGTCAAAGAGGTAGGTTTTAAGAAGTGTCCCAAAAGAGTAAAAGGAGGTAGAGAGATGAAGGTAAAGGGAGGGAATTCCAGAGCTTCAGGTCTCAGAAGTTGGAGGCACAGCTGTCAATAGTGAAGCGATTAAAATCAAAGATGCATAAGAAGCAAGAATTACAGGGATAGGGAAGAATTAAGCAATGGAGTGGTCTGTAAACAAAGCTGAGATTTTTTTAAAAATGTTGATTAATCAGGAGTTAATGTTGGTCAGCGGGCATCAGGGTGATGAGTGATCAGGGACTTGAAGTGAGTTAAGAATTTTGGCTGCATCCAACATTGATCATGCAGAAGACAGCGCATTTACCTGGTTGCATTTAAAAGTGTTTGACTCTGATGCAGCATCCTGCAGAACTCACTCAGCAGAGGAAGCCATGGAGAGACCTGCAAAGAGAATTAGCGCAGAAGGCATGCTCCTTTTTTACAACACTAGCTACCATATGATAAGTTTAAAGGTACAGTTTGAATGTAATCGGATGAATGAGTGAGTGAATGAATGGGTGAATGAGTGAGGTAGGTAGATGGGTAGGGTGGATAAGTGGGTGGGTGATGAGGTGGGTAGGTGTGTAGATGAATAGGGGGTGAGGTGGGTGGGTTAGATGGTGATATGAGTAAGTGAGTGAGGTGGGTAAATGGGGTACGGGGATATGCAGGGTAGAGGGGTCGGGGTAAGTAGGTCAGTGTGGTAGTGGGTAAGTGGGGAAAGGGTGGGTAAGTATGGTGAGTATAGGATAAGTGGGTGAGGTGGGTAAGTGGATTGTAGGGTCAGGATGGAGAAGTAGGTGAATAGTTGGGTTGAGGGTTTCTTGGTCGGGTTTGAATTGTGGGGGGTGATTAGTGAGGTCAGGTCGGGATGGTAGTCAGGTAATGGGGAGGTAGTTGTGTTGGAGAGCTGCCCAAGCATAGCCCTTTGTAATCCACTTGAAACCTTCTACAACTTGACAACATTGCAGTTGACCAGGTGACCCCTGGCAGCCATATTAAATATCCAATAATGTCCATTTTTCAAAGAAAGTATTGCCATGGACAGGAGAGAGAGACAGACTGAACTTCCCTAATTCTCCTAACAATCTTTCTGTAATCAGAGTGGTTTAATTTTGATAAGACTGAAAGGTGTTTCCTAAGCCCCATTTATGTGTAATCAGTTCTTTTTTCAAAGTTACTAGCAACAGACTTCCTTGAATGTTTTAAAGAGGAACGTTATTTATTCTTACACTATGCTGGAAAATGTATGTCACTAGTATAAGCACACACCATACACCCAAGAAAGAGTACAGTAACAGAAAAGAGCTTCACTTCTACAGATATTAGAACCTAAAAGAATAGTTCACATGAATATCAGAGTCTTAGTGAAAGGGGTTTTTCCACTCAGGAGTTAATCCAAGGTGAGTCCAGGATTTCGTGGAATTTTCTTTGGAATAAGAGATGTGCAGCAAGTTGAGAAAGGCAGCCTTGATAATACTTCTAGCCAAAGGGCCAGTTTGCTTTTCCAGGAAAATGCAGAATCTTCCAGAGAACAGGTTTCAAGGAGGCTTTAAACTTTGGGCATTGTGACTTGGTAAAAAGATTAGATGTTAATAACCAAATTTCTGCAGTGATGGTACATCTGCATTCTGCAGTGCTCTCTCTGTTTTTCGCAAGCAAGCAGGACTTATAATTAAGACTTTCAGAAAAGAAAGTGTTTTGGTTAGGTGATGACTGGCCATTGATACATAATGGGAAGCAATCCTGTTCATATTAATGAAGTAGCTTCCACTTCCCATGGTCAAAACCATCGACATACAATGGAGAAAAATAGGAGTTCTTAGCACTTACTCGTACATAATCAGTTGTGGTAGCTCCCCTTTGTTACCTGGCATTTCTGAAAACAGGATGTCTGAGACATTATTGTCCTTGCTGTTTTGGAGTGAGCCTTGATAATGATAGTGACATTCCTCAAGGCTGTGGTCATTGTAATCCACTTTTAGAAGCTTCCAGGAGTTTGGCCAATTTGTCGTTCCAAAAAGTCAGGTGATCTGTGGCAGCCATTTTAAAAGTCCAATCATGTTCATTTTTAAAAGAAAGTACATTTTTAACAATTTGTAATATTCTCACATCTGCTCAATATGACAGTAAAGTTTTTGAAAAAATGTAATATCTTCATGTCTGCCCAGGCATGACACTGATCCTCCTGTTAGTTGTTTATTTGTCCACTACCATTCACAGCTAGCTATAACAGGACTGTAAAACTTTGATCTGATATGTTGGGCTGAATAATATGAGACGGATGGCCCATACCCCTGGAAATAAAGTCGGCATGGAGATGACCTGCTCCACGTTAGCTCATTCCACAGCCATAAGGTGCTGTGGATGGGCTTAATGAGGGCCTCCTGGGATTCTGCCCCTCACTGGGGAGGAAGTCCCGCCCTCTGGAGCTGCTAGCCAATTGGCTTCCACTGTTTAATGTGAATGTGTTCCTTCACCTTCACCAGATTTGCACCTCATTTTTAGGTGTGCCTGGTGTTACTTCCAGCATGCCCTCCTGCACTGCTCATTGATTGGGAGGAAGTGGAGCAACTATTGGAGCCAAGGAAAGTACTTCATTTGGCACACAGCATCTATTCAAGTCACCTGGACTGAAGACTCCAGAGTGGCTGTTTAAAAGAGTCTTCTGGTTAACTATATACAATAAGTGTACTGGTTCTATGCATCCTGTCCAGAATGTTAGCTATGTAAACTCAGGTATCACCCTCATGCTCTGTTAGGCCCTCCCTCTCTCTCCCAATAATTGAGTTGTTCTTCAAAAGGCGGCTGGTGGAACAACTGGCAAAGTTGGCATGAGGACACCAGAGTATTTTTGTAGCCATTGGCTATACTGCATGATATCCCAAGGAGATTCTACTAAGGAACATAACCACTAAACCCTGTGTGAATTGGTGAAGTTGTTTACCAGAGTTGTATCCCAGAGAAGATCTTAATGGACCAGTGACTTCCATTGTGTCCAATGTGGCAACAGCAACTTGCATTTATAAAGCACCTTAATGTTCCAGGATGCTTAACAAGTGTTAATACCTAATATTGACATCAAGCCACAGGAGATATCAGCTTGATCAGAGAAATTTTTAAAGGAGCATCTTAGAGAGAGTTATTTCAGGAAGAAATTCCAGAATTCAGGGCTGTATCACTAAAAGTACAGCTGCCATTGATGAAACAATTAAAATAGAGTTTGCAAAATGCCAGGGTTGAATGAACACAGAGATCTAGAAGGTTTGTAGGGCTAGAGGAGGTTAAAGTAAGGAGAGCAAGACCATAGAGGGATTTAAAAAATATAAAGAGGATTTTAAAATTTAGACACTGATTTTTTGGGAGCAAGTGTGGGTCAGCAAGCACAGGGGCGATGGATGAACAGGATTTCATGTGATAAAAACAAAAAACTGCGGATGCTGGAAATCCAAAACAAAAATAGAATTACCTGGAAAAACTCAGCAGGTCTGGCAGCATCGGTGGAGAAGAAAAGAGTTGACGTTTCGAGTCCTCATGACCCTTCAACAGAACTGAGTGAATACTAGAAGATGGGTGAAATATAAGCTGGTTTAAGTTGGGGGGTGGGGGGGGTGTGGGGGGAGAGAAGTGGTGGGGGGTGGTGTGGTTGTAGGGACAAGCAAGCAGTGATAGGAGCAGATAATCAAAAGATGTCACAGACAAAGGAAGAAAGAAGTGTTGAAGGTGGTGATATTATCTAAACGAATGTGCTAATTAAGAATGGTTGGCAGAACACTCAAGGTACAGATCTAGTGTGGGTGGGGTGGAAAGACTAGCTGGGCATATAAGATTTAAAAATAATGGAAATATGTGGGAAAAGAAAAATCTATATAAATTATTGGAAAAACAAAAGGAAGGAGGAAGAAATGGAAAGGGGGTGGGGATGGAGGAGGGAGTTCAAGATCTAAAGGGATAGGTGGGAGCTAAGGAAAGATTGACAAAGACGTCATGGACACAAGACAAAGGGAGTGTTAATGGTAGTGGTAAGGACTAAAGTAGGTGCTGATAGTGGCAGAATGTGTTAAAAGCAGAACAAGGGTGAGCGCTTTGTGAAATCTTCCCCCTCGCCCACACCCCCCACCCCCCCCACCCCTCCCCGGCAGACTGGGTAACCACTTTGTAGAACACCTTCGCTCAGTCCACAAGCAGCAGTCCTTCCTGTCACTTGTCATTTCAACATACCTTCCTGCTCTCATGTCCATATGTCTCTTTCTACAGATGCTGCCAGACCTGCTGAGTTTTTCCAACATTTTCTGTTTTTATTACACTAAATTTAACTTATCAGTTCATTAGATATTCCTGTCAACATTATGAACTGACTTTTCACCACAAAGGCAAGGACAGAAGTCGGAGCAGTTTTTTTTTGGTCAGAAACCTGCTTCTGGTGGGAAACTAATTGAAGTTCAGATTTTACACGGGTAAACCCTTATTTGATATGGAGATGGTTTCCTGTCCACTTAAAGCAAATGAGGTCAGATGAAGTGTGGGACTCTGTTACATACCCCATGGCAAGTATCACTGAGGCTGTTGGCTGTCCTGAGGGAGAGATCTGTTGATTGAGCCAAAGGGTGGAATCATCTGGTTCCACTGGTGGTGGGCATCATGATGGGCGGGTGGGTACAATTCGGCATGAGAGGCAGAAATCGTTTTCACATTGGCGTGAAATCACAACTGAGTTATCCAAAGGTGTCCACGCAAATCCCGCTGGAGGCCGGCATAAACCAATACCAGGGTGCAAAGTAAGGCCCGATCAGAATCGTACCCCCAAGTCTAATTTACTGTTATGCCAGCGGGCAAACACACCAGCCCAGAATATGTCTGGACAAATGGGATGTGCAGAAGTCAGGGCTCATTTTCAGGGCCTTGCTCAGATTGCAGACATCAGAGGAGAAGATTGTCCTGGAACCAGACTCAACTCTCGAGGAACCTGTGCATCGCATGCTGTGTGGGCACTCATGGACATGGTTCCACCGAGAAGCAGCTCTCAGAAGATGGGAGGTCTCCATTGATGCTTCAGGTCTGCTTCAGAACATCAAAGTCTTGGCCATGGAGTACTACAGGTGATTAGAGAAGGGGTGGGAGGGAAAGGTCGAGCTCTGAGAAGGAGAGAAAGTGAATATATTTTCAGATTATAAAGTGACAAAGTGCGTTCACCCATGCAACCACTTGTGATCAGAATTTCTTATCTTTTCTAGCCCTACCACTTCTTCCAGGTGCTGCCCTGACATCCACAACAGGGGTGGAGACAGCCTCTGCAATGGTTATCCCTATTGCTTCTGATTACTTCAGCGTACGCCCTCTGGAAAACCAAGGGATTCAGGGCCCCGGCTTGCTTTGGCTGCCCTCCTGTAGGCCAGTTGTTCCCTCTGTAGTGACAGAGGATGAGGTTGAGGGAGGATTTGGAAGAAGTGGGCAGCCTCTGAGATTCCTGAGTTGATGGTTCGGGGTGCCCAGCTGCTGCTCCTCCTCCCTGGCCTGACTCATTGAGGAGAAGGAGCGCCAGGAGGGACATTGAGGTGCCCTGTTTTCCTCTTGGCCATGGACTGCTACAGGTGATCAGAGAAGGGGTGGGAGAGGAAGGTCGTGCTGTGAGTGGGAGAGGAAGGTGTACCGGGGAAGGAGGGGTGAGGGTGGGAGAGAAAGGTGTACTGGCGGGAGTAAGGCTGGGAGTGGAGGCACGAAGGGGAGGGGCTAGGTTAGGAGGGGGGGAGGAGGGATTATGGGGGAGGAGGATGTAATGGGGAAGAATGGTGCAAGTGGGGCGGTAGGTGTAAGAGGGGGAGGAAGGTGTAAGGGAGGGAATTCAGAAAAGGGAAGTTGTCCGGTGGGAGAAGGGAGTTTGGAGGAGGGGAAGATGTGTGGATGGGATGAGGAAGGTCAGCGAGGGGAAGATGCCTGGGGGAAGAGGGAGTTCAGAGGAAGGAAGATGTTCGGGGAAGTGAACGTGCAAGGGAGGGGAAAACAAAAACAGAACTACCTGGAAAAACTCAGCAGGTCTGGCAGCATCGGCGGAGAAGAAAAGAGTTGACGTTTCGAGTCCTCATGACCATGAGGACTCGAAACGTCAACTCTTTTCTTCTCCGCCGATGCTGCCAGACCTGCTGAGTTTTTCCAGGTAATTCTGTTTTTGTTTTGGATTTCCAGCATCCGCAGTTTTTTTGTTTTTATCTCTGTGCAAGGGAGGGGTCTGTGGAGGCAATGACTACCTCCTGGGGAGTGAACTGAGGGTGGGTATGGTAGGAAGGAATGGTGAGTGTGAGAGGGGCAGAGGGAGCCGATAGTTTGGGAAAGTGAGGGAGCATCGGTAACAGTAGAAGGGACGGTGAGAGTGGTTGGTGGGGACTCGGATGCAGACACAGACCCTGCAGGTGGGAAAGGGGAGTTCAGGGAGGACAATATGGATGTGGCTGGGAGTCTCAGGAAGGTAGAGAACGTGCAGATTCACCCAGACATCATGAAATGACAAGGGTTGGGGTTGGTAGGTGACGTTGGAGAGGTGCATGGTGATACCACAGGGGTCCACTGTGATGGGGGAAAGGACATGGGTGACTGGGGGAGGGGAAAGCATGGGGGAACTGACAAGATACTTGACCACAACCATGGTTGTCAAAATCAAAAGTGAGTGGAGCCTCGTGTTGGACAGGCACAGGTGCATGGGAGTGCAATCAGTGGGTGGGCGGAGATGCAGCTCAGCTCAGATGGACAACTGAAAGAGAACCCCATCAGGCAGCATTGAAAATGCCCAGGACAATATGATGAGTGTGATTGATGAAGGCTCTACGTGGATGGGAGAGTGCTTGCAAGAGACTCTGAAAGGCCCAGCCACACACACACACTTCTCCCTCAAGAATCACTTGTGATCCAGCTGCATGCAGCTGAATTGCTAGTGGTGGTGGGATGCAGGGGGAGGACTCGCATTGCCTCTAAATGAACCAGAAAAACACCATTACACATTATTCAGGGAAAGTGAATATATTTTCAGATTATAAAGTGACAAATTGTGATCAGAATTTCTTAACTTTTCTAGGCCTACCACTTCTTTCAGGCGCTGCCCTGAAATCCGCAGCAGGGGTGGTGACAGCCTCTGCAATGGTTAGCCCAATGCCTCTGATGACTTCAGCATGCAGCCTCTGAACAACGAAGGGCTTCAGGGCCCCGGCTTGCTTTGGCTGCCCTCCTGTGGGCCAGTTGCTCCCTCTGTGGTGACAGAGGATGAGGTTGAGGGAGGTCACAGGCAAAGGGGATTTGGAAGAAGTGGGCAGCCTCTGAGATTGCTGAGTTGATGCTCCGGGGTACCCAGCTGCTGCTCCTCCTCCCTGGCCTGACTCCTTGAGGAGAAGGAGCACCAGGAGGGACATTGAGGTGCCCTGTTTCCCTCTTGCATTGGTACTACAGGAACTCACCTATGCCGACCGTGATGGAGCACAGATCTGTATGCATCTCTGCATTCTGCTAAACCAAGGTCTCCATGGTGACTGACATCCTTCCCATGAGCACTTCCATACTGCACATGTGGGCACCACTTCACCAGAGAGCAAGCTGGACGCACTGCTCTGACTCCTGTGCCACTCAGTTCATGGCTTGCAACAGCTCTGCATGATGCTCCGCCACCTTCTGCTGACTCTCCACGATGAGTTGGAAGGCCAAATCCAGAGGCTCGTCTTCTGACTCAGAGCTCACTGATGCCTCTTCCCCAGGAGTCCTCCAAGTGCAGGGGAGCTTGATGAACCTGCCTCCTCCTGCTGCACGTACATGCCCATGCAGTGGCCACCAGATTGTGAACCCGTGCCTGCTCTAGATCTAGGTCTCACAGAGGTGTGTGTCTCTAAACTGGTGGAGGGCGTGGGTAAGCACTGTGACAAATCTTCCAGGCTGCTTATTTCCAGCTCTTCAATGGAGGAGGAGTCCTCTTCGCTGGAGGTGAGGATCTGGATGGGGCTGAAGAACTGGCTGGCTGAGAGCATCAGTCACTTGGCAGAGCTCCCTGTGAACCAAAGTAGAGATAATTAGTGCTTGGCAGCAGGGTCAAAAGCAGGAAAGAGAGCACTCACAGTTGCGTTGAGAGAGGGATGATGCATTGCAGAATCCTCACATGAATGTTCGACGCTGACCTTACCATTGCCACAGGCACGGTCCATGTATTAACCAGTCAACACGATGGTACGCTCCGCAAAATGAATGTGAGCAACTCCACCCTCAGTCTGTGGCCTCTCCCTGCTGTTGTGTGCCAGCCTTTCCTGCATGAAAACAGATGGAGAAAGTGTGAGCAGGATGCATGGCACTGCATGGAAAGTTTGTGTGATGAGTGGAGCCATGGATGGGATGAGGACATGAGTTCCCGAGGATATGAGCCTGATAGAGATGTGAGGGTGTGTGTGAGAGTTAGTGGTGTTGTTCCTTGAGGTGTGAGATTCCTGTGGATGTGTGATGTGTTTATGAGTATGCGTTGAGAGTGATGAGCTGGTTGATTTACTTTGGCGGAATAGATGAAAACGTTCATCTTCTTCCTGCACTGGATGGCTGACCTTCTCTGTGCTCCAGTGGTGCTGACTGCTGCTGCCACTGCCTCCCAGGCCAGAATGGTGACGCTGGTGGATTTCCTGCAGCCAGAGCTGGGGTAGAGGATATCGTGGTGACCTTCTATTGCGTCCAGCAGGTTCCCCAGAGGCGTCACTAAATTTGAGGGCTGTTTCTTCTTTGCTTTCTGTCGCCTGGAATATTCCTGGTCTGTAGACATGAAGAAGGCTGCATTCTGGTGGAACTTAAATAAGTCACCCAGAGTGAGGTCACAGCATGGCGGGCAAATCTGAGCCCACCCACCAGCAATCCGGCATGTTTCCCGTGAATGTATTATTATTGAAGCGGGACATACCAGGGAAGATATGATATGGCGCAAAAATCCACCATCGTGGCCAGTGGGTAAAACATCGTTTTTCACTCCCGCCACCACACTTAGTGCAAATCTGGGCTGAGTCCACTTAAAGTCTTCTACTTCACCAGAGGGAAATGCAATGTCATAGTGCAGCTGAGGCCAGCCATTTAATACAAGACAGACAATTGCTCCATCTGTGCCGACCTGGATTGAATACCAGAGGTCATGAGAGAGAGGAGGGAGGTCTTCTTCCAGGAAGATAGCTGGAGGAAACCACCTCATCATGCAGCAGGAAAAACTTCTGTGTTCAGTGTCACCTATCCCTCTGCCTCAATTCCTGCTCCTCCTCTCTTACCTCCTGTTCCTCTCCTGATAAGCTGCCACTTTCCGGGACCTCTCTGCCCTCAAGGTGCACACCTCTCTGGAGCTCCTTATTATGAAGAACATAGCAGACCATTAGAATGACTGAGGCCCTTGTAGGAGGATATTACAGAGTCCAGGCTCTGGCATCACATCTTGAGGTGTCTGATGGCCTGCTCAACAGTTGTGCTGCTGAACAGGTGGCATCAATGTATTGTCTCTATGCATCAGTCTGGGGCCCCATAGAAGGGTCAGCAGCCATCTATTCAAGTGATTTTGATTGTCTCCTAGGATCCATCCTGGAAATTTTGGGGTTTGCAGTGAAGATCTGAGGCAACCTGGAGAATGAGGTAGCTGTGAGGGAAGCAAGCACACACATGAAGGAAGCCCTTGTGTAGTGACAGACTAGTTGAATGTTGAGGAGTGGAAGCCCTTCCTGTTGCTGGATCTTAATGGATGGTTGCTAGGTGCCTTGATGGCCATGTGGATGCAATCAATGATGCCCTGCACCTAGGGGAATCTAGCAATAGATGCCAGACCCAATGCCCATTGTTCATTCAGGTAAGTGCCTGTCATTAAATTAATGTGCTGTTCAGCTCAGACAAAGAGGGCAACAGTGACCAGCTAGATGCAGTGGTATTCAGGCATTATTGAGATGCCACTAAGGCTGATGGCTGATCAATAGAAGGATCCAGAAGCAAAGTAATTCAATGCCACTGTGACTTATACAGCCATTGGCAAAGCATAGTGACCATTGCCATGAGGTGTGAAGTCTTTGGCAATGAGAGCACAGATATCTTTGATATCTTTCCAGTGGCACAAGAGGATGAATGATCTCTTCTGTTCCACCAAGGTAAATCACTCTTCTCACACTCTCAATTCACACACACACAAATCCATCACACATCCACACGGATGTCACTCACTACCAGTTCAAGAGGCATCACCATTCATTCTTTCATGCACAACTTCATTGGCCTCATCCTGTTTATGGGACTACTCACTACTCCAATAACAGGCATGCTTATCATCTGGCCTGGCAGGCATCCTGTTTATCTTCTCTCCACCTCTATTCATGCAGGACAAGCTGGCACACAATATGAGGGAGAGGTCGCAGACCAGTAGAGGAATACCTGAAATCAAGGCCCTCACAGACTTTAAAAACAGAGCCATCCAGCTGGCCGGAGATGATCTGGATCTGTCCTGTGCTGACGGTGAGGTCGGCAGTGCTCTACCAAGTGAGGATCCAGCAGTGTAACATCCATCAGATAACCATGCCATGAGTGATGTGTCCTGTTTCACAGACCACTCCCATGCACTAATTATCTTCCCTTGCTTCCTCAGACACATCTTGGAAACAGCCGATGGAGTCCACGACCCAGGACCTCCAATCAAGCTCTGAAGAGGAATATGCATACACCCTCCTTGAAGTCCCGTCACAGTGTTCACCCACACCCTCCGCCTGTGCAGAGACACACACCACGTTGGGACCTAGCTTTAGAATAATAGCCTCGGGATCACAATCTGGTGTGCAGGTCATACTGTCTGATCTACAGCATGGACTTCCCAGGTGTCTGGCACTCTGAGAACTGCTGAGGCCAGAACTTTGCTGAGTCTGAATTAGATGACGAGCCTCTGGGCCCAGGCATGTCACAGTTTCTGGAGCTGCAAAGGCAAGCTGGGGAACATCAGGAAGGGATATCCACTGCACTCCTCAGATTGCAAGGCACGATGGAGGAGTCCGTCCGTTTTCAGGCTGAGCTGATAGTGCCGGCATGCCAACGCACTGAGGTCAGCACTGGTAGGGTGGCTGCTGCCATGGAGACCTTGGTCCAGGATTTCGCTCCTGCACTGCTGCGCAGGCTCAACTCCATTGCCAATGCCATAGTTGGCCTCCAACAGTGTGTACGCAAGAGGGGTGTAGGGCAGCTCAATCTCACTTCAGCTTCCCTTTCTCCTCAATGAGTCAGCCTGGGGACCTTGGGAACTAATAGGGAGGAGGATCAGTAGGTGTCCCCCCTTCCGCCGGGGCCATTCATCCAGGTGACTCCCGGAGTGTCTGGCCCATCCAAATCCCCTCTTCCTATGATCTCAGCAGGGGCCATTCATCCAGGTGACTCCCGGAGTGTCTGGCTCATCCAAATCCCCTTCCTATGATCTCAGCAGCTCCAGCTCCACAGGCCGAGGAGGGTGCCACTGCCATTCAGCAGGGCCCCAAAAGTAGGCCGGAGCCCTCCAGGTCTCAGCCTGTGAGGATCTATGGGGTCTCCTCACTGCATTTTCATCATCATCCTCCACAAGTCTAGCAGCAATGAGGGCCTCCCAACCATGCCTGCCTTGTCTGGCCAGTGCAAGAGCCTCTTTCCCGTCATCGCCACCTTCGAGGACTGCCACACCATCATCCCCTCCAGCATCTCCCTCATCTAAGGGGACCTCTATCTCCTCCTCAGCCAGCTCCTCTCCCCACTGCAGTGCCAGCTTGTAAAGGGCGCAGCAGGCAATGACGATATGTGACACTCTCTGTGGACTATATTGCAGGGCTCCATCTGACCAGTCCAGGCACTGGAACCTCATTTTCAGCATCCCGATGGTCTGTTCCACCAAGTTGCGAGTTGCAGCATGAGCCTAGTTATACCTTCACTCTGCTACAGCCTGAGGCCACCACACACTGTCATAAGTCATGTCCTCTGCGGACATGTCCTCACCCCTTGTCCCCGAGGAGCCATCCCTGCAGCTTCTGTGGACCCTGGAACACATCAGGGATCTGTGACCGACTGAGGATGTAGGAATTGTGCACACGCGCTGGAAACCGGGCGCAGACCTGCAGGATGCGTTTCTGGTGGTCGCATACCAGCTGCACATTGAGTGAATGGAAGCCCTTGCGGTTGATGTGGTTGACCACGTGTTGTGACGGATACCAGAGCGCAGTCTATGGCACCCTGTGCCTGTGGGAAACCCGAGGTCTAGGCAAATCCAATTGCTCTTGCTTCCAGGCCCAAGGCAAAATGCACAAAGTTATGTGCACTCACAAAAATGGCATCTGTGACCTCATGGATGTATGTGTGGGTGACAGATTGTGAAATCCCACATGGGTCACCTGTGGAGCCCTAAAAGGAGCCACTGGCTTGGAAATTGAGTGCCACGGTCACTTTCATAGCCACTGGCAGCGGATGCCCCCCCATGTTCCAGTGATGCCAAATCCTGGAGCAGGCTATGTGACCAACCAGTTCCCTAGACATGTGCAATATTTGGCGATATGGTTCTCAGTCATCTGCAGGAATGAAACGCGACATCAATAGACCCTTGGTGTCACTAAGCACCAACCAGCAACGGCTTGCAGTGGCTCTTTGGCGGCATGTGCCAGAGCCCCAGCCGCCCCTTCTTCCTGAGGGTGCTGCTCTTCCTTCTGGCAAACCAGGTGTCTCAGTCACTCTCTTTTCCATCGTCTTCGCTCTCTGTATGCCACGAGGCATATAGCTAGTTCACCAGGCTCCATGATCTTGATGTACTGCTCCTGCAGGATGAAAGAGAGAGGCATGTGGGTTAGCATGGATGTACTAAGAACCTGTCCTGGTTAAGCATGAAGGCTCCTTAATGCATCGCTAGCATGCTGGTCACCACTTGAATGGCCAGAGATTAGTTAGCCGTATGACTACCCGAAACCCCACCCACCTCTGCCCCACTCCATCCGACTGATTGGCAGCAGCTTTGCCCATTGCATGCTTACTGTGCTCTTAGCTCAGGCGCAGGCATTCTACCCTGTGCTGCCAGGCAGCACTATTAGCTTGAACCATTGGGGAGAATGGTTCAAACCGGGATGTTGAAATTGCAAGGGGCTATGTGCATCTCCACCAGTGACTGCTCCATGGCCAGCTTTAGCAAGGAGATCGTACAACGTGCACAGTCATCCAATGGTTCTGCAGTCCACTAAAATGCTCATTACTTTGCAGCCTATGCTTAAGGGGTGAAAAGCTCTGGAGCACTCGGCAGCACTTTGATGCCTCTGTGTAGCTTGAGCGGGCGGATAAACTTGAAGGCTGACTCCAATCATATCAATGGCTGTGCCTGAACTGTTGCAGAGGAATGGTCACTTTATATGAGGTGTTGCTAATGTGTGACCACTTCCCTCACCCACCCTATTCCCCCCCAATCCCGAAGGCTTGTGTGCTACATTCAACCACAGGGCAGTCGAAGGCCCCCCCCCTCCGCCCCGCCCACGTCACCTCAATCACAGGGCTGCCCTTGCCCCCACAACCCTCCTTAAGCTTAAAGTCCAACAGGCAACCCTGGTGAACACTGTACAGTACTGTGTCCTCACCTCCAAGTTTCCCTCAAAGACTGCCTCTTATATGCTATTGTGAAACACATCAGCGTACTTTCCCGCCAATGTGGGTGGACGATACAGCTTGGGCCTGGGGGGGGAGCAGACAATTGCATATTGGTTTAATGCCATCGCGAAACTGTTCGTGCCATATTGCCACTCATGCCATTGAACATGCCCGACCCCAATGGGCATGAAAAATCCTGCTCAATCTGTCTGAGGAGTCACAATCTCCTGTGGCACTAGTTCACGGTCATCTCTTGGTAGCTCTGTCTGGCATCAAAACTGCATTGAAAGTATGGCCTTCATTGACAACCACCAGCTGCAAGTTCCCCTCCAAGCTGCATATCATCTTGACTTGGAAAATATTGCTGTTCCTTCACTGTAATTGGGTTAAGATCCTGGAATGCCCTCCCTAACAGCACTTTGGGTGCTCTTTCACCACATGCACTACAGCAGTTCAAGAAGGCGGCTCACCACCAGCTTCTCAGGGCAATTTTGAATGGGCACAAATGCTGGCCACAATGCTGACGCTCATAATTTGTGAAAGAATATTAAAAAAAAAGCTCTAAAAGAGATTTTTAACAATTTTAATTGGCCTGAATTTGAGGGGGAGCAGGATTCCCGGCCTGTCTACCTGTCCTCCATTCACATTGTTGCCAATCCAGGATCGGTGCCTTGAAATTGACATGCTGCCTGCCGGCGTTCTTTTTCAGGCCCTCCAGCTTCCATTCCCGTCTTTGGGGTTGCTCCCAAAAAATCAGTCCATAAAGTTCAGGTTTCCAGAAATCCACGTTCACCATTAAGGAATGAAATGTCTTCTCTGTTATGATGCTAGTGACTTAAATATGTAGCAAAAAGCTGTCCATAATTTGGCATTGAACTTGCAGTCTCACTCAGAACTAAACATAAAGATGATAGTGGTGAAAAACAGAAATGTCACACAGGTGCAAAACTTTTGGAACAGAATAGCGACAGTTTTACTCTACTTATTGTCAATACTATTTGTAATAATGGAAGTAACAATGCTAAAATCGGCTGAAAAGTGTTAAAAATGTTCATTTTCCTAGTTTGGAATTCCAACGTCAAGGAAATCACAAAAAAATTCAGGTATTAAAGATCTCTGATATCATTACTCTTGCACCAAGCTACAAGAGTTCTAATAATGTTTCAAAGCATGCCTGACATGTTTTGCTGCATTCTTACTTACACGCTTTTGCTGGTCAGATGTTTTAATTATCCATATACAGCGAGCATTATTTGGATACAAATTTGGGAAATTTGGAGAGGTGAATTTTCCTGGATCAGTCCTGAATAGTCCTCCACATTTCTCTAAAAAGTCAAATTAAAAATTGCATGGTTCAAAACAATATTTTACAAACATGCATTGCATTACAATTTAAACTTCAAGACTGAGATAGACAGATTTTGATCTCTCAGGGAATCAAGGAATATGGGGAGCGTGCAAGAGGTGGAATTGAGGCAGAAGATCAGCTGGGATCATACTGAATAGTAGAACAAGCTTGAGGGCAACATGGTCTACTCTTGCTGCTAATTCTTATGTTTTTAGCAAAACAAACAGTCAACTAATGCAGAAACTCCTTAACATATACATCTTCCAGTTGGCCTTTAGGATGGTAAAAGAGTTCAAATCACTATTTACTGATAAGCACCACAGCCTGAAAGCTGAAGTTATGTAAATGGTTCTCTTCTGTTTATGGCAATCAAAATTCAAATTTTATGTAGGAAATGGAAATTGGAATAACTTCTAAAAACCTACAGATCTTTACACATTCTAATAGGCCCACTGTGTATTTCTGGCATTTTCTTGTTTTACCTTTGCAAACAATAGTTTAATTTTGTAGAGAGAAATAGAGTTAATTTTTCAGGTCAGTACTGCTATAAGGTAACTGATTAACTGAAACATTTATCTGTTTCTCTCTTCACAGATGCTGCCAGACTGCTGAGTATTTCCAGTATTTTCTCATTATATTTCAGAATTCCAGCATCCGTAGTATTTTGCTTTTGAATTAATTATTTTTGTTATGCAAGGCACCAACAATTGCTTTACTTAGCTAAATAATACAAACAACATTTCATTATCAAAATTATATCATTTTATATCTTGTTAAATTGACTTCTCTCCTCAAAATATGAATGTTATTGAATATTGCATATACACTAATTTAGAAAACTAACCAAAGCTAACTAATAGCTCCAAAAAAGCTGTAAACAAAACAAAAGGTAGGTTTGGATTGACGATGAACTGAATTTAGAAATGTGAGAGTTCAAAAATGAGATGTATTTTCAAGGATGTGTCTCATGTGAAAAATTATTAGTTTGACATTTTATTTGGTGCATTTTTATGCTCAGTTTTGACTTCAAAGCCAGAATCAAAATTTTCTTGGAAATTACACAGATATGTTAAATTATGTAAAATAAATGTAATCCAAGGAATTTGTAGAGAATTTTATAGTTGATTTCATTAGCAGTCTATTGCAGTCTATTTTGAGGAGAGAAGTCAATTTAACAAGATATAAAATGATATAATTTTGATAATGAAATGTTGATTGTATAATTTAGCTAAGTAAAGCAATTGTTGGTGCCCTGCATAACAAAAATAATTCATTCAAAAGCAAAATACTACCGGATACATCATGTTAATTTGTAAATTAATAATGCGTGCCTATTATAACTCCAAGAACAAAATATGGCCTTCGGCATGCGGGGGCAGGCCTGACATGCCGAAGCATAAAACAATGCGAGATGATGTCAGGCGTGTGTCCCGATGTTATCCCATGTCATTTCGATATTGCATTCGGTGGGGGCGTGCCAGAGGTGGCTGCGTACCAGCCGAACTGTCAACGTTCTATTAAGGCCATTAAAAAAGCAATTTACCCTATTAACAACATGCCCGTCCAACGTTAAGGTTGGCGGGCAGGCGAAGAGCCCAAGCGGCCTTCTCATTTTCCAGGAAACCTCATCCACGGGCGGGATGAGGTTTCCTTAAAGTTTTGTAAAATTAATAAATAAATTTTGTCAACTTCACAAACATGTCCCAGCTCACGTGACACTATTTTTATTTTTAAAAAACCTTTATTATTCACTTAATCTCCCTGAGGCACGGAGCTGCTTTGGGGTGATTGCTGCACTCTTTTGCGTGCATATGCGAAAGAGCGCAGGCCCCGACTCTTCCTTCTCCCCCCCGCCCGCACAAGTAGTGGTGAGCGCTACCGGCCGTGCGTCATGCTGAACAGGCCTTAGTTGGCCCACCCGTGTCAAATGGTGGCGCACAGCCGATCGCACATGGCGATCGGCTCTGTGCCTGCCCCCTCCCACTCCCGCTCAGCCAACCCTCCATAGGTAAGATTCTATCCCAAACAATTGTATATCTGACATTCAAAAGAATGACTCACTTGCACCTACCTTTGCTCTAAACACCATGGGGCAGAATTTTTTGCTGAATGGGTGGGCACATGCCCAGCCTGCTCGAGCATAAGATAAGGCGTGATTAGGTCGGGCGAGATTCCTGATGTCATCACGCATTCACGCGATATTTCAGTTGGCGGGCACATGCTAAACTTAGAAGTGCACCCGCTGACAATTAAGAGGGCAATTAAGCTCATTAATGGTGCAATCAACAGAGATTTTTCCTTGCCCATCCAATTGTACGGTTGGCAGATGGGCAAATTGGCTAAACAGCCTTTGCATTTTTCAGGAAACCTCATCCAAGGGCAGGATGAGATTTCCATTATTAAATCAAAAAAATTAACATCTATGGACAGAATTCTTATAATGCATATGTTCAGGTGACTGTTTGTGTTGCGTGGACATTTTTTTCTGGATTTTAAAATCTTTATTTCATACTGTTGAAGTCTTCAGCTCCCTGAGGCAACCCTGTGCCTTCAGGGAGCTTTCTGTGAGCACTCCCCCATGCCCACGCTGACTTCAGCGTTTGCCCTCCTCCCACCCCCATCCCAGCAGTGCTGTACATATCAACGCATGCTTCACACTGGCTGGCTGTTAATTAACCAGCCAGCGTGAATTCATGGTCGGGGGCCAATCGCAACTGATGGTCCGTGCCCCAGCCGATCACAGACTCACTGATCGGACCAGCCACTGATCTAAAAATCCTGCCCCATGAGAGCCTAGACGCAAGAAGGAATTACCTAGATTGAGGCTATGCTGATTTAACTATTTCTAGGTTTTATCCTCAGCACATTGCTGTAAGCAGCGAAACCTGGGCAATTTACATCTAACAATAATAAAGGTTCAATAACCTCCCTCTCCAGTGTTTATGATGCACACTCATCACCACATGGAAAGGCAAAGTCACCAATGAAGCAGTCTTTTCTAGGGCAAACGTGCCAAGTGCGCTGGTACTAATCTAGCAAAGAAGGCGTTGCTGGCTTGGATATGTGCACAGAATGGAAGCTGACCGCGTCCCTAAGGATATACCATAGGGGGAGATAGCCTGTGACAAGAGACCAGCAGGGCGCTCAAAGCTCCATTTCAAGGTTGCTGTCAACAGAGACATGAAAGCCCTCAACATCAATCAGGACAAGTGGGGAATCCTAGCTGATGGATTTTGCAAATGGTTACACAAGCTATGAGCATGAATTCGTCACCACAACAACATGTGGTTTCAGCAGTTCCAAAGCAGATGCCAGCCCTGAAAACAAAGCATCAACAGAGATCATTCTGCACCACTGGCAAGAGACAACTTCATGTGTGGCATTTGTCAAAACTTTGCCTTCTAGAATTAGCTTGCTCATGTTATGATCTTGGTGGAGACCAGTAACTTTCAAAAAGAAATTCGAACTCCCAGTCATTAACAAAGAATTACACCACATGGTTTCACATTTTAATTTAAAAAATCATTGATTGTACAAGAGTTAAACAAACAAGTACTACCAAATTAACAATATACATTTCACGAACACATATATTTTAAACCTGAATATCTCAACCGACCAATTCTGTTCTGCTTTTATTTCCACCCAAGAGTTCCCCTATACTTTATAGGGTCTTTAGGGTTCCTTCACTTCTGCAGGGACCAAATCAAGATGTGCCATAGCTCTCAGTAATTCACTTTGACTCTTCTCGATTTTCCTGCTTTCTCTGATGTATGAGAATTCTTGGGGTCGTTCCACTGGCATTCAACTAGGTGACCCTCCAACTCTAGGCACCTCACAATGGTGAAGAACACAGCTCAAGAATGGGCCTCACTACATTCTTGCTTAGTACTCCACATCAGAAAACACCCTTGGTTTTTGATAGCTGTTTGCAACTGGCCTACAGCTCCTGACAGAATTCCCTCAATGCTTGTATTAAAGCTGCTCTCAGGCTTCAACTGCAAGGGCAGAATTTTCCCGTTGGCGTGCGGGGACGGGCCCTGCACGCTGACGCATAAAATGACAGGCGGTGATGTTGGGCAAGTGTGCCAATGTCACTGCACGCCATTGCAATATTTCAGTGGGCAGGCACGCAATGATCTCCACTGCGTGCCCGCCATTAATTAACGGGCCACTTAAGGCCCTTGAGGCACCAACTGATGATGATTTTTCAAGGCTCGTGCAATCTCCAGGTCGTCACACGGGCACAATGGGCAGGCAGGTAGGACACATTTGTAAAACCTCATCCACGGATGGGATGAGAGGGGTCAGTGGGGTCGTGAATGTGCTCAGTCAGATATTTATTTTTGAAAGTTACTGATACTTGCCTGTGTGAGCAGAAATACTTTGGATTCATACCAGCTGTTTGGACAAGACTCACAACCTTCAGGTCAGCACTCTGCAATGAAGATCCTCTTTGGGTCCTGCAGGTTTCAGGAAGCCTTCCCTTAGCCTGGGAATGGGAGTTCTGCTCTCCACTGGAAGCACCTCCTCTGAGGAGGAAGGGAGGTCCAGAAGAGGGAGGAGGCCAGGAGTGCACATTCAGCTTCCAGGGGAGCCACCTTTGGGAGAAGGGGTGTAGGCACAAGGGGCGCAGGGCCAACAGGAATTCCAAGGTGGAAGGGGCCACAGAAGATGCCATTATCCTGCTGCCAGGGTATACAGGCGGCGAAGCAGCTACCTTAATATGACTGAGTGGCAGTGCCAAAGGAGGCTCCGTCTCTCAAGGGAGACAGTCAACTATATCTGTCAGATGATTGGCCCTGAGATCTCCGCTAACTGTGTGGGTGGACATCGCATGCCAGTGGCTCTAAAGGTAACAGCTGCCCTCAACTTCTACACCTCTGGCTCTTTCCAGGGCTTGGTGGGTGCTCTTTGTAGTATCTCCCAATCAGCTGTCCACACTTGTGTCAATCAGGTGACAGATGCTCTATTCAAGCGTGCATTGATGTTCATCCACTACCGCTGGGACGAGGCCAGCCAGACAGAGCGAGCCAGAGGCTTCACAGCAATCGCTGGCTTCCCCCGTGTCTAGGGTGCAATAGACTGCACACATGTGGCCATCAAGGTGCCAGCAGGTGAGCCCGGTGCCTTCGTCAGCAGGAAGGGCTTCCACTCCACGAAGGTGCAGATAGTGTGTGATCACAAGATGCAGATTCTGCAAGTCTGTGAAAGATACCCAGGCAGCTCCCACAATGCCTACTTCCTCAGACACTCCCAAGTGCCAGGGCTGCTGGGTGACAAGGGCTATCCTTTCAAATGGTGGCTCATGATGCCTCTCCACCATCCAAGAACAGAAGCTGAGCAGCAGTACAATAGGAGTACAAGAGCCATGACTCTAGTACCCCCCAGATCATGTGTTGCTGATAGTGGTTGCATGCTGTGCTCTCCAAAATCTTGCGCTGGAAAGGGGTAGACGAAGGAAATGGAGACGCAGTTGCTGCAGCTGCACACGATAAGTCAAGCAGTGAGTCTGAGGATGAGCATACACAGGGAAATGCTGAAAGGGTAGCCGCTAACCCAGCCATACTCCAGGGAGAAAGGGACACCTGGGTGGCTTTAATCCAATGACCTTTCAGCTAGAACACCACAGATAGACCTCCAACAAAACCCTACGCTGCAGGCTCCATACTCGATACCTGAGTGCTACATCTGCCTGGATAGGAATATTAACTAAGGGCCAAGTTAATAAAGCTCAATGTGACACAACCCACTCATAACATCATACGTAACCATCCACCTGTAGAGGAAAAGAGGCACCCTCAGCCATGGTCACATGTATAAATTTAATGGTATAGCAAAATGATCTTAAGGAAACAAAATGACAAAGGTGTTAAAGAACACACCAACTAATCATGACCTCATTGCAGGGCAACACAAAAACACCAGTGAGAAATCCATGGTGTGCCTAAGGTGCCTTAAATTAACACTTTCGGGTGCTACATCCAGGTGCTGTCCCCTCACTGGCACTGTCATCTGCGACAGCCTGCTCAACTATGCTGCCCTGTTGGCCTTGATGACCTTGGCAGAAGTCCTCTGGCCCGTGGAGCCTGTGCTGGCCATGCCTGGGAGGGAGCGGCCAGTTCTACAGCTGGTATCCCCCCAATTGTCGCAGCCTCATCGGATGCAACTATCACTGGCAGAGGGGCAGAGGAGCTGCTGCCCTCATCCAGAGCACCCTGAGAGGAGACCGCAGAGATGACAGGCAGCTGCTGCGCTGACATGATGTCGTTTTGGACCTCCCTGCTCACCGTAGATGGATGGGCACCGAGCTGGAAAACTTGGTGCCCAGGCCATCTCCCACACTGGCACTGAACAGCTGAGGTCAATGCCGAGGTGAGGGTTTGCTGGTCCGCGCACATCCCCAGGAAGCCCTGATTTGTCTCCTGGAGGGACCTCTTTGTGAGATTTGCCAATCTCTCCATGGAGGAAGCATGGCGCTTGGCCATGACGCTCATTGCATTGGCAAGGATCTGCGTGGACTCCTCCACCATGGAGACCAAGACAAGCATAGCTCATGTATTTCTACCAGATCTTCCTGCAAACCCTGCTGGACTTCCAATATTTGCTGCCTCATGACACCAGAGGCACATCATCAGCCATTGACTGAGCATGTGTCTGGTCCCCTGAAGTCCTCTGACTGCTGGCACCATGGGCACTTTCTGTCTCCGCCAGCTCCTCCAGTGACGGTGAAGTGCCCTCACCACTGTGCCCTGGGGCACTAGCCGATGATCTCATTCCCACCAAGGTGCCTGTATCTGCGCTGGTGCCTGCCTGGCAGAGATAGTGCGACACTAGTGGGTCAGAGACTTCAAGAATCTCAGTTGTGACAGGGGGTCCCTGTGCCTCCTCCCCCTGGCCCTGTTCTGCTGATGCTGAAAGGAAGAACAAGAAAATTTGATTTGTTAACGTGGGAACAATGTCAATGTGCATCCCTGTCCCCCAGATCATTAGGCACTCATCCTTCCATAAGCAATGGTCAAGCCATGTTGCAAACTTCAATCGCTGAAAATTCAGCAATGTCATGGCTGCTGGGACACTAATGGTGACCTCAGTACTGGGCAAACATACCTGCCCATGGCACCCCAGCCTCACTGACACCAGTGCTCGAACCTGGAAATGATGACCAACTGGGCTGGCTCTCCACCAGTCCTCAACCGCTCAGCAGCATTATGAGCATTCTTCGCCTGAAAAGGAGAAAACAGCATTCATTAGTGCAATTTGTACCTGGAATCTCTTCGCTGCTGTCCCACCCCAACCAGACTAAAACATTGCAGGGCTCCAGTGCCTCCTCACCCTGCAGCTGCCACACACTCACACAAATATGCCAAGCCTGTCCTGTCCCCACGCCCCACCCCCTCCCCCCCACCCTCCTTGGCCAAATGCAGCCTACATCACATTTGGCACCACACGGTCCAACCTTGCAAAGCAAGGAGGCGCAAGCACGTGGAACGGAAAGGGCAGCAGATGGATCGGTGCCCCGTCACCTGGAAGCTCCCCTCCCAGCATGTCAGCACCCTAACTTTGACATATTTTGCAGTTGCAGGACTGCACTAGGTGTAGATCCTCCAGGCTGACCCCAAAACAGTGCTGTGGGTGTCACTGTATCACATGCTGCGGGTGCAGAACACATCTCATCAACACCTTCGCAGGGTGACCTTGGCACGTCCAATACCTGCTGGCCCACCCAGCAAAGAACACATGCCATCAATGCTTCAATGCAGTAACTGCACTAAGAGTTGGCGGTGGGGGGATGGGGCAGCCAGGGAGGAAAGCCTACCTGCTGGGTTCACTGGCAACATGGTACTCACCCTTTCAGAGTGCAAAAGGTTGTTAAAGCTCTTGCGGCACTGGATCCAGGTGCGCCGCACCACATCGTGGGAGATCACTACCTCCGCCACCTCCTTCCAGGCATGTTTGGTCATATGGGGGGGCCTCCTCCTCCCGGCTCTCAGAACAAGGACCTCCTGCCGTGTTGCCACCTCATCAAGGAGGGCAGTAAGGCAATCGTCTAAGAAACAAGGGGCACAGTGGCCCCCTGCCCTACCCTTCTGCCTGGCCTGTTCACCAGCAGTGCTCTGGGGAACCTTTCTGCTGACCAATGTTTGACAGCCTTTGCAAGGCTGCAGGAGGACTTTTAAACAGGCCATCTGGTCGCCATTGGACCCGGCGGTCATAGTAGTGCCGCCGCTGCCTGCCCATTCCCGCTGTCCTCGGGAGCTGTGTTTCACGCTGGGTGGGCCTTAATTGGCCCATCTGTGTAAAATGGCGGTGCGGACCCAATTGTGGGCAGCAATCTACTCCCATGAAATGTGGCACATCTGAGATGTCCCAGATAGAGATTAGAATGAAATAGCTTTAATGACAAAATATGCCTTTGATCCTGGGATCCACAGGAATAATTTATCTTTCTAGTGGAGACAACTGCAATCTCACCAGATGCACTGGTTCCATTATGGAGCTAAGAGAGGACAACCTATTGTTTAATGTTTTCACGCTTCCAACTCTGACCTTATTAAATAAACACATAATCACCCTCTGAATTGCAATTAATTTAGGCCTGTTTACCAGACTACCAAACCAGATGCTTCCATTATCTTACATTTAAAATTTCAATCCCAACCTAAAGGTGTCATTCCTAAAATGTATGAGTCAAGAACTTAGACATTTTTGCAACATTCAGCCATCAAAAGAAGTGGAGATCAACTTATCTGACCTGACCAAACTTCAAAAGATGCATTCCCATCATCTCTCACAGCTGGAAGGATGCCAATCAATAATAATATCAACTAAGGAATATTAATTCCAGTGAAAACCATTACGCATTGTGATAATTTTAAATCACTCTTGAAAATGTTTTACAAAATGTGTTGGATCTGGCACAGTGGTGGAAGTGGAAAGGCTAAATTTGGCATTGTGAGATGAACCTGACTGACTGCTTCTTGTCTAGTTCTTAGAACGATATGTTGTGAATCCAACCAGGGATCAGGCTATTTTGGATCTGGTAATGTGTAATGAGGCAGGTTTAATAAATTATCTCAGAGTAAAGATCCCCTAAGAAACAGTGACCATAATATGGTAGAATTTAGCATTCATTTTGAGTAAGAAACTTGGGACAGGAACAACTGTGCTAAACTTAAATAAGAGTAATTACAATGGAATGAGGGCAGAGTTGGCTGGAGTGGACTGGGAAAGCAGATTAGCAGAAAAGATGGTTAATGAACAATGGTAGACATTTAAGAAAATAGTTCATGACTCTCAACAAAGATATATCCCAGTGAGGAAGAAGGATTCAAGGAAGGGGATAAACCAACCATGGTTAACCAAGGAGGTTAAGGACAGTATCAAATTGAAAGAAAAACATTCAATGTGGCAAAGATTAGTGGTAAGCCAGAGAGTTGGGAAAGTTTTAAAAACTAACAAAAGATGACCAAAAAAAAGGGAAAAAATAAACTTTGAGGGTAAACTAGCAAGTAATATAAAAATGGACAGTAAGAACTTCTTTAAATATATAAAAAGGAAGAGAGAGGCCAGAGTGAACATAGGCCCCTTAGAGAATGAGGCTGGGGAAATAATAATGGGGAACCAGGGAATGGCAGAGGAGTTGGATAAATACTTTGCTTCAATCTTCATGGTAGGATATACTAATAGCATTCCAAAAATACTAAATAATCAAGAGGCAAAATGAGGGGGAGGAAATAAATACAATAACTATCACTAAAGAAAAATTACATGGGAATCTAATGGGACTAAAGGCTGATAAGTCCCCTGGACCTGAAGGATTGCATCCTAAGATATTAAAAGAAGTAGCTATGAAGATAGTGGATGCACTGGTAGTAATCTTCAAGAATTCTTAGATTCTGGAAAAGTCCCAGAGGATTGGAGAGTGGCCAATGTAACACCCTTATTCAAAATGGGAAGGAGACAAAAAAGAGGTAACTATAGGCCAGTTAGCTTAACACCTGTCATTGGGAAAATGTTGAAGTCTATTATAATGGATGCAATGGCAGAATACTTAGAAATACATAATCTAATCAAGCTTAATAAGCAACGCTTCATGAAGGGGAAATCATGCCTAACAAATGTATTAGAATTCTTTGAGGAGGTAACAAGCAGGATAGATAAAGGGGAACCAGTAGACATAACATATTTGGATTTCCAAAAGGCATTTGATAAGGTACTGCACATAGGGCTACTTAATTAGATAAGAGCCCATGGTTTTGGGGTAGTTTATTGGCATGGATAGAGGATTGACTAACTAATAGAAGACAGCGAGTTGGGATAAAGGGGGCATTTTCGGGATGGCAACCTGTAACTAGTGGAGTGCCACAGGGATCAGTGCTGGGGCCTCAATTATTTACAATGGGCAGAATTATAATGCGCATCTGACACATACAAACTTAATATGACATGCGATGATGATGGGACATGTTTCATTAAGTTTTTAATCTCTGTATTTATTTTTTTAAAAAGCACTTCAATCTCCCTGAGGCAGCTCTGTGCTTCAGGGAGATTGAAGCACTCTTTCACCCGCATGCGCAAACTACAAGCTAGGCCTGCTCTCTCTCTCCTCCCCCTGCCTACACAGGTAGTGGCACTACCACTCATATTCCATGCAGGGGGGCCTTAATTGGCCTACCCTTGTGAAATCGCGGTGCGGAGGCAATCACAGGTGGCGGCCGGCTCCCCAACCGTCCCCTACCGCTCCTGCTGAGATTGCCCGATGAGGGGAAAATTCGGGCCAAATATATTAATGACTTAAATGAGGGAAGTGAATGTATTATCACCAAGTTTGTGGATGACACAAAAATAGGTGGAAAGGCAAGTGGTGAGGATGACACAAGGAGTCTGCAAAGGTTTATAAACAGGTTAAATGAGTGGGCAAAAACTTTGTAGATGGAATCTAATGTGGCAAAATGTGAGGTTCCTTTGGCAGGAAAAACAGAGGAGCTGAATATTATTTAAATGGAGAAAGACTGCAGAAGGCTGCAACACAGAGGGATTTGGGAGTCCTTGTGCATCAATCCCAAAAAGCTAACACACATGTTCAACAGGTAATAGTGAAGGCAAATGGAATGTTGTCCTTAATTTCAAAGGGAATGGAGTATAAAATAGGGAAGTCTTGCTAAAACTATACAAGGAACTAGTTAGACCACACCTAGAATACTGTGAACAGTTTTGGTCCCCTTATCTAAGGAAAGATATACTGGCATAGCAGGCAGTCCAGAGAAGGTTCACTGGGTTGATCCCGGGAATGGAGGGATTTTCTTATGAGGAAAGGTTGAGTAGGTTGGGCCTGTACTCATTGGAACTTAGAAGAATGAGAGGCGACCTTACTGAAACATATCAGATTCTTAGGGGGCTTGACAGGGTAGATGCTGAGAGGTTGTTTCCCCTTGTGGGAGAGTCTAGGACCAGAGGGTATAATCTCAGAGTAAGGGAGCGCCCATCTAGAACAGAGATGAGGAGGAATTTCTTCTTTCAGAGTGTAGTCAATCCGTGGAATTCTTTACCGTAGAGGGCTGTAGAGGCTGGGTCATTAAGTACATTCAAGGCTGGGATAGACAGATTTTTAATCAGTAAGGGAATCAAAGGTTATGGGGAAAAGACAGGAAAGTGGAGTTGAGGATTATCAGATCAGCATGATCTCATTGAATGGCGGAGCAGACTCGATGGTCCGAATGGCCTACTTCTGCTCCTACGTCTTATGGTCTTATGGTTTATGGTCTAGGCTTTAAAATCTTGCATATTTCCTCTGTCACTTTCATATTTACCCATGGATGTTTACTGCTCTAATATAGATAACGCAGGTTGTGTCCCCAGTTACTAAAGACATCCATTATAACCATGTACACAACAGAAACATCTGAGAATGACATACTGTAACTGAACAACAAACAGACTAACTGTTTGCATCACACATCACTGTAATACTTTGTGGTAAGAATTTTAAATATGAGAATTTTTAAAATCAAAGCTAAATTTCAAATTTCTAAATCATGGAATCATGGAATGCTTACAGTACAGCACAGGAAGAGGCCATAGCCGTCATGTCCATACTAGGTCTCTGCAGTAGCAATTCACCTAGTCATCACTATACACCCTATTTTGTTTTCAAACCCTGAAAATTCTATAAATGATAAAGACAAAGCCAGTTAATACATTCACATCAAGGAATTTCCTCTTTATCACAAAATAGAACTAACCACAGCCAATCTTTAAGGAAGCATGCCTTAAAATGCTTTGCTTTAATACTGGGAGCATCTTAGCTCAAACTGCAAGTTCAACCTGCAAGTATCTACAATACTGCTTGATCTTCATTTTCACTGAGCTCTTTTCAAATTTAATTCCCAACTTCTAGATTCAACTGCCATTAGTGCTATACTATTCTTCTGGATTACAGTGTAAAACTCAGTTGTTGTGGCCACTTTGCTCTGCTACTCAGTTGCTTCAAAATTCAAGGTAACTTTTCCAACCTACAGCCATATCACACCTACTGATGTTACCTGTTGAGCTTTGCATTGCAGTTAATGCACTAACCAATTTATCAGTTTTAATTTGCCACTGTCTTGGTTCTGGATGGAAATGTACTTTCCTTAAGAGTTGCTGTCCATTTCTCCACTGATGCTGGACCATACAATAGCCTCCTATATGACTGGTGGGACTGTACTCTCGATGGATCATTTCAATTCTGGCTACTGCATTGCTTTTGCATTTTCAATTTTCTGATTCTGCACCAGGGATTTTTCACTCTATGTTGAGGTAGATGTGATTTGTTTCTGCTTGTTCCCATCCTTCTCTGGATTCTTCTCCACTGTTGCCGAATTACCATTCACTACTGTTTTCAACCTGCTTCAGTTTGCCACTGGCTTCATTCATCCTTTTGGTGACACATTGAGTCCATTGTTGTGTACTCGTAAGCCTAGATTTTTATTCCCGGGTCAGGTTAGCTGAGATTTCCTGGCTTGATGAACCTGGCCTTTAAAAACGTCCACCTGCAGGTCGAATTTTCGGTTGGGTCAGGCTGAAAAAGGAGTCGAGACAGGTGCTCCCTCAGTGAGTGTGGAGGCTGCTGGGTGTGGATGCAGGCTGGGCGCCAGGCCTACTTTTGTGTTTCAGTCTGTGTTGAAATAAATAGAAAATAATAAGACACAAAACATCCCTCCAGCCCTCATCCTTCACTCCCCCACACACTTCCTATGCCCGATTCATGCCAACCAATGCCACCCCATGCTCCCCACACACCCTGCATGGCCCCTCACACCCCCATGCCAATTTAGCACCTCTCTACCCATCCCCATTGCCCCCACATCCTGATGCCAACTTAGTACCCATCTACCCATCCCCATTTCTCATATAACTGCTATGGCAACTTAGTGCAAACTCATGCCAACCCATGCCACCCATCCACTGTATATTGCCCTTACTGCCTTCATGCCAACTCACCTGGTATCCTTGAACAGTTCCTTGGCAGCTTTGATACTTCATGGACAGCTTTGACAGGTTTTACAGATTTGACACTTCCTGGGCAGCTTTGGCAGGTTTGATAGATTTGACACTTCCTGGATAGCTTTGACAGCATGGACACTCCCTGGACAGGTTTGACAGCTGTACAGCTCTTTAACAGTTCCTTGACAAAAGGACAGTTCCTTGACGGCTGGACAGTTCCTTCAGAGCTGAACAGCTCTTTAACAGTTCCACAACAGCTGGACAGTTCCTTGACAGCTGGACAGCTTTTTAACAGTTCCTTGACAGTTTGACAAATTCCAATGAATTTGTGCACAAGTAGTACATAATCATGTTCATGTTTAACAATCTCAAAGGGTGCCTTATCTCTCCCAAAGGGTGCCTTACGTCTCCCAAAGGGTGCCTTACATCTCCCAAAGGGTGCCTTACCAAAGTTTTTCCCAAAGGTGTCCCAGGACCCTATCCAAAGGGGTAACCTGGCTATGTAAAGACATCCACTAAGTTCAGAATCCTCTTACCTGTTCTAATCTGCACACTCCAGATTCCACACTCCTTTTCTTCCAAAATCACACTTCAGAGGAGGAAGCTGGTAAGTTAAATGGCTAGCTGCCTCTGCAAATCATACGTGCGTGAACCCCGGCCCGACTTCAGTCCCTCCTCCGTGAAGATGGGAAATGCCGGGTTTGAGGGTGAGATTTAGAAATTTCAGCTATTTCGCCATGTTGGAGAGCCTTTTCCTTATGGCAAAAATCTGAGTTGTAGTCACTGAGACCACCAATCATGTCCTGGATCAAATTAATAAGCCTACTAAACTGAAGGTAGTGGTCAATGTGCGAGCAGATTGTTAAACCAAAGTTATTGGTCGATGTGAGTGTGGAACATGCTAAATGGAGTATAGTAGTATAATGTAAGTGTGCAATCTGCTAAACCAAAGTTAGGAGTCAATGTGAGTGGATTATGCTAAATTGAGGATTGTACAAAATGTTAGCCTAGAACCTGCTAAATCAAGGGACATGGCTTCCATGTGTTTCACTTTGTTCTTAAACAGTTGCCATTTATATTCTGCATTGGTTTTGAATACTAATTGTAGATGCCACTTGCTAACCAATCAGCACTCTTTCTCATACAGTAGAAATTGTTGTGCCCTTTAGAATTGGTATTCTTGCAAATCTGTCCTGATGAGTACAAAGTGAAAAGTTTTGATAGTATGTCTCTTTTCTCAGCAATGCTCAAGTTCTGTACTATCAAGTGAATAATTATAAATTTATTAAGAAATATGTAACCAATAAATTAGCACATAAGAAAAATAGCAGGGCAGGTGATGTGTTGCAACTGTAGAATGAGGGTAATTCTAGATATCAGTGTGATCCAAGGCAAAAACATCTGCAGTAAGTGTCTCCAGCTTGAGGAGCTTAGGAGCAAAGTCAGTGAGCTGGAGGCTGAGCTGCAGACACTGTGGTGCATCAGGGAGGGGAAAAGTTACTTGGACACTTGGAGGCAGTCATTCTCCTTAGTTTAGGAAGAGTCAGAGTTGGTCAATAGTCAGGGACAGGACAATGTGACCGCGAGTCAGGGAGGTGTGGGGAACCTCAGTTCCTGACTTTGTCCAACAGATATGAGGTGCTTGCTGCTTGTGTGGATGAAGAAAAAGACTGCCAGCTGGCAGGACAGGCTGACAATGGCACCATGGTTAAGGATACCATTCAAGTGGGGGAAGCGAAGAGGAAATAATAGGACACATTATAGTCAGGGGTATAGATACTGTTCCCTGCAGTCGTGATCGGGAGCTCTGAAGGTTGTGTTGCCTGTCTAGTACCAGTATTAAAGACATCTCCTCCAGACTGGAGGGGAACTTGGAGTGGGAAGGAGAGGACCCAGTTGTCATGGTTTATGTGGGAACCAATGACATGAATAAGACCAGGAATGATGTTTTGCTAAGAGAATTTGAGGACTTATGGTCGAAATTGAAATGCAGGACATCAGGGATAATCATCTCTGGATCGTCATCTGAGCCATGCGAGGAAATTAATCACGTGACTCAAAGAATGGTGTGGGATGAACGGGGTTTCGATTTATGGAGCACAGGCCTCAGTAATCAGAGAAGATTGAGCTATTCGATTGCGATGGGCTCCACGTAAACTGGGCTGGAACCAGTGGGGAGTGTTCAGGTGAAGGGAGATTTAGAATTCCAAAGACAAAGGTTGAGGCATTGGAACAGTATAACAATGTGGGGAAAGTCAAGCAGAGTGGGACAGGAAGAATCAGAGAGTTTAACAAAAAACATTCATCAGCAAATGAGGTAATTGTAAGGAATAGAAGTAAAAACTGAAATTAAAGATTCTCTATCTGAATGCACAAAGCATCTTCAATAAGATAGATGAACTAATTGCACAGATAGAGGTAAATGATTTAGATCTAATTGTCATTACAGGGAATTTCACCCATGTTGGGCAAGCTCAGCGGGGGCGGGCAGGGGCGGTCGGGAAGCCGACCATCGCCCATGATTGGAGCCAGTAGGTGATTTCATGCTGGCGGGCCAATTAAGGCCCACCCAGCATGAAACGCGAGTGGCAGCAGCAGGAGGGCGAGCTGGGCAAACGCAACTTTCGCGCAAGTGCACACTTCATAATCTCCCTGAGGCACAGAGTTGCCTCAGGGAGATGAAGTGTTATAAAAAAAAAGTAAATGTAATGAACATGTCCCCTCATGTGACTCTGTCACTTTTTTTAAATTCATTCATGGGATGTGGGTGTCACTGGCTAGGCCAGCATTTATTGCCCATCCCTAATTGCCCTTGTTCAGAGGGCATTTAAGAGTCAACCACATTGCAGTGGGTCTGGAGTCACATGTGGGCCAGACCAGGTAAGGATGGCAGATTTCCTTCGTCGAAGGACATTAGTGAACTAGATGGGTTTTTACGACAATCGGCAATGGTTTCATGGTCATCATTAGAATTTCTTAATTCCTGATGTTTATTGAATTCAAATTTCACCATCTGCCATGGTGGGATTCAAACCTGGGTCCCCAGAGCATTACTCGGGTCTCTGGACATGAGCAGGGACATGTTATTAATTAAGTTTTAAAATATGTATTTTATTTTTATTAGCTTTAGGAAAGCTCATCCCACCCATGGATGAGGTTTCCTAAAAAGTGCAAAGGCCACATGGCCTTATTGCCTGCCCACCAACTGTAAGGTTGGACAGGCAGTGAGAAATTCAGCTTAATTGATAATTTAATGGCCACAACAGGCCTTTTAATTGTTGGCAGGCCTGCTGATACTTCGGCACATGCCTGCTGAACGAAATATCATGCAACTGCGCATTGACATGGGGACACTCGCCCTTCATTTTACGATCGAGCGGATTGGACGCATCCCCGCCCACCTGCCGAGCTAAAAATTTTACTCATGGTTACAAGGCGATCAATGTTTGGACACAAATATTCCAGGGTACACAATATTTGGAAAGACAGACAGAATGACAAAGGAGGAGGGTTAGCCTGACAGTAAAGGTTGACATGGACGTTAGTAAGAAAGGATCTGGCTTCAGAAGATCATGAAGTAGAATCAGTAAGCGTGGAAATTAGGAATACCAAAGAGTCAGAAAACACTGATGAGAGTAATTTATAGGCCCCCTAACAGTAGTTGTAACACTGGGCAGAGCATTAAACAATAAATTATTGGAGCTTGTAACAAAGGAAATGCGATAATTTGGGGGTCTTTAATCTTCATATAGATTGGAACAATCAAATTGGCAAGAGTGGTCTAGAAAATGAGATTGTAGGATGTTTTTGTGACAGTTTCTTGGAGCAAAACTGTGTACAGTTTTGGTCTCCCTATTTAAGGATGTAAATGCATTGGAGGCGGTTTAGAGGAGATTTACTAGATTGCTACTTGGAATGAACAGGCTGTCTTCTGAGGAAAGGCTGTACAGACTGGGCTTGTTTTCACTAGGGATTAGAAGAGTAAGGAGTTGACCTGATCGAAGCATATAAGATCCTGAATGGTCTCAACAAAGTGGGCGTGGAAAGGATGTTTCCCATTGTGGGAGTCCAAAACTAGGGAACACTATTTTAAAATTATGGGTCACTCTTTTAGAACAAAGATGAGGAGAATTTTTTTTCTCTCAGAGGGTTGTGCAACATTGGAAATCTCTGCCGCAGAGACGGGGTCATTGAATTTTTAAGACCAAGGTAGATAGATTCTTGTTAAACAAGGGAACCAAAGGTTACCAGAGGCAGATGGGAATGTGGAATTCGAAAAACAAACAGATCAGCCCTGATCTTATTGAATGGCGGAGCAGGCTCAAGGGGCTGAATGGCCTACTTGTGCTCCTATTTCGTACGTTCATATGTTTGCATCATAGGTCTAGTATTATGCAATGAAACAGGGGTAATTAGTAATGTCACAGTAAAAGATCCACTGGAAAATAATGATCATAATACATTTCAATTCCATGTTAAATTTATAAGTGACATATTCCAATCACAAACAAGAATCTTAACTTAAACAAAACTAATTACATAGGTATGATGGAAGAATTACCTATGGTTAATTAGATAAATAGACTAAAAGGTTTGCATATGAATGAACAGTGGGAAATATTTAAAGAGACAATTCAAAACGTTCAGCAAAAATACATTCCACTGAAAAACAAAAACTCAGCAAGGAAGACCCATCCAAGCTTCACTCAGAAAGTTAAGGATAGTATTAGATTAAAAGAAGAGGCTTACAATGTTCCAAAAATCAGTAGCAAGACTGAGGATTGGGAGTGTATTAGAAACCAGCAAAGTGCCACCAAAAAGTTCATAAAAATGGAAAAATATATTATCTGAGAGTAAACTAGCTTAACATATAAAAACAGATTGTAAGATATTTTATAAATATACAAAAAGGAAGAGAGTGGCTAAAGTAAACATTTGTCCCTTAGAAGTAGAGACAGGACAAATCATCATGGCAAATGAGAAGACGATAGAGGCATTGAATAAATATTTTGTGTCTGTCATCACAGTAGAAGACGCAAGTTTCGTGCCAAAAATAGAGAGTAACCTAGGGGCTAAAAAGAGTGGGGAAATTAAGGAAATTGATATCAGCAGAGAAAAATGTTTTGGAAAAGCTTAAGGGGCTAAAATCCAACAAATCCCTGGGACCTGATGGCCTACAGCCTTGCGTATCAAAAGAGACAGCTGTAGAAATGGTGGGTGTGCTAGCTATGATTTTCCAAAATTCCTTGGATTCAGGAATGGTCCTATTAGATTGTAAATTGGCAAATGTTACACTACTTTTCAAGAAAGGACGGGGAGAGAGGGAGTCAGAGTGAGTGAGCTACATGCCAGTTAGCTTAACATCAGTTGTTAGGAAAATGCTGGAATCTATTATTAAATAATGCACTTAGAAAAGCATAGTATGGTTAGAACAAGTCAACATGCTTTTACTAAAGGGGAATCCTCTTTGACAAATTTATTAGAGTTTTGTGAGGATGTAATGAATAGGGGTAGATAAAGTGGAACCAGATGATAAAGTAAACCAGCCCATGCTTGCAAAACTCAAAACATGGTGTCCAACATTAGATGTGATTTTGTGATTGGTCAACATTTGCTGAATGATCCTCTGTGCTAAGAATTACGCTAACAACCAATTTAAGATTGTCAGTTGGGCACACATTTGGGTGTACTGGAAACTACATATAATTATACACAGGGCCCTGTTCTTTGCAGAAAGAAAGAACATGTACACACCTATTTCAGCTAGACAAAATAAGTGGACAGCCATTCACTGGTTCGTTCCCAAGGGCAATGTCTTGACCAATCAGAGTCAAGCTGCCTGGTTTAAATTGACAGTTAACTGTCAGCCACCATCAGCTGGTGCATTTTCCATGGCAATACCTCTACCAATCAGAGTCCATTTACCAACCAATCAGCACCCTCTTTTCATACAGTATAAATATGTTGTTTCCTCTGACATAGGTGTTTTATTGCAAATTGTTCTGATGAGTGCAAGATGAAAAGCTTCAACATGTCTCTTTTTCAGCAATACTCAAGTTCTGTACTACCAAACAACAATTTGTAGATAGAGTAAACTTGGATTTCCAAAGGGCAGTTGATAAGGCGCCACACAAAAGGTTAATAGTCAAGATAAAAGTTAATGGAATTGGGGGTAATACATTAGCACAGATAAAGGTTGGTTAAATGTTAGAAAGCAGAGAGTAGGCATAAAGGGAGCTTTTAAAGTTGATAGGCAATGAATTGAGGAGTGCCACATGGATCAGTGTTGTGGCCTTAGCTATTTACAATTTATATTAATGATTTAGACAAAGATTAATATATTGAAATTGGCTGAAAAGTAGAATATTTTTTAAAGGTTTGAAACTAGTAAGTGGTGATGTTCAAAGAGACTTGGGTGTGCTCATACAAGGAATGAGGAAAGTTAGTTTGCTGGTGCAGCAAGCAATTAGGAAGGCAAATGGCATGTTGGCCTTTATTGCTAGGGGATTGGAGTACAATTTTAACAGGATTTCATTGAGACCATATCTGGATTAGTGTGTGCAGTTTTGGTGTCCACATTTAAGAAAATGTATACTTGCATTGGAGGCTGTACAACAAATGTTCAAGACAATTGATTCCTGGGTTGAGAGGCTGAGTAAATTGGGCTTATAGTCTCTGGAGCTCAGAAGAATGAGAGGTGATCTCATTGAATCCTACAAAATTCTGAAGGGGTTTGATAGGATGGCTGCTGAGAGATTGTTTCCACTGGGGAATCTAAAACACAGGGGCAGAGTCTCAGGATAAGGGGCCGATCATTTGGGACTGAGATGAGGAGTAATTACTTCATTCAAAGGGTTGTGAATCTTTTCTCTACCCCAGAGGTTTGTGGATGTACCATTTTTGAATATATTTAAGGCTTTGATAGATAGATTTTTCCTCTCTTAGGGAATTAAGGGATATGGGGAGCGGCTAGAAAAATGGATCTTAAACAAAAGATCAACTTTGATTATATTTTAATTGTATTGAATGGCAGAGCAGTCTCAGTTGGCTGTGGGGTCTACTCCTGCTACTATTTCTTGTGTTCTTACTAATCTAATTAACATTTTAACCATACACACTGTTGAGGTGCAACACGGCACAATTAAATGAATCCATGACCAATACACCCATCATCAGACTAAAGCTTCTTGTGACTAGTACAACTCCCTCAGACTGATGATTATAATAATCTTCAAATTCTGAATTCTCTGAGTTATGCATCACTTTGAAAATCTTGCTGTTTCATTTTGGGGCATTCATTACATAATAATATTTTGAGTAACATCTGAAGCACCAGTTAACAGTTTCCCAGGAATTCCGGGGGCTCATTCATTTATTATTACTACTCCAGTCCTGTTGTCTCTCAGATCTGATAAAAATGCCTTCATCCTCATTCCTTTTGTCTGTAACTCTTCTGCTGTACTGACAGCTGCGCCCTTTTTCTGAATTTTAATTCAAAAGACTACAATTATTGAGTCTTCAATCCTTTGTAACACTGCAAAAATGTTCCATTTGCATCATTAAAGCTGCTGGAAATGACTGCTTTCCTAGGACTTTTTTTTAAGCAGCAGACATAGTGGTTTGATCCAAAAGGGTGTCTTTTGCTGAGAACTAAATGACAGTAAAGACCAGGAAAGCTTGCATATGTGATACCTTAGCACAATTCAGCAATTTAAACGTGAGCACTGAATAAGGAATTTCCAAATTAAATTTCTGCAATCTTTTGTATAGTCCGTTAAAGTCCTTGATATCTTCCTCCATGGAATGACCGTCTTTCAAAATTCATCAGAGTCTGACCATGCCTTATAGGCATCTGATGGATCACCTTTCTTATAAATTTCATCTATGAAGCTTCACAGAAGATCCAAAGCTTTCTCAGTATCCAACTGATGGGCATTCAGCATTTAAAACAATTTGGCCAGAATTTTCCAGCCTCCCCCATGGCGGGGCCGGCGAACCATTGAAATCTACGTTCACATCGGTGGAATCGAAAGATCCTGCTGGCATGAGGGGCTGGAAAATTCCAGCCTTTGTTTCTGATTTTACTTTCGGTTGGGAAGCGACAATGGCAATGCCATACCTTGTCTTCTCTTTGGTAGAAATAATCTGTATCCACATATACATTTCATTTTCCACTGGTCATAATGTTCAGATTCAGAGAACTTCATACCCTGACAATTTACATTTTCTTTTAGCCAGTCTTCACAAAAGTAACTCAGATTACAATCTTTTCTCTGAAAAATATGTTGCTTAGTTTCCAACCTTCACCTTTAGGCAATCATTCTCTGTTACCACATTAACTTAGTCAGAAGCCAGACACCAGTCTTTTCGCTTAATACTAAATTAATTTACAGGATGCAACATTACACATGTGTACCTTCTCCCTAATCAATATTCAATATCCCAGAAGTCTCTCTTTATACTTTTTTGAGCACAATTAAACAAATAATCAAATGCTCAACCCCTTAAAGCGTCCTGTAACAAAAATAAAACTTTACAGAGAACTCATCAAATTAAAATAACGTGCCTGGGGCTGTTAATGCACTCCAGCCACTATGGCAACCACCAATCGAAGAAGGTTCCAGCGTACCAGTGGACACCATGTGCTATCTCTCAGGGGTACCCAAAGTCTCTCTTTATACTCCTTCAAATGCAGTTATTAAACAAATTAACAAGTGATCAAATGATCAACCCCCTAAAGGGTACTATAACAAAAACAAAACTTTAAAGGAAACTTATCAAGTTAAAATAACATTCCTGGGGCTGATAATGCACTCCAGTCACTGCAATTCTCAATGGAGAAGGCCTCAAGTGGACATCTTGTGCTCCCTCTCCAGAGACACCTGGAGTCTCTCGTAATACTGTTTTGAGTAAACCAATGGAAATAAAATAAACTAATTGACAAATGAATCAATTAAATTGACAGTCCCTTAAAAGGGCACTGTAAAAAAAGACAGAATTTTAAAGGAAACTTAACTAATCAAATTAAAATGCTGTTCTGGTATCTGATGATGCACTTCAGCCCCTGTGGTGTCCATTAATCGGGGAAGGCCTCAAGTGTTCGAGATGACATTGCATGCCTCCTCTCCAGGGATACCCAGGGATGAACATAGCCATGGAAGAGAGACAGACAGTAGGGTCAGACGACACCACTTTCCCCCGCAACCATTTATTGCCTGGACCTGTTAATGGCCACCTTGGCCAGGCCCAGGAGCAGGCTAACCCCTCCCACCCTGCTCTGCAATGAATGACCAAATACCAGGAGTATGAGCTGAAGTATAGCCAAAATTTGAGGAGCAGCCTCTTCAGATAATCAAAAAAGGGACTGCAACCTCACACAAGTTATACAAACATGGAAAATGGACTCCTTAAGGACACAGAAAATACTGGCGGCCTGGGAGTTCATGAACCATCTTAACCTCCTATTGCATGGGACTGCTTCTTGCAACACCCTCCACACCAAATCCCCCATGGTGAAGAGGAAGGCTCCCACAGAGATAGCCCTCTACTGTGGTCCCCTGACCCCTCTTGATGGCAGGACAGAATGCTAGAGCAGGGCGGGAAGGGTTAGCCTGCTCCTGGAACTCGAGATGGCTCGAGTCGTGCAACCGAGGTTCCCCAGGGAGGGTTTGGGAAATGTCTATATGCGCAAGATACATAATCATCAAAACCCTCCATTTGTATATCCTTAACTTTAACAATGGTCTGTTTGAATGGTTGATGAGGACGAGGAAGCGAAGGATGTACAGCAGCAGCGAAAGGTCTCAAGCGTACCAGTGGACACCACGTGCTCCCTCCCCTAGGACACCCAGCCGCAAACATAGCCACAGAAGAGGGGCAGACAGTCAAAGCCAGATGGCCCCCTCAAATGCCCATTGCCTGAACCAGTTAACGGCCACCTTGGCCATGCCCAGGAGGTCCTCCTTCCTCCTCCCTCCTCACTGGGTGACCAAAGGTTAGGAATGTGGGGCTGAAGTGAAAATTTGAAGGGCAGCCCTTCAAATAATCAGAAAAGGATTTCAACCTCTGACAACTTATATACACGTGGAACATGGACTCCTCAAGGCCACTTTAACCTACAATTGCACAGGACTGCTATATGCAACACCCTCCATACCAAATCACCGATGGTGAAGAAGAAGGCTCCCACATGGACAGCCTCCACTGGGGGCCCCCACCACATCTGGAAGGCAGGACAGAATGCTATGGTGCATCCGAATTGTTGACGAGGACAAGGAATTGATGGATGTGCAGCAGCAGCCCATACAGGAAATCTATTCATGCAGAATGGAAAGACACAGTGGGAATTTCCATGAGACAACTCAAGTTGTGCAGCTAAAGTACCCCAGGGAGGTTTTGGGAAGTGTCTCTTTATACTATGCGCTCAAGATACATAATCAAGATACATTTCTCTCTCCACAGATGCTGCCACATGCTGAGTTTTTACTTCAGATTTCCAGCATCTACAGTACTTTAACTTAAAAGCAAAATGCTTCACCGCAGTACTTTGCTTTTTCTTCTTATATATTGTTCCGCGGTTTTTCAGCTTTCCACGTAACTTCGTATTCTCAGCTAAAGGTTAATGATAGGCTCTAGTGAAGGTTGAACTTACAGCCCCTGGTTTATAAGGGAAGTGCTCCAACCACTGAGCTATGGAGCCACCAGCTAACAAGACCGCACGGGAAAGTCGACCATATTCAATAGACTGAGGTAGATGCTAAGTCCCTATGCGCTCAAGATACCCTCCACTTGTATATCCTTAACTTTAACAATACAATTAACATAACATTAACATCCACCAGCTCCCACATACTGCAGCTGCTAAATTTCTTATTTACCCAGGGACTAAATTATTTTATCTTAATTTTGGGCACAAAATTCTGTCTGTGTGTTCAACATATTCATGAAGTTCGCTCAAAATGAGTACGTTTTACACTTACTGCAATTATACAACTTGTTAATCTTCAAAACATCAAGAGTAGACATTCCAAAACGTTGTCCAATATTTATGTTTGGGTTTGGTTTGGGCACAATGGTAGCACTTCTGTGATCTTTAGAAAAAGCAAATCTGCAATGAAAAAAATAGATATTTAAACTCCTGCTCAACTTTCAGATTTAACACAACTACTAAATTAGGTATTTCCTTTGGGAACAGACAATTAGATATTCAATATGGCAGAGCCTTGCAAGAAACACAAAAAAAAACTAGCCAAATTAACCTCAACCAGACTGATAGACTTTGAAACAAAAACAAAAATACCTGGAAAAACTCAGCAAGTCTGGCAGCACCTGCGGAGAGGAACACAGTTAACGTTCCGAGTCTGAATGACCCTTCAACAGAACTAAATAAAAATAGAAGAAAGGTGAAATATAATCTGGTTTAAGGGGGGATAGGAGAAGGAGAGCTGGATAGAGGGCCAGTGATAGGTGGAGATAACCAAAAGATGTCACAGACAAAAGGACAAAGAGATGTTGAAGGTAGTGATAGACTTTGATCCTTATTCTAATTCTGAGCATATTTAATTTTAATACTTTCTTACCTGTCGAATAGGTAGATGGGCACCTCCAAACAGGAGCATCTTACGGCGAGGATAC
Source organism: Carcharodon carcharias (assembly GCF_017639515.1). Taxonomy (NCBI): domain Eukaryota; kingdom Metazoa; phylum Chordata; class Chondrichthyes; order Lamniformes; family Lamnidae; genus Carcharodon; species Carcharodon carcharias. The sequence continues at coordinate 85,555,142 of NC_054476.1, read as the reverse complement.
AAAGAAACTGAATCATTTCCGTTGTCCAGCAGTCAATTGGAAATAGATGGGCAGAGTTTTCTTTTATACAGTAGCGTAATTAACTGAGGGAATTATTTCAAGTTAAATGGGCACAGAATATAGGATCATAAGTGTAAAAGGCAAGCCTGGACTGATGTCAGGAATTAGTTTTTCACATAGAATGATTTGTATCACAATGGTCTACAAGGGTAGGATAGTAGAGAAAAAACTCTGGAGCCAATCTAGAAGCAGTTATGTGCTGTATTGATCAGATGGCTAAATAATATCCAGTACTTTGCAATCTATTTAGATTCAAATTTACTATAGTTGTGCCAATACATATATTTCTCATTTTCAGTTTGGCAGTAAATTTTAGTAATAAATTAACCCCAAGATGGAAAGATGCCAGAGAGTTCATTTATTTTCATCTTGGATTTTGATTTGTTGCTCAAACTTACTGCTGGAAGTAAACCTCTCATTCCTTCTAAATGTCACTAGCAGTTATTTCACCACTTAGAAACAGTTTGTCGGAGTAGGGCAGAATAAAGTGCAAATTTAAGATGACCGAAAGTTGACTTGGTGTTAACGAGTGTTGTGGATATGAGGATGAGGTAAATTGAATTATTATTTCTGTACTCATCTTCAACCCATGACAGCAGTAGTTTAATTTCTAATTTAATTAATATCCTTTCTCTTGTTGAAATAGGCCAATGTGTGTTTCCCAAACCCCAGTTTATGAGGTCCAATGTTAACATTAACTCCACAGCAAATTCTTTAAAGGTGAAACAAAATTAGGATTTATTAACACATTCAAACCTGAGGACTGGATTGTGACACACATTCACACTCATGAGCACACAAGGTAGAAAGATTAATAAAGAAAAAGGAAAGAAGTTACAACTTGTGAGTTACTTAAGAAGAATCAAAAGGTATTGGCATTAATTCATGAGAATAGAGTCTAGTAACTCCATGTCCAATGAAGGTTCTTTCAGCTGGTTTTGTCTGGCAGAATTCCTGGTCTTTTCCCAAGGAGCTTGGTTGAGGTAGTTGAAGATACAACAAAGTATTCTTGTATTCTGGGCATTTTGTAGGTGAAATACAAGATTCTTTCTGGAAATCAGACTTTGAGAGAGATGGAGGTCAGAGGCAGGCTGCTAACCTGGAGTCCGTTTTTTCTCTTCTGAAGTCAACATCAACTGAAGGCAGAATCCAAAAGCTGTAAAGCAGTTCACCAACAGTTCAAGTCTCAGTCATGTGATGGGGTGGTTTTGGGTTGAGCCATTCAACTAGTGATGTATTTTAAGGACCCTCATTAAAACCTATTGTATTTTGAGCAGATAAATGTGGAACCATTTGCACAATTTTGGAGATGAGGAATTACAATAGCTCTGCCTTTGTCCAGAGCTGGCTGGTGCAGACATCTCATCTACTAGTCCTTTGTGTTGGTTTGGCTGGAATTTTCATACAATGCAAGGGGTGTCATAGGGAAGAATTTTCCTGTTGGCGAGTAGGGGCGGGCCCGCTCACCGACATGTAAAATGACGCGCGGTGCTGTCGGGCGGGAGTCCCAACGTCACTGTGCATCATTTAGATTGTCAGTTCGGCAGGTGCACTGCTGTGTCAGCTGCACACCTGCTGAACTGTCAAAGGCCTATTAAGGCCATTAACAAAGTAATTAAAGCTGTTAGGAATGCTGCCCATCCAACCTTAAGTTTGGTGGGCAGGTGAAGAGCCCAGGCGGCCTTCGCATTTCTCATGAAACCTCATCCATGGGCAGGATGAGATTTCATGAAGGGTTCATTAATTAAGTAAAAGCTTTTGAAAAAATTAATGGACATGTCCCAGCTCATGTGACAGTTTCACATGAGGGGACATGTCCTTAAATTTTTTTTTAACCTTTATTACATTTTTCACGACTTAAACTAATCTCCCTGAGGCATGGAGGTGCCTCAGGGAGATTTCTGCACTCTTTCACGCGCAGGCAAAATATAATGACAGGCTTCAACTCAGGGAATCGTCCCCTCCGCCCGCACAGGGAGCACACAGCACTTCTGGGTGTGTGTCATGCTGGGCGAGCCTTAATTAGCCCGCTCATGTAAAATGGCGGCACGCAACCGATTGCGGGCGCCAATCGGGTTTGTGCTCGCTCCCACCCACCCCTGCACAAGCCCCCTACGGGGGGATAATTCAGCCCACGGTGTCACATTCCAGGAAGTTGATGAGTTAGCCTTTGTCCATTTTTAAAAACAAAATTTAAACAAGAGAAACTGTAAGAGAGACAAATTTTGATGTTTTTATTTCATTCACACCTTCCCGGCATGACAATGAGGCATTAACACGTATAGAATGTTGATTCTTTTCATACATTAAATTTTTACTCATCGTGTAATGTATCTTTTCTTTATTCATTCATGGGATGTGGATATCGCTGGCTAGGGCAGCATTTATTGCTTTTACCTAATTGCCCTTGTTCAGAGAGCATTTTTAAGAGTCAACCACATTTCTAGAGTCACATGTAGGCCAGACCAGGGAAGGATGGCAGATTTCCTTTCCTAAAGGACATTAGTGAACCAGATGGGTCAGCATCCCCAAAAAAGAAAATCATCTCCTGTTGCAGTAAATAAATAAATGTAGTGCAAATCAGCCACAGGAATCACTTTCTACATGAAAAGAATTGTCCTTTTTGGAGTCACAAAAAAAGGATATTAAAATGATCAGTTAGACTCACTAAATGAATATATTGAAATTAATCTGGTAGATTCATTACATAAATATAATGGAAGTCATGCATCAGAGTCAGTGGGCTGAATTTTCCCCTTGTCGGGGGAGAAGTTGATGGGCGGGCACATACAGGCGCACTTCCGATCGGCGCCCCCAATTGGAGGTGTGGTGCCATTTTACGTGGGCAGGCCAATTAAGGCCCACCCAGCATGACATCCACACGGAAGCGCTGAGTGCTCCCTGTGCGGGCCGGGGGGGGGGGGGGGGGGGGGGGGGGGGTGGGTGGAGGGGGTGCGGAATCCCAAAATCGAGAGTGCGCTCTTTCGCACATGTGCACAAAAGAGCGCACTCATCTCTTTGAGGCTAAGTACAGCCTCAGGGAGATCAGCTGTATATGTAACAAAGATAAAAATAGAAAAATAAAATTTACCTTACATGTCCCTTCATGTGACAATGTTGGGACAGGTCCATAATTTTTACAAAATCTTTATTAAAATTTTTTAAAGCCTACATGAAATGGATGAGGTTTCATGTTTTTTCTCGTTCCCACCGGGGCTCCTGGCCTGCCCACCAACCTTAAGGTTGGAGAGGCAGGTCCTTTAATTACTTAATTGACCCTGTCAATGGCCTCAATTGGCCGTTGATAGGTCGGCGGGCACGCAGCTGATTTTGCTGCGCTCCCGCCTTCCTGAAAATTTAAATCAGGCACAATGACATCAGGAGTTCCCCCCACCATCACCACACATCACTCTATGCATCGGCAAGCGGGTCCCACCCCCGCTCGTCAACTCGTAAAATTCCGCCCAGTATATAGTGCCTTGAACATAAGTAAATTGCCCAAAGGTGCATTACATGAGTATTATCAAACAAAATTTGACACTAAGCTACATAAAGAGATATTAGGACAAGTGACCAAAAGCTCCATCAAAGAATTATATTTTAAGAAGCTCTTAAAGGAGGAGAGGGAGAACTAAAGACATTTAAGGTGGGAATTCCAGAACACAGGATTGAGGCAGCTAAAAGCATGGCTGCAATGGTGGAGTGGTGAAAAGCAAGGATGCACAAGTCACTGGAACAGGAGGAGCGCAGAGATCTCAGTATGTTTTAGGCTGGAGAACGTTACAGAGATAGAGAGGGCGAGAAACAGGGGATTGTAAATATGCAAATTTAAAAAGAAGGCGCTGCCAGAGTGGGAGCCAATGTCAGTGAGAAAGAATAAGGTTGATGGGTGAACAGGAATTGATGTGAGTTAGCATATGAGCAACAGAATTTTGGAGCTCATGATTACAAAATATGAGCCCCTGGAATGGCTGAGTCTAGAGGTAACAAGGCATAGATGAGCAGTTCAGCTAACTAAACATCTGTTACACTCAGTAAACAATGTGGAAACATGGCAACATTGGGAACCGTAGTAGGCCATTCAACTTCTTGAGCTGGTTCCATCATTTAATAAAATCATGGGCAGAATTTTCCTGTTGGCATGCAGGGTTGGGCCCCACACGCCGACACTTAAAATGACGCACAGTGACATTGGACGTGCGTCCCGATGTCACCGTGCGCTATCACGATATTTCAGAAGGCAGGCACGATATGAGTTTGGAGGCCTGCTTGCCATTAATGAACGAGCCAGTTAAGGCCCTTGAGGCAGCAATTGAATACGATTTTTCACAGCCTGTGCGATCTTCAGGACGTCACATGGGTGCAATGGACAGGAGACATTTGTATAAACCTCATCCAAAGGCGGGATAAGAGGGGTGAGTGGGGTTGCGAATGTGATCTTTTAGGTATTTAAGTGTGAAAGTTACTTATAGTTGCCTGTGTGAGCAGGAAAACTTCAAAACTCATACCAGCTGTTTGGACAGGAGTCAAAGCCATGGTCAGGACACTGCAGTAAAGATCATTTTTGGGGCCTGCAGTTTTCAGGAAGCCTTCTCATAGCCTAAAAATGGGAGTTGTGCTCTCCACTGGAGGCACTTCCTCTGAGGAGGAAGGGAGGGCCAGAAGGGCGAGGAGGCCAGGAGTCCACATTCAGCCTCCAGGGGAGCCACCTTTGGGAGGAGGGGCGCAGGCACTAGGAGTGCAGGGCCAACAGGAAGCCCAAGGTGGAAGGGGCCGCAGAAGACACCACTATCCTGCTGCCATGGTATACAGGCGGCGAAGCAGCTACCTCAATATGTCTGAGGTGCACTGCCGAAGGAGGCTCCATCTCTCAAGGGAGACAGTCATCTCCATTTGTCAGATGAAAGGCCCTGAGATTTCCGCAAACTGTTTGGGTGGGCACCCCATGCCAGTGGCTTTAAAGATCATAGCAGCTCTCAACTTCAATGCCTCCAGCTCTTTCCAGGAGTTGGTGGGTGATCTCTGTAGAGTCTCCCAATCAGTTGTCCACACTTGAGTCAAGCAGGTGACAGATGCTCTATTCAGGCATGCATTGACTTTCATCCACTACCACTGGGATGAGGCCAGCCAGACAGAGCAAGCCAGAGGCTTTGCAGGGTCTGCTAGCTTCCCCATGTCCAGGGTGCAATCGGCTGCACACAATTGGCCATCAAGACGCCAGCTGGTGAGCCTTCGTCAACAGGAAGGGATTCCATTCCTTGAACGTGCGGATAGTGTGTGATCGCAAGCTGCAGATTCTGCAAGTCTGTTCAAGGTACCCACGCAGCTCCCACGATGCTCACATACTCAGGCACTCCCAGGTGCCGAGGCTCTTCAGTGCTCCAGCCAAGCTGGATGGATGGCTGTTGGGTGACAAGGGCTATCCACTCAGAAGGTGGCTCATGACTCCTCTCCACCACCCAAGAACAGAGGCCGAGCATGTGGAGTCATGTCTTCACAAGGGACATGACAGAGAGAACTATCGGTCTTCTCAAGATGCACTTCCGATGCCTGGACCATTCAGGGACCGCACTGCAATACCCCCCAGGTCGTGTGTCACTGATCGTGGTTGCATGCTGCACTCTGCACAATCTGGCACTCGAAAGGGGCAATACAGTGGATAAAGAAGATGTAAACACAGATGCTCTGGCTGCAGACCAGTAGTGAGTCCGAGGACGAGCACACTCAGGAGAATACTGAAGGGATAGATGCCGACCTGGGCAACCTCCAGGGAGTCAGGGGCACCTGGGAGGCTTTGATCCAATGATCCTTCAGCTAGCCCACCACAGATGGACCTCCAATACATGCCAGGGCTGCAGGCTCCACACTTGATACCTGAGAGCAATATTTGCCTGGTTAGAAGCATTAACTGTGTACCTTGTCAATAAAGCTCAATGACAAACAAGTCACTCATAACATCATGGGCTCCCGTACACCTGCAGAAGTAACGAAGTACCCAGAGGCTTGTTGAGAATTGATTGCATACCACAATACAGAAATGGAAGTGCATTAAAAGGTGTTGAGCAGCACACCAAATGAAAAGCAACAAATACTGGGGCAAAAGAAAAACACCAGTGATAAGCCCCTCCAACAGAGGGCGCTGGTGAGAAATGACTGAAACATTCTGGGAGAAGTCATTGCAGCCACCGCGACTCGGGAGGGAATCGAGGAGAAGGACTCTTACACTCAACAGGCGGAAGAGCATCCAACAGAGGGCGCTGGTGAGAAGTGACTGAAGCATTCTGGGAGAAGTCACCGCAGCCACCGCGACTCAGGAGGGAATCGAGGAGAAGGACTCTTGCACTCAACATGGGGAAGAGCATCCGACAGAGGGTGCTGGTGAGAAGGGACTGAAGCATTCTGGGAGAAGTCACCACAGCCACCACGACTCAGGAGGGAATCGAGGAGGACCCACTGTCAAAGAACGGAATAACCCCAAACATTACAATGCTGTAGTGTTTCGATCCCTCCCTCCTCCTCAGACCTAAAAAAAAAGAGAGAGATGAAGAGGCAGTGCCTTCAGGAGTCCACCAGATCTACGAGGGCCATTCTTCTGAGAGTGGATTTTAAAGAAAAAGCAGCTGGTTGGTGAGTAAATCCTGGTAGCAGACTCAGATGGAGGAGTACCGGAGTAGTGAGTATAAATCTAGCTTACCGCGGGGATTCGCAGCCTTGTCTCCAGGGAGCAGACTCGGAGGGAGGAGCACCGGAGCGGTGAGTATAAATCTAGCTTACCTCGGGGATTCGCGGCTTTGTGTCCAGGGGGCAGACTCGGAGGGAGGAACACCAGAGCGGTGACCTCGGGGCACAGAGTAACTGAAGCCAAAACTGAAAAAGTGACATCAAAGGAAAGCTGTGACCTGATTGGTTGGTAGGAAATCTGCACCAAATTTGAAAAAGGAACACTGCAAAACTAATTAATAAATTAATTATCTAAGTAGAGATGGCTGGGCAGATGATGTGCTGTACCTGTATGATGTGGGAACTGGCAGATCCCATTGCAAGCCGCAGTGACCACATCTGCAGCCAGTGTTGGTTGCCAGAGGAACTCCAGCTCAGAATTGATGAGCTGGAGTCCGAGCTCCGGACTCTGTGGCACATCCGGGAGGGGGAGAGTTACCTGGACGCTTTGTTTCAGGAGGCAGTCACATCCTGTAGATTAAGTACCTCAAGTTTGATCACTGGTCAGGGTCAGCAGGGTGTGACTGCAAGTGAGGCAGGTAGAGGGATCCTGTGTTCAGGAACAGAGGAGCCTCAGCTCTTGACTTTGTCCAACAGGTACGAGGTACTTGCTCCTTGTGTGGATGAGGAAGAGGGCTATAGGGAGGATGAGCCATCTGACCACAGCACCGTGGCACAGGAGGCCATTCAAGAGTGGGGAGCAAAAAGGCAAGTGGTAGCTGTAGGGTATTCTATAATTAGGGGAATTGATAGCTTCCTTTGTAAGCAGGATCGAGAGACCCGCATGGTATGTTGCCTGCCCGGTGCCAGGGTGAGGGACATCTCTGAACGGCTTGAAAGGATATTGGAGAGGGAGGGGGAGGATCCAGTTCTTGTGGTCCACGTCGGGACAAATAACATAGATAAGACTAGGAAAGAAGACCTGTTTGGGGATTATCAGGAACTAGGAACTAAATTAAGAACAGGTCCTCAAGGGTTAAAATCTCCGGATCACTACCCAAGCCACGTGCAAATTGGCATAGGGATGTGAGAATAAGGGAAGCAAACACATGGCTAAAGGAGTGGTGCAGGAAAGAGGAGTTCCATTTTGTGGCATCAGTATTGGAACAGGAGGGATCTTTACTGTTGGGACGGTCTCCACCTGAACAGATCAGGGACCAATGTTCTAGCGGTGGTCAACAGGACTTTAAACTAGAAACTGGGGGAGAGGGAAGGGTAAAACTCCAAGAAGTATGACTAATGGGAAACAAAGCAGCAGATTAGCATGTGGGGGGGTGAATTCAACTTCATTGAAAATTATGAAAAAACTGAAAAGAGAGTCCAAGAGAGGCTATTAAAGTCTCCAGAACACAAAATAGGACAGAGTGTTTGGAAAAGGCTAGGAATCTAACTTCGAGCACATCAGATAAAGGGACGACAATGAGAAAGGGGACGGGAGATACAGAACTGAAGGTGTTGTATCTGAATGCACGCAGTATACGAAATAAGGTAAATGAGCTTGTGGCGCAGATTGAAATTGGCAGGTATGATATTGTGGGCATCACTGAGACATGGCTGCAAGGGGATCAGGACTGGGAGCTAAATATCCAAGGATATACATCCTATCGAAAAGATAGGCAGGTTGGCAGAGGGGGTGGGGTTGCTTTGTTAGCAAGAAATGAAATTAAATTGATGGCAAGAAACAACGTAGGGTCAGATGATGTAAAATCTGTGTGGGTAAAGTTGAGGAACCGCAAAGGTAAAAAAACCATAATGGGAGTTATGTACAGGCCCCCGACCAGTAGTCAGGATGTGGGGCACAAGATACACCAGAAGATAGAAAAGGCGTGTAAGCAAGGCAAGGTTACAGTGATCATGGGGGATTTCAATATGCAGGTAGACTGGGAAAATCAGGTTGGTAGTGGATCCCAAGAAAAGGAATTTGTGGAATATCTACGAGATGGCTTTTTGCAGCAGCTTCTGGTGGAGCCCACTAGGGAACAGGCAATTCTAGATTTAGTGATGTGTAATGAGGCAGATATGATAAGGGAGCTTAAGGTGGAGGAACCCTTAGGAGGAAGTGACCATAATATGAAAGAATTTACCATGCACTTTGAGAGGAAAAAGCTGGAATCAGATGTAATGGTACTACTGTTGAATAAAGGCAGCTACAGAGGCATGAGGGAGGAGCTGGTCAGAATTGACAGGGAGATGAGCCTAGCAGGAAAGACAGTGGCACAGCAATGGCAGGAGTTTCTGGGAGTAATTTGGGAGACACAGCAAAAATTCATCCCTAGGAAGAAGAAGCATACTAAAGGGAGGACGAGGCAACCATGGCTGACAAGGGAAGTCAGGGACAGCATAAAAGCTAAAGAGAAAGCATACAATGCGAAGAAAAGCAGTGGGAAACCAGAGGATTAAGAAGCCTACAAAGACCAACAGAGGACAACTAAAAAAGAAATAAGGAGGGAGAAGATTAAATATGAGGGTAAACTAGCCAGTAATACAAAAGAAGATTGCAAGAGTTTTTTTAGATAAATAAAGGGTAAGAGAGAGGCAAAAGTGGACATTGGGTCGCTGGAAAATGACGCTTGAGAAGTATTGGGGGGAACAAAGAAATGGCAGAGGAATGAATCGGTACTTTGCGTCAGTCTGCATGGTGGAAGACACAAGTAACATCCCCAAAGTTCAAGAGAGTCGGGGGGGCAGAGGTGAGTATGGCGGCCATTACCAAAGAGAAGGTGCTAGGAAAACTGAAAGGTCTGAAGGTGGATAAATCAACCTGGACCAGATGGATTACACCCCAGAGTTCTGAAGGAGACAGCTGAAGAGATAGTGGAGGCGTTAGTGGTGATCTTTCAGGAATCACTGGAGTCAGGGAGGGTCCCAGAGGATTGGAAAATCATTAATGTAACTCCCCTGTTTAAGAAGGGAGTGAGGCAAAATACGGGAAATTACAGGCCGATTAGTCTGACCTTGGTTGTTGGTAAGATTTTAGAGTCTATGATTAAGGATGAGATTTCAGAATGCTTGGAAGTGCATGGTAAAATAGGGCTAAGTCAGCATCAAGGGGAAGTCATGCCTGACAAATCTGTTAGAATTCTTTGAGGAGGTAACGAGTAGGTTAAACAAAGGAGAGCCAATGGATGTTATCTACTTGGACTTCCAGAAGGCCTTCGACAAGGTGCCGCACAGGAGGCTGCTCAGAAAGATTAGAGCCCATGGTGTTAGAGGCAAGGTGATAGAAGATTGACTGTCTGGCAGGAGGCAGAGAGTAGGCATAACGGGGTCCTTCTCAGGATGGTGGCCAGTGACTAGTGGAGTTCCACAGGGGTCAGTGTTGGGACCACAACTTTTCACTTTATACATCAATGATCTAGATGAAGGAACTGAGGGCATCCTGGCTAAGTTTGCAGATGATACAAAGATAGGTGGAGGGACAGGTAGTATTGAGGAGGCGGGGAGGCTGCAGAAGGATTTGGACAGGTTAGGAGAATGGGCAAAGAAGTAGCGGATGGAATACAATGTGGGGAAGTGTGAGGTCATGCACTTTGGTTGGAAGAATAGAGGCATAGGCTATTTTCTAAATGGGGAGAGAATTCAGAAATCTGGAGTGCAAAGGGACTTAGGAGTCCTAGTCCAGGATTCTCATATGGTTAACTTGCAGGTTGAGTTGGTAGTTAGGAAGGCAAATGCAATGTTGGCATTTATTTCGAGAGGATTAGAATATAAAAGCAGGGATGTGCTGCTGAGGCTTTATAAGGCTCTGGTCAGACCACATTTAGAATATTATGAGCAATGTTGGACCCCGTATCTCAGGAAGGATGTTCTGGCCCTGGAGAGGGTCCAGAGGAGGTTCACGAGAACGATCCCAGGAATGAAAGGTTTAACATATGAGGAATGTTTGAGGATTCTGGGTCTATACTTGATGGAGTTTAGAAGGATGAGGGGGGATCTGATTGAAACTTACAGAATACTGAAGGGCCTGGATAGAGTGGACATGGGGAAGATGTTTCCATTTGTAGGAGAGACTATGACCCCGAGGGCACAGCCTCAGAGTAAAAGGAAGACCTTTTAGAACAGAGATGAGGAGAAACTTCTTTAGCCAGAGAGTGGTGAATCTATGGAATTCATTGCCACAGAAGTCTGTGGAGGCCAGGTCATTGAGTGTATTTAAGACCGAGATAGATAGGTTCTTGATTGGTAAGGGGATCAAAGGTTACAGGGAGAAGGCGGGAGAATGGGGTTGAGAAACTTATCAACCATGATTGAATGGCAGAGCAGACTCGATGGGCCGAATGACCTAATTTTTGCTCCTATGTCTTATGGTCTTATGTTGTGCCTAAGTTGATTTACGTTTACGTTTGCGGGTGCTACATCTAGGTGCTCCCCTCTTGCTGGCACTGGCATTGGAGACAGCCTGTTCACTCTGCTATCCTGTTGGCCTTGATGACTGTGGCGGGCGTCCTCTGGCCAGTGGAGCCTGCGGTGGGTCCGCCTGGGAGGGAGTGGTCAGTGGCACGGCTGGCATCTCCCCAGTCACTGCAGTCTCATCGGATGCCATAGTCACTGGCAGAGGGGCGGAGGTGCTGCTGCCCTCATCCAGAGCACCCTGAGAGGATCCCAGAGATGTCAGGCAGCTACTGCGCCAACGTGAGGTAGCTTCGGACCTCCCTGCTCACCATTGATGGACGGGCGCCTAGCTGGGATACTGGGTGCCCAATCCATCTCCCACACTGTCAATGACCAGCTGAGGCCGCTGTGAGTGCTTGCAGATCTAACCGCATCCCCAAGAAGCCCTGATTGTTCTCCTGGAGGAGCCTCTCCATGAGAGTTGCCACTCTCTCCATGGAGGAGGCATTGCGTTCGGCCATGAGGGTCATTGCATTGCTCACGCTCCACAAGGACTCCTCTGTTACGGAGACTATGGCACCCATTGCCTCATGTGTCTCCACCAGATCCTCCTACACACCCTGCTGGACTTCCAGCATCTGCTGCCTCAGGGATGATTCCAGAGGCACATCATCAGCCACCGGCTGAGCATGTTCCTGGTCCCCAGCAGTCCTCCTACTGCCGGCGACCTGGGCATTCTCTGTCTCTGCCTGCACCTCAAGCGACTGTGAAGTGCCCTCACCACTGTGCACTGGGACACTAGTTAATAATCTTATCCCCACTGAGGTGCTGGTATCTGCGCTGGTACCTGCCTGGCTAAGATGGTGTGACGCTGGTGTGTGTATATCTTCAGGGCTGTCAAGGGTCAGTGGCGGTCCCCATGCCTCCTGAGTCAGGGCGTGTTCCAGTGAGGCTGAAAGGAAAAACAAGGACCTTTGATTAGTTGAAGTTGTTACACTGATAATGTGCATGTCTGGCACCCGGATCTGGATGTGGTCCTCCTTCCATTATCAGTGGGAAACTCATGTTGGATGCTGAAATCAATATACAGTCAACAGTGAAATTTTTGTCCTGACAGACATTGTGAGCTCAGTGCACTGGCACCCCAACCTCGCCTTGGCTGGTAAACTTGGGCGCATGGTGCCTCTCCAGCTCGAGTGCCTCCTGTTCGTATCTGGTCAGTATGAGTAAGCGGGCCTGCCCTCCACCAGTCCGCATCCATTTGGTATGCTTGTATGCGGTCTTCTCCTGAAGGAGAGAGAAGTATTGATTAATCCACCCTATACCTGCATTGCCATTGCAGCCATGCCACCCCTGCCTGAGTGAAACATTGCAGGGCTCATCCGATTCGTGGCCCTGGAGCTGCCGTACACTCACTCCAAGCAGCCAGGACTGACCCCCTTGCCCAGATGCTGCCTCCATCACATTTGCCACTCACACTGTAAGACCTTCCAAACCAAAGAGCACTATCACCTAGAAGAACAAGGGCAGCTGACGGATGGCTACCCCGCCTCCTGGAAGTTCCCCTCCAAGTCAGTCAACATCCTGACTTTGAAATGTTTCAGCATTCCACCACTGTGCCTGGGTACAGATCCTGGAGCTCGCCCCCAAAACAGTACTGTAGGTGCAATTTCACCACATGTAGCGGATTCAGAAGGCAGCTCAGCACCACCCTGTCAAGGGTAACTAGGCATGGGCAATAAATGCTGGCCCACCCAGCGAAGGCCAAATGCCGTGAATGAATGACTGCGATAACAAAATTCCGAGTTGGGGAGGGTGCTGGGGGGGGGCCAGCCTAGCTGCTGTGCTAAGTGGCCCATGCCAACATGGTACTCACTCTTCCTGAACGCAAGAGGTCATTGAACTGCTAGTGGCACTGCGCCCAGGTGCGTCTCACCATATCATGGGAGCTGATCCCTTCTGCTACCTCCTCCCAGGCACATTTCATCATGTGGTGGGGGGGCCTCCTCCTCCCATCCCTTGGCACCATGATATTGCACCGTGCTGCCACCTCCTCAGGAGGGCAGCGAGGCACTCATCAGAAAATCTCAGGGCACACTGCCCCACCGACCTGCCGTCCTGCCTGGCCTGTTCTCCGAGAGTGCCCTCAGACATCCTTCCGTGAGCCATCATTGGCAGCCTTTGGAAGGCTGCCTGCACCATTTTTAAATAGGCCGCCGGGTCACCATTGAACCTGGCAGTCATTGGACTCCCGCCACCACCCCTTCCACTTCCCGCTGTTCTCAGGAGCCATGCTTTATGCTGGGTAGGTCTTAATTGGCCCGCCTGCGTAAAATAGCTGCTCTCCGCCCACCAGTGCCTGCTCCCAAACAGCCTGCTCCCCATAGATAAAATTCTATCCTAAGGTTTGTCTTATCAAATCATGTTTAACTAATTTATTTGAGTTCTTTGAGGAAGTAACAAGCAATGTGAATAAAGGGGAACCTGTAGATGTAATCTATTTGGATTTCCAAAAGGCATTTGACAAGGTATCAGGTCAAAGGTTATTATGTAAAATTAGAGCTCATGATGTAGGAGGTAACATATTAGCATGGATAGGTGATTGATTAGCTAATAAGAAGCAGAGTAGAGGTATAAGTCATTTTTGGGTTGGCAAATTGTGGAATGCCTCAACCATTTATAATCTATATGGGATGAGATGGTGGCATAGTGGTAATGTCACTAGACTAGTAATCCAGAAACCCAGGTTAATGATCTTGGGACATGGGTTCAAATCTTGCCAGTGCAGTAATTTCAATTAATAAGAAGATCTGTGAATATAAAGCTAAAGTAATGGTGATCATAAAACCATCATCAATTGTTATAAAAACCCATCTGGTTCATTAATGCCCTTTTAGGAGGGAAATCTGCCATCCTTACCTGGTCTGACCTACATATGACTCCATACCTTTAGCTTCCTTCTGAAATGGCCTAGCCACTCAGTTCAAATGCTGGCTTCGCCAGCACTATCCACATCCTATGGAAGAATAAATAAAAGAAAAGAATATCATTGACTTAGATGAAGGCACCAAATATATGGCTGCTAAACTTGCTGATGACACAAAGTTGTGAAGAGGACATAAGGAGTCTGCAAAGGGATATAGATTGATTATGGGAGCGTGCAAAAATGTGAACTTGTCCACTTTGGCAGGGAGGATAAAAAAGCAGCATATGATTTAAATGGAGAGAGATTGCAGAGAGATCTGAATGTCCTAGTGCATAAAACACAAAAGGTTTATATACAGGTACAGCAAGTGATTAGGAAGGCAAAAGGAATGTTGTCATTTATTGAAAGGGAAATAGAATATAAATGTAGGGAAGCTTTGCTACAGTTGTACAGGGCATTGGTGAGACTCCACCTGGAGTACAGTTTTGGTCTCATTACTTAAGAAAGGATATAATTATATTAGAAGCAGTTCAGAGAAGGTTCACTCAATTGATTTTTGGGATGAAGGGGTTATCTTATGAGGAAAGGTTGATAGGTTTGGCCTGTATCCATTAGAGTTTAGAAGAATGAGAGGTGATCTTATTGAAACATATAAGATTCTGAGGGGATTTGACAGGGTAGATGCTAAGAGGATGTTTCCCCTTATGGAAGAGAATAGAACGGAGGGACACAGTTGAAAAATAAGAGGTCTCTCATTTTAGATGGAGATGAGTAGAATTTTTTTCTCTCAGAGCATTGTCAGTCTGTGGAATTCTCTTTCCCAGAGAGCAGTGGAAACAAGGTCATGAGGATTTCTAAGGCTAAGGTAGATAGATTCTCGATTGACAAGGGAGTCAAAGAGTATAGAGAGTAGACAGGTAAGTACAGTTGAGGCCACAATCAGATCAGCCATGATCTTATCAAATGGATAAAGATAAGTGGAGCAGGTTTGAGGTTTGCTCCTAATTTGTATGCTTGTAACTATGTTCTTAAAAATCCACTTACAACATCAGAGTGTGATCATACAAAGTCAACGTAGTTTTATGAAAGTGAAATAGTGTTTGACAAATTTATTAGGGTTTAATGAGGATGTATATAGTAGAGTGGATAAAGGAGAACCAGAAGCTGTAGGATACTTGGATTTCTGAAAGGTATTTGATAAGATGCCACACAAAAGGTTAAAACACAAGAAAAGTCTTATTAATTTGGGAGTTATGTATTAGCATAGATAGAGGAGCGATTAACAGGCAGGAAGCTAAAAAAGGATAAGCGTGGCATTTTCAATCTGACAGGCAGCAACTAGTGGACAGCCACAAAGATCAGTGCTGTGTGCTCAGCTGTTTACAAACTATATTAATGACTTAGACAAAGAAACAGAGTACTGTATCTTGTAGTATTAAGGTTAAAATTATTAATGTGTGGGACTGTTTAAACAGTACAGCCCATAATGATGATGTAAGAAATGCATGACAAAGTTTCAAAAGGGAGAATGCTTCTAGCTTAGGCAGAGGAATATCTAGTCATGTATAACTGTATATAGTTCTGCAATAGTCAATAAACCAGTTATTGTTTAGACAATATCGCAATCATCATTCCTCAGTCAGTTGAACCAACATACAACATGGTGGTCATGGTGATTTCAGCTATGAAGGACCGAAAAGCCTTGAAAAGTCAGTTTTAAAGTAATTTGCAAGTCTGACCTGGAAAAGTGGCACAAAATTGCAGAACTCAGTAAAGAGTCAGAAAATCAACAGTTCAACTCATAAAAAGGTCGTACCACAGCATGTGGTTGTCTGCAATAACTTCAAGCAAAGGGTTTTAAAAGCTTTGCAGAGCTTAAGAAGCAAATACCTAAAAGGGACCATAACCACAGTGGGTCTCAGTGAGAGGCTGATCAGTGTGGGAAACTGCAATTACTGCAAAGAAAAGTTTAAAATCTAGGGCATGCCATCTAGAAGCTCAGAGCAATCAAGGATTCCAAATTTACATCACTTGAGAGGTTTGGACAAATGGAAGGACCAGATCAAACTCAGAGTTGAGCACTTTGGGAAAAAAAAAGATTTTTGAGGTTCTGAATTGCTTCAGGGTTGGACAATAAATCTGAAGATGAATGAGTCAACATATTACTTTACTCTATTGGAACAATAGCAGATAATATTATTGCAAGACAAGTCATTAATGAAACATCAGATAAATTCGAAGAAGTCTTAAATGCCTTTGATAATTATTTCAACTTGAGGAGCAACGAGATTCCAGAAAGAGTCAAATTCAACAACAGGGTCCAGAAACCAGGTGAACTAACAGATGATTTCATTAATGTCCTTTATAGACTGGCTGCAGGTTATAAGTATGGAGACCTAAAAACGGAATATATATGAGACCAGATTGTAGTCGTGTTACCAAGGGCACTCTATCCTGCTTATTGCAATCTAAGGATGACCTAACCTTAGAGAAAGCAATGCAGCTGGTGAGACAAACAGAGGATTGTAAACAGAGCAGGACAATACCTGAGAGGCAAAGAGAAACTTGGCTCAGCAAACCTCCAGTGACTGTACAGTTCATTAAGCATTAGAATGTAAAAGAAACACCAGAAAGAAAAGGTACCATTTGGAGGGAAAGTGTAAGACACCATCAAACCAAACCTATGGTGCCAAAAAGACATACAGGTGCAAACAGTGTCCTGCAAACATTTTTTCTACAAAAGGATTGGATATTTTGGGAAGATGTGCCAAAATAAAACACCTAGCTTTACAGGTGTTAAAAAGAAAGTCTTCACACACAAGACTATTAATGAAGTTGAGGAACTTCAAACAAGAAGAGGAACAAAATATTTCTTGGGTGAGATCATGACTGCAAGTACACATTATGGAACTCAGATATTTATGTTAATGGACACACCACCAACTTTAAACTGGATGCCAGAGTGAGTATAACTATTTTATCAGACAAAGAACCATGGTTATTAACACAATTCCCAAAGCCAACAGAAATCTAGCTATATGATCTAGGAGGGAACAAACTACAAATCAAGGGAACCTTACAGGCAACATTCCAGTACAAGGGAAAATGTATATCAGGAACATTATTTATTCTACAGAATCAGGAATTCTCTCTTCTAAGTCAAAAAGCCTGAGTAGACCTCATTCTCATCAGGACATTGGAGAATGTCAATCAACAAACATCAAAGGATGGCTTCAGAACTGAATCCCTGGAACTATCCAACTGCATTGAAGATCTGGTTTGAGACTTCAGCAATGATTTTTTGACACTTTTCACAGAGATTGATAATCTGGCCCCCTTCCAGGAAGATGTCCAGGAGAGAGTGAGTGAACTCATTCTCACTGAAGGCACAGCAAACCAATTAGACAAGAAAATACATGAATATGACAATGATTCTTCATCACTTCGTAATACTGCTGAGAAGGTGGAAGTTAGCCTGCAGGAACAGCAGACAATTAGGAAGGAAAATGGCATGAAATCTTGCTTCAGAACTTTGGTGAGTCTTTACCTGGGGTCCTATGTACAGTTTTGGTCTCCATATTTAAGAAAGGATATACTTTCACTGGAGGCTATAAAGTGAAAGTTCACTAGATTGGTCCCTCGAATGAGAGGGTTGTCCTACAATGAGATGCTGAGCAAATTGGGTATATATTCTCTGGCATTTAGAAAAATGAGAAGAGGTTACATGGAGACATACAAGATTCTGAAAGAACTTAACAGGGTAGACACAGAGATTGTTTCTAGAATACAGGGGTACAGTCTCAGGATAAGGGATTAATCATTTAGCGCTGAGATAAGAATACATTTCTTTCCTCAAAGATGTGTGTATCTTTGGAATTGTTGAATATATTTAAAGCTGATAGAGATTTTTGGGCTCTCTGGGAATCAAATTATATGGAGAGCAAGTGGGAAAGTGTTGTTGAAGCCAAAGATCAAGCATCATTGTTTGAATGCCAAAGCAGGCTTGACGGGACATATGGTCTACTCCTGCTCCTTATTTCTTATGAACACAAGATATGTATGCCTTTTTTAACCACTTTCTCTACCTGCCTGCCACCATCAACAATTTGTGTACATATACCCCAGGTCTCTCTGTTCCTCACCCCTTTCGAATTGTGTCTTTGTGACATATTGCCTCTCCTCATTCTTCCTACTAAAATATATAAATTCACACTTCACCATATTAAATTTCCTCTGCCATATGTCCACCCATTCTATATGCCTGTCTAAGTTCTCTTGAAGTCTATCACTATCCTCCTCACAGTTCACAATACTTCAAAATGTTGTTTTGATGAAAGGTCACAGACATGAAATGATAGCTCTGTTTCTCTCCACATAGCCTGCTAAGTATTTCTAATGTTTTTTATTTTTCATTCTTCCAAATGTGCCAACTGCGTTTTTTAAAATTCTGCCCGCTTTGCCCAAGTTTAGTTTGCAAAGACGTGTGGCAGGTAAGAAGATGGGACAGGATATGAAGAACAGCAAAGAATGACAAAAAGATTACTAATGAGGGAAAGAGAAAGCCAGCTAGGAATAAGGATGAATAGTAAGAGTTTCTACAGATATTTAAATCAGAAAAGAATTAACAAAGTGAGCGTTAGACCGGTAGAAAGTGAGTCTGGAGAAGTAATAATAGAAAGTAAGGAGATGGCAGATGAATTGAACAGCTATTTTGCATCGGTCTTTAGAGGATACAAGCAACATCCCAGAAATAGCTGTAAATCACGAGATGGAAGGGAGGGAGGAACTCAGGAAAATTACAATTGCTAGGCGTGTGGCATTTGAGCAAATTGTTGGAGCTGTGGGCTAACAATCCCTGGGTCCTGATGGACTTCATCCTAGGGCCTTAAAAGAAGGGGCCAGTGAGATAGTTGATGCATTGGTTTTAATTTTCCAAAATTCCCTAGATTTGGGGAAGGTTCCATTAGATTGGAAAATAGTAAATGTAATTCCTTTAGTCAAAAAGGGAGGGAGACAGAAAGCAGGAAACTGCAGGCTAGTTAGCTTAACATCTGTCATAGGGAAAATGTTAGAAGCTATTATTAAAGATGTTATAGCAGGGCACTTAGAAAAATTCAAGGCTATCAGGGAAAGACAACATGATTTTGAGAAAGGGGAATCATGTTTAACCAATTTATTGGAGTTCTTTGAAGGAGTCACATGTGCTGTGGATAAAGGGGAACCAGTGGATGTGCTGTATTTAGGTTTCCAGAAGGCATTTGATAAAGTGCCACATCAAAGGTTATTGCAGAAAATAAAAGCTCATGGTTTAGGGCATAACACATTGGCATGGATAGAAGATTGGTTAGCTAACAAGAAGCAGAGAGTTGGCATAAATGGGTCTTTTCTGGTTGGCAGGATATGACAAGTGGTGTGCCACATGGATCAGTGCTGGGGCCTCAAATTTTAAAATTTATATAAATGACTTGGATGAAGGGACTGAAGATATAAAAACAAAGTACTTTCTTGTTGATGGCAGACATTTGTCAAGCCACAGCAGTTCTACTGTGACATGAATGACCAGGTCAAGCTTTTGTTCTGCTCATTGTTGGCAAATTTTGCTGTGAGTCCTTAACAAATCATAATCATAAATACATTGCCTTAAGCTTCAAAAGGCTTCCGAGAAACATCAGGAAGAAATAGAACAAAGATAAAGATAAAGACATGGGGCAGTTGGGGCAGATTATGTGGAACCTGAAAGAGCGGGAAACGTGGCATGTGGGTTAAACTGAATTAGTAAGGAAGTGAAGTTACAATTTGCTAATGACAAAGTAGAGATAAAGGCAGCAGTGTGTTTGTGGTGTGTCTGGCCTCACGCTGTCCTGTAAAACATTTGCATGCAATGAATACTCATGAGTATGAAATAGTTTTTAATAAAGTTTTATCCTCATGATATAGTTAGCAGCACACAAGAATCTCATGGCACAGTTGTTTAAAGGTGGCATGCAGCAGTAGCTTTGGGCAGTTGTGTCTAAGGTGAGTGGTTGTCCATTGTGGACTCTGTGGCACAAGGGGGGAGGGGAGTGAAAATGTATGGCGGAGGGAGATAGAGAAAAGGGAAGGAAGAAAAACAAGGTGGTGTTTTGGTGCAGGGAGATATGGAGGAGGGAGGGAAGGACATAGGGTATGTTTGGTTTCAGGGATGTGTGGAGCAGGGAAGAGCCTAGCATCTTTGGTTTGGTGATCCTCTAGGGGGTAGCAGTGGTTCCAGGCAGGGATGGTAAGGTGAATGATGGGACTAAACGGCAGGGTTAATGCTGTCAATGTTGGGATCTTGTGGGTTGAATTGAGAATGCTGGGTGGCAGAGTCATGGGGGGAGTTGGATTCGTTAAGGGGACAGGGCCTGTGTTAGGGTTGGGTATTCAAAGGTCTCTTGGGTGGGGCATGGGAGCAGACAAAAGTATTGAGGAGAATGAGAACATTCAGGGTTAGATGGTATGGACAGTCATGGGTGTAGGCCCAGGTGAATAGATGGAATGGTAAAGGAAATGGTGTTATGTCCAGGGAAATGGAGAGAGGTTCAAGAGTCACAGAGTGAAGGTGAAAGGTTATATTGGGTGGGTCGAGGGAGAGTGGGGACAATTGTGAGGGTGACAGAAGGTGTGTGGAAGGTGAAGGAGCGGGTCTGAATGTTTAGTGGTGTCGTTAAAAAAGCAGATACTCTGAATGGAATGTCTTGGGTGGGTGGAATTCTGTGTGCACACAATTGGCAGATTAAAGGGACCTCCTGATCACTGGTTCAATGGATGAGAATAATGAACAAGCACGCTCTCATATCTACGTCTGTCCTCTTTAAGACATGCAATTACTGCAATAGCCATAGGTCCCATTCACTGATATTCCGATTATTTGGGAACGAAAGACGTTACAATTAAGGAGAGTTCTTGTCCAATAACAGGGACCACAAGGCCAACAGGAGGAAGAACCAGAGTGAAGGCTGGTCTGGACATCCATAGAAGGCATCGGCAAACACTGGCACGTCAACGGATCCAGAAAGCGAGAACAAACTACCTCCAATGTCAGAGAGGCAATGCCAGAGACATCTGAGGGTGTCCCAGGAAAAAGTCATCAAGGTATGTCAGATTGTTTATCAGGATGTGCAGCAATGTGGTAACCCCATGCAAATGGATCTTAAGATTACAGAGGCACTCAATTTTTATGCTAGTGGTGGTTTCTAGGGCACGACCGGCAACATATGTAGCATCTCATAGGCTGCCATGCATAGGTGTATAAAGGAGGTGACCAGTGCCTCATTCTGTTGTGTCAATGAATTTATGTACTTCCCCACCAATGAAGACAGCCAGGCAGCAAGGTCAGCCGCATTCAGTGCCATTGCTTAGTTTCCTCAAGCGAGAGGGATCATCAACTGCAATCATGTGGCCATTAGGGCTCCCTGGGAATATCCAGCTGCGTTTGTGAATCGTAAAGGCTTTCACTCCTTGAATGGAGAACTGGTGTGTAACAACAGGAGAAGAATTATGCAGGTCTGTGCTCACTTCCCAGGGAGCTGTTCTGAAGCATATATCTTGCACAATTCACAGCTCCCAGAGCTTTTTGAAAACCTAGCCCATGTTGACGGATGGATCCTCGGTGAAAAGGGCTATCCACTGCGTACATTGCTGTTGATGCCAGTGATACATACCCAGAGCAATGCAGAGGAGCACTAAAATCAAGCTCATGCAAGCACCGGAGCCATCATAGAGCTCCTTAAAATGTGCTTCTTCAAATATGCTTCCAATGCCTTTACCAGTCTGAAGAGGCGCTACTATCCCAGAGGATGTCATGAATAGTAGTGGATGCTGTGTGCTGTACAACTTGGCTCTGCAACATGGACTCATGTTGGAATGGGAAGAGCGCGAGAAACATCAGCCCTCCTCAGACGATGAAGATTTTTCAGTGCATGACAAGGCCATAAATGCAAATCAGCCTTTCATGGATGTCAGGGGCATGGAGAGACATGCAATGGATGCCAGAGGCAATCTGACCTACAAAGGGTTGGCACAACAATGACGTTTCTGCATGACCATCGCTCCATTGCCTGACCTCCGTCATCTTACTGGGGTGTAGATCTAGCCCTGCCATTGTGTAGTTAACCATAAACATGCATCCTCTACCACCTAGAGTAGAACAGGGAGTGGGGCATTGTCACAGACTTTTGCCAGTGAGTGCTGGTACCAAGGCCATCTTTGGGACACTTGGACATACATGTAACAGCCTCCCTTTCCCAATCATTCTGATTCAGCACCATCTTTAAAGTGCATTGATTGCAACTGCACCTGTCTCAGTTACAGCCACTGAGATTAATCTGGGCCAATATCCTCTACAGTCCATAGAAAGGGGGGGCCAATTGTGCTTGAATTTATAAGCTATGTTCCACAGAATGATCATCACAGAATCAACAATTCACATGAACATTCAATAAAGAATGCACAAAAATGCAACATATCCCATTGAGGAGTAATATCTATGTCCCTATTTCCTTTGTAACCACCAAATTGTGACAAACAATGGTGTGCCATGACTATTAGATCTGATACTATGACAGGCCCCAACACTTATCAATAAGTTTATATAATTATATAAATGACACTCTCTTGTGCATATATTAGTGGCAGGCATCCTCTGGAGGGTGTGGGGCCTTGACAGCTCCAGCTTACTGGGGGTCTCATGCACTGGTGCAGGGGCATCCCCCTTGGCCCTGCCTACTGGAGATGTTGGGTTCAATGGCAGAGGGGAAGACGAGAAGCTGCAAACCATGAGAGGAAGGTCCCTGGGCAGTTGATATTCCCTCCTCTCCCATCTCAGTGCGCAAAGGCACCTCTCTGTTTCCCTGAATGAAAGGGGCTTCTGTTAAGTCCACGTTCCTTGTCCCTTTCTCACACAGCCACTGCTGGACTGAGCCCATGGAGCTAGAGCAATGGAATGCAGGTCTGAATGCATATGGATTGTACGCTCGCCATGGATGAAGCTATGCGCTCTAATGCCTGAGACATGGCAGAACTCATGGCATGCATGGACTCCTCCATACCCCGCATAAAGCTGCGTATAGTCCCTGGCATCTCCATCATATTTCGCTCTAACCTCTGCTGCATGTTCAGCAGGCTTCTTGTGGTTACGGCCAGAGGCCCATTATCAGCATGGAGCTCAGCAGTCCTCATCTGGGGACGCAGCTGTAACAACCACCATCAGCTGCTGGCACTTGTCTGCGCTGTGCTCACCAGATAGTGCTGTCAAATCTAAACACAAACTTTCCATGGACCATGTGGGTGTAACTGCGCTGGCTGAGGTCGGTGATGAACCAAGTGCACCCTCTGGGGAATTGGCTTCTTTGTCCCCAGAGGTGGAGTCTTCTGTCTACTGCTGTTCTTGCAGCCTGGTCCTTGGATGGGCATGATTTGAGGAGGACAAACAGAATCCCAATAACAATCATCATAGTTTCAACAAATCACATTTTATTGCATGACTCCTGTGAACCCATATTCCATCACCAGGGTGGTTGCCTCTTCCTCCTTATGCCTGGCTGATCCAGTCTCACTGTTTGCAATGGATTGTGCTCCTTCCTCACCAGTGATCTCCAGCACCTCTTCCTCTATGGATGTCAGGAGCCTCAAGCCAAGAGTTCCTCCTCCTGCCTGCCTTCCTCCTCTCCCTGGTGTTGTGGGTCCACTTGTCCTGCATGACAGAGTGCAGAGTAGAGTGTCATGTGACACCTAGCTCTCTTGATTACATGCATCCTCATCACACATGTGAGCCTGTCATTCATATATTGCATCCAACCTTTGTGATCTCTGTCTAGGCCACCTTGGTCAGTTAGGAAGGCCTTTGGATGCCATAGGCAGGAAAGACCACCTCCTGCCTTTTCCTGGTCGCCTGGAGCAGAACCTGTAAGCAGGCATCGCTGAACTGTGGGCAATGCTATGCCATGAGGAATTTGATGGGTTATCTTGTGGAGAAAGCTGCAATGTCCTGGCTGCAAAACACATCCTTGTTGAACAGGAGGCTTTTTAATAGCCCACCCATAGCTGCAACACTGCAAGCTTATGATAGGCTTCAGCAATGAGAAGCCTCCACTGCTGCCAAATCACATGTCTTTCCTGTGCATACCACCAGCACTTTAAATTTTAATTGTAATTGCGTGTGAAAGGGTAATGGGCAAAAGAGTGGAGGTGGCGCACACTTCCAATTATGCCATTGAGAACTGCATACCATCAACAATTTTTCACCATGGTTTCTGAGTGCATTGAGCGTTCACAACAAAATAGGTGAATTAATACAAGAAATAGAAATTAATGGGCAGGATTTGAGTTTGGCGATCGGGGGTCGTGATCCGCTCATCAACACGTTAAATGACGCAGGTGGAACTCTCGACGTCACCCCACGTCATTTCAATTTTCAGGTCAGCCGAATCAGCTGTGCGCCCGCCAACCTGTCAACGGTCAACTGAGGCCATTTAAAAACTAATTGAAGTAGGTAACGGACCTTAAGGTTGGCAGGCAGGCCGGGAGCCCTGGCAGGCTTCAGGAAAAGCATGAAACCTCATCCACGGGCGGGATGAGGTTTCATGTAGGTTTTTAAAAATTTAATATAAGTTTAATTAAAAATGATGGACATGTCCCAACTCATGTGACAGTGTAGACATCATTACTATTTGAACAAGTTGAAAACTAAATATTTGAGAATACTGAAATTTAGAGGAGATACTAACTATTTACAATCTATATTAATGACTTAGTTTCAGGGATAGAATGTACTATAGCTAAATTTGCAGATGACACCAAAATAGGTGGGAAAGTAAGTTGCAATGAAGAAATACAATATTTACAAATGGATATGGACAGGTTAGGTGAATGGGCCAAGATTTGTCAGATGGAGTTTAACGTGGATAAATGCAAGGTTATCCATTTTGGTCAGACGAATAAAAAGGCAACTTATTATTTGAATGGAGAGATGCTTCAGAATGCTTCAGTGCAGAGGGATCTGGGTGTACTCGTGCATGAATCGTTGAAAGCTAGTATGCAGGTACAGAAGGTACTAAAGAAGGCAAATAGAATTTTAGCATTTATTGCTAAAGGAATAGAGTATAAAATTAGGGAAGTGTTGTTGCAACTGTACAAGGCATGGGTGAGAAGGCACCTGGAGTACTGTGCACAGTTTTGGTTCCCTTACTTGAGGAAGGATGTAGTTGCATTGGAAGCAGTTCAGAGGAGGTTCACTATAGTGATTTCAGAGATGCGGAGCTTGTCTTATGAGGAGAGATTGAGCAGTTTAGGCCTATACTCGCTAGAGTTTAGAAGGATGAGAGGAGATCTAATTGAGGTATATAAGATGCTAAAGGGGATAGACAAAGTAAGTGTGGAGCGGATAAGACCATAAGACAAAGGAACAGAAATTAGGCCATTCGGCCCATCGAGTCTGCTCCGCCATTCAATCATGGTTGATAAGTTTCTCAACCCCATTCTCCTGCCTTCTCCCTGTAACCTTTGATCCCCTTACCAATCAAGAACTTATCTATCTCCATCTTAAATACACTCAATGACCTGGCCTCCACAGCCTTTTGTGGCAATGAATTCCACAGAATCACCACTCGCTGGCTAAAGAAGTTTCTCCTCATCTCTGTTCTAAAAGGTCTTCCCTTTACTCTGAGGCTGTGCCCTCGGGGTCATAGTCTCTCTTACTAATGGAAGCATCTTCCCCATGTCCACTCTACCCAGGCCTCTCAGTATTCTGTAAGTTTTGATCAGATCCCCCCTCTAAACTCCTTCTAAACTCCATCAAGTATAGACCCAGAATCCTCAAACATTCCTCATATGTTAAACCTTTCATTCCTGGGATCATTCTCGTGAACCTCCTCTGGACCCTCTCCAGAGCCAGAACATCCTTCCAGAGATACGGGGCCCAACATTGCTCACAATATTCTAAATGTGGTCTGACCAGAGCCTTATAAAGCCTCAGCAGCACATCCCTGCTTTTATATTCTAATCCTCTCGAAATAAATGCCAACATTGCATTTGCCTTCCTAACTACCAACTCAACCTGCAAGTTAACCTTAAGAAAATCCTGCACTAGGACTCCCAAGTCCCTTTGCACTCCAGACTTCTGAATTCTCTCCCCATTTAGAAAATAGTCTGTGCCTCTATTCTTCCTACCTAAGTGCACGACCTCACACTTGCCCACATTGTATTCCATCTGCCACTTATTTGCCCATTCTCTTAACCTGTCCAAATCCTTCTGCAGCCTCCCCGCCTCCTCAATACTACCTGTCCCTCCACCTATCTTTGTATCATCTGCAAACTTAGCCAGGATGCCCTCAGTTCCTTCATCTAGATCATTAATGTATAAATTGAAAAGTTGTGGTCCCAACACTGACCCCGGCGGAACTCCACTAGTCACCGGCCGCCATCCTGAGAAGGACACCGTTATGCCCACTTTCTGCCTCCTGCCAGACAGTCAATCTTCTATCCATGCTAGTACCTTGCCTCTAACACCATGGGCTCTTATCTTACTGAGCAGCCTCCTGTGCGGCACCTTGTCAAAGGCCTTCTGGAAGTCCAAGTAGATAACATCCATTGGCTTTTCTTTGACTAACCTACTCATTACCTCCTCAAAGAATTCTAACAGATTTGTCAGGCATGACCTCCCCTTGATGAAACCATGCTGACTTTGCCCGATTTTACCATGCACTTCCAAGTATTCTGAAATCTCATCCTTAATCATAGATTCTAAAATCTTACCAATGACCGAGGTCAGGCTAATCGGCCTGTAATTTCCCATCTTTTGCCTCACTCCCTTCTTAAACAGGGGGGTTACATTAGCAATTTTCCAGTCCTCTGGGACCCTCCCTGACTCCAGTGATTCCTTAGAGATCGCCACCAACGCCTCCACTATCTCTTCACCTATCTCCTTCAGAACTCTGGGGTGTAATCCATCTGGTCCATGTGATTTATCCACCTTCAGACCTTTCAGTTTTCCTAACACCTTCTCCTTGGTAATGGCCACCATACTCACCTCTGCCCCCCGACTCTCTTGAACTTTGGGGATGTCACTCGTGTCTTCTACTGTGAAGACTGACACAAATTACCTATTCAGTTCCTCCGCCATTTCTTTATTCCCCACTATTACTTCTCCAGCGTCATTTTCCAGTGGCCCAATGTCTACTTTTGCATCTCTCTTACCCTTTATTTATCTAAAAAAACACTTGCAATCTTCTTTTGTATTACTGGCTAGTTTGCCCTCATATTTAATCTTCTCCCTCCTTATTTCTTTTTTAGTTGTCCTCTGTTGGTCTTTGTAGGCTTCCCAATCCCCTGGTTTCCCACTGCTCTTCTCCGCATTGTATGCTTTCTCTTTAGCTTTTATGCTGTCCCTAACTTCCCTTGTCAGCCATGGTTGCCTCGTCCTCCCTTTAGTATGCTTCTTCTTCCTAGGGATGAATTTTTGCTGTGTCTCCCAAATTACTCCCAGAAACTCCTGCCATTGCTGTTCCACTGTCTTTCCTGCTTGGCTCATCTCCCAGTCAATTCTGACCAGCTCCTCCCTCATGCCTCTGTAGTTGCCTTTATTCAACGGTAGTACCATTACATCTGATTCTAGCTTTTTCCTCTCAAATTGCAGGGTAAATTCTATCATATTATGGTCACTTCCTCCTAAGGTTTCCTTCACCTTAAGATTCCTTATCAAATCTGCCTCATTACACATCACTAAATCTAGAATTACCTGTTCCCTAGTGGGCTCTACCACAAGCTGCTGCAAAAAGCCATCTCGTAGACATTCCACAAATTCCTTTTCTTGGGATCCACTACCAACCTGATTTTCCCAGTCTATCTGCATTTTGAAATCCCCCATGATCATTGTAATCTTGCCTTTCTTACACACCTTTTCTATCTCCTGGTGTATCTTGTGCCCCACATCCTGACTGTTCGGAGGCCTGAACATAACTCCCATTATAGTTTTTTTACCTTTGCAGTTCCTCAACTCCACCCACACAGATTCTACATCATCTGACCCTACATCATTTTTTGCTATTGATTTAATTTCATTTCTTACTAACAAAGCAACCCCATCCCCTCTGTCAACCTGCCTATCTTTTTGATAGGATATTGGATATTTAGCTCCCAGTCCTGACCCCCTTGCAGCCATGTCTCCGTAATGCCCACCACATCATACCTACCAATTTCAATCCCCGCCACAAGCTTATTTATTATACTGCGTGCATTCAGATACAACACCTTCAGACCTTTCTCATTGTCGTCCCTTTATCTGATGTGCTTGAAGTTAGATTCCTAGCCCTTTCCAAATACTCTGCCCTATTTTGTGTTCTGGAGACTTTAATAGCTTCTCTTGGACTCTCCATTCTTTTCAGTTTTTTCATAATTTTCCATGAAATTGAATCCACCCCCCCACACACTAACCTGCTGCTTTGTTTCCCATTTGTCATACTTCTTGGAGTTTTACCCTTCCCTCCCCCCCACTTTCTAGTTTAAAGTCCTGTTGACCACCCTATTTACCCTTTTCGCTAGAACATTGGCCCCAGATCAGTTCAGGTCGAGACTGTCCCAACGGTACAGATCCCTCCTGTCCCAATACTGATGCCAGTGCCCCACGAAATGGAACCCCTCTTTCCCGCACCACTCCTTTAGCCATGTGTTTACTTCCCTTATTCTCGCATCCCTATGCCAATTTGCACGTGGCTCGGGTAGTAATCCGGAGATTATAACCCTTGAGGACCTGTTCTTTAATTTAGTTCCTAGTTCCTGATAATCCCCAAACAGGTCCTCTTTCCTAGTCTTACCTATGTTATTTGTCCCGACGTGGACCACAACACTGGATCCTCCCCCTCCCTCTCCAATATCCTTTCAAGCCGGTCAGAGATGTCCCTCACCCTGGCACCGGGCAGGCAACCTACCATGCGGGACTCTCGATCCTGCTTACAAAAGAAGCTATCAATTCCCCTAATTATAGAATCCCCTACAACTACCACTTGTCTTTTTGCTCCCCACTCTTGAATGGCCTCCTGTGCTATGGTGCCATGGTCAGCTGGCTCATCCTCCCTACAGCCCTTTTCCTCATCCACACAGGGAGCAAGTACCTTGTACCTGTTGGACAAGGTCAAGAGCTGAGGCTCCTCTGTTCCTGAACACAGGATCCCTCTACCTGCCTCAATTGCAGTCACAACCTGCTGACCCTAACCACTGACCGGACTTGAGGTACTTAATCTACCGGGTGTGACCGCCTTCTGAAAGAAAGCGACCAGGTAACTCTCCCCCTCCCGGATGTGCCGCAGCATCCGGAGCTCGGACTCCAGTTCATCAATTCTGAGCTGGAGTTCCTCCAGCAACCAACACATGCTGCAGATGTGGTCACTGCGGCTCGCAATGGGATCTGACAGCTCCCACATCATACAGCTACAGCACATCACCTGCCCAGACATCTCTACTTAGATAATTAATTTATTAATTAGCTTGGCCCTTGTGTTTCCCCTTGTAGGGCATTCTAGAATTAGAGGCCATAGTTTTAGGCTAAGGGGTGGTAGATTTAAATCAGAGATGAGGAGGAATTACTTTTCTCAAAGGGTCGTGAATCTGTAGAATTCACTACCTCAGAGTGCAGTGGATGCCGGGATGCTGAATAAATTTAAGGAGGAGATAGACAGATTTTTAATTAGTAACGGGTTGAAAGGTTATGGGAAGAGGGCGGGAAATTGGAGTTGAGGCTGAAATGAGACTAGCCATGATCGTAATGAATGGCGGGGCAGGCTCAAGAGGCTGAATTGCCTACTCCTGCTCCTAGTTCTTACGTTCTTATAGGCAAAATGAAAAAGGTGGAAGGGGTTGCTGGGGGTGGGAGGTGGATGGGCAGTGTGAAATTCTGATAATAAACAATGGGATGAGAGAAAGGATCTGTAAATAAATTTATAGGATCAATTTGGGTGGGGCTGAAAAATAGCAAGGGGCAAAAAACTCTGGTGGGAGTAGTTTATAAGCCTCCTAACATAATTTGTGCTGTCAGGCAGGGTATAAATCAGGAACTTAGAGGTACATTTAATAAAGATAATGCAGTAATCATAAAGAATTTTAATTTTCATATGCATTTGACAAACCAAATTTCCACTGAGTGCGGATGATAAGTTAATGGACTGTACACAAGTTAGTTTTCTAGATCAGTATTTCAAATCTTGTATTGTGTAATGAGAAAGGGTGAGTGGTGAAGGAGCCTCTAGGAATAATGATGGGGTAAAACTTTTAGCTCGGCAGGCTGGCGCACACCTGACCCAACTGAACGTAAAATGATGCGCGATGACGTTGGGCGTGCATCCCTATGTCATTATGGACTCACACGATATTTCAGTTGGCAGGAATGCGCCGGAAATGGCAGCGTGCCTGCCGACAATTAAAAGGCCTATTGAGGCTGATAAAAAGTTAATTGAAGTATATTTTTCACTGCCCGTCCAACCTTATGGGATGAGGTTTCCAAAAGCAAATAAAAATAAAATAAAAACTCTAATTTTTTATTAATAACATATCCCTGCTCATGTGACAGGGTCGCATGAGGGGACATGTTTCATTACATTTTTTTTCATAGATCTTCATCTCCCTGTGGCAGCTCTGTGCCTCAGCGAGATTATGTAGCATGCACCCACGCGCATGTATGAAATTTGTGCTCAACCTACTCGCACTCATCACCCTGCCCAATCGCACAGGCAGCTTCCGGCCCCGATTGCGGGCGGCAGTCGGCTTCCCGACTGCCCCCGCCCCTGCCCACCCAGGGCAAAATTCTGCCTCATATTTTATATTGAGCTTGAGCTTGATTTACTTAAATCTAAATCTGAATAAAGCGAACTATGAAGGCAGGAAAGGCAAGTTGGCTGGGGTGAATTGGGAAACCAGATAAACAGATATGATGGTAGATTAGCAATGACAAATATTTAATGAATTAACTCATAGGTTGCAACAAATATAAATTCCCTTAAAGAATAAGAAAAACCCATAGGAAAAGTGGGCTAATGGTTACTAACAAGAGAAGTTAAAGATCGTAGAAGATTAAAGGAATTGGCTTATAATGTTTCTCTAAAGAGTAGTAAACCCAAGGATTGTGAGATTTTTGGAATTTAACAAAGGGTGACCAAGAAATCGATAAAGAGAGAAAAGAGAATATAAGAGTAAACTAGTAGGAAAGCAGTTTGTAAAAGTTTCTATACATACATAAAAAGGAAGAGATTAATATGGGTCCTTTGAAGGCAAGACAGCAGAAATTATAATGGGAAACAAGGAAACGGCAGACACATTAAATGATTATTTTATATCTGTTTTCTTTGGTGGAAGGCACAAATAAATCATTCAGCAAGTAGTAGGGAACCAAGGGTCTAATGGAAAGTCGGAACATAGTGATATTATTGTTAGTCAAAAAAGGACTGGAGAAACTAATGGGTTGTAGTGTGCACAAATCCCCTCAGCCTGTTCATCTGCATCCTCGGCATTAACGAAGACACAAAGATGCATTGGTGTTGATCTTCCAGAATTCTCTGCATTCCAGAACAGTATCTAGGGCTTGGAGGACAGGAAACCTAGCTCCATATTCAAAGAAGGAAGGAAAGAGTGGAAACTTTCAGCCAGTTAGCCTGACATCAATGTTAGGAACAAAGTAGCAAGACACTTAGAGAATCATAACGGCCCAGTCTCTGTTCACCAGATGGTCATACTCCAGAGGTACCCCCAGAAGATGCACTGGTGTGTTACCCCCACACAAGGACTCCATGGGAATTGCCGAAAAGTTTCAATTTCTGAACCCTCCAAAACTCTGATTTAAAGTGAGAGACTTCAGGTGGGTCTGACTCACTTACCAGAATAGTTACCCAGGGAAAAGTTAGAAGGTTTTAAACCAGTTCTAACTCCTGGGTAATTTATACTATTCCCCCTCATCCACCATTGTGATACCCCACTGGACCACCCAACCACCCCACCCTGAAATCTCATACCACCCTGACTACTCCCTGAACCGACTACCCCCCAAACACTCAACAAGCCCCCAACACCCCAATTACCCCCAACCCCTGACTACTCTCCTGACACCCCCAACTACTCCCCAAACTGACTATCTTCCCAACTGCCCTGACTACCCCCACTACTGCACCCCTGACAACCACCCCTGATTACCCCCAAATACCTCGCAACCTCTGACTACTCCCTCTGTACCTAGCACCAGTTCAGCGACTGCAAAGGGATTACAGGTTAAGTGAGTGAGCATGAGCATATAGGGCAGAATTTTACATTGCGCAAGCAGGTGATATAGGCAGAAATGGAAGCACAAGTCCTCTTGTTCTGCAGCAATCACATGCCAATTGGCCAAATAATGACCCATCAGCAGAATTCCCAGTTAATGGAAGGCCCAAACCAGGCTGGAAATTGGCGATGGGGATGGTCACATGGCAGAAGCAGCTGCTAGTGAGGTGTTAAATGGGTCCCAGCAGTCCCTTGCATGGGATGCTTGCATGACCACAAGGGAGGTCATGGTGGAGAAGGGCAGAGCGCAATCAAGGGCAGGCACTGACATTCGGCTGCAAGCGGAAAGGCTACCATGATCAGCCCCATTGGTTATGAAGCACTCAAAACCAGCAGTCGCTGGGGATAACTGTTCACACACAGCAAGGGTTTGAGAAAAAGTAACCAAACAAGCCAATCATCAGCAATGGTAGAGAAATGCTCATAGAAAGCCCCATGGTTTAATGATGACATCTGCATTCCTTCCTGCAGTTTCTTACTGAACAGCGAGAGGAAACATCCCCATCTGGCAAAAAAAACTTTGATGAAGGTCACAGAAGAGGTCAGTGGCAATGGGGTCATCTGTAGAACTTAGCCACAGTGCCGAAAAAGGGTGAATGACCATCTATCTTCTGGGAGGGTGAGTGAGAATTCTAACTGTCAAGGTGCCCATACAACTATGGGGAGGTATGAATGTGATGTGGATGAAAGATGCCTATCAAGGGTGTGGATCAACCATCCCCACATTCATACAATGCTAACTGAATGAATCTCAGAACCATGCAATGCTCTGGTCGGGGTGTGAGGGCTTAGGGGGCAGGATGTGATGGCTGGGAAGACTACCTGCAAAAGAAACAGTGCCGGGACATGCAGTGCAGAACTACCAGAGATTGTGGGTACCTACCTTGGTCGATCCAGATAATGAAATCATCATTCTGCCATTATTTTTGCAGCAGAAGAGGGCCCACACTACCTGCAAAAGATTGAGGACAGGCAGGGACGTGTCAAACTTGACAGTGCTGATGAATATGATGAAGGACATCCTAATTCTGACCAGTCAAAAGGGACAGATTGATTGGAAAAGGAGATGTTGTAGTTAATTCTGGAGCGGTAAGTTTCCTAAGGTCTCTCTCTTGGCAATCGGGGCAAAGGAGTGGTGACGAGATAGGGGATGGGATGGGTATATGTGTTGCAATGGTTCTCATCACCTCTGTGACCAGCTTGATATGTTTCAGATCTATGTTGAAGATGCAGATATTTTTACTCAGTCTTCCTCCTCATTGTTCATTAGTACTCATCAGTGTTATTCCTTCAGTATGTCAGTCAGTCCCAGCCAACACCATTCCCAATGACAAGCATTAACCACCGAAGAAGAGGAGGAGAAGTCAGAGGGTGCACCATCCAATCCTTGCTCCGTATCTAGCACCAGCTCAAAGACTAGTACCTCATATCATATGCATCAGTCAGTAGCACCAATTGGGTGCAGCAATGCACAAACAACGAACCAGCTGTCAGAGGTGTGACATTCTAGGCCTCTGACTCTTGGAGGAGTGTGGGATGATACTGAGGCCTGTTGTGATATTGTTTTAAGGGAGTATGCAAATGAACAAGCAGCCAGGATGTAGAGAAGCATGTGACCACCAGGCCTTCCATTGTGTGTGTGACACAATATGTGGATGAAGTCAAACAATTGGAGGCTTATATTACAATCAGCATCATATGCCCGAAGAAAAGTGGCAAACACATGCTGACAGCAGAAGTTGACACGGGAGTAAGTGCGAGCATCTTGCCAGTCAGGATCCTGAAGGATATGTGTCTGGATTGTTGGAAATCAAAGATACAACCTGCAGCAGCCAAATTAACTGTGTACATTGGTCACCCGATCATTGCATAGGCACATTGACATTGAAATGCTGCTGTGGCAAGTCTGCGCGAAAACCATGAGTATTTTACCCGGTGGACACAAGTGGACCAGCAATAGCAGGGTTTCCAATGTGTGCGGAACTCAACATTGTGACAACACACGAGATCACCATTGTACCAAGAATTATCACATTGAGTCAGTCCATGACCTACAGCAGATATACCCAGACAGATTTGATGCTATAGAAAACTTCAGAGAGGATGCTGTACTGCACCTCAGAGAAGGTGCAATTCTGTTGATCGACTCTCTTAGAAAGGCAGTGTGAATATACAGAAGAAGCTTAACAGTGAGTTGGATGGCATAGAATGGACAAGGTCCTTGTAAGGTAAATGTGCATTGGCCAGGGATCAATAATGATATCAAGAAGGTAATGAGGATGAGCGAAGTATGCCAGAATTACCAACCATGTCAACGTGAAGAATCACTATGCCCTCAGGAGATTCCATTGTACCCTTGGTCTAAAATCACAACAGAGTTATTCACTATCTGTGATGATGTGTTTCTCCTAATCACTGATTACTTTTCCAAGTTTCCAATCATCAGACAACTGAAGAAGTGGAGGATACAATGAGTGAAATATACAATTTGTTCGATATGCCTGAGATATCACATTAGATAATGGGCCACAGTATACTGGTATACCCTTTAGGGACATATATGCTAAATGGGTCATGTAAACCATGTTATAGCCTCGTCCAGATCCAACAGTCTTGCTGAGCAAATGGTTTTCACTGTTAAGGCACTAATCACGAAGTGTAGGGAAGCAAAACAAGATATCTGTTTTGTCATGTTGCAGTTGGGAGCAACACCTTTAGGTATGGGATAAAGCACCATCAGCAGAAATCATGTGCGGAAGGCAGGTTAGGATAACCTTGCCAAGCCATTGCCTGTCCCAGGTCTCAGAGATAAAGGAGAAACTTCTCAAAAAACAAGGGAGAATGAAAGCAGCACACAGCCGACATGCAGGTGCAGAACTGCCTAGCCTGCACATAGGACTAAAGGTTCGGACCATTCATCCTACCCAGGGAAGCTGGTCACCTGCAGAAATATCCAAAGTGTGCAATGAGCCTAGATCCTCTGAGGTCACAACATCATATGGAGCAATGTTAAGGAGAAACAGAAGCCAGCTAAGAGAATTATACAATTCCAATTGCAACTAAAACACATCCAAAGATGAACTTGGAAAAAGGGGCTGTGGAAGACTGCCACAAAAACAGTCAAGACTTGGTTAACATACAGGGTGCCAATCCACCTACAAGTCAAGGACACCTCAGTGAAAAGTCTAGATCTCAGGAAGGTCATATCATCATGAAATCCAGGAGGATTAGCAAGCTACCCATTTGTTATGCAGACTCTTAAGCTCTTAAACAGAGATCTATCATTTGTGTAAGTAGTTTTCACAACCATCCTATTGTGCATGTATTTTTTATTCTAACTGTTTGTAATGATATCTTAGAAAAAAGATGATGTTGTGATATAATTTTAAGGGAATATGCAAATGAGCAGGTAGCCAAGATGTAGAGCAGAACGTCACCAGCAGCTAGTAATGTATGGTGTGTGTGTTTAAGAGTTGCAGCTATGCTGTCTTTGTGAGTAGTTCTTGCTGAATCCATAAAGTAGATCTGTCTGCTGAGCCATCCTGTGCTGTATCTTCAAATCGACACATAATTTACCAATCCTGGTGTGAGATTGATGAGCTTGTGGAAAAAAGACATAGAAACACAATAAGCCCCAGGTAACTGAAGAGCCTCTGCAGTTGCCTGTGATGTGGCAGGTGTTAGATGTCCAAAGGGAAGTGCATGGAGATCTGGCAGAGATACAAGAGGGAATGCATATCCTGGCATGGACAGTGGAGGAGTCTATCCAGGCTATTGTGCTGCTATCTCTCTCTCTCTTCTGAAAGCGTGGCTCCCTCCATTGAGAGATTTGTGACTCTCGTGGGTACTTGACCAAAAAGCTCAATTAGGGGTTTCTGGGTGTGCATTCAGACCTGCAAGCCCACACTTTATCAATAGTCACAGGTAGACATTGCCATTGCAAGAGAGAAACAAGGCACCAGTCTCCACTAGGTCCTGGTTCATCACAGGTAAGCAGGTGAGACAACTGGACACACAATGCTGAATGAATAGCAACTGTCTGCATCCGGATGTTTGGTCCAGGGTGCTCTTGGTAGTGACAATGGACAGAATCATCCCAGATTTGCACTAAATGTGGTAGCGGCGGTGGTCAGTGCCAACGCCTTTCAAAAGAGGACAGCTACCTAGTGCCGCAAGAGATGAACGATCTCCTCCATTTTGCCAGGGTAAGTCACTCTTCACATCACCTTTAACTCACACAATCACAAACCCATCACACATCCACAGGGATCTCACACCTCAAGGGGCAACACCACTAACTCACACACACCCTCATATCTCCATCAGGCTCATATTCTCTCGGGTTTGAGTCCTCATCCCATCTATGTCTCTGCTCACCACACAAACATTCCATGCAGCGCCATGTGTTCTGCTCACAATCTCTCCGTCCGTTTTCAAGCAGGAGAAGCTTACTCTCAGCAGGCAGAGGTCCCAGACTGGGGGTGGAGTGGCCCACATTAGGCCCTTCTATCACTTTGAGGACCGTGCCATCGCACTGACTGGTGAGGACATGGACCATGCCTGCAGTGATGGTGAGATCAGCGGTGAACATCCTCATGAGGATCCTGCACCACATCACCCCCTCTC
Source organism: Carcharodon carcharias (assembly GCF_017639515.1). Lineage (NCBI taxonomy): Eukaryota > Metazoa > Chordata > Chondrichthyes > Lamniformes > Lamnidae > Carcharodon > Carcharodon carcharias. Next base: position 85,518,163 of record NC_054476.1, on the reverse strand, counting down.
AACACAAATGTGAGCGCTCTCTCTCCTGCTTTTGACTCTGCTGACATGCACTAATTATCTCTACTTTTGTTCACAGGGAGCTCTGTCAAGCGACCGACACCCTCAGCCAGCCAGTTCCTCAGCTCCATCATCCTCACCTCCAGCCAAGAGGGTTCCTCTTTCATTGAAGAGCTGGAAATAAACAGCCTGGAAGTCTCATCACAGCACTCACCGACACCCTCCACAAGCGCAGAGGTACAGACCTCAGTGGGACCTGGATCTGGAGCAGGTTCGGGTTCACAATCTGGTGGTCACTGCAAGGACACGTGTCTGCAGCAGGAGGATGCAGGTTTGGATGAGCTCCCTGGGACTTGGAGGGCTGCTCGGGTAGAGGCATCTGTGAGGTCCGAGTCAGAGGACAAACCTCTGGATTTGGCCTTCCAACTCAACCTGGAGAGTCAGCAGAAGGTGGGGGAGCATGCACAGCGCTGTTGGAAGCCCTCAACAGAGTGATACATGAGTAGGAAGAGTGTGTCCACCCGCTCTCTCATGAAGCGGTGCCCACATATGCACGTATGGAAGTCTCCATGGGTAGCATGGTGGATGCAGCAGAACGTGGATGCAGACCTGCATTCCATGGCGGGAGCCATGCGTGAGGTCCTGCAGCGGTGACACAAGAGGGAAACTGAACACTTCAACGAAACCCCCAGGTGCTCCTTCCCTTCAAGGAGCCAGGCTGGGGTCCCTGGTCACCTGAAAGGCGGAGTAGCAGCAGCTGGATACCCCTGGGTAATCCACTCAGGAATCTCAGAGGCTGTCCTTTCCTTCCAAGTCCCCTTTGCCTGTGACCCCCTCAACCTCATCCTCTGTCACTGAATATCATGTAATGGTGTCTTTCAGCTTCACTGGCAGGCTTCATGAGTCCTCCCCCACTGCATCCCCACCCCCCCTCACCCCCACCTCCCCACCCACTAGCTGTTCAGCTGCACGCAGCCGGCCCATGAGTGATTCTGGACAGAGAAGTGTACTTGTGGCATGGTCTTTCAGAGCCTCGTCCAAGCATTCAGATCCTTCCCGTGTCACACTTGTCTCAATGTCCTCAGCATTTTCAATGCTGCCTGTTGGGGTTTGCTTTCAGTTGACCATCTAAGCTGACCTGCATCTCCGTCCACCTGCTGATCATGCTCCCATGCAGCACCTGATTTCGCCAACACGACTCTTGTTTCACTTTCAATTTAGCTAGTATGGTGGTAATACAGTTTTTCTTTCGTTCCCCCATCCTTTCCCTAACCCCCCCGTCACCCATTTCCTTTCCCGCACGACTGTCGACCCTCCTGGCATCACCTTCCACAACCTTTTTCTTTCAGGGATGTCTAAGTGAATGTGCATGTTCGCTTCCTACCCAAAAATCACAGCCCCATCCACATTAACCTCCTCAGCCCCTCCTTCCCACCCCCAGGGTCCTTGTCTGCCTCCGAGTCCCCACTAGCCACCCTCACCGTCCCTTCTACCGATACCATTGAACTCTCACCCTCCTACCACACTGCCTCACTTTACCCTCAGTCATTCTCATCATTCCCTTCTATCACACCCACCCTTAGTTCGCTCCCCAGGAGGCAATCATGGACTCATCAGAGTCTTCCCTTGCATGTTCATCCCCTGGATATCCCCTGCTCCAGACTCCTTCCCCACTTGGAGCCCCTTCCCCCTTTGGAACCCCTTCTACCCTTGGAACTCCTCTCCCCTGGACTCCATCATCCCCTTAGTCCTTCCCCCACAGGCTCCCACCCCCTTAGTGCTTCCCCCTTTCTGACTCCTTCAGCACCCTTACTTCATCCCCCACCCTTACTTCTTCCTCCTCCTGGACTCCCTCCCCTATCCACACTCCTTCCCCCCTCCAAATTCCTTCCCTTACGCCTTCTACCCTCTTACACCTACCTCCCCAGTTGCTGTCTTCTCCCCTATTACCCCCTCCTCCCCCTGTAGTCCCTCCCCACAACCTCCCCCCGACAGCTTTGTTCCTCCCCTCCCAACCTCACCACCCTGACACCTTTGTCCCCCTCACATCCTCGCTCCCCTGACACCTTTGTTACCTCCTCCCAACCTCACACTCTGCCGACACCATTGTTCCCCATCTCCCAAACTCACCCCTCCATCCCAACACCTCTTCCTCTCCCAGTCAATCGTGGACCTTCCTCTCACAACCCCCAGTATACCTTCCTCTCCCAAACACAACTGGACCTTCCTCTCCAACCCCTCGACCATCATCCGTTGTGAGCAAACCCTCAACGGTGACTTTCCACCTTCCATAAGCTGCTTCACAGAAGAGTCATGTCCATGAGAATCCACCCAACATACCATGGGCGTTCCTTCAGGGTTCCATTGCTCTCGGGCTCCAGCATCTTCTGCTGCTCGGACGTCCGTGATGTGAGCAAGGCCCTGGCGGTAAGTCCCGACTTCTGCAAGTCACACTTATCAAGATGTGTTCTACACCGGCGTGCTTTCCAGCTGACGTGGGCGGATGATCCAGCATGGGGGCATGATTCTGGTGGGCTGGCCTTATAATGATATGCCGATGTATTAAAATAAGGTTCCCGATGTCTGACGACAGGAAACACAGCCACCATCGATGAGCTGAGCGGACGATTGCAAACTGGTTTCGCAAGGTTGTGAAACTGATTCTTGGCCTTCTCGCCATATTATCTGCTTGTGCCGCTGAACACGTCCGGGCACAGAAAACTCCACCCAGTGCTCTTCCACCCCTCTGCCAGTGACACCAATGCCTCAGGATGCTGAAGTGACAGAGGAGGCTTCTGCCACCGGGCAGGAGTCCCTCACAATGCCAAGGGTCTCAAGACCTCAGGTGAACTGAAAATGCCCACGGTCATCCATGTCAAAAGGGCATCAAGATCAGCAGCCTTTCTCCAGAGCAGATGACAGCAAAGGGAGAGCTCCATAGCACAGCACCCATAAACAAATGAAGAGGTCATTTTAGACACAGAGAATCATCTCAGGTGATCACTGGTTGTGCAAGGCTGAGTGTTATGGCTGTTGTCATGCACTTCATTAAATGAATGTCACCGCTTATGATTGTGTCATCTTTGTGAGGGGTCTCGAAGCCACCCAATAATGATAAGGGTGGCAATGTCATGACCTTTCCCAATGGAAACTAAGGGCCCTCTGAATAGCAATGTATTGCTGCTAGCCTGTTGGATGTAGGAAGTGTTTGATGTGTAGGGGTGGTCAGATATCAGATAGCACCTCCATGATGCTGGTTGGGACAGGCCTCCAAACTGTTAGCTGAAACGCCTCATTACAAGGGTCTCACTCATCTCCCTGAGACCCACTCTCTGCAGGTTCAGATGTGGCTCGGCATGCTGCTGTGGACCCTGATGTTCCTCTTCTGAATCATTATTTTAGTCATCATCTGAGGACGCCTAGCTATCCTCCATGTCCTTATTTGCCAGTTCTTCTACCTTTGTAATGCCAAGTTGTGCAGCAAACAGCAATAAACAAGGAGACATGAGCCAGTGCATACTTCAAGGCACCAGGTGATTGGTCGAAAGAGCAAAATCTCATTTTGGGTAGACCGATGGTCTTTCATGGTCGCTTTGGTGGGGGCATGGTATGCATTGTACCTCTCCTCTGCCTTGGGATGCAGATACCTGATGGGCATCATAAGGAACCTCTTTAGTGGATAGCCCTTGTCTCCTATTAACCAGCCATCCAGTTGAGCTAGAGGTGTAAACAGTCATGGAAACTGGGTGTGCCTGAGAACATAGGCATCATGGCTATTCCCAGGGTATCATGCACACACCTGCAGGATCCACAGACGGTGATCACATACTATCTGCACTAGAGATCAGGTTATTTTGGATTTAGTGTTATGTAATGAGAACGGGCTAATTAATGAGCTTGCTGGAAAGAAGCCTTTGGGAAAGAGTGACCATAATATAAGAATTTCATATTGAGTTTGGATGCAATATAGTTCATTTTCAAACTAGAGTCTTAAATTTGAAGAAAGGAAATTATGAAGGTATGAGGGGCAAGTTGGCTATGTTGGACTGGGAGAATACACTAAATGATTTTATGATACACAGGCAATGGCTAGTATTTAAAGAAATACTGCACGGTCTGCACCAGATGTACATTCCTCTAAGTCACAAACACCCAAAGGGTTGGGTCAATCAATCGTGGTAAATGAAAGAAGTTAAAGATTGCATTAGATCAAAGGAAGTGTCTAATAAGGATGCCAGAAAAAGTGGTAAACCTGAGGTAAAACCAAAATACTGCGGATGCTGGAAATCTGAAGTAAAAACAGAAAATGCTGGGAAACTCAGCAGGACTGACAGCATCTGTGACGAGTGAAACAAAATTAATGTTTGAGTTTGTATGATCCTTCTTCAGAGCTAAAAAGGTAAGCCTGAGGACTTGGAACAATTTCGAGCCCAGCAAAGGAGGACCAAGAAACCGATTAAGAAGGGAAAAAGAGAATATGAATGCAAACTAGCAAGGAAAATAAAGGCAGACTGTAAAAGCTTCTTTAGGTATGTGAAAAGGAAAAGAATAGCTAGGACAAACGTGAGCCCATTACATGTGGGGACAGGAGAATTTATAATGGAGAACAGGAAATGGCAGAGAAACTCAACAGTTACTTTGCGTCTGTCTTCACGGAAGAAGATACTGAAAATCTTCCAAAAATATGAGGCGACCAAGGGACTTGTGAAACTGAGGAACTAAAATAAATTATTATTAGTAAAGAGGTAGTGCTTGAAAAGTTAATTGGGTTGAAGGTGGATAAATCCCCTGGACCAGATGAGCTTCATCCCAGAGTGTTGAAGGAAATGGCTAGAGAGATAGTGGATGCATTGGTGGTTGTCTTTCAAAATTCTAAAGATTTTGGAAAGGTTCCTGCTGACTGGAAAGTAGCAAACATAATCCCACTATTTAAGAAGGGAGGAAGAGGGAGAATGGAGAATGAGAAACCTGTTAGTTTGATGTCAGTAGTAAGAAACAGTTACAAGATATTATAAAGGATGTGATAACTAGACATTTAGAAGAGAATGATAAAATTGAGCAGAATCAACATGGATTTATGAACGGGAAATCATGTTTTACAAAGTTGTTTCAGTTTTTTAATAACATTACTTGTAGCATGGATAAAGGAGAGACAGTGCATGTAGTGTATTTGGATTTTCAGAAGGCTTTTGATAAGGTCCCCACATGAAGTTTACAAATAAAATTAGAGCACATGGGATTGGGGTAAATATACTAGTATGGAATGAGAATTGGTTAACAGACAGAAAGCAGGGAATAGCAATAAATTGATCATTTGCAGGATAGCAGGCTGTTACTAGTGGGGTACCGCAAGGATCCATACTAGGTCCACATCTGTTCATCAGCTACATAAATGATTTGGATGTGGGGACCAATTGTAATATTTCCAAATTTGCTGGTGACACCAAACTGGGTGGGAATGTAAGTTATGAGGAGGATGCAGAGAGGCTTCAAGAGGATTTGGACAGGCTAAGTGAATGGACTAGAACATGGCAGATGGAATATAATGTGAATAAGTATGAAGTTATTCACTTTGGTAGAAAAAAATAGAAAAGCAGAGTATTTCTTAAATGGTGAGAGGTTGGGAAATACAGGTGAACAAAGGGACTTGGGTGCCTCTAAAAGTTACCATTCAGGTGCAGCAAGCAATTAGGAAGACAAATGATATGTGGGTCTTGATCACAAGGGGATTTGAGGACAGCAGTAAAGATGTCTTGTTGCGGTTGCAAACAGCCTTGGTGAGACCTCACCTGGAGTATTGTGCTCAGTTTTGGTCCCCTTATCTAAGAAAAGATATGCTTGACATTGAGGGAGTACAACAAAGGTTCACCAGATTAATCCCTGGCATGGCAGGATTGTTTTATGAGGAGAGATTGAAGAGACTGGGTCTGTATTCCCTAGAGTATTGAAGAATGAGGGGTGACCTCATTGAAACTTCCAAAATTCTTACAGGGCGTGGACAGCTGGATATAGATAAGATGATTCCTGTGGCTGAATCTAAAACCAGGGGACATAATCTCAGGATCAAGGGTAGGCCATTTAGTACTGAAGAATTTCTTCACTCAGAGAGTGGTAAATCTTTGGAATTGTCTACCCCAGAGTGCTGTGGAAGATCAATCATTGAGCATGTTCAAGACAGAAATCGATAGGTTTCTGGAGACTAATGGCATCAAGGAATATGGAGATAATGAAGAAAAGTGACATTGAGGTATATGGTCAGCCATGATCGAATTGAATGGTGAAGCATACTTGACGGGCCGAATGGCCTACTCCTGTTCATATATTTCTACGTTCCCATTCAGGGAATGAAATACTTCCAAGTTCCCAAATGTCCCTGGCTGGCCTATGGTGCTTTGATGGACACATAGTGCAGTGGATGGCCCTTTACATTTTAGGGAATTCCACAATGTCCCCAAAGCCTCTTGCTTTCTCGGCTTGGATCTCATCAATGGTGGTATACTTTATGAAGGTGTCCACTCTCCTGAACAATGTATCCATTATTAATTTGATGCAATTATGGGCTGGTTTTGCAAATGGTTGGCATAGAAATCTGAGACATAGAAATTTAGGGCCACTGTAACCTTCAATGCACAGGCATCAGATAGCTACACACACAGTTAAAACTTCTCTCCCCTGCAATTATCTTAGAAATGGCTGTGACCACCTCCTTGGATAGACACAGCTTTCTATGACACTTGTGCTCTGTCACCTGAAGGTAACTTTAGTTCTGCATATACACCTTTCCTTCAGGGTAATGTCTTCTCCTTAAGTGGCCTGACCCCCACCCCCCTCTGAGACCTTCTGGCCCTTCACCATCACCATGACATGATGTGGCTAGCAAGCTGGTTGCTGGAACCCCTGGCCAGCAGTCATCCTTTTCCTCTTTCTCCTTCACTCCTCTTCACCAGAGGAATTTCAAGCGGACTACTCCCATGGCCCCTAAGCCTCCTTTGTTTCAACCAACCATGTGATGGTCCATTCTTGGTTAAAGCCCCTCTTCTCAGTGACTCCATTACTGCTGAACCCTTCATTGGCTCAACCTCAGATGTTTGCTCAAAGTGTCATTGAGTCATAGAGGTCTAAAGCACAGAAAAAGGCCCTTCGGTCCATCAAGTCTGCGCTGATCAAACAAGTACCTAACTATCCTATTCCCATTTTCCAGCTACTAGGCATTTACTAGGCCCGTAGCATTGTATGCCATGTCATCGCAACTGCACATCCAGAAGCTCCTTAAATGTTATGAGGGTTTCTGCTTCTAACATCTTTTCAGGCAGTGAGTTCCAGATTCCCACCACCCTCTGGGTGAAAAAATTCTTTCTCACATCCCCTCTAAACCTCCTGCCCCTTACCTTAAATCTATGTCCCCTCGTTATTGATCCCTCCACCAAGGGTAAAAGTTCCTTCCTGTCTATGTCCCTCATAATTTTATACACCTCAATCATGTCCCCCCTCAATCTCCTCTGCTCCAGAGAAATTAACCCCAGTCTATCCAATCTCTCCTCATAACTAAAATTCTCCAGCCCCAGGCAACATCCTGGTAAATCTCTGCACTCTCTCTCGCAATCACATCCTTCCTATCATGCGGATTTCAGAACTGCACACAATACTCTAGCTGTGGCCTAACCAGTGTTTTATACGGTTCCAGAATAACCTCCCTGCTCTTACATTCTATGCTTCGGCTAATAGAGGCAAGTATCCCATATGCCTTCTTAACCAATTTATCTACCTGTCCCGATACCTTAAGGGACCGATGGGCATGTACGCCAAGGACCCTCTCATCCTCGGTACTTCCCAGGTTCCTTCCATTTATCTTGTATTCCTGTGCCTTGTTTGTCCTGCCCCAGTGCATCACCTCACACTTATCCAGATTAAATTCCATTTACCACTGATCAGCCCATCTGACCAGCCCATCTATATCCTCCTGTAATCTAAGGCAATTCTCCTCACTATTTACCACCCCAACAATTTTTGTGCCATCCGCGAACTTACTGATCAACCCTCCTACATTCAAGTCTAAATTGTTTATATATACCACAAACAGCAAGGGACCCAACACCGATTGATGTGGAACCCCACTGTACACAGGCATCCAGTCACAAAAACGCCCCTCGCCCATCACCCTCTGCTTCCTGCCACTCAGCCAATTCTGGATCCAATTTGCCAAATTGCCTTGGATCCCATGGCTCTTACCTTCCTTATCAGTTTCCAATGTGGGACCTTATCAAAAGCCTTGCTGAAGTCCAAGTAGACTACGTCAAATGCATTGCCCTCATCTACACACCTGGTCGCTTCTTTGAAAAATTCAATCAAATTGGTCAGACATGACCTCCCCTTAACAAAACCATGCTGATTGTCCTTGATTAATCCCTGCCTTTCCAAGTGTAGATAAATTCTGTCCCTCAGAATTTCTTCCCATAGTTTCCCCACCACTGAAGTTAGACTGACTGGCCAATAGTTCCCTGGTTTATCCCTTCCTACCTTCTTGAATAACGGGACCACATTGGCTGTCCTCCAGTCCTCTGGCACCTCTCCTGTGGCCAGAGAGATATTGACAAGTATTGCTAGCGCCCCTGCTATCGCCTCCCTTGCCTCACTCAACAGCCTGGGATACATTTTATCCGGGCCTGGGGATTTATCTACTTTTAAGCCTGCCAGACCACTTAGAACCTCCTCCCTTTCCATGCTAATTTCTTTAATTACATCACAGTCCTACTGCCTGATTTCCATACCCCCACGTTGTCCCTCTCACTTGTAAACACTAACACAAAGTATTCATTTAGAATTCTACCCACATTTTCCAGCTCCACACACAAATTACTGCAATGGTCCTTAATGGGCCCTACTTTTTCCCTAGATATCCTCTTATTCTTAATGTACTTGTAAAATAACTTTGGATTTTCCTTTATTTTACCTGCCAATGTTTTTTCATCCCCCTTTTTGCTCCCCTAATTTCCTTTTTAAGTTCCCCCCTACACATTCTGTACTCCCCTAGGGCTTCTGCTGTTTCGAGCCCTTGGTATCTGCCATAAGCCTCCTTTTTTCTCTTTATCCAATCCCGTACATCCCTCAATATCCAGGGTTCCCTGGATTTGTTGGCCCCACCTTTTGTCTTCACTGGAATATGTTGGCCCTATGCTCTTCCTATTTCCTTCCTGAATGAGTCCCACTGCTCTGACGTAGATTTATCTAAAAGTAGCTGCTCCCAGTCCACTCGGTTAAATCATATCTGAGCTTATTAAAATTGGTCTTCCCCCAAATTAGAACTCTGATTTCTGGCCTATCCTTATCCTCTTCCATTACAACCTTGAATCTAACGGAGTTATGATCACTATCTGAAAAATGCTCCCCCACTGATACCTCTACCACTTGCCCGGTTTCACTCGCTAAAATTAAGTCCAGGACCGCCCCATCTCTTGAAGGACCTTCTACATACTGACTTAAAAAGCTCTCCTAGATTTAGTTTAAGAATTCCGCTCCCTCTAAACATATCACGCTATGACCAACCCAATTATTGTTGGGGAAGTTGAAATCCCCCACTATTACTACCCTATTATTTTTACACTTCTCTGAAATTTGCCTGCATATCTGCATTTCTATTTCTCTCTGACTCTTTGGGGCCTATAGCACACTCCCAACAACGTGATTGCTCCTTTTTTTGTTTTTCTACCCATACAGCTTAATTTGAGGAGCCTTCTAAGATGTCATCCCTCCTTACTGCTGTAATTGATTCCTTGATCATTATTGCGATACCCCCTATTCTTTTATCTCCTTCCCTGTCTCGCCTGAAGACCCTATATCCTGGAATATTGAGCTGCCAATCCTGCCCCGCTCTCAACCATATCTCTGTGACAGCAATGATATCATACTACCATGGGTTAATTTGTGCCCTCAACACATCTGCCTTATTTGTCAGACTCCTTGCATTAAAATAAATAACATCCAACCTTGCCAAACTCCCTTGTGCCTTAACAGGCCTATAATTTCTATGCCTACCAGACTCACTTGCTATCTCTTCTAATTTTGGCTGTGCATTTCCCCCTGCTGAACCTCTTCTCAGGATCCCATCCCTCTGCCAAGTTATTTTAAACCCTCCCCAACAGCACTAGCAACTTTCCTGCAAGGATGTTGGTCCCATTCCAGTTCAGGTGCAAGCCATCCGCCTTGTACTGATCCCACCGCCCCCAGAAACAGTCCCAATGTCCCAGAAATCTAAAGACCTCCTTCCTGCACCATCTCTCCAGCCACGCATTCATCTGGACTAACCTATTTCTACACTCATTAGCGCGTGGCACCGAAAGTAATCTAGAGATGGCTACCTTTGAGGTCCTGTTTCTTAATCTGTTTCCTAGCTCCCTAAATTCTGCTTGCAGGACCTCATCCCTCTTTCTATCTATGCTGTTGGTACCAACATGTACCACGATCTCTGTCTGTTTGCCCTCGCCCTTTAGAATGCCCTGCAGCCATTCAGTGACATCCTTGACCCTGGAACCAGGGATGCAACATACCATCCTCGAGTCACATCTATGGCTGCAGACACGCCTGTCTGTTCCCCTTACTATTGAGTCTCCTACCACTATTGCTCTACCCCTCTTTTTCCTCCCCCACTGTGTAGCTGAGCCACTCACAGTGCCATGAGTGTGGCTGCACTCCCCAGAGGAACCGTCAGTCTCACTGTTTTCCAACACAGAAAAGCAGAGGAGCGGGATGCACCTTGGGGATTTCCTAACTACCTGCCTGACACCTTTCTTCTGACTGATAATCACCCATTCCCTCCCTGTCTGCACTTCCGTAAGCTGTGGGGTGACCATGTCTAAAAACATGCTATCCACGAAACTCTCAGCCTTGCGGATGCACCTCAGTGCCTCCAGCTGCTGCTCAGGCTCCGAAACTCGGATCTCAAGTAGCTGCAGCTGGTGGCACTTCCTGCACATGTGGTCAGTCAGAGTGAAAGGAGCATCTAGGACTTCCCACATGTTGCAGGGGGTACATAACACGGGACTGAGCTGCCCTGCCATGCCTCTAGTTAAATACAATAAAAAAAAGTTAAATTGTTTATGTACTTTAAATAAAAACTAGAACCCTTACCTTTCCTTGGCTTAATCTATTTTAAACTGGAGAAAAAAACTGGAGAAAAACATTTACCCACTACTCACCAATCAGATCTCACTCTTGTGCTGAAGTTACTTTTTGAAGTGATTGCTTCACCACAATGTTGACTGCAGGACGCTCTTCCCAGACTGCTTCACCGTGATGCTGACTGCTGGACGCTCTTCCCAGATTCAGTGCTCAGAAAATAACTTCCCTCAAATTTCCTGCAGTCTCAGCTGCAACCTTCAACTCCTCACTGTGTTCCTGTGCTAATGCCTTTTATCCTTTTATCCCACCCTGGTGCACTTTGGACAACCCTACCGCAATTTCTACCCAACTGTGCAGCCTATGCGACCAGAGTTAAATTGCACAGAATCCACAAAAAGCAGCAAATTGTCAATTTAAGCACCACAACAAGCTCATGATTGGCCTGATTAAAAAAGTGGGCATGCTTCTGGCTTTTTACCCCTTCCGTAATATTGCATTTTACGTAATGACACCAGAAACCTGGCCTGTGTCATCATGCGCCATTTTATGGGAAGGCCATCGCCCACTATCAACTGTAAATTTCTGGCCATAATGTGGGAAAGCATAAAGGTATCCGCTTTGGAAGGAAAAAAATAGAAAAGTAGAATATGTTTTAAATGATGTAGGGTTGGGAATAGCTAATATTCGGGATGGCTTGAGTGTACTTGAAGATGAATTGTTAGCATTCAGATTTAGCAAGTAATTAGGAAAGCAAATGTTATGTTTGCTTTTATTGCAAAGGGACAAGAACAAGCTTGTCCAACTCAGCCTGCGAGCCCTATTGTGGACCCTGAGGTCTCTCAATTCAGCCCGTCAAACTTGTTGGATTTATAGTTGAAAAATGCTTCTCAGCCAATCACAGACTGGTTCCTCCCTTCATTTGCATAATGAGTCAATCAGCAGCAGATGCAGAGAGAAACCCGAATAAAAGCAAAATACTGCAGACGCTGGAACAAAAACAAAAATTGCTGGAAAAACTCAGCAAGTCTGACAGCATCTGTGGAGAGAAAGACAGAGTTAACATTGCGAGTCCGTATGATTCTGTATGACTGAAGTCCATATGACTGAAGAAGAATCATATGGACTCAAAACGTTAACTCTGTCTTTCTCTCCACAGATGCTGTCAGACCTGCTGAGTTTCTCCAGTGATTTTTGTTTTTGTTTCAGAAAAAGACCATCCTGTGATGAGCAGCAAACAATGGGAAGGTAAGTTTTAAGGCAAGTTCCAGGGTCCAGAGAATGAGGCGTGAGGGAGCTGGAGTGGGGCTAAGGTGAGCCGGAGCAGGGTGTGAGAGAGCAGGAGTGGGGCCCACTGGAGTCTGAGTGGGTGAGTGGAGACTGTGAGAGAGAGTGTGTGTGTGAGGAGGGATGGAGAGAGCGAGAGAAAGAGGGCGGAGGTGGAGAGAGAGGAGGGGGGAGTGAGAGAGAAAGACTGTGGGCAGAGAGAGAGAAAGATTGTGAGGGGGAGAAAGAGACAAAGAGTGTGTGGGGGAGAGAGAGAGTGCGTGGGAGAGTGGGAGTAAGTGTGTGAGGGGGAGAGATAGACAGAGAGTGTGTGTGTGGGACAGAGAGGGAAAGTGTGTTGGAGAGAGAGAATGTGTGGGAGAGAGAGTGTGTGGGAGAGAGAGAGTGTGTGTGTGTGGAAGAGAGAGAGAGTGTGTGTGGGAGAAAGAGAGAGTATGTGGGAAATAGAGAGAGAGTGTGTGTGTGTGAGAGAGAGAATGTGGGAAATAGAGAGAGAGAGTGTATGTGTGGGAGAGAGAATGGGGGGAGAGAGTGAGAAGGGGGCAGAGAGAGAGCATGGGGGATAGAGAGTGGGGAGAGAGAGAAAGAGAGAGAGTGGGAGGAGGGAGAGAGATTGTGTGTGGGAGAGAGGGAGAGTGGGGGAGAGTGAGAGTGGCAGGGAGAGAGAGTGTGGGGCAGAGAGTGAGGTGTGGGGCATGGAGAGTGGAGAGAGAGAGAAAAAGAGAGAGTGGGAGGGAGTGAGAGGAAGAGAGAGTGGGGGGGGCGGGGAGACAGAGTGGGGGCAGAGAGAGAGAGTGAGGGGGAGGTAGTGGCAGGTTAGGCAAGTTAAGGAGAATTAGTTGCACAGCCTGGGCATGGGTGTTAATCACTTGTTCATAATGTTCACTATTATCAATAAACTCCCAAGAACATCTCCCTGCCTATGGCTCTTTGTTCTGATGAGCAATGTTCTTGTCACTCAAATGTGAAGCCTTTCTGAACAAGATAAAAGGCAGGTGTCTCAGTCCAGGGCCTCTTCCCTGTGTGGCCTTCAGACCACAGTGATGGTCCAGCCTCACACTCCCTGGAAACATGACTGACGCTTGCACCTCAGCAATGCTGGTCATCGCTGGCAGAATGTAGTGGGCAGGCACCACAGAGTTCTTTCATACTCTCAGCACCTTTAAGGTGAGGCTGGTCCCCAATACACCAGCAAGTGTGACCAGCAATGCTGTGCACCAGCTCCTGAAGTGCTGGTGTGCTGAAGGCGGACACAGCATCAGGTGCATCTAAAGTTTTGTGGCTTCATCTCATAGTGTTCAAGCGAGCTGCCCTCAGCCAGACAGGAGTCGGACATTCTCAGAGGCCATGTGAATATCTATGGAGCGTCCTCACTGCACGTTGTCATCATGCTCCTGCGATCGGATGGTTAATAGGGCCTCCACTGAATTTCCAAGACAGGACCATTCTCTCAGAGTGTATTGGTGCTGAGATAAGCTAAACTAGAGTCAAACATTCACAACTGCAATGTGAGGATCTACGGAGACACCTCACAGCATGTCGTCATCATCCTCCATAAAGCTGGTAACTATGAGGGCCTCCCGAGTGCGCCTCCCTCATCTAGCCATCTAGCCAGTGCGAGAGTCTCATCCCCACCGAGGACCCCCTCACCCTCATCCCCATCAGCGTCCTCCTCATCAGAGGAGACATACAGCTCCTCCATATCCTCCTCAGACAGCGCCTCACCCTGTTGCAGCACCAAGTTGTAAAGAGTGCAGCAAACGACAACGAAGATGCATGACACCCTCTGCGGACTGTAGCGGGGCTCCGTCAGACCAGTCCAGGCACCGGAACCGCATCTTCAGCATCCCAATGGTCTGCACCACCAAGCTGCGAGCTGCTGCATGAGCCTTAATTTAGCGTCGCCCTGCTGCAGTCTGAGGCCGCCGCACGGGTGTCGTCAGCCACGGCATCTATGGGTAGCTCTTGTCCCCAAGAAGCCAACCCTGTAGCCTCTGTGGACCCTGGAAGACTGCAGGGATCTGCAAGTGAATCAGGATGTAGGTGTCATGCACAGTCCCTGGAAACTGTGTGCGTACCTGCAGGATGCCTTTCTGATGGTTGCATTCCAGCCGTACGTTCCCTGGGGAATACGGTGCTGAGCATTTCTGTGAAAGCTGAGCTTGGAAGACTCTGGCAGAGATGAGCAGCAGAGTCGAGTTGAGGGAATTTTCAAGTGAAGTGCAATCTGACGATCCATGTTGCTGCTCGAAAAATCAGGGCCAATATTTTAATAATTGCCTGTTGGACTTGTTAAGATCCCTGTAAAGACATTTAACTTTTACAAAGAGATTTGAACTTCCAGTTGATAGGTGAAAGAGTGACACAACAAGATTTCCCCATACATTAGAAACTTTACGGTCTTCCTAAAGGAATTCAGTTTTTAAATTCCTCCATAAACAGCAACTCTAAGGTTTTCAAAATCTTGTTCCAACTTCATCAATACCATCGACCAACAAATATCCTCTCTTTTTCTCTAGCAAATTCTACAAAGGTCAGATTCTGTCTCTTCCTCAAATTTCTAAATTTTTTTGTCTATGATCTTCTGGAACTAGCTGACATTTATTGACCACAGCAGTCTCAATGTGTCATAATCTGTAGAATGTTCATCAGAAAGAGTCAAATAAGCTGCCAATGCTTTACCAACCAAGACACTTTTACTAGGATTGTCCAAATTTCTTGTGACAATTATGATTTCATAGCAAGGTTCTCAAATGAAACATGATACATTTCTACTATTTCCTCACTGAATTTAGGTATTAGGTGAATATTCCTTGCCAAATCAAAACCTGGAGTTAAACCTGACTCCTCGTCAAATCTACCTGTTATTCCTTGTTCATGAGATGCAAAGGGATCTGGGTGTCCTAGTGCATGAATTGCAAATAGTTAGTTTGTAAATGCAGTAGATAATTAGCAAAGCTAATAGAATGTTAACATTTATTGTGAGGGGAATTGAATACAAGAGTAGGGAGGTTGTGCTTCAGTTACACAGGGCATTGGTGAGACCACATCTGAAGTACTGTGGACAGTATTGGTCTCCTAGTTAAGAAAAGATGTAAATACATTAGAAGCAGTTCAGAGAAGGTTTACTAGATAAATACTTGGAATTGGCGAGTTGTCTTGTGCAGAAAGGTTGGACAGGCTAGACTTGTATCTGCTGGAATTTAGAAGAGTAAGAGGCAACTTGATTGAAATATATAAGATCCTGAGGGAACTTGACAAGGTGGATGTAGAAAGGATGTTCCGTCTTGTGGGAGAATCTTGAACTTGGGATCACTGTTTCAAAATAAGGGATTGCCCATTTAGGATAGAGATGAGGAAAAGAATTTCTCTGAGTGCTGTGAGACTTTATTCTCATCAAAAAGTGGTTGAGGCAGAGTCCTTGAATATCTTTAAGGCAAAGGTAGATAGATTCTTGATAAACTGGGGGGTGAAAGGTGATCAGGGTTAGGCAGGAATGTGAAGTTGAGGTTAAAATCAGATCAGCCATGGTCTTATTGAATGGCAGAGCAGACTCAAGGTGCTAAATGGCCAACTCCTGCACCTAATTTGTATGTTCTTATGTTATATGCCTTTATTTATTTATTTATTATGCCTTTCTCTGTTCAGTTCAAATTTCTTGACTTCTCTTTTTCTTTGCAATTCAAAGCTTTCCTTTCTCTTACTTTTTGAAATCCTAATTCAAGTTTTCACATTTTTCTTCTTTCCTTTCTTGTTCTTTTTCTTCCTTTTGTAATTCTAACTCAAGTTTGTCATGAAATCCATTCATACTGTGTCTGTGTGTGCTATGTAAACTTGTAGTCTGCAGAAATTGTAAAATTTAAGGTACTAGATGTACCTTAGTAACAAGAGTGGGACCTGCTCAGAGTGTTGTGATAGGTCACCAGACCAGTCTAAAGGTCAGCGAACAGCTCTTCTTGGGGAGTCAGTTTTTAGTCAGTCAGACAGTCAGTTTTAATTAGAAGAGAAATGTCCCAAACAGGGGAGGGGGCAGCAAGAGGTTGTAGTTAAGTTAAAAAGCATAAAAAGGGCTGCAGTTAGCAGCCTTTAAGTGAAGTGGGCTTGAGAGAAGTCCTGAAGATCCAAGAAGGCAGCCGAAGATTGAAGTCTCCATGCTGTGGGCCATTGGGGAAAATGTACCCCTTTGGAGAAGTGTTGTTCTGCTTGGCACAGATAAAGATCAGTAATTGTGCTTGTAAGTTGATGTTTGACTGTACTTGGAAATATAGGGGAACAGAATTTCCATAGGCAAGATTGAAATGTTGTGAGGTGTACTGTTATTGAAGCTGTGGACTGGAAACAAATTTTGGAGGGAATTCCAAGGCAAGATCTTCAAATATAGAGGTTGGAAACCCTCAGGAGAGAGATGGAATTTTAGTGAGATTGGTTGACTCACCATGTGACTAACATCTGGGTGGGTTGTTGAGGAATCCATGGAATCTGTTTTGGTTGCATTTAGCATTTATTTTGTAGTGTGGGGGTGGTTTCAACCACAGCTTGTTAATTCACATGTACCTCATACTTATCCTAAATGTTAGAGCATACAATAGATATTATTAATTGTTTTATCTTTCTAACCTTGTAAAGTTTATTTTTATTTGTCCAAAACTCGTGGAATCCTCTGGCTTTATTCATTTAGTAAGCATCTTAAATCTCAAAAACAGAATTACCTGGAAAAACTCAGCAGGTCTGGCAGCATCGGCGGAAAAGAAAAGAGTTGACGTTTTGAGTCCTCATGACCCTTCGACAGAACTTGAGTTCGAGTCCAGTAAAGAGCTGAAATATAAGCTGGTTTAAGGTGTGTGTGTGTGGGGGGCGGAGAGATAGAGAGACAGAGAGGTGGAGGGGGTTGGTGTGGTTGTAGGGACAAACAAGCAGTGATAGAAGCAGATCATCAAAAGATGTCAACGACAATAGTACAATAGAACACATAGGTGTTAAAGTTAAAGTTGGTGATATTATCTAAACGAATGTGCTAATTAAGAATGGATGGTAGGGCACTCAAGGTATAGCTCTAGTGGGTTTTTTTTAATAATGGAAATAGGTGGGAAAAGGAAAATCTTTATAATTTATTGGAAAAAAAAGAAGGGGGAAACAGAAAGGGGGTGGGGATGGGGGAGGGAGCTCATGACCTAAAGTTGTTGAATTCAATATTCAGTCCGGAAGGCTGTAAAGTCCCTAGTCGGAAGATGAGGTGTTGTTCCTCCAGTTTTGTTCCAACACCTCATCTTCCGACTAGGGACTTTACAGCCTTCCGGACTGAATATTGAATTCAACAACTTTAGGTCATGAGCTCCCTCCCCCATCCCCACCCCCTTTCTGTTTCCCCCTTTTTTTTTCCAATAAATTATAAAGATTTTCCTTTTCCCACCTATTTCCATTATTAAAAAAAACCCACTAGAGCTATACCTTGAGTGCCCTACCATCCATTCTTAATTAGCACATTCGTTTAGATAATATCACCAACTTTAACTTTAACACCTATGTGTTCTATTGTACTATTGTCGTTGACATCTTTTGATGATCTGCTTCTATCACTGCTTGTTTGTCCCTACAACCACACCAACCCCCTCCACCTCTCTGTCTCTCTATCTCTCCGCCCCCCACACACACACCTTAAACCAGCTTATATTTCAGCTCTTTCCTGGACTCAAACTCAAGTTCTGTCGAAGGGTCATGAGGACTCGAAACGTCAACTCTTTTCTTCTCCGCCGATGCTGCCAGACCTGCTGAGTTTTTCCAGGTAATTCTGTTTTTGTTTTGGATTTCCAGCATCCGCAGTTTTTTTGTTTTTATCTTAAATCTCAAACTTTGTCTGCTTTAATCAAAACATTCTTGGTCCCTAACCGGATCTTGTCCACAACTTGGGTCTGGCCAAGGATTGTAAGAAGTTGCTTCATTTGCAACTGAATCCTAGTTAACTTAACAAGAGTGGAATCAGGATTAGTCTTTGTTGGGTCCCTATGATATGAAAAGAAATCCAAAACTTTATTCTTTTGCCATTTTTAAAAAAATGACATTTTGCTGAACCCAAAAAACAAGTCATATGACCATAGAATTAGTCCTTTGTTCTAGAAGCTACCAACAGGAGTTACAAGAATAAAAGAATTTCTCTCAGCCAGTGAAATCCAACACCTCATTGTACAAACCCCTTGTACTCAATGAAAGCAGAGGAAGTGCAGGCTCTGGCTACCCAATCTACACTATCACAAAAGCAAAGAATCAAAACCCATTACACCAAAAGAGATGCTAGTAGCCACCTCATCCCTAAGGGGAAACAATGGAATTCTGCCCAGAAGTACAGAAACTAATCATTAAGCTATAATTAACTATTAATGGGCCATCTCACATGACATAAGCCTTTGCCCTTTTGGATAATTTTAACATTACATCTTTGTCCTCACAGGTTGTTTTAACATCAGCTGGAAAGGGCGTCAGCAGCCCAGCTGAGCAAGCAGCTAATCACTCAACTCTTTGAAGCCTGTTTGATTTTAAAAGTCTCTGATCAATACCTGCCAAGTGGTCTAAGCACAGAAAGCCCATCATGTTGCAGCATTATTTGTTTCAAGGATTTTCGCGTTGTCATCTCCAACCAAAAACTCATCGGGACTGAACTCTTCATTGGACTCTGACTCCAGAAGTCAAGTGAACTAATATTCATTTCTGTGATTGTTGTACTGATACAATCATCCATAGTTGTAAAACGTTTTTTTTAATTTCCCCCCTTACTATTTGCACGTGTAGTGGAGTGGGAAGTTGCGGACACTCCTCCCCTGGGATTTGAAAGTGAAATAAATTAACCGTCTGAATTAATCATTATGCGAGTTTGCTGCGAGTTATTAGTAAATTGGATTCCACAAGCCGAGGGTTTGGGAAAACATGTCACACCACACTTAAAAAATAATTCAAAACACCTTCTGCTTATGGACAGTTGATGAAAGGAAATAAGTACAGCTTGCTTGTTTCTCTCCTATCCATTACATATGTTCTTTCTCAGGGTTCAAATGTTGAGCCAATACCACAACTATCTCTGTTTTCGTACTGCCTACTTTTAACTCTATTTTCAAAATTTCTGCCACTGCTTTTAAGTTAACCTTCGTTCACCATTGCAAGTCACTCAAAGGTAAATCCTCTCTTTCGAGGAAAGCTTCAGCAATAGACATAGACATTTTTAACTTTTCAATGAATACAGCAAAAGTCAATTTGAAATCCTGCTCATGTAAACTCTGGCCAAACCCACTTTGCTTATCTCAGCCTGTGGATTCAAAATCACGGAAAAAGCCTGCAGTTTTGTTATGATCCCCATAGAATCCTATTATATTTTAAAAAGAGATTTGATCTTTCAGTTAATGTTAGAAGAATGACAAGATTTACATTTTAATACTTTTACTGTAACAAATGACAAAAAGCACCATATAAGCACTTTAATTGTAGGCAACTTAACTTTAAATTACAGGGAGAAACTTTCCTCTTTTATAATTATCACACATTCCACCCTCCACAGGATTACAGTCCTTATAACAAACAGTCAACAGTTTCTCCCAACTTCCAATGGGTTCCCTTATTTCCACTTCACCAAGTAATAACTTTGAGTGACTGTCTCCAAGTGCTCTCCTCAGTTCAATCCACCACCAGCAGTAAAGCCTCTTCTGATGATTCCCCTTCCTTCTGGCCATGCCAGAACAAATCTTCCAGAATCCATAGAAGCTGCAAGCTGCATTTCTTTGACTAGAGACTATCTCTCTCCCGCCCCTAGCTTGTGGGAGCTAACAAAGTCAAGCAGCCTTTCCTCTCTGATTACCACACAGAACCTCTGCTGTCTGTCTCTAATATTCATTGATTTATTGGGAAGTCTGGAATATGGTCTCAAAAATTGCTTCCTCTCCCCTCTTTCCCATGGCAAAGTAAAACACATTAGCCTTGTATCTAGGTAGAAATGCTAATTAGCCATCCTTGATCACAACTTTTGTCTTAGAAGTAAACAGACATTCTGCAGCATTACTATTTACAAGCCAGTACCTTCAACACCCTTCTGGGACTTTGAGAGACTCAGAGGCTACTCATGGGCCTGAATTTTGTGCTCATTGGACGTGCATGAGTAGTGAGCCCGGGAGTAGGCGGGAAACCGTCTCCCAGCCACAATGGGCCTCCAACCATGATTTTACGCTGGCGGCCAACTGACAGTCAGCCAGCATGAAGTGCACCTGGAGAAAGGGTCAGCACTGCCAGTGGGGGCGGGTGCCAATGTCACCACGGGAGCTGGTGAGTTCTTCCACTGAGCTTCCTGAAGGCAGACAGATGCCTTCAGACCTCCAAGTAATAAAAGAAAGCAAAAAACGTCCATGCAGCACCTGAAAGCATACCTCACAAAAAAACAGTCCCCAGATATTTCTTTTTATTTCATATTTGAATGGAGATTTCATCCCTCCCTTGGATGAAGTTTCATCAAAAATGTAAAATGTAAAGCCCGCCTGGTCGATTGGCCCATCCACCAACTGTAAGGTTGGACGGGTCACAAAAAATCACTTACAATCTGGCCATTAATGAGCTTAGTTCCCCGCTTAACTTTTGCACCTGCCCATCAAGCGAAAGGTCACGTGAGTGCATGATGATGTGGGGATGCTCGCCCGACATCATCTCGTGCGATTTTTTGCCCGTTCAGGTCGGGCGCATGCCCGGCCATGGGACGTAAAATTCTGGCTCTTGGTAAACTCAGAGACTGCTGCCATTATATCCAATCATAAGTACCTTGCACTTTCTTCTCAGGAAAGCCACCTGCCCTTTCTTTGATTTCTAACAATCAAACCACCCAGGCTTACTGTCAGGCAGATTGTAAAACATGTCATATGACCCCCATCATTTATCCTAAATTTAAAGCTATAGACCCAAAATATAATACTCTTATAAACCTTATAATTGTAACAGACTCAGTAAACAGTTATGTACAAAATTATCTGTTGAATTCACTAGCTAAATGCAATGAATGTTTGGAAGCACTAAATAAATACAGTAAAAGTATAACTTAAAAATGCCTGTTTAGTCTACTTCTATTGTTATAGTTGCCAAAGATCCCATTAAGAAGTTAAAACAGAAAGTGCTGGAAAATCTCAACAGGTCTGGCAGCATCGATGCATAGAGAAACAGTTAACATTTAGAGTCTAATATGACTCTTCTTTGGAACTGTTCCACCACCATCTTCAAGTTCCCCTCCAAGCCACACACCGCTCTGACTTGGAACTATGTCACTGTTCCTTCACTGTCACCGGGTTAAAATCCTGGAGCTCCCTTCCTAACTGCACTGTGGGTGTACCTACACCAAATGGACTGCAGAGGTTCAAGGAGGCAGCTTATCACCACCTTTTCAAGGGCATTTAGGGTTGGCAAAATATGCTGGCCTAGCCAGCAATGCTCACATCCCATGAAAGAATAAATATAGAAAGAAATCAACTTGCATCCATACATTCGGGGAATGATGTCTTTGAATCCTTACATATCTCTATTTCTCCTTACCCTTCAGTGTGTTATATTGATTGAAGTAAAGATTAAAACATGTTAGAATCACACAAATAATCGAATGTGGCATTAACTAATGCAGGTAATTTTAAACATGAGCATGTGCAGGAGTCATTACAAAACATATAGAACAGAATGTGGAAAATTCAGAAGGCTCTGGGGTTTGTATACCTTTATGTATTGCAGGAGGACAAAAGGAACTCAAGGTATAGCTCTAGTGGGTTTTTTTTTTATTTTATATAATGGAAATAGGTGGGAAAAGGAAAATCTTTATAATTTATTGGGAAAAAAAAGAGAAGGGGGAAACAGAAAGGGGGTGGGGATGGGGGAGGGGACTCACGACCTAAAGTTGTTGAATTCAATATTCAGTCCGGAAGGCTGTAAAGTCCCTAGTCGGAAGATGAGGTGTTGTTCCTCCAGTTTGCGTTGGGCTTCACTGGAACAATGCAGCAAGCCAAGGACAGACATGTGGGCAAGAGAGCAGGGTGGAGTGTTAAAATGGCAAGCGACAGGGAGGTTTGGGTCATTCTTGCGGACAGACCGCAGGTGTTCTGCAAAGCGGTCGCCCAGTTTACGTTTGGTCTCTCCAATGTAGAGGAGACCACATTGGGAGCAACGAATGCAGTAGACTAAGTTGGGGGAAATGCAAGTGAAATGCTGCTTCACTTGAAAGGAGTGTTTGGGTCCTTGGACGGTGAGGAGAGAGGAAGTGAAGGGGCAGGTGTTGCATCTTTTGCGTGGGCAAGGGGTTGTGCCATAGGAGGGGGTTGAGGAGTAGGGGGTGATGGAGGAGTGGACCAGGGTGTCCCGGAGGGAGCGATCCCTACGGAATGCCGATAAGGGGGGTGAAGGGAAGATGTGTTTGGTAGTGGCATCATGCTGGAGTTGGCGGAAATGGCGGAGGATGATCCTTTGAATGCGGAGGCTGGTGGGGTGATAAGTGAGGACAAGGGGGACCCTATCATGTTTCTGGGAGGGAGGAGAAGGAGTGAGGGCGGATGCGCGGGAGATGGGCCGGACACGGTTGAGGGCCCTGTCAACGACCGTGGGTGGAAAACCTCGGTTAAGGAAGAAGGAGGACATGTCAGAGGAACTGTTTTTGAATGTAGCATCATCGGAACAGATGCGACGGAGGCGAAGGAACTGAGAGAATGGGATGGAGTCCTTACAGGAAGTGGGGTGTGAGGAGCTGTAGTCGAGATAGCTGTGGGTGTCGGTGGGTTTGTAATGGATATTGGTGGACAGTCTATCACCAGAGATTGAGACAGAGAGGTCAAGGAAGGGAAGGGAAGTGTCAGAGATGGACCACGTGAAAATGATGGAGGGGTGGAGATTGGAAGCAAAATTAATAAATTTTTCCAAGTCCTGACGAGAGCATGAAGCAGCACCGAAATAATCATCGATGTACCGGAGAAAGAGTTGTGGAAGGGGGCCGGAGTAGGACTGCAACAAGGAATGTTCCACATACCCCATAAAGAGACAGGCATAGCTGGGGCCCATGCGGGTACCCATAGCCACACCTTTTATTTGGAGGAAGTGAGAGGAGTTGAAGGAGAAATTGTTCAGCGTGAGAACAAGTTCAGCCAGACGGAGGAGAGTAGTGGTGGATGGGGATTGTTCGGGCCTCTGTTCGAGGAAGAAGCTAAGGGCCCTCAGACCATCCTGGTGGGGGATGGAGGTGTAGAGGGATTGGACGTCCATGGTGAAGAGGAAGCGGTAGGGGCCAGGGAACTGGAAATTGTTGATGTGACGTAAGGTGTCAGAGGAATCACGGATGTAGGTGGGAAGGGACTGGACAAGGGGAGAGAGAAGGGAGTCAAGATAACGAGAAATGAGTTCTGTGGGGCAGGAGCAAGCTGAGACGATCGGTCTACCGGGGCAGTTCTGTTTGTGTCCACAAACAGAACTGCCCCGGTAGACCGATCGTCTCAGCTTGCTCCTGCCCCACAGAACTCATTTCTCGTTATCTTGACTCCCTTCTCTCTCCCCTTGTCCAGTCCCTTCCCACCTACATCCGTGATTCCTCTGACACCTTACGTCACATCAACAATTTCCAGTTCCCTGGCCCCTACCGCTTCCTCTTCACCATGGACGTCCAATCCCTCTACACCTCCATCCCCCACCAGGATGGTCTGAGGGCCCTTAGCTTCTTCCTCGAACAGAGGCCCGAACAATCCCCATCCACCACTACTCTCCTCCGTCTGGCTGAACTTGTTCTCACGCTGAACAATTTCTCCTTCAACTCCTCTCACTTCCTCCAAATAAAAGGTGTGGCTATGGGTACCCGCATGGGCCCCAGCTATGCCTGTCTCTTTATGGGGTATGTGGAACATTCCTTGTTGCAGTCCTACTCCGGCCCCCTTCCACAACTCTTTCTCCGGTACATCGATGATTATTTCGGTGCTGCTTCATGCTCTCGTCAGGACTTGGAAAAATTTATTAATTTTGCTTCCAATCTCCACCCCTCCATCATTTTCACGTGGTCCATCTCTGACACTTCCCTTCCCTTCCTTGACCTCTCTGTCTCAATCTCTGGTGATAGACTGTCCACCAATATCCATTACAAACCCACCGACACCCACAGCTATCTCGACTACAGCTCCTCACACCCCACTTCCTGTAAGGACTCCATCCCATTCTCTCAGTTCCTTCGCCTCCGTCGCATCTGTTCCGATGATGCTACATTCAAAAACAGTTCCTCTGACATGTCCTCCTTCTTCCTTAACCGAGGTTTTCCACCCACGGTCGTTGACAGGGCCCTCAACCGTGTCCGGCCCATCTCCCGCGCATCCGCCCTCACTCCTTCTCCTCCCTCCCAGAAACATGATAGGGTCCCCCTTGTCCTCACTTATCACCCCACCAGCCTCCGCATTCAAAGGATCATCCTCCGCCATTTCCGCCAACTCCAGCATGATGCCACTACCAAACACATCTTCCCTTCACCCCCCTTATCGGCATTCCGTAGGGATCGCTCCCTCCGGGACACCCTGGTCCACTCCTCCATCACCCCCTACTCCTCAACCCCCTCCTATGGCACAACCCCTTGCCCACGCAAAAGATGCAACACCTGCCCCTTCACTTCCTCTCTCCTCACCGTCCAAGGACCCAAACACTCCTTTCAAGTGAAGCAGCATTTCACTTGCATTTCCCCCAACTTAGTCTACTGCATTCGTTGCTCCCAATGTGGTCTCCTCTACATTGGAGAGACCAAACGTAAACTGGGCGACCGCTTTGCAGAACACCTGCGGTCTGTCCGCAAGAATGACCCAAACCTCCCTGTCGCTTGCCATTTTAACACTCCACCCTGCTCTCTTGCCCACATGTCTGTCCTTGGCTTGCTGCATTGTTCCAGTGAAGCCCAACGCAAACTGGAGGAACAACACCTCATCTTCCGACTAGGGACTTTACAGCCTTCCGGACTGAATATTGAATTCAACAACTTTAGGTCGTGAGTCCCCTCCCCCATCCCCACCCCCTTTCTGTTTCCCCCTTCTCTTTTTTTTCCCAATAAATTATAAAGATTTTCCTTTTCCCACCTATTTCCATTATATAAAATAAAAAAAAAAAACCCACTAGAGCTATACCTTGAGTGCCCTACCATCCATTCTTAATTAGCACATTCGTTTAGATAATATCACCAACTTTATCTTTAACACCTATGTGTTCTATTGTACTATTGTTGTTGACATCTTTTGATATGAAATGCTATTCTTCAAGTCATTACATCAAAATAGCTTAAGGAAACTTGCTCCTACCTGATTTTCTTCAGGCAATTCATTCAAGTGTTGACCCAATCCAATAATATGTACAAGGTATTTGAGAAAGAAAATGAATAAAATGTTTTTGCCTGCTTATAAAAAAGGCTAGGTATTTTCCACATACCACAGACATGTTTAATTCTTTATATTCTGAAAATAGACTTTAAACTTTCTGTCTCAACACAAGCTTCCTATATTACATTCCTCTGTTCTTGCAATTCAAAATGCTAATCTCACACTTACTTCCCATAATGCATGACTGAAGAATAATCATATGGGGTCCCCAGATTATTGGTGTCCAGTTTCACAAAATTGAACAATGCTCCTGTAAAGTAATGCACACATAAATAACTGAAATAACTTGTTTTAACCAGTTTAATACATTTATTTACTCTCTTTATCTTCAAGAAAGTCATCATCAGAGGGTTTTGACTTTTACTTTGGTCACCAAAAGTAATATTAACTTTCACCAATGGTGTATGATAGGCAACAATAGATGGGCTGTCCATTATACACCCCTCTTTTCCATTGGGTTGGGTGCTTAACGGTGTCCAATCTACTGGCTGCTTTGCACATCAGAACTTCCTCAGTGATTATTAATTCTTTCTGCTGGAACAGAGCAGGATTGTTATCCCATGATGTTGCGGATATATGCTTCATATTTAAGCCCTGTCGCATTGAGTAACTTGCAGACAGATAAGGAGGATAATAGTTTCCCTGCCAACTGATCCAAGCAGTAATGAGAATGTTAAATCTATTCTTATTATTTTCTTACTGAAAATACTTTTTCTCCCTTGTTTGATTTAACACTTACTGATACCAGTACTTTGGGACCTGGGCCAGATTTTTGATCGTAAAGAAGATAGGTGCCAAGATAAAATTGTGCCAGCATCATGTGTGACAATGTCCCGCCTCTGTCTCGACATTGGAAATTTTCATGGTGGCAGGGGAATTACTGGCCTGTACTTATGTTAAGGCCAACTTATGTTAAGGGGCTTGTTTAAAACATGAATTTTTACTTTATAGAAACTTCATGGAGGCAGTCAGCATTCAGAAGCTGTCTGCCTCATACTAGCTGAAGGCTTATATGGACCAAATCAGGTGAGAATAAGTGAGGCAGCAAAAGTTTTTGCAGGTAGATGACCAACGGTTTATTAAAGATCAAAGGGCTTACCTGTCTTTTCAAGGAAAAGTTGCATCCGTCTTTCACAGGTCAGAGGAGGAATCAGCCTTAACAACTTTGTCAATCCACCCTCCTGGCATCAGGTTGGCATTGGAGCGGTGAGCCAGGCCGTTTGGACTCCATCTGTTCACCAGGAATGTGCAGCTGAAAACAGGTACTGCACCCTCAAAAATTGGGGCAATTGGAAATGAGGAGCAGAATCATGCATAAAAAGAATGGAGCCCAGTGCATCAGGAAGCTAGAGATGAGGGACGAGAATCTTCACTCTAAGCCCAAAAATGTATGGATAAATTCTGGGGCCAAGTAAGTCCCTTTAAGAGATACCTACAGACTCCTCTATGGGAGCCCAGATGGAGGTACGGAGCAATAAAACCAATGCTACCTGCTCAACATTGTAGCCATCAAATAGGACATCAGGATTTTGAAGATGTAGTTCCCATGTCTGGAACAGTCAGGTGATGCCTGCCAATGCCGTCCTGCAAGGGTCTTGGTCATTATGGTGGTCTCTATAACATGACATTTCAAAGAGATGTGGACCTTCAGGATGGTGAGTCCCTGGAAGTGGACAGTTCATCTGGGCATGAGCAGGATGTAAGATATGAAGAGGAATTGAAGGCAGGGGAAAATGATGGAGATGATACTGAATAGAGAGATTTCCCTCTTGCATAATAAGTTGGCCTTCTCCTGCCACCTTCCAGGAAGTGGACCTCCCTCATCTTCCTCATGGCCTCCAGCATTAGAACTAGATCGGCATTAGTGAAACAAGGATTTGTCCTGCCTTGATTGCCAAGCCTTCAGCTCCTGTGTGACATTTTGCTTTCTTATGGTGGAGTGGAAGGCTTTGGCATACTGTGCAGATCTCTCCCTCAGGACAGCCAGCAGCCTCTTCTGGCTGCCATGGGCATCTAAATGAATCCACAGGTCATCTGACCTGTCTCCATTCCTGCCCCCATTCATTCTAATTGTACAGGAAACTGGTTTCCATATCAACTAAAGGCTCGCCTCTGCAAAAATCTGAACTTTAATCAGTTTCCCACTGGAGGTGACTGGAGGAAGCAGAGTCAGGTCCTATTTCCTGCCTTTGCCATGAAAATTCAGCTTTTACTGTCTCATCCCACTTGGTCCTGCAGTCTTCCCCTGTCCCAGTAGTCATTTGACTCAGGAACAATCTTTGTTTCCCCAGGGTGTATCTCTATGCTATTATTGAGAATTAGGAGAAACTACAGCCAACTTAGGTCCTATTATCAAGGACCTCTATGAAGAAACCTGTGTTAGAAGGAAGTACTTTTCCAAAGTTGCCATTGACCATTATTGTGACTTTCTGAACAAAGATCTGAAAATGACTAATACGTTGGCACTATTCTATCTAGAATGGTAACCGCAACACTCAACTTCTGCTGATCAGTCGCTTTTCTGGCAGTCACAGGGGGATCTTAGCAGAGCAACCCACTGCATTGCTTTGGCACACAGTCAGGCAGCTGACAGAAAGAGCTTGATAGTTCTATGAAATCGCTTGATTCTTCAAGCAGATCCTCCATGTTAACAATCAGCATACAGGATGCTGCCATGACACCTTCAGCCTATGATATTCAGCATTCACTCACTTCATCAGAGAAAAAGCATATATTAAGGATAGCTACTGGGTAATATGGCATATCTTCTCGTGTCAATTGTAAGATAAAGGAAAATTTACATTAAAAAATTAAATTGGCACAAAGTCAATCTGAAACAAAAAAGTTGTTCAGTAAGACCTTATTAAAAACAGGGATGAACATCGCTTTTACGAGTTGCAGAATCTGGCACCATTTTGCTGAAGAATTACTTAACTTGACTACATCAAAGACGTTAAAAGAAAACAAATGGAATGTCAATCAATATAAAAACAAAAACAAAAATAAAAACAAAAAAACTGCAGATGCTGGAAATCCAAAACAAAAACAGAATTACCTGGAAAAATTCAGCAGGTCTGGCAGCATCGGCGGAGAAGAAAAGATTTGACGTTTCGAGTCCTCATGACCCTTCGACAGAACTGTCGAAGGGTCATGAGGACTCGAAACGTCAACTCTTTTCTTCTCCGCCGATGCTGCCAGACCTGCTGAGTTTTTCCAGGGAATGTCAATTAATGTTGGGGCTGTACTTCAAAAAGCCTATAGTTGGCAAACAACCACCTCAAGGGTGTTGTTCAAAATTAAAAGGTCCGAAAACCCAAACCTGTAAAGGAGGGTTGGTAGGATGATCTGTTTTCCTCAGCATGATTTTTAACCTGATTGATTTGATAGGAAATGTAATTTCTCCAAATTAAAATATAATAACTTTTTGTCCCTGCAAGTGGCTGGTGAGACATTTTGAGGTTTCCAAACACAAGAGAGGAGCAGTGCATCAAGACTTATGTAAAATTTATGCTTGGAAAGGTTATGTGGAGTTCTATAGTATGCACCAGAAAATATTTTCAGAATTATCAGTGATGGCTGGCCATCCATTAGGTTGCAAAGGTGGTGCCAGCTCTAGCGTTCTTATATTGCAGGAACTTTACTATGTGGACAGCATTCATTCAAAGGAACTTTCTTTGCCCCAATATAAAGAGTTGTGAATGAACAACAAAGCACTATGCACATTTTTTACTTTCATATATTTCCAACTAATTACTTTATTGTGTCCTCTAGAATCCTTTCAAACCCACTAGAGCACACTTCTGTGAAAACCAAGGCAAAGAGTTAATTTAGTATTTTTAGCATTTATTGATTGTTCATAAGATTTTCCTCTTGTCCAGTTGGCCTAGCTATCTCCCTCTTTAACTTGACCTCAGTTGCAAACACAAATACTTTAAGCATGCTTACCTTTCAGAATATTTTCTTCAATGATGGTTACATAGTAATCACGGTCACTTCTACTTTGCTCATGGTTAAAACCAATTGAATGTAGTAACTCATGCTGTATAACGCCAGGTTGTACACAGCCATGTCTTTCCAATGAAACAAACTGCATATGTCTATTATAGCCTAAGTTTGACCAGCAGCTAAAAAGAAAATTAAAATTTTAAATATATTAAAATAAATTAATATTTATATATAAAAAATTATATTAGTTATCTTGGATACTAAAATTGTCAAAGGAAATGTGGAATTAAATTAATTTACATAGGGGTTCCACTGGCAGAGTGAGTAAATCCATGAAGGGATGTGATACTGAGTCATACATGTTATTATCAGTCTGGACAACAATAGGGACTCTAAATTTTGTTCAGTTCCCCAGAAAAGGTAAGGGAAATCAGCTAGTGCTCCTGTTGCCAGAAGCTCTTCGTGACCCATTACATAAAAGTAAGTAATTGAGGATATTCCACGAGTACAGAATCAGTTTCAGCAATGATGCACTCATGGTTAAATAATGTGTATCAAAATTCCTCCATTTGCTATTTTATATAAAATGGCTAACATGCTCACATCAAATTTTTGGAGGCCAGATTGAATCGCCCTGAAATCCAGCACAGTGATTAAACCACATCCACATAAAGTAATGCAGGCAGCATGTTGCTTGTTACTTACACTGATTACTCGAAAAAAGCAGCCTAACATTCAAACACTTCTCAGTAGCTGCGTGCCTCTGTAGGGGACCCAGTTTTGCATGAGGCCAGTACCTCTTAAAGCTAATCTGCACTATACTTAAAATCAGACTGCATTGTCATAGACGAGGTGCATCCTGGCTGTAGAGGGGGCTGAAACAGGGTTATAGAAGAGTTGAAGACCAGTGAGAACGTAAAGAAATGGTGCAACATGTTAGGGAGCATTTCAGAAGATTCCCATATGCCATGCTGGAAGCCTTAGCACAGGAGGTGCACAGTAGGAGAGAGGTCCTCTTTCCTCAGGGGACCAGGTGGCCCTCCAATCAGATATTGAGATGGGAGTGGGATTGAGTTCAATGTCAGCAGTCTAGCCCTGATGAGCTGGATGCAGGGCTGAAATAAGTTTGTGACCTCTCAGGAGTAATCAAGATTAGTTTACGCATCTTCACATACCATAACCTTACACACCACTCCATTTAGCACAGCCCCTTCACTCACCTACCAACAATCCCTGTCAACCCCGATCCATACCTCACACTTGTTGCCTCATCTCACCTTCAACACTTAGCACTGCTGCCAAGCCACACACTCACATCACACAGCTAGTAAAACACTGTCAACCATACAACCATGGCACATGTTAACAAACTTGGCAGCAAAAGCTAAACAGCAGGGAACGGGCACGGTGACTATGGTCACTCCCATGGAGGAGACAGTATTCAAAATAATCGCAGCGGCCATCAATGAGATGAAGGCCAAGAACAAGACAGAAACCATTGCGAATAATGACATGTTCTTACCTCATCCACCTTCTCCATCCCACTTCCCCTTCACCTTGCAATTTGTTATGATTTACAATTTGCAGCTCTTGATGTGCCACCCATTCCTTACTGTATCTTCCCTTGTGCCTTTATGCTTTTTGTGGTAAAGTGAAGTACCCTGTACTTTTAAGAGAATGCAAGTGTACTGATCATGTGTCAGCACTGACAAATCACTGTTCAGCGCGCGCAACTTGGAACTTTGAGTGAGCACATATGATCTGGTGCGCTGCCTATGTCTCAATAAACCATCGTTGTTTATTCTTACATCATCCTCTCCCTGTTATTGATTGCAAGCATCAGTTGATGAGTACATAGGAAGGTGTGCAGTTAGAGTTCGATTGACAAGCGAACTCACTGACCCAAGACATAAAAGTGACAGCAAGGACATAAACATTGCAAGACCCCTGAGTGTGAGTCCACATGACGGGTGAGCAAAGCATAGGAAAGAGCATCTGTACTTACTTGTGAAATAGGCGACAGCTGGCAATCGGAGCAGAAAACAGTGCTGCAGTTTAAAACTTTTTAAAAACCCTGCAGAATCGCGATCGCGGGGATCCCACCTAAAGTTGAAAAGAGTGCGAAACCCAGCAGAGAAAAGCCGACAGCTGCAGAGACAGAGTTTTTGAAAAAAGTGACTGCTCTTAAAGTGGCAATGCATTTAAAAGAGTAAATACATGAAAAGTAGCTATGGACAGAAAATTGCAAGAAACCCCAGAGAGAGCATAACTCTGTGGTAAGCCATCACTTAAACTCATCATTGCCTGGAAAGCCTTTCAGAAATGCAGTTCCCTTGCAGTCATTCACGATGCCACAGTTCGGACGTGTCAATCCATTCAACCCCATTTCAGATGACTGGTTTCAGTATGTCGAATGCCTAGTGTTCTTTTTTACCACTAAGGACATTGCAGGGGAGGAAAAAAGAGGGCAATTCTTTTGTCTTCATGCAGGGGCAAAATGTATGGGCTGATCCGTAGCCTTACGACACCTAGCGCCCCAGACTCGAAGACGTTTGACAAGTTAATAAAAATTGTACAGAGCCACCTGAGACCAAAGCCTTCAGTTACTTTACAGCGCTTCAAGTTCAATTCAAGGAACAGGCTTCCAGAGGAGACAACAGCTGACTATGTGGCTATTTCAAAGGCATTAACTTAGCATTGTGAATTCTGAACATCCAATAGTGATGTGTTGAGAGGCCAGCTGATATGCAGGATTGGAGATGATATTACCCAAAGGTGTTTGCTAGCTAAGCCTAGTCTAGACTTCAATAAGGCATTAGAATTACCTACTGCGATGGAGAGTGCTGTTAGAAATTCTGAAGTTATAAAAGACACAAAAAATGGTGCTGTCCATCTGGTCGAGCGGGACAATCAGGCAACAAGAGGCCTGAAAAATTTGGACTCCATGGAAAGGTGGGAAATGTGCTGTAGCTCCAGGTCATTGAAAAACAATGGTACTGCAGTGAAAACCCACAAAATGAATGAGAGAAATAAATCCAGGCCTCCAGTGAGCGAACGACAACTCAAATAAGCCAAATGCTTTTCCTGGCACCGCAATGGCCACATAAGGCAGCATTGCAGAGAAAAGATAAAACAACATCTTAAAAGTAAAAGGAAAAATTGTGAAATATGCCTCATGGAAGAGCCAGAAGAAATAGAATCATACATCCATTCGTTATATAACCTCAAAGTCGAAAGAATCAAGCCAGTCCAAGTAGCCATAATGATCAATGGACAACCCATTAAGATGAAAGTTAATACGGGAGCATTGATGTCCATCATTGGAGGGCATACATTTAGATATCTGAGTAAAGGAACCCATCCTTTGAAGTTAGAAGTTTCAAACACAAAGCTGAGGACTCACACGGGTGAAGAAATAAGACTGAAAGGGTTATGTCAGGTCTCAGTGAAATATGGAGATCCGTCTGAAAGATTGCCCATACTAGTAGTAGCCGGAGGGGGACCCAGCTTAATAGGCAGCAACTGGCTCGAAAAGATTATATTGAAAGAAAAGATTATATTGAAATGGGCCAAAATTTTTCAAATTGCTACAAAAGGCCTACAAGACTTATTGCAAAGACACTCTTCCATTTTTAACGATGAATTAGGAAGGATTCGAGGGCTAGAGGCGCATATCAATGTGGACCCAAACGCAACCCCCAGGTTTATGAGTGCCAGACCAGTCCCTTACACTTTGTGGGGCAAGGTAGAAGCCGAGTTGAACAGACTAGAGAAATTGGGCATCCTGCAGTCAGTGCAGTTTGCTGAGTGGGCGGCACCCATTGTACCTGTGCTAAAGACAAACCAAAGCATACGTTTGTGCAGTGACTACAAACTAACTGTAAATGAAGTGGCCAGACTGGATAGACACCCAATACACAAGGTTGAGGAGTAATATTCAAAGTTAGCAGGGGGCACTATATAATCAAAATTAGATATGAGGCATGCCTACCAGCAGGTAGACTTGGAAAAGGACTCTAGAGAACTTGTCACCATTAATACGCATCGTGGATTGTATCAATACACAAGATTGCCCTTAGGGGTTTCCTCTGTATGTGCTATTTTTCAGAAGGCTGTGGAAAACCTGCCTCAAGGTTTACTCCATGCTGTCGTTTACTTGGACGACAGTTTGTTCGCTGGACTAACCGACGAGGAGCACTTAGCAAATCTGGAGGAGGTGCTCAAGTGATTTGCCCAAGTGGGGGCACACTTAAAGAAGGAAAAATGCCTGTTTCAAGCCAGAGAGGTGATTTACTTGGGCCACAAGGTTGATGCACAGGGCCTGCACCCTTTGGAAAAGAAAGTACTGGCCATTCGTGAGGGGCCTGTCCCGAGAAGTACCACTGAGCTTAAGGCCTCCCTAGACATGTTAAACAACTATAGCCGACTCCTCCCAAATCTTTCGACTGTCCTGGCCCCATTGTGTGGCCTACTTAAGAAGAACCAAAAATGAAGTTGGCAAGCCCCACACCAGAGATAAAAACAAAAAACAAAAAACTACGGATGCTGGAAATCCAAAACAAAAACAGAATTAACCGGAAAAACACAGCAGGTCTGGCAGCATCGGCAGAGAAGAGTTGACGTTTTGAGTCCTCATGACCCTTCGACAGAACTAGGCGAATCCCAGGAAGGGGTGAAATATAAGCTGGTTTAAGGTGGTGGGGTGGTGGGGTTGGGTGGGGGGAGAGAAGTGGAGGGGGGTGGTGTGGTTGTAGGCAAAAGCAGTAATAGAAGCAGATCATCAAAAGATGTCACAGACAGCAGAACAAAAGAACACATAGGTGTCGATGTTGGTGATATTATCTAAACGAATGTGCTAATTAAGAATGGATGGTAGGGCACTCAAGGTATAGCTCTAGTGGGGGTGTGGGGAGCATAAAAGATTTAAAAATATTTTAAAATAATGGAAATAGGTGGGAAAAGAAAAATCTATATAATTTATTGGAAAAAAAACAAAAGGAAGGGGGAAGAAACAGAGAGGGGGTGGGGATGGAGGGAGGAGGTCAAGACCTAAAGTTGTTGAATTCAATATTCAGACCAGAAGGCTGTAAAGTGCCTAGTCGGAAGATGAGGTCCAGTTTGCATTGGACTTCACTGGAACAACGCAGCAAGCCAAGGACAGACATGTGGGCAAGAGAGCAGGGTGGAGTGTTGAAATGGCAAGCGACAGGGAGATTTGGGTCATTCTTGCGGACAGACCGCAAGTGTTCTGCAAAGCAGTCGCCCAGTTTACGTTTGGTCTCTCCAATGTAGAGGAGATCGCATTGGGAGCAACGAATGCAGTAGACTAAGTTGAGGGAAATGCAAGTGAAATGTTGCTTCACTTGAAAGGAGTACTTGAGCCCTTGGACGGTGAGGAGAGTGGAAGTGAAGGGGCAGGTGTTACATCTTTTGCGTGGGCATGGGGTGGTGCCATAGGTGGGGGTTGGGGAGTAGGGGGTGATGGAGGAGTGGACCAGGGTGTCCCGGAGGGAACGATCCCTACGGAATGCCGACAGTGGGGGTGAAGGGAAGATGTGTTTGGTAGTGGCATCATGCTGGAGTTGGCGGAAATGGCGGAAGATGATCCTTTGAATGCGGAGGCTGGTGGGGTGATAAGTGAGGACAAAGGGGATCCTATCATATTTCTGGGAGGGAGGAGAAGGCGTGAGGGCGGATGCGCGGGAGATGGGCCGGACACAGTTGAGGGCCCTGTCAACGACCGTGGGTGGAAAACCTCGGTTAAGAAGAAGGAGGACATGTCAGAGGAACTGTTTTTGAAGGTAGCATCATCGGAACAGATGCGACGGAGGCGAAAGAACTGAGAGAATGGGTTGGAGACCTTACAGGAAGCGGGGTGTGAGGAGCTGTAGTCAAGGTAGCTGTGGGAGTCGGTAGACTTGTAATGGATATTGGTGGATAGTCTATCACCAGAGACTGAGACAGTGAGGTCAAGGAAGGGAAGGGAAGTGTCAGAGATGGACCATGTGAAAATGATGGAGGGGTGGAGATTGGAAGCAAAATTAATACATTTTTCCAAGTCCAGACGAGAGCACAAAGCAGCACCGAAGTAATCATCGATGTACCGGAGAAAGAGTTGTGGAAGGGGGCCAGAGTAGGACTGGAACAAGGAATGTTCCACACACCCCATAAAGAGACAGGCATAGCTGGGGCCCATGCTGGTACCCATAGCCACACCTTTTATTTGGAGGAAGTGAGAGGAGTTGAAGGAGAAATTGTTCAGTGTGAGAACAAGTTCAGCCAGACGGAGGAGAGTAGTGGTGGATGGGGATTGCTCGGGCCTCTGTTCGAGGAAGAAGCTAAGGGCCCTCAGACCATCCTGGTGGGGGATGGAGGTGTAGAAGGATTGGACGTCCATGGTGAAGAGGAAGCGGTTGGGGCCAGGGAACTGGAAATTGTTGATGTGACGTAAGGTGTCAGAGGAATCACGGATGTAGGTGGGAAGGGACTAGACAAGGGGAGAGAGAAGGGAGTCAAGATAACGAGAAATGAGTTCTGTGGGGCAGGAGCAAGCTGACACGATCGGTCTACCGGGACAGTTCTGTTTGTGGATTTTGGGTAGGAGGTAGAAGCGAACCGTCCGAGGTTGGGCGACTATCAGGTTGGAAGCTGTGGGAGGAAGATCCCCAGAGGAGATGAGGTCAGTGACAGTCCTGGAAACAATGGCTTGATGTTCAGTGGTAGGGTCATGGTCCAGGGAGAGGTAGGAGGAAGTGTCTGTGAGTTGACGCTCAGCCTCGGTGAGTTAGAGGTCAGTGCGCCAGCCAACAACAGCACCACCCTTGTCAGCGGGTTTGATGACGATGTCAGGGTTGGACCTGAGAGAATGGAGTGCAGTAAGTTCAGCGAGAGAGAGATTAGAATGGGTGAGAGGAGCAGAGAAATTGAGACGACTAATGTCGTGCCGACAGTTCTCAATGAAAAGATCAAGAGAAGGTAAGAATCCAGAGGGAGGGGTCCAGGTGGAGGTCGAACATTGGAGGTGGGTGAAAGGATCCGTTGAACGGGGAGAGGACTCCTGCCCAAAGAAGTGAGCCCGGAGACGAAGACGGCGGAAGAAGAGTTCAGCATCAAGCTCCACACCAGGATGCCTTCCTGAAAGCTAAGCTGTTAACTGTTGAGATCATCAGCCCTGTTGGTCCACTTTGACTCCAAAAAGGAATTAATTTTAACATGTGATGCGTCGCCTTATGGCATAGGGGCTGTTATTTCACATAGGATGGCGGATGGGTCAGAGAAACCCATCTTGCACACTCAATGTCGCAGAGTGGCAGTATTCCCAAATTGAAAAAGAGGGTTATCTATTGTGTTCAGCATCCATAAATTTCACCAATATCTCCATGGTCGTCATTTCCATATCATCTCTAATCATAAGCCCCTGCTGGGATTATTTGGGGAGGACAAGTCGATACCCCCATCACATTGGCTCGCATACAGAGATGGGTGCTCTTATTTGCTGCCTATGAATACATTTTTGTTCATCAATCAGGTACTCAAATCGCACATGCTGACACCCTAAGCCACCTTCCCCACCAGCCAACAACGGGGAGCCCCCAATTTCCCAGGAATTCACCTCAGCGCTAAATTTTCTGTACTCCTCAGATGTTCAAACCAGAAAATTTTGGGAGTGGACAAGCCAGGACCCACTATTGTCAAGCGTCTGTGAGAAGGTCTTGTAATGTTGGTCTGGTGGATCTGACTCCGAAGAGATGAAACCCCATTATGACCACAGGTATGAACTATCCTGTCAGGACAGCATATTGCTCTGGGGGGGGCAAGGGTTGTCATGCTCCCGAGGGACCGAAGGTCATTATTAGCTGAGCTACATAGTGCCCACCCAGGCATTAGCAGAATGAAGATGGTCACTCGCAGTTATGTGTGGTGGCCTGGCATGGACACAGACATTGAAACTCGGGTCAAGAGTAGTCCTCAATGCCAGCAAGTGCCAAAGTTCCCTCCCTGAGCTCCATTGCACCCGTGGGAATAGCCAGGTTGACCATGAGTGTGCCTCCACATCCTTCTTGGGCACAATGTTCCTTTTGCTGACTGACTCCCATTCCAAATGGATGGACATTTATGAAGTCCAGTCGCCCACTCGGCTGCTACTATAGATTGGTTGTGACAGAGGTTTGCTATACATGGGTTGCCGGAGGTCCTTGTTTCCGACAACAGGACCACATTTACCAGTGCAGAGTTCAACAAGTTCATAACCTTAAATGGCATTACCCATATCAGAACCTGCCCTTATCACTTAGCGTCCAATGGAATGGCTGAGCAGGCTGTCCAAACATTTAAAGCCGGGATGAAAAAGGTGGAAGGGGATTCCATCAGTATGAGTTTGTCCTGGTTCCTTTTTGCAAACTGGACCATGGCACACACAATGGTTGGCATTGCCCCGGCAGAACTCCTCATGAAGAGACATCTCCACATCTGCCAGACTCTGATCTGGCTGAACTTAGAGGGGATGGTGGAGAAAAGCCAAGAGGCACAGAAGACCAGGCATGATGGACATGGACACGAAAGAACTCTCGCATTAGGAGATGCGGTCCTTGCGAAGAACCTTGGTGATTGGCCAAATTGGTTGTTAGGCGAGGTCAGCACTGTAACTGGACCCCTCTCCTATAGTATATTGGTAAATGGCCGAGTAATTCAATGACAAGTGGATCTTCTCCACCAAAAAACGCCAATCCCACCAGGCGAAATGCAGTAATCACCTATCTGTGAGTTGGCTCCACAGGTAGAGGGAAGGTCACATGACTCAGAAGTATCGGTGGGGCCTGTGGGGACCAAGGGTGTAGGAGAGTCCAAACCTGCCAGTGCCACTGAAGGACCTAGTGGGCAGCTGGCCCCTGAAAAGGAGGTCAGAGAGAAACCAGCCAAGGTTGTAGGGCTACGATGCTCAACACATCAAAGAAGGTTTCCTGAGAGACTTGGCATGTGAATAGTTATCATGTAAATAGTTAATGTGTTTTAAGTTTGTTAGCTGTACTTTTAAG
The DNA here is from genome assembly GCF_017639515.1 of Carcharodon carcharias. Lineage (NCBI taxonomy): Eukaryota > Metazoa > Chordata > Chondrichthyes > Lamniformes > Lamnidae > Carcharodon > Carcharodon carcharias. Next base: position 85,479,402 of record NC_054476.1, on the reverse strand, counting down.
TAAAGGGAGAGGGATGTGATAAAGTGAGGTACCCTGTACCTTTAAGAGAATGCAAGTGTACTGATCAAGTGACAGCACTGACAAATCACTGTACGGCGCAGGCAGCTCAGAACTGTAAGTCCAGTTCTGCAGGTTTCTGAGTAAGCACGTATGCTCTGGTGCTCTGCCCTATGTCTCAATAGACCATCACTGTTTATTCTTACAAAAGTCTCTCCCCGTTATAGATTGCAAACAGCAATTGATCTGTACATAGAAAATTAGAGTTTGATTGACAAGTGAACTCACCGACCCTAGACAAAGAACTTTTAGATATACAATAACTGCTGCCTGGCTATCCAGTTATGTGGAAGATTAATCGTCTAGAAGGAGAAGAGACTGATAAGGAAGATAAGCAGCCACCAACTTAGATACTATGGCCAGAATTTTGCCCTTGGCGGGCGTGCTTGGTGGGAGTTGGCAGGGGGCGCTCGGGAAGCCGACTGCCACCCGTGATCAGCACCAGACTGCGATTTCACGCTGGCAGATCAATTAAGGCCTGCCCAGCGTGAAACACGAGTGGCAGTGCTGAACACTGCCTGTGCAGGGGGGGGAAGGGAGGGGAGGAGGGTGAGCGGCAGAGCGCAAACTTCAAGCATGCGCGCAAGTGAGCACTTCATAATCTCCCTGAGGTACAGAGCCACCTCAGGGAGGTGAGATATGAAAAAAAAAATGTAATGAAATATGTCCACTCATGTGACTGTCACATGAGCAGGGACTGTTATTAATGAAAAATTAAAGTTTTTATTTTATTTTTATTTGCTTTTGGAAACCTCATCCCACCTGTGGATGAGGTTTCCAAAAAAATGCTAAGGTCGCTCGGCCTTTTTGCCTGCCCACCAATTGTTAGGTTGGACAGACAGTGAAAAATTAAAGTTAATTGATAACTTTTTTAAAATTTATTCATGGGATGTGGGCTTTGCTGGCTGGGCCAGCATTTATTGCCCATCCCTAGTTGCCTTTGAGAAGGTAGTGGTGAGCTGCTTTCTTGAACCTTAACAGGACTTTTAATTGTCGGTGGGCTTGCTGCCAGCTTCCGACCAAACTAATGCATGACTGCGCGTTGTCGTTGGCACGCTCGGCCGACGTCAACATGCGTCATTTCATGCTCGAACGGGTCGGGGGCGCGACCACCTGCCGAGCGAAAATTTCTGCCCTATATGTACTTTAGATGCTAATACAGAGATGAAATCTGCATGTAGTGAGTCACCAGGCACAAGTGAGTTGCATCCAGGCCACAGAGCAAGGATCATGTGGTTTTCAACACCCAAGAGGGTGAGGTCACATGCAGTTCTGCTGCTGAGAGTTCAAATGAGGACTTTGATTGCATGAAGTGCTGTAAAAGGTTAGTAGGCATGGACATGGAAATGCTTGGTGCATCAGCTACCTTGCCTGAAAGCCTGCTGCTATTGACCTGGAGCATAGAGCACTGAGGCTCCAATTTAGCACAGGGATTTGCACAGAACTTGGAGCCTATCTTTTGTACAATAGAAGTGTTGACCAACTTCATGAGGCACTTGCTAACTTGACTATGATGCAGTATCTGACGGCTGATGCCTCAGTTTCCATTGCAGCACAAGCATGAGCCACCCAACCTGTGAGCGCTGCAGCGGCATCTCAGTTTGAGGTCATGAAATCTTAGCTTGTTGTCTTGCAAGTTCAGAACGCTACCATCATGATTGCAGGTGCCAGCAAGGAGCTTTCAGGGTCACATAGCAGTTCTGCAATCTGTCCTCCTAACAGGTTACATGGGTTTCTGATGCATTGCCTCAGGGAGCAGAAGTAGTTCAGTGGAGCCAGGACCTGCTGTCTTCTCTCAGGATTGCAGTATCCATGGTCCCATCAAAGCCTTCTGCTAGTGCACTTGCTGTTGCTTCTCAACCAACGAGCTAGATGACATCCACTCATGCTAAAGTGGTGCAGTCCGAAGCTGGGCCTTTGAGGCTAGAGCTTCTTAAGTGTATCCTGCAAGGCCAGGTGTAGTGTCCTTCATGATGAGTATTCAGCCTTCCATCTGTACTGCTGCAGCCACTGGGCTAGCACAGCATTGAAGCATTAGACCAGGAAAAGCTATTCACAAGGTAATTGTGGTATTGTAATTGTCAGAGGGCTAAGACATCACAATCTATATTTTTATAAAAAGCATATATACATATAATAACCCTTTTTAAAATGGCTGAAACTATGTCTGTCTGTGACCCAGGAAAGTCCTGGACTCAATTCCTTCTCTGTGCTGAGATAGTTACTATCAGTCTGACAACAATAGGGACCCTTTAAATTTCCTTCAGTATTCCCCAAAAAGGTAAGGAAAATCAGCTAGGGCTTCTGCTTCCAGATGCTATCTGGTGACTCATTACATAAAAGGGATACAGACTCTTTATGAAAGCCAGAGTGGAGAGACGGGAGTCAAAGGATATGAAACCCCTAGCTGGTGGAACAAGTAACACTGCCTTGTGGTACTAGGAAACCTCAGTCTGCCATTTTTGCTATCTACAAGCAGCATCACAGAAAATGGGCTCTGTCCAGGTTTGAATACCTGGCCCAATCTATACTGTTTCGACTGGAACTCCTGTCACATTGCCTACAAGACTGATTCATCTCTGCATACCTATCTCACCATGGAAGTCAACTCTACTAGGAAAATGAATTATCCAGCATCAGTTCAGCCTGCTGACCTCTGTGAAGGAATACACCATTGGATTTTGATTCTTGACTCTGGATACATGTGAAACAATAATTCTTTCTCTGTGGTCTTTGCCCTGTAAATCTTTCTTTTTCTTTCCCTCTTTTACTGTATGAGTGTACAGAGGGCAAAGTAGCGACCACCCCTCTCATTTTTTGAGAGTATGCAAATAAACTAACTCTCTGAGTTCATCCTATCTCAAGTTTGCTGTGGGCTTATTGATAGAAAATTGGATCACTCCAAGACTGAGGGGTTGGGAAACACGCTACTGTTTATGAAGTGGGAAGCAAATGAAAACACCTTTTGGTTTTTGGATGGGTGGTGAGAGGAGAAATTAGAACTCTTTAAATTAACCCCTCTCCTTTCCATAACATAACGTTTAAATTGGCTATAGAAAGGGACAAATAGCAATCGAAAGTAAAAATAATTAATTGTAGGAGGGCAACTGAAGTGGGTTAAGAATAGATCTGTTCCAAGTAAACTAGAATAAAAGATTAGCAGGCAAAACGCTAAGAAAAAATGGGCTGCCTGAAGGAGGACATGTTTCAGGTATGATCAAGAAACAGTCCCACATGGGGAAAACTAGGGCAACCAATGCTAGAATTCCCTAGATGTTGAAAGAGATAAAAAGGTGAAACAAAAAATGGGGGTTTATGGCAGATATTAGGTTGATAACACAAGTGAGAACCAGATACATATAGAAAGCTTAAAGGGAATGTGAGAAAAGAAGAGAGGCAAATGGAGAGTATGAGAAGAGATTAGCAGCTAACATAAAAGAGAATCAGCAAGTCTTTTACAGGCATTTAAATAATGAAAGGCTAGTAAAAGGAAATGTACAGCTGATTAAGGACCAAAATGAATATCTATAGATGGGGGCATATGGCATAACTGAGGTACCAAGTAAATAATTTGCACCTGTCCTTTCCAAGGAACAAGATACTACCAAAGTCATAGTGAAAAATGAGGCAGTTCAGATACTGGCTGGCTAAAAATTGATGAAGGGGAGATATTAGAAAGGCTGCTTGTACTTCGTTGAATATTTACAAGGACCAGATGGGATGCATCCGAAAATGCTGAAGCAGGTAAAGGTGGAAATTGTTGAGGTACTGGCCATGATCTATCAATCATCCTTAGATTGAGGGTGGTGCCAGAGAATTAGAGAATTGCAAATGTTGCTCTTTTAATTGAAAAAAAGGTGTAAAGAGCACCAAATTTAGCTGCAGTGATGGAAAACTTTTACAATTGATAATCCAGGACAAAATTCAGAGTCACTTGAAAAAGTGTGGATTAATTAAGGACAGCCAGCATGGGTTTGTTAAAGGCAAAATGTGTTTAACTAATTTGATTAAGTTTTTTGATGAGGTAACAGGGAGTGCCGCTGAAGGAAATCAGTTCGATGATGAAAGATGGGAGGAGACTGGGGTGGAGACCGGCACGGACGAGTTAGACCAAATGGCCTGTTTCTGTACCATATATCCTACATAATCCTATGAAAACCAAAGGATACAGATTTAAGCTGATTGGCAAAAAACTAAAGGCTTTATGAGGAAAACCTTTTTTATATAGCGAGTGGTTCAACTCTTGAATTTACTGACTGAAAGCGTGATGGAGGCATATTTAACTATGGCATTCAAAAGGGAATTGAATAAACCCCTAAAAAGGAAAAAAAGCAGAGCTACAACGGGTGGAGGAATGGGACTCGCTGAGTTGCTCGTGCAGAGAGCCAGCATGGACTCAATGGGTCAAATGGCTTCCTTCTGTGCTGTACTATTCCATGATTCCAGGAACCAAAGGAATGCATAATGTGATTAGTTCAATTTGTATGGATATTGGATTATTTTGCTGCATAAAGTTGGTATAGAATGGTTGTTTGGGGTGGCCGTTTTTATTTCAGGAATTTGGTTACAAATGTGACATGGTAAGGTGTGAGACTGTGGGACAATGCAGATCTGGGCTTGCATTCTAGGGTACAGGAGTCAAATTAGGTGCTCATGGACAACCTGTCTGGAACACAGATGTGCTAGTTGCTTCCTCCTTTCCTCATCCTCCTGCTTCTCTCCTTGCTCCTCTACCTTTTTCTGAGGTCAACACTGCATCTGTCATGACAAGTGTTGTGCCCTCACATTTTCCATGTTGAGGAGAATGCGGTACACCACCAAATATCAGGATACCTTTTCTGGTAAGAAGTGGTGGGTTCCTTCAGAATAGCTGAAGCAGCAGAATCTTTGCTTTTATACCCAAAACATCTGCTCAATGTTGTTTCTTGTGGGAACATGCTTTTCATTATAGGAATAATGACCACAAGTAATTGGGTTATGGAGGAGAGTCATAAGCCATGTGTAGAACAGATAGTCACCACTACCCAGCAGCCACCCTCTGGTTTGATGTTTTGGCTTAAAGATCACAGGAATAGTCGACTGATGCAGAATGAATGCATCATGGCTGCTGTCAGGATAGTAGGTATTCAAGAGCATTTGTGTCAGCCATGGCTCAGTTTATAGTACTCTTGCCTCTGAATCCACAGGTTCTAGATTGAAGGCCCACTCCAGGACTTGGAACACAAAAATTAAGGCTAATTTTCCAGTGCAGTTTTGAGTGACTGCTGCACCATTTCAAAGAAGAGCAGGGCAGTTTTTCTGACCAATATTTGTCCTGTAATCAACATCACAAAAACAGATTATCTAGTCATTATCACATTGCTGTTTCTGAGAGCTTGCTAAGCGCAACTTGGTTGCTGCATTTCTTACATTACAATGACTATACTTCAAAATACTCCATTGGCTGTAAAGCACTTTGAGACACCTAGTGGTAGTGAAAGGTGCTACATAAATGCAAGTCTTTATGATGTTCTGTGCATGGTTTCAAACCAACTGCACAGTAAGCAAATTATAACCTTTGAAATATTGATATATCTCACACTGAGATGTGGTGCCTGTAAAGCCATGTGTATGCTATCAATAGCATCCTACAGCATGGGGAAGCATTATCCTAGCAAAGCCACGTGTATGCTTTGTCTAATCCTTTCTGTGCAGAGAGAATACAATGAAATTTCCTCTCCCGGCATGCAGAAATTCTGTCACCTCTGGATGCAGCAATGGGTGGCAAATTGTGACATGTTAGTTATGTTTCCCATTCAACCTGAAAGGGTTCTGCTACATATAAGTTGAGGGTCACTTTCACTGTTATTGAGGCTGCAGGTCTGTGTTCAGTAATCTACAGAGAGCGGTCAGGCTGCCCTTGCAGTCCAGTGATTCCCACATACCGCACTAAGAAGTTGGCTGCTGACATGGGGACCTGGTGTCTCTTAAAAAAGAATATAACTGGAAGCATGAAGGGAGACATTGCAAAGCAGGACAAGCTACAAGAAAAGGGAGGGGAAGGAGGAGGTGCAAGAGCAGGTGCCTATATCTGCAAACGGTCTTCAGGGACCACATTTGTTACCTCAACTAGAGATGCCTTAATTTCACCATGCAGATTGTTACTGAGATATATCAGTTGCTAGAGCCACAATTTGTTTTAAAGCAAGGTAAGGGCACCATAGTCAAAGTGACTATTGCTTTAAACCTCTGTGATGGGCTGATTTCAGGTGACAAGAGGAAATGGTAGCAAAAGAAGATTTCCAGAGGCCACAGAACTCCAAGTTGGAAAGTTAGATATAGAGAATAAAGTTGTTCATCTGGAAAGACTAAAGTCTGAGAAGGATATAACATGGCATGCTGAAAAGGAACATATGGAAGGTAAAATGCATGCTCTACAGTTCGCAAAGGAAACATCCAAGAGGGAGATTCTGAACTTCTGGTCAAAACTTCAACAGCACGTGCTTCAATTCGGAGAACTTGAAAAAGAAAAGAATGACAATGCTGAGTTCAGGCAGCAAATTAGTGAACTGCAGATGCAGCTTAAGACTATATCATAGTTGGAAAATGATTTACCGGAGACCAAACTGAGAAATTCTGGATCTTTTAAAAGGGTGCGGGCATATGAAATGCAAGAACCCCAGCAGAGAAGGCACAGTGGAAACTGATGACAGGCGCATAGAGTGGTTGAAAGAGAAACAAAAACAGCAGAAACATAATGCAGAGCTTCAGGAGAAGTACTGCCATCCAAAGACTAACTGCAGTGTACTGCTTTAGCTCAGAAGAAGAACATCCTTCTACCTAAACAATACTGTGAATAATGTTTTTGAGAAAAGAAAACAAGCTATAAAAAACTCTTAAGGCATTCAGTTTAATTATAAAAGTTAATTTTCTTTATTTTAGATATAATAGAAAAAATGTTTATGATTCGAACAGTTATATTGAGATATTGGTGTATTATATTTTTTTATTTTTTAAAAGAAAGAGGGATGTTATGTTGTTATATTATTCAAAAAGATTCAGAACCAAATTGTGATGCACATGTAGACATAAGTATCCAGGATGCCACATCACGCACTACTGCTCTACAACCTGTGTAGCAAACTAATGATACATCTTTCCACAGTACATGGTGAAATCTAAGACACATTCAATGTCAGCTCCTGTAACTGTGTAAAATAGTGTGATTATTTCAAATGACTGGGAACCACAAAACATAACAGATATCAAAAACAACTATGGCAGGATTTTTATCTTGTCGGGTGGCACGGCGGGTGGGCCTGGGAGCGGTCGCAAAACCGACCGCCACCCACAATCAGGCCCCGACCATGATTTCACACTGGCTAGCCAATTAACAGCCAGACAGCATGAATCACGCGCTGCAATGCTGAATGCTGCCAGAGTGGGCACAGGAGGCGGGTAAGCACGAAGTTTGTGCATGCGTGTGGGTGCTGCACTGAAGGCACAGAGCTGCCTTAGGGAGCTGAATAATTTTTAAAACATATATAAAGAACTTAAAAATGTTAAAAACATGTCCCCTCAGGTGACTCTGTCATATGAGCAGGGACATGTTACAAATGAGATTTAAATATTTTTATTTTTAATTCCTGTTGGAAACCTCATCCCGCCCATGGATGAGGTTTCATAAAAAATCCAAAGGTGGTCCGGCCAATTTGCCAACCATTAAGTTGGACAGGCAGTGAAAAATTGCATTTAATTATTACTTTAATGGTCTTAATAGGTCTGTTAATTGTCGTCAGGCATGCTGGCATCTCCCGCGCACGCATGCTGACCGAAATATCACATGAGTGTGGGATGACTTAGGGACGCGCACCCGACATCATCCATGCTACTTTCCTCCTGTTCAGGCCAGGTGCGTGTCCATCCAACGAGAAAAAAATTCTGCTCCTAGTAATTGCTCAAATATTGATGCCCATGCATTTCGAGACAATTGGGTATATCTCAAGACAAGAACAAAACATTGCTGAAAATCTGAAACAAAGGCAAATGCTGGGAATACTCAGCAGATCTGACAGCATCTTTGATAGAGAAACAGAGTTAACATTTTAATTGATGACTTTTCATCAGAACTTGGAGAAGTTAGAAATGCAAAAGGCTTTAAGAAAAAGTAGGGTTGGATTGAAAGGAAAAGGTAAGGTCAGTGAGAGGAAATATAAAGGGTCAGCTACATCCTTTTGTGGACCGGGGAGAAAGGTTTTTCAATAGCTGAGAAATGAGTAAGGATGACAGAAAAAACCCAGACAAGTTTTTTGAGGAACTCAGCACACATCTCCAACCAAAGTCAAACCAACAGAACCATCGGCATGAATTTCAAATTCTGAGACAGGAACCAGGTAAGCCTGGTGGCAAGTTTTTTTATCAAGATTGAGAAATGAAGCCAACAACTATAAATTCAAATAAACAGATGAAAGGCTGATATATCAGTTCATTTGGGGTTCTGCACACCCTGATGTACAAAAATATCTGATTGGAAAGGCCAAGCTCACAATATAGCAGGTTGTTGACAATGCCAGAGCAGATGAAACCATGAGCAGACAAATGAAGACACTGACTACCCAACAGCTAGCCATCAGTTAATTCAAGGTAAAGACAGCAGAGATGATGCAGTAAAACAACAACAAAAGAATGCACACCAGACAGAAAGCATGATGTGCAAGAGCTGTGGACAACCACACGAGTTCAAAGATGGAAGGAAATGTACCACATGTGGATCAAACTGCAAAGCATATGGGAAGCTCAGTCACTAGGAAAAGATGTGCAGGACACAGAAAGAACATGGTAAAGGAATTGACGAATTTAAAAGAAAAACCAAAATATCCATACCATGGATGATGATAATAGCCAGGAATTTTAGGATGGCATGGTTTCCTTTCCTGCCATGCGAAGAGTTGGCAGAGAACACATCCCCGCCAACAGTCTGGCTTGCAGTGATTTCACACTTCAACTAACGTTAATTGTCTGCAAGCCAATTGGGAGGAATTCCCGCCTTATAGAGTTGCTAGATAATCTGATTGGCTAGCAGCTCTCTAGTCCCTCCAGCGCCATAAGCTGCAGTGGACCAGAGTGGGAATGCATGCAGTCCCTGGAGCCTAAGTCCCAGGATTCCAGGAAGAGGGAGGTTTTGAGGGTTCCAGGGTGGGAAGGGTAGGGAAGGTCTGGAAGGTGTGGACAGTGGGGAATTAGGGTGTCAGGGGAAAGGCCAGGGTGGGGAAGGGAGGTTCTGTGGTTACCAACCTTAAGTGGGGGTGGGAATCCAAAGTTTAAAGAGAGCTTCTGATGGACGCAACCCTGCCCCTTCCCGAGGCATGAATCCAATTATTTTCAGGCTTTCCATATGCCCAGAAACTGCTCCCACCAACCTAAAAATTTAGACTGGGTGGGAAACGGCCCTTGTGGTCAATAATTGGCCACTTAAAAGGGCCTCTTTAGGGGCAAGGGTGGCCTTGCCCATCCCAGCACAAAATTGCAGAAAGGCAGGAACCCAGTGGGAAACCCATCTGAGGAACTTTATGCTCAACTCCACCTAAAAAGACATCGTTGGAGGAGCATAAAATTCAAGCCGATGAGGACACAATAGTAGAAATGTGACAATTCATAGGAAAAAGTAATTCATGCAACCATTCAAACCAGGAAGAAGATGAGGACTAAGCCCACAACCATAAATCTGAAGCTGAAACTTGATACTGCAGCACAGAGTAACATCATCTCATTTAGACTAAAGCAAAAGTTCATCTCTTAAAATTTGAAGAAAAAGGAAAGATGGCACGTTCTGATGGCAAAAGTTGCAACTGAGATTCAATATCTAGGAAGGACACAAACCAGAGAGACATACTATGGAAAAGGCATTAACTGCATGTTCTACCTCATTGAAACAGAGGGTTCTTATATCCTGGGATTGACAGTTGCGAAGAGCTGCAGTTGACCACAGTAAACCATGAGATGAAGGAGGCGTCACTGAAAGTTGAAGGTTGGACATCCATTGAAAAGCGCCCTCCAATCAGAAGCAAAAAAGATGTTTGGATGCTTTGACGGTTTTATGTATCAAATCACTGTTAATCCAGAGAAGAAACTGGTGATTCACCACCCCACCACTCTCCCTGCTACTCCCAATGTAAAGCACAAGTGGAACTAAAAGGAAAGCTTGAAAGAAATAGAAGAGAGAGTGATTTCCAGAGTTATAAAGCCTACAGATTGGGTAAATTCCATTGCTGTGTGAGAGAAGTCAAATTGACTGCTACGGATTTGCCTGGATCCCAAAGATCTTAATCAAGTCATAAAGAAGAATCACTACCTTATTCCAACAGTGGAAGAGATAATGCCAGCACCAGCAGAGGCAAAGGTTTCCTTGGCTTGATCCAGTACATGAGTTCTTTCATACCTCACATGTCAAATCTACAAGAGCTGATGAGGGAAGGTGCTAAGTACCAGTGGTCAAAGCCACATCAGAGGAGTTTCAACAAACTCAAAGAATAAGAGTGCAAGGAGCTAAGTCTGTCATACTAAAACAAAAACAAACTTGTCATACTGCAAGGAGACCCTTCTACAAAAAGACTGAAAGACTGTGAGCAGCCCTGGTGCAAAAAAGAAAGCAAATCATATTTTAATTGAGAAAGTTTGTAGTGGAGAGTGATCATCAGTTACTAGAGCAGACCTACAAGAAAAAATCTGAGTGCGTGTAAAACTACTGAGATTACTCCTGAGGCAGGAGTAAGGAATGATGCTAGCAAATGCCCTATCTTCTCTGTCACCATATGAGAAACACAGGATAAAAGATCTAGGTGTGAAGATCCACCAAACCACTGAAACGGAGTCAAATTAGAATTGTGGCCAGTAAAGGCAAAAATGCTGTCTCAGAAAATAATCCAGGGATGGCCTGATAATGTACAGCAAACACAGCCATCAATGCAGCAGTATTTGTCAGTCAAATAAGATGACTCACTAGAAGATGGTGTTCTGCTGTCCGCACCGAGAATCATCGCACCCAAACTGATGCAGAGAAAACTTCTCCGGAGGATACCTGAAAGGAATGCCTGGGAATGGTGAAGTGAAAACTCAGAGCCAGATCAGTTGTGTACTGGATAGGCATCTACAAAGATATCAAAAAAATGATATCTACATGCAGTGCATGCCAGAAGTATAGGGACACAGAAAAAGATGATGATAGCTACTGAATTACCACCCAGACCACAGCATATTCTGGGAGTTGATTTATTCACACGTAGCTAAAAATGGTAGCTCATTGTTGCAGACTATTACTCAAAAGTTCCCATTCATCAGAAAGTTGAAAGAAATTAGATCAATCATCTCAGCAGTATGAGTTCTGTTTGCTGAGCAGGGGATTCCTGAAAGGATAATATGTGGTAATTGAACCTAATTGTCCTCCAGAGAGTTTAAGGAGTTTACTGAGCAGTAGGGGTTCAACATCATCATTCTCTCAGTATATAATGCCAAGGTACACAGACTTATAGAATAATGCATCCAGGTGGTTAAGAGAACTGTCACGATAGTGTTTTCATGAGTGTTACGAATTTTAAAATAAACTGTATTTTAAAATTACATTTAAACATCTTGCACTGATTTTGAAAAGACTGAATATTAAAATAGCTCCAAGCTACCAGTTTTGTGGATCAAGTTATTAACTTTCCAGAGGACAAAATACAAATCTTTAATTTGATATTGACTCAATGTTTGTCAGACCAGGGGAAATAACAATATCCACCAATATCCATTACAAGCCTACTGACTCCCACAGCTACCTCGATTAAAGCTTCTCACACCCCGCTTCCTCTAAAGACTCCATCACATTCTCTCAGTTCCTTCGCCTCCATTGTATCTGTTCTGACGATGCCACTTTCAAAAACAGTTCCTCTGACATGTCTTCCTTCTTCCTTAACCAAGGTTTACCACCCACGGTGGTTGACAGGACCCTCAACTGTGTCCGGCCTATCTCCCGCGCATCCACCCTCACACCTTCCTCTCCCTCCCAGAAACATGATAGGGTCCCCCTTGTCCTCACTTATCACCCCACCAGCCTCTGCATTCAAAGGATCATCCTCCGCCATTTCCACCAACTCCAGCATGATCCCACCACCAAACACATCTTCCCTTCACGCCCCCCCCAGTGGCATTCCGCAGGGATCATTCCCTCCGGGACACCCTGGTCCGCTCCTTCATCACCTCCTACACCTCAACCCCTCCCACGGCACCTTCCCATGCAACCGCAGAAGGTGCAACACCTGCCCCTTTACTTCCCCTCTCCTCACCATCCAAGGGCCCAAACACTCCTTTCAAGTGAAGCAACATTTCACTTACACTTCCCTCAATTTAATCTACTGCATTTATTGCTCCCAATGCAGTTTCCTCTACATTGGAGAGAGCAAACGCAGACTGGGTGACCACTTTGCAGAACACCTTTGGTCTGTCCGCGAGCATTACCCAGACCTCCCTGTCGCTTGCCATTTCAACACTCCACCCTGCTCTCATGCCCACATGCCCGTCCTTGGCCTACAAGTGATTGTGTTCCCACCCGTTTGCAACCCTTGTGCTTCTAGGTGGTAGAGTTTGTGAGTTTGGAAGGTGCAGTCGAAGGAGGCTTGGTGAGTTGCTGCAATACATCTTGTAGATGATACACACTGCTGCCGTGGTGGTGGTGGTTGAGAGAGTGAATGTTTAATGTGATAGTTGGGGTGCTGATCATGTGGGATGCTTTGTCCGGGATTATGCCAAGCTTGAAACTTCTTGTGGGAGATACAGTCATCCAGGCACTCCTGTCTAAGCCTGAATGTTATCCAGGTCTTCTGAATATTGACTGCTTCAGCACCTGAGGAGTCTCAAATGGTACTGAACACTGTGCAATCACCAGAAAACATCCCAATTCTAACCTGACAATGATGATGGCCTTTGATGAAGCAGCTGAATAGTGCCTAGGATGCTGCTACAAGAAATTCCAATGGCTTGAATTCCAATGAGGCTTAGATGATTGGTCTCCAACAACCACAACCATATTCCTTTGTGCTACGTATGTCTATAGTCAATGAAGAGTTTTCCTTCTGACTTCAATTTTGCTACAGCTCCTTGAAGCCACATCAAGCTGCCTTGATGTCAAGAGCAGTCACTCTTACCTCACCAGTAGAATTTAGTTCTTTGTCCAAGTTTGGACCAAGGCTGTAATGAGGTCTGGAGCTGACTATCCCTGGCAGAACCCAAACTGAGCATCAGCAAGCAGATTATTGCTGAGTAAGTGATATTTGATAGCATTATCAACAACTCCTTCCATCACTTTCCTGATTATTGAGAGTAGACTGATGGGGCAGTACCTGGCTGGATTTGATTTGTCTTGTATTTTGTTGACAGGCCATAACTAGACAATTTTCCATATTATTGTTGTAGCTGTACTGGAACAGTTTGGCCAGGGGTGCTGCTAGTTCTGGAACATAACTCCTTCATACTACAATCAGGATGTTGTCAAGGCCCATAAATTTGCTACACCTAGAGCGAATTGAATGGGCTGAAGACTGGCATTGGTAATGCCAAAGATCTTGGGAGGAAGCCAAGATGGATTATCCACTCTGTACTTCTGGCTGAAGATGGTTACAAAAATGTCAGCCTTATCTTTGCACTGACATACTAGGCTCTCCAGTCATTGAGACTAAGGATGTTTGTGCAGGAGACTCCTCTTTCAGTTCTTTGTGTTACAAATGCAAGACATTAAAAGATTGTATTGTTCTAAAATGTTCCCTTTAATTTAAAATGAAATAGAACTCCCTGAGTAAGGGGATGGTAAGATCATACTAAATTCTTCCTGGAAACAGGTTCATGTTATCTGCTTGTCATGGGGATAGTGGTCTAGGCCAAAACCTTTAAAAATCAAGTGCCAGTTTTCACACCTTGGCACAAATGAGGGGCAGTTGGTTTTCTGAGGACACACAGGCTGAGACTCAAAGATGGATGCAGAAACAGCTATTATTATGAAATGCAGAGGAAAATGTTCATTTGTGTGTTAGCCAGCAAGCTGGATGCCAAGCAGGAGAACTGGTTCTGTATTCAAAGAAATGGAACTTCTGGGTGATGTTAAGGACCAAGGAGTTGCTGGATGGTATCCTTCTGTTGGAAGCCGATTTAGAGATGCTCAGAAGACTGAGTAGAATGACTTTCAAAGGACAATGGAAGATTTGCTCTGGGTGGCAAGGAGAAGAGAGCCTGCTGAAAAACTGCAGAGGATATTAGAACTTAATCTTCAAGGCTACCTATTTGCTGGCATAAAGTACAAATGGGTTAAAAAGCATTTTGATTGTGTTAGTTGGTTAATGGGATATTTGGTTTTTCTTGGTTTGGCTCTATTAGTTGCCTGTTAAAAATACTTAGTCTGTGTTGATTTTAGATTGTTACAGTAAAAGTCTTAAAACATGAAATCCTGTCATGCAATTCTTTCCTTCATTTGCTGGAAATTCATGTATCTTTTTAAAAAGTTGTTGATCTCTATGGGGCTCATAACAAATTGAGGTCTGGGATTCAAATCCAGATGCTGGAAAATGGTACGTTGAAATTTTCCAAAATTTAAACCAACACCGTTTCATATTTTACTTTTGCTGTAATCATTGAAAAGTCAACATGACTATGTTCAATGCTCAAGCATTTCTGGAGAAAGATGCCCTGTCTATAATTGCCTTGCTACAGTTAACAAAGGTCTAGGGTCCTGACTTCAAACTAAAACTTAAAACTGTTGTTTCTTTAGTTTTTCTGTGTGTCTGTGGGAGGGACTTGCCTCTCTGCTAGGCAACATCCCAATTCTTCCACTCTTGTATTTGCTTAACTTCTCAAGTCTTAAAACTCATTAAAATGCAGGCACCTTTTTAAAGTGAAACTAAGTGTCAATTTGACCTTTCTTAATACACGGATACAGAAACACAAATCAAACTTAAACTTTTAATCTAAAACTCATTCCTAACACTCACAAATACCAACATAATTTACTTAAGCTGTTTCAATTTCCTAACAAGAGCTTTGGTTGGATTTATTGGTTGTGGGATTGCTTAACTCTGTCCATTGCATGTTTCTTCCACTGTTTGGCATGCACGTAGTCCTGTGTTGTAGCTTCACCAGCTTGTCACCTCATTTTTAGGTATGCCTGTTGCTGCTTCTGGCAGGCCCTCCTGCACATTCATTGAACCAGGGTTGGCAGAGTGGGGGATACATCTGGTCATGAGGTTACAGATTGTGGATGTATAATATTCTGCAACTGTAACTGATGGCCCACATGGTTGCCCAGCTTTGGGTTGGTAGATCTGTTTGAAATCTATTGCATTTAGAAAGGTGGTAGTGCCGCAGGATCGAGGGTAACCTTAATTTGAGGATGGGGCTTTGCTTGCACAAGGACTGTGCAGTGGTCACTCCTATCAGTACGGTCATGGACAGATTCTTCTTTGTCAGGTAGATTGGTGAGGTCAAGGGTAATTAGGTTTTTCCCTCTTTTTGGCTCCTTCACCACATGCTGCGGGCCCAGTTTCGCAGCTATGTCCTTGAGGACTCAGCTAGCTCAGTCGGTAGTGGAGTTACCGAGCCGCTCTTGGTGATGGACATTGAAGTCCCCCACCCAGGGTACATTCTCTAGCCTTGCCACTTTCAGTGCTTCTTCCAAATGGCACTCAACATGGAGGAGCACTGATCGTTCAGCCAAGGTGGGACAATAGGTGGTAATCAGCAGGAGGTTTCCTTGCCTATGTTTAACCTCTTGCCAGGAGACTTCATGGGATCCACAGTCAATGTTGAGGACTCTCAGGGCTACTACCTCCCGACTGTATACTACTGTGCCTCTACCTCTGGTGGGTCTGTCCTGTTGGTGGGATAGGACATACCCAGAGATAGTAAAGGTGGGTGTTTGGCTCTCCAAGGTATGATTCTGTGAGTATGATTATGTCAGCCTGATGCTTGACTAGTCTGTGTGACAGCTCTCCCAATTTTGGCACAAGCCCCCAGTTGTTAGTGAGGAGGACTATGCAAGGTCGACAGGGCTGGTTGGTCGTTGTCATTTCCGGTGCTTAGGCTGATGCTGGGTGGTCCATCTGGCTTCATTCCTCTATTAGTCTTTGTAGCACATTTGCTAGAACTGATTGACTTGCTAGGCCATTTCAGAGGACCTTTAAGAGTCAACCACATTGCTGTGGGTCTGGAGTCACATGTAAGCCAGACAAGATAAAGGCAGTAGATTTCTTTCCCTAAAGAACGTTAGTGAACTAGATGGGTTTTATCAACAATTCACAAGGCTGAGACTAGCTTTATCTTCCAGATTTAGTATTTGAATTTAAATTCCACCAGCTGTCGTGGCGGGATTTGAACCCGTGTACCCAGAGCATTAGCCTGGGTATCTGGATCATTCGTCCAGTAACATTAGCACTATGCCACTGCCTCCCCTTAAGGGCATTTAAGAGTCAACCATATTGCTTGAGGATGTGTGGTTGAAGGACTGTTTAGTGTAAAGGGAGATGAGGCAAGCAGTGGTCCTGGTGGTACTCCTGGCAGTGTAAGTGGACTACAGGATTTTAGTTGTTATATTTTACACTATTTTTATCATTGTGACATTAGGGCAGCAACATATGTGGTAGGTCCAGTAATGGGTGATCCATAATCAGCTTCCTCTTTCATAGCTGTGCGCCCTTTATCTGAAGATGAATGATGAGGCTCTTCATGCTGCTCTGTATCTACAAGCTTCTCTGCACATGGCAATGTTGTCTTGGATGGGGAACAGTAGCATAATGGACCTGTAATCCGTGACATGAATTCAAATCCCCTCACAGCAGTTGGAGGAATTTACATTCAATTAATTAATAACTCACAAATAAAAAGATGGTCCCAGTGTTAATGATTACAGAACTACCAGATTGTCATAAAAACACATCAAGTTCAGTGATGTCCTTCAGGGAAGGAAATCTGCTGTGCTTACCTGGTCTGGTCAACATGTGACTCCAGACCAACAGCAATGTGGCTGACTCTTAATTGCCCTCAGAAGTGGCTGAGCAAGTCATTCAGTTGTATTAAAGCGGCTACAGAAAAGCTGAAAAAGAATAAAACCTGATGGATGCCCAGCATCAATATAGGCGTCAAAACAAAGTAACACCCAATCCAGTTGACCCTGCAAAGTCCTCCTCACTAACATTTCGGTATTTGTGCCAAAAATAGGAGAATTCTCCCACAGGCTAATCAACCAACTGTCTGATATAGTAATGCTCACGGAATCATACCTTACAGCCAATGACTAAGACTCTTCCCTCACTATCTCTGCATATGTCCTGTCTACCTGCAGGACAGACCCACCCGAGGTGGTAGCACGGTGGTATTCAGTCATGAGGGAGTGGTCCTGGGAGTCTTCAACATTGTCTTCAGACCCCATGATGTGTAATGGCCTCAGGTCAAACATGGGCAAGGAAACCGCCTGCTGGTTACCACTTACCCCACGTCAGCTGATGAATCAGTACTATTCCATGTTGAGCACTGCTTTCAGGATGCAATGAGGGTAGCAAGGGCACAGAAATGCACTCCTGTTGGGGCACTTCAATGTCCATCCAATAATGGCTCGTTAGCATCACTATTGATCTAGTGGCTGAGTCTTGAAGGAGATATCAGTTAGACTGGGGCTGCACAGGTGGTGGAAGAGCCAGCAAGAGGGAAAAAACATGTTTGAACTCACCCTCGTCAATCTATATGTCATAGATGCATCTGTGCATGACAACTGCACAGTCCCTGTGGAGACAAAGTCCCATTTTCACACTGAGGACATTCTCCATCATGTTGTGTGACACTACCATGATGCTAAATAGGATAGATTCAGAACAAATTAGCAGCTTAAAACTGGGCATCCATGAAGTGCTATGGGCCAGCAGCAGCAGAACCGTATTCAATCACAAGCTCTGCAGTCCTGCCACATCTGGTCAGGAATGGTAATATACAATTAAACAACTAACCGGAGGAGAAGGCTTCACAATCGTTCCCAGTCTCAAGAAGGGGGAACCCAGCACATCAATACAAAATACGATGCTGGAGCATTTGCCACTGTCTTCAGATAGAAGTCCAGAGTGGATGATCCATCTCAGCCTCCTCCTGAGGACCCCAACAGCATAGATGCCAGTGTTCTGCCAATTCAATTAACTCCACATGATATTAAGGAACGGGTGAAGGAGTAGATACTGTAATGACTACGACCCCTCAGAACATCCCAGCTGTAATACCGATGACTCTAGGACTAGGTGTGACCCTCTCCATGTTGTTTCATTACAGCTACAACACTAACATTTAGCCGGCAATGTGGAAATTTGCCCATCTATGTCCTGTCCAAAAAAAAAGCAGGACAAGTCCAATGCAGCTATATCCACCAGTCTACTCTCAATCATCAGTAAAGTGATGGAAAGTGTCATTAATAGTGCTGTCAAGTGGCATTTACTCAGCAAAAACCTGTACACTGATGCTCAGTTTGTGTTTCACCAGGGACACTCAGCTTCAAACTTCATTACATCCTCTACCCAAATATGGACAAAGCTGAATCACAGAAGTGAGCTGAGAGTGACTACCCATGACATCAAGGCAGAATGTGACAGAATGTGGCTTAAAGGAGCCCTAGAAAAATTGAAATCAGGGGGAAAAGTCTCCACTGGTTGGAGTCATACCTAGCACCAAGAAAGACGGTTGTGGTTGTTACAGACCAATCATCTCAGCCCCAGGACATCACAGCAGGAGCTCTTTAGGGTACTGTCCGAGGCTCAACCATATTCAGCTGTTTCAGTAATGGCTTTACCTCCATAATAAGATCAGAATTAGGGATATTCACTGAGGATTGTACAGTGCTCAGTGGCTTTCGTGACTCCTCAGATACTTAAGCAGTCCCTGCCTGCATGCAGCAAGTGCTGGACAATATTCAGGCTTTGGCTGGTAAGTGGCAAGTAACATTTGAACCACATAAGTGTGAGGCAATGGCCTTTTCAAACAAGGGAGAATATAACCAGAATCCCTTCATATTCAACAGCATTACTATCACTGAACCTCCCATCATCAATGTCTAGGATCACCTTGATTAGACATTTACCTGGATTAGCAAAATAAATACTGTGACGAAAAGAGCAGCTCAGAAGCTGGGAATTATGTGTGGGTAGCTCATCTCCTGACTCACCAAAGCCTGTCCACCATATACAAGGCACAAGTCAGGAGCATGGTGGATTACTCTCCACTTGTCTGGATGAGGGCAACTTCAACAACGCTCAAGAAGTTCAGCATGATCCAGGACAAAGCAACCCACTTGACTGGCACCAGTCAATTTGATACTATCTTTAACTTCCCAGTTAACCAGGGATGGTGCATCCTTCTCATAGAGTGTTTCTTTCTCAATGGAATACATCTTTGTTGAGAGTCATGAAGCACCTCCTTGAATGTCTGCCACTGTTTCATTACTGTCTTTCCTTTTAACCTATTTTTCGAGTTCACTTCAGCCAACTCTGTCTTCATACCCTCATACTATACATTGCCAGATCTAAAATAGCCTGCACTCAGGGTTGGCACTAGTACTGTTCTAGAAAATTGTCTCAAATGCACTCTATGAACTAATCTTCAAGGCTACCTTTGCCAATCTGATTCATCCAATCTATATGAAGATTAAAATTATCCATGATTATTGCAATACCATTCTTACAACCCCCCATTATTTCTTCCAGTATACTCTGTCCTACAGTGTAGCTACAGTTAGAGAGCTTGTGCGGATCAAAGATTATTTTGAGAGAAATGGGTTTTGATCATGGGCCACTGAAACCAGTACTGGGGAAAATGGAAGCTGTACCGTTGGGACAGAAGTCACCTGAACCGTGCTGGGACCAGTGTTCTGGCGAGTTGTATAACTAGGGCAGTAAAGAGGGTTTTAAATTAAATAGTGGGGGGCGAGGTCATGTGATGGGAGACGTGGTAAATTAAAGGGAAACAACAACGTAATAGAGCAGGGTAGGGATTTGGATAATGATAACCAGAGTGTGGCAGGAAGGGACAGAGCATACAAGCTTAAGAATGCACCAGCAGAAAAGGCCAGAGATTGCAAAAATGGGAAAAAGACAAAGTAAAAGGCCCTGTATCTGAATGCATGCAGTATCCATAACAAATTGGATGAATTATTAGCACAGAAATAAATATATTTGACCTGAAAGAAATTGCAGAGACATTGTTGCAAGGTGACAATGGACCAAACGTCAACTCCACCGATGCTGCCAGACCTGCTGAGTTTTTCCAGGTAATTCTGTTTTTGTTCTGAATATTGAAGGCTATTTGATGTTTTGGAAAGACAGGAAGCCAGGAAAGTGTGGTGGGGTAGTTCGATTAAATAAGGATGATGTTAGCACAATATTGAGAGATGACCTTAGCTCAAAAGAGCAAGATGTTGAGTCACTTTGGGCAGAATTAAGAAATAGAAAAGGTAATAGGTCACTTGTGGGAGTAGTTTATAGCCCCCTAATGATATTACACTGTAGGACATATACAGGAGTATACAGGAAGAAATAAATGTGGCACGTAAGAAAGGTACTACAATAATCATGGGTCACTTTATTAACATGTAGATTGGATGAATCAGATTGGCAAAGATAGCCTGGAAAATGAGTTCAAAGAGAGTATTCAGGACAAATTCTTAGAGCAGTAGTTTCTGGTACCAACCAAGGAGCAGGCTATTCCAAATCTGGTAATGTGGAATAAGACAGGGTTAAAGGAGTAGTAGTAAAGGCACTTCAAGGTGACAGGGATCCCAACATGATTAAATTTCACATTCAGTTTGAAGGTGAGAAGTGTGGGTCTATGACTCATGTTTAAAAAATAAGGGTATAAAGGCAGAGTTGTTTCAAGTCAACTGGAAAACTAGGTTATGTTAAAAAGTAAGGCAGTTGAGATGCAGTGACAGTCTTTAAAGGAGATCATTAATAACTCGCAGCAAAGCTTTATCCTAATGGAAAAAAGAAAGACTCTTTGAGAAGCATACATCATCCGTGGATAAATAAGGAGGTTATGGGTAGTATTGAGTTGAAAGAAACACTGTACAATTCTGCAAAGATTACTGACAGGTCAGAAGATTGGACAGATTTTAAGGACCAATAAAGAATGACTAAAAAAATTAAGAGGGAGAAATTAGGGTATGAGAGAAAGTTAGCTAGAAATATAAAAACAGATAGTAAGAATTTCTACAGGTAATTAAAATGGAAAAGAGTAACTAAAGTGTGCTTTGTTTAGAGTGAGTCTGGGGTATTAATAATGGAAAACAAGGAAATGGTGAAAGTGTTCGACATGTAAATTTTGCCTGTCTTCACTGTACAACACTTAGAAACCTTCCCAAAGATACTTGAAAATGAAGCGATGAAAAGGAGAAAGGAACTTAAAACAATCACCATCACCAGGGAAAAAAGGCACTGGAAAAACTATTAGACTTAAAGGCTGACAAATCTCATCAGAACCTAATGGCCTGCATCTTAGGATCATAAAAGAACTGGCTCCAGGATAGCAGGGCCCAGTGTAGTGTAGGAAAGAGCCTTGTGTAGAAGCAAGCGTGGAGACAGTTTCTAGCTTGGACCTTTACTGTACCTATGTATATAGTTTCTAGTAGTTAATAAATACTTACTTTTGAACTACCTAAGACTATGAATACTTAATAAGAGCTACCGAACTACACCCAATTACTACAGAGAGGGTGGATACCAGCAAAATGTTTCTACATGTGAGAGAGGCTAGAACCTAGGGGACACAATTCAAAAAGAAGAGGCTTCTCTTTTAAGACGGAGATGAGGAGAATCTTTTTCTCATAGAGGGTTGTTTGTCTCTGCAATTCTTTTCTCCAAAAAGCAGCGGAGGCTGAGTCATTGAATCTATTCAAGGCTGAGTTAGATTTTTGACGGACAGTCAAGGGTTTTTAGGGGGCAGACAAGAAAGTGAGGTTGAGACTACAATTAGATCAGCCATGATCTTATTGATGGCAGAGTAGGCTCAAAGGGCCAAGTGACCTAATCCTGCTCCTAAGTCTTATGTCCTTTATGTAAAGCATTTTCAGAAGCACTCATATAGTTTCTGTAAAGAGTTCTGATCTGTTAGAGATTCCATAACCATTAATGAGGCTTGTGGCAACTGTCCATCTATATTATGTTTTAAAAATAGCAGCACGTGACTTTTATACCAAATCTTTTGAGTTCTAATTGCTGGTCCTTCGATTTATCAGATAGTTCGTAGGCATGTCTGAGGAGTCACGATGAAACAGTCTTCTGGTTAACCAGAGCTGGTCTCAGGACCTGGAAGGCACAAAACTGCGATACTACAAAATCATCACTGGTGGGATTGTATCATTACAGCACAAGTATGAGTAGGCAGCTTTCATTATAAATGCAAATAGAATTATAGTTTATAACAGATACTGGTAAGCACAAAAGTGACATGCTAGAAAGATTGCTGAAAAATCTTGCATCATGCTCACACTTCCTGTCCACAAAACCTACTTTATTTAATGATTTGTGGTCACATTTCCATTTACTATACTAAATTGCTATGTCAATGTTTCCTCTTCAGTTTTGCTATGCCAACAGCCACAATGTAACATAGGATCTGGCACTACAGCTGTCTTGGGAGTGAGCTTCTAAAGTTTCTCTCCCAAATCCTCATTTGTATAATTATAAAAACTTGTATTCATCAACCAACCTTAGGGAATACTGTTATACAGTATAATGTTGTAAATGACTATATTTAAACAATGTGAACATATAGATAGATAAATCACAATTACTTTAAAATTTTATTATGAAATTATAAAATACATTGGTGAATTTTACTTTTTGTTAATGAATAAACTACTTCACTTCCGAGATCCCCAGCATCGGATTCGGTGGGGGGTGGTGTGTACTCAAAAGAAGTGCTGGGGAATCACTCTTGGAACTTCACAGTTAAGGATTTGTACTGCAATTGTTCAGAAGAGCAAACTTCTTCTGAGCAATTATCCTGTGCTGGGACCCATCCGAAGATGTGATTTAAATCTTAAACTTTGGATGGTCCCGGCTGTGTTACACAAATAGTTAGCCAGAAAAAGTTGGAAGAATTAAAACCTCTTCTAACTTCTGGGTAACTATTGTAAAGACCCACACTGACCTCCCCCACTGGACTTCTCCCCACACCCCCGAACACCTAGTTCATGCCCCCCCACACCCCAGGGGACTCCCCCTATCCTACTTCCCCCCCCCCACCAAACAATCCACCTATGGGATTCCCCTTATTGGCACAGAACTCCCACCCCCAAGCCCCCTGACCCGATTCCTGCAGGCCCAACCTAAAATCCCACTGACCCGACCCAACAGCCCAACAGCCGCCCCAACTTACCTGACCACCCGACCCAACCTGACCAAAGCCATGCAGGTCAAACACCTCCCTACCCCGAATCCGACCGCACCACCACCATCCTGACGCAACACCTCTTGCAGGCCCCAGGCCCCATACCCAACCCCCCCACCCAAACTAAACCGACCTCACACCCTGACCTCCAGCCCCTCCACCCGAGGTCTGACTCCCCCCACCTCACCAAGGTCCAACGCCCCCATAACACCCCGACCCCTGAGGTCTGATTCCCCCCTTCCCCTGGCCCCCCCCCCACCCCATAAGGTCAGACCACCCAACCGCACCGCCCCTGAGGTCCAACCCTCCGCACCCCACAAACACCCTCTGAGGTCCGATGCCCCCAACTCCCAACCCACCCTGCCCCGAGGTCTGACCCCCCACCCCACCTGAAGACCTGACTCCTCACTCCCCTAACCTCTGATCCCCCCAACCTCCAATCACCCCTACCCACCAAATCCTATCCACTTACTTTAGACACTTACCTTCTCCCTGGCCTGTCAATTTCAATGGGACCTTTACCTTACCTGGTTTATGGCAGCTATTGCTGTTAAAAAGGCCACACAGAAGCAAGCTCTATCCAGGTTGGACCAACAGCCCATCTAAACTGAATCTACTGAAAGATTTTGTATCATTGCCTATAGGATTGACACCAAGTTTGCACAACCTACTTCATCTTGTGACATCAACACCACCTGAAAAAGTGAATCTTGCAGCACCAGTCTCCAGGCAGCTGATCATCGAATGCCTACATGAAAGATTTCCGCATTGGACTCTGACTTTTGGACTCTAACTCACGTGAACCAATATTCATTTTCCCTGTGGTCCTTGTACTATAAAACCTTTTCTCTATCCCTCCCTTTACTGTATGAATGCGGAGTGGGACGTTGCTAACACTCCTTTTCATGGGTTTTGAATGTGTACAATAATCTAACCTGCTGAGTTAATCCTAACTCAAGTTTGCTGTGGCTTTATTAATAAAATTGCAACACACAAGGACTAAGGACTTGTGGAACCATGCCACCACTTATTCTTAAAAAAAACTAATTCAAAACACCTTCTGTTTACAGATAGGTGGTAAAAGGAAAACAGTGTTGTTTGAACTGACCCCCTCTTGTCCATAACACTTCTCATAGAAATATGTAAAGATTAATTCAACTAAAAATTAAATAATGCACATGAGACAACACAAACTCATTAGGTATAATTATTTGTATTCTAACTCACCCTTGTTCCGAAATAATTTTTATATATTGGTTTTCATGTCGCCTATATACGAACTTGATGCATGTTAGACGATCAAACTCCTCCATCGAGGATTTTATTAGAACTTGCTGTGATCTACCTATATTAACAAAAACACAATAAGGTGTATTTAATTTACCATTTATTTTGCTACTCTGATTCGCAAGGGTATGATTTGCAAGCTATAAGGCAATATAATGCAATGATACAAAATTCTAACAAAAGAAACCTGAATAAAAATTTTGGAAATCGTTCTGCTTTTATTACCTGCTCTTTCAATTATAATTGAATATTATTATAAGGCCAGTGTTTAAATCACTCTACTGGCGGAAACAAGAAAAAGCCTGAAAATCACTCTACTTGCCATACTTATCACAGATCCCCTTCATTT
This sequence comes from Carcharodon carcharias, assembly GCF_017639515.1. NCBI lineage: Eukaryota > Metazoa > Chordata > Chondrichthyes > Lamniformes > Lamnidae > Carcharodon > Carcharodon carcharias. The sequence goes on along the minus strand of NC_054476.1, from coordinate 85,454,294 downwards.
CCACCTGGTGCAACTTGCCTGGAGACCTCTACGTAGGCATGTTCCAATATGTTAATGAGGGTCCTATAACATACATGGGACACTAACATAATTGGCAGGCAAAATTGGGTGGAACTTGTTCATTTTCAGGTAAAGACTAAAATAAAATCTGATGTTTGTGATAGTCTGCTGATTCCCAAAGACTTGAGGAAGAACCCACTGAGGCAAAGGATAAATCCAATGGTTTAAGCAAAATATAAATAAAGATTCCATGATCTTGGACACTGTCAACATTTACTTCAATATTAGTGCTAGTGAAAATACTGTCAAAAGTATAAAGAGCTAAGGTTCACTATGAGGGCAGACTTAAGTACATAAGACAAAACTATCAAGGGTAAGAAGGACTGAAAAGATCCAAAAATGCGGCAAGTCAGATTGTGTCTGGAGTTGATTAGAGGTGGGACAACTCCAATATAGTCATAGCATTATTGGCACAGCGCTACAATTTTGACATCATGCAGCATCAGCATTGACACATATTTTCAAGACTTTTACATCTGTACTCCCATGTCCATCATGCTCCACTTTGAACTTTATATGTGGTGACATAATGTCAAACTGAAACTACTTGCATGCATACCATGGCCTCAAACCAGGAGAGAAATGGTATGAGCATTGCAATGGCACTTTTTACTCACCCAAATGCTAAAATCTATGGGTGGAATTGTCCCAGATTTGCACTAAATGTAGTAGAGGGCGGTTACAATGATGTTTTACTTTCCGGCTGCAATGATGGCTTTTCATGCTGCATCGTCCCAAACCTGCCACATTAATTATGCATTTCCGGGAAACACACCATTTCCATGGTGAGTGGGCTCTCATTCAGCCGCCACGCCATCACCTCGCCACTTCATCACGCTGAACGCCATATTTAAATTGCAACCATGCACACACCTCAGTGCTTCTAGACGATGACTGCTGCACAGAAGACACGGCCCTGAAAGGCAAGAAGACTGTAGCCCCTAGGTTCAATTACACGTCCCTCAAGCACTTTTTGGACGCAGTGGAAGTCCACCTGAAAACAAGGTCCTCATGGACTTTAAAACCAGAGCGGGCTGGCAAGGATCTGAACTGTCCCTGTGCTCTGCTAAGTGAGGATCCAGCAGTGCAAATCCATCAGACAACATGCTGTGACTGATGTGTCCTGCTTCACAGTCCACTGCCATGCACTAATTATCTCTCCCTGCTTTCACAGGCACATCTGGGGAACTGTCAAGGGACTCCAAAGCCCAGGGCCTCCAATCAAGCCCTGATGCTAGCTCAGAAGTTGAATCAGCTGAACCCTCCCTGAAGACCCATCACACCGCTCACCCACACCCTGCACCAGCACAGAGACACACATTGTGGTGTGACCTAGCTTTAGAGTAGCCCCAGGATCACAATCTGGTGAGCACATCACACTGTCTGATCTGCTGTAAGTGACAGCAGGGACTTCCCAGGTGTCCAGTACCCGGAGAACTGCTGGAGGCCAGAAATTTGCTAAGTCTGAGTCAGATGACGAGCCTCTGGACTTGGTCATGTCTCAGTTGCTGGAGCTGAAAATACAAGTTCAGGAACATCAGGAAGGGATATTAACTGCACTCGTCAGATTGTAAGGCACTATGGATGAGTCCGTCCCCCTTCAGGCTGAGATGTTAGCACTGACATGCCAATACATCGAGGTTAACATTGGTATGATGGCCGCCATGGAGAACTCAGTCCAGGACGTTGCTCCTGTACTGCTGCACGGGTGGAACTCTATCGCTGACACCATCATTGGCCTCCAACAGTGTGTATGTGAGAGGGTTGCAGGGCGGCTGGATCTCAATCCAGTTACCCCTTCTCCTCAAGAGGTCAGCCAGGGGCCTTTGGACACCCATAAGGAGGAGGATCAGCAGGTGTGTCCCCTGGGGTCATCCATCCAGGTGACTCCAGGAGTGTCCAGCCTATCCAAATCCCTTCTTTGTAACCTCAGGAGCTCCAGCTCCACTGGCCGAGGAGGGTGCCACTGCCACACAGCGGGACACCGAAAGCAGACCTGGACCCTCCAGGTCTCAGCCCTCCAGAGGACATCCACCAAGGTCATCACAGACAGGGCTGTAGCTGTCAGCAGGCTGCCTCCAGCTCTGCTGTGGATGTCCAGGGAGCACCAAGACGTATCGGCAGGGTTAGGAGGGTTAAGATGTCATTGCACAGCCTGGGCACAGGTGTTAATCACTTATACATAATGTTCATTATTGTCAAAAAACTCCCAACAATGTCTCCCTGCCTACTGCTCCTTACTCTGATGAGCAGTGTTCGTGTCATTCAAATGTGAAACCTTTCTGCACAAGATAAAGGCAGGTGTCTCAGTCCAGGGCCTCTTCCCTGTGCTTTGTGCAGCCTTCAGACCAAAATTATGGTCTGGCCTCACACTCCCTGGACACATTACTGAAGCCTACACCTCAGCGGTGCTTGCCATTGCTGCCAGAATGTCGTGGGCATACAGCACAGAGTTCCATCGTTCTCTGTGCTCTCAGCACCTTTAAGGTGGGGCTGGCCTCATCACTTCAGCATCTATGATCAGTGATGCTGTGCTCCTGAAGGGCTCACATGCTGAAGGCGGACAAAGGATCAGATGCTTTTAAAGTCTCATGGCTGTGTCTCTATGGTATGAACATGATCACGGAGCACAAGCAAGCTGCCCTCGGCCAGACAGGAGTCAGGCTTTCTCAGAGGCTGTGTGAAGGCCTACGGAGTGTCCTCATGTTGTCATCATCCTCCTGCAATTGAGCGACTATTAGGGCCTCCACTGCTCTCCATGACAGGTGCATTATCACAGAGGGTATTTTCACTGCCATGGGCCATGGATACAATGTGAGGATCTTATGGTGTCTCCTCACTGCATGTCAACATCATCCTCCACAAATCTAGCAGCTATGAGGGTTTCTTGAGCACACCTGCCTCATCTTTCCAGTGCAAAGGCCTCATCACCGTCATTGTTGCCTCTGAGGCCCTCCTCACCCTCATCACCATTGACGTCCTCCTCATCGGATGAGCCCTCCAGCTCCTGCATCTCCTCCTCAGCCAGCTCCTCTCCCTGTTGCAATGCCAGGTTGTAAAGGGTGCAACAGGTAACAACAATGTGTGACACCCTCTGTGGACTGTATTGCAGGTCTCCACCAGACCGGTCCAGGCACCGGAACCTCATTTTCAGCATCCTGATGATCTGTTCCACCAAGGTGCGAATTGTAACATGAGCCTCATTATACATTTACTCTGCTGCAGTCTGAAGCCACCACACAGGTGTTATCAGCCACATCCTCTGTGGGTAGCCCTTGTCCCCAAGGAGCCATCCCTGCAGCCTCTGTGGACCCTGGAAGATGTCAGGGATCTATGACCGACTGAGAATGTAGGAGTCATGCACACTCCCTGGAAGCTGTGTGCAGATATTCAGGATGCGTTTGTGGTGGTCGCACACCAGCTGCACATTCAGTGAATGGAATCACTTGTGGTTGACATTGTTGACCATGTGTTGCGATGGAGATCTGTGCGCCACATGAATGCAGTTGTTGGCACCCGTGATCTGTGGGAAACCTGAGATCTGGGCAAATCCAATCGCTCTTCTATACTGGCTCTCCTGGTCCTGGGCGAAAGGCACAAAGTGCCCTCACGAAGATGGACATCTGTGACCTCATGGATCCATTTGTGAATGGAGGTTTGTGATAGCCCAAAGAGATCACTTGTGGAGCCCTGAAAGGAGCCACTGGCATAGAATTTGAGCATCACGGTCACTTTCACAGCCACTGGCAGTGGATGCCCTCCATGTCCACATGGCACCAAAACCTGAAGTGTCAGGCAAATGTGACCGACCAGTTCCCTAGACATGTGCAGTCTTTGGCGACGCTGGTTCTTGGTTATTGGCAGGAATGAAAGGCAGCATCGATAGACCCTGGATCTAGCAAAGCACCGACCAGCTGTGGTTCTTCGGTGGCATGTGTGGGTCCTCCAGCCACCCCTTCTTCCAGAGGGTGCTGCTCCTCCTTCTGCACAGCCTAGTGCCTGTCACTCTCTTCTCCATAGTCTTTGCTCTCTGTACGCCACGAGACACACTGATCACTAGGCTCCATGATCCTGATGTACTCCTCCTGCAGGATGAAAGAGAGGGACTTGTGGGTTAGCATAGTTGTACTAAGAACCTCGCTTAGTTAAGTCTGAAGGCCCCTTAATACATGCTGGAGAGCACTGGCCACCAATTGGATGGCTAGAGATTAATGAGCTGCATGGCTGCCCGAAGCCTCACCTTCCTCTGCCCCACTCCACCTGACCGATTGGCAGCAGCTTTGCCCATTGAACTGCATGCTGTGCTCTCAGCCTAGGCACAGGCATTCTCCTAACCTGCACTGCAAGGCTGCAGTGTTAGCTTGAACCATGGGGGAGGCTGGTCCAAACTAGGATGATGACATTGCAAGGGGCTGAGTGCCTCCACCAGTGCCTGCTCCATGGCCAGCTTTAGCAAGGAGATTGTACAATGTGCTCAGTTGTCCAACTGTTCTGCAGTCCACTAAAATGCTCATTAGTTTGCAGTCTGTGCCCAAGGGGTGAAAAGCTCTGGAGCACTTGGTGGCACTTTGATGCCTCTACATTGCTCGAGTGGGCAGATAAGCTAGAGGCCCAAGTCCAATCATATCAATGTGGCTACGTCTGAATGGTCTCAGTTGCAGAGGAATGGTCACTTTATACAAGGTGTCCCTAATGCATGGCCATTTCCCTTGCCCACCCACCCCCAACCCCGCACGTGCTTGTGAGCTACCTTCAACTGCAGGGCAGCTTATGCACCCCCCCCAAAGTCACTTCAACCGCAGGACAGCCTCCCCCCACCTTCAAGGTCACCTCAGCCACAAGGCAGCCCTTACCTCCACCCCTTCCCGTTCTAAGTGCCTCAACCTTAAAGTCCAACAGGCGATTCTCATGAGCACTGCGCAACATTACTGTGCACTCAGCTCCGAGTTCCCCTCAAAGTGCAACCCACCAAGTGCACATCTCATATAGCTGTTGTGAAACACGTCTGCATGATTGACAGAATGATCCAGTGAAGGGGATGAGTCTGTCTGGCTAGACTTATAATGATATGCAGATGTATTACAACGAGGTTCCCAAAGTCCAATGGTGGGAAATGCAACCCGTTATTGACAAGCTGAGCAGACGATTGCAAAATGGTTTTGTGACGTCTTGAAACCTACTTCTGGCTTTCTCACCATATTGTCCACTCACGCCACCGAGCATGCCTGACACCAGCGGGTGGGGGCGATTCCACCCGATATGTTTTATTTAGTTTTACATGCAAAGCTAGTAACATTCATAAGGAGGCAACTGGGACTCGATAGTGAACTGAAAGAGACTCAATTGTCATAGGGTGACAAATATTGTTGAGTTAGGCCAGTGAGAGCTTGATGGCTGTGCCGACCTATAAAAGAAAATGCCCTCCTTTAAAAAGAAAGAGTTTACTTAAGACCTTACTGTATTCACAGGATGTTCCAAGCACTTTATAGCTAAATACTTTTTCTGGTTTCTGCATGTCAGTAAAATGTAGGTAATGGTTATCAATTAGTCTTGACTGTATATTTTGCGCATGCGAAACTTGGGATCTGTCTGTAAAGGCTTCACTTTAAAATTCTCTCATATATACCGGCTGACATGTTGTGGTTGAGTCTTCTAAACACCTTGGTGCAACTGCACAGAGGTGTGGCCAAATTTTTAAAGCCGATTCTTGTTAGGGTTGAGAAGCAAGAAAGTTATTATCATGCAACGGTGGGTATTCTATAGACCTACAAATAGTGAGGGTGATAGAGGAGCAAATCTACAGGGAAAAACAGAAATGTTGTTGGGAACAGTGTTAAGTTTAATTTATATTTGTATTTGTTAAGAAAGGTGAAACATGCTTCTGAGATTGTAACAAAGTGGGGCTCTTGTGGGATTAAAAATCCTTGTATTTTGGTGGGATCTGTAAATCCCAAAAGAAAGGAGTGCATGCACTTAAATTCGAACCAATGTAATATAAGTTACAGCAAATTCTGTTCCTATGCCCAGTAACTCCACGCACTCCTTTCTTTTGGGATTTACAGATCCCACCAAAATACAAGGATTTTTAATCCCGCAAGAGCCCCACTTTGTTACAATCCCAGAAGCATGTTTCACCTTTCTTAACAAATACAAATATAAATTAAACTTAACACTGTTCCCAACAACATTTCTGTTTTTCCCTGTAGATTTGCTCCTCTATCACCCTCACTATTTGTAGGTCTATAGAATACCCACCGTTGCATGATAATAACTTATTGATTCTCAACCCTAACAAAAATGGCTTTGATTGTTGCTAAGACTTTTTGGGGAGTAGAAGATGTAACAGTATATTATTTGAAATCTTTGACCAAGGTAAACTGAAAAAGTTAGCAGATAAATTGAAAGTATAAATAAAAGCAGAATCTTGTAAGAATGGTATGATTAGAATTAAAAGGAGAGAAACCTGAAATTGATGTATCATAGCTAGAGTTAGCTATGATTCAGTTGCAAATTAAACAACTTCAGAAAGAAAAAGAAAAAAAATTAAAAAACACAAATCAGGAAAAGAAAAAAGAGATTAAAAACTTGAATTAGAAAAAGAAATGGAGATGAAATGGATTGAATTGGAGGAAAAGGAGAAAGAGAACTGAAAAAACTCAAAAATGAAAAAGAAATTCAAATGTGAAAGCTTGAGCTTGAGGGCAGAATCGTCCCGGATTGCGCTAAGTGCGGTAGTGGGTGGGAAAAAATGTTTTACCTGTCAACTGCAATGGCGGCTTTTCATGCCGTATTGTCACAATCCTACCTCATTAATCATGGATTCCAAGAAACATGGCATTTCGATGGTGGACAGGCTCTTATTTGCCCGCCATGCCATCACATCACTGCTTCCTCACAGCAGGTGACACATTTAAAGTGCAGCCGCATGCATACCTCCCAGTGCTTCAACCCAGGACTGCTGCTCAGAAGACATGCCCCGAAAGGCAGCCCCCATCCGGTTTAATGACCTGTCCCTCAAGCGCCTTTTGGACGCCGTGGAGGGCCATCGTGATGTCCCCTATCCCTACTCTGGCCACAGGAAGTCCATTAATCGCACCACTCCGGCTTGGTAGACAATGGTAGTGGTGATCAGTATGATGCTGCACAGAAGAGGTTGGTCATCCAATCCAGAAAGAAGATGAATGATCTCATCCATGCCGCCAGGGCAAGGCAACCATCTCATCACTCTAAACTCACACACTCAAGCCCATCACACATTCACTGGCATCTCACTCACTGCCAGCTAAAGTCACACCACCACTCACTCTCTTAAACACACCCTTACATCTCCATCTGGCCTCATCTCTGCTGGAGACTGCCTCCTCTGACCTCATCATCTTGAGGCCAATTGCACAGGTCAACTTGTGCCCCCACAAATACCCTGGGATATCCTCCCTTCCCCAGTACAACCCTTGCCCTGCAGCCTCTTCCCTTGCCTGAGGCCACATCTCCCCCTGCAGCCATTGAAAAGCCACTGTGCTGTATGGCCTGTCTGCCCATGAGCCTCCCTAAAAGTGATGTAGTGCTGTCTGCGAAGCCTGGCATTGGTGTCTGCGAGTGTTACCCGAAGCAAGGTAGACAAACAAACCTCGAAGTCGCAAGCAAAGTGCAGCTCGTCAAGTGCACGCCTTATATATGCTGTTTATGAAACATGTTGGCGTGCAATCACGCCGACATGCTTGGATGATCCAGTGTGGGGAGATGATTCTGGACAGTTGGGTTTTTAATGATATGCAGATATATTTCAATTGGGTTCCCAACATCCAACGGAGGGAAATGTGGCCCGCTGTTGATGGGAAAAGCGGATGATTACATACTGGTTTCACAACGTTGTGCAACCGATTTTTGGCTTTCTCGCCATATTGTCTGCTCACACCGGCAAACATGCCCAATGCAAGCAGTCATGGAAAATTCCACCCTGAGTTTCAGAGACAGAAATCAGACAACGTGATTTGGCTAAGAAACTCTTAGAAAAAAGGAAGAAAAAGAGATATGGTTTTTCTGATTTTACTGAGGAATTTGATTTAACCAGAAATCTTTGTTCAGTGTCTAAATGTACAGAAGGTGGAATTGAAAGATATTTCACCGCATTTGAAAAGATAGCCATGAAGTTGAAGTGGCCAAAAGATGCTTGGACCTTACTGTTGCAAAGTGTCCTGATAGATACGGCTATGAAGGTGCACACTAGTCCATCAGAAGAATAGTTTGCAGACTATGAAGTGGTTAAAAGGGCAATATTCAATGCTTTTGAGCTTGTCCCTGAAGCTTACCAATTAAAATTTAGGACCATAAGAAAGAAACCTACTCAGACATTTGCAGAATTTGCAAGAGGAAAAAATGCTGTGGGATCAGTGGTTTTGATCACTGTCGTTAGAGAAAAATTTGAGAAGATGTGGGAAATCATGATTATGGAAGAATTCCGAAATAGCATTCCAGTAACTATTAAGGCTTATTTAGATGAATGTCAGGTATCAAAGACCTGAGAAGTAGTAGTTTTGGCAGATACCTATACGAATCACAGAATCTTAATGGCACAGAAGAGGCCATTTGGCCCATCATGTCTGCACCGGTACTCCAAATGAGCATTATGACCTAGTGCCATTGCCCTACTTTTCCCCGAGCTCTTGCACATTGTTTCTATTCAAATAATCTTCTAATGTTCTCATGAATGCCTCGATTGAACCTGTCTCCACCACACTTCCAGGCAGTGCATTCCAGATTTGAACCACTTGCTGTGCAAAAAAGTTTTTCTCACGTCACATTTGCTTCTTTTGCAAGTCATTTTACATCTTTGCCCTTTCATTCTTGATCCTTTTACAAGTGGGAACAGCTTCTCCCTATCTACTCTTTCCAGCCCCTTCATGATTTTGAATATCTCTATCAAATCTCCTCTCAGCCTTCTTCTCTCCAAGGAGAACAGTTCCAACCTCTCCAATCTATCCTCATAGCTGAAGTTTCTCATCCCTGGAACCATTCTTGTAAACCTCTTCTGCACTTCCTCCAACACATCCTTCCTATAATATGGTGCCCAGAACTGTACCCAACTTTTAGTTAATTGCTAAGTTAAAGAAAGACTAGGCTTTAGATAGAATTTAACCTCTAATTTAACCCTTAAACTCCCTTAGTCACCAAACTCCAACTGAAGCTCTCTACTGCAGCCAAACACAGCAACCCAGTGCAGAATATCCTCATGAGTAAGGGACACAGTCAGAAAGGAGTTACGCCTGAGTGAGATAGAAATAGAGTGAGACTGGGAATTTGATTCAAAGTGGGAATTCGGTGCATGGGAGAAAGAGGTGCTTTAGGTAAGGTTTATTGCAAGAAGTAGAGCTTGCTGAGTTGGGAGTTCAGTGAAGGTGCTCCTTTCTTCTATTCTTTTTTACCCTCCAGCATTTGGTTTCCACTATGGTGCAGCAGAAGTAGTGGGTTAACCAGCAATTAACTGGAGAGGTCCCAGAGCTTAAAGCAGGGGATTTCACAGCTAAAATCTAAAAGTGACATCACAGGAGTCCTGTAAGTTGATTGGCTGGTAAATGTAGGTCTTCCTGAACTTGGCACAGAGGAGACAATTGGTGAGTGAGAGCTAAGTTATTATATTATACCATGCTGCAGTAAACACTTTAAATAAAGTTTAAAATATGTCACTGCAGCTCAGCCATGTGTAATGTGAATCATGTTTGATGTGGGAAGTGATGCAAGTACAATGTGCCCTTGATGACTACATCTGCAGGAAGTGTCACCAGCTGTAGAAACTTGAGCACCAGGTTATGGAACTCGATCAGCAGTTGGAGTCATTGTGGTGCATCCACAAGGATGAGGATGTGAATAGCATATTTAGAGAGCTGGTCATACTGAGGCTAAAAAGTACACAGGCAGAGAGGGAATAGTTGCCCACCAGAGTATATAAGAAAAACAGGTAAGTAGTGCAGGAATCCCCTGAGGCTATCTCATCTTCTAACCACTTTTCCATTTTGTATATACTGGTGAGCGAGATTGTTTGTTCTTCAGAGGACTGTAGCAAAAGACAAGTTCATGGCTCAGCTGCACAGGAGGGGAGGAGCAAGAGTTAAAGAGCTATAGTGGTAGGTGATTCCATTGTTAGGGAAGCAGACAGGCAGTTCTGCAGCCATAGACATGACTCCAGGATAGTATGTTGCCTCCCTGGTGCCAGGGTCAAGGATGTCACAGAAGAACTGCAGGACATTCATATGGGGAAGGGTGTACAGCCAGTTGCTATGGTCCACATTGACATTGGTAAGAAAAGCGACGAGGTCCTGAAAGCAGGTTTTATGGAGTTAGGAAGGGAATTAAAAAGCAGGACCTCAAGAGCAGTAATCTCAGATTACTCTCAGTGCCACATGCTGGTGAATATAAGAATAGGAAGATTGAGCAGATCAACACGTGGCTGGAGAATTGGAGTAGGAGGAAAGGCTTTAGATTTCTCAGGAGTTGGGACTGGCTCTGGGGCAGCTCGGGCCTGTACAAGAAAGATGGATTACAATTTAACAGGACTGGGACTAATGTCCTCGCCGGGAGATTTGCTAGTGCTGTTGGGGAGGGTTTAAACTAGATTGACAGGGAAATGGGAACCCGAGGAGCCATTCAGAGTAGATAGGAGAAAAACTGGCAGTGGAAAGTAGTGAAGTATTAGCTGATAAGGAGGATATATCAGACAGTAATATCAAAGTAAATAGAATACTTGGAGAGTTTGATAGAATTAGAGTAGGCTGTAATAAGTCATTGGATGGAGTCAGAGTGTGGGGCAAAGTAAAGCCTAAATTAGAGTTAATGTGCACATATGTGAATGCATGGAGGACTGATGAACTACAGGCACAGGTTGACAAATAGAATTATGTTATTATTGATATAACACAGGCCTGGGTCAAAGAAGGGCAGGACTGGGCATAAATATTCCTGCGGACAAGGTGTTTAGGAGAGACAGGTGAGAAAGAAAAGTGGCAGGGGTGGTGGGGTGGTGATGATGGGGGATGGCAGTGTTGGTTAAAGATGGTATTACAGCACTGGAGAGAGAGAATGTTCTAGAGGGGTCAAGGACAGAATTTCTCTGGCTAGAGGAAAGGAATGAGAAAGGTGCAATAACATTGATCGGTGTAGTATATAGTGGAAGGGATGTTAAGAAACAAATTTGCAAATAAACTACAGTGAGGTGCAAGAATTATAGGTAATTATAAAGGGGAACTTCAGTTATCCAAATATAGACTGGGATAAAAATAGTGCAAGGAGACAAGTGGGGCAAGGGTTCCTGGGATGTGTTCAAGATAATTTTCTGCGGCAGTATGTTTCCGGTCCAATGAGAGGGCAGGCACTGTTAGACTTGGTTATGGGGAATGAGTTCGCCCAAGTGGATCAAATATTAGTGGGAGAGCATTTAGGGGGCAGTGACCATGGTACCATAACGTTTAGGTTGGCCATGGAAAAGTACAAGGAATAATCCAGAGCAGGGGTAATTAATTGTGGGAAAGGCAACTTCGATGGGATGAGAATTCATCTGACTCAGGTGAGTTGGAATCAAATGTTGGCAGAAAAGATGGTGGCTGAACGATGGACCGTCTTCAAAAAAAAAGTATTGCAGGCAGTGTCAAGGTATATTCCCTCGAAAGGGAAAGGCAAGACAAATAAATCCAGAGTGCCCGGGATGACAAGAGAAATAGAAGTGAAGATGAAAAGGAAGAAGTTCGCATATGACAGGTGTCAGGTGCAAATACAATGGAGAATCAGGGTGAATATGGAAGGACCAGAGGGGAAGTGAAAAAACTAATAAGAAAAGCAAGGAGAGAACATGAAAAGAGACCGGTATCTAACATAAAAAGGAATCCCAAATTCTTCTATAAGTGTATAAATAATATAAGGGTGGTAAAAGAAAGACTAGGGCCAATTAGGGATAAAGAAGGGGACTTGCATGTGGAGGCAGGAGAAATAGCGAAGGTATTAAAAGAGTACTTTGCATCTGTCTCCATAAAGGAAGAAGATGCTACCCAGGCCAAGGTGAAAGAGAAGGTAACTGGTACACCAGAAAAATTTACAACTGAGAAGGAGAAGGTGTTAGAAAGACTATCTTTACTTAAAATGGATAAGGTAGCAGGAATGGATGAGATGCATCCAAGGGTACTGAAGGAAGTGAGAGTGAAAATTGCAGAGGTACTAGTGATAGTTTTCCTTAGACACAGGGATGGTGCCGGAGGACTGGAGAATTGAGGGTGTTACACCCTTGTTTAAAAAGAGGAGCAAGGTTAAAGCTGGCAAATACAGACCATTCAGTTTGACTTCAGTGGCAGGGAAACTTCTGGAAACTATAGTTCAGGACAAAATCAATAGTCATTTAGATAAGGATAATTAAGGAAAGCCAACACGGATTTGTTAAGGGAAAGTCATGTTTAATTAACTTGCTAGAGTTTTTTGAGCAGGTAACAGTGAAGGTTGATAAGGGAAATGCTGTTGATGTGGTGTATATGGATTTTTCAAAAGGCATTTGGTGCCACATAATTGACTTGTGAGCAAAATTCTAGCTCATGGAATAAAAGGAAAAGTAGGCACTTGAATAAGAAATTGGCTGACTGACAGGGAACAGGGAGTAGAGATAAACAATTGTTTTTCAGATTGGAGAAAGGTTTGTAATGGAGTTCCACAGGGGTCAGTGTTGGGACCCTTGCTGTTCCTGATATATATGAATGACCTAGACCAGGCCTTTCCAACATATGGCCCTCAGACTGGAAGCTAACTGTGAAGCCCCTCTATGCAGCCCTGGAGCTAATTTTCAAAATCTCAGTCAAAGAGGTAAGTTTGAATGGGAGATTCTGCATGGAGTTGCTCCTCCAAACACAGGCCATGGGAGAGAAACACTTTGTGAATGGAGGAGCAGTGAACAACAGCCTCAGGGCGCTGGGGCCCGGGGAGTGAGGGCCAGGGGGCTGACAAGCGAGGAGCTGAGGGGTGCGGAGCCGATGAGCAGAGATGAAGGGGAAGTCTTTTGTACTCCAAATTTGCACTGTACAGTCAGGGCTGAAGCAGACATGCCTGGCATGATCAACCTCAACATTAGTTCGCAAACAACAATGGTCATGCTCAAGAAAGTCTTTTGTACTCCTTAAACAGCTTTGCTACACTACCATTTTTAAATTCCACCAGCTACCATGGAGGGATTTGTACCCATGTCCCCAGAGCATTAACCTGGGCCTCTGAATTACTAGTCTAGTGACAGTATCATTACACCACCATCTAAGGTGGACCAAGTATCCACAGTGGAGCATGAGGCAAGAAGAGTGGGGCCCACTGGTGTCTGAGTAGGTGAGTGATTGGAGACTGTATGAGAGAGTGGAAAGAGGGTGAGAGAGATAGTCTGTGTGAGGTAGGGAAGAGTGTGAGGTGGGGGAATGTGAGGTGGGGGAGTATGTGAGGTGGGGAGAGGAATGTGAGGGGAAAGAGTGTGAGGGGGAAGGATATGAGGGGGAGAGTGTGCGGGGGAATCATGTGAGGGAGAGAGTTTGAGGGAGAAAGAGTGTGAGGAGGAAATGGTGTGAAGGGGAGAGAGCAGAGAGAGAGAGGATGTGGGGGGAGAGAGGTTGTGGGGGTAGAGAGGTTGGGGGGCAAAAGGGTGTGGGGGAGAGAGTTTGGGGGGTTGAGTGTGTGGGGGGAGGGTGTTGGGGGAGAGGGACAGAGTGTGAGGGGGAGAGGGAGAAGGTGTGAGGGGGGAGAACGAGGAGAGCATGAGAGGTGAGAGGGGGGAGACAGAGTGTGTGCGGGTTTTCATTCACCCTCTTGCACACACACCATCATGCAGTCTTATCCACTCTCAGAGGTTGAGGCTGGGAGTGAACTAGATGCACACATCCTCACTCTACTACACACTGATACTCATTTTTATCTATTTCTTTTTTTTCACTTAGCAAGTTGTTTTATTTCATATCTCTTTTATTAAGATTCATGCGTAATGTTGCGCTGAACTTTATCTTTCCAAAATATGCTCATCGGCCCCTTGAGTGAGAAAAGATTTGCCACGGGTGAAAAAGTTGGTCAACCCTGACCTAGATTGTAGCGTTCAGGGCATGATTTCAAAATTTGCAGATGATACCATGATTGGAAATGTTGTTAACAGTGATGAGGATAGTCTTGAAACTCAAAAGGACATAGTTGGTGGATTGGGCAGACAAGTGGCAGATGAAGTTCAATGCAGAGTAGTGTTAAGCGAATTAGTTTGGCAGGAAGAATATGAAAATGCATCATAAAATAAAGGGAGAAACTCCAAAGGAGGTGAAAGAACAGAGGGACCTTGGTGTATATATACATAAGTAATAGAAGATGGCTGGGCATGTTGAGAGAGGCATTAATAAAGCATTTAGTATCTTAGGCTTTATTAATAGGGGCATTAAGTACAAGAGTAAGGAGGTCATGCTGAACTTGTATAAGACAAGTTAGGCCTCACTTGGAGTATTGCATACAGTTCTGGACGCCAAACTTGAGGAAGGATGTGAATGCATTGGAGGGAGTACAGAGGAGATTCACAGGAATGGTTCCAGAAATAAAGAACTGTTACTATGATGATAGGTTGGAAAGGTTGGGGGTATTTTTCTTGGAGAAAAGAAGGCTGAGAGGAAACTTGATAGATATATTCAAGATCCTGAGTGGCACAGACAGGATAGTGAGAAACTGTTCCCACTCAAGGGAGCATCAAAAACTAGAGGGCATAGATTCAAAATAATTGGCAAAAGGAGTAACAGTGATATGAGGAATTTTTTTTTCACCCAGAGGGTGGTTGGAATCTGGAACAAACTTCCTGAAAGGGTGGTGGAGGCATGTTCTACTGAGGTATACAAAAGAGAATTGGATTGCTACCTGAAAAGAATGTGCAAGGTTATAGCGATAAGGCAGGGGGGCCAGACTAGGCAGAATGCTCTTCAGGGAGCCAGTGCAGACACGACAGGCCAAATGACCTCCTTATGCACTGTAAAGGTTCTGTGATTCTGTGATCTCACACAGACAATTACATTTGGGGAATGGTCATATGGGAATCAACAAGGAAATTGGAGGAATAGAAAATCTGAGGATGGAAAAGGTACTAGTTCTAGGGAACAAACAGAAGGACACCAAAATAATGAAGGAGATAGGCTAGAACCTAAAAGTGATGTAAAGGAAATAATATGCTTCCATTGTAATAAGACTTGGCATACTAAAGCTAATTGCTGGAAATTAATCGGGAGATCTATTGCAGTAGTAAGAATGCTGAAGGAATCCTCAGAAAAAGTTGTACCAGAAAAGAAAATGGGTATTAAAACCGTAGCAGTGATACAGGTGAAACATGTTCCCTTGGAACCTACGAGGAAGGGGGATATGCCTCTGAAGACTTAAACTGTTTTCTTCCCAGACCATTCATTATTTCTTTGACTATTTATGATATAAAATTTGAGCCTTGATCTGATTGAATTTCTTTAGGTAATCCATATCTTATTAAAAAAATGAACTAACTTTTCCACTAGCATTTTTGCTGTAATGTTTCCAAAAGGCACTGCTTCATGAAATCATGTTGAAACATCCATAGTTGTTAAAAGATACTGAGCAGGATTTTCGGGTCATTGGGTGGGCATGCCTGGGAGTGGCCAGCCAACTGCGATCGGCCCCCAGCCATGACTTCATGCTGGCTGGCCAATTAAATTAATCAATTAATTTAAACCTATTTTTCGCTGCTCGTCCAACCTTACCTAAAGAAATACAATCAGATCAAGGCTCAAATTTTATATCACAAATGCATGCGTGAAAGAGCACTGGACCCAACTGTCCCTCCTCACCTGCCCACACAGGTAGCGTTCAGCACTACCGCTCGCCATTCATGCAGAGTAAGCCTTAATTGGACTTCTCACATGAAATTGCGGCACAAATCCAATCGCGGGCAGCTCTGCGACCACCCCTGCCCGCTCCCGCCAAGCCCACCCAACCAATGGAAAATCTTGGCTTCGGAGTTTATTCTAAAGTATCAAAAAGGCTACAGCCTGTCTTGTCACATTGATGGCTTTGTACGGAAATGAAGGTTTGTAATCAATCTCAATTAACTTAATAGTTTGATTGCCATGTTGAATAACCATTGTCTTAGCATCATGCCCTATTATCTTACCAGGACTTTTCCATTCCTTATGGCCCTCTCTTTTGTAAATTGTCATAGCCACACAATTAAAGTCCCCCTTAGATGGTCTTGTATGATGCCTTAGAGCTCTCTGAATTTTCTCCAAGACCTCAGTCGTGAAAGGCCTTCTGTATGCATGTAAAGCATTCAAATGTGCAGAAAGAATTGGACTAATTATAGTCCGTACAAACATACAAAGATACAAATTAGGAGCAGGGTCGGTGAGTTGGCCCCTTGAGCCTGCTCCACCATTAAGATCATGGCTGATCTGACTGTGGCTTGCACCCCACATTCCGGTCTATCCCCGATAACCTTTGACTCCCTTGTTAGTCAAGAATCTATTTCCTCTGCCTTCAAAATATTCATTGACCCGGCCTCCACCATTCTCTGGACTAGAGAGCTCCAAAGATTCACAGCCCTCTGAGAGAACAAATTTCTTCTCATCTCCACCTTAAATGGGAGACCTCTTATTTTTAAAATGTGTGCCCTAGTTCTAGTCTCTCCCAAAAGGGAAGCATCCTTTCAGCATGTGCCCCATCAGGTCCCCTCAGCATCTTGTCTGTTTCAATAAGATCAGCTCTCAATCTTGTAAACTCCAATGGATACAGGCCCAGCCTTTCTAACCGTTCCTCATAAGACAACACAACCCCCCGAACCCAGATATCAGCCAAGCGAACTTTCTCTGAATTGTCTCTAATGCATTTCTACCCTTTCTTAAATAAGGAGACCAAAACTGTACACAGTACTCTAGATGCGGGGAGGCAGTGGCGTAGTGCTATTGTCATTGGGCTGGTAATCCAGAGGCCCAGGGTAATGCTCTGGGAACTCAGGTTCGAATTCCACCATGGCAAATGGTGGAATTTGAATTCAGTAAAAACCTGGAATTAAAAGTCTAATGATGATCATGAATCCATTGTCGATTGTTGTAAAAAAACCATCTGGTTCACTAATATCCTTTAGGGAATGAAATCTGCTTTCCTCACCTGCCTATATGTGACTCCAGACCCACAGCAATGTGGTTGACTCTTAAATGCCCTCTGAACAAGGGCAATTATGGATGAGCAATAAATGCTGGTCCTGCAATGCCAACATCCCATGAATGAATAAAAAAAAAACACCCTGTTCAACAAAACATCCCTACTTTTATGTTCTACTCCCCTTGCAATAAACATCAACCTTCTGTTTGCCTTCTTAATCACTTGCTCTAACTGCTTACTAACTTTTCCAGATTCATGTACTGGGATTCCTTTGTACCTCAAAGTTCTGCAATTTCTCTTCATTTAAATAATATGCTGCTTTTCCATTCTTCCTGTCAAAGTGGACAAGTTCACATTTCCCCACATTATACTCCATCTGCCAAACTTTAGCCCACTCACTTAAAACATCTATGTCTCTTTGCAGACTCCTTATGTCCTCGTCACAACTTACTTTCCTACCTATCTTTGTGTCATCAGTAAACTTAGCAACCATACATTCATCCAAGTCATTGATATAAATTGTGAATAGTTGAGGCCCCAGCACTAATCCCTGTGGCACTCGTTACATCTTGCCAACCCAAAAACAACCCATTTATCCCTACCCTCTGTTTCCTGTGAGCTAACCAATCCTCTATCCATGCTAATATGTTACCCCCTGCAGCATGAGCTCTTACTTTGTGTAGTAACCTTTAATGTGACAACATGTCAAAAGCCGTCTGGAAACATAAGTGCTGCACATCCACAGGTTCCCCTTTATCTATGTTGGTTATTACTTCCTCAAAGAATTCCACTAAGTTAGTCAAACATAATTTTCCTTTCACAAAACCATGTTGACTCTGCTTGATTGAGTTCATATTTTCTAAGTGCCCTGCTATAACCTCTTTAATAATAGATTGCAGCAATTTCCCTACAACAGATGTTAATCCAACTGACTTATAGCTTCTTGCTTTCTGTCCCACTCCTTTCTTGAATTAAGGAGTGACATTTGCTATTTTCCACTCTAATGGGACCTTTCCAGAATCTAGGGAATTTTTGAAAATTAAAACCAATGCTAATCCTGTCCATTGAATGTTAAACCCCGGACAGGACACCTTGCTGATCCAGTCCATTGAATCTTAAAAACAGGATAGGACACCTTGCTGATCCTGTCCATTGAGGTGTCAATCCCAGGACAAACATGGTTTCAACAAGGGCCTGTCTTTATCTTTGGGTTAATTTTAAATCTATATTTCTTTCCCCTGTTGGTTGTGTTACTCCAATTCCAAACCCTGATTTCACACAAACCCCTAAAACACTGGCAATAATCGTAGTCCTCAACCGACCTGCCTACATGTGACTCCAGACCCACAGCAATGTGGTTGACTCTTAAATGCCCTCTAAAGAAGGGCAATTATGGATGAGCATCTGCTGAAAACAAACGTCTGATTGAACATTACATTGTTTGTGAATTTGTTCAGTTTTTTTTAAAGGGAGACTGTTAAATGTATAAGTTGAGTATATACAAGTGAGGGGCACTCCTTGGACAATTATTTGAAAATATATAAAGCAACAATTAGTAACACTGGTGGTGGGAGGAGGAGTTAGAAAGTACACATTTGTTATGTCTCATTTTGTGAATGAATCCAGAACTGAGTAAACATTTCCTTCTGGTCTCCTCCTTCACCTGCAAGCAGTTTAACAGTAGGAGCTAGCAGCCAGTTTTTTTTAAATTCGTTCATGGGTTGTGGGTCAGGCCAGAATTTATTGCCCATCCCTAATTGCCTTGAATTTCAGAGGGCATTTAAGAGTCAACCACATTGTTGTGGTCTGGAGTCACATGTAGGCCAGATTAGATGAGTTTTTACAACAATTGATATGGTTTCAGGGTCATCATTAGACTTTTAATTCCAGATATTTACCACCAGCTGCTGTGGTGGGATTTGTCTCCTGAGAATTACCCTGGGTCTCTGGATTGAGTCTAGTGACAATACCAATATGCCACTGCCTCCTCACATTTAAATGGTCACCGGCAGCTGAGATGGAAGGCACCAACAGGAGCTGAGGCTTCAGCTCTGAAGCATCCATTGGATCTGAGTCAGGAGAGAAAGGGAAATTTGGCAGGTGAAGTCTAGCATTTTTTGTGAACTGTAACATTCGCCTTGGACCACCAGTGACCCAGCCTGCCATCTATCTTCAAACTAGAGAAACCCAGCTCTGACCACATCTGTTCGAGCCATCAGCACCTGCATCCACAGCCTCCCCCACTCTGGAAGACCTTGAGGCCTCAACAACCCACTTGTGGCGTGACAGAGGATGGATCATGGGTGGCCCCATGGTTCAGCATTGACTCCCTGCATGTCTTGCTCCAGCCTGCTGTGGAAAGGTGAGAGATCCTCTTTTCTCAGGATGGTAGGAGGAGGACTCCAAAGCAGAGCAGGCAAGCCTAGTGGAGGTAGCAGAGGAAGGCAGCAGCCGTTGGCTGTTCAGAGAACTAGGTTTCAGTGCCACAAGTGGGTAAATGACCTTTTCCACAATACCAGGTGAGTGTCAAACATCAGTCTCCCTTTGGGGCACATACAGCTGGGTGAGTATGTGGGTAAAGAATGTAAGAAATGGTAGCCAACAGATGGAAGGAATGGCTGTAGCTCTGTCAGGAGACAACCATATAGCCTCGGGTGGAACAATGCCACTTTCAGGAGATAGGCACCAGGGAATGTAACCAGCATGCTGGTGGAATTGTCTCTGAAGTCAGAGCTTTCAGAATATGTGTTTGTCGTAATAAATGATAACATTCTATTAGCTTTCCTAATTACTTGCTGTGTCTGCATACTAGCCTTTTTGGATTCTCGCACTAGGACCCCTAGATCCCTCTGCATTTCAGAACTCTGCAATCTCTCACCGTTTAGATAATATTATTTTTTTATGTTACCTGCCAAAATGAACAATTTCACGCTATCCCACATTATGCTCCATTTGCTAGGCCTTTGCGCATTGTGTAGCCTCTCTTTGTAGCCTCACGTCCTCTTCACATCTTTCTTTCTTATCTATCTTTGCATCATCAGCAAATTTATCAAACATTCCTTCGGTCCCTTCATCCAAGTCATTTATATAAATTGTAAAAGTTGAGGCCCCAGCACTGCTCCCTGTGGCACACCACTCATTACATCTTGCCAGCAGAAAAAGACCCATCTATACCTACCCTCTGTTTCCTTTAGCAAGCCAATCTTCTATCCATATCAATATGTTACCTCCATACCATGAGCTTTTATTTATCGCAATAACCTTCGATGTGGCAACTTATAAAGTGCCTTCTAAAAATCTAAATACAGTACATCCACCAGTTACCCTTTATCTACAGCATATGTTACTTCTTCAAAGAACTCCAATGTATTGGTTAAACATGATTTCCCTTTCACAAAAACACATTGACTCTGCCTGATTACCCTAAATGTTTCGAAGTGCTCAGCTATAACGTCTTCAATAATAACTTCTAATATTTTCCATGTGAGCCATAGAACCATAGAAAAATTACGGCACAGAAAGAGGCCATTCAGCCCATGGTGCCTTCGCTGGTTGAGAAATGAAAAAATAAAAAAACAACTGCTCATTCTAATCCCACCTTCCAAAGCTTGGTCCGTAACCTTGCAGGTTACAACACTCCAGGTGCAGATCCAGGTAACTTTTAAATGAATTGAGGGTTTCCACAATCACCAAAACCAAGCAGTGAACTCCAAACACCCACACCCTCTGGGTGAAAAAGGTTTTCCTCATGTCCCCTCTTATCCTCTACCAATCACCTTAAATCTGTGTCCCCTAGTAATTGCCCCCTCCGCTAGGAGAAACAGTGCATCACTGTCAATTCCATCTAGGCCCTTCATGACCTTGTGCACCTCAATCAGGTTACCTCTCAGCCTCTCAGTTCCAAGGAAAACAATCCCAACCTATCCAATCTTTCCTCATTGCTACAATTTTCAAGCCCTGGCAACATTCTTGTAAATCTTCTCCGTGCTCTCCCCAGAGCAATTATGTCCTTCCTGTAATGTGGCAACCAGAACTGTACACAAAATTCCAGCTGTGGCCTAACGTTTTATACAGTTCCATCATTACATCTAAGATAAAAACAAAAAACTGCGGATGCTAGAAATCCAAAACAAAAACAAAAATACCTGGAAAAACTCAGCAGGTCTGGCATCTGCGGATAGGAGCACAGTTAACGTTTCGAGTCCAAATGATCTGTTGAAGGGTCATTCGGGCTTGAAAAGTTAACTGTGCTCCTAACCGCAGACGCTGCCAGACCTGCTGAGTTTTTCCAGGTATTTTTGTTTTTGTTTTCTATCATTACATCCCTGCTTTTGTACTCTATATCTTGTCCAACAAAGGAAAGCATTCCATATGCCTTCTTTACCACTTTATTCACTTGCCTTGCCATCTTCATGGACCTGTGGGTATGCACTCCCAGGTCTTCCTCTAACTCTCCCAATATCCTCCCATTTATTTTGTATTCCCTAGCTTTGTTTGCCCTCTCCAAATGCATTACCTTACACTTCTCTGAATTGAACTCCATCTGCCACTTTTCTACCCACTCAACCAAATCATTGATATAATTCTGGGGACAACAGCTATCCTCTTCACTATCATCTACACGGCCAACTTTTGTGTCATCTGCAAATTTCCCAATCATGCCACCTACATTTAAGTCCAAATCATTAATATATACAACAAACAGCAAAGGACCTGACACTGGGCCCTGTGGAATGCCACTGGAAACTACTTTCCATTTGCAAAAACAAATTGGTGACTGATGCTCTGTTCAGGCAGGTAATGACATTTATTCATTTCCATACAGACGAGGCCAGTCAGGCTGAGTGAGCGAGAGGGTTTGTAGTGATTGCTGGGTTCCCCCATATCCAGGATGCAATCGACTACACTGATGTGGCCGTCAAAGGTGCCAGCGGGCCAGCCGGGTTCCTTTATCAGCAGGAAGGCCTTCCACTCGAAGAGCGTCCAGATCGTTTGTGACCATAAGACACAGATTCTGCAAGTCTGCGCAAGCTGCCCTGGCAGCTCCCATGAAGCTTACATCCTCAGACACTCACAGGTTCCAAGGATGTTCACTGCTCCAGCTCGACTGGATAGAAGGCTGCTGGGTGATAAGGGCTATCTGTTGAAAAGGTAGCTTATGACTCCTCTCTTCCACCCAAGAACAGAGGCAGGGCAGTGTTATAATAGGAGCCATGCCTCCACAAGGGTGGTGATAGAGAGGACCATAGGTCTTCTGCAGGTGCACTTCCAATGCCTGGACCATTCAGGGGGAGCACTACAATAGCCCCCAGAGCGGGTGTCACTGATTGTGGTTGCATGCTGCGCTATCCACAATCTGGCTCTGGGAAGGGGGGACCCACTGGAGAAAGAGGGCCTTGAGGCAGCTCCACAGAGGATGAATCCAGTGGTGAGTCAGAAGAAGAGCCCGGTGAGGAGAACGTGGAGGACATGGAGGCAGTCCTCTGGATCGTTCAGGGAGGCAGGGACACCAGGGACACCTTGATCCAACACTCCTTCAGCTAGGCTACCAAAGATCTGCTTCCACCTTGTGCCCACATCCCGGATGTTTGAAATGACTCTTTCCTTTGAACTCAAAGCCCAATCAGTGCCTGTGCAATAAAGTTTAGAGCCATTCACATCCAGCATGAGATACCCTGAACCAAAAAAAAGTGAAGCATAATCAGGCCAAAAAGACAAAAGCAAAATTTATATCATGTTGGCACTCACATCAAATGAACATAACAATATATGGTGTTAATGATCACACCAGTAAACATACTTACAAAACATGCAGAACAGAAGATCATCCATGAACAGTTCCTCTTGTGCTCATGTGCCTTAAACTTAACTTTGTGAGTGCTGCATCTCATTGGCCACCCGCACCCCCCCCCACCTCCCCCACCACCCCCACCCCTAATGGACGACTCCAGAGGCTCATCATCTTCCTTCGATTCAGCGTCGTCCTAGTCTCCAGCAGTCCTCCGATTGCTGGCACCCTGGGAACTCTCTGCCTCTGCCTGCTCCTCAAGCGAGTGTGAAGTGACCTCACTGCTATGCACTGCTAATGATCTAAAGCCCACCAAGATGCTGATATCTGTGCTGGTGCTTGGTTCAGAGAGCAGATGTGATGCAGGTGCATCTAAAACCCACTACACTGGCGTCAAGGGTGGCTCTTCTAGGTCCAGCATTCAAGGGTGAGCTGGCAATTCTAGGAAAGAACAACATGTCATTAGTTAAAGTCATCATACTGCCGCTGTGCATGTCAGGCACCCTGGTGAGACAATGGAGATCTGTATCATGGTGCCATCGTCTTTCAAGTTATCAATGGGGACTCAGGTTTGAGGCTCCCATTAATGACGAGACTACACAAGAATGTTTGTACAATCCGACACTCTCACCTCTGTGCACTACACTCTTACCTTCGTCAGAGGTCCCTATCTCTCAACGACTGGCTGCTCGAGGTGCATGGTGGCACTCCAGCTCCAAAGCATCCATCTCATACTTTGTCAGAATGAAGAGGTTTGGGCGCCCTCCGCCTGTCTTAGATTTTTCGTTGGTGTTATGGCTTCGTTTCCCCTGAAATGACAACTCCCCACTCCTCCCCCCACCATCCCCCGCCGGGACACCTTGCAAGCACACCCAAGTCGTGGCCCTCAACCCACAAGACAATCAGGCCAAGCAGCCAGGGCTCACCCCCTTGGCCGGCTCTGATGTCAGTGACAGCTGGCAGTCAGACTCTAACCCCACTGAGCTCCACAGGTGAATGGCTAGCCCTTTACACTTCTCTACACTGATCCATGCCAACTCAGTACTCACCCTGGCCGAGCACAGCAGATCATTGAACCTTTTGTGACACTGCACCCATGTGCGCTGCACTACATCATGGTCGCTCACCTCTGCTGCCACCTCCACCTAGGCTTTTTTGGTCAGGTGCGGCAGCCTCCTCCTGCCATCCCTGGGTACTAGAGTATCCCACCTGACACCGACCTTCTCCACAAGGACCAGGAGACACTCGCCTGAGAAACAGGGGCCTGAGTGCCCACCTGACTTGCCCTCCTGTCTGATATTTCCAGCTGCTGGTGAAGACATTAGTCGAGTGAAATAGTCTCCTGGGCAGCCTCCAAAGATTCTCCCCTGTCAGGTTTCAGGGAGCTGCCTTGGCTATAAAGCGCCTGCCGGGCCGCCCTTGGACCAGGTGCTCAACGGGCTCCCATCCCTGCCCCATCCATCCCGACCATTGAGAGGACGCATTTCACACTGCTGGACCTAAATTGGTCATCCAGCATGAAATCACATTTGCAATGCAACTGTGGCCAGGAGCAAATTCCACATCCGCTTCTGCTCCTGCTGACTTGGCATGCATGCCTAGCATAAAATTCAAGCCTTGGTGATTTATCTACCTTCAAGGATGTCAAACCCTCCAGTACATCCTCTCTCACTATGCTTATTCTATCTAATATTTCATTCTTTCTCTTTAACTAGAATATCTGCATTATCCCTCTCCTTAGTGAAGACAAAGTGCTTGTTGAGAACCCTGTCCACATCTTCAGCATCAACGCACAAGTTACCTTGTACATCTCTGATAGGCCCTATCCTTTCCTTCATTATTCTCTTGCTCTTCGTGTACTCGTAAAGCATCTTAAGGTTTTGTTTGATATTACCTGCCAATATTTTTTCATATCCTTTCTTTCCTTTCCCAATTATCTTTTTTTCATTCACCCCTGTACTTTCTACATTCCTCTAGGCTTTCTACAGTATTAAGTTTTTTTTAACTATCCTAAGCTTTCTTTTTTTGCTTTTTCTTACCATGTATGCTTCCAGATAACTAGTGGGCTCTAGATTTAGCAGTACCACCCTTTTTCTTTGTGGGGGCATGTCAACACTGTGCCTGTAGAATCTCGTTTTTGAATGCCTCCCACTGGTCTGTCATTGATTTCACTTCAAGTAGTTGTAACTAGTCCATTTTCGCCAGATCACCTCCCAACTTCATAAAATTTGTCTTTCCCCAGTTTAGAACTTGTATTCCTGTTTTTCTTTATCCTTTTCTATAATAATGCTAAATCTAACTTATGGTATTATGGTCACTGTCTCCAAAATGCTCCCCCACTGCTGCTTCATTCTCTCGCCCAACTTCATTTCCAAAGACTAAATCTAGAATTGTATTCCCTATCATTGAGCTTGTTACCTGCTGGCAAAAAGTTCCCTTGAATGCAGTTCCAGAACATTTTGCCCTCTACCTATTACACTGTTCGAATCCCAGTTGATGTTAGGGTAGTTGAAGTCCCCAACTGTTATTTCCCTATTGTTTTTGCACTCAGACATTTGCTACATATTTGCTCTTTTATCTCCCTCTCACAATTTGGGAGGCTATAGTGCACTCCTAGTAGTGTGGCTGCCCCCTTTTTATTTCTGAACTCAACCCATGTAGCCTCATTTGATGATTCATTTAGTATATCATCCCTCCTCACAGCTGTAATTGATTCTTTAACCAATAATGCTACATCCCCACTTTGTTTAGCCCCTTCTCTATCCTGCCTGAAAACCCCGAGCTGGATTTCCCGGTCGGCGTGCGGGGGCAGGACCCGCATGCAGACGCGTAAAATGACGCAGGATGATGTCAGGCAGAACTTTCTATGTCACCCCGCGTCATTTCAATTTTCAGGTTGATGGGGGAGCAGCTAAATCAGCTGTACGCTCGCCAACCTTTCAACGGCCAATTGAGGCCATTGAAAAAGTAATTGCACTAGCTAAAGGGCCTGCCCGTCCAATCTTAAGGTTGGCGGGCAGGCCGAGAGCCCCAGCGGATGTCAGAAAAAGCATGAAACCTCATCCATGGGGTGGGGGGGAATGAGGTTTCTTGTAGGTTTTTTAAAATTTAATAGAAGTTTAATTAAAAGTGATGCACATGTCCCAACTCATGTGACAGTGTCACATGAGGGGACATGTCAAGGAAATTTTATTTTTCTATTTTTAACATTTTTGAATTTGGCGCTGATCTCCCTGAGGCAGCATTTAGCCTGAGTGCAAAAGAGCGCACTCTCGGCTTAGGGAATCCACCACCCACCCCCTACCTCCGCCCATACAGGGAGCGCATAGTGCTTCCTAGCAGACATCACGCTGGGCGGGCCTTAATTGGCCTGCCCACATAAAACGGCGGGCTGCCAATCGGAGGCGCACCTGCACGCGCCCGCTCCTGAAATTCCCCCCTAATAGGGGGAAAATTCTGCCCCCTATATCTAGCAGTGTTGTGCTGTCATTTTTGCCACTCTTTAAGCCAAGTTTCCATTATAGCAATGATATCATGCCATGTGTCTATCTATGTCCTCATTGGCTTTGTTTTCTATACTCCTTGCATCTAAATAATGCAAATTCCTATGCTGTAAACCTCTTAATTTTTGCTTCTTCTATCTTTCAGAGTCACTGGCTAACTTTCTGTCTCCCACTCCCTGCTCTGAATTTGTCCAATCTGAATCGGCCTTCAGCATCCCATCCCCCAGCCAATCTAGTTTCAAACCTCCTCAACAACAGCAAATCTCCTTGCAAGAACATTCGTCCCAGTCCTATTCAGGTGTAGACCATTCGGTTTGTTAAGCCAGATGTTAAGCTAACTGGCATGTATGTTCTTGCTTTCTGTCTCCCTCCTTTTTGAACAAGTGAATTACATATATGCTATCTTCCAATCTAAGGGAACCTTCCCCGAATCTAGGAGTAAATCCATGTTGACACTGCTTGATTGTACTATGATTTTCTAAGTCCTGCTGCTATTTCCTTAATAATGGATTCCAGCATTTTCACAAAGACTAATGTTAAGCTAATTAGCCTATTGCTTCCTGCTTTCTGTCTCCCCTATTTCTGGTATTGGCGAGTTACATTAATCTTCTGTGACCTTCCCACAACCTAGGGTACAACCTAGGGAAGATTACCACCAATGCCTCTGCTATCTCTACAGCCACTACTTCTAAGACCCTAGGATGTAGGTCAACATACCTAGGGAATTTTTCAGCCTTTCATCCCATAAGTTTGCTGTGTACTTTTTCTCTAGTGGTTATGACTGTTTTAAGTCTCTCCCTCTTTTGTTCCCTTATTTTCTACTATTATTGGGATGCTTTTTTGTGACTTCTACCGTGAAGACTGATACAAAATACTTAATCAAAGTCTCTGCCATTTCCTATTTACCTATCAATAATTTCCCAGTCACAAACTCTAACGGACCAATGTTTGCTTTTTTAGCTGTTTTCCTTTCTATATATTTGTAGAAATTTACTCTCCATCTTTTTTTTGGTCACCCTTTATTGCTTTATACGATGTTCCCAATTTTTAGCCTACAATACAATATTGTATGTCTTTTCTTTCAATTTTATACATCCTTAACTTCCTTAGTTAACCATGGATGTTTGATCATTCTTTTAGAGTCATTCTTTCTCAATGGAATATATCTTTGTTCAGGATTATGAAATATCTCCCTAAATGTCTGCCACTACTTATCTACCAACTTATCTTTTAATCTATTTTACCACTTTAACCAACTGTGATCATACCTTCATTACTGCCTTCATTTAAGTTTAAGACACTATTCTCAGATCCAAGTTTTTCCCTCAAAGTGAATGTAAAATTCCATCATGCTGGGATTACTCTTCCCAAGAAGTAATCTTGCTATAAGAAGATAATTAATCCTCTCTCATTACACATTGCCACTTCTAAAATAGCCTGTTCCTTAGCTGCTTCCACAACTTGTCTACTCCAAGAAAATGTCCTTGATGCTCCTTATAAACTCATCCCAAGGCTACCTTTGCCAATTTGATTTGTCCAATCTAAATGAAGATTAAAATCACTCACAATTATCGTAGTACCTTTCTAACAATCCCCTATTATTTCTTGATTTACACTCGATCCTATAGTCTGGCTATTTTTGGAGAACCTATAGACTATTCCCTCCAGTGACTTCTTTCCCTTGTTATTTATTATATCCACCCAAACTGATTCTACATTTTGATCTTCAGAGCCAAGGCCATCGCCCACGACTGTACAGGTCTCATCCTTTATTAACAAAGCATAAGAAATAGGAGCAGGAGTAGGCCATTCAGCCCCTCAGGCCTGCCCCGCCATTCAATAAGATCATGGCGGATCTTCCCCAGGCCTTAATTCCTCTTTTGTGCCAGCTCCTCATAACCCTCAACTCCCTGATATTTCAAAACTCTATCTACCTCCTCTTTAAATGCTTTCAGTGATCTAGCCTCCACAACGGGGTAGAGAATTCCAGACATTCACTACCCTCTGAGAGAAGAAATTCCTTTGCATCTCAGTTTTAAATGAGTGTCCCTTATTCTGTAACTATATCCACTAGTTCAAGATTCCCCCACTAGTGGAAACATCTTCTCAACAGCTACCCTGTCAAGCTGCCTCAGAATCTTGTACATTTCAATAAGATCACTCCTCATTCTTCTAAACTCTAAAGAATAAATGCCTAATCTGTTTAGCTGTTCCTGATAGATCAACCCCATCATCCCAGGAATCAGCCTAGTGAATCTTTTTTGAACTGCCTCCAATGTCAGTATATCCTTTCTTAAATATAGGGACCAAGACTGTACACAGTACACCAGCCCTCACCAACACCCTGTACCGTTGTAACAAGACTTCCCTATTATTAAACTCCAACCCCCAAGCAATACAGGTCAAAGTTCCATTTGCCTTTTTAATTACTTGCTGCACCTGCTCACTAACTTTGTGTTTCATGAACAAGAACACACAGATCCCTCTGTGCTGCACGTTTTTGGAGTCTCTCTCCACTTAAATAATAGTCTGCCTTTTGATTCTTCCTACCAAAGTGCATGACCTCACACTTTCCTACATTAAACTCCATCTGTCAAGTTTTTGCCCATTCAATCTGTCTATATCCCCTTGCAGATTCCTTATGTCCTCATCACAACATGCACTCCCACCTATTTGTGTATCCTCAGCAAATTTGGAGACATTACACTCTGCCCCCTCCTCCAAGTCATTAATATAGGTAGTAAGTAATTGAGGCCCTTGAACTGATCCTTGTGGCACTCCACTAGTTAAGTCTTTCTAAACTAAAAAGGCCCTTTAATCCTGACCCTCTGTCTTCAGTGTGTTAACCAATGACAGATGTTAGGCTGAATGCCCTATAATTTCCTGCTTTTTGTCTCCTTGCCTTCTTGAACAGGGGTGTCATATTAGTGGTTTTCCAATCCACTGGGAACCCCCCCCGGAATCCAGTGGGTTATGGGATATTTCGACTAGTGCCTCCATTATCTCTGCACCCATTTCATTTAAAACACTTGGATGCAGGCCATCAGGTCCGAGCAACTTATATCTGCCTTTAGTCCCATTAGTTTTGCAAATATTTTGTCCCTCATGATAGAGACTATTACAAGATCTTTCCTCCCATTAGCTCCTTGCTTATCTGATATCTTTGGAATGTTTATAACGTCCTCTACTGTGAAGACTGATGCAAAATATTGGTTTAAATTATCTTCCATTTCCCTGTTCCCCATTATCAATTTTCTAGTCGCATCCTCCAAGGGTCCCACGCTCACTTTAGTTACTCTCTTTTTATATACCCATAGAAACTTTGCTGTTTGTTTTTATATTTCTTGCCAATTTACTTTCATAATCAATTTTCTCCCTCTTTATTAGCTTTTTAGTCATCTCCTGTTGGTTTCCAAAAAATTCCCAATCCTCTGGCCTACTACTAGTTTACGCCGCATTGTATGCCTTAGATTTTGATTGGATACTTTCCTTGACTGCCTATGTTAACCACAGGTGCTTCATCCTTCTCATTGAGTCCTTCTTTCTGACCTGGATAAATTTTTGCTGAGCATTATGAAATATCTGCTTGAATGTCTGCCACTGCTCATCCATTGACCTTCTCCTTTGTCTATTTTTCCAGCCCACATTAGACAATTCTTTCTTCATACTTCTGTTATTTCCCTTATTTAAGTTGAGGACACTTGTTTGATACCACGGTTGCTCCCCCTCAGACTGAATTTGAAATTCTACCATGTTGTGATCGCTACCCCCAGAGTATCCTTAACTACGAGATCTCTTACTAATCCTACCTCATTACACTTTACTAGATCTAAAAAGCCTGTTCCTGGGTAGGTTCTTCAACAGATTGCTCAAAGAAACAATCCCTGATGCACTCTACAAATTCGTCTTCCATGTTACCCCTGCCAATCTGATTTGTCCTGTCAATATGCAGATTAAATTCACCCATGACAATTGTCATGCCTTCTTCCACACCTCCATTATTTCTCAAATTACACTTTGTCCTACACAGTGAGGCAACTCTTTGGGGCCTATAGACGACTCCCACCCTTCTTCCACTTGTCATTCCTTATTTCTAACCAAATTTCACATCATGATCTATTACAACAATCCTTTTCCTTTCTGCTTCCTTCCTTTGGAAATATGAAGTACCCCTGAATGTTCAGTTGTCAGACTTTGTCACCTTGCAACCACACCAGATCATATGAATTTATTTCTATTTGTGCCATCAATACTTCTATCAAGAAGGCTGCATGCATTCAGACAAAGAGCCTTTAATTTGTCCATTTTTTCCCTATTCTGACCCAACTTGCTGGTGCACTCTTACGTTTGTACACTCTGTCCCTTCCTGTCAAGCTCTCATTATCATTACCCATATTGCTATCTTGCACTGTTGCCTGTCCTTTTCCTTTAACTTTAACTTTCAATCGAACCCTTCTCCCTGCTATTTAGCTTAAACCCTATCTTCAGCCCGAGGGCTGAAGTTTCCCAGAATCGCACTAAGTGCAGTAGCGGACGGGTAAAATGAAGTCCTACCCGTTGATGAGAATGGTGGGTTTTCACGTTGTATCCTCCCGAGCCCACCTCATTATAAATTCACTCTCGCGAAACACACTGTTGCCATGGCGGGTTCGCAGGTCAGGCTCTCATTTGCCTGCTTGCTATCACTCTGCTGTTGCATCAGGCTGGCTACCATCTTTAAAAGGCAGCTGCCAGCAAAGCGCTCATCGCCACCAGCTCACCACTGCTGCCTGGGAGACATGGCCCGCAAAGACAAAAAGACTGCAGCCCCCCCGCTTCAACGACAGGTCCCTCGAGCGACTGCTGGATGCCGTGGAGGCCAGCCGGGATGTGCTCTACCCCGGCTCTGGCTGCAGGATGGGCACCAATGTCACCAACTAGGCTTGGGAGGCAGTGAGAGCAGTGGTCAGCGTGAATGCCCTGCAGAGGACAGCCACCCAGTGCTGCAAAAGGATGAATGATCTCCTCCGTTCTGCCAGGATAAGTCACTCTTTTCATCACTCCCAACTCTCTCACTCACAAATCCATCACACAGCCACAGGGCCCTTGCTCGCTGCCAGCATAAAGGGCATCACGATTCACTCTTTCACACACACTGTCATTGTCCTCATCCCATCCATGGGACCACTCACCACCCACACAGGTCAGGCATACTTATCACCTGGCCCAGCAGGCGTTGTGATACACTCTCCCCATTCTCTATCCTTGCAGGACAAACTGGCTCACAAGAGGAGGGAAAAGTCGCAGACAGGTGGAGGGATGCCTGAATTCAAAGTTATGACAGAATTCGAAAACAAAGCCATCCAGCTGTTTGGCAATGATTGGGACCGGTCCTGAACTGACAATGAGGCCAGCACTGCTCTACCAAGTGATGATCCAGCAGTGCAACATCCATCAGACAACCATGCCATGAGTGACGTATACTCTTTCACAGGCAACTGCCATGCATTAGTTATCTCCCTTTGCTTTCGCAGGCACATCTGGGAAGCAGACAACTGCATCCAAGATCTAGAGCTTCCAAGCAAGCTCCGGCAAAACCGCTGAAGAGGAATCTGAAGTCACCTTCCCTGAAGTCCCGTCACAGCGCTCACCCTCACCCTCCACCAGCGCAGAGACACACACCTCGGTGGGACCTAGCTTTAGAGTAGACTTAGGATCACAATCTGGTGAGCACATCGCAATTTCTGATCCATAGCAGGTGGAGGCAGTGACTCCCCAGGTCCCTGGCACTTGGAGGACTGCTGGAGGTCAGAATTCTGCTGAGTCCAAGTCAGATGATGAGCCTCTGGACTCAGTCATGGCACAGTTGCTGGAGCTGCGAAGGCAAGCTAGGAAACAACAGAAAAGAATTTCCGCTGCACTCCTCAGATTTCAAGGCAGGATGGAGGAGTCCATCTGTCTTCAGGCTGAGGTGATGCTGCCAGCATTACAACACACCGAGGTCAACACAGGCTCCTGCATTGCTGCGAGGGCTTAACTCCATCACTGATGCCATAGCTGGCCTCCAGCAGTGTGTACGTGAGAAAGCCGCGGGCAGCTTGATCTCACTCCAGCTACCCCTTCTGCACACGGAGTTAGCCAGGGGCCCACAGGCACCCATAGGGAGGAGGATCAGCAGGTGTCCGTTCCGGGTCCATCCACCTTGGTGACTCTGGGAGTGACCAGCCCATCTGACTCCCCTCTTCCTGTGACCTCAACAGATCCAGCTTCACAGGCCGAGGAGGATGCCACTGCCACACAGCAGGTCCCCGAAAGCAGGCCAGGGCCCTCCAAGTCTCAGCCCTCCAGAAGACACCCACCAAGGTCATCACAGGCAGGGCGTCACAGTCAGCAGGCTGCCTCCACCTCCGCTGTGGATGTCCAGAGAGCACCAAGATGTAGCGGCAGGGCTAGGCAAGTTAAGGAGAATTAGTTGCACAGCATGGGTGTTAATCACTTGTACATAATGTTCACTATTGTCAATAAACTCCCAAGGATGTCTCCCTGCCTATGGATCCTTATTCTGATGAGCAGTGTTCTTGTCACTCAGATGTGAAACCTATCTGCACAAGATAAAAGTCAGGGTCTCAGTCGTGGCCCTCTTCAGTTGCTCTGTGCGGTCTTCAAACCACAATAATGGTCCAGCCTCACACTCCCTGGAAACATGACTGATGTCTGCACCTTGGCAGTGCTATCATTGCTAACCAGAATGCAGTGGGCAGGCACCACAGAGTTCTCTCACACTCTGTGTGCTCTCAGTACCTTTAGGATGGGGCTGGCCCCCATCACACCTGCATCTGTAACCTGTGATGCTGTGTACCAGCTCCTGAAGGGCTGAGGTGCTGAAGGCGGACATAGCATCAGACGCATCTAAAGTTTCATGGCTGCATCTCTGAGACAGCCTTGATCATGGAGCGCAAGAGAGCTGTCCTTGGCCAGAGTCAGGCATTCCTAGAGGCTGTGTGAAGACCTATGGAGTGTCCTCACTGCATGTTGTCATTATCCTCCAGCGATTGAGCTACTATTGGGGTCTCCACTGCATCTCCATGACAAAAGCATTCTCACAGACAGTATTGGCACTGCGATAAGCCAGACTGGAGTCAAACGTTCACAACTGCGATGTGATGATCAACGGAGACACCTCACTGCATGTCGTCATCATCCTCCACAAATCTGGCAGCAATAAAGGCCTCCCAAGTGCGCCTGTCTTGTCTAGCCAGTGCGAGATCCTCATCCCCATCATCGTCACCATTGAGGACCCCCTGACCCTTATCCCCGTCAGTGTCCTCCTCATCGAAGGAGACATGCAGCTCCTCCACCTCCACCTCAGCCAGCTCCTCGCACCGTTGCAGCACCAGGTTGTAAAGGACGCAGCAGACAACAACGATGTGTGATACCCTCTGCAGACTGCATTGCAGGGCTGCAACAGACCAGTCCCAATGCACCAAGTTGTGAGTGCTGCATGAGCCTCATTACAGCATCGCTCTGCTGCAGTCTGAGGCTGCTGCACTGGTGTCATCAGCCATAGCCTCTGCGGGTAGCCCTTGTCCCCAAGGAGCCAACCCTGCAGCCTCTGTGAACCCTGAAAGACTGCAGGGATCTGTGTGCGGCTCAGGATGTAGGTATCGTGCACACTCCCTAGAAACCGTGCGCATACCTGCAGGATGCGTTTCTGGTGGTTGCATGCCAGTTGCACGTTCAGTGAGTGGAAGCCATTGTGGTTGATGAAGTCCACTGAGTGTAACGATG
This sequence comes from Carcharodon carcharias, assembly GCF_017639515.1. Classification (NCBI taxonomy): domain Eukaryota; kingdom Metazoa; phylum Chordata; class Chondrichthyes; order Lamniformes; family Lamnidae; genus Carcharodon; species Carcharodon carcharias. Next base: position 85,420,028 of record NC_054476.1, on the reverse strand, counting down.
GAGACCTGAACAGCACGTGAGTGCAGAGGATTGCACCCTGCACCTGTGGGATCCCGAGATCAGGGTGAATCCAATGGTCCTTGCATCCTGGCTGTCCCTGTCCCAGATGAAATGCACAAAGTTGTGTGCCATGGAGAAGATGGCATCCGTGACCTCATGGATGCATTTGTGGGTGGCAGATTGTGAAATCCCACAGAGGTCACCTGTGGGGCCCTGAAAGCCACTGGAGCCACTGGCATTGAAATTGAGCGCTGTGGTCACATTCAGTGCCACTGGCAGTGGATGCCCTCCATGTCCCCCTTGGCGCCAAGTCCTGCAGTAAGTGGCAGATGTGAACCACCAGGTCCCTAGACATGTGCAGTCATTGGCAACACTGGCTCTCAGTCATCTGCAGGAATGGCAAGGGTTGTCAATAAACCCTGGGAAGCGCTAGGCACCAACCAGCCACAGCTCGTTGGTCACTCCTGGGCAGCATGTGCAGGAGGCCCTGCTGCCCCTTCTTCATGAAGTTGCTGCTCCTGACTTTGTGCGGCCAGTTGCCTCAGTCGCTCTCTTCTCCGTCTTCTATGGTCTCGTTAGGCCATCAGGCACACAGCTAGGTCACTAGGATCCATGATCCTGACATGGTCCCTCCTGCAGCATGAAAGAGAGAGAGAGACGGACGTGGTTATCATGGCTGTACTTAGGACCTTTCCTGGCCCTGTGTGATCACCCATACTGCTTCCCGAAGAGTGCTGGTCACTCCTCGGATGGCCAGAGATGAATGCGTTGCATGGCTGCCCTGTCAACCTGCAACATGGGGGTCACTGCTCTAAACCAGGATGCTGAGGTTGCAAGGGGCTGTGAGTGCCTCCAACAGTGACTGCTATATAGCCAACATTGGCTAGGAGATTGTACAAGGTGTGCAGTCCAACTGCTCTGCAATCCAATAAAGTGGTGGTGGACTCGAAGTCTGTGCTGGGGGGCGGGGTGCGTTGGGGGTGGGTGGTGAGGTATCGAGTGCTTGGTGGCCCTTTGGTGCATCCACTTTGCTTGCATGGGCGGGCACACTAGAAGCCTGACCCCAATCATATCACTGTGGCTGCGCCTGATCTGTCTTGGTTGCTGAGGCATGGTCAGTTGAGACAGGTGTCCCTAATGCGAGCCACTTCCCTCACTTACCCTGCCCTGCACCCGTGCGTGGGATCCAGCGCCAGAGCAGCACTTGACGACATCCCCCCACCCCCCCCCTCACCCCCGCCAAAACAGTCACCTCCGAGGCTGGCCAGCATTTGCTCCCAGACACGCTCCAACCCTCAGCAGTCGCCTGCAGGGCCAGGCATCAGTTTCCCTCCGCCCGCCTCCCCGGCGCCCCTGAGGCCTGTAAACAACAGGTGAGCTGTGGAGAACGCTGCTGCTCACTCACCTCAGTTCTCTCAAAGTGAAGGTCGCCAAGTGCACATTGTCTGCATGCTGTTGTGAAACACACCGGTATGCTTTCCCGCCGACGTGGACGGGCAATACGGCGGAATTCCAAGAGCCCGGCAGGATGGCCTTTTAATTATACTCTGATGTATTATAATTCCGATGGTGGGAAACATGGACCGGCCATATTATCCACGCTTGCCAGCAGCAGGCTCAGAAAATTCTGCCCCTAGTTATTCAATTCACCAGAACACTGGCCGCAGCAGGGTTTAAGTGACGCCCATCCCAGCAGAACACTTGCCACGTTCCCCACTACTAATCTTCCAGGGTGGTACCTTAGGAATCCTAAGAACTTGTTAGAGGACTGATTGTTGTACTCCTGTGACACCCTGCAAGCCCCTTTGTATCCACAGCTATGATGGCAGCAAGCTGACCTTGCATAACTTCAGCCTAAGATTCTGCTGCAGAACTCAGGCTTTTGGTAGAAACTGTTTGTTCTGCAATGGAAGTGAGGTATCAGCCATTAGATGCTGCATCATGGTTGGATTCACAAGCGTGCTGATGTAATAGGCCACCGGTTCCATTCTGGAAAGGATGGGCTCCAATCTCTGTGCAAAACTCTATGCCAAGTTGATACTGGTCTCCTCTATGCTTCTTGATGTTCAGCACAGATTCTCAAGCAGTCTTTCCAATTAATAAAACATTTTGTTGTGTACACCCATGAGCCTTTTTGAAAGCCTGGCCCAACAAATTTTTATCTGTTCCCTGTGCAACAGAACTCTTGTGTAACCTCTCCCTCTGGCAAATTGGCACCTGCACCATCCTTGAGCCCTGCTCTGACTGCAGTGTACTTATGCCCAATGTCTCACCACATACAGATTCCATCTCTATGTTATTCCTCCAAGCTATGCCCAGTGTCAATATTTTATCTGGTGATTGCAAGTGTGAAATCAAGTGCCTGTTTATCTTCAGCATCACTGTCTTCTTGGTCTTCCTCCTATGTCTGGCCAGGTTGCACTTCTTGGGTTTCTGAAATGAAAGAAGCACAACAGTAAGGTTAGGTCTGTTTGGGTGATTCATGGTTGAATAATTGACTATGAGTTTAACTTCTGAGATGTGTGCGTGAGACTTGCAGCAGTGCTAAGTTTGTGAGTTTGAGATGAAGCATATGAATGTTAGGTTTGAGACTTGGCTGATAAGATTGTTGCTAGCTGAGTGATGGGGTTGGTGATTTCAGCAGTTTGAGACTAATGGTGCAATTAGTGACATATCAAAATGTATTCCCTGACCTTGATCACGTTTGAGTTCATTAAATATTTTGTGACACTTTATGCAGGTGCTTGGAGATGAACTCCTGGTACTGACCTTCATAGCTATCTGCTCCCACTGCCTTCTTGCTTTGTGTGGGGACATATCTCCTCCTTTCCATATCCTCCACTGAGACCTCCAGTGCAGCATCAGAAAATCTCAGTGCCTGTTCTCCCTCATGTTCTGCCCATCATTGTTCTCTCTTCCACAGGTTATACACAGCTCACAAAAGGCTTCCAATGCCTTCTTCTGCCAGAATGCACCACCCCTTTAAGGGGTGCAGGCTGATTTCAAGCAATGTAGGCTAGCCTAAATTGTGCTAGAAAGTAACATTTTTGGGCCCCTACTGATGAGTGCAGCCCGTTAACTGATAGATTTTCACTGGCTACAAATGGAAATCATGATTGTAAACAACACCAAACAGGCATGGGGTAACCACACACTATGATCTCGCATCCTTTATCAAGGCAATGAAATTTAGTCCCCAACATCTTAACTTCCTGATAAGAATTCACCACTTAAAATGAGCTTATTCGGGGGTAAATATTTACCTTTGGCATTGGGAGGCAATCTTTGGTAACTAGCCCAAGCTTCCATTAGTAGAAATAAAAATTGAATGGAGCTTTAAACAGGTGGTCAATGCACTACTCTCTTTTTTACTGTTCTGTGGTTAAAATTAAAATTTACCCCTAAGTATCAGCAACACAACTGAACAGCAACTGGCCAGTTCTATGCCAATTTTCCATTTCAGATTAGCAAAATTAAGGGAATTTCTGGAGAAAATTTTAGTGTAAGTTTCTGGTGAGATTGGTGTAGGAACAGCCATAAATTAAGGTGTGTTTTTTGTAATTGCAATCTAAGAAATTCCAGGCCCATAACATCACCGGATGCCTAGCAGAACCACAGAGAAGCTACAATAAGACCATACCGTAGGGACAAGAGCTTCTAGAAATTCAATGAGTTAATAATATTCCTGATTTGAGGAATGATAATTATGTCCATTGACTGTTATTAATTTGTTACAGGCAGTGACAAAAATATACAGCTTCTCAGCAAGGATACAATAGACAATTCATGTCACTCACACAATACTGTCTGGGATTCCAAAACAGACGCAAGTAAGTCACATTCCATGACACCATCAACATGTACAATCACACAAATAAAAGCAATGCTCAATAAAGTAAAAACTAGAGTTCATTTTCACCCCAAATCAAGTTCAAAAATGTCTTGGACTAATTTTTTACTCTTTGGCAATCAACAAACTCTAAATTCAGAATAATGCATTACTGTAATAGTATGCAAAATAAGTTTATAGCATTTAAACCACATCAAAAACACATTTATTAATCATCTGTACAACAATATACAATATAGCAATAGAGTTACCAGATTAATAAATAAGAATTAAAAATGACCCTTAACTTGCTAATTGGTATCTTAAATAAGCCCTGTGCAAAAATAATTCACTTAAGTTTATTCATGACTGGGTATGATTTTATTGTAATATTGTTACAAGATTACATATTTATTCTTCATCAGAGGAAAACACTAAGAAAGGTAGCTCAGCTTACTGAAGATTTGATCGATGGTATATGGTATATAAATAATCCCATCTCTTGAACGAGGCCACAAGCAAGATTTGGGGCCAAGTAAACATTTCTTGGCATTTTTTGAACTTCCAACTGCAATATCTCCATGCACAATGTTCTTTTTCTTGCTTTCCTCTAAGATAAGAAAAAAGTTCCAAATGCTAAAAATATAAAATATGCAATTTCACCCAAGTTTTGAAGCAGCACCAAGATGTTCTTGAGATTTCATAAATATATGTATGAAGTTTATCCAAACTTTTAGCCAAAACAATGGAAATCTGAGACACACTTTGGCCTATCCCTCCAAAATAGCAGGCATAATACATTCCATGACAAGACAGTTTGGCAGAGGTCAAATTGTAACATTCTGTTTTCTTTTAAAATGCAAAATAATGAATTGATAGAGTAAAATTTGTTCCAGGAAAATATTACAAGTCATCACATTCAAACTTGAAAATAAGCAGGAGAGAAAGTAACTTGCTTTCAAGTACCAAATTCTAAAGGCAATTCTTAGCTTGTTCCAGAGAGACATTATTCCCACTGTGAGTTGCCCCATTTACATTAGCAACTCCAGCTTTGAAGTATTACCGTATTTTGTTTTTATCAAAACAGCAACTCAACAAGACTTCTTCTATGGCACCTTCCAAATCCACGACCTCGACCACCTAGTAAAACAAGGACAGCAAATGCACGGGAACACTACCACCTGCAAGTTCCCCTCCAAGCCACACACCTTGGAACTATATTGCCATTCCTTCACTGTCATTAGGTCAAAATCCTGGAATTCCCTTCCTAACAGCACTACGGGTCTCCCTACACAATATGGACTGCAGCTGTTCAAGAAGTTGGCTCACCACCACCTTCTCAAGGGCAGTTAGGGATGACCAACAAATGCTGGCATACCCAGCGATGTCCACACATCATGAACAAATAAATAAAAATGAATTCAGAAAGTCTGAAGGACAGTCAGCATGGAATTGTTAAGGGAACGTTTTGTCTGACCAGCCTGATTGAATCTTTTGAGGTAACAAGCAGGGTTGATGAGAATAGTCTGTTTGATGCAGTCTGCATAGATTTTAGCAAGGCTTTTTACAAGGTTCCATATGGCAAACCAGTCAGAAGAGGAAAGGTTAATGGGATGCAATGTGGTAAGTTGGATCCAAAATGAGCTCAGTGGGAAGAAGCAAAATGTATTTTTGTGACCAAAAGGCTGTTTCTCGCTAGCGGTTGGTCGGGAGCAAACCTTGGCATGGGGGACATGAGGGTTCATAGGGGTTGGTAGGGAGAATACCTTGGCAAGGGGGGCATGAGGAGAAGCTTTTCAAGTTACCGTTTAAAAGGTCCCCTTATGCAGACTATGTTTCACGACACAACTGATTGAAAATGCAGCCCAACTAAATGAAAATTGCAGAGGACTTGGATATACCTATCCCCGCAATTGAGCTGACCAGTTCAGGATTGCAGGATGCAGGCACATGACCTGAACCAGCCCACACACCTTAAAAGGCATTCCCGAAAATTGGAAACACCGGAATAGGGTCAGGAATCCTGGAATCGCATGTTGGCTGCCATTTTTAAAGGGATCCCGAGTCATCCCGACGTGGTGAAAATCCAGCCCAATGGCCCTCTTCTGTGCCATAAAGTTCAATGTTTCTGTGATTCTATGATATCAGCTATCACTAGGGAATCCATTAATGCCACTAAGGAGCTGGAGACAAGAAAGGTGGCAATTTGGATCATGAAAACTCAGTACTAAATGGAAAAAAAAATCCCAAGAAGTAACAAACAGCCCTGAAATGGCATAATGCAATACCTATAAAATGCACATCATGGAAATAACCTCCATAAAAAAGGTAAAAGAGAGGGAGCTTAAAACAATCATGATCATGAGAGAAAATGTACTAGGAAAACTAATGGGATGAAAGGCTGACCTGATGGTCTGCATCCAAAGATCCTAAAGGAAGTGGCTTAAAGGAGATAGTGGATGTATTGGTTGTAATCTTCCAAACTTCCCTAAATTAGGGAAAGGTCCTAGTAAATTGGAAAACTGCAAAGGTAACAGCTCTGCTCAAGAAAGGAAAGAGACAGAAACCAGGGGCAGAATTTTACGTTCCGCGGGCAAGCGCGCACGCGACCCGAACAGGCAGAAAATCGCGCAAGATGACGTCGGATGAACATGCTGCTAACATTCGCACTAACACGATATTTTGCTTGGCGGGTGTGTGCAGCAGTCGGAAGAGCACCCGCAGACATTAAGCAGGCAATTAAGCCCATTGACGGCGCAATTATGCGTGATTTCTTGAGGCCCATCCACATTACAGGTGGTGGGCAGGTCAATCGGCTAGGCGGCCTTTACATTTTGGATGAAATCTCATCCAATGGTGGGATGAAGACTCCATTAGGATATAAAATAAAAAGAGATATTTGGAGGCAGCATTTTTATGAGGTATGCTTTCAGATGCTTGATTGTGCTTCATGGATATTTTTTGGAGCATTTTTGTGCTTTCTTTTATTATTTCGAGGTCTGCAGCTCCCTGAGGCAGCTGTCTTTCTTCAGGGAGCTCGGTGGAAGCGCTCACCCGCCAGCGGGAAATCGCAGTCGGGGGCACATTTCCCAACCATTCCCGGGCCCGCCGATCACGTGCACCCAATGAGCGCAAATGTCAGGCCCAGGAAACTATAGGCAGATAGCCTAAAATCTGTGATTGGGAAAATGCTCGAATCCATTATCAAGGAAGTAGTAGCAGAATACTTAGAAAGAAAATCATAATACAATCAGACAGAGTCAATGTGGTTTTGTGAAAGGGAAATTGTGTATGACAAATTTTTTAGAGTTCTTTGAAGATGTAACTAGCAGGGTGGATAAAGGGGAACCAGTAGTTTAATGTATTTGGACTTCCAAAAGGCATTCGATAAGGTGCCACATAAAAGATTACAGCACAAGATAAGAGCTCATGATGTTGGGGGTGATATATTAACATGGATAAAGGATTGGCAAACTAACAGGAAACAGAGTCAGGGAAAAATGCGTAATTTTCAGATTGGCAAACTGTAACTAGTGGAGTGCCAAAGTGAGCAGTGCTGGGGCCTCAACTATTTACAATATATATTAATGACTTGGATGAAGTTAAAGACTGCATTATAGCCAAATTTGCTGATGATGCAAAGTTAGGTAGGAATGCAAGTTGTGAGAAGGATACAAAGGGCGGGATTTTCCAGTCCTATCTGCTGCGGGAAATGTCGCAGCAAGGATGGAAAATTTGACAGACCAGCAAAAGTTCCATTGACTTCAGGTGGGAATTTCTGGTCCCTGCAGCAGGAGTATCTCGTGTTAGGGCAGGCTGGGATTTGTCCACTTTGCCATTACTTCATCGGGTCAAAGGTCTTGGCACCATATTTAAATGACACCTACACACATATTCATTCCCTGCAGCCCAGGGGTTGTTGACCCTTTGCAAAGAGACAAGTCCTCTGCCCCAAAGTTCAGTTGAGGACCGCCAGGAGGCCCTCTAGCCCCTGTGATGGGAGCTGGAAGTCCACCAGCCTCACCACACAGGCTTGGGAGGAGGTTGCCAGAGAGGCCTCTACCTCTACCTCCGCTGCGGATATCGGGGATGCACCTACATAGCGGCAAGGTTAGGAAAAGTAAAAGTACTGAGAGCACAAAAGTGGCACGGGTGTTCACTCACTGTATATGCTTTGCGCATCTGTAAATATTTTTTTTTTGAAAGTCTCAGAAAATGGCTCTTCTCTCTGATGCTATGTTCTGAGGTCATCCAAGTATAACAGATGCACCCACTGCCACTTCCCCCCACCACTGTCATTTATCTCCCATTGTGTCCCTCAGGTCTATGGTGCTTTCAATAACAGTTCAGTAAATCACCTTTAAACCCACGGAAGTGACATGAACAAAGCCAGTTGCTTTATAAACATGGTGGTTGGGGAATTCATGTGTAAGACTTGCATCAGAGAATCATATCATGTGGCCTCATGAATACAGATCTTACAGTTTTGCTTATTCTCCTGATGCTGCAGTACTGAAGTCTGTTCTGTGGATGTTATAAATTTTAAAGATGAGCCACGTTGGAGTCATTCCAACCGTGCATTTTTCAATGGCCTCCATGTAATGTCTGTTTGGGTGTGAGTTATAGTTTAAGCAATAATCAGGGACCTTGGCCGTTCATGGCGGCCTGCAGCGTGATGTCGTGACCGCATTTATGACTAAACATTTCCCCTATAATAGTTCCCATGCTCCACCTGTATGATGCAGAGCAATGGAACTAGCAAGTACTTGGTGACTCCTGAAATGTCTGCTAGACAGCCACGACAATGTGATTTTCTCGGCGTGTGTCTAGCCTCATGATGCCAACCTATTAACTGCGAGGATGCTGGTTTGCATCTGAAGGTCTGGCTAATGTGGCTTGACAGAATCCCTGTCAGCATGTCCCCAGTACAGTCGACATGCTTATCTGATCGTGACAGTGCCATCTGTGTCCTAGACTAACTTGTGTATATCTTAATCTGCTAGAAGGAAAATGTGAAGGCCTCTGATGGGATGACAGCAAAGTTTCAATGCATCTGCTGTATGGCCTTTACTATCAATGAAGTTGCTAAGTAATGCTTAAATGCAGTGTTGAAACTGACTGGGTCACCTCACTCCCAATGAAGTGCAGGGCGTGAACTTGGGAAGCTCCTGACAAAGATTGGGTCATGAGTGCTTGTCAATGATCAGACGATTGTGATGCTGAAGTTCTCTTTGTGCACACAAAGGTCACGTAACTCACAGGCTCGCATCCATGATTGACAGTGACTGATCACCGTATCCTAAAGAATGGTCTCATGCTGGGAATTCAATATGAGGATGAGACCAGAACATTATTCTTGCATGAGAGATGGCCTTTAGAGAGATGCCGCAGTCCAGATTCAGATTAGTCCTCTAATGGTCAAGTGAGAACCAGTGATTGATGATTGTCCTCCTTACAACGCTCCAGGCATAGTGCCATGAGTGCACTGCTGTTTGCAGTGCTATTTCTGCCTCTTGAAAGCTGCTGTAGGCAGTCAAATGTTGGCACAATGAGTGAAAGGACTGCACCATGTCTACTTGCTACACAGTGACCACTAGTGGAGTTTTCATCCCATTACAGACTGGCCACATGCTCTATCGGCCACCTAGCCTTCCAAGGATGAGGACATCATCAAACAAGATGATGACTACTCAGTCTAAGATTGATGTCCTTACCGTGCATCAAGGGAAAAGGTGAAATGGGTTTGTATGAGCTAGTCATCTTCATCACCCTGGAGGTTTGTTGCTATATGGTTCATACGGGCATATCTGCCGTGTCTGGTCCATGTAATGACCTCTTCCTCTGGGGCGTCAACATTCTCGCCCTCTTTGAGGTCATCCCTTTCGACATCCTCCTCATCGGAGGAGAAGTGCAGCTTCTCCAAATCTTCATGTAGCAACTCATCCCCTCTTTGGAGTGCCAGGCTGTGCAGCGATGATTTGGGAGACCCTATGGGGAGAAGACTGGAGAGCGCTGCCTGACCAGTCCAGACATCTGAAAGGCATCTTCAACATGTCAATGGTTTGCTCAATCAAGGAGCATGTTGCTGAATGAGCCTCTCCTCTGAAGCACTGTGTGACTGCCGAATGGGTGTCATTAGCTACGTCTTTTGGGGTAGCCTTTATCACCAATGAGCCAATCCTGAATGCACTGAAGACCTTCGAAGATCTGTGACACCTGCGAGTGACTCAAGCTGTAAGAATCATGCAAGCTCCCTGGGTATCTTGCACAGACTTGCACCATGTGCTTTTGGTAATCATACATCAGCTGCCTGTTGAAAGAGCGGAAGCCTTTTTGGTTGATGAATCGTAGTGGCTGCTGTCAGGGAGCTCTTAATAGCTCATGTGTGCAGTCCATGGCACCCTGCAAGTGTGGGAAATTGCCACAAATCCCACTACTCTGGCAGCCAACTGGCTTCATCCAGGAAAAAATTGACATAATTTTGTGCCTTATTCAATAGGGTGTTGATGACATCTCATATGCATTTATAAGCGGAGGATTGTGGTATTCAGCAGAGGTTCCCAGTGGAGCCCTGGAACAAGCCACTTACAAAAAAGTTGAATGCATCATGTTTAGGCCAATGGCAATGGATGGCCTCACAGTCCATGAGGCCTCAGATCTTCCTGAAGAATGTGGCAGATGTGAGCCATCACATCTCTTGACAAGCGAAGGTGTCGTCAGCACTGTCTCTCGTTCATCTGCAAATATGAAAGACATCTTCTGTGCACTCTGGGTCATGTCAAACACCTCCGTCGAATTTGTCTCTCCTCCTCAGCTTCTGGGTGTTCATGGGATCTCACTGACCCATGTTCCTCAGAGCCAGGCTCTTCCCTTTGCCCTGCCTAAAGGTGACAGGCCCTTCTTCTCCTTTTCAGTTACATGAATGCCATGAAGAAGGCAGTGTTGCCTCATTCTGAATGCCTCCTTGAGTCTGTGGAAAAATAGTTGTGGGACATGACTGAACCTTACCCTGCAATGATAACCTCCCTTGCCCGGCTCAGGAATCATTGCAAAGCTCTTGGATGACCTTTATTACAGACATTCCATCCCCAGATCCTCCCTTTTACCTGTAGCGTACGTTCTTAAGGATCAGTGGTAGCTGAGTTTCCCTCCCAACCCCCATGCCTCAAGCATGACAGCGCATTCATAAAGGGGGTTGGATCTGGATGAGTACAGCCAGGCACTATCAACCTCAGTCAGGGCTCTGTCAGGTTCCTGATGTCTTGACGCATGACATTTCTTCTTTGGGGACTGCTTATAGTCCCAGTAGTGGCCACTAATTGATTCTGGCACTGTTAAGACTACAGAGCTGCCAGCCAATCAGGTTGACCAGCAGCTTTCTAGGACGGGACGGAAGTCCCACTCTGAAACAATTAAGACTTCCCCCAGCGCAATATCAATGTGAGGCAGCTGGGTTTCAGTTGGGTGGGTGTCCATGGACTTTTCAGTTTAGATGTGGGGAATACGAACCCTGTAAAATCCAGCCCATGAACTCCATTAATCAGATGAAACATGACATTATACTCACTCAGAGGTCTGTTCTTTCCCTCCTTGCAGGAGTAGAGAGCACAGAGTACCATAGAGAGGCAGGGAACTGGTGTTGGCCCTCTAGCCATCTTGTAACTCAAGTGCAGAGGAGGAGGTGCTGGAGTTCAGCAGAATTCTGGCATGTCTGGCCACCAGAGCTGGGGAGACGGGGAGAGCTCCCAGCTATCTGGTGACACAATTAAATATTAGCCAACCACAAGTTAGTGGAACTCAGTCACTTTGATTCAATTTCAACAGCAACTGAAATTTAAACATTTTCATGGCGATAACTTGCTAAATTCTTACTTTAACATTTCTTTTATCTCCAAAAGTGCCCCCAGGTGCACAGCAAGAGCTGCTAGAGGCCATGGACTATGGTTCCTCAGAGGAGCTGAGTATACTGTCATGGGATCCATGCATGCAATTTACCAGCTCAGATACTTATGCTTTGGTGGGATCCCATGAACACGTAATTGGATTTTAATCTGGTAACTCACACCAGAAGACAGTGGCATGGTGGTAATATTACTAGACAAATAATCCTGAGGCCTCAATTAATGCTTCAGAGCTAGTAGAACTTAAAGTTAATTAATTAATAAATCTGGAATAAAATGTAATGGTAAAAATACATCTGGTTCATTATGCCCTTTAAGGAAAAATATCTGCCATCTTTTGTGTGAATCCAGACCAACGGCAATGTGGTTCACTCTTAACTGCCCACTGAAAGGGCCTAGCAAGCCACGCAGTTGTGCCAAAACTGGTACAAAAAATTCAAAAAATAATAAAACCTGATGGACCACCCAGCTTTGACCCAGGCACTGGAAACAACAAAGGCACACCCTGTCTTTTCACCCTGCAAAGTCCTCCTCACTTTCATCTGGACACTAATCCCAAAATTTGGAGAGCTGGTCTGCCTGACATAGTCATACTGGCTGAATAATAAATTATAGCCAAAGTCTCAGACTCCTCTCACTGGCAAGGCAGACTTATCAGAAGTAGCAGCACAGTGCTATACAGTCAAGAAAAAGTGGCCGTCAGACTCCTTAACATTTTTCCACACCCCATGAAGTCTCACAGCATCAGATCAAACATGAGCAACTATCACCTACTGCCTTCCCTCAGCTGATGCATCAGTACTCCTTCAGAATAAATCTAGCAGCTCAAATCTGGTTATCCATGAGGTGCTGTGGTCCATCAGCAGCAATAGAATTACATTCAACTATAATCTATAACCTCAAGGTCTGGCCTGAATAAGTGCAGCTCCAACAACATTCAAGAAGATTGACACCAACCAGAACAAAGCAACCCGCTTGATTGACACCGCATCCACAAACATTCACTCCCTCCACCACCAGCAAACAGTGGCTGCAGTGTATACCATCCAGAAAATGCACTGCAGAAACTCACCAAACCTCCCAAGGTAACACCTTCCAAATCCACGACCGCTATCAAATAGAAGGACAAGCGCAGCAGATACATGGGAAACACCACCACCTGGAAGTTCCCCTCCAAGCCAATCACCATCCTGACTTGGAAATATATCACCGTTCCTCCACTGTCACTGGGTCAAAATCCTGGAACTCCCTCCCTTACAGTACAGTGCATGTACCTACATCACAGGGCTACAGCCGTTCAAGAAGGCAGCTCACCACCACCTCCTCAAGGGCAATTAGGGATGGGCAATAAATGCTGGCCTAGCCAGCGACACCCATTTCCCATAAATGAATAAAAAAAATTTCCCCCACTCTACCATTACCATCAAGAAAGGGAATCAACCATGGATTAATGAGGAATGTAGGAGAGCATGCCAAGAGCAGCACCGGGCATACCAACAAATAAGGTGCCAACATGGTGAAACTACAACACAAGACTACATACATGCTAAACAGCAGAAGCAGCATCCAATCAACAGAGCAAAGAGATCTCACTCACCAATGAGTCAGATCAAAGCCCTGCAGACCTCTCAAATCCGTTCATGAACGGCAATGAAAAATTAACCGGAGGAGGCAGCTCCAGAATCATCCCCATCCTTAAAGAAGGCAGAGCTAGGCACATCAGTGTAAAAGTCAAGGCTGAAGCATTTACAAACACCAGCCTTCAGCCAATTTATTTCACTCCATGTGATATCAAGCAATAGCTGAATGCAATGGATACAGCAAAGACTATGGGCCCTGACGCCATGATAGTTGTAGTACTGAAGATCTGTGCTCCAGAACTAGCCATGCCCCATGTCAAGCTGTTCCAATACAGCTAAGCACTGGCATCCACCTGGAAATGTGAAAAACTGTCCAACAATGGCCTGGCCACAAAAAAAGGACAAATCCAATCCATCCAATTACCACCCTGCCAGTATACTGTCAATCATAAGCAAAGTGATGAAAAGTGTCATCAACACTTATCAAGCAGCATTTGCTCAGCAATAACCTGCTCTTGGATGCCCAGATTGGTTTCTGCCAGGGCTACTAAACTCCTGGCTTAATTACAGCCTTGGTCTGAGTCTGGACAAAAGATCTGAACTCCAGGGGTGAAGTCAGAATGATTGCCCTTGACATCAACATAGCATTTGACTCAGTCAAATTAAGGAGCCCTAGCAAAACTGAAGCCAATGGAAATCAGGGGGGAAACTCTGCCCTGGTTGAAATTCATACCTAGCACAAATGAAGATCATTGTGGTTGTTGGAGGCCAATCATATCAGCCCCAGGATATCAATGCAGGAATTCCTAAGGTGGTGTCTAAGGCCCAACCATCTTCAACCTTTCCTCCAACGCAAGTCAGAAGTGGGGATATTCACTGATGACTTCATCAATAACCTTCCTCCATCATAGGCCACAAGTACTGGGGGAAGTGGGATCTGTTTCATTGGGATGGTCTACACCTGAACCATGCTGGGGCTGGTGCCCCTGCGAGCCGTATAACTAGGGAAGTAGAGAGGGTTTTAAGCTGAATAGTAGAGGCAAGGGATCAAATTTGGGAAGATGTGGTAAACCAAAGAGTAGAGACAAGGTAAGAGAGAAAGGTGTTAACTTGGGAAATGATAAACAGACTGTGACAGGAAGGGACAAAGAGTACAAATCAAAGAGTAAATCAGCAGATAAGGTTAGACATTACAAAAATAATAAAAGGACAAAACTAAAGGCTCTGTATCTAAATACATGTAGCATTCGAAACAAAAGAGCTGAATTGATGGTGCAAATAGAAATAAATAAGTGTGATCTGATAGCCATCACAGAGTCATGGCTACTGGATGACACAGGTTAGGATCTGAATATTGAACACTATGTTACATTTAGGAAGGACAGAAAGCTAGGAAAAGGTGGAGGGGTGGCTCTGCTAATTAATGATGGTATCAGCACATTAGAGAAGGATGACCTAAGTTCAGGAAATCAGGATGTAGAAGCGATTTGGGTTGAGACCTGGTATTGAGATAAAGGTAAGAAGTCACTCGTGGGAGTGGAATACAGGCCCATAATTATAACTACATGGTAGGACAGAATGTAAAAAAAGAGATAATGGGAGCTTGTCAGAAAGATACAGCAATAGTCATGAAGAATTTTAATCTACAAGTAGACTGTAAAAATCAGATGGGCAAAGGTAGTGTAGATGAGGGGTTAATAAAATGCTTTTGGGATCGATTCATAGAACAGCACATTCTGGAGCCAACCAGAGAGCAGGCTATGCTAGACCTGGTATTGAGCAATAAGATAGGACTTCAGAGTGAAGTCACCCCTAGGTATCAGTGATCATAATATGATTGAATTTTACATTCATTTTGAGGGAGAAACAAGTGCATCCAATATCAATATTTTAAATTTAAATAAGGGCAATTATGAGGGCATGAAAACAAAGCTAGCTAAAGTGAACTGGCAAATGAGGTTAAGGGATATGCCAATAGAGCTTCAGTGACAGGCATTTAAAGGGATATTTCAGAATACATAGAATAGATACATTCCAATGAGAAAGAAAAATTCCAAAGGGAGGTCCCAACATCTGTGGTTAACTAAAAAAGTTAAGTTGATACAGCTATTTCTGGGATGTCACTTGTGTCCTCTATAATGAAGACTGAAGCAAAATACCTGTTTAATTCATCCAGCACCTCCCTACTTTCCATCATCTATTCTCCAGACGCACTTTCTATAGGACCAACACTCACTTTGTTAACTTTTCTTACTTAAATATAGGAACTCTTACTAACCATCTTTATACTACTAGCTAGTTTTCTCTCGTACTCTAATTTTTCCCTCCTTATCAATCTTAAGTATCAAACTTAAAGAAAAAGCATATAATTACATAAAGATGGGTGGCAGGTCAGAAGTTTGGAAAGAATATAAAGAATGGCAAAGAGTGACAAATAAGATTGATAAGGAGGGAAAAATTAGAGTACGAGAGAAAACTAGCTAGTAGTATAAAGATGGTTAGTAAGAGTTCCTATATTTAAGTAAGAAAAGTTAACAAAGTGAGTGTTGGTCCTATAGAAAGTGCGTCTGGAGAATAGATGATGGAAAGTAGGGAGGTGCTGGATGAATTAAACAGGTATTTTGCTTCGGTCTTCATTATAGAGGACACAAGTGACATCCCAGAAATAGCTGTAAATTAGGAAATAGAAGGGAGAGGGGAACTCAGGAAAATTACAATCACCAAGGAAGTGGTATTAAGCAAATTGTTGAGGTTGCGGGCTGACAAATCCCCATGTCTTGATGGACCTCACCCTAAGGTCTTGAAAGAAGTGGCTAATGAGATGGTTGACACATTGGTTTTAATTTTCCAAAATTCCCTAGATTCGGGGATGGTTCCATTAAATTGGAAAATAGCAAATGTAACTTCTTTATACAAAAAGGAGGGAGACAGAACTACAGGCCAGTTAGCCTTACATCTACCATTGGGTAAATGCTGGAAGCTATTATTAAAAATGCTACAGCAGGGCAATTAGAAAAATTCAAGGCAATGAGGCAGAGTCAACATGGTTTTGTGAAACGGATATCATGTTTAACCAATTTATTGGTTAAAATTGTTCATTTCGGAAGGAAGAATAAAAAGAATCTTATCTAAATGACAAGAGATTGCAGAGCTCTGAGAGTCAGAAGGATCTGGTGTCCTAATGCATGAGTTATAAATGCTAGAATGCAGATACAGCAAGTAATTAGGAAAGCTAATAGAATGTTAACATTTATAGTGAGGGGAATAGGTTACAAAAGTAGGGGGGTTATGCTTCAGTTGTACAGACCACTGGTGAGACCACATCTGGAGTATTTTGTACAGTACTAGGCTCCTTATTTAAGGAAATATGTAAATGCATTAGAAGCAGTTCAGAGAAGGTTTACTAGGCTATTACCAGGAATGAGCGAGTTGTCTTATGAGGAAATGTTGGACAGGTTAGGCTTGTATCCACTGGAGTTTAGAAGAGTAAGAGGTGGTTTGATTGAAAACTTTAAGATCCTGAGGGGTCTTGACTGGGCGGATGTGGAGAGGATGTTTCCTCTTGGGGGAGAATCTAAAACTAGGGGTCACTGTTTGAAAATAAGGGGTCGCTCATTGAAGACAGAGATGAGGAGAATTTTTTTCTCTCAGAGGGTCGTGAGTCTTTGGAATTCTTTTCCTGAAAAGGCAGTGGAAGCAGTGTCTTTGAATATTTTTAAGGCAGAGCTAGATAAGTTCTTGATTAACAAGAGGATAAAAGGTTATCAAGGATAGGCAGGAATGAGGGGTTGAAGTTACTATCAGATCAGCCCATGCTCTTACCGAATAGTGGAGCAGGCTCGAGGGGCCTACTCCTACTCCTAATTCGTATGTTCATACGCAAGGCCAGAAGTGGTAATGTTTACTAATGATTGATGATGAGTGCTCAATACCATTCCCAATTCCTCAAATTTTGATGCATTCTGTGCCTGCATGCAGCAAGACCTGGGCAGTATTCAAGCTTGGGTTGATAAGTGAAAAGTAAGGTTTGTGCTACACAAGTGACAGACAATGACCATCTCCAAAAAGAGACAATCTAACCCCTTGACATGCAACATCACCACTGCAGAATCCCCCCGCCATCAACATCATCATTCATCAGAGATTTAAACTGAACATAAATACTCTGGCTACTAGAGCAGGTCAGAGGCTGTGAATTCTGTGGCAAGTGACTTACCTCTTGACTTCCAAAAGCCTGTCCACCATCTACAAGGCACAAGTCCAGAGTGTGATGGAATACTCTCCACTTATCTGGGTGAGTGTAGTCCAACACCACTCAAGAAGTCTTTCACTGTCCAGGAAAAAGCAGTCCTCTTGATCAGCACTCCATCAACCATTTTGAACATTCATTCCATCCACCACCAGAACACAGTGGCAGCAGTGTGTATCATCCACAAAATACACTGCACCAACTCACCAAGGCTCCTTTGACAACATTTTTCAAATCGGTGACCTCTGCCACAAAAAAGGGCAAGGCCAGAAAATCCATAGGATCACCACCACCTCCAAATTCCCCTCCAAACACACTATCCTGCCGAGGAGCTATATCGCTGCTTCTCACCGTTGCTGAGTCAAAACCTGAAACTCCTTTCCAAACAGCACTTTGGTGTATTTACATTAGATACATACGAATGTACAAATTAGGGGCAGGAATAGCCACTTGGCCCCATGAGCCTGCTTCACCATTCAATAAGGTCATGGCTGATCTGATTTTAACCTCACATTCCTGCCAACCGCTGATAACCTATCCTTGCTTAGCAAGATCTATCTATCTCTGTCTTCAAGATATTGAAAGGCGCTGCCTCAACTACCTTTAAAGGAAGAGAATTCCAAAGTCTCACAACTCTCAGAGAAAAATCTTTTCCTCATCTCTGCCCTAAATGGGTGATCCCTTATTTTGAAATAGTGATCCTGATGTCTAGATTTTCCACAATAGGAAACATATTTTCCACATTCATCCTGTCAAGTCCTCTCAGGATCTTATAAGTTTCAATCAAGTCGACTCTTAATCTTCTAAATTACAGCTGATATGAGTTAAACCTGCCTAGCCTTTCCTCATAAGTTAACACACTAATTCCAGGTATTGGTCTAGTAAACTTTCTTTGAACTGCTTCTAAAGCATTTACATCTTTCCCTAAATAAGGAGAAAAATACTGTACACAGTACTCCAGGTGTGCACTCACCAATTCTCGTTATCTTGACTCCCTTCTCTCTCCCCTTGTCCAGTCCCTTCCCACCTACATCCGTGATTCCTCTGACACCTTACGTCACATTAACAATTTCCAGTTCCCTGGCCCCAACCGCTTCCTCTTCACCATGGACGTCCAATCCCTCTACACCTCCATCCCCCACCAGGATGGTCTGAGGGCCCTTAGCTTCTTCCTCAAACAGAGGCCCGAACAATCCCCATCCACCACTACTCTCCTCCGTCTGGCTGAACTTGTTCCAACACTGAACAATTTCTCCTTCAACTCCTCTCAGTTCCAACAAATAAAAGGTGTGGCTATGGGTACCCGCATGGGCCCAAGCTATGCCTGTCTCTTTATGGGGTATGTGGAACATTCCTTGTTCCAGTCCTACTCCGGCCCCCTTCCACAACTCTTTCTCCGGTACATCGATGATTACTTCGGTGCTGCTTCATGCTCTCGTCAGGACTTGGAAAAATTTATTAATTTTGCTTCCAATCTCCACCCCTCCATCGTTTTCACGTGGTCCATCTCTGACACTTCCCTTCCCTTCCTTGACCTCTCTGTCTCAATCTCTGGTGATAGACTGTCCACCAATATCCATTACAAACCCACTGACTCCCACAGCTACCACGACATCCCGTTTCCTGTAAGGACTCCATCCCATTCTCTCAGTTCCTTCGCCTCCGTCGCATCTGTTCCGATGATGCTACCTTCAAAAACAGTTCCTCTGACATGTCCTCCTTCTTCCTTAACCGAGGTTTTCCACCCACGGTCGTTGACAGGGCCCTCAACCATGTCCGGCCCATTTCCCGCGCATCCACCCTCACGCCTTCTCCTCCCTCCCAGAAACATGATAGGGTCCCCCTTGTCCTCACTTATCACCCCACTAGCCTCCGCATTCAAAGGATCATCCTCCGCCATTTCTGCCAACTCCAGCATGATGCCACCACCAAACACATCTTCCCTTCACACCCCTGGTGGCATTCCGTAGGGATTGTTCCCTCCGGGACACCCTGGTCCACTCCTCCATCACCCCCTACTCCTCAACCCCCACCTATGGCACCACCTCATGCCCATGCAAAAGATGTAACACCTGCCCCTTCACTTTCTCTCTCCTCACCATCCAAGGGCCCAAACACTCCTTTCAAGTGAAGCAGCATTTCACTTGCATTTCCCCCAACTTAGTCTACTGCATTCGTTGCTCCCAATGTGGTCTCCTCTACATTGGAGAGATCAAACGTAAACTGGGCGACTGCTTTGCAAAACACCTGCGGTCTCTCCGCAAGAATGACCCAAACCTCCCTGTCGCTTGCCATTTTAACACTCCACCCTGCTCTCTTGCCCACATGTCTGTCCTTGGCTTGCTGCATTGTTCCAGTGAAGCCCAACGCAAACTGGAGGAACAACAACTCATCTTCCAACTTTACAGCCTTCCAGACTGAATATTGAATTCAACAACTTTAGGTCTTGAACTCCCTCCTCCATCCCCACCCCCTTTCTGTTTACCCCTTCCTTTTGTTTTTTTTCCAATAAATTATATAGATTTTTCTTTTCCCACCTATTTCCATTATTTTTAAATATTTTTAAATCTTTTATGCTCCCCCCACCCCCACTAGAGCTATACCTTGAGTGCCCTACCATCCATTCTTAATTAGCACATTTGTTTAGATAATATCACCAACTTTAACACCTATGTGTTCTTTTGTTCTGTTGTTTGTGACATCTTTTGATGATCTGCTTCTATCACTGCTTGTTTGTCCCTACAACCACACCAACCCCCTCCACTTCTCTTTCTCTCTCTCTCTCCCCACCACCACCCCCCTCCCCCCCTCCGCCCCCCACACACCTTAAACCAGCTTATATTTCAACTCTTTCTTGGACTCACTCAAATTCTGTCGAAGGGTCATGAAGACTCGAAACGTCAACTCTTTTCTTCTCCGCCAATGCTGCCAGAACTGCTGAGTTCTTCCAGGTAATTCTGTTTTTGTTTTGGATTTCCAGCATTCGCAGTTTTTTTGTTTTTATCCCTGTACAACTGAAGCATAACCTCCCCACTCTTGTATTTAATTCCCCTTGCAGTGAAGATAACATCCTATTAGCTTTGCTAATTACTTGCTGCACCTGCTTCCTAACGTTTTTGCAATTCATGCACCAGAACATCCAGATCCTTCTGGACTTCAACAGTTCAGAACGATGGCTCACCACCACCTTCACAAGGGCATTCCTCCTTTTAGTATTCCTTCACCTTTCCTTCATTCTCTAAATCATCTGAGGTGGACCTGATCTATTTGCCTTGTTCCGACTACAGGTCCAATCTTCACTGCTGTGCAATGTTGTTGCAGAATGCAGAAAACTGCAACCAATCTGTAGATTCTGAGATACTGAAAGGCATAGCTAGGCACTTGAATCATATCTTCTGCAAGCTGATGGTTTGTTCGGTCACACATTTGGTGGCCCTCGAGCATTCATTGTAGTACTGCTGTGCTTCACATCTGACAGATGTGATTGGCCAGCTTTAAAGTGAGCCTCTAATCAGACATCCCTTAAGTACGCTTGAAGCTCTGAAGATATCAGGGAGCTTGGACTACCACGGGACAAAAAACATCACGGCAGCTCCCTGGGAATTTGCACACACATGCAGAAATATCCTTTTGTGGTTGCAAATCAAGCTGTACATTGATTAAATGGAATCCCTTGCGGCTGACAGATACTCCTTAGTGATCTTGGAGTCATACCTAGGACAAAGGAAGACGGTTGTGGTTATTGGAGGTCAATCATCTCAGTCTGGGGACACCGCTGCATGACTCCTTCACAGGAGTGGCCTAGGCCAAACCATCTACAGCTGTTTCATCAATGACTTTCCCACCATCATAAGGTCAGAAGTGGGGTGTTTGCAGATGACTGCACAATATTCTGCACATTCGTGACTCCTCAAATACTGAAGCAGTCTGTGTCCATATGCAGCAAGACCTGTGACAGTATTCAGGTTTGGGCTGATAAGTGGCAAGTAACATTCATGCCACACAAGTGGCAGGCAACGACCATCTCCAACAAGAGAAAATCTAACTAGCTCCCCTTGTCATTCAATGACATCACCCTTGCTAAATCCACCACTATCAACATCCTGACCAGAAACTGAACTGGACTAATCATATAAATACTACGATGACAAGATCAAATCCGAGGCTGGGAATTCTGCAGGGAGTAATTCACCTCCTGTCTCCCCAAAACCTGTCCACCATCTACAAGGCACAAGGCAAGACTATAATGGAATACTCTTCACTTGCCTGGATGAGTGGAGCTCCAACAACATTCAAGAAGCTCGACACCATCCAGGACAAAGCAGCCCATCCACCATGTTCAACATCCACTCCTTCCACCACCGACACAAAGTGGCAGCGGTATGTACTATCTACAAGATGCACTGCAGAAACTCACCAAGTCTCCTTCAACAGCACCTTCCAAACCCATGACCTCTACCACCTAGAAGGACAAGGGCAGCAGATGCGTGGCTACACCACCACCTGCAGGTTCCCCACTAAGCTACACACCACCCTGACTTGGAACTATATTGCCATTCCTTCACTGTCCTTTGGAAGTACAGCTTAAGAGTGAAGAATCAACAGAACCTGCAAGGGTGAACCAAATCTTTTAAAATTTAGGCTGGATCAAGTCCTGAGAACTCTTAAGTAATTCAATGCCATATGTGCAGTTAGAAAGAAACCCATCGCTAAAAACCAAACTCTGAGTCGGAGCCTCAACACATGGCCTCTGAGCTTGTCAGAGAAAGAGAGAGAAAAAACTTAAATATTTTGGGAATGTCATGACTGAACAGCCCAAAAAAAATGCAAGCATAAGCTCGAATTCAACCGTTTCGTTACTCAGCAAAGTAAACTGCAGAACAAAAGAAGTCGGCAGGCAGTCGATCCAGGTAGCCATTTTTTAAAAAACTTTTTCCATGGAGCATACCATCATTATTTTGCAGAGCTCGCCAAAACCAGTAAGCATAGGAAATCCCTTTTCCTCCAAATGAACAGCAACACCATCCTGAAAATCAGAAAGCACTTAAAGCTGAACATAGACTAATTATGAAATTGGGAACTTTAGTGAAAAGATTCTTTAAGATACAGCATCACCCCAGGTTTAAATAAAAAGTCAGAAGAAAAGCAGGTGAACATGATTGTTTATTTGATAGGCCTGGTTGTAGACAACATCTTTGTAAGACAGGGAATTAATCGCAAAAATCGAGGAAGTATGGAAATCTTTCAACACGTATTTCAACTTCAGAAGCAATAAAATATTAGAAAGAGCTTAATTCAATAGGAGTGTCCAACTGCTAGGGACAGCAGTCAATTCATTCATTAAAGATTTGTACAGGATGACAGAAGGTTGTAAATATGGAGATTTAAAGTCTAGACTCATCAGAGACAGAATAGTGGTAGGAGTAACAGACAATGCACTCTCTGATCTCCTACAAGCAAAGGAAGATTTAAACCTGGAAAAGGTAATCCAGATAGTTTGACAGTCAGAACTCAGTGAGAAACACAGGACAATCTTAAGGGGATGGAATAAAACATGGAGCAGAGGCCAACCCTCAGTCAAGCTTGTCAGGCCACAAAGACACATGGACAATCTAAGGCCAGAATTTTCCATGCTTGTTGGTGGCAGGCGTGATAGGTGGCGTTAGTGTACAATATGGTGCGATCAGTTCCACGATGGCAGGAAGTCAGGTTGCGATTGTCCACTCAGTCCCCCTACGGCGGACCTCATTTCCCGCCATCAGTCATCGGGAACCTCATTGTAATACATCAGCATTATTAGGCCATCCCGCCAGGCTCTTGCACCCCCGCTAGATCATCCATCCACGTCGGCAAATAAGCACGCCAAAGTGTTTCACAATGCACAGAGGCAATGTGCACTTGGCGGACTGCACTTTGGGTGAACTGGGGATGAGTGCGTGGCATCATTCTGCAGAGCTCGCCAGGACCACCTGTTGCTTTGCAGGCTTCAGGGGTTGAGGTTAAGTGCCGCCCTGCCTCAGAGGCTACTTTTGAGGGTGAGGGGGAACTGGGGTGGACAACTGCAGCCTTGCCGTTGAAGCGACTGGTGGTTAAGGGCAGCCCTGCCTCTTGAGGCGACTGATGGCAGGAGGGGCAAGGGCAGCCCTCACATTGAATACAGTGCACAAGCATTTGGAGTGAGGAGGTAGATTGGGCAAGGGAAGTGGCCAGGCATTAGGGAAACCTGTAGAAAGTGACCATTCCTCTGCAACTGAGACAGTTCAGACACAGCCACATTGATATGATTGGGGTTGGGCTCCTAGCTTATCTGTCCACTCAAGCAATGCAGGGGCATCAAAATGCCACCAAGTTTTTCAAAACTCCCCTGGAGTGGACTGCAGAGCAGTTGGACTGCACATGTTGTACAATCTCCCTGCTAAAGCTGGCCATGTAGCAGTCACTGCTGGAGGCATTCACAGTCCCTTACAATGTCAGCATGCTGATTTGGGCCAGCCTCCCTCATGGTTCAAGCTAACAGGGCAGCCATGCAGCGCACTAATCTATGGCCATCCAAGTGTTGGCCAGCACTCTCCACGAAACGTTAAGGGGCCGTCACACTTAACTAGGACAGGTTCTTAGCACACCCATGCTAACTACATGTCTCTCTCTCTTTCATCCTGCAGGAGTAGTACATCAGGACCATGGAGCCTGGTGAACTAGCTACATGCCTGATGGCCTACATAGCACGAAGAAGATGAAGAAGGGAGTGACTAAGGCTCCAGGCTGTGTAGAGTCAGGAGCAGCAGCCTCAGGAAGAAGGGGCAGCTGGGGCTTCTGCACAAGCCGTCCAAGAGCCACAGCAAGCCGTTGCAGGCTGGCACCTAGCGACACCCAGGGTCTTAGACACTGCCTTTCATTTCTACAGATGACCGAGAACCAGTGTCATCGAAGACTGCGCATGTCTAGGGCACTGGTCACCCATATCTGTCAGTTACTGCAGGACTTGGTGCCACGGAGACATGGAGGGCATCCACTGCCTGTGAAAGTGACCGCAGTGCTCAATTTCTATGCCAGTGGCACTTTTCAGGGCTCCACAGGTTACCTCTGTGGAATCTCTCAAGCCTCCACCAACAAATGCATCCATGATATCACAGATGCCATCTTTGTGAGGGCGCACGACTTTGTACGGGACCAAGACAGCCAGGTTGCAAGAGCGATTGGATTCGCCCAGATCTCGTGTTTCCCATAGGTGCAGTGTGCGATTGACTGCACTCATGTGACGCTCAGAGCTCAGTCGCAACACACAGTGCACCACATCACCCACAAGGTCTTCCATTTGCTGAATGTGCATCTGGTGTGCAACCATCAGAAACGCATCCTGCAGGGTTTCCAGGGAGTGTGCACGACACTTACATCCTCAGTCGGTAACAGATCCCTGGAGTTCTTCCAGGGGCCACAGAAGCTGCAGGGATGGCTCCTCGGGGACAAGGGGTATCTGCAGAGGCTGTGACTGATGACACCCATGCAGCAGCCTCAGGCTGCAGCAGAACGATGGTATAATGAAGCTCATTATGCAGCTCGCACCTTGGTGGAGCAGACCATCGGGATGCTGAAGATGAGGTTCCGGTGCATGGACCGGTCTGGTGAAACCCTGCAATACAGTCAGCAGAGGGTGTGAAGCATCATCATCATCTACTGTGCTCTTTACAACCTGGTGCTCCAATGAGGAGACGAGCTGGTTGAGGAGGAAGAGATGGAGGAAATGCACGTCTCCTCTGATAAGGAGGGCGCCGATGAGGATGAGGCTGAGGAGATCCTCAGATGGGACGATGATGAGGATGAGGCCCTTGCACTGGCTAGACGAGGGAGGCGCGCTTGGGGGGCTCTCATAGCTGCTAGATTTGTGGAGGATGATGATGACATGCAGTAAGGTGACCACATAGTTCCTCACATCGCATTTGTGAACATTTGACTCCAGTCTGGATAATGGCAGCGCGAAGGCCCTCTGTGAGAATGCTCCTGTCATGGAGAGGTGGTGAAGGCCCTAACATCACTCGATTGCAGGAGGATAATGACAACATTCCATAAGTCTTCATACAGCCTCTGAGGATGTCTGGCTCCTGTCTGGCCAAGGGCAGCTCGCTTGTGCTCCGTGATCAGGGTCATATCATAGATATACAGCCATGAAACTTTAGAAGCAGCTGATGCTTTGTCTGTCTTCAGCACCTAGCCCTTCAGGAGCTGGAGCACAGCATCAGTGGTGACAGATGCTGAAGAGATGGAGGTTAGTCCCTCCTCAAAGATGCTGAGAGAATCGAGCACCGAGAGAATGAAAGAATCTGTGATGCCTGTCCACTACATTCTGGCAGCAATGGCAAGTACCGCTGAGGTGCAGGCATCAGTAACGTCTCCAGGGAGTGCAAGGCCGAACCATCACTTTGGTCTGAAGGCCACACAGTGCACAGGGAAGAGGCCCTGGACTGAAATTCCTTTATCTTGTGCATAAAGGTTTCATGTCTGAGTGACAAGAACATTGCTCATCAGAACAAGGAGCCATAGGCAGGGAGACATTCTTAGGAGTTCATCGATAATAGTGAACAGTATGTACAAGTGATTAACACCCATGCCCAGGCTGTGCAACTAATTCTCCTTAAATGTCCTAACCTGCCTTGGTGCTCCCTGGACATCCATAGCGGAGGTGGAGGCAGCCTGTTGACTGTGATGCCCTGTCTGCGATGACATTGGTGGGTGTCCTCTGGAGCACAGAGACTTGGAGGGTCCCGGCCCGCTTTAGGATCCTGCTGTGTGGCAGTGGCACCCTTCTCGGCCTGTGGAGCTAGGGCTGCTGAGATCACAGGGAGTCGGATGGACCGGTCACTCTCAGAGTCACCTGGATGGATGGGCCCGAAGTATGCACTGCGGATCCTCCTCCTTATGGGTGCCTGGGAGCCCCAGGCTGACTCCTTGAGGAGCAGGGGTAGCTGGAGTGAGATCAAGCTGCCCAGCATGCCTCTTGCATACACACTGTTGGAGCCCTACAATGCTTCAGCAGTGGAGCTGAGCCCGCGCAGCGGTGACGACCTGGACCAAGGTCTCCATGGCGGCTGCCATACTACCAATGTTGGCCTTGGTGCATTGACATGCCAGCGCTATCATCTCAGCCTGAAGACGGAGAGACTCCTCCATCATGCCTTGCAATCTGAGGAGTGCAACAGGCATCCCTTCCTGATATTCCCGTGCTTGCCTTTGCAGCTCCAGCAACTGTGATATGACTGAGTCCAGAGGTTCATCATCTGACCCAAGCTCAGCAAATGTCTGGCCTCCAGCAGTCCTTCAAGTTGCAGACATCTGGGAAGTCCCTGCCGCTGCCACTGATGGATCAGACAGTGCAGATGTGCCCACCAGGTTGTGATCCCAGGGCTACTCTAAAGCTAGTTTCCACCGAGGTATGTGTCACTGCGCTGGTGGAGGGTATGGGTGAGTGCCACAACGGAACTTCAGGGTGGGTGCCTTCAGATTCCTCTTCAGAGGTTTGTTTGGGGCTTGATTAGAGGCCCTGGGTCATGGACTCTGTCAGCTGTTTGGCAGATGTGCCTGTGAAAGCAAGGAGAGGTAATTAGTGCATGGCAGTGGCCTGTGAAAGAGGATACATCACTGAAGGCATGGCTGTCTGATGGATGTTTCACTACAGGATCCTCACCTAGTGGAGCAGCGCCGAACTCACCATCAGCTCAGGACTGGTCCAGATCCTCACCAATCAGTTGGATGGCTTGTTTTCAAAGTCCGTGAAGACCTTGATTTCAGGCATTCCGCCACTGGTCTGCAACCTCTCTCTCTTGTTGTGTACCAGCTTGTCCTGCATGGGTAAAGATGGAGAAAGTGTAAGCAGGACACCTGCCAGGCCAGATGATAAATGTGCCTGGCCTGTGCAGGTGGTGAGTGGTCCTATGGACAGGATGAGGACAATGATGGTGAGCATGACAGTGAATGGTGATGTCCCTTGAACTGGCAGTGAGTGAGGGCCTTGTGGATATGTGCTGGGTCTGTAAGTGTGTGCATTGAGAGTGATGAAAAGAGTGACTTACCCTGGTGGAACGGAGATCATCATTCATCCTCTTGTGGCACTGGGCGCCTGTCCTCTTCTGAAGAGCGTTGGCACTGACCACTGCTGCCACTGCCTCCCAAGCCAGATTGGTCACATTGCTGCCCATCCAGTGGCTAGAGCAGAAATACAGGGAATCCCAGCAGGCCTCCATGGCATCTAGCAGCTCGAAGGACCCGTCATTAAACCAGGGAGCTGCAGTCTTCTTGCCTTTGAGGACCATGTCTCCCCGGCAGCAATGAACTGGAAGCAATGAGCTCTGTGCTTGTGGCTGACCTTTGACCATGGCGCCTAGCGTGATGCAACGGAGGGGTGATGGTGAGCAGGCGAATGCGGAGCTTGCCCACAATGGAAACGGCATGTTTCCCAGGAGTGCATAAATAATGAGGGGTTCGGGACGGTGTGAAAACCCGCCATTGCCATCAGTAGGCAGCACGCCGTTTTACCTGCCCACTACTGCACTTTGTGCAAATTTGGGAAAATTCCACAAGTCAGGGAAAGTAATTCCTGATAAAAAATAAAAAAACTGCGGATACTGGAAATCCAAAACAAAAACAGAATTACCTGGAAAAACTCAGCAGGACTGGCAGCATCAGCGGAGAAGAAAAGAGTTGATGTTTCGAGTCCTCATGACCCTTCAACAGAACTAGGTGAATCCAAGGAAGGGGTGAAATATAAGCTGGTGTTGGGGGGGAAAGAAGTGGAGGTGGGTGGTGTGGATGTAGGGACAAACAAGCAGTGAAAGAAGCAGATCATCAAAAGATGTCACAAACAACAGAACAAAAGAACACATAGGTGTTGAAGTTGGTGATATTATCTAAACGAATGTGCTAATTAAAAATGAATGGTAGGGCACTCAAGGTATAGCTCTAGTGGGGGTGAGGGGAGCATAAAAGATTTAAAAATATTTAAAAATAATGGAAATAGGTGGGAAAAGAAAAATCTATATAATTTATTGGAAAAAACAAAAAGAAGTGAGAAGAAACAGAAAGGGGGTGTGGATGGAGGAGGGAGTTCAAGACCTAAAGTTGTTGAATTCAATATTCAGTCCGGAATGCTGTAAAGTGCCTAGTCGGAAGATGAGGTGTTGTTCCTCCAGTTTGCATTGGGACTCACTGGAACAATGCAGCAAGCCAAGGACAGACATGTGGGCAAGAGAGCAGGGTGGAGGGTTAAAATGGCAAGCGACAGGGAGGTTTGGGTCATTCTTGCGGACAGACCGCAGGTGTTCTGCAAAGCAGTCACCCAGTTTACATTTGGTCTCTCCAATGTAGAGGAGACCACATTGGGAACAATGAATGCAGTAGACTAAGTTGGGGGAAATGCAAGTGAAATGCTGCTTCACTTGAAAGGAGTGTTTGGGCCCTTGGATGGCGAGGAGAGAGGAAGTGAAGGGGCAGGTGTTACATCTTTTGCGTGGGCATGGGGTGGTGCCATAGGTGGGGGTTGAGGAGTAGGGGGTGATGTTGGAGTGGACCAGGGTGTCCCGGAGGGAACAATCCCTACGGAATGCCACCAGGGGGGGTGAAGGGAAGATGTGTATGGTGGTGGCATCATGCTGGAGTTGGCAGAAATGGCGGAGGATGATCCTTTGAATGCGGAGGCTGGTGGGGTGATAAGTGAGGACAAGGGGGACCCTATCATGTTTCTGGGAGGGAGGAGAAGGCGTGAGGGTGGATGCGCGGGAAATGGGCCGGACATGGCTGAGGGCCCTGTCAACGACCGTGGGTGGAAAACCTCGGTTAAGGAAGAAGGAGGACATGTCAGAGGAACTGTTTTTGAAGGTAGCATCATCGGAACAGATGCGATGGAGGCGAAGGAACTGAGAGAATGGGATGGAGTCCTTACAGGAAGCGGGGTGTGAGGAGCAGTAGTTGAGGTAGCTGTGGGAGTCGGTAGGCTTGTAATGGATATTGGTGGACAGTCTATCACCAGAGATTGAGACACAGAGGTCAAGGAAGGGAAGGGAAGTGTCAGAGATGGACCACGTGAAAATGATGGAGGGGTGGAGATTGGAAGCAAAACTATTAAATTTTTCCAAGTCCTGACGAGAGCATGAAGCAGCACCGAAGTAATCATCGATGTACCGGAGAAAGAGTTGTGGAAGGGGGCCGGAGTACCCCATGAAGAGACAGGCATAGCTGGGGCCTATGCGGGTACCCATAGCCACACCTTTTATTTGGAGGAAGTGAGAGGAGTTGAAGGAGAAATTGTTCAGTGTGAGACCAAGTTCAGCCAGACAGAGGAGTAATGGTGGATGGGGATTGTTCAGGCCTCTGTTCGAGGAAGAAGCTAAGGGCCTCAGACCATCCTGGTGGGGGATGGAGGTGTAGAGGGATTGGACGTCCATGGTGAAGAGGAAGTGGTTCAGGCCAGGGAACTGGAAATTGTTAATGTGACGTAAGGTGTCAGAGGAATCACGGATGTAGGTGGGAAGGGACTGGACAAGGGGAGAGAGAAGGGAGTCAAGATAACGAGAAATGAGTTCCGTGGGGCAGGAGCAAGCTGACACGATTGGTCTACCGGGACAGTTCTGTTTGTGGATTTTGGATAGGAGGTAGAAGCGGGCCGTCCCAGGTTGGGCGACTATCAGGTTGGAAGCTGTGGGAGGAAGATCCCCAGAGGAGATGAGGTCAGTGACAGTCCTGGAAACAATGGCTTGATGTTCAGTGGTGGGGTCATGGTCCAGGGAGAGGTAGGAGGAAGTGTCTGCGAGTTGACGCTCAGCCTCCGCGAGGTGGCGGTCAGTGCGCCAGACAACAGCACCACCCTTGTCAGCGGGTTTGATGACAATGTCAGGGTTGGACCTGAGAGAATGGAGTGCAGTAAGTTGAGAGAGAGAGAGATTAGAATGGGCGAGAGGAGCAGAGAAATTGAGACGATTAATGTCGCGCCAACAGTTCTCACTGAAAAGATCAAGAGAAGGTAAGAATTCAGAGGGAGGGGTCCAGGTGGAGGGAGAATATTGGAGGTGGGTGAAAGGATCCGTTGAACGGGGAGAGGACTCCTGCCCAAAGAAGTGAGCCCGGAGACAAAGACGGCGGAAGAAGAGTTCAGCATCGTGCCGAGCCCGAAATTCATTGAGGTGAGGGCATAATGGTATGAAACTAAGTCCTTTACTGAGCACTGAACATTCAGCATCTGAGAGGGGAAGGTCAGGGGGTATAGTGAATACATGGCTTGGGCTGGGATTGGAAGATGGGGTGGGGACAGAGGGACAGGCAGGGGTGGAGTGTCCTAGATGGGTGTTGGTGTCGATGAGTTGTTGGAGCTTGCGTTCCTTAGCACTTGAGAGAAAGAGAAAAAGTTTCTTGTTGAGGCGTCGGATGAGACCAAGAATAAAATGAAACTTGGGGCACGCGCAGCTTTGAAAAAGGATACGGCGTTGCTGCTGGAGGAAGAGGTCGAGTGTGTTCATATGGCGGCGCATGGCACTGAGTGTGGATCTCAGAATGTGACGGGAACAACAGTCCGAGAAACGTTTTATGTCCTGGAGATACCTGTAATCCTGGGTGGGTTCGAAACATGAGGGGTGGAATTTCAGTTGAAATCCACGCAGGGTAAGTCGGAGACGGAGACAGTCACTGAGAAAGGAGATATGGCTGTGAAAGCGGGTTTTAGTAAACACCTTGTCAAACTCCAGGAGAGAAATGGAAAGCAATGGAGGTGAGCAAGGCAAAAGAGAGATACGGAAATCTTGTCGCAGAGACGAACAGAATTTCTTCAAGGAAGGCATTTTTTGAAGAGCAGTGGCAGTCAATTAAACAGAGATAAAAACAAAAAAACTGCGGATGCTGGAAATCCAAAACAAAAACAGAATTACCTGGAAGAACTCAGCAGGTCTGGCAGCATCGGCGGAGAAGAAAAGTGTTGACGTTTCGAGTCCTCATGACCCTTCAACAGAATTGGTGAATCCAAGGAAGAGGTGAAATATAAGCTGGTTTAAGGTGTGTGTGTGTCTGTGTGTGGGGGCGGAGAGAAGTGGAGGGGGGTGGTGTGGTTGTAGGGACAAACAAGCAGTGATAGAAGCAGATCATCAAAAGATGTCACAGACAACAGAACAAAAGAACACATAGGTGTTGAAGTTGGTGATATTATCTAAACGAATGTGCTAATTAAGAATGGATGGTAGGGCACTCAAGGTATAGCTCTAGTGGAGGTGGGGGGAGCATAAAAATTTAAAATATTTAAAAATAATTCCTGAACCAGGCAGCAGAGTGACCATGCCAGCATTGTGGAATGAAGAGCCCTCACAGGCAAGATCAATGTCCTGCAAGTACAGCTCAATGCTTCCAAAGCAACAGGATTGGACACAATGACAAATTGTGCAAGGTAAAACCCCTGAAACACGCGGAAGGACAAAAGATGATCCACGAGGTTGAAACCACAAACCCAGAAGACACATTGTCATGCTCTTGGGTGAGGTGAAATATCTTGGTTTCTCATTTTGGAATGTAGACATTTCCGTCAATAGCCATCAGGAGTCAGTGTAACAGTCCTATTGGGCAAAGAGCCATGGCTGAAGGACATCTGGCTTTGAACAACAGACATACCACTTTACGGGCCTGGAGGACTCTGACTTCCAGTCATTAGTATGATCCTGGAACCATTGAGATATGGCAGAAAACAGATCTTTGAGCTGATGTACATCATCTGTGGCCAGCTTTCCTCTCTCTCCTGATCAGGGATATTTGCCTAGCCTTGGATCTCCTCAAGGCGGCAGCCACCCTCTCAAGGGCAATTAGGGCTGGACAATAAATGCTGGCTTAGCCAGAGATGCTCATACCCCATGAACAAATAAAAACACAACCACTGTCATTAACCAAATAGAACTGCATGGTCTCAAGTACTTAAAACAAAAAAAAGAGTATCCTGACTGAGACTTCAGCTCTGAACTATCTGCTCTCTTTGTGGAGCAGGTTTATCCATTCTCACTGCAGGTCCCAGGAAACCCTTAATTGTGAGAGCAGCCAACCACCCAAGAGATAACCTCGAGGCCTCCAGTGGAAGAGGTAAAAGAGAGTGATCAGTAGTCTGAGGAGCCTCTACCTCCAGCCCCGATGATGGTACAGCAGACCAACACTGCAACCACAGTACAAACACTGCAACATCCAGCCAGCATGCCAAGACCACAAGAGATTCTAGAACCTGGTAGCAGCCATCCATGGCCAACAACGAAAAGCAGAGGTGAGCATACCACTAAACCTCCTTCTTGCCACAGCAACACTCTTCCTCAGCCACAGGGGACATCAAGACGACATACACAACAAAAAAAAGAGACTGATAACAATGAAGTAAATTAGTATAACTCCAAATACTTTGGATAAAGACTTGGGGGGGGTGGTGCGATAGTATAAGGGTCTGGCACATACAGAGTTAATTTGGAGCTAAGTATAGTACCGCTCACCCAATGATGTAAGAAGGCACATGACCTTGACTTAGGAATCGGTGTGGTGTAGAGCAGAGGAGCATATGGACCTAAACATGGAGATAGCTCCTAGCTTTACTGTACATGTGTAAATAGTTCTAGTAGTTAGTAAAGACTTACAGTTAACCTACAGGAGACTATGGAGACTTCTTTAAACCATACCGTTCTGTAACCAAAATCCTCCCAGCACCTGCCAGTAGCACTCAACGTAACTTCGTCTTGAATTTCTTAGTTTCTATATCATTTCAGGTTTCAGCATTTCACAATCAGCTGCACACAGCCACATCATGATGGTCACAGCTGCCCTCTTTGCCAAGGCTGGAGGCTACATCAAATTTCCCCATAACGGGGCCTCCCAGACTCAGAGAGCACTTAGATTTTCCTCAGTTGCCAGGTTCCCACAAGTATGGGGCTTCATTGACTTCATCGATGTAGCCATTAGGGCACGAAATGATAGGCTGGAGAGGTTCATCAACAGGAATGAATATACAGCTGGTGTGTGACCACAGTAAAAACTTACTGCATGTCAGTAGTACTGCAGTGACACAAATTGCTATTCAAGCTCCAAAACCCAGAGTTCAAGCTCCTCTACCTGATGACCCTTCCTGCACGTGCAGGTGTCCAGGACACAAGAAGTGTCCTAAGGTTCCCAAATGGCAAATGACATGCATTAGACTGTCCTAACATGTCTCGTGTCCCGATATAAACTACTAAATTTTTTAGTTCAACTCATGGCCCCTTAGAGAGAAAAAAAAGACAACAGTAATACTCACCAATCAAATCATTTACATGCTGTCCATGACACCACTCCTTGATTTGTTTTATTGCTTTTGAATTAGCCTAATACATACTGTCAATTCTGCTCAGGTCATTGCTCTGTGCTGGGTCTTCTCTCCCACTCTCTTTATACTCCTGCCACCTCTGCTCTTGCTGTTCACCCCTGTGTTTGCTGCCCTGTGTTGGTTCCCAATCTGGCAATGCCTCAATTTTCATACACTCAATCCTAGTGTTCAAATCCCTCCAAGGCCTCAACCCTCCCCTTTATCTGTAACAGCCCTACAAAATTCCTAGACTCTGCTCTTCCAATTCCGACCTCTCACCTTTTCCTTTGCTCCAAGATTGGCAGCAGCACTTTCAGTTGTCTAGATCCTGAGCTCTGGAATTCCATCCCTAAACACCTTTGCCTTGCTACCACTCTTTCCTCCTTTAATTCACTCTTTGGCCAAGCTTTAGGTGGCCTGTCCCAATACCTCATTATATGGGTCAGTGTCAAATTTTGTCTGCTCCTGTGAATGTATCACTATACTAAAGGCAATATATAAATGCAACTTGATGTTGGACTGGACATATATGTCTTTACTCTCTCTGAAGACAGGCCAGGGCCTGAATTTCAGGCTTGTCAGGCGAGTGCAATCAGCAGGACTGGAAGCAGATGTGAAATCTGCTCCCTCCCATAATCGGCTTCTGACAGCGATATCACGCTCCCTGACTGGTTCTGGCTGCTGCTAAGATTTTCCAAGTGTCAGGCTACTTTTTTGAGGTCCTGTGCTATAAAATATGGCTGGAATATGTCTTCTGCAACCAGAACCCATTACAGGCAGGATGTAAATTGCTGGAGCCAGTCAGCCCCCTGCTTTTCAAACGAATGCCTTGCGGGATCTTTTGGAGGCAGTCAGCGCACAACAGATAATATTGCTGTTGCGAGATGGTAAGAGGAGGCCACCACACTTAACATGGCATGGACGGAAGTGGTAACTCATTAGTGGACCTGATGTAGTCTGAAGGACTGGGATACTGTATGGAAAGAGGTTTAATGACTCCTGCACTCTGCAGGTGAGTACTGATTCCATATGTAACTGTGGAGAGATGTGTTTGTGAGTGACAGCACTTGCTGGAGCTCTGGTATGAAATCCCAAGCTTAAATTGATACCTTTTCCTTAAAGACTGCATGTCATTAGACTGGATGGCTGGCATGAGTGTAAGGGTGATGTGCCACAATGTGATGAATCTACATCTTTGGGGGAAGCTAGTACATTCTGGCATCCAGAGGGGAACTAATGAAAGCGCTTATGTCATTACAGAAGAAAAGGAGTCACAATGCACAGGAGTGAGGATGAATAGGTGGTGGTGTACCTAATCTGATATTAAATCAGGTGGAGGAGCAGATCTTTGAGATGGCATGCGAATGTGGAGCCAGATCCACTGGTCACGGAGAGGCAAGAGTCGCGGAGGAGGGTAAGAGTCCAGTGAACGAGGAAGAGATTGGGGGAGGGTATGAGAGATGGAGAACGGTGGTTTTAAGATGACAGTTGAAATCCAATAATCCCTGTTGTTCATCTGTTCAGAAATCTTTGCTAAACCAGATGTCCATTCTTGAGAAGCAACCAGACTGCATGCACTCTGAGCTCTTAATGCTGCTGGAGGCTTACACAAGTTCCCCCTTCCTTATGTAGAACATCCTCTAAATCGCAGAGCGAGCCCGAGGACACTCCCTTGAAATAAGGGGATGACCTGCAGCCAGATGCACCTGCATTACATCCTCCCTCTGCACCATGCACCAGCGCATGTAGGTGGACATATGCATTTTGGAGCGAATGGCAGTGCACACTGGGGAAGGTATGTCACAATCACTTGAGGAGCTCTGGAGCCAGGGTGCCAGCAGAAGGAGGGTTGCTAGAGACCTGGATGATGCTAAGGCCAAGACAGATGATGAGCCTCTGGAGTCATCTATTAGGAGGCAAATGCTGGATGTTCAGCAGGATGCATGTGAAGATCTGGCAGAGATCCCTGGGAGTCTGTATGCCATGATCTCTGTATTGAAGAAGCCCATGCGGAGCATGAGCACTCCATTAGCCCAGAGCTCTGAATGCATGGCTTCCTCCATACAGAGAGTGGCAACTCTCAAGGAGAGGCAGCTCCAGGAACTCAAACAGGGGTTTCTGGGGCTGCATTCAGCCCTGCAAACACACAAAGGTAGATGGTTGTGGTTGCTGGGGGTCAATCATCTCAGCTCCATGACATCACTGCAAGAGTTCCTCAGGGTAGTGTCCTCAGCCCAACCACCTTCAGCTGCTTCATCAACGACCTTCCTTCAATCATAATGTCAGAAGTGGGGGAGCTCGCTGAAGATTGCACAATATTCAGCGCCATTCGTGACTCCTCACATACTGAAGTAGTCCATGTCCAAATGCAGGAAAATCTGGATAATATCCAGGCTTGGGCTGAAAAATGGCAAGTAACATTCACACCATACAAGTGCCAGGCAATGATCATCTTCAACAAGACAGAAACTAACCATCATTCAATGGCATTGCCATCACTGAATCCCCCACTGTCAACATCTGGGGGTTGCCATTGACTAGAAACTGAACTGGACTAGCCATATAAATAGTGTGGCTACAAGAGCAGGTCAGGGGGTAGAAATCCTGCAATGAGTAACTCACCTCCTGACTCCCCAAAGCCAGTCCACTATCTGCAAGGCACAAGTCAAGAGTGTGATGGAATACTCCCCACTTGCCTGGATGAGTACAGCTGCCATGACACTCAAGAAGCCTGACACAGCTCAGGACAAAGCAGCCCACTTGATTAGCACCCCATCCACAAACACTCACTCCCTCCACGACCAACACACATTAGCAACCATGTGTACCATTTACAAGATGCACTGCAGGAATTCACCACGGCTCTTTAGGCAGCACCTTCCAATCTACCATCTAGAAGGACAAGGCCAGATAGAAGTTCCCCTCCCAAGTTACTCACCATCCTGACTTGGAAATATATCGCCATTCCTTCACTGTTGCTGGATTCAAAATCCTGGAACTTACTTCCTAACAGCACTGTGGGTGTAACTACACCACATGGACTGCAGTGGTTCAAGAAGGCAGCTCACCACCACCTTCTCAAGGGCAACTAGGGTTGGGCAAAAGATGCTGGCCCAGCCAGCGAAGCCCACATCCCGTGAATGAATTAAAAAGTACCCACTGGCTGGCACCCCATCCATCTCTGGTGAGTCGGGAGGTTCAAACAGACCTCATGTTGGTGGATGACCTGCAGTCACATGCATCTGAGGGCTTCTCTCAGGGCGCTCCTGATGATAGTAGCAGCTCTTCCACTCCTCTGCCAGTAACCGTCACATCTGAGGACACCGTGATGAATGAGGAGTTTCCAGCTGTGGTGCTGGACTCTCTTGCCCAGCCAGGACCCACATAGGCCCCAGCGACCAGAGGACACCCATCAAGATCATCAAGGACCACAGGGCATCAGAAACAGCAAGCTGCCTCCAATGCAGCTGCTGGCGAAGGGGAAGCACCAAGATGTGGCACTCATAAGTAGAAATTTAAGTCGCTGTGATCACATAAGGGGTCTCACAGATGAATCATTTTTCACTGACATGTGTGTAATGGTGTTTTTATATCTCACAGATCACTCTTAAAATGTGAGATCATGTCCAATGGCCTTAGTATATGTCATGCAATTGTTAGGGAGGAGGCATGGGAGTCATGTGTTACACATAGACTGGGCTGAAAAGTTTATTTCAGATGTCGGGACATGAGTGGAGGGTGACAGGAGGGCCTCATCAGCACAGAGCAATAAGGTGGCAGTCAGCTTGTCATCATTTCCTAATTGAAAGACCTCTGAATCAAGGTCTCCCTGCACTTCCTGCCTCCTGTAAACATCCTCAGTGCTGGATATTGCTCCTCATGTTGGGCATGATCAGGCTTCTCCTCAGATTCAGCACTAGAGTTATCAACTATGGACTCTGGAACAGCATCGCTGTGTTCATCCTCCAAATGGTCCCCACTTAAGAGAGCCAGATTGTTTATGATACAGCAGACTACTACAATATAGGAGTTGCATTCTGGAGGATATTGCAGTGATCCCCCTGAGCGGTTTCGGCAGCGAAATCTCACCTATTTCACTCTCAATTGTGGAAGCACGACTGCGGTTGTTGCTCACCTCAGCAGGAGTTCTTGGGTGTCTGAGCAGTGTTATCAGCCATCTTTTTAGTGGATAGCCTTTGACCCCAGTAGCCAGCCATCCAACCTTGCTGGTGCAATGAAGAGCCTTGGCACCTGGGGGTGACGTAGGATGTAGGCATCATGGAAGCATCCTGGATACCTGGCACAAACCTGCAGTATCTCATTCTCTTGGTCACACACAATCTGCATGTTAAGAGAGTGGAAGCCCTTTCCATTCACAAAGGGACCCAGCTCCCCCACTGGTGCCTTGATGGGTAGATGGGTTCAGTCATGGCTCCCTGAATTCGCAGAAATCCAATTATGGCACCGAATCCTCTGGCACGCTCTGCCTGGCTGGCCTCATCTGCCCTAATGTGTTGGAACAGTGCATCTGTAACTAACTTGATTCAGCTATGCAAGGATTTTTTAATTTCAAGAATTCAAAGATGGGCTCTGAAGAGTCATGTGGAGTCAAAACGTTAACTCTGTTTCTCTCTCCACAGATGCTGTCAGACCTGCTGAGTTTTTCCAGCATTTTGTTTTTATTACCAATTGCTTTAACTCTGACTGCCTAAGGGTGCACTTTTATCCACCGTCCAGGTGTGCATATAGCAAATGCAGACGTCCTCAGTCCTTTCCCTTTGCCAGATGGCATTACTCATGTTCCAGTACCTCAAGAGGTAGAATTTGTGTTGTATTTCCTGGACTCCTCACCAGTTTGTGCGAGACAAATAAAGAATTGGACAAACTGGGATCCAATTTTAGCAAGTGTCCGTGAATAGTTATTGCAACGATGATCAAATGCACAAGTCTCTGAAAAATTAAAACCATTCTATGTCCATAAATCTGAACTGAGTTGTCAAAATGGTATCTTCTTATGGGGAGCAAGAGTTACCATTCCTTTGCAAGGAAAAGAACCTCTATTGGCTGTATAATGCGCATCCTGGTGTTTCAAAAATGAAGGCGCTCACCCAAAATTATATCTGGTGGACAGGTAAAGACAGTGATATAGAAAAAATGGCTAAACACTGTCTCCAGTGTCAGCAGCAGAAGTTGCGTGTTTCAGCTCCACTGCATCTACTGGCATGGAGTGGCCACCTACACCATTTGAGGTTATTTCGGGACCGATCATGTCGCAGATAGAGGTGACTATTTACCTGGAGAGGCGGAGCCTTCTTTGCCACTGAAACGCTGTCATGCCCAGGTAGCATGATCGCTGCCTGTACATTCCACCTGCTGGGTATTGGCGCCTTCTTCTGACCCTTCGCCCTTACAAGGCCTACTGTTCCTCTGTCCCTTCTGGACGTGCATCTCAGTCAAGAGGGAAGACTCTGAGACGGTGCCTGCTGACAACTGGCCTCCTCTCCCTTCTCGTCCTCTCCTTCTGAGGAGGACCCTCCAGGTGAGCACAAAATCCCCGTGTATGACCTAATGGCTGTACAGGTTTCAGCACTGAAGGGGGCTTTCTGCAGGAAGCCTCTGCAAATGTTTAAACCTCCTAGAATTATCCAAATCAGCCAAAATATTCCAAAAATATATAATCCACCAACAAATAACTCACTTCAAAACTCCTAACTCCTTAACTCTCCAACATCTTCTAAGCCTTTTATCCCATCATGGATACAGAATGAATGAAAAACATGAAGGCTGCCTAGCTGATTGGCCCATGTGCCAAACAAAAAAGCACAAGGGCCATTCAAAATCACAGTGGATTGGGGCTTAAATGACTTTAATTGGCCCTTTAATTGTTGGCAGGTGCACTTTTAATTTCCACGTGCTCCCACCAACCAAAATATCATGACGTCAGGCAGCCCTCCCGACGTCATCACCCCCCCATTTCATGAAGCGTCATGCCTGCTGCGCATCCACATGACAAAGGTAAAATTCTGACCCAAGTTAAACTCAGTGAAGCAAAGCTTGATTTGAAACATTGTGATACAACAACCAATATCAAATAGGATAGCACCCTGCCAGTATCAATCATCACCACTGCTGAAGTTGATCTTGGGGGCAAGTTTGCATCCGTGACTGATGCTGGAGAGGATTACACAAAATATTAAGACCGCAAAGTCCTCCTGCCAGCCTGAAATGCGTTCATGGAAGGGTATTTAATTGTTGTATTGTTAATATTTTTAATCTGAAGATTAAAATCTGTTTTATTGATCCAGTCTCCCATCTCCAACCAAGTTTAAAAACAGGCCCAGTACAGGTATTCACAGTCAGGCAAAAGACACTTTAAGCAGTTGACCCTAGCTGGTTTAAAACATGGAATGAGAAAACAGCAGTTCGTCTATCAAGCCTAAATCTCACAGAGACTAAATGGATTAATTTATTTGATCTTGTGAGGGTAGTTTACCTGTAAGTGTTCAATGATTGCCACAATACATGACCCATGTTCTCTCTGAGCTGTGCAACTACATAGCCAAGTGGTTATGGTACTGGGTTTATAACCCCAAGATCAAGAGTTCAAATCTCACAATGGCAAACTATGAAACAACATCAAGAGTTCAAATCTTACAATGGCAAACAATGTAACCTCATCTGAAACAGATGGAAATGGGTTTGTACTCAACTCGAAAGAGTTACATAGCAACCCCAAAGACCCTATGCAGGCTGCACACAAGACAGCACTTCTTTAAATTACTATCTGTGTCTATTGTACTCTATTTAAGAAAGGGACTATATAGAAGCACACTACAGTGTGCTTGCACATGAACAGGGGAGAGAGTTCATCCTGAGTGAGACACAGCCAGAGTGGGTACTGACAAATTGATGCACAGTGGGAATTCAGTGCATAGGGGAAGAGGTGCTCTTTGCATTTTTTTCCTTGCTATCCAACGAGCGAGATCTTGCCCTGCTGGAGCAGTAGAGGCTACAAGGGAAAGGAATGACTGGTAATTAGTAAGGTCGGGTAAGTATTTACTACTTTAATTGCTTGGAGTTTAAGGTATTTTTGTGGTTTATAGTTAGCATATTCTATAGTAACAAGGATATTCTATAGTAACAAGGATCAGGAAAGAAGGGCCCTAGAGTAATTGATTTAAAAGGTTTAATTTAAAGGGATAAGTCATGGCAGGAGAGCTCAAAGCCATGGTGAGGACCTCGCACTCCATGTGGGAAGCCGGGGACATTTCCAATGCCCAGGACCAGCAAGTGTGCAGGAAGTGTGTCCAGCTGCAACTCCTGGAATCTCGGGTTTCAGAGCTGGAATGGCGGCTGGGGACACTGTGGAGCATCCGCGAATCTGAGAGGATCATGGATATCATGTTTAGAGAGGTGGTCACACTGCAGATGAAAGGACTTGAGGAAGGAAGGGTGACCACCAGGCAGTCCAAGAGAAACAGGCAGATAGATCAGTAGTCCCCTGGGGTCCCGCTCGCAAATCAGCATTCCACTTTGGAGGCTGATGAGGGCATTGGTTCCTTCAGGGAGTGCAGACAGAGCCAAGTTTCTGGCATCACAAGCAGCCTGTCTGTACAGGAGGGGAGGAAGGAAGGAAGAGCAATAGTAATAGGGGATTCTATAGTCAGGGGAACAGATAGGCACTACTGTGTCCTTCAACGTGACCCCAGGATGGTATGTTGCCTCTCTGGTGCCAGGGTCCAGGATGTCACTGAACGGCTGCAGGGCATCCTGAAGGGGGAGGGTGATAAGGCAGAGGTCATGGTACATGTTGGTACCAATGACATATGTAGAAAGAGGGATGAAGTCTTGCATCCAGAATTCAGGGAGTTAGGCAGTAGACTAAAAAGCAAGACCTCTCGGGTTGTAACCTCTGGATTACCTCCAGTGCCACGTGCCAGCGAGCTCAGAACTAGGAGAATAGTGCAGATAAATATGTGACTTAAGAGTTGGTGCAGGAGGGAGGGCTTTAGATTCCTGGATCACTGGGACCATTTCTGGGGAAGGTGGGACCTGTACAAGCGGGACGGTCTACATCTGAACCAGAGCAGGACTAACATTCTTGCGGGCGGGTTTGCTAGTGCTGCTGGGAGGAGTTTAAACTAATTCGGCAGGGGGAGGGGACACAGAATGTTAGCAGAGTAGGGACACATCATAATACACTAAAACAATCAAGTCAGAGGGAGTATAGCTACATTAGGTTTCAAGGTTTCATTACTTTAATGCCAGGAGTATTACAGGTAAAACGGATGAGTTAAGGTTAAGGAATGACACGTGGAATTGTGATATAGCAGCCATCACTGAGAATTGGTTGAGGGGCAGGATTGGCAGATCAACATTCCAGGATATAAAATCTTCAGGCGAGACAGGGGAGGGGGTAAAAGAGAAAGAGGCATTATATTATTAGTTAAGGAGTTACTGCAGTAAGGAGGGATGATATCTTAGAGGGGGCACCGAATGAAGCTTTGTGGGTAGGGCTTAGGAATAAAAAAGAGGCAGCCACATTGTTAGGTGTGTATTATAGACCCCCAGATAGTCAGTGGGAAATTGAGGAGCAAATATGTGCACAATTTGCGGAGGTGTGTAAAAACAATAATAGGTGATTTCAACTGTCCCAACATTAATTGGGATAGGCATAGTGTTAAGGGCTTGGATGCAGTGGATTTCTTGAAATGTATACAGGAGAACATTTTAGGTCAATATGTAGAGGGTCCAACAAGGGACGGCACAGTGTTGGACCTAATTCTGGGGAATGAAGCCGGACAGGTGGCTAAGGTAGTGGTGGGGGAGTATTTTAGTGATAGCGGCCACAATATGGTACAGTTTAAGTTTGTGATGGACAAAGAAATAGACAAGTTGCAAAAAAAATGTTTTGGACTGGGAGAGAGTGGATTTTAGTAAAATAAGGCAGATCTGGCCAAGGCAGATTGGGGACAGCTACTTGTGGGGAAATCTACAGAGGAACAGTTCAAAAAGGAAATGGGGAGAGTACAGGCTCAACATGTTCCCTCTAGGGTGATAGGGAGGAGTAACAAGACCAGAGAACCATGGATGACTAGAGATATTCAAGTTACAATGAGAAGTAAAAGAGAGGCTTTTAGCAGGTACAAGGGGAGCAAATCAGCTGAGGCATTAGTGGCGTACAGAATAAGCAGGGTGGGGCTTAAGAAAGCAATTAGGAGAGCAAAGAGGGGATGTGGGAAAGCTCTGGCCGATAAAAGTAAGGAAAATCCCAAGATATTCTATAAGTATATCAATGGGAAGAGGATAACCAGGGAAAGAGTAGGGCCCATAAGGGACCAAGGGGGCAATCTATGGGTGGGGCCAGAGGGCATGGCTAGAGTGTTGAATGAATACTTCACAATCGTCTTCAGCCAAGAGAATGAGGATGAAGATATCAAACTCAGGGAGAGAGACTGTGAGGTTCTTAAGTAAATTGATATAGGGAATGACAAGGTATTGGAGGCTTTGGCAGGCTTAAAAGTAGACAAATCTCCAGCTCCAGATGATGTGTATCCCTGACTGCTGAGGAAGGCGAGGGAGGAGATCGCAGGGGCTCTGACCCAAATTTTTAATTCCTTTCTGGCCATGGGGGAGGTGCCAGAGGACTGGAGAACAGCTAATGTGGTTCCGCTATTTAAGAAGAGTTGTAGAGATAAGCCAGAGAACTACAGGCCAGTGAGTCTCACATCAGTGGTAGGGAAACTATTGGAGA
This sequence comes from Carcharodon carcharias, assembly GCF_017639515.1. Taxonomy (NCBI): domain Eukaryota; kingdom Metazoa; phylum Chordata; class Chondrichthyes; order Lamniformes; family Lamnidae; genus Carcharodon; species Carcharodon carcharias. The sequence goes on along the minus strand of NC_054476.1, from coordinate 85,376,385 downwards.
AAATTCTGAAGGAGAGAATCTATCTCCACTTGGAGAGGCAAGGTTTGATCAGGGATAGTCAGCATGGCTTTGTCAGAGGGAGTTCATGCCTAACAAATCTGACTGAATTTTTTGAGGAGGTGACCAGGTGTGTAGATGAGGGTAGTGTAGTTGATGTAGTTTATATGGATTTCAGCAAAGCCTTTGACAAAGTCCAACATGGGACACTTATAAAGAAGGCAAATGCACATGGGATACAGGGCAATTTGATAAGGTGGATTCAAAATTGATTTAGTTGTAGGAGACAGAGGTTGATGACAGAAGGATGCTTTAATGACTGGAAGCCAGTTTCCAGTGGCGTACCACAGGGATCTGTGCTAGGTCCCCTATTATTTGTCATTTATATAAGCGACGCAGGGCAGAATTTTCTGCCCACCAGGATGCGGGCCCGACCCAATCTCCAGTGGGCGAGGAGTCGTTCCCCGCTGGAGAAGCAGGCCCCGCAACCATTTTAAGTGGGATAAGTGCTGCCTCAGGGAGAATGCTGACAGCAGTATCAACTTTGAAAATAGAAAAATAAAAAAAATCCTTAACATGTCCCCCTCATGTGACAATGTCACACAAGATGGGACATGTTATTAAATTTCACTGAAACTTTAATAAACCTTTTTAAACCCTACATGTAACCTCATCCCACTGGTGGATGAGGTTTCGTGTTTTTTAATCCCTTCTGTTAATCAACAATTTGACCTCAGAACTGCTATTCTCAGCAGCTGTCTAAAGTGAAAACAGAGAAGCAATCGAAAGTGTTTAAAAAAATTAGAAACCGTAATTTATCTTACTTGGCTACATTTACAATATTATGAATTTTTTTTTAATTCATTCATGGGATGCAGACATTGCTGGCTAGGCCAGAATTTAATGTCCATCCCTAATTGCCCTTGAGGAGGTGGTGAGGAGCTTCCTTCTTGAATCGCTGCAGTCCATGTGTTTGTTGTAGGTACACCTAGAGTGCTGTTTGGGAGGGAGTTCCAGGATTTTGACCCAGCAACAGTGAAGGAATAGTGATATATTTCCAAGTCAGGATGGTGAGTGGCTTAGAAGGAAAATTCCACGTGGTAGTGCTCCCATCTGTCTGCTGACCTTGTCCTTCCGGATAGTCGTGCATATGAATTTGGAAGGTGCTGTCTAAGGAGCCTTAATGAGTTGATGCAGTGCATCTTGTAGATGGTACACACTGCTGCCACTGTGTTGGTGGTGGAGAGACCGAATGTTTGCAGATGTGGTGTCAATCAAGTGGGCCGCTTTGTCCTGGATTGTGTCCAGCTTCTTGAGTGTTGTTGGAGCTGCACTCATCCAGGCAAGTGGAGAATATTCCATCACATTCCTGACTTGTCCCTTGTGGATGGTGGACAGGTTTTGGGGAGTCAGGGAGTAAGTTACTCAGCGCAGGATTCCTAGCCTTTGACCTGCTCTTGTAGTCACGGTATTTATATGGCTAGTCCAGTTCAGTTTCTGGTCAATGGTAACCTCTAGGATGTTGATAGTGGGGGTTCAGCAATAGTAATGCCATTGAATGTCAAGGGGTGATGTTTAGATTCTCTCTTGTTGGAGATGGTCATTACCTGGCACTTGTGTGGCATGAATGTTACTTGCCACTCATCAGCCCAAACCTGGATATTGTCCAGGTCTTACTGCAATTGGACATGGACTGCTTCAGTATCTGAGGTGTCAAGAATGATGCTGAACATTGTGCAATCATCAGCGAACATCCCCACTTCTGACCCACGATAGAGGGAGGGTCATTGATGAAGCAGCTGAAGATGTTTGGACCTAAGACACTACCCAGACCTCCAACAACCATAACTTTCCCATTTATTTCATTTTATATACTTTTTAATTCATTTCAAGACCTTTCCATATTTACTTAAATTAGAAGTTCTAAAATCTCATAAAAGGAATTAAAAGTCTTCGAAAAATTAAAAAGTTTAAAATTGCTTAAGGGCTTTAAAAAAACTTAACACTGCAAGGTTACTGGTCCTCAACGGACATTCCTTCCACTGCTGACATCAAAGGGAACATGGCCTCAACGCTTCTGCGCCTTTCCATTACCCTGATGGCTGCCTTCACTGATTGTTGCATCCTGCAGTCGGGCTAGGAAGTCCCTAAATCTCCAGTGCAAAAAGGTAAACGTGAAGTTTAAATTATGGTCTGCAGCAAGTGCCTCGGACTCACTGCTGACCGGAAGATGTGGAATTTTAAGTTTCAATAGCTTTCAAATGTGGGTAACTCAACTTCTCCCCTCCTGATCTGTGTATGGTGTGGCTTATTCTGCTCTCACCATCTCTACACTAACTAATTAGCTAATTCTGCGCGAAGTAGGGATCTAACCAAAGATTTCAATTCTGTTTGTCCCAGTTCCAATTTGCGCAATGTTTCACAGCTATTCTGAATGCCTTGTTGTGTCTTTTGTTCCTCTTTTTTTGCTAATCATCAGTTAAGCACAGTTTCTTCTGAAAAAAAGAGCCATTTGATGCTTACCTATCCATCGGTTAACTTCTACAATCCTAGTAAATACATCCACATCAGTGTAGTCTTTGAATTTCGCTTTCAAATAACCTGAAAAACAATAATCATTAATAACAGTAGATTTCAGTTTCCTGCAAATCAATGATTATAATATTCAGTTTCTTTACTTATTCCAATCATGTTAAGCAAACATATCTACCCTCCTTTATCAGTTCTCCATGCCAATACAAAATTTTCCATTTTCTTGCACGTCATTTTTTAATGGAAAGCAAGTTGGCTTCCTTTACACATTATAAAATATAAAATGCCCAGTAACATAAAGCATCTGCTTCCATCAACTTTTCTTCAATTTCTTGAGTAAGAAAATTACCTATGCTTAACAATTCCTCCTGACATTGTAGTCAAGAAAAGGAACTTTCAGTCTTGAAAATTAAACACAAACTCATTCCAATCACAATTAGCCATAATTCAGTGGAATACTTAACCGGCAGTTGGTGGGGGGGGGGGGCTTGCTATCCAGAGAGGCCACCCGGCAAACCGTGTTGAGTTGGCCAGTGGCCTATAGATGGGTTCCTCGTTCACAGGTGTTCTGTACTTGATCAAAGACATGGCATCAGGAAGGGGGACCTCCAGAAAGCCACTTTCATTTCCATGCTATCGACATCCGTTTAACACCCAACCCCCTCCCCACCTTTCTCCTCCTCCCCGACTCCATCCTTCCCCCCGCCGCCCCCGCGCACACACCACTGTCTTTGGATCTATAGCCATTCCCTTTTGCAGCCCTGAGTGATTGTTCAGCAGCTCTTGGGGCATGATTTCCACCTCAATGGGGCCTTATTCGAGTGGAAGGCCCAATGTTATCTAGGTAAGTGCCTAGTTATGTGGCAATTGCATTGCGCCTCACAGAGAGAAGCAATGTGAGGTTTCCACCAGTTCTTCAACCCCGATTGTACTCTTCAAATTCCGCCCAATGTGTCTCAGGATTTGGCAGGATTCAGCTGCCAGGGAGGTCTGGGAAGTTTGGTTCAGATGAATGTGGCAGAAACTCAATGGTCTAATTGTCTCTTGGAGGTTGTGTGAGATTAGGGCCTGCAGACTGAGAATGAAAGAATGTGCCAAATGGAGACTGCGGTTTAGTTTTTTCCCTGATAAATTTGGGTAATTGTCAGGATTATGGTTCTGGCCATTTATGTCAGTGCTGTTTGTGAGCCATTTTTGTGTGTAATTTGGCTGCTGTGTTTGTGTAGAGTGACTGTACTTCATAAGTAATTAACCAGCTGTGAAGCATTTTGGAACCTCTTAAGGATGTGAAATGCACAATTTGCAAGTTATTTCTTTCTTAATCCCTGCAGCCTCAAGGAAACCCCTATCTATGTTTTTGCCAAGGGCTAAAAATTGAGATAGTATCCAATTTAATTTGGGCAGATTTCTGCTGCCAAGCCCACCAATAGTCTGTATCAAGCTATATCCTGAGTGACAATATGATGGGGAACCCCTGCCTCCCCTCATGCATCTGCAGTATTCCTTGCAACCAGAAAGCATGGTTATTAGAGATTGCTCTCATTATATTGTCACAACTCGCTGGGGATAGTGCGCTGTAATATCAAGCCCCACTACCCCCAAGCTGTGACAAATGTGAAAAGTTTGATCAACCCACCTAATTGTTTAATTTAGGTTAACAGAATACGAGCACCAGGTTTGTAAACTTAATAACTAAATAGCTGTTTATTGAACAAATTGTCTTTAACCAGTGGCAACAGAAAGAAAGAACTGCTAATTTCTAACTCTATAACTTAAACTCTACCCCTTCTTAAATCCCTATACAGACAAACAAACAAAACACACAAAAACATGGCTGGGATAAAACAGTTCAATGGCACCAATTCCGGAGTACAGGATTTGATGGGTTGATTTTGATTGATGTCTTCCAAATTCCTTTCAGTTCTTTATTGATGATACGAGGTGGTCTTCCAGCACTTTTAGTCTTTGGTTCACTGGTTGAGCACTTGCATTTCAATGTCTTTAACAGTGATTTTCCCCTTTGTCTTTTGACAGGAGTTTTCAGAGAGAGAGAGCAGGTTATATAGATATGAGGAGAAAAAGCCAGCAAGCTATTATTGTAGAATTACTGGAATTTGACACACAGGAGGCAGAGGCTTTAGGTATTTTTCCTTTCAGGCTAGGAGCTATTCTGCTGCACTGCTCTCGCACAAACCCTGGTCACCTGGTCAGGAGGCAATTAAAACATTGTTGCCAGGCAGTTTCCCATTAGACCAGACTCCTCCTTGGCACCATATTGTCTTTTATGGTGCACTCTGTTCTAGGACAGCAACATTATATATCCCTCACACTGTTCCAGTAAACATGTCTTTCAAACTGCAGCCATTGTCATTTTAATCCACAGTCCAACAGAAATAAAAAGATATGTTCTTTGCAATATCTACAGTTAATATCCATACTGAATGCTATTTGCTGAATTGTTTTCAAAAATTTTTAAGTCGTAAATATTATGGTTGTGTTACCATCCATACAGTTTGAACCTTTTTTGGAATAGAAGACAACAGTTAGCATGCATTAACATTTATTGCACATTATGGTAATTTTTTTGCTTCAGCTAACACATTTCAGCATGGCAAATAATGGAAAGATATCGGGCGGATCTGTCCCAGATTTGCACTAAGCGGGGTAGCCACTGGCCGCAATGGCGGCTTTTCGCACCATATAGTCCCATTCCCACCTTATTAATTATGCATTCCCGGGAAACACACCGGGTCACCAGCAGCACAGTCTCTGATTCGCCCACCGCGCCATCATCTTAGGCCTTCAGTAAGCCAGGCGCCATATTTAAAGGCCGCCCCTGCACAGAGCTAGCGCTCTTCAAGAGATAAGAAGCTGCTGCAAACCGATGGCTACCAAAGGGAGGTAACATGCTGCCCCCAAATTTAATGATGCCTCAAATGAGCACCTACTGGATCCAGTGGAACCCGCCGTGATATCCCCTACCTCCACTCTGGGCAAAGACCAGCAAGCAAGGTCACCAATCCAGCATGGGAGGTAGAGGCAGCAGTGCTCAGCACCAATGCCCTGCAAAAAAGGACAGCCTTCCAGTGTCAAAAAAGGATGAATGGTCTCATCCGTCCCACCAAGCTAAGTCACTCTTCTCATCAATCTCAACTCACATACTCAGAAAACGATCACACAGCCACAAGGATCTCACACCTCAAGGGACAACACCACTAACTCACACACACCTCTCACATCTCCATCAGGCTCATATCCTCTGGAATTCACATCCTCATCCTGTCCATGGCTCCGCTTAGCACACAAACATTCCATGCAGTGTCATGCACCCCGTTCACGCTCTCTCCATTTGTTTTCATGCAGGAGAAGCTAGCTCACAACAGCAGGTAGAGACCCCAGACCAGTGATGGAGTGGCCCGCAATATTCCCCTCACTCATTTTGAGAAACGTGCCATCACTCTGATTGGTGATGGCGTGGACTGTGCCTGCAGTGACGGTGAGGTCGGCGGTGAATACCCACGTGAGGATCCTGCACCACATCATCCCTCAGTCAACACAACTGTGAGTGTTCTATCACCTGCTTTTAATTAGTGCTGCCATGCACTAATCATCTCAACTTTGGTTCACAGGGAGCTCTGCCAAGTATCAACACCCTCAGCCAGCCAGCCCTCACATCCAGCTATGAGGAAACCTCCTCCATTGAAGAACTGGAAATAAGCAGCCTGGAAGACCCATCACAGCACTTACACACACCCTCCAACAGTACACACCTCGGTGGGACCTAGATCTAGAGCAGACTTGGGTTCACAATCTAGTGTCCACCACATAGACACGTGTCAGCAGCAGAAGGTGGCAGTTTCAGCTGAGCTCCCTGGCACTCGGAGGACTGTTAGGGAAGAGGCATCTGTGAGGTCCGAGTCAGATGACAAGCCTTTGTATTTGGCCTTCCGAGTCAGAAGAAGAAGTGAGAAAATCACTCAGAGCTGTTGAAAGCCCTCAACAGAATGGTATGTGAGCCGGAGGAATGCGTCCACCTGCTCTCCAATGAAGCGATGCCCACATGTGCGCACATTGAAATCACCATAGACAGGATGAAGGACACCATGGAGACCCTGGACCAGCAGAATGCAGAGATGCATGCAGGCCTGCACTCCATCGCAGTACCCATGGGTGAGTTCCTGCAATGGCAATGCGAGAGGAAAATGGGGCACCTCAACATCCCTCCAGGAGCTCCTTCCCCTCAAGGAGTCAGGCCAGGGCTCTAGGGCACCCACAGGGAGGAGGAGCAGCAGCTGGACACCTCAGAGTCATCTGCTCTTTTTTTATTATTTGTTCATGGGATGTGGGTGTCGCTGTCTAGGCCAGCATTTATTGCCCATCCCTAATTGTCCTTGTTCAGAAGGCATTTAAGAGTCAACCACACTGGAGTCACATGTAGGCCAGATTTCCTTCCCTAAACAATTAGTGAACCAGATGGGTTTTTACGACAATCAGTTTTGTAGTCATTATCAAACTTTTAATTCCAGATTTTTATTGAATTCAAATTTCACCATCTGCCGTGGTGGGATTCGAACCCAGGTTCTAGTGTCTCTAGAACATGAGTCCAGTGACAATACCACTATGCCACCGCCTCCCCTCAGGAGTCTCAGAGGCTGTCCTCTCCCTCTGAGTCCCCTTTGCCTGTGACCTCCCCCCCCGCCTCCCCAACATTGTCCTCTGTCACTGCAGACGGAACACCTGGCCCACATGAGGACTTCCAAAACAAGCTGGGGCCTTCAAGGCCTTGGCTTTCCAGAGGACCCATGCCGAAGTCATCAGAGGCAACAGAATCAACCATTGCACAGACTGTCTCCAACTGTCCTACAGATCTCAAGGCAGCACCTAGAAGAAATGATAGGCCTAGAAAAGTTAAGAATTTCTGATCACAAGTGGTAGCATAGGTGAACACATCTTGTCATTTCATAATCTCAAAATATATTCACTTTCACTGAGTAATGTGTAGTGGTGTCTTTCAGCTTTATTTGCATGCTTCGTGAGTTCTCCCCCTGAATCCACCCCCACTACAGTTCAGCTGCACACAGCCAGGCCAGAAGTGATTCTGGAGGGAGAAGTGTGTGCATGGCAGGGCCTTATGGAGCCTTTTACAAGCATTCTCCCACGCATGTGGAGCCTTCCTCCATCACACTCATCTCAATATCCCAAGCGTTTTCAATGCTACCTGCTGGGGTTCTCTTTCAGTAGTCCATCTGAGCTGATCTGCATCTTTGCCCACCCGCTGATCACACTCCCATACAGCACCTGTGCCCACCCAACATGAGGCTTCGCTCACTTTTGATTTCAAGAACGTGGTTGTAGTAAGGTTTCTTCTCAGCTCCCCCATCCCCTCCACTAGTCACTCATGTCCTTTTGCCCATCACTGTTGACACCCCTGGCATCACCATCTGCCTCCCCATCATCACCAAACAACCAGAACCCTTTTCTTTCCAGGATGTGCAGGTGAACGTGCACATTGCCCTCCTTCCTGGCAATCCAACCTCCATCCACATTGACCTCCCCAATCTCATCCTTCCCACCCCCAGGGTCCATGTCTGCCTCCAAGTCCTCACCAACCATCCTCGTTATCCCTTCTACCGCTACCATCACACTCTCACCCTCCCACCCTTCCGGCTCACTCTGCCCCCTCTCAGATTCACAATTCTCTCCTACCATGCCCACGCTCTGTCTCCTGGGGAACAGACTGTCATTGACTACACAGACTCCCTCCTTTGCACGTTCACCTGGGCATCCCCTTCTTACTCCCTCCTCCACCCTTACTCCCTCCCTCCTCCCAGCCTCGCATACCCCTGACACCTTTGTTGCCCCCTCCAAATCTCACAACCCTGTCCGCACCCCGCACCCCCACCCCCCCAGTACACCTTCCTCTCCCAGTCTAACCTAGACCTTTCTCTCCCAGCCCTCCTGACCCCTGGTACACATTCCTCTTTCACTCACGGCTGGATCCTCCTCTCCCTCCCTCAATGATCATCCATAGCAGCCCATGGCCAAGATGTCCCAAAGCAGACCCGAGGCATTAACAGAGACTTTCCATCTTCTGTGAGCTGCTTCACGGCGGAGCCATGTCCATAAGAATCCACCCAGCATGTGATCCACATGCTCCTTCAGGATCCGGCAGATGTAGAGCTCCAGCATCTTCTGGTCCTCAGATGTCCGGGATGTGAGCAAGGCCCTAAAGGTAAGCCCAACTTCTGAACATCATACTTGTCAAGACGTGTTCTGGGCCAGCGTGTTTTCCCGCCGACACGGACAGTAAATTTGACATGGGGGTTGATTCAGGCAAGCAGAGCTTATAATTAGATGCAAATGTATTAAAACGATGTTCCCAACTTGTGGCGGTGGAAATTGTGGTCCACCATCGAAGGATGGAGAGAACAATCGCAAACTGGTTTCACAATAGCGTGAAACCGATTTTTGGCCTTCTTACTGAGAGGGACCCGCAGGCTTTGCAGAGTGTGCAACATGGCACCATTCTGCAGTTAGGGCGGGAACCTGCCTCTGGACGTGGTGCGAAGATCAGGGAGGGTACACAAAGTGGGACACAGTTCCTACCTCTAGAAAATTAAAAAGAAATACAGGAAGCAGCACACCTGTAACCCAGAAATTAAAGTGTTACTGTTGTGGGGGAGATCATGCACCCGAAGTCCATAGATTTAAAGAGGCAGGATGCCACTACTGCCACAAAAAATGGAACGTTGTCAAACAGTGCAAGATTAGATCAAGACAGCCATTCAGGCAGCAGGTCCAGTTAAGTGAAGTGCACAATATAGATGAGCCAGAAGCTATTGAGGCTGACTCTTATTCCCTACACAATCTGAAAGCCAAGTAAACCGAACCAATCACTATTACACTTCAAGTAAGTGGAAAGCCTCTGTCATGGAGGTTGACACAGGAGTATCAACCACAGTGGTGGGAGAACGTATCTTTAAATACCTCAGCGAAGGTACCAAGCCATTGAGCTTGGAGAAAACCGCTGCTCAGTTAAAAACATATAGGAGAAGCAATACAGGTGAAAGGCATAACCTCTGTACCTGTATCATACAGGCAATAGACAACTCAGTTGCCAATAATTGTTGTAACAGGAGAAGGACCTAGCCTTCTGAGCCATGATAGGTTAAAAGATATCAAACTAGACTGGTCAGAAATTTTTCAGGTCAGGACAAGAGGAGATCCTAAGTTAATAAGGGGATATGATGGTGTCTTTTGGAATGAGATAGAAGAACCGAAGGACCTTCGCAGGAAGCAAGGATCCCTCCGGTCAGGGTTGGTTCATGGGAAAATCATGAAAAGAGGTTAAACAAATGCAGTGCAACTCTGAATCAACTGAAGAAACAGTTAGAAGAATAAAATCAACAGTGTTCAATGTTCCAGATGGAAGCCGAAAGATACAAACAGACAGAAGAACTGAAGAATCACTTGGAGACAAAAGAGGCATTAGAAGGAAAAGTCATGGAACTTTCCAAGATGCGAATGAGTAGCACAACCCCTGAACTGAACTGAGTTAACATTTCACCAGAATGAAGGATGAGATAAAACCCTGTGGCAAACAGGAAAAAAACAGAAAGCAAAGCTGAATAGCCAGTAAGCCATGTATTCAGAACCCTTTCTGCAGCCGAGAAAGTTCACTCTCAAATTGAAAAAGAAGGCTTATCTATCATATTTGGAATAAAGAAATTCCATCAATATTTGCACAGTTGACACTTCACCATAGTGTAAGATCACAAACCACTGTTAGAGTTGTTTAGTGAAGATAAGGCAATCCCACCAATAGCCTCTGCTAGGATTCAAAGATGGGCTTTAATTTTGTCAGCATAAGAGTACGTTTCGATGCACCGTCCGGGTGTGCATATAGCAAATGCAGATGCTCTCAGTTGTCTCCCTTTGTCTGACAGTATTACACATGTTCCAGTAACTCAAGAGGTAGTGCTTGCGTTAAATTTCCTGGACTCCTCACCAGTCTGTGTGAGACAGATAAAGAATTGGACAAATCAGGATCCAATTTTAACAAGAGTCCGTGAACAGGTGTTGCAAGGATGGTCAAATGCACAAGTCTCTGAAGAATTAAAACCATTCTTTGCCCGTAGATCTGAACTGAGTTGTCAAGATGATATCTTGTTATGTGGAGCAAGGAAGAGAACCATTATTGGAAGCACTTCATAGTGCGCATCCTGATATTTCAAAAATGAAGATGCTCACACAAAGTTATACCTGGTGACCAGTGATATAGAAAAAATGGTGAAACATTGTCTCAAGTGTCAGCAACAGCAAGAGTCGCCCATTTCAGCTCCACTGCATCTGTGGGAGTGGCCTAGTCGACCCTGGGTTAGACGGCATATAGGCTATGTAGATCCATTTCTAGGTACCATATTTCTTGTGATCATCAACGCACATTCAAAGTGGTTGAATGTGTCTGAAGTGAGATCACCTACATCATCTGCAACCACTGAAAAAGTGTGCCAGAGTTTCAGTGCTCATAGTTTACCTGAAGTTATGTCAGATAATGCTACTGCTTTCTCTAGCACTAAATTTCAAAGATTCGTGAACCTAAATGGATTAAACATGTCAGAACAGCACCATATCATCCCTTGTCCAATGGGTTAGCAGAAAGTGCAGTACAAACCTTTAAAGCAGGCATGAAGAAACCATCAGAGGGAACATTAGAAATGCAGATTTCAAGATTTTTGTTTAGCTATCGCACAACTCCTCATGCGACCACTGGTTTAACACCTACAGAATTGTTAATGAAGTGCCGACTTCATACAAGATTGAGTCTGTTATTCCTTAATTTAGCGGGATAGGTGGAGAGAAACCAGGGTAGTCAGAAAATGAATCGTGATGTTAACAGTAAAGGTTGGGAGTTTACTGTGGGAGAGACAGTTTTTCTATGAAAGTTTGCAACTGGACCGAGATGGGTCACTGGTATAATCTTCTCTCAAACAGGACCTTCATCTTATCCAGTCAAAGTGGAAAATAGGATTGATTGGAAACACATGGATTATCCTAGAAGTCAAGAAACAGTTAACCCACCTGAAATTAATGTCAAAACTTCGACCCCTGAGGTGCTAGATCGACAAAGAATAGACATACCTGATACTTCTGTTGAAATAACTAACTCTGAACTGCCATTGTCTAGGGATGTCCCTGATGTTCCAGTTCCTGTTCAAGTCAATCCAATGGAAGAACCTCCAGTTGTAGAGTTGGATTGCTCTACCCAAATCTGAAAACCTCCTCAAAGACTAAATTTCTAATGGCATGAACTGTATATAATTGTATACAATATGGGTTAAGAAGTTTTTACAACAAGAGGGTAAAATAAAATTAAAGGGGGAGGAATGTAGTAATTGTAAGTTAAATCATTTCTTACTGTATGGGGATCATGTGACTGTACAGACAAACCAGCCTTAAGTGCACGGAATCTTAGGGGCAGATCTTTTGAGCCTTGGTCTTGGAACAAACATGTAGCTTCACCAGGAGTCTGTAAATAAAGTTTACTGTTTCTTACAAGAAACTAGCCCTGCATTCCAAGTTTATTACAGACATTGTCATGATATTGATGACTTTGGACAGCAGAAACCTACCCAAATTAAATTGGATACTACATAAACAGGCATTGTGTTCAGTAAATTTTACCTTCTATCCAAAATTATCTGGGAACGATATTACGCACAAGAAACAAACCTTGTAGTGTCTTTGTTGTTGCATTATTCATCTGCATTAAAAGAAATTTGTATTACAGACAAAATAAAACACATAAATAAACAATTCTGATAGCTTATTCTTCTCTTACCATTACTGGATTGCTCCATGTTATGCTCAGCAGGAATAAGATTAATTCTACTCCGAAGGTGAAAACCATCCTCTGATGTCACACTGTTACATGTACAGCTGACTTGTATGAAAGCTTGAAACTGGGGAATTGTTCTAAACAAATGAATTACATGTCACTTATAAAAACCTCAAACATGTTTTTCCATTAGTTATTCCAAGCATGGTTTCTACAATTACCGTACTCCTCTTAAAGAAAAATTGCAATGGCTTATTTATGTTCACATCATATTTGTGATACCCTTTAAAATACCTTAACATATAACTTATTAACAGCATGCAAAATTGAAGTATCTTGAGCTATATTAAGATTTTTCACCTTTACATAAATATAGAAGATACAAACACATCAATATTTTTGAATGAACAAAGGGAACGACAATCGTATTGTAAAATCTTTTTGTGTAGTCATTATGATTCATACAAGACATATTCAGTAACTATGTATAAGTATGTACATAAATAATTTTCAATCCATATAAATGTAAAGCAATGTTTTTAGCTTATTCTAATAACTGGCCTACATTTTGCTAGTTCTTTTTTGTACTTAAAGAATCATTAAATTTGCAGTTAAAATTAGACATCAAAACAAAACCTTAAAAGCAGCTCTTTACAATTAAATTGCACGTGCCTCTCACAAATTAGTGTGTTGAATTTTCATCTCCTGGCACTGAGCAACCCTGTGTCGGGAGGACGAAATGGGAGGCATGACGGGTCACATTTTTATACTTCTTTGATTCCCGCTACCCGCCATTTTTTGCTGGGTCAGGAACTGTAGCAGGTCACAACTAGATGCTCACTTAAAGTAGCTTCTGTTTCACTATTTAAATGCCTGCTCCAATTTCAATTTTCTCTGTTATTACTACTTTGGTGGAAACGAGTGGGTTCCTGAAGGCTGTGGGAACTATATCAGGTAAGTCAATTCGTGAACCTTGGGAGTTGGGAACCTTTTGACAGGTAAGTTTAAAAACTCTTGCCAAATTCATTTGCCATAATGTAATGCTGTATGTTGATTTGAGATTTTCAATGCAGTGATTAAACATAAGGCTCTGTCCTTAAAAGGTAAGAGACCATTAAATTAACCAGAACTGAGTAAGGGTTTAAGTGCATGTGAGCCTTTTCTCCAGTAGATAAAATCTTTTTCTGCATTCTACAGTATGGACAATCAGATATTAATGTATGTAGTGGACATTGATTTGATGTCTTGACATCTGCTGAATATTTGAAGCACTCTTCCAGTATCCACTAGGTACAGAACCAATATGCCACATAATAACACTGGCAAGTCTTTGAAATGCTCATAAAATTAAAAAAATCAGGCATTCAACATGCTCTTCAAGAAAAATTGCCCTCTTACATTCACATAAAACTGTCAATAAAATATAGTGTGTGAAAATCCCATTTAAGAAAACTTTATCCACCTAACACATCTTGATCTTGTCCAATTAAATATACCGACATTGAAAAACCACGTCAAAGAGTTACTACAATTCAATAAAACTGTCACTCAAACAAAGCTAGTAGTCCCCTTCAAGCTTTGTAAACAACACCCCCACCCCCAACCCCCCACAACTGGGCTGAGTGTATTAGTAAGGCTTAGATCACAACCAAGCATTCATAATGAGGTCATTTAACAAAACAGATGTGTGTCCATCTGTTCATCCTGCTTCTGTTGATCCAGATGCCTCATTACGAATGCTTGGCTGAGGGGGAGGGTGGTGTTAAACTTCTGACAGCCAGTTGGTGAAGTCAATCTTTACTCAGTTTCAGATTTATTCTTGAAGTGAGGCATAACAAATGTATAGTTCCTAATTCAACAACCCACCACCAGTGTCAATAAGTGTCTATTTATACCTCTTTTGTTGAACCCTTAAATAATTAGGCATCCCGTTTGAAAGGGACACTATTATCCCATTTTTAAAAAAAACAAATATTAAAGGAAACTTTTAAATCTAAAGTAAAATGTCACTTCCAATACTGCTGATGCACTCCGGCACCACCGCCACCCCCTCCGTCTACCGTGTCCACTGGTTGCGGAAGGCCTCAAATACTGATGGACACCATGTGCTCTCTCTCCAGGGACACCTGGAAGCAGAAATAACCAAAGAAGAGGCTGGCAACCAGGCCAATTGTCCCCCTTGACCACCTGCTGTCTGGACCTGTTAATGCCACACATTGGTCAAGCCCAGAGCAGTCCTTAGATCCTCTGATTAGCCCATCTACATCCCCTGTCAATCATGTGGCCAAAGGTCAGGAATTTGTGGCTGAAATGCAACAAGAAACTGAGGAGCAGCCCTTTCAGATAATGGAAGAGTAGCTGCAACCTCATATACTCTATATCAATATAAAACACTGGCTCCTCCAGGCCAAAAAAATTGCAGGCAGCCTAAGAGTCTGTGAATCAACTTAACCATCTACTGCATAGGACTGCCACATACAACATCCTCTATGTCAAATCCAGTTGACAAAGGGAGGACTCCCTCATAGAAAGCCCTCTCCCTGGGGCCTCTGCTTACTCCAGATGGCAGGACAGAATGCTATGGCATATCTGGACAATTGGCAAAGGCAAGAAAGTGGAGGGTGTGGAAGAGCAGCTAGTACAGGAAAGCCCTCTGTACAGTGTAGAATGGCAAGGAGAGGATTTCCGACAGACGGCTCAGATGTGGCGCCGAGGTTCCCGAGGATGGATTCAGGACCTGGTGCCTATGAGAAATTCCTCCTAAACTGGGGTTAGCTCAGATGGGAGTGCTCCACACATTTGAGCAGCCTCAACCCAGCAAGTGCGGTCATAGCCAAGCATCATGTTTTCAAGGCTTTTGATAGCTTTGGTGGAAGCTGAATGTGATCCAGGGATACACATCATGCAAGTTCTTCTGGCAACATTCAGTCTGCTCCTCCACAATCCAGTACGTTCCTGACTCTTGTCATCTTAGCAAACTGCACCTCTCTTCTGCCAGCCACATGAAATCATACTGGTGGAGGTGTAGATTGATGGCTAGCAGCCCCCTGATTATAGTCATCACTCCCAATGGGAGAGAGTTCCAGCTGGAGGTAACCATGTTCCAGGCCTTGATCAGTACCTGCTAAAAAGAGAGGCAGCTCCTGCAAGGAGACACGGAGAACCCCGGGCTCATAAACAGGAGCTATATATCCTAATTGAGGTCATGCAGCTGGCAGAAGAAATATGTATAGGTATCTCTACAGGGTCTGAAAGTGGAAAGTCGCCACCTGGATGCAAAGCAAAGATCCAGTGTGCCCTTCTGTCCCAGAAGTCAATTAGCTTCTACTGTAACTTGATGACAAATTTAGGGGAGAGATCAAAGTGACCAACTGGTATCACAACATACCTGCAACCAGTTGTTGCACACGACCCCTAAAGGCCAGCACTTGGGAGTAGTCCTGTCAGGTGAACTACATGAGCGGTGATTTCGGCCTCCAGCTCTTGCAAGTTCGGTGGCCAGGCTTCCTTGGCCGGGCTAAGTTAGACTCCCAAATAGAAGAAGTGAGTAGTGCTCCAGGCAAAAGGCCTCAGCTCCTCCTGCAGAGAATCCAGCCGCCACCAAGGAATTCTAAACATGTTTCCCAGTTGATCCTGGTGAAGAACACTGCAGAGTACACTTGCTGACACTCATGCATCCTCTTCAAGGGGTACAGGAAAGGCTCCACACATAGTACATATAATTGGCTGGATATAGCCTGACGCACTCGTCTCCCAAAATGAAGAGGCACCATCAAGGATCTATTAACCTTAATCAGGTATTCTGCAATGATTACAGAAGTCAGATCAAAGTGACAAAATGTGCCCAGAACCTGAATGCCTGTATTGGCCTGAATAAGTATTCGTGTTCCTCCCTGTCAAATGCCATCTTCTGATCTAGCGATAGAAAGGCGGCGAACATATCAGCCCTCTGGGAATGGGGGATGTTATTGTGGATGGTTCAGCTCCGGGACCACGTAAGACAGGACAGGGTGGATCATGTACGCCAGCTCAGTGCCAAGCTGAGCAGACATGGCCCTAGCAAAGCGCTGAGGATGGAGACCAGACGCCAGTTCTTAAGCAGGAGAAGATCTTTCCTCTTAGGCAGCAGGACAACGATGGCTCTGCATCAGGGAATGGACATCTCCCCAATCATCAATCTTTCCTCCAGGACTCACATACAGTCGCCACCCACGACCCCCCACCACGTACGTGCCAGATTGCCCTGTAGGACTACACAGTCAACCTGTTGAGCCCTAGGGACTTGCCCCTCTAAAACCAGTCAGCAGCACTTGTCAGCTTCCGCTTATAAAACAGAGCACTGAGCTGCTTGCCACCCTTTTGACTGATCTTTGGTAGATCCTCCCACAAAACTCTGCAAGTATCCACACTGGATGGATCTGGAGAGAACAGAGAGTCATAATAGGGTTGGGCCTAGACACTGACACAGTCCGGATCCCAGACAAGGGATCCATCGACAACAGCCTTAGGAGCTGCTCACGGACCCCCTGCTGTTTTTCTAGTGAGCAGAAGGAGAAGCTGTGGTCCAGGTCTTGAAGGGACCACATCGACTACCTCATGCACACACCTCAAGACCTAACAAGCTATACATTCCTCATCGTGCATTTCTTCTTGTACGGTTTCGCAGGACCAGGTCTGTGATGGCCCCTGAGGCAGGCTTCCAGGTCGAGCACCTGCTTCTCCAACTGCTCAACCATGGCCTTCAGCCTCCTCATCAATCCCACTACTTACTCCTGACACATGACCCATCTTCAGATTATTCCATTTAAAATGTTTCCATTTCCATTTAAAATGCCCAATGCCCTGCAGCGAGCCATCATTTTCCTCTGGGTTGTTGTCACCAACATCCAACTCAACCGAACACATCTCCCTCACCATCCAACCCCCAGGATCAAGGCCCAGAACTGCCAGGTTCCTCTGGGGGTTCTGGGTCTCACTCCACCTCTGGCAACAGATCACATGGTGTCTCAGGAAAAATTTTCATAATAAACACCAATGCACTTAGCACCAATGCCAGAGATGGCATTTCCCACACCCAGTGATGTGGAGTTTTATCAGGGTCCTCAGCCAACTCCTGTTGGTCCCTGGGGGTGCTCTTTGTGGGTTCAACCTCAAGGGCCTCACCTGGTCCGGCGTCCAGGCTATGAGTTACCATGACGATCTGCATGGACACTGCATCTCCTCATCATACAGGGGCTTCTCAAATCCTCGGGACGCACAAATTGGATGGAAAAGTCTGTTGCTCCCTCGCAAGGGAGGTAAAGAACTCCTCCGATAATGGAGCCAGGTGAAAATTCCATGAGGGAGTGCCGGCACCTCCTCAATGAAAGGGCTACCCTTCTCTGGTTTTCCTTTGCTTCCGCACAGTGACACCTCCTTCTTCTTTCCTGAGAGATATGCAGAGGAACGGAGACCTTGATATCAATTGAAGCCTCCTGATCCATAGTCTCCCTCTCTGCTTTGCTCCTACACCACATCCCAGTCTTTGAATGTATAGGTTCCACTACAGCAGGCATGACCTCAGCCTCGTACCAAGCTTGTTAATGGCATTACTCTGAAGCAGTCCATTCCAAATGCAGCAAGACTTGGACAATATCCAAGCTTAGGCTGACAAGTGGCAAGTAACACTTGTGTCACAAAAGTGCCAGGCAATGACCATCGCCAACAAGAGAGAATCTAACCATACCCCCTTGACATTCAATGACATTGCCATCGCTGAATTCCCCACTATCAATATCATGGGGGTTACCATTGACCAGAAACTGAACTGGACTAGCCATATAAATACTGTGGCTATAACAGCAGGTCAGAGGCTAGGAATCCTGTGGTGATTAACTCACCTCCTGACTCCCCAGAGCCAGTCCACCATCTACAAGGCACAAGTCAGGAGTGTGATGGAATACTCTCCACTTGTCTGAATGAGTGCAGCTCCAAGAGCACTCAAGAAGCTTGACACCCTCCAGGACAAAGCAGCCACTTGATTGGCACCCCATACACAAACATTCATAACCTCCACCACCAACACACAGTGGCAGCAGCCTGTACCATCTACAAGATGCACTACAGAAACTCACCAAGGCTATTTAGACAGCACATTCCATACCCATGACTGCTACCATCTAGAAGGACAAGGGCAGCAGACACTTGAGAGCACCACTATCTGCAAGTTCCCCTACAAGCCACTTGCCATCCTGACTTGGAAATATATCATTGTTCCTTCACTGTCACTGGGTCAAAATCCTGGAACTCCCTCCCTAATATCATTGTGGGTGTACCTATGCCATCTGTACTGTAGCAGTTCAAGAAGCACCATCTTCTCAAGGACAATTAGGGATGGGCAATAAAGCCAGCGATGCCCACATCCCACGAATGAATTTTAAAAACTCACATGCCTGGAGACACGAGCAGGCTCACTAACAGGCACAGGAATACATACACCTGACTCTCAGAAACCAAAATACCAGGTGAATAGTATTTTTAGAAGTCAGGATCGTGATGTAAGAAAATGGGTTGACTTGAGGTTCCCAAACGGAGGATGAAAATCAGACCCAGTGACTATTTTTTATCCAACATCAGTCAACAGCCATCTCATTCACAAAATGCATGTTGAAAGTATTAATATTAATATGACATCTAAATCTTTTTTCACAACTACCTACTCAGCAAATAGCCATTTTCCATCAAGGAACAGTTATATAGAATTATACAGAATGAATAGCATAACAACAGTCTAAACGGCCCAATTTGTTGAGTAGATTGTGTGGTTTATGGTCCACATGATCCCTACTTCACTTAACTATCAGCATATCCTCCTACTCCATTCTCCCCATGTACTTCACTGTTTTCCTCTTAACCACATTTATGATATTCTCCTCAACTACTCCATGATGTAGAAAATTCCACATTCTAATCACTCACTGAGTAAAGAAAATTGGAACCATAACATTAGTGCATTAAGCAAGTGACCACTTTCCAGAACAAAGAAAATCTGATATATCAAAAAAAAAAATTCTGGCAGTTTATGAAACAGGTTTGGAAAATCACAGCCATAGACTCTAAACTCTGTTTTCTACCTAACTGTTTAAATAATGCCATATAGCAACTTTTGCAATATTTCCCTTCAGGAGGTTAAGATACAATGATAATTCTGGGTATTGGCAATTAATTTACTAATTTAAAGGTTAAGGAAGTCAGGCTCATTTTCTTTAGAAAAGAATCTTCAAATTTACTTCATTGAAGTTTTGAAAATAATGCAAAGGTTGGTGCAGAAGTGGCACGTGGTAAGCAACATTGGGCTGACAAGTACCAAGAAACACTCGCACCAGGCAATGACCATCCCCAACAAGAGAGAATCTAGCCATCTCCCCATGACATTCAATGGCATTACCAGCACTGAATCCCCCACCATCAACATCCTAGGGATTAACATTGACCAGAAACTGAACTGGACTAGCCACATTCCTGCAGTGAATAACTCACCTCCTGACTCCCCAAAGTCTATCCACCATCTACAAAGCATAAGTCAGGAGTCTGATGGAATACTCTCCACTTGCCTGGATGAGTGCAATTCCAACAAGACTCAAGAAGCTGGACACCATCCAGGACAAAGCAGTCTGCTTGATTGGCACATTCACTCCCTCCACCACTGATTCACAGTGGCAGCAGTCTGTACCATCTACAAGATGCACTGCAGAAACTCACCAAGGCTCCTTAGACAGCACCTTCCAAGCCCATGACAGTTACCATCTAAGAGGACAAGGGCAGCAGACACATGGGAGCCATGGACCATGGACCACCTGGAAGCTTCCCTCTAAGCCACATACCATCCTGACTTGGAAATATATTACTGCTCCTTCACTGTCACTGGGTCAAAATCCTGGAACTCCCTCCTAAACAGCACGGTGGATATACCTACACCGCATGGACTGCAGAGGTTCAAGAGCACAGCTCACCACCACCTTCTCAAGGGTAATTAGGAATGGGCAATAAATGCTGGCCTCGCCAGCCATGCCCACCTCCCATGAATGAAATAAAAGAATATAAATTTGTTCACGATAGTGAAGCGCACAAATGTTACAGAACATGAGCTAAAAAAAGAACTACTAAAGGTATTGGTGAGAACTTGTTCACCCAACAGGTAATAACATTTTAAAGCAATTTACCAGAAGTGGCCTTGGAGTTGATGAAACAATACCATATTTCACTGAAAAGGCTTAGGATTAATTGGTTAGAGAGAGGGGGTTGGTATAACAAATGAGAAAGAGATGGAGTTGTTAGGCCTAATACTATTTTTCTTGCTTGCAAGAATAATATCCTTACAGTACTCCCAAAACTGGTCTTTGCCAGTAAAAAAGTCAATGGAAAAGAAAGCCAGTGCATGGTGTAAAATGGGCTGCCAATTTGCTGAGTCCTTTTCATGCAACTGGCATAGATCAATGTAACCCCAGTAAATATTGTGATAATCCCATTATGTTTTTCATAGTATTTTTTCGATATGTCATCGGCTTGCAGTCATGTCATAAAATTGAATTTGAGAAGTTATAGCGCTTCATTCCTTGAAGGCTTATTGTCAATAATCACTGGCTATTGCTGACTGTGAGTTGCTGACACCAGCAATGCTTTTCAAAAATGTAATTGCTACAGTATTAAAATTCATGAAGCTTGGGCTGATTAACTAAGATTCTGAAGGTGCTGCTCTTTCCAGCAGGAGAGTTTGAAGGTAATCAAATCACATCTCATTACAGTTAACGGAAGTTTGGCCTTATATCCCTCATTTAAAAATCAGTTGAAAATACAACGATTAACAATAGTGGTAAAATGACAATAGAAAGTTGCAGTAACTTGCCACATATAGAAGAATTCAGAAATTCTGATGCCTTTGATACATGTCCATGACCCAGTCAGGTCAGGCAATGAGACCATCGATCTACATCAAGCACATCAGCCACAGCAAAACAGTACAGCAGTAACCACAAAATGCAGCAGGATTTCTTGTTAATGTGAGAACCCAGCTCAGAGACTTTGTTGCCTGTTGAAGTGGAAGTAAGTCCAATGAATTTAATAACAAGTCTTTTTTTGTATCTTAGTTGTCCCTTGGCAGAGATGTGTCAACATCATAAATCCAATGGCCTGAATGTTTCCCTCATCGGGCTTGCGCGATTGGCGGGCCCGGGAAGAGCTGGGAAATGGGCCCCCGACCTTGATCGGTCCCTGACCACGACTTCATGCTGGCTGGCCAGTTAATGGCCAGTCAGCATGAAACGCATGCTGAAAAGCTCAGAGCTGCCAGGGTGGGGGCAGGAAGAGGGCGGGCGATGACGTCACTGCAGACACGGGTGGGCGCTTCAAGAGACAGCTGCCTCAGGGAGCTGCAGACCTGCAAACAATGAAACAAAGCACTAAAAAGCTGCAAAAAATATCCATGCATCACAATCAAGCACCTGAAAGCATACCTCATAAAAATGCTGCCCCCAGATATTTCTTCTTATTTAGTTTCCTAACAGAGATTTCCTCCCTCTCTTGAGTGAGGTTTCATGTAAAATATAAAGGCGCCTGGCCGATTTGCCCAATCGCCAACCGTAAGTTTGTACAGGCCTTAAATCACAGAAAAGTGCACTGTTAATGGGCTTAATTGCCCGCTTAATTGTCAGCAGGAGCACTTCTGACTTTTGCACGCGCCCACCGAGCAAAATATCATGCACTGACGTCGGGATGCTCGCCTGACATTATCTCGCGCAATTTTAAGCCCAATTGGGTCAGGGACTCGCCCGCAGGGCGTAAAATTCTGCCCAATAGCTTGAATTTGTGATTAGTACAATTAACAACCATATAATAATGGGAGAACACAAAGTGGAGAGCGCAGCTGCTAAGTCAATGTCTGAAATTGCAGAGAGATACTTGGGACTGATTTAACTTTTCTCTTTGTCGTGATAGTTCTCAACTACTCTAGAACCACAGCAAAAAATGACTTCTGTAAGGCTGGAGAAACTCTAGAAAAACAGCATAAATTGTATTTATTCACTCTTTACATGACACCCGTGGCTCTTCCACTGAAATTACATAGGCCACTTGGGAGACCTACAGAAATTTAGCCCTTAAACCTATTGGAAGAGTTGTGCTTATGAAGTTTAGAAACAATTAGAAATCGGCTGTGTAGGATTAGGGAACATTGAGAGTAAGGCTAGTTGGGGATAGATATGAGAAAGTATGTTGATTTCCAAAAACAAAATTAGAAATTTCTTGGCATTTGTCATGATGTTAAGGTCAAGTGGAGAGATAGGAAAAGAAATGGGTGATCACCGCAGTGGAGGTCTCTGTAAAATTTAACAGAGCGACTAGGTGGTAGATGCACACAAATTGTTGAAGGTGCCAGGCAGGTTGGGAAAGTGCTTAAAAAGGCATACAGGAGCTTCTAGGCTTTATAAATAAAGGCATAGAGTACAAAAGCAAGAAAGTAATGATGAATATTCATAAAACGCTAGTTTAGCCTCAACTGGAGTGCAACATCCAGTTCTCAATACCACATTTGGGATGTGAAGGTTTTATAGAAGGTAAAAAACATATTTTAAAGATGGTTCCAGGATTGAGGGAATTCAGTTACTTAGTTATTGGAGAAGCTGGAGTTTTTCTCCCTCTAAAAGAGAAGATTGAGAGGAGATTTGTTAGAAGTGTCTTGAGAATAGATAAAAAAAAACTATTCCCAAGTGTGAAAGGGTTGAGAAGCAGAGGACACTGATAAAAGGTATTTGCCAAAAGAACCAATAGCAACACAATGAAAAATCTTTATGCAGTGACTGGTTAAGATCTGGAAATCACTATCTAAGAGTGTGATCGCGAGAGATATAATCTGGGGTTTCAATAGGGTATTGAACAAGCACCTAAAGAGAAAAAAGAATTCAGGGTTATAAGGGCTGGGAGTGGGACTAAATGACTTTATTTACAAGACAGCAGAAGCAACTAAATATGTGTATCAAACTCCATAACTAAAGAACTCTCTCTTGTACAGGTTCCCCACACTGCTAACACATTGGATTCACAGGTCATGTGATCTTACAGCACAAGATTATTCTTAAAGTTACAGTCCAACATTTCCTAAAACTATAATCACTACACACATGTTCTGTATATAAAACTGAGATAACCTATTTGTATAAATGTATGATTCTTCTACGTTTGGGCTTATCAATTCTGCATTATAACCTTGTACTAATTCACATTTCTATCTATATAAACTTCTTTGAATTTACTATCAGAAAAGTCTCAAGCTGTGTGGGTCTAAGTCTCATTAAAACCTGAGATTTAAAAGATAAGGTAATAAGGTAATCAGGCAGAGTCAACATGGTTTTGTTAAAAGAAAATCATATTTATCCAATTTATTGGAGTTCATTGAAAAAGTAACAGGCGCCACGGATAAAGAGAAATGGTGGACGTACGGTACATCTTCTGGTTGGCAAGATGTAATGAGTGGTGTGCCACTGGAATCAATGCTGGGGCCTCAACTTTCTAAAATTTATATAAATGAATTGAGTGAAGGGGCCAAAGTTATGATGCTAAATTTGCTGATATCACAAAGATAGATAGGAAATTAAGTTGTGAGGAGGCTACAAAGAGATATAGATAGGTTAAGTGAGTGGGAAAAGATCTGGTAGTTGGACTATAATGTGGGAAAATGTGGACTTGTCCATTTTAGCAGGAAGAATAAAAAATAAGCATATTATCTAAATAGTGAGAGATTGCAGAATTCTGAGGTGCAGAGGGATTTGGAGTGTCTTTGTGCATGAATCACAAAAGGTTAGTATGCAAGTACAGCAAGTAATTAGTAAAGCTAATATAATGTTACCATTTATTGCAAGGGAATTGAATACAAATGTAGGGAGGTTATGTTTCAGTTATACAGGCATTGGTGAGACTACATTAGAAGTACTGTGTAGAGTATTGGTTTCCTTATTTAAGGAAGGGTCTAAATGCATTGGAAGCAGTTCAGAAAAGATTTGCTAGGCGAATACCTGGAATGGGCACATTGTCTTGTAAGGAAAGGTTAGACAGGCTAGGTTTGTATCCGCTCGAGTTTAGAAGAGTAAGAGACAACTTGGTTGCAACGTATAAGATCCTGAGGGGTCCTGACGGGGTGAACGTGGAAAGGATGTTTCCCTTTGTAGGGGTCTTTAGAATGGGGCCACTATTTAAAAATAAGGGGTCAACCATTTAAGACAGAGATGAGGAGAATTTTTTTCTCTCTCACAGGGTCATAGCTCTTTGGAACTCTCTTCCTCAAAAGTGAGTGGAAGCAGAGTCTTTAAATATTTTTAAGGCAGCAATAGATAGATTCTTGATAAACAAGAGGGTGAAAGGTTATCAGGGGTAGGCAGAAATGTAGAGTTGAGGACACAATCAGATCAGCCATGATCTTATTGAATGGCAAAGCAGGCTTGAGGGGCCGAGTGGCCAACAAGTATTATTTTCCCATTCAATGTATAACATTCTTAGGGCTCTCATTCTCCTGAACTTTAGGGAATCTAGCCTTAGTCTACTCAATCTCCCCTCATAAGACTATGCTCATCCCAGGAATCAGTGTCATGAACATTTGTTGCACTGTCTCTAAGATGATTATATTCTTCCTTAAGTAAGGAGACTAACTGTACATAGCACTCCAGATGTGGTCTCACCAAAGACCTACAGAATTGCAGTAAGCCATTTTTACTCTTGTCCTCCAATCCCTTAGTAATAAAGGCTAGCATACCATGTCCATTTCCCTAATTGCTTATTGTAGCTGCATGTTAACCTCTTACCATTTATGTACAAGGACATTCAGGTCCTTCTGAATACTAACATTTCCTAATTTCTCAATTTAAAAAATATCCTACTTTCCTATTTTTCATATAGATGAATAACTTCACATTTCTCCACATTATATTCCATCTGCCAAGTTGCTGCCCATTCACTTACACGGTTTATATCCTTTTGCAGCCTCTTGGTATCCCTCTTACAGATTACTTTCCCTGCCATATTTTCCCTGCTACATGCAGCCCAACCTCCACTGTGGAGAGAAGCAGATGACTTATCTGCCCAAACCCATTATCAAGTGTCAAGTGTGAGATTGCATACTGTCTTGGTCAAGTGCACAAGGTGGCATGAAGTAAACATGCTGTTATGACACAGCAGATGGTAAATGACGAGCCATTCAGATCCCAGAGGGAAATTTGAAACAACTGTCGCAACCAATTTTCAATTTGTATAAATTTTGAGATGCATGCCTTGAATTCAGTATTAATAAGACCACCAAGTCTTATGGGTTTTAAAAAAAACTAGATTAAACATTTATTAATAAGATAAATTATTTTAAATACACACATATATCTATACATTACTGCAATGATAACTTCTAAATCCCCTAATCAATCTAACTCCCAGTTATACTTTCATTAAGGCAACAGTAAGACACATAGATTTTAAAAGAGCCAGGCAAAGAAACATGATACCCTGAACAATTGGCTTTCCAAGTGCGTTTTCTTAACTTCAGTCCTTTGAAGACAGCAGCTTGAGGCATAGATGCTGGAGGCTTTTCACACACTTGTAAGATCTTCGCTTACAAAACAGTCTTCTTTATACATTTCTTCCTCTTTGAATGCAAATACCCATAGTTTCACTATCTTTGGACTTCATCTCCCTGATAATAAAGCCTTCTCATAGCACTAAGTTTACCAGTAATCTTTGAGAAAAATAAACACACTGTTTCTAAACTTCAGCTGGCTAGGTGACACATTTTATCCCTCTGAAAACAATCTAGTCTGGTTTATTTCAAAATGCAAATGTTTCCTTGACACCTATGTTTCTAAACTTCCTCATGTTTATCTAATTAACATTTCAAACCTACCGTCTCATCTTAGATCAAAGAAACCAGACTAGCTGCCTCTAATTCAATTAACTCTCACACATCCACACACACAGATACTTAGAGACACATTCCACTATTGCTCTATTTTACAATAAATTACAATAACATTATGAGAATTATTATATTGCCTTGACACATGCCAATCTGTCATGCATGGCAACGGAGGATTCTTGGGGTGAGGGGGAGCTTATGAGCTACAACACATGTTAGTTAGCAAGCATCCTTGACCACCACCAACAAAGGGCATGTTGGACACACAACTGAAAACATGGCTTTTCCACAGCAGGTTAATTAAAATGTTGCTTTTTATTTGCAGGACAAAAAGGCACATAATTTCCAAGAGAGGGCCAAGACTGGAGTTAGTCAACTCAACTTGGCAATTTTCACTTCTCTGGAGGCTGGAGCTGGTGGTGGAGTTATGCCATTGAACGAGGCGAAGTCGGAGGATAGCCCGGAGGTGTTGAGATTCCAAGGGAGCATAGCTCTCTTCTGCAAAGGTAGTTCTGAAGGGGGTAGTGGGGTGTCGGGGGAGGAGGGAGCAGTAAAGCTGTGGCACCTTGGAGTTGCACCCAGTTTCTGATTCCTCTCAGGAAAGCAGGAAGAGCCAAACCTCACAGCGGTGGATGAGCAGGTACTGTCACCATTGGGGGACACTTCTCAGAGCACTTCTCACGGGGACAGCCTCTTCTCCGCCCCTCAGCCATTGACACAAACGCCTCAGAGTGCTCTGGTGACAGACGAGAATCCTGCAACTGTACAGGAGGCTTCCACAATGCCAGGGACCTCACTGCTTTAGGTAAACCCACTAAAGTCATCCCAGGTAATGAGGCATAAAGGTCAGCAGCCTGTCTTCAGTACAGTTGGCGATGAGGGTGAAGCACCATACCACAGCATCCAGAAAATATTTAAGAAAACAACTGATTAGTCACACATGGGTTCACAAGAGTGACTGCTTAGTTTTGTCAGGTCTGAAATTTCTTGATTCATTTTGTCAATAACTAACTGTTCTTTGCACGTGTGACCCTGGCTGCATTATTGCTTAATGTTTGTGATGCGCTGGTTTTGATTGCATGCTGTTAAAGGAGTTTGAGCTCGTGTGGGCCCCTCTGATTGGCCTCATTTGGTACTTCTACATTGGCACATGCATAAATGGCTCTGGTGTTGAGTGGGTGATATCAAGAAAAGCTGAGGGTGGCCAAGATGGTCTCATAGATCAAATTACAGATCGCTAGTCAAATCTTTGCTCTGTTCACAAATCTCGCATCCTGTGCACTGACTTGCACAGCTGGCTAGCTCATCCTCCTCATCGTCACACTCACCCTCAGGCCCTTCATCAGAGGATGGGACTCCCCAGATTTGATCCTCCTCTGCCAGGGTTTCCCCTCTCTGAAGCTCCAGGTTATGCAAGGCAAAGCATACCACAATCAAAGATGAGAATCAAACAGGAGGCTATTGAAGAGCACCACCTGACCAGTCCAAACAACAAAATCGCCTTTTCAGCAAATCAATGATCTGCTCAATGATGGCTCTGATGTAAGCGTGGTTCTTGTTGTACATCCTCTCCAGTTCAATGCATGGATTTTGGACTGGGGTCATCAGCCGTCTCTTAGGGGCATCCTTTGTCATGCAGAAGTCATCCGTCTAAGGGTCCAGTCCACCGAACATCCCTGGCACTGGGAGTCTCTAAGTATGTAGGCATCATGACTGCCGACAGGATAGCATGTGCACAACTGCAATATCTTTTGCCTATGGTCACATACAAGCTGCGCATTGATGGAATGATACCCTTTTCTGTGAACAAGTGTCCCTGGCTGTCTTGATGGCACATTAATTGCCACATGTGTGCACCTATTACCCCTTGAACCTTTGGAAATACTGCAATTTTACAATGCTGGCTCTGTCTGCCTGACTGGCATTGCTATCGCTAAATGAAATGAACTCAAGGGCACACCTAAATATTGCATCTGTAAAAACCTTTATGTAGTAATGAGCTGTTGGCTACAATATTCCACAAGGGTCTCCAGATGATGCCTGAAAAGACTCTAAGGTGAAAAACTTCAGAGCCACTGTGACCTCAACGCCACAGGCATAGTGTGTCCACCAACAAAATTTGAGGCAATCTCCCCAACCAATATGTCACACAGTGATGTCACTTTCTCCCTGGAGAGAGACAAGTCTTCTCAGGCATTGGCACTCTGACATTTGGAGGTATATACTCTGTTGGCAGGATAGTGCCTTTGCCTACCTCTGCCTGCTTACTGCCATTGTCTCCCCTCTCGGCCACAGGGCGCACCTTAGCCAGCTTCCTCCCTACTCCTCCTCTTATCCTCATTACTCCACTAAGTCCTGTCTCAGCAGGCACTCTCTCCTCACGTCTCCAACTGGACAACCAACACTCACCCTCATCCTATTGCCATCTCACATCAATGCCTCAGAGTCAGCGAACCCCCCATCCAAAAAAATGTTGTCCTTCCTTCCATTCTACATTTCAAAGTCATTTCTAACACTCATAACTCTGCTTTCTGCTTTTTTCTCCCTTGCAGTAAAAGGCATATACCTTCAAGAAGAGACAAAACCCTGGGGGGAGATGGAGAGTGGCTCTCTAATGACAGCCACCTTGATGCCTTGGTACCTTGAGGCAATGTGTGCCAACCGAGTCCACAAAGGAGGTCTTGTTCAAAGGGGCTGCGGATGTCAGCACAACTTGCCATGGAAACTTGAGCCTCCTGAGACACTGGTGATCATGCATGTCAAGAGAGCTGATTCTCTGCCTGTAATCGCTGTGTTAGAGTCTCACTGTCTTGTAGCTGGGTCTCAGTGTCCTTCCCCTCTGTCCTGTGGAGCAGCATGTGGCTGTGGAGAAGGCAGGTGGTGTTGCTGCTGGAGTTGCTCCTGCTTCTGTTGGTGCTGTTGATGTTGGTGTTGTTGCTCCTCCTGTTCCTCATCAGAGGTGCAAGATAAAACCTGAATAAGATGCTTCTGTGCTGTGATGAAGAGTGACAGCAGGGAAATGCAGCTGAAAGTGAGTGAAATGCAAGACAGGTGAACTAACTTTCAAGGAGTTGGCTATCACCTATCAAGCTGTGAAAGCACACTCTGAGAAGAGCACCAGCCTCTCACCTGGCTGCGGCTGCAGCTCTTAATTTTCACTGTTCAATGACACCGCAGCCTTTTAGTTTCACTGCAGAAGCAATCCCCGCTGGGCACTCATATGGTTGACCCTGGCAAGTGGCTGACATCAAGGGAAATAAACCAACAAGCTGTGATAGTCAGAATGGTTGATTAAAACAGTAGTAATGAGCTATTTGAATATTCTGATTACTTAAACAACAGCTTCAAGCGGGTCCCCGCTGACCTACAAATCCACCCATATGAAACTCGAAATCAGGTGGGATGAGATCAGCATCCCAATGCAATGCAAATTTTTAGGGCACTTGACCCCATGCATGCCCAAATTCAGCCCTCTCGTCTTTTAAATTACCTCCATTGCACCTGCATGTGATACACCATCGTGAAATCACGGATGGGTGTAGTGTGGAAAATCATCTGACCTACAATGGAAATCTACCTTGGTATAATCCAAGTCTCCACATGGTCGAAAAGAAGGATGAAAACTCTAAAGGGTAAAACTGTTGACCACTGAGATGTTTGAAGCAAAGATTCCTCCTCTAGACTAAAGTGGTCCAGGACTGCCTTGCTAAAACTGTAGACCTCTCTAGAATCAGATAAGTTAAAGGTTTAACTAAATAGAAATATAAAATCTCAAGCTCCTTTAAATTTTACCTCCTCAACCTCAGCCCCTTTTTGGCCATGTTTCTTACAAGATTCTTGTGAATTATATACAAAATAAAATCATTCATCTACTCCTATTCAAAAGGGCATAAGAAATAGGAACAGGAACAGAAGGCAATTCCCATTGAGCCTGCTCCACAAGCAATGATGAAAGGTCATAGACCTGAAATGTAAATTCTGTTTTTCCCTCTCCACAAACGCTGCCTGACCTGCTGAGTATTTCCAGCATTTTCTGTTATCATTCTGAAATTTCACACCGCTCTGAGTAAAGAAATTTCTTCTCCTCTCAATCCTAAATGTGATTCCTTATCCTGAGACTATCACCCTAGTTCTAATTCTCCAGCCAGGGGAATAAGCCCCTCAGCATCTAGACTGACAAGGCCTCTTAAGAATTTTAAACATTTCAATCAGACCTCCTCTCATTCTTCAGAACTCCAAAATATATAGACACATTCAACTCAATCACTCTTCATAGGAAAAACCTCTCTTCCCATGAATCAATCCAGTGAATCTTCATTGAACTCCCTATAAGTACATCCTTCCTCAGGTACGGAGATCAAAACTGTACACAGCACTCCAGGTGTGATCCATCAAAGCCAATATATTTGCAGCAATGTTTCCTTACAGCGTAACCCCTGTCAGTAAAGGTTAACATAACATTTACCTACCTGATTGCTTGCAGTAGCTGTCTGTAAGCTTTCTGTGATTTGAGTACAAATTCCTCTAAATACCAGTTTTACCTTCTCTCAGCTTTTAAAAAAGCTCTGCTTTTCCATTCTTCCTATCAAAAAAGGTAATTTCATATGTCCCTGCATTACACTCCATCTTCCACCTTCTTGCCCAATCACAGAACCAATCTATATATATTTAAAGCCTCTCTGCATCCCCCTCATAGTTTATACTCCCAGCTAGTTTGGTATCATGAGAAAACTTGGATATATTATACTCAGTCCCCTCACCCAAGTCATTGACTTAGACTGTAAATAGCTGAGGCTCAAGTACTGAACCTTGAAGCATTTCACGAGCTACAACGTAAAAGCATAAGGAACAGGCAGACCATTTGGCTCTTCAAGCCAGTTCTGCCATTCAATATGATCATGATTGATATTCTGTCTCAACTCCACTTTCCTACTTGCTCCCTTAATTCCGAGAGATCGAAAATCTGTCCACATCAGCCTTAAATATGGTCAACAATGGACCATCTACAATCCTCTGGATAATGAATTCCAAAGATTTACAACCCTCTGAGCGAAAACATTTCTCCTAATCTCAGTCCTAAATATTCAACCCCCTTATATTGAGACTCGGCCTCCCAAGTTCTAGAATAGCCAGCAAAGGAAAATAACCTCTCAGAGTCTACCTTATCAAGCCCCTTCAGAGTCTTGTATGTTTAAATTAAATCACCTCTTATTTTTCTAATTCAGAGTGTAGAGGCCCAATTTACTCAGCATCTCGTTATAAGACAACCCTCTCATGTGAGGAACCAATCTAGTGAATCTTCACTGTACCACTTCCAATGCAAGTATATCCCTCCTTAAAAATGTAGACACAAATTGCAAACATTAATCCAGGTGTTGTCTCACCAAGGCTCTGTACGATTGTAGCAAGACTTCCTTACTCTTGTACTCCAATCCCCTTGGAACAAAGGGAACTGACCTCATCTCCTCTGGAGATCTTCCTCCCACAGCTTCCAACCTGATAGTTGCCCAACCTCGGACGGCCCGCTTCTACCTCCTACCCAAAATCCACAAACAGAACTGTCCCGGTAGACCGATCGTGTCAGCTTGCTCCTGCCCCATGGAACTCATTTCTCATTATCTTGACACCCTTCTCTCTCCCCTTGTCTAGTCCCTTCCCACCTACATCCGTGATTCCTCTTACACCTTACGTCACATCAACAATTTCCAGTTCCCTGGCCCCAACCGCTTCCTCTTCACCATGGACAACCAATCCCTCTACACCTCCATCAGCCACCAGGTTGGTCTGAGGGCCCTTAGCTTCTTCCTCGAACAGAGGCCCAAACAATCCCCATCCACCACTACTCTCCTCCGTCTGGCTGAACTTGTTCTCACACTGAACAATTTCTCCTTCAACTCCTCTTACTTCCTCCAAAAGGTGT
This sequence comes from Carcharodon carcharias, assembly GCF_017639515.1. Taxonomy (NCBI): domain Eukaryota; kingdom Metazoa; phylum Chordata; class Chondrichthyes; order Lamniformes; family Lamnidae; genus Carcharodon; species Carcharodon carcharias. The sequence continues at coordinate 85,344,174 of NC_054476.1, read as the reverse complement.
GGCTATGGGTACCCACATGGGCCCCAGCTATGCCTGTCTCTTTATGGGGTATGTGGAACATTCCTTGTTCCAGTCCTATTCTGGCCCCCTCCCACAACTCTTTCTCCGGTACATCGATGATTACTTCGGTGCTGCTTCATGCTCTCGTCGGGACCTGGAAAAATGTATTAATTTTGCTTCCAATCTCCACCCCTCCAACATTTTCACATGGTCCATCTCTGACACTTCCCTTCCCTTCCTTGACCTCTCTGTCTCAATTTCTGCTGACAGACTGTCCACCAATATCCATTACAAGCCTACTGACTCCCACAGCTACCTCGACCATGCCTCCTCACACCCCGCTTCCTGTAAGGACTCCATCCCATTCTCTCAGTTCCTTCACCTCCGTCGCATCTGTTCTGATGATGCTCCCTTCAAAAACAGTTCCTCTGACATGTCCTCCTTCTTCCTTAACCAAGGTTTTCCACCCACAGTCGTTGACACGGCCCTCAACTGTGTCCGGCCCATTTCCCGTGCATCCACCCTCACGCCTTCTCCTCCCTCCCAGAAACATGATAGGGTCCCCCTTGTCCTCACTTATCACCCCACCAGCCTCCGCATTCAAAGGAACATCCTCCGCCATTTCCGCCAACTCCAGCATGAAGCCACCACCAAACACATCTTCCCTTCACCACCCCCCCCAGCGGCATTCCGTAGGGATTGTTCCCTCTGGGACACCCTGTTCCACTCCTCCATCACCCCCTACTCCTCAACCCCCACCTATGGCACCTCCCCATGCCCACGCAAAAGATGCAACACCTGCCCCTTCACTTCCTCTCTCCTCACTGTCCAAGGGCCCAAACGTTCCTTTCAAGTGAAGCAGCATTTCACTTGCATTTCCCGTAACTTAGTCTACTGCATTCGTTGCTCCCATTGCGGTCTCCTCTACATTGGAGAGACCAAATGTAAATTGGGCGACCGCTTTGCAGAACACCTGTGGTCTGTCCGCAAGAAAGACCCAAACCTCCCCGTCGCTTGCCATTTTAACACTCCACCTTGCTCTCTTTCCCATATGTCTGTCCTTGGCTTGCTGCATTGTTCCAGTGAAGCCCAACGCAAACTGGAGGAACAGCACCTCATCTTCCGACTAGGCACTTTACAGCCTTCCGGACTGAATATTGAATTCAACAACTTTAGATCTTGAACTCCCTCCTCCATCCCCACCCCCTTTCTGTTTCTTCCCCCTTCCTTCTGTTTTTTCCAATAATTTATATAGATTTTTCTTTTCCCACCTATTTCCATTATTTTTAAATCTATATCTTTTATGCTCTGTTAGCCTTTCCACCCCACCCCCACTAGAGCTGTACCTTGAGTGTCCTGCCATCCATTCTTAATTAGCACATTCGTTTAGATAATATCACCACCTTCAACACCGCTTTGTTCTTCTGTCTGTCATCTTTTGATTATCTGCTCCTATCACTGCTTGCTTGTCCCTACAACCACACTACCCCCACTTCTCTCCCCCCTACCCCCACCTTAAACCAGCTTATATTTCACCCCTCTCCTAATATTCACTCAGTCCTGTTGAAGGGTCATGAGGACTCGAAACGTCAACTCTTTTCTTCTCCACCGATGCTGCCAGACCTGCTGAGTTTTTCCAGGTAATTCTGTTTTTGTTTTGGATTTGCAGCATCCGCAGTTTTTTGTTTTTATCTCTGTGTAACACCTTACTGAATGCCCTTGGAAAATCCAAATATGCTATTTCACTTTTTCCCCTTATCTATTCTGCCAGTTATACCTTCAAAAACTATAATCAATTTGTCAAACTCAAATTCCCTTTCTTAAAACCATGTTAACTCTGCCTAATCATATTGTGATTTTCCAAGTCCTCTGATACCATATCCCTAATTGTAGATTCTAGCATTTTCCCTACTTCTGATGTCAGGCTAACTGGCTTGCGGTTCCCTAGTTTCACTTTTCCTCCACAGTAACCTCTTTCGGAACCCTAGAATGTAGGCCATCAGGCCCAGGGAATTTGTCAGCTTTTAATCCCATTAATTTCTCCAAAACTTTTTCTTTACAAATATTAATTTTTACTTTAAGTTCATCATACTCACACAGCGTTTCTTCCACAATTTGCAGCATTTTCTTTGTGTCCTCTACTGTGAAGATACACACAAACTATTTGTTTAACATCTCTGCCATTATTCCCTATGATTATCCTGTCTCAGCCTCAAGAGAGCTCACACTTAGAATGTAAGAGCTTTTACATGTATGTAAAAAGGAAGAGACTTGTGAAACTGTTTTATATTCATGAGCTGGAGATGAATCTACTGGGTCCCAAGGTATCGAGAGAAAGATGGATTGGTGAAGGAACACACCATCCAGCATCCCCAGAGGGATGGCACTTACAGTACGCAACTTCCTAGATGGGGAAGATAGGAACTGACCACCATGTGTCTCTACCTTTCAAAAATATGGATTGATCAGGTTATTTGTTAGCAACCCACAAACCCCAAGGCTCTACAAGTCTAATTTTTTTAGTTTATCCATATTTAAAAATAGAAAAGTGAGCTCCAAGCGTAAAGAGATTGTTTGAGTACCCTAAGTTTTTTAAAATAAGAAAAAGGGAGGCTCACTGACATCATGTGAGCTTCAAAGCATCCCCAGTGCCCACCAGTTTAAAGGCTAACCCTGATCAACAGCAACCAATAAAGGGTGTCTGTTCTTTTTAGATCAAATCTTGTCAAGTCACTAAGGCAAAAATAAAAATTGCTGGAAATGCACAGCAGGTCAAGCAGTATCTATGGAGAGATAAAGAGGTAAGGTCGGTGACCATTCATCACAATCCTGTCAAATCACTGTTATTACAAACATTACAGAGATTGTGGAAGGTTGCAGGACTGAAGAATATTATATAACTAGGGAGGGGTGAGGCTAAGGAGGGATTTGAAGCCAATGAGGAAAGTTTTAAAAGTGAGGTGTTGCCAGATCAGGAGCCATTGTATGTCAGCCAGTACAAGGATGATGGGTGAACAGCACTTAATGTCAGTAAGGACATGGGCAGCAGAGATTTGGATTAGCTCAAGTATGTGCGGGGTAGAATGTGGGAGACTGGCCAAGAGTGCATTGGAATAGTCAAGTTGAGGTAACAAAAAACATGGAAAAGGCAGCACATGAGTTGAGACGGGTGAAGTCGGCAATGTTAAGGGGGTGAAATAGTTGGTCTTCGTGATGGTGCAAATACGACACAAAGATTGCGAACAGTCTGGTTTTATCTCAGACTGTTTGCAGCAAGAAGGATCGAATTGGTGACTAGGGAAGGGAGTTTATGGCAGGGACTGAAGATAATGGCCTCAGTCTTCCCAATATTTCTTAAGTCTTTTGAGGATGTAATTGACAGAGTCGATAAGAGAGAATCAATGGATGTGGTAGCTGGGGATTTTCAGAATGATTCCCGCATCTCCAATGGTGTCAACAACCGCCAACCTTTTGCAGGGATTAACCAAATGCTGCGTATTTGCGGCGTCTACTTTATAAAATGACATGTTTAACCGTGATAATGAGGGCAGCTGCCTGATGCGCCGTCACCGATAATATCTGCTCTATTACCAGTATCTGCTCAGCTTTTTCTCTGTCTTTCAGCGATGCTTCTCTCTCTCTCTCCTCCTCGGATCTACCTGTGCAATGTCACCGTCTCTCTCTCACACGAACCCAGCCCCTCCCCCAGCCCCAGCTGCCAGCCCGGAGCCTCGCGCTCTCTGCTTTCATATCCATTCGCGGCACGAGCCCAACCGACACCGTCGTCCTCGCTCTAGGTTAACTCCTGTCCCCAGCTTAGCACGCTACAGTTTCACACTCACTCCCAGTTTGACCCGCTCCAGTTTTACTCCCGCTCCCAACTTGATCCGCTCCAGTTTAACTCCCACTCCCAGTTTGACCCGCTCCAGTTTCGCTCCTGCTTCACTCTCGCTCCTAGCTTGACCCTCTCCAGTTTAACTCTCACTCCCAGATTGACCCAATCCAGGTTAATTCCCACCCCCAAAGGGAGTGGTCCATGTTTTTGAATTTGAATAAGGACAACTATGAGGGCGTGGAAACAGCTAGCTAAAGTGAATTGGCAAATTGGGTTAAGGGATAGGTCAATAGAGATGCAGTGGCAAACATTTAAGGGCATATTTCAGAATACAGAATAGATACATTCCAATGAGCAAAACAAATCCAAGGGATTGACACCATCCGTGGTTAATTATAAATGTTAAAAATGGTATCAAACTTAAAGGAAAGGTATATAATTGTGCAAAGATAGGTGGAAGGCCAGAAGATTGGACTGAATATAAGGGACAGCAAAGGATGACTAAAAGATTAATAAGGAGGAGAAATTGGAGTACAAGAGAAAGCTAGCCAGAAATATAAAAACAGATAGTAAGAGTTTCTATAAATATTTTAAAAAGGAACAAGTTAACAAAGTGAGCATTGATCCGATAAAAAGTGAGTCTGGAGGATTGATCATGAAAAACAAGGAAATGGCAACTTAATCAAACAGGCATTTTGCATCACTATAGAGGAATCAAGTAACATCTTAGAAATAGTAAATGCAAGGGAGGGAGGAACTCAGGAAAATTACAATCACCAGAGAAGTGGTATTGAGTAAATTGTTGGAGCTGCAGGCTGCCAAGTGCCCAGGTCCTGATGGACTTCATCCTAGGGCCTTAAAAGAAGTGGCTAGTGAGATAGCTGATGCATTGGTTTTAATTTTCCAAAACTCCCTAGATTCAAGAAAGGTTCCATTAGATTGGAAGATAGTAAATGTAATTCCATTATTCAAAAAGGGAATGAGACAGAAAGCGAGAAACCATAGGCCAGTTAGCTTAATAGCTGTCATAGGGAAAATGTTAGAAACTAGTATTAAAAAAGCTATAGCAGGGCACTTGGATAAGTTCAAGGTAATCAGGCAGAGTCAACCTGATCTTGTGCAAGGGAAATCATGTTTAACCAACTCATTAGCGTTCTTTGAGGAAGTAACGTGCTGCGGAGAAAGGGGAACTAATGGATATAACATACTTAGATTTCCAGAAGGCATTTGATAAAGTGCCACATCAAAGGTTATTGCAGAAAATAAAAGTTCATGGTATAGGGGGGTAACATATTGGCATGGACAGAAGACTGGCTGGCTAACAGGAAGCAGAGAGTAGGCACAAATGGGTCTTTTTCAGGTTGGCAAGATGTAACGAGTGGTGTGCCACAGGGATCAGTGCTGGGATCTCAACTGTTTACAATTTATATAAATGATTTGAGTGAAGGGATGGATGGAATGGTTTCCAAAGTTGCTGATGACACAAAGATAGGTAGGAAAGTAATTTGTGAAGAGGATATAAAGAGGCTACAAAATATATAGATAGATTAGGTGAGTGGGCAAAGATCTGGCAGTTGGAGTATAATGTGGGAAAATATGAAATTGTCTATTTTGGCAGAAAGAATAAAAGATAGGCATATTATATAAATAGTGAGAGATTGCACAGCTCTGAGATGCAGAGGGATCTGGGTCTTTTACTGCATGAATCGTAGAAGGCTAGTATGCAGATATAGCAAGTAGTTCGGAAAACTAATAGAATGTTATCATTTATTACGAGGGGAATTGAATACAAAAGTATGGAGGTTATGCTTCAGGTATACAGAACATTAGTGAGACCACATTTGGAATACTGTGTACAATATTGGTCACCTTAATTAAGGAAGGATATGAATGTGTTGGAAGCAGTTCAGGGAAGGTTTACCAGACTAATACCAGGAATGGGCGGGTTGTCTTAGGTGGAAAGGTTGGCCAGGTTAGGCTAGTATCCGCTGAAGTTTAGAAGAGCAAGAGGCGACTTGATTGAAACATATAAGATGCTGAGGGGACTTGACAGGGTGGATGTGGAGAGGATGTTTCCTCTTGTGGGAGAATCGAGAACTAAAGGTCACTTTTTAAAAATGAGGGGTCACCCATTCAAAACAGAGATTGATTGACATTTTTTCTCTCAAAGGGTCATGAGTCTTTGGAACTCTCTTCCAGAAAAGGTGTTGGAAGCAGAGTTTGAATATTTTTAAGGCAGAGGTGGGTAGATTCTAGGTAAGCAAGGAGGTGATAATTATCAGGGATAGGTGGGATGCTGATTTCAAGTTACTATCAGATCAGCCATGATCTTATTAAATGGCAGAGAAAGCTCGAGAGGCTGGATGGCCTACTCCTGTTCCTTGTTCGTATGTTCATAAAATGGAGGCATGCAGTTCCTTAAAATTTTTTTAATAATTGCCCACCTCCTGAAAGCAGATTGGAAACCCAGCCCTGGCCCACCTTCATTAAAACTGTAAGTGGGCAGATTGGGGTCAGGTTTCCCAAATTTTTATCTTTAACCCACTTTTGTTAGTTTGGAACCTAGAAATTCATCATCCTTTCCTATATTACTTTTCATCCCCACTCCTCTATTGTCCTTTCCAAAAGAATGCTGGAGTTGTTTTAATTTAGCTGAAGTCTGCTCCTATTCTGTGCCCTTGTCTTGTTTCTTCAACTTGGCCCAAAACTTGCAAACCGTACTTGCACTGGCCTGCAGCTATGTATTGAACTGCCTAACCTTCACTTCTTCAACCTGTCTGGCATTAGGTATGACAAATAATTCCGAGCTTATGACCCTTTAGGTCATGTTTTTCAATTTAGCCCCCTTTTCCATAAACTCTTTGTTCAAAAACTCTAATATACTTCCAGGTACATTATTGGTTCCAACATGAACCGTGTCTTTTAATTGCTCATGCTGCCTTACCATTTTCCCCATTCACTCTGTGAATCTGTGCCTTCAGTTCTGATGAAAGGTTATCTACCTGAAACAAAAACTCTGTTTCTCTCTTCACAGATTGCTGTCAAACCTGCATTTCCAGCATTTTATTTTTTTTAAATTTCAGATTGCCAGCATCTGCAGTATTTTGTTTTTGTATTTTCTGCGAATCCTTCAACAGTTACTTGCTTCAAGCATGAGTGCACTTATTGTTAAATCTCCTAAACTAACCCCATCCAAACCAGCATGATTGATTTTACAAAGCAGAGAAATGGTAGAAAAGTTAAATGATTACTTTGTGTCTGTCTTCAGTGAGGAAAATACAAGAAATCTTTCCAGAATTAGAGATCCAAGGGACAAGGGAGAATGAGGAATTAAAGGAAATTAGTATTAGTAAGAAGGTTGTTTTGGAGAAATTAATAGGGCTGAAGGTTGGTAAGTCCCTGGGACCTCATATTCTAAATCACAGAGTGCTAAAAAAAAAAGTAGCTATGGAGATAACGGATGCATTGGTGATTATCATCCAAAATTCCATAGATTCTGGAATGGTTCCTGCAGATTGGAAGGTAACAAATGTCACCCCACTATTTAAGAGGGGACGGAAAGAGAAAACAGGGAACTACAGACTTGTTAGCCTTACATCAATAGTAGGGAAACTTTTGCATCTGTTATAAAGGGTATGATAAGTGGATGCTTAGATAATAATAATATCTGATTGGACATAGTCAACATGCATTTATGAATGGGAAATCATGTTTGACAACCATATAGGCCAGACGTATCTCGTCGGCATGCAGGCACGTCGCTGCATAAAATGACACATGGTGATGTCGGGCGAGTGTCCCAATGTCACTGCATGCCATCACGATATTCTGGTAGGTGGGTGCACGATGATGTCTGATGCACAGCCGCCATTAATTAACGGGCCACTTAAGGCCCTTGAGGCCGCAATTGACATTGATTTTTCGGGGCCCACGTGATCTTCAGGTCGTCACACAAGCAGGCGGATAGGCCACATTTTATAAACCACATCCATGGATGGGATAAGAGGGGTGGATGGGGTCGTGAGTATTATTTGTCAGACATTGAAAGCTTAAAGTTACTGATACTTGCCTGTGTGAGGAGGGATACTTCAAAAGTCTTCACAGCTTGGATAGGAGTAACAGCCCCAGGTCAGGACTCTGAGTAAACATCATTTCTGGGGCCTTGCTGGTTTCAGGAAGCCTTCCCTTAGCATGGGAACGAGAGTTGTGCTCTCTATTGGAGGCACCTCCTCTGAGGAGGAAGGGAGGGCCAGAAGAGGGAGGAGGCCAGGAGTCCACATTCATCCTCCAGGGGACCCAACTTTGGGAGGAGAGGCGCAGGCACAAGGGGCGCAGGGCCAACATGAAGTCCAAGGCAGAAGGGACCACAGTAGATGCCACTAATCTGCCAGGATACAGGCGGCGAAGCAGCTAACTCAATATGTCTGAGGTGCAGTGCCAAAGGAGGCTCTGTCCCTCAAGGGAGACAGTGATCTCCATTTGTCAGATGATAGGCCCTGAGATCTTCGCCAACTGTGTGGGTGGGCACCTCATGCTAGTGGCATTGAATGTCACGGCTGCCCTCAACTTCTATGCCTCTGGCTCTTTCCAGGGGTCAATGGGTGATTTTTGCAAAGTATCCCAATCAGCTGTCCACACTTGTGTCAAGCAGGTGACAGATGCTCTGTTCAGGCATGCATTGACTTTCATCCACTACCACTGGGACGAGGCTAGCCAGACAGATCGAGTCAGAGGCTTTGCAGTGATTGCTGGCTTCCCCCTCATCCAGGATGTAATCGACAGCTCACATGCGGCCATCAAGGACCCAACGGATGAGCTCGGTGCCTTCGTCAACGGGAAAGGATTCCACTACTTGAACATGCAGATAGTGTGTGATCACAAGATGCAGATTCTGCAAGTCTGTGCAAGGTACCCAGGCAGCTCCATGACGTTTATGTCTTCAGACACTCCCAGGTGCCAAGGCTGTTCAGTGCTCCAGCCCGGCTGGATGGATGGCTGCTGGATGACAAGGGCTATCCCCTCAAAAGGTGGCCCATGACATCCCTCCATCATATAAGAATGGAGGTTGAGCATCGGTACAATAGGAGCCACACCTCCACAAGGGCCGTGGTAGAGCGAACCATCGGTCTTCTCAAAATGCGCTTCTGATGCCTGGACCATTCAGGGGACGTACTCCAATACCCCCCAGATGTCACTGATAGTGGTTTGCATGCTACACTCTCCACAATCTGGCGGAAAGGGGAGATGCAGTGGAGGAAGAAGATGTAGACACAGTTGCTCCAGCTGCACACGATGAGTCCAATAGTGCGTCCGAGGATGAGCACGCACAGGAGAACGCTGAGGGGATAGACGCTGACCCCAGCATCCTCCAGGGAGGCAAGGACATGCGGGAGGCTTTAATCCAATGAACCTTCAGCTAGCCCACCACAGATGGACCTCCAACACAAGCCAGGGCTGCAGGTTCCATACTCGATACCAGAGAGCAAAATCTCCTGGGTAGGAACATTAACTAAGAGCCTTGTCAATAAATAAAACTCAATGTCAAACTCACTCATAACATCATGGGTTCCCATCCACCTGCAGAAGTAAGGAATCACCCTGACCCATGCTCACCTATCAAAATTTAATGATTGAACAAAAGTAAGCAGAAAGTAAAATGAATGCAAAGGTGTTACGCATCACACCAACTTGTCATCAACTAATAGCGGGGCAACATAAAACCACCAGTGAGAAACCCGTGGTGTGCCTAAGGTGCCTTAAGTTTACGTTTCCAGGTGCTACGTCTAGTTGCTCCACCCTCGCAGGCACTGGCATCTGAGACAGCCTGCTCACTGTGCTGTCTTGTTGGCCTCGATGACCTTGGCGGCTGTCCTCTGGCCCGTGAAGCCTGGGAGGAAGCACTTAGTTCCACAGCTGGCATCTCCTCAGTCACCGCAGCCTCATCGGATCCTACAGTCTCTGGCAGATGGGCGGAGGAGCTGCTGCCATCATCTGGAGCACCCTGAGAGGAGCACACAGAGATGGCAGGCAGCTTGTGCGCTGATGTGAGGTTGCTTCAGACCTCCCTGCTCACCATTGATGGATGGGCACCAAGCTAGGATACTTGGTGGCCAAACCATCTCCAACACTAGCACTGACCAGCTGAGGTCAATGCCACCGTGAGTGTTTGCAGGTCCGAGTGCAACCCCAGCAGGCCCTGATTGCTCTCCTGGAGGAGCCTCTCCATGAGAGTCGTAACCTTCTCCATGGAGGAAGCATGGTGTTCAGCCATGAGGCTCATTGCATCAGTGATGCTTTGCGTGGACTCCTCCAGCACGGGCACTATGCCATGCATAGCCTCATGTATCTCCGTCAGATCCTCCTGCATACCCTGCTGCACTTCCAGCGTCTGCAGCCTCACAGACGACTCCAAAGGCACATCATCAGCCACCGACCGAGCATGTGTCTGGTCCCCTGCAGTCCTCCGACTGCAGGTGCCATGAGCACTCTCTGTCACCGCCTGCACCTCAAGCGAGTGTGAAGCGCCCTCACTGCTGTGCCCCGGGACACTAGCCAATGATCTAATTCCCACTGAGGTACGAGTATGTGCGCTGGTTCCTGCCTGGCAGAGATGGTGTAAAGCTGGTGAGTCCAATTGTTCAGGGCCCTCAAGAGTCAGAGGCGGCCCCTCTGCCTCCTCCTCCCGACCCTGCTCAGGTGATGCTGAAAGGAGGAACAAGGAAATTTTATTAGTTAAAATGGACACAATGGCAACATGCATGCCTGTCCCCCAGATCAGTATGCGTTCAACCTTCCATAATCAATGGTCAACCCATGTTGCAAGATTCAATCACTGAACATTCAGCAGTGCCATGGCTCTGGGACACACATGGTGACCTCAGTGCTCAGCAATCTTACCGTGGCACCCCAGCCCCCAGCCTCACTGCCACCAATGTATCTGGATGCATGGCGCCTCTCCAGATCCATTGCTTCCTGCTCGTATCTGGTGATGATGGCCAAATGGCTTGGCGCATTGTGTGTGGTCTTCTCCTGAAAAGGAGGGAGGAGCATTGATTAGTCCACCCTATATCTGGATTCCCATTGCATCCCTACCACCCCAACAAGAGTGGGACATTGCAAGGCTCTAGTGATTTGTCACCCTGCAGCTGCCACACACATATCAAAAAGCCAGGGCTGACCCCACCTTGCCCACATGTTGCCTCCATCACATTTGGCACCACACGGTCTAACCTTGCAAAGCAAGGAAGCACAAGCATGTGGAATGCCAAGGGCAGCAGATCGATTGTGACCCGCCACCTGGAAGCTCTGCTCCCAGCATGTCAGTCCCCTGACTTTAACATGTTTCGCAGTTCCAGCACTACGCCTAGGTGCAGATCCTTGAGGTTGCCCCCAAAACAATACTCTGGGTGTTAATCTAACACATGCTACAGGTGCAGAAACCATCTCAGCACTACCTTCTCAGGGTGAACCAGGCATGGACAATATCTGCTGCCTACCCAGTGAGGGAAATATGCCGTGAAGGATTCAATGCTGTAACTGCGCTCAGAATTTGGGGAGGCGGGGCTAGGGGAAAGCTCACCTGCTGTGTTAAGTGACCTCTGCCAACATGGTACTCACCCTTCCCAAGCGCAAGAGGTCGTTGAATCGCATGCAGCACTGGACACACATGTGGCGCACCACGTCATGGGAGTTGACTATGTCTGCCACCTCCTCCCAGGCATGTTTGGTCAGGTGGGGGAGGGCCTCCTCCTCCCATCCCTCGGAACGAGGACCTTCCGCTGTGCTGCTACCTCCTCCAGGAGGGCAGCTAGGCACTGCCGTGCTGCCCTACCCTCCTGCATGGCCTGCTCCCCAGCAGCCCTCTGGGGAGCCCTTCTGTTGGCCATGATGAACAGCCTTTGCAAGGCTGCCTGTGCTCAATTTGAACAGGCTGCTGTGTTGCCATTCGACCTGGCGGTCATTGCATTCCCACCATTGCCCACCCACTCCCACTATCCTCAGGAGCCGCGCTTCACGCTGTGGGACTTTTATTGGCCCGCCCACATAAAATGGCAGCATGGAGCCGATCGCAGGCAGCGATCAGCTCCGCGCCTGCTCGTACCTGCTCCCAAATGGCCCACCCGACAGGGAGAAAATTCTCCCATTGGAGTTTTTTGGGGATCTTAGTAACAGAATTGATAAAGGGAAGTCAGTGGACATAGTGCACTTGGATTTTCAGAAGGCTTTCGATAATTAGCAAGATTAACGCATGGGATAAGAGGTAATATACTAGCATGGATTAAAGATTGTCTAACAGGCAAAATACAGAGAATAGGAATAATTCTCACATTGGCAGGCTGTGACTAGTGGAGTACTGCAAGAACCAGTACGTGGGCCCCAGAGGTTCGCAATACATTTCAATGATTTGGATGTGAGGTCCAAATGTAATATTTCCAAGTTTCTGGATGACACAAGGCTAGATGGAAATGCGAGTTGTGAGGAAGGTGCAAAGCAGCTTCAAGGAGATTTGAACAGACACTGAGGGTGGACAAGAATATGGCGGATGGAATCTAATGTGAAAAAATGTGAGGTTATTCACCTTGGTAGGAGGAACAGATGTGCAGAGTATTTCTTAAATGGTGAAAGATTAAAAAGTGTAGATGCACAAAGGGACCTGAGTGTCCTCGTCAATAAGTCACAAAGCTAACAATCAGGTGCAGCAAGCAATTAGGAAGGCACATGGTATGTTAGCCTTTATCACAAGAGGATTTGAGTACAGGAGTAGCGAAGCCTTTCTTCAATTGTATAGAAACTTAGTTAGACCACATATGAGGGACTAAGGGCGGAATCGTCAGTTCCTGTTGGCGGTGGGTGTCATGGCGGGCAGTGGGTGAACAATTTGGCGTGAGGGGCAGAAATTGTCTTGAGGCCGGTGTGAAAGCACAGCAGGATCAGCTGATGATGTCCGCAGTGGCGGAATATGAATCCCACTGGAGGGTGATGTGAACCCAATTTGCATCTGTAATGGGATGCAAAGTAAGGCCTAATCGGAAGCATCCCACCTCGCCCGATTTACCATTATGCCAGCAGGAAAACATGCCAGCCCAGAATACATCTGCACAAGCGAGACGTGCAGAAGTCGGAACTCTCCTTTAGAACTTTGTTCAGATTGCGGATACCTGAGGAGATGAAGATACTAGAACCTGATAGGTACTGGACCCTGGAGGAACACATGCATTGCATGCTGGGTGGATTCTCGTGGACTTGGCACTACTGGGAAGCAGCTCTCAGAAGGTGGCAGGTCTCCATTGATGCTACAGATCTGCTTTGGAACATCACAATCTTGGCCATGGACTTCTACAGATGATCAGCAGAGTTGGGGGAGGGCGATGGTGGAGAGGAAGGTCTAGCTGTGAGGGCGAGAGGAAGGTGTACCGGAGTGGGGTGAGGTTGTTGGGGGGGGGTCAAAGGTGTCACAGAGGGTGAGATTGGGAAGAGGGACTTTGGGGGAGGAGGGTGTAATGGGGGACAAAGCAGCAAGTAGGGAGGTAAGTGTAAGGGAAGGCGGTCGGAGAGGTGAAGTGTCTGGGGGAAGGAGGGAGTTCGGAGAGGGGAAGGTGCCTGCGGTGAGGAGGGAGTAATTGCGGAGGAGGGAGTAAGGGGAGGAGGGAGTAATTGTGGAAAAGGGAGTAAGGGTGGAGGAGGAAGTAAGCCGGGGGGTGAACGTCCAGGTGAATGTGCAAGGGAGGGGGAATCAATGACTGCCTCCTGGTGAGTAAACTGAAGTTGGACATGAGAGTGTGTCGAGAGTGTGAGAGTGGCAGAGGGAGCCAGTAGGGTGGGAGGGTGAGGATGCATGGGTAGTGGTAGAAGGGATGGCGAGGGTGGTTAATGTGGATTCAAAGGCAGACACGGACCCTAGAGGTGGGAAGGAGGAGGTCAGGGAGATCAATGCAGATGTGGCTGGGATTTTCAGCAAGGTAGGGAATGTGCATATTCACCCAGACATCCTGGAAAGACAAGGGGTCGGCTTGGTAGGTGACGATCAGTAGGTGGAAGGTGACGGCAGCGGGGTCAACAGTGATGGGGGATAGGACATGGGTGCTGGGGGAGGGGAAAGGACGGGGGAGCAGAGACGAGACTTGACTATGACCATGGCTGTTGACGTGGAAAGTGAGCGGAGCCTCGTGTTGGACAGGCACAGGTGCATGGGAGTGCAATCAGTGGGTGGGCGGAGATGCAACTCAGCTCAGATGGACAACTGAAAGAGAACCCCATCAGGCAGCATTGAAAATGCTGGGGAGAGTAAGATGAATGTGTTGGATGAAGGCTTTGCATACGTGGGAAAGTGCTTGCACAAGGCACTGAAAGGCTCTGCCACACACACACTTCTCCCTCCAGAATCACTTGTGGTCTGGCTGCGTGCAGCTGAACTGCTAGTGCGGGGAGGCTGGGGGCAGATGCAATGGGAGGACTCACAAAGCCAGTCAATGAAGCTGAAAGACAACATTACATATTATTCAGTGAAAGTAAATATATTTTCAGATTATTAAGTGACAAAATGTGTTCACCCATGCAACCACTTGGTGATCAGAATTTCTTAGCTTTTCTAGGCCTCCCACTTCTTCTAGGTGCCAGACTGACATATGCGTCAAGGGTGGACACAGCCTGTGCAATAGTTGGCCCTGTTGCCGCTGATGACTTTGGGGTGCGTCCTTTGGAAAGCTGAGGCCTTGAGGACCATGGCTTGCCTTGGCTGTCTTCCTGTGAGCCATCTGCTCCCTCTGCGGTGACAGCGGATGAAGATGAGGGTCACAGGCAAAGGGGAATCAGAGGGAACAGAAAGCCTCTGAAATTCTTGAAAAGATGACCCAGAGCTGTCCAGCTGCCGCACCTCCTCCCTCTGGGTGCCCAATGGCCCCAACCTGATTCCTTGAGGGGAAGAGTACATATGGCAGGACTTTGAGGTGCCCCGTTTCCCACTCATGTCCGCCATCCTTCCCAAGGAGACACGTACAAGTGGCCATCACTTCATCAGAGAGCAGGCGGACACACGCCTCTGACTCGTGTGCCACTCTGTTGAGGGTTTCCAACAGTTCTGCGTGATCTTCCCCCGCCTTCTGCTGACTCTCCAGGATGAGTTAGAAGGCCAAATCCAGAGGCCCGTCAAATGACTTGGACCTCACAGATGCCTCTTCCCCAGAGGTCCTCCGAGTGCCATGGAGCTCAGCTGAACCTGGATCCTCCTGCTGTGGACAAGTGTCTGTAAGGCGACCACCAGATTGTGAACCTGAGCCTGCTCTAGATCTAGGAACCACCGAGGTGTGTGTCTCTGCGCTGGTGGAGGGTGTGGATAAGCACTGTGATGGCTCTTCCAGGCTGCTTATTTCCTGCTCTTCAATGGAAGCACTGTTCTCTTCACTGGAGATGAGGACATGGATAGAACTGAGGGACTGGCTAGCTGATGGCATCCGTCACTTGGCAGAGGTCCCTGTGAACCATGGTACAGATAATTAGTGCATGGCAGCACAGTCAAAAGTAGGAGAGAGAGCACTCATAGTTGCGTTGACATGGGGAATGTTGTAGTACAGGATCCTTACCTGGCTGTTCGCCACCAACCTCACTATTGCCACAGGCACAGTCCAGGTTCTTAACAGTCAGCATGATGGCACACTCCTCAAAGTGAGTGAGGGACCTAATGTAGGCCACTCCACCCTCAGCCCCAGTTGTGATTTTTCCAAATTGTTGTGAGCCAGTTTCTCCAGCTTGAAAACAGATGGGAAGGGTTTGAGCAAGAAGCATAGCACAGCATGGAATGTTTGTGCGGTGAGTGGAGCCATGATTGGGATGAGGACGCGAGTTCCAGAGAATATGAGCCTGATGGAGATGTGAGGGTGTGTGTGAGAGTTAATGTGTTGTCTCTTGAGGTATGAGATCCCTGTGGATGTGTGCTGGGTTTGACTCATAGACATCTACAGCACAGAAGGAGGCCATTCAGCCCATCGCATCTGTGCTGGTCAACAAAGATCTGACTACACTAATCCCATTTTCAAGCGCTTGGCCCATAGCCCTGGAGGCTATAGCATTGCAAGTGACTATCTAAATACTTCTTAAACGTTATGAGAGTTTCTGACTCAACCAGTGAGTTCCAGACTCCCACCATACTCTGGGTGAAAATATTTCTCCCCAGCTCCCCTCTTAGCCTTCTAACTCTTACCTTAAATCTATGCCCCCTGGTCATTTATCCCTCTACAAATTGTAAAAGTGCCTTCCTATCAACCCTATCTATGCCCCTCATAATCTTATGCACCTCTATCAGGTCCCCTTTCAACTTCATTGCTCCAGTAAAAACAACCCCAGCCTATCCAATCTTTCCTCATAGCTCAGGCCCTCCAGCCCAGGCAACATCCTGGTAAATCTCCTCTGCACCCACTCCAGTGAAATCACAACCTTCCTATAATGTGGTGGCCAGAACTGCACACACTACTCCAGTTGTGGCCTAACCAGCATTTCATACAGCTCCAGCATAACCTCCCTGCTCTTGTATTCTATGCTTTGGCTAATAAAGGCAAGTATCCCATATATCTTCTTAACCACCTTATTTATCTACCTGCCCTGCTACCTTCAGGGATCTGTGGATATGCACACCAAGGTCCCTCTGATCTTCAGTACTTTCCAGGGTCCTACCATTCATAGTGCAATCCCTTGCCTGGTTAGCTCTTCCAAAGTGCGTTACCTCACACTTTTCCGGGTTGAATTCCATTTACCACTGCTCTGCCCACCTGACCATCCATTGCTATCCTCCTGCAGTTTACAGCTATCCTCCTCACTATTTATCACCCTGCCAATTTTTGTGTCATCTGCAAATTTCTTGATCATACCCCTACATTTAAGTCCAAATCATTTATGTACACCACAAATAGCAAGGACCCCAACACCGAGCCCTGCAGAACCCCACTGGAAACAGACTTCCAGTCACAGAACTATCCCTCTACCATCACCTTCTGCTTCCTGCTCCTTGGACAATGTTGGATCAATGTGCCACTTTGCCTTGGATCCCATGGGCCCTTACTTTCTTGACTATTCTTCAATGAGAGACCTAATCAAATGCCTTGCTAAAGTCCTTGTCGACTACACCAAGTGCATTACTCTCATCAACACTCCTGTCAAACACAACCTTCCCTTAACAAATCCATGCTGTCTATCCCTGATTAACCCATGTTTCTCCAAGTGCAGATATATTCTGTCCCTCAGAATTCTTTCTAATAACTTCCCCACCACCAAGGTTAGACTGACAGGCCTGTAATTTCCTGGTCTATCCCTTCTTCCCTTTTTTAATAATGGGACAATGTTAGCAGTCCTCTGGCATCTCACCTGTGGCCAAAGGGGATTTGAAAATTACTGCCAGGGCCCCTGATATCTCTTCCCTTGCCTCACTCAACAGCCTGGGATACATCTCACCAGGGCCTGTGGATTTATCCACTTTTAAGGCCGCTAAACCTGCTAGTATCTCCTCTCTCTCTATGTTCATTTCCTCTAATATTTCACTGTATTTCACCCTGATGTCCATATCTGCATTGTCCTTTTCCATTGTGAAGACCGATGCAAAGTATTCACTGAGGACTGAACCAATGTCCCAAGGGTCCATACACAGATTACCTCTATGGTCCCTAATTGGCCCTAATCATTCCCAAATTATTCTCTTGCTCTTTATAAATTAAAAAAACCCCTTTGGGTTGTCCTTTATTCTACCCACCAATGCTTTCTCAAGTAGTCTCTTAGCTTTCCTAATTTCCTTTGTAAATTCCTCTCTGCACTTTTTATATTCCTCTAAGGACTCTGTCATATTGAGCCCTTGGTATCCACCGTAAACTTCTCTTTTTTTCTTAATCCTAACATTTATGTCCCCTGACATCTATGGTTCTCCGGACTTGGTCCCCCTTTGTCTTTACAGGAACATATTTGCCCTGTACTCTTGCTATTCCTCCTTGAAAGCCTCCCACTGCTCTGACACAATTTTATTTGCAAGTAGCTGCTCTGAGGCCACTTGGGCAAAATTGCATCTCATCTTAGTAAAATTAGCCTTTCCCCAGTTTAGATCTTTTATTCCCAGCCCAATCTTATCCTTTTCCATAACTATCCTAAATCTAAGTTATGGTCACTATCTCCAAAATGCTCCCCTACTGATATGCCTTCCACCTGCCTGGGCTCATTTCTGAATATTGGGTCCAGAACTGCCCCCTCCCTTGTTGGGCTTTCTATGTCTTGGCTAAAAAAGTTCTCCTGGATGCGACTTAAGAATTTTGCTATCTCCT
Organism: Carcharodon carcharias; assembly: GCF_017639515.1. Lineage (NCBI taxonomy): Eukaryota > Metazoa > Chordata > Chondrichthyes > Lamniformes > Lamnidae > Carcharodon > Carcharodon carcharias. The sequence continues at coordinate 85,326,045 of NC_054476.1, read as the reverse complement.
GACCTTGCACTCTAAAACCATCCCAGTTAATATTTGGGTCATTAAAATCCCCTACTACCACTGCCCTATTATTCTTACACTTCTCTGAAATTTGATTACATATTTGATCCTCTATTTCTCCCTGACTGTTTCGGGGCCTACAGTACACACCTAACAGCATGTTTGCCCCTTTTGTGTTTTTAACTTCTACCCATATGGCTTTATTTGATGATCCTTCCAAGATATTATCCCTCCTCACTGTTATAATTGATTCCTTGATCAATATTGCAACCTCCCTCCTCTTCTATCCCCCTCTCTATCTCATCTGAAATTCCTATAACCAGAAATGTTGAGCTGCCACGCTTCCCTTCTTTTAGCCAAGTCTCAGTCACAGCTATGGATCATACTCCCATGTGCCTATCTGTGCCCTCCGCTAGTCTGTCTTATTCCTCAGGCTGCTTGCATTAAAATATATTGTATTTAGCCTTGCTAAACTCACTTCCTTCTTATCTAGCCTATGTTTCTTCTGCCTTCCAGACTTACTTACTAGCATTTTAACTTCTTATTCCACCTCAGCTTCTATCCCCTCTGAGCTACTTTTCAGGATCTCATCCCCCTGCCAGTTTAGTTTGAATCTGCCAAACACCCTGCAAGGATGTTGGTCCCACTCCTGTTCAGATGTAACCCATCCAACTTGTACAGGTCCCACATCCCCTAAAAACGGTCCCAATGGCCCAGGAATCTAAAGCCCTCCCTCCTGCACCATCTCTCCAGCCACACATTCATCTGCTCTATCCTTCTTTTCCTATACTCACTACTGCATGGCACCGGGAGTAATCGAGAGATTACTACCTTTGAAGTCCTGCTTTTCAAATGTCCTACCTAACTCCCTAAATTCTGCTGGCAGGATCTCATTTCTCTTCCTTCCAAGTCATTTATCCCAACATGGAGCATGAGCCCTGGCTGTTCACCCTCCTCCTTCAGAATGTCCTGCAGCCATTCTGTAACATCCTTGACCCTGGCACCTGGGAGGCAACATACCATCCTGGAGTCATGAATACGGCCACAGAAGCGCCTGTCTACTCCCCTTACTAATGAATCCCCTACCACTGTTGCCCTCCCACACTTCTTCCTCCTACCCTGAGAAGCAGGACCACCTGCAGTGCCATGGCCTTTGCTCTGGTTGGCCTCCAGAGAGGAACTGTCACTCTCATCATTTCCAAGGCAAGATGCACACGGGGGGTTCCCTCACTGCTTGCCTGATCCCCTTCTTCTGTCTGGTGGTCACCTATTCCCTCTCTGCTTGCACTTCGTTAAGCTGCGGGGTGACCTTGTAAATGTACCATAGTGACCCCATCTGCCACTGAAGCTCCAAAATCCGGAGCTCGAGTTGCTCCAGTCGGAGGCATCTCCTGCACCTTCCAGACTGACAGGAGTGTCTAGGATTTCCTATGTAGCACAGGACGTACAAATCACAGGACTGAGCTCCCCAGACATAGGTTAACTTAAATGCTTGATGGGCTTATCTGGGAATTGAATCACGGACCTCTCACATACTAATTCAATGAAAATCCCAAAGTAAGAATCATGCCCCTAGATATTGGGAGTGTGTGAGTTCTGCTTGATGAGGTGGTTGACTTACCTTGGTGGAACAGATGAAATCATTCATCCTCTTCCTGCACTGGATGGCCAACCTCCTCTGTGATCTGCTGGCGCTGACCCCCACTACCACCACCTCCCAGGCCAGATTGGTGACTCTGGTAGACTTCCTGCAGCCAAAGTAATGGTAGAGAACATTGCGGCGGCCTTCCACTGCATCCAGCAGGCACCCAGAGAGGCATCACTAAATTTGGGGACTGCACTATTCATTGCTTTTGGGGCCATCTGTTGCCTGGAGCAGTCCATGTCTATAGACACAAAGTAGGATGCACTTTGGTCATGGCATGGCGGGCAAATCTGAGCCCACCCACCAGTGATCTGGAATGTTTCCCATTAATGCATTATTAATGAGGCGGAAGGTACCATGAAGGGGACAATACAGTGCGAAAACCCGCCATTGGAGCTGAAGGGTAAAATGAGTTTTTTCATGCTCATTACCACACATAGTGCAAATCTGGGACGATTCTGCCCTAACCTTACCCTGTATATTTTTATAAAATATAAATCGATATCCTCATTGCTATTTCATAAACTTTAGAATTGAACAAAGATCATTAAAATGGCTGAACCTAACTCTGCCTGTGACCCCTGAACAAAAGAAGTCATGTTGCAGTATCAGGAAACTCAAACCTCGTTATTTCTGGGAGCCACTAATGACCATCTATGGACTGCACAGCCCAAATTCAAAGAGAGCTATACAATGGCCATTTGCATTTGATAACCCAGGCTGCTAGCACAAGACTGCTGGTCTGCTAAGACAAAGACCCTGCAACCTTCCTCTCAATTCATAATAGCTGAGACATTTAGCAGTTTTTGAAACCCAGCCACATTCCAGATGATGGATGCACTCCTTTGTTGGAGATAGGGTGGAGAGTTGAGGGTCATGTGACATAGGCCTATGACTTGTTGCACAAGTAATATTGCCTTGCCGAGCTGAAGATCTCAGTTTGCTGTTTACCACCTGACTAGCAGCATCACAGATAAGGAACTCCACTCAGGTTGAACACTTGGCCCCATCTACATTGTTTCTGCTGGAAATTCTGTCCCACCAGCTACAAGACTAATTCATCTCTGCATGCCTATATCATCGTGTGAAGTCAACACCACCAGAAAAGTAAATTATACCGCATCAGTTTTCAGCCCACCAACCTCTGTGAAGCAATATCTCATCGGGCTTTGATTCTGGACTCAGGAACCCATGGGAAATAATATGTATTTTCTCTGTGTTCTCTGTACTGTAAAACCTTACTTTCTCTATCCCTCTTTTTACTTTATGAATATGGCCCACCTTTCCATGTTTTGAGTTCAACCTATCTCGAGTTTGCTATGGGGCTATTAATAGAAATTTAGATCATATCAAAACTGAGGGATTGGGAAACACGCCACCATGTTACCAAAGAGGTAAATGAATCAAAAACACCTTTCTGTTTACAGATGAGTGGTGAGAGTAGAAATTAGTGCTGTTTAAAGTAATCCCTTCCTGTCTGTAACACCACACTTGGAGTACAGTGTTCAGTTTTGGACCCCTTAACTTAGGGAGGACATTATTGCCATAGAGGGAGTGCAACAAATCTTCACCACACTTGTTCCCAGGATGGCAGGACTGTCCCACGAAAAGAGATTACAGAAACTGGGTCTGGATTCTCTAAAGCTTTGAAGAATGAGAGGTGATCTCATTGAAACTTACAAAATACTTAAAGGGATAGCCAGGGTGGATGCAGGTAAAATATTTCCCCTGGCTGGGGAGTCTTGAACCAGGGGACACAATATTAAAATAAGGGGGAAGGCACTTAGGACCAAAATGAGGAGAATTTTCTTTACTCAGAGAGTTGTGAATCCTTGGAATTCTCTATCCCAGAGGGCTGTGGAAGCTCAGTCATTGAGCATTTTTAAAACAGTGATTAACAGATTCCTAAATACCAATGACATAAAGAGATATGGATTTGGTGGGAAAAAGGGATTGAAGTGGATGATCAGCCATGATCATATTGAATGGCAGAGCAAGCTCAACAGGCTGAATAGTCTATTCTTGCTCCTCGATCATTTTTTTAATATCAGGGTTAAATTTTAGATTTTGAGAAATATAGATTTTCAAATGTAAACACTTTTAAAATCAGATCTGATGTAAGTAACAGGTAATGAAACAGTTTGGAATCTAAAGGAGTAGAATGTACTCTACAGAACAGGATGATTTATGTGCTGAGAGGAATCACCAACTGTAGGGTGTTGCAGTTCTAATGCTCAGATGTAATCTAAGCTACTCAATTTGGGATGGTTCTCATTTACACCTCACAGCCAGAATTTTACGTCTCTCAGGCGGGTGCGTGCCTAACCCAAATGGATGTGAAATAGCACAAGATGACGTTGGGCAAGCGTCCCGCACGCAAGCAATTAAAAAGGCAAATGATCTCGATTTTACGTTGCCCACTTGATTTCAAGCTCATCACAAGGGCAAAATGGGCAGGCAGGCAGCCCTCTTTCAACAAAACCTCATCCAAGGGCAGGGAAAGAATGGTCAGTAGCATTGCCATTGTGAGTAGTGAGGAGTTTAGGAGATAGTTTACTGCTAGTTGCTTATTTGAACTTGACAACTTCAACTCTGTTCTGAGCTTTGGTCCTAGCAGTTCTAGGGTTCATTTTAGGACTCATGGGTGTCTCCAAGGTCCCAGGAGGATGGTGACCATGCGGATCCTTCCAGGCACCAGACAGCCTTCTGTTACACTGATAATAGGGATTGTGCTCTCTGCTGGTGGTACCTCCGAGGAGGAGGAAGACACCTACAAAACAAGTGAAGCATTCTCAGGCAATTAAGACAAAAGCAAAATTTATATTATGTTGGCACTCACATCAAATGAACATAACAATATATGGTGTTAATTGTCACACCAGTAAACATTTTATCAAAACATGACAGAACAGAAGATCACCTGTGAACAGTCCCTCTTGTGCTCATGGTGCCTTAAACTTACGTTTATGAGTGCTGCGTCTTGTTGCCCCTCCCCACCCTCGCTGGCAGCAGCATTGGAGGCAGCTTGCTGACTAGGCGGTCTTTCAACAATCAAAGGGGACTCCAGGTTTGAGGCTCCCATTAACAATGAGACTGCACAAGAATGTTTGCACAATCCGACACTCTCACCTCTGTGCACTGCACAGAGACTCCTACCTCTCCACAATTGGCTGACCAAGGTGGGTGGCGGTACTCCAGCTCCAAGCCATCAATCTCATACCTCGTCAGAATGAAGAAGATTAGGGACCAGCCGCCTGTCTTAGATCTTTAAAGGTGTTATAGCTTCTCCTCTCCTGAAATGACAGAGGAATGTTGATTTGTCCATTCTTTATCTGCAGCACCAGTGCAGCATGGCAAACATCCCCCTACTCCGGGACACCTTGCAGGTAACATCCAAATCATGGCACTCAGGCCAAGCAGTCAACACTTACCCCCTTGGCCGGCACCAGTGTCAGTGACAGTTGGCACTTGGACTCTAACACCCCTGAGGTCCACAGGGTGATGGCCAGCCCTTAACCCTTCTCCACACTGATCCATGCCAACTCAGTACTCACCCTTGCCGAATGCAGCAGAATGTTGAACCATTTGTGGCACTACACCCAGGTGTGCTGCACAACGTCGTGGCTGCTGACCTCAGCTGCCACCTTCTCCCAGGCTTTTGTGATCAGGTGCGATGGCCTCCTCCTGCCATCTCTGGGTACTAGATTGTCCCGCCTGACATCGACCTCCTCCACAAGGACCGCGAGGCACTCATCTGAGGAATGGGGGAGGGCGGTGCTGAGTGCCTGCCCGACCTGCCCTCCTACCTGACATCTCCAGATGCTGATGAAGCCATTGTTCGAAACAAATAGTTTCCTGGGCAGTCTCCAAAGATCTCCCCTGGCAGCCTTCAAGGAGCTGCCTCTGCTGGTTTTAAAGGGCCATTGGACCCAGCACCGAACAGGCTCCCACCCCCCACCCAGCCCTTCCCGACTATTGAGAAGACACATTTCACGTTGGACGGACCTTAATTGGCCATTCAGCGTGAAATCACATTTGCAATGCGACCATGGCTAAGAGTGGATTCCAAGCGTGAAATTCAGGCCCACAAGATTTTAAAAATATATAAAAACAAAAAACTGCGGATGCTGGAAATCCAAAACAAAAACAGAATTACCTGGAAAAACTCAGCAGGTCAGGCAGCATCGGCGGAGAAGAAAAGAGTTGACGTTTCGAGTCCTCATGACCCTTCAACAGAACTGAGTGAATTTTAGGAAAGGGGTGAATTATAAGCTGGTTTAAGGTGTGGGGGGGAGAGAGAGAGAAGTGGGAGGGGGTAGTGTGGTTGTAGGGACAAGCAAGCAGTGATAGGAGCAGAAAATCAAAAGATGTCACAGACAAAAGAACAAAAGAACACAGAGGCGTCGAAGGTGGTGATATTATCTAAACGAATGTGCTAATTAAGAATGGATGGTAGGGCACTCAAGGTACAGCTCTAGTGGGGGTGGGGTGGAAAGGCTAGCAGGGCATAAAAGATTTAAAAATAATGGAAATAGGTGGGAAAAGAAAAATCTATATAAATTATTGGAAAAAAACAAAAGGAAGGGGGAAGAAACATAAAGGGGATGGGGATGGAGGAGGGAGATCAAGATCTAAAGTTGTTGAATTCAATATTCAGTCCGGAAGGCTGTAAAGTGCCTAGTCAGACAATGAGGTGCTGTTCCTCCAGTTTGCGTTAGGCTTCACTGGAACAATGCAGCAAGCCAAGGACAGACATGTGGGCAAGAGAGCAGGGTGGAGTGTTAAAATGGCAAGCGACAGGGAGGTTTGGGTCATTCTTGTGGACAGACCGCAGGTGTTCTGCAAAGCGGTCGCCCAGTTTACGTTTGGTCTCTCCAACGTAGAGGAGACTGCATTGGGAGCAATGAATGCAGTAGACTAAGTTGGGGGAAATGCAAGTGAAATGCTGCTTCACTTGAAAGGAGTGTTTGGGCCCTTGGATGGTGAGGAGAGAGGAAGTGAAGGGGCAGGTGTTGCATCTTTTGCATGGGCATGGGGAGGTGCCATAGGTGGGGGTTGAGGAGTAGGGGGTGATGGAGGAGTGGACCAGGGTGTCCCGGAGGGAATGATCCCTATGGAATGCCACCAGGGGAGGTGAAGGGAAGATGTGTTTGGTGGTGGCATCATGCTGGAGTTGGCGGAAATGGTGGAGGATGATCCTTTGAATGCGGAGGCTGGTGGGGTGATAAGTGAGGACAAGGGGGACCCTATCATGTTTCTGGGAGGGAGGAGGAGAAGGCGTGAGGGTGGATGCGCGGGAAATGGGCCGGACACGGTTGAGGGCCCTGTCAATGACCATGGGTGGAAAACCACGGTTAAGGAAGAAGGAGGACATGTCAGAGGAACAGTTTTTGAAGGTAGCATCATCAGAAAAGATGCAACGGAGGTGAAGGAACTGAGAGAATGGAATGGAGTCCTTATAGGAAGTGGGGTGTGAGGAGCTGTAGTCGAGGTAGCTGTGGGAGCCGGTAGGCTTGTAATGAAAATTGGTGGACAGTCGATCACCAGAAATTGAGACAGAGAGGTCAAGGAAGGGAAGGGAAGTGTCAGAGATGGACCATGTGAAAATGATGGAGGGGTGGAGATTGGAAGCAAAATTAATAAATTTTTCCCAAGTCCTGACGAGAGCACGAAGCAGCACCGAAGTAATTACGATGTACCAGAGAAAGAGTTGTGGAAGGGGGCTGGAGTAGGACTGGAATAGGGAATGTTCCACATACCTCATAAAGAGACAGGCATAGCTGGGGCCAATGCGGGTACCCATAGCCACACCTTTTATTTGGAGGAAGTGAGAGGAGTTGAAGGAGAAATTGTTCAGTGTTGGAACAAGTTCAGCCAGACGGAGGAGAGTAGTGGTGGATGGGGATTGTTCGGGCCTCTGTTCGAGGAAGAAGCTAAGGGCCCTCAGACCATCCTGGTGGGGGATGGAGGTGTAGAGGGATTGGTTGTCCATGGTGAAGAGGAAGCGGTTGGGGCCAGGGAACTGGAAATTGTTGATGTGACGTAAGGTGTCAGAGGAATCACGGATGTAGGTGGGAAGGGACTGGACAAGGGGAGAGAGAAGGGAGTCAAGATAACGAGAAATGAGTTCCATGGGGCAGGAGCAAGCTGACACGATCGGTCTACTGGGACAGTTCTGTTTGTGGATTTTGGGTAGGAGGTAAAAGATGTCAGTGACAGTCCTGGAAACAATGGCTTGATGTTCAGTGGTGGGGTCATGGTCCAGGGAGAGGTAGGAGGAAGTGTCTGCGAGTTGACGCTCAGCCTCCACAAGGTAGAGCTCAGTGCGCCAGACAACAACAGCACCACCCTTGTCAGTGGGTTTGATCACAATATTGGGGTTGGACCTGAGAGAATGGAGTGCAGTAAGTTCAGAGAGAGACAGATTAGAATGGGTGAGTGGAGCAGAGAAATTGAGACGACTAATGTCACGCCGACAGTTCTCAATGAATAGATCAAGAGAAGGTAAGAATCCAGAGGGAGGGGTCCAGGTGGAGGGAAAATATTGGAGGTGGGTAAAAGGATCCGTTGAACGGGGAGAGGACTCCTGCCCAAAGAAGTGAGCACGGAGATGAAGACGGCAGAAGAAAAGTTCAGCATCGTGCCGAGCCCGAAATTCATTGAAACTTAGTCCTTTGCTAAGCACTGAAAGTTCAGCGTCGGAGAGGAGAAGGTCAGGGGGTATAGCGAATACACGGCCGGAATACACAAGATTTTACTTCCTTTGTCTTCACACAGAGCATAAAATGGGCATTCAACTTGAACCTGCCCTGTTTCCGTTGGGTGTTAGGATAAAATTAAAATTTAAATGTGAGTCATACGTTTTAGACATTTTGGGGAGTTTTATATTCTTGGATCTTTCCCCTTAAGAGACTGAATGGTTTGGGTAGAGTCCATTGTAGAGCAAATAGTACATGTCTTGTGAAGAGAATGTGATTTATGGGATAAATGGGCTTTGCTAATTCCATGTTTTCTTGCATGTGCGTTTTGAAATCTGTAAAACATGAAAGGTCATGCCATTGTTTGAAGTGATGTTTTATTAGCAAATTATTTTGTAACTAAAATATTACAAACTGTTTATTAACATAGCACCAAGTTAGCACAGCAGGTTATTAGACCTCCATGTGAAATAGGTCAGAGCTCCCACAAGCTGAGAATTTCTGACATGACTTCAAACAGTAAAGTCCTTGGAACCAAACATCTTGTTGACTTTGGAGCCAAACAAACACAAAGGAAACACATAGCTCTGTGACCTTCCCTTCCCTTGGGAGTGGATAAAGTAAAAACAATGTAATGCCAAATAATTTACTACAAAATATAAATTGTGTTTTTCAATTGCTGCAATTACAATAAAGGCAAGTTCTTGAGAAACACTACATAAGAAAAGTCCCAAAGTTACTGTTCAGCCCCTTCGCACTGTTGCAAATATATTTGGCTGATATTGGCAAAGGCAAAGATTTACAGCAATAATCCTTATAGCATCATATTAACAGTCCTGATTTTAACCTAGCCCACCCAGTGGGAATAGGGTTGATTTAGATCAGAGACCCATTTTACATCTCATTGGCTGAGTATTAAATCAGCCAAGGCACAAAACTAGCTTCTGACCCAAACCCACCGTATTCTCATGGGTAGGTTAGATTAAGATTCAGTCTTAGTTGTGGACTCTTTTCTGATGAACTAAGGGTTCTATCAACACACCTTGAAAGGAGTGCAACATTCTGGCTAAATTTTCACAATTTGCCCCCTAAAAGGCCAGTGTAGGACTTCCAAACACTGACCCAATGTAATCTTGCTCAGTTTCCTAATTTGTATTATTAGTTGTGTTAGAAGATTTCTAGTGGGTTTTCCATGAGCAAGTGAGAGCCTGTCAAAAGGTTCCACAGAAATGAACTCAGTGCAATAATGGAATAGCCATTGTATTATCATAATAAGTTGATGGTAGTATTAAAGGGACTTCAAAGATTTGCCCAGGCTAATGATAACCAACACCTAGGCCATCGGCATGAGTGATCATAGGGAATGTAAGCCTCTAGCAAACACTCCATTTGTGTCATTGACAAATACTTCTTTGGGTTTACCACCCTGTTTGACCTGGGGAGCTACAGAAGTGGGTAAACAAGATGGAACTGGCTGAAAAATTTGGTTCAGCATCTCCCCCACCCCATCAGTAATTGCTTGTGGTAATGGAGAAGAAGCGATATAGGTGGTGAAGGGGAAAGTAAAATCTGGGCAATGTTAACTACATGGCTTGATTTTCTTTCATTTTCTTGTAGGAGAGAAGAGGAAACCACAATCCTTTGAGTGGGGAAAGGTGTTCCAGTTCTGATAAAATTCCTTGATGTATAATTATCTATAACCTGTGGATCTATTTATTAGACATCAAAATATTCTTAGTCATTTTTGGTAATAAGATCTCATCCTTTAAATACAACATTTGTCATATCTATGTGTTTTACTTTACATGTAAGATAGTGTCTTTATGATGGCTAATAAAATTAAGATTAGACAAGGGCAGGAACATTTAGCAGATTCATCTAATATTTCAGTCTTGGCAAATTGGACAGAGCTGTTAACCCATTGAAAACAAATACATAAATTGTTTTGTTAAAACAGCTGAGTGATTTCAGATGAATATGGATTTCAAATGATTATGTTATACCTTTACCCTAGAATCTGTCAGTACATTCTCAGGGGTGTTCTCAATGCTGTGCAACAACTTGTATAAAGGCATGAAGGACACATGTATGTCGAGTGTTGCCCAGGACCATGGTCATAGATTTTCTACAATCTAGAAGCAGAGGGCAATGCAAAAATAAAAGCCACTCTGGTCATTCTACAAAAGTTATGTTCTCCATGACAATAACAATGAGATAAACAGCACAACTGCAAAATTATTGTAGTAACTCCTCTCATGTGAGGATCCAGAAACCGTAGGAGGATTATTATCTGCAAAAAAAGAAGCAACATTTGGGAATTGTCTTTAAAGGTTTCCAAGATATAAATACATTAAACATGTTGGCAAATTTTTAACAGAGAAAATAATGTAATGCTAAAAACATGAGACAAGATATCCTACAAATACTCAATTGGTCAGTCGCCATCTGGAAGGGACCATTTACCCATCTTCTCTTTCAGGCATTGACTGGTCTACTGTATATTTTCAGCAATGCTTTAATGACACAAATCTGTTTATCTTAATGTTATAAAATAAAATGAGCCTAGATTTTCCATTTCTATGGTTCAGACACATATTTGGCATGTCAGGATTTTCACCTGTTCCAACCCTGAATGAGCTCCTGGCCTTTGAATTACTTAAATACTATCAGTGGGTTCCTTGGCAGGATTGGGAACAGACAAGTCTTCCACAGTGCAAGTGTGCAGGCAGTTGCCATGCTGTGTTAAAAGAAATTTTCAGTTTCTTCTTTGAGTTGTGAAATCCGATGTTTTGCGAGGAATTGCAAAGTCATGACAATAGAAGCTCAAGAGCTTAATGCCAGAGGAGATTTGAGAGTTTCTATCCTTGCTATTAAGGCAACATTTGACTTATTAGGATAGAACTCTTCTTTCACTGTCATATTTGAAAGAGAAGAAGATGCACATGATTGCTGAAAGCTAATTATCCTGGTTCCAAAGCAACACTGCAGGAGTTCCACAGGGGAGCATCGTAGGCCCAACCACTTTCAGCTGCTTCTTCAGTGATCTACTCTCCATTATAGTGGGGCTGTTCACCAATAATTGCACAACGTTTACTGGTATTCAGAACTGTACTGCTAAAGGAGCAGCTCATCCCAGCTTACAGAAGGACCTGGTCAACATCCAGACTGAGCAACGGCAGGTTTTCACACCATATCATCTCAATCCCACCTCAACAATCATGCGTTCCCAGGAAACACGCCATTTCGATGGTGGGTGGGCTCTCATTTGCCCACCACACCATTACCCTGCTGCTTCCTCAGGCTGGGTGACATATTTAAAGTGCAGCCGCTCGTGCTTCCAGCCTAGGACTGCTGCACAGATGACATGGTCCCAAAAGGGAAGAAGACCGCAGCCCCCCAATTCAGTGATGCGTCCCTGGACTGCCTTTTGCACACCATGGAGGCCTGTTGTGATGTCTTCTACCCCCCACACTGGCCACAGGAGGTCCATTAATCTTACCACTCTGGCTTGGTATGAGATGGCAGTAGTAATAAACCAATTCTGCACAGAAGAAATTGGCCATTCAATGCAGAAACAGGATGAATGGTCTCACCACAGCCACCAGGGTAAGGCAATCACCTCATCACTCTAAACTCACACATTCAAGCCCATCACACATTCATTGGCATCTCACTCACTGCCATCTCAAGAGACACTCCCTCACACAAACCCTCACATCTCCATCTGGCCTAATCTCCTCTGGAGACTGACTCCTTAGCCCGCACCATCTTGAGGCCACTTGCACAGATCAACTTGTGCCCCCTTACACATCCTGGGATACCCCCTTTCTCCAGTACAGCCCTCGTCCTGCAGCCTCTTCCCTTGCCTGAGGCCACTTCTCCCCCTTCCCAAACAAGTCCTAGCCCTGCAGCCATTGAAAAGCTGTTTTACAGCTAGTCTGGTAGGTAAGAGGCCTGCCCGTTAGCTGCCCCTAAAAGTGATGTGATGCCGCCTGCGAAGCCTGGTGCTGATGACCATGAGTGCTGCCGGAAGCAAGGTAGGCAAACAAACCTCGAAGTCCCGAGCAATGTGCAGCTCAGCAGGTGCACATCACTTATGAGCAGTTGTGAAACATGTTGGCGTGAAATCACACCAAAGTGCTCGGATGATCCAGTGTGGGAGGATGATTCCTTCAAGCTGTGCTTATAATGATATGCAGATGTATTACAATTAAGTTCCTGATGTCCGACTGGAGGAAACGCGGTCCACCACTGACGAGCAGAGCAGACGATTGCAAACTGGTCTCACAATGTCATAAAACCAATTTTTGGCCTTCTCGCTATGTCTGCTCATGCCACCAAACACGCCCGCCACCGACAGCCACGGAAAATTCTGCCAATGATTCAGGTCAATGACCTTTCATCAGAACAGTTATACCATGCAAGAACATCTTCATCAAGAAAAGGCCCAGTCACTTCCCCCTAATCTTTAGTAATATCATAATCACTATTTCCCCCCACAACATCTTGATGGTACCTTTGAATCAAAAATGCACTGGAGCAGTCGGATTAAAATCGTGGCTGCAAAAACTACCCTATTTCCACTGTACAGAAGACCGCAAAGAGCAGAACATTCAACTTTGCAGGCAGGGCTGCTCACACAGTGTGCTAGGGGCACAAGCAGGGCTCACACGAGTTGCTGGGGGCACAATCAGGGCTGCTCACACAGGGTGCTGGGGGCACAAGCAGGGCTCCTCACACTAGTTGCTGGGGGCACAAGCAGGGTTGCTCCCACTGGGTGCTGCGGGATGCAGGCGGGGCTGCTCACACTGGGTGCTGTGGGGCGCAAGCAGGGCTGCTCACACTGGGTGCTGCAGGATGCAGACAGGGCTGCTCACACTGGGTGCTGCAGGATGCAGACAGGGCTGCTCACACTGGGTGCTGTGGGATGCAGGCGGGTCTGCTCACACTGCGTGCTGCGGGATGCAGACAGGGCTGCTCACACTGGGTGCTGCAGGATGCAGACAGGGCTGCTCACACTGGGTGCTAGGGGATGCAGGCAGGGCTGCTCACACTGGGCGCTGCAGGATGCAGTTAAGGCTGCTCACACTGGGTGCTTTGGGGTGCCAGCAGGAGAGGCCAGCAGGGGGAAGTGGGTAGGGGGCAGGGAGAATTGGAAGAATGCAAAGAGACTAGAGCAAGGGTGGTTGGGGGTTAATATGACGAGAGGGAGGGGGTGCATGCAGACTCAAGACTGGTGGAAGGGAGAGTTAGTGTTGCACAAGAGGGAAGGGGTGTTGTTAGTCTCGTGACTGGGGGGGCAGAGGGGAAGTCCTTAAGGACACTGGGGGATGAGTGCCGGTCAGTCATAGTCCTTAGGCTGAGGCCAGATGGTCATGGTGACAGATTTAAGGCAGTGCTGGAGCTCTGTGGGTCATATTGATGAGGTGAGAAATTAAATGCTATCCTGAGGCTCTGTGGACCAGATTGTCAAGTGAGAACTTAAAGGCAGTCCTGGAGCTTTCCAGGCCATGCTACAGGGCTATGCATGTCATACATATCGTGGGTCACAAGGCACAAGGCATCCAATCATTCCAAAAGTGCAAAACAGGAGTAATCTCAAATCCACGTTAGGCTGTGTATGAGTGCCTTCAATGAGGCTCAAAATTACATGGCTGTGCTCAACCCACTTCAATCCAAATGGGATTGAGATGTCAAGTTTTTGGAGTTGCTTCTTGGGCATCTGTGATCGGTGAGAGAGCACCTAAGCTACAAGGGTGGAACTGGTAAAGACGGGTGGTACATGTGCAGCCCAAGGGCATGACACTGGCTTGGAGTGGGATGTCTACAATTGTTGGGTAAGCTCCATTCATGTCTTGGATCTATTTGTCCACAGGAAGAAGGAGGAGTGCAGAATGGATTCTGTGATCAATGCTGCCTTCTTAATGGCAGTACTCAACTCGAGAAGGAGAAGGAGGGCCCAGCACCATCTAGCACAGTTTAGAGAAAAAACCCCATCTGAGGTGCATGGTCCAGGGGGGCCCCAGGAAGACTAGAGGCTGAGGAGATCAGACTCATCCCACATAGGCGACCAAGGGTATATCAAAGGCGAACATACAGACATACAAATTAGGAGCAGGAGTAGGCCATTCGGTCCCTCGAGCCTGCTCCACCATTCAATGAGATCATGGCTGATCAGATTATGGCCTCCGCTCCATATTCCACCTACACCGATAACCTTTGACTCCCTAGTTGATCAAAAATCTATCTTCCTCTGCCTTAAAAATATTAGGGGACCCTGCCTCCACCACTTTCTGGGGAAGGGAGTTCCAAAAATTCACAACCCTCTCCTATTTAGAGATGAGCAAGAGACAGTGCTACACATGTTTATGTTTGTCAAGAGACATGATGGCTCATATCTGCCACATTCTGTGGGAGGATCTGATGCCGCATGGACTGGGAGGCCGCTCCCTGACAGTGTCCCTGCCACAATCAATTTTTTCGCATGCAGCTCATTCCAGAGATCCAAAGGAGACCTGTGTAGTATCTATTAGGCCTCAACACATAAATGTATAAAGGAGGTGACAGGTGCAGTATACCGTAAGATTCATCATTATACAAACTTCACAATGGATGAAGCTAGCCAGGCTGCTAGGTTTTTGAGACTTGCAGAGATCTCTGGCTTCCCAAGAGTGCAGGCAGCAATCAATTACACGCATATCACTATAAGAGCTCACAGGCTGCAGCCCTGATCTACATTAAAAGGAAAGGATTCCGCTCAATCAACATTCAGCTGCTTCTGCGATCATCAGAA
This sequence comes from Carcharodon carcharias, assembly GCF_017639515.1. NCBI lineage: Eukaryota > Metazoa > Chordata > Chondrichthyes > Lamniformes > Lamnidae > Carcharodon > Carcharodon carcharias. The sequence goes on along the minus strand of NC_054476.1, from coordinate 85,310,909 downwards.
ACATATCATACGTGCTTGTGCCAGGTACCCTGAGAGTTCTCATGACTCCTACATCCTGAATCCTGCCAGGTGCCACAGATCTTTGAAGGGCCATGGTGCTTAGAGGGTTGATTTTGGGTGATAAGGAGTGCCCAATGGTGAGATTGCTCATGACACCCTTCCATCACCCTCAGAATTCCTCCGAGGAGAGACACAGCACAGGTCACTCTATGATGAGGTCCATCATTGACCAAACCATTGACATCCTGAAGATGCGCTTCTGATGTTTGAAATATTCTAGCTGGGCTCTGCAGTACTCTCCACAGACGGTGTCCCACATCATCGTGGTCTGTTGCACCCTGCACAGCCCGATACTTCAAAGAGGAGATCACTTATCACAGGGAGACATGGAGTAGACAGAGGACGAGGAGGATTTGGAAGGACAGGAACCTGAGGAGGGTGATGGTAGTCAGCTTCCAGGTGAGGATGCCATCGCAGCAGAAGTCATGCCCGTGACACACTAATAGCCACAAGGTTCCAGCAGGAATAAGGTCCAGGCAAGGAGACACAAGCACATTTCTCCTGTCCCTTAGTGTCATGCCAGTGATCGGAAAGGCCTTACAAACAGTGACACCATAAACAAGGTCAGCATTCGGTCTTGGATCTGCAAACGGGGAGGTGGTGGGATAGTTGTATTATCACTTGACTAGTATTCTAGAGACCCAGGTTAATGCTCTGGGGACCTAGGTTCAAATCCCACCATGGCAGATGTTGAAATTTGAAATCAATAAAAATCTGGAATTAGCAGTCTGATGTTGACCATAAAACCATTGTTGTTTGTTGTAAAGACCCATCTGGTTCACTAATGTCCTTTAGGGAAGGAAATCTGTCATCCTTACCTGATCTGGCCTATGTGTGACCCCAGATTCATAATAATGTGGTTGACTCTTAACTGCCCTCTGAACAAAGGCAATTAGGGATGGGCAATAAATGCTGGCCTAGCCAGTGATGCCCACATCATATGAATGAATAAAAAAAACCTCAAGGATGATGAAGGCCTCATTTGTGGAAAGGTCAGCACCCAAGGCTGCTTGGTGTGTGAGGTGAAAGGCAGCACACCAGCATACACTCTGCATCAACTGCACATTTTACAGTTGTTGCCATCTGAAGGAGACACTTTCAGCGACCACAGAAATTTGCACATGGTTGCAGAGACTATATTGGCTCCAGAATATGTGCATTGTGCCCTCAGTATGTCTTAATTTTCCCAGCCCTACTGCTATGCCTTGGTGCAGCCCCAACATCCACAGGTGGAGGCAGCCTGCTGACTGCAATGCCTTGTTGCCTGAGTGGTTTCAGCGGGCGTCCTCTGAAGGGCCAAGGCCCGGAGGGCCCAGGCCTGTTTTGGGTCTCCTGTTGTGGAGCAGGTGTGCCCTCCTCGGCCTATGTAGCTGGAGCTGATGGGGTCACAGGCAGAGGGGATTAGGAGTAGATGGACACCCTCTTGGGTAGATGGCCCAGGGTCGAGCTGATGGTCCTCCTTCCTTTGGTTGCCTTAGAGTCCCTGCCTAACTCCTTGACGAGAAGGCGCTCCTGGAGTGAGGTCAAGATGACCCATCTCCCTTCTGCCTAGCCACTGATAGATCCCACCAATGCCTATAGTAATGGGGTGCAGTTCTGAGCGCAAATCCGGCAGAACCTACTGGTCCATAGTCTCCAAGGTCGGTGCCATGTTTCCCATGGTGATCTTGTGGCACTTGCATGTCGGAGACACAACATCAGAAAGAACACGTTGGACTCCTCCATTCTTTGCTCTTGTCTGTTGACTGCCTCTCGCAACTCTGCTTAATGTTCCGCTGCCTCTCTTTGCATTTCCTGTATGTTAACAATGGCTGCTTGAGGAGACTCATCATCTGACTCGGACCCAACAGGTGCCCACTCTCTGAGTGCCAGAGACCTGTGCTGTCACTTGGAGGATTGCTGTGGAGACATGTCAGTAAGGTGTTCTCCAGAAAATGACCCCAGCCTAGTCTAGATCTAGGATCAACCAACATGTGTGTTGCTGCACTGGTGGAAGGTGCAGGTGAACGCAATGATCGGTCTTCATCAAATGGATCCTTATCTGAGGTGGACTGGGGACTGGGGCAGATGGGCTGGCTGGACATCAATCTTGGCCTGCTGGTACCTGTAAGAGAGAGAAAGTAGGTTTAGATCACGAGCAGGCAGAATGCAACATTGCAAGTCATTCATTGTGAGTTTCAGGATGTGATTGACTAATAGTGGGCTCATCCTTAGTGGGTTGCTGGGGGAAGCTGATCTCACCTTCACTGCAGGAGCTATCCCTGTCCTCCCCTGTTAACCTGGATGCTTTCTCCTTGAAGGGAGTGAGCTCCTGGATGTCTGCCATCCCTCCTCCTGTCTGGGATGTCTCCCTCCTGTTGTGGGCTAGTTTGGCCTGCAGAAAGACAAATATATGGAATGTGATGAGAAGAGGTGGAACAGAGGTTGTGAAGCATGCCTCACAGAAGCTGAAAGAGTGAAACAGTGCATTCCTCAGCTCACGACTGTCTCTTGCGATGTGTGCTCAGCCCTCCCCAGTAAGAGCTGAAGATGTAGAATGTGTGAGATGATACATGAGACGGTGGTGACGTTAAAGGGTGTGTGAGACAATCAGTGCTGATCTCTCCTCCACTAATAATGTGTGAGTTCCCTGAGGAATGTTAACCTTAGAGTGCCTGATGCTATTTTGAGAGTGTGAGTCCAGAGTGAGCAGAAGGTTAAATTCTCCTGGTGGACCAGCTGAGATCATTCTTCCTTTTCCTGCAATGCAAGGTGTTTCTTTTTTGGGTCCCAAAGGCCCAGACCTCCTTGGTGACATCTTCCCAGGTGGCGAGGAGAGGTTGGTGGACCTGCTTGCTCCATCCCTTCGGAGGAGGACGTTGTGACATTTGTGGACAGCGTTGAGCAGAGCTACCAGGATGTTGTGGCTGAGCCTTGAGGCATATGGCTTCTTTCTCCTGGGAGCCCCCATCTCAGTGACTACAAACCACACAGCTGGGTTGCAGACAGTGAATATCTGGGTGGTGTTTAAATATGGCATCAGGGCCTTTGATCCCATAAGATAACGGCAGGGAGGACGAATCAGTGCCCGCCCCATCATGTGATTTTGAGAGCGGCTCACCGATGCATATTTAATGAGCTTCCAAGTGTGCATGAGAGCCTGCCCTGCCACCCAGCAGGAAACGCACCGATTATCCTGCCCACCACCAGGTAGTCTCCAGAATGGAAAATTCCACCCATTGTTAACCCATATTTATCAAGTAATGTGATGGAAGCAGAGATCAAAGGGAAGTAAAGTATACTGTTAACAAGAAGTGGAACCAACTGTATTTTAAGACAAATTAAATTTCAGTTGAAAAAGCTTGGCGCCTAACTAATATCAAGCATGGAAAAACCCAATAAGACAAATATAGTCAGTTTTAAGTTAACAGGTTACTGAAATGATATCATACCATCAATGGTAACATGCAAACAATGCAGCAGGATTATCTTCTCACTGCATCATATCCTCTCATTCGAAGCGTATCATTCTACTACTTGTATAAGGAAGTGATGTTGATAGGGAAGAGCATCTGCAAACATTTGAGGGAGGAATATTAATCTGGAACATTGTGTGCATTTAGATGTGGGTGTGGGGAAGGGAGAGATTAAAGTGGTTGGGAATGCGTTTGCATTGAGAGCCATCTCAATGCTGTTATGGTCCCTGTGGAGACTGATAACTTTTAAAAAGATATTTGAATTCTCAACGACCAACTTAAAGGAATTGTATGGCAAGATTTCAAATTTTAACATTGACTAAACATTACTTAGAAGGCAACCAGTATTCTAAACTACAGAAAAGATAACACTTATTAACGTCTTGACATGACTGATAACCCCACACCAGATACATATTGTACGGCATGTTTTCCACACAATTGCAGTCTTCTCAGGAAATAGTCTAAAGTCACTCCCAGCTACCAATGGGTTCAACTCTCCCCATTTTACCAAGTTGTAACATCCAGCAACCGTTGAGGTCGTCTCCCTCAATTCTCTGAGAATTCCCAAACTGACTTTTAAAGGAAGGCTCACTTAGTAATTTCTTCTCTTTACCTTGCCAGGGCAAATCTCCCCATGTCCTTAAATTGCAGCAGGTTTTTTCTCTTTGATTAGTGGACAAGCTTTCCCCAGTATTCTATCTGGTAAATAAAAGAGGAAAGAAATCTTTTCCCTCTTTACACCATAGCAACCGCTGTTCCTATCTCGCTCTTTCTCTCTGTATCCAGGACTTTTTCAATCACAATGCCTGAGAGTATGTACGTCTACGTAAGGCAAGACAGCTGCCTCTCTATTTGTATTCAGGTGTGAGATATGACATATGGGTCAGTAAGTCTTAAGCTGGGTCCCATGTCCCAATGGTAACCATCACCTGGCCTGTTGCCAGGCAAAGTCCAATACAACTTTACACCAAACCCCCTTTTTCAGGGCATTCAGTTTTCCTTTAAATTGAAAGAAACAACTTAAATATTACCATCTTATAAAACCTCACATTTGTAACATGTCGCCTGCAGGTTTAACTCAGGTATGTTTGGTTGGTTGCACATAACTCTCTCTGGAGAGGCGAGTTAGCAATTTAAGCAATTACTAAATCAATTCCAACAATATTTTAACCTACATTCAAATTTAACATCGTAACCACAGATTTCCTGAGCTTCCTGAAACTCATCATTTCAACCAAGGCAAGAAGAGAATGGCTATCTTTTCTTGCTCACTTTTGAACTGTGAGCCACCAGATGAAAACCCAACATTATGTCTTACTGGTCTCACTGAAGTGCAATTATCATAGAATCATAAAATGGTTGCAGCACAGAAGAAGGCCTTTCATATTATGGTCACTCATCCCTAAAGGTTCGTTACAACGAGATTATTAATTAGCCCATTTTTATTACATAATAATAGGGCTGGAATTTTCTATCCCCATTGGTGTCAGGCATCATGGTGGCCTTTGGCAGACAATATGGCGGGTAGGTCAAAAATCAGTTTCACAACATTGTGAAACCAGATTGTGATCATATGCTCCACCTGTCAACGGCGGGCTGCTTTTCACACTGCTGCATGTCTGGAACATCATTTTAATACATCTGCATATAATTATAAGTCCTACTTACCAGAGTCAAACCCCCATGTCAAATTTACAGCCCATGTGGGCAGGAAACACGCCAGCCCAGAAGATATCTTGACAAGTGTGACGTGCAGAAATCGGGACTAACCATTAGGGCCTTACCCACATCACAAGCATCTGAGGAGCAGAATATGCTGAAGCCCTAAAGCTACCAGGCCCGGGAGGAAGCAATTGTAATCAAAAATTCTTAAATTTTCTAGGCCTACCACTTCTTTGAGGTGCTGCCCTGACATCCGCAGCAGGGGTGGAGATAGCCTTTGTAATAGTTGGCCCTGTTGCCTCTGATAGCTTTGGCATGTGCCCTCTGGAAGGCTGAGGCCTTGAGGGCCCCAGCTTGCTTTGACTGTCCTCCTGTGGGCCATCTGCTCCTTCTACACTGTCAGAAGATGAGATTGAGGGGGTCACAGGCAAAGAAGATTCAGTGGGAGAGGACAGTCTCTGAGATTCCTGAGTAGATGACCCAGAGATGTCCAACTGCTACTCTCCTCCCTTCAGGTGGCCGAGGGCTCTGGCCTAAATTCTTGAGAGGAAAGAAAACCAGGAGGGATGTCGAGGTGCCCTACTTCCCTCTTGCATTGCCACTGCAGGGACTCAACCATGGCTACCACAATGGAGTACAGGTCTGCACGCATCTCCGTGTTCTGCCCCCTTCTTCCCATGGAGGCCTCCATACTGCACATGTAGGCACTACTTCAACGGAGAGCAGACAGATGCATTCCTCTGACTCTGTTGAGCGCTTCCAACAGCTCTGTGTGACGATGTTCCCACACCTTCTGCTGACTCCACGTTGAGTTGGAAGGCCGAATCCAGAGGCTCGTCATTTGACTCGGACCTCATAGACGGCTCTTCCCCCAGCAGTCCTCCGAATGCTGGGGAGCTTGGCTGAACCTGCCTCCTCCTGCTGTGGACATGTGTCCATGTGGTGGCCACCAGATTGTGAAGCTGAGCCTGCTCTAGATCTAGGTCCCAACGAGGTGTGTGTCTCTAAACTGGTGAAGGGTGTGGGTAAGCACTGTGAGGGATCTTCCAGGCTGCTTATTTGCAGCTCTTCAATGAAGGATGTATTCTCTTCACTGAAGTTGTGGACCTGGATGGAGCTGAAGGACTGACTGGCTGAGGGTGTCGGTCGCTTGGCAGAGCTCCCTGTGAACCAAAGTAGAGATAACTACTGCATGTCAGCAGAGTCAAAAGGAGAGAGAACGCTCACAGTTGCATTGAGAGAGGGATGATGTGGTGCAGGATTTTCACGTGGGCGTTCGCAACCGACCTCACTGTCTCTGAAGATACAGTCCATGCCCACAGCAGTCAACACAACGGTAGCCTCATCAAAGTGAGTGAGGGGCCTAATGAGGGCCACTCCACCCCCCAATCTAGGACCTCTCCCTGCTGTTGTCATCCAGCTTTTCCTGCATGAAAACAGATCGAGAGACTTGGAGCAGGATGCATGGCACAGCATGGAATGTTTCTGTGGTGAGCGGAGCCATGGACGGGATGAGGACACGAGCTCGAGGATCTGAGCCTGATGGAAATGTGAGGGTGTGTGTGAGAATTAGTGTTGTTGTCCCTTGAGGTGTGAGATCCCTGTGGATGTGTGATGGGTTTGTGCATGTGTAAGTTGAGTGTGACGAGAACAGTGACATACACTGCCGGAACAGATTAATCCTCTTCCTTCACTGGATGGCTATCCTCTTTTGCAGGACATTGGCGCTGACCACTGCCTCCTATGCTGGTTGGTGATCTTGTTTGCTGATCTTTGCCCAGAGCAGGGTAGAGGACTTCAAGGCAGGCCTCTACTGTGTCCAGTAGGCGCTTTAGGGAGGCGTCACTAAATCTGGGGGGTAGCATGTTTCCTCCCTTTGGCAGCCATTAGTTCATAGCAGCTTCCTTTCCCTTGAAGACTGCTAACTCTTTGCAGGAGCAGCCTTTAAATATGGCACCCGGTCTATTGAAGGCCTGAGGTGATGGCGGGACGGGCAAATCAGAGGATATCCCATCAGGGACCTAGCATGTTTTCCAGGAATATATAATTAATCAGGCAGGGATGGGACAATACGGTGTGAAAACCCACCATTGTAGTTGGTGGGTAAAACTTCCATTTCCCCCCCCCCACTACTGCACTTAGTGCAAATCTGGGATGATTCTGCCCTAGATCTAAAATAGCCCATTCTCTAATCAGTTCCTCAATATGTTTCTCCAGAAAATCATCCCTAACACACTCCAGAAACCCGCCCTCCATAACAGTAGGGCTCATTAGATTTACCCAGTCTATGTGCAGATTTGTGTACCCATCATTACTGTATTACCCATGCTACATGCTTCTCTAACCTCCTGATGAATGCCATGCCCCACACTAACACTATTGTTTAGTGGCCTATAAAAAACTTCTACCAATGTTTGCTGCCCCTTGCTGTTTCTTAGTTCCATCCAAGCAGATTCCACATTTTGTTCTTCTGATCTGAGATCTTCACTTACTAATATACTGATTCCATCCCTTATTATCAGCACAACATCATCTTTTCCTTTTTGCCTGTCCTTCCTAAATGTTGAATATCCGTGAATATTCAGTTTCCATTCTTGGTCACCCTGCAGTCATGTTTACGTAATAGCAATTAGATTATACCCATTTAACTCTATTTGAGCCTTTAAATCATCTACCTTGTTGTAAATGCTGCACGTATTCAGGTAGCGTGCCCTTAAATTTGTCTCTACATTCTAAGCTTAATTGATGTGCAGCTTTCTTTCGCCTGCCTTCTAATTTCACTTGTGACTTTTCTACTTCCCATTACCAACTATACTTCCTTCAAATTTGAGCTAACCATCCCCCTGAAAAGCTATTTTAAACCCTCTCCTATTAGTCCCAGTCCTGTCAAGGTGAAACCGATTCAGCTTGTACAGGTCCCATCTGCCCCAGAACCGGTCCAAATGTGTCAGAAATCTGATGCCCCCCTCCTACACCAATTCTCCAGTCATGTGTTCAATTGATCAATCCTCCTATTTCTATGCTCACTAGCACGTGGAACAGGGAATTTTTTTATTCGTTCATGGGATGCGGGCAACGCTGGCTAGGCTCAGCAATTATTGCCCATCCCTAATTGTCCATGGGAAGGTGGTGGTGAGCTGCCTTCTTGAACCGCTGCAGTCCATGTATGGTTGGTACACCCACAGGGCTGTTAGCGAGGAAGTTCCAGGATTTTGACCCAGCAATAGTGAAGGAAGTGAAATACATCCAAGCCCTGAGATCTTGAGATTACTGCTGCTGAGGTCCAGGTTTTTAATTTCTGTCCTAACTTCCTAAAATCTGTTTTCAGGACCTCATCCCTCTTCCTACCTATGTCATTCATACCAATGTGGACTATGACCTCTGTTCAGCCTCCTCCAAAAGGATGTCCTGCAGCCGCTCTGTGACACCCTTGACCCTGGCACCAGGGAGTCTACACACCATCCTGGACTCACGCTTACTGTCGTAGAAACACCTGTTTTGCCTCTTGACTATGGAAACCCTTGTCACTATTGCTCCTATACTCTTCCTCCTCCCCTCCTGTGCAGCTGAGCCTGTGGTGACACATACTTAGCTGTGTCTGCACTCCCCTGGCATGGCCCACACCTGGATCCAAAATGGGAAATGGATTAGCAAGCAAGATAGACTCAGGAGACTTCTGCACTAGCTGCCTGGTACTCTTAGACTGCCTGGCGGTCATCCATTCCCCCTCTGCCAGTACGTTTCTAATCTGCAGTATGAAGCAATCCATGTCAAAATGCAGCAAGACCTGGACAATATCCAGGCTTTGGCTGACAACTGGCAAGTAACATTTGTGCCACACAAGTGCCAGGCAATGACCATCTTCAACAAGAGAGAATCTAACCATTGCGCCTTGACATTCAATGGCATTACCATCACTGAATCTCCAACTATCAATATCCTGGGGGGCTACCATTAACCAGAAACTGAACTGGGCTAGCCATATAAATACTGTGGCTACAACAGCAGGTCAGAGGCTAGGAATCCTGTGGTGAGTAACTCACATCCTGACTCCCCAAAGCGTGGCCACCATCTATAAGGTACAAGTCAGGAGTCTGAAGGAATACTCTCCGCTTGCCTGGATGAGTGCAGCTCCAACAACACTCAAGAAGCTTGACACCATCCAAGACAAAGCAGCCCACTTGATTGGCACCCCTTGCACAAACATTCACTCCCTCCGAGCACAGTGGCAGCAGTATGTACCATCTACAAGATGCACTGCATAACTCACCAATTCTCTTTAGGCAGCACCTTCCAAGCCCACAACTATCATCATATGGAAGGACAAGGGCAGCAGATGCGTGGAACAACACCACCTGGAAGTTCCCCTCCAAATCACTCACCATCCTGACTTGGAAATATATCGCCGTTCCTTCACTGTCGCTGGGTCAAAATCCTGGAACTCCTTCCTTAACAGCACTGTGGGTATACCTACACCACATGGACTGTAGAAGTTCAAGAAGGCAGTTTAGCATCACCTTCTCAAGGGAAATTAGGGATGGGCAATAAATACTTGCCTAGCCAGCCATGCCCACCTCTAATGAATGAATAGAAAAAGGACCACCTCCTTAAACATGCTATCACATAGTTGTCTACCTCTCAGATGCAAAACAGTGACTCCAGCCACCATTTGAGCTCTAAGAACAGGAGCTCAAGCTTCTGTAGCCATGACACTTCCTGCAGAAATGTTAGCCTAGGACACTTGCTATGTCCATGACTTCCCACATACTGCAGGATGTACATTCCACTCAGCCAATTTGATCTGTCATACTGTAACTTTTAAAACTATATATTACAATTAGAATAAGTAGAATAACTTATCAGCTACTCACCAATCAGCTTCTTCCCCTCTACTGAAGTAAGAACCAACTACGGGAGGCTAGAAAATTAAAGGAGTACCTCCTTCCCCTAACTCCCTCACTCACCAAACTCCCACTTTACACTCTTGTACACCCAAAGCAGCACTCTCAGTGCAGATCTATAGAATTTTAAAAGATGATCACCAATGCATCCACTATCTCTACAACAATTTCTTTCAATTTTCCCTCGCTGCCTTCCTGTTTATCTGAAAAGTGAAAAGGACAAGGATAAGGCTGTGGTGAGGCAAGAGGGGAAAGTTAAAAATTGCAAGATTACACCATTGTAAGTCAGTAGAGGCTGTGGGATGAATTGGAAGGGAGATGTGGGCAGGGCTATTAGATATGAGGGTAGAGTCAGTGGATTCAGCCCCACCACAGGCCAAGGCTTCAGCAATGGTAAATCCAACAATGGTCAGAAATGTCTCCTACATAAGGATTTGAACATATATGGCACACCCCTCTGGTTAGTTCCAGCAGCCTCCAGTTATATGCTGCCTTCTCTTGAAAGAGAGAGGAGAATGTGCCAGTGAGTGTCATGCAAGGGTGATGTGGCTGTCATGGTTGAATTGTTGGAAGTGTCTTCAAGCTGTGAGGCTTGGGTGGGAGGCTTGCAACAGTATTCATTGTGAAAATGTAAGCTGAATCATGTAAATGTTAGGTATGAGTCCTGATTGGTAAAGATTATTGATAGATCAATGAAGGAGGTGTGATGATTTGAGAATCAGCTGAGGCTACTAATGCAGTTGGTAGGATATGACTTTGGAAGATGCATTCCCTAACCTTGACAACTCATAAGATCATTAAACTCCTTGCAGCCAGGTCCTCAGGGCTAGTTTCCTGGCATTGACCTCTGTGACTATCTGCTCCAATTGCCTTCTCACACGTGTCTAGAGGGCCTCCTTCCCCCTATGGATAGAGGACATCTCTTCCTTTCACCTCATTTACAAGGCTGACTGGGCAGCTTTGGAAAAAGTTGGTGCAGGCTCACTCCCCTGGTCAGCCATTGTTTTTTGTTGCCCATCACTTTTCCAAATGAAGTCAGCACTCCAGCAGCCATAATGCACCTTCCATTTGGAGCTGCAGGCTAACTTTAAGCAGTGTAGGCTAGCTTTAAGTCTCACAAGCAGCCAATGAACAATGTGATTAGTGCTGACTACACACAGAAATCATGATATTGAGCAGACAGCAGAGATGTCCATCCAATTTAGTTCCCTAAATTACTGCATTCCCTGTGGGCCAATTTCCACCTCCATAACATCATTCAACTCCTCCCCAGCTCAACTCCCTTGCTGCCGAATCCCTCATTCATGCCTTTGTTACTTCTAGAATTGACTATTCCAACACATTCCTGACTGGGCTTCCTATTATTCTTTGTCAACTTGAGGTTATCTAAAACTCTGCTGCTCATATCATAAGTTGCAACAAGTCCATCACTCATGTGTTCACTTTATTGGGTCCTGGTTAATCAACACCTCAAGTTTAAAATTCTCATCATCATTTTCAAATTCTTCCATGGCTCAACCTGCCTTTCTCTGTAATCTCCTCCAGATTTGGGACTCTCTCAAATATCTGCACTTCTCCAATTCTGGCCTTTTGAGCATTCTTGATTTTAATTGCCCCAATCTTTGGTAGCCTTCAGGTCTCAAGGTCCTATGCTCAAGGTCCAAAATTCTGTTATAAGAGCTGGGAGTGATCTGAAACTGGTACAGTTGGTCTCTGTGCTCCTGGTTTAGGAAATGTAAAAGAAGTGATGGTTTTCTCTCCAATCACTCTCCAATGACCCCTTCTGGAAGTGTGTGGACATTGGATGAGTGGTTGGTTGCGAAGTTCTCCCACAGTTTATCTGGTTTACTGACATTCACTTTTGAAGCTCATATTTGAGAATAGCCACTTAGTCGCAAAGGACTTCTGATATTTGTGAAGTTGTACCCAAATAAAAACTAAACACTTCCAAGAGAAGGAAGAGGAAAGTTAATGAAGAAAATTGACAAAAAAAAAACATAAAAAGGAGAATACTGAAGAAGAGACATACGGACTCGAAACGTTAACTCTGTTTCTCTCCCTACAGATGCTGCCAGACCTGCTGAGTTTTCCAGCATTTTTTGTGTTAGTGTTTGTATTAAAAAAAAGGAGAATACCGATTTCTCTAACAAAGAGAATGTATTGGTTACTATAAGCTTGCATGCTTTGAACACTTACTCACAACACTGTTATAGGAAATTTTAAATCCATAGTTGAATTCTGTCTGCTTGTGTTGAAATTCTATCACAACTGTCCGCCCAAAGGAGGTCATGCTTAATGGCAATGATACTCTATCACAATACTTTCCAGCAAAAACAGGAGGAGCGTAAGCAGCATCGTAAATGACCAAGTTATTTTCTGTACAGTTTCTGCTGTTCTTAATGTGAAGTTTTTCAAATTTTAAGACTATCTGTTAAATAAAAAAAGTAAGAATTTCAAATATGTCTTAATTTGGAATAACTCTTTCCAACAATGCCTGCATGGCAGACTCAAAGATAATTTAAGTCAATGGGGTAGAGTTTCTGCTTTCAGTACAATCAATGCTCAAACTTTGAGGAGTCGTTCTTATTTTACCCCAAAGTGCCACTCAAACTCACTTGCATTTCGCCAGATATAAAATCTGCCCTGAATGGGAAACATTTAAAAACATATTGGCCCAGATCTACCGGTCAGCATTGATACTGTGCACGTTGATACTACCTGCAAATATTTCTGTGACATGACCCTTTTGTGATTTTTAAGCCAAGACTTCTGATCCTGGGTGAAGCATTGATGGATCAGCGCAACCATCCACGGAGCACAAGAGAAGGTGGGGAGCGTAGTCGTATGGTCGGGGGGGATGTCAGGTGGTTGGAGGTTTGTCGGGTGGGGTGGGTAGTCCGCTTAGGTCAGGGGATGGTTGGGTCAGGATGGGTAGTCTTGTCAAGTCGGGGGGTAGTGGGGATTGACGAAGTCGGTTGTGGCGCTCAGTTCAGTTAATCACTAATGGCTAATCACTGAGTTAGGCCAGGTAGTAACCAGCATAACATTCCCAGGGTAAATATCCAGGTAACCCCTACATATCTGGTCCAAGTCTCTGACATTGAGCTCATGGGGTCCCGGGCAGCAAAAATCAGCCTATTGGAAGCTTAAACTTCCTGAACAATTTCAGACTATGCGCATTTCCCAACTTAGGTCCCATCTCCAACAAACCAGATACTGGAAAATTTGGACCAATGTTTTTCTTCAACTAAAAATTTTGCTTTAAGAATATATTTCAGAGTGGTAACTTGATAAAGTTTGACTAAAACAGCTGAATTTGTCACAAAAATAAACTTTTAAAATCAAAATATCAATCCACCACCTCTGAATCATGTGATTGAAATTACTGAATTACACTTTTAAAATATATAAAAATAATCCTTAACTTATATTAAGGTACAGTAGACAGCTCTTAGTAGATTAAAACAAAATTATATTCAAAAGCTATTGCTATCTCACGCTTATCCCTCGCAATCAGCTTCCTCAAATGTTATCTTTCATCCTCTGTACACATCCCACTTCTCACATTCATCTGCCTTCTTTTACTGCAGGGGAAGAGTGCCCAGGGCTACAAGGAGAGGCAGAAAACCAGGAGCGCACCTGCAACCATTGCCACCCTGGCTCTGGTGAGGAGGACGCCCTGGAGATTTACGGGGTGGCACAAACACTAGGGTCCAGCAAAGTAGAGATAAGGGTGGCCCAGAGACATGGTGACAGCATTAGATGATGCTCTGCCACTTGACACTTAACCATCACTCATGGTAAATTCATTTCACCACTAACTGAACTGTCATGACAAGCTGTATGCTGAGTTTGTACCCTTCTCTCAATGTCAGCATTGACTCATTTCAATCACCTCCCACAGCTCATTATTGGATTGCAGAGAATCTGCTGAGGGAACTGGCCAAGGACTTCTCAGAGGAGAAAGAACCTTCTGTGGATGTACCATCACATGCTTCATATGCACCCTCCACCAGTGCACATGTACACACCTTGGTGGGTGCTGCATTAGAGATAGATTTGTTGAGGACTACATCAAATGTGAGCAGGACCAGGTGCTAGAGACTGCAGTGGAGAGTTCTTGTTAAGGGGCTCAGAGCATTTCAAGCTCTGTTGAAGGGTTCTCAAAATTCCCACATTTTTCATATCATCAACAAGGATATGACTTTTGGACTTTTAAACTGTTGAGTTAAATGTAAAACCCTGCAGACAGGAGGCTGGGCCCATGAAGGCCTGAGGCTGCACATGCCCAGGCTTATTGAGTACAGTGTGGATTGTTTTGCCTGAAACCAGACAATAAGAGGAGACAGAATACGCATTCTTCCCTTCAATACAATCAACCCAGAGAACGACTTCACCTCACATGAAACTGAAGCCCTTCAAACTCTTGCATAAATAATCGCTACTAACTACCAAGGCAGGAAGGCACCATCAATTCAAATATGCGAATCCATTAATACTCCACACATACAATGGCTTTCAGTTCAAAACTAGTTACTAGGCAGGAAGAAAATGATAAACATCATGCAAGCCCATTAAAAACGAGACATCAATCACCGGGGGAAGCCTACCAAAGTCAAACAAAGAACTAACCTTGATTTGGATTCCAATAAGAAATTCGAAAGACAATATAACTGACGCAGTCAGTTGCGAAGGAGAGAGAGAGAGAAACCAGCTAGCAGAAGGGTAAGCAGTTTTGAAAGCTGACACAAGGCAGTGAGCAGCTGGGAGCGGTTGAAGCCAAGTTTAAGCAGAGAGAGGGAAACCAGCTAGCAGGCAGTGAGCAGCTGGGACCGGTTGAAACAGAGTTTAAGCAAGAAGATCTGGAGGTTTGCAGGCCCGCAAGCAACATCAGGCGAGGGGCACTGGGTGGCAGGCTCAACCGAAGGCTACAAGGTCCCAACTGCAGCCCTCCACGAGGATTGACCACCCACAACCGCGTACTCCACTCAACTGAAGAACCTTCGCAGATTCCACAGACCAGGACCACCTGGGGACGGCAGGCCCCAGAGGACACAAAGAGTGTACCCCAAAGCTGCAACCGGCTTATCTGGCTGGATTTCGAACTGTCAAAGAACCCTGGGTTGGTGAGCATGATCCCTGACGTCTCCTAGTTCAATTTATTTAGGTTTCGGGGGTGGGACAAAGGTAAGGGGATTAGTAGCGTGATTTTTTCCCTCATTATGCCGTGTGTTCCCCATTCTTAACTAAGTGTACTTTGTAAGTCTGTATAATCTCAGTGTAATCCTAATGTTATAAATTCATTTGTGACTTCAATAAACTCACTTTTTTCTTGCACCAAAACCAGTTGTCTGCTGCACTTTGTCACAACCTCCAAATAAGTCCAAGGTCTAGAACCCAGGGAGTGGGAGCGATTCGAACCACTCAGAAGTCAGAGTTAAAACTGACTCACACCACCACCCCCTACACTGTTCAGCTGGATTTAGATACTGAGCCTCAGGGGTCTTCCAGGAAAAGCGAACTTGTGGAGCAGTAACAGGAAATATGAGTACTTCAGTCATCGTTTCCAGAGGCAGTGCACATTCTTGGAGAAAGAATGGAGGCACCCATCTGTAGCTGATGTCTCAGACATTAGTGCTGCCATACACCTCCATGGAAATAGTTGCCACCTACACGGAGAAGGCCTCTGGATGTCTGATGGCCTGCACACTCTCTGCCATTTTCTACAGGATAGTGTAAAGCCTTGGTGGCTCAATGCCTCATTGACATGCAACCAAGTGTTCTCCAGTTCTTAGCTAGCAGCGAAGTACAGGTGGAACGAGAGGCAGAAGATACAGAAAGGGCAAAAGATGTGGGGACTCATCCCATAGCAGCTCCATTTCTTATCCCTTGCTCACCTCCAAAGACAGAACCACACCTGCTGCCTATTGCCCCAACCACCAAATCTGTCCATACTCAGGTGGGGAGTTTGTGGAGGGACCTTCAAGAGCTCCAAAATCGAAGAAGATGTTCAGCATGGACATTTCATATATCAGAACAGGGGAACATATACCTGCCTTTAGCCCAGCATTGTTGTACCATGAAGGAATAAGAGGAAGTGAATAAGAAAAAAGTCTTAGCTGCACAAGAGGATTTACTTGGATGTTTATACAAATGTTAATTGAACAAAAAAAAAATTATATTTACATAAGAGTTAAAATGACGATTATCGCAATCATTGAAAAACTTTATTGGAACTCCTCATTTTCATGGTCTCTAATTGTTTGCACCCCCGCAGCCACCCTGTTCAGCAGGCTTCAGGTGAAGGTTATGATCAACTATTATGAGGAGGAAAGGGTGTGAATTTGATGGTTATCTGGTTGAATTTTGGAATGTTGTGTCTCTTGGGGCGCAACGGGAAGCACAAGGTTCCTGACAGCTTTACGTGCAGATATGCAGTGAAGCATGCTTGGATGAGTTCACTGTAGGTTTCTCTGGCAGCCACATGTGCTGTTGAGCATCTGGCTCCTTCTCCTCTCCCTTCTTCTCCTCTACGAATGCTGGCCATTCTGCATCTTCCTCTTGCTGCAGTGCTTATACAGTATATAAAGTGAAAGTGTAGGGCTTCAGTGTGAAAACTTAAAAATATAGTAAATTATTACCTGCATCAAGGAACCGAAACAGAAACTAGATCTACCATAAACCAGTGCCAAGATCCAAAATTGCATAGTGTAACTTTAGAGGTGGATATACCAGAGGAAAAGCCTGATTCCAGTGAGAAAAATAGGCAAGCAGGATAGGAGCTGACAGCAATCTTTTGCAAGAGAGTTGGCAGCATCCAAGACAGACAGGATGCCTACACCATTTCAGATTTCTTGAAATGTACTATCTTCTTAGTTTTGATTTCTAGGTTTTCGAACGGTTCTTTTGTCCTCTGGTTCTTGAGGAAATGGTTCTTCCCTATCTACTCTGTTTAGACACTTCATTATTTTGAACAACTCCATCAAAGCTCCTCTCAATGTGTCTTTTCTACAGAGGACAGTCCAGCTTCTCCAATCTATCCTTGTAACTGAAGTCCCTTATTCCTGGAATGACTCTTGTAGATATTTTATGCACCACCTCTAATGTCTTCACATACTTTCCAAAGTGTGATGCCCAGATTTGGAAACAATAGTCCAGTGGAGACTAAGCCAATGTTTTATAAAGGCTCACTATGACCTCCTTGCTTTTGTACTCTATGGATGAATTTTCAGCTCCAGAGACTATGTACAGTGGTGGGCTGGATTAGTGGCAAGTTTCCCGCTGATTGGCAGATTGGGTTTTCACGTCTGATCTTCCGCTTGAAACCTCATTAATTATGCATAGCCGAGCTGCTCATTAAATCAAGTGGTGGGTAGGGCACTGATTTGTCCATCTGCTGTCACCTTTTGGGGTTGAAGTTCCTGGTGCTATATTTAAACACCACTCGAACACGCAATACTCTCTGTCGCCCAACTATGTCGTCAAAAGTTCTGGAACTGGTTCCAAGGAACAAGAACAGTGCACCAAGGTTTAGCCATGGCTTCCTGGAGGCTTTAATTAGAGGTGTCCACCAGTACCCGGAAGTTCTTTATCCCAGTGATGGATTCAGGAGGTCCACCAACGAAACCTTGCCAACCTGGGAGGTGGTTGCGAAGGAGGTCAGCTCTGTGGGCAACCGCCAGAAAAATGCCATCCAGTGCAGGAAAAGGAGGAATGATCTCATCCATACTGCAGGGTAAATCAACCTTCAGCTCACACTCTCAAAATGGCATTTTGCACTCAGAGCATCACGGCTCAGGGATCTCACACGATAATATCGAGGGAGATATCAGCATTGAAAGCCTATTCACCAGCGTCTCATCTATCATCCTGTACAAACAGCATCTTCAGTCTTACTGGAGAGGGCTCAGCACACACAGTAGGCATACATGCTTCCCAACCTCTGCTCCATTCCTTCTCATCATTCGGACATACAAATTAGGAGCAAGAGTAGGCCACTCAGCCCCTCGAGCCTGCTCCACCATTCAATAAGATCATGGCTGGTCTGTTTATAACCTCAACTCCACATTCCCATTTACATCCCGTGTGTGTATCTTTATGCAGGCCAAGCTTGCCCACAACATGTGGGTCAGATCCCGACGGCCAATATCCAGGAGCTCTCCAAATTTGAGGAGAATGCTGCCAAGTTAGCAGAGGAGGATGGAGATTGCTCCTGTGGTGAAGGCAAGATTGGCCTCTCCCAGCAAGTCAGTACGGATAAACCCTCCATGACTCGATCACATTCTGACATTGTGAGTTTTTTAAAATTCATTCACGGGATGTGGGCTTCGCTGTCTGGGCCAACATTTATTGCCCATCCCTAGTTGCCCTTGAGAAGGTGGTGGTGAGCTGCCTTCTTGAACCGCTGCAGCCCATGTGGTGCGCGCATCGCTTTCGCTGCAAGAAGTATCTCATTCAGGTGGCCACGACTGCATCAAGTCTAGTAGATGCAGGGTTTGCACTGGAAAGTTGCCTTCAACTTCCCAGAGTGGCTACATGCAGCTTTGGCTACTGACCTTTCCGAAGAGTAGGGCCTGATGATACATGAGGGTTGCAGGCCCAAGGCCGTATACAGATCTTGGTCTCAATGGCACTGCTTGTAAAGGCCTTTCCAAGCACTGGAGGGACAGGAGGTATACGCTTGGTTACCCTTGCCTGGACCTTAGTCCTCCTGGAACCTTGTGGCTATCAGTGTGTCATGGGAACACCTTCGGCATCATGCTGCTTTGAGGGCATCATCACATGAAAGGTAATCCTCATTAACCTCTTAAGGGTCCTGCCCTTCCAGGTCCTCATCATCCGAGGAATTCTCCACCTCCTCCATGTCTCCCTCTGGCAAGTGATCTCCCCTTTGAAGCATCAAGTTGCCAGTACGCAACAGGCTAAAATTATGGAGGACACCCTCTGTGGAGAGTACTGCAGAATCCCCACCTGAGCGGTCCAAACATCGGAAGCACATCTTCAGGATGCCAATGGTCTTCTCTATGATGGATCCTGTCAAACAGTGCACCGAGTTGTATCTCTCCTCCAAGGCACTTTGAGGACAACGCACAGATGTATCACCCAGTAACCAAACTTGTAAGCGCCACAGCCCCTTGAATATCTGTGGCACCTGGGAGTGATTCAGGATGTAGTATTCATGTGAATTCCCAGGGTACCTGGCACAGACGTGCATGATCTGCTTCTGATGATCGCACACCAGCTGAAGGAATGGAACCCTTTCCTGCTAATGAAGATCATGGGCTGCTGTCTGGGAGCTCTTAAAGCAACATGCGTGCAATCAATTGCACCCTGAACTCTAGGAAAGTCTGAGATAGCTGCGAATCCAAGAAATCTAGCAGCCTGGCTAGCGCCATTCATTGTGAATTTCACATAATTATCAGCCTTACTGTAGAGGGTATACATTACCTCCTTGATACATTTATGTGGTGAGGACTGAGAGATGCCACATTGGTTCCTTGTGGATTCCTGGAACCAGCCATTTGCAAAAAAAATTGAGTGCAACAATGACCTTTAGAGGCACTGGCAGAGGTTGGCCTCCCAGTCTATGTGGCATTAGATCCTCAAAATGTGGCAGATATGAGCTATACATCTCTTGATAAGCATAGACGTGCTTGGCACTGTATCTCGCTCATCTCCAAATAGGAAAGGCATCTTTGGTAGACACTTGGTTGTGCGTCTGACTTCCTCATCCTCTAGTTCTTCTTGGGGCTCCCCTGGACCAAGGACCTCAGGCCAGGGCTCCTCTCAAAGCTAAGCCAGGTGGTGTTGGGCCCTTCTTCTCCACCTCAATCAGAGCACTACCATCAAGAACACTGCATTGAGCACAGCCTCCATCCTGCAATCTTCCTTCTTCCTGTGTACAGAGATCTAACAGATTAATGAGAAATGTCCAACTATAGTAGACCTCCCACTTTCACCCAGAAAGCCACTGTCATGCCCTAGTGATGCGCTTGCACTACTCACCTTTCCCAGTTCCGGCCTTGTAGCTGATGTGCTGTCTCACATATGTAAGTGACCAGCATCTATACCTCCCACTCCTATTGAGGTTGGAAAGGCTTAAGCACAGCCATGTTATGTTGACCCTCACTGAGGGCAATCACACAATACCTGATTTGGTATATTACTTTTGTAATGAATGGATGTCCTTTGGCCTGTGAAACATGACGATTGAACTATACACTTTACAGGGTTTCTATGATCATCTTGCAGGTATCCAGAAACTGTGCTCTATTAATGGTTGGCTGCATCTTCCCTTCTCACACTCCCCTCTTTACTCACATTGATCACTTTGAATGTGACCCCAATGATGCTTGCAGTCTCACATTCAAGCGCACCATATGTCAGTCATCCCAAATGTGCATTCTCAATAAAGTGTTCATGAGTTCTATCAGGAGAGACTTCACCTCCACGTTGGAAATCTAAGAAGTATGAGGTACCCCCTGCAAGGGCCCCTGAGTCCAGCTGTGGACTCCTCCCACACTGCCTCAGGCCCCTCCCGTGGAGAATTTTTTCCAGTTTGGATTTTAAGCTGCATCATCACTTCGGGGTCTCAAGATGGTGGTGCTGCATTTTTACTTCAAGACCTATTTTGACCCTCCCCCGGTACTGTGTGCCCTTCTGCCACTGCCACCATACCCCCCCCCCACCACCCCCCTCCTCCAATCATCCTGTAACTCCATGATGTGAAGGCAGACTCCCTCGAGCTATTCTGGTAACCCTGGATCCCATATTTATTGTTGTGGTGGCCCTGCCCTTCCCCCTGAGCCCACCACTGTTGATGTCAGGTGATATACAGAGGTGAGCCCCCAAAAAGGGCTTCGAGTACCCACATTTTATTTCCTTTTCCCCATTTATAGACTGCAGATGCCTCCCCTGACCATGATCATCCCACCTGTAGCCCAGTACCGAGCCACACACCCCTATCACCACCAAGTGTGAGACATTGGCCATTCCCTGCACACCAAGCTGTACCTGATCCCCGTTGAGCACAATGGCCTCACTCCCTCCCTGGAGTGGGCCCATGACATGTGTGCCATGCATATCCCTGTGGCATGGACCACGAAGCCCCAGGACAAGCCTTCTCCCCAACCCCACTCATGAGTTTCTGTGCAACCCTTCTCTTTTGTGCCACACTAACTGCCCCCTTTCCTCCTCTAGAGTCTGCGTTCAGTCCCATTCCTGCCAATTGAAACTGACCCCCGTGTCCCACCCCTGATCTGTGTCTGCATTCTAGTCTTCCACGTCGGGCTCCAGTTTTCCCACACCCAATGTTCCCTCTGCCTGCCCTTGTTCTGCAGTGCCCACCTAACCTAAACTGACCTAGACAAGACCACCACCCTTGCACCCTTCACGCTGATGTCTATGTTATTTTCCACACCCCGCCTCCTGCCATGCTGGTCTCTGTTTTAGAGTGCAATCCTGCCTGAGACCCAAAGCACATCATGAGCCATGAGTGCTCTCCTCCAGTAGAAGCACAACAGCCACCGTGAGCTGTCCTAATACACACCTGAAGCACCCACTGAGTTACCCTATTGCACAGCTGAGGCACCCATCGTAAGCCGCCCTACTGTACATCTGAGGCACCCACTATGAGCTTCCCTTCTGTACATTCGAGGCACCTGCCGTGAGCTGCCCTACTGTACATCCGAGGTGCCTATCATGAGCTGCCCTACTGCACAACCAAGGCACCCCCATAAGCTGCCCGACTACACAACCGAATCACCCACCATGAGCTATCCTTCTGCACAACCGCAAAGAGCCCAACCAGACATCCCCACCAGTCTGGCCTAACACTGCAGCTTTGGCATCGCTGGCAACTCTGAGCAGCATTATTGCAGGTAGGCTTTGAATGTTGCACTCACCTCCCAGAGATGAGCAAAGTGACGGTGGGCAGCTGCAAGCCATTTATATCTGGTTGTGAGTCAGACCGGTCTAATTTCCCACTGGTGTGGCGCAAAATTGGGAGGGGGAACGTGATTCTGCCGACTTCTGTTTCAATGACTATTCATGACATGCTAATGCATGCAAATGGAGTTCCCAAAATGAGTCAGTGGGAAATCCGACCCACCATCTGACTGCCATAGAGTCATAGAGGTCTACAGCACAGAAAAAGGCCCTTTGGCCCATCAAGTCTGCACCAGTCAAACAAGTACCTAACTATTCTAATTCCATTTTCCAGCACTAGGCCCATAGCCTTGTATGCCATGGCATCGCAAGTGCACATCCAAATACTTCTTGAATGTTATGAGGGTTTCTGCCTCTACCACTCTTTCAGGTAATGAGTTCCAGATTCCCACCCACCCTCTGGGTGAAAAAATTCTTCCTCACATCCCCTCTAAACTTCTTGCCTCTTACCTTAAATCTATGCCCCCTGGTTATTGATCCCTCCACCAAGGGGAAAAGTTCCTTCTATCTACCCTATCTATGCCCCTCATAATTTTATACACCTCAATCATGTCCCCCCCTCAATCTCCTCTGCTCCAGGGAAAATAACCCGTCTATCCAATCTCGCCTCATAACTAAAACTCTCCAGCCCAGGCAACATCCTGGTAAATTTCCTCTGCACTCTCTCTAGTGTAATCACATCCTTCTTATAATGCGGATTCCAGAACTGCATGCAATACTATAGCTGTGGCCTAACCAGTGTTTTATACAGTTCCAGCATAACTTCCCTGCTCTTATATTCTATGCCTCAGCTAATAAAGACAAGTATCCCATATGCCATCTTAACCACCTTATCTACCTGTCCCGCTACCTTAAGGCACATGCACACCAAGGTCCCTCTGATCCTCGGTACTTCCCAGAGTCCTACCATTCATCGTGTATTCCCATGCCTTGTTTGTCCTGCCCCAGTGCATCACCTCACTCTTATCCGGATTAAATTCCATTTGTCACTGATCAGCCCACTTGACCAGCCTGTCTATATCCTCCTGTAATCTAAGGCTATCCTCCTCATTATTTATGACCCCACCAATTTTCATGTCATCCGTGAACTTACTGATCAATCCTCCTACATTCAAGTCTAAATCGTTTATAGATACCACAAACAGCAAGGGACCCAAAATCGATCCGTGTGGAATCCCACTGGACACAGGCATCCAGTCACAAAAACACCCCTCGACCATCACCCTCTGCTTCTTGCCACTCAACCAATTGTGGATCCAATTTGCCAAATTGCCTTCGATCCCATGGGCTCTTACTTTTGTTATCAGTCTCCCATGCAGGACCTTATCAAAAGCCTTGCTGAAGCCCGAGTAGGCTACGTCAAATGCATTGCCCTCATCTACACAGCTGGTCACCTCTTCGAAAATTCAATCAAATTTGTCAGACATGACATCCCCTTAACAAAACCATGCTGACTTTCCTTGATTAATCCCTGCCTCTCCAAGTGTAAATTAATCCTGTCCCTCAGAATTGCTTCCAATAGTTTCCCCACCACTGAGGTTAGACTGACTGGCCTGTAGTTCTCTGGTTTATCCCTTCCTCCCTTCTTGAATAACAGTACGACATTGGCTGTCCTCCAGTCCACTGGCACCTCTCCTGTGGCCAGAGAGGCATTGAAAATTATTGCCCCTGCTATCTCTTCCCTTGCATCACTCAACAGGCTGGGATACATTTCATCCGGGCCTGGAGATTTATCTACTTTTAAGCCTGCCAGGCCACTTAGAACCTCCTCCTCTTCTATGCTAATTTCCTTAATTATATCACAGTCCTACTGCCTGATTTCCATTCCCACGTCGTCCCTCTCACTTGTGAACACAGGCACAAAGTATGCATTTAGAACCCTACCTACGTCTTCCGGCTCCACACATAAATTACCACTGTGGTCCCTAATGGGTCTTACTCTTTCCCTAGTTATCATCTTACTCTTAATGTACTTGTAAAATAACTTGGATTTTCCTTTATTTTACCTGTCAATGTTTTTTCATTCCCCCTTTTTGCTCTCCTAATTTCCTTTTTAAGCTCCCCCCTACATATTCTATACACCTCTAGGGCTTCCTCTGTTTTGAGTCCTTGGTATCTGCCATAAGCCTCCCTTTTTCTCTTTATCCAACCCTGTATATCCCTCAACATCCAGGGTTCCCTGGATTTGTTGATCCCACCCTTTGTCTTTACTGGAATATGTTGGCCCTGTACTCTACTTATTTCCTTCTTGAATGAGTCCCACTGCTCTGACGCAGATTTACCTAAAAGTAGCTGCTCCCAGTCCACTCTGGCCAAATCATGCCTGATCTTATTAAATTTGGCCTCCCCCAATTTAGAACTCTGATTTCTGGCCCATCTTTGTCTTTTGCTGGCAGAAATCCAACTTTTAGCCTCTCTCTGAATTTTCCACTCCTGCACTCCATAAAATCTGCTAGTGGGACCGGAAAACTTTGCTCTATGCTCTACTTATAAAGCCAAGATCCAGTATATCTTATTAACCACTTTCTCAACCTGCTGTCACCTTCAACAATTTGTGCACACATACCCCCAGTCTTTCTGCTCCTGCATCCACTTCAGAATTTTATTCTTCATTTTTTATTGCCTCTCCTTGTTCTTCCTCACAAAATATATCACTTCACACATCTCTGCATTAAATTTCATGTGCCATATCTCCACCCATTCCACCTGCCTGCCTCTATCTTCTTGAAGGCTATCTTCATCCTTCTCATAGTTCAAAATACTTCCAAGTTTTGTGTCATCTGCAAATCTTGAAATTGTGCCCTTCACACCCTATGCCAATAATATAGATCAAGAAAGTAGGGGTCCTAATACCAATCACCAGGAAACCCCACTATGTACTTCTTGCTAGTATGGAAAACAACCATTCACCATGACTCTCCATTTCACATCAGTCAGCCAACTTTGTGCTGCCACTGTCCCTTTCATTCCATGGGCTTTAATTTTGCTGATAAGTCTGCTATGTGGCACTTTATCAAACAAATCTTGCAAGTACTATAACAGCATTGAACTGGTTGTCTGTGGAGTAGATGCCCTGAATGCCAAATTGGGCAGCCTTCCTTGCACCTAGGTCATGCTTTCGCCTTACATCAAACAGGCTTAAGTGCTATACCATTCCATCACTTGCTCACAGTATCTAGTTTGCAGCTCCACATTGGATTTCTTTTGCTTCATTTGTCCCTGCTGCTTCTCTTTCCATATTCCCAGTCTGTGAAAGTGTCAATAAATATCTAAAATTACATAAGAATTGACAATACAGATATGGGTTATTTTGCCCAAATGGTACATAGCATCATGGAATGGTTACAGCATAAATGTCTGTGATGACTCTCTGCAAGAGCAACTCACATAGTCCCACTCCCCTGTTTTTTCCTCATAGCCCTGCAAGTTTTTCCTAGTTAGGTAATTATCCAATTTCCTTCTCAAAGCCATGATTGAAGCTGCCTCTACTACACTCTCAGATAGTGCAATTGAGACCCGAACTCGCAGTATCAAAAAAACTTTGAATTTTGCCATTGCTTCTTTTGCCAATCACATCCTCAATGTGGTGATGGGACTTTGTCTTCACAAGGCCAGTGTCAATGTTGAGGACTCCTGTGGCCACTTACTTCTGTCTGTATACCACTGTGCCGCCATCTCTGGTGCATTGGACTTGCAAGTCGTAGAAGATTGCCCCAGGGATGATGATGCAGGTGTTGGGAACTTTGATTGTAAGGTATGACTTGGTTTGTATGACTGGGTCTAGCTGCTGCTTGACTTATCTTTGGGACTTCTTTCTCAATTTTGGCTCAAGACTTTGCAGGGTTGGGTGTGTCAAACGTCAACTCTTTTCTTCTCCGCCGATGCTGCCAGACCTGCTGAGTTTTTCCAGGTAATTCTGTTTTTGTTTTGGGTGTGTCATTGTTGTTTCAGGTTTCGTTTTCTAGGACAGTGCTGGGTGATCCATCTGGTTTTATTAATTAAAAAGCAGAACTTCAAAGGTAATGATCTCTGGACTGAGCCACAAGCAAATAAGCATAGGGTAAATAAGATTAGAGAGTTAAATGCATGGCTTAAAGATTGGTGCGAGAGAAATGAGTTTCAATTCCTGGGGCACTGACATCAGTACTGGGGAAAGTGGGAGCTGTACCGTTGGGCCGGTCTTCAACTCAACTATGCTGGGACCAGTGTTCTGACGAGTTGTATAACCAGGGTAGTGGAGAAGTGTGTTGTGATAAACTAAAGAGAGAGGAGAAGATAAGAGAGCAGGACAGCAATAAGGGAAATTATCAGTAATCAAAGTATGTCAGGAAGAGAAAGAGCAGACAAGCATAAGGGTACACCAGCAGTTAAGGCTAGAGTTTGCAAAAATAGTAAGTCAGAATTAAAGGCAGTCTACCTGAATGCACTCAGCATTTGCAACAAGGTGGATGAATTGATGGCACAAATAAAAGTTGACAGGTATGATTTAATTTCCATTCAGAGTTGTGCCTTCATGGTGACCAAGGCTAGGGACTAGAAGTTCAAGGGTATTCGGCATTTAGGAAGGATAGGCAATACAGCAAAGGAGCTGAGGTCACACTGTTAAGAGTGTGATCAGTACATTAGTGACAGAGGAACCTGGATCAGGAGATGAAGATGCAGAGTTAGTTCGGGTGGAGCTAAGAAACAGCAAGGGACAGCAAACTTTGGTAGGAGTTGTTTATAAGCCATCAAATAGTAGTGATAATATAGGGCACAGTGTAAATTAGGAAATTAGAAGTGCGTGTAATAAGAGCAATACAGTAATCATGGGGTACATCAATATAAATACAGAGTGGGTAAATCTAATTAACATAATGCTGAGGAGGATGAATTCTTAGAATGTATAAACAATGGTTTTCTGGAACAATATGTTGAGAAGCCAGGTACCACAATGTTCAGTGCTTGGCCTCCAACTATTCACAATCTATATCAATAATTTCGATGCGGGAACCAAACATAGTATTTTCAATTTTGTTGATGATAAACCACTTGGTGGGAATGTGAGTTGTGAGGAGGACACAAAGAGGCTTCGAGGAGATCTAGACAGACTAAGTGGGTGGGGAAGAGCATGGCAGATGGAATATAAAGTCGAAAAATGTGAATTTATCCACTTTGATAGGAAAAACAGAAATACAGAGCATTTCTTGAATGGGGGGAGATTGGGAAGTGTTGATTTCCAAAGAGACATGAGTGTTCTTGTTCATAAGTCACTGAAAGCTAACATGCAGGTGCAACAAGTAATTAGGAAGGCTAATGGTATGTTAGTCTTTGTTGCAAGGGGATTTGAGTACAGGAGTAAGGAAGTCTTGCTGCAGTTGTATAGAGCCTTGGTGAGGCCATAACTGCAGTATTGTGTGTAGTTTTGGTCTCCTTAGCTAAGGAAGAATATATTATCCATAGAGAGAGTGCAAAAAAGTTTCACCAGACTAATCCCTGGGATGGTGGGATTGTCCTAAGAGGAAAGATTGAGGATGGTGGGCTTGTATCCGCTAGAGCTTAGAAGTGGGCAAAATTCTTACAGGGTAGATGCAAGAGGATATCTTCCTTGGTTGGTGAGGGACTAGAACTAGGGGACGAAATCTAGGGGACACAGACTCAGAGTAAGAGGTAGGCCATTTAGGACTGAGATGAGGAGGAATTTCCTCAATCAGAGGGGGGTGAATCTTTGGAATTCTCCACCCCACAGGGCTGTGGAGGTGCAATCATTGAATATGTTCAAAGTGAAGGAAAATATATTTCTAGATAACAATGACATCAAGGGATACGGGTATAATGCAGAAAGATGGCATTGAGGCAGAAGGTCAGCCATGATCTAGTTAAATGGTGGAACAAGCTTGCGGGGCTGAATGCCTACTCCTACTCCTATGTACCTATTCTTTTTGACTTTTCTGTAACAACTGAGTGGCTTGCTAGGCCATTTCAGAGGGCAGTTGAGAGTCAAGTTAGAGTGGATTTGGAGTCACATGCAGGCCAGACCAAGTGAGGACTCCTAAATGGCATTATGAACCAGATGGATTTTTATGACAATCAATGATAGTTTCATTACTGAGACCAGTTTTCAATTCATTCTTCTTAAATTAATTGAAATTCCAACAGCTGGTATGGTGGGACTTGAACCCATGCCCACAGGGCATTAGTCTGGGCCTCTAGATTACTAGCCCTGTGACATTATCACAACACCACTGTCTGCCACATCCAGTTATGAATAGTGATGGACAATTAAACAACAAATCAGAGGAAAAGGCACCACAAATATCCCAATTCTCAATGATGGGGGAGCCCAGCACATAGTGCAAAAGACAATTTGCATCTCTCCACAGCCAGAAGTACCCAGTGGACTTTCCAACTCCTCCTAAGATCCATAGCATCACAGATACCAATCTTAAGACAATTCAATTCACTCCACGCAATATCAATAAATGGCTGAAGGCACTGGATATGGCAAAGCTATGTTCTCTGACAACATCCTGGCAGTGGTACAGAAAACTTGTGCTCCAGAACTAGCCATGCCCCTAGCCAGCCTTGTCCAGTATAGCTACAACACTGGTATCTACCCGGCAATGTGGAAAATTGCCCAGGTATATCTTTTCCACAAAAAGGGCAAATGTAACCCAACCAATTACCACTTCATCAGTCCACTCTTGATTATCAGCAAAGAAATGGAAGGTGTCATTGACAGTGCCATCCAACTGCACTTACACAGCAATGACCTACTCGCTGATGCTCAGTTTGGATTCTGCCAGGGACACTCAGCTTCAGACCTCATTATAGCCTTGATATAAACAGGGACAAAAAGGGTGGACTCAAGAGAGTGATGAGAGGAACTGCCCTTGACATCAAGGCAGCATTTGACTGACCATGGCATCAAGCAGCCCTGGAAAAACTGATATAATGGGATTCAGAGGGAAAATTCTCCACTGGTTGGAGTCATACCTAGCACAAAGGAAGATGATTATGGTTGTTGGAGGCCAATCATCTCAGTCACAGGACATAGTTGCAGGATTTCCTCAGGGTAGTGTCACATTTGGGCCAGAGCAAGTAAAGGCTCCTAAAGAACAATAGTGAACAAGATGTTTTTTAATGACAATCAATGATTGTTTCATTATTGAGGCCAGCTTTTAAATAATTTTTAAAAAATTAATAAATGGATTGAAATTCCACAAGCAGCTAACCATCTTCAACAGCTTCATCAATGACCTTCCTTTTATCATATGATCAGAAGTGTAGATGTCCACTGATAATTACACAATGTTCAGAGCCATTCACAATACCTCAGATACTGAAGCAGTCCGTTTCCATATGCAGCAAGGCATGGACAACATTAGGGCTTAGACTGATAAGTGACTAGTAACATTTGCACCACATAAGTGCCAGGCAACGACCCATCTCCAACAAGAGAGAAAACAATCATCTCAGCTTGACATTCAATGACATTAACATCACTGAATTCCTTGCCATCAACATTCTGAGGTTACCATTGATTATACACTTAATTGGACCAGCCAAGTAAATACCGTGGCTACAAGAGCGGGTTAGAGGCTAGGAATTGTGTGGCGAGTAACTCACCTCCTGACTTCCAAAGTCTGTCCACCGTCTACAAGGCCCAATTCAGGAGTGTGATGGAATACCCATCACTTTCTTGGATGAATGCAGCTCTAACAATTCTTAAGAAGTTCAATACCATCCAGGACAGAACAACTTGTTTGACCGGCACCTTATCCACCACCTTAAACATTCACTCCTTCCACTACCAATGCACAGTGGCAGCAGTGTGTGCCATATACAAGATGGACTGCCGCAACTCGCCAACTTCCTTTGATAGTACTTTCCAAACTCATGACCTCTACCACCTAGAAGGCTCACCTTCACCTTCCCAAGGGCAATTAGGGATTGGCAACAAATACCAGTCTTGCCAGTGCCACCCACTTCCTGATAAAAGAATTTTTTTAAATCCAAATTTTGTGTCATCTGCAAATTTTGAAATTTTGCCCTGTACACCCAAGTCTAGGTCATTCATAAATATCTAGAAAAGCAAAGCTCCTAACACTGATCCCTGAGGGAACCTCATTGTATGCTTTCCTCCAATCCAAAAAAACAGCAGCATAAAGAGCAAAACACGTAGTGAAAACACAGTGAAAGCAGCAACAGTATAAAGAGTGAAACCAGTAACAGGAGCAAGTTGGTGTAGTGGGTGTATAAAGAGTGAGACCAATAGTGAGAGCAGCGGCAGTAATAAGACCAAGAACAGTAGTGAGAACACAGTGAGATCAGCGGCAGTATAAAGATTGAGATTAGTAGTAGCAACACAGCGAGAGCCATGGCAGAACAAAGAGTGAGATCAATAACAATGTGTTCAGTTGTAGTATAAAGAACAAGATCAGCAGTGTGAACAGTCAGGTCAGCAGCAGTATAGAATGAGATCAATTGCAGAAACAGTGAAAGTGGCAGCAGCTGTGTTATCACATTCAAAAAAATAGTGTGACATCACAGGAAAGCGGTTAAGTGATTGGATCATTAAAAATAGTAGGAGCTAAGCGGCTAGAGTTGTGCAGGATCCGGTTTTCACGGAGGAAAAGAGACATCACAGGAGAGGAAGTCACATGGAGTGTGTTTTCTGATAAGTTTTTAATCTTAATTAATCAGATATAAAGTTAGGCAATATTGATTAATCAATTAGTGTAGATACTAAAAACTGAAGCTAATTTTATAACTCATCATATAATTACAAGCAGTTTTCAATCAATTGATCAGGTTTAGACAATAAAGTTAGAATTAAATAAAAAGTAACACCAAATAGTTATAATATTTTGTAAAATAAAATCCAAGGGTTTTAGGTAATAAGGGTTAAGTAACACATTTCAGTTACACCTGATATTCAAGTGACATCAGAAGAGAAACAGCTGATTGGTGAGCAGCTGGTGAAGTCTTTATTTATTTAAGAGTAAGTTTAATTGTCTAATAGATAGAGGAATGGCAGGGTAGATTGGACCCATGGAACGTGCATCATGTTCCATGTGGGAACTCCAGGTCACTTCATGAGTCCTGGATAACCATATGTACAGCAAGTGTCCACAGCTACTGCCTCTTGAGCCCCAGGTTTTGAAACTTAAGCAGCCACTGGTATCACTGCAGTATATCAATGCGGTTGAGAGCTTTCTGGATAGTACCTTTACAGATGTGATTAACCCACAGATCAAGGATATCCAGGCAGAGATTGAATGGGTGATGATCAGTCAGTCAAGAAGGAACAGGTAGGTAGTGCAGCAGTCCCCTCACTCTCCAATCAATATTCATATCAAACAGTTTTGATTTCCTAGAAGAAGTGTCATTTTGAAAGTCCTGAAATCAAGGCACTATACACATCTTCTAACAAACTTTTTGTTATAAATATTGATTGGAGTATATCTCACTCTCCAATCAATATTCAGTTTTGGGGACTGCAGCCAGAGTCAAGTCCATGGCACAATAACTGGCTCAGTTGCATGGGGTGGCAGGATGGTGCTGCTGGAGGAAGACTGCAGCAATAATGGTGATAAGAGATTCCATAGTTAGTAGAGCAGATGGGCATTTCTGCAGACATGAATCCAGGGTAGTATGTTGCCTCCCTGATGCCAGGGTCAAGGATGTCACTGAGGGCAGAGGGTGAAGACTAAGCGGTCATGGTTCACATTGGTACCAAGGGCAGAAGTAGAATGTCGGATGTGGTCTTGCAATCTGAATTTAGGAAGCTAGGTAAGGAATTAGCAAACAGAACCTCAAAAGTATTAATCTCCAGATTACTCAAGGTACCATGCACAACTGAGTATAAAATAAGGAGGATCCATTAGATGAATGCATGGCTGGAGAGATGATTCTGGAGAGAGGGCTTTAGATTCCTTGGATAGTGGGACCAGCTCTGGTGGAGATGGGACCTGTACAGGCCAGATGGTTGCTATTACATTGTTCAGTGTTGTCTATGGGCCATCAACTAGTAGAAAAGATGTAGAAGAATAAATTTGCAAGGAAATTACAGAGAAGTACAAGAATTATGGAGTAGATATGATGGGGGACCTTAATTATCCAAATAGATTGGGATAGTAGTAAAGTAAAGGGCAGAGCGTAACAAGAATTCCTGGAGTATGTCCAGGAGAATTTTCTACAGCAACATGTTTCCAGTCCAATGAGAAAGGGTGCGTGCTGAACTTGATTCTTGGGAATGAGTTAAGACAAGTGGATCAAGTGTCACTGGTGGAACATTTAGGGATCAGTGATACTTGCATCATAAGATTTAGGTTGGCTATGGAAAAGGATAAGAAGCAATCTAAAGTATGAATAATTAATTATGGGAGAGCCAACTTTAATGGGGTGAGATTGGATCTGGCCAGATAAATTGGAATCAAACATTGGCAGGCAAAACTGTAACTGAACAATGGTCTGCCTTTAAAGACTAGCTAGTTCGGATAGAGTTCCACAAAGTGGAAAGGTAGGGCAAATAAATCCAGAGTCCCTGGATGACAACAAAAGATGGAGAATAAGATGAAGCAGAAAAATAGTGTCCTTATGATAGATAAAGGCTCTGTCTCCAAATGCCTATAGCATTAAAGAAAAACAGATGAACTGATAGCGTAAATTGAAATAAATAAGTATAATCTGTTAGCCATTACAGAGACATGGCTGCATGATTGGGACCTGAATATTGAAGGGTATATGACAGTTAGGAAGGACAGGAAGTTAGGAAAATGTGGAGGGGTGGTTCTGTTAATTAATGATGGTATTAGCAGATTAAGTTCAGGAAACCAGAATGTAGAAGCTGCTTGGATTGAGATGAAGAATGATAAAGGCAAGAAGTTACTTGTGGGAATGGTGTACAGACCCACTAATTGTCACTACACAGTCTGAAAGAGTATAAAAGAAAAGATAATGGTAGCTTGCCAGAAGGCTACAATAATAATCATGGGAGATTTTAATCTACATATAGACAGGGAAATTTGACAAGGAAGTATTCATGGCACTAGGAAGTTCTGAGGAACAAAGGGACCTTGGCGTGTGTGTCCATAGATCTCTGAAGGCAGAGGGGCATGTTAGTGGAGTGGTAAAAAAGGCATATGGGACACTTGCCTTTATAAATTGAGGCATAGATTACAAAAGTAGGGAGGTCATGTTGGAGTTGTATAGAACCTTGGTGAGGCCACAGCTGGAGTACTGTGTGCAGTTCTGGTGGCCACATTATAGGAAGGAAGTGATTGCACTGGAGCGGGTGCAGAGGAGATTCACCAGGATGTTGCCTGGGATGAAACATTTAAGTTATGAAGAGAGGTTGGATAGACTTGGGTTGTTTTTGTTGGTCCTACAGAGAGTGCATCTGGGGAATTGATAATGGAAAGTAGGGGGACGGTGGATGAAATAAACGGGTGTTTTGCTTCGGTCTTCACTATACAGGACACAAGTAACATCCTGGAAATAGCTGTAAATCAGGAAATCAAAGGAAGGGGGAGCTCAGGAAAATTACAATCACCGGGAAAGTGGTATTGAGCAAATTGTTGGGTCTGAGGGCTGACAAATCCCCAGGTCTGGATGAGCTTCACCCTAAGGTCATGAAAGAAGTGGCTAGTGAGCTAGCTGCTGCACTGGTTTAAATTTTCCAAAGTTCCCTAGATTCAGGGAAGGCTCCATTAGATTGGAAAATCACAAATATAACTCCTTTATTCAAAAAGGGAGGGGGACAGAAAGCAGGAAACTATAGGCCATTTAGCCTAACAACTGTCATAGGGAAAATATTAGAAACAATTAATAAATATGTTATAGCTGGGCACTCAGAAAACATTCAAGGCAATCAGGTAGAGTCAACATGTTTTTGTAAAAGGGAAATCATGTTTAAACTCCAATTTATTGGAGTTCTTTCAAGGAGTCATATGCGCTGTGGATAAAGGGGAACCGGTGCATGTACTGTACTTAGATTTCAAGAAGGCATTTGATAAAGTGCCACATCAAAGGTTATTGCAGAAAATAAAAGCAAATGGTGTAGGGGGTAACATTAGCATTGATAGAAGATCAGCTAGCTAACAGGAAGCAGAGAGTTGGCATAAATGGGTCTTTTTCTGGTTGGCAAGATGTAACGATTGGTATGCCAGAGGGATCAGTGCTGGGGCCTCAACATTTTTCAATTTATATAAATGACTTGGATGAAGGGACTGAAGGAATGGTTGCTAAATTTGCTGATGACACAAAGATAGGTAGGAAAGTAAATTGTGAAGAGGACGTAAGAAGACTATAAAGTGACATAGATAGGTTAAGTAAATGGGCAAAGGTCTAGCAAATAGAGTATAATATGGGCAAATGTGAAATCATTCACTTTGGCAGGAAGAATAAAAAAGAAACTTATCTAAATGGTAAAAGATTGCAGAGCTCTGTGATTCAGAGGGGTCTGCGTGTCCTAGTCCATGAATAACAAAAGGTTAGTATGCAGGTACAGCATTTAATTAGGACAGCTAATAGAATGTTATCATTCATTGTGAGGAGAATTGATTACAAAGGTAGGGAGGTTATGCTTCAGTTGTACAGGGCATTGGTAAGACCATATCTGGAGTATTGTGTACAGTAATGGTCTCCTTATTTAAAGAAAGATGTAAATGCATTAGAAGCAGTTCAGAGGTTTACTAGACATTCTGCTTTCTTACCTTTATGCCACTATTAGCACTTTTTTTTAGCACTAACCACTAGCATTAATAATCCCTTTGTCCTTTAGTTCATGAAATATTTGTCAATCCCTCCTCTGTCCCCATCTATCGCTGGCCTTCTATCCAGCTCCACCTGCTTCACCCCCCTTAAACTTAAACAAGTATAAATTTCATCACATTTCCACTCTTCAGCTCTGAAGAAGGGTCATATGGATTTGAAACGTTAACTTTGTTTTTCTCTCTCCATAGATGCTGTCAGCCCTGCTGAGTTTTTCCAGCATTTTCTGTTTTTGTTTACTAGGCTAATACCAGGAATGGGCGGGTTGTCCTGTGAGGAAAGGCTGGACAGGTTAGGCTTGTATCCACTGGAATTTAGAAGAGGTGACTCAATTAAAACCTTTAAGATCCTGAGCGGCCTTGACAGGGTAGATCTGGAGAGGGTGTTTCCTTTTGTGGGAGAATCTAGAATGGGGGTCAATGTTTAAAAATAAGGGGTCGCTCATTTAAGACAGAGATGAGGAGAAATTTTTTCTCTCAGAGGGTTGTGAGCCTTTGGAACTCTCTCAAAAGGCAGTGGAAGCAGAGTATTTGAATATTTTTAAGGCATAGCCAGATAGATTCTTATTTAACAAGGAGATGAAAGGTTTTTGGGGATAGGCTGGAATGTTACATTCAGGTTACATTCAGATCAGCCATGATCTTATTGAATGGCAGAGCAGGCTCGAGGGGCCGAGTGGCCTACTCCTTCGCCTAATTCATATGTTCGATCTTTACCAAGGAAGAAGATGCTGCCTGAGTCATGGTAAAAGAGGAGATTGTTGGGACACTTGATGGGTTTAAAACTGATAAAGAGGAGGTCTTAGATACCATGACTTAATGTTGATAAGGTACCAAGAATGAATGAGATGCATTCAAGAGTACTGAGAAAGTGAGGGTGGAAATTGCAGAGGCACTGGCCACAATTTTTCAATTTTTTAAGAAACAGTGGTGGTAACAAGGAACTCAAGAATTGCAAATGTTATACCCTTGTTCAAAAAAGGATGTAAGGATAAGTCCAACAGCTATAGGCCAACCATTTTAACCTCGGTAATGGGAATGTCTTTGGAATCAATGATTTGGGACACTTGAGCAAATATGGTTTAATTAAGGAAAGCAAGTAAACTATAGTTAGCTAACGTGTTTAAAATTTGGTGAGGTAATAGAGAGGGTAGTTGAGAGTCGTGTGGTTGACGCAGCGTACTGGGAATTTGAAAGCATTTGATAAAGTGTTGCATAACAGACTTCTGAGCAAAGTTAGAGATCATGGAATAAAAAAGACAGAGAAGGCTGTGTGTAAGGGTAGGCATTCTAAGATAATGTGAAAAGCCTCCAGCATCTAAACCTCAACTGCTGTCTATGGAGAACTGAAGTTAAGAAAGCTCACTTTGAATTTAACTGTTTCAGCGTATTGTGTGTTATTTTGCCTGAGTCTTTTAAAATCCATGTGTCTTACTGTTGCCTTAATGAAAATATAACTGGGAGTTAGATTAACTAGGGATTTAGAAGCTATCATAGCAGTAATTTGTAGATCTATGTATGTACTTAAAATAATTTTTTCTATTAATAAAGGCTTAATTTAGTTTTGTAAGAAACTTATAAGACTCGGTGGTCTTATTACTACTGAATTCAAGGCATGCATCTTGAAATGTATAAAAATTACAGAACAGTTGTTTCAATTTTTTCCTTTGGGAATTGAGCAGCTCAGCATTTACCATTGGTTGTGCCATAACAGTGTTCACGAGTAGAGGGACCTGGAAGTTTTTATGCACAAATCATTGAAGTTGGTAGGACAGGTTGAGAGGATGGTTAATAAAGCATAAGGAATTCTTTGCTTTATAAATAGAGGCATATATTACATAAGCAAGCAAACCATGATTTCCTGCATTAAACACTGGTTCATCCTCAGCTAGAGTATTGAGTCCAGTTCTGGGCACCACGCTTAAGGAAGGATATGAAGGCATTAGAGAGGGTGCAGAGGAGATTCACAAGAGTGGTTCTAATGATGAGGAACTTCAGTTACATAGATATATTTGAGAAGCTGAGGCTGCTTCCTTACAGGAGAGAAGGTTAAGAGGAAACTTGATAGTTATTCAAAGTAATGAGGCATCTGGACTGAGAAGATAGAGAGAAAATGTTCCCATAGCTGGAAGGATCAAGAACCAGAAGCCATCGATTTACGGTGATTTGCAAAAGGAGCAATGGCGACATAAGTAGGATCTGGAATGCAGTGCCTGACAGTGTGGAAATTAGATCATTATCTGAAAAGGAAAAGTTTACAGGACTACAGGGAAAAGGCTAAGAAGTGGCACTTGGTCAATTGTTGTTGCAGTGACCTGGCAAATGCATGATGGGCAAGATGGCCTCCTTCTGTGCTGTAACCATTATAGGAAGATTATGGCTGATGCCCCTGCAATTGCCACCCTCACTTCCCTCTGAATCCATGAATGCATCTCATCTGGTCCTGGTGACTTTATGTATATCCAGCCTATCTAATACATCCTCTTTGTAAAAATTAAGTCTATTCAGTGTCTCAAATATGTCGTCTTTCACAATGATTTGGGCAGCATCTTCTTTGTTCATAAAGACAAATACAAAGCACTTATTTAGTACATCAGCCATGTCCATTGCCTCCATGCGTAAATCTTCTTTTTGGTTCCTAATCAGCCCCATTCCTCCTTTTACCACCTTTTTACTATTTATCTGCTTAAAGAAGACTTTCGGATTTTCTTTTACATTAGTTGCCAGTAAGTTTCTCTTATTTGTTTTTTCACTTCCCCACTGCACCTTCCCAATTGTATTGTGCATGTGACATATGCACTCTTTTTTGAGCTTCATCTGTTCTCTATTTCTCTTGTCATCCATGAGGACTGGATTTGTTGTCCCTACCTTTTCCCATCATGGCAATGTACCTTGACTCTACCCAAACTAACTACTTTTAAAGACAGCCCATTGTTCCATTACAGTTTTGCTTGCCAATCCTGATACCAATTTCCCTGATCCAGATTTGTTCTTACCCCATTAAAGTTGGCTTTTTCCCAATTATTTATATTTACTTTTGATTGCTCCTTGTCCATTTCCACAGCCAACCTAAGCTTTACAATACTCTGATCACTGTCCCCTAAATATTTCCCTCTGACACTTGATCCACTTGACCCACCTCATTTACCAGCACCAGATCCAGCAAGGCCTCCTCCCTCATTGGGCTTGAAACCAGGGGAAGGCAGTGGTGTGGTAGCATTGTTGCTGGACTAGTAATCCAAAAATCCAGGGTAATGCTCTGGGGACCTGGGTTCAAATGCCACCATGGCAAATAGTGAAATGTGAATTTGATGAAAAAACAAATCTGGAATTACAAATCTAATGATGACCACGAAAACATTGTTGATTGTTGTGAAAACCCATCTGGTTCATTAATATCCTTTAGGAAGGAAATCTGCTGTCTTTACCTGGTCTCTATGACTGCTGACCCACAGTAATGTGTGTGGTTGACTCTTCAAAATGCCTTCTCAGGGGCATGGGCAATAAATGCTGGCCAATCCAGTGATGCTCATATCCCATCAATGAATAAAAAAAACTTATGTAGAAAATTCTCCTGAATGCATCAAGAATCTCTTGTCCCTCCCTGCCTTTACACTATTATTACCCCAGTCTACGTTAGAAAAAATTAAAGTCTTTATCATAACTACTCTATAATTCTTCCACCTCTCTATAATTTCCTTGAAATTTTGTTCTTTTATATCTTTCCCATTAGTTGGTGGCCTATAGAATACACCAAGCAATGTAATGGTATCTTTACTGTTTCTTAGTCCTAACCAAATACATTCTGTCCTTGATCCCTCTAAGACATCCTCTTTCTCCAGCACTGTAATGTTCTCCTTAATTAATACTGCTACCCCTTCTCCTTTCTTTCCTTTCCTGTCTCCTGGAATATCTTGCCCTATTTTGGAACATGATTTTCGTTGTCATCACATATTTCCACGTGGTTATCTGCACCTGTAGTCCACCAACTTTATTTTACTTCCATGTTTTCACATATTTGCATAGTGAAACCATTTAGACCTCATCATGCTCCCTCTTTCTCTGAACCCATCTAATACGAAAGGCAGAATTTTATGTTCCTCAGGCGCACGCACTCCTGACCCTATCGGGTGTAAAATCACGTGAGATGATGTCAGGCAAGTGTCCCAACGTCAACCCGCACACAAGCAATCTTCAGGTTGACGGGCACACGAGGATGTAGGAGCCGCACCCGCCATCAGTTAAAAGGCTGCTTAAGGCCACTAAAAAGGCAATTGTTGTGATTTTATCTTGCTCATGAGATTTCACATTCATCACATGGGCAAAACGGGCAGGCGAGTACCTCACTTTCTACGAAACCTTATCCAAGGGTGGGATAAAAAAGGTCAACAGCATTGCCATTGTGAATAGTGAGGAGTTTAGGAGATAGTTTGCGGGTTGCTTATTTCAACTTGACAGCTTCACCTCTGTCCTACACCTCATTTTTAGCATTTCCAGGCTTTATTTCAGGACTCAGTGGTGTCTCCAAGGACCCTGGAGAATTTTGGCCTTGTGGACCCTTCCAGGTATCAAACAGCCTTTTGTTACTTTGGTAATGGGGATTCTACTTTTCATTGATGGCACCTCCTCTGAGGAGAAACAGAGGGGCAGAAGGGAAAGCAAGCCAGGTGTTCCTATGTAGCTTCTAGAGGAGGGACCTATGGGAGGAGAGGCACACATATAAGGGGACCAGGGCTAGCAGGTAGTCCAAGGCATAGGGGCTGCAGAAGACACCACTATCCTGCTGAGGGGGTATGGCATCAGTGTGAGCAACCTTGGCCCTGTGTGCTATAGGCCTTGCTGGCAAATGCAGGAGGTAATTGAGGTTTGCTGCTTATCACAGGTAGCATGATTCCACAAGGACACGGCTGTCATAGACCATGCCATTGTGCATTTCAAGCAGGTGCTTGGCAGGATTACCTTATGATGCATGAGCATAGGTTATCCATAGGCTCTATCCATTTGACTCTGGAAGTCCTGCATGAAGATGTAATTCCCATCCCTTTGGAATATTGCATCTGTGAATACCTTGATGCAATGATGTATAGCAGGCTGTGTTATCCCACCAAGGTCTCTATAGGCTGCCTGGGATGAGCCTGTTGCGAAGAAGTTCAGTGCCACCGTGACCTTCAATGCCCACACAATTGGATGAGATCTCCCTTGCGAGCATCTCGCAAAGTAATTTTACTGTTGCTGTTGAAAACCTAATTCTTCTTCTGAGTCTTGGTCAGTGGCAGGTTGCTAAATCTCTGCCTGGATACTGTTGGGGCAGCATAAGATTGTCTGTGCCTCTGCTAAGGGTCTCTGGGTTCCTCCTGACCCTCAGGGTCTGGCGCTGCACTGTCCTCTTCCTGCAAAATCACAGCATCCTGAGTCTCCTTGTGTTCCCTTCTTCCTCTCACCCTTCTCCTCCTAATCATTCTCTCCTCCTCACTGGAGGTTGTGTTTCCAACAGAGACCACAATGCCCATCTGCCTCAGAGTCTTTACACCCCTGGGTAATGGACAGGAAAAAAATCAATCAAAAGAGCCCTCTGAATCAGAGGACAGTCCTCCTAATGAAGCAATCTTCATTCACATGAGCAGTCCCTGTAGTCATTGGTGTTAAC
Source organism: Carcharodon carcharias (assembly GCF_017639515.1). Classification (NCBI taxonomy): domain Eukaryota; kingdom Metazoa; phylum Chordata; class Chondrichthyes; order Lamniformes; family Lamnidae; genus Carcharodon; species Carcharodon carcharias. The sequence continues at coordinate 85,270,480 of NC_054476.1, read as the reverse complement.
TGCAAAGCTGAGACTCTGGTCTCAGCTACAGTCTAATACCCACCCAAACAAGCTTGCCCATTAAAAATTGGATACCCCATGTCATGATTCTTGCCCTGAATGTATATTATTGCCTTCAGAGCACATTATTGCTGTGAGTTGGCTCGTTAATGACCTTAACAGCTTTCTCTATCGCTATTTGAATAATGCGGATGGTTTCTGACTTTTTGCCCCACCTGGGTACCTTATTATCGCAAATCAGAGTGATGATATCATAAATGGTGCTTGACATTATTACGCCCCATATTACACTCCATGGAGTGGCAAACGATCCGGATCTTGGAGCATATAATTCAGCCCTACATATGCTCAGTGCTCCTTATCATGATGCATTTCATTGATTCCAATGTGTGATGCTTCACTGTCAAACTTAGTTTTCTACTTATTCTTGATGCTATCTCAGTGATAGGAGTGCATGAAATGGCTGGCTGCTGACTTGCAAGTGTTTCCTGGTATTCTTCCTGGCAGTTAAGTCTTGAGATGGGCTTGTTGGATGTCCCATTTCCCATGTTGCTGCACTCACAGCCTAGCTCTGCATCCTTACTGTCATACAAGGGTGTTGGAAGGAGCTGTGGGAGAATCTTCAATTGTTTCAATCCAGAGAAAGAATACTATCACCTATGTTCACTCATTGCATTCCATTAGAGCTTTTCTCTTCAATGCATTGTCCTGCAATAAACATTTTCACAGAGGGGACAGCAGGTCTGTTTCACTTACACCAGATTATGCAATTATCCTCTTGTCAAGTTATACATTTGCACCAATTTTCTTTGCAACTGTTTAAATTTAAGATTATAATGTGTTTTGCTTATGACAACATGGAAGAAATTAACATATGATATGTTAATATGCATAAATACAATATAATTGTGCATCGATTTTGCAGCATGAATATTGAATGTCTTTAATGTATGATTTTAGTCTTCTTAGCACTGATGGCAGATGTCATTTCTAAAATGTTGTAAAAGGGAACATTACGTAATTGGATCCAGCTGTTCAAAATTGACTCAGTGGTTGTCAGTTGACGTGACAATATAATCACTGTTAAACAAGTGAAGGAATTTACAACCTAGCTGGCACTCATACCACCCAAAGTATTCTCAGACTGGCATTTGGTTAGTTACAAAGAAATTACAAATATTCAAAAAAATATGTCTATGGCTGATTTGAATATAAAGAACATCCAGAAACTTGTTCGGGAAAGTTTCTAAATAGTTATTAATTTGTCCTGCAATCAGCATTAATTGCTCCTTCAGTCAGAAAACATAAACATCTTGGGATCTATTTTAATCCTAGCCACTATTATGAAACCTAAAACTATGTTGTTGGAGAGGGTAGAGGTCGATAACTTCAACTCCTGACAGGTCTCAGAGCGTTTGCACATATGCAAACTGGGATTGGCATTTTTACTTTTTTTTTAGGCCCAGCGCATTTATGCATAGGGAAACGGCGCAAAAAACTCAGGTCTGGTGACCAGGAGTGGAATGCCATCGAGAAGGGTCCCAGGCAGGGGGCAAGGGAGCGGGGACAGGGAGAGGTACAGGATGAAGTTCCAAAAGAAAAATCCCAGAGAGGGGACAGGGACTGAGACAGGAAGAGTTCCCAGTTAAACTAAAAAAAAAGGCAGAGATAAAAGGCTCCAAATAGAAAAAGGGCTGCGGGTAGCAAACATTAAGTGAAAAGGGCTCAAGGGAAGCCCTGTTAATCAAAAAGGGTTCCGAATAAGCCCTTAAGATTCAAGAAGGCAGTGGAAGTTTGGCAACTCTGTGCTGTGGACCATGGGGGCAAAGGTACCCTTTTTGAGCAGTAGTGTTCTGCTTGGCATAGCCAAAGATCTGAAATTATGTTTGTGAGTTGTGTGTTTGAGTGTATCCTCAGGAATCCAGGGGAATGGAATCTCAGGAAGTGAGATTGAAGTCCTGTGAGGTGGGCTGTCATTGGAACTGTCTAAGTTTGAGTGACTTTTGGAGAGAATTCCAAAGCGAGATCTTTGAAGGTGAAGACTGGAAACCCTCATGAGAGAAACAGAGTTTCAATAAAATTGGTTGACTCACAGTGTAACTGACATCTGGGTGGGATGTTGAGAAATCCATGGACTCTGTCTTAGTCATATCTGCCATTTATTGTGTAGTATGATGTGTTCGACCATAGTTTCCTTGTTAATTCGCATATACCTCACATTAGCCCTGAATGTTAGGATATAAGGGAGATATTGTGTTTTATCTTTCCGATCATGTAATGTTTATTTTTGGCTGTTCAAAACCCATGTAATCTTGAGGCCTTCTTTACTGAGCAAGTGTCTTTAATCTCAAACTTTGTCTACTTCAAACAAACCTAGCTGGATCTTACCAACAGCTTGGGGGCCTGGCCTAGGATCATAACACCATCCAGGAAAAAACCAGGAAGGTGGGTAGTTAAAAACAATCAAGTTAGTTACTAACTTAGAACTTACCCACCACCCGCTGCCTGTAATCTTGACATACAAGATTCCACAGGTGGTTGAGTACCTGCCTAAAGCAAAAAAATACAGGCTTTTTCACAGAGGCATAGCCACAAGTGCTACTCCAGGTCGCAAATGCAAAGCAGTGATTCTCCAGACTACATGACACCTAATATCCCCACTCCCATCTATGCCCAGGCTTATGTCCTGCAAACCCCTCCTGAAACCTTCCCTGCTACTTAACCGGAAGCGGGCACTGCTAACCTTATTTTGGACTAGCAACACTGAAATTAGGCTCGTTGGTTAACACTGCCAAATGTGATCGGGTGTCACTAGTGGGTAGAAAATTAACTTCTCAGTGAGTTCCTAACAGAAACCTGCTTCAAGTTAAAATTTCCTCTCCCATCTACTCCCCTCCATGTTTGAGAAAGAAGTAAAATTCTTTATGATCAAATTTTTCAGTATACTACTTTCAGACCTGATACTTTCTTTTCACCAGCAGGACCCAAAAACAGTGTACGTCTCTGTACCAGAAAGATTTACCCTCAATTTGTCCTGTTCTGGTCTTTCGCATATACCCACATCTAACTAGAAAACAAAACATATTAAAAAGTGCTATGTCAAAACATGTAGAGGTACACAATACAATTATAATTGAGAACGTAAGATTATTCATTTTAAGAATATTACTGAATCTATAACTGGCAGCAAAACCAGATGCTTGTAATTTCCGGTTGGAGCTGAATGTTAGAAATAATTCATTTCGCGTTGATATCACAGCTGGATTCTCTGCACCACAAATTGGTCCTTCAAGGATTTGTGCACGATTATTGGCACCATCATAAATTGTTAACTGATCTGCGATGCACCCTGCAAATTCTCGTATCTTAAAGAAAGTAAATTCCAAGAGAATCTATATGGAAGAAATGAAATCACAGAAGCAAAATTAGCAATTTCTACGGTGAGCCACTATTATATAGAGTGGCACATTTCATAGAAGCATAATAGTCTATTGTACAATATGAGACAAGGGTGATATTTTAGTTCCGTTTAATGTGTACTAATTTCTTCTGTTAGAATGAATGCATTTACATTCTTCCTTAAATTAAGGGACCAAAACTGCACACAGTATTCAAGATAATGTCTCATCAATGGCCGATACAACTGAAGCATAATATTCTTACTTTTATGTACAATTCCTCACATAATAAAGGATGACATAACAAGCATCTGAAATTTGCATTTCAATGGTCAAAAACAAAATTGGAGTTTTTTAAATACGTTGAGTTCTTCAAAACTAGAGTTTGATCATAAAATTGGAAAAAGTAAATGAGGAGTCCAAGCCTCAGCACAGGATAATGCCATGGTGATAAGCAGTTGGGCTAATAAATGCAGAATGATCAGTTCATGGGTTTTATAAAAGTGCAAATTGTGACAAAGGAAAATTCTGAGAGAGGTGAAGAGGTTCATTGTTCTGAGTTCTTATGGTTAATGAGTTAGAATAGGAGGCAGTGAAAGAGATCTTGAGTTCAGCATAATGAAATGATAGGCCAATTAGCTTGACATCTGTCATGGGGAAAGTGTTAGAGTCCATCATTAATTAGGTTGTAGCTGGTCACTTAGAAAAACACTATGTAATCGAGAAGAGTTAACATGGTTTTGTGAAAGGGAAATCATGGGCAGAATTTTGCCCTCATCGGGAGGACTCGGTGGACCGCCACCCGCGATCGGGACCAGACTGCGATTTCACACTGGCGGACCAATTAAAGCCCGCCCAGCATGAAACGCAGCTTGTCACTGGCCGGGAAGGGCCGAGTGGGGGCTGGGGCCTATCGGCTGCTGGGTCCAATGGTCACCCGACAGCCTGTTTAAAAACAGCTCAGCCAGCCCCAGAAAGGCGGGGAAGGATGTCGATCTGCTGTTGCAAGGATGGAGCCCAGTATGTCAGCAAATGCCAGGTGGGAGGGCCTCGCTGCCATCCTGGAGGAGGTAGCTGCCAGAAGGGACACCCTTGTCCCCAGAGGTGGGAGGAGGAGACCACCACATCTCACCAAAAGGGCATGGGAGGAGGTGGCAGCCGCGGTGGGCAGTGCCAGAAATGCTTCAATGACCTGCTGCACTCAGGAAGGGTGAGTACCATGTTGGCATGGATCAGTATGTTCAATTGTTTTGGGCTGGCTGTCCCCCTGTGGAGCTCAGGGGTGTTAGAGTGTGAGTGCCAACTGTCAGTCACACTGGAGCTAGCCAAGGGGGTGAGCCCTGGCTGCTTTGACTGAGTGCCTTGCGCCTCGAGGTCCATGACTCGGATCTGCCCTGCAAGCTGCTCCTCAGCTGGGGCTGCAATGGTGCGACAGGTGCAGAGTGGACTAATCAATGCTCCTCTGTCCTTTCAGATGGCATCCCTTAACAATACTGAGAGGTCAAGGATTGACGGAGTCAGTCCCCACACCTCCTCATCATCTCCCGATACGAGCAGGAGGCCCTGGAATTCATGAAGCGCTATGGGCCTCGGTCAAACAGCCAGTGAGGCTGGGGTGTCAGACAGAGGTAAGAGTGCAGTGCACTGACGTGAGAATTTCAGCTTGTGCAACTATACTAGTGCAGACTCTTCATTCGAGCCTGGAGTCCCAGTTGATCATTGAAAGATGAGAGCACCATGATGCAGATTTCCATTGTCTCCCTAAGGTGCCTGGCATGCACAGTGACAATGTGTTGACTTGAACTAATGCCATGTCCTTCTTCTCCCTTCTAGGTTCACCAATAGGTGTTCACTCTTCAGATCCCAGAGGGCCATTCCTGACACCGGAGGACCACCATGCTTCCCAAGCACCTGCGTCAACTTGCACTCTGGAGCAGGCACCAGTGTAAATACCAGCACATCAATGGGCATTAGTTTGGCAGATGATTTCTTGGTGTACATTTGTGAGGGCACTTCACAGTCACTTGAGGTGCAGGTGGAGGCAGAGAGAGCCCAGGGCGCCGGCAGTCAGATGATGGTCAGTCGAAGGCTGCTGATGGGCTCTGGAGTCGTCCATTAGGCAGCAGATGCTGGACAACCAGTGGGATGTGTGGGAGGGTCTGGTGGAGATCCAAGAGGGTATGTGTGCCATGTTCTCCGTTATGGAGGAGTCCCTGCAGAATGTGAGCACTGCATTGACCCTCATGGCTGAGTGTGATGCCTCCTCCATGGAGAGAGTGGTGACTCTCATAGAGAGGCTGCTCCAGGAACAGAATCAGGGGTTCGTGGAGTTGCACTCAGACCTGCAAGCCCTCACACAGTCACTGACCTCAACTGGTCAGTGTTCATATATGAGATGGATGGGGAACCCAGTAACCCAGCTAGGTGCCCGTCTATCAATGGTGAGCAGGGAGGTCCAGAGCAACCTCACTTTGGCGCACAAGCTGCTTGTCATCTCTACGGGCTCCTTTCAGGGTGCTCAGGATGATGGCAGCAGCTCCTCTGCCCCTCTGCCAGTGACCGTGGTATTTGATGAGGCTGCGGCAACTGCAGAGATGCACTGGCCGCTCCATCCCAGGCAGGCCAGCATAGGCTCCACTGGTCAGATGACGACCGCCAAGGTCATCAAGGCCAATAGGACAGTAGAGTCAGCAGGCTGTCTCCAATGCTGGTGCCAGCGAGTGGGGGGTGGCGGGGCGGGGGGGACCAAGATGTAAACATAAGTTTAAAGCACCTTAAGCGCAAAAGGCACTGGTCACTGGTGATCATTTGTTCCCCCATTTTGTTTTTTTTAATCGTGTGACTACCAAACACCAGTTTTTTTCTGTTCAAGTCTATGTGAGTTCCAACATAAAATTAAATTTGTTTTTGTGTTATTGGATGAGTATGCTTCATTTATTTTGTACATGCAGGGTAGGCCACTATGTAAAGCTGAACGTGGGTGGCTCGAATTTTTTTTGTGTACAGGCACTGAGTGTATCTTGTGGGCAAAGGGCCATTTCTGTGATCCACGATGGAGGCGGCAGCCCTGGCATGAAGTGGTAGTTCTTATTTGGCAGCCTAGCTGAAGGAACATTGGATCAAGGCATCCTTGGTGACCCTGCCTCCCTGGAGGTTACCGAGGTCTGGCTCCACATCTTCAACATTCTCCTCACCGTGTTCCTCTTCTGACTCATTACTGGATTCATCCCCTGAGGCCTGTGCAGCTGTGTCAAGATCCTCTTCCTCCATTGGGTCCCCCCTTGCCAGTGCCAGATTGTGGATAGCGCACCATGCAACCACTATCAGCGACACCCCCTCTGGAGGGTATTGTAGTGCTCCCCCTGGATGGTCCAGGCATTGGAAGAGCATCTTCAGAAGACCTATGGTTCTCTCAACCACCACCTTTGTGGAGCCATGGCTCCTGTTGCATCGCTGTTCACCTCTGTTCTTGGGTGGCGGAGAGGCATCATGAGCCACCTTTTCAAGGGATAGCCCTTGTTACCCAGAAGCCATCCAACCAGTCGGGCTGGAGCACTGAAGAGCCTCTGCACCTAGGAATGTCTGAGGATGTACGCATCATGGGAGCTGCCAGGGTACCTTGCACAGACTTGCAAAATCTGCATTCTGTGGTCACACACTGCATGTACATGGAATGGAATCTCTTCCTGTTGACAAAGGCACCTGCCTGACCTGCTGGCGCCTTGATGGCCATATGTGTGCAGTCAATTTCTCCCTGGATGCGGGGGAAGCCAGCAATCGCTCTGTCTCGCTCTGCCTGGCTGGCCTCATCCATATGGAAATGAGGGAAAGTCAATACCTGCCTGAATAGGGCTTCTGTCACCAGCTTGATGCAACGGTGGACGGATGATTGGGAGACTCCACACAGATTCCCCCACTGAGCCCTGGAAAGAGCCAGAGGCATAGAAGTTGAGGGCCACAGTGACCTTCAGAACCACTGGCAAGGGGTGTCCACCCATACAATCAGAGTTGATTTCAGGCCTAATCATCTGGCAAAGGGAGGTCATGGTCTCCCTTGAGAGGCGGAGCCTCCTTCGGCACTGCTCAGAGATACTGAGGTAGCTGCATCATTATTGCCTGTAAACCCTGGAAGCAGGATAGTGGCATCTTCTGCGGCCCCTTACGCCATGGACTTCCTGCTGGCCCTGCGCTCCTTCTGCCTATGCATCTCCTCCCCCAGGTCCCTCCCCTTGGAAGCTGCATTGGGAACCTGGCCTCCTCTCCCTTCTGCCCCTCCCTTCCTCCTGAGAGGAGGTGCCTCAAGAGGAGACCATCATTACCAGAGTAAGGGAAGGCTGTTTGATACTTGGAAGGGTCCACATGGTCCAAATCCTCAGGGAGCCTGGAAGACATCAATGAGTCCAGAAATGAGGCCTGGAAATGCTAAGAATGAAGCCCCGATCAGAGAATAAGCAGCCAAGTCTCAATAGTCACCAGCAGCAAGTAATCTCCAAAACTCTTCACTACTCACATTGATAATGCTGCTGACCCTCCTTATCCTGCCCGTGGATGAGTTTTTGCAAATTGTGACCTGCCCACCTGCCCGTTTTGCCCATGCGATGAGTGAAAACTCGAGCGGGCAATGTTAAATAGCCATCAGTTGGGTTGTCAGGGCCTTAACTGGCCTGTTAATTAATAGCAGGCACAGATCCGACATCCGTGCGTGCCTGCCAGGTGAAATATCGTTCGGACGCTCGCCTGACATCATTGCGCGTCATTTCACGCTCGAGTGAGTCAGGTGCACGCCCACCTGCTCAGTGAAAAACTTTACCCTATCTTTAACCAATTTATTGGAGTTCTTTGAAGGAGTAACATGCCCTGTGGAAAAAGGGGAGCCTATAGACATGCCATAATTGGATTTTCAGAAAGCATTTGATAAGTACCATGTCAAAGGTTATTGGGGAAAATAAAAGCTCAAGGTGTAGGGTGTGACATATTAACTGGATAGAAGATTGGCTGGCAGAAAACAGAGATTATGCATAAATGGGTCTCTGTTTGATTGGCAGGATGTGACTTGCAGAGTCCTGCAGGGGTCTGTGCTGGGGCCTCAACTTTTTGCAATTTACAGCAATGACTTAGATGAGGGAAGCGAAGGCACGCTAGCTAAATTTGCAGAAGACGGAAAGTATGTTGTGAAGAAGACATAAGGAGTTTCCAGACAGATATAGATAAGTTGAGTGAGTGGGAAAAAATCTGGCAGATGCAGTGTATTGTGGGAAAATATGAAGTTGTTCACTTTGGCAGAAAGAATAAAAAAGCAGAGTATTATTTAAATGGAGAACGACTGCAGAATAAAAAAGCAGAGTATTATTTAAATGGAGAACGACTGCAGAATTCCGAGGTGCAGAGGGATCTAGGTGTTCTAATGGATGAATCACAAAAAGTTAATATGCATGTAATCAAGAAGTCTAATGGAATTTTATCCTTTATTATGAGAGGAATTGTATATAAGAGTAAGGATGTTATGCTTCAGTTATGCAGGGCATTGAGATCGTATCTTGAATACTGGGCAGAATTTTATGAGTCGGCGAGTGGGGGCGGGGTCCGCTCACTGACGAGTAAAATGATGTGTGGTGACGTCAGGCGGAACTCCCGACGTCACCGCGCCCCATTTAAATTTTCAGGAAGGCGGGGGCGCAGCAAAATCAGCTGCGCGCCTGCCAACCTGTCAATGGCCAATTGAGGCCATTGACAGATTAATTCAAGTAATTAGTTGACCTGCCCGTCCAACCTTAAGGTTGGCGGGTCAGCTGGGAGCCCCGGCCGGACGTGGAAAAAACATGAAACCTCATCCACAGGCGGGATGAGGTTTCATGAAGGGTTTTCAAAATTTTAATAAATATTTTTTGTAAATTATGAACATGTCCTAACTCATGTAACATTGTCACATGAGGGGACATGTAAGGGAATTTTTTTTTTCTATTTTTAATATTGCTGAAAATAGAGGCGATCTCCCTGAGGCTGCTCTTAGCCTCAGGGAGATGAGTGTGCTCTTTCGTGTGCATGCGTGAAAAGAGCGCTCTCCTGATTTTAGGCATTTCCCTATGGAAATTGGCCCGCCCATGTAAAATGGCACCGCGCCTTGGATCGGGGGCGCCGTTCGGAAGCGCGATCGCACATGGCTGCCCATCAACTTCCCCCCCGATGGGGGGGAAAATTCAGCGCACTGTGTGCAATTTTGGTCTCCTTATGTAAGGAAGAATGTGAATGCTTTGGAGACAGTTCAGAAGCGGTTTACCAGATTGATACCTGGAAATGAGCAGGTTGTCTTATGAGAATAGGATGGGCACACTGGGCTTATTTCCACTGGAGTTTAGAAGAGTGAGGAGTGACTTGATTGAAGTATATAAGATCCTAAATGGTCTTGACAAGGTGGATGTGGAAAGGATGTTTCTTCTTGTGGGTGAGTCCAGAACTAGGGGCCGCCCTTATAGGACAGATATGAGGAGAATACTTTTCGCTCAGAGGCTTTTGTGACTTTGGAACTCTCTGCCTCAGAAGACAGTGGAAGCAGGGTCAATTAATATTTTTAAGGCGGAGATAGATAGTGTCACAACTCACTTGGGATAGTACTGTCAAGGCCCACTACTCCCCGAGTTGTGACAAATATCAGAAAGTTTAACAGGACCACCAAATTGCCCCAATTTTATCCAACAGTGTAATTTACTTTAATTTAGCTTAACAGAATATGAGCACTAAGTCTGTAAATTTAACAAGTAAATAACTATTTATTAAACAGATTGTTTTTAACCAATGACAAAAAAGAGAAATATGAACTGCTAACTCTTAACTCGATAACTTATTCTACCCCTTTTTAACTCCTACACACAAACACACACACGTAATTTTAAGGGTGAGATAAAAACAGTTCGATAGCACCAATACGGAGTACAGGGTTAGATGAGTTGATTTTGCTTGAAGTCTTCCAAGTTCCTTGCAGACCTGTGCTGTTAATACAAGGTGATCTTTCAGTACTTCCAGTCTATAGTTTACTAGTTGAAAACCTGCTTTTAATGTTGCTACTAGTGATTTCTCCCCTTTTCTCTTGACAGTGGTTTCTCAAAAAAAATAGGATACGGAGATGTGAGGAACAGCCAGCTAAGTACAATGGCAGAATTATTGGAGTTTTACCAAAAACCCAGGAGAGAGAGGTTTTTAGGTCTTTCCTTTTGGCAGGTTGGGATCCTTCTCCTGTCTACTGCTATCACAAAACCCTGGTCACCTGGTCAGCAGCCAATCAAATGCCATTGCTAGGCAGTTCTCTCTTAAACCATGTCCTTTCCAGCACCATTGCTCAACCTGGCATACGCTGTTCCAAGAAGCAGCAACATTGTAGATTTTCTCTTACTGCTTCAGGGAACATTTTTTTTTAATTGCAGCCACAGTAGGTTTTTAAAGCCACAGTCTAAACTTAAGGTCACGGTCCAAGAAAAATAAAAAAAACTATTCTTTACATGCCTCCACCCTTAAAAAAGCTGAAATGCCATTTAAAAAAAATGTTTCATCACAAGGTATGTGGCATATGGACAACAAACATAAGACTTGCATTCATTCATTCATCCTTTCCCCTTATACAATCTTAAGTATTAACTAATTTCAGTAATTTACACCCAGGACAATGCATCCGCAACTGGCAATGTGAACAATCGTTACATTAAATGGCTGAAACAATAAACTCCATCTAAACACTCTCGCATTTCGAGTTTTAAACTTTTTGATAAATGGTAGCGGATTATGTTCGGTGTAGATTAGTGTTTCTTTGTTATTGTCCTTTTTTCTGTTCTTTATCTCTGTTCCTTTGACCTTCTTTGCTCCTATCTCTACCCCTTTCCTTGCTTTTGGATTTTGCTTTTTTTTCTTGATCTTTACTCTTGCTCTGTTCCGCAGTACTTCTACTGGATTTAGCCCAGTTTTCTTTGTTTCTGTTCCCTGCCTCTGCTTCTTTAAATTGCATGTTTTCTTCTTTAGTTACTTTTTCTTGTACTCTATCTTTACTCCTAGATTTGTCTCTTTTTCCTCTGTCTTACTCGACTTCTAGAACAAGAAAGTAACACCCATAGAAGACATAGAAGTACCAAGAAAAGAGGCAGAAATAAAGAAGATCAAACAGGACTGTGCCATATATTTCTGAAATAAGTTTCAAAAACTTGCCCCACAAATTATGTTAGCCTTACTGGTTATAACTTAGATTTCCTGCCAGTTGCATTTCTAAATGGATACAATTGATATGATTGTAACTCCACCTATAATATGCCCAATAGGCATTTTTGGCCATAGGTTTAGCAGGAGAAAATAGGAATAACCTTCATTTCAATATGTTAATGTAGATATTACCACACTTCCTATTTGCAATGCCATAGTTCACTGTTTCATCATTTTGTTCATATTGGTTGGACTTTCAGGACACCATGACTTTATACCAAATTAAAGGTACAGGCTAGTTAAATGAATAATTTTACAATCGACTTTTCGTTTAAATTTGACTGGCCTGGAACATGCAGAAGTTGGGTACAAAATGGCTGCAATAGTGGCCTCCCTGCTCAGGACTAGATTAAAATGAAATCGGAGTCCTTTTGATGTAATTGGACATTGATCTACATAAATCCATGATGCCCCACCTGCTTTTGGTGGGCACCTTGACTGTTTGCAGAATCTTGCAAGTTTAAATTGGCAATGTATGGAATAGATCAAGTTACACAATGGTACATGAGTAAGTACTCTGCTCTATCCTTTTTAGGTCCAAAGTGGACCTTACATTTGCTGACTTTAAATCCATTTACAGTTTTTCCCATTCAACTAATCTATCAATGTTTCTTTATAATCTCATGCTTTCAGCTATGCTGCCTACAATATCACCTATCTTTGTGCCTTCAGCAAATTTGGACATTGGTTTTCTACCTAACCATTAATGAATACAGGGAATAGCTGGTGCTTTGCGAGATCTCTGTGAATATTTCCCTTTAGCTCCTTTTCTAATCAATGCTGCATAGGTATAACATCCAAACAAACCACACTTCATCACAATACTTCTACCAGGTGGCATTTGAAAAATTCTCAACTTCTTTAATCTTCTTCCTCATCTGAAGCTTTCTCTTTCCCTCTGAGGCTGAGATGGCATTGATATTTTTTTATTTTATTGACATTGCTGTTGAGTTTATACGTACCTTGTAACGGCGAGATATCCTAATTATCCACTTGCAATCAGCATTGTTAGGATAAAGTCCTGGGAAATTTGGAGAGGTGAAACTTCCAGTTTTGTCTGCCAGCATGTATCCACATATATCTGAAAAAAAAATTCAAAAAGGATGTTTATGACACCTTCGGCTTGATCTTCAATCTAGGCTGAACATTTCTGGGTTCTGTCTTAGCTCTGCATCTGCGTTGTTTCATGCCACATATAGAAGTTATGAGTGGTGGGTCTGAGGCTGGCAACATTAGCAAGTGTGTGAGGACAAAGCAGTTGAATGTTAAGCATCCTAGTTGTTGATGGGTAAGTGATGGGATTGTGGTGAATTGAGCAGTGTGAGAGTTGGTGATGCAGTGGGTAGGAAACATCATTTGAAGATGCATGTATAGCCACATGTGTGAAGTCACTGATTTATTTTCCAGCATTTTAGCCAGACTCTCAGGGCCAGACTTTAGGAAATGACTTCCCTGGCCAACTGCTCTCATCTCAGTGTGTACCATGAAACATGGGGCAGAATTTTGCCGTCAGCGAGCAGGCCCTGTAAAGTGACGCGGGATGACGTCGGGTGGAACCCCCGACGCCATCCCGCCCCATTTAAATTTTCAGGAAGGCGGGGGCGCAGCAAAATCAGCTGCGGGCCCGCCGACCTGTCAATGGCCAAATGAGGCCATTGTCAGGATCATTTAAACAATTAAAGGACCTGCCTGTCCAACCTTAAGGTTGGTGGGCAGGCCAGGAGCCCCGGCGGCAAATAGAAAAAACGTGAAACTTCATCCAGCGGCGGGATGAGGTTTCATGCAGGGTTTTAAAGTTTAATAAAGTTATAGTGTAAATTATGAATATGTCCCATTTCATGTGACATTGTCACATGAGGGGGACATGTTAGGGTTTTTTTTTCTACTTTTCATCTTTTTCAAAGCGGAAGCGATCTCCCTGAGGCTGCACTTAGCCTCAGGGAGATGTGTATTCTTTCGTGCGCATATGTGAAAGAACGGACTCTCGCTTTATGGGGAATCCGCCCCCGCCTGCACAGGAAGCGCATAGCGCTTCCACCAGATGTCACGCTGGGCGGCCTTAATTGGTCTGCCCATGTAAAATGATGGTGCGGCTCACTTGGCTGGCGGGGATCGGCTCCCCGTCCGCCGGAGATTGGGTCGGGCCCACCCGCCCGACAGGCAGAAAATTCTGCCCATGCTATCTCTCCTCCCTCTGATCTCCATCACTAAGGCCAGTTCTGTATGAGACCCTGGATGGGCTTTCTCTGATCCACTGCTCTATTACCTCTTTTTTCCAAGTCTACCTGACAATGTTCTACCAGCTGTTGTAGCATGAATACAACTTCCCTTTTAAGAGCAGCAGGTTGTCTTTAAGAAGTACAGGCTGGCCGTGTGTCGTGCTAGCCACGCTTACACCTGGGCCCCTGCTGGACACGCAACAACTCAGCAGCATGTTTCATGCTGGGTTACACTCTGCAACCATGTTGATGAAAAAGCAACACAAATTTTGCATGCTTTTTGCCTCACTGGGGCTGGCTACAGGGTAATCATGCATTGCAATCCCCATGCTTAATATCAGGCTTAATCAAATTTTTCCCTGAGACTTCACACTTGTTAAATTAATTTTTCAGGGCCAGAGATGTTGTTAAGCGCAAATTATTGGTTATTACATTGTTAAAATCTCACCCCTAAATGTACTAGCCTTGTCTATTTCATTTGTTTTTGATGTGAAACTCGAGGGTAATTACTCTGTGTTCATGCCATTATGCTGCCAGTGAGCAGTGCAACAGGATGGTAAATGCTGAGTTATTCAAATCCCAGAGGGAAACTTGAGAGAACTGCCACAACAATTTTACAATTTGTATTTATTTCGAGATGTGTACCTTGAATTCAGTAGTAATAAGACCACTGAGTCTTATTGGTTTCTTACAAAACTAAATTAAACATTTATTAATAGAAAAAAATGATTTTAAGCACATATACAGGTTTACAAATTATTGCTATGATAACTCCTAGGCCCCCTAGTTAATCTAACTCCCAGTTACACCTCTGTTAAGGCAACAGTAAAACATAGATTTTAAAAGACCCAGGCAAAATAACACAATAACCTGAACGGTCGAATAAAAAGGGCAGGATTTTCCCCCATCGGGGTGGGAGGCAGAAATGGAGCGGGTGTGCAAGAGGTGTGCCTTCGATTCATGCCCCCTATTGGGGGCATGTCACCATCTTACATGGGTAGGCCAATTAAGGCCTGCCCAGTGTGACGTCTGCACGAAACTGCTGTGCACTCCCTGTGTGGGCGGAGGGGTGAATCCCTAAATCTGAGAGTGCACTCTTTCGCGCATGTGCGCAAAAGAATACACTCATCTCCCTGAGGTTAAGTGCTGCCTCAGGGAGATCGGCTCTACCATCAAAAATATTAAAAATAGAGAAAAAAAATCCCTGACATGTACCCTCATGTGACACTGTCACATGAATTGGGACATGTCTATAACTTTTTAAGAAACTTGAATTAAAATTTTTAAAACCTACATGAAACCTCATCCCGGGCAGGCAGGTCCATTACTTACTTCAATGACTCTGTCAATGGCCCCAGTTGGCCATTGACAGGTTGGCGGGTGCACAGCTGATTTGCTGCGCCCCCGCCTACCTGAAAATTTAAATGCAGCGTGGTGACATCGGGAGTTCCGCCCAACATCACTACATGTCACTTTACGCGTCAGCGAGCAGGCCCTGTCCCCCCCTCTCACCGACGGGAAAATCCTGCCTAAAGCGAATTTTCTTCACTTCAGTTAGTGTAGACAGCAACTTGAGGCTTAGAGGCTGGATCTTAGAATTCCTTCTCTTACACACAACCTCCTTTCCTTTATATGGGTTTCTCTCTTTTTAATGTAAATCCCATTGTTCCAATTTGTCTTTTCAACTCTACTTTTCTGATAATAAAGATCTTTCATAGTACCAATTTTATCAGTAAGCTTTGGGAAAAATAAACACACTGTTTGGTTTCTTCTGGCTAAGAGTAACATTTCACCACCTCTTTTGAAATTCAAATTACTCTGGTTTATCTAAAAATGCAAATTTTCCCTTTGCACCTCATATTCTAAAACTTCAGCCATGTTTAGCTATTTAACATTTCTAATCTAGCTTCTCTACTGACACATTAAAGCCTTCAGACTAGCTGTCTTTAATTCAATTAAGTCACACACACACACACACACACACTATTCCTACCTTACAATAAATTCCAATAACATTATAAAAATTAGTGTATTTTCCTGACACCACACCATGTAGAGGAGCAGTGTAATTCTTAAGTCAACCTCAGGATTTAATGGTGCATGTGTGGGCATCAGCATGTGCTGTCAAATTTGCCCTGTTGGTTGCACATTATTATAATAGAAAAATCTGGGCCTACATCCATTTAAACATTTGTTTACATATTTAGTATTTTAAATATTTAATGTTTTAAATTAAATACAGTCTGCCTCTGATCTACAGCCACCAACCAGTATCATGCTCTGCCTTTCCTCCCAGACCTTACTCCTCTGTTTGAGATTTCAGTGATCTGGAGTTGACATTTGAACACTTCTCTGAATCTACTAATGCCCTTTATTGTTGTCACTTTGTGGTATGTCCCATTCTTTTGGTTACAATACACAGTTTTATTTTGTGATGTGCCATTGCTTTGGTTGTATCAGCCATTTAAACTTACTTTTACTGCACCGGTTGATGTGGAGAGGCACTGGGGGAGAGAAAAAAATTTACAGGGAAAGGTAGGGCAGAGAGAAATGGAAAGAAATTGAAGAGCTACAGATGGGGACAAATTTACAAAGGCAGAAGTAAGAGGGGAGATTTGGGTGGAGACAGCGGATAGAATGAGGAGATAGATCCACCTCATTGTATCACCCTCCCCTCCCTGCCTAAGACCTAATAATCCCTCAGACACCCTATCCTCAGTCTTACTGATTATCTTTGCCATGACCTCCAATCTCCCCAGGGCACAGACTGGTAAAAAAGACAAGAAGACTTAACTGAATTTATCCAAAGAATTCTGCCTGCACAATGTAGATTCACAAGGAGGTTAAGAATTTTCTTGTTCCTTCGGCAATGGGGGACGTCACAGACATGGGGCAGAATTTTTAGGTCACGGGGGCGGGCATGTACCCAACCCAATTGGGTGCAAAATCGCTTGAGATGACGTTGGGCAAACGTCCCAATGTCATCCTGCGCTCACATGATATTTCGGTCCGCAGGCGGATGTTAAAGTTGGAAGCGCACCCGCCGACAATTAAGAGGCCAATTAAAGTAATTGTGGTGCAATTGTCTTTAATTTTACATTGTCCATCCAACCCTATGGTTGACGGACAAATGAATCAGCGGTCTTTGCATTTTTCTTCGGTGGTGAAATAAAATATAAATAAATTTCTGTACATAGAATTTTCAGTAGCTAAATTTTCAGGTTATTTATAACGATGCACGGACACTTTCTTTCAGCTTCTGATTTTTGAGTTTTCAGATTTTCAGCTCCCTAAGGCAGCTCTCTGCCTTCAGGGAGCTTCCATTCAGTGCTCGTCCACGCTCGCGTTGAAGTCAGCGCCTGCCCTCCTCCCACCCTCCACTCTGGCAGCGCTGAGCATTTCAGCGTGTGCTTCATGCTGGCTGGCCGTTAATTGGCTGGAGTAAAGGCACTAGGCAGGTAGTGCAGGAGTCCCCAGGGTCCATCTCCCTCTCTAACATATTTTTTGTTTTAGATACTACTGGGGAAGATGGTTTCTCAGGAGAATGCAGTGAGAGTCAAGTTTGCAGCACCATGAGTGGCTCAGCTGCACGAGGGGGAAGAAAAAAAGAATGGGAGAGAAATAGTCATAGGGGATTCTAGCATGAGGGGAACAGATAGGCATTTCTGCAACCACAGACGTGACACCAAGATGCTATGTTGCCTCCCTGATGCCAGGGTCAAGGATGTCATGGAGCGGCTGCAGGACATTCTGAAGGGGGAAGGTGAACAGCCAGAGGTCGTGGTCCATATCAATAACATTGCTAAAAAGATGGATAAGGTCCTTCAACCAGAACATAGGGAGCTTGGAAATAAATTAAAAAGCAGGACTTCAAAGGTTTTGTGCATTGAGAAGGGTTTAATTAATGATCTTGTTGTGCGGGGTCCTTTAGGGAACAGTGACCATAACATCATAGAATTCTTCCTTAGGTTGGAAAGTAAAGTGGCCCAATCCAAAACTAGGGGGAGATTTTTCCCCCCGTGAAGGGGGTTGAGCGGAGGTGAGCAGGAGCAGAGCGATTAAGGCCCACTCAGCGTGACATGTGCCTGGAAGCACTGAGCACTCCATGTGCGGGCAGGATCCCTGAGTCGGGGCCTGCGCTCTTTCGCACATGCACACGAAAGAGTGCACAAATCTCCCTGAGGCACAGAGCTGCCTCAGGGTGATTAGTTTAAGTTCCCAAAATTTTAATAAAGAAAAGAAAAAATTTTAAGACATGTCCCCTCACATGACACTGTCACATGAGCTGGGACATGTTGATGAACTTTTATAAAATTTATAAACACTTCATCAAACCTCATCCCGCCCGTGGATGAGGTTCCAAGAAAAATGCAAAGGCCACCTGGGCTCTTTGCCTGCCCGCCAACCTTAAGGTTGGATGGGCAGCTCAGTTTATTAGTTTAATTGATATTTAAATGGTCTTAATAGGCCTTTGACAATTTGGCGGGCGAGCAGCCGGGCCGAACTGAAAATCTAAATGATACACGGCGACATCGGGAAACCCGCCCAACGTCACCACACGTCATTTTATGCCTCGGGGAGCAGACCCCAGCTCGCCAAGCCGGAGATTCAGGCCCAGGGTCCTAAATCTAAACAAAGGAAACTACGAATGTATGAGGCGTGAGTTGGCTAAGATAGATTGGAGAATTTCATTAAAAGGCATGATGGTGGATAGGCAATGGCTAATATTTAAGGAACAAATGTATGCATCACTACAGTTATATATTACTTTCCAGTGCAAAAAAACAACAGGAAAAGTGGCCCAACCATGGCTAACAAAAGAAATTAAGGATAATATTCAAGCAAAAGAGGAGTCATATAAAGTTGCTTGAAAATGTAGCAAACCTGAGGATTGGGAGCAGTTTAGAATTCAGCAAAGGAGGACAAAGAGATTGATTAAGAGGGGAAAAATAGAGTGTGACAGTAAACTTGCAAGGAGCATAAAAGAGGACTGCAAAAGCTTCTATAAGTATGTAGGAAGAAAAAGTTTGGTGAAGACAAATGCCGAAATGGGAGAATTTATAATAGAGAACAAGGAAATGGCAGAGCAATTAAACAACTACTTTAGTTCTGTCTTCACAGTGGAAGACACAAATAACTTCCCAGAAATACTGGTGAATCAAGGGTCTAATGAGGAGGAATTGAAGGAAATTAGTATTACAAAAAAAAGTGTCGGAGAAATTAATGGGACTGAAAGCTGATAAATCCCCAGGGCCTCATAATCTACATACCAGGGTACTCAAGGAGGTGGCCATGGAAATAGTGGATGCGCTTGGTTGTATTCTTCCAAAATTCTGTAGATTCTGGTTCAGTCCCAGCAGATTGGAGGGTAGCAAATGTAACCCTACTATTTAAAAAAGGAGGGAAGAAACAAGGAATTACAGACTGGTTAGCCTGACATCAGTAATAGGGAAAATGCTAGTCATTTATAAATTGACGTGATAACAGGACACTTAGAAAATATCAATGGGATTAAACAAAGTCAACGTGGATTTATGAAAGGGAAATCATGTTTGACAAACCGACTGGAGTTTTTTGAGGATGTAACTAGCAGATAAGGTAGAACCAGTGGATGTAGAGTATTTGGATCTTCAGAAAGCTTTTGATAAAGTCCCACAAAAGAGGTGAATGTGAAAAATTAAAGCACATGGGATTGGGGATAATATATTGGCACAGATTGAGAATTGGTTAGCAGACAGGAAACAGAGAGTAGGAATAAATGGATCTTTTTCAGAATGGCAGGCGGTGATTGGTGGGGTACCACAGGGCTTGGGCCCCAGCTATTCACAAAATATATCAATGATTTGGATGAGGGAACCAAATGTAATATTTCCAAGTTTGCTGACAACACAAAAGTAGGTGGGAACGTGAATGGTGAGCAGGATGTTAAGAGGCTTCAAGGTGATTTAGACAAGTTGAGTGAGTGGGCAAAATACATGGCAGATGCAGTATAACATGGACAAATGTGAAGTTATCCAATTCGGTAGGAAAACAGAATGGCAGGGTATTATTTAAATGGTGATAGATTGGGAAATGTTGATGTACAATGGGAACTAGGTGTGTTTGTACACCAATCACTGAAACCAAGCATGCATGTGCAACAAGCAGTTAAGAAGGCAAATGGTATGTTGACCTTCATTGCAAGAGGACTTGAGTACAGGAGCAAGGATGTCTTACTGCAGCTGTATGGGGTCTTGGTGAGACCACACCTGGAGTATTGTGTGCAGCTTTGGTCCCCTTAGAGAAGAAAGGATATACTTGCCATTGAGGTAGTGCAACAATTGTTCATCAGATTGATTACTGGGATGGCAGGATTGTTGTATGAGGAGAGATTGGGCCAACTAGGCCTGTATTCACTAGAGTTTAGAAGAATGAGAGGGGATCTCATTGATACGTATGAAATTCTGACAGGACTGGACAGACTGGATACAGGGATGATGTTTCCTTTGGCTGGAGGGGGGGTCTAGAACAAGGGGTCACAATCTCAGGATATGGGCTAGGCCATTTAAGACTGAGATAAGAAGAAACTTCTTCACTCAGAGGGCGATGAACCTGTGGAATTCTCTACCACAGAGGGCTATGAAGACCAAGTCGCTGAATACATTTAAGAAGGAAATAGACAGATTTTTAGGCTCCAGGGGCATCAAGGGGTGTGGGGAGAAAGTGGGAATATGGTGTTGTGACAGAGGATCAGCCATGATCATATTGAATGGCGGAGCATGCACAAAGGGCTGAATGACCTGCTTTTATTTTCTGTGGGCAGAATTTAGCCTTTGTGGGGCGGGCTTGGTGGGGGCGGCCGCCCATGATTGGGGCCAGACAGCGATATCACGCTGGCGGGCTAATTAAGGCCCGCCCAACGTGAAACTCAAGCGGCAGTGCTTTGTGCTGCCTGTGTGCACAGGGGAGGAGGGCAAGCGCGAACTTGACGTATGTCTGCGAGTGCATGCTTGCAAATCTCCTGAAGCATAGAGCTGCCTAAAGGAGATGAAGAGTTTTGAGAAAAATAAATAAAGGCACATAAAATGTTATAAAACATGTCCCCGCTCATGTAGCTCTGTCCTTTTCGCTTTTACACCTGCCCACTAACCATAAGGCTGGACGGGCAGCAAAAATCGTATGTTAATTACGACATTAATGGCCTTAACAGGCCTTTTAATTGTCAGCGAGCGCTCTATTGATTCCCGCACGCACCCGCCAACTAAAATATCATGCGACTGCCCAATGTTGCCGTAGGTCATTTCACACTTGAGTGGAACAGGCATGTCCCCGCCCACCGAGGTGAAAATTCTACTCTATATTTTTATGAATCAACTTGAAAAAAGTTCACACAGGGAGAGAGGGACCAACAAGCAGAGCTTTCAAACTGCTGTAACTAACCAGGTTGATAAAAGGACCACACCATACTTTCCTTGAAAGAGAATTAAAGAAACTCATCTCTTCCCTAACCTGGTTCTATCTACAAGCTTACCAGAGAAAACCAACCACCAGCAATTCAATTGTAGAAGGCATTGCAGCTGCAGAGACAATTGGTGATGCAATAGGCAGGAAACATTATTTGAAAACCTTCACGTCGGACAACGCAACTTTTGGACTTCAAAACATATCAGGCCTGCACCAAGCCAAACAGACTGAACTTGATTCACTTTTATAAGTTTTTTTATCTTCATCTGTAACTAATCTTTGGCCTGAGCCTTACCCTCAGTGGGCGTGCGTGATTGGCAGGCCTAGGTTGGGAAACAGGCCCCCGACTGCAATCAGCCCACGACCATGATTTCATGCTGGCTGGTCAATTAACAGCCACCCAGCATTAAATGTGTCTCCGCAACACTCGGGAAGGGCCGGGCGGGGGTGGGGGCCTGTTGGTCCCAGGTCCAATAGTGACATGGGTGGCGGTTTAAAAGCGGAAGAGGCAGCTCCTTGAATGCTGCCAGGGAGAGTCATATATTCTACATTCTGGAGAGTGAAGCTATGGCCTCAACAGTGACTAGAGACACCAGGTGGGAGGGCAGGTTGGGTGGGCACTCGGTCCCCAAGTTTTTGAACGAATGCCTCGCAATGTTCTTGGAAGAGCTGGCTGCCAGGAGGGACACCCTCTTTCCCAGAGATGGAAGGAGGAGGCCGGCGCACCAGACAAAAAAAGCTTGGACGGAGGTGGCAGCTGAGGCCAGCAGCCATGACATTGTGCAGCGCACATGGGTGCAGTGTTACAAAATGTTCAACGACCTGTTGCGCTTTAGAAGGGTGAGTACCGTGTTGGCATGCATCAATGTGGAGAACTGTTAAGGGCTGGCCATCCCTCCATGTAGCTCAGGGGTGTTAAAGTCTGAGTGCCAACTGTCAATGATGCTGGAGGTGGCCAAGGGGGTGAGCCCTGGCTGCTTGGCCTGAGTGCCTTGCGGCTTGAGGGCCATGACAGGGATGTGGCCTGCAAGGAGTTCCTCCGGTGGGGTTGGCCAGGCTGCAATGGCGCTACAGGTAGAGAGTGGACTAATCAATGCTCCTCTGTCCTTTCGGGAGAAGACAAGTCATAACAATATTGAGATCCCATGGACAGGCGGTGGCCTCTCAAACCTCCTAATATTGATCAGGTTTGAGCCGGACACCTTGGAACTGGAGAGCCGCCACGCACCTCGTTCAGCCGGTTGTGGAGAGGCTGCAGTGTGAGCCAAAGTTTAGAGTGCAGTGCACAGAGGTGAGTGTTTCGGATGGTGCAAACATTCTTACGTAGTCTCTTAATTGATGGGAGCCTCAAAACTGGAGTTCCAATTGACCATTCAAAGACGATGGCACCATGATGCAGATCTCCATTGTCTCACTGGAGTGCCTGGCATGCACAGTGACAATGTGATGACTTCAACTAGTGACATGTTGTTGTTCTCCCTTAGATTTGCCAGCACGCACTCATTCACAGGACCCCAAAGAGCTAGACGCCAGAGGATCATCGGTCTTCAGCTGCACCTGCGTCACACCCACTCTCTGAACCAGGCACCAGCGCAGGTCCCTCTGTGGGCGTAAAATCTTCGGCTAGAATGTCAGTGCACAGCGGTAAGGGCACTTCATACTCGCTTGAGGTGCAGATGGAGGCAGAGAGTGCCTAGGGCGTCGGCAGTTGGAGGACTACTGGAGACCAGGACGATGCTGAAGGCAGATGGTGAGCCTCTGGAGTTGTCCATTAGGCAGCAAATGCTGGTTGTCCAATGGAATGTGCGAGAGGATCTGACGGAGATCCACGAGGGTATGTGTGCCATGGTCTCTGTTGTGGAGGAGTCCATGCAGAGAATAAGCAATGCATTGACCCTCATGGCCAAGCACACTGCCTCCTCCATTGAGAGAGTGACAACTCTCACGGAAGGCAGCTCCAGGGACAGAATCAGGGGTTCCTGGAGCTGTGATTGGACCAGCAAGCCCTCACACAGGCAATGACCTCATACTGGTCAGACCCAGTATGGAGATGGATGAGGCACCCCATATCCCAGCTAGGTGCCCGCCCATCAAGGGTGAGCAGGGAGGTCCAGAGTGACATTACATTGGCTGACAAGCTGCTTGTCATCTTTGTGGGCTCCTCTCAGGGCGCTTTGGATGACGGCAGCAGCTCCTACATGCCTCTGTCAGTGATCATGACATCCGGTGAGGCCGTGGTGACTAGGGAGATGCTAGCCATGGAAATGGCAATTCCTTCTCAGGTGGGGCCAGCACTGGCTCCACTGGCCAGGGGACGACTGCCAAGGTAATCAAGGCCAACAAAACAGCAGAATCAGCAGGCTGCCTCCAATCCACTGCCAGCGAGGTGGGGGGTGGGGGGAGGTTGCGCGGCATTGGGCACCAGGATGTAGCACTCATAAACATAAGTTTAAGGCACCATGAGCACAAGAGAGACTGGTCACAGGTGATCTTCTGTCCTGTAATGTTTTTCTTAGATCTATACTGGTCTGGAAATGAACACCAGAGGTGGTGATGTTAATTTGTTTTGAGTGTGGAAATTATATCTTTTATTTTTGTCATAATAGCTTGAGTATGCTTCACTTTGTTTTGATGCAGGGTACGTCAGTATGTAATGCTGGATGTGAGTGGCTCTAAACTTTATTCCATAGGCACTGAGCGAACTTTAGGTTCAAATGAAAGGGTAATTTCAGACATCCTGGATGGAGGCGGCAGCCCTGCCATGAGGTGGGAGCAGACTTTTGGCAGCCTAGCTGAAAGGTCATTGGATCAAGGCATCCCTGGTATTCCAGCCTCCCTGAGGGATACAGAGGTCTGGCTCCATGCCCTCAGTGTTCTCTTCACCGTACTCCTATGATGACTCATTACTTTATTCATCCTCTGTGGCCTGTGGAGATCCTCTTCCTCCAGTGGGTCCCCCCCTTGCCGGTGCCAGATTGTGGAGAGCGCAGCATGCAACTCCAACAGTGACAATCGCTCTGGGGGAGATTGTAGAGCTCCCTGTTAATGGTCCAGGCATTGGAAGCACATCTTCAGGAGACCTATGTCCTCTCTACCACTGACCTTGCAGAGGCATGACTCCTAGTATAACACTGCTCTGCCTCTGTTCTTGGGTGGAGAAGAGCACTTGTCACCCAACAATCATCAATCCAGTCAGGCTGAAGCACTGAATAGCCTAGGCACCTGGAAGTGTCAGAGGATATTAGTGTCATGGGAGCTGCTGAGTACTTTGCACAGTCTTGCAGAATCCGCGTCTTGTGGTCACACACTATCTGGATGTTCATCAAGTGGAAACCCTTCCTGTTGACAAAGGCACTTGAGTGATCCGCTGGCACGTTGGTGGCCATGTGTGCAGTCAATTGCACCCTGGATGCGGGGAACCCAGCAATTGCTGCTCGCTCTGCTTGGCTGGCCTTGTCCATACGAAAATGGCATTACTCGCCAACAGAATTTCTGTCACCAGCTTGACGCAACTGTGGACAGCTGTTTGGGACGCTCCACAAAGATATCCCACTGAGCCCTGGAAAGAGCTGGAGGCATAGAAGTTGAGGGCCACTGTGAGCTTCAGAGCTATTGGTGTGGGGTTTCCACTCACACAGTTGGAGGTGATCTCAGGCCCAATCATCTCACAAATGGAGGTCACCATCTCCCTGGAGAGGCGGAGCCTCCTTTGGCATTGCAACTCATACATGGTGGCTGCATTGCTGCCTGTAAACCTGGCAGCAGGATGGTGGTGTCTTCTGCAGCCCCTTCCACCTTGGACTGCCTGCTGGCCCTGCACCCCTTGTGCCTGCACCTCTCCTCCTAAAGGTCACTCCCCTGGAAGCTGCAATGAAACGGGTGGACAGAAGGCAACATTTCCCCTTGGTGCAGGGATGACTAACATGGTGGCATTTATTTGAGTGCCATGAGGTTGACAGGTGAGATGCAGAGGACCTTTTGAACGCACTGGCTGAAAGGGTGATGGAGGTACAAACCCTGCTAAGATGCTAAACATCTTTGGATGTGCAGCAGCGATGCCATGGCATGTTAGGCCATGAGGATAGTGGTCACAAATGGGATAAGGCGACTTTGGAAGGTGCTGGAAAAACGCATTTTCAAGGAGCCGAGGGACCTTTGTGTATGACCCACAAGTCTGAGTGTATCAGTCTGTGAATGAGCAGTGTTGCAGCATTAACGATTGCAGCAACCATCAGTGGTGTGGATGGTGGGAAGACAGAGTGGATGGGACTGTGGACCTCAAATACCTGGCCGCTGCACCCCAGCCTTGCTGATACCTGCCGCCCTGGCCGCCTGCCTCCTCCCCAGCTCCATGGCCTGCTCCATGTAGGTGGTGAGGCGCTGCAGCATGGTGTGCCCACCACCTGTCCGCTGGCGCTCCCTCAGATTGTGCTCTGTTTTTGTCTGCAGAACAGAGAAGAGGATTTATTGGGGCTGATCGCTCATGTATTCTGCACGCACATGCTGCACCCCAACCACAGTGGCCCATCTGAGGCCTCCAGCGTCTCCTGTCCACACTTCTGGTGATCAGTCCCCAGAAGACAGTATGGCTGGTCCCAACCCCTTCCCCCAATGGCTACCTTGGACACATTTGGCGTCCATCACTTTGAATAACACACGGGTCTTAGCGCCCATGACAAGGAGACGCAACTAGGTGTGGCACTGAGGCCAGCAGATGGCTCTTGGCCACGACACCTTGAGGTTCCCCTTCCACCATCTCATCATCATCAATAAGACGTGTTGAAGTTCTGAGTATGTGTCTAGCTGCCTCCCCTGCAGGTTGCCCCCATAATACTCAAATGCGACAAACACCAACATACGCTGCAGGGAGAACCCATCTTCTCCTCAACCACTAAGGCTCGTGTAAGCATGGTCACCATCTGTTTGCCCACCCAGCGTGTGCCAAATGCCCAATGCAGTAATGACAGTAAGATGTGGGAAGGGGAGTGAGGGGGGGGCTGCTCAAAGACTAAGGCTACCTTGGTCAAATGGCCAAGGTACTCACCCTTCCAGAGCACAACAAATCATTGAAACGCTTGCAGCACTGCTTCCTGGTGTGCCGCACATCATCATGGGCGCTTGCAGCCACCACCACCTCCTGCCACGCTTGTCTGGTGACATGGGGGACCCTCCTCCTCCCATCCTCTGGATACAAAACATCCCGACGGTTGGACTCCTCTTCGAAGAGGACAGCAAGGCAGGCATTTGAGAACCGAGGGGCACAGTGGCCCCCCCATTGGCCTATCTTGCAGCCTGCCCCCCTCCTCCTCCTCCTGTGCCCTGAAACCAGCATGTCTTTCTCTGTGAGTGGCCACGGTGCACTGCCTCAAGGAGGCTGCCTGGCCACTCTTTATGCAGACTGCTGGTTCCCCATTGGAACTGGCGGTCTGAACACGCCCCCCCCACTGAAGGCCCACCTGCGCAAAATGGCAGTGTGGCCTGTTTCAGCGGCAGCAATCGGCTGCCTACCAGCCGCCGAGTCGGTCGGGCCCGCCCGCCCGTCAAGGGCAAAATTCAGTCCAAATTCTGGATCTATTGGGTTTTTAATGGCCTTCAGTGGCCTTTTAATTGATGGCCGGCATGGCTCCGACACCGACGCACGCCCTCCGCCCTGAAGATCGTGCGCATGCGGGATGACATGGTGACTCTCGCCTGACGCCTTCTCCCGTAATTGTACGCCCGATTGGGTTGGGCGTGCGCCTGCCATGAGGTGTAAAATTCTGTCCTTTGTGTGTGTATGTGTTAGTAGCTTTGGGTGGAATTTTCCAGTCCCACCAGTGGTGGGAACCTTGGCAGGTGGGGGCACTTAATTGGGCGTGATGGCAAAAGTCAGTTTCCCACCAAAAGTAAATTAGTTTGGAATTTTATTTCCTGACTTTCATGGTAGGTTAAACTTTCAATGATCAATGTCCGGAACAACCTTTGCATCTCATGAATGCTCATTAAAAGGCCAACTCATTGAAATTATGAACTCTTTCAAAATTAAATGCCCTACCAGTGGATAATTAAAAAGACCTGTTTGCTGACCATGTATACATGGCATACACCTGGTGAGCTTCACTTCATCAATGCTTTCAAGGTACATAGATACTTCTTCTGCCTACCTTTCATAGCATTGCTATGAGATTCTGGGTGCTTGCTTCAAATGCTGCACCAAGGCTGGGCATGGGAAGCAAGATCAGCAGGGAAGGTGAAGACGGAGGCAGGACGGTGGTCTGGTGGAACACGGGAGCGAAGGGAGAAGACGGAGCAGGACTGGGGCCTCCCCAGGGAGAGGAGGCCAGGTGTTCCATTGCAGCCCCTAGAACAGACTGGAGTAATGAAAAACTGGGGCAAGAGTTATAAGACTATTCAAGGGGGAGTCAGACACTGTCCTGCAGCTGAGGCCACGCTGTCAGGCGCATATTGAGCAGACTGTCCTCGGACTCTGCGGGCCATGTTAGAGGGCTCCTCATGGCATGCATGTCTTAGTCCTGGTCTAGGGTGGGGTAAGGCCTCTCTGGCCAGCGACAGTTGTGTGGTCAGTCATCTAAGAAATTTGGTCCTGGGGGTTAGAGGCATTGTACTGTGGGGCGGATGGCACAGTCACGGTCGGGGAGGCCTCTGCATTCTGTAAGTTGAGAGCTGAAAAGTCATGTCATGGGCAGTTATTGGATGGTCTCATGGGGGAGGTCCCAGAAAGTCATGGTGCATGTGGCCTCGAGAAGGGGAGGGGTCAGGTCAACAAAGAACATGGGGACATCAACATTAAAGGGTTCAGTGAGGAGGACAGGTATATTAACATTTATAACGATAGGCTCAGGGTAACAGGGGGAGGCTGGACAGTGATTGGAGGAAGGGGAATTAGGAGGCGGTGAGGATGGGAGGGACTTTGTGGGTGATATGGGGAGGTTGGAATCTGGTCCCCCACAAGAACATAAGCAGTGTCATTTTTCAGCTAAACTTCCAAGTTGCAGTTTGAAAATAAAGCTTGAAAAAAATTACTCGAGGAGGGAGTCTCAGGGCGTGTGGGAGGACTGCAGCACAGCAAATCTTGGCCAATTGAAGGAGCATTCTAAAACTCACTTGCTCAAACCATGCAGAGCATGGCTCAGCTGAATGCTGGACTCAAATGGTGCACATTCAGATGCCAATCCATTAAGGTTAGGACCTGTGCTGCATATGATCTTAATTGGCATCTGATCCTCACAGAGGCATGTCAGAATGGATGCAGGCTCCAAGAATCAATGGCCACATCTGCTGCACAGAGGCAGCATGGGCCCTATAAGCCTCCATGTTCCCAGCGCATTGGTCATGGGATTAAAGGCACCATGCTCACATTCAGGACAGAAGTGCAAGGATTGGGTATCCATAGTCGTTGTAAAGGTCACTGGAGGACAGTGGCTGACTGTGGCTCCTTGGACTTGAATCTTTGATTCCGAATGAACACCTTGTTGTGGATGAGCATTCATGTCTGAGGGGAAAGATCAGCCAGCTGTCGTTCTCCAGGATGATATCATCCTGCAAGGGGTGGCCTTGGTATGCGCTGTGTCGGCTAAGGAAAAGTCAAGTGCTGGAGAATGCATTGGTGCCTTGTATGTGGAGAAACACACATCAATGGGAACTAACATTGATTACACAATTGTATTAGTTCACAGAAACCAGAGGAATTGAGAATGCAGGCTGCAGGCAACACTGCCTTCTTGATAGCTTTGATACGAATGAGAAGAAAGGCCCGTTGTTGTTTGGTACAGCTCAGGTAAGACCATCACCCTGAGGAACAAAAGCCAGCAGGGCTCCAAGAAGACCAGATGCTTACAAGGAGGGTCCAAATCCAGGAAGACGTTTAGCATGACCAAGGGTCTACAGAAGACACTGTTCGTACATGATGATCAGGAGCATAACAATACTCACCACAGAGGGTGCCCCGCATCATGGTTGTGTGCTGTGCCCTGCACAACCTAGCTCTGCAAAGGGAGGATGTGTTACCAGAGGGAAAGATGGAGGAGCTACATGTCTCCTTAGACGAGGAGGATGTTGAAGGTGATGAATTTAGAGAGGGCCAAGATTCAGACGAGCTACATGAGGATGTCACTACACGTGAATGATGTGGAAGATGTGCCCATGGCAACCTCATAGTTACAAGACTCCAGGAGAAATAAGGTGAGGACAAAATGATATGAGCACAGTTCTCCTCATGCTTTGATGCAGGGGAGACAATAAGACCTTCATTATCATCTTCAATATCTCACAAGAGGACATCAATCTGAAAATGATAACAGAGGAAATACAAGTCACCTTGAACCCTAACAATAGGGGCATCCTTGGAAGGCACAATCGTCTAGGGAGCATGTGGCCATGTGTAATGGGATAAGCACTCCACTAGTGCACATCCTTAAGTAGCTACACAGAGTGCAGTCCTTTAAACCATGGAGCGCAAAAGTCAATGGCCATGGCAGCCTTCAAGAGGCAGACATGCTATGCACACATTGATGCACTCATGCAAGTGCTGCAGGAGCTTAGTAAATCGGCTCTAAGAGGAAAAACATCTGTCACTGGTTAATGCTTGACAGCCTTAAGACTGAGCTACATCCAGACAGTACCATGGTAACGTCAGCTCTCATGTATAACAGAGGCTGTATCTTGATCCTGAGTTCGAAGTTGAAATCAAGTATCGGGACATGGTGATCTGTAAAACAACAGCATGGATGCAAACCTGCAAGTTATGCTAGCATTGTACTCACACAGAATGGTTCAGCAGGGTCATCATGTGATTATTGTCAACTGGGGAGACGGTGGCGTAATGGTATTGTCACTGGGCTAGTACTTCAGATACCCAGCGTAATTCTCCAGGGACCTGGGTTCCAAAATCCCATCACGGCAGATGGTGAAATTTGAATTCAATGAAAAATATGGAATTAAAAGTCTAATGAAGACCATTGTTGATTGTGGGAAAAACCCATTTGGTTCACTAATGCTCTTTAGGGAAGGAAATCTAGCACCCTTACCTGGTCTGGCCTACATGTGACTCTAGATCCACAGCAATGTGGTTGAATCTGAAATGGCCTAGCAAGCCGCTCAGTTCTCAAGGGCAATTAAGAATAGGCAATAAATGCTGGCCCAGCCAGTGACGCCCACATTTCACCAAAATATAAAATCACTCATGAATCTGCAATCATCAGAATCCTGACAAGTTTATGTCCTGCAACGCCTTGGCATCTGGGAGAAATGTGACCCGGTCAGTTTTGACACAACAGTTAATGATAACTTACTCTTTTCATAGATACTGATGAACACTCAGGAGATGTGCTGCAGCATCACTTTCATACCATTACAGTCCTCGAAATTATCCTTCTCACAAAGGTCAATCCTTGCTATGAACCCTAAGACATTGCACAGTCATGTAAGGAAATCTCATATCGATTGGCATTCTGTTACCGCAAAGAGGCATTCCGTCAAGCAACGCTATGCAGCCATTCAGGAGCAAAGTAACATCCTCATAGGTTATTAGATGGCTTCATCAGGATGAGCACACACCTCTGACATCACACACTCATTCCCGTCCTGCAGACATTTCAAATGTCACCGAGTGGAACCAACTTGCATCACTCAGCATCATGCATGGGGAGAGTGGGAACTAATAAAGAAGTAACATTAAGTCTTCAAAGTGGAGACAAAATAACACTGCAGGGGGCATGAATGCTATGGTGCTCCAAGATGAAAATTATTGTTTATTTTTACCAAAACCTCAGTCATAAAATAAAGGCCATTGCAAAGTGTGCTCGAGTGAAGAGACTCCAATGTGGATCGCAATAAATACTTATAACATGCACAAAGAACAGGCTTCAGCGTTGCAGCATCAGGATAATCGCTATTTCAATGAACAGTTCTCTTGAGGTCACATAAGGTGAGCCTCAGATGCAAAGGTTACATGTGAATTGTCGAGCCATTATTTCCATATAGGAACTGCCCTTGATCATTTCGCTTTTGTTGAACTAAAGGCAATTGACTGTGATGAGATTAAGTGAGACCTCATGGAACTTAGGGACAAGATGGGAAATTTGATACCCTTGAATGAACACTGGATATGACATAACATCCCTGAGCCATTCAATACCTGAGGCTTGGAGAGGGATAAAAGCAAAGTTTATTTACAAAAGTGGAAGGTGTATACAGTGATTGAACATCCATGCCACCGTTGTGAATTCACAACTTCTTAATTTTCCTTACCTTACCACTCCATCTAGATGCAGCCCCGAAATCAGCAACAGCGGTGGAGGCAGGCTGCTTACTGTTATGCCCTGTTGTCTGAGATGACTTTGGCGTACGTCCTCTGCTGATTCGAGTACTGGAGGGTCCTGGCCTGCAAAGAATCCCCTGCTGTGAGGCAGGTGCACACTCCTCTGCATGACCTGCTGGAGTTGATGGGGTCACAGGTAGAGGGGATTTGGAGCAGCCATACACCCTTAGATGGATGGATGGATGTCCCTGGGGTATCTGGCTGGTGTTCCTTTTCCCTTTGGGCTCCCAAGGCCCTCCCTAACTCCTTGAGGAGAAGGGGCACCTGGAGGGAGGTTGAGGTGTCCCATCCCTATCTCACCCAGCTACTAGTGGAACTAGGCTAGCACGATGCAGTGCAATTCCAAGTACAAAAGAAACAGAAACTGCGTTCTGCTGGAATTGGGTGTCCAAGGCAGCTGCCACCCTTCTCATGGAGACCGATGTGCCTGCATGCTGGGGCCATGAGATCAGACAGAACATGGACGGACTCCTCCATCCTTTGCTCAAGTTTATTGACTGCTCTGACAACCCTGCCTGATGTTCCCCTGCCTCTCTTTGTATCTCTAACATTTCTCTCAGGGCTGATTGCAGAGTCGCATCATCAGACTTGGACTTAGCAGGGCCTTGGTTTCCATCAGTCCTCCGAGTGTCAGAGACCTCAGCTATCACTGCTTTTGCCTGCTATGGACATGTTTCTGTGGAGTGATCACCAGATTGTGAACCTGAACCTACTCTAGAGCTAGGAACCTCCGAGATGTGTATACTTGTGGTGCTGGAGGGTGCAGGCGAACACAGTGACAGGTCTTCCTTGAATGCTTTCTCAGAATCCTCACCCGAGGTGGTCTGGGGGCTGGGGCTGAGGCGCTTGTTGGAACTCTCCCTCTCACTTTCCTTGCTGGTGGCTGGAATAGAGAAAAGAGATAATTAGTGTTTGACTAGGTAGGCTCCTACATTATAGGTCACTCACAGTCTTTTTCCACGTGTAGCCGATGTATACTGGCTTGTTGTGGGAGGCTGATCTTGCCTTCCGCACAGGAACAATCCCTATCCTCTCCAACCAGCTCTGCTGCTTGTTCCTTGTATGGGGAGAATGCCCTTAACTCTGGTATCCCCCTTCCCGACATCGGTCTCTCTTTTTATTTGTGGGAAACCTTATCCTGCATAAAGACAGATGGATTGATGTGAGCACCATGGATGAAAGCAGTTCAGAAGCATGCATGCCTGTTGTGTGTGCTGAGTCCCACCATCCCCCACCAAACAGTAACTGAAGAAGACACCATTTGTGCATGATCTTACAAAAGATAGTGATCTTAAAGTGCTGGCAGATATTCAGTGCTGATGTCCCTGTAGATGTTTTTCTTGTAGCGTGTGACAACCCTATGGACTGTAACCCTTAGATTGCCTGATGGCCTTATGAGAGTGAGTTTGAAGTGGGGGGAAGGTTCACTTACCCAGTCAGAGTAGATGAGATCATTCATTGTTTTTCTGCACTGCAGGGCAGTCCTTCTTTTGAGTGCCATGGGTGCTGACCTCCATGGCAACCTCCTCCAATGCCAGCATGATCAGGTTGGTGGACTTCCTGCTCCATCCATCTGGAAAGAGGACCTCAGGGAGGCCTCACTGAACCATGGAGCAGATGGTTTAGTTTGCTTCCCATGAGGTCACGGCAGGGTGGATGACTCAGTGCCCGCCCTGCAATGAGATTCCCCAACAAGCTCCTTGCTGATGCATAAATATTCAACTGAAAAGTGGAAGATTTGACACAAAAAACTGTCCCGCCGCCCAGAGGGGATCACTCTAACTTTCCCACCTGCCACCGCACTTATTCTCCAGAATGAAAAATTCCACCCTTTATTTTTTCTCAGGTAACTTCCAGATCAATAGTATGAAATAAATTAACCTTTTCTTTTTAAGTAAAAAAGCTTTGCTGCCAGGTTGTTTTTAAATTAAATTACTCGCTCCAAGGGTAAAATATATACACACATATACAAATACATTGTTCACAGTTGACTTTGGGCAACGCCTTTCAAAGTGTCTGTGACAACTCTAATGATGGTCGAGAATACTCCATGATTTGATTTGTGCTCGTTGGTGTATTTGAAATGAAAGACATCCAACTAGATGTAATTTATCGGGATTTCCAAAAGTAGATGTAATTTATATTTACAAGGTACCCTATAATAGGCTAATGAATAAGTTCAGAAAATGTGGAGTCAGCAGACAAGTGGCAGTATAGATTGCTAGCTGGTTTCAAGACAATAGCAGAGAGCGGGAATAAAGGATAGTTATTTGGAGTGGCAGAAAGTGGGAAGTGGTGCTCCACAAGGATCAGTGCTAAGACCACTGCTGTTCACAATTTACATAAACAATTTTGACTTTGGAATCAAAAAAACAATGTTAAATTTGAGGAACACACCAAATTGGAGTGATAGTCAACACTGGGGAGGTCTGCAACAAATTACAGAAAGGCATTAACAAACTTGCAGATTGGCAATGTGAGGTAGTCACTGACTTAAATTAGCTGCCAATTTGTATCTGTGTAGCCACATTCTACTTCATGAAGACTTAGGGACTATGAAGGCCCCAACAGAGACAGGAACTTCACTGGAGGTATGAAAAGCCTCCTTCATATCTCATCCAAATGCAAGAATGAACCATTCTGTAGTTGATTGCTGGTACATTAAAAATTAATCATCTGAGCTATCACAGTGGGTAAGAGGAGCAGTGCCAGACATAAGTTGATTAACTTCCTTTTAGAGTATACAATCAACATGAAGAGAGGTCGTGTGATACAACCTTTTGTGTGGATGCTTGAATTTGGGATTTGGCAGAGATATTCTAGCCCCTGGAGTGAGCAGCTCTCTCGCCCTCTCTCTCTACAATACTCCATCTATTTTGGACACTAATTTGCTGAGTTTAAAGTGTGTCTGCATTCCTGCAGCAGACAGATACTCTATCCTTAAAAGAGCCATTGAATTTCTACAAGTGTTTCCAGGAGAAAAAGGGACATACCGGCCACAACTTTGAAAAGCAACCACCTTGGCTGAGAACTAGTGCTTCCGAATACAACCAGGGAACTCTCATTGACCTTCCTTTTTTTTAACCTGCTCTTTAACCTGGCCTCAATGCTTGTGGTTTGAGTGTGTTTTTGCAGATGTTCATGGGAAGTAGAACATATTTGTACACTTGTAACATTTTTAGTATTTTTACCTAGGTGGGGTTTAGCACAATAAAACTAATCCCCATGTGTTTAACTGAAGAATACAGTCTGGCTTAATTCTTAATTAACAGACTGCACATGGGCAAATACAAGCTGAATTGGCAATCCAGCAACCTTTTAAAATTCAAACTCTGCTATAACCAAACTGGGAGTGGGGAAAGAGAAAAACCAGTCTACCCCTCCTCATCTGGTCATGACAGTAGGTAGAAGAATAAAGCGATCTTGGAATCCAAATACACCAATCATTAAAAGTGTTGCCACAGGTTTGCAAAGCCATTAGAAAGAGCAAAACAAGCATTAGGTTTTGCTAGTGGAGGAATAGAATTAAAAAGTAGGGATGGTAAACCTGTATTGAATCTTGATTGGAGTACTGTATGCAGTTGTGGTCACCATATTATAATAAGGATATAGAGGCATGAGGAGAGTGCAAAGAAAATTTACAAGATTACACCAGAAATGTATGGGTTTACATATCAGGAAAGAATTGACAGACTGGATCTCTTTCTCTTGGGAAAAGGCAGAAGGGTAACCTAACAGAAGTCTTTAAAATTATGAAAGGCTTTGATTGCATTGATACAGGGAAAATATTTCCTCTTAAGGGAAATAAGCGTAACCAGAGACCATCAATATAAGATAATCACCGAGAAATCCAATAAGGAATTTAGAAGAAACTTCTTTACCTAAAGAGTGGTAAACATTTGAAAATTTCTACCACAGAGAGTGGTAGAAATAATCTAGATACATTTAAAGGGAAACTAGACAAGCATATGAGGGAGCAGGGAATAGATGGTTACGGTGGCAGGTTTAGATGAGAAAAGGTGGGAGAAGGCTCGAGTAGAGCATAAAAACTGGCATGGACTGGTTGGGCTGAAATACCTGTTTCTGTGCCATATATCCTATGTAATTCTAAATTTAAAAAGATAATAAACTTTACCATCCCCAAATTAGATAATGTTGACTGCTTGGAAATTGGTAATTCATTAAGTTTTCCAGTTGGGTTCCAAAGAAGGTCAAATGCCTTTGAATGTTTTCAAACAGAAATTATAACAGTCATAAAAATACGCACAGAAATTGAAGCAATTAGAAATTTGAGCATTGCAAGGATAAATAGCTTTCAAGAATAGACTGGTGTTAGGAAAGAGATTGCATATCTCGCAGCATCTTCTCCATTTATCAAATTATATACATTCTCTTCATTGCTGGAGTTAATGCAAGCCTGGATTTATTCTGAAGAAACTGTTATTTTTTTTGACAGATGCTTTGGGTGGTACCACAAATAGCATCCTGTTCCACGTCATACCTAATCCTTGATTACATTATGAAGCAACAACTCATTTTCATTTACAGCTCGTCTACAGTAACTGCACACCTGAAGGCTTGAGAAGGTATACCATTCAAAGTATGAAAACCCTACCTGGTAAGCAGTCCATGTTTCTTTGACCTCAGCATCCTCCCACATAATGTAGAAGACTAACAAAGTAGAACAATTAAGAGGGAAACTCTTGCCAGGGATAGAAATCACAACCCCCAGGAATAATTGTGAGACTATCAGTGCTTATCATTATTATGGAGTAATTCAGATGGCAACTCCCAGTGTCTGCATATGCAGTTAGATGTGGAAATCAGGAAGTTGCTGTCAGTTGCCGTTCCTCCACAAACTTTGCAACACTGAAATCTTGCTGAAGGATTTGTCATTAAAGCACATTAGGTTGTGGTACTTCCAACTAGGTATCTCCTAAATGTGTCAAAAAAGTTAATGCTTTTCCATTCAAGTGTAAGAGAGAGACAAAGATTGGACTCGGCCTGATATCAGGCATGATCCTCATGCCTGGTCCCGCTGAGGCAGGCAGCAAACAAATGTCAAGTGTCTCCTCCTAGGTGCCTAGGGGGCCTAGGTGCATGTATGGCTAGCACAATGCACAGCTAGCCAGCTCTTCTTTTAAAGATAGCCTGTCTCTCTTAAAGGGGAAATGCACTCATGCTACAGAAATGCTGCAGCAGTTTCAGGAAGGCTTTGCTGGAAGGTGCAAGACAGCAAATGGAGCAACAAGCCAGAGAATTTTCCTTTCAGATGTGGTGATGGAGGTTGAAAGGGAGAGATGTCAAGTTTCCATAGTAGGCCAGGAGGCCCTCAAGGCACACATTGAGAAGGGAATGGGAGCAAGTAGCCAGGAAGGTCAATTCCTGAAGTCTGGTCCTGAGTACCCAGGCTTCAGTGTCAGAAAAAGTTCAGTACCGTACATGGAGGGTCAAAATCAGTGAACGCATCTTTTAATTACATCTCTACCTTCCAAACCACCACCTCTCACTCTGCTCAATCACAACTCTATTATTCACCCACCACCAATCAAGACTCATGCCTATCATTCAGGTGCTCCATATTACCCCTACATTCAATAATGCTGCCAGTTTCACACCCACCTCTCACTGCTTCCACACACCTTTAGCTATTCAGCTATGGCAGGCACATCACCCAAACACATTGGAACACATTCACTGACAATCTCCCCTCTCTCTTGCAGGACAAGGCACTAACAACAGGAGGGAGCATCAGAAAACTGGCAGGGGACACCATACATGGAGCTCCTGATCCCACTAGAGGATAAGGTGCTCCACAACATGGGGCCATTGTGACTGAGGCTGTCGCATCCAGGTTTTGCCCCATGTTCCTTCTCAAATTGCACATCACTCTCATCTTGCTTTTGGCATGAAGTGCAAGTTGTAGATGTTGTGACCATGATTCTATTGCTTTCCACCCCATCTCCCCTCTCCTCACTTCAACCCCTGCCTTGTTTTTCTTCCTTCAGATACCCAGAATTTCCTCCCTAGCCAGCCTGTGCAGCCTCATCATGAAGGCTGAGAGCCATATCATACCCCTGATGAAGAAGCGCAGTCATGTAATCAGACAATCAGCCCACCAACTCAGATACTGGCATTCCTCGTACTTTACAGGGTAGTACAGAGTCAGGACCAGCAGGTGGTGAGTCTCTGGGAATGAGTGGGCTGCAGCCAGGCCAAGAGGAAAGAATAGCTTGAGTGCCAGCTCACTGCAAGCATACAGTAGAGTTCTGCTGCAGAGGGCTCCGGCCAGGGTCTTGATTGGGTGGCGTGCAGTATAATACTGATGGTCATGCACACAGAAATACTTTGTGTATTGACAAGCCTGCCATATAAATTACTATCATTATCAAGGACCATGAAGGAGTTCAATACAAACTTGCCACAGAGCTTCACGTAGAGCTTAGAGCCCATTCTTCCCAGTATGTAAGTGTTGGCCATCTCCATGCAACACTTGGGTCCCAGGCATGAAACAACATCTGCTGTCCAATGTTTAAGTCTCAATTTCAGCAAAAGCAGAGGCCACGCAACGTCTGAGGGCTGCAGTGGAAGCTCAGGCTGATATTGTGAGATCCATGCTTTTGCCATGCAAGTCCATCCTGGTGTCACATAAGACCAGACTGGTGCCATGCAGGCTCAAACTGGATCATCAAGGCTTTGAATGATAGTGCTCAAATGGGCAAGCAGGCTCCCTAGTAGTTCAGTAATCTGCCATTCAGTTGTGGCTCTGTAGTGCATGAAGCTGTTGTCCTCTCTCAGGATGACAGAATTTGTGCTCTCATCACTATCACTCTACCAGTGCTCTTGCTGTTGCCTTTCAGTCAGCGGCCTATGCTTTCTTTATTCTTTCATGGGAACTGGACAAGGCCAGCAATTGTTGCTCACTGGCTTACTCGGTCATTTCAGAGAGCAGTTAAGAGTCAACCACATTGCTGTCAGTCTGGAGTCACATGTAGGCCACACTGGGTAAGGACAGGTTTCCATCCTGAGAGGACATTAGTGAACCAGAATGGTATTTACAACGATCAATGACAGTTGTCATGGTCACCATTACTGAGATTAGCTTTATATTCCAGATTTATTAATTGAATTTAAACTGCACTAGCTGCTGTGGTGGGATTTGAAGCCATGTTCTCAGGGCATTAGCTTGGGTTTCTGAATGCTGAGGTGGTGCTGTTAAAGACCCAAACCCACAAGGCCTGCAACTCTTTGAGATCATCCTGTACATCCATCAGCAACCTAACCCACTGAAACTCAGCAGTCTTCCACCAGTCATGCTTAAACCACAGCGTAGTAATGTATAGGAGCACAAAGTTAGGCAAAGGCACTCACAACAAGCATGAAGTGAATGCACTGGAATGAATATTTCAGGTTTTTATGTAGTGTTGGATAATGTTGTTATTGAGACTGAGCGTGGAAACCATTGTGCCCTGGACGGAACAGTCAGCTCCATCAACACCACAGTGATGCCCTCACACAAGTTTCATCACTGTGGAGTCTCTTCATGGAAGCTCAGATTATTATCATATTGTCTTCGGGAGCCACTGTCAACATGGGCTTTCAGAATGCCATGCCATTCCTGACTCTCTTCTGCAACAGAGCAGGAGTTCTGAGGCACAATCCCAGGCTTTGGTTCTATGAGGCACCTGCTCTCCTCTCTCAGGCCAACATCAAGCCTGCTCCCTCAATCACCCACCTCAGTGGTGCCCTGGTTAATATCGCACAGTTGATCTCTCAAGGCCCACATTCGCTTGAATCATCTATACAGCTATCTGATGTGTCCTCAATGAAAACTCAGCTTTCTTCTACCTTCCCAGCTATACTGAATGGGAAAAACCTGTCAGCGCTGGAATAGGAAACGAGTATAGAAGACAGAAAGTAACTGGGCACAAAACATGATTCATTATATGCCAAGCTGAGTTGTTGGTAAATTTGAATTTTGATGTATATTTGGTATTGTTAATATTTGTAGTGAATTGAGGTTGGACTGAAGGGAAGTAATATAACTGTGGTGGTAAGGATTGAATGTTGGGGTTGGGAGGGATGATTTAGGTGAAGCAGGCTTTGCTGAGCTGCTCTCTGAGAACTTAGACAGCTAGTGACACTGATCTGTGCCTTTCCTGCTTTTCCTCCGCTTCATGTTCCCCCAATCCCTTTCTAATGATAGAGGTACCAGATTGCTGATGGGGAGCATGCAAGCTAATATGCCTGCCATGTGAGTGAAGCCTACTGTTCTCTCCTCCTGCTTCATTGTGTCCATAGGGATTGATGTGTTGGCATGTATATCATGGTGTAGAGAGTTTTGGTCACCTTCATGATGCCATGGTAAAATGTGAACTGTGATATGTCACTAATCTAACGTCTTACAGCCTGAAAGAAGACTGTTGCTTAAGGTTTAAGGTCTAAGGTAACGGCAATGCTCTCTGTGTGTGTAGTTGGGTTGTGGATGAAGAAGGTGATTTTCCTGGCCAGTGATAGCCCCCATACTATTTACAATCTATCTGAAGTGGTTATTCACCTCATCAAAGATCAATGCCCTCTGGTGTGAGTATTAATTAACATTTAGATGGAAAACCCTTTAGCCTCAGTCTCCTCCATGCCCAAACTAAATTGACCACCATAGACATACATAATCTACAGTTTGGTGAACGATGGCACTGCTGTTGCCTGCTCTGCAACAGGTTTGCAAGCCACTCTCTATCTCTTCAATTCTGCATACAAGAGACTCAGCCTGTCCTTGAATGTGGCCAAAACAAAACTCATACCAACCCAGACCTGGTCAATCAAACATTCCACCGCACATATATATTAAAGGAGAGATTCTGGAATATGTGGAACACTTCCCAAACTTGGCAACCACCATTGACAAAGAGATCCAACACTGGATCAGCTAAGCCAGTTCTACCTTCTACAAGCTGCAGCAATGAATGTATGACAACAAAGGCCTCCGCAAGTCAGCAAAGGTCCAAGTGTACAGAGCAGTTGCTGTCACCACACTCCTGCACTGCAGTGAGACCTGGACCGTGTATCAGTGACACATAAGTGCACTGGAGAAATTCTGCCAGCAATGGCTCTGCTGCATCCTCTGGATTCAATGGTAGTACCGTCGAACAAACGCTTGTGCCCTTCTTGGCGCGAGGTCCACAAATTCCTGCAGAATCAACTACAATGGACTGGACACTGTGACCCGATGGTCAAAACGTGTCTCTCCCACCAGGTCCCGTTTTGTCAATTCTGAACTGGTTAGCATTACAGGTGAGGATAAAGAAAATGTTACAAAGACTCGCTGAACCTCTCCTTGAAGCATGGTAGAGTTGATATTAATCGTGGGGAGGATCTTGCTTTCAATCGTTCAATGGCGACAATTTGAGCATAAAGCAACATCACGCTTTGAACCCAAGCACCTTAATGATGAGGTAGAGTGGCAGCAGAGAAGGAATGAAAAGGAAGCAAATTCTGCACTCCAAGTCTCATATCCTGTCCCATGTTCCCAAAAATCTGCTGGTCAACAATTGGCCTGTTCAGTCACATGAAGGCTCATGGCAGAAGCTCACAACCTGAGTAGATGTCACCCTTGAATCAACGGGCAGCGCCAATAGCGTCCATGAAGCAAAACTACCTCAAGACATTGCTCCTCAATGAAGTTCATGAAGCAGAAATGCTCCCTGAATAACCATTGTATCATCTCCTGCAAAACTCCTTCCTCTTCCTCTTACTTGCCTGTGCAAATCTTTTGGCTGCCTGCCAACTCCTCTGGTTGATTGTTTCTCAGTATGGTTACATCGTTTTATGTTGCTTGATATCTCTGTGTTAGCAGGGTTAATTTGGGACATGGCTTCTGTCTCAGTCACTTAGTGTTGTGTCTAGTTCTATGGTTAATTTGTACCTGCTCAACTATGGAGCTTTTGCCTGATTTCTGAGTCACCATCAAAGCATTCTCTTCCTCAGGTAAATGAATCATAATGTTCTTAACCTTAAAACCATTTCCCATTAAACTTCAAAGGAGTCCAAGCTGGAGACTCATACTACTTTTGCTCTTGGCTAAAAATGATATGCTCACCGACCCTCAGCCAGTGGTAGACCTGCTGACCTAGTGAGATCATGAACATAGGTCAGTTTAACCCTTGAAGTATTGGTCTTTACAAACAAGAGGCGGTTGTACCAATGTTAGGGTATGCCCAGTATCATGTCATCCTCGGTGTTATTTGTTGAGTGACGTTGAATGTACAAAGATAGTCATATGCCTTGCATTGTTGGACACTGTTATAGGGTGGCCGAGTAGTACTATTAATGATAGAGTTGATCAGCAGACAATTCTTGGGTGGAAGCTTTAAGTTTATTTGCAATGTATTCAGCAGCAACTATACGTGTGCTTTCAACTCCAACTCTACGCTGACTGCTGAGGTAGCCTGTGCTACTCTCCTATTGATTACTACAGATCATGTGATCTCCCTTAACAAATATTATTCTTAAAGGTATATTACACACTAAATAAAGACATAATTACTACATTCCTTCCCCTTTAGCTTGGCTATACATATATTTACAAGTACATATTTTTCAAGACAAGAATATTTACACTGGGTAAGGAATTTACAAGTTCAGTCTTTCATGTGGTTTCCTGGCATGTGTGGAATGTCGCAGCTTCACAACTTCAGATTCTTTGTCAGGGGCCTCCTTTTTCGGAATTGCCTGAACATCAGGTGCTTTGGTGGGCTCTTGTCATTCTATATCCTCAATTCTTTTAGGAACATCAGACATGTCAGTCCTGGGTTGAGTATCTTCAACAGGAAACACAGACCTGGTCATGATCACTGGTGAAACCAAATCTTGGTGATTTGTCTATCTTTTCCATAAATGGTCCCATAAGT
This sequence comes from Carcharodon carcharias, assembly GCF_017639515.1. Lineage (NCBI taxonomy): Eukaryota > Metazoa > Chordata > Chondrichthyes > Lamniformes > Lamnidae > Carcharodon > Carcharodon carcharias. The sequence continues at coordinate 85,227,951 of NC_054476.1, read as the reverse complement.
TTATGGATGATCCGGCCTTCCACCTTCGTGTGGTAAGATAGAGGTCCAGTCACCGCACTTAGTTCACTTCGTACCCACTTTGGTCTTTCCCGAAATTTTTCACGTATACCGGCTCTCCCATGGTAAATTTCCTCTCACGACTACGCCAGTTGTGTCTGGTTTTCTGGCCTCCCTGACTCCTTACCACCTTTCCCTCTAAATTTGGTGTTATTAAGCTCAACCTCGTCCCGAGACTGTGTTTCAACCATGACTCTGCAGGTGTGACACCTGTTGTTGTGTGAGGGGTAGTCCTGTAATGAGAAAGAAAGTGTGCTAGCTTGGTTGCCAAGGAATCACCAGTTAGCAATCTCATGCCTGCCATGAACATTCGAACCGCCCTTTTGGCCAGTCCATTTGAGGAAGAGTGGTCCAGTGCAGTTTTCACTTGAGTGATACCATTGAGGCTGATAAACCGTTGAAACTCAGCACTCGTAAATGCCGTGCCATTATCGGAAACGACTACTTCTGGTGAATGGCAAAACTCTGACATAGTTTCTCAATTGTAGCAGCTGACATTGATGACTTCACCTCATATACATCCAACCATCTTGAATGGGCATTGACAATGAGCAGTTACATTGTATCCAGGACAGGTCCAACATAGCCAATGTATAACCGTACCCAGGGTCTACCTAGCCACTCCCATGGGTGTAATGGAGCTGTCACTGGCAAATTTTGCAGTTGCTGACATTATACACAGTGCTTTACTAAACTCTCTATTTCAGCATCCATCCCAGGCTACCATAGATAGCTGCGTTATATGGTCTTCATTTGGGAAATTCCTGGATGGGCACTGTGTAGTTCAATTAAAAGTGGCTCCCTTCCCTTTGGAGGAATTAGCACTTGTCCTCCCCACAATAAGATGCCACCCTGACTGGTTATTTTATGTCTTCTGTTGAAGTTACAGTTTCATTTAATCAGATACAGGCTCTTGTGACCAACCATGAAGCACTTGTTCTCATACTTGAGATAGGACTGGGTCCCGACTTGTCCAGTCTCTGATCTGTCAAGCACATACTGGTGAGGAATCTGAGAAATTCAACAATAAAACAAGTCCCTGTGGAATTGGGACGTACTCATCATTTTCTTGTAAAGGCAACCGACTAAGGGCATCAATATTTGCGATTTGATTGCCAGCCTATGTATGAAAGTGTAATCATATGCTGCCAGAATTAAAGCCCTATTAGTATTTCTGTATCTTCTTTCTACATGCCTTCTTCTTTCTAGAGTACTCAGCAGCAACATCACGCGTGCTTTCAACTCCAACTCTACGTTGACTGCTGAGGTAGCCTGCACTATCCTCCTGTTGGTTACTACAGATCATGTGATGTTCCTTAACAAGTATTATTCTTAAAAGTAAATTATGTACTAAATAAAACCATAATTACTACAGACACCATGCAGGTTTTGGTCTTTTTCATTGGTACCTGGCCTACATGTGGGGAGATGATTGTGTAGTTGTAACGTTATTGGACTAAAAACCCAAGCTTGTGCTCCGGGGGCACAGGTTCAAATCCCATCATGGCAGCTGGTAGAATTTAAATTCAATTAATTAGTAAAACTCCGGAATTGAAAACTAGCCTTGGTAATTTGTGCCATGAAATTATCACTAATTGCTATAAAAACCCGTTTCATTAATGTCCACTAGAGAAAGAAATCTGCTGTCTTTACCTGGTCCAGCCTACATGTGACTCCAGACCCATAGGAATATGCTTGACTTTTAACTGTCCTCTGAAATAGCCTAGCAAGCCATTGAGTTCAAGGGCAGTTAGGATGGGCAACAAATGCTAGCCTCGCCAGCGACACCCACATCCCATGAAAAGAATTTTTAAAAAATATTTGCACCAGCAATTGTTTATGCTGTGCCCCAAGTAGAGTTTCTCAGATCTCTGGTGTCACCCACTGGTTTTTCACTCTAATGTGCATTTTCTGGTTCTCAGGGTTATGAGTACAGTCAAAGCTGGGTATGTCTCACTCTAACTGAAAGGAATTTAACCACCCATGGCCATAACCTCCAATGGAGTGGCAATTCAGTCAGACTGACACTTCGCTTGTAATTACTCACTTTGAAATCCAGCTGCTCCTATCTCGCCCGACCTTCCAACTCAACTCAACCCGGGTGAGATCTGTGTAGCACTGTGGGTTCCCATGGCCTACAGTCGAGGGCAGCTCAGTTGAAGGTAGGTAAGCTATGCCCCCTTCTTTACGGCAGTAGCTGCTGTAAAGCAGGTAAATGTCAAGGTCCAGCCACTGAGAATCCAAGGAAAAGATAATTATATCAGTTACGTGGGTAGGATTGTGGAGAGAGGTAGATGGGTTGGATGGTCAGTGGGGAGGGGGTGGGAGGGAGGGAAGATGAGTCAGTTGGCTAGTGAGCGGGGTGGTCCATGGAAGGGTCGGGAGGTTTGGGGAGGTGTAGGCGAGGAGGGGTGTGTAGTCAGGGGTTGTAGCCGGGTGGGGGGGGGTGGGGGTGTATAGTCAGGGAGTCCTATGTGGTTCGGTGCGTCCTGTGGGGGGTCGGGAGAGGTAACTGGGGAGCGTAGTCAGTGGAGGGGTGATTTAAATGGGGTTTGGGTGTGGGGGATTTGAGGCATCCAGTGAGGTTTTGGGGTGGTGTAGTCAGGAGGGGGTGGGGTAAAGTGTAGTTGGAGGGTCCCATGCGGGTTGCAGGCTGTGACAGGGTCCTGTGGGGCATTGGAGACTAGTCGGCTGTCCCATGGGGGTCAGGGAATGTCAGTATAATAGTTACCCAGAAATAAGAAGTGCTTTTAATTCATCTAACTTTTTCTGGGGAACTATTGCTGTAAGACAGTGACAACCATCCAAAGTTTGTGATTTAAATTACATTTTTGGATGTTCCTAATGTCGGGCAATTGCCCATCGGAAATGTGAAATTCCCAGCATTTCTTTGGGGTTCCCCCCAGATACACTGCCCTGGAGTTTGCAAGTTACTGGCCATTATTTCCAAATGTCTTTTAGTTCTATGGTTAATTCTTTATATGCACTATGTGAAATGTTCTTCTATTTCTTATAACATTTTCTTGTAAACTTCAGGAGTTATGTTATAGACATTAGGAAAAATGCAGCAAAAATAGGACGGAATAATAGATTAATTTGACTATTCTTATATAGATTGGGTTAAAATATCTTTTTGGACTTCAGTCTCTCATGGGAGACTGGTCAAGAAGGTAAGAGCCCATGGGATCCAGGGCAATTTGACAAATTGGATCTAAAATTGGCTTAGTGGCAGGAGGCAGAGGGTGATAGTTGAAGGTTGTTTTTGTGACTGGAAGCCTGTGTCCAGTGGGGTACAGCAGGCTTTGGTGCTGGGTCCCTTGCTGCTTGCAGTGTACATTAATGATCTCGACATAAATGTAGGAGGTATGATTAGGAAGTTCACAGATGACACGGAAATTGGTGTTGTGGTAAATAGTGAGCCTGTAGCCTTAGACTACAGGACAATATAGACAGGCTGGTCAGACAGGCAGGACAATGGCAAATGGAATTTAATCCTGAAAAGTGTGAGGTGATGCATTTTGGGAGGACTAACAAGGCAAGAGAGTACATGGTGAATGGTAGGACCCTAGGAAATACAGAGGATCAGAGGGACCTTGATGTGCAAGTCCATAGATCCTGGAAGGCAGCAGGACAGGTAGATAAGTGGTTAAGAAAGCATATGGGGAAACTTGCCTTTATTAGTCGAGGCATTGAATACAAGAGCATGGAGGTTATGATGGAGTTGTATAAAGCATTAGTTAGGCCACATCTGGAGTACTGTGTACAGTTCTGGTCACCACTCTATAGGAAGGATGTGGTTGCACTGGAGAGGGTGCAGAGGAAATTCACCAGGGTGTTGCCTTGGCTGAAGCGTTACAGCTATGAGGAGGGTTGATAGGCTGAGGTTGTTTTCCTGAGAGCAGAGGAGACTGAGAGGGGGAACTTGATTAAAATGTACAAAATTATGAGGGGCATAATAGGGTAGATAGGAAGAAACTTTTCCCCTTAGCAGAGGGGGTCAATAATCACAGAATTTGAAAACAGAGCCATCCAGCTGGCCGGCGATGACTGGGACTGGCCCTGTGCTGATAGTGAGGTCGGTGCTGCTCTACCAAGTGAGGGTCCAGCAGTGCAACATCCATCAGATAACCATGCTGTGAGTGATGTGTCCTTTCACAGGCCATTGCCATGCACTTATTCTCTCCCCTTGCTTTCGCAGGCACATCTGGGAAGCAGTAGACGGAGTCCACGACTCAAAGCCTCCAAGCAAGCTCTGAAGAAACCTCTGAAGAGGAATCTGAAGGCACCCTCCCTGAAGTCACATAACAGCGCTCACCCGTAACCTCCACCAGTGCAGAGACACACACCTTGGTGGGACCCAGTTTTAAAGTAGCCTTGGGACCACAATATGGTGAGCACATCGCACTTCCTGATCCACAGCAGGCAGAGGCAGGTCCCCGACATTTGGAGGACTGAATGTTGCTGAGTACGAGACAGATGACGAGCCACTGGACTTGGTCATGGCTGGAGCTGCAAAGTCAAGCTCGGGAAGATCAGGAAGGGATGGCAGCTGCACTCCTCAAATTGCAAGGCACGATGGAGGAGTCGTCTGTCTTCAGGATGAGCTGACAGTGCTGGAATGTGAACGCACCGAGGTCAACACTGGCAGGATAGCGGTCGCCATGAAGACCTTGGTCTAGGACGTCACTCCTGCACTGCTGCGCAGACTTAACTCCATCCCTAAAGCCATAGTTGGCCTCCAACAGTGTGTATGCAAGAGGGGTGCTGGGCAGCTCGATCTCACTCCAGCTACCCCTTCTGCACACGGAGTCAGCTGGGGCCCTCAGGCACTCAGAAGGAGGAGGATCAGCAGGTGCACGCTCTGGGGCCATCCACCCAGGTGATTCTGGGAGTGACTGGCTCATCTGATTCCTGTCTTCCTGTGACCTCCGTAGATCCAGCTTCACAGCTGGGAAGGCTTGTACTATCACACAGCAGGACCCCAAAAGTAGGCCAGGGCCCTCCAAGTCTCGGCCCTCCAGAGGATGCCAGCCAAAGTCATCACAGCCAGGGTGTCACAGTCAGCAGACTGCCTCCACCCCCGATGTGGATGTTCAGGGAGCACCAAAAGATAGCAGCAGGGTTAGGCAAGTTAAGGAGAATTAATTGCACAGCCTGGGCACAGGTGGTAATCAGTTGTACTTACTATTCAATATTGTCAATAAACTCCCAAGAATGTCTCCCTGTCTATGGCTCCTTGTTCTGATGAGCAGTGTTCTTGTTACTCAGATGTAAAATCTTTCTGCACAAGATAAAAGGCATGTATGTCAGTCCAGGTCCCCTTCCCTGTACTCTGTGCGGCCATCAGACCACAGTGATGGTCCAGCCTCACACTCCCTGGAAACATTACTGATGTCTGCACTTCAACAGTGCTGGTCATTGCTGCCAGAATGCAGTGGGCAGGCACCACAGAATTCTCCCATGCTCTCTGTGTGCTCTCAGCACCTTCAAGCTGGGGTTGGCTCCCATCACACCAGCATCTGTGACCAGTGGTGCTGTGCATCAGCTCCTGAAGGGCTGAGGTGCTGAAGGCGGACACAGCATTAGATGCATCTAAAGTTTCATGGCTGCGTCTCTGAGATGGCCCTGATCATGGAGTGCAAGCGAGCTGCCCTCGGCCAGACAGGAGTCAGGCATTCTCAGAGGCCATGTGAAGATCTATGGAGTGTCCTCACTGCATGTTGTCATTAATCTCCTGCAATCGAGCAACTATCGAGGGCCTCCACTGCATCTCCAAGACAGGAGCATTCTCTCAAAGTGTATTGGCACTGAGATAAGCCAGACTAGAGTCAAATGTTCACAACTGCAATGTGAGGATCCACAAGGACTCCTCGCTGCATGTCTTCATCATCCTCCACAAATTTGTCAGCTGAGGGCCACCTGAGTGCGCCTGCCTCGTCAAGCCAGTGCGAGAGCCTTGTCCCCGTCAACGTCACAACCGAGGGCCTCCTCACCCCGATCCCCGTCAGCATCCTCCTCATTGGAGAAGACATGCAGTTTCTCCATCTCCTCCTCAGCCAGCTCCTCTCCCTGTTGCAGTGCCAGGTTGTAAAGGGCGCAGCAGACAACGACAATGCGTGACACCCTCTGCGGACTGTACTGCAGGGCTCCACCAGACCAGTCCAGGCACCAGAACCACATCATCAGCATCCCGATGGCCTGCTCCACCAAGTCGCGAGCTGCTGCATGAGCCTCATTGTTGTATCGCTCTGCTGCAGTCTGAGGCCGCCGCATGGGTGTCATCAGCCACGGCCTCTGTGGGTAACCTTTGTCTCCAAGGAACCAACCCTGCAGCCTCTGTGGACCCTGGAAGACTGCAGGGACCTGCGAGCAACTCAGGATGTAGGTATCGTGCCCACTCCCTGGAAATCGTGCGCATACCTGCAGGATGTGTTCCTGGTGGTCGCATACCACCACGTTCAGTGAGTCGAAGCCCTTGATGTTGATGAAGTCCACTGAGTGTAGCGATGAGCACCACATGAGTGCAGTCGATCGCACGCTGCACCTGTGGGAATCCCGAGATCAGGGCAAATCCAATGGCCCTTGCATCCTTGCTGAGCCGGTCCTGGGCAAAATGCACAAAGTTGTGTGCCATGGAGAAGATGGCATCCGTGACCTCAGGGATGCATTTGTGGGTGGCAGATTGTGAAATCCCACAGAGGTCACCTGTGAAGCCCTGAAATTGAGCATTGCTGTCACTTTCACAGTCACTGGCGGTGGATGTCCTCCACGTCCCCTAAGCGCCAAGTCCTGCAGTAAGTGGCAGATGTGAGCCATCAGGTCCCTAGGCATGTGCAGTCATCGGCGACAGTGGTTCTCAGTCATTTGCAGGAAAGGCCGGCGGCGTCTATAGGCCCTGGGTGTTGCTAGGTGCTGACCAGCAACGGCTTGCTGTCTCTCCTGGGCAGGGTATGCGGGAGCCCCTGCTACCCCTTCTTCATGAGGTTGCTGCTCCTGCCTTTGCGTGGGCAGGTGCCTCAGTCGCTCTCTCCTCCATCTTCTATGGTTTCTGTAGGCCACCAGGCATACCACTGGGTCACCAGGATCCATGATCCTAACGTGGTCCTCCTGCAGCATGAAATAGAGAGAGAGACGTGGTTATCTTGGCTGTACCTAGCACCTTTCCTGGCCTGGAGAGTGCTGGTCATCCCTCAGATGGCCAGAGATGAGTGCGCTGCATGGCTGCCCTGTTAACCTGTGACATGGGGGACACTGGTCCAACCTGGGAATGCTGAGACTTCAAGAGGCTGTGAGCGCCTCCAGCAGTGGCTGCTACGGTCAGTGTTTTAAAGGAGATTGTACAACGTGTGCAGTCCAACCGCTCTGCAGTCCAATAAAGTGGTGGCGGACTCGAAGTCTGTGCTGGGAGGGGGGGGCGGTGGGGGGTGGGCTGTGGGAGGAGTAAGGTATGGAGCTCTTGGTGGCCCTTTGGTACCTCCGCAATGCTTCATGGGCTAGGAGCCTGACCCCAATCACATCACTGTGGCCGTACCTGATCTGTCTTAGTTGCAGAGGCAAGTTCAGTTTATACAGGTGTCCCTAAGGCGTAGCCATTTCCCTTGCTTACCCTGCCCCCCACCTCGATTGCCTGTGCGCAGGATGCCGCGCCAGGGTAGCACTTGACCCACCCCCCACCCCCACCACCCCACCACTTCAGCAGTCACCTCCGTGGCTGGCCAGCATTTGACCCCAGACAGCCCCCACCCCTCAGCAGTCACCTGCGGGGCCAGGCCTCAGTTTCCCCCGCAGCCCAGGGCCTGTAAACAACAGATGAGCTGTGAAGAACCCTGCCGCTCACTCACTTCAGTTCCCCCAAAGTGAAGGCCACCAAATGCACGTCGCCTGCATGCTGTTGTGAAACACTTCGGTATACTTTCCCGCCAACATAGACAGATGATACGGCGGGGTTCCAAGAGCCTCGTGGGATGGCCTTTTAATTATATGCTAATGTATTACAATTAGCTCTCCGCTGACCGATGGCAGGAAACGCGGCCCGCCGTTGGCAGATTGATATCGCGACCTGCCTTCATACCATCATGGTGGGTCCTGCCATATTTTCAGCACATGCCACCTGTCACGCCCGCTGCCAGCAGACTCGGAAAATTCCACCCTATGACTCTATATAAGCAGCAAAGAAGGTGAAGAGTTTCTGCAAAGTGATCAGAACAGCTTTCTGGATCTGTATGACATTAGTTGAACAAAGAAGGGAGCATGTTGGATTTATTTCTAGAAAATGTAGGACAGCAACTTGACGTTCATGGGCAGGGAAACATTTAGGTATAAAAGTTGAAAAGGACAAACTGAAAAAGACAAATGTACATGGAGAAGAATAAACAAACTTTAATGAGATAGAATGGTGGGGCAGCCCAGCTAAATTTAAAAGCAAAACTGTCAGCTAAGATAATGGAAATTTTCAGAGGTCAAGATTAAGGTAAAGTCCAGATATATACCCACAAACAAAGAAGGGGCAAGCACTATAAGAGAAAGAAAGGAGTTAACTTGTATTTCACATTCTCAGTATTTCCCAAAGTACTTGATAGCCAACTAGCTAATTTTTTGAAGCACAGTCACTATTGTAATATTGGAATTTGGGTTGTTTGGATAAGCAGCAAAGTTAAAGTTAAAATTGGCTTTTGCAAAGAGCATATAGCAAATATAGGACTAAGGATACAGAAGGAAATCAGAATACAAAACATTCGAATGGGAGGCAAAAAGAAAATAGTTTAGAAAAACTACGAGGAAACACGAAGGAAGACAGGCAGGTCACAAGAAAGGAAATAATAAGTAGTGCATTAAGTGTAACACTTTTGGATTTCCAAAAAGCCTTTAATAAGGAACTACATATCAGATTCAAGACTGAAACAGAGAGTAGATTACTCAGATTGGTAAATGGTGGGAAGCAGTGTTCCATAGGGATCAATGCTGGTATTACTGTTGTTCAATGTGGGATTGAAAGTTCACATTATACATAGCTCAATGTCCTGGGCTATGTGAAGAATCAGCACATGAAGAGTAAAAACAGCTTTCTGCTGAACATTGGATAGATTCTATAAGAAGGCCTAAGGCAAGGATGAGGAGCTTATGGAATGTGTGAAAGGCACTCGCCCACGTCTTTGGTCTGGTGAATGTTGGCATGGTCACTGGTGTTTATAATAGTAAGCTATATGAGATATACAACCATGGTAGCAGAATGGTTGGAAGAGATTGAGAGGATTTAAGTGCATCTAGTTGTATCCCTGTTGCTATTCTGATGTCATTATTATGTATCTTTGATGTACTGTGATTTAGTAGTATGCATGAATGTGGACAACAAAGAGGAATTCATATGGGAGTTGTAAGTGAATCACTGTATGCTGCAATTGGCATCCTCCCATCTGCAAAATTATGAGAATGCAACCTCATAATCTGAGGTGTGGTCAGGTGAGATCATCTGCTGCACTTCTTTTGATGGCTGAACAAGTTGATTCTGGTGAAGCACCGTCTGTCACAAGTGCCACACATGAAGTTGTCCGTTGTCAACGGTGCAGGAACTCTGCTGATGCCTTGTTTACAGGACTGCGATGTGTTTTAGAAATTCTAAAACCATATGCCATTGTGGTAGCAAATTCCTACCTATAGCTAACGCTGCAATTTGCATCAGTTGTCAGCTAATGTTTCCCACTTATCATGACTGATGTTAAGGACTTTCAAATCTCTTTTGACAGCATCCTTGAATTGGAGCTTTGGGTATCCTACTGATCTCAGCAATGGGCTACCTCTCCCTATGGAGAATCCTTGGAGAGCTGGCCATCTTCCTTCCTGTATATATGCCCAAACCAGCAGAACCTTTCTTACTTAGTATGTTTTTCCTAGAACAGACTGCTTCATTGGTGACTTTGAGCAGAGTTTCCCGTGCCAGCTGGTATCGAGTGTGTTTGTCAGCATGAGCAGACAATATGGCAAGAAGGCCAAAAATCGGTTTCATGGCATCGGGAAACCAGTTTGCAATCGTCCGTTCTGCCATCAGATGTCGGAAACCTCATTGTAATACATCTGCATATGATTATAAGCCTTGCTCGCTGGGATCATCCCCCCATGCTGGATTATCCAAGCACATCAGAGGTAAAACACACTGGTGCAGAACACGTCTTCACAAGTGTGACATGCAGAAGTCAGGGCTTACCATCAGGACCTTGCTCACATCATGGACATCCAGGGGGCAGAGGATGCTGGAGCCCAATAGCAATGGGCGCCTGGAGGAACATCCGTCACGTGCTGGGTGGATTCTCATGGTCATAACTCCGCCATGAAGCAGCTCACAAAGGTGGAGTGTCACAGTTGAGGGTATGCTCACAACAGATGATCATCAAGGGGATAGAGAGGAAGGTCCAGCTATGTTTGAGAGAGGAAAATGATAATCTACATCCCAGAGTACTTAAGGAAGTGGCCCTAGAAATAGTGGATGCATTGGTGGTCATCTTCCCGAGATTCTACAGACTCCGGAACAGTTCCTACAGATTGGAGGGTAGCAAATGTAACCCCACTATTTAAAAAGAGAGGTAGAGAGAAAACGGGGAATTATAGAGCAGTCGGCCTGACGTCAGTAGTGGGGAAAATTCTAGAGTCCATTTTAAAAGATTTAATAGCTGAGCACTTGGAAAACAGTGGCAGAATTGGACAGAGTCAGCATGGATTTACGAAAGGGAAATCATGCTTGACAGATCTACTGGAATTTTTCGAGAATGTAACTAGTGGAGTTGATGAGGGGGAACCAGTGAATGTGGTTTATTTGGACTTTCATAAGGCTTTCGACAAAGTCCCACCTAAGAGATTAGCATGTAAAATTAAAGCACATGGGAAGGGGGGTAGTGTATTGAGATGGATAGAAACTGGTTGGCAGGCAGGTAACAAAGAGTAGGAATAAACGGGTCTTTTTCCGAATGGCAGGCAGTCACTAGTGGGGTACCACAGGGATTGGTGCTGGGACCCCAGCTATTCACAATATATATTAATGATTTAGATGAGGGAGCTAAATGTAATATCTCCAGATTTGCAGATGACACAAAGCTGGGTGGGAGGGTGAGCTGTGAGGAGAATGCAAAGATGCTTCAGGATGATTTGGACAAGCTGAGTAAGTGGGCAAATGCATGGCAGTTGCAATATAATGTGGATAAGTGTGAGGTTATCCACTTTGGTAGCAAAAACAGGAAGGCAGGTTATTATCTGAATGGCTATAAACTGAGAGAGGGGAATGTGCAATGAGACCTGAATTGTCCTCGTACACCAGTCATTGAAGGTAAGCATGCAGGTGCAGCAGGCGGTAAAGAAGGCAAATGGTATGTTGGCCTTCATAGTGAGAGGATTTGAGTACAGGAGCAGGGATGTCATGCTGCAATTATACAGGGCCTTGGTGAGACCACACTTGGAATATTGTGTGCAGTTTTGGTCTCCTTATCTGAGGAAGGATGTTCTTGCTATAGAGGGAGTGCAGCGGAGGTTTACCAGACTGATTCCTGGGATGGCGGGACTGACATATGAGGAGAGATGGTTGGCAGGACTGACATATGAGGAGAGATTGAGTCAGTTAGGATTATATTCGCTGGAGTTCAGAAGAATGAGGGGGGATCATTTAGAAACCTATAAAATTCTAACAGGACTAGACAGGGTAGATACAGGAAGGATGTTCCAGATGGTGCGGGAGGCCAGAACCAGGGGTCACAGTCTGAGGATACAAGGTAGACCATTTAGGGCTGAGATGAGGAGAAATTTCTTCACCCTGAGAGTGGTGAGCCTGTGGAATTCGCTACCACAGAAAGTAGTTGAGGCCAAAACATATGCTTTCAAGAAGGAGATAAATATAATTCTTGGGGCGAAAGGGACCAAAGGATATGGGGAGAAAGCGGGAGCAGGCTACTGAGTTGGATGATCAGCCATGATCATAATGAATGGCGGAGGCTCGAAGGGCTGAATGGCCTACTCCTGCTCCTATTTTCTATGTTTCCATGTACCACGGGGTGAGAGAGGAAGGTCTAGGATATACTGGGAGAGGAAGGTATGTCAGGGTGGGGGGCGGGGGGGAGAGGGGAACAAAGGTGTCGGGCGGGTGAAATTGGGAGAAGGGAATGAAAGTGTTGGGCGTGTGAGGTTGAGAGGGGGGAACAAAGGAGTCAGTGGGATGAGGGGGTAACAGGGAGAAGACGGCAACTGGGGACTTAGGTGTGGAGGGGATTGGGCGGAGGGGGGTGGAGGAAGGTGTAAGGGGAGTCAGAGGGGATTGGAGTCCGGGGGAGGCAGGAGTTCGGGAGAGAAGGAATTCCAAAGAGGGAAGGAGTTCAAAGGGAGGAAGTAGACTGGAGGGTGGGATGACAGTTGAACATTGTGGAGTTCATGGCTGCCTCCTGGGAGCAAACTGAAGGTGGACGTGGTAGGAGGGGATGGTGAGAATGACTGACGGCAGAGTGTGGTGGCAGGATGGGAGGGGGAGGGTGCGACAGTATCGGAAGAAGGGACGGCAAGGGTGGTTGATGGGGACTCCGAGGCAGACCCAAGAGGTGGGAAGAAGGAGCTCGGGTGGTTAATGTAGATGGAGGTGGGATTTTTGGGTAGGAAGGGAATGTGCATGTTCACCTGGGCACCCCCAAAAGAAAAGGGCTGTGGGGAGGGGGCAGCAACAGAGACAGGGGAAAACAAATGGGTGACTGGGGGAGGGGAAAGGGCAGGGGACCATAGGAAAACTGTAGCACGACAATGCTTGCTAAATCAAAAGTGAATTGAGCGTCATGGTGGGAGAGAACAGGTGCTGCATGGGAGTGTGATCAGTGGGTGTGCAGAGATGTAGGCAGCTCAGATGGACAACTGGAAGCGAACCCCATCAGGCAGCATTGAAAATGTTCAGGACAGTAAGATGAGTGTGATGGCGGAAGGATCCATGTGCGCGGGAGACTGCTTGCACGAGGCTCCAAAACGCCCTGCCAAATACACATCTCCTTCCAGGATCACTTGTGGGCCGACAATGTGCAGCTGAACTGCTAGTGGAGGGCTGGGGGAGATGCAGTGGGAGGATGCAAAGCCTATCAATGAAGTTGAAAGACACGATTATACATTAATCAGTGAAAGTGAATATATTTTCAGATTGTAAAGTGACAAAATGTGTTCACCCATGCAACCAACAGTGATCTTTCTGAACTTTTGAACGTGTCAGACTTCTAGGTGCTGCCCTGGCATCCACAGGAGGGGTGAAAGTAGCCTGTGCAATGGATAGCCCTGTTTGCTGTGATGACTTTGGCGTGGACACCCGAAGCCTTCGGGGCCCTGGCTTGCTTTTGCTGTCTTCCTGTGCGCCAGCTGCTCCCTCTGTGCTGACAGAGGAGGAGGTTGAAGTTGAGGGAGTCACAGGCAAAGGGGACTCGGAGGGAGAAGACAGCCTCTGAGGGAGGTGGCATAGTGTATTGTTCCTGGTAATCCAGAGAGGCAGGATAATACTCCGGGGACCTGGGTTCAAATCCCACCACAGCAAATGGTGAAATTTGAATTCAATAAAAATCCATAATTAAAAGTCAAATGCTGTCCATGAAACCACTGTCGATTGTTGTAAAACCCACCTGGTTCACTAATGTTCTTTAGGGAAGGAAATCCGCCGTCCTCACCTGGTCTGGCCCACATGTGACACCAGATCCACAGCAATGTGGTTGATCTGAAATGGCCTAGTAAGCCACTCAGTTGTATCAAATCACTATAAAGTCTCAAAGGAATGAAGCCAGAGAAACACCCTGCATTGCCCTAGGCACCAGAAACAAAAACATCAAAGTCAGCCCTGTCGACCCTGCAAGGTCCTCCTTACTAACATCTGGGGTCTAGTGCCAAAATTGAGAGAGCGAGCTGTCTCACAGACTAGTCAAGCAACAGCCTGACATAATCATACTCACGGAATCATATCTTACAGAAAATTTCCTCGACACCACCATCACAATCCCTGGGTATGTCCTGTCCTACAGGCAGGACAGACCCAGCAGAGATGGCAGCACCGTGGTATACAGTCAGGATAGAATTGCACTAGGAGTCCTCAACATCAACTCCAGCCCCAATGAAGTCTCATGGCATCAGGTCAAACATGTGCTGAATACCACATACCACTTGGAGGAAACACTGAGGGTGGCAAGGACACAGAATGTACTCTGGGTTGGTGACTTTAATGTCCATCAAGAGTGGCTCAGTAGCACCACTACAGATTGAGATGGTCGAGTCCAAAAGGACAAGGCTGCTAGACTGGGTCTGCGGTAGATGGCGAGGGAACCAACAAGAGGGAAAAACATACTTGACCTAATCCTCACCAACCTGCCTGCCACAGCTGCATCTGTCCAAGACAGTATCGGTAGAAGTGACCACCGCACAGTCCTTGTGGAGACGAAGTCCCTCCCATCTTCACATTGAGAACATCCTCCATCGTGTTTTATGGCACTACCACCATGCTAAATGGGATAGATTTCGAACAGGTCTAGCGACTCAAGACTGGGCAACCATGAGGTGCTGTGGGCTATCAGCACCAGCAGAACATAACTCAACCACAATCTGTAACCTCATGGTTCAGCATACCCCCCACTCTACCATTACCACTAAACAAGGGGATCAACCCTGCTTCAATGAAGAGTGCAGGAGGGCATGCCAGGAGCAGCAGTAGGCATACCTAAAAATGAGATGTCCACCTGGTGAAGCTACAACACAGGACTACTTACGTGCCAAACATCAAAAACAGCAAGTGATAGACAGAGCTAAGTGATTCCACAACCAACGGATCAGATCTAAGCTCTGCTTAATCCTGCCACATCCAGCTGTGAAAGTCGGCAGACAATTAAACAGCTCATTGGAGGAGCAGGCTCCCTAACAGCACTGTGGGTGTACCTATACCACATGGGCTGCAGTGGTTCAAGAAGGCAGCTCACCATCACCTTTTCGAGAATAATCAGGGGATAGGCAATAAATGTTGGCCTAGCCAGTGAAGCACACATCTCAGGAATGAATAAAACAAAATCCTGAGTGGATGACCCAGGGGGGTCCAGCTGCCACTCCTCTTCGCTAAGGATGTCCAAGGGTCCTGGACTGACTTCTTGGAGGGAAGGAGCACCTGGAGGGACATCGAGGTGCTGTTTCCCTCCCACATTGCCACTGCAGGAACTCACCCATGGCTACCATGATGGAGTGCAGTTCTATGCATATCTCCATGTTCTCCTGGACCAGGGTCTCCATGGCATCTGCCATCCTTCCCATGGAGACCTCCATATGCGCACAATTGGGCTTCACTTCATCAGAGAACAGGTGGACACACTCCTCTGACTCAAGTGCCACTTTGTTGAGGGCTTCCGACAGCTGTGTGTGATGTTCCCATGCCTTCTGCTGAATCTCCAGGAACAGTTGGAAGGCCAAATCCCGTGGACCGTCATCTGACTTGAACCTCACAGATGCCTCTTCCCCAGCAACCCTCCGAGTGCCAGGGAGCTCGGCTGAACCTGCCTCCTCCAGCTGTGGACATGTGTCTGTGTGGTGACCACCAGATTGTGAACTGAGCATGCTTTAGACCTAGGCCCCACCGAGGTGTGTGTCTCTGCTCTGGTGAAGGGTATGGGTAAGCATTGTGATGTGTCTTCCAGGCTGCTTATTTCTAGTTCTTCAACAGAGGAGAATTCCTCTTGGATGAAGGTGAGGACGTGGATGGATCTGAGGGACTGGCTGGCTGAGGGTGTTGGTCATTTGGCAGATCTCCCTGTGAGCCAAAGTAGAAATAATTAGTGCTTGGCAGCAGGGTCAAAAGCAGGATATAGAGCACTCACATATGCATTGAGTGAGGGATGATGTGGGGCAGGATCCTCAGGTAGGTCTTCCATGCTGACCTCACTGTCGCCACAGGCAGGGTTCATGTCCTCACCAGTCAGTGTGATGGCATGCTCCTCAAAGTGAATGAGGGGCCTAATGTGGGCTGCTCCATCCCTGGTCTGGGACCTTTCCTGGCTGTTGTGAGCCAGCTTCTCCTGCATGAAAACAAATGGAGAAAGTGTGAGCAGGACACATGGCAACAGATGGGATGATGATGTGAGCTCCAGAGGATATGAGCTTGATGGAGATATGAGGCTGTGTATGAGAGTTAGTGGTGTCCCCTGAGGTGTGAGATCCCTGTGGATGTGTGATAGGCTTTTGAGAGTTGAGAGTGATGAGAAGGGTGACTTACTCTGGCGGAATGGCTGAGATCACTCATCCTCATGCGGCACTGGGTGGGCTGTCCTCTTTTGCAGGGCATTGGTGCTGACCACTGCTGCCACTGCCTCCCATATTGGATTGGTGACCTTGCTTGCTGGTCTTTGCCCAGAGTGGGGGTAGGGGACATAACGTTGGGCCTCCATGGCATCCAATAGGCGCTTGTGGAATGCGTCATTAAACTGGGGGGCTGCTGTCATCTTACCTTTTGGGGCCATGTTTTATTTGCAGAAGTCCTGGGTTGGAAGCACTGAGACATGTTTGTGCAGCCTCACTTTAAATATGGCGCCCGGCATGATAAGTGGTGAGGTGATGGGCGAATGAGAGCCTGCACGCCATCGAAATGTTTCCCACGCCATGCTTCCCACCCATGCATGATTAATGAGGCGGGATTGGAAGGATACGGCGTGAAAAGCCACCATTGTGGCTGTGGGCTGGGAGGCCCTTTATCCCACCTGCTACCGCACTTAGTGCAAATCTGGGACCATTCTGTGGTTTGTCTTTTCATGTGATACCAAGGATGCATCGTATGCACCAGAGATGGAAATTATTGAGCCTCTTTTGTTGTGCATACAAGACTGGTAGGTAAATGTCTCGGTCCTGTGGGGTCAGTTTGTTGATGCTGGAATGTGAAATATGATATGTTTGAATTCTCCTATTGAATCACAAGCTTAATAAAGATCCATGTACACGGGCTGGAATCATGTAGTGTGATGTATATAGAGGGAACATAGTGGATCATGAAGAGTAATGATTTATTAAAAAAGACTTGATTCTTTATTGTTACAACTGACCCCTACATACTCAGGTGTTTAAAGTAACAAAATGTATTAGAAGAGAAAAACAGTCCAACATTCGCCATGCACATAAACAATCTGGATTTGAAATACCCAATTCTGGAAGTGCAGTAAATATATAGGAGGACTACAACAAAATACAGGAAGACATAATTAATTTACATGAAGGGGTTTTAATTGTAAATGGACTTCAATATAAATAAATGTGAAGTAACGCATTTGGTAAAAAGAATCAAGTGGCAATGTAATCCTTGGAAAATAAGTGTCCAAATGGGATACAGGAACAGAGATCTGGGATACGGATATACAAATTAGGTTAATAAGGCCATAAAATAAGGCCGTAAACAAAGCACTGGGGTTCATTTCTTGAGGGATAGAATTGAAAACAGAATGTTAAACTTGTATAGGACTCTGGTTTAATCTCACTTAGAGATATAGAGGCACTGGAGCAGGCGCAAAGATTACTCACTAGGATGATACCATAGCTGAGAAGTTACATCCATAGGAATGATTAAGCAGGCTGGAGCTCTTTTCTCTAGAAAACATAAGATTTAGGGTTGACCTGAGAGAGGTCTTCAAAATTATAAAATGGTTTGATAGGGTAGATGTAGGGAAGATGTTTCCATTTGCAGGTGAGACCAGAAATTAGGTGTAATAATATAAGACAGTAATCAATAAATTCAATGATGAATTCAGGTGAAACATCTTATCCTAGAGAGTGGTTAGAATGTGGAGTTTTTTTTAATCGCAGGGAGTAGTTGAGGCGATAGATACATTCAAGGGAAAACTAGATAAGCACACGAGGAATAAAGGAATAAGTTGACGAACTTAGATGGGAGGATATAGGAAGAGGCTCATGTGTAGCATAAGCACCGGCATGGGCCAGTTGAGCCAAATGGCCTGTATCTGTGCTGTAGATATATTGTAATTTTAGGGCTTTATCATAGCTTTGTTGGTGGAATGAAGCGCTCTGCTCTGGGCAAGTGAACTAATGAAGGAATTCATATTTATTAAGTTGAAGGTGCTGTGGTGTGCTTGTTTGTGCCTGATTTTCTTGCATTTCGAGATATAAGGCATGGGATCAGAATTTTTTACCCTAAGATGTAACCTAATAATTAAGGAATCATTTTTATGCATCCTCCCACAAACTGGTGCAAGTAAAATGGATGGCTATTAAGTTTAATGAATCTAGACCCAATTATTTGTTTGGAAGTGCCCAATTTATGCTAAAATAAAATACATTCCCAGTCAGAAAGTCATTTTTATATCAACAAAGACCACGTGGATAAGTTACCAAAGGACTTATGTGCTATAATCAAAGAAGGGACTCAATGCCTTTGAGAAGGAAAGGGAAAAAAATGTATTGAAAAAGATACACCCATGTGTTTACCATTGTAGGGTGTCAGATGTCAGATGGCCCATGTCACTAGTCACTGGTATGAAAGGAAGGCTATGTTTACATGCAGTTTTCACATTCTCAGGCATTCCTAATTGTTCCAAGAGCAAATAAATTATTTCCAAAATATTTTCATTGTTTTGGAGGCAAATACCATAATCAATTTTTACATAGCAATGTTCCACAGAAAGGAAATGAGTCAAAAAAGACATTCTTTTCTTGGGACTGTTGTTTGAGGGATGAATGCCAGTCAACACAACAGAAGAACTTCCTATTATATTTCAAGTGGTTCCAGTAGATCATGTGTACATTCCAAAACAAGTAGGCTGAATTTCTGTTTAATTCCTCATCTGAAAAGCGGTGAAATATCTCTGATATTACCATGCCCTCAGTACTGAATTGAAGTGTTAGCCCAGGTTACAAGCTCAAATTCATATTGAGGTTTGAATTCGCAACCTTCTGACTTAAGGCAAGAGAGAGCTACGACTGAACTAAGCTAATATAGAATGACAGAGGTCCTACAAAGAGGTTCACTTGCATGGAGCATCTGAAGATAGCTGGAGCAGTAAATCTTAGTACAGATAGGTATTGTTGTGTTGAAAGCATGGAAAGAATTTTCAAAACAAAGCAATGAGCCAGCATCTCCTTGAAACAGTTTAGTGTAACAGCTTCTCCAGTCTAGAACTAGGGCTGTTATGAAGGACAGGTCCTTCTAGTGACAGTTATAATTTTCTTACAGCAGTGGAAGGCCATAGGCATTTAAGGGTGGACATATGTAGGTAAATATTAAGGTGTCTGCTGCTTATCTGTGGAAGCTGATGGAGTGATCTGGCGAAATTGGACTGGTTACAGCTACTTGAAGGGAAATCAGTGACAGACCACTGGGTGGCATTCATAAACGAGATTCTACAAGGCACAGTGTAGAGTTGTCCCCACAAAGAAAAAGGGAGGTGCTGCTAAATCTAGAGCCCCAGGTTATCTAGAAACATACAGGGTAAGATAAAGCAGAAAAAGAAAGCTTATGACAGTCACAAAATGCTTAATACTGTAGAAAGCCTAGAGGGGTATAGAAAGTACAAGGGTTAAGTAAAAAAGGTAATTAGGAAAGCAAAGAGAGGGTATGAAAAATATTGGCAGGTAAAATCAAAGAAAACCCAAAGATGTTTTATCAAAACATTAAGAGCAAGAGAATAACTAAGGGAAGGATAAGGTCTATCAGTGATGTACATGGTAACTTGTGCGCTGATGCTGAAGATGTGGGCAGGGTTCTCAATGAGTACTTTATTTCTGTCTTCATTAAGGAGAGGGATGATGCAGATATTCTAGTTAAAGAGGAGTGTGAAATATTAGATACAAAAGCATAGTGAGAGAGGAAGTACTGGAGGGAAAGACATCCTTGAAGGTGGATAAATCACTAGGGCCAAATAGATTGTATCTCAGGTTGTTAAAGAAAGCCAGGGAGGAAATAGCTCTGTGGATCATTTTCCAATCTTCATTAGACCAAGGTACCAGAGGACTGGAGGTCTGCAAGCATTGTACCGTTATTTAAAATGGGTGTGAGGGATAGACCAAATAATTATAGGCCAGTCAGTCTGACTTCAGTGGTGGGCAATGTAAACTGTCACTTAGAAAGGAATGGATTCATCAGGGACAGTCAGCATGGTTTTGTTGGGGGAAGGTCATGTTTTACCAATTTAATCAATTTTTTTAAGGAAATAACAAGGAGGATTGATGAGGGTTGTGCAGTGGATGTTGTCTACATTGATTTTAGTAAGGCATTTGACAAGATCCCACATGACAGACTGGTTAGAAAAGTAAAAGCCCATGGGGTGCAGGGGAAAATGGCAGGTTGGATCCAAAATTGGCTCAGGGACAGGAAACAATGGGTAATGGTTGATGGATGTTTTTGCAAATGGGAAACAGTTTTCAGGAGCTTTCCACAGGGCTCAGTGTTGGGTCCCTTGATGTTTGTTGTATATATTAATTATTTGGACTAAGTGAGTGGCATGATTGGGAAATTTGCAGATGACACAAAAATTGGCCATGTAGTTGATAGTGAAAAGGATAGCTGTTGTCTCCAGAATGATATCAATGGTTTGGTTGGGTGGGCGGAAATTTGGCAGATAGAATTCAGTCCAGAGAAGTGTGAGGTTATGCATTTAGGGAGAGCAAACAAAGCAAGGGAAGACACAATAAATGGGAGGATATTGGGAGGGGTGAGGAAGTGAGGGACCTTGGACTGCATGTTCACAGGTCCCTGAAGGCAGGACAGATGGATAAGGTGGTAAAGAAAGCATACGAATGCTTTCCTTTATTCAACGAGGTATAGAACGCAAAAACAGGGACGTAATGATGGAACTGTATAAAACATTAGTTGGACCACAGCTGGAATTTTGTGTACAGTTCTGGTCGCCACATTACGGGAAGGATATAATTGCTCAGGAGAGATTACAGAGCAGATTTACAAGAATGGTGCCTGGGCTTGAAAATTGCAGCTATGAGGAAAGATTGGATAGGCCAAGGTTGTTTTCCTTGGAACTGAGGAGGTTGAGGGGGTGACCTGATTGAGGTGTACAAGATTATGAGGGACCTAGATAGACAGGGATTCCCTGTTTCCCCTAGTGGGTAGCTTAATGACCAGAGGGCACAGAATATAGGTGATTGGTAGAGGATTAGAGGGGAAATGAGAAATAACTTATTCACCCAGAGGGTGTGGGTGTTTGGAATTCACTGCCTGGTTTGATGATGGAGGCAGAAATTCTCAACTCATTTGAAAGGTACCTGGATCTGCACCTAAAGTGCTGTAACCTGCAAGGCTACGGACCGGGTGCTGGAGGGTGGGATTAGAATGGGCAGCAATTTTTAAATTTTCTTCTTTTCTCGGCCAGCACAGACATGATGGGCTGAATGGCCTCTGAGGTTGTCTGGACTCTGCGAAAATTCAGCCTTAGTCTCATTATATTATTGCTGAAGAAAAGCATGGGTTGCACAGATTATGATTAAGATATGCTTTGCCATTCATTTGAATGCTTAATCTATAAGAAGAAGCACAAAAGGCTACTTTATCCTTGATCGTCCAACCAGGTTAACCTGATACCTGTTTGTCACCATCAGCCTTTAAAAATTATTATTCCTCGTTGTGAAAGGAAGTACCTTTGGTTTGTTATTGACAAGATACTCCCAGCAAAAAGTATTTCCATTCAATTCAACACCTGTGATTCTTAGTGGATGGTTGCATTCCCAGGAAAAATGTCATTTCGATGGTGGGCAGGTTCTCATTTGCCCACCACACTATCACCTCGCCACTTCATCATGCTGGGCACCATATTTAAAGTGCAGCCTCGCACACCTCTCAGTGCTTCATGACCAAGACTGCTGCAGAGAAGAAATGATTCCGAAAGGCAAGAAGACTGCAGCCCCCCAGTTTAATGACGTGTCCCTCGAGCACCTTTTGGATCCAGTGGAGGCATGCCTTGATGTCCTCTAACCATGCTTTGGTCGAAGGCCAGCAAGCAAGGTCACCAATCCAGCATGGGACGCAGTGACAGAGGTGGTCAGTGCTAATGCCCTGCAAAACAGGACAGCATCCCAGTGCTGCAACAGGATGAATGGTGTCATACGTTCTTCCAGGGTTAGTCACTCTTCTCATCACTCTCAACTCCCCCACTCTCAGACCCATCACACATCCACAGGGATCTCACACCTCAAGGGGCAATACCACCCACCCTCATACACACCCTCACATCTTCCTTGGGCTCACATTCTCTCGAGCTTGTGTCCTCATCCCGTCAATGGCTCCGCTCACCACACAAACATTCAATGCAGTGTCATGTGTCCTGCTCACACTCTCTCCAGCTGTTTTCATGCAGGCAAAGTTGGCTCACAACAGCAGGGAGAGGCCCCTGATCGGAGAAAGTAGCCCACATTAGGCCCCTCACTCACTTTGAGGAGTATGCCATTGTGCTCACTGGTTGGGGGGGGGGGGGGGTGGGGGGAGAGACCATGCCTGCAGTGACAGTGAGGTCAGTGGCGAATACCCACATGAGGTACCTGCACCAAATCATCCCTCCCAATGCACATGAGTGCTCTTCCTCCTGCTTTTGGCTCTGCTGACATGCGCTAATTCTCCCTACTTTGGTTCACAGGGAGATCTGTCAAGCGACCAACACCCTCAGCCAGCCATTCCCTCAGCTCCATCCATGTCGCACCTCCAGCCAAGGGAACTCTTCATCCATTGAAAATCTGAAATAAGCAGCCTGGAAGAGACGTCATAGCACTTACCCACACCCTGCACCAGTGCAGAGCCGCAGACTTCATTAGGGCCTAGATTTAGAGCAGGCTCAGGTTCATAATCTGGTGGTCACCTCATGGACACATGTCCGCAGCAGGAGGAGGCATGTTCACCCAAGCCTCCTGGCATTTGGAGGACTGCTGGGGAAGAGGTATCTGTCAGGTCTAAGTCAGATGATGAGCCTCTGGATTCGGCCTTCTAACTCATTCTGGAGAGTCAGCAGAAGTTCGGGGAACATCATGCAGAGCTGTTGGAAGCCCTCAACAGAGTGGCACATGGGTTGGAGGAGTGCATCCACCTGTCCGCTGATGAAGTGGTGCCCACCCTTAATCCTTTCCCTCTCCAGACTCCTTCCTCCTCCTGGATTCCTTCCTCCCCCGGACTCCTTCCTCCCCATGGACTCCTTCCCCTGTCCGTACTCCTTCTGCCCTCTGGAGTCCTTCCCTTACACCCTCCTACTTACACCTACCTCCCCAGTTGTCATCTTCTTCCCCGTTACCCCCTCCTCCCGGTACTCCCTCCCCGCTCCCCCACCCACCCCCGCCCCCCGCCTCCCAACCTCACCATTCCCCCAACATACCTTCCTCTGCCAGTCGAACATAGGCCTTCCCCTCCCAACCCCCTGGTACATTTTCCTCTCTCACACACAGCTGGACCTTCCTCTCCACCCGCACAACGATCATCCATTGTGAGCAGACCCTCAACGGTGCCTTTCCACCTTCGTGATGGAGCCATGTTCATGAGAATCCACCCAGCATGCGAGGGACATTCCTCCAGGGTCCCATTGCTGACCACCTCCAGCATCATCTGCTCCTCGGATGTCCACGATGTGGGCAAGGCCCTGACATTAAGTCTCAACTGCTGCACATCATATTTGTCAAGACATGTTCTGTACTGGCATGTTTTCCTGATGACATGCTTGGATGATCCAGTGAGGGAGGTTGATTCCAGTGAGCTAGGTTTATAATGATATGCAGATGTATTACAATGAGTTTCCCGATGTCCGGGGGCAGGAAATGTGGCCTGCCATTGATGGGCAGAGCGAATGATTGCAAACTGGTTTCATGACTTTGTGAAACTTATCTTTGGCGTTCTCGCCATATTGTCCGCTGGTGCTGCCAAACATGTCTGACGCTAGTGGGCATGGGAAATTCTACCCAGGGTCTTAATTTGCAATGCCAGTTTAGCCCATGTTAAGTACAAACTGCCACCTTGGTAAATGAGCCAAGGTGCTCAAAACGGGTGCCTGAAGGTTTGTTGTAAGCTGATTGCATATAAAATATCTGCTATCGCTCAATAAAGAGGCTGCACTACATTTTGGTGGGTCGCACTTCAATTAATGCCCTCTCCTAACAGCAACCATGGGAGCTATCATGGCATGGATGTTGATTTTGAGCACCATTAAAAGAATACTCAACATTTATATGGATGCTCATCATTTCATGTTCATTCCTGTTGAAGCTGTGAAGAGGACCTCTGAAACACATTAGGAAATTTCCTGCAGAACTTTCCCAAAACCCCACAACACTCTACCAACATTTAGTCTGGAAATTTTCTCGGGGTTTCATTTGAAAAGAGTAGGTGCAATGCTATTCTAACTTACTGGAGTCCCCAGGAGAAAAGGAATGCTTGATCGATAGCATCTTGCTAGGAAACCAGCCTTGGTCTCAACGAGGAATGGGAGGAGCATTTGAGGTTAAACGGAAAAGTACCACTTCTGCAGGAAAGATAGACAGGAGGATGAGGTGGACTCTGACTCCTGCAGGTTAAGAACATCTGTCCTCTCTGGGTCTCCTCTACCAGGATCCCCAGTGCCCTATCCAAGGATCTGTAGGCTTCTCCCTTAGTCTCTGAGCCATTCTGCAAAATGTTAAAATGCCAACCAGTACACTACACTCCTGTAGTAGAAATGAGTGCGAGGAATCCATATATACTGCCCCATGAGAATTGCATCTAACCAGCATTTGCATGCTGAAACCACTTGTTTTTGGTTTGGCACCTCTTGGCATGTTCAAATTATGATAGTCAGCAATTAGAACCTAAGTTGTGTGCTAAATCCAGACTTCCAAACAGGCAAGCCTGAATAGCATTAAAGCAAAATACTGTGGATGCTGGAAACCTGAAATAAAAACAAAAATAGCTGGAAAAACTCAAGTTCTGATGAAGACACATATGGACTTGAAAAATTAACTGTATTTCTCTCCACAGATGCTCTCAAGCCTGAATAGCACTTCAGCCATTTAGTACTTGTTTTCACCCTTTGACCAAAGTTAAAGTTTCGCACAAGTCAAACAAAAACTTGGAGAGCAAAGAAGTAAGTTATTCATATACCAAGACCATAAGTATAACTTCAATATGTTCTGGGGAATATTGCATTATCTTACCTGCCTTCTGCTCTAATTTTTTTGAAACACTAATCTGACCGTGAATCAGCAACATATGGGAGAATTTTACATTCCTCCACTGGCAGGGTTGTAGACAGAGAGTGGCTGTAAAATTCCTTGAATGGCCTTCCCACCAGGTTTCCGCCCGTCCACTTGTTGCTGCATTAAACGGCTGTGGGCAGGCAGTATCGGGAATGATATGTTCTCTGCCAATTTCTCGGATGACAGAATGGGAAACCCCAACACCTAGAAATTCTGGCCAGGATTTCTATTGCACCTTTTGTATCTGCAAGACAGTTCTTCCTGACTTGCTTCCAGACAGCTTTTTACAAAGGCTGCAAACATTTAAATTCATATTCTGCTTTCATAAAAGCTCACAGAACTTGTGA
Source organism: Carcharodon carcharias (assembly GCF_017639515.1). Taxonomy (NCBI): domain Eukaryota; kingdom Metazoa; phylum Chordata; class Chondrichthyes; order Lamniformes; family Lamnidae; genus Carcharodon; species Carcharodon carcharias. The sequence goes on along the minus strand of NC_054476.1, from coordinate 85,202,374 downwards.
CTTCACATATGCCCATTTTAAGTGACTGCATTTCATTAATTTTCAGCTGCAGCCTTTTTTAAGATTCTCCTCCCTTTGGGTGAGTTCCCTGCGTAAAGTTAGATCTTTGTAGAAAACTTAGAATTTTCATTCAAATGAACTGACATTGTAAAGGTAGCAAGGTCAACTCTAGTAGTGCTGTAAAAAGAGACATGCTGCCGGAGCTTTTTGTCTTGCACTCATCAGGACAGATACACTAGAATAACAATTGTAAAGAGAACATGTAGTAAATCTCTCTGACCATGTACTCTCTGAAAGCGAGGAGTTTGTTCTTGCACGTTTTAAATGTTGGTGTGCCTTCGTCCCACAACAAGTGGGAAGAGGTATTTGCTGAGTTCGAACTCTTCTACTCCTAGCTATCCTACCACAAACCAGCGTAAACTGAAGACGCTGAATCCTTGTAAGGGTGCTTAGCTGATCGAGCGCATGTGTATTGCGGGGTTCCAAACGACTTGGCTGATTTTCATATGCAACGTGAATATTTGGTAGCATTGTGAGCTCTCAAGGCCAACCCAGACATACATATCTGTAGACCTGACAAAGGGACTGGAAAAGTCATCCTAAAACAAGTGTGACTATATCAACAAAATGCACGTCATTCTTCATGGCGAGTCCAAATTCATATCCACTGGACCTGCCATTAAGCATAACTGGACAGCTCTGTTCGAAAGCAAGCTACAAAATTACTTGTTGGACTCGTGTAAGAGTATGAGTTGCCAGGTGGTTTTTATGGGAAGATTCGTCCTCACGGCTCACTGCATCCACATATGTATGGGCTGCCAAAGGCACACAAAAGTGATGTCCCTTTATACCCTATCTTATCTATGACTGTTGCTCCACAACATGAATTGGCCAAATGGTTGGGAAAGTTACTACAACCACTTTTCAACCAACTTTCCACAAACATGGTGAAGGATTCCTTCACCTTTGCAAAAACCATACAGGACTTGCACATTGATAGCAATGCTGTGTCCATGTACACGATAAACATTGCTAGTCTATTCACCAATGTACTGCTCGAGGAAGCCATAGACATTTGCACCTCGTCACTATATCATGGCAATCTAGATGCACTGCCAGTGTCTGAACCTGCACTCATCGAACTTATGAACTCAACACTCGTGCAGTTGAGTTCAGTTTTAACGACACCATGTATGCCCAAATAGATGATGTTGCCATGGGATCCTCTCTATGCCCAGCTCTCGCAAACATCTCTGTAGGTTACCACGACAAATACATGTTCAATGGAATGAAACCTAACCTCCAACCCTTGCATATTTCTGATACATAGATGATACATTTGCCAAATTTGAATTCGTAGCTGCATGTAAGAATTTCCTTACAAACTTGCATGGGCTCCATCCTGCGCTTAAATTCACCTTTGAAATAGGGCAGTCAAATGAGCTTCCTCTCCTTGATGTGCTCATTGAGAAATCTGCCAATGGGTTCTCTACTACTCTCTTCACAAGCCAACCTTCACTGGTAAGTTTAGACATTGGGATTCCTACAGTTCTACATGCCTTAAGATTGGCCTTATCAACAAACTCATAAATAGGGCCCAAGCCATTTGCTCATAGCACAAGCTTGATGCTGAAATAGGGCGCATGAAAGTCATCCTCTGAGATAATGGTTACCCTGATCAGATCATTGCTCACTGTATATTGTGCAAACTCATGAATGGGCCTAAGGTCACCATATCGATCTTGAAAAGTGCCTAGTCTACATCAGATTACTCTGGAAGGGTAAGGTGTCTCAAAAATTTAAGCAACAGGTGAAGCTAGCCACCTCACGCTGCTACTATGCAGCCGCAACACGAGGAATATTCTCCACTAATGGGATACTGTCGACAAGCCAAAAAGACCTTCTGCCTATCACACGAATTTCAGTGCAGTATGATGCTAGGTATGTAGGCCATACGTCTCAATAACTGGTAGATCGTGTCAAACAGCATGACCCGTCGACTGGTCACAATTGGCAAAATACTGACCATACCCAACTAGCCCGTGTTTCCAAAACTCAAAACACAATATCCAAAATAAGATGTGATTCTAGATTGGACAACACTTACTGAACAATCCTGATTGTACTAAGAATTACACTGACAACCAATTTAGGGTTATCAGTTGGACTGCAGTGTGGCTCATTTACACTTGCTAGAAGCTAAATATATTCACATACAGGGCCCTATCCTTTGCAGGCAGGAGGAGCATGTCCACGCATTGCACCTTTATCAACTAAACAAAAGCTTGGGGGACAGCCATTTCCTGGTTCATTCCCCATGACAATGCCTTGATCAATCAAGGCTAACCTGCCTGGTTTGAATTTAGACACAAGCTTGGCAGTTGACTGTTCCCTGAAGCATTCTTCATGGCAATGCCTCTACCAATCAGAATCCACTTGCCAACCAATCAGCACTCTCTTCTCATGCAGTATAAATTATTGTTCCTTTTACAATTACTAATTTTGCATAGCTGTCCTGATGAGTGCAAGGCGAAAAGCTTTGACAGTATATCTCTTTTATGTGGAAGTTACACCGGTTCCTGAGACCCTACAGAAAATCTCTAACGAGTATACTGAAAATTTTACACATACCACAGTTATACAATTTATTAACCTTAGCAACATCTTTGTTGGAAAGCCCTCGCATACGTCCAATTTCAACATTTGGATCTGGTATTGGTACAATAGTAGGAAGCCCATTTCTGGAAAAAACTGTCCTAGAAAAAGAATAATAAAGTTATTTACATATCATCATTAATGCTTTTGCTTTGATCTTCAGTGAATGAATTGTGAATTTTTGGGTGAATTAGTGGGCAAAGGCGGTTTAATGTGGGCAGCTGTGAGGTCATGCACTTTGGACTCAAGAAAGATAAGTCAGAGTATTTTACAAATTATAAGAAACTAGTGAGTGTAGTGGAGCAAAAAGATTTAAGAATACAAGTACATAAATCATTCAAAGCCTGTGGACAAAAACAAAAAACAATCAAAAAGGCTAATGAAATGTTGACCTTTATGTCAAGGGACCAGAATAAAAAGAGGCGGAGGTTATGTTTCAAGTTCTATAGGCCTATGGTGAGGCCACACCTGGAGTAATGCATTCAGTTTTGAGCATGCAACTCAAAAAAGGTTATAGGAGGGGTGCAGCACAGATTCACCAGAATGGCTTATGGCTAAACAGGCTAAATGACCAGATTGAGGGGTGATCTGGCCATGATGTTTCAAATGTTAAAGTGATTTGATAAGGTAAAGATGGAGAAACTACTGCTGGCAGATGAATCAAAATCAGGTGACACAATCTTAAAATTTGAGTTAGGCCTTTTAGCATAGGAACATATGAACATATAAATTAGAAGCAGGAGTAGGCCATTCGATCTTCAAGCCTGCTCTGCCATTCAGTAAGGTCATGGCAGATCCGATTGTGGCCTCAACTCTACATACCCACCTACTCCCAATATCCTTTCACTCCCTCGTTAGTCAAGGATCTATCTATCTCTGCCTTAAAAATATCCAATGACCCTGTTTCTGCTGCTCTCCGGGGAAGAAAGTTCCAGAGACCCACAACCCTCTGAGAGAAAAGGTTTCTCCTCATCCCCATCATAAATGGGAAACCCCTCCTTTTTAAACTGTGTCATCTAGTTCTAATTTCTCCCACATGGGGAAATATCCTTTCAGCATCCACCCTGTCAAGTCCCCTCAGGGTCTTATATGTTTCAATAAGATGTATGTTTCAAGAACAACAGCTTGTATTTATGCATCACCTTTAACGTAGGTGATATATAAATGCATCCCAAGGTGCTTCACAGGAGTGTTATCAGACAAACTTTGGTATCAAGCCGCATAAGGAGACATTAGGAGGTGACCAAAAAACTTAATCAAATCGGTAGGTTTTAAGGGGTGTTTTAAAGGAGGAGAAAGAGATAGAGGTGTGAAGAGGATCAGGGAGAAAATTTCTAAGCTTAGGGCTTAGGGAGCTGAAGGTACTGGCGTGAATGGTGGATCAATTAAAATCGGGGATGTGCAAAGGCCAAAATTAGAAGAGTACAGAGATCTTGGCCAGAATTTTACATCCCACGGGTGATCGTGGGCCCGAGTCTGCGAGCACCCCGATGTCATCACGCACTCGGGCGATATTTTGCATGTGTGCGCCCACCAACAATTAAGTGGGCAATTAAGCCTATTAATGATGCAACCATAAGCAATTTTCCGTGGCCCAACACTTACGGTTGGCAGATGTGCCACTCTCCCAGGTGGCATTCGCATTTTTACTCAAACCTCGATCCAGGGCGGGGTGAAATCTCCACGGGGAAATAAAATAAAAAGATATCTGGGTACTTTTTTCATAAGGTATGCGCTCAGGTGCTTGGTTGTGCTGCATGGACTTATTTTGCAGCATTTCTGTTGTGTCCTTCAGTCTGTGGAGGTCTGCAGTACCCTGGGGCAGCTGTCTGTCTTCAGGGAGCTCTCTTGAAGCACTCAACCGGTACGGCGACGTCAGTGATGTCAGCGCCCGCCCTCTTCCCGCCACCACCCCAGCAGCGCTGAACATTTCAGAGTGCGTTTCAAACTAGCAGGCCGTTAATTGACTAGCCAGCGTGAAATCGCAGTTGGGTGCCTATTTCCTGTCTGCTCCTGCGCCCGCTGATCTCGCACGCCCAATGTCCGAAAAGTTCAGGCCCTTGTGTGTCTGAGGGTTGCAGGCTTGGAGGGGTTTCAGAGAAAGGGAGGATAAGGCCTTGGAGGGAAATAAAAATAAGGAAGAGCTTTTAACATTGAGGCATTGTCTGACCAGGAGTCAAAGTAGATTGGTAAGCATACGTTAGTGGGCATCCCTCTACATCAAGACTGTAACTGACCGAGTGTGGCATCAAGGAGACAAAGCAAAATTGAAGTAAATGGGAATCAGGGGGAGAATTCCCCACTGGTTGGAGTCATACCTAGCACAAAGGAAGATGGCTGTTGGAGGTCAATCATCTCTGTTCCAGAACAGCACTACAGGAGTTCCTCAGATTAGTGTCCTAGGCCCAATCATCTTCAGCTGCTTCATCAATTACCTTCTATCATAAGGAGATGTTCACTGATGATTGCACAACATTCAGCACCATTTGCGACTCTTCAGATTCTGAATCAGTCCGTGTCCATATGCAACAAGACCTGGACAATATACAGGCTTTGGTTGATAAGTGGCAAGTAACATTCACATCACACAAGTGCCAGGCTATGACCATCTCCAACAAGTGAGAATCTAACCATCTCCCCTCGATATTCAATGGCATCGTCATCATTGAATCCCCCATGATCAACATCATGGGGGTTACCATTGACCAGAAACTGGAATAGACCAGCCATATAAAAACTGTGGCTATCAGAACAGGTCTGAGGCTGGGAATTCTGCAGGGAGTAACTCACCTCTTGACTCCCCAGTGTCGACCAACTACAAGGCACTAGACAGGAGTATTATAGAATACTCTCCACTTGCCTGGTTGCATGAAGATCAAACAATATTCAAAGAAGTTCAACACCATCCAAGACAAAGCAGCCTGCTTGACTGGCACCCCATCTACTACCTTAAACATTCACTTCCTCCACCACCAGCACACAGTAGCAGCAGTGTGCACCATGTGCAAGATGCACTGAGGCAACTCACCAAAGCTCCAAAGACAGCACCTTCCAAACTCAGGACCTCAACACCAAGAAGGACAAGGACAGCAGATGCAAGTTCCCATCCAAGTCACACATCATCCTGACTTGATATTGCCATTCTTTCAATGTCACTGGGTCAAAATCCTGGAACTCCTTTCCTAACAGCATTGTGGGTAATCCTATGACACATGGGGCCATAACTTGCGAGCACCCCAGCGTCGGATTGGGGTATACCTCAAAGATGCGCTGGGGAATCCCTCTCGGAACTTCACAGGTAAGCATTTGCATGGGAATTGCCCAGAAGTACGTACTTCCTCTAGGCAATTGCACTGTGCTGGGAACCACCCAAAAATGCAATGTAAAATGCAAACTTCAGATGGTTCAGAGGGTTACATCAAGTTACCCAGAAAAAGTTAGAAGAATTAAAACCTCTTCTAACTTCTGGGTAACAATCATAAAGGCCCAGATCGATTCACAGTTGGACTCACCCAAACCCCCAACCTCCCAGGGGACTCCCCCTTCCCTGACTAACACCCGCTCCCCACCCCACCATGGTATTCCCCACACCCTCTCTCAACTAGGCATGGGATTCCCCCACCTGCACGGTACTCCTCACCCAACCCCCCCTCCCCCCACCCCCGTTCACCTCCCCACCCCACAAGCCCAACTCTCAACCCCTGACTGGACACCCACCCCACCCCAATGTCCTATACCCCTAGCCCCTGAAATTCCAAGTCCCCAACTCCTCCCGATGTCCGAGTCCCCCTGCCTCCCAATCCCCTCGCACGTCCGACCCCCCCGCTCCCCAAAATTCCAACCCCTCACCACCCCAGTGGTCTGGAACCACCCCCCCACCCCACCTCCCCAAATGTCCAACTCCCCCAACCCCCTTCTGAATGTCCGAACCCCCCACCCTCGTTCCGATGTCCAAAACCCTCCCCAATCCTCACCCAAACCTCCGAACACCCCCACCCCCCAAATCCTATGTAATTACCTTCTCCCTGGCTTGTCAATTTCATTGGGACCTTTAAACCTATCTGCTTTACGGCAGCTAGTGCTGTAAAAAAAGGGGGCGGGTCCTCCTTCAATTTGACAGTGCTCAACTGCGATGCTGGACTTCAGAGATAGCTGTGCTGCCTGTTTCTGAGTCTTAAGGTCAGGCAAGACAGGCATGGAACAAATTTGGCATAGATAAGTGGGCACAGAGTGGCAATCTGACGCTGATTGCCACTCCGAAGAAGTTACAGCCAATGGACTGCAGCAGTTCAGGAAGACAGATCACCACCACCTTCTCAAGGGTAATTACAGCTGGGGAATAAATGCTGGCCTGGCCAATGGCGCTCACATCCCCTGAATGAATAAAAACAATACAGGTGATTGGTAAACAAGACTTTGTGCGAGTTAGGATATGCTCAGCTAGAATTTTGAAAGAATTCAATTTTACAAAGGTTGCAAGTTGGGAAGTCAGCCAGGAATTAGATGGTCTTATTGATGAAGAGAATATGTGCTTTGAAGCTTAGCTCTAGATCAAATATGTTGCAAAGGTTGAGAACAGTTTGTTTCAGCCTCACACATTGGCCAGGGAGGGGGATGGAATTGGTGGCACGAACCAAAAACAGCAGCCTCCTATGCTCCCTATCACCACCCTATCGTTATTATGAATTGTAACGAATTCCACTCCTTCAATGTGCAGATTGTATTTGACCACTTGTAGCAAATCTTGCAGATTTATGCGTGGTATGCTGGCAGCAGTCATGACCTTTTCCTCCTATGCCAGACCACAGTCCTGCCTTTGTTCCAAACAGACCAGCAAGTTATAGGCTGGCTACTTGGCACCCATAGCTTTCCGCTTGGGATATGACTCATGAAACCTATATGGTAGCTGGGCAAAATTGTTGAGGGATCGGTCCTTACCACGACATGGGCAACATGAAGTGCAGCAACATGGGGAGGTGGAGCAAGAAGGGAAGGAAGAGCAGGTGAGGCCTCAACTTGCAGGGCCCCTAGCTGCCAGAGCTTTCAGAGAGAAGATCATCAAAGAGCATTTTACCCTTATCAACCCTCCCATTCCCAGTACACTAACAGTCCAACAATTCTTATCACCACAATCCATAGCCATCTGATTGTCTTCCTTCAGACCAGCTGTCATGATCCCAACTGATGTTACTACTGGGCAAGCCAAATCCCTTTTTTGTTTAGATATGTGGAGATTAGCTTCTGAACAGAGTCACAAGAGTCAACTGATGAACTTTTAACAAAGAAATAAAACATTTATTAAACAAAAAAAATTAACTATATTTAATACTTCTTTACCCACAACTATACCTTTACAGATATACACAGATTCGTAAGGATAACACAAGTTACAAAAGCTATCTTATACTCTAATGTTCATAGTGAGTATGCATAACCCTAGGCAATCTGTGGTCAGACACACCATACTCTGAAACCAAGTGACAGATATCACCCAAAACAGAAGCTATGGATCTCTCCTCAACTCCCCGAGATGCTTGTCACACTGTAAGCCAACCAGTCTCACTGAACTGCATCTTTCACACAAGGGTTTCCAATCTCCACTCTCCAAGAACTCACTTTGGAATCTTCTTCCAAACCGACGCAAGGGTTCACCTCCAGGTTTCTAAATCTCCTTCCGAAGTTCCTCTCCCCTGGGTCACCACATGCATTTATGCTTTCTTCCACACATTCTCTTTCACTGACTCAAGTGTCAACTGTATACCACTGCTTCACATGCCCACAGCAAAGAGTTACAGACCTTCAGCTGTCTCCTTGGACCTTCTGGCTTCTCGCACACCTATATCGCTTTAAATCTGCTTCCTGCAGCTTTCTCCCTTTAAGTTTGAAGCTGGAGCCTTCCTCTCTGCTTCTTACTGTCACTTCCACAGAACAGGACCTTTTCCGGACTCAGGTTCTTTCTTTGACTGGTAGGTCTTCTTGGGACCCTCCTTTCTGCTTATTCTTTGGCCTTGAGATATTTCAGTTGGGAAAATCTACTCTCTGCAGTTTCCTCTCCCAGTAAACTGCTTCAACTTCAGTTTGGGGCTGTTTGTCTCTGGCAGCTGCTTCAAACTGTTTTCAACTGAACTCAGACTACTGCTTTTTCTCTCTGTTTGCGTGTATGTGTATGTGTGTGTGTGTGTGTGTGTGTGTGGGTGAGTCTTCCTCTCTGGATCCCTGTTTCTAGGCAACAGCACAATTTTTTCAACAGCTGCCATACATAGCAGCCATTTCAGCGCAAGCTGTGTCATGGAGCAGGCAACTGACATAATGAAGTTGAAATTTGCATGCCTTGATGGGTCAGGAGGTTTCCTGCAATACTCAACAGGAAGAGTCTTTAGAATAGTTGTGACATGCTGCATCCTCCATAATATTGTTCAGAGGACTGGATATGAAGGAGGAAGAAAGCATACCGGATTCATCTTCTAATGAGGAAGATGACTGTGAAGAGAATGTTGGAAAATATGACATATTATTGTGTGGAGCATCTTGTGAGACAAGATTCGAAAAAAACACTCAAAGCACAGCGTTTCACTTAGACACTTCTTTCTCTCCCTAACCTTCTGTTCAGATACTCTTCTAGATATTCTTGCGCTATCAAACCCTGTAATCTTAACTCCATTCTTTTTGAATCCTCCGCCTTGCTACCTTAAAGTTATTGAACCAATTTCCATATCAAGGATATAACAACTTCTTGGACACGGTTTTTTTTAAATTCATTGATGGGATGTGGGCATTGCTGACTAGACCAGGATTTATTGTCCATCCCAAATTGTCCTTGAGAAGAGGTGGTGTGCTGCCTTCTAGACTTTGTGGCAGTTTGTTATAACTGAGTGGCTTACTAGGCCATTTCAAAGGGTATTTAAAAGTCAGTCACTTTGCTGGGGGCCTGGAGCCACATGTAGGCTGGACCAGGTAAGGACAGCAGAATTCCTTCCCTAAAGAACAGCAGTGAACCAGATGGGTTTTTTGTGACAATCAACAATGGTTTTATGGTCACCATTAGACTAGCTTTTAATTGCAGGTTTATTCATTGAATTTAAATTCCACCAGCTGTCGTGGTGGGAGTCGAACCCATGTCTCCACAGCCTTAGCCTGGGCTTCTGGATTACTAGCCCAGTGACATTACCACTACCACCTCACCCGGGAATGGGGGATTTACAGTTGGCATTGGGTGCCGGCAGGAAGGACTGGAGGTCAGGGGTTTAGATCTGAATTGGGTCCTCAGAGTCGGTTAGGTGGTTAGAGTTGGGATCGGAGTGTTTGTCAGGGTCTTGGAGTCAGAAACAATGGTTGGAGAGTTAAACATAAAAAATAGGCCCTTTGAGCCTGCTCCTCCATTCAACATGATCATGGCTGATCCTTTATCTCAATGCCCTACTGGATGGGGGGGCTTTGAAATTTGGAGCTCAGAAGATAAATCGGGGTCAGAGGACCTGAAGGTCAGGAAATGCAAGATCTGGCAGCAATGATCATTGAGAGTTTGCCTGTGATAAATACTTTTTTTCTATTTTCCCAATCCAGGCCTGGTTGTCTCACGAAAAATAATGCTGCAGCAGGCACCACTACACTCTACTTTCCGTCTCTTAGATGATTTCATAATCACACTGCCACTATCCTTATAAAGGCATAGATTTTAATTATGTTAACAATTCACTTACATAATACTTCAAACACCTTTTCAAAGTCAAAAAATATCCAAAACATCAACTGTACTATCTTCATCAATTCTCTCCATTGGTTCATCAAAGAACCCAATCCAAATTTGTCAGACCTGACTTCCCTTTAACAAATCCATATTGGGTGTCATTTACTTGCTTTTGCAAATGGCAAGTCATTTTGGCTGGATTATGGCTGCTTTTTTCATTCATTCTTGAGATGTAAGACATCACTGGCAAGGCAAACAGTCCCCAAAGCCAACTACATAATTCAGGAGTATGATGGAATCCTCTCCACTTGCCTGGTTGAGTGCAGCTCCAACAATACTCAAGAAGTTTGACATCTTCCACGACAAAGCAGCCCGCTTGATCGGTATCTCATCCACCACATTAAACATTCATTCCCTCTACTACCTGCACACAGTGGCAGCATTGTGTACCATCTACAACATGCACTCAGCAACTTGCCAAGGCTCCTTAAATGGTGCTTTCCAAAGCCTCAATCTCTACCATCTAGAAGGACAAGGGCACCAGACACACGAGAACACCACCACCTGCAAGTTCCCTTCCAAGCCACACATCATCCTGACTTGAAACTATATCATCATTCCTTCACTGTCATTGGGTTAAAATCCAGGAATTCCCTTTCTAATAGCATTGTGGGTGTACCCACCTCAGAAGGACTGCAGCTGTTCCAGAAGGTTGGTTATCACCATCTTCTCAAGGGCAATTAGGAATGGGCAATGAATGCTGGCCTTGCCAGTATGCTCATATTCCATGAAAGACCATGAATGGGATGAGGTCTGGAGCAAAATGGCCTTGGCAGAACCCAAAATGAGCATTGGTGAGCAGATTGTTGCTGAATAATTGCCACTTGATAGCACTGCTGAAGACATCTTCCATCACTTTGCTGATGATTAGGAGTAGACTGATGAAGCAGTTAATTTGCAACCCTCCAGTCTTTTCACACCAATCTAATCTCTAAAGAACAACCTAGGACGCATCCCCTTTAGATTAAGTGATGGTTCTACTTAGAGTGCTGCCAACATTTTGAACTCTTGACTCAGCATGACCCAGACCTCCCTGTCGCTTGCCATTTCAACACACAACCCTGCTCTCATGCCCACATGCCCGTCCTTGGCCTGTGCAATGTTCCAGTGAAGCTCAACGCAAACAGGAGGAATAGCACCTCATCTTCCGACTAGGCACTTTACAGCCTTCCAGGCTGAATGTTGAGTTCAACAACTTTAGATCATGCACTCTCTCCCCCATCCCCACCCCCTTTCCGATCCCCCTTTTTCCAATAATTTATAAATATTTTTCTTTTCCCACCTATTTCCATTATTTTTAAATGTATTTCCATTCATTGTTTTATCTCTACCTTTTAGCCTATTTCAATCCCTTCCCCCCACCCCACCCCCACTAGGGTTATCTGTACCTTGCTTGTCCTGCTTTCTACCCTTACTGTCCCCATTAGCACATTTCTTAGCTGATATCACCACCGTCAACACCTCTTTGTCCTTTTGTCTATGACACCTTTTGGCAATCTCCACCTATCAGTGGCCCTCTATCCAGCTCTACCTGTCCCACCCCACCTTAAACCAGTTTATATTTCACCTCTTTTCTATTTTTCCTTAGTTCTGATGAGGAGTCATACGGACTTGAAACGATAACTGTATTCCTCTCCACAGATGCTGTCAGACCTGAGTTTTTCCAGGTATTTTTGTTTTTGTTTTGAGCTCTTCCTCTATTCCTATTATTTATCCTAACCAATTTCTATGCCCCTTCTTGCTTACTGTAATGGTGTTAACAACTTATTGTTTTGTGAAGGCAGGTGCAAAGTACTCATTTAGGTCCTCAGCCATAGTCTTTGTCTCCACAAAAAGGTTTCATTTCACTGATCATAAAACTTCTTCTATATAGATTTCAGAAATTTCTCCCTCTTCTTGCCCTTTACACTGTTCTTCTTCCGATCTATATTAGGATAACTGGATTCCCATTTTGACTACTCTATTGTTTTTATATCTTTCTGAAATTTGCTTGCAGATTTACTTCATTTCCTTCCCACTATATGGTGGTCTACATTTTAGATCCAGTAGTGTACCAGCTCCATTTCTACTCATTAACTGTAACCAAATAGATTCTGTCTTTGATCTCTATAGCACATCATTCCTGTCTAGGGCTGCAATCTTTGATCAATACCCCCAATCCTACTTTCCTTTTTTTCTCTTCCCTATTTCTCCCTTGTAGCCAGGAATGGTCAGATCCCACTCCTGCTCTTGTTTGAGCAAGTTCTCTGTTATTGTCACTGTAGAATTTTTACACATATTTCCTATATGCCCAGTTGCCAACACCAGACTAAAGGCAGCCTTATTCTTTGCCTTGAAATTCTGGCCTCTCCGAATGCACAGGGTTGTCCACCTTCCTTCCTTGCTAGTTATACTGTGTCCTCTTCTAAGGGAGTCAATCTTTGGATGTCTATGGTACCTCTACCCATCTTTGACCGCTCCCTGGTTTTATGAGCTCTTTTGCCCTGCAGCCAAACAGAAGGATTGAGTGTCATGTCAATGGATGCATAACTGCATTAAGAGCATGCATGCCTCTGACAGTTCTTGTACCCTCATTAGTAAATGTTCCATACGCACACTTTCCTGCAATGGGGACAACTTTCACAGCAGGGACTAGCTCCCACACAGTTAGTGCATATATTCCAGCTGATGCTCAGGCCTGCAACCAAAACTCCTGTCTGGCATCCCTCGACACTTGCACATTTACATTGCTTCATGCCCTTATGAGTGCCACTGTGCAGTGACAACTCGGTGCCACTTGCCCTTGAGGAACTCAGGAGGATGTTCACCCTTTTCCGGCATAGGACCTAGCCACGCTTTTGGACCCCATGGCTGTTAACCTCCATTGCCACCTCTGTCCAGGCCACCTTGGTCAGGTGGGAGGGCCTACAGCTGCCATCACTGGGGAACAGAATCTCCCTCTGTTCCCGGACAGATTGGGGGGAGAACCTGCAGGGAGGCATCGCTAAACCGTGGGGCCACTTGTTGTCTGCGCTGAGACTTTCTTCAATAATTGAGTGGAGTGACGGCAGGTGATTGGGATTAACGGGTGGCAAGGGGCTATTAGCAGTTCCAGGGGTCCAAGGGGACATTTCAGAAAAAGGGGGTAGCACTATTTCCAGTGAAAAAATCTCCTCTAAAATAGCCAGGCTGATCTTGCTGGATGGCAAGGTATAGATGTCTGTCTGGATGCTGTTTAAATATGATGCCCAGACCTTCGACCCCATGAGGTAACAGCAGGACTGGCGACTTCCTGGAATGCCCTCTCAACATCTCTTTGCCTTTCTACCTCACTTTCTTCCTTTAAGGCATTCCTTAAAACCTTCCTCCTTGATCAAGCATTTGGTCATCTGACCTACTATCTCCTATGTGGCTCAGGGTCATGCCATTTTTTTATAATGCTTCTGCGAAGTGCCTTGGAATGTTCAATATATTTATATTGCTATATAAAAGTAAGTTTCTGTAGTTGTTCATCATAATTTGTTTGTTTTTGCAATCAACGCCTCTGTTCATAAAGCCCAGGATATCCCATGTGCTTTTTTAACCACTTTCTCAAATCGCTCTATCATCTTCAATGGTTTATACACAGATACCCCCAGATCTCTCTGTTCCTGCAACCCCTTTTAGAATTGTACACCCAAGTCTATGTCATTAATATATATCAAGAAAAACAGAGGCACTAGTACTAACTTCTGGGAAACCCCACTGTATATCTTCCACCAATCCGAGAGCCACTCAGCCAGTTTTGCATCCATTTTGCCATTGTCCCCTTTATTCCATGGGTTTCAACTTTGCTGGCAAGCCTATTATGTGGCATTTGATCAAATGGTTTTTGGAGGCCCATGCACACCATATCAACTTTATTATCCTTTTCAACCCTCTCTGTTACTTGTTAAGCCATCAAAAAAAAATCAATAAATTTCAAGATGAAATTACAGTAAATATGATATTAAAATCTGATCTGAAGTCCTGAACATTTGTTAATGGCTGAAACACAGCAGTATATGCTTCACACAAGATGTCACTGAGTCTGCCCTGGAAGACTGGCTGCAGAGGGATAATTGGAGAGGAACAAAGGGATTATTCTCTGGTAACTTCATTAATAGCCACGTATCTAGCACACCAATCAATCCTGAGCAAGGTTTACCAGTTAAATAATTTCCATGCAGCAAATGGGTAGAGAGATGGATAAGCATGTTTTTGTATATATATAAATGCAAACAACTAGTCTCAGACTCACTTGCCATAGTGCATGACTGAGGCGTAATCATATTCTGTGCCCAGATTATTCGTCTGCAGGATGTTAAAATTATATTGTAGACCTGTAAAGAAAACACATCTAGAATTAATTAAAATGAAACTTTTGTTTTTGTCCATAAATATCAACACAGAAAACTGGCAAAAGCTGACCAACAACCTCAAAAAAGAACTGACACTGTGCTAAAAAGGTGGAGAGGCAAAAACAGCTCCAACTATCGACTTGATGACAGATGAAGACAGCACCTGAATTTCATTGGAGTTTCTCCCACTCTGCCCCGCCACTTTGGCAGGGGTTCAGTGGAAACCCCAGCTACATGTGTAAAAAGGAATTAAATTGATCTTCTGCTCGAGTTACGCCAGGTGATTGTAAGAAGACCTCAGTGAATTCTCAGCAAAGTAATAATATTGAAAGTGCAATAGGGAATAAGAATGTCATGGACCGCCAATACACACAACATTTTATTACCTTTCTTGCAGAATATTAAAGCAGAAAATGAAAGTGTGCAACAGGATTGAATTTTGCAGTGACTGATGGGAGATGAGAGCGCTGAAGGCATGATATTTATTTCTTAAGAGGAAACACTGAAAAATTTTTCTTTGACACTTCAGCGGATTTTCTGTTTTTGAACCCTTCTGTAATTTTGCCTTTTATGCAGTGAATAATTTCTGCTGGAAATGTTAAAGATATTTTAAACATTTAAAATGGGGTTCATAGGGCAAAGTTTCAAAATTTGCAGATGACACAAAATTTGGAAGCATTGTGAACTGTGAAAGGCATAATGATAGACTTCAAGAGGACATGGACAGGCTTATAGAAGGGACAGACATGAAGCAGATGAAATTTAATGCAGAGATGGGTGAAGTGATACATTTTGGTAGGAAGAACAGAGAGAGGCAATATAAAATAAAGGATATAATTCTAAAGAGGGTGCAGGAACAGAGAGATCTGGACATAAATCAATAAAGATGGCAGGGCAGGTTGAGAAAGTGGTTAAAAAGGCATTTGGGTTTTATGAATTGAAGCATAGAGTACAAAAGCAAATATGTTATGATGAGCATTTATAAAACACTGGTTTGACCTTAACTGGAGTATTGTGTCCAATTCTAGGCACCAGCCTTTCGTAAAATGTGAACACTTTAGAGATAGTGCAGAAAAGATCAGGACCTACAAGAATGCTTCCAGGGTTGAAGGACTTCAGTTACATGGATAGATTGAAGAAACTGGGTCAGTTCTCTTTGGAGAAGAGAAGATTAAGAGAAGATTTGTTAGAGGTGTTCAAAATCATGAGGGGTCTGGACAGAATAGATAGAGAGAAATTGTCCCCATTGGCATATTGGTTGAGAACCAGAGGTCACAGCTTTAAGGTGACTCTCAAAAGAACCAAAGATGACATGAGGAAAATCTTTTTATGCTGTGAGTGGCTAACATATGGAACATGATGCCTGAGAGGAAGCAGATCCAGTCATGGCTTTCAAAAAAGAATTAGATAAGCACATGAAGAATGTTCTGATCCTATTTGTGACCATTAACGTTTAAAGAAGAAATCCGAACATCCAACAATTAACTGACATAACTACGCTACAAAATATCATGCTTTTTTAATAAAAAGTAAACTTTATTGTATGTATAAAGAATAATTAAACAAGCAGGCCACACTAACTTAACACAATAGCTTATAAAGACTTATGCTATTAACTCAGTTCTACTGTTTATTCCATCACCAACCCCCACCAACCATTCTCACCACAAACCCCCACCCGCCCCCCCCACCCTGCGCCCTGTCTCTGCCGATAGTTCCCTTATCTTACGAAATCTTGAAAGTTCAATCATCTTTCCTGGGACCAATCCAAAAGGTCTCCCAAAGCCCTCTGGAATTTGTTTTAATTAGCCTTAGTATTCCAGCTATTCCTGAAGGTACCAATTGGGACCTTGGGGATCCTTCCATTAGCTTTTGGCTAAGCGAACCTCTTATTTTTCTTTAAAGGCCTCATGACTATGGACTCTTCACCGCCTTGGCTTGGCTTTGGACATATATAGACTGTTTTTCCCAGTCTGCTCCCACAGCTTCAAAAAGCTCTTTCTAACTATTTTAGCTTACTGCATCCTACCACGACTTTTGTGCGGACCACTGTGGATTTCTTCCACCAGCTGCAAGCTAGGGAAATCTTCCAACTGCTTCTCCCCTCACAAAATCCAAAGTGAACTCCCTGATTCTATCAGCAAACGCACACGGATACGTCAACAAAAGAACCTTCTAACCAAGTCTCCACCCTGAATCACTGGCCTGAATCTTCTGGTCGGCGAGCGGGGCGGGTGACGTCACCGCGCGTCATTCCAATCTTCAGTTCGGCAGGCGCACACCGAATTCAGCTGCGCACCCGTTGAACTATCAAAGGCCTATTAAGGCCATTTAACAACTAATTCAAATAATTAACGGAGTTGCCTGTCGAACCTTAAGGTTGGTAGGCAGGCAAAGAGCCCAGGCGGCCTTTGCATTTATCATGAAACCTTATTCACGGGTGGGATGAGGTTTCATGGAGGATTTATAAATTAAATATATTTTTTCAATAAAAATTCATTGACATGGCTCAGCTCATGTGACACTGTCACATGAGGGGGCATGTATGAAATTTTTTTCTTCTCTTTATTTTAATTTTTCAAAATGAAATTAAACTCCCTGAGGCAGTTCCGTGCCTCAGGGAGACTTCTTCGCTCTTTCGCTTGCAAGCACATGAAAGAGCGCAGGCCCTAACTCAGACTCCTCCCCCCGCTTGCACAGGGAGCGCTCAGCGCTTCCGGGTGCACATCACGCTGGGTGGGCCTTATTTGGTCCACCATGTAAAATGGCGGTGTGCAGCCGATCGTGGGCGGCAGTCAGCTGTACACCCACCCGTGTCCGCTCCCGCTCAGCCCCCCCGACGGGAAGAAAATTCTCCCCACTATCACTTTGGTAAGGTGGCATGCTTTGGGCTGATTCAAACAGAAATGCAAACAAATTATTTTACCTTCAACCAACTTATTTGATTCTACAACCCATATGAATAATTTCTATCTCTAATGGAGTTTTATGACCTTCTTTCTCAGAATTGTTAGCATTTAGCTTCTTTTATGGAGATAACAATTGACACATTGGGTGAAATTTTATGGCAGCGGGATTTTACGTTCCAGTCGAAGCCAATGAAGTTTAGAATGAATCGCTGCATTTTATGATCCCGTTCCCGCCGAAACGGGGCTGTAAAATTCTGCCCCTTGGCTCTACTAAGAGGTCCACAAATAGATCTATTGTTTAAGTTTTTTTACACATAGGTTAGTTTTTAACTGTAATTAACTCCAGGCCTGTTTAAACTGCATTTACTTCAGGGTTGCTTACCAATGTCTCAGTCAGACGGCCCCATTTATCTATAGTTAAAGCTTTAATTCCTAAAACTACAAGGTATATTCTAAAACATATGAATTATAAACTTGATATTCAATCACCCTCCCGCAGGAAGAAAATGAAAATACATCACCCTCACGACGTGTTTTCATTTATCCCAGTTAAAATATTACAACCTACAATATGTTAAACATCTTAACAAGTATGTTAGCACATGGAATACACACAATAATTATCCTCCACTGTCCAATGAAATCCACAAGTCCATCTCACAACACACTGTTGATTCCATGTCTAAGTTTAAGTTGTAAAATATTAATTTGAGCTGTTTTCAGAAAATGTTCTTCTTAACAATAGTTATAATCCGAGGTTGCATCAGCAAAAGGGGATTTTTCATTGCTATTCACACGTAAAGTTGCAGGCTCAGTTTTTAAAACAGATTTGTTCAGATTTTAGCTTTGAAACATAGGGCTGAATTTTCTGATTGGGATAGGGGCAGAGTGGGAGCAGGCGCAGAAGCGATCGGGTCCATGCTGCCATTTTACATGGGTGGGCCAATTAAGGTCCTCCCAGCGTAATGCGTGACGCCTGAGGATAGTGGGCAGGTGGCGGCAGGAGCGCACTTTCTGCCGGATCCAATGGCAACCCAGCGGCCTGTTTATATGAATTGCTGGCAGCCTTTGCAAGGCTGCTCACAATGGCAAGTGGAAGAGCTCTCCAGAGGGCTTCTGGTGAGCAGGCCAGTTCAGAAGGTAGGCCAGCGGAGCAGGCCAGGCTGAAGGGTGGGGCAGTGGATCAGGCTAGGCTGAAGGGTAGGGTGGGGTGGGCCAATGTGCCCCTCGTTTTTCGGACGACTGCCTTGCTGCCCTCCACGAGGAGGTGGCAGCACAGCGGGAGGCACTGGTTCCCGTTCCCCAGGATGGGAGGAGGAGGCCCCCCCGACATGAAACATGCCTGGGAAGAGGTGGCAGAGGCAGTGCACTCCTGCAACATGGTGTGGTGCACCAGGATCCAGTGTTGCAAGCACTTGAATGACTTGTTGCGCTCTGGCAGGGTGAGTACCATGTTGGCATTGGTCATTTAACCCAGCAGGTCGGCTTACCCCACTGCTGCCCTCCTCCCCCTCCCTAGGTCTGAGTGTAGTGACTGCATTGAATCATTGACGGCTTTTGTCCTTTGCTGGGTGAGCCAGCAGATATTGCCCATGCTGAGGTCAGCCTGAGAGGATGAAGAGGAGATGTGTTTTGCCCCCGCAGCATGTGTCACACTGATTCCCACATAACTGGTTTGTGGGCAATCTGGAGGAGCTGCACCTAGGCACTGTGTTTGAACTCCAGGACAATTCCAAGTCAGGGTGATGACAAGCTGGGAGGAGAGCTTCAAGGTGGCGAGGCAACGAACCATCTGCTGCGCTCTGCACTCCACGTGCTTGTGCCTCCTTGCTATGGAAGGATATACCGTGTGGTGCCTAGTGTGATGTAGGTAGCATGTATCCAAGGCGGTGGGGGGAGCTGGCCTAGCATCTTTGTGAGAGTGTTCGGCAGCTCTTTGTGAGAGTGTTTGGCAGCAGCGGGGTGAGGAGGCACTGGAGCCCTGATATGTCCCACCCTAGTTGGGGTGGGCTGTGAGCGAAGAGAGTCCATGTGCAATTTGCACTAATCAATGCTCCTCTCTCATTTTCAGGAGAAGAATGCTCATAATGCGGCAGATCGTGTGAGGACTGGCGGCGGCCAGGCGCAGATCATCATTCATAGCTGATTCGATTAGGAGGCCCTAGATCTGGAGAGGTGTCATGCGCCCAGGTCTGCTGGTGGCAGTGAGGGTGGGGTGCCACGGCCAGGTACTTATGCCCAACAATGAGGTCAGCATTGTTTTCCCAACAGCCATTGCACTGCAGAATGTTAATTGATTTAATTTTGCAACATGGCTTGACCATAGGTTATGGAAGGATGAGCGCATGATCTGGGGGACAGGAATGCACTTTGTCATTGTCTCCACGTTAACTGATCCACTGTCCTTGTTTTTCCTTTCAGCAACATCAGAGCAGGGCCAGGAGGAGGAGCAGCAGAGGCCCCATCTCACACTTGAGGGGTCTGAAGTCTCACCAGCTCGACACCATTTCTGCGAGGCAGGCACCAGCACAGCTACTAGCACCTTGGTGGGAATTTGAACATCAGCTTAGTGTCCAGGGGCACAGTGGTGAGGGCACTTCACAGTTGGTGGAGGAGCTGGCAGAGACAGAGAGTGCCCATGGACTGCAGGACACCGGGCACATGCTCAGTCCGTGTCTGATGATGTGCCTCTGGAGTTGTCCGCGATGCAGCAGGTGCAGGAAATGTGGACGGGTGTGCAGGAGCATCTGGGGGAGATACATGAGGCTATGCTTGGCTTGGTCTCCATGGTGCAGTCGTGGATGATGGCTGAAGCAATGAGCGACATGTCCGAGCACCATGCGTCCTCCATGGACAGAGTGGCGACTCTCGTGGAGAGGCTACTCCAGGAGACCCATCAGGGCTTCCTGGGGGTGCTCTCCGACCAACAAGCCCTCACATTGGCATTGACCTCAGCTGGTCAGTGCCAGTGTGGGAGATGGTCTGGGCATCAACTTTCCAAGCTCGGCGCCCATCCATCCACAGTGAGCAGGGAGCTCCGAAGCAATTTCATGTCGGCGCAGCAGCTGCCTGGCGTCTCTGCAGGCACTTCCCAGGGCGCTCCGGATGAGGGCGGCAGCTACACTGCCCTCTCCCAGTGATCGTAGCATCCGGTGAGTCTGCGACGACTGGGGAGATGCCAGCTGTTCCAACTAGCAGCTCCCTCCCAGGTGGGGCCAGCACAGGCTCCACAGGCCAGAGGATGGCCGTCAAGTTCATCAAGGCCAACAGGACAGCAGAGTCAGCAGGCTGTCTCAGGTGACACTCTGAGCGATGGGACAGCACCATAATGTAGCACTCAGAAATGGAAAACATAAGGCACCTGAGGCACACCACAGGTTTTTCACTGGTGCTTTTGTGTTGGCCGGAGATGAGGTCCTTACAAGTTGTGTTGATTTGTAACACTATTGTCTTTTTTTCGGAATAAGTTGGTTTGCTTGACATATTAAATTCAGATACATCATCATGGTTGAAGGTGCCTCTTTTCCTCTGCATGTGTATGGTTTCCAAAACTGTAATGAGTGCTTTGTTGGACATTCAGCTTTATTAACAAGGCCCTCAGCGACTATTCCTAACCTGGCAGATTTTGCACTTAGGTGTTGAGTATTGAGCCTACAGCCCAGGCTTGTCCTGGTGGTCCATCTGTGGGGTGCTAGCTGAAGGTTCATTGGATTAAAGCTTCCCGTGTGTCCCTGCCTCCCTGGAGTATGCCCGGGTCAGCATCTACCGCCTTGGCATTTCCCTGTGCATACTTATCCTAGACTCACTGCTGGACTCATCGTGTTCAAGCACAGCCACTGCATCGATGTCTTCATTGTCCACTGCATCCCCCCTTTCCAGCACAAGATTGTGGAGAGCGCAGCATGCAACCACTATCACCGAGGCATGATCTGGGATGTACTGGAGTGCGCCCCCTGAGCAGTCCAGGCATCGGAAGTGCATCTTGAGAAGGCCAATGGCTCTCTCCACCACAGCCCTTGTGGAGGCATGGCTTCTATTGTACCGTTGCTCAGCTTCTGATCTTGAATGGCGGAGAGGCGTCATGAGCCACCTTCTGAGGGGATAGCCCTTGTCACCCAGCACACATCCGTCAAGCCGGCCAGAGCACTGAAGAGACCCGGCACCTGGGAGTGTCTGAGGATGTAGCCATCGTGGGAGCTGCCTGGGTACCTTGCACAGACTTGAAGATTCAGCATCCTGTGATCACACACTATCTGCACGTTCATGGAGTGGAAGCCCTTCCTGTTGATGAAGGCACCGGGCTCACCTGCAGGCACCTGGATGGCCACATGTGTGTAGTCTATAGCGCCCTGGACACAGGGGAAGCCAGCAATGGCCACGAAGCCTCTGGCTCGCTGTGTCTGGCTTGCCTGGTCCCAACGGAAGTGGATAAAGTTCAATGCACGCCAGAACAGAGCATATGTAACTTGCTTGACACAAGTGTCGACAGCTGATTGGGAGACACCGCAAAGATCACCCACCTGGAAGGAGCCAGAGGGATAGAAGTTGAGGGCAGCTGTGACCTTCAAAGCCGCTGGCATGGGATGTCTACCTACACAGTTAATGGAGATCTCAGGCCCAATCATCTGACAGATATAGTTGACTGTCTCCCTTGAGTGACGGAACCTCCTTCGGCACTGCACCTCAGACATACTGAGGTAGCTGTTTCACCACCTGTATACCCTGGCAGCACAATAGTGGCATCTTCTGCTGCCCCTTCCGCCTTGGACTACCTCTTGGTCTGCGACCCTTGTGCCTGTGCCTGTCCTCCTGGCCTCTTCGCCCTTCTAGCTCCCTTCCTCCTCAGAGAAGCTGCCTCCAGTGGACTGTTCAGCTCCCATTCCTAGGCTAAAGGAAGGCTTCCTGAAACCTGCAGGCCCAGAAAAGATTCCTCACTGCAGAATGCTGACCTGAAGGTTAAGAGTCCAGAAAAAGCAGCTGGTATACGTTTTGAAGTAGTGCAGGTCTCACAGGCAACTTTCAAAGACTTTCAAAAATAAATACTTGACTGTGCACACTTGTGACCCCAGTGAGCCCTCTTATCCCACCCATGGGTGAGGCTAATATAAATGTGTCCCACCCGACTGCCCGTTGTGCCCACGCGCCAACCCGAAGATTGCTCGGACGCTGAAAAATCGGTATCAATTGGTGAGTCAAGGGCCTTAAGTGGCCCGTTAATTAATGGCGGGCGCGCACCGACATCATCACTCGCCCACCCAGCGAAATATCGGTATGGTGCACGGTGATGTTGGGACTCTTGCCTGACGTCACCGCGCATCATTTTACGTGTGGCCATACGGAGCCTGCCCCCGCATGCCAAAGAGAAAATTCTGCCCATGATTCTCTTCCATGTTTGCAGTTTCTCTATCATTCAAGTTTGAAAAGAAGGTCTCAGTTAATTCCACAGTTACTCCGTTTCTTTTGTTTTGTTCAGTTATAGGCAAATATTTTTTAGGTTCATGTTCAAGACTCAAACATTGTAAATTTTCTTTTTGAGATAATGGGTTGGATTTTCATCTAGGGCTAGCTTAGGAAATTTTTCAGCTCAGCACACCTACCCGGGGGAAAGTGCCCGTAAAGACAGGGTTTTCTCACCGGGGGAGGGGGAGGCTGCTGACAGGAGTTCCGGGGCAGCCACAGGGGCTGCTCCGTGCCAAGGCAGGCTGTCTAAAAGGCCTGCTTCAGTCCTGTGAGACTATTCCAGTTATAATAAAGGTGCTCTAGCCCTCACCCCTCACATCCCCTCAACCCCCGCACACTCCCCTTCCCCATTCATGCCACCTCATGCCCCTCCAACTACACCCCCATGGCAAGCTATGGCACTTCAATGCCAGTACACTCACCGTTCAGAACCAGTGAACCCTATAGTGACAATAGGATGTGTTTAATAAAAAGATTTTTTTTTAAAGTCATTCATTCATAGCTTTCCACTTTCTTAGAACAAAACTCCTTTTACTACAGGCCAATAAACATGTCAATTATCCAGACCCTTTAAATTACTGATAGCAGAAATCAGAAATGTTCCGGCTCTCAGTCAAGCCTCATATTGCATTCTATCGGCTATAGCTTTGGCATGGAGGGTAAGAGGGACCATAGGGGCTGGCTGGAGACAAAGCTTGGAATGGAGGGTATGGGAGCATGGGGTGGGGAGGTGGGCGTGGCTTGGCATGGAGGGCATGGGTAAAACTTTTTGAAACTTCTTCTCAAAATGTTCCCTCATTCAGACTATAGTTCTGAGGCGCCATGAACCACAAGTCCTTTAAATCTAAGTCCTAATGGCCCAACTCCATGAAAATTGTGGATGACTAGGACATGCCTTATCCCCACAATTAAGACAGCCAAGTTGGGAGTGCAGTGTGTGGGATTGTGACCTGTACCAGCCTACGCCCTTAATCCATACTGGTGAAAATTGAGGGTGCAAGAATGGGGTTGGCAATCCTAGAGCAGCATTTTCCCCCTATTGGGAGTGTTGTGCGGGAGCGGGTGCAAGCGACTGGGTTCCCAATCGGTGCCCCCAGTTGGGGGCGCGCCGCCAGTTTACATAGGTAAGCCAATTAAGGCCCGCCCAGCATGACGTCCACCCGGAAGCGCTGTGTGCTCCCCATGTGCTCCCCTTCCGGGCGGTGGTTGGGGGGGGGAATTCCCTGAGCAGGTCTGTGCGCTCTTTCGTTGAACTTTTAAAAATTTATTAAAAGTAAGAACAATTTTCCTGACGTCCCCTCATGTGACACTGTCACATGAGCTGGGACATGTCCATTCATTTTATTTAAAAATTTTCCGCACATTTTAAACCCTCATGAAACCTCATCCTGCTCGTGGATGAGGTTTCATGCTTTTTCGGAAGGCCGCCTGGGCTCTTTGCCTGCCCACCAACCTTAAAATTGGACGGGCAGGTCCACTAATCATTTTAATTACTTTTTTAATGGTCTTAGGCCGTTGACAGGTCGGCAACCATGCAGCCAAGTCAGCTGCGCACCTGCCAAACTGAAAATCTGAATGGGGCGCGGGGTGACATCGGGACGCATGCCCGACATCGCCCCGCGTCATTTTATGCATAGGCGAGCAGGCCTCGCCCCATTCGCTGACCAGAAAATGCTGCCCCTAGAGTTGGGTCCCAGTTCCCATTTTCACACCTCCACAGAAACTCCCCAACTCCATGAAAATCCAGCCCAACAAGTTCAAAATGACTTTCCTGTGGGCCAGCAACTCATTCCTTCATTGATGAAAGTCCTCCATATCCACTTTAAGAATATCAGTTTTTGTTTATATGTTCAAGCTGAAAAGTTTGATATTCTTGTTTCGCCTCGTCTTAAAATAATTTGTGATCCTTTAGTTTTTCCTGATTCAGTTTCGAACGAATTTTATTTTATTCTTTTTGTGTAATGTCAACAGCTTTTTGTTTTGGGCTTTCATTTTTTCTTCTAACTCTTTTGAGTCTTCCACACAATTCACAACCCACATTATCTCAACAACTTTGGGTTTTAAATGGTCTTTTGAAATCTGTCCAGTTGCCCGGATTTCTTCAGCTATACTCTGTATCTCAACACTGACGGGCATTGTTAATTCAGTGTTATATTTTGTTAACCCTTCAAGGTCATTTTGAGGTCTCAGTTCTTTCTGTGACAAACTTTGATTTGGAAATTCTGCAGACATTTCTGCTACCTCTGTGCTATCCATTACTGGGGCAGACACATCAGTATTTTTATTTGAATCAGTTTTTTGCTCAGCTGGATCACAGATAGGCAAAGAGTTTTACTCCCAGGAACCATTCCTGAACTGTAGCATATCAGCCCAGATTGTGAGAAAACAACATTGCCTGCTATATCATTCCCCAATATAAAATCTATATGGTTAATGAGTAATTTATAAATGATAATAACAATAAAAGATCTCTTTATCAGGGCACAAATTCAATTCACTCTACACACAGTTCACATCAACACCCCTTACCAATATATTTATATTCAGCAAACTTTCTGAGGGATCTAAATCTTTTGCTAACAATAAGCTTTGAGCTGAAGCTGTATCCCTTAGGATAACAATCTTTCTAGATCCTTCCTTGGACAAAAGTGGTGTGGCTTCCCCTTCAAATATAAATCATTCCTAATTCCCCACACCTCTATTTACACCCAAAGTAAAAAAAAAATTAGAAGCAATCAGCTTCCCACAAGCTTCAATCTTGGGTGCAGCTTTCTTCAGATTAACACCAGTCTCATGTATCAATATCATCAGTTTACCTTTTAGTTTCCAACAATTTGCCCTTAAATGTCCAACTTTATGACAGTGAGAATATCCCTATCTCCTACACTACCCTTTTGGCCACCGTGGGAAGAATCTGCTCTTTCGTTTCTGTTATCCCCTTCACTATTGTCTGAATTCTGTTTACTTGCATCTGGTCTACCTTTCCAGCACCTGTGTGGGTTTAAAAACGGAAGATATTGCCGCCCAGCTTCCTATTTGTTATAGTGTACCCATCGGCTAAAATGGCAGCATCCCTCATTTTAGAAACAATAGTCTTCAAGGTGTGTTCATATAGCTAATGGAATGCTACCCTTAAATTGCTCCATTAATATTATTTCCCTCACACTCTCCAAAATCTCAGCTAATTTCATTGGACAATACCATCAGTCAAACATTTCTTTTGCCTTGCAAATTCTGCAAATGGTTGCATCTGTCTTTTCCTCAAAGTCTGGAATTTAAATTGATACACTTCAAGGACAAGCTCATACATATCACATTTTAAATTATCTGATAATCTAAACTAAGGGGTCCTTGCATCAATAAGGTCTGACTTGCTCTGCTGCCCTTCCAGATTGTCTCCCACTTCTCTCTCTGCATTTCTCTGTGTTTAGGGTAAAAATGTAGCTTATGTTAGCCTAAACTTCCACTGCACTAAAGACTTACAAGAATCAAACTCTGATGTTACATTTCACTGAAGTATTAGTTATAGAAAAGACTCCTGTCCACAGTACCACAAGCCTAAACACACTCCATGGCTGAGCTCACGCAGCATTTTGCTGCTCGGGATTAATCTCTCAAATTTATATTGCCTTAAGTTACACAACGTGCAAATAAAACACCCAGAGAACAGCTAATCATACCACCTATTTAATCAATAAATTATATATTACCACATCAAAACAGTACACTGTTAAGGCACCAAACAAGTTTAACATGCTTCGAATGTTGAACAGGTAAATTAATTCAACGTGCATAAACTTTCAGTACATATATACCAAGAACTAAACTAGAGATTTTCAATTTTCTTACCAGGTATAACATTATGCATAAAGATCCTGACATATTTATTCCGGTCACTCCTGCAATGTTCATGGTGGAAACCAATTGCATGTAGAAATTCATGTGCTATCACACCAAATGTCAAACACTGTGGTATTTGCAGTGATAATTTCTGTGCCTTTCCTCTGAATCCTACAGATGCATAGCACCCAGGAAAACCAAAGAGTTAAAAGCAAATGGATATTTGCACACTAGAAATTAAAACAATACCAAAATCTGATAAAATTAATCTGTGGACCTCAAGCAGGACAGCTGGAAAATACACATAGGGCTGGATTTTCAGCTCAGGGCGTAGCCACGCACCCAACACACACAAGCATGAAATAGCACGCAATGATGTAATTAGCACACTCACACGATCTTTCAGTTGGCAGGCGCGCCCACTGACAATTAAGAGGACTGTTAAGCCCATTAATCAATTAACTAAACTGAAGTTTTCCCTGCCCATCCAATCTTACGGTTGGCGGGTAGGCGAAAAGGCCAAGTGGCCTTTGGATTTTTGAGGAAACTCCATTCATGGGCTGGATGAAGTTTCCGATATTAATTCAAAATAAAATAAAAAATTTTAAATCTCATTTTTAACATGCCCCTGCTCATGTGACAGTGTCAAATGAGGGGACATGTTTACCTTAATTTTAAAATCTTTATTTTGAATGTTAGAAATCTTCAGCTCCCTGAGGCAGCTCTCTGCCTTCAGGGAGCTTTCACTGAGGGCTACACAGCGCCTGCGCTGACTTCTGCGCTCACCCTCCTCCACCCGCCACCCAGGCAATGCTGAGCATTTCTACATTAATTGGCCAGCCAGCGTGAAATCGCGGTCAGGGCCCGATTGCGGGCGGAAGTTGGTTTCGCAGCCATTCCCACGCTCGTCAAGGTAAAAATCCTGCTCATAATGTTGTGGAACTGATTCGCACAAATCAGGGGATTTCTGGTATATTGCCTGCTCTGTGATTCGTTGGCCAATCTTAGCTTAAACAATGATGGGCATTTACTACAAATATCTTTAGAGTTACTGAGCGCAAGTGAAAAAATAGCTGTTCCTGTTCTTGACTCATCCTTAATGATGTGTTTCTATGGATAGTAGAATCAGGCTCAGGTATGATGCTTCCCATGGTTGTTATCCTACAGCCACTTGGATTACATTTTTCCTCCACTGCTTCACTCATTTTTAAGTGGTTGTGACTTGACTTGTAGCATAGAATCTGATGATAATGTATTCATCCCCATCCTGTTTTAATGTACTTTGAAATTTCTTATTGTGACAGCAACACAGGAACTGTCCAAATATGGACGTGTGAAGGATCATGCTATAAAAATACATCTTGTCATCTTGCTTTGCACTTGTTGTACTGCCCAACACTAAGAATGCTAATGTAAAATCAGCATTCAACATAACTAGGCAGGAAGATAAATGCAGAAGTGAATTTAATATATTATCCATATTTGTATTCCCTGGCACTAGGCAGCAACTTAGTGAATCTGCGTTGTACCCTCTCGACTGGATCAAAATCTTTTCTATAATATGGAACCTAAAATCGTACACAGTACTCAAACTGGTTTTGCTAAGGATTTATATAGATTCACTGTGACATCTCAGCTTTTAGATTCCAATTTTATGTTCTCTTGCCATAAAGCTGATTATTCCATTTTTTTGTGGCCTTATTCACTTGAGGAACTGATTTTAATGTCTTGTGAACCTTATCCAAGGGCAGTTAGGGCCAGGATTTTCCATTTCCGTGGGGGGTGGAGCAGGAGTGGGCGTGGACCCGATTGCCACCCACGATCGGGTCTGCTCTGCCATTTTATGCAGGCGGACCAATTAACTCAGCAGTCTGCATAAAAGAAGGCCTGGCAGCCTTTTTTTGGCTGCTCACAATGGCCAGTTCCAGGCCGCAACAGTGGGGTTCAGGTGAGCAGGTCAGGCTGCAGGGTAGGGCAGCGGGGGGCCAATGCACCCCTTGTTTTTCCGATGATTGCCTTGCTGCCTTCCTCAGTAGCATGGCGGGAGGTTTTGATCCCCCAGACGGGAGGAGGAGGCCCCCCGACAGAACTAAACATGCCTGTGAGGAGGTGGCAGAGATGGTGAGCTCCCACGACATGTGGTGGTGCATCTGGATCCAGTGTCAACAATTTGTTGCACTCTGGCAGGATGAGTACCATGTTGGCATTGGGCATTTAATCCAGCAGGTAGCCTTACCTTCTGAGGCTCCCCCACCCCTGCAAGTCTTACTGTCATGACTGCATTGAATCATTTCGGGCATTTTTCCTTTGCTGGGTGTGCAAGCAAATAGTGCCCATGCTGAGGTCAGCCTGAGTGGGTCATGAGGAGATGAGTTCTTCTCCACACCATGTGTTGATCTGAGTCCCAAATGACTGGTTTGGGGACAACCTGGAGGAGCTGCACCCAGACACATACTCTGAACTCCAGGACATGTCCTATTCAGGGTGATGAGATGGTGGCAACGAACCATCTGCTGCCCTCTATGCTGCACGTGGTTGCGACTCCTTGCAAGATTGTGGAGAGCACAGCATGCAACCCTTGTCACCAAGAAACAACCTGGGGGCTACTGGAGTGCGTCCCCCGAATGGTCCAGGCATCAGAAGCGCATCTTGAGAAGACCGATGGCTCTCTCTACCACAGCCCTTGTGGAGGCGTGGCTCCAATTGTAGCGTTCCTCAGCTTCTGTTCTTGAATGGCGGAGAGGTGTCATGAGCCATCTTCTGAGGGGATAGTCCTTGTCACCCAGCAGCCATCCATCAAGCCGAGCCGGAGCACTGAAGAGCCCCGGCACCTGGGAGTGTCTGAGGATGTAGGCGTCGTGGGAGCTGCCTGGGTACCTTGCACAGACGTGTAGAATCAGCATCCTTTGATCACACACTATCTGGACGTTCATGGAGTGGAAGCCCTTCCTGTTGATGAAGAAGCCAGGCTCACCTGTTGGAGCCTTGATGGCCACGTGTGTGCAGTCTATTGCACCCTGGACGCGGGGGATGTCAGCAATCACCGCAAAGCCTCTGGCTCGCTGTCTCTGGCTTGCCTGGTCCCAACAGAAGTGGATGAAGGTCAATGCCTGTCTGAACAGAGCGTATGTAACCTGCTTGACACAAGTGTGTACAGCTGATTGGGAGACACCCACTGAACCCTGGAAGGAGCCAGATGCATAGAAATTGAGGGCAGCTGTGTCCTTCAGAGCCACTGGCCTGGGGTGTCCACCCACACAGTTAAGGGAGATCTCAGGCCCAATCATCTGACTGATATAGTTCACTGTCTCCCTTGACAGTCGGAGCCTCCTTCAGCACTGCACCTCGGACATATTGAGGTAACTGTTTCGCCACCTGTATACTCTGGCAGCAGGATAGTGGCTTCTTCTGCGGCCCCTTCCACCTTGGACTACCTCTTGGCCCTGCGTCCCTTGTGCCTGCACCTGTACTCCCAAAGGTGGCTCCCCTGGAGGCTGAATGTGCACTCCTGGTCTCCCCTCCCTTCCCTCTCAGAGGAGCTGCGTCCAGTGATC
Organism: Carcharodon carcharias; assembly: GCF_017639515.1. Classification (NCBI taxonomy): domain Eukaryota; kingdom Metazoa; phylum Chordata; class Chondrichthyes; order Lamniformes; family Lamnidae; genus Carcharodon; species Carcharodon carcharias. The sequence goes on along the minus strand of NC_054476.1, from coordinate 85,171,851 downwards.
AGATCAAATCCCATACTCAGGCTAAGGCAAGGCTTCCTGAAACCTGCAGGCATGGGAAAGATTCCACATTGCAGAGTGCTGACCTAAAGGTTAAGAGTCCAGAAAAAGCTGCTGGGATACGTTCTGCAGTACTGCAGATCACTTAGGCAAGTTTTAAAAAATTTCTCCGACAAGTACTTCACAGAGCAGATTCACGACCCCAGTGAGCCTTCTTATCCCACCCGTGGATGAGGTTTAATAGAAATGTCTCGTAATTGCCTGCCCGTTGCGCCCATGTGCCAACCTGAAGATTGCACAGGCGCCGAAAAATCGGCGTTGATAGAAGACTAAAGGGCCTTAAGTGGCTCATTAATTAATGGCGGCCGTGCATTGGACTTCATCACACACCCCCCCAGCGAAATATCGTGATGGCACGCGGTGACATTGGGACGCTCGCCCGACATCACCACACGTCATTCTACACATCGGCCTGCGGGGCCCGACCCCCCGCACATCAAACAAAAAATTCTGCCCTAAGGCTAGGCAACAAATGCTGGCTTTGCCAGCAACACCCACATTCCAAAACTGAATAAAAAAATACATTCCCACAGATGAGGTTCACAAGACATTCCACATCACTCGGCTTTCCCCAAAGAATAATTATTACATTTTTTAAACTAACATTTATAATTAGCATTATCAAAATATACCCCCTCATATTTACTTGCATGTTCTTTTCCACAAAATGATTTACAATACCTCCTATTTTATCAATGTCTGCAAATTTGGACACAATATTAAGCAGCCCGTCATCCAGATTATTGAGTACACAGTAAAGGAAATGGTGCCATTTTCTCTTGGACACCTCTATCCACTTGCAACCACTCACTTCCCTTAACTTCCACTCTGTTACCTTTACCGATAGTTTTTAATCCAATGTACAACCTTCCTCTAATTCCATGTCTCTTAATCTTTTCCAATAGCCTCCTGTGTCAGAACTTATCAAAGGTTTCCTGAAACTTGATATGACCCACAGCCATTGCAATTCCCCATTCATCATATTTTCCACCTCTTTAAGGAATATTAGGTTTGTTAGCACATCCTCCTTAGTAAAATCCATTTTGACTGCATCTAAATTGTATGCCATCAGGTCCCACTATTCTGTCCTCCTTTAACTAAAATATCAATTACTTTCCTTCTAATAATTATAATATATTTCATCTTGCTTTTATTCAATTCAGGATTAACACTCTCCCTGATAGGCTTCTTTTTGGTAATCACATTCAACACACAACTACCATTTTTTTTTTGGTACAGGGTGGTAGTGGCAGAGGGAATAATCCTCTAGTTACAATACATGAGAGCAAAGAGTGAATGTAGTGGTATAGGAATTTTGGAAAGTGTCATGATTCCCTGAAGTACAAGAGTCATAGCACCCATGTGGCCATACATGCTGACTTTATTAGTTCAAATAAAGGACTCAATGCTTAATTTCCCATTCAATGTTGTGGTGTCTTCATTTAAAACCAATCCACCATTCTTTGAATTAAAAAAAGCAAGTCCCTGGATTGATCAATCCAAGGAGATCCTGCCACCCCCTATATCATTGCCAATGGGAATGTCTTTTTTTTTGCAGCGTGTGGTCTTTTCACTTAAACATATGGACACTTTAATTTTTTTTCTGTTGTGTAGCCACTTGCTTAAAGGGGTTGATTTGTGCTTGGCCTGTGTGGGAACTTTTGGGTTGCAGCTGCGCATCTTTGAGGGAACATTATCATGACTAACAAAGCTCATTCGTTTCCCAGAAAACTGGTCAAACTCTGGAATATAATCTAACTCAAGATTACTCTAACTCGGACTCAAGGATCATGCTAATATGTTGCATAACTTAATCTCGTAAAGAGGAAAACTAAGAAAAGCCCTATAGCAGGGAAAGGAAGGTGTAGAAAGATAGAACGGTTTCATGGGGTTTAAGCACAGGAACAACAGATATAGGCCAGAATCTTTGGGTCAGCGTGCAGGAGTGGGCCTTGCCCGCCGATGCATAAAATGATGCGCGGTGACATGGGGGCGTGCGTCCCGACGCCACCGTGCATCATTCAGATCTTCAGTTCGGGGTGCGCAGGCCTATTAAGGCCATTTAAAAACTAATTAAAGTTATTAACTGAGCTGCCTGTCTAACCTTAAGGTTGGCAGGCAGGCGAAGAGCCCAGGTGACCTTCGCATTTATCATGAAACCTCATCCATGGGCAGGATGAAGGGTTTATAAATTAAATAATTTTTTTAATTAAAGTTCATTGACATGTCTCAGCTCATGTGATACTGTCACATGAGAGGACATGTCCTAAATTTTTTTTTCTCTTTATTAGATTTTGTGCCTCGGAGATTTCTGCGGTCTTTCACACGCATGCGCGAAAGAGCGCAGGCCCCAACTCAGCCTGCTCCCCCCGCCCGCACAGGGAGCGCTGATTGCTTCTGGCTGCGCATCACGCTGAGCGAGCCTTAAATGGCTCACCCACGCAAAATGGGGGCACGCAGCCGATCGCAGGCGGTGATCGGCTGCCCGCCCACCTGCTCCCGCTCAGCCTCTCCAACAGGAAGAAAATTCTCCCCATAGAGAATACAGATGACAAGCCATTGCAATGCAAAGGATGTTAAGGCCAACAAGAAGTTTGATTTACAATTCTGTCTAATGCATGAACAGTCTAATCTACATTGACTAATTTCTCATTAGATAAATGCATTAACACAGACAGACACTTGTCACTGGCAAACAACTGAGCTGATACCATATATGCCTAATCAGACATTTCCATTCCTACCAAAACAATGTCAGAACAATATTAACTTTTGTGTAATCAATAATTTTGATAAGAGCCCATTTTTTCTGTTTCCTTGCTAATTACAAATATCAAGTTTTCTTTTAATGCCATTGTTGTATTAATTTTTGAAATAAAAGTGGGGTGTCCTCTGAACTATGATCCATTTTAAGATGAATTTTGGACAGTAAAAAGAACAGAATGGCTGTGGCTTTAAAATAAAAAATACACTTGCAATCGATCTCCTCCCAAAACCCACAGTATTGCTCCCACCAGAATTGTTTTGTGCCTCAGGTAATTGCAGGGTGTGTGGCGGTGGAGAGGTCGGTGTGGGGGTGGGGGGGGGCAAAAGGGATAGGGCTCTCCAAATAATGCGTTCACTGTAATTGTGATGCTAGAGCCTATTGCAGGTATCTCGGAGGTAAGAACAGGTTGGAAGAGTCCATTTTGTGTGCTCACATTGAAGATTGGTGTTCCATTGCTTGCATAACATTGTTCAAAGTACTTTAGTTTTTGAGCCAGAATATTTTCTGCTATCTTTACTCTGACCTGCTCAAAAGTTCTATTCAGCACATTAGACATGGATTTCCCATTTGGAATACTTTTATTTTCTATTATAAAGAGGTGGTGGAGGAGGACATATCAGAGGATGGTTCAAAGATTCTTAACAGTCAAGTATCATAGGAGGCATCATTTTCCAATAAGTGGACAGTCACCAGAATGAGCTTCCTTAGACATCTCTGAATTGTTAGAAAATAAAGATAGTTTAAGTAAGTTATGTTGGTATTTGTGGGTGTTAGGAATGAGTTTTAGCTTTAATTTTTAAGTTTGATTTGTATTTCTGTATTTGTGTGTTAAGAAAAGGTCAAGTTGAGTTTTAGTTTCAGTTTAAAGGTGCCTGCATTTCAATTGAGAGTTTACAACTTAAAGAGAAATTAAGCAAACACAAGAGGAGAAAATTGGGCTCTTGCCCAAAAACAGGGGTCCAGAGAGGCAGGTCCCTCCCATACACACACACAGCAGAAACTAGAAGCAGCAGTTTTGAAGACAACTGCCAGGCAGAAGCAACCTAGAAGGCTCAGATAGCCAGTTCCAAGCTGAAGTTAATTGAAAGTAGCTGCCAGGGAGAAACTGGAGCAAATGAGACAGATAGCCAGTCCCAAGCTAAAGAAGAAAGCCACCAAGAATCCAGGGGAGTGGAACAGGAGAAAGTCCCAAACAGACCTAGTCAAAGGAAGAACAGGAACCTGGAAAAGGTCCTGTTACGTGAAGATAAGAGTGAGGGGCAAAGGCTCCAAGCTTCAAGCTTAAAGCACCAAACTGCAGGAAGCAGAGCCAAAGTGATATAAAGATTTGTGAGAAGCCAGAAGGTCCAAAGAGGCAACGGAAGGTCTGTAGCTCTTTGCTATGGACACGTGAAGCAGTGGTGTACTGTTGACAGTTGAGTCGGTGAGAGAGGGTGGGTGGAAGAAACCTTGAATGCATGTGCTGACCCAGGGGAGAGGAACATTGCACAAAGAGTTTGAAACCCTGGAGGTGAACCCTTGGGGAGCGCATCTGAGAGAAAGCGTCAGTTTGGGAGAAGATTCCAAGGCGAGTCCTTCAAAACTGGAGATTGGAAACCCTCGTGTGAAAGACGGAGTTCAGTGACTGGTTGGCTTATGGTGTAAAAAGCATCTAGGGGGAGTTGAGGAGAGATCCATAGCATCTCTCTGGGGTGGCATCTGTCACTTGGGGCAGGATTTTGCCCTTGGTGGGGGTGCTCGGCGGGGGTGGACGGGAAGTTGGGGTGGTTGGGAAGTCGACCGCCACGTGCGATCAGCTCTGCTCCGCAACTGCACACTGGCGGGCCAATTAAGGCCAATGTGAAACATGAGCAACAGCGCTCAGCATTGCCTGTGCGGGCAGAGGGAGGAGGGAGAGCGGGCCTTGCACAATCTTCACGCATGTGCTCGAAAGAGTGCTTCAATCTCCCTGAGGTAGCTCCGTGCTGTTTAAAAAATAATAATAAAGGAAATAAAATTGTTATAAAACATGTCTCTCATGTTCAAAAGTAACATCTTTATTTTATGTTTTTTGCTTTAGGAAACCTCGCCCGCCCGCAGATGAGATTTCCTAAAAATGTAATGGCTGCTTGGTGCTTTTGCCTACCCGCTTCTTAATGGTCTTAATAGGTCTTCTAATTGTCGGTGGGCCCGCAACCAACTCTGGCACATGCCCGCCAAACGAAATATTGTGAGAGCTGTGCGATGACATAGTGATGCTGGCCTGACGACATCGTGCATCATCTTACGCTCAGCCGTGTCGGGCATACTCCCAAATGGTGAGCGCGCGTCCGACACTGCCCAGCGTAATATTCTACCCTTGGTTTCAGAGCGTGGTGTGTCTGACCACAGGGTTGCCAATTAGTTTACACAGACTGTACTTACTGTGAATATTGGAGGATTAGATAGCTTCTGTAACTGGTGTTATCCTTACAAATCTATACATATAGATGTATCTGTAATGGTATAGTTGTGGGTGAAGGAGTATTGTAATATAGTTCATCTTTTCTTGTTTAATAAATGTTTTATGCTTTTGTTAAAAGTTCATTAGCTGACTCTGGTGACTGTGTTCAGTAGCCCCTCTCCATATATCTGAACAAACAAATAAAAGCTAGAATCTATCAAGCTGGCTTCCACCCTGGGATCAGTCTTGTCCAGCGATAACCTCAGCTGGAGATCATAACAGAATCTCTGTGCCTCAGAAGGCTGGACTTATTCTCAGAAGCTATGGGGGAAATAGGTTAACTTCTGGCTGAAGGTCAGCAGATGTATTGGGCAGCTTCTGAACAAAACTGACCTGCATGCAGTGGGAAACCAGTACCAAGTCCGGGAACATGTTGGTGACTGAAGTGGGTTTTGCAATGGCTGTTTAACTAAACCATGGCATTTGTAACCTGCTTCTCAGTTTCCCAGCCAATCACAAAGTGCAGCATGATGTCAACCACACACTATCAAAGAAAACCGTATATATAAAGGGACTCCAGTAGGGGTCTGAATGGCTGCAAAACTTGTCGAAGCAATCTGAAAGCAAGAAGATGGAAGAAAGATGTGGGAAGGCTGCTCCCCAAAACCCACACACTTCTCTAGCTCTTCACTGCAAGTCATGCTGGGAGTGGTAAGGGCCAGGAGTGAGGCCATCTTCCCTATGGAAAAGCAGAGTCACACAAATGAAGAAGTGCAGCTGGAAATAGCAGAGGCTATGAGCACACAAGTATCATACCCAGAACCTCGATTCAGTGCCAGAAAAAGTTTAATTAACCACTCTCAGAATTCTAAAAGGGGCACAGGAACAGAGAAACCTGGGTGTATATGTGCATAAATCATTGAAGGTGACAGAACAGGTTGAAAGCGCCATTAATAAAGAATACGGCATCCTAAGCTTTATTAATAGAGGCATTGAACATAAAAATAAGGAAGTTATATTAAACCTGTATAGAACACAGGTTCAGCCTCAAAGAGAGTACAGTTCTGGGTGCCAGACTTTAGGAAAGATGTGAAGACATTAGAGAGAGTGCAGAAAGGATTCAGGAGAATGGTCCCAGGGATAAGCTACATAGATAGATTGGAGAAACTGAAATTGTTTTCCTTGAAGAAGAGAAGGTTGAGAGATTTGAAAGAGATATTTAAAATCATGAGGAGTCTGGACAGAGTTGATAGGGAAAAACTGTTTCCATTGGTGGAAGAATCAAGAACAGGAGGACACAGATTTAAGGTAATTGGCAATAGAAGCAATGGAAAAATGAAGACAATCTTTTCACGCAGCGAGTGATTAGGATCTGGAATGCATTGCCTGAGAGTGTAGTAGAGGCAGGTTCAATCCGGTCATTCGAGAGGGAATTGGATTGCTGTCTGAAAAGGAAGAATGTGCAGGGCTATGGGGAGAAATCAGTTGAGTAGCACTAGGTAAATCATTCCTATGGGGAGCCGGTGCAGACACAGCAGGTTGAATGGCCTCCTTCTATCCAGTAACAATTCTATGATTTGGTGATTCTATGAGGTGGCATCCATCACTCTTTGACCTCCCTACACACCATTCCTCTGACTGACGTACCTTACAGTTCTGAATACTACATTTTCTTCATCCACCTCCTAAAATCTCCATCTCAACAGACAACAGTCGCACTCATCCTTATCCTATTGTTCTCTCACGCTCATCCCTCAAAGTCACCCTTCTCAGATGTTCTCATTCCATGTTTAGCACATATTCTACTTCTCACACACATAGCTCTTTGCCTTCATTTACTACAGAAGACAGCACACAACTCCAGGGAGAGGCAGAGAACTGGGGATGGGCCTGCAAGCCATAGCTACCCACACCACATTGGAGGAGGAAACACTGAAGATCAGCAAGATGGCACACACATTATGCATCGGTGATGGAGAGATTGGGTTGTTGCAGAGGCCTGGTGACAGTATTTGTACCTTTCTCAATGTCAGCACTAACTCATGTTTTTCATCTCCCACAGGTCTTTCACGGGTGACAAATGAGCTGTCACCATGCTGGGGCTTCCACGGAGGAGAGTAAGCATTCTGAAGATACATTATCACATGATTCGTACGCACCTTCCACCAGCACGGATGCATACATCTCGGTGGGTACTGAAATAGAGATAGTTAGGTTGGCACATGATGAGGTGGACATTATATGTGAGCAGGAGCAAGGGCATTTCAACATCTGCTCAGCTGGATGTAGTCGCTAAGCTGGATGTAGTTGTGTGGTCATCCACAAAAGGGGAACTTGTGGAACTGCAACAGGAAATGTGTGTGCTCCTGTCAGCATTTTCAGAGGCACTGCACATCTTTGGAGGAAATTGGAAAAGTATATCTCTAGCATGAGCACCATGATATCTCAGGCATTTGCCCTGATGGTCACCTCCATGGAAAAGGTAATAGCTGAATGGAGAATTAGATGTATAAAGGTTGTGCCACTGAGTGCATAATGGTCCAGACCAATGGCCTGGACACTCTGGCTGCCATTTTTCAAAAGATGGGTGCTCAATACCTCACTAACATACATCCAAAAGCTCTATAACTCTTGGCTAACGAAGTTTGGTGTGTCATGAGAAGGAAGGTAAAGAAAGGGCACATTGTAGATGGGACTCTCCCCAAGGTTCTCACTTCTCATTCTACACACCCCATTGCCCCAATAGCGTCACTCATGCCATCTCCTGCCCCAATAACCAATTCTGCCCCTGCACAGGTAGTGATGGGGCAGGCTTTGGCAGGATTCTTATGGGTTCCAAAACCCAGAGAATGTCACAGCAGGGGAATAAGCAGCTTACCTCCAGATCAGCTGAAGCCACTGGGTTTGCACTAAGTAGGAGTACAAGGAAGCCAATGAGAAAGGCTTAGTTGCACAATGGGACTCACTTGTGTGTGTGTAAATACCAACGTTAATGGCATTACACTGATACTTATTTCACTGAATGAAAGACATTATCTGAAATCATCATTCACATGGCCTATACTTTGCTGCATTGTTCACCCACCATGGACTGTAGTCTCCAGGTGAATGGTATGATCAGCCTTTATGAAGAGAGTAGGGTGTGAACGTGATGGCTGGCTGGCTGACTACTGGAATGAAGTGTATCTTGGGGCAAAGGGTTTCTGATGACACTCTCTCAAGTGAAGTGTGCCTGGCAGCCAGGTGTGCGGCTGCAGGCACCATGATCAAATCTATCTCCTCCTCCACCTCCTCATCTTCATCTTGCTGCAGTTCCACTCCTCACTGCCACATGTTGTTGTGAAGGGCACAGCAGACCACAACAATTCTCGAGAATCTCGATGGAGTATACTGAAGGGTGCCACCAAATCTTCTGTCAAGACATCTGAAATGTACCTTGAGCAACCCACTGACTTGGATTATTAATGCCCTGTTGATGATGTGACTCCTGTTGTACTTCTCCTCTTGCTTATTGGTATGTTTCTTACAGGAGTCAGCAGTCAGTTCTTCAGAGAGTGGCTCTTGTCTCCTGGGAGCTACTGAAGCTGTCTGGAGGAGCAAAAACATGCAGCCATGACTGTTGTAAAATGTATGAATCATGGTTCCCTGGATACATAGCACAGACATGCATGTTCACCTTCCAGTGGTCACAAACGAGCTGAACATGGAGAGAGTGGAATTTCTTGTGATTAATGAAGACTCATTGAAACTTAGAAATATACAGCACAGAAAGAAGCCATTCAACTCCATGGGGAGAATTTTCTCCCCTTTGGTGGGGGGAGGGTGGGGGGGGGGTTTGGGCTGGAGCGGGCACAGGCGGGTGTGCAGCCAATTGCTGCCCGCGATTGGCTGAGTGCCACCATTTTATGTGGGTGGGCCAATTAAGGCACCCAGCATGACATGCACCTGGAAGTGCTCAGCATTCCTTGTGCTGGCGGGGTAGTAGGCTGAGTCGGGGCCAGCACTCTTTCGCACATGCATGCGAAAGAGCGCAGAAATCTCCCTGAGGCAAAGAGCTGCCTCAGGGAGATCAGTCTGAGTTTCAAAAATTTTAATAAAAAAGAAAAAAATTTAGGACACCCCCTCATGTGAAAGTGTCACATGTCTATGAATTTTAATGAAAATCTTTATTTCAATAATAAATCATTCCAGAAAACTCATCCCGCCCATGGATGAGGCTTCATGAAAAATGTGAAGGCCGCCTGGGCTCTTCGCCTGTCCGCCAACCTTAAGGTTAGATGGGCAGCTATGTTAAGTGGTTTAATTAGTTTTCAAATGGCCTTAATAAGCCTTTGAGAGTTTGGTGGGTGCGCAGCCAACTCCAGTGCGCACCCGCCAAACTGAAAATCGGAATGACGCGTGGTGACGTTGGGACGCATGCCCTACGTCACCACACGTCATTTTACGCGTCGGCAAGCGGGTCCTGCTCCTGCTTGCCGAGCCGAAGATTCTGGCCCATGTGTGCACAAAACTATATGATACAGGCCTCAGTTTTTCATGTGGAGGCTTTTGCTGACATTTGTTACGAGCATCCCCAACTTCAGGAATATTCAAATATTCTTCTGTAACTTCTGAATGATTTCCCTTGGACAGGGGATTAATGAAAACTCCATGCATGCGATCATTGATTTCCTGTGGTCTGTTGACACTGCAGTAAAGCAAACACCCCTCTCTGTTTGGCTGGCCTTATCCATGTCAAAGTTCACACAAAAACAGAATTACCTGGAAAAACTCAGCAGGTCTGGCAGCATCTGATGCTTCCATTCCTGCTGAGTTTTTCCAGGTAATTCTGTTTTTGTTTTGGATTTCCAGCATCCGCAGTTTTTTGTTTTTATCAAAGTTCACACAGTTGGCAGCCTTGGAAAACAAGGCATTGGTAATGTGGGAGATGCACTTCTGGGCAGCAGATCGAGAAGTCCTCAAAAAGAGACCAGAAGATCCCTTGAAGCGGCTAGAGATGAAGAAATTTAGGGCTATGGTGACCTTGACAGCCGCTGGTAACACGTGCCCACCTGGTCCTCTCAGGAGCTCTTGGTCCAGGAGGGTGCATGTGTCAGCAACAAGCTGCCTGAGCTTCATGAGGCATTGTTGCTGTGTCATGAAGAGGAAGCTCATCCTCTGTAGGCCTTAGGCTGGGGCAAGTTGCAGCACTCTGCTGATCCCCTCTGCCATGTGGAGCAGAATGCAGCTACAGAATAGGCAGCTACCACTGGCTGAGTTTCTGCACTTAGTGCTCTTGCTGTTATTGGCTCTTGATGCTGCAGCTATTGTTGTGGCACCTGGCACTGCTGTTACTGGTGTGGCTGCTCCTCATTAGAGGTCCTAGGCTACTGCTGCACAAGTTGCTCTCAGGGAAAGCAGCTTTGTCTATATCAGGTCAGATTATAACTGCCCTTACCATCCTTGCATCTGGATCACTCCAAGCAACATCAGGTAACCTGTGATCTCTTACCTCACTGCTGCATCAAGGAGGTCACTGATGCCCTTTTCAGGAAGTTATCATAATTTATTGCCTTTCCAATGGAACAAGAGGAGCAAAGTGAAAGAACCCAGTTCTGTGAGCTGGCTGCCTTCTCACAAGTACAGAGAGCAATCGAGATAAAGATGCCATATGATATTATCCAAGGATTGCAACTCCCAATGCAGAATGATCAGTTCCTGCTTCAGAATAAGAAATTAATTTTTTGTTGACAACTTCATCGTTGTCTGATTCTTGTGATAATAACTATTACTGTAAGCCTGCGTTTTAAAGCTTTTTTTCCAATTTTGTTGCTGGGAAGCACAGTTTGCTGGTATTTTTTTCTCTCCTTCACATTTCACACCAGCTGTCATATCTCTAACATTGCTTTCGTCTCATTATTAGCAGCCAGTGATTTTTGAAAGTACACAGTCTTTCACAGTCTGGAGCAATAACAAGCCCATGATACCTTTCAAACTTGATCAAGTTTAACAATCGGCTTTTTGGTTTTGTCAAAATTTAACATAGATACAAACTATCCATTCCTCAGTAAACTATTGATCCCAAATTAGCCTATCTGTAATCTAATTTCAATTGTATTAACCGCATATAGATGACCCTTTGTTTGCTGTTTGTGGTTTAAAGCCATCATGATTTTTGGCAAGTATTCACCCAACCAGTGCAGGGTTTCAAGTTCATTATTTTATTCATCTTACAGTTCCCAGTGAAGTGTCACTCTGACAGTTCTCACTTCATAGGTTTTACTTAGCATGAAAAGCAGATACCAAAAACCCATATCATAAAATCCAAAATCTGTTATATACAATAATCTTCCTCCAACACCTGTTCTTCATGCTTCTATTCCCAACTATCAAAACATAAGTCAGTGTATCTCCAACAATGATTTTTGTTCCACTTCAAACCACAACAGTGATCTATGTAATCCAGCAAGGTTCTATCCTGGGCCTTTACCTGTTCTTCATCTATCCACTGTCCTTTGGTGACATCATCCAAAGGCTTTCAATGTAAGCCAATAATGAAAAACTCTACCTCTCCACTTCTGCTTCATGCTCTTTTTCTCTCTTGACCCTTATATGTCAGGAAAATTCCAAGGGCAAACTCTGCTCGACCACCATTTGCACTCATCAGCCCTAGATTCACTTTATCTGCCACAAGGGTTATTGATTCTTCAAGGACACTTCATTTAAAGGAACAATCTACTTCAAAGTTTTGTTATTTCTTCATTTTCAGCATGTGGATGCCATTAACAAGGCCAAATTTATTTCACATTCCTAACTGCCCTTGAGAAGATGGCTGCAAGCAACTTCCTTGAACTGCTGCAATTGTATGGTGAAGGCACTCGCTCAATGCTGTTAGGAAAGGAGTTCCAGGATTCTAACCTAGTGACAATGGATGAGGAGTGATATACTTCTAAGTCAGTATGGCATGTGACTTGGTGGCAAACATAGAGGTGCTGATTTTCCTGTAGGTCTGTTGCCCTTGTCCTTCTTGCTAAAGGTTGTGGGTTTGGGAAATGCTCTCAAAGAAACCTTGACAATTTACTACAGTGCATCTTGTACACTGCAGTTACGTTGTAAGGTGGAGAGACTTACTTAAGGAGGGACATACTTGCATTGGAAGCAGCTCAGAGAAGGTTCACTAGGCCAATTCCTGGGTTGAAGGGATTGTCTTATGAGGGAAGGTTGAGCAGGTTGGCCTATACTCATTGGAATTTGGAAAAATGAGAGTTGATCTTATTGCAACATATAAGATCTTGGGGGGACTTAACTGGGTAGATGCCGAGAGGATCTTTTCCCTCATGGGAGAATCTAGAACTAGGCAGCACAGTTTCAAAATTAAGGGGTCTCCCATTTAAGATGGAGATGAGGAGGAATTTCTTATCCTCGAGGGTCGTTGATGTTTGGAATTCTCTCCCCAGCAGCATGAAGGCTGGGTCATTGAATATATTCAAAGCTGAGTTACAGTTTTTTTATTGACTCGGGAGTCAAGGGTTATGGGGGACAGCAGAAAAGGGGGGTTAAGGCCACATCAGATCAGTATGATCTTACTGACTGACAGAGCAGGCTCAATGAACCAAATGGTCTACTCCTACTCCTATATTTTCATGTTCTTATAAATCCAATGGGGTAATTTTAACTGTTAGTGTTAGCATAAAAAGGGCAATAGTGGATCAGCTGCTTATTATACACTTCACCTGATATTTTCTTCCATTGAAGTGATCCAGTATCAAACTGCAAAGGGATACAGATAGATTAAGTGAATGAGCAAAACTTTGGTAAATAGAGCATAATGTGGAAAAATGTGAGGTCATCCACTTTGGTGGGAAGAATAGCAAAACAGAATATTATTTAAATGGAAAGAGACTGCAGAATGCTGCAATGCAGAGGGATCTGTGTGTCCATGTACATGAATCTCAAAAGTTAGCGAGCAGGTACAGCAAGTAATTAGGAAGGCAAATGGAATGTTGGCCTTTATTGCAAGGGACATGGAAAATAGGGAAGACATGTTACAACATTGATTGGACCACACCTAGAGTACCGAGTAGTTTTGGTGGCCTTAAGAACAGAAAATCTTGTACTGAATGTAGTTCAGGGAAGGTTCACAAGGTTGATTCTGGGGATGAAAGGGCTGTTTCATGAAGAAAGGTTGATCAGATTGGGCTTTTACTCATTGCAATTTAGAAGAATGAGAGGTGATTTTATTTAAACATGGGCCATAACTCCAGAGCACCACATTGGAGGACTACCCTAAAGATGCACCAGGGAATTCCCTTTGGATGTTCCCAGGTAAGGTTTGCACAGTAATTGATTGGAAGTGCAAACTTCCCTTGAGCAATTGCCCTGCACTGGGAACCATCCAAAAAATGAGATTTAAATCTCAAACTTTGGATGGTTCCAACTGGGTTACACCAATAGTTAGTCAGAAGTAGTTAGTATAATTAAAACCTCTTCTAACTACTAGGTAAATATTACACAAACCCACACCGACCTCCCACAGGACGCCCCCACACATACAAACCCCTACAGGTCACCCTCCCCAGCCACCACCCCGATGAACCCCCACCCACGGGAGTGCCCCCATCTCTGCAGGAACTCTCCAAGTCCACCTGCCAGGCCGACTCTCCCCCCAACCCGTGTGGGCCTACCCAATCCGACACCCCCACCCACCCCCAACGAGGCCTATCCCAACCTGACACCACTCCTGTCAGGGGCCTGACCTTTCCCTGAGCTCCAACCCGGTCCTCCCCCATCAAGGCCAGACCAGCCCCAGCCCTGCCCAGCAGCCCGAACCCAACACCCCATTCCCCGACACCTGCCATCCCGTTAATCGCCAAGGTCCAAAACCACCCCCCCCTCCCCAAGGCCCAACAGCTTACATCCACTGAGGCTGGAACCTACACCCACCCTGAAGCCCGACACCTCTACCCCGAGGCCTGATCGCCCACCCTCTCCGAGGCCTGATCCCCCCACCCCTCCGATACCAGTCACTCCCCCTCAAGGCTCAAGACTCCACCATGAGGTCCAAGCCCCTTTATGAGGCCTGACTCCTCACCTTCCCAAGGCCCCACTCCCCCTACCACCCTCAAGACCCAACCCAACTCCCCTCAAGGCCTAATAGCCGCCCCTTGATGCCCGACAACCCCCCAAGACCTGACGCACCCCTCAGGGGTAACCACTCCTGCCCCCGAAGCCTGATCCCCACCCCCCACCGAAGACTGACCCAACCCTTACATGAGACTCAACACCCTGCCCCAGCAAGGCCTGACATCCCACCCCCCCCGAGGCCCGACAACCGCCCTAGTCTCCCCAACAATGCGGTGAACACCCCCCACCCCCGCCCCCCCCACCACCCCCCCCCCCCCACCCCCCCGCACCACAACCCCCATGGCCTGATCCCCCACTCTCCTGAAGCCTGACACCCATCCCGAGGCCCGACAACCCCCAACCCTCCCACAAGGTCCAAGCCCCACCCCATCCCCCCAAATATTATCCACTTACCTTATATACTTACTTTCTCCCTGGTCTAACAAGGACCTTAAACTTCACTGAACATTTCAACTTACCTACTTTGCGGCAGCTAATGCTGTAAAAAGTGGGGTGTGGCTTCCTTTCTTAGACAGAGCTGCACTAGACGTTGGGACCTGGGGACGCGCTTCAATACTCTGATCTTGCCTGCCAGAGCCGGAAGGTTGGGCAAGGCAGGATTTCAGGTAAGAAACTGGGATTGGAGTGGAAATCCGATGCTAATTGCCACTCTGAGGAAGTTCGGGATGAGGGAACTTGATTTGATAGGGTAGTTGCTGAGAGAATATTTCCGCTGGTGGAGAAATCTAAAATTAGGGGGTGCAGTTTTAAAATAAAAGGTCTACCATTTGAGGCAGAGATGAGGAGGATTTCTTCTCTGATGGTCCTTAGTGTTTGGAATTCTCTAGTCCACAGAGCTGTGAACCTGGATCATTGAATATATTCAAGGCTGAGTTAGGCACATTTTTGATCCCAAGGAAGTCAAGGCAGCAAAGTGGAGTTAAGTCCACAATCAGAGCAGCCATGATCTTACGGGATGATGGATCAGGCTCGATGGGCCAAATGGTCTACTCCAGCTCCTATTTCATATGCTCTTTTGACCCCAATCAGTCACTTTAAATTCCGGCCATTGTTGCTGAGGTTCAGTTAGGAACGTTGCTGTCTGAACACTCTGGTTATATATGGTCTCCTGATGAGAATCTTTGTCCTCCTATTCTAATTTGTCCTGCTCTGTGTGGCTTCTGTCACACTGTATTCAAAGGGGAATGTGCATTTGTGCACCTGTAACTGGTAGCAAGTAGTTTGTGCAGTGCTTTGAAGTCAGAAAACAAGTCCTTCAGCATGTGCAGTACCACTCCTTGTACACTTTTGCAATTTGAAGAACCAAACTACTTGCAGAATCAGGTTATCAGCAGAAGAAATCAACTAACAACTAACCTGTAAGAAGTTATGGCACTTTTGGCAACAAATCATGCTAACAAGATGGCATCCAGAACAATTCACCAACAAGTGTGTGCATGCAGATTGGATGCCATTTTTGTACCCGAATGGCACCTGCAGTGCCCAAAGAATGGGCACCACTGATCCCAATTTTGTTCAGCTGATTTATGAATAAAGGATTTGTTCTCTGATCGGTGTAAGCGATAAGTGTTGTTCTCCAGGGGCATCAATGTTTGATCCTGTATATTAAAGGCTTGGAGAAAAGAATGAAGAGTTGTATATGCACATTTTTAGATGACATAGTTAGAGGAACAGAAAGCTGTGTAGATGAGAGTAGGGGATCAGAAAAACAGCAACAGTGTGCAAGTGTTTTTAACATAAGAAAATGTCCCAAGGCACTTCACAGGGGTGTGATCAAAGTTTGACACCAATAAAGAAATATTTGGGCAAATAACCAAAGATTTTGTCAAGGAGGTAGGTTTTAAGGTGGGTGTTAAATGAGGAAAGAGAGGTAGGGAGACAGAAGGTTTAAGCAGGGAATTCCAGAGCTTAGGCCTTGATACTTTGATAGGTACCAATGAAGGCCAGAATTGGGAGGAGATATTCGCATTGCAGAAATATCAGAGGGTTGTGGCGCTAGAGGAGGCCACAGGAGGATTTGAAACAAGGCTGAGAGTTTTAAAATCATAGCAATGCTCAATCATGAAACAATGTAATTCAGCAAGCACAGGGGAGATGGCTAAGTAGGATTTAGAGCAAGTTAAGGTATTGTAGCAGAATTTTAGACATGCTTAAGTTTATGGAATATGCAAGATATGGAAGATGCAAGTTGGAAGAAAGACTATGGAGGCTGCGCAGCAATGCATTAGAAGTCAAGTATAGAGGTAATAAAGACACAGATGAGAATTAGCAGATCATATGAAGCAGGGGTACAGTTCGCCCAATGCTACACAGGTGGAAGTAGATGGTGTTATAATGTTATTCCAATATGATTTAGGGACTACATACTCATGCATAGTATCCAGAGTGCCACATCACTCACTACTGCATGGCAGTTTGTGTACTGAACTAACGATGTATCAGTCTGCACCACATGGTGTGAACTAAGAAATACAGTTGAAGAAGCTCCAGAATTTGACTTTAAAAAAGTAATCAGGTGGCAGCAGGTATCTGTGAATAAAACCTGAAAATTTAAAATGGATTTAATGCTGAATTAAATTGAGAAAAATCAACCTGAATTACTTCCAAAGAGAGAGAAAAACTGAGTGACTTGAACTAAAGCAAAATTGCCACCGCAGCAATGAACATGCAGCTCCAGTCCTGATGATGTCATAGAGGTATTTGAGAAATGTAAACAAAAGTGCAGATTGACATTCACTATTGAAGAGGAAAGGAACAACTACATCAATTTGTGCACAGGAGAGAAAGAAGTACATCTGTTTGGTAGCTAGGAGACGAGTGGAGACAACAGTAAAAAACTAGGCAATTTTTTTGATAAACTCCATACACATTTCCAGCCACAGTCAAACCAGTGAATCCAATGACATGAATTTGAAAGCCTGAGGCAGGGACCAGGTGCACCTGTTGACAATTTCTTAATGAGATTTAGAAATGTAGCAAGTGAGTATAAATGCAAGAATATGGAAGAAAGGCTAGCAGATCAGTTCTTCTGAGGCTCTGAACACCTTGATGCACAAGACATCTGACTGGAAAGGAGAAGCTCACAACATCACAGGCCATTGACACTCTCAGAGCACATGAAATCATGAGTAGACAGATGAGAACACTGACCACCCAAATGGCTGGCCTTCAAGGGAAAGGCAGCAGTAAAACAACAACAGTAGAATGCACACCAGAGGGAAAGATGTGCAAGAGGTGTGGACAACCGTATCCCACATAAGGATCAAACTGCAGAGCTTATGGAAAGACCACTGGGAAAAGATGTGCAGAACAAAACAGAAGATGGTAAAGGAGTTACCAGAGGCAGAGCAACATGGTGAATGAGATAGAAAAGAAACCAAAACATCCATATCTTGGAAGATGATGATGAGCTTGAGGACACAATGGACACAGGAACCATAAAACTGCATGAAATAGCTGGTCGCAACATTTCCCAGAGAAAAGAAATTCACACGACCATTCAGATCAGGAAGTGGGCGGGAAATAAGCTCACAACCATAAATCTGAAGCTGAAGCTTGACTCTAGAGCACAGAATAAAATCATCACACTCAGACTAAAGCAGATTTTTCCAAAAAATTTGAAAGAAAACAATTACCCATGGAAAGATGCTCTGAAGCCAGGCAGCATCATACTAACAGCATGTGGCTGAACTGATTTGGCAGCTAGGAACAACTTAAATCAGAGGGACACAGGTGACCTTGTCCTTTCCAGTCAGAAGTTTTATACATTAGGATGTTCAAAGCCTCAGAAGAACTGATCTGCCAGCCTTTCTTCCATTTTCTTGAATTTATACTTGCTTGCTACATTTCTCAATCCAATTAAGAAATTGTAAACAGAAGACTAGTGCTCCAGAACTTGCCATGCCCCTAGCCAAGCTGTTCCAGTACAGCTACAACACTGGTGTCTACCCGGCTTTGTGGAAAATTGCCCAGGTGTGTCCTGCAGACAAAAAGCAGGTCAAATTCAACCCGGCCAATTACCACCCAATCAGTCTACTCTCGATCATCAGTAAAGTAATGGAAGGGGTCATCAACGGTGCTATCAAGCAGCATTTGCTTAGCCATAACCTGCTCACTGACACCCAGTTTGGGTTCCGCCAGGGCCACTCAGCTCCTGACCTCATTACAGCCTTGGTTCAAACATGGACAAAAAAAGAGCTGAACTCTCGAGGTGAGTTGAGAGTGACTGCCTTGACATCAAGGCCGAACTTGATCAAGTGTGGCATCAAGGAGCCCTAGCAAAACTGGAGTCAATGAGAATCAGGGGGAGACCTCTCCACTGGTTGGAGTCATACCTAGCACAAAGGAACATGTTTGTGGTTGTTGGAGGTCAGTCCAGGACATTACTGCAGGGATTCCTCAGGGTAGTGTCCTAGGCCCAACCATCTTCAGCTGCTTCATCAATGACCTTCCTTCCATCATAAGGTCAGAAATGAGGATATTCGTTGATGATGGCTCAATGTTCAGACAAATTGCACCATTTGCAACTCCTCAAATACAGAAGCAGTCCATGTCCAAATGCAGCAAGACTTGGACAATATCCAGGCTTGGGCTGACAAGTAGCAAGTAACATTCGCACCGCATAAGTGTCGGGCAATGACCATCTCAAACAAGACAGAATCCAACCATCACCCCTTGATGTTCAATGATATTACCATCACTGAATCCCCCACTATCAACATCCTGGGGATTGTCATTGACCAGAAACTGAACTGGACTAGCCATATAAATACTGTGCAGGTCAGAGGCTAGGAATCGTGTGACGAGTAGCTCGCCTCCTGACTCCCCAAAGCCTGTCCACCATCTGCAAGGCAAAAGTCAGGAATGTGATGGAATACTCCCCACTTGCCTGGAGGAGTGCAGCTCCCACAACACTCAAGAAGCTTGACACCATCCAAGACAAAGCAGCCCACTTGATGGGCACCACATCCACAAACATTCACTCCCTCCACCATCGACACACAGTAGCAGCAGTGTGTACCATCTACAAGATGCACCGCAGGAATTCACCGAGACAGTACCTTCCAAACCCACGACCATTACTATCTAGAAGGACAAGGGCTGCAGATAGATGGGAACACCACCAACTGGATGTTCCCCTCCAAGCCACTCACCATCCTGGTTTGGAAATATATTGCTGTTCCTTCACTGTTGTTGGGTCAAAATCCTGGAACTCCCTTCCTAACAGCACTGTGGATGTACCTACCCGACATGGACTGCCTCAGTTTAAGAAGGCAGCTCACCACCACCTTCTGAAGAGCAACTAGGGATGGGCAATAAATGCTGGCCCAGCCAGCAAAGCCCACATCCCGTGAATGAATGAAAAATAAAACAAAGACAAAGATGTTAACAGCATGTTCTATATCACTGAAACAGATGGTCCTACAATCCTGGGTTTGAGCAGTTGTGAAGCAACTGATCCCAGTAAACCAAGAGATGAAGGAGGCATCACTGAGGGTTGAAGGTAGTACACTCATTGAAAACGACCCTCCAGTCAGAAGCAAGAAAGTGATTGACAGAGTTAGAGTCTACAGATTGGGTAAATTCCATTGTTATGAAGGTGTCCTTATACGCAAAGTCAAATGAATGAGTTGCACTCATACCATTGAACTTCTCAACAGCCAACATTGAAAGGCACAAAGAGCTCTTGACAGAAAAGGAAAAATAACTAATTCACAAAGTTCAGGCAGCTAAAGGCGAAGATTTCCAGAAACTTACAGAACCCCAAGATGAAAAGTTAGAACTAGAGAATAAAGTCACTGAACTGGATAGGCTGAAGGCTTCGCAGGACATAACATGGCATGTTGTCAAAGAGTATTTGGAATGGAAACTGCATGCCAAACTGAAAATTACTTATTTAACCTGACCCTCTGTTTTATGTTATTTAACCAATCCTCTAACCATCCTAATATATCATTCCAATACCATGAGCTCTTATCTTGGGCAGTAACCTGTTATGTGGCACTTCATCAAATGTCTTTTGGGAATCAAAATACACTACATCTACTGGTCCCCCTATATCCACCCTCAAAGAACTCTAATAAATTTGTCAAATGCAATATCCCTTTCACAAAAAGAGACATGTTGACACAGTCTGGTTGCATAAGGATTTTGTAAATGTCTTGTTACTACTACCTCCTTAATAATGGACACTACCATTTTCCCAGTCACAGAAGTTAGACTAACTGGCCTATAGTTTCCTGATTTCTGTCTCCCTCCTTTCTTGAATAATGGTGTTACATTTGCAGTTTTCCAATCTGCTGGAACCTTTCCAGATTCTAGGGAATTTTGGCAGATTACAACCTGTGCATTTACTATCTCTGCAGCCATTTCCTTTAAGACCCTAGGTTACAATCCATCAGATCCATGGGGTCTTGTCAGCCTTTAGTGTCATTAATTTTACGAGCATGTTTTCTTTAGTGATTGTTTTAAGTTCCTCTCTGCCTTTTTCCCCCTGAAATTCTTCTATTCTTGAGGTGCTTTTTGTCTTCTACTGAAGACCGATACAAGATACTTGTTCAAAGTCTCTGCCATTTCCTTGTTTCCCATTAGTAATTCCCCAGTCTCAAACTCAAAGGGACCAACACTCACTGTAACTACTCACTTCTTTTTAATAGATTTGTAAAAGCTTTTACTGTCTATTTTTATATTTCTTACTAGTTTTCTCTCATACTCCAATTTTTCCCTTTTCATTTTTTTTTTACTCATCCTTTTCTGGTTTCTAAATTTTTCCTATTTCTGTTAGACCAGGCTTTTTAACTAGCTCCAGTTCTAGATCAGAGTTTGACTATAAATCTAAATTATAACTTGAGAACAACTTACCAACATATTCCATTTGCACCAAATTACCAAGTTAGCATTCAAACTTGGAAGCACTCTGTCCTCGGCTCACTCTGTGCTCCTACACATATACCATCTTAAACTTTAATCAGCCATTTAAAATCTTTCACTGAATGCATTAACAAGTTCATTATACATTTGCATTTTGAAACTTACCCTGATTCTGAACGAACAAATATATAGGCATGTTCTTTTTTATGACTATGGTAAAACTTTATGCATGTTAAAGTAGCAATCTCATCGAGAGATGTTTTGATTTGTTGTCTGCTGAATTCATCTATAATTAAAGAACAAGACAAAGTAGTAGAGTTCATCTAACACCATCACACAATTAAAAAACAAAATGAAATAACTGAGTTTATCTAACACCATCACGACAAACTTGACTATTATTCACAATCTACTAGGTAATTTGAAAAATTAAATTAAAAGAATGGGATAAACCTGTGCAGAGATTTTGTTTCAAACTTTTTTTGCAGCTATTGAGCATGTGCTTCAGTGTCCTCGAGGCCATCTTTTGGATGAAACCTTAAACCAAGGCTGCATGTGCTCCTTCAAGAGGACCATAAAAGATTTCATGCCTTAATCAAAAAAGAGCTGGAGAATGCTACAAGTTTCCTTGCAAACGTTTATCCCCCAACCAATATAACAAAGAACAGATTTATCGTATTCCTATTTGTAGGACCTTGCTTCACACAAACTAGTTGTTACATTACCCTGTATGAAAATAATGACTACTCCAGTGGCATTACTAGTCAGGGAAAATATCACAGCTGTGCGTAAGCAGGACAGCGCGGAGGGCTCGTCTGCAGAGGCCATGTCTACAGAGGCCATATGGATGGAGCTGAGGAATGGGAAAGGTGTGACCACACTAATAGGGTTGTACTATAGACCGCCCAATAGTCAGAGAGAATTGGAGGAGCAAATCTGTAGAGAGATAGCAGACCAATGTAAGAAACAGAAAGTTGTGATAGTAGGAGATTTTAACTTTCCACATATTGACTGGGATTCCCATACTGTAAAAGGGCTGGATGGCTTGGAGTTTGTCAAATGTGTTCAGGAAAGTTTTCTAAATCAATATATAGAAGTACCAATGAGAAAGGATGCAATACTTGATCTCCTATTAAGGAACAAGACAGAGCAGGTGACAGAAGTATGTGTAGCGAACATTCTGGGTCCAATGACCACAATGTCATTAGTTTCAAACTAATTATGGATAAGGATAGGTCTGGTCCTCGAGTTGAGATTCTAAATTGGAGAAAGGCCAATTTTGTAAAAATGAGAAAAGATCTAGGAAGAGTGGATTGGCATAAGTTGTTTTCTGGCAAGGATGTGTTCAGTAAGTGGAAGGCATTCAAAGGCGAAATTTTGAGAGTGCAGAGTTTGCATGTTCCTGTCAGGATTAAAGGCAACGTTAACAGACATAGGGAACCTTGGTTTTCAAGGGATATTTGCGATCTGGTTAAGAAGAAGAGAGAGGTGTATAGTAGGTATAGGCAACAAGAAGCAAATGAGGTACTTGTAGAGTATAGAAAATGTAAGAAAATACTAAAAAAGGAAATCAGGAGGGCAAAAAGAAGACATGAGGTTGCTTTGGCAGATAATGTGAAGGTAAACCCAAAGGGTTTCTACAAGTATATTAAGAGTAAAAGGATAGTAAAGGACACAATTGGTCCCCTTGAAGATCAGAGCGGTCGTCTATGTGTGGAGCCTCACGAGATGGGGGAGATCTTAAACAGTTTTTTTGCATCAGTATTTACTCAGGAAACTGGCATAGTGTATAAGGAAGGAAGGGAAACAAGCAGTAGTTTCATGAAACATACAGAGATTAAAGAGGAGGAGGTGCTTGCTGCCTTACAGCGAATAAAGGTAGATAAATTCCCCGGGCCTGACATGATATTCCCTGGGACCTTGAGGGAGACTAGTGTAAAAATTGCAGGGGCCCTGGCAGAAATATTTAAAATGTCCTTAGCCACGGGTGAGGTGCCGGAGGATTGGAAGGTAGCTCATGTTTTTCCGTTGTTTAAAAAAGGCTCCAAAAGTAAACCAGGTAATTACAGGCCAGTGAGCCTGACATCAGTAGTAGGTAAATTATTGGAAGGCGTTCAGAGGGATTGGATATATAATTATTTGGACAGCCAAGGGCTGATTAAGGATAGTCAGCATGGCTTTATGCGTGGTAGGTCGTGTTTAACGAACCTTGTAGAGTTTTTCGAGGAGGTTACCAAGAAAGTAAATGAAGGAAAGGCTGTGGATGTTGTCTACGTGGACTTTAGTAAGGACTTTGACAAGGTCCCACATGGGAGGTTAGTTCAGAAGGTTCAGACACTTGGTATCCATGGAGAGGTTGTAAACTGGATTCGAAATTGTGTGGGAGAAGACAGAGATTGGTAGTGGATGATTGCTTCTCAGACTGGAGGTCTGTGACTAGTGGTGTGCCTCAGGGATCTGTGCTGGGACCATTGTTGTTTGTTGTCTATATCAATGATTTGGATGATAATGTGGTGAATTGGATCAGCAAGTTTGCTGATGACACTAAGATTAGAGGCGTTGTGGACAGCGAGGAAGGCTTTCAAAGCTTGCAGAGAGATCTGGACCAACTGGAAAAATGGGCCAGAAAATTGCAGATGGAATTTAATGAGGAAAAGTTTGAGGTATTACATTTTGGAAGGTCAAACCAAGGTAGGAAATACACAATAAATGGTAGGGCACTGAGGAGAGCGGAGGAACAAAGGGATCTGGGAGTTCAGATACATAGTTCCCTGAAAGTGGCGTCACCGGTAGATAAGGTTGTAAAGAAAGCTTTTGGCATACGGCCTTCATAAATCAAAGTATTGAGTATAGGAGTTGGGATGTTATGGTGAGGTTGTATAAGACATTGGTGAGGCCAACTTTGGAGTATTGTGTGCAGTTTTGGTCACCTAACTACAGGAAGGATATCAGTAAGATTGAGAGAGTGCAGAGAAGATTTACTAGGATGTTGCCGGGTCTTAAGAAGTTGAGTTACAGGGCAAGATTAAACAGATTAGGACTTTATTCCTTGGAGTGTAGAAGAATGAGGGGAGACATGATAGAAGTTTACAAAATTATGAGGGGTATAGACAGACTAAATGCGAGTAGGCTCTTTCCACTTAGATTAGGAGAAATAAACACAAGAGGACATGGCTTTAGGGTGAAAGGGGAAAGGTTTAAGGGGAACATTAGGGGGTCTTCTTCACTCAGAGAGTGGTGAGAGTGTGGAACGAGCTACCATCTGACGTGGTAAATGCGGGCTCACTCTTAAGTTTTAAGAATAAATTAGATAGATATATGGATGGGAGAGGTCTGGAGGGTTATGAACCAAGTGCAGGTCAATGGGACTAGAGGAATAATATTTCGGCACAGACTAGAAGGGCCGAATAGCCTGTTTTCTGTGCTGTAGTGTTCTATGGTTCACAAGTGCCCAGTTAACTTTGAAATGCTTTGAACATGCTAGGATTGAGAAAGGTGCTATCAAAGTGCAGGTTTTCCCCCTTTCTTTTATCATGTATTGCTGTTATTTAAGCATTTAATTGCCACCAAGTCAGTAAGGGGCTAAGTTATCATTCAAATGTGAAGCAATTCCCACAGATCTCTAATTGAAATGATTACTGGAAATGGAAATGATTCCCAATTGGATTCGAGTTGTCACTATTCAAATCTACCACCACAGTATATCTCTTTTGTGCATTCAAGTGTAAGATAATAAATATAATGAATGTGACTAGATTGCTAGTACAACATAGAATAGAATAGCAGAAATTGTTTCAAAAGCAAAATGCTGCAGGTGATGGGTCATCATCAACCTGAAACATTCTGTTTCTCTCCACAGATGCTGCCTGACCTGCTGCGTATTTTCAGCTTTTCCTGTTTTCATTATAGAATAAATTATTTATCTTGTCAAGCTTTAAAATCCTTTTCTGGGTGCAACCACATAATTATTAACTTGCAAAGTAAAATGCAGAATGCAAAATGCGCAATGATTACTTACGAACTTAAAAAGTGTTCAAACTTTGTCAAGTAGCAAGATTGCGCGGAAAGAATCAATTACCTGAGCACATGGAGTAGAATTCAAATGAGACATCTTTGTGGTACTGCACAACTGCCAGAAAAAGATCAATTTTATCCTGATGTCGAGGCCACTTATTAAGTTTATATTGAATGTGATATCCCAGTATAACAAAATAAGTTAGAAAAATTTGTAGTATTGCCAGTGGCCACCTTTGTAAAGTGCCTGTGTTTAAATATTTAAAAGAAAAAACGGCTTTCTACCACATGGGTGGATACACCTACTCCTACCAGACAGAAATCTACTGAAATAATTTCCAGCTCTTACAAAGTATTACAATATAGCAAGAGCACAAAAACAGGACATCAGATCCATGCAAATGTTTATGCTCCATACGAGCCTTGGCCACCCTGCTTCATATAAGCCCATCAACAAATCCTTACATTCCATTCTTTCATATGTTTATGTAACTTCCCCTTAAATGCATCTGGTTATTCACCTCAAATGTTCCTTTTGATAATGAGATCCACATTCCAAGAACTCTCTAGGCCAAGATGCTACACTGAATTCTCTATTGGATTTATTAGTTTCTGTCCTACATTTATGGACCCTAGCTCACCCACAAACAAAAAAATGTTTTCTATGGCTGGGATTTTCCGGTCACGCCAAAAGTCAATGGTTAGCGGGTCCTCCCATGGTGGGGCCGGAAAATCCCAGCCTATATCTACACTATCAAACCCTTTTGCAATCGTAAAGATCTCTGTCGGGTCACCCTAAGTCTTCTCTTTTCTAGAGAAAAGACTCTCAGTCTGCTCAATCATCCCTGATAGGCATAACTTCTCAGTTCTGGTATTGTCTAGTTAATGTTTTTGGGACCCGCTCCAGTGGCTCTGTAGCCTTTTTATAATATGGAAACCAGGGGTGGAATTTAATGGAGACAACAACCAGCCCACTGGCTGGAAACCCAGTCAAAGCCCTGTGTCACCTCTTTTCGGGAAGGTTGCCACTTAACTGGGCAGCGAAGCCTTCCCCAGGATCAAAGACTCTGGGGGCGAAAGTCCTGCTCACTGAGAGCAGACGACTAATCAGAGGCTAGCAGCTCTATTGAACAAAAGCACCAACAAGAAGGCAGTGGCCACTGCCAGTACGACACACACCGGAGGCCCAGATTGTTACTGGATCCCAGGCACAGGTGAGTGATGGTGGGAAAGGAGATGTGAGGTCGGGATCAAGGAGGGTCAGCAGCCAGGCAAAGGACCCCCGACCCCCTTCCCAATGGAGGTCTCTCAATCAAGCACTGAGTTCCTTTTAACAATGGACTTCCAACGCCCCCCCCCCCCCCGGAAACGCCCACGCAACCCCAATGGGGTTTGCTTGTCATCCTCCCCACATGGTGAGCGCCCCCCCACCAGCCAGTGGGTTAATACCAGCAGTGGTGGGATGTCTACTTGCCCACTTAAGGGCTTCAATTGGCAGCAGGGGTTTTCCTGCCAAGAACTTAATCGGGCTAGAGGCAGGAAGGCAATGAGGTCCCCACCTGCCACACTCTCTCCTAATTAAATGCCTCCCCCAACCAAACTCACCACAGGGGAGGGCATTAAATTCTGCCCCAGAATTATCCTCTGTATTCCAAGTGCGGTGTAGGCAAAGTTCTTTACATATTGAACATAACTCCTCTGCAAAAGAACCCCAGAGCTTTCTTCACATTTTTTTAATGGCCTTATCAACCTACGTCACCAGGTTGGCACAGGACTTGTGCAGAGCCAACACAAGTCAAACACTCGTGGATCTGACCATGATGCAGCATCTGATAGCTTGTGTCTTAGCTTCCATTTCAGCACCACCAGAAGCTAAACAATGCCTGAGTGCTAAGGTGAAAGCTCAGACTGAAGTCATGATATCAACTTGTTACCATGTAGATTCAGACTGCTGTCATTTTAGTTGCAGATACCAGTGACAAAAGGGACTTTCAGAGTCTCACCAAGCTGCGCTCCAGACGACTGCCACGATAGTTGAGACCTGTGGGATCAGCAGTGGCTCACAGGAATATGAACCTGCTGTCCTATCTCAGGACAGCATTCATGTTCCCACTGCTTCCGCTCTGCCATAGCCTGTCAACCAGTCGGCCCCATCTGCCACCACATGTGTTGAGGTAGTGCAGTCTGAAAGTCAGGCTGTTTATTGCTCATCTCTAATCGCCTTGAGGTGGTGGTGAGCTGCCTTCTTGAGTCACTGCAGTTCATGTGATGTAGGTGCACATACAGTGCTGCAAGGGTGTTCCAATATTTTGCCCCAGTGGCAGTAAAAGAACGTCAATATGGTTCCAAGTAGGGATTGTGTGTGCAGTTGAGGGGAACCTGCATGTGGTGGTGTTCCTATACCCTAGCTGCCCTTGTTCATCTAGTTGGTATAGGTCATGGATTTGAAAGGTATTGTCAAAGCAGTCTTGGCAAGTTGTTGCAGTGCATTTTGTAGGTGGTACACACTGCTGCCACATGTGCCATGGTGGAGAGGGATGAATGTTTTGGTGGATGGGACACCAATCCTGGAGGCAGCTTTGCCTGGACGATGTCCAGCTTCTTGAATGATACTGCCACTGTACTCATCCAACACACTTCTGACTTGTACCTTGTACATGGTGGACAGGTTTTGGATGAGTCTCTTGACACAGAATTCTCAATGCCTAACAGTATTTATATGGGTGGGCCAGTTGAATTTCTAATCAATGGTCACCCGCCCCCAAAGGATGTGGTAGGCATAATTGTGTGGTAGACATATCTTTTTGAACTGACTACATTAACAAAAGGAATATGTTCAATCCTTGCACCTTTGTTGAATTACCCAGGAGCTTGGGAGACTATAGTTCCCATTGTGTTATCCACTACGATGCCTGAGCCAATTAGAACCGACTTGCTAACCAATCAGTGCCCTTTATTCCTGTAGTAAAAATAGTTGAGATTGTCTGAATTTTGGCATCCTTGCATTTGTCCTGATGAGTGCAATATAAAAACTTTCTACAATGTTTCTCTTTTTTTTAATTCAATCATGGGATGTGGGCTTCGCTGGTTGGGCCAACATTTATTGCCCATCCCTAGTTGCCCTTGAGAAGATAGTGATGAGCTGCCTTCTTGAACCACTGCAGTCCATGTGGTGTAGGTACACTCACAGTGCTGTTAGGGAGGGAGTTCCAGGATTTTGACCCAGCGACAGTGAAGGAACGGCATATATTTCCAAGTCAGGATGGTGAGTGACTTGGAGGGGAACTTCCAGGTGACAGTGTTCCCATCTATCTGCTGCCCTTATCCTTCTAGGTGGTAGTGGTCGTGGGTTTGGAAGGTGCTGTCTAAGGAGCCTTGGTGAATTTCTGTGTGCAACTTGTAGATGGTACATACTGCTGCTACTGTGCGTCAGTGGTGGAGGGAATGAATGTTTGTGGATGTGGTGCCAATCAAGCTGGCTGCTTTTCCTGGACGGTGTCCAGCTTCTTCAGTGTTGTAGGAGCTGCACTCATCCAGGCAAGTGGGGAGGATTCCATCATATTCCTGACTTTTGCCTTGTAGAAGTGGACAGGCTTTGAGAGTCAGGAGGCGAGTTCCTCGTCACATGATTCCTGGCCTATTTTGAACAATATATAAGTAAATTGCTGTTTCACCTGCAAAAAGTGTTTGTAGCTTTGGATGGTGAGAAGGGAAGAGGCAAAGAGAAGGTGTTGCATCTTCTGTGTTTGCATGGAAAGATGCCATAAAGGAAGTGGTGTTCAGTTGACTGAAGAGTGGACCAGAGGTCAGAGATAGGTCCTATAGGGTCCTAATTATACCTGCCTTGCTGTGGGATATGTGCAATATGTCCAACCAAACACATGTTCCCCTCTGCTTGCCTTTCAGCATTCTGAAGAGACCATTCCCTCCAAAAATTCCAGTCCACTACTCAGTTACACCCAACACCCACTACGCTTGGAGATGCAATACCTGCACTTTTACCTCTGCCCTTCTCACCAACCAAGGCCCCAAACACTAATTCCAGCAGAAACTGTGATTTACTTGTACTCCTCAATTTAATAAACTGTATTCCCTGCATGCTCAGTCATGGCTGCCTTCTGCCTGAGATTTGCCCTACAGAAGCAGTTCCTGCCTCCTGATAGTAACTGGCTCCATTGATAAGCACTGTCGCTGGGTCAAAAACCAAGAACTCCCTTCCTAACAGCACCGTGGGTGGGCCTACACCATGTGGGCTTCAGCAGTTCAAGAAGATAGCTCACCACCATCTTCTCAAGGGTAATTAGGGATAGGCAACAAATGTTGGACATGCCAGTGAAGCTCCCATCTCATGAATGAAGAAAATAATCAGTGACACAGGGAGAATGTCTAGATTCACCACAACTGTTCCAAGTTCAATTATCTACTTGATACAGAGTGGAGTTCAAAGCTGGGAGTTTGTTTAACTTGCATAGTTTAGGCTCACTGACTTAAATGAACCTTCAGATAAACCTTATGTCCAGCTTCTTAACAAGATAAATAAATAAACATGAGTGACCCAAAATCAACAATAGGCTCCTATGGTTGTTATATTTATTATCAGGAACAAATATTAATGGAAGTAGCTTACTGTAGCCTCTGTTGAGCTTATATGGCACATAAACATTTCCATCTTTTGAAGGAGGCCATAAACAGCTTCTTGGTCCTTTGTTACATATCTTAGCACTTCTGGGATTGTCAACTAGAATATCACCATGTTCAATTATTATATTTCCTGTACGCTTTACTGTAAAGTGAGAAGGGCAAACTTCATGTTACAAATCCCTTCAATTGTTAAAATAATAAACATGAACATTCAATACTCTTATCCAAGCTAATAACTAACTGTATTAGATCACCCTGCCACAATAGTAAGTAGAACCAATCTCTAAACAATGCCATCTTAAAGTGGAAACCATCAGACCTATGTTTGTTCTGTTGTCTCCAAAATGGAAATAAATTACATGGCAATGTTAGTTGTTTACCATCGTTTAGATAATGGTGCAACATTCTTCACAAAAAACAAAAATTATTTTGTGAATTAACAGATTAAAACCATCTAGAAAGAATCTGTTAAAATACAATCTCATTCATCACTCAACAGTTAGCAATGTGTAAAATGAATGGTTCAGATCTTATGTTCAGGGCAGAGCAGAGGTCCCCTCCACTGACTGCAGTTTAAATTGACCACTTACCACTTTACTCTAGTGCCTTTGCACCTTCTGATCCAGGCTCCATGTTGAATCCAGCGACAGTGTAAGGAGACCAAGTAGTGAGAGTAATTCTAGCAAAGCCACACCTATTTCAGTCATGATGTCTGTTGCCACCTGAGATGACAATCTCAGTTTTGGAAACACTGCTCTGCCAAGAGGTCGAGGAAGCTGAGCTTCTCTCTATAAGTCCTGTCAATGGATAGATAGTGCCACCTGTGACCTCAACTATTCTGTTGATCCCTAGTGTTTTGGCAAGCCTTACTGCTTTTATTCATTTACTTCCTTGTCCCAAGTCCAATCAAAATTAGCTATACTGCTACCCATTATGATCTTTTCTGAACCTTCCAAACTCTACAAACAATTCTCTCAGATGTAATGTCGCAGGCAGAGTGTATCTGCTCACTTACTGCCTGTAATTAGTATACTTTGTATGAAAAGAGATGTGCCTTTTCTCACTCTTGGAATGTACATTTCAATTAAACAATTCAGAAGCAAGCTTTAAAATAAAGGTGGTTATTTATTCACATGCATTTACCCCAAATTAATGCAACATGACACTCGGTCTCATACACGCACACACACATAAATACAGTTAAGACTCTGATTGCAGGTCTCCCATGCAGCAGGCCTGTGGTTTCGATGATTTAAAGTTGAAGCAAAAGGTCCACAGCAGGTTATGAGGTTTCTTGTAGTCAAATGTCTAGGAGGTTGGTTCTCAGGTGAACTTTGAAATTGGACCAGGTTAAGTACTTCGGCTGCTTGATGACTTGCAGCTAGTCTCAGTGTCTGGTTCTCAGACTGCTGATGACTGCTGATGCTGATGGTTCTGCTGGACCCTGGGGTAAACAGCTTAAAACACATGACCACTAGGTTAACACATCTGAGGCTCAGCCAGTCTGGTTTGGATGGGGGAGGCCATTTTGATACATTGGGAAATTGATATTGGCCATTGTTTTTCAATTTTCCCTTTTGTCTAATATGAAACATGCAGTCAGGCAGTCTGGAAACTTTATAGTCTTTAGGTGTTGACTTACCCTTAGAGAGAGAGAGATGTGTGAACTCCACAAATGGCTGTGAGGTGCCCTCACCTATGTCTATATTTAATTGTCCATATTTAATTATATTCGCCAGAGACTTGATACCGTCTATAGTCCAAATACCAAAAGTCACATGATTTGCAGCAGCCACCTTAACAGCTTGTTCATGTCCAATTTTTAAAAGTATTGACTCAAAGTTCATAATATGACATTCCTGTACCTGGTACAGTGAGGAATTGTACTTTTCAGAATCTTATGGAGTTAGCAGGCAATGCACAATGCCTTCTGACAGAAAAATTGTTTCTCTCCTCTATCTGGAAAAACACAAACACTCCCTAGAAATGTCAAGGTTTCCTGGTTTGGGCTTCCATTTTGACATTTTAAATTTGATAGGATAGCATTCTATACCCTCTTATCTATACAGGTATCTGGTAAAGGCTGACAAATGATTCCCAACATGAGGTAAATAAAAAGATGACCTCAATCTAAACTGATGGACAAGGGGGAGGTGACCACCCTGATGGGTTGGGATCTGTCCTGCTGTCACTGGCCAGAGCAATTCAAACAAGTAACTGCCAAAGAGTAAACAACTAGCCCCTAGAAATAAATTATATAAATGGGTGTTTGGTGGCAGAGGGCAGTCTTCATCAGGCAGCTGCTATTTTCAGATGGAAGAAGACTCAGGGAAGGGTTTCTTTAATCAAAGTTGAAGGAAAAAATACTAAAATAATT
The DNA here is from genome assembly GCF_017639515.1 of Carcharodon carcharias. Lineage (NCBI taxonomy): Eukaryota > Metazoa > Chordata > Chondrichthyes > Lamniformes > Lamnidae > Carcharodon > Carcharodon carcharias. Next base: position 85,139,580 of record NC_054476.1, on the reverse strand, counting down.
CAGAAGAAGCAATTTAGAATGGAACTTGGTTCTTTTTTCTGATCAGCAGAAGTGAAAAAAAATGACATACACAAAAGTGATGCAATTGCGTGCGAAGTTTTCTCCGCCATCCCCTGCAAACAAGCAGCAAAGTTAATCCTTTCGGCTGATGGCTATGTTTTTTTAAAAGTCACCACACAACTTTCGTATTGCTAAGTGTACTTATTGGCCATTATTAAATTTAAAGTTTCTAAATTTACAGATATGTTTGGACAAATTCACCCATTCGGCTTCCAACCAGAGCTACGAGGGATTGTTTGTGCTTTATTTTAAACAGGGACAATGGTTTCCATCTCCACGCAAGAAATCTAGCAGTTTTGAGAATTAAAGCAACTTGGACTAAACACTTTGCCTTTTAAAGGTTTGGCCTTAACCATTCAGGCCATTTGCTATCTTTCAGGACAAAATGCTTAAGAACAGGAGATGTGGAAGTTACTGCAGGCCAATCATCTCACTCCCAGGACATCACTGTAGGAGTTCTGCAGGATAGTGTCCCAGGCCCAACCATCTTCAGCTGCTTCATCAATGACTTTCCTTCCATTATATGGTCAGAAGTGGGGATGTTTGCTGATGATAGCAAAGTTTTGTATGCCATTCGTAATTTCTCAGATATTGATGCAGTCTGGGCACATATGTAGCAGGCCTTAGACAACATCCAGGCTTGGCTGATAAGTGGCAAGTGACATACGCGCAACTCAACTGCTAGGCAATAACCATCTCCAACAAGAGAGAATCTTACCATTGTTCCTTGACCTTCAATGGCATTACTATTGCTGAATCCCCCACTATCAACATCCTGGAGGGTTACGATACACCAGAAACTGAACTGGCTAGCCATAAATACTGTCTCTATGTGAGCAGGTCAGAGGTTAGGAAACCTGCAGCGAGTAACTCACCTCCTGACTCCAAGAGGCCTGTCCACCATCTACAAGGCACAAGTCAGGAATGTGATGGAATATTCTCCACTTGCCTGGATGAGTGCAGCTCCAACAGCATTCAAAAAACTTGACACCATCCAGGACAAAGCAAGCTGCTTGATTGGCACTCCATCCACAAACATTCACTCCTTCCACCACTGGCACATAGTCCAGCAGTGTGTACCATCTACAAGATGCACTGCAGGAACTCACCAAGGCTCCTCCGACAGCACCTTCTGCCATGACGGCTACTATCCCGAAGGACAAGGGCAGCAGACACATGGGAACACCACCACCTGGAAGTTCCCCTCCAAGCCACTCACCATCCTGACTTGGAAATATATCACTTTTCCTTCACTGTCACTGGGTCAAAATCCTGGAACTTCCTCCCTAACAGCACTGTGGGTGTACCGACACCACCTAGACTGCAGCAGGTCAAGAAGGCAGCTTACCACAACCATCTCAAAGGCAATTAGGGATGGGCAATAAATGTTGGCCTAGCCAGTGATGCCCACATCCCATAAAATGAATTTTTTAAAAAGTCATCCAGAACAAAACAGCCCATTTGATCAGCATCCCATCCAACACCCAAAATGTACACTCCCTCGTCCACACTGGTGAGATGGTGTGGGAGGTCAGAGGACTTATTGTGACCCGTATGTGATTTCAAGTCCAATATCTAAAAGTACATTCTAACCATATAAATTCAAGGAGTTTGGAGTTGGGAGCCAAAGAGCAGGAAGTGCTAGAATGGTGTTCTAAAGGCCATAGTTTCCTCCTCCTTGAATGTGCGTGAGGGCACGGAGGAATATACTGTTCCTTAGCGGTGGGGCGAAGATGATGACCAGGAACACAAAAAAGGTATGGTTGAAGTTGCCAAAAGAGACCTGCAGCAGGAGTCTAATGCCACGTTCCAATGTAGAAAGCAATTCAATGGCCAAAGCAGAACAGAAAAGGTGAAAGCTATGCTGCATTCACCCAACATCCTTATGTAGGTGCCAAACCAACCAGCTTAGTCTCCATTCTCAAGTCATTCCAGCACATCAGCTCTCACACCAATTTAACTTGAAAGTATACACTTCCCTCTCAGTCAACACACCTCCTCACATCCCTCTCTATTCATCCACCATTGACACTTAACCTTATCCTCACTGAATTGTTCCTAAGACATGAAAAGAATCATAAACTGTCTAAATAAAATATTTTTTCTTTTTGCTTTTTTAAAAAGGGACTTTGTTGAACAAAAAGATGGCTGCTACAGATTCACTAGATTGGTCACATTTTCTAGAAATTTTCAACTGCAGTGTGCAAGGGCAAAAGAGTTCCACCCTCATCCTTGTAGAATCTCATACCTCATTGTAAGAATACATTATAATCCATGAAACCAGAGGACCAGCAGACAACTTGTCTCCCCTCCCTGGACATAACAAAGGGAGAGCCATCGAACTCATCATACCTGGAGAGGCACTAAAAGCCACCATCCATCTCCTAAGGCAAACAATAGATTTTGGCCAGAAGCACATAAATTGTTTGTTAAACTGCAATTAATTCATTAATGGGCAACATCACATGACCCAAGCTCTTAGGCTTTGGACAGCTTTTAACATTACATTTCTAGCCTCACAACGAAGTTTGCGGATTTAACGCCAGCCTGCAAACATCAAAAAAGCAGGGCTCCAGTCTGACAAAGCAGCCTGCTACAAGTCTGAGCCTCTTTGAAGCTTGTTTATCACCAACTGCCTAGCAGACCAAGTCTTTGCATATCAACCTCATCTCATTGTGCCACCAGCTGAATTCTTCATTTCTGCCTTCAGCCAGGATCCCGCCTGAATTGGAATTTCTCAATCAGATAACACCCTCTGGATTTTAGGCTTTCTGGACTCTGGAAATCTCATGAATTGATATCTATTTCTCTAGTTCCTTTTACTCTTAAGTTATTCATAGTTGTAAAACGCCCTCTTTTCAATCCCCTTTACCGTATACTTGTATTTTTGTGTGTCTGTGTGAAGTTGTGATCATCCCCCCACCACCCCCCAGTGCTGAATGTGTGAATAAGCTAAACTTCCGATTTAATCCTAAGAGTTTGCTGTGAGTTACTTCAAAAATTGACGACACAAACCAAGGGTTTTTGGAATAAGCTCCACAGCCTATTTTTGAAACAAAAACATCTCTGCTTACGGACAGATGGTGAGAGAATAAAGGGGTTCAGTTTTGCCTCTTCTTCTCTCCATGACACTCATGCAAAGTCCTCTGTCTTATGGTCACCCTCAACAAATGTCATCCATCTATCCACTCAGCACAGGCCATAACTTTCACTCAGAGATCTCATAGATATCATGGCTAACATGCAGAGCAGGTGCTGGAAATCATTGAGGCCTCAGCATAACTGACTGTGGAAAAGGGGAGCCTCCCAGCTATTTGGTAACAAAGTGCAATATCAGACAGCCAGTTGACATACATTACCCACTTATATTAATTTGATGTCAACGGCACATGAAATTTAATCATTTGCAGAATGATAATGTCAAACTTTCTTATCTTGACAGTACAAATTCATGTCTTCTACCTCTTACAAGACATTCATGTGTCCTGCTGGCAGTTGGCATTGAGAGCTCCTCAGAGGTCACTCCTTCTGAGGGTGCACTGTCACAAGGCTCATGCAGATCATGCACCAGCTCAAATACATACACTTCAGTGGGACCAGAAAGGAAGGTAGCTAGGCTTTCACCTGGTGACACACATCACAAGTGAGCTTGAGCATATGGCAGAAACAGGGACAGCAGTAGACTCCACATTGAAGGCTGCAGGATGCTCCAAGCTATGCTCAGCTGGACTCTGTAGCTACGCTTCTGGGGCTATTGACAAACTGACTACTTCCAGTGCAGCAACAGAGGCTAAACAATATATGGGCAGTCATTCCAGATGCACTGTGCACGTTTGTAGAGATATGGAGAAGTTTGTCTTAAGCATGAATGGTATGATGATGCAAGCTTTTGCTAAGATGAAGAAAAGAGGGTTCAGCTACATGGAGCATCAAATGTAGCAATCATGCAAGTACATGTAGATGTTCATCAATGGCTTGCACATTATGAATGCCACCTTAAATAGGATGACCAATACCTTAGCCTTGACCATTCATCACCTCACTGATGTGCAGCAAAGTGTTCTCCAGCTCATTGCTAGCAGAAAGTGCAGTTGGCCATGAGAGGAATAAATGTGAAATGGGAGACTCCACTCAAAGCACTTCCACTTCTCACTCACTGTCCCAGTTAGGTCACTGTTCCACATGCTGTCTCGTGTATTGAAGGCCACAGGAGTATAGGTAGAGCAGCCTTTGGTGGGGTCCTCATGGGCTTCAAAATGTAGAGAATCAGCCAAAAATATCTCACCTGTCAGAACAGACAGAGCGGTCAAAAGCATCATGGCACCTGCCTCAAAATTTTGCATACACCTCCATGAAGATCTTATTCTGAGGTAGCTACCGGCTGCACATTGATGGGGTGGAAGCCTTTGCAGATGAAGGACACTCCTGGTTAATTCACAGGTCCCTCAACTGTCATGTGTGTACAGTTGACGACGACACCCTTCACCTGTAGAAAACCAGCCAGAATTCCCACTGGTGTAACTGAAGGTGAAACTAAAATATCTGTCAGCCCGTGGCAAAAACACCAGTCACCTGCATTTGTGTGATGCTGATTGCGAGATCCTGCAAATGTCTCTGGCAAAGTCCTGGAAAGGTCCAGTGGCAAAATAGTTGAGAGCGGTAGCTACTTTGACAGCCAATGATAAAGCTGGTACCACCAGATCAAGCTGGCAGGTCTTGTTCCTGAAGGCTGAAAATGTCTGCCAGCATTTGATGTGACACTCTCCAGAAACACTGTATTTCCGAGAAAGCTTATCCTCTGCCTATAGACCCGATGTGCTGGGTACGGCCTGCTGCGAGAGTCACATCTCTGACGATCTCCTTTCTCCTGTGCAGCTGCAGGTCTATGAGCAGCAGGCTAATACTAGACACAGATCCTGAGGCTTGTGGTGCTGTTCCTTGTGGTCATCTTGGTCTTCTTATGAAGTCCAAAATAGCACAGCATAAGCGGCACCTATGCTGCTAAGTCAGAGCTCCAAAGTACGGATTAGACCTGGAAACTGCCAAAGTGTTGATGACACCTACAAAGTGTGCAAAATAACCTCCAGATGATATAAAGTAACCTCTTAGCACAAATACTGTGCATTTTCATATAAGCAGACCAAGAAAGCAAAAATCAGTACTCAGTTATCATTTCATCTCTCTTAGTGGCCACGCTCTTCCCACCTTGTTTTCACTGGTGAGTTCCAGAAAGTTCCAGAAATCAATGGAGCCAAAATTAAACTTCAAAACCCACTTTAATATCACTGTAATTTTTTGATTAAGATATTGAAATTGATAAACCGCCTCTCCCAGGGATTGCTCACAGTCTAACACACTACAGTTAAATTCAAAGTCGGTGGGTTCCTGACATGCTTGCATTTTCCCAGGATTTCACCCTCTGCCTGCACACAAACCCACATGCTTATCGACAACAAAATTGCCCCATACAGCATACATTGTACAGTCCACGAATTGCTTTGAAACAAGAAAGCAAACTCAAAAATCCTTCAATTTGTCATGAATTCACACTATTTGTATACTCTTCATCTGTAACAATCTATGTTTATACTGTGAACTATGCAATGTATAATCCTTGGATATTAGGAACATAGGAAATAGGAGCAGGAGTAGGCCATTAGACCCCCTGATCCTGCCCTGCCATTCAATTTGATCATGGCTAATCTTCTACCTCCAAGACATTTTCCCGCACTATCCAGATATCCCTTCATGTCTTTACCATATAGAAATTTATCGATCGCTGTCTTGAACATAATGTTTTAGCCCTACAACCCTCTAGGGTAGAGAATTCAAAAGATTCACCACTCTCTGAGCGAAGTAATTCCTCCTCATCTCAGTCCTAAATGACCTGCCCCTTATTCTGAGTCTGTCCCCTGGTTCTAGACCCCCAGCCAGGGGAAACATCTTTCCTACATTTATCTTGTTGAGCCCTGTAAGAATTTTGTATATTTCAATGAGATTGCCTCTCATTCTTCTAAACTCGAGGGAATACAGGCCCAGTCTCCTCAGTCTCTCCTCAAACGTCAATCTGGCTATCCCAGAATTCAGTCTGGCAAACCTTTGTTGCACTCCCTCTATGGCAAGTATATCCTTCCTTAGGTAAGGAGACCAAGGCTATACGCAATGCTCCAGATGCAGTCTCAACAAAACTCTATGCAATTGCAGCAGGACATCTAGTTATCTTCCTAGTTGCTTGCGGCACCTGCATGTTAGCTTTCACTAACTCATGAACAAGGATACCCAAGTCCCCTTGGACATCAATACTTCCCAATCTCTCATCATTTAAAATATACTTTGCACTTCTGTTTTCCCTATCAATGTGGATAACCTTACATTTTTATACATTATATTCTATCTGCCAAGTTCTTGCCCACTCACTTTACCTATCTAAACTCCCTTGAAGTCTCTGCATCCTCCTCACAACACATTCCAATCTAGCTTTGTGTCATCAGCAAACTTGGAAATATTATATTTAGTCCCACATCCAAATCATTGACATAGGCTGGGATTTTATGGCCTCGATATAGTGGGACCCACTGCGGGAGATTCAGTGGCCCAGCTCGTTCGCCCGACGTCAGCTTGTGCTATTCCGTGGCCGAACAGGTCGGGCGCGCACCTGCCTGCGGGGCATAAAATTCTGGCACAAGTTTGTCAGACATGATTTCCCTTTCATAAATCCATGTTGACTCTGCCCAATCCTACTATTATCTTCTGAGTGTCCAGTTATCACATCTTTTGTAATAGGTCCTAGCCCTACTACTGATATCAGACTGATAGGTCTGTAGTTCCCCGTTTTCTCTTTTCCTCCTTTCTTAAATAGTGGAGTTACAGTTGCTATCTTCCAATCTGCAATAACCATTCCAGAATCTATATAACTTTGGAAGGTGACTAATGCATCCAGAAGCTCCACAGCCACCTCTTTCAACTCTCTGGGATGTCGATCGTCAGGGCCAGGGGATTTATCAATTTTCAGTCCCATTAATTTCTCAAGTACTATTTTTTCACTAATACAATTTCTTTAAGTTCCTAATTCCCACTAGTCTCTTGGTTCTCTAGTATTTCTGGGAGCTTTTTTGTATCTTCAAACATGAAGACAGACAAAGTATTTGTTTAATTTCTGAATTAATGTTTGAATCACGACTGGATATAACTGATGTGCACCTGTCGAACTGCACTTCATTGCTTATACAAACCTTGAAGTCGCGAGTATTCACCTCCCTTTCACTGCACTGCTCTCACGGCTGCTCCAACTCCATGCCAAGGCTGCTTAGGCAAGACCAGCTTGAAGAAAAGGGGTGGGGGAAGGCACGTGCTTGATGGTGGTGGGGTGGAGGGTTGTTGTTGACTGGACAGAGGCACGGGAAGGGGTGGAAGGCACCTACACTTGGCTGGGGGGTAGAGTGACTGTACAGAGGCAATGGAAGGGGTACAAGGTACATGCATGACTGGGTGAGGGGGTTCTGGAGTCCGGGAGGGAAGGGGTAGACAGAGACACATGGCTGGGGGCAGGGAGAGAGGCTGGCCAGAGCACAGGAAGGAAGGGGTGGACAGAGATACATGACAGGGGGAGCAGTGGATGGAGCACAGGAGGGAAGGGGTGGATGGGGACACAAGGCTGTGGGAGGGTGATGGTTAAAGGAAGAGTGGGTGGGGAGGATAAGTCTGAGGCAGTCTTGGGCAGTGTGTACCATGTAGTCAGGGCCAGAAAGTAAAGGCAGTCCTGAGAAGGTGCACACCATTCTATAAGGCTATGCCTGGCAAGGATACCTTTGTCCAAGGGGAGGGAGGGCCTGCCTGTGCTGTGTCGGTCATGCATATCATGGTCTGCAGGTTGTGGTCAGTTGTGGTGGCTCGGTATTGAGCAGCAGGTGGCACAGTCAAGGGCAGCATCTGCAGCCTGTAAATGGGAAGCTGCTAAGCAAGATGGGGACATTCGATGGTCTCATGTGCGCTGGGGGGGGGAGGCGCAGGGAGGTGTCTCAGTAGGTCACTGTGCACAATGCCTCAAGATGGGGAGGGTGAGGTCAACAAGAGGCATAGTGACATCCACAAAAAACGGTTTGGGGGGAGAACAGGGATATCTACTAGAATAACAATGGGCTCCACAGTTAAAGGAGGAGGCAAAAGTGGAAAACTTGCACATGATGTTCTTCCAAGACAATGGGTGGGACTTGGGGCAGTTGGAAGCTGGTCTCAGTAGAAGCGGAGCAGTATACATTGACAGTAGATGCAATGATGCAGCTGAAAAATAACCTTGGAAAAGAAAAAAAAATCACTATGGGCGGGGTCTGAGGGCTTGTTGGAGTGGTCGAGCCAATTGAAGAGATACCCTAATAATTTCTGCTTCAGGTCATGGAGAGCAAGGCTCAGCTGAGACATGTTATGAACAGTCAAATACCAGTTGATTTGGGCACCTTAACTCATGGTGTGCATTCTTCCAAGAACCCATTAGGGTTTGGATGTCCCTCTCACAGGAACATGAAAAAGGTCATTAGGATCAAACAATGAAGGGGCCATGGCTAAAGTACATGTGCAAAATGCTCCATTGCAGCTGAAATGTTCAGGCTTTACACCACTCAACAGTTTCTGTCATTACATTAATGCAAGGCTGGGCTCTAGTCTACTCCAAAGAAGGCAGCCTGACAGTACCCTGACTGAGGTTTATAGTGCCTGGCTGTACTCATCCAGGAGATGAGGCCAATTCCACGGAGGCATTTGGCATGACCAAGAGTGTATCAAAGACGCCTCTTATATTTGCAGATGACCGAGAGACAGTGCCAAGCATGTGGTGGCTCACATCTGCCACGTTCTTAGGGATGATCTGACGCTGCACAGAAAGAGAGGCCATCCATTGCCAGTGGCTCAAAAGGCAACTGCCACACTCAACGTTGTTGCAAGTGGCTCATTCCAGGGCTCCACTGGGAACTTATAAAGAATAGCACAATCCTCCACTCAAAATGCGTACGAAAGATCATCGATGCCCTATTCAGTAAGGCGCACAATTACATCCATTTCTCCCTGGATGAAGCCAGCCAGGCTGCCAGAGCAGTGGGATTTACAGCAATCTCCAACTTCCACAGGTGCAGGGTGTCGTTGACTGCATACATGTGGCCACTATGCTTCATCAACAGAAAGGGTTTCCACTCTCTCAACATGCAGCTGATCTGTAATCACCAAAAACAGATTATGCAGGTCTGTGTGAGGTAGCCTGGCAGCTCGCATGACTCTTACATCTTGAGTCACTCACAGGTACCACAGATCTTCGAGGGCCTTCAGTACATTCAGGGGTGGCTCATTTGTGATAAAGGTTACTTCCAAAAGACATGGCGAATGACAAAGTCAGTAGCCACAGAATGCTTCAGAGAAGAGGTACAATGCGGCTCATTCCGCAACACGCTACTTGATCAAGCAGATCTTTGGCATGTTGAAGATGCAGTTCAGCTGTCTGGTCCGGTCAGGCGGTGCTTTCCAGTACTCTCCCCAGAGGGGATCATTGTGGTTTGCTGCACTCTACACAGCCTGGCGCGCCAAGGAGAGGTTGAGTTGCCACATAGAGTGATGGAGAAGCTGCACATCTCTGATGAGGAGGATGTTGAAGGGGGTGACCTCGAAGAGGGTGAGGATGTTGAAGCCCCATAGGAAGAGGCCATAGCACAGATCAGATGCAGCAGACTTGCCTGTGACACTCCTACAGTGGTAAGGTTTCAAGGCAATGAAGATGACTAGCTCATATAACCTCCTTTCACCTATCCCCTCGAGGGAGGGTAGACAATAACACCTTCTGTGCTATCCTCAACATCTCATTGAAGGACATCAGTCTCAGAATGAATAGCCGCCATCATGCATGATGATGGCCTCATCCTTGGAAGCAAAGGAACCTAAATATGTGACCATTCTGTAATGTGATAAGAACTCCACCGGTGCTGTGAAGCAAGTAGACATGGTGCAGTTCTTTCAATCATCACACCAACATTTTACTGCCTGCGGCAGTCTTCAAGAGGCAGGAACAGCAATACAAACATCAGTGAGCACATGCCAGTATGCCTGGAGCCTCAAGGCTTGACTGCCTGAGGACTAATCTGAATCTGGACTGCAGCATCTTTCCAAAGGTCATCTATCATGCAGGAATAATGTTCTGGTCTCATCCTCATATTAAATCCCCTGCATGTGGGGTTTCTTTAGGACCCTGTGATCTGTCAATGTCAATCATGAATGCAAGCCTGCAAGTCAGGTGACCTTTGGACACACAGAGAGCACCATCGTCTGATTATTGACAAGCAATCATGACCCAGCCTTAGTCTGGAGCTTCCCAAGTTCACATCCAACATTGCCTTGGCATCTGGGAGTGAGATGGCCCAGTCAGTCTCGACACTGCATTTAAACATTACTTAGTAACTTTGTTGATAATAAAGACCACACTGCAGATGTACTGAAGCTTTGCTCTCATCCCCTTAGAGGCTTCTACGTTTTCATTCTAGTAAATTAAGATATACATGAGGAAGCATAGGACACTGATAGCACTGTTACGATCAGATAACCATGTTGACTGCCCTTTTGGGAGCTAGCACAGGGATTCTGTCAAGCCACGTTAGCCAGACCTTTACGTGCAAACCAGCATCCTCATATATAAAAGACTGGCATCATGAGGCTAGACATACACCTATAACATCACAGTCATGGCTGTCTAGCAGACATATCAGGAGTCACCAAGTGCTTGCTAGTTCCATTGCTCTGCATCATGCTGATGGAAAGTGGGAACAATTATAGGGGTAATATTTAGCTGTAAAGAAGGTTACAGCATCATGCTGCAGGCCACCATGAACAGTGAAGGTCCCTACTATTACTTAAACAGTAACCCACACCCAAACCTGACAGATATTGAAAAATGCACTGGGTTGGAATGACTGCAATACAGCTCACTATTAACATCAATAACATCCACAGAGAACAGACTTCAGTGCAGCAGCATCAGGGGATTTAAAAAAAACTGCAAAATCTGTACTCATGAGGCCACATGATATGATCCTCTGACACAAGTCTTAAATATGAATTGCCTAACCATCATGTTGATTGAGCAACTAGTTTTGTTTATGTCGTTTCTGTGAACATAAAGGCGAATTATTGAACTTTTATTGAGTGAAACACCATAGACCTGAGGGGCATGATGGAGGTAAATGAGAAGCGGGGCATTTGTTACACTTGGATGACATCAGAGCATTGCATCAGATAGAAGAGCCATTCACCAGATGAGATTTACAGAAAAGCAAGATACATTTACAGATGTGCAAAGTATATACAGTTAATGAACACCTGTGCCACCATTGTGTTCTCAGTACTTCTTAATTTTCCTAACTCTACTGCTACGTGTAGGTGCATCCACAACATTGGCAGCAGAGGTGGAGGCAGCCTGCTGACTGCTATGCCCTGTTCTCTGAGATCACCTTGGCAGGCATCCTCTAGAAGCCTGCGACCTGAGTGTCCCAGCATCCTTTGGAAATGCTGCTGTGAGGCAGGTGCACCCTCCTCAGCCTGGGCAGCTGGAGTCATAGGCAGATAGGATTTGGAACAGCTGGACAGCCTTGGTGGATTACCCAGGGGTGTCTAGTTGATGCTCCTCCTCCATGTGGGTGCCCAAGGACCCCTCCCTGACTCCTTGAGCAGTAGGGGCTCCTGGAGGGAGATGGAGGTGCCCCTTCCCCCTCTCGCTTTGTCAATGGTGGATCCTACTCATGGCTAGAGTGATGGTGTGCTGGTCCAAGTGAATATCCGGCAAAAATCGCTGCACCAGGGTGTCCATGGTGAACGCCATTCTTCCAATGGTGAACTTGATGTGTTCGTATTTCTGTGCCACAATATCAAACAGAACTTGGACAAACTCCTCCATACTAATCTGGTGATGGCCTCTGACAACCCTGTCTACTGTACCCCTGCCAATCTTTGGAAGTCTAACATTTCTATGAGGGCTGATCCTGAAGTTCGCCATCGGACTCAAACTCAGCAGTAACCTGACCTCCAGCAGTCCTCCGAGTGTCAGAGACATTGGCTGTCACTGCGTCCGCCTGCTGTGCTCACCAGAGCCTGCTCTAGAACTAGGCCTACTAGTTGCCCTACCTAAGGGCTAAAGAGGTGACTTGTGCAGGATGTCACAAGAGATGAAGGTGTTAAAAGTGCGTATGAGAGAGTCACTGGTGATGTCCCTTGCGCTGGTAGCGTATAAGAGATCCTTGTGGACTGTAACCCTGAGAATGCCTGATGGCCTTATGAGTGTGTGAGTGGAGAGTGAGGAGATGCTTGACTTAACCTGGCGCAGCGGATGAGATCATTCAACCCTCTTCCTGCATTTGACAACGGTCCTCTTCTGAGATCCGCAGGTGCTGACCTCGCTGGTGATAACCTTCCAAGCCTGTGTTGTGAGGTTGCTGGACCTCTAGCTCCCATCACAGGGTTAGAGGACGTCCCATCGATCCTGGACTGCCTGGAGGAGTCTCTCCAGGCACCTGTCATTGAACTTTAGGCAGGGGGCATATCTCTTCTGGAGGCCATCACTTGCCACAACAAGTCCTGGGCTGCAGAAAGTGAATGTGTGCATGGGTGCCATTTAAATATGGCATCCGGAACTTCAACCCAGTGAGGTAGCTGTAGGGTGAACAAATTCCAGCCTGCCCCACCATGAGATATGGCAAGTTGCTTATTTATGCATACATAATGAGGTAAAAACCAGAAAATATGGTGTGGCAACCCGCCCTGCTGGCCAGTGGCAGCCACGCCAACTTTCCCACCCACCAACACATGTAGTCTCCAGAACAGAAAGTTCTGCCCTATATGTAGATTGAAGTCCCCCGTGATTACTGTATTACCCTTGTTACATGCACTTCTAATTTCCTGTTATATTATACCATACATTACCACTACTACTTTGAGGCCTACAAATAACTCCCAACAATGTTTGCTGCCCCTTGCTGTTTCTTAACTTCACCCAAACTGATTCAACATCTTGATTTTCCAATCTAAGGTCCTCTCTCACTAATGCACTGATCTCATTCTTTATTAACTGCTACTCCAACTCCTTTTCCTTTTGTACATATTGATCTTAAATTTGAATACTCTTGAATATCAATTCCCAGCCTTGGTCACCCTGCAGCCATATCTTTGTAATAGTAATTAAATCATACCCGTTTACTTCTATTAGTGTAGTTAATTCATCCAACTTGTTGCAAATGCTGCATGCATTCAGATAGAGTGTCTTTAATTTTGGCTTTTTAATATTTTTCTATATTTTGACCCTATTTTATGCTGGCCTTTGTTTCCTCTGCCTTCCAATTTTGCTTCTTACTTTTCATCCTACCATTACCAGCTTTGTTTCTCTCCTATCTGAATTCCCTCTCTGGTTCCCTATCTGCCAAGCTAGTTTAAACGCTCCCCAACAACACTAGCAAATCTCCCTGCGAGGTTATTAGTCCCAAGCCTGCTAAGGTGTAACCTGTCCTCCTTGTACAGGTCCCTGCCTCAAAATTGCTCCCAATGCCTCAGAAATCTGAAGCCTTGCCTCCTGCACCATCTCTCCAGTCACACGTTCATTTGCTCTATTTTCCTGCTTATGTACTCACTAGCACATGGCACTGCGAATAATCCTGAGATTGCTGCCTTTGAAGTCCTACTTTTTAATTTATTTTCTAGCTCCCTGAAATCTGCTTTCCGACCTCATCTCTCGTTCTACCTATGACATTGGTAAAGATGTGGACCATGACCTCTGGTTGTTTCCCTCCCACATAAGAATGTCTTGCAGCTGCTCAGTGACATCCTTGACACTGGCACCAGGGAGGCAACATACTATCCTGCAGTCACCTCAACTGCCACAGCAACTGTCTATTCCCCTAGACATTGAATCCCCTACCACTATTGTTCTTCCACTCTTCTTCGTTCCTTCCTATGCGGCTGAGCCCCCCATGGTGCCACAGATTTGGCTCCGTCAGCCCTCATCTGAGGAACCATTGGCCTCACCAGTATCCAGAGCAAAAACCTGGTTAGTGAGTGAGGTGGACTCAGGGGACGCCCTGGAATTGAACATAGAAGTAAGGATGTTGTGCTTCAGTTATAAAGGGCATTGGTGAAACCGCATCTTGAATATTGTGTGCCATTTTGGTCCGATTATTTAAGGAAGGATCTAAATTCGTTGGAGGTGATTCAGAGGAGGTTTACTGATACTTGGAATGAGTGGGTTGTCTTATGAGGAAGGGTTAGGCAGACTGGGCTTGTTTAGAAGAGTGAGGGGTGACTTGATTTAAGTTTATAAGATCCTGAACGATATTGACAAGGCGGACATGGAAAGGATGTTTCTACTTGAGGGTGAGTATAGAACTAGGGGGCACTGTTTTAAAATTAGGGTTGCCCTTTTAAGACAGAGATGGGGAGAATTATTTTCTTTCAGGCGGTTGTGCAACTTTGGAACTCTTTGCCTCAGAAGGTGATGGAGGGGGGTCATTGAATATGTTTAAGGCAGAGAGAGATAAATTCTTGTTAGGCAAGGGAATCAAAGGTTATCAGGATAGATGGAAACGTGGAATTTGAAACACAAACAGATCAGTCATGGTCTTATTGAACGGCGCAGCAGACTCAAAGGGCCGAATGGCCTACTTCTGCTCCTATTTCGTATGTACTACCTGCCTAGTCCTCCTAGACCATCTGGGGGTCACCCATTCCCTCACTGCCTGCACTCTCTTAACCTGCAGTGTGACCACTTCCCTAAATGTGCTATCCACATAATGCTTAGCCTCGCTTAGCCACAGTGACTCCAGCCTTCTGTTCAGTTCCAAAACCCAGAGCTCAAGTTTCTGTAGCTGGTGACACTTCCTGCAGGTGTGATCATCTAGGCCAGAAAGCATCTACATGCCACGGGATGCACATTCCACAGGGCCGAGCTATCTTATCATACCCTAACTTTACTTCATTTACCTTAATTTTATTTTACTTTCCCCTAACTTTACCTCCCTCCTACTTGCATCTCTTAATTAATTTTAAGTTGTTGCTTTTAAAAAAAGACTTGTCCTCTGTTCATCTACTTCTGATTAGAGGTGTTCTCTCATGCAGGTGCAGTTCCGCTCCACCCTCTGAAGGTCCTGAGACTCA
This sequence comes from Carcharodon carcharias, assembly GCF_017639515.1. NCBI lineage: Eukaryota > Metazoa > Chordata > Chondrichthyes > Lamniformes > Lamnidae > Carcharodon > Carcharodon carcharias. The sequence continues at coordinate 85,124,355 of NC_054476.1, read as the reverse complement.
CCCTCTATATATCTACAGGTCTAGCTCCTCTCTGCTCCCTGAAGGTACAGTCCAGAAAGAAACAATGTGGTCTATTGTCCTGTGCCAGCTGACTAAAAGGGCTGTCTATTTTGTTCATTCTTCTCTCTCCCCTCCTACCTTTAAAAAATTAAATATATTTTAAGTATTTGATCACTTCCCTTTTAAAATCTATTAGAGATTATGGTTCTGCCACTGTTTCTGGTAGGGACATGCCACTTTCCAACAGCCCGCTATATTAAAAAATAATCTCCTAACATTTTCCATCATTCTATTGGTGATGGTCTTAAATTTATACTCTCTGGTTACTGATTCACTGAACAGTGGTCTTTCATTAATTAGCTAATTAAACAAATTCATCATTTCAATACTTTTTTCAGATATCCTCAATCTTCTTTAGTCCAATGAACATAGTGCCAGTTTCTCTAGCTTCTCCCATTAACTAAAACTGCCTATCCATTTAATCATCTTAGTGAATCACTTCTCACAGCCTTAACAGCATTCTTAAAGTTGAGTAATATAAACACTATCCTACAATTCTACAATACCTTCTAATCCATTATGCCATCACAATAACATTTAAAGATTTAAATACTTCATAAATTACTTAACTTGAAACCAAAACTTTTCTTACATAGTTCTTCATTGGCTTTCAAAATTATACTGAACACATCTGGTTCATTTGTGTCCCTTTGTTCCCTTTTCAAGCCATCTGTAAATGGATCAAAGGATAAAATGTTGTTTAATTTTATAATCTCAAACTTAACAATATTATACAACAGACCATTCCCCCCTGTGGCACACTGTAGCCTCTCCAGTCCAAACTCCAAAATCTGGAAACACCGATTCTCCAGAATTTTTTCAGCAGGCCCTGCAACCCCAGGATGATTGTGCGCTGACTTGGTTCAGGCACAGGCATGAAACCATAACTCAGCCTCTGACTGATTTGTTTGATGTGCAGGAGAAACCAGGAATTCTTGCAGCTAAGCTGGAAAGGTGAGTGACAGCATCAAACTTTGCTGTGTTCCTATTCCTGTTTGCCTGTTGTCCGGCTCATGGGAAGAGGGGCTGATTACTTTAAGTGTGTGTGTGTGGGCTTGCGCGTGCACACACACGCATGTGCAATGAGAGGAAGAGGGGTTGATTGTTCTGTGCGTGTGTTGAAATGGGGTTACATTGGAAAATAGTTGGGAAGCACTAGTGTAGAAGGTACAGATTAGATAAGAACTTAAGATAACTGCAAGTCCCTTTAAACGCATACGATGAATGCATTGGAATTCACAAGCTTTAAAGAATATTCTATGAAGATATGAACAAGGAGGAGTTGGCCATTCAGCCCCTTGAGCCTGCTCCGCCATTTAATAAGACCATGCTGATCCGATAGTAACCTGAAATCTGCATCCCACCTACCCCCTTGATTACTAAGAATCTATCCACCTCTGCCTTAAAAATATTCAAAGACTCTGCTTCCACCACCTTTTCAGGAAGAGAATTTCAAAGATTCACGACCCTCTAAAAATTTCGCCTCATCTCTGTTTTAAATGAGCGACCCCTTATATTTAAACAGTGACCCCTAGTTCAAGGTTTTTTCACAAGAGGAAATATCCTCTCCATATCCACAGTTGTCAGAATCTTATATATTTCAATCAAGTCGCCTCTTAAGAACTAAGAGTAGGAGGAGGCAATTCAGCCCCCTTGAGCCTGTCCCGCCATTCAATATGATCATAGCTGATCTCATTTCAGCCTCAACTCCAATTTCCCATCCTCTCCCCATGACCTTTCAACCCATTATTAATTAAAAATCTGGCTAACTCCTCCTTAAATTTATTCAGCATCCCGTCAACCACTGCACTCTGAGGTAGTGAATTCCACAGATTCACGACCCTTTGAGAAAAGTAATTCCTCCTCATCTCTGATTTAAAACTACCACCCCTTAGCTTAAAACTATGGCGTCTCATTCTAGAATGCGCCACAAGGGGAAACATCCACTCCACATCTACTTTGTCTATCCCCTTTAGCATCATATATACCTCAATTAGATCTCCTCTCATCCTTCTAAACTCTAGTGAATATAGGCCTAAACTGCTCAATCTCTCCTCATAGAAAAAGCCCCGCATTTCTGGAATCAATCTAGTGAACTTTCTCTGAACCGCCTCCAATGTAACTACATCCTTCCTCAAGTAAGGGGACCAAAATTGTGCACAGTACTCCAGATGTGGTCTCACCAATGCCTTGTACAGTTGCAACAACGCTCCCCTATTTTTATACTCTATTCCTTTAACAATAAATGCCAAAATTCCATTTGCCTGCCTCATTACTTGCTGAAGCTGTATACTAGATTTCAGCAATTCATGCACAAGGACACCCAGATCCCTCTGCACTGAAGCGTTCTGAAATTTCTCTCCATTTAAATAAGTCTCCTTTTTACTCTTCCGACCAAAATGGATAACCTCACACTTATCCACGTTAAACTCCATCTGCCAAATTTTGGCCCATTTACCTAACCTGTCCATGTCCATTTGTAAATTTCTTATTTTTTCATTACAACTTACTTTCCCACCTATTTTGATGTAATCTGCAAATTTAGCTATAGTACCTTCTGTCCCTGAATCCAAGTCATTAATATAGATTGCAAATAGTTGGGGCCCAAGGACCGAACCCCTGTGGCATGCCACCAGTTACAGCTTGCCATCCAGAAAAAGATCCATTTTACCTGACTCTCTGCATTCTGTTGGTTAGCCAATCCTCTATCCAAGCTAATATATTACCCCTAACTCCGTGTGATCTTATCTTGTATATTAATCTTTTGTGTGGTACCTTATCAAAGGCCTTCTGGAAGTCCAGATATACTACATCTACAGAATCCCCATTATCCACTTTGCTTCTCACATCTTCAAAGGACTCTAGCAAATTAATTAAACGTGATTTACTCTTACTCTTCTAAACTCCATCGGACACAAACCTAGCCTTTCCAAGCTTTCCTCATAAGGCAACCCACCCATTCCAGGTATTAGTCTGGAAAACCTTCTCTGAACTGCTTCTAACACATTTACATCCTTCTTTAAATAAGGTGACCAATACTGTACACAATACTCCAAATGTGGTCTCACTAGTACCCTGTACAACTGAAGCATAACCTCTCGACTTTTGTAAAAGCAAAATACTGCAGATGCTGGAAATCTGAAACAAAAACAGAAATCCCACCAGCCTCCGCATACAAAGGATCATCCTCCGCCATTTCTGCCAACTCCAGCATTATGCCATCCCCTAACAAACCTTCCCTTCACCTCTCACTGGCATTCCGTAGGGACCATTCTCTCCAGGACATCCTGGTCCACTCCTCCATCACCCCCAGCACCTCATCCCCCTTCCACGGCACCTTCCTTGCAATCGCAGAAAGTGCAACACCTGCCCTTTACCTCCTCCCTCCTCACCGTCTAAGGGCCCAAACACTCCTTTCAGGTGAAGCAGCGCTTCACGTGCACCTCCTTTAATTTGATCTACTGCATTCATTGATCCCAATGCGGTCTCCTCTACATTGGAGAGACCAAACACAGACTGGGTGACCGCTTTGTAGAACACCTTCGGTCTGTCTACAAGCATGACCCAGGACTTCCTGCTGCTAGCCATTTCAACACACCGTCCTGCTCTCATGCCCACATGTCCATCCTTGGCCTGCTGCAATGTTCCTGTGAAGCCCGAGCACCTCATTTTCCAATTAGGCACTTTACAGCCTTCTGGGCTTAACACTAAGTTCAACAACTTCAGATCATGAACTCTCTCCTCCATCCTCACCCCTCTTTTATCCCCTTTTTTCAAATATGCATTTTTATTTTTTAATTTTTATTTTTATACACTTATTTTAATTTTTATTTATTTTAATTTTCATTCATTGATTTATCCCCACCTTTTATGCTATTTTCGATCTTTTTCCTTACCACGGTCCCCTCCCCCCCACCCCACCCACGCTAGAGATCTGTCACTTGCTCATGTTGCTCTTTCCAGAGTGTTTATCCTTGTCCTGCTATTACCACATTCTGCTGTCTGACCTTAATACCACCATCAGCACCTCCTTTAGCCAGGACCAATACCATTAACGCCCCTTTATTCTTTTGTTCGTGACATCTTTGTCCATCTCTCCTTTGCCTCCACCTATCACTGACCTTCTGTCCAGCTTCACCTGCTCCACTCCCTTAAACAGTGCCATCATATTTTACTTCTCTTTAGCTCCAAAGAAGAGTCATACGGACTCAAAACATTAACTCTGTCTTTCTCTCCACAGATGCTGTTTGACCTGCTGAGTTCTTCCTACTTTTGTATTCAATTCTCCTCACAATAAATTATAACATTCTATTAGCTTTCCTAATTACTTGCTAAACTTACATACTAGCCTTTTGTGATTCATGCACTAGGACGCTCAGATCTCTCTGCACCTCAGAGCTCTGCAATTTCTCACCATTTAGATGCTTCTCTTTTATTCTTCCTGCCAAAATAGACAATCCACATTTTCCCACATTATACTCCATTTGCCAGATCTTTGCCCGCCCACTTAACCTATCTATATCTTTTTGTAGCCTCCTCACGTCCTCTTCACAACTTACTTTCTTGCCTACCTTTGTGTCATCTGAAAATTTGGCAGCCATCCCTTCATCAAAGTCATTTATATAAATTGTAAACAGTTGAGGTACCAACACTAATTCCTGTGGCACACTACTCTTTACACCTTGTCAACCTGAAAAAACCTATTTATGCCTACTTTCTGCTTCCTGTTAGCCAGCTAATCTTTTATCCATGTCAATATGTTATCCCTTATGCCATTAGCTTTTACATTCCTCAATAACCTTTGATTTAGCACTTTTTCCAATGCCTTCTGGAAATCTAAGTACAGTACATCCACCGGTTTCCTTTTATCCACAGTACATGTTACTTCCTCAAAGAACTCTTATAAATTGGTTAAACACAATTTCCCTTTCACAAAACCATGTTGACTCTGCCTGATGACCTTGAGTTTATCCAAGCGCCCTGCTATAACTTCTTTAATAATAGCTTCTCATTTTCCTTACGACAGATGTTAAGCTAACCGGCCTGTAGTTTCCCAATTTCTGTGTCCCTCACCTTTTGAATAATGGAGTTACATTTGCTATCTTCCAATCTAATGGCACCTTCCCCAAATCTAGGGAATTTTGGAAAATTAAAACCAATGCATCAATTATCTCAATAGACACTTCTTTTAAGACCCTAGGAGTGTATTGCTTAAATGCTGATGATGGTCAATTTTATTCTGGACCCCTGTGCATAGTGTATTAGTGCAGCAGCCCATATTTTCAAATGAATAGATTTGAGAACACACAATTTTGTGTCTTACCCTATTTTGGCATGTTGTATGCCTCAGACACATACTTATATCCTGTTTACGCACTTGTGGTGAACCATTCTAACAGTCTTTTATAATCCAGAAAATTTTGAATTTAGAAATGCCTTGGTCCCAGCATTTCGGACTGGAAAGGTTACAGAGTACCTCTCATCACTCTGCCAATGTTATTTTTCAGCTTCTAGATATTGAAGGATAATATTTTCTGTGTCTTGGCCTGTTATAATTCTATTCCTTTCTCTTAGCATAAATGGTAACTCTAACTAGTGCCACCTCCTTACAATGTCTAATACTAATGTCCTATTGCTTTATAATAAAATGATGAGTATTGAAAAAATGCCACAAATAACAATGACCCAGTAACAAAATATACAATTCTATGTCATTTCCATTGCCAGTCCCGGTTCACTTTCATTCTATGCCATAATCCCTTTGCTAGTGTCAAACTTGTAGCAGCTGTGATCCTACCAAATACCTCCTTGTATAAGACACGAGTTAGGCCTAATCTGAAATACTGCATCCAGTTCTGGGCAACATACCTGAGGAAGGATGTGAAGGTATTGGAGAGAATACTGTGAAGATTCACAAGAATGATTCCAGGGATAAACAACTGTAGCTATGAGGATAGATTGAAGAGGTTGGAGCTGTTTTCTTAGCAGAAAAGAAAGCTGAGAGGAGACTTAATACAGGTATTCAAGATCCTGAGGAGTAAGGACCGGATAAATAGTGTAAAACTGTTCCCACTCAAGAGAACATCAAGAACTAGAGGGCACAGATTCAAAATAATTGGCAAAAGGAGGAAAAGTGATGTGAGGAAAATTATTTTCACCCAGAGGGTGGTTGGAGTCTGGAATAAACATCCTGAGAGAGTGGTGGAGGCAGGTTCAACTGAGGTATTCAAAAGGTAATTGGATTGCTATCTGGAAAGAAAAAAGGTGCATTTAAGGCAGGGGAGTGGGACAAGGCAGAATGTTCTTTCAGAGAGCCAGTGCAGAGAGCCAAATGGCCTCCTTCTGCACTGTAAAGATTGTGAACAAAAGCATTCTGCATATGCACATTCCTCGGCGCATGCACGCTACCAATACTTAAAGTTTCATACCAATATTTAAACAGTCAGTGAATATGAGATAGCAAATTTCTCATGAGTCAGCTACTATGGGTAGGTGCAGTCAAATTTAAAGTTTTGCCCTCACAATACTAATGATAGACACAGGGCAGAGACTCCATACAATGGGAATTCCCACTGGGCCACAAGGAATCTGACATAAGGCTAAAGCCTTTTACATGGAATGAAGTGAGTCATACCAATCACCAGAAGGGCATGAGAACATTTTTGGGAGGCTGGAGGGATGGGGAATGGGAGGTGGAATGAGATTTACCATGAGGAAGAGAGCAAGTTCTGGGGAGGACACAAAGAACCTGCAAAAGGTTATAGGTAGGTTAAGTGATTGGGCAAAAAGTTGGCAGATGGAGTGTAATGTGGGAAAAAGTGAGATTGTCCACTTTGGAAGGAAGAATATAAAAGCAGGATATTACTTAAATAGAGAGGGACTTCAGATGCTGCAATACAGAGGGATCTGAGTATCTTTGTACATGAACCATAAAAAGTTAGCATGCAAGTACAACAAGTAATTAGGCAGACAAATGGAATGTTGGTCTTTATTGCGAGGAGGTGGAATATAAAAGTGGGATGTCTTGCTACAACTGTACAGGGCATTGGTAAGACCCTCCCTAGAGTAGTGTAGAGTTTTGGTCTCCTCACTGGAGGAAGGATATACTTGTATTCGAAGCAGTTCAAAGAAGATTCACTAGGCTGACCTGGGATGAAGGGATTCTCTAATGAAGAAAGTTTGAGCAGATAGGGCCTATATTCATTGGACTTTAGATGAATGAGAGGTGATTTTATTGAAACAAATAAGATTCTGAGAGGGCTTGACAGGGTAGATGCCGAGAAGATATCTCCTCTCATGGGGGAATCTAGAACTAGGGGGCAGACTTCAAATTAAGGGGCTTTCCATTCAAAACAGAGATGATGGGGAATTTCTTCTCTCAGAGACTCGTTAATCTTTGGAATTCTTTCCCAGTGAGCAGTGAACACTGCGTCATTGAATATATTCAAGGTTGAGTTGGACAGATTTTTGATCTGAGTCAAGGGTTATGGGGAGGGGCAGCAGCAAATTGACTTTAAAGCCACAATCAGATCAGCCATGATCTTATTGAATAGTAGAGCAGACTCAAAGAGCTAAGTGGCCTACTCCTGCTCCTATTTCTTATCTTAGGAAGCCGCCTGGACACTCAGTGACGGCAACTGTTTTCCCCCAAGAACTTCTCTATCAGTCTCTTTATACTGTAGATAGAGCAGAGGGGGGAACTAAATGGGGTCTCCTGGATGGGCTTTGGACACCCACTCTGGATAACTGTCACGTGCTGAGTGTCTGTGGCACACACCTGCCTCACAAAAATAGTATTCTCTCACCGATGCCAAAGAATTTGCAGGATCAGCTCTAGAGGCATCCTGCTGATTTCCAACCCCTATTTGTTTTATTTTCCAAGAAGAAACAAATTATTCTTCATGGTCTCTGGGAAGAACTCTTTACAAAACCTCTTCTTTCACTTGGACACTCCCCACTTTCCCAAAACCAGCTTAATCTCAATTATATTGTACACACACCACAGGAAAGCCACTATATACAAAAAGATGTTTGCCATTTTAGTATGCATCCATTAAACTGTGTTGTCAAAATTTATAAGCCACTGTCAGCCTATAGAAACTTCTCTTGATAAATAACCTCTATGCGATTTCAGGTTGTGCCTATGTAGAGCATTTCCCAACTGGAGTATCTGAGCAATAGCCTCATAGGAACAGTCATGCTACCCATAATTAACACCATAGAGAAACATTTAGGTTAAATAAATGCTGCATTAAACAACAATATTCAATCCGTGGCCTGCAGGCTGCCTGCAGGCCGCACTTGTCTTTCCTACAGTCTGCTTGCCACCTCTCTTCTGCTTACCAACACTCCCGTTCCCACTCCTCGCATTCGCCCCCTTCCCTCCTGCTTGCTGACCCTCCCAGTCATTGCTTCTCTCCCTGACCCTCCCATTCACAGTGCTCTCACTTGCTTCCTCCTGTCGCCACCTATCTCCCAAGCCCTCACTCACAAAGAAGGATTGGGAGAGGGAAGCAGCAAGCGAGGGGGAATATCAGCAAGTGGGTGGGGTCAAAAGCAGAAGAGTTGGTGAGCAGGAAAGTAGGTGAGCAGGAGGGTTGAGTGAGTGGGAGAGAGGCAGCAAGTGGGAGGGGTGACAAGCAGGATGGTCGACAAGGGAAGCAGTGGGCGGAATTTTATGGCAGCAGGATTTTATGTTCCTGCCAAAGTCATTGGAGTTTAGAATGGCTCATGAAGGGGCCATAAAATTCCAACCAGTGAGTGGGACAGAGGCAGCAAGCTGGAGAGATGGTGAGGGAAGCAGAGAGTGGGAGAGGCAGCAATCTGGAGGCAGGAAGGTGCAAGTGGGAGTGTGTGTAAGCAAGTGGATGAGCAGAATGAGGCAGAGAACAGGAGGGTTGGCTAGGGAAATGGTGAGCGGCGGAGAGGCAGCAAGCGGGAGAGGCAGTGAGGGAAGCAGCAAGTTGGAGGGAGTGTCGGCGAACGGGTGGGTCCGCAAGCAGGAGGGTCGGTGAGCGGGAGAGAGGTGTCAAATAGGAAGGGTTGTGAGTGGGAGGTTAACAACGGAAGCAGTGAGTGGGAGAGGCAATGGGGGAAACAGCGAGGGGGGGAGCACGTGCTGGAATTAAGTACATACATTAGTAACTGTATACTTATTATAGTGTACAGCTAATGTGTTTATCTTTCATAATCATTTTTACTTTCCATACCAAGATACCTTTTTGAAGAAATAAATCACAACAAATTTATAAATATTTCTTAAAATTCTACTTTCAACCTGATTAAAATTTCCCAATGTCCCAATTGCCCTCATTCTTTTTCAAGTGAATACCGCTGAATTAGAATATTATGCTGCTTAGGGATGTTTGATATATGCCAAAAAAATATTATGGCATGATCATATTGATAAGATAATAAAAGTGTAAGCCAACAATGAAGAATGGAAAGAACAACATGGTAGCCAATGCAAGGCAAATGCCCAGTCCTGCATTCTTTCTACAGTTCCCCTGCAACCAGCCTCACAAAGTAGGTGTTGTTGCACAAGCTCTTTCCCTTCTTGATGCTGTTGCCGATCAACAATAAACTGCATGTCATGCCTCTCTCAATGATAATGCTGTGCAGCATTGGGGAAATGATCAATATTTTGATCATCTGCTCAGGACATACATAAGGCAGCTATAAGTGCAATCCAGGTAGCCAAGCATAGATCTATCAACTCCCTGACGTTCACTGCATTGCAACTCAGCTCTGGTGTGCAGATTGTGCAGAGGTATCACAAGTCAATATTTCCCAGCAGCCAGTCATTGAGCCTTCCCAATGTAGGAAGATGACTGCTGCAATTTGGATGAAACATGGATACTTCTGGAAAAGCAGGGGTCATACACAATCATTATATAATGAAGTAAAGCCCTTTCAATGATTTACTCAATCCCATTATTACAATTTATACAAAAACTAAAATGCACAATATGTCCAGAATCTTAATCCACACAAGTTGGTAGAATTCCTACTGTTTTTAGATTTCACTTTGCTTCTTGACCTCTATGCACAGAACAAGGGCTATCTGGTGGAGGTAGAGCTGTGAAGCCTTCAATTCTCACCTTTCCTCTATAATGATGCAGGTCAGCACATGCTGAAGCTGTAATTCTCACCAACATGGTTACCTTTGCTAGAAATATACTCAAGCCAGAATCCATGCACAATAGAAAACATTAATTGATGCTGCTGAAACCTTTACAACATCTTTGTTTCTTTTGGTCTTGCCTATTCCAATATTGCCCTACCAGCTTCCTATATTTTAGCCTACATAAACTTGAGCTCGTCTAAAACCCTGTCCCCACCATATCCTAACTTGCACCAAGGGCCGTTCACCTATCACTCCTCTGCTCGTTGACCATTGGATTGTACTGGATCTTGATACAGCAACACTTAAATTTATCCCTTGATGGCCTGACTGTTCCCCATCATTGTAACCTCCTCCAGCCCCACAACCTTCCAGGATCTCAGCATCCCTCCAATTCTGGCCTCTCATATATCCCCAGTTTTAATCATCTACCAATGGTAGCCGTGTGTTCAGCTGCCTATGCACTAAACTTGGAATTCCCTCCCTATACCACTTTATCCATCCCTTCTTCTTTAAGTTGGTCCTTAAAATCTACCTCTTAACCAAGCTTCTAGTCATTTATCTTACTATCTCCTAATGTGGTCCAGTGTCCAACTTTGATAATACTTATGTGAAGTGCCTTGGGGCATTTTACTATGTTAAAGGTGCTACATCAATGCAAGTTTTTATTTATAGCAATTAATAAGCTCACGGACATTATTAAGCAGCTGCTTAATAATGCTTATTAACACCAACATTGAGGTTTTCCTCATTTTTTAGGTTTTCTACATGCAATCGAGTTATTTTTTTTCCCTGGAGAGACTCCAAACTGACAAAGTAAGAACCCTGACTATCTGCAACTTTCTGAGCACTGACTCCCAATTCACAACGCAAATCCTGCAAGATGGACCTCAATAATCCCACAGGTATGACTCTTACCAAAGATCATTCTTGTCAGAGCAAAACCTTGAGATTTGAGACTACTGGTTCCTTAGCCAAAAAAAATCCCACCATTACAACATCCCTTCAGGAACATCTAAAGCCTCCTCCAATCTGCCAACTCCTTTATGCTTTTAACTTTCCCAATGCAACGACTCAACCCCAATATTCTTCAGCTTGAGAGAAGGTCTCTCAATTGCCAACTTGTAAAGATGATGAATGTGTAAAGGGTGGGAGAGAGGGACCATATTCAGAGGCAGAGAGACAAGTCTAATTATCCCCATCACCTTCCTCCATTTCTGTTTCCTTATGCTATAATTGATCTGCATAAGTTGGAAAGTTGTGCACCATCCAGATAGCAGAATCAGGTAGGGTAGAGACAGCAATATTCTAGAGTTTTCTGCCAGATGGGTAGAGTAAATTACAGCTGTCAATGATTAAACATTAGGAACTGAAATTAAGTTAGAGGCACTAACCTCCCCACACTGAGCCAATGTGGAGTGCCTCCCCAACAACAAAGGAAAAACCAGTAAAACTTGGGAAATGAGAGCATTGGTCCAAACTGGCACTCCATTTTATGGTATACGAGACCAGCTCGGATCAGTACCAGTCATTTCCCAAGTTTTACTGGTTTTTCCTTAAGAACCAAAGCTGTTTTATGTTAAGAACTCTCTTCCCTCTCCCTGCTAGGCTGTAATGCTTCTCCAGCAACAAGAGTAACAACATTCGGGGAAGGCAGGAACCTGAAGGCTTTTCCAGCAAAAAGCTAATGATACAGGATGAACAAATGCCAAAAGGACCCTGCAAAAAAGGAGGTTAAAATTATAAGGACTCATCGCAAGAGAGTTTTGTGAGGGTTGGAGGGGAGGGGGTTCCAAGAATATGTTATAGGTGAAAGAATTAAAAAGCTATTGAACAATGGTGTATGATGAATTTTTATTCCACGTAAGAAGTGAGGGTAAAGAGTGGAGAGGGAATTCCCTGGGTGTTAAAATGAATTGGGGCTGATGAAACTTTTCTTATCTGTCCACATTCGGTCATTGATCTTATTTTGTCATTGGGCTATAGGCCTGAGTGAAAACACTCAGAGCCTTCATATGGCTCACATGACTACTTTTACTACTTTCCTTCCATAAAAACCCAGCAACAATTTCCACAATTTGATTGCCCCATCAACACTTCTGAGACAACATCCAAAAAAGCATGAGCTCTGTGCTTTTGTCTTTTTAGCAGGGGTTTGGCTGGGACTCCTGTCACTGGTGCTGAGAAACCTGCTATGAAGTGATCGGCTGTGACCTCTTCTGAAATTCTTTTTACAGAAGCACAATAAAGAAGTAATCACTGGAATTTATAAATGCTGCAAGAGAAAGTGTACTTTCCTGCTTGCCCTTCATGAAGCTGTTTTCACATTAAATAGCTGAAGGTTTTGAATTTGTCCTGGAAAAAAATTTCTGTTCCTCTTCACATCTTCATCTCACTTTAAATGGCTGTTGTATTCCTGAGCCAACCACATGAATGCTAATTAACTAAACTCGCAAATTTCAATAGAATTAGTCACAGGCTAATGCCCCACACTTGAAGCTTGCATAGCAGTTAACAGACCCCCAAAAATTCTCAGACCTAGATATCAACAGTTTTGAATGAAAGGGAAATAAAACTGAAAATGTGACCCAGAACTAGGCCTGGTATTTACGATAATGTGGAACCTATTAATCAACAGGCATATATAGACAAGTATAATTTCGTTAAGAGACACCACCCTCAGATGTTTCTCTCCTTCCTCATACCCAAATAACAATACATTGCGCATTAGAAGTTTGGATGATTGAGAAGTGCTTCTATTTTCACTGATTTTTTTAATTAAATATATGAATTTTATACTTAAAGCGAGAGGATATTAGAATTGTGATTGGGACCTACCCCATTTCTGTTACTCAGCATGTAAAGCAAGCACTCCTAGGCCATGGATAAACCAATAATGCCACTTCTTTTTCTTCAACATATGGTAAATCCAACTTCAAAAGAGCATTTTCCACTTCCCACACAAACCCCCATCACAAGCTTCTTTCAATAATGTTACTAATTTTCTGCCAATTTTGGAGTAATCTTGGGACCATCCCTAAGACTACACAACCTGAGAGTCTGTTAGGCAGTAGGCAGAGAACACTTTCTTATCTATAAGGCAGGTGGTTTGTAATACAGGACTCAGGAGTCCCAAGGCCCCTCTAATTAATTGTACAGCCCCATACCCTTTAATCTTCACATTTCAATTCATGCATACATTGGGCAGAATTTTCCGTTTGCCGGTCGGGCAGGCGGCCGATTGCAGCTGAAGAAAGATTGAAGCCGATTGAAGCCACACCCCCACTTTCCGCAGGCAGGCCAATTAAGGCCCGCCCCTCAGGTAAGCGATTCCCGTGGAGAACGGGAAAATAGTCGCGGAGGCAGGCGGCCTCAGGCTGCCAGTTCCAATGGGGAACTGGCAGCCTGCATAAAGAGTGACCAGGCAGCCTGCTTGAGGCAGTGCACCATGGCCACTCATGGAGAGAGGGAGGGAGGTGCGAGTGGAGAGCAGCATGAGCATGAGCAGGAGGAGGGAGGCAGGCTGCAGGAGAAGCCAGCGGGGGGGCCACTGTGCCCCCCGATTTTCCGAAGCATGTCTTGCTGTCCTCCTGCAAGAGGTGGGCATCCGTCGGCACCTTCTGTATCCAGAGGATAGGAGGAGGAGGGCCCCCCCATGTCACCAGCCAGGCGTGCAAGGAGATGGGTGACGCTGTAAGAACCCATGATGATGTGCAGCGCACTGGCTCACAGTGCAGGAAACGATTCAATGATTTGCTGCGCTCTGGAATGGTGAGTACCATGTCTGTCTTGGCCATTTGACCCAGAAGGCGGCCTTAGCCTTTGACACCGCCCCCCCCAACCACGTCTTGCTGTCGTTACTGCATAGGGCATCTGGCGCACGCTGGGTGGGCAAATGGGTACTGACCATGCTTGCACCAGCCTTAGTGGTTGAGGAGAAGAAGGGTTCTCCCCGCAGCATATGTTGGTCTTTGTGGCATTTGAGTAGTCTGGGGCAACCTGCAGGGGAGGCTGCACAACACATACTCAGAACTCCAACACATCATATTGAGATGGTGCAAGGGGTGCCTCAAGGTGTGGTGGCCAAGTGCCATCTGCTGGCATCAGCGCCGCACTTAGTTGCGCCACCTTGCCATGGGTGCTAAGAGCCGTGTGATATTCAAAGTGATGGACGCCAAATGTGTCCAAGGTGGCCGTTGGGGGAGGAGGCTGGGACCAACCGTGCTATCATCCGGGGAATGATCACCAGTAGTGTGGACAGGAGCCGCTGGAGGCCTCAAATGGGCCACTGTGGTTGGGGTGCGGCGTGCGTGTGCAGAGTACATGAGCGACCAGCCCCAATAAATCCTCTTCTCTGTTCTGCAGGCAAAAGCTCACCACAATGCCTGGGAACGCCAGAGGACTGGAGGTTGACATGCCCTCCTGCAGCGCCTCACACCTTTTGAAGAGCAGGCCATGGAGCTGGGCAGCAGTCAGGAGACCAGTGCGGCCGGGGGCGGTGAGGCTGGGGTCCAGCGGGCAGGTATTTGAGGTCCACTGTCCGATCCACTCTGTCTGCACACCATCCAAACCACTGATGGTTGCTGCAATCGTTAATGCTGCAACAATGCTCATTCACAGACTGAGACATTCTGATGTGTGAGTCATACAGAAGGGACCCTCGTCCCCTTGAGGAATCACATCTCCCCTACCTTCCAAAGTCACGTTATCCCATTTGTGACCACTATCACCATGGTCTAACATGCCATTGGATCACTGCTGCACAGCCAAAGACTTATTCCATCTGATGGGGTTTGGGACCTCCACTACCCTTTCAGCCAGTGCGCCCCTCATTACTTTGTCTAAAAGGTCCTCAGCACCTCAGCTGTGATCTTCATGGCACGCAACTTAGATAAACACCACCACGATATTCATTCCTGCGCCAAGGGGAAATGTTGCCTTCTGGCCATCCGGTCTATGCCCCTCCTTACGGAATGAAGGCCAGTAATGTGACCTCTCAATCTCCTGTGATCGACGGCAAGTGTCGCTACTGTTTGCGATGTTTCCTCAGCCAACATTCATGCCACAACGCATCCAGGTCAGGGACCTCTATGCTCTCCCCACTCCTGTAGTTCATAACATGCCATGTGGCATTCCTGAGGCCATTTGACCAGTCTGTCTGCATGTGCATTTAATTTTTGGGGCTCATCTTGACTCTTTTTCACTTCACCAATGTTCGTCTCCTTAGGGTCTTTAAGGGTAAGTGACTTATGAGGCTGGGGCGGGAGTGGGGGCTGGGGGGGGAGGGATGAAAGGTTGAACTGACTGTACACTAACTGATGCACTGTCCTTGTTGTTAATTTCAGCATCACCACCAGGGCGACACGCACCTCGACCTGGCGCCCTGCACAACCCCCCCCCCCCCTCCACCCCCCACCCCCGCCACACCTGAGGGCCAACAAGTGCAACTTGCGGCACATCATTTCAGCCAGTCAGGCATCAGCACAGGCACACACACTTCGGTGGGGACTTTACCGTCGGCTAGTGTCCCAGTTCACAGTGGAGAGGGCACATCATGATCGCTGGGGGAGATGGTAGGGGCAGGGAGTGCCAATGGCTCCAGCAGCCACTGATGACATTGCAACAGCTGCAGGAAAGGCGGCAAGAAGTGCATTTGCATCTGGCAGGGTTGCATGAGGGAATGATTCAGTTGCTCTCTGCGACGGAGGAGACTAGCAGAGTGCACGTGAAGATTCCGCCCTCAGGGCAGAGATTCATGCTTCCTTCAATGAGAGATTGGCGACTCTCATAGAGAGGAGCTTCCACCAAATGGATCAAAATATGATTGGGTTATGCTCTAACCTGCAAGCCCTCACACCGGTACTGACCACAGATGGTGTTTTCCATTGTGGGAGATGTTGTCCCATGCATCTACGGTGCCCATGCATCTACGGTGAGCAGGGAGATAGATTTGGACCTCACGTCGGTGCAGCAGCTGCCAGCCGTCGCTGCAAGCTCCTCCCATGGTGCTCCGGATGAGGGTAGCAACTCCTCCGCCCCTCTGCCAGTCAACATTTCTTCCGTTGAGGCTGTGACAACTGGGGAGGTGCCAGTTCTGGAACTGGCCACTCCCTCCCAGGCAGGGCCATCACATAGCACCCGAAAACGTAAGCATAAGGCACGTTAGGCACTCCACGGGTATGTCACTAGTGGTTTTGTGTTGGCCTGAGAATAGGGACCCATATTTTTGTGATCACTAAAAGGTGGTGTCTGTTTTTGTTTTGGACAAAATAAAGTCCACCTTTGTAACCACCTTTTGTTTTTGGTGCATTTTTCTTTTTCACAGATTTATCATGAGTGTTTGAGTGGACAATGATGTTTCTGTATTAAGCTCTTATTTGTAGCTGATAAGGTGGAAGATGTGGCACCTAAGTGCCATACGTGGAAGTGCCAGGCAATGCTGTTCCTGCTGATCTGTGTGTGTGGAGCTACCTGAAGGATCGTTGGATTAAATTGTCCCGGGCGTCCCTGCCTCCTTGGTGTAAATGCGGGTCATCGTTCTACCCCTCACCATCGCCCTGTGCTTCCTCATCCTCTGAGCCACTGCTGGATTCATCATGTGCAGCCTCATCCAGGGCGTCAAGATCTTCACGTCAACTGCATCCCCCCTTTCCAGCGCAAGATTGTGCAGGGCGCAGCAGACTACCACTATCACAGGGACACGATCTGGGGAGTGCTGGAGTGCGACCCCTGAGCGGTCCAGGCAACAGAAGAGCATCTTGAGAAGACCGATGGCTCTCTCCACCACAGCCCTTGTGGTGCCCTGGCTGCTATTGTACCAATGCTCAGCTTCTGTTCTTGGATGGCGGAGAGGCGTCATGAGCCACCTTCGCAGGGGATAGCCCTTCTCACCCAGCAGCCAACCATTCAGCCGAGCCAGAACACTGAAGAGTCCTGGCACCTGGGAGTGTCTGAGGGTGTAGGTGTCGTGGGAGCTGCCTGGGTACCTTGCACAGACTTGTGGAATCAGCATCCTGTGATCACACACTATCTTCACGTTCTTGCAGTGGAAGCCCTTCCTGTTGACAAAGGCACCGGGCTCACCTGCTGGCGCCTTGATGGCCACATGTGTACAGTCTACAGCACCCTGGACACGGGGGAAGCCAGCAATGGCCACAAAGCCTCTGGCTCATTGTGCCTGACTTGCCTGGTTGCAGCGGAAGTGGATGAAGTTGGATACCTGTCTGAACAGAGCATCTGTAACCTGCTTGACACAAGTGTGGACAGCTGATTGGGAGACCCCGCAAAGATCACCCACCAAGCACTGGAAGGAGCCAGAGGCATAGAAGTGGAGGGCAACTGTGAGCTTCAGAGTCACTGGCATGGGGTGTCCACCCGCACAGTTAGGGGAGATCTCAGGGCCAATCATCTGACAGATATAGTTGACTGTCTCCCTTGAGAGTCAGAGCCTCCTTCAGCACTGCACCTCAGTCATATTGAGGTAGCTGCTTTGCCACCTGTATACTCTGGCAGCAGGTTAGTGGTGTCTTCTGCGGCTCCTTGCACCTTGGACGCCCCTTGTGCCTACACCTGGCCTCCCAAAGGTGGCTCCCCTGGAGGCTGATTGTCCAGTCCTGGCCTCCTCCGTATTCTATCCCTCCCTTCCTCCTCAGGGGAGCTGCCTCCAGTGGAGAGGTCAGAACCCATATCCCCAGGCTAAATGGAGGCCTCCAGAAAGCTGCAGGCCCGAGAAAGATTAATGTCTGCAGACTGGTTTCAAAGTACAAGAGAAGCTCTTGGAAATCATTGAGAACTACTAGCAATCACACAGGCAACTTTTAAACACTTTCATCAATTATAACTTCATCAAAAACATGAACAACCCCTCTGAGTCCACATATCCCGACATTGCAAAAGTTTTCTTAAATAATCTCCTACCCGCCTTCCCGTTGGGCCAGTGCGCCAACCCGAAGTTTGCACGGGCCCCTCAAAATTGTACACAATTGGCAATTTAAGGAGCTTAACGAGCCCTTCAATTAATGGCGGGCGAACTGAGCGTGCCTGCCCACCAAAATATCACAATGGTGTGTGCTGACATCGGCACGCTTGCGCACATCATTTTACACACTGACATGTGGGCTACGCCATCCGCATGTCAGCCGGAAAATTCTGGCCATTCAGTCATTTTGTTTTCAAATCTGTGAATAAGTGGAAGTAAGATTTTATAGCAAAAACAAACCTTGTATGGTTGAATTCATATTGTCCACCTGCAGGAAAAGAAAAATGTGCTACAAGGGTAAGTAAACACATAAGTAAACAATATTTTATCTTGCTCGTCCCTTACCAATGCTAAATGGATGCACGTCAGAGTTAAATTCAACAGCACTACAATGGTGAAGTCCATCTTTTGCTCTTAGTATTATGTAAGCCTCTAGCTGTACCTGAACATAATGAAAAATAGAGTTTGTTAAATGTTGTAGAAATGCAGCAAGGCCTGGACAACATTCAAATTTGGGCTGAAAAATGGCAAGTAACATTTGGGCCACACAAGTGTCAAGCAATAACCATCTCCAACAAGAGAGAATCTAACCATGTCCCATTGGTATTAAACGGCATTATCACTGCTTATTTCGCCACCATCCACATCCTGGGGGGTTACCATTAACCAGGAACTTAATGGGACCAGTCACATCAATCCAGTTCCCCTCCAAGTCATACTCCATCCTAACGTGGAACCATATTGCCTTTCCTTCACTGTTTAAAAAGTACAGAGAGCGTGGAGACTTCATTTTAAAAAGAGCACAGAAAGCGGGGAGACCTCATTTTTAAAAAAAAGTGCAGTGGGGGGAGACTTCATTTTAAAAAGAGCGAGAATAGTGGGGAGATTTCATTTATAATGAGCGCAAAGATCGGGGAGACTTCATTTTAGAAAGAACACAGGGAGTGAGGAGACTTCATAAAGAGGCATGAGGGAGAGAGCAGTGAGATTTCCTAAAGAGATGCAAGAGGGAGAGAGCAGCGAGACTTCATAAAGAGCATGAGAGGGAGAGGAGGAGACAATTGGTGAGTGACAGGTGAGTAAACACTTGATATAAAGTTGAAGGTATGTCAGTGCAGCTTACCCATGTGGAATGTGCATCTCGTAGGATGTTGGAAGTCATGCAGGCACAAAGCATCCTCAATGACTACATCTGCAGGAAGTGTCACCAGCTGCAGAAACTTGAGCTCCGGATGGTGGAACATGGGCGGTGGCTGGAGACACTGTGGTGCATCCACCAGGCTGGGAATTATGTGGATAGCATGTTTAGAGACGTGATCACACTGCAGCAAAGAACCACATAGGGAAAGAGAGAATGGGTGACCGCTTGAGTATCTAAGAGAAACAGGCAGGTAGTGCAGAAATTTTCCAAGGCTATCTTGCTCTCTAACTGCTTTTCCATTTTGGATACTGGTGAGCGAGATGGGTCCTCAGAGAACTGTAGCAAGAGCCAAGTTTGTGGCACCACGGGTGGCTCAGCTGCACAGGAGGGTAAGTGGAAGTGCTATAGTGGTAGGGGATTCCATAGTTAAAGGAGCAGGCAAGCATTTCTGCAGCGAGCCACATGGATGGTGTGTTGCCTCCCTGGTGCCAGGATTAAGGATGTCACACAACTGCTGCAGGAATTCTTTTGGAGGAGGGCGAGCAGCCAAAGATTGTGGTCCACATTGCCAATGTCATCAGCAGTAAAAAGGAAGGGGTTCTGAATGTAGATTTTAGGAAGTTAGGAAGAAAATTGAAAAGCAGAACTTCAAGAGCAGTATTCTCAGGTTACTCCCAGTGTCAGATGCTAGTGAGAAGAAGAATAAGAAGATTGAACAGTTCAATGCATGGCTGGAGAAATGGAGTAAGAGGGAGGGCTTTAGATTTCTGAGGCATTGGGACCGGTTCTGGGGCAGGTGGGACTGGTACAAGAAGCGCGGGCTACACCTTAACAGGACTGGAACTAGTGTTCTCACGGGGAGGTTTGCTAGTGCTGTTGGGGTGGGTTTAAACTAGATTGGCAGGGGCTGGGAACCTGAAGAGAAATTCAGAGAGGAAAGGAGAAAAACTGGCTGTGGGAAGTAGGGAGTATTAGCTGATAAAGGAGGATGTATCAGAGAACAGCATCGAGGTAAACAGAATACTTGGAGAGTTCGATAGAACTAGAGTAGGCTATAGTAAGTCATTCGATGGGGTCAGAGCAAGGGGGAAAGTTAAAAGGCCTAAATTAGGATTAACGTGTACGTATGTGAATGCACAGAGTGTGGTTAATAAGATTGGTGAACTACAGGCAGAGGTTGGCAAATGGAAATTTGATATTACTGCTATGAAAGGGACCTGGTTCAAAGAAGGGCACGACTGGGTGTTAAATATTCCTGGGTACAAGGTATTTAGGAGAGACAGGAAAGGGAGAAAAGGGAGCGGAGGGGTGGCAATATTGATTAAGGAAGGTATTACAGTGCTGGAGAGAGAGGATGTTCCAGAGGGGTCAAGGACTCTGGCTAGAGGTAAGGAATGAAAAAGGTGTAATAACATTGATCTTCGTAGTATATAGACCACCAATTAGTGGAAGGGATGTAGAGAAACAAATTTGCAAAGAAATTACAGAGAGGTGCAAGAATTATAGAATAATTATAATCAGGAACTTCAATTATCCAAATATAGACTGGGATAGGAACAGTGCAAAGGGACATGAAGGGCGAGAGTTCCTGGACTGTGTTCAAGATAATTTTCTGCAGAAGCATGTTTCCAAACCAAAAGAGGACAGGCACTGTTGGACCTGGTACTAGGGAATGAGTTGGCCCAAGTGGATCAAATAACTTTGGGAGAACATTTAGGGGACAGTGATCATTGTACCGTAAGGTTTAGGTTGGCCATGGAAAAGACAAGGAGAAATCCAGAGCAGGGATAATTAATTGGGGGAAAAGCCAACTTCGATGGGACGAGAATGCATTTGAGTCGAGTGAGTTGGAATCAAATGTTGGCAGAGAAGACGATGGCTGAACTATGGGCTACCTTCAAAGAGACAGTACTGCAGGCAATGTCAATGTGCATTCCCTTGAAGGGGAAAGGTAGGACAAATAAATCTAGAACACCCTGGATGATGAGAGAGGTAGAGTTGAGAAGTATATGTATGAGAGATGTCAGGTAGAAAATACAATGGCAAATCAGGCTGAATATAGAAGGGATAGAAGGGAAGTGAAAAATCTAATCAGAAAAGCAAGAAGGGAGCATGAAAAGGGACAAGCAGCTAACATAAAAGGGAATCCCAAGGTCTTCTGTAAGCTTGTAAATAATAAAAGGGTGGTAAAAGAAAGGGCAGAGCCAATTAGGAATAAAAGAGGAGACTTGCATGGGGAGGCAGGAGATGTAGCAGAGGTATTAAATGAGTACTTTGCATCTGTCTTTACAAGTGAAGAGAATGTTACGCAGGCTGAGGTGAGAGAGGAGGTAACTGGTATACTCGAGGACATCATAATTGAAAAGGAGGACATATTAGAAAAACTATCTTTATTTAAAATTGATAAGGCACCAGGACCAGACGATATGCATCTGAGGATATTGAAGGAGGTGAGAGTGGAAATTTCAGAGGCACTGGTGATAATTATCCAGTCTTCCTTAGACACAGGGGTGGTGCCAGAGGATTGGAGAATTGCGAATGTTACACCCTTATTCAAAAAGAGGTGCAATGACATGACAATGCTGGCAACGACAGGCCATTCAGCTTGACTTCAGCGGGAGGGAAACTTTTGGAAACTAGAGTTCGGGACAAAATCAAGTGTCACTTCAACAAGTGCAGGATAATTAAGGAAAGCCAGCATGGATTCATTAACAGTGACAGGAAACAGAGAGTAGTGATACAGAGAGTAATTGTTTTTCAGATTGGACGAAGGTCTGTACTGGAGTTCCGCAGGGGTCAGTGCTGGGACCCTTGTTCTTCCTGACATATATTAGTGACCCAGACTGTGGTGTGCAGGGCATGATTTCAAAATTTGGGGATGATACAAAGATTGGAAGCATTGTCAACTGTGATGAGGATAGTCTTGAACTTCAAAAGGACATAGATATATTGGTGGATTGGGCAGACAAATGGCAGATGATGAAGTTCAATGCAGAGGGATATGGGGTGATTCATTTTGGCAGGATGAAACGGAGAGACAGTATAAAGTAAAGGGAGAAACTCTAAAGAAGGTGCAGGAACAAAGGGACCTCATTGTATATGTACATAAATCATTGAAGATGGCAAGGCATGTTGAGAGAGCAGTAAATAAAGCATACGGTATCCTAGGTTTTATTAATAGGGGCATTCAGTACAAGAGTAAGGAGGTCAAGTTAAATTTGTATAAGACATTATTTAGGCCTCATGTAAAGTACTGAGCAAGTTCTGGGTGCCAAATTTGAGGAAGGATGAGAAGGCATTGGAGAGAGTACAGAGCAGATTCACAAGAATGATTCCAGGGAAAAACAACTGTAGTCATGGGGATAGATTGGAGAGGCTGGGACTGTTTCCTTTGGAGAAAAGAAGGCCGGGAGGAGACTTGATAGAGGTATTCAAGATCCTGAGGGGTTTGAACAGGGTAAATAGTACTAAACTATTCCCACTCAAGTGTACATCAAGAACTAGAGCGCACAGATTCAAAATAATGGGCAGAAGGAGTAGAACTGATATGAGGAAAATTTTTTTTACCCAGGCAGTGCTTAGAGTCTGGAACAAAGTTCCTGTAAGAGTGGTGGAGGCAGGTTCAATCGAGGCATTCAAAAGGGAGTTAGATTGCTATGGGGATAGATTGAAGAGGCTGGGACTGTTTTCCTTGGAGAAAAGAAGGCTGGGAGGAGACTTGATAGAATGTGCAACGTTACGGAGATAAGGCAGGGGAGTGGGATTAGGTAGAATGCTCTTTCAGTGAGCCAGTGCAGACTCGATGTATCGAAATGGCCTCCTTCTGCACTGTAAAGATTCTGTGATTGGGTCAAAATCCTGGAACTCCCTTCTCCAACAGGACCGTGGGTGTACCTAGACCAAATGGACTGCCAGCAGTTCAAGAAGGTGGCTCATCACAACCTTCTCAAGGACAATTAAGGATGGGCAATAAATGCTGATGTTGCCAGCAATACCTGCAATCCAAGGACAGATAAAAACATATTAAAAAGTGCTCAATGTAATTTTGTTAAAATGTAAATAAGCACTTGGTGTTTGTCCTAGAAATTACCCTGCTGAAAACAAGGACCAACATAATTGGAGATCAGATAATAAAGGCAGAAATTCAAACTCCATGGACCAGATTTTCTCCACCCACATATGTATGCCTGGAATTGAGTCTGGAATCGGTAAAATAAAGCCAAGTGCAGGCGTTTCAAAATTACCCTTCCATTCCCAATTCATGGCATCTTATCCTAGTCAGGAAATGTGTCGGGTCATTAGCCTGTGTATACATCCTGTAATATTGGTGTTGCCATTATAATGCTCATGGGGAAATTTGAATTTCACCCTTCCATGCTATTTGTTGTGTGACAGGAGGGACCTGGAAGTTTGTGTTTGGTTTTGTGAACCTTGGGGGAAGCTTGCTGAGAAGTTGGGAACCTTTTGATAGCTAAATTTATAAGGTCTTGCCAATGCCCCCTCATATTCCCATCTGCCCTGCCCCCTTATATACCCATGTCCTTTCCTTGGCCCTGCTTATCTCTTCAATACCTCCAAGCCTCCTCCAACCCCCATGTCCCCATGCATTCTTCTTACCCACTCACCCAGAATCCGCAATTTACAGAACCAATGTGCCACTGACAAGTCTTTGAAATGCTCCTGAAACTGGCACAATAAGCAAAGAGGCTTTGAAAATCTCCTTTTAAGAAACTGCTCATCTTTGACACTTTTATGAGACTTTAAGTTTTCCAAAGAAGACTTTCAAAGACTCTCATTATGTTTCAGGAGCATTTCAAAGACATGCCAAACTTGCCAATGGCTCATTAGTTCTATACATAATGTGTGCTAGGACAGTGGGTATGGAGGACGCATGGAAGAGGCATGGGGGTAATGGAAAGGATTTGGGAGGGCGCAAGGGTAATGGAAGGAGTATAGAGAGGTAGAGGGGTATAGGGATATGAGGGGACTTGGAAGGGGCATGGGGGATATGAGGCAGAAAGGAAGGGTCATAGGGGAAATGAATGGACATGGAGGGGTGGTTGGGGAGGTAAGGAATAGGGGACTGAACAGCCATGTACAGGAATGGGACAATGTTCCAGAGAACAAACGCAGGCTTTCTAACCAGGCCACATCACCACTCATACAACTCCACTTCTGCCTCAGGCCTACTGGCTTGCTTCGGGAGGTAATGTCCCTGCCTCCAACCCAACCCCAATTTCCAGAGACCAAAATCTCATGGGAGTTCCCCAACTTTCAGGAGTCGGGAATGCAGCATCTGGAAATGGCTGGTTCCTTACTCTAAAGGGAAAATCCAGCCCCACATATCAAATGCTCAAGCTCCATCACATAGGGCAAAGAGAATGACCCAAGCCACCCACTCTTTGCAGCTTCATTCCAAGGGAAGCCATCAAACCAGCTATCACACCTTTGAGGCCATAAAGAGCACTAAGGCATCTTGAACAAAACAGTTTTCTGCTGCTTAATTATAAAAATTAAACAACATTACATAACAAAAAGCCAAAACATTAAACTTTCAGGGTATGAGAACAAATCAATGCTGGGAGGGAACTTAGTATGTTGAAGCCAAACTTTCAAACAAATAATGAAGATGTTTATGGTACCCAATCTATTATTCTTCCTTATTCATTTACCTCGATGAACACTCGAGTTAAACTAATTGTAGAAAAGCTGGTCATGGGCCTTTCAGGTCTTACATCCTCATGCTACATTAAAGCACAGCAGTACCCGAAGCTCCTGTCCTTCTGAACAGACAGGTTGAGCTGAATGTTTGGCAGAAGCTGAAGTTCCACCACCTGGGATGCTGTCCAATTGAGAACGGTGGCCTGTCTCCAGGGCTGCCAGCCCAATCAGTACCTCTAGCCATTGACACAGCAGGCTACCCCATGGGCCATGGAGCGCATATCAAGGAGGCCCCCCTTCAACTCCAGGAAACCACTGGTAGCCTGCCATGGTTTACCTGGCGCTTTCCTCACATGGCAGTGGGCCCTCCTAATGCAGGCAAAATGCCTGATGTTTAGGAATTGGCCCTTAATTGGACATTGAATGGCTCAATTGGCTGCCCATGCCACTGCTGGCAATATGCCATGGCAGGGCAAAGATGCCTTCTGTTTTCCCCCACCATAATGCCAGCCCTTGCACCTCCCAGTCTATCTCCAATGGCATTGAAAATTCAATCCGCTATTCCTATCAGAAAACATCAAAATTTGACTTGCCAATATGATTTCAGCTTCCAAGGAACCCTACAAGTGACCATGATATTAAATGCGCAAGCTTTAACTTTCCCTGGTGAGACCTGCCTACAAGGATATATGGTCCACAACCCAGCCAGATAGCCTTTATTAAGTAATGATTTTGCTAATGTGTTACAGTATTTGTCAAAAAATAGTTGGGTAGCTTGGTTAACATCATTTGGCATTGGTACAGATTGATTCCAGAGATGCGGGGCTTGTCTTATGAGGAGAGATTGAGCAATTTAGGCCTATACTCACTAGAGTTTAGAAGGATAAGATCTAATTGAGGTATATAAGATGCTGGAGGGGATAGACAAAATAGACATGGAGCGGATGTTTCCCCTTGTGGGGCATTCTAGAACAAGAGGCCATAGTTTTAGGCTAAGGGATGGTAGATTTAAATCAGAGATGAGAAGAATTACTTTTCTCAGAGGGTCGTAAATCTGTGGAATTCACTACCTCAGAGTGCAGTGGATGCCAGAACCCTGAATAAATTTGAGGAAATAGACAGATTTTTAATTAGTAACAGGTTGAAAGGTTATGGGGAGAGGGCGGGAAATTGGAGTTAAGGCCGAAATGAGATCAGCCATGATCATATTGAATGGTGGGCCAGGCTCGAGGGGCTGAATTGCCTACTCCTGCTCCTAGTTCTCATGTTCTTATGTACAGAACAGGCCTGTGCCTAACAGGGTGACATTCCATTTGAATGGCAAGAAATACAAGGAGGTGGGTAAAAGTTAACTCTTGTGATCTCCTGAGATAAATTAAGTGCAATCATAGGGTGCTTAAGCATCTGCCAAACAAGTCAAAGCAATTTCAACACGAAGCCTGAAATTCATTGATCATAGCTGTTTACACAAGAGTCAGTGAAACTTAAAAGAAATTTAAAATACCGTTAATAAAAATTATGTCTGAAATGTTTGTGACAAATATTCAGAACCAGATTGAAGTCCCAGGTCAGAAGATTTTCAGCTTCCAAGCCTCTCTTTGAAAGCTGGAAACCACAGAATGCTCCCTTCTAATAAAGGACCATGTAGAAGGAACTACAAAAAATAAGACTTTGAAGACCATGGTGAGTTCTTTGTATAGCATTACCTACAGATATGGTAGGATTGTTGTATCAGATCCAGGAAATGGTGTGCCAATGTATAAATTAATACAATTACCATTTACACTGCTAAATGTTGCAGGTATGTGCTGCTGTCCTTGTGAGTCCTGTTGGTTCTCATTATTCCTTCATCATCATCTTCTTTGTGCTGTGCAGCCCATTGGCTGGAATTTTCTAGTCCTGCACAGGCGGGACAGAAAATTTGACAGACCAGCCAAAGGTCCGTTGACTTCAGGCAGGAATTTCTGGTCCTGTGGCATGGGCCTGTAAAATTCCAGCCATTGCTACAGTCACTCTGCAGGAGGAGGGTGGTGGACAAGAACAGACAAACATCGCCATCTTGAAATGAGGGAGACAAAATAGGGAGTGTACATTTGGCCTGTGTGTTGTTTTAGCAACAAGAGTGAGAGTGATCAAAGACTAAATGGTCAGAAAATTAGTGGCCAAAGACAAAAAGGTATGTTTTTTTTGTGCCAAGGAATCATGTAATTATAGTACTTTTTATGATTTGTAGGGCAATGCAGATGCTTCTAGGCTATTTCAAATGGGTGAAATTATCAGACTCCAAGTGGGAAACATCAGTTTTCCCTTTGTTTACCTTCTATTATAGTCAAGACTGTGGACCATTGCATTTGTATAATATCACCAAAATGACCTCAGCATTCCAGCATTCAATGCAGTTAGTGCATGTGATACAGAATGAAGTCAAAACTAACAACAAAACATTAGGTGCTGGAATAAATACATGAAAGCGAAACAAAGGACTACTTGCCCTCCCTTGCCACTCAGCCCCACTCACTCACTCATGCCCTCCCTCCCATCCCTACTCAGCCCCCACTAACTCACTCACGGCCTCCTTCCCATCCCCACTCAGCCCCCCATTCATTAACTCATGCTCTCCCTCCTACAAGCTAATTTCTAATGTGACACCATTTTAACTCACTACCACCTTCTCAAGGCACTTAGGGATGGGCAACAAAGGCTGGCCTTGCCAGCAATACACACATCGCATGAATGAATAAATATTTAAAAAATTCTTGAAAATTAATATGACCCAGACACCAGCAAAATGAAAACAGCAATAAAGCACCAAAGTAACATTTGGTACATTATTAAAGTTCACCTATTATTATTCACATAAAGTTCACATACTATATTGATTTTTTTAAAAATCCCCTTTTAAAGTACTTTGTAAAAATGTTATCATTTTATGTACTCATGCTGGTTTCAGCCAAACTCTCCATATTCCCTGGTGACAGAAGACTCAGTGAAGCCACTCTCCGCCTCATCCACACATTGCAATCAGCTCCTCTCGCCCCACTATGCACACACCCCAATTCTAAAACCACATACCCCCGTCACTCATGCCTTCCCTCCGATCCCTACTCTACGTCCACTCACTCACGCATGCCCACCCTCCCTAATTAGCTCCACCCACTCACATCCTCTCTCCCACACCCTCACTCACGCTGTCCCTTCCAATCTTACTCAGCCCCCACTCACTCATGCCCTCCCTCACCACTCAGTCCCAGTCGCTCATTCATCTTCTCCGTTCCCACTCAGACACCACTCATTCATTCCCCAGTTCCTCTCCACCACCCCCACCCACCATGATTTCTCCACCTTGCAGGATGTGGGAGAGCTGGAACGGAGAGAAGCAACTATCACGGCCCAACTCCACACCTTGCTCTCATCCTTCCTCCCCAGGCCCTGCTCCTGATCCCCCCAACCGTCCATTCTACCTCCTTCCTTGCACACCCCCAGCCCTGCTCTCTTCGACCCAGGGCCCGCTCTCGCCCACCCCCTGATCCCACTCACCACCCATCTCTAGTCCCCAGATCTTGACTTTCCCCCCAGGCCCTGCTCTCACTTGTAAAATCCCTAAAATTCTACATCCTACAGATGTCTGTTCTGATTGAATGTAGAAGCTCTTGTGCCTTATATTGGGAGAATGAAAGAGTCCTCTGAGAAAATATTTGACCATTTAAAATAACATTTAGCATTTGATAAAGTTTCACAAAAAAAGGCTGTTTAAACTCAAAACTGTAGGGTTTCAAATACTTGTTTGGGGAATACCTTAAAGTGATGGATGGATCGACTCTCTCAGCAGAAGCGGCACCAGGTAGATGGCAGAGTGCAGGAAGGTGCCCTGCAGCTGCACGTGGGAACAGGAACTACTGGGGTATGGCCTCTACATCTCCCAGTCACAGAAAGTCAGTTAGATTGGCAGCAGAATCAAGAGAGAGGAGCTGCGTGATGGCTGCCCTGGGCCAGGCAGCAGGTAGATAATATAAAAAAGGGTGGAATTCTGTGATTTAGAAGTCAGAATTCCACCAAACAGTGGAAATTTCTCATCCCTATAGCAAGATGATAAGGCAACAGTCCAGGTGCTCAGTCAGTAAAGAGGAAGCTTCAGGCCAATCCATATCCAACAATCTATTCTGAAAACTCTGCTCACATTTGACAAATTCCACCATAGCAGCTGAGACAATCCAATGTTCTAAAATTATCACCAACATTCTAAATAAAACAACCCACAACATTCTAGAAGAGAAAGTCAATTCGTTCTATCTCCTATTGTTAAGGGATCCTTTAAAAAATTCCAGGATTCACATCTTTTCCAAATCCTAATCAGTTCTTCTTGAGCCATTCCTTATCCGTATACCAAATTTCGTTGAAATCTGTCCATCAGTTTTTAAATTTATCATTTGCAGACGAACAGACAAACAGGCTAACAGGGGTGAAAACATTACCTCCGTTCACTCTCAGTGCTGGAAGTAACAATCATACTATCGACACTATTTGCAAGATATTTTCTTAGACTGTTCATTACAAATCACAAAATCAAAGTCATTATCCCTCAACAGTTCTTAAGATGTTTCGTTGCAGAAAACTATCTAGAAAATAATTTCAAAACAAAATATTGTTCTGCTTTCTAATTGTCAATAAAGAAACCAGAGCTATGCCAATCACAGGTGCAGAGCCTTTCCACCTACTTGGGAAGGAAAATTAGGTCAAGTCTAAAATGGGCAACTGATCTGCTACTTTCTGTCTCCACCCAGAGCAACAGTTAAGATCTACTCCCTAACATATTATTGTGATGTTGGCTGGAATAGTTTCAATAATTCCCAAAGAATGTTAGCTGCAAACAATCTAACTTTATTGTAACATTTTTAGTTATGAGAACACTCCCTTACACTAGTTTCTTTACATCATACTTTCTCCTCGACTCTCAGATCACAAGTGTCACTTCCTTGATGTCATGGCATGTTACAGTTAACCCTTAATCTAACATGTCTTAGTCTAACATACTCCATTAGACTACATCTCTCTCCACAGTTTCTGGGTGGGAGTTTCCCCCATTGACTAAGTGCGGGAGCAGGCATAAAAAACGGCATTTTTCCCACCGACCGCAATAACAGGTTTTCGCGCCATATCGTCCACTCCCTGCTGCATTAATTATGCAGACACGGGGAACATGCTGGATCACTGGCAGGCTGTTAAATGTCAAAGGGAGATGATAAGGTTTTCTCTTGTTGGAGATGGTCATTAACCGGCATTTGTGTGGCATGAATGTTACTTGCCCTAGTAAGCCCAAATCTGAATATTGGCCAGGTCTTGCTGCATGCTGGCTTCATTATCTAAGAAGTTGCGAGTGGAACTGGAATTGGATGCCAATAAAATCCAAATTTAGATAATGTTCCAAAATTTGTCAACAATCTAATGGAAATAATTAGCTGGTAAAATAGAGTGTGGCTAGCACTGTTTCCTTCACCTCCGGTAGTTTGTAAACAGTCCAGACTAACGGAAATACAAATCTTGTCACCTTGTACAGTGATTGAGTGCAAGTGAAATGAGTTTTGGATGTTTTAACTCAGTTTCCAACAGGCCATAGCTAAGACTGATAATAGCTGCAATATCTCACCTCCAGAGTGCAGATGAAGTGCAATGAAGCATTAGATCCTTAGGAAGATAAATACTGATTTATAATCATTGACTTCTGTCCTACCTGAAATAAAACTTTGAGAGGCCTAACATTAACTTATATCGTAGGTTACGGCACAGAGACATACAATCACTAGATTAGCAGCAGTGAATGTGTAATTACATAAATTACATGTAATGATGTAATAGGCTATTCAAATAGATATGACAAAGCTGGTTGCACGGCAAACCATTTCTTAAATGTCAACAGAAATGTACTGTATACTAACCCTTGCCTGTTAACTGTATTTGCCTCTTATTGTCTTTTTTGGTATGTTATCCATTTGTGCTCATCATTTTGAAGAAAATACCAAGTGGCAATTATTCGCATGTCAAGATTGTGTTAAAACTACCGTGGAGTTCTCATTCCCTTCTGTCCCAACAAATATTCACAAACCCAACTTCAGCAAAACACCCTTTGGCCTCACAGATCCCTCCATCCACTCCCTGCATTCTTTGATCCTGCCATGCTTCTGGTGCATGTCTGTTTGTTAACCACTGAACATTCTGAAGTGGATGTGCCTATGGCCCATGTGGAACTCACCCAACCCCATCTTGAGGCCGCTTACACTGTTCAACATATACCACTCCCCTCACCCTCCTCCCAATCATGTGTTTGAGTGCAACCTTTCCCACTCATAACCCCAGTACAGGCCTAGCCATGAAGCCCCTTC
The DNA here is from genome assembly GCF_017639515.1 of Carcharodon carcharias. Lineage (NCBI taxonomy): Eukaryota > Metazoa > Chordata > Chondrichthyes > Lamniformes > Lamnidae > Carcharodon > Carcharodon carcharias. The sequence continues at coordinate 85,093,015 of NC_054476.1, read as the reverse complement.
TCCTGCCTGAGACCAGCTGCCCCCCTTCACCAGTGGAGGCAAGCCCTGCAGCCTGTTAAAAGACACCCCCACCTTACCTCTGCTCTGGTAGGTAGAGACTTGCTTGTGACAACCCCCTGAAAGCAATCTGGTGCTGCCTGCAAAGCCTGGCACTGATTCCTAAGGTGCCTTACATTTATGCTTTCGGGTGCTACATCAAGGTGCTGTCCCCTCACTGGCACTGTCATTTGAGACAGCCTGCTCAACTGTGCTGTCCTGTTGGCCTCGTTGACCTTGGCGGCCGTTCTCTGGCCTGTGGAACCTAAGATGGCCCCACCTGGAAAGGAGCGGCCAGTTCCACAGCTGGCATCTCTCCAGTCGTCGCAGTCTCATCGGATGCAACGGTCACTGGCAGAGGGGCAGAGGAGCTGCTGCCCTCATCCAGAGCTCGCTGAAAGGAGCCTGCAGAGACGACAGGCACCTAAAGTGCCAATGTGCGGTCACTTCAGACCTCCCTGCTCACCATAGAAGGATGGGCACTGAGCTGGGAAACTTGGTGCCTAGACCACCTCCCACACTGGCACTGACCAACTGAGGTCAATGCCGATGTGAGGGTTTGCTGGTCCATGCGCATCCCCAGGGAGCCCTGATTGGTCTCCTGGATGAGCCTCTCCATGAGTGTCACCAATCTCTCGATGGAGGAAGCATGGCGCTCAGCTGTGAGGCTCGTTGCATCAGCAATGGTCCACGTGGACTCCTCAACCAAGGAAAGCAAGCCAAGCACAGCCTCATGGATCTTCGCCAGATCTCCCCGCACACCTTGCTGGATTTCCAGCATTTGCTGCCTCACGGACGACTCCAGAGGCACATCCTCAGCCATGTGCCTGATCCCCTGCAGTCCTCCGACTGATGGCGCCATGGGCACTCTGTCTCTGCCAGCTCCTCCAGAGACTGTGAAGTGCTCCCACAGCTGTGCCCTGGGACACTAGCCGATGATCTAATTCTCACCGAGGTGCTAGTGTCTGCACTGGTGACTGTCTGGCAGAGATGGTACGACACTGGTAGGTTTGAGGCTTCAGGGCCCTCAGGTGTGAAAGGACTGTGCCTCCTCCTCCCGGCCCTGTTCCGCTGATGCTGAAAGGAAGAACAAGGACATTAGAATAGTTAACATGGGGACAATGTCAATGTGCATCCCTGTCCCCCAGATCATTATGCACTCATCCTTCCATAAACAGTGGTTAAGCCATGTTGCAAACTTCAACCACTGAACATTCAGTGCCACGGCTGCTGGGACACTAATGGTGACCTCAATGCTGGGCAAACACTGGCCCATGGCACCCCAGCCTCACCGACCCCGGTGGACCTGGGCGCATGGCGCCTCTCCAAATCGAGGCCTCCTACTCAAACCTGCTAATGATCGCCAACTGGGCTGGCCATCCACCAGTCCTCAACTGCCTGACGGCGTTATGAGCAATCTTCTCCTGAAAAGATGAGAGCATTAATTAGTGCTACTTGTACCTGGAATCTCTTCACTGCCATCCCACTCCAACCAGAGTGAGACATTGTAGGGCTCCAGTGCCTCCTCACCCTGCAGCTGCCACACACTCTCACAAAGATGCCAGTCCTGTCCCCGACCCATCTTGGCCAAATGCTGCCTACATCATATTTGGCGCCACATGGTCTACCCTTGCAAAGCAAGGAGGCGCAAGCACGTGGAACGCAAAGGGCAGCAGATGGATCAGTGCCCTGCCACCCGGGAGCTCCCCTCCCAGCATGTCAGCACCATGACTTTGACATGTGTTGCATTCCAGCACTGTGTCTAGGTGCAGATCCTCCAAGTTGCCCCCAAAACTGTAATGTGGGTGTCACTGCACCACATGCTGCGGGTGCAGAACTCATTTCATCACCACCCTCTCAGGGTGACCTAGGTATGGGCGATATCTGCTGGCCCACCCAGCGAAGGACACATGTCGTCAATGATTCAATACAGTAACTACACAGAGTTGCCGGTTAAGTGACCAATGCCAGAATGGTACTCACCCTCCCCAACTCAAGAGGATGTTGCGGCACTGGATCCAGGTGCATTGCACCACGTTGCGGGAGCTCACTATCTCCGCCATATCCTCCCAGGCACGTTTGGTCATGTCGGGGGGGGGCCTCCTCCTCCCGTCCCTGGGAACGAGGACATCCTGCGTGCTGCCACCTCCGAGAAGGGCAGCAAGGCAATCGTCTGAGAAACAAGGGGCACAGTGGCCCCCTGCCCTACCCTCCTGCCTGGCCTGCTCACCAGCAGCGCTCTGGGGAGCCCTTCTGCTGGCCATGTTTGACAGCCTTTGCAAGGCCGCAGGGTCGTCATTGGACCCAGCGGTCATAGCATCCCACCTGCCCACTTAGGTAAATGTTGTTTTTTCTTTCTCTCTCCATGTTCTCTCTTCTCTCTCTTTCTTCCAACTTTTTGAGATTATCACCTTCTCTTACAGCGATAAGCATTGTGGTGTCTTCAATAATCTACCATGCCTCATGCTCCTCTCATTTGAAGGGAGTAAGGCATTCACATTCAACTGTTAGTCCTCTGCACACTGTTGAACAGAATTCAAACTAGTGGGATGTCTCTTTCATTTCTCATGATTGGTACTTTCTGGTTTCTCTCTGTTGCTCAATTAAAATCAAAATTCTTCTGTTTCTTCATACCGTGCCTTGTTCCATCTGGATAATGCAAGATATCAGGTGTGGTGATTTCTCCACTATTCATCCAAACCTCGAATGATCTCTGGCCCAAGCCTGTTCTCCCTGTTGAAGGTCTGATGATGTCCTGGCTCTGTGACAACTATCATAGTGTTTCATCTGTGTACGTTGGTAATTGTCCTGCAAAAATGAATGAAATTTGAGCACCTCAGGCCAAGAACAGTTTAGGACATGGCGTAAATTAACAAGCCTATTACCAATCTACTTAATCTCATCTGGCACTCACTTAAGGTCCTGAAAAGCACCCAGTCTACCTCAGATTAACCTGGAATGATAAGGTATCTCCAAAATTTGAGCAACAAATGAAGCCAGCCATTTCATATTGTTACTGTGCAGTAGCAACAAGAGCAGATTCTTCACTAACAGGATCCTGCCGCCAAGCCAAAAAGACATTCGGCCTATCACACAAATGATATAAGAGGGTATAAGAATTCCAATGCCTGCAGGATGCCAGGTATGTATGCCATGTTTCCCAACAACTAGCAGGCCGTATCAAACAGCTCGTCCCCTTGGCTGTTCAGAACAGGCAAAGTCAAGACCATACTCAACGAGTCCATGCTTGCAAATCTCAAAACATAAGCCCAACATTAGAGGTAATTCTGTGATTAGACAACACTTGCTAAACAATCTGATTGTGCTAAGAATTACACAGAAAACCAATTTAAGATGATCAGTTGGACTTTTAGTGGGGCTCACTTACACTTGCTAGAAGCTACATATATTCACACACCAGGCCCTGTCCCTTGCAGACAGAAGGAGCATGTCCATGCATTGCACCTTTTTCAAGGAAACAAAAACTGAGTTCATTGCCCATGGCCAGAGTCAACCTACCGAGTTTGAATTTGAACAAAAGCAGGGCAATTAACTTCCCCGATGTGTTCTCCATGGCAACTCCTCTACCAGAGTCCATTTGCCAACCAATCAGCACTATCTTCTCATGCAGTACAAATTGCTGTTCCTTTTTGATATTGGTGGGCTGAATTTTCACCGTCGGGGTGTTTGTGCGGGAGCGAGCACGAACCCGATCGGCGCCCCCAATCGGGTGCGCGCCGCCATTTTACATGGGTGGGTCAATTAAGGCCCGCCCACATGCGCGCAAAAGAGAGCACAAATCTCCATGCCTCAGGGAGATTAGTTTAAGTTCTGAACAATTTAATAAAAGGGACAAAAAAATTTTAAGGACTCTTATGTGAAACTGTCACATGAGCTGTGACATGTCCATTAATGTTTTCAAAAATTTTTATTTAATTAATAAATCCTTCATGAAACCTCATCCCGCCCATGGACAAGGTTTCATGAAAAATGCGAAGGACGCCTGGGCTCTTCGCCTGCCCACCAACCTTAAGGTTGGACCGGCAGCATTGTTAACAACTTTAAATTAATTTCTTAATGGCCTTAATAGGCCTTTGACAGTTCGGGGGGCACGCAGCCGATGCGGCTACATACCTGACAATCTAAATGAGACGTGGTGACATCAGGACGCCCACTCGACGTCACCACATGTCATTTTATGTGTCGGCGAGCGGTGGCCCACTCGCCAACATGAAAATTCTGCCTGTTATTACTGCAAAATGTCCTGATGAGTGCAAGACAAAAAGCTTCAACAGCATGTCTTTTTTCTTAGCAGTTTCACTTCAATCCACCTCAAGTAGTAAGTTACTACTATTACAAACATTTCCCCTTGATGCTCAAATAAATCCATTCCCAGTCGTTCCCATGGCCTTGTAGGAAAAGAGGAAAATAATAGCTCTTTAGATTCCTATTTGTGAATTGAACTTATGATACATCTAGATATTATTTCTTTCAATGTCTTGGAGAGAACTGGCCACCAAGCCAAATTCCTTCCTTTGGCTTTACATTTGGTAATACCCTAATGGCCTTGGCGCAGGCGTTGTAAGATTCCAGTCTCAGTGCATGTTAGGATTCCTATTCTATCATCATATACCAGTAAATTTGTCACTGTCAGGCGTACTCTCTGCTCTAAATATGGGGTGGAATCGTCCCAGATTTGCACAAAGTGCGGTAGCGGCAGGAGAAAGGTTTTACCTACCGGCTGTAATGGCAGCTTTTCACACCGTATCATCCCAATATCACCTCATTAATCATGCATTCCCGGGAAACACACCGTTTCGATGGTGGACAGGCTCTCCTTCACCTGCCACGCTGTCACCTCACTGCTTCTTCACGTCGGCCACCATATTTAAAGTGCAGCCGCACGCACACACCTCTCAGTGCTTCCAGCCCAGGACTGCTGCACAGAAGACATGGCCCCAATAGGCAAGAAGACAGCAGCCCCCGCTGATTCAGAGACACATCCCTGGAACGCCTTGGGAGGCAGTGGTCAGAGGAGATTATTCATCCTCTTTCGGCACTGGATGGCTGTCCTCTTTTGCAGGATGTTGGCACTGATCATGGCTGCCACCACCTCCCAAGCCAGATTGGTGATGTTGCTGAACCCCTCTGGCGGCCAGAGCGGGGGTAGAAGCCATCACAGTGGGCCTCCACAGCGTCACACAGGTGTTCCAAGGATGTATCACTGAATTGGGGGGCTGTGGTCTTCTTGCCTTTTAGGGCCATGTCTTCTGTACAGCAGTCCTGGGTTGGAAGCACCAAGACGTGTGCATGCAGCTGCACTATAAATATGGCGCCCGGAGCAGCAAGGTGATGGCGGGATGGGTGAATGAGAGCCTGCCCGCCACTGAAATGCCATGTTTCCTGGGAATGCATGATTAGTGAGGCGGGATTGGGATGATACGGCATGAAAAGCCACCACTGCGAAAGGCCCAATACTGCACAGTGCAAATCTGGAACGATTCCACCCTCTAACTTTATTGTAACATATTTACAGTTATGAGAATACTCCCTACACTAGCTTCTTCCCACACAGCTTTCTCCTGGACTCTCAGATCACATGAGTATACGTCACGTCCTCACATGACATCACAGACTGTTACAGTTAATCCTTGATGGAATTTAATCTAACATACTCCATTTTACTGCTCTTATTAGCAGTTATTTTAGTTGGGGCATTAGCCCATTTCTTTCAGGTTAAATGGGTGTGCAAAGGAATCTGATATCAGTGTTACACACCTCTGTGCAAACCTAAGCAATTTTCAAAAAGTAAATCAAAAGAGGTGTCGAAATATCAGATGATCCACTATGGCCTGTTTTCTGTTTAGAAGCAGAAGTGAAAGTTCACCCCGAAGCACTGAATGCATGCAGAACGAGTTGATTGCTGATGAAGCCATAGCTGTATTCTGGCTAATTTTGGTAGATTTTACACTCTACTACTCTTGTGTTATCTATTACTTATCATTTTGTTAATTATTACAATATCTATTGCAAAACATACCTTTCCACAATCGTACCTGTGTAGATTTGACACCATATTAAGTAAGTTTTTTGTATCACCATCTAGTAAAATTTAGAAACACCTAGCCAAGCCTTTGCACAGAACCACAATAAGGCAAAAAAGCCCCTGAATCTGATTAACTTTCACAGACAGAAACCAATTTAAATGAAAATGAGAGTAAATTTAACAATAACAAATAGCAATGTTTAAAAATGACTGGAGTTATAAAATGGCTAGAGAAAAGATTTGTCTACTTGGTTGGTTGCTGAAGAATGAGAGACTGAGGTAAAAAAACAAGGTTTTCAACTATAAGAACGTTAATTTCAATTAGAGTCCGAGTAATGCAATAAGAAAAAATTAGATTACAGAAGGTTAAAAGGATATCTGATCAAGGTATTCAAAATCATGAATGGTTCGGATAGAGTCAATAAAGGGAAACTGTAACAGAAGGGTCTATAACCAGGGGACACAGATGCAAGACACCGTAGATTACACTGCATAAGTCAACCTGGAGTATAAGGCGACCCTATTTCTGTGGCCCCCAAAATCATACTTTTGCATATAAAAATCATAAACTCGGCATATAGGTCAACCTCTCCTTTTCAGCTACAAAATGCTATGCTTGCATTAGTGGCCAGCCTCAAATTTTTCACCCCAGAAACAGTCAGTCACCACATGGGATCAAGCATGGAGGTCTGATAACATTGTACCTTTGTTTAATAAGGGAGCAAGGGATAGACCAAATAATTACAAGCTTGTCAGTCTGACCTCGGTAGAGGGAAATTTATTGAAACCAATTCTGAGGAACAGGATAAACTGTCGCTTAGAAAGGCATGTCAATCAATGACAGTCAGCATGGTTGTTAAGGGCTGGTTGTGAGTTACTAATTTGATTAAATTTTTTGAGGAAGTAACAAGGATTGGGGAGGGTAGGGTATTGATGTGGTTGACTTAGATGTTTTTTTATTCATCTACAGGATGTGGGCATCACTGGCTTCGCCAGCATTTATCGCTCATCCCTAACTGCCCTTGAGAAGGTGGCGGTAAGCTGCCTTCTTGAACCGCTGCAGTCCACGTGGGGTAGGTAAACCCACAGTGCTGTTTGGAAGGGAGTTCCAGGACCTTGACCCAGCGACAGTGAAGGAACGGCGATATATTCCAAATCAGGGCAGTATTTGGATTGCAGGGGAACTTCCAGGTGGTGGTGTTCCCATCTATCTGCTGCCCTTGTCCTTCCAGATGGTAGTGGTTGTGGGTTTGGAAGGTGCTGTCTAAGGAGCCATACTGATTTCCTACAGTGCATCTTGTAGACGGTACACACTGATGCCTCTGCGCATTGGTGGCGGAGGGAGTGAATGTGGAAGGGGTGCCAGTCAAGCAGGTTGCTTTGACTTGGATGGTGTCGAGCTTCTTGAGCATTGTTGGAGCTACACTCATCCAGGTAAGTGGAGAATATTCCATCACACCCCTGGCTTGTGCCTAGTAGATAGTGGACAGGCTTTTGGGAGTCAGGAGATGAGTCACGCATCACATGCCTTCTCTTGCAGCCACAGTATTTATACGGCTAGTCCAGTTCAGTTTCTGGTCAATGGTAACCCTCAGGATGATGATAGTGGAGGATTCAGTGATGCTAATGCCAATGAATGTCAAGGGGCGATGGTTAGATTCTCTCTTGTTGGAGATGGTCACTGCCTGGCATTTGTGTGGCACAAAGCTTTCTTGCCACCTGTCAGCCCAAGCCTGGATATTGCCCAGATCTTGTTGCATTTGGACATGGATTGCTTCAGTACCTGAAGAGTCATGAATGGTGCTGAACATTGTGCAATCATCAGCAAACATCCCCACTTCTGACCTTATGATGGAGGGAAGGTTGTTGATGAAGCAACTGAAGATGGCAAATGGAGTGCAGCTAACTAACTGAGTAAAGACTTTGGTGAGAGAGGGTTTTTTTTAAGTGTTAATTTTGTTCTTAAATTTTGCTCTTAAAATCTAAATTTGGCTGTAATTAGCAGTAACTGGAAAGTACTGTGTAAGTACGCTAAGTTCTTTCTTTGAGTTCAACAATTTTAGATCATGAACTCTCTCCTCCGTCCCCACCCCCTTTCCAATCCACCCCTTTTTTCCCCAATAATTTATATAGATTTTTCTTTTCCCACCTATTTCCATTATTTTTAAATGTATTTCCATCCATTGTTTTATCTCTACCTTTTATTCCTTCACCCCATCCCCACTAGGGCTATCTGTACCTTGCTTGCCCTGCTTTCTACCCTTAATTAGCACATTCCTTAGATAATATTACCACCTTCAACACCTCTTTGTCCTTTTGTCTATGACATCTTTTGGCTATCTGCACCTATCACTGGCCCTCTTTCCAGTTCTACTTGTCCCACTCCCCCTTAAACCAGCTTATATTTCACCTCTTTTCTATTTTTACTTAGTTCTGTTGAAGAGTCTGACGGACTCGAAACGTTAATTGTGTTCCTCTCCACAGATGCTGCCAGACCTGCTGAGTTTTTCCAGGTATTTTTATTTTTGTTTTTAAGTTCTTTCTTTCTTTCTTGCAATTTAGACAGGGTAAGCTCACTCTCAACTATAGGAGCCAAGTAGTTAATTAGCTAACTGGTTGAATCTTATTACTATAAATTCAGGGTTCTTTAGCGGAGCCTTGGCAAACAGCGTGAAAACTTGGAGTTTGCTGAAAGGGGAGTTAGGAGGAGAAGGAGTTGTTTGTTTCCTTTTTCTAACTTTTTCGCCCCACAGAAATAGGTTCTTGCTCTACTACAGGGACAGGAGCTAGCCGTTTGGTGAGTATCTGCTAAGTGGGCAAGTTCTATTCTATTCCTAAGGTTTAAAATAGTGTACAATTTGGTGGTAAAGTTAGTAAAATATATAAGAAAGCAATATAGATAAGTGATTAATATAATTGAGTAATTATTTAAAGCACATTAACGAATGCAGGACAAGAGGTATGTCAAGGCTGCAGCATGCGGGAGCTCCTAGCTAACATTGTGATCCAGGGCAAACATGTCTGCAGTGTTTGCGGCTTGAGGAACTTCGGCTCAGAGTCATTGAGCTGGAGGTTGAGTCGCACCCTCTGCAACACATCAGGGAAGGGGAAAGTTACCTGGATGCTTTATACCAGCAGGCAGTCACACCACTTAGGATAGAGCCTTCTGATTTGGTCAATAGCCAGGGACAGGAGGGTGTGACTGCAAGTGAGGCAGGTAAGGGGACCCAGAGGGTAGGAGTGCAAGCCTCTGCAATGTCTAACAGGTATAAGGTTCGCTCAGCTTGTTTGGATGTGAGTGGGGACTGCAGAGTGGATGAGCAAATTGACCATGGCACCATGGTACAGGAAGCCATCCAAGTGGGGGGAGCAAAAAGAACGTAGTGGTGGTAGGGGAGAATTTGGTAGGGGTTTGACACTGTTCTCTGTAGCAAAGAATGAGTCCAGATGGCTTTGTTGCTTGCCCGGTGCCAGGGTTCAGGACAATTGCTCAGGGCTGGAGAGGAACTTGCAGTGGGAGGGGGAGGATAAAGTGGTCATGGCCAATGTAGATACCAACAACATAGGCAGGATGAGGAAGGAGGCTCTGCATAATCAGTATGATGAGCTAGACACCAAATAAAGCAGGACCTCAAAAGGTAATAATTTCTGGATTATTACCTGAGCTACATGCAAATTGGCATAGGACAAATAAGATTAGACAAATTAATGTGTGGCTCAAGGAAGGGTGTGGGAAAAGTGGATTCCGGTTTGTGGGGCACTGGCACCAGCATTGGGGAAAGTGGGATCTGTACTGTTGGGCCGGTCTACGCCTGAACAGTGCTAGGGTTGGTGTCCTCACGAGCAGCCTAACTCAGGAAGTAGAAAGGGCTTTAAACTGAATAGTCGGGGCAAGGGATCAAATGTGAGAAGATGTGGTAAACCAAAGAGTAGAGACAAAGCAAGAGAGATAGATATTAATATGAGAAATAATAAACAGATTGTGACAGGCAGGGACAGAGACTACGATTCTAAGAATAAATCAGCAGATAAGGCTAGACTCTACAAAAATAATAAAAAGGACAAAACTAAAGGTTCTGTATCTAAAGGCATGTAGCATTCAAAACAAAACAGATTAACTGATAGCGCATATAGAAATAAATAAGTACAATTTGATAGCCATTACAGAGACATGGCTACAGGATGACATAGATTGGGGCCTGAAGATTGACATTTAGGAAGGACAGGAAATTAGGGAAAATTGGCGGGGTGGCTCTGTTAATTAATGATGGTGTTAGCACTTTAGAGGGATGATCTAAGTTCAGGAGACCAGGATGTCAAAGCAACTTGGGTTGAGATCAGGAAGGATAAAGGCAAGAAGTCACTTGTAGACTACACAGTAGGACAGAATGACCCTGGCAGAGCCCCATTGAGCTTTAGTAAGCAGGTTATCGCTAAGCAAGTGCTGCTTGATCTCATTGTTGATGAACCTTCCATTACTTTACTGATGATCAAGAGTAGATTGATGGGGCGGTAATTGGCCAGGTTGGATTTGTCCTGCTTTTTGTGTAGAGGACATACCTGGGCAATTTTCCACATTGCCAGGTAGATGACAGTATTGTAGCTGTACTGGAACAGCTTGGCCAGGGGCATGGCAAGCTCTGGAACACAAGTACTATTGCCAGTATATTTTCAGGGCCCATAGCCTTTGCAGTTTCAAGTGCCTTCACCCATTTCTTGATATCATGTGGAATGAATTAAATTGGCTGTGATGCTTGTGACCTCCAGAGGAGGCCAAGATGGATCATCCACTTGGCACTCTGGCTAAAATTGTTGTAAATGTTTCAGCCTTACCTTTTGCACTGATGTGCTGTGCTCCTCCATCATTGAGAATGGGGATATTTGTGGGGCCTTTTTCAGTGAGTTGTTTAATTGTCCACACTATTCACAACTGGATGTGGCAAGACAGCAGAGCTTAAATCTGATTTGTTAGCTGTGGAATTGCTTAGCTCTATCACTTGCTGCTTATGCTATTTGGCACACAGTAGTCCTGTGTTGTAGCTTCACCAGGTTGACACCTCATTTTTAAGTATGCCCGACACTGCTCCTGGTATGCCCTCCTGCACTCTTCATTGAACTGGGGTCGATCCCCTGGCTTGTTGGTAATGGTCGGCTGGGGCGGGGGAACGGGAACCTGCCAAGCCAAGAGGTTACAGATTTCAGTTAAGTACAGTTCTGCTGCTGCTGATAGCCCACAGCACCTCATGGATGCCCAATCTGGAGTTGGTGGATCTGTTCAAAATCTATCCTGTTTAGCACGGTGGTAGTGCCACACAATACGATGGAAGGTATCCTCAATGTGAAGATGGGGCTCCACAAGTACCAATACTGTCATGTACAGGTGCATCTTTGGCAGGCAGGTTGGTGAGGATGAGATCAAGTATGTTTTTCCCTCTTGTTGGTTCCCTCAACACCTGCCGCAGACTCAGTGTAGTAGCTATGTCCTTTAGGACTTAGCCAGCAGTGGTGTTAACGAGCCACTCTTGGTGATGGACATTGAAGTCCCCCACCCAGAATATATTCTGCGCCCTTGCTGCTGTCAGTGCTTCCTCCAAGTGGTGTTTAACATTGAGGAGTACTATTTCATCAGCTGAGGCGGTGGGGGTGGGCGGGGGGGGGGCAGTGTGTGTGTGTGGTGTGATATGTGGTAATCAGCAGGAGGTTTCTTTGATGCCATGAGACCTCATGGGGTCCGGAGGCATTGCTGAGGACTCCCAGGCAACTCCCTCTCAACTGTATACCACTGTGCCACCACCTCTGCTAGGTCTGTCCTGTCAGTGTGACAGGGCATACCCAGAGATGGTGATGTCTGAGACATTCTGTGTCTGATTCCGTGATAATGGTTTGATACAACTGAGTGGCTTGCTAAGCCATTTTAGGGTCAACCACATTACTGCCACACCACTGGAGTCATATGTGGCCAGACCAGGGGAGGACAGATTTACTTAGTGAGCCAAATGGGTTTTTACAACAATTGACAATGGATTCATGGTCACCTGAATTCTGAGATTTTTACTGAATTCAAATTCCATCATCTGCTGTGGTGGGATTCGAATCCTAGTCCCCTGGTCTCTGGATTACCAGTCCAGTGACAATACAACCACCACCCCCCCCCGCCACCCCTACCCTACCCCCCCCCCCCCCCCCCCCCCCCCACCCCGACCACCAACCTTTAAGACTTTTAACAAGGTCCCATACGGCAGCTGGTTAAAAAAAAGTCCATGGGATCCAGGGGAATGCAGAAAGCTGGTTAAAAAAAATGGTTCAGTGGCAGGAAACAAAGGGTCATTGTTGATGGATGTTTTTGTGACTAGAAGGCTGTTTCCGGTGGAGGGCTCAGTGCTAGGCCTCTCCTTTTTGTGGGATATATTAATGATTTGGTCATAAAGGTAGGGGGAACAATCAAGAAGTTTGTAGTTTGAAGTTGGCCGTGCAATTGATAGCAAGGAAGATTGTTGTAGATAGCAGGATGATTTCAATGTCAGGTAGGCAGGAAAGTGGCAAATAGAAATCAACCTAGAGAAGTTGAGGTGGTGCATTTGGAGGTTAAACAAGGCAAAGGATTATTCAATAAATGGGAGGATACTGAGAGATGTAGAGGAAGTGAGGGACCTTGGAGTGAATAGTCACAGATCCCTGAAGGTAGCAGTTCAGGTTGATAAGGTGGTTAATAAGAAGGCATATGGAATCCTTTCATTTATTAGTCAAGGCATGGAATATAAGAGCAGGGAGGTTATGCTGGAACTATATAAAACATGAGTTAGGCCACAACTGAGTACTGTGTGCAGTTCTGGTCACCTCATTACAGGAAGAGTAAATGAGGGAATGGAGGAGATTTACAAGGATGTTGCCAAGACTGGAAAGTTGCAGCTATGACGACAGATTTTATAGGCAGCAATTGGTCTCCTTTGAACAGAGGAGACTGAGGGGAGATTTGATTGAGATGTACAAAGTGGTGAGAGGCCTGGGCAGAGTGTGGGAAGGGCCTATTTATTTTAGTAGAAAAGTCAGTGACTAAGTGTCAGAGATTTAAAGTGATTAGTAGAAAGATTCGAGGGGAGATGAAGAAAAGATTTTTCACCCAGATAGTTGTGGAGGTCTGGAACTCACTGCCAGAAAGGGTAGTAGAGGCAGAAACTCTCAACTCATTTAAAAGGCGTCTGGATTTTCACCTCGTATCGTAACCTGCAGAACTATGGATTAAATGCTGGAAAGTGGGATTAGGCTGGGTGGCTCGTTTATCTGCTGGTACAGACACGATGGGCCAAGTGACACCTTTTGGTGCTGTAAACTTTCTATGGTCAGAATTTTACCTGCGCTGTGCACGGCAGGCCCGACCCTTCACAAAAAGGGGCATGATGATGTCAGGAGGACGTCCCAAAATCATTGCCCACCTCCCGATATTTCGGTCAGTGGCCATGCGTGGTAATCGGAATCGCGCCCACCGACAGTTAAAGGGCCAATTAAGTCCATTAAATCCCCAATTGAGAGCAATTTTGAGTGGCCTGTACACTTTTACACTTGGTGCAAGGGCCAATCAGCTAGGCGGCCTTCACATTTTTCATTCATTCTACATCCAGGGTGGGATAAAAGGCCCAGAAGATGTTGGTGAGGTGAGGAGTTGGGAGTTTTGCTGTGAGCTTTTTGTTGTTGGATTAGAGATAGTTTCTGGCATTTTTTTGGTTGATTTGACTAATTCTACGATTGCTAAACATTTGCAGAGGTTTTCTGCAGAAAGGTCCCTTCAGTGCCAAAACCTGTGCAAACACCTGGACAAACATGGAAATCGTGTACTCAACTGGAGGGACCACCTCAGAAGAGGAGGACAGGGCCAGAAGGAGAGCAGGCACCATCCTAGAGGCTGCCTTCGACTGAGAAGAGCAGCTAAAGAGGTGCAGGTCCCACAGGATTTGCAAGAGAGAAGGATCCGGAGAAGGCACCAATACCCAGCAGGTGGAGTTTACAGGGAGCAATCATGCCACTTGACACGACAGAGGTTCAGTGTCGAAGAAGGCTCTGCCTCGCCAGGGCAGATCACCTCTATCTGCAACATGATCAGCTCCAAAATAGCCTCAAAATGTGTAGGTGTCACTCTATGCCAATGCCTCTGAAGGTGACAGTGGCCCTGAACTTTTATGCCTCAGATTCGTTCAAGGGGTCAGTGGGAGATCTCTGTGGAGTCTCACAATCCGCTGCCCAGAGCTGCGTCAAGTTGCTTACAGATGCACTGCTCCGAAGGGTCAACACCTTCATTCACTTCAGGACAGACAAAGCCAGACAGGGCAGACCGAGCCAGAGGATTTGCTGCAATTACAAGGTTTTATTCAGGGATCCATTAATTGCACACGTGCCCACAAATGTGCCAGCAGGGGAGCTGGGTGCCTTTATCAATAGAAAGGGCTTCTACTCTCTAAACATCCAGATTGTGTGTGACCACAAGAGTGAGGTACTGCAGGTTTGTGCCAGGTATCCAGGAAGCTGCCATGATGTCTACACCCTGCGTCACTCCCAGGTGCCAAGGCAGTTCATTGCATCAGCACAGCTGGATGGCTGGCTATTGGGGCACAAAGGCTATCTGCTGAAAAGGGGGTGCTGACACCACTAAGACACCCAAGGACTCCAGCCAAGGAGAGCTAGAACGACAGTCATGCCTCCCCAAGGTCAATAATTGAGAGGACCTGCTCAATATGAGGTTGCAGTATCCTCCGGAACACATCTCCCTTATTACAGTAGTTTGCTGTGCCCTACACAATCTAGCTCTCTCAAGGGGGACCTTTTAGAGGATGAAGACAGCGATGATGTTTCGGAGGCCACAGAGGACGATTCCAGTGCTGAGTTAATATGCAGGTTCAGCAAGTAATTAAGAAGATTAATGGAATGCTATCCTTTATTATGAGGGGGACTGAACATAAAAGTAAGGATGTTATGCTTCAGTTATACAGGGCACTGGTGACTCCACACCTTGAATACCTTGTGCAGTTTTGAGCTCCTTATTTGAGGAAGGATGTAAATGCATTGGAGGCGGTTCAGAGAAGGTTTATTAGATTGATATCTGGAATGAGTGGGTTGTCTTGTGAGGAAAGGTTGGACAGGCTGGGCTTGTTTCCACTGGAGTTTAGAAGAATGAGGGGTGATTTGATGGAAGTATACAAGATCCTGAATGGCCTTGACAAGGTTAACGTCAAAAGGATATTTCCTCTTGTGGGAGTGTCCAGAACTAGGGGGCGCTGTTTTAAAATTAGGGGTCGTCCCTTTCGGACAGAGATGAGAATTTTTTTCTCTGAGGGTTGTGCAACATTGGAATTCTCTGCCTCAGAAGGTGGTGGAGGCGGGGTCATTGAATATTTTTAAGGCAGAGGTGGACAGATTCTTGTTAGGCATGGGAATCAAAGGTTATTGGGGTTAGATGGGATGTGGAAATTGGATCAGCCATGATCTTATTGAACGGCGGAGCACGTTCTAGGGGCTGAATGATCTACTCCTGTTCCTATTTCTTATGTTATGAATGTGAGGTGGAGCCTGATCAGCCCTGGGTGATGAGCAAGATCCCAAACTGAGGATGCTTATGGGAGGCAGGGAGACAAGGGAGGACTTGATTCAAAGGACTTTCAGTTAGGACGCCAAAGCAAGGAGTCAAGGTGATAGGAAGGGGAATGCAATGCCATCGGTAATGATGAGGCACTTCTGTTATGCTCCACTCACAACCCTATTTCTGAAACAAAGAGCGAGAAAATAACTAGGGAAAGAGTAGGGCCAATTAGGGACCATAGAGGTAATGTGTGTGGACCCGGAATATGTGGGCATTGTCCTCAATACTTTGCATCAGGCTTCACAATGGAAAAGGACGACGCGGTATAGATATCAGGGTGGAGGACTGTGAAATATTAGATAAAATTAACATAGAGGGGAGGTACTAACAGGTTTAGCAGCCTTAAAGTGGATAAATCTGAAGGCCAGGATGAGATGTATCCTAGGCTGTTGAGGGAGGCAAGGGAAGAGATATTAAGGACCCTGGCAGTAATTTTCAAATCCTCTGGTCATCGGTAAGGTGCCAGAGGACTGCTACTGTTGTCCCACTATTAAAAAAGGAAGGAAGAGATAGACCAGGAAATTACATGCCAGTCATTCTAACCTCAGTGGTGGTGAAGTTACTAGAAAGAATTCTGAGGGACAGAACATATATGCACTTGGAGAGACATGGATCAATCAGGGATAGTCAGCATGGATTTGTTAAGGGAAGGTCATGTTTTACAAATTTGATCGAGTTTTTTGAGGTGGTAACCAGGAGTGTTAATGAGGGTAATGCATTTGATGTGGTCCATATGGACTTTAGCAAAGCTTTTGATAAGGTCCCTCGTGGCAGACTGGTCAAGAAAGTAAGAGCCCATGGGATCCAAAGCAAAGTGGCACATTGGATCCAAAATTGACTGAAAGGCAGGAAGAAGAGGGTAATGGTAGAGGGATGTTTCTGTGACTGGGTGTGTTTCCGTGGGGTTCTGCAGGGCTCGGTGCTGGGGCCCTTGTTATTTGTGGTGTACATAAATAATTTGGACTTAAATGTAGGGGGTATGATCAAGAAGTTTGCGGATGACACAAAAATTGGTAGGGTGGTAAATAGTGAGGAGGATAGCTGTAAACTGCAGGAGGATATCAATGGAATGATCAAGTGGGCAGAGCAGTGGCAAATGGAATTCAACCCGGAAAAGTGTGAGGTAATGCACTTGGCGGGGTGCTAACAAGGCGAGGGATTACGCTATGAACAGTAGGACCCTGGAAAGTACTGAAGATCAGAGGGACCTTGGTGTGCAAATCCACAGGTCCTTGCAGGTAGCAGGGCAGGTAGATAAGGTAGTTAAGAAGGCATATGGGATCCTTGCCAAGGAATAGAATACAAGAGCAAGAAGGTTATGCTGGAACTGTATAAAACACTGGATAGGCCACAGCTTGAGTACTGCGTGCAGTTCTGGTCACCATATTATAGGAAGGATGTGATTTCACTGGCGAGGGTGCAGAGGAGATTTACCAGGATGCTGCCTGGGCTGCAGAGTCTGCGCTATGGGAAAAGATTCAATAGGCTGGGATAGTTTTCCTTGGAGCAGTGAAGGTGGAGAGGGGACCTGATAGAGGTGAATAAGATTATGAGGGACATAGATAGGGTTGATATGAAGGCATTTTTCCATTGGTAGAGGGGTCAATAACCAGGGGGCATAGATTTAAGGTGAGAGGTAGAAGACTAAGACGGGAGCCTGAAACTCACTGCCTGAAAGGGTGGTTGAATCAGAAACTCTTGTACATTTAAGAAGTATTTAGGTATTCACTTGTGTTGCCATATTGTGCTGGAAAATGGGATTAGTGTAGTCAGATCTTTGTTGACCAGCACAGAGACGATGGGCAATATGGCCTCCTTCTGTGCTGTAAACGTCTATGAGTCTAAACCGTGCCACATTAATTTATTATGAATTATGGGTGTTTTTTTCACATTTCAAAAGAACAACTACTCACACTAGTGTTTCATATTTAATGCTCGGCGTATAAGCTGACCTCCATTTTTGAGGGACTTTTGGAGGCTTCAAAGGTCCACTTATATGCTGTAATCTACAGTTATGGACAAAAGACCCAGAGGCTAATACAGGACATTTTAAAAAAAAAGCATGTTATTACAATTTGGCATGTACTGCTTTAAAAGATGGTGCAAATAGATTCAACAGAAACTGTCAAAAGAGAATTGGGGAAATACTTGAAAGGACAAAAGAATTAACTGGATAACTTTACCAAAGTGCCAACGAAAACATTACATGCCAATATGCTTCCTTCTGTGCTGCATCTTTCTATGATCTAATTGCCATTCTTTCTGGCATTATGGGGAAATTTACAAAATACACAGCAATAGTAAAGTCAATTTGTCACTTGTTTTATGCATTCACACGCAGAGCATTGCACTGAGTGAAAAGGGGTGAGTTCTTAAACCACAGGATTTGGTTAATTCAGAAAATGTACTCAATTTTTCTGGCCTGTTCAGATCATTAAACTGCATCCTAAATGCATTCAGGGGCTGGGCATAACATACCTGCTGTTCCTCAACTATATCTAACAATATCTTCTTGGTGAGAACCACAGGTTTCTTCCTCCCACTGCTGGGGAGGGTATGGCCCTCCTGCTCCTGACTACACGCAACAGCAATTCCAGTGATGCATCACTGAATCTTTTTGCTGCTCTTACTCTATGTGCAACATTCAAAGAACAAAGAACAAAGTACAGCACAGGAACCAGACCCTTCGGCCCTCCAAGCTTGCGCCGATCATATTGCCCGTCAACTAAAACGTTTTACACGTCCGGGGTCCATATCCCTCTATTCCCATCCTATTCATTTATTTGTCAAGCTGCCTCTTAAACACCACAGACAGAGGGCGTGCACGAGAGAGAGACAGACAGAACGCGTGCACGAGAGAGGGACAGAGAGCGCGCGCGCGAGAGAGACAGAGAGCGCGCACACGAGAGAGAGAGAGAGAGCGCGCGCACGTGAGAGAGACAGAGAGCGCGCGCGAGAGAGACAGAGAGCGTGCGCGCGAGAGAGAGACAGCGTGCGCGAGAGAGAGACAGAGAGCACGCGCGCGAGAGAGACAGAGAGGGCGCGAGAGACAGAGAGGGCGCGAGAGAGAGACAGAGAGGGCGTGAGAGAGAGAGACAGAGGGAGTGCGAGAGAGAGAGACAGAGGGAGAGCGAGAGAGAGACAGAGGGAGCGCGAGAGTGAGACAGCGGGAACGCGAGAGAGAGAGACAGAGGGAGCGCGAGAGAGAGGGAGCGCGAGACAGAGAGAGCGCGAGAGACATAGAGCGCGCGCGCGAAAGAGAGACAGACAGAGCGCACGCGAGAAAGCGAGAGAGACAGAAACAGACCGCGCGTAGTAGAGAGGAGAGAGAGAAACATAGAGCGCGTGCGTGAGAGACAGACAGACAGAGCGCGCGCGCGAGAGCGTGAGCACGAGAGAGAGCGAGAGAGAGAGACAGAGAGCGCGCGCGAGAGAGAGAGTGAGAGAGAGACATAGAGCGTGCGCGAGAGAGACAGACAGAACGCGCGTGTGAGAGAGAGCGAGAGAGAGAGAGAGAGCGCGAGAGACAGACAGACAGAACGCACGTGTGAGAGAGAGCGAGCGACTCAGAAAGAGAGCGCGCGCACGAGAGAGAGGGAGACAGAGAGTGCACGCGCGAGAGAGAGCGAGAGCGACAAACAGAGCGCGCGCGCGAGACTGTGAGAGAGACAGAGTGTGCACACGAGACACAGACAGAGTGTGCACGCGAGAGAGAGAGAGAGACAGACAGAGAGCGTGCGCGAGAGACAGACAAAGAGCGTGCACACGAGAGAGAGCGCGCGTGAGAGAGAGCGCGCACGCGAGAGAGAGAGAGACAGAGAGCGCGTGCGAGAGAGAGAGAGACAGAGAGGGTGCACGTGCGACAGAGAGGGAGACAGAGGGCGCGTGCAGGAGAGATAGACAGACAGAGAGGGCGCGCGCACGAGAGAGGGAGAGACAGAGAGGGCGCGCGCGTGAGAGAGGGAGAGACGGAGAGGGCGCGCGAGAGAGAGAGAGAGACAGAGAGGGCGTGGGTGAGAGAGACAGAGAGGGCGCGCGCGAGAGAGAGAGACAGAGAGGGCGTGCGCGAGAGAGAGAGAGAGACAGAGAGGGCGCACACGAGAGAGAGAGACAGAGAGGGCCCGCGAGAGAGAGAGACAGAGGGTGCGCGTGAGAAAGAGAGACAGAGGGCGCGCGCGAGAGAGAGACAGAGAGGGCGCGCGCGAGAGAGAGAGACAGAGAGGGCGCGCGCAAGAGAGAGAGACAGAGAGGGCACGCGAGAGAGAGAGAGACAGAGAGGTCGCGCGAGAGAGAGAGAGAGAGGGCGCGCGCGAGAGAGAGCGAGAGCGACAAACAGAGCGTGCGCGCGAGACTGCGAGAGAGACAGACAGAGTGTGCACACGAGAGAGAGAGACAGAGAGCGCGCGCGAAGCGAGAGAGACAGAGAGCGTGTGCGCGAGAGAGACAGACAGAGAGCGCGCTCACGAGAGAGAGAGACAGACAGAGCGCACGCGAGAGAGACAGACAAAGCGCGTGCGCGAGAGAGAGACAGACAGAACGCGCGTGCGAGAGAGCAAGAGAGACAGAAAGAGAGCACGCGCACAAGAGAGAGGGAGACAGAGAGCGCACGCGCGAGAGAGCGAGACAGACAAAGCGCGCGCGCGAGAGAGCGAGAGAGACAGAGTGTGCACGCGAGAGAGAGAGACAGACAGAGAGCGCGCGCGAGAGACAGACAGACAAATAGCGTGCACGCGAGAGAGAGAGCGCGCGTGAGAGACAGAGCGTGCACGAGAAAGAGCGCGCGAGAGAGCGCGCGCGTGAGAGAGAGAGAGACAGAGAGCGCGCGCGAGACAGAGAGAGAGAGGGAGTGAAAGACAGAGGGCACGTGCAGCAGATAGACAGACAGAGAGGGCGCGCGCACGAGAGAGGGAGAGACAGAGAGGGCGCGCGCAAGAGAGGGAGAGACAGAGAGGGCGTGCGTGAGAGAGACAGAGAGGGCGCGCGCGAGAGAGACAGAGAGACAGAGAGGGCGCGCGCGAGAGAGAGAGAGACAGAGAGGGCTCGCGATGAGAGACAGAGAGGGCGCGAGAGAGAGACAGAGAGGGCACGAGAGAGAGACAGAGACGGCGCGAGAGAGAGACAGAGAGGGCGCGAGAGAGAGACAGAGAGGGCGCGAGAGAGAGACAGAGAGGGCGAGAGAGAGAGAGAGGGCGCGAGAGAGAGAGAGAGGGCACGAGAGAGAGACCGAGAGGGCGCGAGAGACAGACAGAGAGGGCGCGAGAGACAGACAGAGAGGGCGCGAGAGACAGACAGAGAGGGCACGAAAGAGAAACAGAGAGGGCGCGAGAGACAGACAGAGAGGGCGCGAGAGAGAGAGACAGAGGGAGCGCGAGAGAGAGAGACAGAGGGAGCGCGAGAGAGAGAGACAGAGAGGGCGCGCGCGAGAGAGAGAAAGAGACAGAGAGGGCACGCGCGAGAGAGAGAGACAGAGAGGGCACGCGAGAGAGAGAGAGGGCGCGCGCGAGAGAGAGCGAGAGCGACAAACAGAGCGCGCGCGCGAGCCTGCGAGAGAGACAGACAGAGTGTGCACACGAGAGAGAGAGACAGAGAGCGCGCGCAAAGCGAGAGACAGAGAGCGTGTGCGCGAGAGAGACAGACAGAACGCGCGTGCGAGAGAGCAAGAGAGACAGAAAGAGAGCGCGCGCACAAGAGTCAGGGAGACGGAGAGCGCACGCGCGAGAGAGAGCGAGAGAGACAGACAAAGCGCGCACGCGAGAGAGAGAGACAGACAGAGTGCGTGCACGCGAGAGAGAGAGAGAGAAAGAGAGTGTGCAGGCAAGAGAGAGAGAGACAGACAGAGCGCACGCGAGAGACAGACAAAGCGCGTGCGCAAGGGACAGACAGAACGCGCGTGCGAGAGAGCAAGAGAGACAGAAAGAGAGCGCGCGCACAAGACAGAGGGAGACGGAGAGCACACGCGCGAGAGAGAGCGAGAGAGACAAAGCGCGTGCGAGAGAGAGCGAGAGAGACAGAGTGTGCACGCGAGAGAGAGACAGACAGAGCGCGTGCGAGAGAGCGAGAGAGACAGAGTGTGCACGCGAGAGAGAGAGACAGACAGAGATCGCGCATGAGAGACAGACAGACAAAGAGCGTGCACGCGAGAGAGACAGAGCGCGCGTGAGAGAGAGACAGAGAGCGCGCGCGAGACAGAGAGAGTGAGAGACAGAGAGCGCGTGCGAGAGAGAGAGAGACAGAGAGGGCGCGCGCGCGACAGAGAGAGAGAAAGAGGGCGCGTGCAGGAGAGATAGACAGACAGAGAACGCGCGTGTGAAAGAGAGAGAGAGAGAGAGAGGGCGTGCGCACGAGAGAGGGAGAGACAGAGAGGGCGCGCGCACGAGAGAGGGAGAGACAGAGAGGGCGTGCGCAAGAGAGGGAGAGACAGAGAGGGCGCGCGAGAGAGAGAGAGTGCGCACACGAGAGAGAGAGAGAGACAGAGAGGGCGCACACGAGAGAGCGAGACAGAGGGCGCGCGAGAGAGAGACAGAGGGCGCGCGCGAGAGAGACAGAGAAGGCGCGCGTGAGAGAGAGAGACAGAGAGGGCGCGCGAGAGAGAGAGACAGAGAGGGCGCGCGCGAGAGAGACAGAGAGGGCGCGCGCAAGAGAGAAAGAGACGGCGCGCGCGAGAGAGAGGGTGCGCGCGAGAGAGACAGAGAGGGCGTGCGCGAGAGAGACAGAGAGGGCGCGCGCGAGAGAGACAGAGAGGGCGCGCGCGAGAGAGACAGAGAGGGCGCGCGCGAGAGAGACAGAGAGGGCGCGCGCGAGAGAGAGAGACAGAGAGGGCGCGCGCGAGAGAGAGAGAGACAGAGAGGGCACGCGCGAGAGAGAGAGACAGAGAGGGCACACGCGAGAGAGAGAGAGACACAGAGGGCGCGCGCGAGAGAGAGAGACAGAGAGGGCACGCGTGAGAGAGAGAGACTGAGAGGGCGTGCGCAAGAGAGAGACAGAGAGGGCGCGCGCGAGACAGAGAGGGCGCACGCGAGAGAGAGAGACAGAAAGGACGCGAGAGAGAGAGAGAGACAGAGGGCGCGCGTGAGAGAGACAGAGAGCGCGTGAGAGAGACAGAGAGCGCGCGTGAGAGAGAGAGACAGAGAGTGCGCACGCGAGAGAGAGAGAGACAGACAGAGAGTGCATGCACGCGAGAGAAAGTGTGCAGGCGAGAGAGAGAGAGAGACAGACAGAGAGCATGCACGCGCTCGAGAGACAGAGAGTGCGCACGCGCGAGGAGGGTCAGAGAGAGCGCGAGAGAGAGACAGAGAGCGCGCGCTCGAGAGGGACAGAGCGCGCGCTCGAGAGGGACAGAGAGCGCGCGCGCGAGAGGGACAGAGTGCGAGCGCGCGAGAGGGACAGAGAGGGCACGCGCGAGAGGGACAGAGAGGGCGCGCGCGAGAGGGAGAGAGGGCGCGCGCGAGAGGGACAGAGAGGGCGTGCGCGAGAGAGACAGAGAGGGCGCGCGCGAGAGAGACAGAGAGGGTGCACGCGAGAGAGACAGAGAGGGCACACGCGAGAGAGAGAGACTGAGAGGGCGCGCGCGAGACAGAGAGGGTGCGCGCGAGACAGAGAGGGCGCGCGTGAGACAGAGAGGGCACGCGCGAGACAGAGAGGGCGTGCGCGAGAGAGAGAGACAGAAAGGGCGCGCGCGAGAGAGAGTGAGACAGAAAGGGCGCGCGCGAGAGAGAGAGAGACAGAGAGGGCGCGCGCGAGAGAGACAGAGCGCGCGCGAGAGAGAGAGACAGAGAGCGCGCACGTGAGAGAGAGACAGACAGAGTGCGTGCACGCGAGAGAGAGAGAAAGAGAGTGTGCAGGTGAGAGAGAGAGACAGACAGACAGAGAGCGCACTCGCGAGAGAGAGAGACAGACAGAGCGCACGCGAGAGACAGACAAAGCGCGTGCGCGAGAGAAAGACAGACAGAACGCGCGTGCGAGAGAGCAAGAGAGACAGAAAGAGAGCGCGCACACGAGAGGGAGACAGAGAGCACACGCGCGAGAGAGAGCGAGAGAGACAGACAAAGTGCGCGCGCGAGAGAGCGAGAGAGACAGAGTGTGCACGCGAGAGAGAGAGAGACAGACAGAGAGCGCGCGCGAGAGACAGACAGACAAAGAGCATGCATGCGATAGAGAAAGATAGCGCACGTGAGAGAGAGAGCGCGCATGAGAGAGAGAGCGCGCAAGAGAGAGAGGGAGACAGAGAGGGCGTGCGCGCGACAGAGAGTGAGACAGAGGGCGCGTGCAGGAGAGATAGACAGAGAGGGCGCGCGCACGAGAGAGGGAGAGACAGAGAGGGCACGCGCGCGAGAGAGGGAGAGACAGAGAGGGCGCGCGAGACAGAGAGAGAGTGAGTGAGAGACAGAGAGAGCATGCGAGAGAGAGAGAGAGACAGAGGGCGCGTGCAGGAGAGATAGACAGAGAGGGCGCGCGCACGAGAGAGGGAGAGACAGACAGGACGCGCGCGAGAGAGAGGGAGAGACAGAGAGGGCACGCGCAACAGAGGGAGAGAGAGAGAGGGCGCGCGCAAGAGAGAGAGACAGAGAGGGCACGCGAGAGAGAGAGAAAGACAGAGAGGGCGCACGCAAGAGAGAGAGACAGAGAGGGCGCGCGCGAGAGAGAGAGGGCGCGCGCGAGAGAGACAGAGAGGGCACGCGCGAGAGAGACAGAGAGGGCGCGCGCGAGAGAGACAGAGAGGGCGCGCGCGAGAGAGACAGAGAGGGCGCGCGCGAGAGAGAGACAGAGAGGGCACGTGCGAGAGAGAGAGACAGAGAGGGCGCGAGAGAGAGACAGAGAGGGTGCGAGAGAGAGACAGAGAGGGCGCGCGAGACAGAGAGAGAGTGAGTGAGAGACAGAGAGCGCGCGCGAGAGAGAGAGAGACAGAGGGCGCGTGCAGGAGAGATAGACAGAGAGGGCGCGCGCACGAAAGAGGGAGAGACAGAGGACGCGCGCGCGAGAGAGGGGGAGACAGAGAGGGCACGCGCAACAGAGGGATAGACAGAGAGGGCGCGTGCAAGAGAGAGAGACAGAGAGGGCGCGGGTGAGAGAGAGAGACAGAGAGGGCGCGCGCGAGAGAGAGAGAGAGACAGAGAGGGCGTGCGCGAGAGAGAGAGACAGAGGGCGCGAGAGAGAGAGAGACAGAGGGCGCGCGAGAGAGAGAGACAGAGGGCGCGCGCGAGAGAGAGACAGAGAGGGCGCGCGAGAGAGAGAGAGACAGAGAGAGCGCACGCAAGAGAGAGAGACAGAGAGGGCGCGCGCGAGAGAGAGAGGGCACGCGCGAGAGAGACAGAGAGGGCGCGCGCGAGAGAGACAGAGAGGGCGCGCGCGAGAGAGACAGAGTGGGCGCGCGCGAGAGAGACAGAGAGGGCGCGCGCGAGAGAGAGACAGAGAGGGCGCGAGAGAGAGACAGAGAGGGCGCGAGAGAGAGACAGAGAGGGCGCGAGAGAGAGAGAGGGCGTGAGAGAGAGAGAGAGGGCGCGAGAGAGAGACCGAGAGGGCGCGAGAGACAGACAGAGAGGGCGCGAGAGACAGACAGAGAGGGCACAAAAGAGAGAGACAGAGGGAGCGCGAGAGAGAGAGACAGAGGGAGCGCGAGAGAGAGAGACAGAGAGGGCGCGCACGAGAGAGGGAAAGAGACAGAGAGGGCACGCGCGAGAGAGAGAGACAGAGAGGGCATGCGAGAGAGAGAGAGGGCGCGTGCGAGAGAGAGCGAGAGCGACAAACAGAGCGCGCGCGCGAGCCTGCGAGAGAGACAGACAGAGTGTGCACACGAGAGAGAGAGACAGAGAGCGCGCGCAAAGCGACAGATACAGAGAGCGTGTGCGCGAGAGAGACAGACAGAACGCGCATGCGAGAGAGCAAGAGAGACAGAAAGAGAGTGCGCGCACAAGAGTCAGGGAGACGGAGAGCGCACGCGCGAGAGAGAGTGAGAGAGACAGACAAAGCGCGCACGCGAGAGAGAGAGACAGACAGAGTGCGTGCACGCGAGAGAGAGAGACAGAGTGCGTGCACGCGAGAGAGAGAGAGAAAGAGAGTGCGCAGGCGAGAGAGAGAGACAGACAGAGATCGCGCATGAGAGACAGACAGACAAAGAGCGTGCACGCGAGAGAGACAGAGCGCGCGTGAGAGAGAGACAGAGAGCGCGCGCGAGACAGAGAGAGTGAGAGACAGAGAGCGCGCGCGAGAGAGAGAGAGACAGAGAGGGCGCGCGCGCAACAGAGAGAGAGAAAGAGGGCGCGTGCAGGAGAGATAGACAGACAGAGAGCGCGCGTGTGAAAGAGAGAGAGAGAGGGCGCGCGCACGAGAGAGGGAGAGACAGAGAGGGCGCGCGCAAGAGAGGGAGAGACAGAGAGTGCGCGCGAGAGAGAGAGAGGGCGCACACGAGAGAGAGAGAGACAGAGAGGGCGCACACGAGAGAGCGAGACAGAGGGCGCGCGCGAGAGAGACAGAGAGGGCACGCGCGAGAGAGAGAGACAGAGAGGGCGCGCGAGAGAGAGAGACAGAGAGGGCGCGCGCAGGAGAGACAGAGAGGGCGCGCGCAAGAGAGACAGAGAGGGCGCGCGCGAGAGAGAGGGTGCGCGCGAGAGAGACAGAGAGGGCACGCACGAGAGAGACAGAGAGGGCGCGCGCGAGAGAGAGAGAGGGCGCGCGCGAGAGAGAGAGAGAGAGGGCGCGCGCGAGAGAGAGAGAGACAGAGAGGGCACGCGCGAGAGAGAGAGAGACAGAGAGGGCGCGCGAGACAGAGAGAGACAGAAAGGGCACACGCGAGAGAGAGAGAGACACAGAGGGCGCGCGCGAGAGAGAGACAGAGAGGGGGCGTGCGAGAGAGAGAGACAGAGAGGGCGCGTGCGAGAGAGAGAGAGAGAGGGCGCGCGCGAGAGAGAGAGAGACAGAGAGGGCACGCGCGAGAGAGAGAGAGACAGAGAGGGCGCGCGAGACAGAGAGAGACAGAGAGGGCACACGCGAGAGACAGAGAGACACAGAGGGCGCGCGCGAGAGAGAGACAGAGAGGGCGCGTGCGAGAGAGCGAGACAGAGGGCGCGCGCGAGAGAGACAGAGAGGGCACGCGCGAGAGAGAGAGACAGAGAGGGCGCGCGAGAGAGAGAGACAGAGAGGGCGCGCGCAGGAGAGACAGAGAGGGCGCGCGCAAGAGAGACAGAGAGGGCGCGCGCGAGAGAGAGGGTGCGCGCGAGAGAGACAGAGAGGGCACGCACGAAAGAGACAGAGAGGGCGCGCGCGAGAGAGAGAGAGGGCGCGCGCGAGAGAGAGAGAGAGAGGGCGCGCGCAAGAGAGAGAGAGACAGAGAGGGCACGCGCGAGAGAGAGAGAGACAGAGAGGGCGCGCGAGACAGAGAGAGACAGAGAGGGCACACGCGAGAGAGAGAGAGACACAGAGGGCGCGCGCGAGAGAGAGACAGAGAGGGCGCGTGCGAGAGAGAGAGACAGAGAGGGCGCGTGCGAGAGAGAGAGACAGAGAGGGCGCGCGCGAGAGAGTGACAGAGAGGGCGCGAGAGAGAGACAGAGAGGGCGCGAGAGAGAGACAGAGAGGGCGCGAGAGAGAGACAGAGAGGGCGCGAGAGAGAGACAGAGAGGGCGAGAGAGAGAGAGAGGGCGCGAGAGAGAGAGAGAGGGCGCGAGAGAGAGACCGAGAGGGCGCGAGAGACAGACAGAGAGGGCGCGAGAGACAGACAGAGAGGGCGCGAGAGACAGACAGAGATGGCACGAAAGAGAGAGACAGAGGGAGCGCGAGAGAGACAGACAGAGGGAGCGCGAGAGAGAGAGACAGAGAGGGCGCGCGCGAGAGAGGGAAAGAGACAGAGAGGGCACGCGCGAGAGAGAGAGACAGAGAGGGCACGCGAGAGAGAGAGAGGGCGTGTGCGAGAGAGAGCAAGAGCGACAAACAGAGCGCGCGCGCGAGCCTGCGAGAGAGACAGACAGAGTGTGCACACGAGAGAGAGAGACAGAGAGCGCGCGCAAAGCGAGAGATACAGAGCATGTGCGCGACAGAGACAGACAGAACGCGCGTGCGAGAGAGCAAGAGAGACAGAAAGAGAGTGCGCGCACAAGAGTCAGGGAGACGGAGAGCGCACGCGCGAGAGAGAGTGAGAGAGACAGACAAAGCGCGCACGCGAGAGAGAGAGACAGACAGAGTGCGTGCACGCGAGAGAGAGAGAGAGAAAGAGAGTGTGCAGGCGAGAGAGAGAGAGACAGACAGAGCGCACGCGAGAGACAGACAAAGCGCGTGCGCAAGGGACAGACAGAACGCGCGTGTGAGAGAGCAAGAGAGACAGAAAGAGAGCGCGCGCACAAGACAGAGGGAGACGGAGAGCACACGCGCGAGAGAGAGCGAGAGAGACAGAGTGTGCACGCGAGAGAGAGACAGACAGAGCGTGCACGAGAGAGCGAGAGAGACAGAGTGTGCACGCGAGAGAGAGAGACAGACAGAGATCGTGCATGAGAGACAGACAGACAAAGAGCGTGCACGCGAGAGAGACAGAGCGCGCGTGAGAGAGACAGAGAGCGCGCGCGAGACAGAGAGAGTGAGAGACAGAGAGCGCGCGCGAGAGAGAGAGAGACAGAGAGGGCGCGCGCGCGACAGAGAGAGAGAAAGAGGGCGCGTGCAGGAGAGATAGACAGACAGAGAGCGCGCGTGTGAAAGAGAGAGAGAGAGAGAGGGCGCGCGCACGAGAGAGGGAGACAGAGAGGGCGCGCGAGAGAGAGAGAGGGCGCACACGAGAGAGAGAGAGACAGAGAGGGCGCACACGAGAGAGCGAGACAGAGGGCGCGCGCGAGAGAGACAGAGAGGGCACGCGCGAGAGAGAGAGACAGAGAGGGCGCGCGAGAGAGAGAGACAGAGAGGGCGCGCGCAGGAGAGACAGAGAGGGCGCGCGCAAGAGAGACAGAGAGGGCGCGCGCGAGAGAGAGGGTGCGCGCGAGAGAGACAGAGAGGGCACGCACGAGAGAGACAGAGAGGGCGCGCGCGCGAGAGAGAGAGGGCGCGCGCGAGAGAGAGAGAGAGAGGGCGCGCGCGAGAGAGAGAGACAGAGAGGGCACGCGCGAGAGAGAGAGAGACAGAGAGGGCGCGCGCGAGACAGAGAGGGCGCACGCGAGAGAGAGAGACAGAAAGGACACGAGAGAGAGAGAGAGACAGAGGGCGCGCGCGAGAGAGACAGAGAGCGCGTGAGAGAGACAGAGAGCGCGTGTGAGAGAGAGAGACAGAGAGTGCGCACGCGAGAGAGAGAGAGACAGACAGAGAGTGCGTGCACGCGAGAGAAAGTGTGCAGGCGAGAGAGAGAGAGAGACAGACAGAGAGCATGCGCGCGCTCGAGAGACAGAGAGTGCGCACGCGCGAGGAGGGACAGAGGGCGCGCGAGAGAGAGACAGAGAGCGCGCGCTCGAGAGGGACAGAGAGCGCGCGCTCGAGAGGGACAGAGAGCGCGCGCTCGAGAGGGACAGAGAGCGCGCGCGCGAGAGGGACAGAGAGCGAGCGCGCGAGAGGGACAGAGAGGGCGCGCGCGAGAGGGACAGAGAGGGCGTGCGCGAGAGAGACAGAGAGGGCGCGCGCGAGAGAGACAGAGAGGGCGCACGCGAGAGAGACAGAGAGGGCGCGCGCGAGACAGAGAGGGCGCGCGCGAGACAGAGAGGGCGCGCGCGAGACAGAGAGGGCGTGCGCGAGAGAGAGACAGAAAGGGCGCGCGCGAGACAGAGTGAGACAGAAAGGGCGCGCGCGAGAGAGAGAGAGACAGAGAGGGCGCGCGTGAGAGAGACAGAGGGCGCGCGAGAGAGAGAGACAGAGAGCACGCTCGCGAGAGAGAGAGACAGACAGAGCGCACGTGAGAGACAGACAAAGCGCATGCGCGAGAGAAAGACAGACAGAACGCGCGTGCGAGAGAGCAAGAGAGACAGAAAGAGAGCGCGCACACGAGAGGGAGACAGAGAGCGCACGCGCGAGAGAGAGCGAGAGAGACAGACAAAGCGCGCGCGCGAGAGAGCGAGAGAGACAGAGTGTGCACGCGAGAGAGAGAGACAGACAGAGAGCGCGCGCGAGAGACAGACAGACAAAGAGCGTGCATGCGATAGAGAAAGATAGCGCACTTGAGAGAGAGAGCGCGCATGAGAGAGAGAGCGCGCAAGAGAGAGAGGGAGACAGAGAGGGCGCGCGCGCGACAGAGAGTGAGACAGAGGGCGCGTGCAGGAGAGATAGACAGAGAGGGCGCGCGCACAAGAGAGGGAGAGACAGAGAGGGCGCGCGCGAGAGAGAGGGAGAGACAGAGAGGGCGCGCGAGACAGAGAGAGAGTGAGTGAGAGACAGAGAGCGCGTGCGAGAGAGAGAGAGAGACAGAGGGCGCGTGCAGGAGAGATAGACAGAGAGGGCGCGCGCACGAGAGAGGGAGAGACAGAGAGGACGCGCGCGCGAGAGAGGGAGAGACAGAGAGGGCACGCGCAACAGAGGGAGAGAGAGAGAGGGCGCGCGCAAGAGAGAGAGAGACAGAGAGGGCGCGGGTGAGAGAGAGAGACAGAGAGGGCGTGTGCGAGAGAGAGAGACAGAGGGCGTGCGCGAGAGAGAGACAGAGAGGGCGCGCGAGAGAGAGAGAAAGACAGAGAGGGCGCACGCAAGAGAGAGAGACAGAGAGGGCGCGCGCGAGAGAGAGAGGGCGCGCGCGAGAGAGACAGAAAGGGCACGCGCGAGAGAGACAGAGAGGGCGCGCGCGAGAGAGACAGAGAGGGCGCGCGTGAGAGAGAGACAGAGGGGGCGCGTGCGAGAGAGAGAGACAGAGAGGGCGCGCGCGAGAGAGAGAGAGACAGAGAGGGCGCGCGCGAGAGAGAGACAGAGAGGGCGCGAGAGAGAGACAGAGAGGGCGCGAGAGAGACAGAGAGGGCGCGAGAGAGAGACAGAGAGGGCGCACGAGACAGAGAGAGAGTGAGTGAGAGACAGAGAGCGCGCGCGAGAGAGAGAGAGACAGAGGGCGCGTGTAGGAGAGATAGACAGAGAGGGCGCGCGCACGAAAGAGGGAGAGACAGAGAGGACGTGCGCGTGAGAGAGGGAGAGACAGAGAGGGCACGCGCAACAGAGGGATAGACAGAGAGGGCGCGTGCAAGAGAGAGAGAGAGAGAGACAGAGAGGGCGCGGGTGAGAGAGAGAGACAGAGAGGGCGCACGCGAGAGAGAGAGACAGAGAGGGCGTGCGCGAGAGAGAGAGACAGAGGGCGCGCGAGAGAGAGACACAGAGGGCGCGCGCGAGAGAGAGACAGAGGGCGCGCGCGAGAGAGAGACAGAGAGGGCACGCGAGAGAGAGAGAGACAGAGAGAGCGCACGCAAGAGAGAGAGACAGAGAGGGCGCGCGCGAGAGAGAGAGGGCACGCGCAAGAGAGACAGAGAGGGCATGCGCGAGAGAGACAGAGAGGGCGCGCACGAGAGAGACAGAGAGGGCGCGCGCGAGAGAGACAGAGAGGGCGCGCGCGAGAGAGAGACAGAGAGGGCGCGTGCGAGAGAGAGAGAGAGGGCGCGCGCGAGAGAGAGAGAGAGACAGAGAGGGCGCGCGCGAGAGAAAGACAGAGAGGGCGCGAGAGAGAGACAGAGAGGGCGCGAGAGAGAGACAGAGAGGGCGCGAGAGAGAGACAGAGAGGGCGTGAGAGAGAGACAGAGAGGGCGCGAGAGAGAGACAGAGAGGGCGCGAGAGAGAGACAGAGGGAGCGCGAGAGAGAGAGTCAGAGGGAGCGCGAGAGTGAGACAGCGGGAGTGCAAGAGAGAGAGACACAAAGGGAGCGCGAGAGAGACAGAGCGCGAGAGACAGAGCGCGCGCGCGAGAGAGAGACAGACAGAGCGTGCGCGAGAGAGAGCGAGAGAGACAGAAACAGACCGCGCGTAGTAGAGAGGAGAGAGAGAAACATAGAGCGCGCACGTGAGAGACAGACAGACAGAGCGCGCGCGCGAGAGCGAGAGAGAGAGAAAGCACGCGCACGAGAGAGAGCGAGAGAGAGACAGAGAGCGCGCGCGCGAGAGAGAGCGAGAGAGAGACATAGAGCGCGCGCGAGAGAGAGAGACAGACAGACAGAACGCGCTTGTGAGTGAGAGCGAAAGAGAGACAGAGCGCGCGAGAGACAGACAGACAGAACGTGTGTGTGAGAGAGAGCGAGAGAGACAGAAAGAGAGCGCGCGCACGAGAGAGAGTGAGACAGAGAGTGCACGCGCGAGAGCGAGAGCGACAAACAGAGCGCGCGCGCAAGACTGCGAGAGAGACAGAGTGTGCACACGAGAGAGAGAGAGAGAGCGCACGCGAGAGCGAGAGAGACAAAGCGTGTGCGCGAGAGAGACAGAGAGAGCGCGCTCGCGAGAGAGACAGACAGAGCGCACGTGAGAGAGACAGACAAAGCGCTCGCGGGAGAGACAGACAAAGCGCACGCGAGAGAGACAGACAAAGCGCGTGCGCGAGAGACAGACAGAACGCGCGTGCGAGAGAGCAAGAGAGACAGAAAGAGAGCGCGCGCACAAGAGAGAGGGAGACAGAGAGTGCACGCGCGAGAGAGAGCGAGAGAGACAGAAAAAGCGAGCGCGTGAGAGAGCGAGAGAGACAGACAGAGTGTCCACGCGAGAGAGAGACAGACAGACAGAGAGCGTGCGCGAGAGACAGACAAAGAGCGTGCACACGATAGAGAGAGCGCACGTGAGAGAGAGAGCACGCGTGGGAGAGAGAGAGACAGAGAGGGCGCGCGCGCGACAGAGAGAGAGACAGAGGACGCGTGCAGGAGAGATGGACAGACAGAGAGGGCGCGCGCACGACAGAGGGAGAGACAGAGAGGGCGCGCGCGCGAGAGAGGGAGAGACAGAGAGGGCGCGCGCAAGAGAGGGACAGACAGAGAGGGCGTGCGAGAGAGAGAGAGAGACAGAGAGGGCGCGGGTGAGAGAGAGAGACAGAGAGGGCGCGTGCGAGAGAGAGAGAGACAGAGAGGGCGTGCGTGAGAGAGAGACAGAGAGCGCACGCGAGACAGAGAGAGAAAGTGAGAGACAGAGAGCGCGCGCGAGAGAGAGAGACAGAGAGGGCGCGCGCGCAACAGAGAGAGAGACAGAGGGCGCGTGCAGGAAAGATAGACAGACAGAGAGGGCGCGCACACGAGAGAGGGAGAGAGAGAGGGCGCGCGCGCGAGAGAGGGAGAGACAGAGAGGGCGCGCGCGGGAGAGAGGGAGAGACAGAGAGGGCGCGCGCAAGAGAGGGAGAGAGACAGAGAGGGCGCGCGAGAGAGAGAGACAGAGAGGGCGCGGGTGAGAGAGAGAGACAGAGAAGGCTCGTGCGAGAGAGAGAGAGAGACAGAGAGGGCGCGTGCGAGAGAGAGACAGACAAAGCGCACGCGAGAGACAGACAAAGCGCGTGCGCGAGAGACAGACAGACAGAATGCGCGTGCGAGAGAGCAAGAGAGACTGAAAGAGAGCGCGTGCACAAGAGAGAAAGAGACAGAGAGCGCATGCGCGAGAGAGCGAGAGAGACAAAGCACGCGCGCGAGAGAGCAAGAGAGACAGAGTGTGCACGCGAGAGAGAGAGAGACAGACAGAGAGCGCGCGTGAGAGACAGACAGACAAAGAGCGTGCACGCGAGAGAGAGAGCACGCGAGAGAGAGACAGAGAGCGCACGCGAGACAGAGAGAGTGAGAGACAGAGAGCGCGTGCGAGAGAGAGAGAGACAGAGAGGGCGCGCGCGCGACAGAGAGAGAGACAAAGGGCGCGTGCAGGAGAGATAGACAGACAGAGAGCGCGCGCGTGCAAGAGAGAGAGAGACAGAGAGGGCGCGCACACGAGAGAGGGAGAGACAGAGAGGGCGCGCGCACGAGAGAGAGAGACAGAGAGGGCGCGCGCAAGAGAGGGAGAGACAGAGAGGGCGCGTGAGAGAGAGAGACAGAGAGGGCGCACACGAGAGAGCGAGACGAGAGGGCGCGAGAGAGAGAGAGACAGAGGGTGCGCGTGAGAGAGAGACAGAGAGGGCGCGCAAGAGAGAGACAGAGAGGGCGTGCGAGAGAGAGAGAGATAGAGAGTGCGCACGCGAGAGAGAGAGAGACAGAGAGTGCGTGCACACTAGAGAGAGAGAGAAAGAGAGTGTGCAGGCAAGAGAGAGAGAGAGAGAGACAGACAGAGAGCACGCGCGCTCGAGAGAGAGACAGAGAGTGCGCACGCGCTTGAGAGAGACAGAGAGCGCGCGAGAGAGAGGGACAGAGAGCGCGCGCTCGAGAGGGACAGAGAGCGCGCGCTCGAGAGGGACAGAGAGCGCGCGCTCGAGAGGGACAGAGAGGGCGCGCGCGAGAGAGACAGAGAGGGCGCGCGCGAGAGAGACAGAGAGGGCGCGCGCGAGAGAGACAGAGACAGAGAGGGCGCGCGCGAGAGAGAGAGACAGAGAGGGCGCGCGAGAGAGAGAGAGACAGAGAGGGCGCGCGCGCGACAGAGAGAGAGACAGAGGGCGCGTGCAGGAGAGATAGACAGACAGAGAGTGCGCGCATGCAAGAGAGAGAGAGACAGAGAGGGCGTGCGAGAGAGAGAGAGAGACAGAGAGGGCGCGCGAGAGAGAGGGAGAGACAGAGAGGGCGCGTGCACGAGAGAGGGAGAGACAGAGAGGGCACGCGCAAGAGAGGGAGAGACAGAAAGGGCGCACACAAGAGAGGCAGAGACAGAGAGGGCGCGCGAGAGAGAGAGAGAGGGCGCGGGTGAGAGAGAGAGACAGAGAGGGCGCACGCGAGAGAGAGAGACAGAGAGGGCGCGCGCGAGAGAGAGAGACAGAGAGGGCGCACACGAGAGAGAGACAGAGAGGGCACACACGAGAGAGAGACAGAGAGGGCGCACACGAGAGAGAGAGACAGAGAGGGCGCACACGAGAGAGAGAGACAGAGGGCGCGCGCGAGAGAGAGACAGGGCGCGGGAGAGAGAGAGAGACAGAGAGGGCGCGCAAGAGAGAGAGAGAGACAGAGGGCGCGCGCAAGAGAGAGAGACAGAGAGGGCGCGCGCGAGAGAGACAGAGAGGGCGCGTGCGAGAGAGACAGAGAGGGCGCGCGTGAGAGAGACAGAGAGGGCGCGCGCGAGAGGGAGAGAGAGCGCGCGCTCGAGAGGGACAGAGAGCGCGCGCGCGAGAGGGACAGAGAGCGCGCGCTCGAGAGAGACAGAGAGGGCGCGCGCGAGAGAGACAGAGAGGGCGCACGCGAAAGAGACAGATAGGGCGCGCGCGAGAGAGACAGAGACAGAGAGGGCGCGCGCGAGAGAGAGAGACAGAGAGGGCGCGCGAGAGAGAGAGAGAGAGAGACAGAGAGGGCGCGCGTGAGAGAGACAGAGACAGAGAGGGCGCGCGCGAGAGAGAGAGACAGAGAGGGCGCGCGAGAGAGAGAGAGACAGTGAGGGCGCGCGCGCGACAGAGAGAGAGACAGAGGGCGCGTGCAGGAGAGTTAGACAGACAGAGAGTGCGCGCATGCAAGAGAGAGAGAGACAGAGAGGGCGTGCGAGAGAGAGAGAGAGACAGAGAGGGCGCGCGAGAGAGAGGGAGAGACAGAGAGGGCGCGTGCACGAGAGAGGGAGAGACAGAGAGGGCATGCGCAAGAGAGGGAGAGACAGAAAGGGCGCACACAAGAGAGGCAGAGACAGAGAGGGCGCGCGAGAGAGAGAGAGAGGGCGCGGGTGAGAGAGAGAGACAGAGAGGGCGCACGCGAGAGAGAGAGACAGAGAGGGCGCGCGCGAGAGAGAGAGACAGAGAGGGCGCACACGAGAGAGAGACAGAGAGGGCGCACACGAGAGAGAGACAGAGAGGGTGCACACGAGAGAGAGAGACAGAGAGGGCGCACACGAGAGAGAGAGACAGAGGGCGCGCGCGAGAGAGAGACAGGGCGCGGGAGAGAGAGAGAGACAGAGAGGGCGCGCAAGAGAGAGAGAGAGACAGAGGGCGCGCGCAAGAGAGAGAGACAGAGAGGGCGCGCGCGAGAGAGACAGAGAGGGCGCGTGCGAGAGAGACAGAGAGGGCGCGCGTGAGAGAGACAGAGAGGGCGCGCGCGAGAGGGAGAGAGAGCGCGCGCTCGAGAGGGACAGAGAGCGCGCGCGCGAGAGGGACAGAGAGCGCGCGCTCGAGAGAGACAGAGAGGGCGCGCGCGAGAGAGACAGAGAGGGCGCACGCGAGAGAGACAGAGAGGGCGCGCGCGAGAGAGACAGAGACAGAGAGGGCGCGCGCGAGAGAGAGAGACAGAGAGGGCGCGCGAGAGAGAGAGAGAGAGAGACAGAGAGGGCGCGCGTGAGAGAGACAGAGACAGAGAGGGCGCGCGCGAGAGAGAGAGACAGAGAGGGCGCGCGAGAGAGAGAGAGACAGTGAGGGCGCGCGCGCGACAGAGAGAGAGACAGAGGGCGCGTGCAGGAGAGATAGACAGACAGAGAGTGCGCGCATGCAAGAGAGAGAGAGACAGAGAGGGCGCACACGAGAGCGAGACAGAGAGGGCGTACACGAGAGAGAGAGAGAGAGGGCGCACACGAGAGAGAGAGACAGAGAGGGCGCACACGAGAGCGAGAGACAGAGGGCGCGCGCGAGAGAGAGACAGGGCGCGCGAGAGAGAGAGAGACAGAGAGGGCGCGCAAGAGAGAGAGAGAGACAGAGGGCGCGGGCAAGCGAGAGAGACAGAGAGGGCGCACGAGAGAAAGAGAGGGCGCGCGCGAGAGAGACAGAGAGGGCGCGCGCGAGAGAGACAGAGAGGGCACGCGCGAGAGAGACAGAGAGGGCGCACGCGAGAGAGACAGAGAGGGCGCGCGCGAGAGAGACAGAGACAGAGAGGGCGCGCGCGAGAGAGAGAGACAGAGAGGGCGCGCGAGAGAGAGAGACAGAGAGGGCGCGCGCGCGACAGAGAGAGAGACAGAGGGCGCGTGCAGGAGAGATAGACAGACAGAGAGTGCGCGCATGCAAGAGAGAGAGAGACAGAGAGGGCGCGCGAGAGAGAGAGAGAGAGAGACAGAGAGGGCGCGCGAGAGAGAGGGAGAGACAGAGAGGGCGCGTGCACGAGAGCGGGAGAGACAGAGAGGGCGCGCGCAAGAGAGGGAGTGACAGAAAGGGCGCACACAAGAGAGGCAGAGACAGAGAGGGCGCGCGAGAGAGAGAGAGAGGGCGCGGGTGAGAGAGAGAGACAGAGAGGGCGCACGCGAGAGAGAGAGACAGAGAGGGCGCGCGCGAGAGAGAGAGACAGAGAGGGCGCACACGAGAGAGAGACAGAGAGGGCGTACACGAGAGAGAGACAGAGAGGGCGCACACGAGAGAGAGAGACAGAGAGGGCGCACACGAGAGCGAGAGACAGAGGGCGCGCGCGAGAGAGAGACAGGGCACGCGAGAGAGAGAGAGACAGAGAGGGCGCGCAAGAGAGAGAGAGAGACAGAGGGCGCGGGCAAGAGAGAGAGACAGAGAGGGCGCACGAGAGAAAGAGAGGGCGCGCGCGAGAGAGACAGAGAGGGCGCGCGTGAGAGAGACAGAGAGGGCACGCGCGAGAGAGACAGAGAGGGGGCGCGCGCGAGAGAGAGAGAGAGGGTGCGCGCAAGAGAGAGAGAGACAGAGAGGGCGTGCGAGAGAGAGAGACAGAGAGCGCGCGCGAGAGAGAGAGAGATAGAGAGTGCGCACGCGAGAGAGAGAGAGACAGAGAGTGCGTGCACGCGAGAGAGAGAGAGAAAGAGAGTGTGCAGGCGAGAGATAGAGAGAGAGAGACAGACAGAGAGCACGCGCGCGCTCGAGAGAGACAGAGTGCGCGCGCGCTCGAGAGAGACAGAGAGCGCGCGCTCGAGAGGGACAGAGAGCGCGCGCTCGAGAGGGACAGAGAGGGCGCGCGCGAGAGAGACAGAGAGGGTGCGCGCAAGAGCGACAGAGACAGAGAGGGTGCGCGCGAGAGAGACAGACAGAGAGGGCGCGCGCGAGAGAGACAGAGAAGGCGGCGCGAGAGAGACAGAGAGGGCGCGCGCGAGAGAGACAGAGAGGGCGCGCGCGAGAGAGACAGAGAGGGCGCGCGCGAGACAGAGAGGGCGCGCGCGAGACAGAGAGGGCGCACGCGAGACAGAGAGGGCGCGCGCGAGACAGAGAGACAGACAGAAAGGGCGCGCGCAAGAGAGAGAGAGACAGAGAGGGCGCGCGCGAGAGAGACAGAGCGCGCGCGAGAGAGAGAGACAGAGAGCGCGCACGCGAGAGAGACAGACAGAGTGCATGCACACGAGAGAGAGAGAGAAAGAGAGTGTGCAGGCGAGAGAGAGACAGACAGACAGAGAGCGCGCTCGCGAGAGAGAGAGAGACAGAGCGCACGCGAGAGACAGACAAAGCGCGTGCGCGAGAGAGAGACAGACAGAACGCGCGTGCAAGAGAGCAAGAGAGACAGAAAGAGAGCGCGCGCACAAGAGAGGGAGACAGAGAGCACACACGCGAGAGAGAGCAAGAGAGACAGACAAAGCGCGCGCGCAAGAGATCGAGAGAGACAGAGTGTGCACGCGAGAGAGAGAGAGACAGAGAGCGCGCGCGAGAGACAGACAGACAAAGAGCGTGCACGCGAGAGAGAGAGAGACAGACAGAGCGCACGCGAGAGAGACAAAGCGCGTGCGCGAGAGAGAGACAGACAGAACGCGTGTGCGAGAGAGCAAGAGAGACAGAAAGAGAGTGCACGCACAAGAGAGAGGGAGACAGAGAGCGCACGTGCGAGAGAGAGCGAGAGAGACAGACAAAGCGCACGCGCGAGAGAGCGAGAGAGACAGAGTGTGCACACGAGAGAGACAGACAGAGAGCGCGCGCGAGAGACAGACAGACAAAGAGCGTGCACGCGAGAGAGAGAGCGCGCGAGAGAGAGAGAGCATGAACGAGAAAGAGCGCGCGAGAGAGCACGTGCGCGAGAGAGAGAGAGACAGAGAGCGCACGCGAGACAGAGAGAGAGAGAGAGACAGAGAGGGCGCGCGCACGACAGAGAGACAGAGGGCGCGTGCAGGAGAGATAGACAGAGAGGGCGTGCGCACGAGAGAGGGAGAGACAGAGAGGGCGCGCGCAAGAGAGAGAGAGAGAGAGACAGAGAGGGCGCGCGCGAGAGAGACAGAGACAGAGAGGGCGCGCGCGAGAGGGAGAGACAGAGAGGGCGCACGAGAGAGAGAGAGACAGAGAGGGCGCGCGCGCGACAGAGAGAGAGACAGAGGACGCGTGCAGGAGAGATAGACAGACAGAGAGTGCGCGCATGCAAGAGAGAGAGAGACAGAGAGGGCGCGCGAGAGAGAGAGAGAGACAGAGAGGGCGCGCGAGAGAGAGGGAGAGACAGAGAGGGCGCGTGCACGAGAGAGGGAGAGACAGAGAGGGCACGCGCAAGAGAGGGAGAGACAGAAAGGGCGCACACAAGAGAGGCAGAGACAGAGAGAAAGGGCGAGAGAGAGAGAAAGGGCGCGGGTGAGAGAGAGAGACAGAGAGGGCGCACGCGAGAGAGAGAGACAGAGAGGGCGCGCGCGAGAGAGAGAGACAGAGAGGGCGCACACGAGAGAGAGACAGAGAGGGCGCACACGAGAGAGAGACAGAGAGGGCGCACACGAGAGAGAGAGACAGAGAGGGCGCACACGAGAGAGAGAGACAGAGGGCGCACGCGAGAGAGAGACAGGGCGCGCGAGAGAGAGAGAGACAGAGAGGGCGTGCAAGAGAGAGAGAGAGACAGAGGGCGCGGGCAAGAGAGAGAGACAGAGAGGGCGCACGAGAGAAAGAGAGGGCGCGCGCGAGAGAGACAGAGAGGGCGCACACGAGAGAGAGACAGAGAGGGCGCACACGAGAGAGAGAGACAGAGAGGGCGCACACGAGAGAGAGAGACAGAGGGCGCGCGTGAGAGAGAGACAGGGCGCGCGAGAGAGAGAGAGACAGAGAGGGCGCGCAAGAGAGAGAGAGAGACAGAGCGCGCGGGCAAGAGAGAGAGACAGAGAGGGCGCACGAGAGAAAGAGAGGGCGCGCGCGAGAGAGACAGAGAGGGCGCGCGCGAGAGAGACAGAGAGCGCGCGCGAGAGAGAGATAGAGAGTGCGCACGCGAGAGAGAGAGAGACAGAGAGTGCGTGCACGCGAGAGAGAGAGAGAAAGAGAGTGTGCAGGCGAGAGAGAGAGAGAGAGAGACAGACAGAGAGCACGCGCGCGCTCGAGAGAGAGACAGAGAGTGCGCGCGCGCTCGAGAGAGACAGAGAGCGCGCGCTCGAGAGGGACAGAGAGCGCGCGCTCGAGAGGGACAGAGAGCACACGCGCGAGAGAGACAGAGAGGGCGCGCGTGAGAGAGACAGAGAGTGCGCGCGCGAGAGAGACAGAGAGGGCGCGCGCGAGAGAGACAGAGACAGAGAAGGTGCGTGCGAGAGAGACAGACAGAGAGGGCGCGCACGAGAGAGACAGAGAGGGCGCGCGCGAGAGAGACAGAGAGGGCGCGCGCGAGAGAGACAGAGCGCGCGCGAGAGAGAGACAGAGAGCGCGCACGCAAGAGAGACAGACAGAGTGCGTGCACACGAGAGAGAGAGAGAAAGAGAGTTTGCAGGCGAGAGACAGACAGACAGACAGAGAGCGCGCTCGCGAGAGAGAGACAGACAGAGCGCACGCGAGAGACAGACAAAGCGCGTGCGCGAGAGAGATACAGACAGAACGCACATGCAAGAGAGCAAGAGAGACAGAAAGACAGCGTGCGCATGAGAGAGGGAGACAGAGAGCACACGCGCGAGAGAGAGCAAGAGAGACAGACAAAGCGCGCGCGCGAGAGAGCGAGAGAGACAGAGTGTGCACGCGAGAGAGAGAGAGACAGACAGAGAGCGCGCGCGAGAGACAGACAGACAAAGAGCGTGCACGCGAGAGAGAGAGAGAGACAGACAGAGCGCACACGAGAGAGACAGATAAAGCGCGTGCGCAAGAGAGAGACAGACAGAACGCGCGTGCGAGAGAGCAAGAGAGACAGAAAGAGAGTGCACGCACAAGAGAGAGGGAGACAGAGAGCGCACGCGCGAGAGAGAGCGAGAGAGACAGACAAAGCGCACGCGTGAGAGAGCGAGAGAGACAGAGTATGCACGCGAGAGAGACAGACAGAGAGCGTGCGCAAGAGACAGACAGACAAAGAGCGTGCACGCGAGAGAGAGAGCGCGCGTGAGAGAGAGAGCATGCACGAGAAAGAGCGCGCGAGAGCGCGTGCGCGAGAGAGAGAGAGACAGAGAGCGCACGCGAGACAGAGAGAGAGAGAGAGAGACAGAGAGCGCGCGCGAGAGAGAGTGAGACAGAGAGGGCGCGCGCACGACAGAGAGAGAGACAGAGGGCGCGTGCAGGAGAGATAGACAGAGAGGGCGCGTGCACGAGAGAGGGAGAGACAGAGAGGGCGCGCGCGAGAGAGAGGGAGAGACAGAGAGGGCGCGCGCGAGAGAGAGAGACAGAGAGGGCGCGCGAGAGAGAGAGAGACAGAGAGGGCGCGCGCGCGACAGAGAGAGAGACAGAGGGCGCGTGCAGGAGGGATAGACAGACAGAGAGTGCGCGCATGCAAGAGAGAGAGAGACAGAGAGGGCGCGCGAGAGAGAGAGAGAGACAGAGAGGGCGCGCGAGAGAGAGGGAGAGACAGAGAGGGCGCGTGCACGAGAGAGGGAGAGACAGAGAGGGCACGCGCAAGAGAGGGAGAGACAGAAAGGGCGCACACAAGAGAGGCAGAGACAGAGAGAAAGGGCGAGAGAGAGAGAAAGGGCGCGGGTGAGAGAGAGAGACAGAGAGGGCGCACGCGAGAGAGAGAGACAGAGAGGGCGCGCACGAGAGAGAGACAGAGAGGGCGCACACGAGAGAGAGACAGAGAGGACGCACACGAGAGAGAGAGACAGAGAGGGCGCACACGAGAGAGAGAGAGACAGAGGGCGCACGCGAGAGAGAGACAGGGCGCGCGAGAGAGAGAGAGACAGAGAGGGCGCGCAAGAGAGAGAGAGAGACAGAGGGCGCGGGCAAGAGAGAGAGACAGAGAGGGCGCACGAGAGAAAGAGAGGGCGCGCGCGAGAGAGACAGAGAGGGCGCGCGCGAGAGAGACAGAGAGGGCGCGCGAGAGAGAGACAGAGAGGGGGCGCGCGCGAGAGAGAGAGAGAGGGTGCGCGCAAGAGAGAGAGACAGAGAGGGCGCGCGCGAGAGAGAGAGACAGAGAGGGCGCGCGCGAGAGAGACAGAGAGGGTGCGCGCGAGAGAGACAGAGACAGAGAGGGTGCGCGCGAGAGAGACAGACAGAGAGGGCGCGCGCGAGAGAGACAGAGAGGGCGGCGCGAGAGAGACAGAGAGGGCGCGCGCGAGAGAGACAGAGAGGGCGCGCGCGAGAGAGACAGAGAGGGCGCGCGCGATACAGAGAGGGCGCGCGCGAGACAGAGAGGGCGCGCGCGAGACAGAGAGACAGACAGAAAGGGCGCGCGCAAGAGAGAGAGAGACAGAGAGGGCGCGCGCGAGAGAGACAGACAGAGCGCACGCGAGAGACAGACAAAGCGCGTGCGCGAGAGAGAGACAGACAGAACGCGCGTGCAAGAGAGCAAGAGAGACAGAAAGAGAGCGCGCGCACAAGAGAGGGAGACAGAGAGCACACGCGCGAGAGAGAGCAAGAGAGACAGACAAAGCGCGCGCGCAAGAGATCGAGAGAGACAGAGTGTGCACGCGAGAGAGAGAGAGACAGACAGAGAGCGCGCGCGAGAGACAGACAGACAAAGAGCGTGCACGCGAGAGAGAGAGACAGACAGACAGAGCGCACGCGAGAGAGACAAAGCGCGTGCGCGAGAGAGAGACAGACAGAACGCGCGTGCGAGAGAGCAAGAGAGACAGAAAGAGAGTGCACGCACAAGAGAGAGGGAGACAGAGAGCGCACGTGCGAGAGAGAGCGAGAGAGACAGACAAAGCGCACGCGTGAGAGAGCGAGAGAGACAGAGTATGCACGCGAGAGAGACAGACAGAGAGCGTGCGCGAGAGACAGACAGACAAAGAGCGTGCACGCGAGAGAGAGAGACAGACAGACAGAGCGCACGCGAGAGAGACAAAGCGCGTGCGCGAGAGAGAGACAGACAGAACGCGCGTGCGAGAGAGCAAGAGAGACAGAAAGAGAGTGCACGCACCAGAGAGAGGGAGACAGAGAGCGCACGTGCGAGAGAGAGCGAGAGAGACAGACAAAGCGCACGCGTGAGAGAGCGAGAGAGACAGAGTATGCACGCGAGAGAGACAGACAGAGAGCATGCGCGAGAGACAGACAGACAAAGAGCGTGCACGCGAGAGAGAGAGCGCGCGAGAGAGAGAGAGCACGCACGAGAAAGAGCGCGCGAGAGAGCGCGTGCGCGAGAGAGAGAGAGACAGAGAGCGCACGCGAGACAGAGAGAGAGAGAGAGAGACAGAGAGCGCGCGCGAGAGAGAGAGAGACAGAGAGGGCACGCGCACGACAGAGAGACAGAGGGTGCGTGCAGGAGAGAGGGAGAGACAGAGAGGGCGCGCGCACGAGAGATGGAGAGACAGAGAGGGCGCGCGCAAGAGAGAGAGAGAGAGAGACAGAGAGGGCGCGCGTGAGAGAGACAGAGACAGAGAGGGCGCGCGCGAGAGAGAGAGACAGAGAGGGCGCGCGAGAGAGAGAGAGACAGTGAGGGCACGCGCACGACAGAGAGACAGAGGGTGCGTGCAGGAGAGAGGGAGAGACAGAGAGGGCGCGCGCACGAGAGAGGGAGAGACAGAGAGGGCGCGCGCAAGAGAGAGAGAGAGAGAGACAGAGAGGGCGCGCGTGAGAGAGACAGAGACAGAGAGGGCGCGCGCGAGAGAGAGAGACAGAGAGGGCGCGCGAGAGAGAGAGAGACAGTGAGGGCGCGCGCGCGACAGAGAGAGAGACAGAGGGCGCGTGCAGGAGAGATAGACAGACAGAGAGTGCGCGCATGCAAGAGAGAGAGAGACAGAGAGGGCGCGCGAGAGAGAGAGAGAGACAGAGAGGGCACGCGCAAGAGAGGGAGAGACAGAAAGGGCGCACACAAGAGAGGCAGAGACAGAGAGGGTGCGCGAGAGAGAGAGAAAGGGCGCGGGTGAGAGAGAGAGACAGAGAGGGCGCACGCGAGAGAGAGAGACAGAGAGGGCGCGCGCGAGAGAGAGAGACAGAGAGGGCGCACACGAGAGAGAGACAGAGAGGGCGTACACGAGAGAGAGACAGAGAGGGCGCACACGAGAGAGAGAGACAGAGAGGGCGCACACGAGAGAGAGAGACAGAGAGGGCGCACACGAGAGAGAGAGACAGAGAGGGCGCACACTAGAGAGAGACAGAGAGGGCGCACACGAGAGAGAGACAGAGAGGGCGCGTGAGAGAGAGAGAGAGACAGAGAGGGCACGCGCAAGAGAGGGAGAGACAGAAAGGGCGCACACAAGAGAGGCAGAGACAGAGAGGGCGCACGAGAAAGAGAGAAAGGGCACGGGTGAGAGAGAGAGACAGAGAGGGCGCACGCGAGAGAGAGACAGAGAGGGCGCACACGAGAGAGAGAGACAGAGAGGGCGCACACGAGAGAGAGAGACAGAGTGGGCGCACACGAGAGAGAGACAGAGAGGGCGCACACGAGAGAGAGAGACAGAGAGGGCGCACACGAGAGAGAGAGACAGAGGGCGCGCGCGAGACAGAGACAGGGCGCGCGAGAGAGAGAGAGACAGAGAGGGCGCGCAAGAGAGAGAGAGAGACAGAGGGCGCGGGCAAGAGAGAGAGACAGAGAGGGCGCACGAGAGAAAGAGA
Organism: Carcharodon carcharias; assembly: GCF_017639515.1. Lineage (NCBI taxonomy): Eukaryota > Metazoa > Chordata > Chondrichthyes > Lamniformes > Lamnidae > Carcharodon > Carcharodon carcharias. Next base: position 85,048,583 of record NC_054476.1, on the reverse strand, counting down.
GGGCGCGCGCGAGAGAGACAGAGAGGGCGCGCGCGAGAGAGACAGAGAGGGCGCGCGCGAGAGAGACAGAGAGGGGGCGCACGCGAGAGAGAGAGAGAGGGTGCGCGCAAGAGAGAGAGAGACAGAGAGGGCGCGCGCGAGAGAGAGAGACAGAGAGGGCGCGCGAGAGAGAGAGACAGAGAGCGCGCGCAAGAGAGAGAGAGATAGAGAGTGCGCACGCGAGAGAGAGAGAGACAGAGAGTGCGTGCACGCGAGAGAGAGAGAGAAAGAGAGTGTTGAGGCGAGAGAGAGAGAGAGAGACAGACAGAGAGCACGCGCGCGCTCGAGAGAGAGACAGAGAGTGCGCGCGCGCTCGAGAGAGACAGAGAGCGCGCGCTCGAGAGGGACAGAGAGCGCGCGCGCGAGAGGGACCGAGAGGGCGCGCGCGAGAGAGACAGAGAGGGCGCACGCGAGAGAGACAGAGAGGGCGCGCGCGAGAGAGACAGAGACAGAGAGGGTGCGCGCGAGAGAGACAGACAGAGTGGGCGCGCGCGAGAGAGACAGAGAGGGCGGCGCGAGAGAGACAGAGAGGGCGCGCGCGAGAGAGACAGAGAGGGCGCGCGCGGGAGAGACAGAGAGGGCGCACGCGATACAGAGAGGGCGCGCGCGAGACAGAGAGGGCGCGCACGAGAGAGACAGAGAGGGTGCGCGCGAGAGAGGCAGAGACAGAGAGGGTGCGCGCGAGAGAGACAGACAGAGTGGGCGCGCGCGAGAGAGACAGAGAGGGTGGCGCGAGAGAGACAGAGAGGGCGCACGCGAGAGAGACAGAGAGGGCGCGCGCGGGAGAGACAGAGAGGGCGCACGCGATACAGAGAGGGCGCGCGCAAGACAGAGAGGGCGCGCGCGAGACAAAGAGGGCGCGCGCGAGACAGAGAGACAGACAGAAAGGGCGCACGCAAGAGAGAGAGAGACAGAGAGGGCGCACGCGAGAGAGAGCAAGAGAGACAGACAAAGCGCGCGCGCAAGAGATCGAGAGAGACAGAGTGTGCACGCGAGAGAGAGAGAGACAGACAGAGAGCGCGCGCGAGAGACAGACAGACAAAGAGCGTGCACGCGAGAGAGAGAGAGACAGACAGAGCGCACACGAGAGAGACAAAGTGCGTGCGCGAGAGAGAGACAGACAGAACGCGCGTGCGAGAGAGCAAGAGAGACAGAAAGAGAGTGCACGCACAAGAGAGAGGGAGACAGAGAGCGCACGTGCGAGAGAGAGCGAGAGAGACAGACAAAGCGCACGCGCGAGAGAGCGAGAGAGACAGAGTGTGCACACGAGAGAGACAGACAGAGAGCGCGCGCGAGAGACAGACAGACAAAGAGCGTGCACGCGAGAGAGAGAGCGCGCGAGAGAGAGAGAGCATGCACGAGAAAGAGCGTGCGAGAGAGCACGTGCGCGAGAGAGAGAGAGACAGAGAGCGCACGCGAGACAGAGAGAGAGAGAGAGACAGAGAGGGCGCGCGCACGACAGAGAGACAGAGGGCGCGTGCAGGAGAGATAGACAGAGAGGGCGTGCGCACGAGAGAGGGAGAGACAGAGAGGGCGCGCGCAAGAGAGAGAGAGAGAGAGACAGAGAGGGCGCGCGCGAGAGAGACAGAGACAGAGAGGGCGCGCGTGAGAGAGAGAGACAGAGAGGGCGCGCGAGAGAGAGAGAGACAGAGAGGGTGCGCGCGCGACAGAGAGAGACACAGAGGGCGCGTGCAGGAGAGATAGACAGACAGAGAGTGCGCGCATGCAAGAGAGAGAGAGACAGAGAGGGCGCGCGAGAGAGAGAGAGAGACAGAGAGGGCGCGCGAGAGAGAGGGAGAGACAGAGAGGGCGCGTGCACGAGAGAGGGAGAGACAGAGAGGGCACGCGCAAGAGAGGGAGAGACAGAAAGGGCGCACACAAGAGAGGCAGAGACAGAGAGAAAGGGCGAGAGAGAGAGAAAGGGCGCGGGTGAGAGAGAGAGACAGAGAGGGCGCACGCGAGAGAGAGAGACAGAGAGGGCACGCGCGAGAGAGACAGAGAGGGCGCGCGTGAGACAGAGAGGGCGCGCGCGAGACAGAGAGGGCGCGCGCGAGACAGAGAGGGCGCGCGCGAGACAGAGAGACAGACAGAAAGGGCGCGCGCAAGAGAGAGAGAGACAGAGAGGGCGCGCGCGAGAGAGACAGAGCGCGCGCGAGAGAGAGAGACAGAGAGCGCGCACGCGAGAGAGACAGACAGAGTGCGTGCACACGAGAGAGAGAGAGAAAGAGAGTGTGCAGGCGAGAGAGCGACAGACAGACAGAGAGCGCGCTCGCGAGAGAGAGACAGACAGAGCGCACGCGAGAGACAGACAAAGCGCGTGCGCGAGAGAGAGACAGACAGAACGCGCGTGCAAGAGAGCAAGAGAGACAGAAAGAGAGCGCGCGCACAAGAGAGGGAGACAGAGAGCACACGCGCGAGAGAGAGCAAGAGAGACAGACAAAGCGCGCGCGCAAGAGATCGAGAGAGACAGAGTGTGCACGCGAGAGAGAGAGAGACAGACAGAGAGCGCGCGCGAGAGACAGACAGACAAAGAGCGTGCACGCGAGAGAGAGAGACAGACAGACAGAGCGCACGCGAGAGAGACAAAGCGCGTGCGCGAGAGAGAGACAGACAGAACGCGCGTGCGAGAGAGCAAGAGAGACAGAAAGAGAGTGCACGCACAAGAGAGAGGGAGACAGAGAGCGCACGTGCGAGAGAGAGCAAGAGAGACAGACAAAGCGCACACGCGAGAGAGCGAGAGAGACAGAGTGTGCACGCGAGAGAGACAGACAGAGAGCGTGCGCGAGAGACAGACAGACAAAGAACGTGCACGCGAGAGAGAGAGCGCGCGAGAGAGAGAGAGCACGCACGAGAAAGAGCGCGCGAGAGAGCGCGTGCGCGAGAGAGAGAGAGACAGAGAGCGCACGCGAGACAGAGAGAGAGAGAGAGAGACAGAGAGGGCGCGCGCACGACAGAGAGACAGAGGGCGCGTGCAGGAGAGATAGACAGAGAGGGAGAGACAGAGAGGGCGCGCGCAAGAGAGAGAGAGAGAGAGACAGAGAGGGCGCGCGCGAGAGAGACAGAGACAGAGAGGGCGCGCGCGAGAGAGAGAGACAGAGAGGGCACGCAAGAGAGAGAGAGACAGAGAGGGCGCGCGCGCGACAGAGAGAGAGACAGAGGGCGCGTGCAGGGGAGATAGACAGACAGAGAGTGCGCGCACGCAAGAGAGAGAGAGACAGAGAGGGCGCGCGAGAGAGAGAGAGACAGGGAGGGCGCGTGCACGAGAGAGGGAGAGACAGAGAGGGCACGCGCAAGAGAGGGAGAGACAGAAAGGGCGCACACAAGAGAGGCAGAGACAGAGAGAAAGGGCGAGAGAGAGAGAAAGGGCGCGGGTGAGAGAGAGAGACAGAGAGGGCGCACGCGAGAGAGAGAGACAGAGAGGGCGCGCGCGAGAGAGAGAGACAGAGAGGGCGCACACGAGAGAGAGACAGAGAGGGCGCACACGAGAGAGAGACAGAGAGGGCGCACACGAGAGAGAGAGACAGAGAGGGCGCACACGAGAGAGAGAGACAGAGGGCGCACGCGAGAGAGAGACAGAGAGCGCGCGCTCGAGAGGGACAGAGAGCGCGCGCTCGAGAGGGACAGAGAGCGCGCGCTCGAGAGGGACAGAGAGCGCGCGCGCGAGAGAGACAGAGACAGAGAGGGCGCGCGCGAGAGAGAGAGACAGAGAGGGCACGCAAGAGAGAGAGAGACAGAGAGGGCGCGCGCGCGACAGAGAGAGAGACAGAGGGCGCGTGCAGGGGAGATAGACAGACAGAGAGTGCGCGCATGCAAGAGAGAGAGAGACAGAGAGGGCGCGCGAGAGAGAGAGAGACAGGGAGGGCGCGTGCACGAGAGAGGGAGAGACAGAGAGGGCACGCGCAAGAGAGGGAGAGACAGAAAGGGCGCACACAAGAGAGGCAGAGACAGAGAGAAAGGGCGAGAGAGAGAGAAAGGGCGCGGGTGAGAGAGAGAGACAGAGAGGGCGCACGCGAGAGAGAGAGACAGAGAGGGCGCGCGCGAGAGAGAGAGACAGAGAGGGCGCACACGAGAGAGAGACAGAGAGGGCGCACACGAGAGAGAGACAGAGAGGGCGCACACGAGAGAGAGAGACAGAGAGGGCGCACACGAGAGAGAGAGACAGAGGGCGCACGCGAGAGAGAGACAGAGAGCGCGCGCTCGAGAGGGACAGAGAGCGTGCGCTCGAGAGGGACAGAGAGCGCGCGCTCGAGAGGGACAGAGAGCGCGCGCGCGAGAGAGACAGAGAGTGCGCGCGCGAGAGAGAGAGACAGACAGAACGCGCGTGCAAGAGAGCAAGAGAGACAGAAAGAGAGCGCGCGCACAAGAGAGGGAGACAGAGAGCACACGCGCGAGAGAGAGCAAGAGAGACAGACAAAGCGCGCGCGCAAGAGATCGAGAGAGACAGAGTGTGCACGCGAGAGAGAGAGAGACAGACAGAGAGCGCGCGCGAGAGACAGACAGACAAAGAGCGTGCACGCGAGAGAGAGAGACAGACAGACAGAGCGCACGCGAGAGAGACAAAGCGCGTGCGCGAGAGAGCGACAGACAGAACGCGCGTGTGAGAGAGCAAGAGAGACAGAAAGAGAGTGCACGCACAAGAGAGAGGGAGACAGAGAGCGCACGTGCGAGAGAGAGCAAGAGAGACAGACAAAGCGCACGCGCGAGAGAGCGAGAGAGACAGAGTGTGCACACGAGAGAGACAGACAGAGAGCGCGCGCGAGAGACAGACAGACAACGAGCGTGCACGCGAGAGAGAGAGACAGACAGACAGAGCGCACGCGAGAGAGACAAAGCGCGTGCGCGAGAGAGAGACAGACAGAACGCGCGTGTGAGAGAGCAAGAGAGACAGAAAGAGAGTGCACGCACAAGAGAGAGGGAGACAGAGAGCGCACGTGCGAGAGAGAGCAAGAGAGACAGACAAAGCGCACGCGCGAGAGAGCGAGAGAGACAGAGTGTGCACACGAGAGAGACAGACAGAGAGTGCGCGCGAGAGACAGACAGACAAAGAGCGTGCACGCGAGAGAGAGAGTGCGCGAGAGAGAGAGCACGCACGAGAAAGAGCGCGCGAGAGAGCACGTGCGCGAGAGAGAGAGAGACAGAGAGCGCACGCGAGACAGAGAGAGAGAGAGAGAGAGACAGAGAGGGCGCGCGCACGACAGAGAGACAGAGGGCGCGTGCAGGAGAGATAGACAGAGAGGGCGTGCGCACGAGAGAGGGAGAGACAGAGAGGGCGCGCGCAAGAGAGAGAGAGAGAGACAGAGAGGGCGCGCGCGAGAGAGACAGAGACAGAGAGGGCGCGCGCGAGAGAGAGAGACAGAGAGGGCACGCGAGAGAGAGAGAGACAGAGAGGGCGCGCGCGCGACAGAGAGAGAGACAGAGGGCGCGTGCAGGGGAGATAGACAGACAGAGAGCACGCGCGTGCAAGAGAGAGAGAGACAGAGAGGGCGCACGCACGAGAGAGGGAGAGACAGAGAGGGCACGCGCACGAGAGAGAGAGAGACAGAGAGGGCGCGCGCAAGAGAGGGAGAGACAGAGAGGGCGCGGGTGAGAGAGAGAGAGGGCGCGCGCGAGAGAGAGAGACAGAGAGGGCGCACACGAGAGAGAGAGAGAGACAGAGAGGGCGCACACGAGAGAGAGCGAGACAGAGAGGGCGCGCGAGAGAGAGAGACAGAGGGCGCGCGCGAGAGAGAGACAGACAGCACGCGCACGAGAGACAGACAGCGCGCGCGCGAGAGACACAGTGAGCGCGCGCGCGAGAGACAGAGAGCGCGTGCGCGAGAGAGAGAGACAGAGAGGGCGCGCGCGAGAGAGAGAGAGAGACAGAGAAGGCGCACACAAGAGAGAGAGAGACAGAGAGGGCGCACACGAGAGAGCGAGACAGAGAGGGCGCGCGCGAGAGAGACAGAGATGGCGCGCGCGAGAGAGACAGAGAGCGCGCGCGCGAGAGAGACAGAGAGCGCGCGCGAGAGACAAAAAGACAGACAGAGAGTGCGTGCACGCGAGAGAGAGAGAGAAAGAGAGTGTGCAGGTGAGAGAGAGAGAGAGAGACAGACAGCCAGAGAGCACGCGCGTGCTCGAGAGACAGAGAGCACGCACGCGCGAGAGAGGGACAGAGAGCGCGCGCTCGAGAGAGACAGAGAGCGCGCGCTCAAGAGAGACAGAGAGCGCGTGCGCGAGAGAGAGAGACAGAGAAGGCGCACACGAGAGAGAGAGAGACAGAGAGGGCGCACACGAGAGAGAGCGAGACAGAGAGGGCACGCGAGAGAGAGAGACAGAGGGCGCGCGCGAGAGAGAGACAGACAGCGCGCACGCGAGAGACAGACAGCGCGCGCGCGAGAGACACAGTGAGCGCGCGCGCGAGAGACAGAGAGCGCGTGCGCGAGAGAGAGAGACAGAGAGGGCGTGCGCGAGAGAGAGAGAGACAGAGAAGGCGCACACGAGAGAGAGAGAGACAGAGAGGGCGCGCGAGAGAGAGAGACAGAGGGCGTGCGCGAAAGAGAGACAGAGAGGGCGCGCGCGGGAGAGACAGAGAGGGCGCGCGAGAGAGAGAGACAGAGAGGGTCCGCGAGAGAGAGAGAGAGAGACAGAGAGGGCACGCGAGAGAGAGAGAGAGACAGAGAGGGCGCGCGCGAGAGAGACAGAGAGGGCGCGCGAGAGAGAGAGGGCGCGCGCGAGAGAGAGGGCGCGCGCGAGAGAGAGAGAGGGCGCGCGCGGGTGAGACAGAGAGGGCCGCGCGAGAGACAGAGAGGGCGCGCGCGAGAGAGAGAGGGCGCGCGCGAGAGAGACAGAGAGCGCGCGCGAGAGAGACAGAGAGCGCGCGCGAGAGAGAGACAGAGAGTGCGCACGCGAGAGAGAAAGAGACAGACAGAGAGTGCGTGCACGCGAGAGAGAGAGAGAAAGAGAGTGTGCAGGTGAGAGAGAGAGAGAGAGACAGACAGACAGAGAGCACGCGCGTGCTCGAGAGACAGAGAGCGTGCACGCGCGAGAGAGGGACAGAGAGCGCGCGCTCGAGAGAGACAGAGAGCGCGCGCTCGAGAGAGACAGAGAGCGCGCGCTCGAGAGACAGAGAGCGCGCGCGAGAGAGAGTCAGAGACGCACGCGCGAGAGAGAGAGAGAGACAGAGAGCGCGCGCTCGAGAGACAGGGAGCGCGTGCGCGAGAGAGAGTCAGAGAGCGCACGCGCGGGAGAGAGAGTCAGAAAGCGCATGCGCGAGAGAGTCAGAGAGTGCACGCGCGAGAGAGAGAGAGAGAGACAGAGAAAGTGCGCGTGCGCACTTTCTCTCTCTCGACAGAGAGCACGCGCAAGAGAGACAGACAGACAGACAGAGAGCACGTACACGAGAGCGAGAGAGACAGACAGGGAGCACGCGAGAGAGAGAGACAGACAGAGAGTGCGTGCACGCGAGAGAGAGAGAAAGAGAGTGTGCAGGCGAGAGAGAGAGACAGACAGAGAGCACGCGCGCGCGAGAGAGACAGAGAGCGCGCGTGCGCGCGACCGAGGGACAGAGAGCGCGCGCTCACGAGGGAGAGAGCGCGTGCTCGCGAGGGAGAGAGCGCGCGCTCGCAAGAGACAGTCAGCGCGCGCGCGAGAGACACAGAGAGCACGCGCGCGAGAGACACAGAGAGCGCACGCGCGAGAGAGAGAGACAGAGAGCGCACGAGAGAGACAATGAGTGCACCCGCGAGAGAGAGAGACAGAGAGCACGCGCAAGAGAGAGAGACAGACAGACAGAGAGCACGTACACGAGAGCGAGAGAGAGAGAGACAGACGGGGAGCACGCGCAAGAGAAAGCGAGAGAGACAGAGAGGGCGCGCGCGTGAGAGAGACAGAGAGAGCGCGCGCAAGAGAGAGAGAGGGCTCGCGCGCGAGAGACAGAGAGGGCGCGAGAGAGAGACAGAGAGGGCGTGAGAGAGAGACAGAGAGGGCGTGAGCGAGAGACAGAGAGGGCATGAGAGAGAGACAGAGGGAGCGCGAGAGAGAGAGACAGAGGGAGCGCGAGAGAGAGAGACAGAGAGAGCGCAAGAGAGAGAGACAGAGGGAGCGCGAGAGAGAGACAGAGGGAGCGCGAGAGAGAGAGACAGAGGGAGCGCGAGAGAGAGAGACAGAGGGAGCGCGAGAGAGAGAGATAGAGGGAGCACGAGAGAGAGAGACAGAGGGAGCGTGAGAGAGAGAGACAGAGGGAGCGCGGGAGAGAAAGACAGAGAGCGTGAGAGAGAGAGACAGGGGGAGCACGAGAGATAGAGACAGAGGGAGCGCAAGAGTGAGACAGAGGGAGCGCAAGAGTGAGGCAGAGGGAGCGCGAGAGAGAGAGACAGAGGGAGCGCGAGAAAGAGGGAGCGCGAGAGAGAGACAGAGAGAGCGCGAGAGAGAGAGCGAGAGAGACAGAAACAGAACGCGCGTAGTAGAGAGAGGGAGAGAGAGAAACATAGAGCGCACGTGCGAGAGACACAGACAGAGCGCGCGTGCGAGAGCGAGAGACAGAGAGCGCGCGCACGAGAGAGAGCGAGAGAGACAGAGAGCACACGCGCGAGAGAGCGAGACATAGAGCGCGTGTGCAAGAGAGAGACAGACAGACAGAACGCGCGTGTGAGAGAGCGAGAGAGACATAGAGCGTGCGAGAGACAGACAGACAGAACGCGCATGCGAGAGAGAGCGAGACAGAAAGAGAGCGCATGCACGAGAGAGAGGGAGACAGAGAGTGCACGCGCGAGAGAGAGCGAGAGAGACAAACAGAGAGCTCGCGCGCGAGACAGCGAGAGAGACAGAGTGTGCACACGAGAGCGCTCATGAGAGACAGACAGAGACCGCGCACGAGAGACAGACAGAGAGCGCGCGCGCGAGAGAGAGACAGACAGAGCGCGCGCGAGAGACAGACAGCGCGCGCGCGAGAGACACAGTGAGCGCGCGCGCGAGAGACAGAGAGCGCGTGCGCGAGAGAGAGAGACAGAGAGGGCGCGCGCGAGAGAGAGAGAGACAGAGAAGGCGCACACGAGAGAGAGAGAGACAGAGAGGGCGTGCGAGAGAGAGAGACAGAGGGCGTGCGCGAAAGAGAGACAGAGAGGGCGCGCGCGGGAGAGACAGAGAGGGCGCGCGAGAGAGAGAGACAGAGAGGGTGCGCGAGAGAGAGAGAGAGAGACAGAGAGGGCACGCGAGAGAGAGAGAGAGACAGAGAGGGCGCGCGCGAGAGAGACAGAGAGGGCGCGCGAGAGAGAGAGGGCGCGCGCGAGAGAGAGGGCGCGCGCGAGAGAGAGAGAGGGCGCGCGCGGGTGAGACAGAGAGGGCGCGCGCGAGAGAGACAGAGAGGGCGCGCGCGAGAGAGACAGAGAGGGCGCGCGCGAGAGAGAGAGGGCGCGCGCGAGAGAGAGAGAGAGGGCGCGCGCGAGAGAGACAGAGAGCGCGCGCGAGAGAGACAGAGAGCGCGCGCAAGAGAGAGACAGAGAGTGCGCACGCGAGAGAGAAAGAGACAGACAGAGAGTGCGTGCACGCGAGAGAGAGAGAGAAAGAGAGTGTGCAGGTGAGAGAGAGAGAGAGAGACAGACAGACAGAGAGCACGCGCGTGCTCGAGAGACAGAGAGCGTGCACGCGCGAGAGAGGGACAGAGAGCGCGCGCTCGAGAGAGACAGAGAGCACGCGCTCGAGAGAGACAGAGAGCGCGCGCTCGAGAGACAGAGAGCGCGCGCGAGAGAGAGTCAGAGACGCACGCGCGAGAGAGAGAGAGAGACAGAGAGCGCGCGCTCGAGAGACAGGGAGCGCGTGCGCGAGAGAGAATCAGAGAGCGCACGCGCGGGAGAGAGAGTCAGAAAGCGCATGCGCGAGAGAGTCAGAGAGTGCACGCGCGAGAGAGAGAGAGAGAGACAGAGAAAGTGCGCGTGCTCGAGAGGGGGGAGACAGAGAGCGCACGCGCGAGAGAGCGAGAGAGACAGAGCGCGCGCGCGAGAGAGCGAGAGAGACAGAGTGTGCACGCGACAGAGAGACAGACAGAGAGCGCGCGCGAGAGAGCGAGAGAGAGAGAGCACACGAGAGAGAGAGACAGAGAGCCCGCGCGAGACAGAGAGAGAGAGAGAGGGCGCATGTGTGAGAGAGTGAGAGAAAGAGAGCATGCGTGTGAGAGAGAGTGAGAGACAGAGAGCGCGCGCGAGAGAGAGAGAGACAGAGAGGGCGCGTGCGCGACAGAAAGACAGAGGGCGCATGCAAGAGAGATAGACAGAGAGCGCGCGCATGCGAGAGAGAGACAGAGAGGGCGCGCACGCGCGAGAGAGACAGAGAACGCGTGCGCAAGAGAGACAGAGAGCACACGCTCGAATGAGAGAGCATGCACGCGAGAGAGAGACAGAGAGCGCGTGCAAGAGAGAGAGAGACAGAGAGCGCGTGCGAGAGAGAGTGAGAGACAGAGAGCGCGTGCAAGAGAGAGAGAGACAGAGAGGGCGCGCGGGAGAGAGAGAGACAGAGAGGGCGCGCGCGAGAGAGATACAGAGAGGGCGCGGGCTAGAGAGATACAGAGAGGGCGCGGGCTAGAGAGATACAGAGAGGGCACAAGGGAGAGAGAGACAGAGAGGGCGCGCACGAGAGAGAGAACGAGAGGGCGCACGCGAGAGACCGAGAGGATGTGCGCGAGAGACCGAAAGACAGAGAGGGCACGCATGCGAGAGAGAGACAGAGAGGGCGCGCGCAAGAGAGAGAGACAGAGAGGGCGCGCACAAGAGAGAGAGACAGAGAGGGCGCGCGCGAGAGAGAGAGACAGAAAGGGTGCGCGCGAGAGAGAGAGACAGAGAGGGTGCGCGCGAGAGAGAGGACGCGCGCGAAAGAGAGTGAGACAGAGAGGGCGCGCGCGAGAGAGACAGAGAGCACACGCTCGAGTGAGAGAGCATGCACGCGAGAGAGAGACAGAGAGCGCGTGCGAGAGAGAGAGACAGAGAGCGCGTGCGAGAGAGAGTGAGAGACAGAGAGCGCGTGCAAGAGAGAGAGAGACAGAGAGGGCGCGCGGGAGAGAGAGAGACAGAGAGGGCGCGCGCGAGAGAGATACAGAGAGGGCGCGGGCTAGAGAGATACAGAGAGGGCGCGGGCTAGAGAGATACAGAGAGGGCACAAGGGAGAGAGAGACAGAGAGGGCGCGCACGAGAGAGAGACAGAGAGGGCGCGCGCGAGAGAAAGACAGAGAGGGCGCGCGCGAGAGAAAGACAGAGAGGGCGCGCGCGAGAGAGAGAACGAGAGGGCGCGCGCGAGAGACCGAGAGGACGTGCGCGAGAGACCGAAAGACAGAGAGGGCACGCGTGCGAGAGAGAGACAGAGAGGGCGCGCGCAAGAGAGGGACAGAGAGGGCGCGCACAAGAGAGAGATACAGAGAGGGCGCGCGCGAGAGAGAGAGACAGAAAGGGTGCGCGCGAGAGAGAGAGAGGACGCACGTGAGAGAGAGTGAGACAGAGAGGGCGCGCGCGAGAGAGACAGAGACAGAGAGGGCGCATGCGAGAGAGAGAGACAGAGGGGGCACGTGCGAGACAGAGAAGGCGCGCACGAGAGAGAGAGAAACAGAAAGGGCGCACGCAAGAGAGAGAGACAGAGATGGCGCGCGCGAGGGACAGACAGAGAGTGCACGCGCAAGAGAGAGACACAGAGAGGGCGTGCGCAAGAGAGAGAGACAGAAAGGGCGCGCGCGAGAGAGACAGAAAGGGCACGCGCGTGAGAGAGAGGGCGCGCGTGAGAGAGAGACAGAGAGAGCGCACGCGAGAGAGAGACAGAGAGGGCGCACGCGAGAGAGAGACAGAGAGGGTGCGCGCGAGAGAGTGACAGAGAGGGCGCGCGCGAGACAGAGAGGGTGCGTGCGAGACAGAGAGAGACAGAGGCCGCGCGCGAGAGAGACAGAGGGCGCACGCGCATGAGAGAGACAGGGAGGGCACGCGCATGAGAGAGACAGGGAGGGCACGCGCAATAGAGAGACAGAGAGGGCGCGCGCAATAGAGAGACAAAGAGGGCGCGCGCGAGAGAGATAGAGAGGGCACGAGAGAGAGAGACAAAGGGAGCGCGAGAGAAAGGGACAGAGGGAGCACGAGAGAAAGAGACAGATGGAGCGCGAGAGAGACAGAGAGCGCGAGAGAGAGCGACAGAGAGAGCGCGAGAGAGAGCGACAGAGAGAGCGCGAGAGAGCGACAGAGAGAGCGCGAGAGAGAGCAACAGAGAGAGCGCGAGAGAGAGCGCGAGAGAGAGCGTGAGAGAGAACGACAGAGAGAGCGACAGAGAGAGCGACAGAGAGAGGAGACAGAGAGAGCGTGAGAGAGAAGAGACAGAGGGAGCGCGAGAGAGAGAGACAAAGGGAGCGTGAGAGAGAGAGAGACAAAGGGAGCGTGAGAGAGAGAGAGACAGAGCGCGAGGGAGAGAGACAGAAAGCGTTAGGGAGAGTGACAGAGGTAGCGCGAGAGAGAGAGACAGAGAGAGCACGAGAGGGAGAGACAGAGAGAGCGCGAAAGAGAGGGAGAGCGAGAGAGAGAGAGAGACAGAAAGAGCATGAGAGAGCAACAGAGAGCGAGCGAGAGAGACAGAGAGAGCCCACGAGAGGCAGCGAGAGAACGAGAGAGACAGAGGGAGCGCGAGAGAGAGAGACAGAGAGAGCGCGAGGGAGAGAGACAGAGAGAGCACGAGGGAGAAAGACAGTGAGAGCGTGAGGGAGAGAGACAGAGAGAGCGCGAGGGAGAGAGACAGAGAGAGCGCGAGGGAGAGAGACAGAGAGAGCACAAGAGAGAGAGACAGAGAGAGCCCGAGAGAGGCAGCGAGAGCACGAGAGAGATAGAGGGGGAGCGCAAGAGAGACAGAGTGTGCGAGGGAGAGAGACAGAGAGTGTGCGAGGGAGAGAGACAGAGAGAGCGCGAGGGAGAGAGACAGAGAGAGCGCGAGGGAGAGAGACAGAGAGAGCGCGAGGGAGAGAGACAGAGAGAGCGCGAGGGGGAGAGACAGAGAGAGCGCGAAGGGGAAAGACAGAGAGAGCGCGAGGGGGAGAGGCAGAGAGAGTGCGAGGGGGAGAGACAGAGAGAGCACGAGGGAGAGAGACAGAGAGAGCGCGAGGGGGAGAGACAGAGAGAGCGCGAGGGGGAGAGACAGAGAGAGTGCGAGGGGGAGAGACAGAGAGAGCGCGAGAGGGAGAGACAGAGAGAGCGCGAGGGGGAGAGACAGAGAGCGCGCGAGGGGGAGAGACAGAGAGCGCGCGAGGGGGAGAGACAGAGAGCATGCGAGGGAGAGAGACAGAGAGAGCACGAGGGGGAGAGACAGAGAGAGCGCGAGGGAGAGAGACAGAGAGAGCGCGAGGGAGAGAGACAGAGAGCGCGAGGGAGAGAGACAGAGAGAACGCGAGGGAGAGAGACAGAGAGAGCGCGAGGGAGAGAGACAGAGAGAGCGCGAGGGAGAGAGACAGAGAGAGCGCGAGGGAGAGAGACAGAGAGAGCGCGAGGGAGAGAGACAGAGAGAGCGCGAGGGGGAGAGACAGAGAGAGCACGAGGGGGAGAGACAGAGAGCACGCGAGGGGGAGAGACAGAGAGCGCACGAGGGGGAGAGACAGAGAGCACGCGAGGGGGAGAAATAGAGCGCGGGGGAGAGACAGAGCGCGAGAGAGAGACAGAGCGCGAGAGAGAGACAGAGCGCGCGAGAGAGACAGAGCACACGTGAGGGAGAGAGACAGAGAGCGCTCGAGGGAGAGAGACAGAGAGAGCGCGAGGGAGAGAGACAGAGAGAGCGCGAGGGAGAGAGACAGAGAGAGCGCGAGGGAGAGAGACAGAGAGAGCGCGAGGGAGAGAGACAGAGCGCGCGAGAGAGACAGAGCGCGCGAGAGAAACAGAGCACGCAAAAGAGAAACAGAGCGCGCAAAAGAGAAACAGAGCGCGCAAGAGAGAAACAGAGCGCGTAAAAGAGAGACAGTCCGCGCAAGAGACAGTCCTTGCGAGAGAGACAGTCCGCGCGAGAGACGGAGCGTACGAGAGGGACAGAAAGGGCGCACGCGAGAGAGAGAGACAGAGAGGGCGCGTGAGAGAGAGAGGGCGCGCACGAGAGAGAGAGACAGAGAGGGTGCGAGGGAGAGAGACAGAGAGCGCGCGCGAGAGAGAGACAGAGAGCGCGCGTGGGAGAGAAACAGGATTGGAAGCAAATTAATAAATTTTTCCAAGTCATCAAGCCATTGTTTCCAGGACAGTCACTGACCTCATCTCCTCTGGGGATCTTCCTCCCACAGCTTCCAACCTGATAGTCGCCCAACCTCAGACAGCCCGCTTCTACCTCCTACCCAAAATCCACAAACAGAACTGTCCCGGTAGACCGATCGTGTCAGCTTGCTCCTGCCCCACAGAACTCATTTCTTGTTATCTTGACTCCCTTCTCTCTCCCCTTGTCTAGTCCCTCCCCATCTACATCCGTGATTCCTATGACACCTTACGTCACATCAACAATTTCCAGTTCCCTGGCCCCAACCGCTTCCTCTTCACCATGGACGTCCAATCCCTCTACACCTCCATCCCCCACAAGGATGGTCTGAGAGCCCTTAGCTTCTTCCGCGAACAGAGGCCCGAACAATCCCCATCCACCACTACTCTCCTCCATCTGGCTGAACTTGTTCTCATACTGAACAATTTCTCCTTCAACTCCTCTCACTTCCTCCAAATAAAAGGTGTGGCTATGGGTACCCGCATGGGCCCCATCTATGCCTGTCTCTTTATGGGGTATGTGGAACATTCCTTGTTGCAGTCCTACTCCGGCCCCCTTCCACAACTCTTTCTCCGGTACATCGATGATTACTTCGGTGCCGCTTCATGCTCTCGTCAGGACTTGGAAAAATTTATTAATTTTGCTTCCAATCTCCACCCCTCCATCATTTTCACGTGGTCCATCTCTGACACTTCCCTTCCCTTCCTTGACCTCTCTGTCTCAATCTCTGGTGATAGACTGTCCACCAATATCCATTACAAACCCACCGACTCCCATAGCTATCTCGACTACAATTCCTCACACCCCGCTTCCTGTAAGGACTCCATCCCATTCTCACAGTTCCTTCGCCTCCGTCGCATCTGTTCCAATGATGCTACATTCAAAAACAGTTCCTCTGACATGTCCTCCTTCTTCCTTAACCGAGGTTTTCCACCCACGGTCGTTGACAGGCCCCTCAACCGTGTCCGGCCCATCTCCCGCGCATCCGCCCTCACGCC
This sequence comes from Carcharodon carcharias, assembly GCF_017639515.1. Classification (NCBI taxonomy): domain Eukaryota; kingdom Metazoa; phylum Chordata; class Chondrichthyes; order Lamniformes; family Lamnidae; genus Carcharodon; species Carcharodon carcharias. The sequence continues at coordinate 85,033,329 of NC_054476.1, read as the reverse complement.
TTCTCCTCCCTCCCAGAAACATGATAGGGTCCCCCTTGTCCTCACTTATCACCCCACCAGCCTCCGCATTCAAAGGATCATCCTCCACCATTTCCGCCAACTCCAGCATGATGCCACCACCAAATACATCTTCCCTTCACCCCCCTTATCGGCATTCCGTAGGGATCGCTCCCTCCGGGACACCCTGGTCCACTCCTCCATCACCCCCTACTCCTCAACCCCCTCCTATGGCACCACCCCATGCCCACGCAAAAGATGCAACACCTGCCCCTTCACTTCCTCTCTCCTCACCGTCCAAGGACCCAAACACTCCTTTCAAGTGAAGCAACATTTCACTTGCATTTCCCTCAACTTAGTCTACTGCATTCGTTGCTCCCAATGTGGTCTCCTCTACATTGGAGAGACCAAACGTAAACTGGGCGACCGCTTTGCAGAACACCTGCGGTCTGTCCGCAAGAATGACCCAAACCTCCCTGTCGCTTGCCATTTTAACACTCCACCCTGCTCTCTTGCCCACATGTCTGTCCTTGGCTTGCTGCATTGTTCCAGTGAAGCCCAACGCAAACTGGAGGAACAACACCTCATCTTCCAACTAGGCACTTTACAGCCATCCGGACTGAATATTGAATTCAACAACTTTAGGTCGTGAGCTCCCTCCCCCATCCCCACCCCCTTTCTGTTTCCCCCTTCCCTTTTTTTTTCCAATAAATTATAAAGAGTTTCCTTTTCCCACCTATTTCCATTATAAAAAAGTAAAAAAAAAACCCACTAGAGCTATACCTTGAGTGCCCTACCATCCATTCTTAATTAGCACATTCGTTTAGATAATATCACCAACTTTAACTTTAACACCTATGTGTTCTATTGTACTATTGTCGTTGACATCTTTTGATGATCTGCTTCTATCACTGCTTGTTTGTCCCTACAACCACACCACCCCCCCTCCACCTCTCTGTCTCTCTATCTCTCCACCCCCCACACACACACCTTAAACCAGCTTATATTTCAACTCTTTCTTGGACTCGAACTCAAGTTCTGTCGAAGGGTCATGAGGACTCGAAACGTCAACTCTTTTCTTCTCCGCCGATGCTGCCAGACCTGCTGAGTTTTTCCAGGTAATTCTGTTTTTGTTTTCAAAGAAAAGTCATATTGGACTCAAAATATTAATTCTGTTTCTCACTCCATGGATGCAGCCAGACCCGCTGAGTTTTTCCAGGACTTCCTGTTTTTATTTCAGATTTCCAGCATCCACGGTGTTTTGCTTTCATTTAACATGACCTATCGTTTTCTGTCTTAATGCGGCAATGATTGCTCCTGTGCTTGTACATTGCCCCAACACGACACAACTGCGCATTTCTTCCTGGACCTTCTGATCCCGGCTTTCACAGAAATGCGCAGCACAGTGACCCTCGAGGAGCTCCATCGGAGCAGAGTTGAGTCAGGGGCAGATACAACATGCACATTTTTTATGGAACCAGCTGTCATATGATAAGTTTAAAGGTCCAGTCTTTGAATGTTAGTGAATGGATGTATGAGTGAATAAGGTAAGTGGGTGAATGGATAGATGGGTAGGTGGGTGAGGTGGGTAGCTGAGTAAGTGGGTGAGGTAGGAGGTGGCTGAGTGGGTAGTCGGGTTTGGGGGGCAGTCGGGTCACGTCAGTGGGTAGTCAGATCTGGTTGCGGGGTATCTGGGTGATCGGTGGGTAGTTGAGTGGTTGGGAGGGGTAGTCCAGCTCTTAGACCAGGTTTTAACCTGTCTAACATTTCCTGGGTTACTAGCCAGGTGGGTACTGTGGAACTGCCCAAAGTCTCCAACTCTAACTCAGTGTCAGAGATTTTTACAAAGGGTTCTGAGAAGCAGGGAACTTTGCCATCAGAGTTGAAACTTCCTGGGCAATTCCCACATAGCTCCACGGATCAGGACTTCCACTGGGTCCCAAGAAGCATCTTCACTACTATTAGTACTATACTAATACCTGGAATGGGCAGGTTGTCTTGAGGAAAGGTTAGGCAGGCTAGGATTGTGTCCACTGGAGTTTAGAAGAGTAAGAGGCAACTTGATTGAAACATATAAGATCCTGAGGGTCTTGACAGGTGAATGTGGAAAGGATGTTTCCTCCTGTGGGAGAATCTTGAACTAGGGTTAAAATTAAAAATTAAGGGTCACCCATTTAAGACAGAAATGAGGAGAATTTTTTCCCCCAAAGGGTTATGAGTCTGTGGAACTTTCTCAAAAGGTGGTGAAAGCAGAGTCTTTGAATATTTTTAAGGCAGAGCTAGATTAATTCTTATTCTGAGGATCCAGAGACTGGATGATTTGGCCCTAAGCCAATTTTTTATCCAAGTTATTGCCCCTAATTGCCCTTGAGAAGGAGGTTGTGAGTTGCCTTCTTGAACTGTTGCAGTCCATATGGTATAGGTACTCCCACAGTGCTATTAGTACTGCTTTGTTCCTGATAGGCCCTGCTTGCCACTTATTAGCCACACACTGGGCAGAATTTTCCGTGCCCGTTGGCATCAGGTGTGTTCAGCAGCATGAGCAAACAATATGGCGAAAAGGCCAAAAATCGGTTTCATGACGTCACAATTGTCTGTTCTCTCCATCAGTGGCGGGCTAGGTTTCCTGCTGTCGGACATCAAGACCCTCACTGTAATACATCTGCATATCATTATAAGCCCGCTGGAATCATCCCTCCACACTGTATCATCCGAGCACGTTTGCGTGCGTATTTCACAACAGCATATAAAAGGCGTGCACTTTGTGGGCTGCACTTCAAGGGGAACTTGGAAGTGAGTGCACAGTAAGATTGCGCAGCGCTCACCAGGGTTGCCTGTTGGACTTCAAGGTTGAGACGTGTTGGTGGGAACATGAGGCGAGGTGGGGGGAGGGTAAGAGCTGCCCTGCGGTTGAGGCAACTGGGCTGGGGGGGTGGTGGGGGGGGGGGGTGGTGGTGGGTGCGGGGGGGAGGGTGCAAGGGCTGCACTGTGGTTCATGGTGGTGCACAAGCACTTGTGGGGCGGGGTGAGGAGAGAAGTAGCGAAGTAGCCACGCATTAGGGAAACCTTGTATAAAGCGATCATTCCTCCGCAGTTGAGACAGTCCAGATGCAGCCACATTAACATGCTTGGAATTGGGCCTCAAGCTTATCTGCCCACTCAAGCAATGCAGAGGCATAAAAATGCAACCAAGTGCTCCAGAGCTTTTCACCCCTCGGGCACACACTGCAAACTAATAAGTGTTTTAGTGGACTGCAGAACAATTGGATGACTGCGCACATTGTACAATCACCTGCACAGCATGCAGTCCAGTGGGCAAAGCTGCTGTCAATCGATTAGGTGAAGTGGGGTGGAGGAAGGTGAGATTGCGGGCAGCCATGCAATGCACTAAACTCTGGCCATCCAAGTAGTAACCAGCAGTCTCTGGGATCCATTAAGTGGCCTCCAGACTCAACCAAGGGAGGTTCTTAGAACACACAAGCTAACCCACGTGGCTCTCTCTGTCATCCTGCGGGAGAACTACATCAGGAGTGTGGAGCCTGGCGAACTAGCGGTTTGCCTCGTGGATTACAGAGAACGGAGTTGAAGGAGAAGGGAGCAACAGAGGCACCTGGCTGCGTAGAGGGAGGAGCAGCACCTTCAGGAACTAGGGGTGGCCAGGGCACCCACACATTGCTGAAGAGCCACGGAGAGCTGGTCAGCACCTAGCTAACACAGGTGGTAGAATTTTCCCCCCCATCGCTGGATTGTATGGGCAGGGGTGGGCACAGACCCCATTGGCACCCCTGATTGGGTCCACTTTGTCCTTTTATCTATGACAGCTTTTGGCTATCTCCTGACTCTCTATCCAGCTCTACACTCCCCCCCACTTAAACCAGCTAATATTTCACCTCTTTTCTATTTTTACTTAGTTCTGTTGAAGAGTCATACGGACTCGAAACGTTAATTGTGTTCCTCTACATAGATGCTGCCAGACCTGCTGAGTTTTTCCGGGTATTTTTATTTTTGTTTTGGATTTCCAGCATCCGCAGTTTTTTGCTTTTATCTAAGATGGTATTGTTCACAAGGCTGCAGTATTTTTCTCTCAGGCCTAGGCAATAATTCAACTTCTCCATTACCCCTTTTAGCATTAAATGGGTTACCTAGAGTTGCCTAGGCCACCACACTTCCCTCCTTTTGTCCTACAAGGACAATCCACAACCCTTAGCCAAGTTCTATGTATCCTAGTCGCCAGGCTTCATCCTCAGTGGGGTCCTGATTCCTGAGGAGAGGGAGGGAATAGATAGCGGGCTTGCCACCAGGACTCTGGAGGTATGTAGACGGCAGACAGAGCGGATGCAGCAGGTCTGACTGAGCTGCAACGCTCGCAGGGCCAGCAAGTCGGGGCAACCAGACTGATTTTTGTAACTGCAAGGCCCAGATTCTTCAGTGTATTAGCCATTAGAGGTCCAAGTGGAGGTGGAATTATTTGAAGTGAGATTGTATGATCATTGACAATCACCCCCACCCAGGTTAAAGTATGTGAGACTATCCTCAGATCTTGGGACCTGCGAAAGACATACCATTTCATTGGCCTTGCACTCCCAAAAGGTGGTCATTGGACCAGACTGGTTGTGGAACCGGAATCGGCCCTCCCAGTAATTATAATCAGCAAGGGAGGTACAGGAACCCAATGGCAATTCGCCCACCCGAGTACTACCCTTGGTATAATTTCTCCTGACGCATAGCCAGGCCGGCCCCTTAACAACCACAAAGGTGGGCTCCCATCTTCAAATGGGCGTTCGATGAATGAGGGCCCCTATATTACCTAGGGACCATGTGGAAAATGAGGGGAAAGCCAGAAAATGTTTCTCTGAGGAGCAGGGGTTAACAGGAAAATGAGTACAAATCCAACATTTAGTTCGATTGACTTGCAAGGCTACGGCCTGCATTCGTTGAACCGCAGAATTGGTAGTCCATGCCCCCACAAGGACCACACAGGACAGGATCCAAATCAAAGTCAGCATTCCGACGGCTCAGTTCAAGTTCCTGCACAAGCACTTCTGTCCGATGTCAGCGTCCGCTTGACGTGCAATGCGTGGATCCACATGGGTCGTCCTTCAACCTTCACGGCCGTATGGGTGGTGAGAAGGACTTGGAAAGGCCCCTCCCATTTAGGTTCCAAACAGTTCTTTCTCCTGAAGGTCTTTACCAGGACTAGGTCCCCTGGCCGGTATTGATGGCAGTCTTCAATGATGGGCTTTTTCTGAGCTTTTTGTCTTTCTACCGCCCCAGCAGACTGGGGGTGGTATGGGCAGGAAAGGTGATGGTTGCATTGTAAGGCCTTCAGCAGTTCCTTTATCACTTTAGCGATATAATGAGGTCCATTATCACTCAATAAAATCTCTGGTATCCCAAATCTGGGTATGTATTCACGTAACAACAATTTTGCAACAATAATACCATCATTTCGTCAGGTGGGATATGCCTCCACCCATCGTGAGAACAAACATACTATAACATAATTATATCCCATACATTTAGGCATTTGTATAAAGTCCATTTGTAGGTGTACAAACCGGCCCCATGGCTGGGGTCCAGTACCAGCAGTCACTGAGGGCATCTTGCCTGGGTTATGTCGTTGACAAAGTAGACATTGTGAAGCTATTTTAGCTGCCATGGTGAAAAACCCAGGCGCAACCCACATTTGCTGTGCCATTCTGTTCATCCCCTCTTTGCCCCAATATTTTCTACTCTATATAATGTCCTGCCGGGTGTTAACATAGGTATGACAGGTATTACTAATACAATGCCTATTAGCATATTACTATTCACTATACATTCAACATTCATTCTATATATATACGCGTGTTAAACCTCTGAGCTGGTGACCGGTCAAGTCATGATTCTTGTGTCATGAGAGATTCAATAAATGCTCAATAGTTACCCATAAAGGGACTACTCCTTCATTAATCTGTCTTAAATTTTCTCAGCCTTGTTCCAGTGCCCAAGATCCATAGGTGCTGCATACACCATTTCTGCTCGCTTCGTCTGAAATATCTTTCCCTATTTCAATTAGTTTATTGAGAGTCCCCGCATGACCTTCGAGCACGGTAGCCAGGCTTTGGATTAACCATGACACGTCCTGGTCCATATCTAATTGGGTATCCTGAATCCCCTGTCCCCGCTCTAGAATCTCCTTAAGCTTAAAGCTCAGGGGACAGACCTTCTGGTCAACAGTTGCCAGGTTCTGAATTAACCAATGATTATTGTAGCGACATCATTTATCAGGCTGCGCTTAACGCGGTTCCCTCCCAAAACAAAAACAGAATTACCTGGAAAAACTCAGCAGGTCTGGCAGCATCGGCGGAGACGAAAAGAGTTGATGTTTTGAGTCCTCATGACCCTTCGACAGAACTTGAGTTCGAGTCCAAGAAAGAGTTGAAATATAAGCTGGTTTAAGGTGTGCGTGTGGGGGGCGGAGAGATAGAGAGAGAGAGAAGTGGAGGGGGGGTATGGTTGTAGGGACAAACAAGCAGTGATAGAAGCAGATCATCAAAAGATGTCAACGACAATAGTACAATAGAACACATAGGTGTTAAAGTTAAAGTTGGTGATATTATCTAAACGAATGTGCTAATTAAGAATGGATGGTAGGGCACTCAAGGTATAGCTCTAGTAGGGTTTTTTTTATTTTTTTTTTAAATAATGGAAATAGGTGGGAAAAGGAAAATCTTTATAATTTATTGGAAAAAAAAGGAAGGGGGAAACAGAAAGGGGGTGGGGATGGGGGAGGGAGCTCACGACCTAAAGTTGTTGAATTCAATATTCAGTCCAGAAGGCTGTAAAGTGCCTAGTCGGAAGATGAGGTGTTGTTCCTCCAGTTTGCGTTGGGCTTCACTGGAACAATGCAGCAAGCCAAGGACAGACATGTGGGCAAGAGAGCAGGGTGGAGTGTTAAAATGGCAAGCGACAGGGAGGTTTGGGTCATTCTTGCGGACAGACCGCAGGTGTTCTGCAAAGCGGTCGCCCAGTTTACGTTTGGTCTCTCCAATGTAGAGGAGACCACATTGGGAGCAACGAATGCAGTAGACTAAGTTGGGGGAAATGCAAGTGAAATGCTGCTTCACTTGAAAGGAGTGTTTGGGTCCTTGGACAGTGAGGAGAGAGGAAGTGAAGGGGCAGGTGTTGCATCTTTTGCGTGGGCATAGGGTGGTGCCATAGGAGGGGGTTGAGGAGTAGGGGGTGATGGAGGAGTGGACCAGGGTGTCCCGGAGGGAGCAATCCCTACGGAATGCCGATAAGGGGGGTAAAGGGAAGATGTGTTTGGTGGTGGCATCATGCTGGAGTTGGCGGAAATGGTGGAGGATGATCCTTTGAATGCGGAGGCTGGTGGGGTGATAAGTGAGGACAAGGGGGACCCTATCATGTTTCTGGGAGGGAGGAGAAGGCGTGAGGGCAGATGCGCGGGAGATGGGCCGGACACGGTTGAGGGCCCTGTCAACGACCGTGGATGGAAAACCTCGGTTAAGGAAGAAGGAGGACATGTCAGAGGAACTTTTTTTGAAGCTAGCATCATCAGAACAGATGCGACGGAGGCGAAGGAACTGAGAGAATGGGATGGAGTCCTTACAGGAAGCAGGGTGTGAGGAGCTGTAGTCGAGATAGCTGTGGGAGTCGGTGGGTTTGTAATGGATATTGGTGGACAGTCTATCACCAGAGATTGAGACAGAGAGGTCAAGGAAGGGAAGGGAAGTGTCAGAGATGGACCACGTGAAAATGATGGAGGGGTGGAGATTGGAAGCAAAATTAATAAATTTTTCCAAATCCCGACGAGAGCATGAAGCGGCACCGAAGTAATCATCGATGTACCGGAGAAAGAGTTGTGGAAGGGGGCCGGAGTAGGATTGCAACAAGGAATGTTCCTCATACCCCATAAAGAGACAGGCATAGCTGGGGCCCATGCGGGTACCCATAGCCACACCTTTTATTTGGAGGAAGTGAGAGGAGTTGAAGGAGAAATTGTTCAGCGTGAGAACAAGTTCAGCCAGACGGAGGAGAGTAGTGGTGGATGGGGATTGTTCGGGCCTCTGTTCGAGGAAGAAGCTAAGGGCCCTCAGACCATCCTGGTGGGGGATGGAGGTGTAGAGGGATTGGACGTCCATGGTGAAGAGGAAGCGGTTGGGGCCAGGGAACTGGAAATTGTTGATGTGACGTAAGGTGTCAGAGGAATCACGGATGTAGGTGGGAAGGGACTGGACAAGGGGAGAGAGAAGGGAGTCAAGATAACAAGAAATGAGTTCTGTGGGGCAGGAGCAAGCTGAGACGATCGGTCTACCGGGGCAGTTCTGTTTGTGGATTTTGGGTAGGAGATAGAAGCGGGCCGTCCGAGGTTGGGCGACTATCAGGTTGGAAGCTGTGGGAGGGAGATCCCCAGAGGAGATGAGGTCAGTGACAGTCCTGGAAACAACGGCTTGATGTTCAGTGGTGGGGTCATGGTCCAGGGAGAGGTAGGAGGAAGTGTCTGCGAGTTGATGCTCAGCCTCCGCGAGGAGCCTGATCACATCTCGCCATTGAACTGAACTGCTTCAGTCATCAATTGGCACATCAGAGCCTTATAGAGTGCTTGGGTATGGGTTGAGCACCACTGGGGCCGGACAACACCGGATACGTTCAAGACTACGGGTACCAGCTCATGGTGTACATTACCATACAAAACTTCTGATTAACCAGTACCAAACCATTCATCAGTCCTGGATGCATAGCCAGACAAGATGGGTCAGTCGATGTGGTTTGAGGGGCTTCAATTATCTCTAATCGGACTGTGGAAGTAGATGTGGAAGGTGGCTGGGTAGTGGTGGACCTCCATGCCCAATCTGAAGCAAACCCTTACTGCAATTTGAAAACACTTGTTCACCTACTGTTACATCTATCATTCCCCGTTGCGTGTCGCATTCAGCACTGTACGTGCTGTACCAAAGTTCCTCCTGCGGTGCAGGATGAGCAGTGATGATCCCCAACCTTGTTGCCAGTACTGATACACCCACGACCAGGATCGTAGATCTGTGGAGACATTAACATCGGCTTCCGTTCTCCGAGTAACCATTTGGTTAATTGTCATGTATCTTTAACTGTGTGTAATGCCTCCATTTACTTCCTGTTCTCATACCTACAAGTGCGCATGTATCAGCTGTCATAATTACCTCGTATGGTCCATGCCTGTATGCTCAGAGCTCACCTTGACCAACACCTTATTCCCCACTGGGGGGTCAGTTGTTGCTCTTTGGATTTGCCTGTTTCCATATCCTTAATCATCTGTCAGTCTCTAACTTCCTTTCTTAACTCATGTAATTGTTTACTTAATTCCTTTACATTGACCGTATTTTTCCTTTCAGTGGACCTACATCTCCTCCTCCCACTAAAATGCCCTCAGGTAATTGCATGGCCCTTCCTGTAATCAATTCAATGCGGTGAACCTGGTAGTCCCATTTGGTGTAGCCCTAAGGCGCATCAGAATACTGGGCAAACTGTGGCCCAGCTGTTGCCTGTCTCCTGAATTGCTTAGGTTATAGATGTTTTTAAAGTTCAGTTCATCCTTTCCACCATCCCTGGACTCTGGTAAGGAGTATGGAATTTCGGTTTAATCTCCATAAGATTATACGCTTCTTTAATGACTCTCCCTGTGAAATGAGTTAACTGATCTGAATCCATCTGGGTAGGCACCCCCACTCCTTCCAGTTTACTCTCTCCTGCTTCTGTCTCATGTCAGACCTCAATTCCTTAAACAACTCTACAGTGCACCTTCTTATCCTATCTTTCAATGGCTCAGTATCTTTATTTCCAGTATTACCTGGAAAAACTCAGCAGGTCTGGCAGCATCGGCGGAGAAGAAAAGAGTTTTCTTTTCTTCTCCGCCAATGCTGCCAGACCTGCTGAGTTTTTCCAGGTAATTCTGTTTTTGTTTTGGATTTCCAGCATCTGCAGTTTTTTGTTTTTATCTCTTTATTTCCAGTGATGGTTCTCTCTGGGAACCACTTAACTCTGCCTGTCATCATAGTGTTATTCCTGTGGTCATACTTTTAGTAGCTCGCAGGCACATTAACACAATCAGTATTACATCTATTTAGCCTTTTTCCAGCTTTCCCTTTACCTGTATCTATCTTGTAGTAAATTGTTAAGGATTATTTCTCCTTGCCCTTCAATTGCCTCAACTACAGACACTGAATAATTTTACCTCTAAGGTTTTTTTTCCTGACCACAATCATCTTGATTCTCTTGAAGTCAGTTTCTCTGTTGCCTTGATTGTTTAAAATGTTTCCTTGCTCTTTAGGCAGTTCCAATGCCTCAGTTGATGGCCAGATTATCAAATTCATTTCCTTTAAAACAGTTTGTATATTATGTCCTCTTTCCCTAACTCATGCTCCTACTTGCCTCATACCATTTTACACATGCAACAGCTACCATCTTATCTTGTTCAGGTTGCCTGGAGAGACTTTAAAATAAATAAAATATTCTCATAACAGTTTTAAAAACAAATCAGGTATTGACATGTTTTGCTTTCTTATCTTCTCAAACATTTTATTGTCTCAAAAGTAACCCATTAAATTGTGCCTGACCCTTTTCTTTTAGAATTATCCCAGATGTATTAACTCGGCCAAAAATTGGATTTCTGCCAAACTTTGTCAAAGTCTTGAGCTTAGCTTCATATTTTGGGAACAGACTTACAAATACAAAAGCTTGCAGCATTTGAATTAGTGCCAATTGTTGTCAAACCTTCTAAAATGAAAATTCCCTTTTGAGAACTTTATCAAGAACCAAACTTCAAATTTTTAAACTTTGTAAGAAATGTAATTTACACTATCAAAATTAAAACTACCTCTTTCTTCATGTGTAATGATTTGTATCCAAGTTATAACTTCCGTATGTTTATCAACACATTCTTTATCTTAGATAGCATCCTTGTTATTCAAAGTAACCTGTTAAATTACAGTGCACTTTACATCTCAAGATTGTCCCAAATTCAAATTCCAGTGCTTTTGGAAAGCAGGTTTCCTTTAATATTTAATTCATCTCTTCATAAGAAACCCCTTTTTTATCCATTGGAACCACTTAGACCTTGTGTTTATGTCTTTTGGTTTTCCTAGAATCCTTCTGAATTTCAAGTATTTTTTTTTCCTCAGAATTTTAGAATACTAACTCGTATGTATTAATCCCAATCAGCTTGGAAGCTGATGATGAGGGTTATTCCTTACTAGCCTGCAAGGGGATGGTACAAGGGTTGGTTCATCTCAAACAAAGGCAAGCCCTGTTTTATTTTTACACTACCTTCAAATTACAATTTTTGCCAGAGATCTCAACTCAAACTTTATACTCAAAACTTTGGAATGTTTGAGTATACTTTTCCTTTAAGCTAATATGGGGCTTTTGACTCTAAAGTGCTCAACTACAGACACAAAAGACAATTCAGGGAAAAAAACACCATTAAAACTCACATATAAATGCTTCTTTGCACACAAACAAACACATATATAAATGTAAGTATTTATATTCCTATAATATTGAACTTAACTCTAAACGAAGCTTCAAGTAGCAGTGGGGAGAATAAAGGGATCTTGAAGGCTCCATAGGGACCTTCAAACTGACGAAAGCTCACATTTTCTCTGCTGCTGCTTGTTAATTGCTCATTAACCCCCTAGGTGTACCCTCTCTCTCTCTCCCTCTCTCCCTCCTCAGCACAAACAGCTCTTGAAACTTAGATCAATTCCTCTCTTTTAAGTTACAAATAAATGGGGTTTCTTTGATGCCATATTACCCATTTTATATCTAATAACTATAAAAAATAAAGGCCAGTCCTTGGCGGGTCCTCAACCCCCAATCTACTACTAAGGTACTTTTACCAATCAGTGCACTCACACGCTCAAGGGGTCCCAGACCCCGAGCCACAACCACGCACACACACACACACACGCACAAAACGTTCCAACTCCAGGGGCCACCGACCCCAAGCACACACACTCAGTACCAACTCCAGGGGCTCCAACCCCGAATAAAACTCTAAATCTACACTCCAGGGACTCCAACTCCGAATATGTTCTGGCCAGAGCAGTCCTGGACCACAACAACTAATCTCCTAAATACTTAAATAGATGACTTATCCTAAGAGTCAGCCACAGGCAGGCGAAGGCAGATCGCGGGTCAGTGAACACCAGAAGGCCAAACCAGGCTGCCGCAGACTGAGGAGCCCTTGAACCATGAGGTCCTAACGCTGGCGCTCTGTGACTCAACCCCAGGGGTTAGTCATCTCGGTGGGACGTCCAAGAAACTGTCGGAGATTAATCACACCAAGGCATCATTTAATACTTAGAAACTCCATTTATTACTTATGCACAAAGGGAAACAATATAACGAGAGCTATTGTACTGTCTCAAAGCAGAATACACGAAAGCTTGTTAAAAACATTTTTACAGCCAATCAGTAAATTTTGCACAAACCTATCTGCTTATTTGCATAAGTTAACTGACCAATCCAATGTTCCAGTAAATTTCCATTCCCATCACAACAGACATTGTGGTTATGCAAATACTTATCACAACTTTGATTACATTCGGCCTGAGCAAGAACAAAATGGAATGTCTCAGGCTTCATCCAACAACTGTGGTTAGTCAAGATGGTATTGTTCTCAAGGCTGCAGTATTTTTCTCTTAGGCCTAGGCATATAATTCAACTTCTCCATTAACCCTTTTAGCACTAAATGGGTTCCCTAAAGTTGCCCGGGCCACCACATGAGGAGGTCCTTGAAAATGACGATGATGATGCTGAGGCCATTGAACTGGCCAGACGAGGCAGACGCAATCAGGAGGCCTTTAAAGCTGCTACATTTGTGGGGGATTATGACGATGTGCAGTGAGGAGACACCGTAGATCCTTGTATTTATGACCTTTTGCCTTCAGTCTGACTGATGGCAGCACAAGTACCCGCTGTGATAAGACTCCTGTCATGGAGATGCAGCGGAGGCCCTAGTAGTTGGTCGATTGCATGAGGATGATAACGACATGCAGTGAGGACATTCCATAGATCTTCACATGGCCTCTATCATTGAGTCCTGTCTGGTTGAGGGCTGCTCGCTTGCGCTCTGTGATCAGGGTCATATCGTGGAGATGCAGTCAAGAAACTTTAAGCGCACCTAATCCTTTGTCAGCCTCTGCACCTGACCTCTTCAGGGGCACAGTGTCATTGGTCACAGACGCTGACAAGATGGGTGCCAACCCACCTTAAAGGTGTTGAGAGCACATAGAGAGAATGACGGAACTTTTGTGACTCCTGCCCACTACATTCTGACAGCAATGACAAGCATCATCAAGGTGCAGGCATCAGTAATGTAAGCAGGAAGTGTGAGGCCAGACCATCACTACAGTCTGAAGGCTGCACAAAGCACAGGGAAGACACCCTGGACTGAGACACCTGCCTTTATCTTGTGTAGGAACCAACGTTCGTATCTGAGTGATACGAACACTGCTCATCAGAACAAGGAGTTTCAAACAGGGAAACATTTTAGGGAGTTTATTTACAATAGTGAAAACTTTGTACAAGTGATTAACAACCATGCCCATGCTATGCAACTGCCTCTTCCTGATTGGACACAGGTACAGATCCTTGCTGCCTGAACTGCAGTTGGGAATATGTGTTGCTGCTGGCTGTTTGGTGCACCTGTGGTTTCTGCCTCTGGATTGCTGCTGCTTTTGGGGATTCTCTTTTTGGCCTTCACGTAGAGGAAGAAAGGAGTTTAGGAGCTGGACTCTCTACTTTTTGGAGACTCCTACAACCTGTTGCTGCTATAGGGTGGGGCCTAGGAAGGCCTGAAGAGCCTGGGAATGGGAGTTTGGAGAGAGCCAGAGGGGAGAGGACCTGACTCCAGCCAGAGGGGAAGGACATTTTTGCTGCCAGAGGTGGGTGCCTGGGGGAGAAAAGGACTGCCTTTTGTCTTCTGGTTGTCTGCAGGGGGAGGAGTAGAACATCTGAGCAGAGAGGGCTGTGAGAGACTGAACTTTGAGGGGAAGAAGACCTGTACTCTGCCTTCTCTTGCCTCACCTGGGTTAGTTAGTACAGCCCAGAGCCAGCTGCATCTAAAGACGTTTACCATCCTTCCTGAACTGTGCCTGGGTAGTGCTAGCTGCCCAGGCGAAGAGTCCTCCTCCTGTAGATGGCTCGGGCCACCTACCTGGGAGGAGTGGCCTCTTAAGTTCCTGCTTCCTCTGTGGCCCCATCACGTTTTAGGCTACTGACCTGCAAGTTCGGGGTGAAATGCTACACCCACCCCACCATGACGATTCAGGCGTGCGTGCATGCAGGCTCTGGTCAGGGTTGTCGGCCCGTAGGCCATAGTAGCAACCTCCAAGACAAACAGCAAGGCCGTATTCTTTTTGAAGGCCAAGCAGGCGGTGCACCTCGCCCTCAATAAGGGGCTCACGGTAGATGGGACGTTCCTGGCGGTCAACCTTTGGAGGCCACCACCCAGAGACTTATAATATCTAACATCCCGCCCTTCATCCCCGATGAGCTTCTCCTCCCCCACCATTGTCATCTGGGTGAGGTGAGGTCGGGGGATGGCACCGATCCTGCTCAGCCTGAAGGAGGCCAGTCTCTGTCACTTGTACTCCTTCTGGCGCCAGGCTTTTGTACACCTGGCCCATGAAGAGAGCACCAAGGGGGATTTCGATGTCATCTTCGAGGAGGCCGCCTACTGCATTTTTTGGTTGGCGTATACCATGAAGTGCCATGCCTGCAAAGGGCTGGGGTACATAAGGAAGAACTGCCCCACCTCCAAGGCCGCCAACACCACCCAGGCAGCCACTGCCTCGTCCAGCCTGTCCAGACGCTCTGCCCTCCGGGGTTTGGGCAGGTCCACCCTATTTAATAAGACCACTGGCTCAGGGTCGTGCTCCCGGAAGCCCGCACATGAACGACACCAGGACCAGCACATGGTGCTGAGGTGCTCACGGCCCTGGGTGGTTGGCACCACCGCCCCTTCCCCCATCACAACTACATCTTCCTCCCTGCAAGGGGTGGAGCCACCAGTAACCACCAACACCTCGGTTGCCAGCGAGGTGGGGGGGAGAGACTCCGCCCCGGAGAAGGCGCGGAGGAAGAGCTGGCATTTGGAGGCAGCCACCCAAGCCCCCGAACACCCTAAATCAACCCTGACCCCCAGACACCCAGGGACACTGGCTTGGGGAGAAAAATATCATTCGGCCCGGCGACATGTCTTTGCGAGCTCCCAGGGCTGTGTGCAGCTCAGCGCCATGTGCTGTTCTCGGTGTCATTCATGTGCGGGCTTCCGGGTCTGGCAGCAATGGGGTGCACAACCCTAAGCCGGTGGTCTTATTAAATAAGGTGGAGATGCCCAAACCCCAGAGGGCACAGTGTCTGGACAGGCTGAACGAGGCAGCAGGGGCCTTGCAGATGGAGGTCCCCCCCCAGCCTACTCCAGAAGAGACGCCACCCCTCGAATGGGGAGGACCTCACTACTCATGAGGTCAATTGTGTCTCCACCCCCAATGAAAAGGTAGTGGTGTCTCTGCCACATAAGTCCTCGCTTCTCTCTCTAGTGAACAGCCAAACCCCCACCCCTTGCTGCAGTCCCCTGAACAGGAGCCCTCGGAGGTCAGTGAGGGTACCACTCTTACGATGGTTGCCCACCCCAACCCACCTTTACCCCCAAGATGCCATCTGGCCCGCCAGCAGACTGCAGCAGTCCATTCATGACCACAAACACTGGGTCATCTGGGGACAGTGGTGAGGAAGGCCTCCCTGCTCCCTCCCAACTTTTAGGGCTGGACTCCTCCGTCCTGGGTCCGGAGCTTTTACCGGACTCACCAGATGACCCGGTGCCCGGGGAGGAGTGGAGTTCTGAGTTGCCGTCACCCTGTGGCCCAAATCAGAAAGGAGACCAGAAAGGACCACTCTGCCCATGATCCTGGGGGTAGGATTGAGGTGCCGACTGGCAGTTCTGGACCAGCCCCAGTACTCATTGCGGGGGAGGGGTTGGAAGCTGCAGGCGACGACTTGGAGGAGGATGGGGTTTCGGTGGTGAGCACCTGGGATGACTTAGAGTCATTATTAGGTGAGGTGGTGGATCCCCTGGTGCCTCCCACAGATACATCCTTATACGAGAGCACCAGGATTTTTTAGCGAGTAATCGCTATCGCCGAGACAGGGCCCAGTTGGCCCTGGACCAGTGATATTCTTTTCCTCTTGTATTCTGCGTGGTCCTCAAGGCCCCTGGGCTGGACCAGAACGCTAAGAGGGTCCGCACTTTTCTCGCTGGGCTCCTGAAGGAGAGGAAGGATTAAAATAGTTCTCGCCTTCTTTCACTAGCCATGGTGATGGTAGCACATACTTCTGACAATGGAGACTGCCATAGGTAGCCTCAACATCAATGGCAGAAGGGGCACACAGCGCAGGTTCCAGAACTTCTTGGTCCTCAGGGATGGGAAGTATGCGCATGTGCTTCCTGCAGGAAACCCACACCATTCCGGGAGACAAAGCTATGTGGCTCCTGGAGTGGCGAGGGTGTGGTCTATATGAGTCGTCTGGCCTCCAATTCTGGTGGGGTGGCTATCTTGTTGGCCCCACATTTTCAGCCGGAGATCTTGGGGCTCAAGGAGCTGGGGCCGGGCCAGTTGCTGCACCTTACTATGTGCCTGGGGGGGGGCGCAGTACACTTTATGAATATGTACGCTCCCCTGGGCATGCAGTAGTGAGCGAGCTTCTTTGTGGAAGTATCCAATCATCTCACCTCATGTGTGCATGTGCGCGTGCATGTGTGTGTGTTGTCTTATCCTACCTTTAAAATCCATGTTTTTATGTGTGTGTATAGGAATTTGAGAAGGAGTAGTGTTTAGGTTATAGAGTTAAAAATTAGCAGTTCATATTTCTTTCTTTTGCCATTGGTTAAAGACAATTTGTTTAAAAAAACAGTTATTTACTTATTAAGTTTACAAATCTGGTGCTCATATTCTGTTAACCTAAATTAAACAATTAAGTGGGTTGATCAAACTTTTTGCACTTGTCACGGCTCAGGGAGCAGTGGGGCTTGAGATTGCCGTGTAAGTTTTGGGGCTTGGGTCCAGGATAATTTGGAACAAAAGACAATGACGATTTGGGTGTAGATTTAGTAAGTAATAAAAGCTAAAAGGAAAGACCAGGTTTGTACTGTCAAAAATAAGACGGCACTGGAAACTGCTAAAGCTCTCCTGCAAGTGGAAGGGATGTCCCTGACGATTTTACAAGGGATCCCAAAAACCAGGTTAATTGAATTGGCAACTAAATTAAGAGTAGGATTGCCTGACAAATCTAGGAGGGTGGAGATAATCGAAGAGATAGCACAGCATTTAAAACTGGAAGGAATACCTGAGAGATTGGGTTCTTCAAGGGGTGGTTCATTGGAATGGGCTCAAGTTCAGTTGCAAATAAAGAAAATTGAACTAGAGGCAGCAGAAAAGAGAAGAGAAATGGAAATGTGAAAATCTGATCTCCAAAGGGAAGAGGCAGAAAGGCAGGAGAGAGAAAGTAAACAAGAAAGGGAATTAGAAATGACAAGGTTAAAAATGGAGGAAAGAGAAAAAGAGAGAGAGAGAGAGAATTCCAGCTAAGAATGCTGGCAGTTCAAAAAGAGACACCAGCTGGTGAAGTCAGACTTATTTCCAAATCAGAACTCAGCAGGGAGATGTTTAAATTTGTACCAGCTCTTCCAAAGTTTGAGGAAAGAGATGTTGAAGCATTCTTTATTTCATTTGAGAAGATAGCTAAGCAGATGAACTGGCCAAAGGAAAACTGGACATTACCCATGCAGAGCAAATTGACGGGTAGAGCACAGGAAATTTATGCTTCACTGTCAGAGGAGGTTTCTAGGCATTATGATGTGGTGAAAAAGGCCATTTTGAGTGCATATAAGTTGGCCCTTGAAGCACACAGACAAAAGTTTCAAAGTTTAAGGAAACAGCCTGGGAAAATTTACATTGAATTTGAAAGGCTTAAGCAA
Source organism: Carcharodon carcharias (assembly GCF_017639515.1). NCBI lineage: Eukaryota > Metazoa > Chordata > Chondrichthyes > Lamniformes > Lamnidae > Carcharodon > Carcharodon carcharias. Next base: position 85,015,313 of record NC_054476.1, on the reverse strand, counting down.
AGTAGTTTTGACAGATGGATACGAGCATTAGGAGTTGAAACTACTTATGGAGTTCTCAGAGAGACCATTCTCTTGGAAGAATTTAAAAACTCCCTACCTTCTGTAATAAGAGCCCATGTTGAAGACCAAAGGGCTGCAAATGCTGAGATCTCCTCCCAAATCAGAAAGGAAGGTACTGAGGGTGGAGGTGAAACTCAAAAGCCAAAGCGTTTCCATTGTAATAAAGTGGGACACATTCATTCAGAATGCTGGAAGTTGAGAGAGAAGCCAATGGGACTTATTGGAATTAGTAAGAGAGAGCATGAAAAGGGAACTCAAAAAGAAAATGCCACAGATCAAATTGTATCTTTAACTACAAATAAGGGTCTGGAGGTAAACACTTCTGTGAATGTAGGTGAAGTGAATACGTTAGATGAGAGATATAAAGGGTTTTTGTCTAAAGGAAAGATAACCCCTTTTTCATCAAATGATGCAGCTAAACCTGTAACTACATTAAGGGATACAGGAGCTACTCAAGCAACTTTGCTGGAGAAGGACCTTGGAAAAGGAGTTTTCTCTCCACAGAATTCAGTGAAAGCTAAAGTTTTGGTAAACAGGATAAGTGAAGAGTATGTCCAGATTCCATTGTACAAAGTGCAATCAGAATGTGATTTGTTGTCTGAATCGGTGGTTGTCAGAGTGGTTAAGAAATTATCCATAGATGGAGTTGTTATACTCCTGGGGAATGATTTGGCAGGAGTGAAGGTTATAGCTTCGATCATCATTACAGAAAGTCCGAGAGAGGCTAAAGAGACGGAGCAGTTACAAGCACAGGTTCCTGGTATTTTTCCATCATGTGTGGTGACCAGAGCAATGACTGAACAAAGTCCATTGCCAGAGGTTAAGGTAATACCACGAGCAGATGTTAGAGTAGCTGAAACTTTCTTTAAGGATGAGGATAATTCAAAGGAAGTGTTCGGCAGATCTTCATTAATTGAGACTCAGAAAGCAGATCCAGAGTTGAACAAGTTAGCATAGCCACCTCACATTGAAGCTGAGGCTGAAGGAGTTCCAGAGTGTTATTACATTAAAAATGGAGTTCTGATAAGAAAATGGAGACACCTTCACAGACTTGCAGATGAGAATGGACGGTTCTTCATCAGATAGTGCTATCACCCAAATATCGTAAGAAGAAATTGTGAGTAGCATATGAAATTCCTATGGCAGGACTTGTAAGAATACTGACAACCCAAATACTGATAAACAGGCATTTTACCTGGCCAAGACTCCTTAAGGATGTAATTTTGTAAAATGTGTCATACAAGTCAGATAGTAGATAAAACTCAACATGTAATCAAACCAGCACCTTTAATACCCATACCAGTTCATGAAGAACCATGCTGTCAGGTATTAGTAGATTGTGTAGGACCATTACCCAAAACGAAAGCAGGACACCAATATATCCTTATAATCATGGATACGACAACCTAATTTCCTGAAGCTATTCCTTTAAGGACAATTGCAGCTAAGGTGGTTGTGGAAAAGTTAACTCAGCTTTTCACTCATTATGACCTACCAATTGAAATACAATCTGACCAAGGTTCTAACTTCATGTCTAAAATTTTCCAGGACATAATTAGCAGTTTGGGTATCGAATAACTAGAGTCTACATCCTATCAGCCACTGACACAGGAAGCTTTAGAGAGATACCATAGACTCTGAAAACCATGATTAAGACCTATTGCCATGAATACGCAATCAACCCATCGAATCCTGTACTCCGGAATTGTGCTATTGAACAGTTTTACCCCACCCTTAAAATCAATGTTTTTTTGTGTCTTATGTGTCTTGTATGTGTGTGTATAGGGATTTAAGAAGGGGTAGAGTTTAGGTTATAGAATTAGAAATTATCAATTCACATTTCTTTCTTTTGCCAGTCATAAAAGACAATTTGTTCATTAAACAGTTATTTACTTGTTAAGTTTACAGACCTGGTGCTCGTATACTTTTAACCTAAATTAAACAATTAGGTGGGTTGATCAAACTTTTCACATTTGTTGTGGCTCGGGGAGCAATGAGTTTAATATTGCAGTGCACTATCCCCAAGTGAGTCAAGACATTAGTGTCTTCTACCATGAAGACTGATGCAAAGTATTTATTCAAGTCCCTTGCCATATCCTGGTTCCCCATTATTATTTCTCTAGCCTCATTCTCTAAGGAGCCTATGCTCACTTGGGCCTCTCTTTTGCTTTTTATATATTTAAAGAAGCTCTTACTGTCCATTTTCATATGACTTGCTAGTTTACCCTCAAAGTTTATTTTCTCCCTCTTTATTTCTTTGTGGTCATCTTTTGTTAGTTTTTAAAACTTTTCCAATCCTCTGGCTTACCACTAATCTTTGCCACATTGTATGTTTTTTCTTTCAATTTGACACTATCTTCCTTGGTTAACCATGGTTGGTTTATACCTTTCCTAGATTCCTTCTTCCTCACTGGGATATAGCTTTGTTATGAGTCATGAACTATTTTCTTAAACACCCTTTCTGCTAAACTCCTTTCCCAGTCCACTCCAGACAACTCTGCCCTCATTCTCTTGTTATTGCCCTTATTTAAGTTGAGCACAGTTGTTTCCTACCCAAGTTTCTCAGTCTCAAACTGAATACTAAATTCTACCATATTATGGTCACTGTTTCCTCGGGGATCTTTTATTCTGAGATCATTTATTAAACCTGTCTTATTACATATTACCGGACCCAAAATAGCCTGATCCCTGGTTGGATACACAACATATTGTTCTAAGAAACTGTCCTGAATACAATCTATGAATTCTTCCTCATGGCTACCTCTGCCAATTTGATTTTCCCAATCTACATGAAGATTAAAGTCACCCATGATTAATATACTGCCTTTTTTACATGCCCTGATTATCTCCTGATTTATTCTCTGTGTTCCAGTATAGCTACTGTTAGGGAGCCTATAGACTACTTCCACCAGTGTCTTCTTCCCCTTTGTTATTTCTTACCTCCGCCCACATGGATTCTAAATCTTCTGAACCAAGATCATTTCTTGCTATCAAACTTATTCCAACTTTTACTAACAAAGCTACCCCATCACCCTTTCCTTCCTGCCTGTTCTTTCGAAAAGTCACATACCTCTGAATATTTAGTTCCCAGCTTTGATCTCCTTGTAATCATGTCTCCCTAATGGCTATAAGATCATACCCATTAACCTCTATTTGTGCCGTTAATTCATTTATTTTGTTCCAAGTACTACGTGCATTTAAGTAGAGAGCCATTAATTTTGCCCTTTTACCATTTTTTTTACCTCTTTGACCCTATTTTACTGCTTTTTTTTAATGTTTATACACTCTGTCCCTTCCTGTCACACTCTGGGTATCATTAATAAATAGCTGCCCTGCAAGGCTGCCATACCCTTTTGCTTTGTAAGCCTACGTATCCCCTCTCCAGAACACTTCCCCCTCCAAGACTGAAACACGATCGTCTCGTGCCGCAGCTTTCCGCCATCAGGAGTAACAGCTATCATCAGAAAGCTGCTGCTCAGGAGTCCACACCTCCGCCACTTTCAGTGGCTGATGGAGAGGAGGGCAGTGGCTGCCAGGGAGACCAGGATCGGGGACGTGTTGGGTGGAGGAGTAGGCTCGATGCTTCCTCAGGAATTGGCACATCTCACGTCAGTGGCTGTCCAGCTCATGGCCAATGCCATCTATGACCTTAGGACAGTCATACCCGGCCCCAACATCATTCTGGATCTCAAGGTGGTGCAGATGCACGAGTGGTCTTCCGTCTGAGCGTACCTCTATTTGGATGGAATTCCACATTGGCCCCCAAGCCCCAAACCATTCCTCGGGAGCCAGAGACCCGCAATCTGAATCAACTTGTGGAAATGCCCTTCGTGCTGTGCTGAATGGGCTGCTGTTGCACTCCCTTCATTTCCTTGCCCTTGCCTGCTGCCCGGACATGCCCTGGCATGCCTTGTTGCCATCTGGCAGCAGAGGTCCTCGGTGGAAGGCCCTCTATGCAGGAGTCCTCCCCCTTACCATCAGGGACCTTGAGTAGAGGGTGTAGTAAGTAGCAGTCCCATACAATCTTAGGATGTGTCGGTTCATGGACTCCCAAGATGCCTGCACCTTATGCAGCCTTATGGAGTCAGCCGACCATGCACACATAAGGTTTTATAGGCTGCACTTCCTTTTAATTTATTGGAAAAATCTTGTACTGTTTATTTGTTTGCATTTCAATTCCACGCTCCTGATCTACGGGCACCCAGTGTGGAGAGGGCGGGGAAGGATAAGGACCTCCTCATGAACCTGCTCCTGGGCCTGGCCAAGTTGGCCTTTAACAGGTCCAGGCAGCAGGAGATCAAGGGGCCGTCCGACCCAACTGCCTGCCCCTCTTCTGCAGCTACATTCGTAGCCGGATCCGTCGGGAGAAGGAACACGAGGGGCAGAATTTTCTGGTTGCCGTGTCCGCACATCAGCACTTTAAATGTTGCGTGCTGATGTCGTACAAGTGTCCCTCCATCAGCGCGCGGCATCGCGATATTTCGGTCGACGGGCACACACAGCAGCTTGCCCACCATTACTTAAAGGCCTCGTTAAGGCCCTTAATTTGCCAATTGTCCAGGATTTTGAGGGGCCCGTGCGAACTTCAGGTCAGCGCACCGGTCCAATGGGCAGGTGGGTAGGAGATTTTTAATAAACTCATGCCCTGGCGGGATATGTGGACTCAGAGGGGTTGTTCATGTTTTCCACGACGTTTTAACTGCAGAAAGTGTTTTAAAGTTGCCTCTTTAATTGTTAGCAGTTCACATCGATTTCCAAGTGCTTTTTGTGTACTTTGAAACCAGTCTGCAGACAGTAATCTTTATCGGACCTGCACCTTTCCGGAGGCCTCCATTTAGTCTGGGTATGGGTTCTGACATCTCCACTGGAGGCAGCTCCTCTGAGGAGGAAGGGAGGGGTAGAATAAGGAGGAGGCCAGGACTGGACAATCAGCCTCCAGGGGAGCCACCTTTGGGAGGCCAGGCGCAGGCACAAGGGGCGCAGGGCCAAGAGGTTGTCCAAGGTGGAAGGGGCTGCAGAAGACGCCACTATCCTGCTGCCAGGATATACAGGTGGCGAAACTGCTACCTCAGTATGACTGAGGTGCAGTGCCGAAGGAGGCTCCAACTCTCAAGGGAGACAGTCAACTATATTTGTCAGATGATTGGCCCTGAGATCTCCCCTAACTGTGTGGGTGGACATCCCATGCCAGCGGCTCTGAAGCTCACAGTTTCCCTCCATTTCTATGCCTCTGGCTCCTTCTAGGGCTCGGTGGGTGATCTTTGCGGGGTCTCCCAATCAGCTGTCCACACTTGTGTCAAGCAGGTCAGAGACACTCTGTTCAGACAGGTATCCACCTTCATCCACTTCCGCTGCGACCAGGCAAGTCAGGCACAGCGAGCCAGAGGCTTTGCAGCCAATGCTGGCTTCCCCCGCGTCCAGGGTGCAATAGACTACACACATGTGGCCATCAAGGCGCCAGCAGGTGAGCCCGGTGCCTTTGTCAATAGGAAGGGCTTCCACTCCATGAACGTGCAGATAGTGTGTGATCACAGGATGCAGGTTTTACAAGTCTGTGCAAGGTACCCAGGCAGCTCCCACGATGCCTACATCCTCAGACACACCCAGGTGCTGGGGCTCTTCAGTGCTCCAGCTCGGCTGGATGGTTGGCTGCTGGGTGACAAGGGCTAAACCCTGTGAAGGTGACTCATGACGTCACTCTGCCATCCAAGAACAGAAGCTGAGCAGTGATACAATAGGAGCCACGGCACCACAAGGGCTGTGGTGGAGAGAGCCATCGGTTTTCTCAAGATGCGTCTCCATTGCCTGGATCACTCAGGGGGCGCACTCCAGTCTCCCCCAGATCGCATCTATGTGATAGCGGTAGCATGCTGCACTCTGCACAATCTTGTGCTGGAAAGGGGGGATGCAGTTGATGATGAAGACCTTGACACAGTGGACAAGGCTGCACATGATGGATCCAGCAGTGGCTCAGAGGATGAGGAAGCACAGGGCGATGATGAGGGGCTGCACGCCAACCCGCTATACACCAAGGAGGCAGGGACACCCGGGACAATTTAATCCAAAGAATCTTCAGCTAGCTCCACACACATGGATCAGCAGGACCAGCATTGCCTGGAAATTCCACACGTGGCACTTAGGTGCCACATCTTCCACCTTATCAGCTGCAACTAAGGCCTTAGTACAGAAACATCAATGTCCGCTCAAACACTCATGATATGTCTGTGACAATGAAAAATGCACCACAAAGGAAACACCCTCAGCCATGGTCAGAAAAGTGGACTTTATGATATCCAAAATATAACAGAGACTTCTCCATTGCAAACATAAGTATTTTGTTCCCTATTCTAAGGCCAACACAAAATCACCAGTGACATACCCGTTGAGTGCCGAATGTGCCTTATGCTTTTCTTTGCGGGTGCTATGTCCAGGTGCCGCCCCATCGATCGGAGTGGCTTGTGAGACAGCCTGCTGACTCTGCTGTCCAGTTGGTGTCGATGAGCTTGGCGGCCGTCCTCTGGCCTGTGGAGCCTGTGATGGCTCCACCTGGGAGGGAGTGGCCAGTTCGAGAACTGGCACCTCCCCAGCTGTCACAGCCTCAACGGAAGCAATGTTGACTGGCAGAGGGACGGAGGAGCTGCTGCCTTCATCCAAAGCGCCCTGAGAGGAGCTCGCAGCGACGACAGGCAGCTGCTGCACCAACGTGAAGTCCCACTGGACCTCCTGCTCACCGCAGATGCATGGGCACTGAGTGCTGACGCTTGGTGCCCACAACATTTCCCATATTGGGAATGACCACCCGTGGCCAGTACCGCTGTGAGGGCTTGCAGGTCAGAGTGTAAACCAATCAGAAGATTTTCCATTCGATCGAACCCCCTCTCCACGAGAGTCGCCAATCTCTCACTGGAGGAAGCCTGAAGCTCTGCCCTGAGGTTCATGCCTTCATGTGCACTCTGCCTGGGCTCTTCCATCGCAGAGACCAACTGAAGCACACCCTCATGCAACCCTGCCAGATGCAAATGCGATTCCTGCCACTTGTCCTGCAGCTGCTGCATTGGTGACAACTCCAGAGGCACATCATCAGTGTCGGACTCAGCATGTGCCTTGTCCCCAGCCGCCCTCTGACTGCTGGCGCCATCAGCACTCTATGTCCCTGCCATCTCCTCCATCGATTGTGAAGTGCCCTCTCCACTGTGCCCTGGGACACTAGCCGATGGTAAATTCCCCACCGAGGTATTTGTGTCTGCGCTGGTGCCTGGCTGGCTGAAATGATGTGCTGCAAGTTGCACGTCTTGGGCCTCAAGTGTGGAGGGAGGGCTGCGGTGTCTCTGGGCGCGGCGATCTTGCAGTGATGCTGAAATTAACAACAAGGACAGTGCATCAGTTAGCGTTCAGTCAGTTAAACCTTTCATCCCTCCCCCACCCCGCCCGCCTCATAAGTCGCTCACCCTTCAAGACCCTAAGGAGACGAACATTGGTGGGGTGGAAAAGAGTCAAGAGGAGGCCCAAACATTTGACGTGCATATGGACAGGCTGGTCAGGTGGCCTCAGGAATGCCACATGGCTTGTTATTTACCATTAGAGTGTGGAGAGTGCAGAGGTACCTGACCTGGATGCATTCTGGTTTGGGTAGTTGCGTTGCTGAGGAAACATCTCAAACAATTTCGACATTTGCTGTGGATCACAGATTGAGAGGTCATATTATTGCCCTTCATTCCATCAGGAGGGGCATAGACTAGGTGGGAAGAAGGCAACATTTCCCCTTGGTGCAGCGATGAGTAACTTGGTGGTGTTTATTTAAGTTGAGTGCCATGAAGATCACAGCTGAGGTGCTGAGGACCTTTTGGACAAAGTAATGAGGGGCGCACTGGCTGAAAGGGTGCAGGAGGTCCCAAACCATTAAGATGCAATAAGTCTTTGGCTGTGCAGCAGCGATCCAATGGCATGTTAGATGATGGAGGTAGTGGTCACAAATGGGATAAGATGACTTTGGAAGATGGTGGAGACGCGAATCCTCAAGGAGATGAGGGACCTTTGTGTATGACCCACACGTCAGAATGTCTCAGTCTGTGAGTGAGCTGTGTTGCAGCATTAACGATTGCAGCAAACATCAGTGGTTTGGATGGTGGGCAGACAGAGTAGATGGGACTGTGGACCTCAAATACCTGCCCACTGGACCCCAGCCTCACCGTTCCCGGCCGCCCTGGCCTCCTGACTGCTGCCCAGCTCCATGACCTGCTCCTCAAAAGTCGTGAGGCGCTGGAGCAGGGCGCGCCCACTTCCGGTCCTCTGGCACTCCCAAAGATTGTGATCACTTTTTGCCTGCAGAACAGAGAAGAGGATTTATTGGGGCTGATCGCTCATGTACTCTGCATGCGCACACCGCACCCCAACCACAGTGGCCCATCTGAGGCCTCCAGCGGCTCCTGTCCACACTACTGGTGATCAGTGCCCAGAAGATAGTACGGCTTCTTCCAACCCCCTCCCCCAACGGTCCCCTTGGACACATCAGTGTCCATCACTTTGAATCGCACACGGGTCTTAGCGCCCATGGCAAGGAGGCACAACTTGGTGCGGCGCCGATTCCAGCAGATGGCGCTTGGCCACAACACCTGAGGCACCCCATGCATCATCACCATCAATATGACATGTGTTGAAGTTCTGAGTATGTGTCTAGCTGCCTCCCCTGCAGGTTGCCCCCAGACTACTCAAATGCCACAAACACCAACATATGCTGCGGGGAGAACCCATCTTCTCCTCAACCACTAAGGCTGATGTAAGCATGGTTAGTACCCATTTGCCCACCCAGCATGCACCAAATGCCCAATGCAGTAACGACAGCAAGACATGGGGTGGGGGAGGGTGCTCAAAGGCTAAGGCTTTCTTCGGGGTCAAATGGCCAAGGCTGACATGGTACTCACCCTTCCAGAGCGCAACAAATCATTGAATCTCTTGCGGCACTGGGTGCCAGTGCACCACACATCATCATGGGCACTCATAGCGTCACCAACCTCCTCCCACGCCTGGCTGGTGACACGGGGGGCCCTCCTCCTCCCATCATCTGGATACAATACATCCGGATGGCTAGAAACCTCTTGGAGGAGGACAGCAAGGCATGCATCGGAGAATTGAAGGGAACAGTGGCCTCTCCTGCAGCCCGCCCCCCTCCTCCTACTCATGCTCCTGTGGAACCACAGCTACCTCTCTTTCCCCGAGTGGCCATGGTGCACTGCCTCAAGCAGGCCGCCTGGCCACTCTTTATACAGATTGGTGGTTCTCCATTGGAACCGGTGGCCTGAAGCCGCCCGCCCTTGCAACTATTTTCCCGTTCTCCACGGGAGTCGCTAACCCACTGGGTTGCCCCGCCTGTGGAAAATAGTGCCGCGGCCCGTTTTGGCGGCGGCAATCAGCTGCCCGCCCACCGCCAAGTCAATCGGGCCCGCCCGCCCGTCAAAGGCAAAATTCTGGCCGGCGTGTCTGCCGGCACCATCGAGGCCTTCCATGCTCAGTGGGCACCACAGGGACTGGAAAGCTTTACTGACCCCCTTAATCACAATTTAGTTTGATGTTGTCAGTTTCCTTTAAATGTTGCCCTTTTTTTGCATTCTCCTTTTAAAGGGCTGCCTTTTCCTTTGTGCCTCGATTTGTTAATTTAGTTTATTTGTTTTATAACAGAAGAGTTACATCTTCTTCACAGCCTGAATTATTATATGCAACTCCTGTTTGTAGACCTGAGGGGCCTCCTTGACTCCTTGCAGGCATTACCCATCTTTTACCAGGACCTCATCAAAATCTGGAACATGGTTGCCTCGTGCTGCAGCTCTCTCCCGTAACGAGAGCTACTGCTCAGGAATCCATACCTCTGCCACTTTTGGTGGCTGGTGGCTGGTGTCTGGTGGAGAGGAGGACTGTGGCTGCCGGGGTGACCAGGATCGGGGAAGTGCTGAGTGGCAGAGGAGTGGGCTGGATGCTTCCATCAGAGTTGAAGCATCATGTATCAGTGGACGTCCGGTTCACGGCCAATGCCATCCATGGACTTCGGACCATTTTGCCCGGCCCTGATGTCATACTGGGTCTCGAGTAGGTGCAGGTACGCGATGGGTCCTTCATCGTAGTGTAATGCTGTTCGGACTGAACTCCACATTGGCCCTAAAACCCCCTCGGGAGCCGGTTCCCCGCAATCTGAGCCACCTTGTGGAAATGCCCTCCCTGCCTTTTAGCACAGTGCAGAAGGGTTTCTTGTATGGGCTGCTGCTGCACACCCTTCACCTTGTTGACCTCGCCCGCTGCCTGGAAATACCCTGGCATGCCATGTTGCTGCCCTGCAGCACAGTGGAGGGCCCTTTATGCAGGAGTCCTCCCCCTTACCGCTGGGGACCTTGAGTGGAGGGTGTTGCATGCAGCAGCCCCATACAACCGTAGGATGCGTTGGTTCAAGGACTCCCAAGACCCCTGCATTTTTTGCGCCTTTGTGCAGTCTGTGGACCAAGTATATATAGGGTGTTATTGGCTGCAGTCCCTTTACAGTTATTTGAATGACCTTTTGCTTTTGTTTTGTTTGCACTTCAGTCTCGCACTCCTGATTTACTGGCACTCGGTGCGGAGGGAGCTAGTGAACCTGCTCTTGGGCCTGGCCAAATTGGCCATCAACAGGTCCAGGAACAGGTGATGGAGGGGGTCGTCCAGCCCGACTGTCTGCCTCTCTTCTGCGGCTACGTTTGTGGTTGGGTATCCCTGGAGAGGGTGCATGTGGTATCCACCAGCACCGTTGAGGCCTTCCATGCTCGGTTAATGCCATGGGACTAGGGTGCTTTATCGACCTCTTTAATCACACTTTGATATTGTAAATTTCCTTTAAATTTTGTCTTTTGTTTTTGCGGTTTCCCTTTAAGGGGCTGCTATTTACTTTGTCCATGATTTTGTTAATTTAGTTTTTATGTGTTGTAAAAAAGGAGTTACTACTTCACAGTCTGAATTATGACATGCAGCTCCTGTTTGTAGATCTGAGCAACCTCCGTTGCTCCTTGAAAGCGTTGCCCATCTTGCCTTTTAATTTGTCCCTTGATTTGTGAATTTAGTATATTTGGTTGTGCTCATAGAGTTGCATCTTCTTACCCTTCCTAACCCTGCCACTATGTCTTGATGCTCTCAGGCCATCCACAGCGGAGGTGGAGGCAGCCTGCTGACTGCTACGCCCTGTCTACAATGACCTTGGTGCATGTCCTCTGGAGGGCTGAGAGCTGAAGGGCCCCAGCCTGCTTTTGGAGTCCTGCTGTGTGGCAGTGGCACCCACCTTGGCCTGTGAAGTTAGAGCTGCTAGGGTCAGTGAAAGAGGAGATTCAGATGGGCTGGACACTCCTGGAGTCACATGTGTGGATGGTCCTGGTGTGTGCACCTGCTGATCTTCCTCCCTATGAGACTGAGGGCCCTTGGCTGACTCCGTGAGGAGAATGGGTAGCTGGAGTGAGATCAAGCTGCCCGGCACCCCTCTCACATACACAGTTGGAGACCAACTATGGTGTCAGTGATGGAGTTCATCCCATGCAGTAGTGCAGGACCGGTGTCCTGGACCAAGGTCTCCATGGCGGCCGCCATCCTACCAGTATTGATCACGAGGCATTGGCATGCCGGCGCTATCACCTCAGCCTGAAGGTGGATGGACCCCTCCATCGTGCCTTGCAATCTGAGGAGTGCAGCAGAAATCCCTTCCTGATGTTCCCGAGCTTTCCTTTGCAGCTCCAGCAACTGAGGTATGACCGATTTCTGGCCTCCAGCAGTCCTCCGAGTGCCGGAGACGTGAGAAACACCTGCCACCGCCTGCTGTGGATCAAACAGTGTGATATGCTCACCAGATTGTGATCCCGAGGCTTCTGTAAAGCTAGGCCCCAGCAAGTTGCATGTCTCTGCACTGGTGGAGGGTGTGGGTGAGCGCTGTGATAGGTCTTCAAGGAAGGGTGCCTTCAGATTTGATCTTCAGAGGTTTCTTCGGAGCTTTATTGGGGGCCCTGGGTCATGGACTCTGTCGGCTGTTTAGAGATAATTAGTACATGGCAGTGGCCTGTGAAACAGGACATATCCATCTTAGCGTGATTATCTGATGGATGTTGCATTGCTAGACCTTCACTTGGTAAAGCATCGCAGGTCTCACAGACAGCACTGGACTGGTCCAGATCCTTGCCATCCAGCTGGAGGGCTCTGTTTTCAAAGTCTGTGAGGACCTTGATTTCAGGAATTCTTCCACAAGTCTGCAACCTCTCCCTTTTGTTGTGTGCCAACTTGTCCTGCATGAATAGAGATGGAGAGTGTAAGCAAGTTGCCTGTCAGGCCAGATGATAAGTATAACTGGCCTGTGTGGGTGGTGAGTGGTCCCATGATGGGATGAGGACAATGATGGTGAGTGTGAGAGAATGAATGGTGATGTCCCTTGAACTGGCAGTGAGTGAGGGCCCTATGGATGTGTGATGGGTTTGTGAGTGTGTGAGTTGAGAATGATGAAAAGAGTGACTTACCCGGGCGGAATGAAGATGATCATCATCCTCTTTCGGCACTGAGTGGCTGTCCTCTTTTGTAGGGCATTGGCGCTGACTGCCACTGCCCCCACCTCCCATACTGGATTAGTGAAGTTGCTGCCCATCCTGCAGCCAGAGCTGGTATAGAGGACATCACAATGGGCATCCACTGAGTCTAAAAGGTGTTTGAGGGATGTGTCATTAAACTGGGGGGGGCTGCAGTCTTCTTGCCCTTTGGAGCCATGTCTTCTGTGCAGCCATCGTGGGCTGGAAACACTGTGAGGTGAGTGCATGGCTAGACTCTAAATATGAAGCCCACTGTGAGGAAGCAGTGAGGTGATGGTGTGGAGGGCGAATGAGAGCCTGCCCACCATCAAAATGACGTGTTTCCCGGGAATGCATAAATAGTGAGGCGGGATTGGGACGATACGATGTGAAAAGCTTCCATTATGGCCGGCAGATAAAAGATCCTTTTCCCCACCCGCTACTGGATTTAGTGCCAATTTGGGTTGAATCCTCCCGCTATTTACATGTCAGGACAAGCTTTTTGGGTTCCCTTTTATATGAACAATTATTCTATTTTCATATTCTCTCTTTGCCAGTCTTATTTTCCTCTTCACTTCCCCCTCAACTTATCCTAAATGGCATGATACTTGTTTGAAAATTTCCTGAAATACGTCGTACACCCTCTGTTTTTGTTTCATTATATTCTCTCTCTTGTCATCCAAGGCTGTGCTTCCCCTCCCTTTCATGGCCTGTACCTGAAACATTTCCTCCACCTATTTTTCTATTCTCTTTTCGCCTGTCAGTTTTCAGTTCCATTTTATCCTAGCTAGATTCCTTCCCTTCCCATTAAAGTTGGCCATCTTCCAGTTTAGAAGTCCTACTTTAGGTCGTTCCCTGCTCTTCTCCATTATTAATATAAACCTTACGAAACAATGACCTTTCTTACCCAAGTGTTGCCCCACAGATACTTGGTCCGCTTGACCCACCTCATTTCCCAGCACTAGGTCCAGAAGTACCTCCTTCCAAGTGGATCAAGAACATTCTGATCAAGGAGGTTCTGCTGAACACATTTCAAGCCCTATTTTTATCATTCTACTTTTTAACTTCCTTCTTAGATCTTGAGTCTCACTGTTGCACTTCAATACCTGACCCCTCTGTGTTGTTGGTAATGTTTACCACAAAATTTGGCTCACTCCCTTTCTCCTGAAGTACACTGTGTCTCCTGCCAATGCAATATTGCCATGCAAGATGGCCGCCAATGCTCGCCTGCATATGCACACTGGTCTACGCATGCTCAGAAATCTAATGACATGCACACATCAGTTTACCCAGCACACTGCTAATTAATTTTGCTTTCTAATTTGGTTATTGCAATATGCTCTCAGTTTGTGCATTCATTGATCCCACACATCACTTAGTCAGCAGGTTGCTCGGAATATCTAGCTCACAAGCATTTTATTGACACTTGGAGAAAGTATTACAATATTTTACAAGTGACAGACAATCCAGAATCGTTATTCAACACCAGTGCTTCAACTTTTACAATTTCTGTCATCTCACAATTTATAATCACTGTGAACTTATGTTGCTGAATAATCAGCGATCTGAAAGATTCAGTCAAGACAGGAAAGAAAACTGTTGTGATATTGTACTGAGCTCACTAATTTTAGAATCCTGCCTCAAAACATCTCATATTCTGTGACCTTCTTAAATTTCTTCAGTCTAAGAATGATCAATGAATTAATGACATTGCAGAACGAAATATCATTTTGCAAAGCACTGACAGTCTCTTTATTTTGATGTATGGTACATAGTTCTTGAAAGTAAACAAGCTGGGATCATGCTGCACATTGCCCCTGATAAAGATGGTGGCCACACTTGCGCCCTGCCGCACATTGCCTCCTGTGGAGGTCACTACTGTTATCCTGGGCCTACTATTAGCATGCAACTATGCATGCACGCCATTGGCCACAAACACAGCCTATGTGATATACCTCTCTGTGATGTCCTTTAGTCTGGCACCAGGCAGGCAACTCACCATGTGAGACTCAGAATGACGTTTACAGAAAATCTAACTATGGAATCTTCTAAATACCTGTATTTCTACGGTTTGCTGTTGCCTACTGTGTTGTCCCTTGCCCATTGATGCCATGATCTGAACTGCACTCTTTCAAAATTTGCCACTCCTAGCATTCTCCAATGATGAGTACTGGTTTGAGAGTGGCACACATCTGGAAGACTGCTGCCTTTTCCTTTTCTTCCGAATGCCCATCTGTTTGTGGGGTGGCTGTTATGATCCAGAAAACTCTCATCCTCCCTGATGCCCTGCATTAACCCCAGCTGCCCCTCATGTATAGAAACCCCAACCTTGAGCTCAAGCAGGGACAATTCCTACATGTGGTTCCCCAAGACACATAAAGTGTTCTGAAGTTCCCACATAGCACAGAAATTACCAGCAATAGGTCTCAGCTACCCTGCCATGTTCTTAAAAAAAAATATTTCCTCTTTTAGAATTTAGTTTTTATCTTGTTTAAACTATTAATTTTAATTAATGCCTCCACACCTGACCTGCGGTAATACTCATTATTAATTCACTTACTATTGTCCTTACCCAAATTTAAAATTTTAATCTCCTGGCTCCTAGTTTAAATAAATGCCCTAGCTTAGAGAGCAAAAGAAAGAAATATTCACCAACCAATCACTTACTTGTTTTCCTGTAATGTCAACACTTTTTCATCTGTTCCCACCTAATTCCTTAATACCCCCGCCAGTCTCAAGCTGTGCTCACTGCTCCTACTGCTCTTGGGAGTCGGGTCAGCAATTTTTATATCCTCATTGGTTTCACTCTTTTCCTGCTCTACTGCTGCCATTTTCATTAACAAACATGTGCTGACTGTCCTTCACTAACCCATGCTTCTCCAAGTACTGATTGCTGTCTCCTTACAAAAACTGACTCAGACAGAAAAAACGATGTGAATCATAGGTATTTTATTTGAAACTGACCTGAGTTTTAAACCACATATCCTACCCATCACACACACCACCCTTTTCCACCTGTACAACATCAGCACCATCCCCCAACAACCCCACACCCCGCACCCCACGCCCACACCTCTGCCACCAAAACCCTCATCCATTCTTTCTAATTTCCACACTTGGTTATTCAGATACCCCGCTATCCTCCACAAACTCTCACGTGTTCAAGGCACAGCAACATGTATCCTGTTCTCCAGTAAGGCCCATTTACTCATCCTTAACCAATACTGGCCCCTCCCCCACAACAAATTCCTTAAGTATCGCTGAAAAGAGAAATATTTTGCTGAAGTGTTTTGACTCTCACTGATTATATTAAATTGGTTGTTGAGTGTAGAAAAATAGCTCAAACATTTGAACAACAGGAAGCAAGCCTTTCCATTGTTCTACAATGCAGTGGTTATGCGAGTAGTATTTTCCAATAACAAGATGCTGCCATCAGTCTAAGAAGATGTTCTGCCGACCATACAACTGAGAAACATCGGGTACAAGTTTCAGTGCCAGTGCGATGTCAGGTACATAGACCATACATCCCAATGATTGGCTGACCAAATCAAGCAGCGCATACCTTCAGTTGTTCATAATAGACAGGGCAGACTGTAGTCAACCAGCCTGTGTTTGCAAAATCCAAAAAAAACTGTCTATTGTCAAAAGTGATTCTGCAATTGGGCAACACTTCCTGAACAATCCTGAGTGTTCTAATAGCCACACTAACAACCAATTTAAAATAATCAGTTGAGCTCGAAAATGTGGCTCATTTACGCTTGCTAGAAGGAACATACATTCATATGCAGGGCCTCATTCTCTGCAAACAAAAGGAATATATTCAAGCCTTGCACCTTTTTTGAATTACCTAGGAGACTGGGGAGTCTATAGTTCCCCACTGCTTTCTCCATGGCAACGTCTTGGCTAACTTGCCAATCAAAACAGCACCCTTTTCTCCTGTAGGATAAATTGTTGTGATCTTTTGAAATTTTGCGTTCTTGCGTTTGTCCTGATGAGTGTAAGATGAAAAGCTTCCACAACATATCTCTCTTTTCAGCAATATTCAAGTTCTATACTAACAATCTCTTCCTGATCTTTCTGCACACTATCTCCACACCATCCTCCAAGTCTGATATTACCTTTCACTTCCAATTTCCAATTGTTTTTTTTTGTTCAACTCCATCCCCTCTTCTCACCAGTAGTGGATCCTTGCTCATATTGGCTGTGCTGTTATAAAAGTCAAACCCATCTTTTTGGCCAGCTTTTCGTCATTCTTTACTAATCCCTCCCTCCTGGCTTGCATGCCTTTCCATTGCCAACTTCCAGTTGTGAAGTCCCTTTGGTGTTTTTCTTTATGTTAAAGGTTCCATATGACTTAAAATTTTTGTTTGATTTTGCAATTCAGGTTATTGCATTGTACCTGCGCACAAATCAACTGAAATATGAACAGGAAATGCTGGAAATCCTCTGCAGGTTCAGGCAGGACCTGTGGAGAGGGAAAGAGCTAATGGGTGGAATTTTCCATAACTGCTGGCATTGGGAGTGCTTGGCGACATGAGCAATCAATATGGCGAAAAGGCCAAAAATCAGTTTCAGGACATCGTGAAACCGGTTTGCAATTATTCGCTGTTGGACATCGGGAACCTCATTGTAATACATCTGCATATCATTATAAGGCCAGCCCGCCGGAATCATCCTGCCCCCCCCACCACCGCACCCCCCTGCTTCTGCTGGATCGTCCGATCACGTCGGCATGATTGCACACCAATATGTTTCACGGCAGTGCATATAAGGCATGCACTTGGCAGGCTGCACTTTAAGGGCAAATCAGAGATGAGTACACAGTAACGTTGCGCAGCATCGTGAATGTCACATGTTGTACTTCAACTCCCCTTGTGGGGGCAAGGGCTGCCCTGTGGTTGAAATTACTTTGGGGTGGTGGGGTAAGGGCTGCCCTGTAGTTGAAGTGAGTTGGAGGTGGGAAAGGGCTGTACTGCAGTTGATGGTAGTGCACAAACTCATGTGGTGTGAGGTATAGGGAAGCGGCCACGCACCAAAGAAAAATTGTTTAAAGTGACCATTCCTCCTCAGCTGAGACAGTTCAGACGCAGCCACATTAACACTTTTGGAATTGGGTCTCTAGCTTATCTGCCCACTCAAGCAACACAGAGGCATGAAAATGCCACTAAGTGCTCTAGAGCTTTTCATCCCTCGAGCACAGATTGCAAATTAAAAAGCGTTTTAGGGAACAGCAGGGCAATTGGATGACTGGGCACGTTGTACAATCTCCTTGCTAAAGATGGCCATGGAGCAGTCGCTGTGGAGGCCCTCACAGTCCCTTGCAAAGTCATCATTCTGGTTTGGACCAGTGTCCCCTATGGTTCAAACTAACAGTGCAGCCTTGCAGTGCAGGTCAGGAGAATGCCTGCACCTGAGCTGAGAGCACAGCATGCAGTCAAGCGTGCAAAGCTGCTGCCAATTGGCCAGAGGTGGGTGAGGTTTTGGGCAGCCATGCAGTGCACTAAACTTTGGTCATCCAAGTGGTGGCCAGCACTCTCCGGGGTGCATTAAGGGGCCCTCACACTTAACCAACAGAGTCTCTTAGTATCCAAGCTAACCCACGTGTCCCTCTTTTTCATCCTGCAGGAGGAGTACATCAGCAGCATGGAACCTGGTGAACTAGCTGTATGCTTCGTAATGTACAGAGACTGGAGACGACAGAGAAGAGATTGACAGAGGCACCTGGCTGCCCAGAGGGAAGGGCAACACCCTCTGGAAGAAGGAGCGGCTGGGGCTCGCACACACGCCGCTGAAGAGCCACAGCAAGCCGTCGCTGGTCGGTGCCTATCTAGACCCAGGGCCTATAGCTGCCGACTTTCATTCCTGCAGATGACTGAGAACCAGTGGTGCTGAAGACTGCACATGTCTAGGGAACTGATCGGTCACATCTGCCAGCTACTGCAGGATTTGATGCCATGGGGACATTGCCAGTGGCTGTGAGAGTGAAAGTCACTGGCCCTGCACCAGTGAAGCTCACATCCCATAAATGAATTTAAAAAAAGACAGAGAGGCCAGCGTGAAAGCAAGGTGGAGAATTAAAATGACAGGTGATTAGTAGCTCAGGATCATGCCCTCATCTGCATTTGGTCTCCCCAATGTGGAGCAGACAGCCTTGTGAGCAGCGAATATAATATACTAAGTTGAAAGAAGTGTATGTACATTGCTGTTTCACCTGGAAGGAAAGTTTGGGGTTTTGGATGGTGAGGAGAGAAGAGTTAAATGAGCCGGTGTTGCATCTCCTCTGCTTGCATGGAAACTTCACTGATTTAAATAAGGTGTTGGGGGTGACTGAGGAGGAAACCAAGTTGTCGCAGAGGCTCTGGAATTCGTCTTGACCAGCAACTCACCTTTGGATTGTGCACATGACAGCTTTCCAGATTCTTTCTCAACCAAGGTCAATGGGGCAGAAACAGGCTGAAAGGCTGAACTGGCACAAGCCAACTAAACTTTTTAAATCATGACTATACGCCTTTAAAGGTTGGTACCATCATGCATACATTTATGTAAAATGTAAATGACATTTTGTTAATGGAGTGTTAAACAAGGTATAGTTTTTCTGATTCCGTGATATCAAGAGTTAGATTTTTTTTTAATGAATAGAAACGTTGAATTTCTTATCTAAATCAGTGAAGTTTTCAGCAGAATCTCCCATCCTGCATTATATTGTACCGGAAATCCTCCAATCTTTCCCACTTCTACTGTCTTCTTTGTGCTGATTAACAGTGGCAGGATTCTGAAGCTATCTCTTGGCATGTGGAGGCTCCCTGCAGGGCTGCACAATGCAGACTCCTTCTCTGGAGAAACAATTCTGGATTTAGGATAAGCTTCCAGGAGCTCATGATCAGTGGTTGAAGTCAGTGGCTCACAATAGCCCCCTCTCCCTTCCACTCCTCCAGAACATGCAGATTCATCACCAACCAGACATCCCGCACTCTCAACAAGTCCTTAATGGTTGGTAGCTTGATTTACTGTCTCATCAGAAAGTACAATTGTTCAACTTCCCAACGTCTGTCAGAATTAAGTAGAGTTGTATCATCTGGTGCATCTGTTCAGCCTTCTGATCCATAAAACCAAAGATGTTTATATCACAGAATTCAGGTCATTGTGAATCTGTCAGTTGTTTGCTAGAGTAATCAATACCTATTCCCACTGCTCTACTTGCTCCCAATAGCCCAGATTCATTTGGTTCAAATATTTATTCAATATTTTCATAAGAGATGCAATACTTTCTACATCGACCATTGACTTTGACAAGTCCTTTGCTCCAACAATCTGCAGCATGAAGAAATCCCTTCTAATAGCGCTCCTCACTCTCTTGGTGACATTTTTAAATTGACGGCCCTTTCTCGCTGAGGCATTGTCTTTCTCTATTCAGTCCATCATTACATTTTAAGATTTAAAAAACACCACCAATCCTCAGCACAGATTTTCTTGCCCAAATTGAGACAATCAGATAGTTACTTGTGTTTTCTGCTTGCCTCCAACATCACTTTGATCTGTCAAAGTCCAATAAAATGTTGGTCCTCTAGCTCTGATCTGTACTCTCAATTTGGTTGACTGTGTAAAACTGTAATATTTCTTGTCCTACTCAGTATTCACTGCTTGTCAATGTTAATGTACTTTATCTTTGGGCCTCCAATGTTACTCAGCCTTCTCTTATAATTGTAATTATGAAACACTCTTCATTTTCAGAAACATTTTTGTATATTATTATGATAGTTCTGTATACTTTTACTTTCCTCTTCTAATTTATTTGTCCAACTGGAATATTTTCCACTCTCACCCATTTCATTATACCTTTTTGTTTTTATTTAATTCTGCCTTCAATATCTTTTTGGGTACAACAGATCTACTATTAGTAATCCAAAAACATGATTGACAACTTGCATCAGAGGCAGTTCAGAGGAAAGTCACTAGATTAATTACTGGGTTAGAGGAGTTTTATGAAGAATTGTTGAGCAGGTCATGCCTGTACTCTTTGAAGTTTCCAAGAATAAGAGATAGTCATATTCGAACACATAAGATTCTGAGGGCAATGAAAGTCCTGGTTTTACTCAGCAGGTTTGGCAACTTCTATGGAGAGAGAAGCAGTTAATGTTACGAGTCGAATGTGACTCTACAGAACAGAAGAAAGGCAGAAATGTGATGGATTCCATGCCCTTGAAATGGGGGAGATGAAGAAGGACAAAAAGGAAGGTCTGTAATAAGATAGAGGACAGAAGAGCTTAAATGACAAAGATGTCATAGAAAAATAGGCAAAGAGAGTGGTAGTGGTTGTAGTAAAACAACAAAGCATTTGCCCGGAGCAACAGTGACAGAATAATGAAAACAGAATAATGAACAGCTCCGACCAAGAACACGAGAAACAAGATTCAGACCAGCACATGGCAATAAAACAGAGTCAAAATGGGGGACAGAAATGTTTGAGTTCAGAAGGCTGTAAAGTGCTAAATTGACAGATGGGGTGCTGCTCTTCAAGCTTGCATTGAGTTGAGGAGGCTTAATGGGATAGATGCTGAGAGAATGTTTCCCCTCATGAAAGAATCTGGAACTAGGGGCACAGTTTCCAAAGAAGGAGTCTTCCATTTAAGATGGAAATGAGGGAATGCATCCCTCGGTAGATTGTTAATCTTTGGAATTCACTACCCCACAGAATGGTGGAGGCAGGGTCATTGAATAATTCAAAGTGGAGTTGACGAATTTTTGATCAACAAGAGGGTCAAACGTTATAGGGAGCAGGCTGGAAAGCAGAGTTAAGGCCACAATCAGATCAGCCACGATTTTGTTGAATGTCACAGGAGACTCAAGGGGCAGAATAGCCTACTCCTGCTCCTATTTCTTATGTTCTTATATTCTTAATACATCTTTTCCTTGTTAATCTCCAGCCTAGAAATTGTTCACCCTTTGCCAGCTTAGTTTACATTCTTCCACTAATCTATATTGCCCTGTTTGCAAGTTCAACTATCCACCAACTACAAGACATAAGTCAGGAGTGCAGTCTGTCTCTTTCTAAACTCATCTCTTGTTCCAGAACTTGTTCTGATACACCAACAATGTTGCTACATCTAGTCATGAATGGTGGTGGACAATTA
The DNA here is from genome assembly GCF_017639515.1 of Carcharodon carcharias. NCBI lineage: Eukaryota > Metazoa > Chordata > Chondrichthyes > Lamniformes > Lamnidae > Carcharodon > Carcharodon carcharias. The sequence goes on along the minus strand of NC_054476.1, from coordinate 84,993,568 downwards.
GACAACTAACAGGAGGAGGAGACACCACAAATATCCCCATCTTCAATGATGTGGGAATCAAGCACATCAGTGTAAAAGACAAGCAGTTGCAATAATCTTCAACCATAAATGCTGAGTGGATGATCCATCACAGGTGCCAGTCTTCAGCCAATTCGATTCACTCCACATGATATCAGTCTACCCTTGATTACCAGCAAAGTGATGGAAGGGGTTATCAACAGTGTTATCAAATGGCACTTACTCAGTGCAGCTGAAACTCAGGTTAGGACCCGCCAGAGACACTCAATTCCTGACCTCATTACAGCCTTAGTCCAATCAATGACAAAAGAGCTGAACTTTAGAGGTGAGTTGCGAGTGAGTGCCCTTGACATCAAGGCAGCATTTGACTGAGTGTGGCATGAAGAAGCACTAGTAAAACAAGAGTCAATGGGAATCAGAGGGAAAACCCGCCACTGGTTGGAGTCATACCTAGCACAAAGGAAAATTGTTGTGCTTGTTGGAGATCAATCGTCTCAGCTCCAGGACATCACTGCAGGAATTCCTCAAGGTAGTTTCCTCACCGAACCATCTTCAGCTGCTTCATCAATGACGTCCCTTCCATCATAAGGTCAGAAGTGGGGATGTTCGCTGATGATTGCACAATGTTTAGCACCATTTGCGACTCCTCAGATACTGAAGGAGCCCATGTCCAAATGCAGCAAGACCTGGACAATATCCAGGCTTGGGCTGATAAGTGGCAAATAACATTTGCACCACACAAGTGTCAGGCAATGACCATCTCCAAGAAGAAAGAATCCAACCATCACCCCTTGATGTTCAATGGCATTACCATCACTGAATGCCCCACTATCAACATCCTGAGGGTTAACATTGACTAGAAACTGAACTGGACTAGCCACATAAATACTGTGCCTACTAGAGCAAGTCACAGGCTAGGAATCCTGTGATGAGTAACTCATCTCCTGACTCCCCACATCCATTTAAAATGAACAAGTCAGGAGTGATGGAATATTCTCCACTTGCTTGGATGAGTGCAGCTCCCAGAACACTCATGAAGCTCAACACCATCCAGGACAAAGCAGCCAGCTTGATTGGCACCCCATTCACAAACATTCACTCTCTCCACCACCTAAGCACAGTGGTAGTAATGTGTCCCATCTACAAGATGCACTGCGGGAACTCACCAAGCTTCCTCAGACAGAACCTTCCGAACCCACAACTGCTACCATCTAGAAGGACAAGAGCAACAAATGCATGGGACCACCTGGAAGTTGCCCTCCAAGACACTCACCATCTTGGCTTGTAAATATATCGCTGTTCCTTCACTGTCACTAGGTCAAAATGTTGGAACTCCCTCCTGAATATTACTGCAGGTGTACCTATGCCACATGGACAGCAGCAGTTCAAGAAGGCTGCTCACCACCACCTTCTCAAGGGCAATTAGGGATGGGCAATAAATGCTGGCCTAGCCAGCGATGCCCACATCCCATGAAAGAATAAAAAAAAAGTGGAAAAATGTGAAATTGTCCATTTTGGGAGAATAAAAAAGAAGCATATTATCTAAGTGGTGAGAAATTGCAGAGCCTTGAGATGTAGAGAATCCGGATGTCCTGGTGCATGAATCACAAATGGTTAGTATGCAGATACAGCAAGTAAGTAGAAAAGCTAATAGGACGTTATCCTTTATTGCAAGGGGAATTAAATACAAAAGTAGAGGGGTTATGCTTCAGTTATACAGGGCATTGATGAGACCACATCTGGAGTACCATGTACAGTATTGGCTTCCTTATTTAAGGAAATATGTAAATACACTGGAAGCAGTTTAGAGCAGGTTTACGAGACTAATACATGGAATGGGTGGGTTATCTTGTGAGGAAAAATTAGACAGGCTAGGCTTGTATCCACTGGAGTTCAGAAGAGTAATAGATAACTTGAAAAATATAAGATTTTGAATGGCCTTGAAAGTGTGGATGTGGAAAAGCTGTTTCCTCTTGTGGAACCTAGATTCTTGTGGAATCTGGAACAGTGGGATCACTATTTAAAAATAAGCGGCACCCATTTAAGACAGATAAGGAGAATTATTTTCTTTCCGAGGCTCTTGAGTCTTTGAAACTTTCACCCTCAAAAAGTGGTGGAAGAAGAGTCTTTGAATATTTTGAAGGCAGGGCTAGATAATTCTTGATAAGGGTTGAAAGGTTATTGGGGGTAGGTGGGAATGTGGTGTTGAGGTAATAATCAGATGAGCCATGGTGGGGCAGGCTTGAGGGGCCTAGTGATCTACTCCTGCTCCTTATTTGTATGTTTGTATGAATTCGTTTATCAGCAAGATTAAAGCTCTATATTAAAATTTATAGTTGTTCATATATAATTTATCAGTAATAGAACCAAATATTAGGTGTTGCGTATACTGGGTGGCTGACCTGATATAACCTTTTTTGTGCCAATGTGAAGGAAAATTTTGCTTTTATACATCCTTTGACTTCAGGTAGGATATAAAATGGACATCTGACCTGAACTTGCCTTGTTTGCACTGGGTGGATGAAGATAAAATCTGTGTTTAACAGATGGGCCCCAACTTCCAAATGCCCACCGTCGGATTTGGGGGGTTACCCCAAAGATGCGTTGAGGAACATCTCTCGGAACTTCTAAGATTAGGGTTTGCATGGAAGTTGCCTAGAAGTGCAAATTCCCCTGATGTCCGACATTCCCCCTCCCGATGTCCGACACTCTCTGGCCCTGATGTCCAATACTCCCCTGCCCACCAATGTCTGACACTACCCCCCACCCCGATGTCCGACACTACCCCGCCACCCCAATGTCTGACACTCTTACACCCCCACCGATGTCCGACTCTCTTCCCCCCCACCGATGACGGACACTCCCCCACATCCCGATGTCTGACACTCTTACCCCCCCAACCCGATGTCTGATACCCTTACCCCCACCACCGCCGATGTCTGACATTCTTTCCCCCCACAAGGTCCGACACTCCCTGCCGATGTCTGACACTCCCCACCCTCCCCAATGTCTGACACTCCCCCCCAACAACCCCAATGTCTGACACTCTTTCCCCCTCCCCATGTCCGACATTCCCCAGCCCACCGATGTCCAGCTAGTGCTGGATAAAAGGGGCTGTGTCCTTCTTCTGGGTCCTTCGGCTCTGCTGGACTGCAATGCTGCGCTTCACGAGCAGCTGTGCTGCCTGGATCTTGCCCGGCCTGAGTCCGAAGGTATGGAAGAAATCTCGCGCAAGTAATTGGACACGAAGTGGCGATCTGACACTGATTGCCACTCTAGTAAATTATGACCCTATGAGTTGTAAGTTGAATTCATATTCCGGAGATTTTGTTAATTGCCTTCAGATGTTGTGGAAACAGATTTTTTGTGAGCTTTATATTCTTAGATCTTTCTCCTTAAGAAAATGAATAGTTTGTCTAGTAAAGGGAATACTATTAATGCGATAAATGGGCTTTGCTTATTCCATATTTTCTATCACTTCTGTGTGTTCTGAAAACTCTAAAACAGAAAAGGTCTTGTCACTGTTTAAAGTGATATTTTATTAACAAATAATTCTAAAGCCAAAGTGTTACAAAGTATTTATCAGCAGCGCAACAAGTGAACATAGCAGTGACAGTAAATCAAAGCATTGGAGCTTGTTTCAGCTCCATGTGAAATCAACCAAGGCTTCAGCAAGCTGAGGATTATAATTTGACTCCAAACGGTAACTATTGAGACAAAAACCCTGTTCAATTTGAAGCCAAGGAAACTTGAAGCAAACGCATGGCTCTTTGACCTCTCCTTCCTTTGGAAGTTGAATAAAGGAAAAAAAAAACCCAGCTTAGTAATTTTAGAACACAAATCTTGCATTTGCAATCGAAAAAGCAAGTGCTTGAGAAACACTACATGCGAATGGCCCCAAAAGTTACTGTACAGTTAATTGTGGAGACAATGCCTCTAGATTCCTTCTCAAGTGTATTTGTCTGATATTAACACAGGATCAATTAAAGATTTACAGATATAACTTTATAGTATTATATCAATAGTCCTGATTTTAACCAAATGCAACTTGTAGGAACTAGATTGATTTGGATCAGAGACCTGTGTTACATAGCATCAGTTTCAATCTTCCTTGAAGTCAATGGAACATTAAATTGGGCAGGGCTATAATACAGCATCTGACCAAAACCCACCCCTTTTTCATAGAAGGTCTAGATTAGAATTGAAGCTGAATAGTCATTGGCCTGGATCTTCCGTGAAGTGGAAATCACTATCAGATGCTGCTCTGCTCAAATTTTTTAATGCCTCAATGGTGCTCCACATTTCTGGACAGGTCTTCCAAGCCCAACTTGTTCAGAAATGCAAAGTATACAGTCCACGAAGAACTCCTTCACAGTGTAGTGTCAGAGGCGGGGGAGGAGATAACCCCATCCTCCCCCATTTTAGAGCACCAGTGATTGGGGGCTCAGTTCTGTCGTTACCCAAGACTTAAAGTAGGATTTTTCTGTCTAATATTTCCTGGGTAACTATCTGGATAAGTCCCAAGGAACTATTTGAGGTCTCCGATTCTAACTCAGTGCTGGCAACATTTTGTGGAGGGACCTAGGGAGCAGGGGAATTGCCTGTCCGAAGTTCAAAACCCCTTGCAATTCCTACGGATGTCAGCGCATCGGGAATTCCACAGAGTTCCGGTATGCATCTTGGATTGTATGTTCGGTCTTTGATTGGGCCATTTTGTTTGACTGATGAACAAAGGGTTCTGTTAGCACACCGTGCAGAAAGTACACTTGGGCTGGATTTTCTAATTCTGCCCTGGAGAGACCAGGGAAAGGCTTCTGACCAATGACTCAGTGCAACCTTGTCATGTCCCTATGCTCTGGATAAACTTAAAGCCACAAAAATACATCTAAACTGAGCATTGTCAAAATATATGGACATAAACTTTCTAGAACCTGGAAATGAGAAAAAATGGAAAAATAAACCGTTTTCTGACTATTTTACAAAAATTATGCTGTCCATGAAAATAACAGTGAGAAGAACAGCACAAGTGCAGAATTATTGTAGTAACTCCCCTCAAATGACTGTAGGAGGATTTCTATCTGCAAAAAAAACCAAAACTTCCTTTTTTGGGCATTGTTAGCTGGTATTAGAAAGTTCCTCGAAGATTTCCCATGAGGAACTGACAGCCTGACAAAAGGTTCCAGAGAAATGAAGGTAGTTAGTTGTAGGACTGCCCAGGTACAATTAGAAGAGGTAGAAGGGAGCATTAAGGGGACCATAAATATTTGACTAGGGCAATGATACTCAGCTCAAAAAGCATCTCAACTTTCATTATGTTAAATGATCAAAATAAAAAGAAGCCTCCAGCAGAAATTTGGCCCTAAGCATGTGGCAGGATTTCTGAACAGGGAGGGAGGAGTTATGTTCATGGAATCAGGGTGTCCAAGATTCCTTGCAGGCTGGACAATCCTGAGGGGAGCAGGGTGCTGATGATGTTGAGGCAGGAAGTCCGCAATGTTGAGCAAGAACTGTTGAGGGAGGGAGGGGCTGGGGGTGGTGGGCGGCATTGGCTATGTGATGCTGAAGGTGGCAGTGGGTGTGTGAGGAAGCAGCCCTGCTCCCCCTGGTGCACAGACAGTGCAGAGAAGGCAGTTATCTCTTCCATTTGGCAGTCTTCACCTCTCTTTGACTGCTAGGTTAAACTTGGAAGACAGATAAACTGTGAGGCAGGCAAACACGTTATAATATTTGAATTACTAACACATCTCCTGGAATGGTTTGGTTATCTGACCCAATATCACCTCTGTTGGAAGTGGGTAGATTTGAAGCAGTTTGGGTTCAGGTTGAAGAATTATACAATTTTCACAGACCACCTGGCCCTAACACATCCATTTTTGGTGGTTAAAATTCCTATCTATCTTTCTATTTGTGTCACGTGGTGCCACTTCTGCCACTGGTTGGATGAATTTTACACCAGATATATTAGGTCTGAAATGATGAAGTAATAGTGTAGGAACACTTTGCAGATTCAGCTGAAATTTATCTCCTGACAATTTGAAGAGAGATGTTAACCCAATAAGAACAAATAGTAGACTGTTATATTAAAATGGTAAGAGTGTTTTCAGATAATTATGGATTTCATGTGAATATTCTGTATTCCTAACCTAATATCTGTCAGTAAACTTTCAGGCTGTTCTAAATACTTTGGATAAGCTTAAGGCCACAAAAATTACATCTAAACTGAGCATTGTCAAAATATTTGGACATAAGCTTTCTACAACCTGGAAATGAGGAAAAAATGGAAAAATAAATGATTTTCTGATTATTTTACAAAATTTGCTGCCCATGAAAATAACAGTGAGATGAACAGCACAAGTGTAGAATTAGTGTAGTGACTCCCCTCAGAGCCGACTGTAGGAGGGTTTTTATCTGCAAAAAAAAAGAAACAAAACTTGGGAACTATTTTCAAAGATTTCCAAGGTCTGAATACATTGAACTTAATAATACATTTGAACAAAGATAAGTAAATACTGAATGTTGAAGATCTGAAACAAGAAGAGAAAAACTGCAAATACTCAATACAGCATCGAGTTAGTTGGTCAATGGGTTAGTCAATATCTGGAAGGGAGCATTTACTCAACTTCTCCTTTCTGCATTGACTGGTTTACTGTATATTAACAGCAATATTTTTATCACAGAGACATACATACACATCTGTTTATCTCAATGATATACAATAAAATGAGCCTAAATTTTCATTTTCTGCAGAATTAGGACATCCCTCCAGCAGGACAGGACTTCTGTCTTCCCGGAACCCTGGGTGAGCCCCTGGCATTCAAATTATTTAAATATTTCATATGGGCTTCTTGGTTGGGTTGGGAACAGAGTTTTGTGCTGACAAACTTTTGGAGGCCTGCCACAGTGCAAGCATGTGCAAGCATGTAGAAAGTTTCCATTCTGCCTGTAGAAGGAACAAACTGTTCAAGACATTTTCAGTTTCTTCTCTGAGCTGTGCAATCTATTGCTTCCTTCGCAACTGTAAAGGTCCTGCCAGTAGGAATACAGGAAATTAATGCCAGAAGGGAGGTGACAGTTGCTGCCCTTGGTATCTAGGCAGCATTCAACTGATTAGGAAAACACCATTCAGAGACTGTGGTTCCATCTGACACAGAGGAAGATTGTTGTGGTTGTTGAATGCCAATCATTATGGCCCCAGGGCAATATGACTGCAAAATGCTAATTGCTATTCAGAAATGTTCTGTTAAAGGAGGAGCCCATCCCAGTCTACAGCTGAATGAGGACAACATCCAGGCTGGTCTGACATGTGGTAATTAACACTTATGTCAAGCAATGTGTAGAAATATACTTGGGAGGCTTCTTAGTCAGATAAAACAAACTTTATTTACTTGACAGCTTCTGTAGCTGCCTGTATCTAGCCAGCCCCTCATATAACCATTTCGTAGGAAACTCCTCCCCTAGAATTTCTTCCTCCATGCTAGCTACACATTGGTTGAACAAATCATGTGACCCCTACTCAGTCGAACTGATCGTAGGAGTGGCAGTCATCATATCCCTCCTCCCTTAACTCTTTTGTACATCTTTTCAGTTAACAATTGCTTTATAGAATTGAATGAAGACTTTTCTAAATTCTAGAAATAATTACTTATGCCATTAGCCTTTATTTCAATTACACAATACATACAATAGATCCCATAGTTATAAATTAAGTCTTTGGGGTGGTTTTCGAATTCACGCCGAGTGGCGTAGTTCGACAGGTTGTGAGGCTTCTACTAGATCGACATTTTCTAGCACTGTACTAACGGGTACCTCCTTTGGCACAGACAATTCTTTATCATTAACTTCCACAGAGATGTCCTTGACATTTATTGCAGGTCGACCAGGATCTTCGGTGCACATAGGTTCGCCAACACTCGATGGTAATACTGACTGTGGGAGTGCCTCTCTACCCATCAGTGGTCAATGTGCTTCCAAGATCCATCCCTCTCTATCCTTATTTGATATGAAAGAGGTCTGGTCCAAGAGACTACCCTTCCGGGAATCCACCTAGGACTGCTACTGAAGATTTTCACGTACACATTTTCATTAGTCGAGAGCTTCCTAGTTCTATTGTGAGAATAATGACATGTCTTCTGGTTGCACTACTTGACTCTACCCTCCCTGCAAATTTGGAAACACAAGACTTAACCTCATCTTGAGATAATGTTTCACCAACAGTTCAGCAGGAGGAACACCTGTCATTGCATGTGGGCTGGTACGGTAACTCAGAGAAAACGTGACTCTTGTTGCTAAAGATCCACCTGGTAGTTTTTTCATGCCAGAATTAAAAGTTTGGATGTCTCTCTCGGCCAAGCCATTCAATGCTGGGTGGCAGGACGTGGACTTTGTGTTTTATGCCATTGAGAGTGGTGAAGTTTTGAGATTCCGTACTCGTGAACACTGCCCCATTATCGGACACAATTACTTCAGGCAAACCATGTGCTGCAAAACAGTGCTGCAGCTTTTTGATGGCCGCCATCTTCATCACAAAAATTTCTATCCACTTAGAGTGTGCATCAATTATAAGGAGAAACAATGTACCCATAAATGGTCCTGCACAATTGACATGGATGTGGACCCATGGCCAGCCAAGGATGTAACAGAGCTGTGGCTGGCAGGTTTTGCTGCAACTGGCACTGTTGGTAATGCCTTTTCAGGTTTTCAATATCCATGTCGATTCTGGGCCACCATACATAAGTCCTGGCTAGCATTTTCATTTTCATTTTCGAGATACCAGCATGGCCACTGTGTAGTTCCTTCAGAACTGGTCTGACAAGTGGCAAGTAACATTCACGCCACACAAGTGTCAGGCAATGATCATCTCCAACAAGATAGAATTCAACCATCACCCCTTGATATTCAATGGCATTACCATCACTGAATCCCCCACTATCAACAGCCTGGGTGTTACCATTGACCAGAAACTGAACTGGACTAACCATATAAATACTGTAGCTACAAGAGCAGGTCAGAGGCTAGGAATCCTGTGACAAGTAACTCACCTCCTGACTCTCCAAAGCCTGTCCACCATTTAAAAGAAACAAGTCAGGAGCGTGATGGAATACTTCCCACTTGCATGGATGAGTGCATCTCCCACAACACTCAAGAAGCTTCACGCCATCCAGGACAAAGCAGCCCACTTGATTGGCACCACATCCACAAACATTCACTCCCTCCATCACCGACATACAGTAGCAGCAGTGTGTACTGCCTACAAGATGCACTGCAGGAATTCACCAAGTCTCCTTCGACAGCACCATCTAAACTCACGGCCACTACCTTCCAAAGGAACAAGGGCAGCAGATAGATGGGAATACCACCAACTGGAAGTTCCCCTCCAAGTCACTCAGCATCCTGAGGTGGAAATATATTGCCGTTTCTTCGCTGTCACTGGGTCAAAATCCTGCATCTCCCTTCCTAACAGCACTGTGGATGTCCCTATGCCAGATGGATTGCAGTGGTTCAAGAAGGTAGTTCACCACCATCTTCTTAAGGGCAACTGGGGATGGGCAATAAATGCAGGCCCAGCCAGTGAAGGCCACATCCCATGAATGATTAAGAAAATGAATAGCTCCCTGCCCGGCACAGAAACAACCACTTGCGCTCCCCACAGCACAATACCATCTTGACAACTATGTTCATGATTACGGATGGAGTAGGGTTCCACATCCTCTGAAACTGCCTCATTTCCCCGTCCCGTAAGGGATTTTATCTCGCACTTTGGATAACAGTGGATCCGACTGCTCCAGGTTTTGATTTGTTTCACACAAACTGGTAGCATATCCAAAAGGTTTAAGGCCAAGATAATTTCTTGTGGAATAGGTGTACATGTAATACTTTCTCTCAAGGGCAGGCGACTCAGGGCATCTGCATTCGCAATATGTACCCCGGTCGGTGTTTGAAGTTGTATTCATATGCGGCCAGGATCAATACCCATCTCTGACTCCTCACAGAGGCTATTGGTGGAATAGCCTTATCCTCCTTAAAAAGGCTCAACAGCGGCCTGTAGTTTGAGACAATACTGAAGTGCCTGCCATGTAGATATTGATGGAACTTTTTGGCGCCAAAAACTATTGATAGGCTCTCTTTTTCAATTTGTGAATAGCCTCTTTCAGCTACTGATAGTGTTCTTGACACATATCCTTGCGGCCTTTCCAAGCCGTCAGCCATCTCATGGGACAACATTGCCCTGGCGCCATTTGGAGAGGTGTCACATGTCCGTATTAGTTCCTTTGATGGGTCGACATGTACAAGTACGCCTGAAGACTGAAGCAATTGCTTTCCCTTGTTGAAAGCCATTTCCTGAGGAGTTCCCCAAGACCACTGGTGGTGCTTCTTTAGTAGGGCATGTAAGGGGGTCAGCACAGTGGATAGATTTGGCAAAAAACTGCCCATAATTTTTGACTATTTCTAGAAACGATTTAAGTTCAGACACATTCATCAAGGAAGGCACTTCTTTTATGACTCTGACTTTCTCCTTGTCACGGTGTAACCCTTGAGCATAGATCATATGTTCTAGGTAAGTCTCCTCCTTGGCTTGAAAAGCACACTTTTCTTTCTTGAGGTGGACTCTAGCCTCCAGAAATTTCTTTAGCACCTCTTCTGAATTTGTCAGATGTTCGGCCTCCGTGGCCCCAATGATGAGTGCATCACTGAGGCATACACAACCTGTGGCAACCCCTGTGGTAGGCTCTTCATTGTGCATTGGAATATTGCACATGCTGATGAGACAACAAAAGGTAGGCATGTTTACTGAAAAAGCCCTTTGTGGGTGTTTATTGTGACATTGAGGTTCATCCAACTCAAGCTGTTGGTAGGCGTGACTCATGTCCTGTCTGGTATTTGACTGGTTACCGGCCAGTTTTGCACAAAGGTCTTCAATTCATGGAAGAGGATACTTGTCCAGCTTTGCAGCCTGTTTGACGGTTTATAATCACCCCAAATGCGGATAGTCATGTTGGGCTTCAAGACGGGGACAATTGGTACAGCCCATTCTGAATATTGAACCAGCTGGATAATATCTAGTTCTTCTAACCTCTTTAGTTCAACATCCACTTTCTCATGCAGGGCAGATGGTACCGGCCTTGCTCTGAAAAATCAGGGAGTGGTTTCCAGATCCACGTAGATTTTGGCTTGTAAGCCCTTAATTTTGCCTAACTCATCACAGAAGTCACTATCATATTTTCTTTACAATTCTGACAATCCCTCTGTCCTCATCTGGAAAATGTCAGCCCAATTTAGCTTTATTCTTTTGAGCCAGTCACGGCCCAGAAGGGTTGGTCCTTCATTCTCTACTACTATGTTAGGTAGCTGGGCAGACTGCTGTCCTTAGCTTACAGGTACAATGGTGGTACCCCTCATCTTTACTTCTTCTCTGATGTATGTTTTCAGTTTGGATGAAGTGCTCTCTAAATTTAAAGGCTGGGCACCCCCTTACAAATACTGGAATGTGTGCTTGCCCATCACACTGACTGATGTGCCTGTATCTACTTCCATGTTTTGAGGCTTCCCATTTACACAGAGTGTTATGGTGATTGGGTCTGGCTTAACATCCTTGAGGTACCAGGGTCTTTTAACATTTTGTTGGATTGGCTCTTCAGCTGCCTAGACTTAGTCCTGCACTGTCTCCTCAGGTGTCTTTGTTCCATAATAATGGCACTCAGCCTCCTTAAATCAACAAGATTCAGAAGTATGGTTACTCCTGCATTGATAACATTGGGCATTGGGAATCACTGCCTGACTGAATCCGCTGTATCTTTTAGTTCTGTAGCTTACTGGTGGTACTTCCCTTTTTGCAGTGGCTTTGGCCGATTTGGCACCATGGCTGGTGGCGATCCCTACCCTAATTGATGTGTGTTGGCACTTTGCGCACCCTGCAGTTCCAATGAATCTGCCTTAGTGCTTTCCATAGCGAGCACAATCCCCATTACATGTTTGAAATCGATATCAACTTCCGTTAACAGCCAACATTGTATGGCATCATTACAGATGCCACTGACTAATCGATCCTGCAGCGTATCACTTAGGATCATACCAAAATTGCAATGCTCTGATAATTGAGTTTCACAATGATTCCCCCAGGGCTCTCACTTATGATTTAAACTTTAAATGTTGCATTATGACTGAAGGTTTCAGTTGGAAATGACCCTTAAGTAGATCCACTGACTCACTGAATGATTTGGAGTCAGGTACGCTTGGAGCAGTAATGATGTGGATCAGACTGTAAGTCTGGCTTCCACAGAAGCTCAGGAAGATCGCCTCACGCTTCCCCCTCATCCCTTATTTCATTTGCCTGAAAGTATAATCCAAGGTGCTCAACGTATTGACTCCATTCCTCTGCAAGGAGTTGAATGGGCCTATCTGGCCTAAAAGAGACATATCGGTGAATAATATAATTTCCTATTCATAGTCATCGATTAAACATGATACTCATAGATGCAGGCGGGAGATAGTGCCAGGATAGATTATCCTCATCGCCAAATGTAGAAACATGCTCTGGGTGGCTTCTTAGTTAAACAAAACAAACTTTTATTTACACAACAGCTTCTTCTGTGGCTGCTTGTATCTTGCCAGCTCCTCGTACAGCCAGTTTCTAGGAAGCTCCTGCCATAGAATTTATTCCCTGCACATTGGTCGAACAAATCATGTGACCCCCTACTCAGTTAACCTGATCTTAAAATGACAGTCATCACACAATGATCATGGCCAACAAGAAAAGATCCAGGCATCTCCTTCTGACCTTTAATGGCACCACCATCAACAAGTGCATGATTACAGTAGGACAGTGGTTATATTACAGGACTAGTTATCCAAATGCTTGGACTAATAATCGGGAGAGCTAGTTCAAATCTCTCCATGGCAGTTGGGGAAGTTAAATTCAATGAATTAAATGACATTGGAATAAAAGGATGATATCAGTAATGGTGATCATGAAATTACCGGATTGTCATCAGAAAAGGAACTGGATACTAATGTAATTTGCAGTCTGCCATAAATGTGACTCCTAACCTACAGAAATGTGGTTGACTCTGAACTGAGATAAACTAATTGATTTGCTAGGCTATGAAAAAAACAGACAAAATAATATAATCTACACATTGACACCTTGAGAGTTACCACTGACCTGAAATTGAACCAGACCAGTCTGATCAAAATCATTGCTACAACAGTAAGGCTGTTCCTGGGTACTTTATGACACATGATCAAAGCCTGTTCGCTATCTAGGCAACATCCAAGAGATTAGGAGAGAACCAAAGGCTGTGGGCGGAATCATCCCAGATTTGCACTAAGTGTGATAGTGGGTGGGCCAAAGGATGTTTTACCCGCCAGCTACAATGGCGGCATTTCACCTTGTATTGTCCCATTCCTGCCTCATTAAGAATTCATTCCCGGAAACACACTGGATCACTGATAGGGCAGCCTCTGATTCGCCCATCCTGCCGTCACCTTAGGCCTTCAGCAAATTAGGCGCCATATTGAAAGGCCACCCCTGCACAGAGCTAGCACTCTTCAAGGGATAGGAAGCTGCTGAAAACTGATGGCTACCAAAAGGAGGAAACATGCTGCCCCCAAATTTAGCGACGCCTCCCTTGAGCAGTGGAGGCCCGCCATGATGTCCTCTATGCTGCTCTGGGTGAAGACCAGCAAGCAAGGTCACCAATCCAGCATGGGAAGTGGTGGCAGTGGTGCTAAATGCCAATGCCCTGCGAAAGAGGACAGCCATCAAGTGCAGGAAGAGGATGCTCTCATCTGTTCCGCCAGGGTAAGTCACTATTCTCATCACTCTCAACTCACACACTCACAAACCCATCACACAACCAGGGATCTCACACCTCAAGGGACAACACCACTAACTCTCACACAAACCTTCACATCTGCATCAGGCTCATATCCTCTGGTACTCAAGCATTCCACATAGCACCATGCGTTCTGCTCACACTCTCTCCATCTGTTTTCATGCAGTAGCAGTGGATTGACAGCAGCAGGGAGAGTTTCCAGACTGGGAGTGGTCCACATTAGACACCTAACTCAATTTGAGGAGCATGTCATTGCACTAATTGGTGTGGACATGGGCCGTGCCTGCGGTGGCAATGAGGTGCAGTGGTGAACACTACACGTGAGGATTCTGCACCACATTATCCCTCTCTGAGTGCAACTGTGAGTGCTCTCCCTCCTACTTTTGATTCTGCTGCCATGCGCTAATCATCACACTTTGGTTCACAGGAAGGTCTGCCAAGCGACTGACACCCTCATCCAGGTGCACACCACCAGCCAAGAGGACATCTCTAGTGAAGAGCTGGATATGTAGCCTGGAGAGCCCATCACAGTGCTTACCCACACCCTTCACCAGCATAGAGACATTCCACGGTGGGACCTAGATCTAGAGCAGGCTTGGGTTCACAATCTGGTGGTCACCGCACGGACACATGGCCGCAGAAGGAGGAGGCAGGGTCAGCTGAGCTCCCTGGCACTTGGAAGACTGCTGGGGGAGAGGCATCTGTATGGTCCAAGTCAGATGATGAGCCTTTGGACTCAGCCTTCCAACTTATTGTGGGGAGTTGGCAGAAGGCGGGGGAGCATCACACAGAGCTGTTGGAAGCCCTCAATAGAGTGGCACAGGAGTCGGAGGAATGGGTCCACCTGCTCTCTGATGAAGTAGTGCCCACATGTGCATGTATGGAGGTCTCTATGGGGAGGATGGAAGGCACCATGAAGACCCTGGTCCAGCAGAACGCGGAGATGCGCGTAGACCTGCACTCCATCATGATAACCATGGGTGAGCTCCTGCAGTGATAACATAAGAGGGAAATGGGGCACCTCAAGATGCTCTTTGCCCTAATGAGTGAGACCGGGCCCTCGGGCACCTGAAGGGAGGAGGACCAGCAGCTGGATACCCTTTGATCATTCACTCAGGATTCTCAGAGATTATCCTCTCCCTCTGAATCCCCTTTGCCTCTGTCCCCTCAACCTCATCCTCTGTCACTGCAGAGGGAGCAGCTGGCCCACAGGAGGGCAGCCAAAGCAAGCCAGGTCCTTCAGGCCTCGAATCTCCAAAGGATCAATGCCAAGGTCATCAGAGAAAACAGGGCCAACCATTGCATAGGCTGTCTCCACCTCCTGCAGATGTCAGGGCAGCACCTCAAGAAGTGGTAGGCCTAGAAAAGTTAAGAATTTCTGATCACAAGTGGTTACATGGGTGAACACATTTTGTCACTTTATGATCTGAAAATATAATCACTTTTACTGAGTAATGTGTAAATGTGCCTTCCAGCTTCATTTACAGGCTCCATGAGTCCTCCCCCTGCATTACGACCCCTGGCCCCAACACTCACAGTTCAGTGATTCTGGAGGTTGAAGTATGTGTGGGGCAAGGCCTTTCAGAGCCTCGTGCAAGCATTCTCTCATGCACGTGGAGCCTTCCTCTATCATACTTATCTCAATGTACCCAGCATTTTCAATGCTGCCTGCTGGGGTTCTCTTTTAGTTGTCCATCTGAGCTGAGCTGCATCTCCGCCCACTCACTGATTGCACTCCCATGCAGCACCTGTGCCTACCCAACACGAGGCTCCACTCACTTTCCATTTCCGATGGTTGTTGTAAGGTTTGTTTTCAGCTTCCCTGTCCTTTCCTCTCCCCCAGTCACAAATGTCCTTTCCCCACATCACTGGTGACCCACCCAGCATCACCTTCCACCTCCCCACCGTCACCTACCAACCCGAACCCTTTTCTTTCCAGGATGTCCAGGTGAATGTGCAAGTTCCCTATCTTCCTGAGAATCCCAACCCCATCCACATTGCCCTCCCTGACCTCCTCCTTCCCTCCCCCAGGGTCCATGTCTGCCTCCGAGTCTTCACCAACCACCCTTGCCGTCTCATTTACCACTACCACTACCCTCCCACCCTACTGGCTCTTTCTGCCCCCTCTCATTCCCGCCATTCCATCCTACCATGTCCACCCACAGTTCGCTTCCCAGGAGGCAGTCATCGACTCCACAGACCCCTCCCTTGCTCCCTCCTCCACCATTACTCCTCTCCCCCAGACTCCTTCCTACCCCAGGACTCCTTCCTATCCCTGGGCTCCTTCTTTCCCCTGGAATTCCTTCCCCCCTCAAACTCCTTCCGCCCTCCAAACTCCTTCCCTTACTTACACCGTCCTCCTCCCTTATACCTACCTCCCCATTTTCTGCATTGTCCCCCATTACGTCCTCCTCCCCAAAGTGCTCCCACCCACCCCAACCACAACCCATGACACCTTCGGTGCCCCCTCCCAACCTCACACCAACCCGGCACCTTCATTCCCCCTCTCCTGACCACACTTCCCCGAAAGCTTCATTCCCCCCACTCCCAACATCACCCCTCCAGTACACCTTCCTCTCCCAGTCAAACATAGAACTTCCTCTCCCTCCCCCCAGCTGGTGTAACTTCCTCTTCCACTCACAGCTGGACCTTTCTCTCCCGCCATCCCATCAACTGTTATCTATGGCAGCCTATGGCCAAGATGTTGTGAAGTAGACCCCAGACATTCACGGAGTCCTCTGCCTTTTGTGAGCTGTGTAAAGAACATATCTTTTTATTGCTGTTGGACTGGGGATTAAAATTACAATGGCTGCAGTTTGAAAGACATGTCTATTGATACAGTGTGAGGGATATATACAATGTTGCTGTCCTGGAACAGAATGTGCCATGAAAGACAGGATGGTGCTGAGGAGGAGTCTGGTCTAATGAGGAACTGCCTGGTAACAATGTTTTAATTTGCTCCTGACCAGGCGACCAGTGTTTGTGTGAGAGCAGTGCAGCAGAATAGCTCCTAGCCGGAAATGAAATAGACCTAAAACCTCTGACCCCTGTGTATGTCAGATTCCAATAATCCTACATTAATAACTATCTGGCTTATTCCCCTCATATCTCTATAACCTGCTCTCTCTCTGAAAACACCTGTCAAGAGGAAAAGGGGAAAATCACTGTTAGAGACATTGAAAAGCAAATGCTCAACCAGTGAACTAAAGATTGAATGTGCTGGAAGACCACCTCATGTCATCGATAATGAACTGAAAGGAATTTGGAAGACATTGATTAAAATCAGCTCATCGAATCCTGTACCCTGGAATTAGTGCTATTGAACTGTTTTATCCCACCCTCAAGGCACACAAAAAGATGGATTTTATGTGTCATGTATGTATGTGTATAGGGATTTGAGAAAGGGTAAGAGTTTAGGTTATGGAACTAGAAATTAGCAATTCATATTTCTTTCTTTTGCCACTGGTTAAGGAAATTTGTTCAATAAACGGTTGTTTACAAACCTGGTGCTTGTATTCTATTAACCTAAATTAAACAATTAGGTGGGTTGATCAAACTTTTCACATTTGTCAATGCTCAGGGATTAGTGGGGCTATCCCCAGTGAGTCATGACAACTGCTTCATGGACCCATGTCCATGAGAATCCACCCAGCATGTGATGCCCAAGTTTCTCCAGAGTCCAGTAGCTGTAGCACCCCAGCATCTTCTGCTTATCGGATGTCCACAATGTGAGCATGGCCCTAACCATAAGTCCCAACTTCTGCATGTCGCACTTGTCAAAACATGCTCTGGGCCAGCATGTTTTCCACTGACATGGGCAGTAAATTTGATGTCGGGAAATGATTCAGGCAAGCAGTGCTTATAATTGTATGTAGATATAGTAAAATGATTTTCCCAATGTGCGGCAGCGGGGATCGCACCCTGACATTAATGGGTGAAGCGGATGATCACAAACTGGTTTCATAATGCCACGAAACTGATTTTTGGTCTTCTCACCATATTGTCCGCTCACGCCTGCTATGACGCAGGACACTAATGGAGACGGAAAATTCTGGCCTGTGTGATCCATCGGACACAGAGGAAGATGGTTGTGCTTGTTGGACGCCAATCATTATGGCCCCAGGGCATCACTTGCAGGAATTCCACAGGAGAACATGACTGCAAAATGCTAATTGCTATTCAGAACTGTTCTACTAAAGGGCGAGACCATCCCAGTCTACAGCAGGACCAGGACAATATCTAGACTGGGCTGACATGTGGTAATTAACATTTAAGTCAAGCAATGATCATGTCCAGCCAGGCTCATGTTCGGTGATGTGATGGTATACTCAACGCTAAGCAGGATGGTTACAACTGAAACAATTACAACAACAATTTCCATTTATATGCAGTAAACTCCCGCCATTCGAAACACCTTCTTTCACAAATTTGTTTACCAGTGAAAACGTTTGTACACCCAGTTGCCCATCACGGCCGAAATCTTCATCCATCCACAGTAATGGTCCCAAAATATCTTCAGAAATTGGAACGATTTCTACTGAGGTTCATTTTAAAATATCAATTTATCATCTTCAAGGGATTACAAATGAGGGAATAAGCCTAAAAGTAAAGTTTTTACTTCCTAGATACTGTAGTCAGTGGTCGAATTTGTAAACATAATACAGATTAGGTGTAGGATGGGCAGTCAGCTGATGAGCTATGTCATAGATTAATGCTTTGCAGGTTTTAATTAGTTGAAACAGAAATTAGATTTGTTTGCAGGAAAGAGTTAAAAATGCATCGAGTTTCTTTATGAAGTGAGAATAAGTTCAAAGCCAAACTGCTAAATGACATGCTGGCACTCATGAGCAGTTATTTGCTGGGTAAAGTTAAGACACTGATTGGATAAAAGCAAAAAACTGCGGATGCTGGAAATCCAAAGCAAAAACAAAAATAAAAATACCTGGAAAAACTCAGCAGGTCTGACATCTAAGGAGAGGAACACAGTTAACGTTTCGAGTCCGTATGACTCTTCAACAGAACATCTGATTGGATGTTGTGGTAATGGAGTCTTTGTTTAAGATGACTGCATTTAAGGATAGAAACAAAAAACTGCGGATGCTGGAAATCCAAAACAAAAACAGAATTACCTGGAAAAACTCAGCAGGTCTGGCAGCATCGGCGGAGAAGAAAAGAGTTGACGTTTCGAGTCCTCATGACCCTTCAACAGAACTGACTTTTCTTTACAAGGAGAGGGAAATATAAGCTGGTTTAAGTTGGGGATGGGGGGTGGGGGGGCGGGTGGCGGGGGGAAGAAGTGGAGGGGGATGTTAGGATAGGAGCAGATCATCAAAAGATGTCACAGACAAAAGAACAAAAGAACACAGAGGTGTTGAAGTTGGTGATATTATCTAAACGAATGTGCTAATTAAGAATGGATGGTAGGGCACTCAAGGTATAGCTCTAGTGGGGGTGAGGGGAGCATAAAAGATTTAAAAATAATGGAAATAGGTGGGAAAAGAAAAATCTATATAAATTATTGGAAAAGAAAAGGAAGGGGAAAGAAACAGAAAGTAGGTGGGGATGGAAGAGGGAGCTCAAGACCTAAAGTTGTTGAATTCAATATTCAGTCTGGAAGGCTGTAAAGTGCCTAGTCGGAAGATGAGGTGCTGTTCCTCCAGTTTGCGTTGGGCTTCACTGGAACAATGCAGCAGGCCAAGGACAGACATGTGGGCAAGAGAGCAGGGTGGAGTGTTAAAATGGCAAGCGACAGGGAGGTTTGTGTCATTCTTGCGGACAGACCGCAGGTGTTCTGCAAAGCGGTCGCCCAGTTTACGTTTGGTCTCTCCAATGTAGAGGAGACCGCATTGGGAGCAACGAATACAGTAGACTAAGTTGGGGGAAATGCAAGTGAAATGCTGCTTCACTTGAAAGGAGTGTTTGGGCCCTTGGACGGTGAGGAGAGAGGAAGTAAAGGGGCAGGTGTTACATCTTTTGTGTGGGCATGGGGAAATGCCATAATTGGGGGTTGAGGAGTAGGGGGTGATGGAGGAGTGGACCAGGGTGTCCCGGAGGGAACGATCCCTACGGAATGCCGCCAGGGAGGTGAAGGGAAAATGTGTTTGGTGGTGGCATCATGCTGGAGTTGGCGGAAATGGTGGAGGATGATCCTTTGAATGCGGAGGCTGGTGGGGTGATAAGTGAGGACAAGGGGGACCCTATCATGTTTCTGGGAGGGAGGAGAAGGTGTGAGGGCGGATGCGCGGGAGATGGGCCGGACACGGTTGAGGGCCCTTGCAACGACCGTGGGTGGAAAACCTCGGTTCAGGAAGAAGGAGGACATGTCAGAGGAACTGTTTTTGAAGGTAGCATCATCGGAACAGATGCGACAGAGGCGAAGGGACTGAGAGAATGGGATGGAGTCCTTACAGGAAGCGGGGTGTGAGGAGCTGTAGTCGAGGTAGCTGTGGGAGTCGGTAGGCTTGTAATGGATATTGGTGGACAGTCTATCACCAGAGATTGAGACAGAGAGGTCAAGGAAGGGAAGGGAAGTGTCAGAGATGGACCACGTGAAAATGATGGAGGGGTGGAGATTGGAAGCAAAAATAATAAATTTTTCCAAATCCCGACGAGAGCATGAAGCAACACCAAAGTAATCATCAATGTCCCGGAGAAAGAGTTGTGGAAGGGGGCCGGAGTAGGACTGGAACAAGGAATGTTCCACATACCCCATAAAGAGACAGGCATAGCTGGGGCCCCTGCGGGTACCCATAGCCACACCTTTTATTTGGAGGAAGTGAGAGGAGTTGAAGGAGAAATTGTTCAGTGTGAGAACAAGTTCAGCCAGACGGAGGAGAGTAGTGGTGGATGGGGATTGTTCGGGTCTCTGTTCAGTTCTGTTGAAGGGTCATGAGGACTCGAAATGTCAACTCTTTTATTCTCCGCCGATGCTGCCAGACCTGCTGAGTTTTTCTAAGTAATTCTGTTTTTGTTTTAGGTCTTGAGCTCCCTCCTCCATCCCCACCCACTTTCTGTTTCTTCCCCCTTCCTTTTCTTTTCCAATAATTTATATAGATTTTTCTTTTCCCACCTATTTCCATTATTTTTAAATCTTTTATGCTCCCCTCACCCCCACAAGAGCTATACCTTGAGTGCCTTACCATCCATTCTTAAGTCGCACATTCGTTTAGATAATATCACCAACTTCAACACCTCTGTGTTTTGTTCTTTTGTCTGTGACATCTTTTGATGATCTGCTCCTATCCTAACAACCTCCGCCCCCTCCACATCTCCCCCCCCACCTTAAACCAGCTTATATTTCCCTCTCCTTGTAAAGAAAGATCAGTTCTGTTGAAGGGTCATGAGGACTCGAAACATCAACTCTTTTCTTCTCCGCCGATGCTGCCAGACCTGCTGAGTTTTTCCAGGTAATTCTGTTTTTGTTCTACATTTAAGGATATGTCATTTTTTATGTGTGTGGTATAAATTTGAGGGATGTTATTGCTCAGGAGAGATTTCCATATTTGGGAAAGCATAGATCAGATGTAGCAGGCAAGAAATTTTGCAATGGTTGTAACCTATCTAATTCACTTTTATTATGAAGTACATTCGCTATTCGTGATTTCATCCTTTGCAGGAAATCATGGGAACATAACCCCCATGAATGGCGGGATTTTACTGTAGAGCCGTCATATGTAATATAGCATCCCAAAATGCTTCACTGGACATAATGCAGAAAAATTGGACACTGAGCCACAAAAGATAGTAGTAGCGCAGATGACCAAAAACTTTGTCAAAAGTACAGGTTTTAAGGAGCGCCTTAAAGGCAGAAATGGAGGTATAGAGGAGGGAAGGGTTCAGGAGGGAATTCCATAGCCTGGGGCCTAGGCGGCTGAAGTAATGGCCACCACTGTGGTGCAATTAAAATCAATTGCCGGGATTTTTCGCCCCCGTTCGTGGCAGGCATCATTGCAGGAGGGATTGGAAAACATGGTGAGAAGGCCAAAAATCAGTTTTATGTCATTGTGAAACCAGTTTGTGATCATCTGCTCCACCTGTTAATGGCTGGGCGTGTTTCCTACTGTGGCATATCAGGAATGTAATTTGAATAATTTGCACCTCTTTATAAACCCTGCTTACCGGAATCATCCCTCCATGCTGGAACATCACGCCACGTTGGCATATAATTAGAATGACTTGTTCCACAACAGGGTATAAGTGAAGTGCACATGGTGACCTGCACTTCACTTGTCACTTTGAGGTCAGTTTGCCTCTGTTGCATTGCGCAGTGCTCGCAGGAATCAGCGCCAGGCTTTGCAGCCTATTAGAAAGTTGGATGGTTCACTGAAGAGAAGCCTCAGGCTCCCTCAAACAATTTCCTTTCCTGAATGAACATTGACCCTCATGTATATTCTCAAGAGTGTAATATTGCAGTGCTCCTAGTGCCTGGGCTGAAAGCAGCTCATCCAAGTGCCTGGCCAAAGCAATAATGTTTTTTAAACATTCATTTATGGGATGTGGGTGTCACTGGCTAGGCCAGCATTTATTGCCCATCCCTAATTGTCCTTTAGAGATGGTGGTGAGCTGCCTTCTTGAACTGCTGCAGTTCTTGTGGTGTAGGTACACCCATAGTGTTGTTAGGGAGGAGTTCCAGGATTTTGACCCTGTCATAGCAGTCGGTCATGTTTGGGGGTTGGGTTGGGTCAGGGGTGGGGTGGGGGGGATGTGGGGGTCCTTGGTAAACACTCCATACTGGCCATCATTTTAGGGGCAAAGCCCTTGAACTCACATTCACTGACGAGCCTTTGACAGAAAAAGGACACCTGGAGACTAATGCTGACACTTGTCTCTTTCTGTTTAATACTGCAGGGAGGAAACCATCAGGAAGATGGAGGCTGGATTTATTGCCACCTGCATTCTCACTTACAGGCAGGAGAGAAGAAAGAGAAGATTGTGACGGAGGCGCCTGGATCGCTAAAGGGAGGAGCAAGGCCATCAAGACCAAGGGCCAGCAGGGCCTCCTCAGTATGCAGGGTATGAGGCTAACAGAGACATTGTAAGTGGATCACAAGACTCAGGGTGTTAGAGCTCACATGTCCTATCTGCAGATAAGTGAGAACCAGCATTGCCCATGGCTCCACATGTCCAGGGATCTGCTGACTCACATTAGTCACATTCTCCAGGAATTGGGGCCAGGGAACTGGGAGGGCATCCATTGTCAATTGCCTTGAAAGTAACCATCACACTCAACTTCTACACTAGTGGCTCCTTCCAGGGATCCACTGGGGTCCTCTGTGTGATCTCCCAAGCATCCATGCACAAATTCATTCATGACATTATAGACATCCTTTTTTTCCCCCAAGGCCCACAATTTGTTTAACTTCAGGAGATCAAGCAAGCCAGGATGCCAGAGCACTCTTGTGCTTATGAAAGCTCTCTGGAAACTGGCAATGCAATACATAAATTAGAAAGGCTACCACTAGCTCAATGTACAACTGGCCTGATGCCCAGGAAGCACCATGACTCATACATCTTGAGCAAATCGCAGATCATGGATATCTTCAAGGGACCAAACAGGATCCAGGGCTGGCTCCTTGGTGACAAAGGTACCTGCAAAGGACAAGGCTGTTGACACCCATGCTCCTGCGGAGAAAGAAGGTACAACATTAATTGTGCTAGCCAAGCATTGGTGGAGCATATCAGAGGGATCCTAAAAATGTGATTCTGACTCCTGGACAGAACTGATGGAACACTCCGGTTTAGTCCCCGGAGGGTCTCACAGCTCATTGTGGCTTGCTGCATGCTGCATGGTGGGGAGGGCTTGCCAGATGACAAGGTGGAGGTTCTGCATGTCTCCTCCGATGAGGCAGGTCTTGAAAGGGATGAAGGTGATGAATTCAAGGAAGACAAGGCTGCAGGGGAAGAGGCCATAGCATGGACCAGAAGAGGCAGGTGTGCGTATGAGGCCCTGATAGCCAACAGATTCCACCAGGAGTATGACTAGTTGTAATGAGTACCCTACAACTAGGAGGACATGAGTCCTCCTTCATGGGCCAGCATTAGCACCAGTGTTGCAATACTCCTCATTTTGCCCATGCACTTATTGAAGTGTGAATTGAGAGTGAATAGTTTCACAGACTCTCTGCCCTGATCCTTTGAAGGATGATGAACGTTCAGCAGTATATGTCCGTGCTGAGATGAGGTGCTAACTGGAGGAGGGTGTACCGGCAACAGATATCAGAAGGTTCTGCTTCTCCAGCATCCCAGACACAATGGGTCCCTACGAGAGCCAGGAGCTGCCAGTCAATTCTCAGTGGTCTCATAGCTATATGCCTTCAATGTGACAAGACTCCTCAAGGAGGCCCACCTGAAGCAATGGAACAACATCGATGATGAAACAGGTAATCCACACCTGGGCAAGGCAGCCAATGACATTCCGCTGCTGTGAATCCATTTATGGAAGACTCAGTTGTCTGTGGTGCATTCTTCCTATTCACAGTGAGATCTGGCATTTATCCTCAGATTGATATTGATGCGGACCACCTGAGCATGACGATGCTTGCCTGCCAGACATGCCTCCTCTTTAAGACAGACATTGTGCCCTCATGGCCAGCCCTGACCCTTGCCAAATCCAAAATGCACACACACCATGAAGCCCTCAAGGGCACACATCATTACAAATAAAGAGCACACTTCAGCTTCAGCACAGCCTCGCTCCTATCCTATTGCTCCCCTACACAATGTCGAAAACAACCATGTGCACTTCCAGAGTCTGCTCAAAGCTTCTATTGCCTGCCAGAAATGACCATTTGGAATGAGCATCAGTGACCTCAGCATGTGTTCAGATGAGAGAACACAACGCTGCATCCCTAGTTTGTGATGAGAGCATGTCCCCACAAGGCACACAACTACAAGGTGAGAGACGCACAAGGTTGGACGTTCAAGAGCTAGGACAATATGTGGCTGAGAGGGGCAGAGCTTCATCACCTTGCGGTGGCAAGGTGCCCCCACTTATTGGTGAGCTTATCAGATATACACTGACATGAAGATGCAGACAGCTGACAGCAGCACACACAAATTCTGAGTATGGGCTCATAGCATGAAAACACTGCCTAGAGACAGAACACATGGAATTGCACAATATATGATCCATCTCCATGCGTGAACACATCTCTCCTTGTACACAGCACCTTCAGCTTTCAAGGACACAGGTGAGATAGGAGAACATCTCTGCCTCAATCTTACACAGCCAAGAATAAACATGATATGACCTTGCAAAGTATGTGAATAAGGTTCGTTCCACAAACACACTTAACATTAAGGTTCAGACATCACTGATGTCAAGAATGATGTGCAAAAGGGACACACTGTATTGATATGAAAGCAAATTACTTTGACAAGAGGCCCATGATAGCGATATATATGACAAGTGGGGGGGGTGGGGAGGGACAATGGTCTGTCAACTAAGTGACTGCAACACAGCTCATCCTAACAAGGAGGCATGCACGAGAGATGTGGAATGGCTGTGATTCTATTTACAGTTGTGAATATTACATACATGTTATGAACATCCATGCTACCATTGTGCTCCTATTAGTTCCTTGATTCCCCAATCCTACTGCCACATTTGTGCACATCCCCAACATCCATAGTGGACATGGAGGCAGCCTCCTACGCCCTGTGATGACTTCAGTGGGCATCCACTGAATGGCCAAGATCTGGAGAGCCCTGGCCTGCTTTAGGTCACCCACTGTGGGGCAGGTATACCCTCCTCAGCCTGTGGAGCTGGAGCTGATAGGGTCACAGGAAGAAAGGATTGGGATCGGCCGGACGCTCCTGCAGTAACCTGAATGGATGGCCCCGGGATGTCCTGCTGCTGGTCTTCTTCCCTATGGGTGCCCAAGGGCCCCTGGCTGACTCCAAGGAGAAGAGGCAGCTGGAGTGAGATTGTCGTGCCCCTCTTGTGTTGAGACTGATGGATGCCACCAATGCCTACATCAATGAAATGCAGCTCCTGTAGCAGTGCAGGACCATGTCCTGGATCTAGTTCTCCATAGCGGCCGCCATCCTACCAATTTTGACTTTAGTTCGTTGGCATAATAGTGTTATCACCTTGACTGAAGGTGGACGGAACCTTGATCACCCATTGCAACCTGAGGAATACAGCTGACACCCCTTGATATGTCCATGTTTGTCTTTGCAGTTCCAGCAACTGATTTAGGACCGACTCCAGAGACTTGTTGTTGGTCTTGGACTCAGCTGAATCATGGCCTACAGCACTCCTACAAGCGCCAGCGACCTTGGATGTCCCTGCCTCCACTTTCTGTGGACCAGATTGTGCACTGTGCTCACCAGATCATGACTGAGCCTGCTCTAGATCTGGGTCCCATTGAGTTGTGAGTCTCTGCTCTGGGTGTGGGTGATGGATGATGGGTCTTCAAGGCTGCAATGTTCTGGTTCCTCATCTGAAGTGTCCACAGGGCTGGAGTTGAGGGCCTGGCGGGCTGTGGTGTTGCATGCTTGGCAGAGGTGCCTATGAAGGAAACAAGAGCAAATTAGTGCATGGCAGCCAAATAAAAAACAGGAGATTGCACTCAGTAGATGGACGTTCTGGAGCAAGATCCTCATGTGGACGATCTCACTGTTGCCGCAGGCATGGTCCATGTCCTCTCCAGTCAGCTTGATGGCTCTCTCCTCGAATTCCATTAGGACATTGAGTTCTGTCACTCCACCCCTGATTTGGGCTCTGTGTGATTGTGCACGATCTTCTCCTGTGTAAAAACAGATGTAGAGGGTGTGCCAAGGCTGATAAGAAGGATGCCTGGCATGAGTGGTGCCATAGACAGGATGAAGACAAGATCTGCAGAGGAGATGAAGGTGGGAGGGTGAGTGGTGACGTCCATTGAACTGGCAGTGAGTGAGATCCTTGTGAATGTCTGATGGGCTTGCCAGTTGAGTGTGATGAGGTGGCTGCACAGACAAGATCATTCGTCCTCTTTCTACATTGAGTGGCTAACCTCTTCTGTCCGGTGTTAGCACTGACCACCACCGTCTCCCAAGCCTTTGTGGTGAGGTTGGTGGACTTTCTGCGGCCAAGATGGGAGTACAGGACATTGTGGAGGGCCTCCACGGAGTTCAAAAGGCGTTCCAGTGAGGCATCACTGAACTTTGGTGCTGCCAACTTCTTGGCTTTTGGGGCCATGTCTTGAATGAAGCAATTCGGGCTGCAGACATTGAGAACTGTGTGTGTGGCTGCAGTTTAAATCTAGCGCCATAGGTGAGGAAGAGGTGAGGTCACATGTGGTGGGCGAATCAGAGGCAGCGCACCAGCAATACAGCGTGTTTTGAGTGGCTGCATAACTAGTGAGGCAAGAAACAGACGATATGGCGTGAAAACCCACCAATGCCGGCAGGAGAAACACTGATTTTTATGCCCACTACCGCATTTAACTGCAATCCAGGGAAAATCCTGCCCAGTGATGCACAAGAGGCCAGAATTAGAGCAGCATAAATATCTCGAGTATTGTGGGGCTGGAGAGATTTAGAAATAGGGAGCAGTGAAGCCAACGGGAGATTTGGAAACAATGTCTGTTATTGAGAAAAGGGATGAGCGCTGAATGAGATCTTGTACAGTAAAGACCCAGGGAATAGAGATTTAAATAACTTAAAGTTTACATAGGGCAGACCATGGTAAGTGTGTTGAAATTCTCAAATTGAGAAGTAACAACGGCATGGCCGAGGGCTTCAGCAGTAGCTGAGCTGAGACAGGGAGGGAGCAGGGTTTTGTCAACGTTTTTGTGAAAATAATCACTGTATTTTCTATGATGTGGCCAAGGAGCAGAACATAAATGAGAAATAGGATGGGGGGTCAGGGTCAAGGCTAGATCTTTGGGGGACACCAAAAGTAATAGTGCAGGAGCAGGAACAGCAGCCATTCTATTGCAATTGGCTATGATTAGGTAGATATAAATGGAGTCAGGTAAGTGACAGTGGGGAGGCATTGGAGGACACTGTTGTCAGCCATGTCAAAGTCTAAATGCTGATCCAAAAAGGACGAGGAGAAATAGTTTACGTTTGTCGTAATTACATAGGATGTCATATAGAAGATACATTGCAGCAACTAGCCAAGGCTCCTTTGACAGCTTCTTCCAAGCTCGCAACCTTTACCACCTAGAAGGACAAGGGCAGCGGACACATGGGAATATCACCACCTGCAAGTTCCCCTCCAAGCTACACACCACCCTGACGTGGAACTATATTGCTGTTTCCTCACTGTCGCTGGGTCAAAATCCTGGATCTCCCTCCCTAACAGCACTGCAGGTGTACCTACATCAGATGGTCTGCAGCGGTTCAAGTTAGAGGTTCACTACTACCTTCTCAAGGGCAATTATGGAAGAACAACAAATTCAGGCTTTGCCTGCAATGTTAACATCCCATGAAAGATTAAAATAAGATGTATGACTTTATAAGAGCTGTTTCAATACAATGGTTAGAAACCTGATTCAAACATGAAGTTCAGGGAAAGGGTTTTGGAGGCATCAAGTTTAAGGACTTTGAAGAGGAAAGAGAGGTTGAAGGTATGGTGGCAGTTTACAAGGTAAAGGGATCAAGGATTTTTCTTTCAGAGATGTGATAGCAACAGATTTAAAGGAGAAAAGGGACAACACCTGAAGAGAGAGAATCGTTAACAATATCAGCTAACATGGGGAACAGGAGGGAAATTTGGTTGGTCAGCAGTTTAAAGCACACAAGGTTCAACATCATCCAAGATGAAAAAGTCTAATTGATTGTTGCTGTTACCACTGAACTTAACATTTACTCTTCCACTACTGATGTACTATGGCTGCAGTACTTACTGTCGTGTTGTTGTAATAATATAAAGGCACCAATCATTCAAAGGGATTCAGTAAACACATTAGGGGTTCATTTACTAAGACTAGACTCATGAAAAGAAATTATATAAAGGTGGAAAGCTTGAAGACACCAGCAGCAGACCTGTGTACTTTGTGCTCTGCTCAGAAGCAAAAGTGAAACAAGGGGGGGTGGGGTGGGGGTGAAATTTTCCAGTCCTGCCAGCAGCTGGCATCACAGCAACCAGGACGGAAACATTTGGCGGTTGGCCAAAAAAAAAATCGGTTTCCCGCCAATGTAAAAATATATTGCTCCCAACTTTCATGGCAAATCGCATAGGTCATGACCATGTCAGGAATTGCATTTGCATGCATTTAGTGTCATGAACTCTCATTAAAAAGCCAGCTCGCCTGAATCATGTCCACACTCAAGGTCAAAAGGCCATTTTGGTATCTAATTAGACCAGCATAATTCAGCACTGGATATAAGTGACGTGCACCTGGCAACCTGCATTTCACTTGCAACTTTGGGGTATGTTGGCCTACCTTTTTATATGCTTTGCTCGTGGCTGCTTTGACTCCATGCCAGGCTGCATAGGCAAGACCAGTGGGTACTCAAGGGGCATGCAAAGCTAAGGCTTTCCATTCCAGACCAGAGGTAAAGCATGGGGTTCAGTGGAAGGGACTGGATGGCAAAGGCTCATCTGGGGGGTGGGTGGCTTCTGGATGGCAAAAGGCTTGACTTCTGGGGTGGATATGAGACCAGACTGAGGTAAAGAAAGGGGCTGAGAGCAAAAGCTTCACTGGACGGGTGTGACACAAGACAGAGGCTGAAAGGCAAAGGTTTCAATTGGCAGAGGGGGAAGACTGGGGAAGGGTGCACACAGACACATGACTGGTGGTGGGGATGGCGGGGGGAGCGGGGGGTGGGTGCGGTGCTGTGGTGGTGGTGCAGGTGGGAATTATTCAGGGCTTGAAAGAGCAGACAGTCCTGAGCAAGAGCATAAGTGTAGTCAGGGCTCGATTCACAGACAGTCCTGTGGCTCAGTGCTATAATTTAGAGGGCTGTATTTTGAATGACTGTCCTTGTCTCAGTTCAGGAAGGGGGAGGGCCTGTGTCAGTCGTTCCCAGCATGGTGTGTGCAGGGCATTGTCAGTCCTTCACAAACATTGGTCCTGGAGGTTTCCAGTTTCATTCTGGGCCACTGATTGCACAGTCACAGTCAGAGGAAGCATGTGCAGCCTGTAGATGGGAAAGAGGTAATGTAGGAGCAGGCACTTGATTATTTCATGGCAGGGGGTGGTCTCCATAGGTCAGTGCAATAGGTCTCAAGATGGAGAAGGGTCAGGTCTATATGGAGCATCAGGATATCAAAATCAAAGGGTATGACAGGGATATCCATGACTATCACGATGGTATCAAGGAGCAGAAGGGAGGAAAGAGAATGATTGGAGGCAGGGAAGTCTGAACAAAATGCTTCTCCAGTACAATAGGAGGGATTCCCACAGTCACAGAGGGAATGTTGAAGCTGGCCTGGGAGTAGAACCTCAGCACCACCATTTTCAAAGCTGAATCAAAGATGCAGTTGAAAAAGTATGAAAAAAATTGCCAGGGGAGGGCTCTCAGGGCTTGTGGGAGGACTCAATCATTGCACATGAGCTGGTCGAAGGGGCACCCTACTAATTTTATATTTTTTCTAATGGAAAGGAAGGCACACCTGAGACACGTTAGGAGAAATCATGCACCAATTTCAGGAATTTGGCATCTTAACTCTAATAGCACTTTCATGTCGACTGGGCCCATTGTACTATTGCCTTGCAAAGACTTTGTCCCAAGTGAGAAATCCCAAGTATCAGAAGGAACCAATAGGAAAGGGGCCATGGGCCAAAAGGCAGATGCCTAGTGGCCCAAAGACCTCGAAACCTTGCAGCTAGCTGGTTCAGATATGGGAAACCCACACGGACAAACAGCAAAATCTTAATCCATCATTGCAGGTTAGGGCTGCTGTGTAAACCTAAGGATACAGCCTGAGATTGCCCTGCCTGAGGCTTGTAGTGTCTGGCAGAACTCTTTCAGATCCAAGCCCCTGTGTCAAAGCACTATCAATAGAGTTGCATTTGTTGGGGATTAGTGGTAGGGGATGGAGGCGAGTTGGAGGGTGGTGGGTGTGCTTCAGGTGATCCTGAATGCTGAAATAGGTACTAAGTGGGGCTGTATTGGCTGCAATGAAAGTAACCCATTGCCTCCATAGTTATCTCCAAGTAAGCAACAGGAAGATTACCTCTGCAGGCTTACACTCACTCATGTTTCTGTTCATTGTTACTGCAGAGATGAGCATGAGGGAAACATGGATGGAGCAGTCAATGTTGCGTACATCCTGGCAATCAGGCAACTAAAAAGGAGAAGGGCCTGTCATCACCAGGCTGGACAAAGGGAAGAGCCTCATCCTGATGAACAAGGGTCTGCAGGGCCCCCTCAACACCCAGAAGCTGAGGGTGACAGAGCCATTGAGCGGAGGTGCCAGGCAAGACCAAGGGTGTACAGGAGATGCTTCTCAAACCTCCAGATGAGCAAGAGGCAGTGTTGTTGATGCCTTTGCATATCTAGGGATGTGGTGGCTCACATCTGCCACATTTTCCAAGGTGAGCTAACACCGCAGGGACTGGAAGGCCATTCATTGCTAGTGACTCTCAAACTCTGAACTTTTTCACAAGTGGCTTGTTCCAGGGATCCGCTGGGAACCTCTGCAGGATTTCTCAAGCATCTACCCACATATACATTATGAAGTCATCGATGCCCTATTTAGCAAGGTGTACAATTGCAGAAGGATAATGCAGAAGCATCGGGGGACTAAATCAGCCTCCAGGTTCTACAATCATGACCCAACATCAGATGAACCTTTGATGCAGTACTCAGATGCCTTAGCCAGCCACAATGTTTTTTGAGGCTGAGGCTTCACTCATGATGGTACTGGGCACAGAACAGACAGAGAATATTATGGACAAAACAAAAACAGAATTGCCTGGAAAAACTCAGCAGGTCCGGCAGCATCGGCGGAGAAGAAAAGAGTTGACGTTTCGAGTCCTGTCGAAGGGTCATGAGGACTCGAAACATCAACTCTTTTCTTCTCCGCCGATGCTGCCGGACCTGCTGAGTTTTTCCAGGCAATTCTGTTTTTGTTTTGGATTTCCAGCATCCGCAGTTTTTTTGTTTTTTTCTGAGAATATTATGGCATGGTTCTACACATGAAAAAGCTGATATACATGATGGGACATCTGCAAGGAGGGATGGAATCTGTGACGCATGAATGACCATGAAGAATATCATTAGATAGGAGAGGAATATACAACATGAGAAGTGGAATGAGTGGAAATCTATTAACATTTTTGCAAAATCCATACAGATTGCAAACACCCATGCCACCTTTGTGCTCCTAGTATTTCTTAATTTTTCTAACCTTCCCCTATGTCTTGGTGCAACCCCCACACCCACAGGACAGATGGAATCAGCCTGCCAACTGAAATGCCCTGTTGTCTGTGATGATCTTGGCAGGCATCTTATGGAGGACTGAGACCTGGAGGGCCTCAGTCTGCTGTGGGGCAGGTGCACCATCCTCGGTCTGTGGAGCTGCAGCTGATGGGGTCACAGACAGAGGGGATTGGGATCAGCTGGACACTCAGAATCACCTGGGCGGATGGTCCTGGGGTGTTCAGCTGCTAGTCCCCATCCTATGGATGCCCAAGGGTCCCTGGCTGACTACTTGTGGGGGAAGTGCACCTGGAATGAGGTCAAGGTGCCCTGTTCCTCTCCCATGTAGCCACTGATGGATCCCATCCAAACCTAGTGATGCAGTGCCACTTCTGGTGCACATCTGGCCCTATATCCTGGACCAAGGTCTCCATGGAGGTCACCATCCTACTCGCATTGACTTCGGTGTGCTGGCATATTGGCGCTATGACCATTGGATGTAGAGTCAAGTTCACCTGCACCCTTCACCAGTGCAGAATCACATACCTCATGGGATCTCATTCTAGAGCAGGCTCGGGAACACAATCTTGTGAGCACACAGATTCTGGTCCACAGCAGGCAGAGGCAAGGACACCCAAGGTCACTGGCACTCGGAAGACTGATCATGGATGGACTTTTCCATTGCAATCTGTTGACAGCATCTGACAACCTTGCCTAATATTCCTGTGTCTGTCATTGCAGCTCCAACATCTGGGTGAGTCCAGAAGTTCATCTGACAACAACTCAGCAGGATCCTGCAGCCCTAGGAGTGCCAGTGACCTTGGATGTCCCTGCCTCCACCTGCTGTGGACCAGAATCTGCTGTGCTCACCAGATTGTTTTCCAGAGTCTGCTCTAGAACTAAACCTCATGAGATGTGCCTCTCTGCGCTGGTGGAGGGTGCAAATGAACTCTGACGGATCTACATTTGGTGGCTCCTCAGGATCCTTATCCAAGGTGGTGTGCCTCTACCACTTCCAGAAGTCACATCAGTACATTGTCACTAAAATTGATGGCAACCTGCTTCTTCCCTCTGGGGTCATCACTATCTTCGACCAGTCCTGGGCTGCAGATAGTGAAGGATGTGTGCGGATGCGGTTTAAATATGGCGCCCAGAAAGATGATCCAATGAGGTCAGAGCAGGGCAATCGAATTGTAGCCTGCCCCACCACAAGATCCAATGTGCTTCCTATTCATGCATATTTAATGAACTGAAAATCACAATCTGGTGTGGAAACCTGCCATTCTGGCCAGTGGGAAATGTGCCACTTATGACGTAGCTCAAAGTTTAAATCAGACACAGGAACAGGGTTTTCTGTCTTATCAGGTGAAATCAAATGTCTCAAACAGAGTACATTGCAACCCTCATCTATTGAATTACAAGATCGTGGTGACAACTTTAAAAGGGAAAGACCAGCTTATGAAAAGCTGAAATATAAAGTCCAAGAAATCCTCAAACCTCTCTATATCATTCAAAATCAAGAGTTCCCTCTACTGAGCACAAAAGCATGCCTAAACTGAAATTAATCTATAAAATAGATGAAGTTGCTGATGAAAGCCACAGCAATACATTTCAAAATAAATTTCCAAAATTGTTTATAGGCCTAGGGAAATTGATGTAACCGAATACCATATCACCTTACAAGCTGATGCTAAACCAATTTGCCTCTTTACACCGAGCGAAGTCCCTCATCCACTCTTAGACAAAGTCAAGAGTGAAATTGAAAAAATGCAGCAGCAAGGGGTTATCTCACTGGTCACCATGACAAAGAAATGGTGTTCAAGAATGGTTATGGTCGCAAAACAAAATGGCTCTATAAGAATCTGTGTGATTTAACTCAAACTAAAAAAGCCTGAAGCAGTTGTCTCTGGACAAAATACAGATAGCTGACCATATTTATAATGCCATTCAGTTGATATTGTTTCAATAGATTTATTTCCCTTTGGAATAGCATCTGCTTCAGAAATTTTCCGGAGAACAAT
The DNA here is from genome assembly GCF_017639515.1 of Carcharodon carcharias. Lineage (NCBI taxonomy): Eukaryota > Metazoa > Chordata > Chondrichthyes > Lamniformes > Lamnidae > Carcharodon > Carcharodon carcharias. The sequence goes on along the minus strand of NC_054476.1, from coordinate 84,959,400 downwards.
GGACGGAATTTCATGGCCCTTCCCACTGGCGGGATTTTTTGGTCCCACTGAAGTCAATGGACTTTTGAACAGCTTGCTGCATCTTATGGCTCGTCCCCACCATTAAGGAGGCCATAAAATTCCAGCCAATGTCTCACACTCTAGAAGGCATGGAAGGAGTAATATACCATATGGATGACATGCTCATACATGGCTTAACGACAGAAGAGCATGATGGCAGGGTCAGAGCAGTCCTGAGAGTCTTAAAGGTTGCAGGCATGTAATGAAAAATGTGAGTTCACCAAATCTATGATCAAGTTTCTGGGTGACATAGCACAAGCCACGAGAATCACAGTTGATCCACAAAAAAAAAAGGTAATCAGAAAATTTCCACAACCCAGGAACATAACTGAGCTTTAAAGATTCTTTGGGCTGGTCAAGCAATTTGGCAGATTCCTGCCAAATTTAGTAGAGGCTAATGAGCCCTTGAGACAGCTGTTGAGGCAGGGTCAGTGGTGCTGAAATGTGGACTAGTAAAATGCTTTTGAAAGGATTACATAGTAACATAGAAAATAAGAGCAGGAGTAGGTCATTCAGCCCTTTGAGCCAGTTCTGCATTCAGTACGAATATGGCTGATCTTCTATCTCAATGCCATACTCACGCTCCCTTTCCACACCTTGAAGCCTATCTATTTCCTTCTTAAATATATTCAGTGACTTGTCCTCCACAGCCTTCTACAGTAGAGAATTTCACAGGTTCACCACCCTCTGAGTGAAAAAGTTTCTCCACATCTCAGTCCTAAATGGCCTACTCTGTATCCTGAGGTTGTGACCCCTTGTTCTATGCCTCCCAGCCAGAGGAAACATCATCCCTGCATCCAGTATGTTCGGCCCTGTTAGAATTTTATACGTTTCAATGAGATCCCCTCTCATACCTCTGAACTCCAGTGAATACAGACCTGGTTGGCCCATTCTTACCTCATATGACAATCCTGCCTTCACAGGAATCAGTCTGGTAAACCTTCGCTGCACTTCCTTTATGGCAAGTATTTCCTTTCTTAGGTAAGAAGACCAAAACTGCACGTAATACTCCAGGTGTGGTCTCACCAAAGCCCTGTACAGTTGCAGTAAGATATCCTTGCTCCTATATTCAAGTCCTCTTGCAATGAAGGCCAACATACCATTTGCCTTCTTAACTGCTGCACCTGCATTCTTGCTTTCAGTGATTGGTATACAAGGAAACTTAGGTCCCTTTGAACATCAACATTTCCTATTCTATCACCAATTAAATAATACTCTGCTATTCTGGTTTTGTGGAGGTGTGTAAAAACAATAACAATAGGGTAATCATATTAGGTGATTTCAACCTTCCCAACATTAATTGGGATAGACATAGTGTTAAGGGCTTGGATGGAGTAGATTTCTTGAAATGTGTACAGGAGAACTTTTTAGGTCAATATGTAGAGGGTCCAACAAGGGACAGCGCAATGCTAGACCTAATTCTGGGGAATGAAGCCGGACAGGTGGCTGAGATGGTGGTGGGCGAGCATTTTAGCGATAGTGATCACAACATGGTACAGTTTAAGTTTGTTATGGACAAAGAAATAGACAAGTTGCAAAAAAATGTTTTGGATTGGGGGAGAGTGGATATTAGTAAAATAAGGCAGGATCTGGCCAAGGTAGACTGGGAACAGTTACTTGTGGGGAAATCTATAGAGGAACAATTGGGGGTGTTCGAAAAGGAAATGGGGAGGTTACAGGCTCAACATGTTCCCTCTAGGGTGATAGGAAGGAGTAACAAGCCCAGAGAACTATGGATGACCAGAGATATTCAGGTTATGATGAGAAGGAAAAGAGGCTTTTAACAGGTACAAGGGAAGCAAATCAGCAGAGGCATTAGTGGAGTACAGAAGGTGCAGGGTGGAGCTTAAGAAAGCAATGAGGAGAGCAAAGAGGGGATATGAGAAAGCTCTGGCTGGTAAAAGTAGGGAAAATCCCAAGATATTCTATAAGTATATCAATGGGAAGAGGATAACCAGGGAAAGAGTTGGGCCCATTAGGGACAATCTATGGGTGGAGCCAGAGGACATCACTAGAGTGTTGAATGAATACTTCCCATCCGTCTTCACCCAAGAGAATGAGGATGAAGGTATCAAACTTGGGGAAAGAGACTGTGAGGTTCTTAAACAAATTGATATGGGAGTGACAAGGTATTGGAGGCATTGGCAGGCTTAAAAGTGGACAAATCTCCAGGTCCAGATGATTTGTGTGCCAGACTGCTGAGGAAGGCAAGGGAGGATATCACAGGGGCTCTGACCTGAATTTTTAATTCTTCTCTGGCCACGGGGAAGGTGCCAGAGGACTGGAGAACAGCTAATGTGGTTCCGCTACTTAAGAAGGGTTGCAGAGATAAGCCAGGGAACTACAGGCCAGTGAGTCGCAAGTCAGTGGTCGGGAAACTATTGGAGAAAGTTCTGAAGGAGAGTGTCCATCTCCACTTGGAGAGGCAAGGTTTGATCAGGGATAGTCAGCATGGCTTTGTCAGAGGGAGGTCATGCTTAACAAATTTGATTGAATTTTGAGGAGGTGACCAGGTGTGTAGATGAGGGTAGTGTAGTTGATGTAGTTTATGGATTTCAGCAAAGCCTTTGACAAGGTCCCACATGGGAGTCTTATAAAGAAGACAAATGCAGAGGGGATACAGGGTAATTTGATAAAGTGGATTCAAAATTGGTTTAGTTGTAGGAGGCAGAGGATGATGACAGAAGGATGCTTCAGTGACTGGAAGCCAGTCTCCAGTGGCATACCACAGGGATCTGTGCTGGGTCCCCTATTATTTGTCATTTATATAAACGACATAGATGACTATGTGGGGGGTAGGATTAGTAAGTTTGCAGATGACACAAAGATTGGCCGGGTGGTTAACAGTGTGGTTGAGTGTCTTGGGCTACAGGAAGATATAGATGGGATAGTCAAATGGGCAGATAAGTGGCAGATGGACTTTAACCCTGAAAAGTGTGAGGTGATACACTTTGGAAGGAGTAATTTGACAAGGAGGTATTCAGTGAACAGCATGGCACTAGGAAGTTCTAAGGAACAAAGGGACGTTGGCATGTGTGTCCACAGATCTCTGAAGGCGGAGGGGCATGTTAGTGGGGTGGTGAAAAAGGCATATGGGACACTTACCTTCATCAATCGAGGCATAGATTACAAAAGTAAGGAGATCATGTTGGAGTTGTATAGAACCTTGGTGAGGCCACAGCTGTGTGCAATTCTAGTTGCCACATAATAGGAAGGATGTGATTGCACTGCAGGAAGTGCAGAGAAGATTTGCCAGGATGTTGCCTGGGATGAAACATTTAAGTTATGAAGAGGTTGGATTGTGTTCGTTGGAGCAGAGAAGACTGAGGGGTGACCTGATCGAGGTGTACAAGATTATGAAGGGCATGGATAGGGTGGATAGGGAGCAGCTGTTCCCCTTAGTTGAAGGCTCAGTCACAAGGGTAATAAGTTCAAGGTGAGGGGGGGGGGATGTGAAGAAAAACTTTTTTTACTCAGAGGGTGGTGACGCTCTGGAATGCACTGTCTGGGAGGGTGGTGGAGGCGGGTTGCCTCACATCCTTTAAAAAGTACCTGGATGAATACTTGGCATGTCGTAACATTCAAGGCTATGGGCCAAGTGCTGGTAAATGGGATTAGGTAGGTCGGCCAGGTGTTTCTCACGTGTTGGTGCAGACTCAATGGGCCAAAGGGCCTCTTCTGCACTGTGATTCTGATTTGCTTACTCACTCAGCCTGTCTAAATCGCCTTGAAATCTCTTAACATCCTCACCACTCACATTCCCACCTAGTTTTGTCTCATCAGCAAACATGGAAATATTACATTTGGTTCCCTCATCCAAATCATTGATATATATTGTGAATAGCTGGGGCCCAAGCACTGATCCCTGCGGTACCCCACTAGTCACTGCCTGCAATTCCGAAAAAGACCCACTTATTCTTATTCTTTTTCCTGTCTGCTAACCAATTCTTGATCCATATTACCCCCAAGCCCATGTGCTTTAATTTTGCACACTAACCTTTTATGTGAGACTTTATCAATAGCTTTCTGAAAATCCACATTCACTGGTTCTCCCTTATCTATTCGGCTAGTTCTGTTCTCAAAAAAACTCCAGTAGGTTTGTCAAACATGATTTCCCTTTCATAAATCCATGTTGACTTTGCCTAATCCTGTCGATATTTTCAAGTGTCCTGTTATCATATCCTTTATAATAGACTCTAGCATTTTCCCTACTACTGATGTTAGGCTAATCAGTCTGTAATTAACAATTTTCTCCCTCCCTTCTCTCAAATAGTGTGGTTTCCACCCTCCAATCTGCCAGGACTGTTCCAGAATCTATAGAATTTTGGATGATGACAACCAATGCATCCGCTATTTGCATGGCTATCTCCTTCAGTATCCTGGGATGTAGATTATCAGGCCCTGTGGATTTATTGGCTTTCAGTCCGATTAATTTCTCCAGCACTGTTTTTTCAGTAATACTAATTTCCTTCAATTCCTCCTTCTCACTCGACTCTTGATTCCCTACCATTTCTGGGAAGTAATTTGTGTCTTCCTCTGTGAAGACCTAATTAAAGTAGTTGTTTAATTGCTCTGCCATTCCCTTGTTCTTGAGTATAAATTCTGATTTTGGACTTTAAGGGACCTACATTTGTCTTCACCAATCTTTTTCTTCTTACATACTTGTGGAAGCTTTTACAGTTCTTATATTCATTGCAAGTTTACTCATACTCTATTTTTTACCCCTCTTAAATCAATCTCTTAGTCCTCCTTTGCTGAATTCTAAATTGCTCCCAATCCTTAGGCTTGCCATTTCTTCTAGCAACATTATATAACTCCTCTTTGGATCTAATACTATCCTTAATTTCTTTTGTTAGCCATGGTTGGGCCACTGTTCCTGTTGCGTTTTTGTGCCAGAAAGGAATATATAACTGTTGCAATGCAGGCATGCATTCCTTAAATATTAACCATTGCCTATTCACCTACATGCCTTTTAATGAAGTTCCCCAATCTGCCTTAGCCAACTCACAACTCATACCTTCGTAGTTTCCTTTGTTTAGATTTAGGACTGTAGTTTCTGTTGGACTACTTCACTTTCTAACCTAAGGAAGAATTCTGTCATGTTATCGTCATTGCTCCCTAAAGGACCCTGCACAACGAGATTATCAATTAACCCCTTTTCATTGCACAATACCAAATCTAGGAGAACCTGTTCCCTAGTTGGTTCCTCAACATACTGGTCTAAAAATACCATCGTATACATACCCCAGGAATTCATCCGCCACAGTATTATTGTTAATTTTGTTTGGCCAGTCTATATGTAGATTAAACTCACCCATGATTACTGTAGATGCATGCATCTCTAATTTACTGTTTAATGCCATCCCTTACCTTACCACTACTGTTTTAAGGCCAACAGACAACTCCCATTAATGTTTTACATCCCTTGCTGTTTCTTAGCTACATCCAGACTAATTCTACATCAACACTTTCTGAGCCAATATCCTCTTTCACTATTGCACTGATTTCATCCTTAAATAACAATGCCACACTGCTTTCTTTTCCTTTTTGCCTGTCCTTCCTAAATATCAAATACCCTTGGATTTTCAGTTCCTAGCCTTGGTCGCCCTGCAGCCATGTCTATAATTGCAATCATATCGTACCAGTTTACATCTATTTGTGCTGTTAATTCATCTACCTTATTGCTAATGCTCCATGCATTCAGATACAGTGCCTTTAGACTTATCTTTTTAACATTTTTATGCATCTTTATTAGTACTATGGCCCTATTTGCTTCTGGCCCTTGTTTCCTCTGCCTTCCACTTTTGCTTTTTACTTCTGTCTTTCATTTCTATCTTTGTTTACCTCTCTTTTGTCTCCCCACTCAAGTTCCCATCCCCCTGCCACTCTAGTTTAAACCATCCCCCACAGCACTAACAAACACCCCTGCAACAATATTGGTCCCGGTCTTGCAACCCGTACTGCTTGGACAGGTCCCATCCTCCCTAGAATCAGTCCCAATACCTCAGGGATCTAAATCCCTCCCTCCTACACCATCTATCCCACCATGCACTCATCTAGTCTATTCTCCTATTCCTGATCTTGTGGTACTGGGAGTAATCCTGAGATTACTACCTTTGAGGCCCTGCTTTTTAATTTATTTTCTAGCTCCCTATGTTCTGCTTGCAGGACCTCATCCCCCTTTTTACCTATGTCATTGGTACCACTATAGACCACAACCTTTGGCTGTTCATCCTCCCCCTTCTGAATGTCCTGCTCAGTGACATCATTGACGCTGGTACCAGGTATCTCTGTTGCCTTGTTCACCTTCATTGCTTTCCATTTCCCTCCTAGTGTTTGACAAGGTGTTTACTAAAACCTGCTTTCACAGCCATATCTCCTTTCTCAGTGACTGTCTCCGTCTCCGACTTAGCCCACGTGGATTTCAACTGAAATTCCACCCCTCATGTTTTGAACCCACCCAGGATTACAGGTATCTCCGGGACATAAAACGTTTCTCGGACTGCTGTTCCCGTCACATTCTGAAATCCACACTCAGTGCCATGCGCCGCCATATGAACACACTCGACCTCTCCCTCCAGCAGCACCGCCGTACCCTTTTTCAAAGCTGCGTGTGCCCCCAGTTTCATTTTATCCTTCGGCTCATCCAACGCCTCAACAAGAAACTTTTTCTCTTTCTCTCAAGTGCTAAGGAACGTAAGCTCCAACAACTCATCGACACCAACACCCATCTAGGACCCTCCACCCCTGCCTGTCCCTCCGTCCCCACCCTTTCTTCCAGTCCCAACCCCAGCCGTGTATTCACTATACCCCCTGACCTTCCCCTCTCCGATGCTGAACGTTCAGTGCTCAGCAAAGGACTTAGTTTCATACCCTTACGCCCTCACCTCAATGAATTTCGGGCTCGGCATGATACTGAATTCTTCTTCCGCCGTCTTCGTCTCCGGGCTCACTTCTTTGGGCAGGAGTCCTCTCCCAGTTCAACGGATCCTTTTACCCATCTCCAATATTCTCCCTCCACCTGGACCCCTCCCTCTGGATTCTTACCTTCTCTCGATCTTTTCATTGAGAACTGTCGGCGCGACATTAGTCGTCTCAATTTCTCTGCTCCTCTCACCCATTCTAACCTGTCTCTCTCTGAACTTACTGCACTCCATTCTCTCAGGTCCAACCCTGACATTGTCATCAAACCCGCTGACAAGGGTGGTGCTGTTGTTGTCTGGCACACTGACCTCTACCTTGCGGAGGCTGAGCGTCAACTCGCAGACACTTCCTCCTACCTCTCCCTGGACCATGACCCCACCACTGAACATCAAGCCATTGTTTCCAGGACTGTCACTGACCTCATCTCCTCTGGGGATCTACCTCCCACAGCTTCCAACCTGATAGAAGCGGGCCGTCCGAGGTTGGGCGACTATCTCCTACCCAAAATCCACAAACAGAACTGCCCCGGTAGACCGATCATCTCAGCTTGCTCCTGCCCCACAGAACTCATTTCTCGTTATCTTGACTCCCTTCTCTCTCACCTTGTCCAGTCCCTTCCCACCTACATCTGTGATTCCTCTGACACCTTATGTCACATCAACAATTTCCAGTTCCCTGGCCCCAACCGCTTCCTCTTCACCATGGTCGTCCAATCCCTCTACACCTCCATCCCCCACCAGGATGGTCTCAGGGCCCTTAGCTTCTTCCTCGAACAGAGGCCCGAACAATCCCCATCCACCACTACTCTCCTCCGTCTGGCTGAACTTGTTCTCACACTGAACAATTTCTCCTTCAACTCCTCTCACTTCCTCCAAATAAAAGGTGTGGCTATGGGTACCCGCATGGGCCCCAGCTATGCCTGTCTCTTTATGGGGTATGTGGAACATTCCTTGTTGCAGTCGTACTCCGGCCCCCTTCCACAACTCTTTCTCCGGTACATCGATGATTACTTCGGTGCCGCTTCATGCTCTCGTCAGGACTTGGAAAAATTTATTAATTTTGCTTCCAATCTCCACCCCTCCATCATTTTCATGTGGTCCATCTCTGACACTTCCCTTCCCTTCCTTGACCTCTCTGTCTCAATCTCTGGTGATAGACTGTCCACCAATATCCATTACAAGCCTACTGACTCCCACAGCTATCTCGACTACAGCTCCTCACACCCCGCTTCCTGTAAGGACTCCATCCCATTCTCTCAGTTCCTTCGCCTCCGTCGCATCTGTTCCGATGATGCTACATTCAAAAAACAGTTCCTCTGACATGTCCTCCTTCTTCCTTAAGCGAGGTTTTCCACCCACGGTCGTTGACAGGGCCCTCAACCGTGTGCGGCCCATCTCCCGCGCATCCGCCCTCACGCCTTCTCCTCCCTCCCAGAAACATGATAGGGTCCCCCTTGTCCTCACTTATCACCCCACCAGCCTCCACATTTCAAAGGATCATCCTCCGCCATTTCCGCCAACTCCAGCATGATGCCACCACCAAACACATCTTCCCTTCGCCCCCCTTATCAGCATTCCGTAGGGATCGCTCCCTCTGGGACACCCTGGTCCACTCCTCCATCACCCCCTACTCCTCAACCCCCTCCTATGGCACCACCCCATGCCCACACAAAAGATGCAACACCTGCCCCTTCACTTCCTCTCTCCTCACCGTCCAAGGACCCAAACACTCCTTTCAAGTGAAGCAGCATTTCACTTGCATTTCCCCCAACTTAGTCTACTGCATTCGTTGCTCCCAATGTGGTCTCCTCTACATTGGAGAGACCAAACGTAAACTGGGCGACCGCTTTGCAGAACACCTGCGGTCTGTCCGCAAGAATGACCCAAACCTCCCTGTCGCTTGCCATTTTAACACTCCACCCTGCTCTCTTGCCCATATGTCTGTCCTTGGCTTGCTGCATTGTTCCAGTGAAGCCCAACGCAAACTGGAGGAACAACACCTCATCTTCCGACTAGGGACTTTATAGCCTTCCGGACTGAATATTGAATTCAACAACTTTAGGTTGTGAGCTCCCTCCCCCAACCCCACCCCCTTTCTGTTTCCCCCTTCCTTTTTTTTTCCAATAAATTATAAACAGTTTCCTTTTCCCACCTATTTCCATTATTAAAAAAAACCCCACTAGAGCTATACCTTGAGTGCCCTACCATCCATTCTTAATTAGCACATTCATTTAGATAATATCACCAACTTTAACACCTATGTGTTCTATTGTACTATTGTCATTGACATCTTTTGATGATCTGCTTCTATCACTGCTTGTTTGTCCCTACAACCACACCCCCACCCCCCACCTCTCTCTCTATCTCTCCACCCCCCACACACACACCTTAAACCAGCTTATATTTCAGCTCTTTCCTGGACTCGAACTCAAGTTCTGTCGAAGGGTCATGAGGACTCGAAACGTCAACTCTTTTCTTCTATGCCGATGCTGCCAGACCTGCTGAGTTTTTCCAGGTAATTCTGTTTTTGTTTAGGAAACATGCCATCCTGGTGTCATATCTGTGGCCTCAGAAGCATTTATATTTTCCCCTTAGAATAAAATCCCCTATCACTATTGCTCTCCCACTCTTTTCTTTCCCAACCCCCACGCCCTGTTTCAGCTGAGCCACTTGTGGTGCCATGGACTTGGCTCTCACTGCATTCCCTGAGGAACCAGCAGTATCCAAAATGGAAAATTTGTTAGAAACAGAAATGGACCCAGGGGACCCCTGCACTACCTGCCTAGTGCCTTTACTCTGTCTGGCGGTCACCCATTCACTTTCTGCCTGTGCACTATTTACCTGTGGTGTGAACACCTCACTATGTGCTTTCCACAAAGATCTCAGTCCTGCAGATGCTCCTCAGTGACTCCAGCTGCTGGTCCAGAACTGAAATGCAGAGTTCAAATAGCTGCAGTTGGAGACACTTCTTGCACATGTGATCACCATGGACACTAGAAAAGTGTCCCTGACTTCCCATATTGCACAGGAGTAGCATTCCACGTGACCGAACTGCCCTGCCATGACTCACCCCTAAATTACCCCCTTTACTTTTACTTCCTTTAGCTTAGAGAATATTAAGGACAATAGAAATACTCACCAAGTCCTACTTACCAAGGCCACTGTTCTTCTTTTTGAGGGAATGTAGAAAATGAAAGGATCACCTCTTTCCCTCCTCACTGAACAGCCTCACTCACCAAACTGAAGCACTCAAATGCAGCCCAAGAGAGCATTCAGTGCAGACAAGGTAGCACTGTAGATGGCCTGCTTTTATGCTCCCTGAGTCTAGCTTCTGAAAACCTTATTAAGCTAGTTATCCAATTAGCTGGTGGCAAGCAGAGCCTTATTGAGCCCTGTTTTAAAGCTGAATTAAAACTTACCTTCTCCCAACTCAAAGAGTAACTTTTAGTTCATTACTTAATTGAAGAAAGGCTAGACTGTAGATAGAAATGAACCCTTAAATTAAATTAACCCTTAAAACTCCCTCACTCACCAAACTCCAATTGAAGCACTCAAATGCAACTTTTAAACTCGTCTGAAATCTTGACACATGATGACCCAGGATTACTGACTATAGTTGCAGCACATACATTGTCTACAGATCAGGGGCAACATTATTTCAAGTGCAGAGAGATGGCAAGCGCAACTCGGTCTACTATACCTCAGTCACTAACAGATGTGTCATGATAGAAAAGAAAAGCATTCACAGTAACATGGGCATGCAAATAATTTTCAGAATATGTTTTGCGATTGTGCTTCAAAATTGAAACAGATAACAACCACTAGCCATCCTTCTGAACATGAAAGAAATGGCAAAGATGTCACCAAAATCCAGCAGTTCAGATTATGATTGATGAGTTATGACTCAATCACAGAGTATGTGAAAAAGGAGTATCACATGACACAGATGCACTGCCTCGAATACCAGCGGAAAAAACTAAACAATAGGATTTACACTTCATCGATAAGGTTGAAGCATATACATCCTTAATCACTCAGCTACTGCAAGAAAGTTGCTGGAAATAAAGCAAACCCAGCAAGAAGATGAAGAATGTCTCCAAATCCAAGGATATTGTCTCGAAGAATGGCTAGACAAATGCAATGGCAGTAATTTGAACAGTGCAAGCACCTCACTGTCATTGACGACTTACTATTCTTCAACGAGAGAATAGTTGTGACGAGACCACTTTGGCTTTTTCAAAGACTTCACCAAGGTCACCTAGGAATAGCAAAATCATGCAAGAACACAGCAACCAGTCTGGTGGCCAGGCATTACTCACTTTATAGAAGAAATTATTTCCATCTTACTTGTAAGCAGCCAGGAACAAAAACTCAAACTCAATATCGCCACAAATGACCACGAGAAGGTAAAATAAAGTGAGAAAGAACGGAGAAGTAACCAGGCTTGGAACTTGAATCACAAGCATAAGACACATTAGTTACCTGCACTGAAGCTCATGGAGAGAGCATGGGTCTGAGACCAGCAGATAGAAAGTGCAATCATTGAAAAATCTCCACAACTAAGATCGTGCAGGATTGCACCAGACCAGGGTATCATAGGGTGAAATCTCAGTGCCTTAATATCTTTGGAGAGAAAACCAATAGAAACATGGCTTACTACTCAGATGCTGATGAAGGACAAGAAAGGTGTACTACAAGCTCTACAGTCACCCAGGAGAAGAAAACTCTCTTCTGTCGGTGTGAGTATGGAATATCCTCGACTCAAAAAGAGATCAGGTGAGATCAGGAAGATTGGTCAAGGGACCTCAGAGGCTAACCCTGTGAAGTCAGACTTTGGGCATAGATCTGAAAGATGTAAATATGATAGGCATAAAGACGTGGGGGGGATATAGAGTAAAGCATTAACATCAAAAGCATACACGATGCTGATGTAATAATGATGTCAGGGCAATCTGGAAGCAGGAGAAGCTCCAAGTTCATGCAGAGAGCCAAATGTGTAAATTCTTACTGTAAATAAAGAGTGATGGTTTTAAGAAACTACAGACACGAGCAGCATACTTTGGGAAAATAGACAATCCACAAAACCCCATCTAGATCCCTGCCATGCAACAAAACACAATGCAATAGTTTGTTCCATGGACTTCAAGCTTACTTACAAGCCATCAGTTTGTCCTGGAGGCAGACCTGGTACATTTTGAGAATGGTCTCCATTATAAATCATGCAGGGCACTGCGATATAAGTGTTTTTGGGAGTTCACCAGCTCAATGCCATGCAATATTCAATAGCCTGAGCAGTTTTCAGGCTGAGGGAACGTAGGTCCATGGGCTGTTCTGATTTTGGGAGGGAAGGAGAAAGCATCAATGACCCAGGCTAGTATTATGGTGCTTAGAAGGCCATATATTTGGAGCAGTATGCTAAATAATGATCCTGGTGTTTGCAAAGGGTTTATTGAATCTGTGCCATGCTTCATTCATATGTTCCTAAAGGCAATTGCCAGGGCTGAGGTGAGGAGCTTTAATCTCCAAGGAACCATTCTTTCCATGTACCGTGGTCCTTTTTTATTCTTTCATGGGATGTGGGTAGGCCAGCATTTATTGCCCATCCCTAATTACCCTTGAGAAGGTTGGGGTGAGCTGCCTTCTTAAACTGCTGCAATCCATGTGGTGTAGGTACAGTGCTGTTAGGGAGTGAGTTCCAGGATTGTGATCCAGCGATAGCAAAGGAATGGCGATATGGTTCCAAATCAGGATGGTGTTGGTCTTGGAGGGGAAATTGCAGGTGGTGGTGTTCCCATCCTTGTGCTGAGTGATGAAGGATGTTTCAACCTTCTCAAGGAAGTGTAAATCCTCGTTTAGTTCCTTCTGCTGGTATTTGTGACAGTGTGTCTGCCATTGTTTGATACTTCTCTTGCACATACTCTGTGATGGAGTAATATCTCATCAATCTTAATCTGAAATGTTGGATTCTGGGTGGCATTTTTTCAATTTCTTTCATGTTCAGTTGGATGGTCTTTAAGTAGGACTGTCTCAACCACAACAACAACCATTTCCATTTATAAATAGCACTTTTGATAGGTAAAACATCCGAAAAGACATCCTAGAAGCAGATAAAAATGGCCACTGAATTAAGGAAGGATAACTAAAAGCTTTCTTAATTAAAGATGAGCTTTATGGAGGGTATTAAAGGAGAAGAGATTGAAGGATGGGGGTGGGGGGGTGGGGTCATTCCAGAATATGGTCTGGGGAAAGGAGAGGCTATGCAAAAGACCAGAATTGATGGAATGGAGAATTCTGAGAGGAGGAGATTGCAAAAATGGGAGTGGTGAGACAATGAAGGCATTTAAGCAAGAATGACAATTTTATATTGGTAATGGTGGGATCAGAAGGCAATATAAGTCAGTGGGCATGGCTGATGGATGAATGGAACTTGGTTTGGGCTAGAATACAGGCAGCAGAGTTTAGAATGAGCTCTAGACCGGTTGAATAAGATGACAAGCGATTTAAACCAGAGTTATTTTGATTAGGGCCATATCAGTATAATGACAGGCAGAAAGCTGATTGAAGAGGTTTCAGCATGGAGTTATTGGAAAGATGAGACATTTCTGGGAGGGAACAATACATACAGGGAGTTTAGAGAGGAAAAGCAAGTTGGAGATGGGGTTGTAGTTTGCAAGAACAGAGAGGTTGAAAGTGAGCTTTGCAGAGGTTGTGATCATGGTGGTTTTGGAAGAGAGGGCATAACATTCAGACAAGAAATTACACTGCCCGTTAAAATGTGCTTCAATAATTACAAGTATGCTTCTCACCAAGTAGGAAGTTTGTGAATCAAAATGAAGTGAAATTGCCCTTATGTAATTGTCACCAGCAGCAGCCATTATACTAACAACAACTTTTGTTGCTGGGATATTGTCAACAGTGTGCCATTCCCGACGTCATAACTGGAACGTGTGCCACTTCAACTTTCTCACTTTTTCCTGTTTCATGACTATGATTAAAATTCTAAGTGCCAATGGCATGCATGGAAAACATATGCGATTTAGTGGCGGCGGGTGCTGTTCATTGGTGAAACCCACTGTTAGTTGACAATGCTGCAAGTACAGGTGGCTAATTAAAAAACCTCCTGTTCAAACAGAGAGGCAGTACATTGCTACCAGAACACTGCAAAGTTTGTGAGTGCCATATTCTTTGGAGGTCCATTCAAACAGCCCATTAGACCCCATGTCTGACCATTTCAACAACCAGTCCCAGAGAAATATCTCTATCTGCATGTTCAACCCCAGGTTAACAGGGAAAGGCCATAGATGCTCTTTCCTGAATATTGCATCAGAGAGCCCTCCCACAAGACCAAGACAGCCTGGATGAAGGTGGTGGAGGAGGTGAGCAGCCGTGGAGTCATCCGCTGAGCATGATTCCAGTGCGGGAAACAGAACAACAACCTGCTCTGACCCACCAGGATGTGACAGTGTCACATCTTCAACAGGAGTCTCTCATGTGGCCATCAACAACATATGTGTGTAAACGGGCAGCTATGCCAAAAGAGTGAATGTGTGATCAGCCTTAGTGCCACATAGCAATTAAGACTGAAGCATGTGGAAATTTACCTTCTGTATGCATTTGAATGCAACCTGGCACTGACAGGCCAGTTTGTGTGATAGGGTGCAAGCAGACAAGGTGGTTAGGTGTTATTTGACATGTCACGATGCCCTTCAGCTCAAACACCACATGAATGTACAAGAGGTGGAGTTCCACATCCCAGGCCCCTCACAGCTGCTGAGGAGGCGGCGATGGAAATTGCTGTGGAGGAGGGATTGTGATCTGTCATGGACAGCGAGGCTGGACTGGCCAGGCCTGAGGAGGAACAGGTAACCATCCAGCTGTTGCTAAATTGGCACACAGGATGGATGCAATGAAATGTGAAGCACTCAAACTTGAACAATTCTTATTGTTCTCCACTACAGGCCATCACCATCTAAGGATCAGGTCGCAGCCATGGAAGGAGCCCGAAGATTCCACCTCTGGGGTGATAAAGTCAGTGCAAAAGGGGAGGCACCATCATCTGCCTCATCATCCACATCCATCAGCACAGTTATACTTGCCATGATAATAGCTGATTGTGTTTGCGGACTCCAGTGTTAGATACTATACAGTACACTGTAGTATATATGGGGGTCACCTGACCTGAGGGTTGAAGGTCAGATAGCACATGTTGGAGCCTGTTTCAATATAGTAAAGACATTTTAGGAAAATGCGTTATCAATGAAGTTAGCTCAGCTAAAATGTCAACAGCCTGTGTGTATCATTAAAACAAGAAACAAGACATAGTGTCAGATGTAAACTAAATGCAACAATAGAGGCTCTGAAACCACTGACAGAGCTCAGTTTGGAGGGCAATTTCACTGAAAACTGGAGGAGGTTCCGAAAGCCATTTGAGCTGTACCTCACAGCGATGGGCAGTGATAAAAAAGACCCACAGGTTCAGTCTTCCATTTTCCTTCACGTAACAGGGGAAGAAGCCCTAGAAGTCTACATTCACATTTGAAACTGATGAGAAACAAAATGACTTGAAAAAAATAATGGAAAAAAGCGAAGCCTCCTTCAGACCTAAGAAAAACGCCATGTATGAAAGATACAGATTTTTTACATGCGCTGTTATGACATAGTAGGTGGTAAAGGGTGTTATTTAAAATTCCAGAGGGAAATTTTTAAAAAGTGTCATAACCTATATTTTTAAGTGGTATGTTTGAGATGCAGCTCTAAATTCAGGAATAAGACCACCAGTTCTCTAGAGGTTTTTATGTCAAACTAAATGAGACATTTATTAATTTACAACAAGGTATTAAAATACATACTCATGGCTACAAATTACTAGCATAACTTTTTAATCTCCATTAAGGCAACAACAACCCATAGACATTCAGCAGACACCAGGCTAAGCATTTTCACCTTACATATTCAAAATGAGGTTCCTTTCAACTTGGTTCCTTTGCAGACAGTTGTAGTCTTACAACACTTGATGTTACATGCCTCCGACACACAAAACCCTCTCAGGTTATACCCAGCACTTCTCTTTGAGTGTAAATTCTCATTGTATCACCAGGCCCTTTGAACTCCACCTTTTCTAACAATAAAAACCCTTTCATAGTACCAATTTTATTAATAATATAAACATATTGCTTGGTGTCTCATAGCTAGGTGCAAAATTTCACTCCCATTCTTGAATGATCTATTCAACAAAATGCAAATATACCTCTATCTCTGTTTACATCTCAAATCATCATCTATACATCAAAGCACGCAGACTAGGTGGCTTTAATCCAATAAACACACACAGATACACACACAGACTAAACCTCTATTTAAAAAAAAATTTCCCATAATATTATATACATTAATAGCTTCATGACATCCCCCTTCCTATCAAAAAATGAACTGTCAAAATTCTAAAAGATGGCTTAATTTTTTAATAACTTGTCTCACACTATCTTCTATAGTTATTACATTATTACACTACCAGAAGCATGCATTAACAAAACAATACATATAGACCAGTCCTTGGTATCAACAGAAATCACTCAAGTTCAGTGTCCAAGTTTTTTTAAACGACGTCCAATTCTCCTTTAAGCTTCAAATTTGATAAGGCATCTGTGAACAAATTTTCTCTTCCAGTAATATGTATAATCCATAGATTAAACGGTTGTAATAATAAACTCCACCTAAAAAGCCTTGCACTTTAGTCTCAAAATTTGTCCAAAAACGTCAATGGATTATGGCCTGTATAAACAATTGTTTCTGATGACAACATAAATTTGAAAATGCTGCAATGCTAAGCACCAAACCCAAAGTCTATTTTCCGATTGTTGAATATCTTCTCTGTTGTACACACAGCATCTGTGAAAAATATCCTATCAGTTTTTCAATTCCAGTGTCATCTTCTTGTAACAGTACAGATCCAATGCCTATATTGCTTGTGTCAACAGCCAACTTAAATTGCTTGGCATTGCTTGGCAATTGGGTACTGCCAAAACTGGTGTCATAATTAATACAGTATTCAAACTATCAAATGACTTCTGACACTCCAGTATTCATTGAAACTTCTTGTTCTTTTTTAATAATTCAGTCATTGGAGCAACCACTCGGCAAAAATTTGGTACAAATTTCCAGTAAAACCCACTCATGCCCAGAAATCTCAAAACTTCTCATTTTGTTGTAGGTACTGGGAAATCCATGATAGCCTTGACTTCTGCATTTCTTGCAGCCACCTTACCATGTCCAATGGTATGGCTTAGATATGTAACATGTGCTTTTGCAATTCACTTTTAGCTAAGTTCATCACCAAATTAGCTTCTTGTAGTCGAGTAAGTAATTCTTCCAGATGCTGTAAATGGTCCTCCCTCATCTGATTGGAAATGATTAGATCTTCAGTATAAACAACACAATTGCTTAAACCTGGGACAGAATCTTTCCCGCCTTGGGCGGGCTCGGCAGGAGTGGGCGGGGGCAGTCGGGAACCTGACTGCCACCCGTGATCGGGTGCGCACCGCCATTTTACACGGGTGTGTCAATTAAGGTCCTCCCAGCATAATGCACATCTCCCGAAATTAGCGAGAAGGGGCGGGTAGGAGGCCAATGGCGACTTGGTGGCCTATTCTAAAACGGTGCAGGCAGCCGTGCTAAGGATGCCATTGACTTTGCAGATCAGCAATGCATAATGTCGGAGAACAGATGGGAAGGCAGGTCAGTGGGGCAATCAGCCCCAGGGTTTTCCTACGAGTTCCTCGCTGCCCTCCTGAAGGAGGTGGCAGCACACCCAGATATCCTTGTCCCAAGGGACGGGAGGAGGAGGCCCCCCCCACCTAACCAAACATGCCTGGGAGGAGGTGGCATCACGGGTCAGCTACCATGATGTGGTGAGGCTGCAGTGCCGCAAGCAGTTTAATGACCTCCTGCAATCGGGAAGGGTGGGTACTGTGTCGGCATTGGTCACTTAGCACGGCAGTTAGGTGGGCACCCCTGGCCCCCTCAACCTCAGAGTCCTTAGAGTGTGAATGGCAAATTTGATGGAGGCAGCATTTGAGCAAGGGGGTGAGCCCTGGCCGCTTGGAATGAGTGTTTTGTGGCTCCAGGGTCACAAATTGGCTGAGCCCTGCAAGGTTTTCCTCAGGTGGGGTTGGCAAGGCCGCAATGGCAATGCTGGTATAAGGTGGACTAATCAATGCTCCTCTCTCCTTTCAGGAGAAGATAGCCCATAACAATGCAGAGGTTGCAGACTGGTACAGAGCTGCCAAACCTTCTAATCCTTACCAGATACGAGCATGAGGCACTGCAGCTGGAGACGTGCCATGCATCTAGATCAACTGGCCATGGTGAGTTTGGGGTGCAACAGGGAGGTAAGAGTGCAGTGCACTGAGGTTAGAATGTCTGTCATTGCAACAATTCCACTGTTGACTGTATATTGATTTCAGCCTCCAACATGGAATTCAGGTGCCAGGCATGCACATTTGCCAGGCATGCACATTAACAGTGTTACATCTTTAACTAATCACATGTCCTTGCTCTTCCTTTCAGGGTCACCAGAACACCCTCGGTCTCAGGAGCATGAAGGACTGCCACTAACTTCTGAGGACACGGATGATCTGAATGCACCAGCGTTACACCCTCTCAGCCAGGCAGGCACCACCTCAGATACCAGCACCTCGGTGGGAAAAAGATCTTCAGCTAGTATCTCGGTGCACAGTGGTGAGGGCACTTCACACTCGCTTGAGGTGCAGGCGGAGGCAGAGAGTACCCAGGGCACTGGTAGTCAGAGAACTGCTGGGGACCAGGAACATGCTCAGCTGGTGGCTGATGATGTGCTCTGGAGTCATCCCTGAGGCAGCAGATGCTGGAAGTCCAGCAGGGTGTACAGTAGGATCTGGTGGCGATACATGAGGGAATGCATGCTATAGTCTCCGTGATGGAGGAGTCCATGCAGAACATGAGCAATGCAATAACACTCATGGCCGAGCGCACAGCCTCCTCCATGGAGAGAGTGGCAACTCTCATGGAGATGCTCTTCCAGGAGCTGAATCAGGGGATCCTGGGGATCTGCTAAGACCTGTAAGCCCACACACTTGCAATGACCTCAAGTGGCCACTGTCAGTGTGGGAGATGAATTGGGCACCCAGGATCCCAGCTAGATGACCATCCATCAGTGGTGAGTAGGGAGGTCCAAAGAGACCTGACGTTGGCGCACGAGCTGCTTGTCGTCTCTGCAGGCTCCTCTCAGGGTGCTCCAGATGATGGCAGCAGCTCCTCTGCCCTCTGCCAGTGACCGTGGCATCTGATGAGGCTGTGGCGACTGGGGAGATACCAGCTGTGGCACTGGCTGCTCCCTCCCAGGCAGGGCCAGAACAGGCTCCAAGGGTCAGAGGACACCCAAGGTCATCAAAGCCAACAGGACAGCAGAGTGAGCAGGCTGTCTCCAATGCCAGGGCCAGCAAGGGGGGAGCACCGAGACGTAGCACCTGCAAACAAAAACGTAAATCACCTTTGGCACAATATGGGCTTATCACTGGTGTTTTTCTGTTGCCCAACTTTTAAGTTCTTTTTAAGTTGGTGTGGTGTTGAACACCTTTTTATTTACTTTGATTTATGTATGCCAGGCTCCAAAGTAGTAAATATGTTTGTTCTCAGTAAGCCTCTGGGTGGTTCATTAGTTCTGCAGGTGAAGGGGAACCCATGATGTTATGAGTGACTTCTTTGTCATTGAGCTTTATTGAAATGGCACATAGTGCATGTTGTTGACCAAGCAAATGTTGCTGTCAGGTATCGAGTATGGAGCCTGCAGCCCTGGCATGTGATAGTGGTTCATCTTTGGTAGGCTAGCTGAAGGAGCATTGGATCAAAGCCTCCCAGGTGTCCCTGCCTCCCTGGAGGTTGCCCAGGTCAGCGTCTATCCCCTTGGCATTCTCCTGTGTGTGCTCGTCCTCAGACTCACTATTGGACTCATCATCTGCCAGAGCAGCTGCGTCAACATCTTCCTCTACTGCATCCTCCCTTTCCAGTGCCAGATTGTGGACAGCGCACCATGCAACCATTATCAGCAACACACGATCTGGACGGTATTGCATTGTGCCTCCCAGTCCAAGCATCGGAAGTGCATCTTGAGAGGACCGATGGCTCTCTCTACCACCGCCCTTGAGGAGCCATGGCTCCTATTGCAATGTTGCTCGGTCTCTGTTCTGGGACGGCGGAGAGGCATCATGAGCCACCTTTTGAGTGGATAGCCTTGTCGTCCAGCAACCATCTATCCAGCCGGGCTGGAGCACTGAAGAGCCTCGGCATCTGGGAGTGTCTCAGGATGTAAGTGTCACGGGAGCTGCCTGGGTACCTTGCACAGATTTGCAGAATCTGCATCCTGTGATCACACACTATCTGCACGTTCATGGAGTGAAAGACCCTCCTGTTGATGAAGGCACCCGGCTCACCTGTTGGCGCCTTGATGGCCACATGTGTGCAGTCTATTGCACCCTGGACGTGGGGGAAGGCAGCAATGGCCGCGAAGCCTCTGGCTCGCTCAGCCTGCCTGACTTTGTCCCTGCGGTAGTGAATGAAAGTCAATGCATGCCTGAACAGAGTATCTGTCACCAGTTTGACAAAACTGTGGATAGCTGATTAGGAGACTCCACAAAGATCCCCCACCAACCCCCGGAAAGAGCCGTAGGCATAGAAGTTGAGGGCCACTGTGACCTTTAGTGCCACTGGCATGGGGTGTCCACCCACACAGTAGGAGCTGATCTCAGGGCCAATCATCTGACGCATGGAGGTCACTGTTTCCCTTGTGATGCAAAGCCTCCTTTGGCATTGCACCTCAGACATATTGAGGTAGCTGCTTCGCTGCCTGTAAACCCTGGCAGCAGGATAGTGGCTTCTTCTGTGGCCCTTTCTGCCTTGGACTTCCTGTTGGCCCTGCGTCCCTTGTGTCTGCGCCTGTCCTCCCACAGGTGGCTCCCCTGGAGGCTGAATAGGACACCTGGCTTCCTCTCCCTTCTGGCCCTCTCCTCCTCAGAGGAGGTGCCTCCACTGGAGGCCACAACCCCCATTCCTAGGGTAAGGGAAGGCTGTCTGATACCTGGAAGGCCCCAAATGTTATGACTCCTCCTGAGTCCTGAACTGAAGCCTGTTATTTCTGTCCACAAGCAAGTAGCAGTAAGTAATAATCTAAAGTTTTAACAACTCACATTAGCGAGCGAGCTCACCCCTCTTATCCCGCCTGTGGATGAGGTTTTCGAAAACGTGGCCTACCTCCCTGTCCGTTGCACCCTTGCGTTGCCTTGAAAATTGCACGGGCTGCGCAAAATGGAAATCAATTACTGCCTCAAGAGCTTTAACTGGCTCATTAATTAATGGCGGGCACGCCTCCGAACTCATAGTGCCCGCCTTCTGAAATATCCAGATGCTGCGCGGTGACGTCGGGACATACGCCTGACGTCATCGCACATTTTATGTGCATGCATATCGGGCCCACCCCCTCAAGCCAACTGTAAAATCCTGGCCCTGCAATTACTTTGTTTGTCAGTCTTTGAAATGTCGCAGGTGCATTCCTCATACCAAATGGCATAACCTTAAACTGATATAGTCCACTTGACATTACAAAAGCTGATATCTTCTTTGCTCTCTCTGACAATGGTACCTGCCAATGTCCTTTTAGCAAGTCAATCTTTGTGAAAATTTTTGATTGCTCCACATTCTCAGTGCAATCTTCTAACTGTGGTATAGGATATGAATCCGCTTTCGTCACCACATTCACTTTTCGATAGCCAACGCAGTCTTTGCATTCCATCTGGTTTTAGTACGAGTACAATAGACGAACTCCAGTTACTGCAACTAGACTCAATGATATCATTTTGAAGCATGAAATCAATTTCTTTTTGCACTTGTTATAATTTTGTCTGATTTAATCTATAAGGATGTTGCCTTATTGAAGATAAAACTTGTACCAAGGCATCATGTATAGCTAAATGTGTCTTTCATTACTTGCTGTGATGTCTTTAAATGTTCACTAGCCAACTCACATGCCCTGATCAATCTTTCCCTGAAATTTGGTACGTAATCCAGGAGAATAGCTTTTGAATTTTGATCCACCAATGTCTCATGAATCAATTTCAGTGGACCCCCCCTTTACCTCATGACCATAAACTAGTTTAAAAGGGTTAAAACCAGTCGATGCATTAGCAGCATCTCTAATAGCAAATAACAATAATGGAATTCCTGTACCCAATTCTGTGCATAATCCTGACAGTATGCTCTCATTACAGTTTTTAAAGTGTGATGCCATCTTTCCAAATCTCCTTGTGACTCCGGATGATGTATTGACTTAAACTGTTTTATCCCCAAACTGTTCATTACTTCCTTAAGCAGCTGTAATATGACTTTTGACCCCGACCTGATTGTATTTCCTTAGGTAAACCATATCTTGTAAAAGATTTAATTAACTCCTCCACAATCTTAGTTGTAATATTTCTTAAAGGTATCCCTTCAGGAAAGCTGGTAGACACATCCATTATTGTCAATAAATACTGATTTCCACTTTTAGTCTTAGGGAGGGGTCCTACACAATCAATCATGACCCAGGTAAAAGGTTATTCAAATACTGGCATTGGGATTAAAGGTGCCGGCTTAATCAATGCTTGTGGTTTCCCTGTTACATGACATGTGTAACAGGTTCTACAGAATTTGACTACATCCCTATGCAATCTTGGCCAAACAAAAAAACATCTGTATTTTCCTGTGTTTTCCTAATTCCTAAGTGTCCCCCTCATGGAATTTCATGAGCAATCCTCATAATCTCAATTCTATACTCTAATGGGATAACAATCTGATTTGATAACAATCTCATGGCCAGCTTTCATTTATTCAGATATGATCCGACCTCCACTTTCTCATTAAAATATCTCCCCAAAGATAATAACATACTGGAATATATTTGGCTTCTGATTCTGAATAAGCTTTCTGATATAACTGTTTTAATTGCAAATCATTTTTTCATAACTCCACTAACCTCCTTGAGTTAAACACTTCAGCTGAATTGTCCTGTATTCTTTCCCCCTGAACAATGTTATCAAACACAGTGCTAGCTAATTGGATTTCAACACCTTCTCCTTGCCTTTGAACTGCCTGCCTGTCTTATTTTTCTTGTTCTTCCTGATGACCCTTTGATCTCATTACAACACAATCAGGAAACAATCCAGGATGTTCCTTCTGTAACACCTCTATTGAAAACACTTCTACAGGCTGCTCAGGCACCACAGGCATCACCCACATTTGTGATCCAGCCATATCATTACTCAGAATAAATTGAACCCCTGCAATGGGTAATTTTTCCACCACTCCAACTATAACTTCACATGACTTCCATTTGCTCTTTAAATTTACTTTCCACAATGGAATAGATTTAGCATCTCTGTGAACCCCACTTATTATTACCTGCTCCTGCAATACTCCCTTTGAACAATATCACTATCACACAACTTAAAGATTGACTAGCTCCTGTGTCTCTTAAAATTTTAACATCTTTTCGACCCTGTACTCATGGAAAGACTTTCCCTTCACACACAAAGTCTTGAAACATTTCTGCAACCTGCTCCTCAGAATTCTCTTGAGTAGATTTCCCACTTTCTTCCCACTTCTTCACCTATCACTGATTCTCCCTGTTTTACCTGTACACAAACCATTGGTTTTTCCTATGCCTGAACCTCCAAACTCACAGTACTTTTACTCCCAGAGATGTTCTGTACCCCAACAATTCCAACAGATTTTTTCCTGCAATTTCCAACACACTGACTTTGTGGGCCCCACTTTATTACAATGAAAACACCTCAATTTTTGAATGCCACTTCTACCTTCAGCACCTTCCTTTTTATTCTGAGAAAAAACTTCCAGGGAACTTCCAGCTACTCCTTTTCTTCCCTGAATACCTACCTTCCTTTCACCTTCCCACTTCTTATCCTTTTCCAGTTTGAAAGGGTGATGAAAAGAAAGGTGTAGCTCTATGAATTAACTCATAATCATCAGCTATTTCTGCTGCTTGTCTTATAGAATCAACCCTGTGTTCCTCCATGAGTTCTCAATACTGAAGGGATTGAATCTTTAAACTCTTCCAAAAGAATTACTTCCCCAAGAGCTGCATAGGTTGTTTTTATCTTTAGCACCCGTATCCACCAGTCAAAATTACTTTGTTTTATTCTTTCATGCTCAATATAAGTCCACCCAGGCTGTTTTCTAATATTCCTAAATTTCTGCCTGTGTGCTTCAGGAACCAATTCATATGCACTTAAAATAGCCTTTTTCCCCACATTATAATTCACCAATATTTCTTCCTCTGATAGCAAAGCATATACCTCATGCGTCCTACCCACTAACTTAGACTGTAATAATAATGTTCAGTTTTCCAGTAGCCATTTCATCTGTTTAGTTTGCTTCTCAAATGGAATAAAGAATGCTTTAATATCTTTTTCCTCAAACTTTTGAAAAGCTTGTACAAATTTAAACATCTCCCCACTGGGTTGTACTCTGGAGCTAAGTTCTTCCTCACTTACTGGCGGCTCTTTTTTAACTGCCAATATTTTCAGTTGGAATTCTCTCTCTCTCTCTCTCTCTCTTTCTCTTTCCTCCTCCTCTATCTTCATAATTCTAATTCCCTTTCCTGTTTTCTTTCTTTCTCCTGCCCTTCTACCTGTTCCCTTTTAAAAGCCATTTCTCCATCCTTTGCTTCTAATTGAAGCTTTTTCAGTTCCTTTGCTTGTTCAAATTCATGCGTCTTCATTTGTAGCTAAAGTCTCAGTACCTCCAGCTGTGACCCACTTCCAACTGTAGATGTTGTACTATACTTATAATTACATATGATTTCCGAGCACCCTTAGGTAACCCACATTTTAACTTATCTGTCAACTCTGTTAACTTATTTTTGATTATTTTTTCCAACCCAATTAGAGTTATACCATCTACTCCCAGACAAGTCTTAGCAATTGCCAAAACCATATTGCAGTCTCACCACTTCTAAAATACCTCACCAACTCCTGAATTCTAAGTGCTTCTCATACTCGTAACCTTAAGATTCACCAATTCCAAACCAATCAAAGAATTATAAATTTTAATTTGCAAGAGCCCCCAATTATTATGATACAGCAGCTGGTAAAGGCTGTTATTTAAAATCCCAGAGGGAAACTTTAAACAACTATCATAGCCTATACTTTCAATTGGTATGTTTGAGATGCAGCTTTAAATTCAAGAATAAGACCACCAGCTCTCGAGAGGTTTTTATATCAAACTAAATGAGACATTTATTAATTTACAACAAGGTATTAAACACATACAAATGGCTACAAATTACTACTATCATAACTTTTTAACAAATTCCCAAATTAATCTCCATTAAGGCAACAACAACCCATAGACTTTCAGCACTCACCAGGCAAAGCATTTTCACCTTACATATTCAAAATGAGGTTCCTTTCAATTCAGTTCCTTTGCAGACAGTTGTAGGCTTACAACCTTTGACTTTACATGTCTCTGACTTCCACACAAAAAACCCTCTCAGGTTATACCCAGCACTTCTCTTTGAATGTAAATTTTCATTGTATCACCAGGCCCTTTGAACTCCACCTCTTCTAACAATAAAACCCCTTTCATAGTACCAATTTTATTAGTAATATAAACATATTGCTTGGTGTCTCGTAGCTAGGTGCAAAATTTCACTCCCATTCTTGAATGCTCTATTCAACAAAATGCAAATATACCTCTACCTCTGTTTACATCTCAAAACTACCATACATCAAAGCACCCAGACTAGGTGGCTTTAATCCAATTAACACACACAGACACACCAACAGACCAAAACTCTATTTTAAAAAAATAATTTCCAATAACATTATATACATTAATAGCGTCATGACATGCAGGCAAGGCAATGACAATATTAGTCAACATGTAACTGAGCTGAAAAAACAAGCTAAATTGTGTGAATTTGGAGAGCTTGAAGAATCAATCATCCAAGGTAAATAATTTTTGGGATTGCAAATGACTCTCTGAGAAAACAGATTGTGAGAGAAGTTGATCTCATGCTGGAGAAAGCAATAAATATCTGCAGAACGTCAGAGACAATGAAATGCCAGATTAAACAGGTGACAGAAGACGATAAGCCACATACAGTCAAGGAGTTAGATGCAGTTAAACATAAACAGCCCCGGGAAAGAACAAATAGACAGCCTGAAGTTAAAAAGAACACAACTGCTATTAAAATATTTAAATGCAGCCGATGCAGAACAGAGTATTTATCACATAGTTGTCCAGCGTACAGAATGCAGTATAAGAACTGTGATAAACTAAATCATTACTGTATAAGATGTAATGCTAAATGCTAAGATGTATAAATTGAAGAAAGTGCACATGATTGCAGATGATGACACAGACACTGAAATGGAACTTTTCGTTGATGCAGTAACAAATTCCAAAGAAGATGAATGGATGATTGATTTAAAAATTGCCAATGTGATAGTGAATTTCAAGCTTGACACAGGTGCACAAGCAAATGTCGTTCTCATAAGCTCATGACATAAGATAAGCAAAGAAAAACAGCTAACTAAAATAGAAGTGAATCTGTCTACTTATACAGGTGTTAAATTTGCTGTAGAAGGCAAGTGCACACTTAAAGTGAACTATAAAATCAGTCTCAAGCACTTCCATTCATAATGGTGAAAACTGATGAAAACCTCATTCTTGGAATCAAAGCTTGTGAAAATTTGAAACTAATCAAGAGAAAAATGACTGTCACCACTGATGACATCCTGAGTGAGCATAAAGATTTGTTCCAGGGATTGGCTTCCTAAAAGGAGAACACACTGTCAAGATTGACGAAGCTGTGACACCCAAAATACACCTGCCCAGGGAAATACCAGCAATGCTGAGAGACTGACTGAAAGCAGAGTTGGACAGAATGGAGAAACTTTATATCATCAGGAAAATTGAAGAACCGACAAAGTGGATTAATCCAAATTCATTGGTACAAAAATCAGGTGGGAATCTTTGAGTCTGTCTAGATCCCAGAGACCTAAACCAAGCAGTACAAAGAGAGCATTACCAGCTGCCCACAGTGGAAGAGATCACGTGTAAGCTAGCTGATGCTAAATACTATTCAGTCTTGGATATAAGTTCAGGCTTCTGGCAGGTCAAGCTGGATGAATGCAAATCCTATATCTGTATCTTCAATACACCATATGGGCGATACAGGTTTTTATGCTTACCTTTTGGTATTAATTCAGCTCTAGAGACATTCCATAGAACGGTGAAGCATCTGTTTGAAGGGTTAGAATTTGAAGAGTGTGGAAACCTATATCAACAACGTGCTGGTCTGGGGAGCTTCATGAGCAGAACACGACCACAGACTGAGACAGGTGCTGGTCAGAGCTAGAGAAAGGAACTTCAAGTTGAAGAAGGAAAAGTGCAAAATAGGTCTTCATGAAATTAAGTATTTGGGACACGTACGAACAAATGAGGGACTGAAGCTGGAAGAGTAAAATTGAAGTAGTTGTGAACATGCCACCCCAAGGAGGTAAGAAGACTTGGAGAGGTTTTTGGGCATGATGACCTATCTTGGGAAATTCATTGCAAACATGTCAGACCTGACAGCACCTCTCAGAGAAATTCTACAAATTGATATGGAATGGCACTGGGAACAAAGTCACCAGGAAGCTTTGACCAGCCTGAAGGGAACACTAACCCAGGCACCAGTGTTAAAGTATTACAATGTCAGTCAGCCAGTCAAGATCTCAATAGCCTGGGAGCAGTCATCTTGCAAAATGAGGCATCATTGGCATACGCTTCAAAGGCGATGACTGAACCACTGTGGTGGTATGCCCAAATAGAGAAAGAAATGCTACCAATTGGCCTAGAACACTTCCACCAGTTTGGCTATGGCAAAGCGATGGAAGTAAGAGTCTGATCAAAAGCCTTTGGAAGCTATACTTAGAAAAAACTCTGAACTGTGCACCACCAAGAATCCAAAGATTACTACTGTTTCTGCAGAAGTACCAGGTCAGAGTTAAATACAAACCTGGCAAGGAAATGTACATTGCAGCCACTCTGTCATGTGCATACCTGCCAACACGGAGGAAGAGGGTAAAGAAACGGAAGCACAGGTTCACATGCTGACAAAGAACTTACCTGTGGTTGTAACCAAACTGGATGAGATCAGGGAAGCGACCAAGAATGTGCCACCCTGAGAAAACTGCAGCAGATTGTGCAAACTGGCTGGCCCCTTCTGCTGCACAAGAGTACTGGAACTTTCATGAGGAACTTCAAGTAGAAGAAGAAATACTTTGCAAGGGAGAAAAGATCATAGCTTCTGTAACACTGAGGAAAGAAATGCTGCAGCGCATACATGAATGTCACCTCGGCATAGGAACATGCAGGAGAAGAGCTCAAGATGTAATTCATTGGCCTGAAATGGAAGCACAATTCGGGGAAATGGTGAATGTGTGTGCAGTATGTCAAAAGTACAGTAAATCACAACAAAAAGAACCACTTCAACCACAGAGTGTTCCAGAGAGCCCCTGGTAGAAAATTGGAATGGACTTGTTCACATTTAACAACAGTGAGTATCTACTAGCAATAGATTATTACTCAAAGCTTGTTGAGTCTCTGCTGCTGAGAAATGATAGTAAGAGCATTACTGTAATAAATCACGTGAAATCAATTTTTGCTTCCCACAGCATACCTGAAGTGTTCATCTCAGACAACAGTCCACAATTCTCAGGCATTGAGTTTCACAAATTAGCACAGGACTGGGAGTTTTGCCACATTATGTTGAGTCCCAAATAACTACAATCCAACAGAATGGTAAAACGTACCATGCAGACCTTAAAGCACTTGTTGAAGAAGCAAAGGTGAACAGAAGAGACCCATACCTGGCTCTGCTGGATTTCAGGAATACTGCATTAGAGGGCATTGGATCATCTCCTGCACAGCTCCTGATGGGGAGAAGACTGAGAACTAAGCTTCCAACTGTGCCTCAATTGTTATTTCCACAGCCAGTGAGCTACAGCATGCAGGACCTGCTCAAACTGAGACAGCAGATACAGAAACAGTATTTTGATCAAGGTGCCTGACCTCTGCCTGACTTGAACATGGGAGAGATAGTGAGGATTCAGCATGAAGGGATCTGGAATCCTGCTGTTGTCACAGAAGAACCAAGGTCTTACATAGTGCAGACTCCAAAGGGACAACAATGCAGGAGAAATGGGAAATTTTTGAGGAAAACAAATGAAACACAACCCTGCTCTGAACCAGAAATTGTAGCTGAAGCTCAAAAACCAGAATGCATCAGTAAAGCAAAAGACAACCAGACAAAGCCAGAGAGTCTTGAAAGCCATCCAAGGGGTGATTGTGACACAGAGTTGGAGAAGGTCACTTGTCCTTCAAAATCATCTCTGTCATCATTCAGAACATCCAGGGGAAGAAATGTGAAAAAAACCACAGAGGTACAGAGATGAATAAAAGACAAAACAAACTGATCAAAACAGAGTGAGAAACAATTAGATAAGAGATTTTGCATACTTGAGTATCTGAGGGATGGTGTTGTAGCTTGGTCTCTAGATGATCAAAGGGCTGCTGGGGATGGGCCCAGCTGAAACCCATGCTGACGACGGGTCTCTGGCTGCGGCCACAAGGAACCTACTGGTCATGCAGCAGAGTCTAGAGGAAAATATGGTGGAGATGCCAAAGATTATGTGCAGCTTTGCACAAGGTATGGAGGAGTACTATTTCTGAGCTCATCCATCAAGCCCTTTGGTGACCAGCAAATGGCCATGGGAGCATTCATGTATTGCCTGAAAGCTCCTGGTCATGATCTGGTACAGAGGCAGCAGTTATAAGATGGTCATCTAGCACTTGGGTGAGGCAGGAGTTGTTTTCACTAAATTGCAGCTGAATAGCCCTCTTTAGGGTTCATTCTTGTCAACCCTTATTGGGAAGGGATCTAGAAAAGGTGTCCTAGACATAGTCTGCCTCACCTTTCCAGACTGGATAGCTGCACTCAAAGGGATCACCTTCTATGGTAGAAACAGATAAAAGACATAAGCAATAAATTTTGGGACCTGGACATCAGGACCGGTGTGGATACACAGTACTTATTTGTTCAAATATGCCCATCAAACTGGCATCCAAATAACAGATGCAACAAAAGAGATGGCTATGAACGTCAAAGCTCTCAAGGATTCAATCAAAAGAGACCAATTCCAACAATGCCTCAGAGATAAACTTTCAAACTTCACTCAAGAACTGAAGAAGAGTATCCATAGTACTTGGAATGTCCTTAAGTCCAATATCATCAATACATGCGAAGAGACACTTGTAATTTCTGTCAGGAAACTCCAGGATTGATTGATGAAAATGATAAGGATATCAATAAGCTGATTGATCACTAGCACAAGACCTTCTGCGCCTGACAGAATGATCCAAACTCAAAACAAAAGAAGCTGGCTTGCCTACATGTAAAGGCTGAGATACAAAGATGCCCCCACGAGTTGAACAACGTGTGGTGGGTTGACAAGACAAAGGAAATTCAACATCTCACTGATATAAATGATATATGTGGCTTCTTCACTGTCTCAAAGACCATTTATGGCATAGGTATTCAAGGACAGCTCCTCTGAGTCCTAAGAATGGGGGAGATCTGATCAAGGAAAGGGAAGCTGTCAACTCACATAAGTGGGAACATTTTGAAAACCTTTTCAATACCGATTATTGATGAAAGCGTTTTCAACTCCATCCCACAACACCCAGTTAGAGACGAGCTTAGAACTCTCCCAATGCCTATGGAGGCAATGAAAGCCATCAAACAAAGGAAGAACAAAAAAGCAGTACCAGGTGTGGGATCCTCACTGAAATCTTTAAGAACAGAGAAAGGTACTAACATTAAAGCTCTATGCTCTTACCCTATAGATCTGGAATGAAGATGAAGTTTCGAATGATCTCAAGGATGCCATGATTGTAACAATCTTCAAGAAAGGTGACAAATCCAACAATATAAAATGCAGAGGCACCTACCTACTTTCTACTGCAGGAAAGATCATTACAAGAATCCTTCTGAATCAACTTATCACACTTGCTGAAGAGCTACTCCCCAAATCTCAATGTGGGTTTAGGCCATCAAGAGGCAAGGCTGACATGATTTTTACAGCTCGCCAACTACAAGAAAAATGTTGTGAACAATATCAAACTCTCTACATAGCATTCTTTGACTTGACAAAGTCCTGCGACTCAAATTGTGAGGCACTCTGGAAGATTTGGCTCAAGTATGGATGTCCTCCAAAATGCATTACTAACCTTCATCTACTTCATGATAATATGCGAGCTGCGATCCTTAACAATGGATCCTTTACAGACCATTTTGAGGTTAAGACAGGAGTCAGACAAAGCTGTGTCATCGCTCCCAGTCTTTTCTCGATCTTCCTTGCTGCTATGCTATGTCTGACTAGAGACAAGCTCCCTGGAGTACAGCTTATTTATTGAAGCTCCAACATCCTCCATCAGCAAGCTCCAAATGCACACCCCACAACCCCATTGATTGGGATTCATGACGAATGCCTGAAAAACGTGTAACACTTCCAGTACCTTGGATGTTGTCTTTTACAGGATGCTGACCTTGATAAAAAAAATCCAGCATTGCCTGAAATGTGATCGTGCAGCCTTTGGCCACCTGAGGAAACAAGTGTTTGAAAATCTCAACATCAAAACTGAAACCAAGCTCATAGTCTACCATGCAGTCATGATCCCTTCCTAAATGTATAAGGATGAAACATGGGCAATGTATAGGATGCACCTCAAAGCACTGGAGTCATACCATTAATACTGCCTATAGGAAGATGTTACATATTAAGTGGGAGGACAGGTGCACCAACATCAGTGTCCTCTCACAAGCATCAAGGCATCATTGCTGGATTAGTCATGTAGTTTGGATGTCAGATACCACGCTCCCAAAGCAGATTTTCTCCCAGCTCAGTGAAGGCAGATGGACCAGAGGAGGCAGAAGAAGCGTTTCAAGGATGTGCTGAAAGCCAACATGAAGAAATACAACATTGCCATCAATTCCTGGGAGGTCATCATCCATCATCTTGGACGGAACCAAAATGCAGGACAGCAGAGTCTGTGGGAAGGATCCCAGCATTTTGAGACCAATGACAACAAAATAAAGAGAAAAAGCGAGAGTGGTGTAAAGAACATGTCAAGACTCAAACTGATAATACATGACTAGACATCCCACATAACAAATGCCCTATGTGCCATAAAGCCTGCAGATCCTGAATCAACTACGTCAGCTATTTACAGACTCATGGAAGACAATCATCCTCGCTAGTGAGGGTAGCCATAAAAAATGGAGTCCATGCATGTCAAAAGTTCTGCCATGTCTCAGGCATTTGAGCGCATGGCTTCATCCATGGAAAGGATGGCGACCACCATAGAATGCCAGGTCGGCATTCGATCCATATGTGACCGGACCCGATTTCCATTGCTCCAGCCATAGGCTCAGTGCAGCATTGGCTAGGTGAGAGGGGTAACGAGGCACCTGGGCCTCCCTTCAGGAGCCCCTTCCGCTCAGAGAGAGAGGGAAATGCCCATTGCGCACCCAGATGGAGGATGAGCGCTTTATTCAATAAATAAGCTGTCCCAGGCCTTCATTTCAGGGCACCCCTAGGTTTAGCTATGCCCCTAACCTCCTGCACCACAGACACCAACAGCTCCAGCAGGTGAAACAACGACGGTTGTTTGCCCTATACCAGTGCAGGATCATCCATGTTGGTTGGAGCCTCAAGGCCCCATGCCTGCGGTGGATGCCTGCCAAGTTAGATAAGGTGGTTAAGAAGGCATATGGGACACTTGCTTTTATCAGCTGAGCCATGGAATATAAGAGCAGGGAGGTTATGTTGGAGCTGTACAAAATGCTGGTTAGGCCACAGCTGGAGTACTGTGTGCAGTTCTGGTTGCCACACAATTGGAAAGATGTGATTGCACCGGAGAGGGTGCAGAGGAGATTCACCAGGATGTTGCCTGGGCTGGAGCATTTCAGCTATGAAGAGAGACTGGATAGGCTAGGGTTGCTTTCCTTAGAGCCAAGAAAGCTGAGGGGGGACCTGATAGAGGGATACAAAATTATGAGGGGCATAGAAAGGGGTAGATAGGAAGAAACTTTTTCCTTTAGCGGAGGTGTCAATAGCCAGGGGGCATACATTTAAGGTATGGGGCAGGAGGTTTACAGCGGATTTTAGGAAAATATTTTTCACAAAGAGGGTGGTTGGAATCTGGAACACACTACCTGAGGGGGTATTAGAGGCAGGAACCCTCACAACGTAAGAAATATTTTGATGAGCACTTGAAACGCCATAGCATACAGGGCTATGGGCCAAGCACTGGAAAATAGGATTAGAATAGAGCTACTTGATGGTCAACATGAACACAATGGGCGAAGGGCCTGTTTCTGTGCTGTATAACTCCGACTCTATGAATAAACATCCTCTGACCACCTCCAATGCATTTACATCTTTCCTTAAATAAGGAGACCAAACAGCACAGAGCATTCGAGATGTGGTTTCACCAATGCCCTGTATAATTGAAGCATAATATCCTTATTTTTATATCTAATTCTTCTCGTAAAAAAAGATAGCATTCCATTAGTGAGCAGGCAAAAATCTGGCAGATGGTGTATAATGTGGGAAAATGTGAAATTGTTCACTTTGGCGGGAAGAATAAAAAAGCTTAAATGGAAAGTGACCGCAGAATTCCAAGGTGCAGGGGGCCTAGGTGTTCTAGTGCATGAGTCACAAAAAATTGGTATGCAGGTACAGCACATAATCAAGAAGGCTAACAATTTCACATTTTCCCACATTATACGCCATCTGCCAGATTTTTGCCTGCTCACTTAACCTATTTTTATCTGTCTGCAAGCTCCTGGGGTGGAATTTTCCATGCCCGCTGGCATCAGGCATGTTCAGTGGCATGAATGGGCAATATGGTAAGAAAGCCAAAAATTCACAACATTGTGAAGCCAGTTTGCGATTGTCCACTCAGCCTGTCAATGACAGGCTGCATTTCCTGCCATCGGACGTTGGGAACCTCTGTATAATGCATTAGCATATCATTATAAGGCCAGCCCACAGGAATCATCCACTCCAACTAGATTGTCTGCTCACATCAGCGTGATTGCATGCCGATGTGTTTCACAACAGTATTTAAAAGGTGTGCTCTTGGTGGGCTGCAAATTGAGCGAACTCAGATTTGAGTACACAGTAATGATGCACAGCGCTCGCCTGTTGACTTCAAGGGTCAGGTGACTTGTGGGGGGGGTGGGGATGCGCAGAGTCTGCCTTGCGGTAGAGACTACTTTGAGGGCAGGGGGAAAAGGCTGCCCTGCAGTTGAGGTGACCTGGGGGTGGCCGGGGGTGGGGTGCAAAGGCTGCACTGTGGTTGATGATAATGCATACGCATGTGTGGGGTCACGGGGGTTGTGGAGGAGGGAAGCAGTCACGCATTAGGGACACCTTGTATAAAGTGACCATTCCTCCGCAGCAGAGACAGTTCAGGCGCAGAAACATTGATATCATTGGAGTTGGGCCTCTAGCTTATCTGCCCACTCATGCAACACAGAGGGATCAAAGTGCCTCCAAGAGCTCCAGAGCTTTTCAAGCCTGGGGCACAGACTGCAAACTAATGTGCATTTTAGTAGATTATAGAACAATTAGACAACATTGTACAATCCCCTTGCTAAAGCTGGCTGTGGAGCAGTCACTGTTGAAGGCTCACACAGCCTCTTGCAATGTCTGCATCCTGGTTTGGGCCAAAATCCCCCTTGGTTCAAGCTAACAATGCAGCCTTGCTGCACAGGTTAGGAGAATGTCTGCGCCTGAGTTTAGAGCACAGCATGCAGTTCAATGGGCAAAGCTGCTGCCAATCATTCCGGTGGAGTGGAACAAAGGAAAGTGGGGTTTCAGGCAGCCATGCAGCGCACTAAACTCTGGCCATCCAAGTTGGCAGTACAGGTCTCCATGTTTATGGGTTAGGAAAGAGAAAATAGGCCAAGTGTTTCTCTTCCAATGAGTGTTTAATGACTCCTCTAGAAGTTTGTGGACATTGGATGAACATTGGTTGTGAAGCTTTCCCTCTCCTAACCCAGGAACATGCAGACCCGTGCTGCCAACTGTTGCAGATCTCTCTCAGCACTTATGAACTGATTCATCTGGGATTGCAGTAATAAGCAGTTTTTAGCATGCATCCCATAGTAGATATGCCAACAAGTGCTAATTCTTGGCATTGATAGTCTTTGATTGGGGTTGAATTTTGTCAGTGGTGTTGTATTCCTGACGGTGGACCTGAAAAGTGTGTCACTTCCACTCTCTTGCTTTTTCCCATTTCCCATGTGATTACAATTAAAAGTTCCAGAAGCATGCACAGGCAACAAGTTTGATAGTGCGGTGGGGGATGCTTTTTAGTGGTGAAAACCACTGTCAGTTGACAATGCTGCAGCTATGAGTGGGCTACACATGAGCTCCCTAGTCAAATAGGGAGATTGCATCATGGCCAAAACTTCTTTGGCCAACTCCATTGCCATTAACATAAAACTTATTGGGAGCACAAAGGTGGCACAGGTGTTTTTCCAAATTTAAATGTCACTTGTAAATACTGTAAGCATTGGTTTCACTTTATTCATGTGTGCATCATCGTTATTTGCTGAGACTGTCAGAGATCTAAATGTACAGGCATGCCTCATGTTGACACACATTGAAGGTTACAGGGGAGTTAGGAAAATTTTCTTAATTGTGGAGTAAGCAATGTTGTGCTTTTATGTTCACTCTTTGCTGATTGTTCATGTTCGTGTCCGGTGTTGTGCTCACCACTCTCTGGGACAAGGCTGAACTTGCAGGCTCAGATGTCTTCCCTTCTGTGCATTGTAAAGGACATTGTCCAAGATCACTGTCAGTGGGGATAATTGAAATATTGTAGGTGAATTCAAAGCCCTGTAAGGACTCTTCCAGCCAACACCCAGAGATCAACCCATATTTGGACAGTACTGACACTGCCCTTTAGGCCATTCATTTCCTTATCTTGACTGACTGTCCTCACCATGGCTCCCCCCAACAACACCCAGGATGCCAGGCCCTTATCACTTTACTTACTGATGGCCCCAAGACCACTAAAATAGTTGATTTTATCACTGACACTCCATATAAAACTGTATATGTAAAGCCACTTGAAAGCAAATCTCGCCTGGTAAGGAGAAAATTTTGTGGAGAAAATTGATGAAAAATTCTTGCTTAAAAGGATACCTTTTCAAATAAGCTAATTTCTGTAACAACAATGAGGGCACACTGATTTTTATGAGCTTGTGTATTTTGAACACTTACTTATAATACTGTCATAGGAGACTTTAAATCCATATATGGTCTTTGACGGTTTGTGTCGAATTTCTATCACAACTGTACGTCCAGTAGATGTCATGTTTAAAGGCAATGACACATTATTACAAAATTTTCCTGCAACGACAGGAGGAATCCGAACAGCATCATGAATGACCATACTATGCTCTGTACAGCTGGTGTCGTTCTTAATGCCAATTCCTTCAAGTTTCAAATTTATCTATTAAGTAATAAGAACATGAAAATATGTTATGCTACTTTTGATATATGTTTTACAGCCATGATTGCAACAAAAAATTCAAATGGAATTTAAGTCAGGATAGTTAAAATATTTGAGACAATTTAAATGCCTGCTAAAAGATGCATCGTCAGCTAATGATATGCTGAAATATTCCATATAATATATTGCTGCTGATAAGGAACACTACAAACATAAGGAATTTGAGCCAAACAAATGAATCTATTCATTAAAAATGTCATGCTAACATTTCCTACCTCATTGATTTAAACCTAAAGCACTGTTACCTTAATGATTAAGGAGCCTGTTTACACATATAACTAAACATAATGGAGTTAAACTGGGTAATCCATGAAAATGGCTGCAGAGATTGCCACGTGAAATTAATTAGGACCATTCATTACAATGCAGGCAAGCTGCTAACTTCAGGCTGCCTGCCCCTTTCTATGATCTCTATAAACCATCAGCTCCCTGTGCAGTTCATTAGCCACACATCAGCAGGGGGTCCATCATGCTAGGAGTTTAGCAATACTTAAAGCCAACCTGGATCAGGGGCCCTCTTATCTGTGGTCAGAAGCTGCATTAAATTTAATAAACTCATACAAGTTGTCAAGGTCAGTGAGTATATCGTCAAATGCCCTATCCTACCAACTGTACCACCAGTCTCATTCACAGTTCAATTCACAACATCCCCATCACTCAACTACCAACAATCTCTATCAATCAGGACCATAACTAACATTCATATGGTTCATCTCACCCTCACACACTTAGCACTGGTGCAAACCTCAACCCACATCTCACAATTTATGCACGTTAGCAGGCTATTCAACCATGACTGCCACATCTCCCAATCTTATTACATGGTGCACACACACTCACTCTTTCTTTCAGGAGGAGGTGGTGCACAAAAGGAGGCAGTAAGAATTATTGGGAGGAAAGTAGGGCTTCAATGTTCTAAATCTCATGGAGGTGACAGATGGCCATTATGGGAAGAACCAATGCTGATGCTGTGGCTACTGGCAGGACTGAAGGATTTTCTGTAAACCTAATCCTCCTTCTCTCCAATTCTCATAGGTGTCTCAGTCTTTTCTGATTTATAAGCTGCAAATGGTGTAAGCATGCATTTCTTACCCTCTCTTCTCTCCTCATTACAACTCAACCCATGTCCCTTTTTCATTTCAAATACTCAAGAACTGGGAGCTACCCAGTGAGTGGAGGAAGAGCGAAAGAAAGTGAAGTTGAAGGGACACTGCCACTCAATTTCACAGTTTCTGCCACAAAATCAGGTACTGAAATTGCACATAATTTTTAGGAAAGCATAGAAGCGGTGTTTGCACATACTGAGGAATCGGGTATAAGTAAGCTGGAGCCAGGGCTGGAGGAACTAATAGCATAGGTGTCAGCTCACTGGAAGGCAAAGTCAGTCATGAGCTCTGCTGCAGTGGGCTCAGATAAGGATTTTGATGGACCAGGTTATAAGAAGGCTGTTGACTGTACACACCCAAATGCTTGGTGAAATATGAAGGCTGCCGGAAAGCCTGCATTGAATGTTGAGGAGCATGAAGGGGTCTAGTACCAATTTGGCATAGGGTTTTACGCAGAGCTTGCAGCCCATCCTTTCTAGGATGAAATGGGTGGCCAACTCCATTAATACACCTGTGGGACCAAACTATTGTACAGTGACTGATGGCTGATTTCTCATTTTCCTGACGTCGCAGCACAAGCAGCATCCACCCAATGAGTGCTGTAGTGGGTGCCTAGACTGCTGTCATGCAATTTCAGCATGCTGCTATGGAAACTCAGGCTCTTCTCATGCAATTTCCGGGTGCTAACATGAAAGTTTGGAATGATTTTGACATGATGATTTTGAATTTTAGTGTACAAGATGTTACAGCACTCCATCAATCTGTTCTCCGACAAGGTAACAGCATTGAAGAAGTTTTGTTCTTCTCTCCATCAGGATTTTCGTATCTCTCTTTTGCCTTGTTCACCTTCATTGCTCTCCATTTTTCTCCTGGTGTTTGACAAGGTGTTTACTAAAACCCGCTTTCACAGCCATATTTCCTTCCACAGTGACTGTCTCCGTCTCCGACTTACCCCACGTGGATTTCAACTGAAGTTCCATCCCTCATGTTTCGAACCCACCCAAGATTACAGGTATCTCTGGGACATTCAATGCTCCTTGGACTGCTGTTCTCGTCGCATTCTGAGATCCACACTCAGTGCCATGCGCCGCCAAATGAACACACTCGACCTCTCCCTCCAGCAGCACCGCCGCACGCTTTTTCAAAGCTGCGCGTGCCCCCAGTTTCATTTTATTCTTCGTCTCATCCGACACCTCAACAAGAAACTTTGTCTCTTTCTTTCAGGTGCAAAGGAACACAAGCTCTAACAACTCATTGACACCAACACCCATCCAGGACCCTCCACCCCTACATGTCCCTCTGTCCCCATCCCGTCTTCAAATCCCAGCCCCAGCTGTGTATTCACCCCCTGACCTTCCCCTCTCTGACGCTGAACGTTCAGTGCTCAGTAAGGGACTTAGTTTCATACCCTTACGCCCTCATCTCAATTAAGTTTGGGCTTGGCACGATGCTGAACTCTTCTTCCGCCACCTTCATCTCCCTGCTCACTTCTTTGGGTAGGAGTCCTCTCCCCGTTCAACGGATCCTTTTACCCACCGCCAATATTCTCCCTCCACCTGGACCCCTCCCTCTGGATTCTTACCTTCTCTTGATCTTTTCATTGAGAACTGTTGGTGTGACATTAGTCATCTCAATTTCTCTGCACCTCTCACCCGCTCTAACCTGTCTCTCTCTGAACTTGCTGCATTCCGTTCTCTCAGGTCCAACCCTGACATTGTCATCAAACCTGCTGACAAGGGTGGTGCTGTTGTTGTCTGGCACACTGACCTCTACCTCGCAGAGGCTGATCGTCAACTTGCAGACACTTCCTCCTACCTCCCCCGGAACATGACCCCACCACTGAACATCAAGCCATTGTTTCCAGGACTGTTACTGACCTCATCTCCTCTGGAGATCTTCCTTCCACAGCTTCCAACCTGATAGTCTCCCAACCTCGAACGGCCCGCTTCTACCTCCTATCCAAAATCCACAAACAGGACTGTCCCGGCAGACCGATCGTGTCAGCCTGTTCCTGCCCCACGGAACTCATTTCTTGCTTCCTGAATCCATTCTCTCTCCCCTTGTCCAGTCCCTTCTCACCTACATCTGTGATTCCTCTGACACCCTATATCATATCAACAATTTCCAGTTCTCAGGCTCCAACCGCCTCCTCTTCACCATGGACGTCCAATCCCTCTACACCTCCATCCCCCACCGGGATGGTCTGATGGCTCTCTGCTTCTTTCTCGAACAGAGGCCCAAACAATCCCCATCCACCACTACTCTCCTCCGTCTGACTGAACTTGTTCTCACACTGAACAATTTCTTATTCAACTCCTCTCACTTCCTCCAAATAAAAGGTGTGGCTATGGGTACCCGCATGGGCCCTAGCTATGCCTGTCTCTTTATGGGGTAAGTGGAACATTCCTTGTTCCAGTCCTACTCCGGCCCCCTCCCACAACTCTTTCTCTGGTACATCGATGATTACTTTGGTGTTGCTTCATGCTCTCGTCTGGACCTGGAAAAATTTATTAATTTTGCTTCCAATGTCCACCCCTCCATCATTTTCACATGGTCCATCTCTGACACTTCCCTTCCCTTCCTTGAACTCTTTGTCTCAATTTCTGGTGATAGACTGTCCACCAATATCCATTACAAGCCTACCGACTCCCACAGCTACCTCGACTACAGCTCCTCACAGCCCACTTCCTGTAAGGACTCCATCCCATTCTCTCAGTTCCTTCGCCTCTGTCGCATCTGTTCTGATGAAGCCGCTTTCAAAAACAGTTCCTCTGAGGTTTTCCACCCATAGTGGTTGACAGGGCCCTCAACCCTGTCCAGCCCATCTCCCGCGCATCCGCCCTCACACTTTCTTCTCCCTCCCAGAAACATGAAAGGGTCCCCCTTGTCCTCACTTATCACCCCACCAGCCTCCGCATTCAAAGGATCATCCTCCACCATTTCCGCCAACTCCAGCATGATGCCACAACCAAATACTTCTTCCCTTCACCCCCCCCGGTGGCTTTCCACAGGGATCATTCCCTCCGGGACACCCTGGTCTTCTCCTCCATTACTCCCTGCACCTCAACCCCCTCCCATGGCACCTTCCCATGCAACCGCAGAAGGTGCAACATCTGCCCCTTTACGTCCCTCCTCCTCACCATCCAAGGGCCCAAACACTACTTTCAAGTGAAGCAGCACTTCCCTCAATTTACTCGCTGCTCCCAATGCAGTGTCCTCTACATTGGAGAGACCAAACGCAGAGTGTCCACAAGCATGACCCAGACCTCCCTGTCACTTGCCATTTCAACACACCACCCTGGTCTCATGCCCACATGTCTGTCCTTGGCCTGCTGCAATGTTCCAGTGAAGCTCAACGCAAACTGGAGCAACAGCACCTCCTCTTCCAACAAGGCACTTTACAGCCTTCCGGAGTTAATACTGAATTCAACAACATCAAATCATGAACTCTCTCCTCCGTCCCCTTCCTCTTTCCAATCCCCCTTTTCCAACAATTTATAATTTAAAAAAATATATATTTCTTTTCTCACCTATTTTTAAATTTATTTTGATCTATTGTTTTATCTCCACCTTTTAGCCCATTTCGATCCCTTCCTCCCACCCCACCCCCACTAGGTCCATCTGCCACTTGCTTGTCCTGCTTGCTACCCTTAATGACCACATTAACATATTCCTTTGATAATATCACCACCATCAACATCCCTTTGTCCTTTTGTCTATGACATCTTTGGCAATCTCTTCTTTGCCTCCACCTATCACTGGCCCTCTATCCAGCTCTACCTGTCCCACCCCCCTCTACCAGCTTATATTTCACTTCATTTCTCTATTTCCTTTGTTCTTATGAAGAATGATATGGACTCGAAATGTCAACTGTGTTCCTCTCCGCAGATGCTGTCAGACCTGCTGAATTTTTCCAGCTATTTTTGTTTTTGTTTCAGATTTCCAGCATCCACAGTATTTTGTTTTTAGGTTATGCTGGAACTGTATAAAATGTTGGTTAGGCCACAGCTAGAGTACTGTGTGCAGGTCGGGAATCTGCATTATTGGAAGGATGTGATTGTACTAGAGAGAATGCAGAGGAGATTTACCAGGATGTTGCCTAGGCTGGAGTGTTTTAGTTATGGGGAGAGATTGGATTGACTGAGGTTATTTGCTTTGGAGCAGAGGAGATTGAGGAGGGACATGATTGAGATGTATAAAATTATGAGGGGCATAGATAGGGTAGACAGGAAGGAATTTTCCCCTTGGTGGAGGGATCAATAGCCAGGGGGCATAGATTTAAGGTAAGGAGCAGGAGGGTTAGAGGGGATGTGAGGAATTTTTTCACCCAGAGGGTGGTGGGAATCTGGAACTCACTGCCCGAAAGGGTGGTAGAGGCAGAAACCCTCATAACATTTAAGAAGTATTTGGATGTGCACTTGCAAGGCCATGGCATACAAAGCAAGGGCCTGGTGCTGGAAAATGGGATTAGAATAGTTAGGTACTTGTTCGACTGGCGCAGTCTCGATGGGCTGAAGGGCCTTTTTCTGTGCTGTAGATCTCTGTGACTCTATGGGAAGAGAAACCATAACAATATTGAGAGGTCAAGGACATGTGGAGGACCCCCAAACCTCCTAATTTTGATGAGATATGAAATGGATGCTTTGGAGCTGGAATGCCACGGCCCACCTTGGTCATCTGGTTGTGGAGATGCAGGGGTCTCTGATGAAGGTAAGAGTGCAGTACACAGAGGTAAGAGTGTCGGATTGTGCAAACGTTCTTGCATAGTCTCATCATTAATTGGAGCCTCATACATGGAGTCCCCATTTATCATTGAAAGACAATGGCACCAGGATGCAGATCTCCATTGTCTCACCAGGGTGTCTGGCATGCACAGTGTGATGGCTTAAACTAATGACATGTCATTGCTCTCCCTTAGATTCCCCAGTTTGCACTCAAACTCAGGACCCCGAAGAGCCACTCTTGACGCCAGAGGACCACAGGGCTTTAGATGCACCTGTGCCACACCCCCTCTCTGAACCAGGCACCAGTGCAGATACCAGCATTTTGGTGAGCATTAGATTGTCGTCTCGAATTTTGGTGCATAGCGATGAGTGCATTTCACACTCGCTTGAGGAGCAGGCGGAGGTAGAGAGTGCCCAGGACACTGGCAGTCAGAAGACTGCTAGAGACCAGGACCATATTGAACCGATGAGCCTCTGGAGTCATCCATTAGGCGGCAGATGCTGGATGTCCAGCAGGCAGAGATCCATGAGGATATGCCTGCCATGATCTGTGTTGTGGAGGAGTCCATGTGGAGCATGAGCACCCTCATCACCGAGCCATGCCTCCTCCATTGAGAGAATGCCAACTCTCATGGACAGGCAACTCCAGGAACAGAATCAGGGGTTCCTGGTGTTACGATTGAACCTGCAAGTCCTCACACAGGCAGTGACCTCATGTGGTCAGTGCCATTGTGAGAGATGGATGAGGCACCCTGCTAGGTGCCTGTCCATTAATGACAAGCAGGGAGGTCCAGAGCGACCTCATATTGGCACACGACCTGCTTGTCATCTCTGCAGGCTCCTCTCTGGGCACTCTTGATAATGGCAGCAGCTTCTCCGTTCCTCTGCGAGTGACTATGGCATCTGATGAGGCTGTGATGACTGTGGAGATGCCAGCCATGGCACTGGCTGCTCCCTCCCAGGCAGTACCAACACAGGCTCCACTGGCCGGGGGACAACCGCAAAGGTCATCAAGGCTAACAGGACAGCACAGTCAGCAGCTGCATCCAATGCCACTGCCAGTGAGGGATGGGGACAATAGGACACAGCATTCGCAAATGTAAGTTTAAGGCACCATGAGCAGAAGGGACTGTTCACGGATGATCTTCTGTCCTGCCATGTTTTGTTAATATGTTCACTGGTGTGACCATTAACACCATATGTAGTTATGTTCGTTTGATGTGAGTGTCAACATGATATAAATTTTGCTTTTGTCTTTATGGCCTAAGTATGCTTCACTTGTTTTTTAGGTGCAGGGCATAGACATTGTTAATCGGCTTGCTTTTAGAGATATGCGGTCTGTTAATTTGTTAACTTGCGGGTATCAGAAACCCACCATGTGCCCAGCCACCATGTCACCACCCTAGGATGGGATAGTTAAAATAGGGAAACCTAAAATAATATTGCATGCATGATGTCACGATGGTGACCTTAGAAGTGATCTATAATTTGACCAGGCTCATCCGAACTCGACTAACAACTTGTGACAATCATGCAGGATCCGCTAGCTGGGTGAAACAAAAAATACAGCGTTTGGCCCAGGGTTACCAAACTTGCATAGTTCTGGGAATTCAAGGTATCAGGAAGGGGAAGAGGAAGAGGCGGAGTTTCTTGGAGGATGTGGGGGATTTGTTCAGAAGTGCCAATTCAGCTCTGAATTCACTGCAAATCTCTGATATAAACAATTATGCCTCTTGGGTAGCCAAGGAGACTGCAGGAGGACTGCGGTTCACAGCAAGGAGAACTGAATATGCACTTAAGTCTGTTCAGGTCCAGGGTGAAGGTATGATGGAGGGGTTAAAACTACTATCCCAGATTTGCAGTCTAAGGGGACGGCATGTGTCATGGTGGCTCAGGACCTGATAGATAATGTTAGGTCTGATTTTGAAGATATAAGATTTGGTACTGTGCCTTGGATTGTGGACAAATTAGACCTTATCAATTTAAAGGAATAACAACAGGAATTAGTAGTTACACAACCTGTGACAGGAGGCAAAGGAGACAATAACATTCCTGATGAGTATAACACAGGTACATACTAACTGAGCATACTGCGGTGGGGGGGAGATAAAAATTTGAATTCCTGGGAGTGGTAA
The DNA here is from genome assembly GCF_017639515.1 of Carcharodon carcharias. Lineage (NCBI taxonomy): Eukaryota > Metazoa > Chordata > Chondrichthyes > Lamniformes > Lamnidae > Carcharodon > Carcharodon carcharias. Next base: position 84,914,731 of record NC_054476.1, on the reverse strand, counting down.
AGAATAGCTGGGTGTACCAGGTAGAATCTCATGGGCATATGGTCCTGAGGCAGAATGGCACCCTTCTAATGACAACATGAGAATGTTGTATTGAATTGCAGCATTACATCATCTGCTCTTGCAAAACCCTGAAACCCATCAGTAATGATTCTGCCATTGTGGTGTCGGTTAACCTTCTTGAAGGGGCCTTCAAAGCAGTCCAAACCTTCCCTAAAGAGTGGAGCTTTCTTACAAACAGGATAATATTCTTATATGGAGAATTAGAATGTGACAATAACCACACTTTCTGCTTACACATCGCTGACTCCTTTACTGTGGGGGACTTTCACTTTATGGACAGGGCCCTCACTAGTTATATATTCAGTCCCCCTGGGCCAAATGGCTCAGGTAGCAGCGGAAAGGGCCCTGATCACTGCCAGAAGTTTATGGAACAAAGTCGTCAAGCAATCACGAAGGGAAGGGTACAGCTGAGTCTAGCCACAGGAGAGGCTAGGAAATTGAAGGACTCAGCTAGTAATCAGGCCAAAATGGCAATAATGCAGTACAACTTGTGGGAAGTAGGGAGGCTGACAGCGGCCATTGCGTCTGTTGCAATCTTAATAGTTAGCTTCTGTATTTGCTATTATCAAAGACTGATGGTAGCCCAAGCAGTACAGATGGCAATGTTGGCCAATAAAGGGTATATGGTATCCACTGCGACTGAAACTCCCCTCCCAGGGAATACAAAATCAGGAACATTTATGAAGACTTTGCAATTAAATGAAATGATGGTTCCAGGCCAAGCTTAGATCATTAGGACTCAGGCAAAGCTGTAAGACAGCAGTAAGTTGGAAGGCCCGAAGCCCACTAGACTCTCGTAGGATCCCTAGAACTACTGATGGGCAGAGGGTTTTGGGAATGTCCCGCCTAGGACAGGCATTGCCTGACCAGGGTCCAAAAGGAGGGACTGAAGTGGGGTAACTGGTGAGGATGTAAATGTCTAATAGCTTTAGAATAGGCAAATGTAGTTATGAGAGCTCTTTCTATGCTTGATGGGAAATATAGCCAACATGTAGGCATGACAGGTTATCGTACTTTGGGAATCCAAATAATAATCACAAGTCATAAAACTTAATGACCTTCACAGAATGGGTAAACAAATGTTTGGATGATAAGAGCACAGGCATTAGAACCAAGGCATTTCCCAGCCTCCCAGTGAGATAACAGAGATATCTGCAACCTGTATAATACTGCTCATTAGGTTTGTAATTGGAGGTTGTACTAGGCAGTATAGTGAAATGTAATAACTAAGTGATCTAAATATGTTACGCAGCCTTTGTAACAGAGAGACATCCTGTAGAACCAGCCTGTGTCCTCCCAGCGTATGTTTGTGAAAAAGGTTCCTTGGTTACTCGCAGCTTACAAATTCAAGGGGTTTCTTTTTCTACAGCATACGCTAACTGACATTATGACCTGCCTACTCTGCATAATTTCGTCAGACACCTCCTGCGTGCATGCAAATTCCCTCGACAAAATACTATCTGTCACAGCTAGCACCTGAAGTGTGCACATGCTGCGGAGACCATTTTGGGGGCAAAGTAGCACTCATAGCAGAAAAAAATGGGTGCTAGAGAGCTGGATCTTGCGGCATTTGATTCTTAACTTGTCCCATCAACTTCAATATGTGTGCATACACCCTCAGGTTTCTCTGTTCCTGAAACCCCTTTAGAATTGTACCATTTAGTTTATTTTGCCTCTTCTCATTTCTATAAACTCCTTTCTAAAGGGAATAGCATGCTCACAGGAAGTGTTTGCCGAAATTCACACTCATTTGTGACAAATTTTATCTGTCATTTGTCTAGCCATTTTGTCAGTCTATATATATCTTCCTTTGTCTGTTATTATCCTCCTTGCTGTTCACTGCATTTCTAAGTTTCATGCCATCAAAAAACATTGAAATTATGCTCTGTATACTGAAGTCTAGGTTACTAATATATATTAAAGAGTGCAAAGGTCTCAACTCCAGTTCCTTGGAAACACAACTACACACTTCCCTCCATCAGAAGAACAATTGTTCCCTGCTACTCTCTGCTTCCTGTTCCTTAGCCAATTTTGTATCCATGCAGTTACTGTCTCTTTACTCCCACAAACTTCAAATTTGCTAACAAGTCTATTAAGTGGTACTTGATTAAAAGACTTTTCAATGCCTATACACAGAACATTAGCTGCACTATGCTCATCAATCCTCTACTACTTCGAAGAATTCATAAAATGATGCAGGATGACGTCGGGCGGAACTTCCAATGTCACCCCGCATCATTTCAATTTTCAGGTTGGTGAGAGCGCGGCCAAATCAGCTGTGCACCCACAGACCTGTCAACGGCCTATTGAGGCCATTGACAAAGTCGTTAACCTCATTAATGGAACTGCCTGTCCACCCTTAGGGGACATACCAGGGAAATTTTTTTTTGCACCTTTACCATTTTTAAATTTGGCGCCGATCTCCCTGAGGCAGCACTTAGCCTCAGGGAGATGAGTGCGCTCTTTCGCGTATGAAAGGGTGCACTCTCAGCTGAGGGAATCCCCCCGCTACCCGCACAGGGAGCGCATAGCACTTCCTGGTGGACGTCACGCTGAGCGGGCCTTAATTTGCCCGCCTATGTAATATGGCGGCACGCCCCCAATCGGGGGCGCCGATCGGAGGCTCACCTGCCCGCGCCCGCTCCTGCACTTCCCCCTACAATAGGAGAAAAATTCTTCCCAGGGAAAATAGGTGAAAGCAGGTCAGTAACTGTCAGGAATAACATAAATCAAAAACAGCCTTTTGTGGGAGTAGGAGGCGCAGGGTGAGATCTTCTTAAACCCTTTTCCCACCACTCATATGGAAGCTGGCCCTGCCAATTCTGTTCAGGGCCAGGGACATTTAAATAAGGACAGTGGTCAAAATTGCCAATGGTTTCTGGGGGTCATTGTTGGGCAAAAAAAAAACTTCCTGGACCGCTTTCCTTCCAGAAACTTACATCAAGTTTAAATCCACCCTCACAGTCCAACTATTAAGAAATCTGTCGTGTTTTGTTGTCAAATTTTGCAGTGTGCTGATTTCAAACCTTATAACGTCTTTTTATCAGCAAGACCCAAAAACAGTGTAATTCTTTGGACCAATGCGATTTGCTCTGAATTTCTCCCCTTCTGGTCTTCAGCATACTCCCACATGTAACTAGATTTTAAAAAAGAATACAAAATAATAAGTTAAAATGCATATAGATACACACATTTATTTATAATTGAGAAAATTGTTAATTTTGAGAATATTACTGAATCTATATTTGGCGGAAAAACCAGTTGCTTGAGATGTCCGGGTGGTGGTGAATGTAATTAATAATTCAGGTCTCGTTGATACCAGAGCTGGATTCTCTGCACCACAGACTGGCCCTTCAAGGACTTTTTCATGAATATTTGGACCATCATAAATTGTTAAATGATCTCCGATGCATCCTGCAAATTCTTGCACCGCAAAGGCAGAAAATTCCAAGAGAATCTATGAAAAATATTAAACCAGATAATCAAACCCAACCACTTCTATTGGGAACCATAATTACGTACAATGACACATTTCACAGGAACTTTATGAAACAGTGGTGATGTTTTTGTGTCGTGTAATGCAGGTGTGACAAACTCAATTTACATGCAGGGCCAGATTTGACATCCAGGCACTTGGCAATGTAAGACCACATGCAGTAAAAATTATTCGGATACACTGGGGTCAAAATTGGTATGCATATCATTGTTTATCGGGAGTAAAATAGCCTTGCATCTAATTTGCATGATCTACTTGCTGTGGTAAAAAGATGAGGCCACTTGAGTCTGTGAGTTTCCAGTAAGCAAAGGTTTTATTCAAGCATATGCTGGAAAGATTATCGTGGTTGCTTTTAAGGATCTCTCCCTGATACGAGGTCCGTGTCACAATTTTATAGTTCCTAGTTCTCATATAGCAAACCACTGTTTATTACAACCCCCATCTCTGGCATTTCCTTAACACATACATCACCTAATCAAGAATGGGGGTACTTTGTTCTGCAGATGTTCCCTGTTATCTCAACGGTTTCAGCATTTGGCCTCAGCAGGGGTTTGTTCATGTCTGGGGCTTAATGACCCCCTGTCTGTTTCCTTATCTCCTTAACGCCTTGTTTATCCAAGCTGTGAGGGCCATTAAGTTTATGGTTTGTGATTCTTAGCTGGTTCTCACAGTACTGGCTATATTTCCCATCATGCCTGGAAAGAGCTCTCATAACTACATTTGTCTACTTTAAAAGGTGTTAATGCTCATAACTACACCTGTCTATGTTTAAAGTTTTTAATGCACGTCTTAATATCAATTTTAATATTGAATTATTTCAATTACCCCACTTCATGGTGCTATGTTTGGTCATTTCCATTTTTTGGCACACCTGGTGGTTGGCCATAATCAGCATTGTGTCGATTAAAATATCTACAGTGAAATCTTGTTAAATAATGATTCTTTGAAATGCATGAAAAACTAGGAAACTGGCTTGCTCGAACTGATTCCCTAGTCAGTAGGGCCTGACTCAGGTCACTGGAATGTCAGCTAGAATAAATACAGGAGATTGGGCAGATGCCAAGAAATGTCCTGTTATCACATCCTTTATATTGGACTCTAGCATTTTCCCTACTACTGGTGTTAGGCTAACCGGTCTGTGATACGTTTTTTTCTCCCTCCCTCCTTTTTTACATAGTGAGGTTACATTTACTACCCTCCAATCTGCTGGGACTGTTCCAGAATCTACAGAATTTTGGAAAATGATGGCCAACACATCCACTGTTTCCATGGCCACCTCCTTTAGTAACCTGTGATGTAGATTATCAGGGCCTGGGGATCTATTGGCTTTCATTACCATTAATTTCTCCAGCACTATTAATTTATTTGAATTCCTCATTCTCACTAGACCCGTGGTTCCCTAGCATTTCTGGGAAGTTATTTGTGTCTACCTCGGTGAAGATAGAACTAAAATATAAAAACAAAAAACTGCGGATGCTGGAAATCCAAAACAAAAACAGAATTACCTGGAAAAACTCAGCAGGTCTGGCAGCATCGGCAGAGAAGAAAAGAGTTGACGTTTCGAGTCCTCATGACCCTTCAACAGAACTCAATGTGCTTTTACAGTCTGTTTTTATGTACCTTGCAAGTTTATTCTCATACTCTATTTTTTCCCTCTTAATTAATCTCTTGCTCCTCCTTTGTTGAATTCTAAACTGCCCCCAATCCTCAGGCCTGTTACTTTTTCTAGCAACTTTATATGACTCCTCTTTGCACCAGTGTAGTATTAGCTGTCTTGGATATGGGAGTGTGAGAGGCTCTGCACAAACCTCACCACTTAAATATACTCAATGTCTAGGTTGTTCAGCAAGTCATCAAAAACATCAGAGATGCTAAGCTCTATATTGATGGAGAAGTGACGATGAGGCCAGGCAGAGGATACTACTGGCAGTCTTCAGTCATAACCCTACACACGGATGACCTCAGGGTAATGGTGATTCTCTGCAGATCAGGGCAGGTATGGAGTTCATATCTCACTGAGGCAACAGAGCGGGCCATGTACAGTGTTGCTTTCCCCAGTCTGGGGAAGGTGAAGAAAAGGAACCCTAAACACAGCCTCCTGTCACTGCACCCACCAGGTTACCACTCCAGGCTGGCTATCCATTCACCACAGTCAAAATGTAAGGAACAAGATGACTAGTCATCATATGAAGCTCATTTGGTGGAATGCCAGAACACCCCTCGACAACCAAACAAGTCCAGAATGCAGAGCAACCCTCTTGGCAGAATGTTCACAATCCTTCCATCTGTCTTTATGCAAGACAAGCTCGCGCATAATAGCAAGGAGAGATCCCAGGCCGGAGACGGAGTGCTGGAAATCAAGGTCCTTCTCAGTTTGAAAATTGAGCCATTGAGCTGGCTGGAGAGGCATCGACTGGGGCTGCACCGATGGTGAGGCGGGTGGTGCACACACAAAAGAGGATCCTGCACCAGCTCATCCCTCAGACAACCATGATGTGAATGCTATGTCCTGTTTTAGAGTCGCCTACCATACACTAATTATCTTTGCTTCCTTTTATAGGCATCTCTGGAAAGCTCCGAGGGCATCCACAAGCCAGGTCCTCAGCTCCAGCCCCGAAGGCACCTCAGATGAGGAACCAGAGAACACCACAGCAGAAGACCTGTCAAAGCACCCACCCATACTCCCCCAAAGCCGCCCGCGATTGGGCTCCAACCGCGATTTCACATTGGCTGGCTAGTTAACGGCCAGCCAGCGTGAAATGTGCTACAGCGCTCTGTGCTGTCAGGGTAGGGGTGGAAGGAGCATTGAGGTTTGCGCACAGACCTGCCTCAGGGAGCCAAAGATTTTAAAAATAAAAAATTAGAAACTTAAGCGATGTTAAAAATTTATACCCTCATGTGACTCTGTCACATGAACAGTGACATGTTATAAGTGAAATTTAAAAATTTTTATTCAATTTTTATTTGCTGTTGGAAACCTCATCCTGCCCGCGGATGAGGTTTTCTAAAAAATTCAAAGGCTGCTTGGCCTTTTTGCCTGCCTGCTAACTGTGAGGTTGGACGGGAAGTGAAAAATTTCATTTAATTCTTACTTTAATGGCCTTAATAGGGCTATTAATTTTCAGTGGGCACACTGCCGACTCCCACATGCATCTGCCAACCGAAATATCACGCGAGTGCTCGATAACATTGGGATGCTTAACCGATGTCATCGCGCGTCATTTTATGCTCGTTTGGGTCAGGAGTGCGCCCACCTACGAGCGCAATATTCTGGCCCATGTGCTCTCTGTCTCTCAGCATGGTTTTCATGCTATGAGCTTATACTCAGGTCTTGTGTGTTCTGCTGTCAACCAACTGCTTTTTCAACTTTCAGAGTATACATCTGCTAAGCTCACCAATAAGTGGGAAGACCTTGCCACCTCGAGATGTCAAAGCTTTTCCACATTATTGTCCTGGCGCTCAAACGTCCAATCTTGAGCATCTCTCAACCTGTTGTTGTGTCTATTGTAGATACAAGGCTCTCGTCACAAAGTAGGGATGCAGCGCTGTGCATCCCCTCACCCGAGCACTCACTGAGGTCACTGATGCTAACTCTAAATGGTAATTTCTGGTGGGCAATACAACCATTGAACATTCTTTGGAAGCACACATCGTTGCTTTAGACAATGTGGAGAGGAGCAATTGCGTAGGAGTGAGGATGTACTGAAGCTGAAGTGTGCTCTTTATTAGCAATTAGGCGTGGCCTTGAGGGCTTCATGATATCTCAGTATTTCAGGCTTTGCAAGGACCAGGGCTGACCATGAGGGCACAATGTCTGTGTTAAAGTGGAGGCATTTTAATGTCTGGCAGGCAAGTGTTTGACATCATCAGTATGATTTGGAAGAATGCACCCACAGAGGACTGAGTCATCTCCAAACGGATTCACAACAGTGGATAACATCGGCTGCCTTGTCCCATTATCTAAATCACCATTGATTTACACAGAGTGCATTGTTCCATTGCTTGAGATAGATCCCTTTGAGGAGTCTTGTCAGATTGAAGGCATACAGCTATGAACCTTCTGAGGATTATGCAACAGCTCCTGCCTCTTGTAGGATGCTATTGCAACTGGAATGCTGGAGAGATGATTGAAGAGGCAGCACCTTCTGATGTCTGATGCTGGGGCTCCCTTCTCCAGTAAGCACCTCATCTCAGCAAGGACACATGTTCACAAGGCTTCATCATTCTTTAATAGATCAAGATAATGTGAGCCTGATTCACTCTCATATTGAACTGCATGGGAAAAATGAGAGGAATAGCAATGCTAGTGTTCATGCTGGCCCATGATGGAGGGCACTTGTCCAAGAGGGTACTCACTGCAACACATCATCCTCCTGATGGAATCTGGTGAAAATGAGGGCGTCATGTGAATACCTGCCTCATCTGGCCCATGCTATGGCCATTTCCCCTGCAGCCTTGGCTTTGTCGAATTAACCAACCTCATCCCCTTCGAGGACCTCCTCACTGGAGGATACGTGCAGCTCCTCCATCTCGTCATCTGGCAAGTCCTCTCCACTTCGCAGTGCTAGGTTATGCAGCAAGCCACGATAATCCATAAGGCCTTCTTGGGGCTGTGCTAAAGTGGTCTGCCAGATCTACCCAGGCATTGGAATTGCATCCTTAGGATTCCTATAGTGTGCTCCACCAATGCTCAGGTAGCAGCATGAGCCTCATTGTACCTTTTCTATGCAGGCATCTGAGGCCACTGCACGGGCATCAGCAGACACATCCTTTGCAGGTACCCTTTGTCACCAAGGAGCCAGCCCTGGATCATGTGTGATCTTACAAAGATGTCCAGGATCTGTGATCTACTCAAGTTGTGTGAGTCATGGACGCTTCCTGGGTATCTGGCACAAACCTGCATGTTAAGTTTCTTATGGTAGCACACCAGCTGTATATTGAGCAAGTGCTGGCCTTTCTGGTTTATGTATTGGGCTGCCTGTTGCCAGGGAGCTTTTATAGCCATACGAGTTCATTCGATGGCACCTTGCAACTTTAGGAATCTGGAAATCTCACCAAAGCCCAGAGCTCTCGTATCCTGGCTTGCTTGATCTTTGACGAAGTTAACGTAATTGTGGGCCTTGGCAAAAAGAGCACTGATGACCTCATGAATGCATTTGTGCATGAACACTTGAGAGATTCCACTGGGGTCCCCAGTGGCTTCCTAGAAGGAAGCACTGGCGTAGAGGTTCAGTGCGGCGGTTACTTTCAAGCCACCAGCAATGGATGTCCTCCCAGTCCCTGTGGTGCCAATGCCTGGAGAATGTGGCAGATGTGAGTCATCAGATCCTTGGACAAGCAGAGCAGTCAGCAACATGGTTCCTCGCTCATCTGCAGATACGATATGCGAGTTCTGTATACTCTGGTTCTTGGGAGCCACCGACACACGAAGTCTCTGTTAGCCTCATCCTCTGCATCCAGAGGGGTCCCTTCTGGTTCTTGATCTTGAGGGTTTTGCTCCTCCCTTTGGCAAGCCAGGCGCATCCATTGCATTCTTTTTCTTTTCTCCTGCCTGTAATAAATAATGCAGGCAGCGATAAATCTAGGCTCCATCTTCCTGATGGTCTCCTCTCTGCAGAATCAATGACAAACAGACAAGAGTCAGCATGAGTCTTTCTGTCAAAGCCTCGCCAATGAACATGGATTCAAGGGCTTTATTCCCACGTCAAAAAGTACTCACGCCTGAAATGGTGGCCAGTACGGGGTGCGTATCAAGGTTCCCCACCACCGATGTCCAATGTAACTGACTGACTGTAATGACATTGCTTTGGCCAGGCGCTTGGATGTGCTGCTTTCAGTCAAGGTGCTGGGATCCTCATTCACTGCACTCTAATACTACGCTCTATGCGATAAGCATGAGGGTAAATGAGGTTATTTGTTAGGGGGGGGGTGGGCCTGAAGTTTCTCTTCTTTGAACCATCCAAGACCAACTTTCTAACAGGCTTCGTTTTTTTCTTAAAAGCAAAAAACTGTGGATGCTGGAAATCCGAAACAAAAACAAAAATACCTGGAAAAACTCAGCAGGTCTGACAGCATCTCCAGAGAGGAATATAGTTAACGTTTCGAGTCCGTATGACTCCACCAGAGTTTTTGTTTCATTTTTTTCTTATTCATTTACGGGATGCGGGTGTTGCTGGCTTTGCCAGCATTTATTGCCCATCCCTAGTTGCCCTTGAGGAGGTGGTGGTGAGCTGCCTTCTTGAACTGCTGCAGTCCATGTGCTTTAGGTAGACCCACAGTGTTGTTAGGGAGGGAGTTCTAGGATTTTGACACAGCGTAAGTGAAGGAACAGTGATATATTTCCAATTCAGGATGGTGAGTGGCTTGGAGAGGAACTTCCAGGTGGTGGTATTCTCATGTATCTGCTGCCCTTGTCCTTCTAGATGGTAGTGGTCGTGCGTTTGGAAGGTGCTGCCTAAGGAGCCTTGGTGAGTTTCTGCAGTGCATCTTGCAGATGGTACACACTGCAGCCACTGTTCGTAGGTGGTGGAGGAAGTAAATATTTGTGGAAGGAGTGCCAATCAAGTGGGATGCTTTTTCCTGGATTCCTGAGCTTCCTTAGTGTTGTTGGAGTTGCACCCATCCAGGCATGTGGAGAGTCCTCCATCACACTCCTGACTTGTGCCTGATGGATGGTGGACAGGATTTGGGGAGTCAAGATGTGAGTTACTCATCACAGGATTCCTAGCCTCTGACCCGCTCTTGTAGCCACAGTATTTATATGGCTAGCCCAGTTCAATTTCTGGTCAATGGTAACCCCCAGGAAGTTCATAGTGGGGGATTCAGTGATGGTCATGCCATTGAGTGTCAAAGGGCAATGGTTAGATTCTCTCGTGTTGGAGATGGTCATTGCCTGGCGCTTGTGTGATGTGAATGTTATTTACCATTTGTCAGCCCAAGCCTGGTTATTGTCCAGGTCTTGCTGCATTTGAACAAGGACTGTTTCAGTATCTGAGGCATTGCGAATGGTACTGAACATTGTGCAATCATCAGCAAACATCCCCACTTCTGACCCTATGGGGAAGCAGACCTGCGAAGAGTTTTCACCCTGATTTCCATTGACCCCAGTTTTGCTAGACATCCTTGATGCCACACTCAGTCAAATGCTGCCTTGATGTCAAGGGCAATCATTCTCACCTCACCTCTGGAATTCAGCTCTTTTGTCCATGTTTGAACCAAGGCTGTAATGCGGTCAGAAGCTGAGTGACCCTGGTAGTACCCAAACTGAGCATCAGTGAGTAGGTTATTGCTAAGCAAGTGCCGCTTGATAGCACAGTCTGAAGTGCATCCAGTCACCCAATTGCTCTGGAGTTCATTACTCTCTGCTGATTAGAGTCATATCTAGCAAAAGGAAGAAGGCTGTGGTTGTTGGGGGTCAATCATCTCAGTTCCAGAACATCACTGCAGGAGTTCCTCAGTGCAGTGTCCTAGGCCCAACCATCTTCAGCTGCTTCACCAATGACCTTCCCTCCACCAAGGAGATTGATTAGTGCCACTTTATGGGATTAGTCTCGCACGAATGGGCATCATCGGTTCACTTTCCTGATTCCCTGCATTTTCATTGAAAGGTTCCTAACATGTCTCAGCTCTGTCTATCTCCTCATTTGGGAGTGTACAGTTCAGTTGGGTGTCCCTTTAATTGCCCCATCCCAGTACATGCATGTGCCCTCCAAACTACCCACAGAGCCCCCACCAGCAGCAGTTCTCCTCATTTAACTTTTGTGCTGCACCATTGCTGCAGGATGAAAGATGGTGGTGCTGAACTCTCACTACCAGATCAGCTTGGACCCTCCCTCTCTGAGTACAGGAATTCCTCCTATCATTCCAGAGCTTAATGTTCAGGGTTTCCTCCCTCACAGACCTCTTAATCCTCCCCCTGCATACTGTCATCCCATTGTGTTTGAGGTGCATATTCATATGCTAGCCCGTAAACATTTTTAAGTGGATGTGCCTATGCCCCATTTGGACTTCACCTGTCAGGAATATATAATAATGTTATTGGAATTTATTGTAAATAGTGGTATCTGTGTCTATATGTGTGTGTGTGTGTGTGTTTCTTAAATGGATTGAAGGCTTTGATGTAAACATGGTAAACATGGGGGAAGTTTAGAATATAAGGTGTGAAAGGACATTTTTATTTTTAAATAAACCAGACTATATTGTTTTCAAAAGAGGGAGTGAAATATTGCACCTAGCCAGGTGGAATTCAGGAACAGTGGACAAAATTTTACACTCAGCTTGCGGGCATGTGCCCGATATGCTTGAGCATAAAATGACGCGCGATGATGTTGGGCTAGCATCCCAACGTCATCACGCACTCACATGATATTTCGGTCAGTGGGGATCGTGCGGGAGTCAGAGCCACACTACCATTAATTAAGAGGCCAGTTAAGGCCCTTAAAAACCCATTTGATGCTGATTTAATGTAGGCTGTGTGATTTCGTACTCGTTGCACGGGAAAAACGGGCAGGCGGCCAGCCGACAATTTGCAAAACCTCATCCACAGGCAGGATAAAAAGAGTCAGCAGTACTGCCAGTGTGAGTAGTGAGGAGTTTGGTAAATAGTTTGCTGCTGGTAGTTTATTGGTATTAGGCAGCTTCATCGCTGTTTGGGGCTTCATTCTTAGCATTTCCAGGCTTTATTTCAAGACCCATTGTTCTCTCCAAGGACCCCTGAGGATTCAAGCCTCAAGGACCCTTCCAGGTATCAGACAGCCTTCTGTAAGCCTGTTATTGGGAATTGTGAACTCCACTGGAGGCACCTCCTGAGGAGGAGGAGAGGGGCAGAAAGGAGAGGAGGCCAAGTGTCCCGATGCAACTTCCAGGGGTGCGACCTGTGGGCGAGTGGTGCGGGCGCAAGGGCCACAGGGCCAGCAGGTAGTCCAAGGAGGGAGGGGCTGCAGAAGATGACATTATCCTGCTGCCAGGATTTACAGGCGTCAATGCAGCTACCTCAATATGCCCGAGGTGCAATGCCAAAGGAGGTTCTGTCTCTCAAGGGAGACAGTGAACTCCATTTGTCAGGTGATTGGGCCTGAGATCAGCTCTGACTATGTGGGTGGACACTCCATGCCAGTGGCTCTGAAGGTCACAGTAGCCCTCAACCTCTACGCCAGCAGCTCTTTCTAGGACTCAATGTAGAGTGTCTCAATCAGCTGTCCATAGTTGTGTCAAGCTGGTTACTGATGCTCTGTTCAGGCAGGTATATTTCCTTCATTTCTGTGGGGTTACCCCACATCCTGGGTGCAATTGACAGCACACATACGGCCATCAAGGCACCCGCAAGTCAGCTGGGTGCCTTCGTTAACAGGATGGGTTTCCACTCCATGAACGTGCAGATAGTGTGTGATGACAAGATGCATATTCTGCAAGTCTGTGCAGCTCTCATGATGCGTACATCCTGAGACACTCCCAGATGCTGCGGCTCTTTAGTACTCCAGCCTGACTGGATGGATGGCTGCTGGGTGACAAGGGCTATTCCTTGAAAAGCTAGCTCATGATGCCGCTCCGCCACCCAAGATCAGAGGCAGAGCAACGGTACAACAGGAACTATGCCTCCACAAGAGCAGTGGTATACAGAATCATAAATCTTCTCAAGATGTGCTTCTGATGCCTGGACCCTCCAGGGGCAACACTACAATACCCCCCAGAGTGGGTGTCACTGAAAGTGGTTGTATGTTGTGCTCTCCACAATCTGGGTCTGGTAAGGGGGGACTCACAGGAGGGAGAGGATGTTGACACAGCTCCACAGGCCACAGATGATTAATCCACTAGTGAGTCAGAAGAGGAGCATGGTGAGGAGAAAGCTGAGGGCATGCAGCCAGACCTCGGTAACCTCCAGGGAGGCAGGGGCGCACTGATCCAACCATCCTTCAGGTAGGCTGCCAAATAAGCACTACCACCTCATGCCAGGGCTGCCGCCGCCATCCTGAATGTCTGAAATGACCCTCTCCTTTGCCCTCAAGAGATATTCAATTTGTCTGTGCAATAAAGTTTCAAGCCACTCACGTCGAGCATTATATACTTCCATATCCTGCACCTACAAAGCAAATGTAGCATATTTAGGCCAATAACACAAAAGCAAATTTAATATAATGCTAGCACTCACAGGTGGTGAATATAACAGTATCAGGTGTTGATGGTCACACCATTAAAGAAATGAAAAAAAATGGGAGAACAAAAGATCACCTGTGACCAGTCCCTCTTGTACTTATGGTGCTTTAAACTTACATTTACGAGTGCTACGTCTTGGTGCTCCCCCTTCACTGGCACCAGGCATTGCTGACTCTGGTGTCCTGTTGGCCTTGATGACCTTGCCGGTTGTCCTCTGGCTAGCGGAGGCTGTGCTGGCCCTGCCGGAGAGGGACTGTCCAGTGCTACAGCTGGCATCTTCCCAGCCATCGCAGCCTCATCAGATGCCACAGTCACTGGCAGAGGGGCGGAGGGGCTGCTGCCGTCATGTGGAGCGCCCTGAGAGGAGCCTACAGAGAAGAAAGGCACCAAGGTGAGGTCACTGTGAACTACCCTGCTCGCCATTGATGGACGGGCACCTAGATGGGATACTGGATGCCTCATCCACATCACACATGGACACTGATCACGTGGAGTCAGTGCCTGTGTGAGCACTTGTAGGTCTGAGCGCAACCCCAGGAATCCCTGATTCTGTTCCTGGAGCTGCCTATCCATGAGAGTCGCCATTCTCTCAGTGGAGGAGGCAGTGCACATGGCCATGAGAGTCAATGCAGTGCTAATGTTCCACATGGAGATCATGGCATGCGACACCTTATGGATATGCGTCAGATCCTCCCGCATATCTCGCTGGACATCCAACATCTGCTACCTAATGGACGACTCCAGAGGCTCATCATCAGCCTTCGACTGAGCATCACCCTGGTCTCCAGCAATCCTCTGGCTGCCGGTGCCCTGGGCACTCTCTGCCTCCACCTGCATCTCAAGCAACTGTGAAGTGCCCTCACCGCTGTGCATCGACATTCTAGCCAAGGATCTAATGCCCACCAAGGTGCTGGTATCTGCGTTGGTGCCTGCTTCAGAGAGCGGGTGTGATGCAGGTGCATCTGGAGCCTGGTGGTCCTCTGGTATCAGGGGTAGCTCCTCAGGGTCCTGAGAATGGCTGCTCTGTGGCAAATCTAAGGGAGAACAATGACATGTCATTACACTGTCATTGTGCATGCCAGGCACCCTGGTGAGACAATGGAGGTCTGCATCATGGTGCCATAGTCTTTAATTGATCAATGGGGAATCCAGTTTGGAGGCTCCCATCAATGATGAGACTACACAAGAATGTTTGCACCATCCAAAACTCTCAACTCAGTGCACTGCCCTCTTACCTTTGTCTGACAGCCCAGCCCCTCCATGGCCAGTTGACTGAGGTGCCTGATGCCTCTCCAACTCCAAGGCATCCTGCTTGAATCTAGAGACTATGAGGAGGTGTGGGGGTCCTCTGCCAGTCTGTGACCTCTAATACTGTCCTGACACTAATAAGTCACAGGTGGTAGTGAGACTTCAGTTATAAATGAAGAAGCTTGAACTTGAATTAGCATTGGAAATGAAAAAAACTTGAAGTAGAGGCAGCAAGAAAAGCAAAAGGAAGGGCATTTCAAAGGGAACAGGCAGAAAGGCTGGGGAAAGAAAGGAAACAAGAAAGGGAATTAGAAACGGTGAAGTTCGAAAAAGACGAAAGAGAAAGGAGAGATAGAGAAAGTTGCAGCTTAAAATGTAGACAGTTAAAAAAGAGAAGCCAGTCGGTGAGGGAGGGCTTATTTCCAGACCAGAACCCAGTTGGGAGATATTTAAATTTGCACAAGTTCTTCCAAAGTTTGAGGAAAGAGATGTGGAAGCATTCTTTATTTCATTTGAGAAGATAACTTTACAGTTGAACTG
This sequence comes from Carcharodon carcharias, assembly GCF_017639515.1. Taxonomy (NCBI): domain Eukaryota; kingdom Metazoa; phylum Chordata; class Chondrichthyes; order Lamniformes; family Lamnidae; genus Carcharodon; species Carcharodon carcharias. Next base: position 84,899,235 of record NC_054476.1, on the reverse strand, counting down.
GCCACAGGAAAACTTGACATCATTGTTACAATCCAGGTTGGTGGGTAAAGCACAACAGGTTTATGCTTCACTGTCAGGAGAAATGGTGGTGAAATATGATGTGGTAAAAAAGGGAACTTTGAGTGCATATGAGTTGGCTCCTGAGGCATACAGGCAGAAATTTAGAAATATGAGAAAATAGCCTGGGCAAACTTATATTGAGTTCAAAAGAGTAAAACAAAGTAATTTTGACCAATGGGTACAGGCATTAAAGATGGAAACTATATACGTAGCTCTTAGAGAGTTAATTCTTTTGGAAGAATTTAAAGATTCAATTCATTTGGTAGTAAGAACTCATGTGGAGGAACAGGGGATTGAAATGATAAGACAAGCAGCAGCAATAGCTGGTGATTATGAGTTAGTTCATAGGCTAAATCGTTTTTTGTCACCTTTTTAAATCAGAAAATGTTAGAAAGTGGGAAGGTGAAAGGAAGATGCGCAGTCAGGGAAGAAAAGGAGTGGGTGGAAATTCACAGGAAGATTTTTTTATCAGAATAAAAAGAAAGGTGCTGAGGGTAGAAGTGACATTCAAAAATTGAGAAGTTTTCATTGTAATAAATTTGGACATATGAAATCTGTATGCTGGAAATTGCATGGGAAATCTGTTAGAATTATAGGGGTGCAGAAAAGTTCTGGAAGTAAAAGTACTGTGGGTTCTGAGGTTCAGGTACAGGGAAAACCAATGGTTTGTGTACAGGTAAAACAGGAAGAATCAGTGATAGATAAAGAAGTGGGAATATGTTCACAATTTACCCAAAAGAATTCGGAGGAGCAGGTTGCAGAAATATTTAGAGATTTTGTATGTGAAGGGAAAGTCTTTCCATGTGTACAGGGTGGAATAGGTAAAGATGTTAAAATTTTAAGATACACAGGGGCGAATCAATCCTTAATATTGTGTGATAGTGACATTTGTTGTTCAGAGGGAGTATTGCAAGAGCAGGTGATAATAATTGGGGTTCATGGAGATGCTAAACCCATTCCATTGTGGAAGGTAAATTTAAAGAGTAAGTGCAAAACAGGTGAGGTGATTGTTGGAGTAATGGGGAAATTGCCCATTGCAGGGCTTAAATTTATTCTGATTAACGGTATAGCTGGATCACAAATGTGGGTGATGCCTATGGTAGTTGATAGGTCTCTAGAGGTGTCTTCATCAGAAGTGTCGCAGAGAGAGAATTCTAGATTGTTTCCAGGTTGCGTGGTAACGAGATCACAGGCTCATAGCTTGAAACAAGAAGAGCACCAAGTTCAACAGCAGGGAGAAGGTGTGGAAATCCAATTGGCTGAGATTGTGTTTGTTAAGGTTGTTCAGGAAGAAAGATTGGAAGACAATTCAGCAGAAGTGTTTAACTCAAGGTTAGTGGATTTACAGAAAAAGGATTTGCAAATAAAACATTTATATTAGACAGATTACTCAGAAACAGAGGCAAACTGTATTCCAGAATGTATTACCTTAAGGGTAATGTTTTATTGAGAAAATTGAGGCCTTATCATGTTTCAGCAAATGAAAGCTTGCGGGAGGTGCATCAGATTGTACTACCATTTGCGTATAGAAATGAGGTTCTGAGAATAGCTCATGAAATTCCAATGGGGGTACATTTAGGAATTAGAAAGACACAGGTGAAGATACAGAAACATTTTTTTGGCCTGGATTGCATAGGGATGTAGTCAAATTCTGTAAAACATGTCACACAATCAGGTGATAGGAAAACCACAAGCAGTGATTAAGGCAGCACCTTTAATTCCAATTCCAGCATTTGAAGAACCTTTTGCTAGTGTCATGATAGGACCCCACCCTAAGAATAAAAGTGGAAATCAGTACTTACTGACAATAATGGATGAATCTACCAGGTTTCCTGAAGCAATATTTTTGAGAAATATTACAACAAAGAAAATTATGGAAGAGTTAACTAAATTTTTTACAAGATATGGTTTACCTAAAGAAATACAATCAAATCAGGGGTCAAATTTCATGTTACAGCTGTTTAAGGAAGTAATGAACAGTTTGGGAATAAAACAGTTCAAATCAATAGCTTATCATCCTGAGTCACAAGGGGCTTTAGCAAGATGGCATCAAACTCTAAAAACTATGATGAGAGTGTATAATCAGAATTATTCACAGGATTGGGATAGGGGAATTCCACTCTTGCTGTTTGCTATTAGGGATGTTCCTAATGCATCAACTGGTTTCAGTCCTTTTGAAGTAGTTTATGGTCATGAGGTGAGAGGACCACTGAAATTGATTCATAAGAAATTGGTGGGTCAAAATTCAGAAACTACGCTCCTGGATTATGTATCAAATTTTAGTGAGAGATTGGACAGAGTGTGTGAATTGGCTAGGGAACATTTAAAGATATCACAGCAAGCGATAAAAGTGAAGGCAGACAGGGAAACTACAGCTCATAGTTTGTTGCTGGAGGAAAAGTGCTAGTTCTGTTGCCAGTACTGGGTGACTCATTAAAGGCAAGATTTAGCATGTCTTACAGGATTGAAAAGAAGCTGAGTGAAGTGAATTATTTAATAAATACTCCAGACAGAAGAAAGAAGCAGAGGGTGTATCATGTAAATATGCTTAGGGGGTACTTTGACAGGGAAGAGGACCAAAAGGAAGTGTTAGTGGTGGTAGATAATGAGAAAGAAGTAGAAATAAAGGATTCTGAAATTTATTTTCCTTTAATCAAATTGGATAATGAGAAGGCACTTGAAAATTCAAATGTAATATTGAGGTACCTAACAAACAAATGTCAAAGTGATTTGGAAAAGCTATTGCGGTTACACAAATATATTTGTAGAAATAAGCTGGGAAGGGCAAATTTAGCTACACATGATGTGTCTGCAGAAGTTTCATTTTTGCTAAGGCAACATCCTTATAGTTTAAATCCGGCAAAGTTATCACAACTACAGAAAGAATTTGAATTCATGCTTCAAAATGATGTCATTGAATCTAGTTGCAAGAACTGGAGCTCACCTGTTGTGCTGGTATTAAAACCAGATGGAAAAAAAAACTGTGTGAGGACTATCAAAACGTGAATGTGGTGACAAAAGCGGATTCATATCCTATACCACATTTAGGAGATTGTAATGAGAAAGTGGGACAATCAAAATTTATCACAAAGATTGACTTGCTAAAAAGATATTGGCAAGTTCCGTTATTGGAGAGAGCAAAGGAGAAATCGGCTTTTGTGACACCAGGTGGACTATATCAGTTTAAAGTCATGCTATTTGATATGAAAAATGCACCTGCAACATTTCAAAGACTGACAAAGTAATTAAAGTTCTGAGAAATTGTGCTATGTATATTGATGACTTGATAGCTTTCAGTCAGACTTGGAAGGAGCATTTCCAACACCTGGAAGAATTATTTACTCAATTACAGGAAGCTGATTTGGTGGTGAACATGGCTAAAAGTGAATTTGCAAAAGCACAAGTTATGTATCTATGCCATACCATTGGACATGGTAAGATGGCTATGAGAGATGTGAAAGTCAAGGCTATTGTGGACTTCCCCATGCCTACAACAAAATGAAAAGTTTTGAGATTTTTGGGCATGAGTGGGTTTTATCGGAAATTTACACCAAATTTTAACAGTGTGGTTGCTCCACTGACTGAACTATTAAAAATGAACAAGAAGTTTCAATAAACACAGGAGTGTCAGAAGATATTTGACAATTTGAAAACTGTATTAACTACGGCACCAGTTTTGGCAGTACCCAATTACACCAAGCAAATTAAGTTGGCCATTAACACAAGTGATATAGGCATTGGGGCTGTACTGTTACAAGAAGATGATGCCGGAATTGAAAAAACCGAAAATGTGTTTTTCACAGAAGTTGAATGTGCAACAAAGAAGATATTCAATGATTGAAAAGGAGGCTTTCTGTTAGGTGTTAGCATTGCAGCATTTTGAGACTTATGTTGCAAACAATTCATCAGAAACAATTGTTTATACAGACCACAATCCTTTAAAATTTCTGGACAAATTTCGATACAAAAGTGCAAGGCTAATCAGAAGAAGTTTATTACTGCAACCCTATGTGGACTGGACTGCAGGGCTCCACCAGACCAATCCAGGCACTGGAACCTCATTTTCAACATTCCAATGGTTTACTCCACCAAAGTGCGAGTTGCAGCATGACCCTCATTGTAGCTTCCCTCTGTTGCTTGGGCATCATCAGCCACATCCTCTGTGGGTAGCCCTTGTCCCTGAGGAGTCAACTCTGCACCCTGGAAGACGTCAAGGATCTGAGACCTACTAAGAATGCAGGAGTCGTGGACACTCTCTGGGGAGTGTGTGCAGATTTGCAGGATGTGTTTGGGGTGGTCACACAACAGCTGAACATTCAGCGAGTGGAAGCCCTTGCTGTTGACATAGTGGACCACTAGTTGCCATGGAGATCTGAACGCCATGTGAGTGCAGTCAATGGCATGCTGCACCTGTGGAAAACATAAGATCTGGCCAAATCCCAGCATCCTTACATCCTGAACCTGAGCGAAATGCCCAAAGTTGTGTGCCTTTGCAAAGCTGGCATCTGTGACCTCATGGATGCATTGTTGGGGGGGGGGGGGCTTGTGATATCCCACAGAGGTCACATGTGGAGCCCTGAAAGGAGCCACAGGCGTAGAAATTGAGCACTGTGGTCACTTTCATAGCCACTAATGGTGGATGCCCTCCATGTCCTCATGGCACCAAATCCTGTGGCAGATGGCAGATGTAACCGACCAGTTCCCTGGACATGCACATTCTTCGCCGACACTGGTTCTTGGTCATTTGCAGGCACCTCCGTTACTCTCTTCTCCTTTATCTCTGCTCTCTGTAAGCCATGAGGCATACAGCTAGGTCACCAGGCTCCTGCAGGATGAAAGAGAGATATGCGTGGGTTAACTTGGGTGTTCTAAGAACCTCTCTTGGTTAAGTCTGAAGGCCCTTTAACATATCCGAGAAAGTGCTGGCCACCACTTGGATGACCAGAGTTTAGTGCGGTGCATGGCTGCCCAAAACCCCACCCATCTCTGCCCCACTCCACCTAACCGATTGGCGGCAGCTTCACCCACTGGACTGCATGCTGTGCTCTCAGATCAGACGGAGGCATTCTCCTAACCTGCACTTCAAAGCAGCTCTGTTACCTTGAGTCATGGGGGAGACTGGTCCAAACCTGAATGATGAGATTGCAAGGGGCTGTAAGCGTCTCCACCAATAACTGCTTCATGGCCAGCTTTCGCAAGGAGATTGCACAACGTGCACTGGCGTCCAATTGTTCTGCAGTCCACTAAAATGCTCATAATTCTGTGCCCAAGCAGTGAAAATCTCTGGAGCATTTGGTGGCACTGTCATGACCCTGTGTTGCTTAAATGGGCAGCTAAGCTAGAGGCCCGACGATAAGTATGTCAATGTGACTGTGCCTGAACCGTGGAGGAATGGTCACTTTATACACTGTTTCCCAAATGCATGGCCACTTCCCTCTCCGATCCCCCGCATGTGTTTGTGCACTACCCTCAATCCGAATGCAGACCTTGCCCCTCCCACAACTCGCCTCAACCCCAGTGCGGCCCTTGCCCCAACCCGCCTCCCACAACTCAGTTCACCGGAGTGAAGCCCTTGCCCCCCACCCCCAGCTTGTCTCAACCGCAGTGTTGCCCTTGCTCCCACCACCACCACCCCTCCTAACAACTCAGCTCACCGGAGTGCAGCCCTTGCCTCCCCCAACTCGCCTCAACCACAGTGCAGCCCTTGCCCCTGTCCCGCCTTCTCTCAATTCACCTCAACTGCAGTGCAGCCCTTGTCCCAGCACCGCACTGCCAGCCACCCAGGAAAAAGCAAATTGCCTGTGCCCTCACCTGAATGTATGGTGCCTCAACCTTGAGGTCAAACAGGCGACACTCGTGAGTGCTGCACAACATTACAACACTCACCTCTGAATTCTCCTCAAAGTGCAGCTCGCCAGGTGCACCCCTTATTAATAATAAATATAAAAAATAAATAAATATAAAAACAAAAAACTGCAGATGCTGGAAATCCAAAACAAAAACAGAATTACCTGGAAAAACTCAGCAGGTCTGGCAGCATCGGCGGAGAAGAAAAGAGTTGACGTTTCGAGTCCTCATGACCCTTCGACAGAACTAGGTGAATCCAAGGAAGGGGTGAAATATAAGCTGGTTTAAGGTGTGGGGGGGTGGGTGGGTTGGGTGGGGGGAGGGAAGTGGACGGGGGTGTGGTTGTAGGGACAAACAAGCAGTGATAGAAGCAGATCATCAAAAGATGTCACAGACAACAGAACAAAAGAACACATAGGTGTTGAAGTTGGTGATATTATCTAAACGAATGTGCTAATTAAGAATGGATGGTAGGGCACTCAAGGTATAGCTCTAGTGGGGGTGGGGGGAGCATAAAAGATTTAAAAATATTTAAAAATAATGGAAAGAGGTGGGAAAAAGAAAAATCTATATAATCTATTGGAAAAAAACAAAAGGAAGGGGGAAGAAACAGAAAGGGGGTGGGGATGGAGGAGGGAGGTCAAGACCTAAAGTTGTTGAATTCAATATTCAGTCCGGAAGGGTGTAAAGTGCCTAGTCGGAAGATGAGGTGTTGTTCCTCCAGTTTGCTTTGGGTTTCACTGGAACAATGCAGCAAGCCAAGGACAGACATGTGGGCAAGAGAGCAGGGTGGAGTGTTGAAATGGCAAGCGACAGGAAGGTTTGGGTCTTTCTTGCGGACAGACCGCAGGTGTTCTGCAAAGCGGTCGTCCAGTTTACGTTTGGTCTCTCCAATGTAGAGGAGACCGCATTGGGAGCAACGAATGCAGTAGACTAAGTTGAGGGAAATGCAAGTGAAATGTTGCTTCACTTGAAAGGAGTGTTTGGGGCCTTGGACGGTGAGGAGAGAGGAAGTGAAGGGGCAGGTGTTACATCTTTTGCGTGGGCATGGGGAGGTGCCATAGGTGGTGGTTGAGGAGTAGGGGGTGATGGAGGAGCGGACCAGGATGTCCCGGAGGGAACGATCCCTACGGAATGCCAACAGTGGGGGTGAAGGGAAGATGTGTTTGGTAGTGGCATCATGCTGGAGTTGGCGGAAATGGCAGAGGATGATCCTTTGAATGTGGAGGCTGGTGGGGTCATAAATGAGGACAAGGGGGACCCTATCATGTTTCTGGGAGGGAGGAGAAGGCGTGAGGGTGGATGCGCGGGAGATGGGCCGGACACGGTTGAGGGCCCTGTCAACGACCGTGGGTGGAAAACCTCGGTTAAGGAAGAAGGAGGACATGTCAAAGGAACTGTTTTTGAAGGTAGCATTATCGGAACAGATGCGACGGAGGCGAAGGAACTGAGAGAATTGGATGGAGTTCGTACAGGAAGCAGGGTGTGAGGAACTGTAGTCAAGGTAGCTGTAGGAGTCGGTAGGCTTGTAATGGATATTGGTGGACAGTCTATCACCAGAGATTGAGACAGCGAGGTCAAGGAAGGGAAGGGAAGTGTCAGAGATGAACCACGTGAAAATGATGGAGGGGTGGAGATTGGAAGCAAAATTAATAAATTTTTCCAAGTCCCGACGAGAGCATGAAGCAGCACCGAAGTAATCATCGATGCACCAGAGAAAGAGTTGTGGAAGGGGGCCGGAGTAGGACTGGAACAAGGAATGTTCCACGTACCCCATAAAGAGACAGGCATAGCTGGGGCCCATGCGGGTACCCATAGCCACACCTTTTATTTGGAGGAAGTGAGAGGAGTTGAAGGAGAAATTGTTCAGTGTGAAAACAAGTTCAGCCAGACGGAGGAGAGTAGTGGTGGATGGGGATTGTTTGGGCCTCTGCTCGAGGAAGAAGCTAAGGGCCCTCAGACCATCCTGGTGGGGGATGGAGGTGTAGAGGGATTGGACGTCCATGGTGAAGAGGAAGCGGTTAGGGCCAGGGAACTGGAAATTGTTGATGTGACGTAAGGTGTCAGAGGAATCACGGATGTAGGTGGGAAGGGACTGGACAAGGGGAGAGAAAAGGGAGTCAAGATAACGAGAAATGAGTTCTGTGGGGCAGGAGCAAGCTGACACGATCGGTCTACCGGGACAGTTCTGTTTGTGGATTTTGGGTAGGAGGTAGAAGCGGGCCGTCCGAGGTTGGGCGACTATCAGGTTGGAAGCTGTGGGAGGAAGATCCCCAGAGGAGATGAGGTCAGTGACAGTCTACACTCAATAAAACGTTTCTCGGACTGCTGTTCCCATCGCATCCTGAGATCCACACTCAGTGCCATGCGCCGCCATATGAACACACTCGACCTCTCCCTCCATCAGAACCACCGCACCCTTTTTCCAAGCTGCGCGTGCCCCCAGTTTCATTTTATTCTTCGTCTCATCCGACGCCTCAACAAGAAACTTTTTCTCTTTCTCTCAAGTGCTAAGGGACGCAAGCTCCAACAACTCATCGACACCAACACCCATCTAGGACCCTCCACCCCTGCCTGTCCCTCCGTCCCCACCCCATCTTCCAATCTCAGCCACAGCCGTGTTTTCACTCTACCCCCTGACCTTACCCTCTCTGATGCTGAACATTCAGTGCTCAGCAAAGGACTTAGTTTCATACTCCTAGGCCCTCACCTTAATGAATTTCGGGCTCGGCACGATGCTGAACTCTTCTTCCGCCGTCTTCGTCTCCGGGCTCACTTATTTGGGCAGGAGTCCTCTCCCCGTTCAACGGATCCTTTCACCCACCTCCAATATTCTCCCTCCACCTGGACCCCTCCCTCTGGATTCTTACCTTCTCTTGATCTTTTCATTGAGAACTGTCGGCACGACATTAATTGTCTCAATTTCTCTGCTCCTCTCACCCATTATAATCTCTCTCTCTCTGAACTTACTGCACTCCATTCTCTCAAGTCCAACCCTGACATTGTCATCAAACCCGCTGACAAGGGTGGTGCTGTTGTTGTCTGGCGCACTGACCTCTACCTCGCGGAGGCTGAGCGTCAACTCGCAGACACTTCCTCCTACCTCTCCCTGGACCATGACCCCACCACTGAACATCAAGCCATTGTTTCCAGGACTGTCACTGACTTCATCTCCTCTGGGGATCTTCCTCCCACAGCTTCCAACCTGATAGTCGCCCAACCTCGTACGGCCCGCTTCTACCTCCTACCCAAAATCCACAAACAGAACTGTCCCGGTAGACAGATCGTGTCAGCTTTCTCCTGCCCCACAGAACTCATTTCTCGTTATCTTGACTCCCTTCCCTCTCCCCTTGTCCAGTCCCTTCCCACCTACATCCGTGATTCCTCTGACATCTTACATCACATCAACAATTTCCAGTTCCCTGGCCCCAACCGCTTCCTCTTCACCATGGACGTCCAATCCCTCTACACTTCCATCCCCCACCAGGATGGTCTGAGGGCCCTTAGCTTCTTCCTCGAACAGAGGCCCGAACAATCCCCATCCAACACTACTCTCCTCCGTCTGGCTGAACTTGATCTCACACTGAACAATTTCTCCTTCAACTCCTCTCACTTCCTCCAAATAAAAGTTGTGGCTATGGGTACCCGCATGGGCCCCAGCTATGCCTGTCTCTTTATGGGGTATGTGGAACATTCCTTGTTCCAGTCCTACTCCGGCCCCCTTCCACAATTCTTTCTCCAGTACATCGATGATTACTTCGGTGCTGCTTCGTGCTCTCGTCAGGACTTGGAAAAATTTATTAATTTTGCTTCCAATCTTCCTCCCCCCTCATTTTCACGTGGTGCATCTCTGACACTTCCCTTCCCTTCCTTGACCTCGCTGTCTCAATCTCTGGTGATAGACTGTCCACCAATATCCATTACAAGCCTACCGACTCCCACAGCTACCTTGACTACAGCTCCTCACACCCCGCTTCCTGTAAGGACTCCATCCCATTCTCTCAGTTCCTTCGTCTCCGTCACATCTGTTCCGATGATGCTACCTTCAAAAACAGTTCCTTTGACATGTCCTCCTTCTTCCTTAACCGAGGTTTCCCACCCACGGTCGTTGACAGGGCCCTCAACCGTGTCCGGCCCATCTCCCGCGCTTCCGCCCTCACGCCTTCTCCTCCCTCCCAGAAACATGATAGGGTCCCCCTTGTCCTCACTTATCACCCCACCAGCCTCCGCATTCAAAGGATCATCCTCTGCCATTTCCGCCAACTCCAGCATGATGCCACTGCCAAACACATCTTCCCTTCACCCCCACTGTCGGCATTCCGTAGGGATCGTTCCCTCCGGGACACCATGGTCCACTCCTCCATCACCCCCTACTCCTCAACCCCCACCTATGGCACCTCCCCATGCCCACGCAAAAGATGTAACACCTGCCCCTTCACTTCCTCTCTCCTCACCGTCCAAGGGCCCAAACACTCCTTTCAAGTGAAGCAACATTTCACTTGCATTTCCCCCAACTTAGTCTACTGTATTCGTTGCTCCCAGTGCGGTCTCCTCTACATTGGAGAGACCAAACGTAAACTGGGCGACCGCTTTGCAGAACACCTGCGGTCTGTCCGCAAGAATGACCCAAACCTCCCTGTCGCTTGCCATTTCAACACTCCACCCTGCTCTCTTGCCCACATGCCTGTCCTTGGCTTACTGCATTATTCCAGTGAAACCCAACGCAAACTGGAGGAACAACACCTCATCTTCCGACTAGGCACTTTAAACCCTTCCGGACTGAATATTGAATTCAACAACTTTAGGTCTTGACCTCCCTCCTCCATCCCCACCCCCTTTCTGTTTCTTCCCCTTCCTTTTTTTTTTCCAATAAATTAGATAGATTTTTCTTTTTCCCACCTATTTCCATTATTTTTAAATATTTCTAAATCTTTTATGCTCCCTCCAGAGCTATACCTTGAGTGCCCTACCATCCATTCTTAATTAGCACATTCATTTAGATAATATCACCAACTTTAACACCTATGTGTTCTTTTGTTCTGTTGTCTGTGACATCTTTTGATGATCTGCTTCTATCACTGCTTGTTTGTCTCTACAACCACCCCCCCTCCACTTCTCTCCCCCCACCCAACCCACCCACCCCCCCACACCTTAAACCAGCTTATATTTCATCCCTTCCTTGGATTCACCTAGTTCTGTCAAAGGGTCATGAGGACTCGAAACGTCAACCCTTTTCTTCTCCGCCGATGCTGCCAGACCTGCTGAGTTTTTCCAGGTAATTCTGTTTTTGTTTTGCCACCCTTATTAATGCTGTTGTGAAATACGTTGGTGTGATTATACTCAGATGATCCAACATGGGAGCATGATTTTCGCGAGCTTAGCTAATAATGATGTGTAGATATTTTACAGTGAAGTTCCCGACATCCGGTGATGGGAAACGTGGCTTGCCATTGATGTGCGGGGAAGCGATTGCAAACAAGTATCACTATGGTGTGAAACTGATTTTTGGTCTTCCCACCATATTGTTTGCTCACATCCATCAAGACATCTGATGCCAGTGGGTACAGAAATTTCCGCCCTAAGTGTGGTAGCGAGCAGGAAAATTGGTGTGACTCCCTCTGGACAGCGAGTTGGGTTTTTTCACCCGATCCTTTGCTTTTAAGCTCGTTAATTATGCATCATGGAGGAGCTTTTCGAGTCTCATGATGAGGTGGGCAGCGATTTGTCCATCCTGCCAGTACCTCATTGGGCCAAAGGTCCTGGCACCATATTAAATGGCAACCGCACATACATTCACTCTGCAGCCCAGGTGTGTTGGGAACTTAATGTCAATTGCGCCCAGAACATCCAAATCTTCTGCACCACGGTTCAACAAGGCGCCCCTGAGGATTCTCCTCCAGGCTTTCCAGTAAGGGGTCTTTCTGATGTATGGGAGCAGGAAGCCCTGCCACCTGATCTCTGCGGCCTGGAGGACAGTTCAGCAAACATTCAAAATAAAAGAGGACCTTCCAAAAGGAAAAAACAGTTCAGACCAGTACTGTTATTTCCCAGTTTTACTGCTGTTCCATTTTAAAGTATACAAGACCAGTTCGGACCAGTATTCTTCTTTCCCAGTTTTTACTATTTTTACCTTCTGGGTTCCTGCAGTCTAGAAAGAGAATGAATTATTTGATCTGCTCTGCCAGTGTAAGTGAACCTTCTACTCACTCCAAATTTACACCCTTATAAGGGCATCAGGCAGTCTAAGGATTAGACTCCACAGGAATGACACACACCACCAACAGATGGGGCATCAACATTGATTACTTATCAATCACTTTAACATCAGCATCTCATGTAAGATCCTGCACAAATGGTGCGCTCATCCCTAACTGGGGAGGGCTCAGCACACACAGCAAGCATGATGCTTCAGGAATGCGTGCTTCATTGTGGAGACAAAGTCTCACCTCCACATTGAGAATACCCTCTATCGTGTTGTGTGGCACTACAAATGGGACAGATTTCGAACTGATCTAGCAACTCAAGACTGGGCATCCATGAGGCACTATGGGCCATCAGCAGCAGCACAATTGTACTCAAAAACAACTTATAACCTCATGGCCCGGCATATCCCCCACTCTACCATTACCATCAAGCCAGGGGATCCATGCTGATTCAATGAAAAGTGCAGGAGGGCATGCCAGGAGTAGCACCAGGCATACCTGATAATAAGGTGCCAACCTGGTGAAGTTATAACATATTGCATGTCAAACAGCATAAGCAGCAAGTGATAGACAGAGCTAAGCGATCCCACAATCAATGGGTCAGATCTAAGATAAGGCTGAAGAATTTGCTACAATCCATTTGGTCCATCTCAGCCTCCTTTGGAAGTCTCCAGCATCACAGATGCCAGTCTTCAGTTAATTCAATTCACTCCATGTGATATCAAGAAATGGCTGAAGGCACTGGATACTGCAAAGGCTGTGGACCCTGACAATATTCCAGCAATAGTACTGAAGACTTGTGCTCCAGAACTTGCTGCACCCCCAAGCCAAGCTGTTCCAGTACAGCTACAACACCGGCATCTACCCTACTATGTGGAAAATTGCCCAGGTATGTCCTAAACACAAAAAGCAGGACAAATCCAAGCTGGCCAATTATCGCCCCATCAACTACTGTCAATCATCAGTAAAGTAATGGAATGGGTCATCAACAGTACTATCAAGCTTAGCAATAACCTGCTTACTGACGCCCAGTTTGAATTCTGCCAAGGGCTACTCAGCTCCTGACCTCATTACAGCCTTGGTTCAAACATGGACAAAAAAGCTGAACTCCTGAGGTGAGGTGAGGTGAGGGTGATTGCCCTTGACATCAAGGCCACATTTGACCAAGTGTGGCATCAAGAAGCCCTGGCAAAACTGGAGTCAATAGGAATCAGGGAGGAAACTCTCCACTGGTTGGAGTCATAAATAGCACAAAGGAAGGTGGTTGTGGTTGTTGGGGGTCAGTAATCTCAGCTCCAGGACATCACTGCAGGAGTTCCTCAGGGTAGTGTCCTCGGCCCAACCATCTTCAGCTGCTTCATCAATGACCTTCCTTCCATCACAAGGTCAGAAGTGGGGATGTTCACTGATGATTGCACAATGTTCAGCACCATTCACGACCCCTCAGATACTGAAGCAGTCCATATACAAATGCAGCAAGATCTGGACAATATCCAGACTTGGGTTGACAAGTGGCAAATAACATTCACACCACACAAGTGTCAGGCAATGACCATCTCCAACAAGAGAGAATCCAACCATTATCCCTTGAAGTTCAATGGCACTACCATCACTGAATCCCCCACTATCAACAACTTGGGGGTTACCATTGATCAGAAACTGAACTGGACTAGCCATATCCTGACTTGGAAATATGTCACTGTTCCTTCATTGTCACTAGGTCAAAATCTTGGAACTCTCTTCCTAACAGCACTCTGGGTGTACCTACAGAGGCAGCTCATCACCTCCTTCTCAAGGGCAACTAGGGGTGGGCAATAAATACTGGTCAAGCCAGCGAAGCCCACATCCCATGAGTGAATAAAAAAAAAATCACTTCTCAATCTTCTAAACTCCAGTTGATACAAGCCAAATCTATCCAACCTTTCCCATCCTGTGTTCATTCAAGGGTACCAGATGCTACTCCCCACTTCAATGATCTCTCATCTTGTCCCTCTGTTTCATGTAATCTCATTCAATTTCATCTCATTAGTTTAATCATTGGAAAGGAGAATGCGAGAGGAGGACCCTCGGACAGGCAGTCAGCAGCACCTAGAGGAGAGTGGAGGAGCTATAAAAACAGCACGAGAGTTTGCGGGCTGAGATGACTGAGGGAGTTCGGTGAGAAGGTGCTTCTTTCCTTTTCTACATTTCCTCAGAAAAAGGGCCGTGGCCTTGGTAAGTAGGATCTGGTGAATAAATTAGATAAGTGCAATATTTTTAAACAAGTAGCTATACTTGGATTTAACTGAGAAATGCCAGGAATAAGGGAAATTTAGGGCCAATACAATAAAGCAATATAAATAATCAAAAGTAGAATAAAGTTAATGTAAGGGAAGTAGAGTTAAGACATGGCAGGGCAGCTCAGTCAAGTGCAATGTGTGTCCTGTAATATGTAAGTCCTGTAAGTGCAATGTGTGTCTTGCGAAGTCATGGATGCTACCGGTGTCCCAGACGACCACATGTGCAGGAAGTGCTGCCAGTTGCAGAAGCTTGAGCTCTGGGTTTCAGAGCTCGAGCGGCAGCTGGAGTCACTGTGATGCAGATGCGAGGCTGAGAGCTATGTGGATAGCACATTCAGAGAGGTGTTCACACTGCAGTTTAAGGGCCTGGACGCAGAGAAGGAATGGGTGACCTCTAAGCAGTCCAAGAATAGTAGGCAGGTAGTGCTGGAGCCCCCTGGGATCCTGTTCACAAATCGGTTTTCCCTTTTTGAAGATGGTGAGTCCACTGGTTCTTCAGAGGAATGCAGTCAGAGGCAAGTTTGTGTCACCACAAATGGCTCGGCTGTACATGAGGTAGGGGGAAGAAGAAAGAAAGAGCAATAGCGTTGGATCCTGGTCACCAGTTTGTTGGGACTTAGGGATCCGGGTTGCATGTTTGTTTTGGGATGGCCGAGTTGGTACTATAGATAGATTTGATCAGCAAATAGTTCTTAGGTGGAACACATTCTGTTTATTTACAAAGGTACTCAGCAGCTAAACTTGTGTGTTTTCATCTCAAATCCTGTCTCCATACTTCTCCTTACTAACTCATACTACTGATTACAGAAGTAGCCTGCGCTACTCCTCTATTGGTTATATAAGATCATGTGATCTTCCCTTATAACATCCTTCTTAAAGGTATACTAAACATTACACAAAACCATAATTACCACAAATAGTGATAGGGGATTCATTGGTTAGGGGAGCAGGAAAGGGTTTCTGTGTCCATAGTTGTGACTCCAGGATGGTATGTTGCCTCCCTGGTTCCAGGGTAAAGGATGTCACAGAGTGATTGCAGGACATTCTTCTGGGGGAGGGTGAACAGCCAGAGATCGTGGTTCATATTGGTACCAATGACTTAGGTAGGAAGGGGGATGTGGTTCTACAATCAGAACTTAGGGAGCTAGGTAGAAAATTAGCAAGCAGGACATCAAATGTAGTAATCTCCAGATTACTCCCAGTGCCTCCTGCCAGTGATTACAGAAATAGGAGGATAAGGCATATGAATGTGTGGCTGGAAAGATGGTGCAGGAGGGAAGGCTTTAGATTCCTGGGACACTGGGGCTGGGTCTGGGGGAGATGGCACATGTACAGGCCAGATGGGTTGCACCTGAACTGAGAAGGGGCTGAGTTCCTTGCAGGGTGTTTTGCTAGTGCTGTTGGGAAGGCTTTAAACTAACTCAGCAGGGATGTGGGAAACAAGAGAAAATATTAGAGAGGAACACCAGGGTGCATAAAATACCGGGAGGGACAGGTAGCACCAGTATAGAGAATAGTAAGTTAATAGGTGAAGTTGGTATGAGGGAGAAAATAACAAAATCTAAATCAGGGTTACTATGCATGCATGTGAACACACAAAGAATAGTAAATAAGATTGGGGAGTTACAAGTGCAGATTGCCATGTGGAAATATGATATTGTGATGATAACAAAACCTGGCTCAAGGAAGGACAAAACTAGGTGTTAAATATTCCCGGGTACAAGGTGTTCAGGAAAGGTAGGAAAGGAGGACGGGTTAAGAAAAGCATGGCAGGGCTGGAGAAAGAGGACATCCCATAAGGTTCAAGGACAGAATCAATTTGGCTAGAGCTAAGGAACAAAGGGGGTGCAATTACATTGCCTGGTGTAGTCTATAGATCGCTAACTAGTGAGAAGGACGTAGAAGAACAAATCTGCAGAGAAATTGCAGAGATGCAAGTATTATAGAGTAGTTATAATGGGTGACTTTAATTACCCAAATGTAGACAGTGACAGTGGTAGTGTAAAGGGTGGAGAGGAGCAAAAGTTCCTAGATTGTTCAGGAAAATGTTCTACAGCAGTATGTGTCCAATCCAACAAGAAAAGTTGCAAAGTTGGACCTGGTTCTTGGAAATGAGGTGGGCCAAGTCGATCAAGTGTCAATAAGGGAACATTTAGGAGACAGTGATCATTGTATTGTATGTTTTAGAATGATGATAGAAATGGATGATGGGCAATCCAGAGTAAGAATAAATAATAGGACGAGAGCTGACTTCGATGGGCAAGAACGGAGCTGGGCCAGATAGACTGGAACAAAAGATTGGCGGGAAAACTCTAGCTGAACAATGGGCTACCTTCCAAAAAGAATTGGTTCAGACACAGTCAAGGTATATTCCATTGAAAGGGAAAGGTAAGGCAAACAAATCCAGAGTTCCCTGGATGAAAAAGGAGATAGAAGTTAAGATAAAAAAAGAAAAAGTATGCTTATGACAGGTGTCAAGTAGAAAATATAATTGAGAACCAAGGGGAATACATTAGGTTCAGAGGGGGGGGGTGAAAAAGCATGTTAGAGAAACAAAGAGGGATTATGATAAAAGACTGGCAGCTGACATAAAGGGGAATCACAAAGTCTTCTATAGGCATATAATGAGTAAAAAGGTGGTAAAGGAGAAGCAGGGCCGATTAGGGACCTAAAAGGGAATTTACATATGGATGAAGAGGCCATGGCTGAGGTATAAAATGAATACTTTGCATCCGTCTTTACCAAGGGGGTAGATGCTACCCATGCCTATGTGACAGACGAGGAAACTCTGTCACTAGAAAGCTTCAAAATTGATAAGGAGGAAGTTTTGAATAGACTGTCGGTACTTAAAGTTGACAAGGCACTGGGACCAGGCAAGATGCATAAAAAGATATTGAAGGAAGTGAGAGTAGAAATTGCAGGGGCACTGGCCATAATTTTTCAGTATTCACTAGACTCAGGGGAGGTGCCTGAGGATTGGAGAATTACAAATATTACGCCCTTGTTCAAAAATGGTTGTAAGGATAAGCTCAGCAATTACAAACCAGTCAGTTTAACTTCAGTGATAGACAAGATTCTAGAAACAATTATTTGGGATTAAATGAGTAGTCACATGGAAAAGTATGGGTTGATAAGGAAGAACCAGCATGAATTTCTAAAGGGGAAATTGTGTTTAACTAACTTGCTGTAATTTTTTGAAGAGGTAACAGAAAAGGTCAATGAGGGTAATGCTGTTGATGTGGTGCACATGGATTTTCAAAAGGCATTTGATACAGTGCCACACAACAAACTTGTGAGAAATGTTATTGCTCATGGAATAAAAGGGACAGTAGCAACATTGGTACAAAATTGGCTGAAAAATAGGAAGCAGGGAGTAATGGTCAATGGATACTTTTTTAGGCTGGAGGAAGGTTTGTAGTGGAGTTCCCCAGGAAATGGTATTGGGACCCTTGCTTTTCCTGATATATATTAATGATCTAAATCTTGGTGTGCAGGGGACAACTTTAAAGTTTGTGGATGATACGTAACTTGGAAGTGTTGTAAACTGTGAGGAGCACAGTGTAGAACTTCAAAAGAACATAGACAAGTTGGTGGAGTGGGCAGATAGGTGATAGGTGAAGTTCAGTGCGGAGAAGTGTGAGGTAATGCATTTTGGTAGGAAGAACATGGACAGACAACATAAAATAAGGGGTGAAATTTTGAAAGGGATGCAAGAGTAGAAAGACCTGGGTGTATTTGTGCATAGTCATTGAAGGTGGCAGGACAGATGGAAAGAGCAGCTAATAAAGCATTTATTATCCGAGGCTTTATTCATCGGGTCTTAGAGTACAAGAGCGAGGAGGTAATGCTGAATTTATATAAGACACTCGTTAGGCCTCAGCTGGAGTATTGTTTACAGTTCTGGGTGCCACATTGTAGGAAGGATGTGAACACATTGGAGAGAGTGCAGAAGGGGTTTACAAGGTTGCTTCCAGAGATTAGAAACTTCATTATGAAGATACATTGGAGAGGTCGGGCCTGTTCTCTTTGGAGAGAAGAAGGCTAAGAGGAGATTAGATAGAGATGTTCAAAATCATGAGGGGGCTGGACAGAGTAGATAGGGAGAGGCTGTTCCCACTTGTAAAAGGATCAAGAGCGGAAGGCGCAGATTTAAGATGATTTGCAAAAGAAGCAAATGTGAAGTGAGAAAAAACTTTTTCACACAACAAATGGTTCGAGTCTGGAATGCACTGCCTGGAAGTGTGGTGGAGGCAGGTTCAATCGAGGCATTCAAGAGGGCATTAGATGATTATTTGAAAAGAAACAATGTGCAGGGGTACAGGAAAAGGCAGGGCAATGGCACTCGGTCATAATGCTCATTTGGAGAGCCAGGGCAGACACAGTGGGCTGAATGGCCTCCTTCTGTGTTGTTAAAATTCTGTGATCTCAGTTAATTGCCTTTAGTTCCAGATCCGCGACATGAACAAAGGCACTTCCAACATGAGAACGATGGTTGGACAATGCACAAGTAAGCCTTTCATCTGAGGATGACATTAAGTGACCTCATGAGAATAATTCTTGCTATGTTAATGATTATCCTGATGCTGCCGCACTGAAGTCTGTTCTTTGTGCATGTTGTAATTATTTATTGCGACTCACGTCACAGTCTTTTCACCCAGGTACACTTTCTAAAGGCCTTCATTTTATGACTGTGAGGTTTTGGTAAAGTATAAATCCTAGTCGAGTATCATAGCCTTTCATGTCTCTCTGCAATGTTATTTTGTTAAAGGTTTCAAGTCTGAAACACTACTCCTTTATTAGTTCCCACACTCCCAATGCATGATGATGAATGATGGAAGTTGTTTTCACTTGGTGGCATTTGAAATGTTCGCTGGGTGAGAATGAGTATGTGATGTCAGTCATGTGTGTGATGTCAGTCACGTGTGCTCATGCTGATGATGCTGCCCAATGACCTCTGAGGATGTTGCTTTGATCCTGACCAGTGTTCGGGCCCGGGAGAGGTGGGTGCAGACAATTCCAAACATGGGGCCTGATGTCTGGGAGGGAGTCTGTGCCCAGGCTTGGTGTTTCAGTTTCTTGTCCTCCACACTGAGCAGCCAGAGCTGGAGACCCAAAAGACTGTCTTAAAAAAAAACAATCTTGTCAGGCTGAGAGTTTGGATACTTTTTTAAGCCAGTCTATCAGCGTCATGTCAATTTCACTAGTTGCTGCTGCTGCTTACGACCTTCGGGCAGCTTTGCAATTCCGATTTTTTTTTTAAAAGGCTGCCAGGAAACCCCAAAGGTAAAAAGCAGCAACAGCAGCTGAGAGTACTCTTGCTTGAAAAACAGTAAGTCAAATCCCTGTAATATTGGAACTAAATAGATGTTGTGTGTTTGTATGTGTGTGTGGTGGAGCTGGATTGGGACGGAAGGGTTTGGGTACAAGTTTGGAGAGGGGGGTTAGGATGATGTTGGAAGGAAGGTTAGGGGAAAGGTTGGGGGGAAGGTTGGATGGTTCAGAGGTGAGGTTGGGGGGAGATTAGCTAGATTTGAATTGATTTTGTAAATGTCGTGATTCCTTTGTAGCCACTTTCCTAACATCGGTTGAATGCTCTGTAATTAATTATCCTTAGAGAATCATCATTGGGCCTCCAATTTCACCATTGTTATAGCCGCTCTGCCTACTGCATGCAGGTGTAATGAAGAAAGACAAAACCTATAATTATACAACACCTTTCACTATGTGCCAAATCGGGTTACAGTTAATTGAGTACTTTTGAGTTGTAGTGACTGGTATAATATGGACAATGTTATCAAATGGCAGAACAGGCTTCAGGGGCTGAATGGCCTACTCCTGCTCCCAGTATGAATGTTTGTATATCATTCTGGGATAGATGAGATGAACTGGATTGGATGACCCATGTCACCCATAATTATCTTGCAAACAGAAGGCGGAATCATGGCTGGAGTTCTATTTATTTCGGTACTAATTAAAGTTTACTATGAGCAGTTTTGTGGGGTGAAATTGCCAGGACAGGAGTGTATAATGGGCTCACAGTGAATCAGCAACCTGTTTTGCACGACACATGATTTTCTAGAGTCTTTTCCACTGATTTCAATCTTGTCCTTTTGTCTACTTATCTATTATCCCACTCTATCTTGGTGCTCTTTATGAGTTTTTTGAAGTATTGAAATATTGTCATAAAGTTCCATTGCATAGCAGATATTGTAAATATAGTGTCATGAGAAGTAGCAATCAGCAGAGTCTTTAGACTTGCTGATCACGAAACAGATACAGTTGTGAACCATTCAGTCTTTGTTCCCTGGCCTCTTAAAATTTCTGTTACACAGTCACACTTGAGAGCTCAGAAACAGAAGAAGCACCAGGGCCCATGAATTCTCTCTCTGGACCTGCCTAGCGCTGCTTGACAGAATCCCTATGTTAGCTTACACAATGCCAATACATATCGGTTTTATTGTCAAAATTGACTGGGACATGTCTTTCCCAGATGCCAAGACAATAGAGGATGTAAACTTTGTAGGTTTCTGACAATGGCAGGGTAATGAATTTCTCTCAATAATCACAAGATGGTACTGCTGAACCACTCTGTGTGTGTATGATGCTAATGTCCCTCACAGGTTTTGGTCCATGCTGTGGTGTACCAGATCAGTGCATTCTGATGCCCAATGCCCTCATGGGGCTCAGTATCAAGATGTGGCCACTGCGTTATTCATACATGAGAGCTGGTATTTGGAGAGATGGTGCTGTCCAGATGTAATTCCATCTTCGGACTGACAAGCAGTAACAAATGACAGATGTTTTCCTTATTAGAGCCACCCAGCTAAGCTCCTTTCACACTGGCATGAGAGCGTCAATGTGTGCAGTAGCATTTAGGCATCTTGAAGGCTGCCATGGCCAGTGATTTTTTGGTACCATGGTTGAAAGGACTGCAGTATGTGTAGTTGTTTAGAAGTAAGTGCTAGCGGAGTGCTTCCCATTACAGAGTGGCCACATGTTCACGAGGGTACTGCTTCTTCCAAGGATGACCCCATTGTTAGTATTCAAGGTGACTTATGCTTTCTCCATTCTCATTTTGAGATTGATGACCTTTTGTGATAAATCAAGGATGACCAGGAAGGTCTTATTGTCTCCCCTGTCTCTGTGTGTCAGGAGAACTCTGCTCGTAGCAGTTTGTCTTCACCTTATTCGTCCTGGAATCTTGTTGCTGTGAGATTGTCAAGGGTACTTCTTTCCTGTTATGCCCATAAAATGGCATCTTCATTTGGCTCATCTGAATCCTCGCCCTCCTCGAGATCATCCTCTTCAACGTCTTGCTCTTTTGAGGAGACTTGGAGTTCCTTCATGTCTTCATGCGGCAACTCATCCTCCCTTTGCAGCGCTAGGCTGTGCAGGGCACACCAAACAATGATGGTGCAGAATACCTTCTGTGGTGAATACTGGAGAATCCTGGCTGATTGCTCCAAACATCTGAAATGTATCTTTAAAAGACTAATAGTCTACTCTATTAAGGACCAGTGGCTGAATGTGCAGAACTGTATCTCTCGTCAGATGCACTCTATGTACGTCAAATGGGTGTCATTAGCCACGTCTTTAGGGGAAGGGTCTTATCACCAAGGACCTAACCCTCTATGCATTGAGGGCCCTCAAAGATCTGTGGCATTTGCAAGTGACTCAAAATATAAGAGTTGTGAGAGCTACCAGGATACTTAGTACACAGATCACCTGAACGTTGAGAGTGTGAAATCCCTTTCTATTAATGAATCACACTGGCCGCTGCCAGGGAGCTCTTAAGACCTTTGTGTGTAGTCAATGGTACCCTGCACTTCCAGGAAGCCTGAGAGTGCAATGAATCACACAGCTTTGGCAGCCTGGCTTGCCTAACCCATGCTGAACTGCACTTAATGGTGAGTTTTATTGAAAAGGACATTTTTCACCTCCCTTCTGCATTTATGTGTAGTCAATTGTGAGATTTTGCAGAGGTCCACAGTGGAGCCCTGGAAGGATCCGCTGGCAAAATAGTTGAGTGTGATGGTAACATTGAGGGCAATTAGCATTGGAAGGCATCCAAATCCTTGGGGCATGGAGAATATGGCAAATATGAGCTACCCACATCCCTAGACAAGTGAAGGTGTCTGCAGCATTATCTTTCACTCATCTCGAGGTATGAGCTGCATCTTCTGTAGACCCTTGATCACACCAAATGTCTCCATGGATTTGGTCCCTCCTCACAGCATCTGGATCTTCTTGGAGCCCTGCTGGCCACTGTTTCTTAGGTCACAGTGTTCCCTGAGCTGTGCCAAATTGAGAAGGGCCTTTCTCTTTACTTGCATTGAAGCTATCAAGAAGGAAACTTTGCCTAAACAAAAGCAGAATTACCTGGAAAAACTCAGCAGGTCTGACAGCATCAGTGGAGAAGAAAAGAGTTGACGTTTCGAGTCCTCATGACCCTTCGACAGAACTAGGTGAATCCCAGGAAAGGGTGAAATATTTCACCCCTTCCTGGGATTCACCTAGTTCTGTCGAAGGGTCATGAGGACTCGAAACATCAACTCTTTTCTTCTCCGCCGATGCTGTCAGACCTGCTGAGTTTTTCCAGGTAATTCTGTTTTTGTTTTGGATTTCCAGCATCCGCAGTTTTTTGTTTTTATAAGGAAGCTTTGCCTGTAGCCTGTATTCTCCACTCCCCTTTATCTGTGAAAAAGTAAGTTTGACACATCATTGGATCTTCTCCTTGAATGCTCTTCCACCATCTCCAAGTCAGCGAGCCAGTGTGAAGACCTTGGCCTGACCTTATGTCTACACATGGCATCCCCAGGCAACTCCTTGCAGGTGAAGCACAATCTGGAGGTCCACAGGTAGCTGAGCATCCCTCTCCAACATGACTGCATATTCAGAAAGAGGGTCTTGATCAGGGTGAGTGCACCCCATGTGCTGTAAACCCCAGTCAGGCTATTGTCAGCTTGCCTTCATTAGCCTAGTCACTAACGTAGACTTGTACTTATGTCATGGCTGTAAGTGTTGTGCCCTGTTAACCATGACCATTTAAATGAGAATATTGATGCTTGCAGTGTGCATGTGGCTTCTATCCAGCAGCTGCGGTCCTTGATTGTTTGATTCTCCTTCCCCATTTATCTGCCTCTGCCAGGGGCAGATGGCTAATCAGATCAACTCAAATATAGCCCTAAACCTTAATGGATTGTCGCATAAATGTGCACCATGAGTGAGGGTGCAATACTTCTTCAATGGGTATTTGACCCATGAAAACAGGACTCAGCTGAGCCTTGTTGTCCAGGTCTTGAGCAGATAATAATTAGGGTGCCCCTTCAATCGGCCCAAAATAGTAGTCAAGAACTCCTCCCACATGTCTTGAAACCTCACCCCTATCGTTTTTTTCACGCTTATTTTTCCACTGTGTCATTACTGTGCAACAGTGGAGATGGTGCTCCTAACTTTTGTGAGTGCGACCAACAGCTTCCAACCTCCCCCCGTCACCCACCAAATTCTTCCCATTCTCCTCCACAGTTACTGCCTTCTGATTCTCATCCCCATTACCTTTGATGCCGTCATTGTGCACGTCGATGTCCCTGTACTCCCTCTGTTCCGTTCAATATCGATGTCCTCATACCATTTGTTGATCTGACCCCTTCCCTTCTCGAGGCCAGCTACACCTTCACTTTCAGAGACCCACCCATGAGACCATACAATGGTCTCTAAATTTGCCAACATACTGAATCTAGATGCCACTCATCAATGTCACAATTCTCACTGCTTCCCAGTACTATGACTCCAACCCCCAGCACCAAGTGCCTTAGTTCACCGACCACGCCTTACACGCCACTCTGTGAATGACTATCACTGGCCAAAGAGACCTTCCCCTGCCCAGGACCAGGACTAAGACATGTGTGCCATGCAGAGCCCTCAAACATGGCCCACTCATCCCCAGGGCAATTTGTTCGAACATCCCCTGGCAGCATGGCCTCAAGTCCAGGACAATCAGATCCATGTTCCACTGACAGCATGGCCTCAGCCCCAGGGCAATCTATTCTAACTCCCCTTGACAGTGTGATCTCAGCCCCAGGACAGTCTTATAACTCTTGCCCTAGGACAATTTTTCACTACTCTACTCTGTTCCTTGACCACACCCCCCCAACCTGAGTCATGCCTCTGTCTTTCCCCCTTTCCTCCCGTGTTCCATCTGCCCTCCCCCTCCAGTCATGCCTCTGTCTTCCTCCTTCCCTCTGTTATTACCTCACAGGCACCAGCCTTGATGCAGATTCAGAGAAGCACCATAATATTGCAGCACCACTGTTAAAGGTAGGCAAAAGGAATGTCTACATACCACAAAGCCATTGATGAAGTGACGCTCACCAGGTGCACATCACTTATAGACAGTTGTGAAACAGACTGTTCTAATTCTCCACCGGCTGGGCACTTAATTTGGAGGGGGAAGGTGATTCCGGCAAGTTGGCCTTCTAATGACCATTCATGAGATGGAAATAAATGCAAATGTGGTTCCGAACATGGATTAGCGGGAAAGTCAACCTGTCTTTAAACTGCATTAAAGTCAGGAGAACAAAATTCCAAACCAGTTACCCATTGGCGGAACACTGATTTTTGCAAACACTCCAGATTTTGTGCCCCCGCCTGCCACATGTCCCGCCGCTGGCAGTAGTGGAAAATTCCACCCTAGATAGCTAGATAGCTGTTAGTCAATGAAATGGGATTTCCTCCTACAAGCCCCGCCACCAGCCAATTAACCCTCCTTGGAGCCATCCTACAAATTCTTGGCCCTGGAAATAAAGGAAAAGCAGCTAGCCTTACTGCTGCAGACTCAAAGGATGGGATTTTCCAGTCCTGTTCGCGACAGGAATCATTGCGGGGGGAATGGAAAATTTGACAAACCAGCCAAAGGTTCATTGGCTTCAGGCGGGAATTTCTGGTTCCGTGACTGGTGGGGCCGGAAAACCTTGGGTAAAGTCTCTCAGAGTCAATGGCCAGGATCTTTACTTTAGGTTGGCGAGTGGGGGATGAGGCCTGTTTGCTGACACATAAAATGTCCAGGGTGACGTTGGGCGAAACCCCCGATGTCACCCCACATCATTTCAATTTTCAGGTCGGCGGGGGGCACAGCCAAATCAGCTGTGTGCCCACTGACCTGTCAACGGCCTATTGAGACCATTTAAAAAGTAATTGACATAATTAATGGACCTGCCCATCCAACCTTAAGTTTGGTGGGCAGGCTGGGAGCCCTGGCGGGCTTCAGAAAAAGCATGAAACTTCATCCACAGGCGGTAATGAGGTTTCATGAGAGTTTTTAAAAATTTAATAAAGGTTAGAATTAAAGTAATGGACATGTCCCAACTCATGTGACAGTGTCACATGAGGGGACATGTCAGGGAAATTTTGTTTTTGCACCTTTACCATTTTATAAATTTGGCGCTGATTTCTCTGAGGCAGCACCTAACTTCAGGGAGATGAGTACACTCTTTTGTGCGCATGCACGAAAGGGCGCACTCTCGGCTGAGGGACTACTCCTCCACCCCATATTCAGTGATAATTATAATGTGTCAAATAGGCATTTTTTTGGCTGGGAATTAGCAGGAGGAAATAGGCAGGACCTTCAGTTTAATATGGCAGAACAGGATTGAGGAGTTGAATGGCCGACTCACATTCCTATGTTCCTTATACAGTAATGCTGCAGTTATTACATTATTTTGATGTCCACACAGTTGTCCGTTTGTGCTGCCATAAGTTCACTGTTTCATTTATTCATTCATATACGTTACAAGGACAGAGGGGTTTGCAGTAATTTTAGGAGAACAGACCGCTAGTTAAATTACTAGCTTTATATTCTGCCCTTTATTTACATTTCACCCATTCTGAATTGGCAGCAGATGGGTGCAGAATGACTGGCAGCTCCATCCATTGGTTTCCAGGTACATGGAGTGGGGAGTGGGGGGCTGGCTTTGGGAAAGTCTCACAGGCGGGAACTGGGGATGATCAGGATAGGGAACTTGCTTGTGCAGCCCTAAGGGAGTTATACATCCCTCAGTCTCTATATATTCACACCTTTCCTTTATGCTGGCCTCTCCAAATGCTCTTTGTGCTTCCATCTTGTTTCTTTTCTTGCAACGATCTCTCCCAAACTGCTGCCACTTTATTCCAATCCCCTTTACATACATTTCTCCTTAGACCCTATTGCTTTTCTGAAACTTTTGGAATCTCAAAAAACAAGTAAATTAAAATATTAGAAAAGAAATAGAAATGCAAGGATAACCTAAATTACTCCATTTCAATAGCCAACCAATGCATCTCCTTTTGCTGCACCCTACAATGTTATATAGGTAAAGGAGCTTCATGGTTCAACATTGGACTGTGTTCTGTTATTTGGGAATTTCTGGTGTAATGGAGACTTGTTTTGCATTCACATGATTATATGCTCAATCAGCAAATGATTATTAGAGACCTCCAGCTCAAAATGTAAAAGGATGTTCCATTTCGCCGTACTGATCGCGCTCATTGCAACAAGCGCAAACAAATTCAGAAAAAGGGAACTTGAACATCTCTGAATATTCCCCCTGCATTTTTCTTTCATTCCCTTATCAAATATAGCTACTACTCTTTGTACATTTTATATTGTGCATATTACTGTTGAGCATTTACTCACCTTGAACCTAGGACGTGCTCTAATTATCCACTTGCAGTTTGCATTGTTAGGATAAAGGTTTGGGTAATTTGGAGATGTTAGAGTTCCTGACTCGGCTATAAACATGTTTCCGCATACATCTGAAAAGCATGCAATTTAAGAGGCAGTTATAACACTCATATATTCCAAGCATGCATCACACAACATAATATAGAAGGAACATTGACAGGCAATGATACTGAAAACCACTGAGAGAGAAAAAAATCTGTTATTTTGCACAAATCACTGAAGACCCATGACCAATCCAGAGACATTTTAGTTAAATTAAACAGGATATTGTGTTGAATTAATATAATCACTCAGTAAAATCAGATGTCACCATATGGTTAGTTTGACCACATCCCGGGTACTGAACCAAATTGTGGACCCTTCACATGATGGATAATGATGGCCTTGGAGTAGGTTCAGAGGGGAGTTAATCAAATGATTCCCATCTTAAAGAACTTTGTTACCCTGATAGGGTTAAAGATATGGGCCTATTCACTTTAGGGCAGCATAGGGTTAGAGGTGAGCCAATTGAGGCATGTAACATAAGGAAAAGGGTAGATTGCATGCCTGCTGATATATTATTTTAGTTTGACAGATTTAGAAAGACCAGTGAAAATGGATTTAGTCACGGAGTCATTACAGCACAGAAGGAGGCCATTCAACCAATCAAATACAAGCCAGCTCTCTTTAGAGCAATCCAGCCAGTCCCTTTCCCCAGCTCTATTCCCATAACTTTGCAATTTTCCCTCAAGTACCTATCTTATTTCCTTTTGAAATCAATGACTGCTTGGATTTCTACCATTCTCACAGGCAGTGATATCCAGGTCATTACTATTCAATGTGTAAAAAAATTCTTCCTCACATCCACCACCACCAAGCACCACCCACGCCTCCTCAACCACCTTGCCCAAAACCTTAAATTTCCTTAAATTTACATATCCTAGTCCTTGCATGACCAGCTAACAGGAACAGCTTTTCTTTAATAAAAACAAAAATGCTGGAAAAACTCAGCAGGTCTGGCAGCACCTGTAAACATGCATGCTGCTGCCATTATCTCCATTGTGAACATCTTTTTTCCAGCAAAACAACCCAGGCTTCCCTTTTATCTTTAACAGCCATGTCACCAAAGCCTGCTGTTAGGCAGACCTCAGAACATGTCAGATGACACCCCCCCCCCCCACCCCACTTCATTTTACTCTAAATTCAAGACACAATCCCAAAACATAACAATCTTATAAAACCTCATATTTGTTAAAATGTAAATGCCCTAATGCACACTTATGACCATTCCCTTGACCTTAGCATCTCATGTAATCTTTTACTCCCATTATATCAATCACAGATAAGGCCATCTCTGATCATGTACCGCTTTCTGCCAACATCCCTCTTTTATGTTCCAAGCCTATCTCCTTCTGCATCCTGTCCTGTGAAAAAAACCCTAATTCACACATAACTGCACTTTCAATATCCCAAATGTCTAGCCTTTGACCCTCCGTCCACAACATTTCTACAAGTACTGATTTGGTAAACGCCGCTTTCACCTCCATTTTTGATGCCCTATTCCCAATAAATCCAATACTCTCTCCCAACCCTGGTATGGCCCTCATCTCCATTCCCTTACATCCAAGGAAGACAAGCTTGAATGCATATGGTGGACAACTGGTTTAGCCATTGGCAATCAGATCTGACAGAACCATATAAGCACTGTTGAGTCCTTCCCCAGAAGGAAAAAAACAGTAAACTTGGGGAAATTACTGGCACTGCTCCAAACTTGAGTTCCATCTTAAAGTATACAAGACCTGTTTGGACCAATACCAGTCTTTCCCCAAGTTTTACTGTTTTTTCCTTCTGGATATTTTGATTGCCAAAACTGCTTAACTGTTCCAGAATTACCCTGAAAGGTTAAGTGCAAATGGCTTCTTTCTCTATTGCAAATCATCTTCTTAAAATCCTTTCTCCAGCCTCAACTCCAACAATAAGTGAAAGGAGATCATGAATTTCTTTGTCACTAAGTTTGAGTCCATCTGAACAGCTGCCTCTGCTGCTTCCCTCCCATTCACTAGTCCACTGAGCTACGCTTTCTCCAAAGTATGCCCTACACTAGCCCTGACTAACCATGCAAGTTCACCCCTCATGCACACCCTGAACTCATCTCATCCACGTAAGCGATATCTGGATTTCTCAATTTTATTCCAACTGCTGACCACCCACCTTCCCAGTCCCCATTGTAGCAGGTATTGTTAAAGGTTCTCTTTCTTAAGGAACTGTCTCTCTCTCCTTCAAATCGGCCATCATCACATCCCTCCTTAAAAACCAATCCTTGATCACACTGTCCTCGCAAACTACATTTCCCCACTTCAACCTCCCTTTCCTTTTCAAAGTCCTTAAACACCTTTACCTCCCAAATCCAGGCCTATCCTTGCTGGAGCTCTATGTTTGAAAAACTCCAATCAGGCTTTTGCTACCTAGGCCTTATGCTCTGGAATTCCCTCCCTAGCCCTCTCAGCATCTCTTTCTTCTTTTAAACGTACTCCTTAAAACACCCTCTTTGACCTAATATCTCCTTCTTTGGCTCTTGTCTAATTTTACTTTAAAATGCTCCTGTAAAGTACACTAGGACGCGTACTAATTTAAAATTGCTTTATAAATATAAGTTGTCATTGTCTGCACCTTACTGCATATTATTGGGTAACGGACTAGAATAAATGATTCCAGTTGCTGAGACTGATCATGATGTCCTATGCTGACACTGGGACATCATAAAGTTTCTTAGGGTTCAAACCGGCATCACTAATGTATACACTTATGTAGTTTGGATATTTTATTTTATCTGGGTGGAACATGCAGAAAATGGGGTGCATTTGGTCACTGTAATGGTGTGACATTGACTGGAGTCTGATACCTGACTGGTCAAAGTGTCTCTTAACCCAAACGTAATTTGGTATATAGCTGCCCTGTTGTCAGCTGGTATTAATCATGTCCAACCAGGAATAATTAGAGGTATCTTGTATGGGACAAGTTTACTATGTGGCATACATTGCACCAACTGGTTAACCGTCTCCCTTTTGGTTGACTGACGTTTTGTCATTCAGTTTTTGACGAGATTCCATTTGTTTGACTACTGTCAGCTGATAGAAGCCAGATATCTGGGAACTACAGTTCTCTATTGGCTATGATTGATTAAGGGGATAATTAACTTCAAAATAATATGGAAGAAGCAATTGTAAAAACCAAATTATGAAGCGTAAATAACTAGATAGATCTAAAATGTTCAAGATACTTTAAATGAGTTAATAGATCTACTTGGGTGCATTTACTAAACTGAGTAGTAAAAGGAACTAATTTAACATTAAAGGCAGTCCACTTAGAATTGGAGATAAATGAATAACTACTACATGAACAATAAATAAAGAATGAAAAATAACAGGTGGCGTGTTGGGAAATATGAAAATGGGAATTTCTGAACAGTGCAGGAATTCCATTTGAGCATGACTGTGGCAAACATCTCTGCCATGTGTCACTCCATCTCAAAGCTTGATTTATAGGCAGGCTGACATATAAGGGGAGAGAGGAATATCTGGGTAGTTTACTCCAGAAGACAGTGCCCAACTTAGAGTGGTACAGATGTGGATGAGGAAGGGCTGACTGACAGTCATCAGGATAAGGGAATCTAGTAGTAGCCGAGAGGGCGGAGTTTCAGGATCTTGGCCTCTCCAACAGCTACAATGTACTTGCTATCTATGAGGATCTAGAGTAACCTTTTTGTGCTTTTTGTAATTAAAACTTCAAGGTTGACAACTGTCAGAAAGGAAATAACTCTTTTCAGCACAAATGTAGCAAAAGATGATTTTATTGGCCTATGAAAATCTCCTTGATTATCTTACAAATTAACTTCTTTAAGCATAACAGCATGATACTAAGAATCTTCAGGCTGTTGCAAGAAGACTTTCCCTTTAGTTTGAAGCCTTCTATCATTGTCTTATCCATTTTAATTATTAGTTTTCCTGCCTTTTACCTGCAATATTCAATTATGTTTTGGGAAGTGAGTACATGGAAAATAGCAAAATATTGGTCTACTACTCTCTAGATGAATATCTGCTTGCAAATTCAATCACATTATCATGGGGATAGAGGCAGGCTCACTTGAACTGATGTGTAGGAAAAGGGATTACAGTCCTATTCTACATAAACCTTTGGAAGCCTTCAAGGTCATTTCTTTTCATAAGATCACAAGAAACAGGAGCCATTTGGCCCATCGTGCCTGCTCTGCCATTCAATAAGATCATGACTGATCTGATTGTGGCCTCAACTCCACTTTCCTGCTTGTCCTCCTAATTGTTGATTCCCTTGTCGATCAAAAATCTGTTTAACTCAGCCTTGAATATATTCAATGACTCAGCCTCCACTGCTCTTATGACATCTGTTGAAGCAAATACCAATGATTAACAGCCCTCTCAAGAAGAAATTCCTCCACGTTTCCATCTTAAAATGGGAGACCTCAACTGTGAATCTCTGTCAACTAGTTCTAGATTCCTCTACAAGGGGAAACATCCTCTCAGCACCAATACTGTCAAGCACCCTCAGAAGCTTAAATGTTTCAATAAGATCATCTCTCATTTTTCTAAACTCCAGTGAGTATAGGACCAATCTTTCTGGTCATACTTTCGGTGGGGTTGAAAGGATCATATTCTGGAACCCTGGAAGTGGCCTGATGCAGTTTTTGCTTCTGTAAGAAAAACCTAGATCTTGGCATGGTATCTTTTCCTTTTACTTTTTATAGTCCTCCAGTCTAAATGTTACCAGAATAGTTTCTTGCCAGAGAATTAGTCTTATATCAGAGATAGGGGAAGCTTTACAGTGGTGAAACACACTGTCAGCTGTCAAATGCTGCAGCTATGGATGGGCTGTAAATGAGCTTCCTGGTCAAACAGGGAGGCTCTGCATCACGGCAAAACTTTCCTGCCCAACTCCATTGCCATTAACATAAGGCTTAATGAGAGCACAGAAGCGGCACAGGGCTTTTTTACAAATTTAAATTTCACTTGTAAATGTTTCACATTACATTGGTTTCATTTTATTCATGTTTGCATCATTGTTATTTGTTGAGATTAGCTTACTCAGAGGTCTAGATGTACTGTCACCCCCTCATGATTGGCATGCATTGGCACAGGGAGTTAGGGATATTTCCTTTATTGTGGAAAAAACAATGTTGCATTTTTTGTTCACTTTATTGGATATTTATATTAATGAGCAGTGTTGTACTCTGTGGGACATGGTTAAACATGCAGGCTCATGTAGTCCTCTCAGCTATGCATTGTAAAGGAGATTGTCTAGATTACCCTCAATGGGGATATTGGAAATACTGTAGGTGAACTCAAAGCCTGTAAAGATTCTGCCAGTCAACAGCTTGAGATGGACCCACATTTGGACAGTACTGACCCCACTCTTCTTACTTTGACCAACTGTCCCCACCTCTTCCAATATACCTAACATGCCAGGCCCTTCCCACTTTGCTCCTCCAAGCCCCTGACCCCACCCTCTAACCTCCCTTGGATCCCTCTTCCACCCTCCATGCACCCAAACCCCAATCTTTTACCTCCTGAACTCACCCTTTCCAGTCCTGAGCCTCCACGAAAGCTGCCATTCTTCTGCTCCTCCCCCTTGTGCCACAGAGTTCAATAAGGAAATTTGCTGAACTCAGACACAACTGCACAAAGCCAACTGATGCACAGCATCTTTAAATGAACATGAGCCAGGTGCCAAGAGATTCTCATGCACCAGTGACTTTATCTTGAAGGTAGGACATATTAAAAAAAAGCTTC
This sequence comes from Carcharodon carcharias, assembly GCF_017639515.1. Taxonomy (NCBI): domain Eukaryota; kingdom Metazoa; phylum Chordata; class Chondrichthyes; order Lamniformes; family Lamnidae; genus Carcharodon; species Carcharodon carcharias. The sequence continues at coordinate 84,866,327 of NC_054476.1, read as the reverse complement.
ATGTTGATGAGTATTCCTGGCATGCAAGCGTAATACAAGTATGAACCTGCCACAGGATGGCGCGAGGCATGACACGCTGTTAACATAGTCTCTGCTTCTCAACCCACCGCCAGGGAATCGAAAATTTGCATCCTACCTAATTCAGTTACCCAGCACACCATGTTTTCAGCTCTTGCAGGCCCTGTAAAAATCTTCCTTAGCCTTTTTCCTGGCTGATCTGTCAAATCTTGCTGCTGGTCCATTGCTTCTTCCAGAAACCGAACAGCCAGTAGAAGGTTACTGCTGCTTTTTACTCAGGGTGGAGTAGGTTTCAAGGAGCACAGTCATTGTCCTGGATCTGGGTTTCCAGCATTCATTCTTCCAGCAATGCCAGGATGGTCCAGAAGCAATCCTACTTTGTTAGTTGCTGGCAGCCTTTCACCACAAGACAAGGGGAAGGCACAGTCAAGTTGAGTATGGAGATTCTGTCTGCTTATATGTGTATTTGTGCACCACTTCGTGCTGAGTCAAAACATATCGTTGATGAGCTAAGAGAAGTTGTGTGCAAGGGTTGCCTGTCTCTCTTTCTGCACAAGGACAAGAGTGGATGAGAAAAGGTTTTTTATTTGTCCTTTATGGGATGTGGGCATTGCCAGTAAGACAAGCATTTGTTGCCCATCGCTATTTAACTTTGAACTGAGTGGCTTATTAGGCCATTTCACAGGGCAATTAACAGTCAACCACATTACTGTGGGTTTGGAGTCACATATAGCCAGATCAGATAAGGATGGCAAATTTTCTTCCCTAAAGGAAATTAGTGAACCAATTGGGTTTTATGACAATTGACACTGGTTTCATAGGCATATTACTGAGACTAGCTTTATATTCCAGATTTTATTAACTGGATTTAAATCCCACCAGCTGTCATGGTAGGAATTAAACTCATCTTCCCAGAGCATTAGTTTGGGCTTCTGGGTTACTAGTCCAGAGACATTACCTTTATGCAACCTTCTTCATCAATGAAAGGAAAGAATGTGTAGAGGCCCAAGGTGATGCTGATACTATTTGGTGCAGAACAGAAAGAAGAGTCACAGAATCACAGAATCACACAGTGCAGAAGAGGCCCTTCAACCCATTGAGTCTGCACCGACATGTGAGAAACACCTGACCTACTTATCTAATCCCATTTACCAGCACTTGGCCCATAGACTTGAATGTTATGACGTGCCATGTGCTCATCCAGATACTTTTTAAAGGATGTGAGGCAACCCGCCTCCACCACCCTGCCAGGCATTACATTCCAAAACGTCACCATCCTCTGGGTAAAAACGTTTTTCCTCACATTCCCCTAAACCTCCTGCCCCTCACCTTGAACTTGTGTTCCCTTGTGACTGACCCTTCAACTAAAGGGTACAGCTGCTCTCTATACACCCTGTCCATGCCCCTCATAATCTTGTACAACTCGATCAGGTCGCATCTAACTTCTCTGCTCCAACGAAAACAACCCAAATCTATCCAACCTCTCTTCATAACTTAAATGTTTCATCCCAGGCAACATCCTGGTGAATCTCCTCTGCACCCCCTCCAGTACAATCACATCCTTCCTATAATGTGGCAACCTGAACTGCACACAGTACTCCAGCTGTGGCCATACCAAGGTTCTATACAACTCCAACATGACCTCCCTACTTTTGTAATGTATGCCTCGATTGATAAAGGCAAGTGTCCCATATGCCTTTTTCACCACCCCACTAATGTGCCCCTCCACCTTCAGAGATCTATGGACACACACGCCAAGATCCCTTTGTTCCTCTGAACTTCCTAGTGTCATGCCGTTCATTGAATATTTCCTTGTCAATTTACTCCTTCCAAAGTGTATCACCTCACTTTTCAGGGTTAACTTCCATCTGCCACTTACCTGCCCATTTGACCATCTTGTAGCCCAAGACACTCAACCTCACTGTTAACCACCCAGCCAATCTTTGTGTCATTTGCAAATTTATTAACCCTACCTCCCACATAGTCATCTTTGTCATTTATATGAATGACAAATAATAGGGGACCCAGCACAAGTCCCTGTGGTACGCCACTAGACACTGACTTCCAGTCACTAAAGCAGCCTTTTGTCATCAGCCTCTGTCTCCTACAACTAAGCCAATTTTGAATCCACCTTATCAAATTACCCTGTATCCCATGTGCATTTGCCTTCTTTATAAGTCTCCCATGTGGGACCTTGTTAAAGGCTTCACTGAAATCCATATAAACTACATCAACTACACTACCCTCATCTACACACCTGGTCACTTCCTCAAAAAATTTAATCAAATTTGTTCAGCATGATCTCCCTCTGACAAAGCCATGCTGACTATCCCTGATCAAACCTTGCCTCTCCAAGTGGAGATAGATTCTCTCCTTCAGAATTTTCTCCAATAGTTTCCCTACCACTGACATTCCCTGGCTTATCTTTACAACGCTTCTTAAATATCGGAACCAAATTAGTTGGTCTCCAGTCCTCTGGCACCTCCCCCGTGGCCAGAGAGGAATTAAAAATTTGGATCAGAGCCCCTGCGATCTCCACCCTTGCCTCCCTCAGCAGTCTGGGACACAAATCATCCGGACCTGGACATGTGTCCACTTTTAAGCCTGCCAATACCTCCAATACCTTGTCACTCCCTATATCAATTTGCTTAAGAACCTCGCAGTCTCTGTCCCTGAGTTCCATACCTTCATCCTCATTCTCTTGGGTGAAGATGGATATGAAGTATTCGTTCAACAGTCTATCGATGTCCTCTAGCTCCACCCATTGATTGCCCCCTTGGTCCCTAATGGCCCCTACTCTTTCCCTGGTTATCCTCTTCCCATTGATATTCTTATAGACTATCTTGGGATTTTCCCTACTTTTACCAGCCAGAGCTTTCTCATATCCCCTCTTTGCTTTCCTAATTGCTTTCTTAAGTTCCACCCTGCACTTTCTGTACTCCACTAATGCCTCTGCTGATTTGCTCCCCTTGTACCTGCTAAAAGCCTCTCTTTTCCTTCTCACCATATCCTGAATATCTCTAGTCATCCATGGTTCTCTGGGCTTGTTTCTCCTTCCTATCATCCTAGAGGGAACATGTTGAGCCTGTACCATCCCCATTTCCTTTTTAAACACCCTCCACTGTTCGTCAGTAGATTTCCCCACAAGTAGCTGTTCTCAATCTGCCTTGGCCAGATCCTGCCTTATTTTACAAAAATCCGCTCTCCCCCAATCCAAAGCATCTTTTTGCAACTTGTCTATTTCTTTGTCCATAACAAGCTTAAGTTGTACCATGTTGTGGTCATTATCACTAAAATGCTCCCCCACCACCACCTCAGCCACCTGTCTGGCTTCATTCCCCAGAATTAGGTCCAGCACTGTGCTGTCTCTCAGCCTGTACAGAGCGTACAGGCTCAACATGTTCCCTCTAGGGTAATAAGAAGGAGATGTAAGTCCAGAGAACCATGGATGACCAGAGAGGATAAATGTTTCCTGCTATTATGCCCAGTGAAGGCATGTCCTATTCATAACTTCAAAAGTAGACTGTGTTCATATGGAGACTTCTGGAAGTGCTTTTTATTTTATAAAATGGACACTTACAAGGTGGCTAAGGTGGTTGACATGGGTCAGGTGTCAGCAAAGATGACACAGCCTTTTCCTGCAGCTGCTGTTCATCTGCAGGCTATCTGTTTCTCTCTGGATCTTGGGATACTAAAGGATTTTGGTATCAAACGCCAGTTTTGGTCACATGGCCAACTGCTATTATCCACTCAAAATGGTTTAAAGCTAAAAGCCATTGTTATGCAATGAGGAAAAATGATGGTCATTCACAGCTACTTGTGGTAACTGGCTTTCTGCAGTTCTTCTTTTGTTAAATTGCAAACTTGAAACCATGACGTCTGGGAAGTCAATTGATTTTGAGTTTGAGTAAACCATAAACAATGACAGGTGTGAATTCCACAGAGGGGTCCCATCTGGTTATGTGCATTCAAGGTGCAACACTCACCCCGCTGCTGCACCCCCTCCCCCCACCAACCCTGCGTGATTCAATTAGGAACATTTCAGAAGCTTAAGTAGTTTGTGTTGAAGTCATGGTTTACTCCAACCTCAAAATCAGTGGACTTCCAGAATTCATGTCTCCAGATTTGCAATTTAACATCAGAAGATCTGCAGAAAACCAGTTAACCACAAATAACTGTGAATGGCTATCTCCATCTCCATTGTATAGCAATGGCCTTTAGCTTTAAACCACTATGGGTAAACAATAGCAGTTTGTCATGAGACCAAAACAGGCTTTTGATACCAAATCCTTCATTATCCCAAATTCAGAGAGAAACAGGAAGCCCGCAGAGAACACCACATGAAACAGCAGCCGTAGGATAAGGCTGTGTCGTGTTTGCCTATAAAAACCTCAAGGCTATAAAATCTTAAAAAGTCTCCCAGTCTGATTCATTTTCTCTTACAGTTCACAAGTACAGAAGCTTAACCTCCTGGGATGGAAACCATAGATCAACCTCATGATCTGCTGAAATACCTATCTCTTCAATGGAACACTACAATAATCCTGATATCTGACTCCAGCTATTTCAACCCATCCAAAGTACAATTTAAGAGTGTAAAAGACACCTTTCTTTAATAGGGTCGCAATGATTGTGACCTTCCAAGATGAGCCAAACATCGAACTGTTAACTATCCATTTGTTTATAACTTGTAAAAGCGCGTTATTCTCGCTGACTGTAATTTCTCTATCTCGTGCATTTTTGTGTGTGCGTGTATGTGTGTGTGTGTGCGCGCTAAGTGAGTGACGTTGTGTTTAGACTTTCAGGGCGAATGTGCAAATCAATAATTTTCTTTATTTACAACCACAAAAGCTTGCTGCTGTTATTTAAATTACCTTTGTTTCTAAACTACATGGAATAGACAGTAAAGGGAAGGGAACAAGCATTGTAGTTCTCTCCCACCCCTGTCTGTAACAGCTACCTAAATTCCACTTTCTACTGAGATCATGGAATTTCATCTGGTACTGTCTTCAGACATCCCTGAGAGCACTTCACCTGCTGTCATTGCCTTCCATGTTTCATAAATGGGCGCAGCGAGGAAAGATAATTTGTCTTCCATGATTTGCTGCAGTCAGTAGCACTTCCACAGCACCCTCCTGCCTCAAAGCAGGAATCCTTACTCCTTCTGGTAGCTCCAACAATCATTACTGATTCTTGACAGTTCCTGTGGAATCCAGTCACAGTGTCCGAATGCTATTGATGGCCATCTCTGAGTCAGGCCAATGTTCTTTGTTGGCTGTTCACATGATAAAATTGTCAAGGCTGTGGAGGAGGACAGTACAAATTGAAATGTCAAGATTTCACAGTAGGACTTAAATCAACAACTTGCTAACTCACTGAGCCAGGTTGGCAGTGTTAAGGAAGGAAGGTGCTGGTGCCTCTCCTATCTTATCAAATCTGATAAGGACATCAAACTTTCCACTGCATGCTTCCATTTGTGTGGGAGTTTAGAGGAATTATTGACAATCTCTATATCTTTCAGCAGAGCCCTGGAAGAATTCAGAGGCAAAAAAGTTGAGGATGGTAGTGACTTTAACAACCACTCGTATTGTGGGAGAAAGTCTTCTAATAGGCTGCAAATGTCTGCCATCAGCTGACACAACACCTGGGCTTCTTGAAATACTGATGTTCAGAAATGTCAAGGAAACTCAACCACTGACTAAAGACCTGTTTCACTAGCAGTGCTTCCTGCAAGCTGCTTCCCTCTCTCTTCTGCAGCTACAGATCTGTGACTAACATGCTGCTGTTTCTGCTGCTGGTTATGTTATTCCTCATTTGAAGTCTAGTTGAAGGCAACCAAAGACACACTCATATTGAATTGATAGAACAAACCTTCAAAGTACAGAAAATAAGCTTTTAGCAATAGTACTGTGAACACACTTTCCTACTAGTGGGTAAGAAAGCATCTGTGAGTAAAGGGTATTTATTGCTATATTTTCATGAGATTAATTGATCCCCTTAATTGCCGCAGTGTTCTCCCCTTCCTTTCACTGGCAGGTTTTGGGAAGCCTGGGAAAGTCATGGGACCCGAGGTTAAACTCAAAAATGTAAATGTTGCTCTAATTGAACTAATTGACAATCCCCAGGTGAGGTTGTGCACATGCAGTCTAAAACACTCCGGTGAAATGCAGAATTTGGCATGTTGGAGCTGGGTCCCTGGCACGCTGAATATTCTCAATTTTAACAATCCCCCTCTCAATTCACATCCAAACCCATGCACTATTCCATGTTAAAATTCCCCTCATAATGTAAGACATATGCCTATGCCGCAGATCTCTCCAAGGTATTGGTAAGTGATTGTCCATTAAGTTGTTTTACAATTTGATGTCTCAACCTCTTGGGATATGTACACCATTACTTTCAGCTGTGATGAAGAATTGTATCAGATTTGAACAAACAGCAAATGTAGAACAGGTTGATAGGCTAATCTTTTGAGCATGTGACCTTGGACCACCTACTGAATATATGGTATTGTAAGGTAGTCTTACTTTGTCAGGTCCTTGATGTGCGGTTGTGCACTACCTTCTCCCACATCCATTGACAGATCTTGCAGATAGTGCACATTATGTAAGAACCTGTCTGTCACCTCCTATGAGGCATAGTGTATGACACTCTCTGAGGGGTTATCCTTAAGTGCCAAACAAACTAATCCTCTTCACACCTGCCTCATATAGTAGAACATCTGCTTTACCATTCATTAAACAGGGAATTGACTGTTGTAGCTCTCCATAAGTTACCAAAAGATTGTGATCTTGTGGCTCAGTTGGTAACACTCCTGCTTCTAAAATAAAAAGCCCTGGGTTTAAGCCCCACCCCATGAATTGAAAATGGTCATAGAAAGAACATTTATGACATGGCCTATCAAGTTGTTAAGCAGCTTATAAATCCTTCCAATACTTCACACTATTCTCCAAGGGAAAAGAGTAAGAGGATATGACAAACAAACCAAAAGAATCCTATTTCTTTCCTCCACATTGTATTTGCTTCTGCTGTTTTTGTAAGACAATTCTGCCCCACCTTCCTCCTATATAGCCTCTCTGAATGATGCTAACTTATACATTTAGTTGTAGTTCTTATAAAAGCTCACAGAATTTATGTCTTCCCATATGTCCACTTTTAAGTGGCTGCATCAAATTACATTTGAGCTACAGCCCTCTCTCTTGAGATCCCATTCCCTTTAGATTTGCCCCTACATAAAGTTAGATCCTTTGGAAGCTTTGAATATATATTTAAACAAACTGAACCGGTAAAATAGTGTATGGTCAAGTCTGTTAGATTTCAGATAGTATTATAATTGGTTATAAGGAAGATTCACCAGTTATGGAATCGGCCAAAGAAAGTCAACTCAAATTGGAACATTTTTACACATACCGCAGTTATACAATCTGTTAACCTTTAAAACATCTTTGGTGGAAAGCCCTCGAATTTGTCCAAGTTCAATATTTGTTTCTGGTTTTGGTGCCATAGTAGTTTTCCCATCAATGCCAAAAGCTGTTCTGGAATAAAGAATAATAAAGTTAGTTACATATCATAGTATTGTTTTTAATTTGAACATCAATTGATAAATGGAGTTCAATGTGAGCTAGTATGAGGTCATTCACTCTGGACCCAAGAAAGATAAATCAGAGCATTTTCTAAATGATCAGAAACTACAAATTATTGTAGATCAAAGGGGTTTGGGAGTCCAAGTACACAAAAGCCAACAGATCAGAACAAACAGCAATGATAATGAGGGTTCTTTTAGCATTTCACTGTTATATAGAGGTGGAGAATGACCGAGAATTTCTGTTGAGTTCCCATAAGGTTAGGCAGCACCAGAATAAGAGAACCCGAATAACAAGATACTCAATAGTCCAATGTTCGCATGTGAAATAATTTTTCCACATCTCAGTAAAATGCATTACTTGTGGAGGCTTTGTTTTGTCTTAAGAGTGTTGTGCGACATTCTGCTGGAAAAACTGCATCTTTACCTTCATGTTTGTCCTTATACCTTTTAAGGTTACAATGGTGGTAAACAGCTGGTGCCAGCTCTGAGCTAAATCACTGACAGTGTGCAGTAATTGATTCTCAAAACCTATAGCTGTATTTGGAAGATACATCAAAAGTTTTCTCTTCCTCACAGGAACGTACAGAACATCTGGCAGCATAGTCTAGCAAAGAAGTGGCCAAGGACTACTTAGTACTTCCACCTTTATGAAAGCATAAACTATAACTTTGGAGACAACAACTGTTTCCTGATTATGGCAATTGCATCCAATGATAGGTGTCATCAGACTAGCTGTCCCGTTGATCATAAGGATTGTACTTCATCTGCCTTATGCTGATGTCTCTTGGGGCATTTTCTGGCTTACCCTCTCAGAGCAGCATTCCAGTGGAACATGGAAAGTGAAACTAGGCTGTCCATGAGGGCTGGGCAGAGATAGAGCCGACTTCAGGCCAGAAACAAGTTTCATGAGATAAGTTTCATTTCAGTCCCACGACCCTTCTGTATGGCATGAGGTGCAAATGATTTTCTGTGACTTTGTCCCAGGTGGCGACGAGGATTAATAGAATAGAATACAAAGGCATATATCAGTAACTTCAAGAAGCAGTGCCATGTAAGAATGGAGTGATTGTTTGAACTTTACAATTATTGTATAAAAATATACTGTGCAGTTGCCTAATGCTTTGTAATTTGTCATATAGTACAGGATGTAATCATTTGGTGCTGACGTATTGATTCAGTGAAGATTGCTGGTAAGCTCATGCTGGGCAAAGAGGGTTACTGCATCTGCATTGTATAATTGTACAATAGATAGTTGTTTGAAACAATATTCAATTCTTTTCAGTAGGGCAGAAGGAGGTATATTTGGTATCATGGAATCATCGGTTCATACAGCATAAAAGAAGGCTATTTGGGCTATTATACCTGTGCTGGATCTTTGAAAGAGCTATCCAATTAGTCCCACTTCACTGTAAATTTTTCCTTTTTAATTAAACAGCCACTTTACTTTTGGAAGATACTATTGAATCTATACTTTTCCAGCCATGCATTCATATCAGAAAGAAATCATTTATTAAAACATTATTTCTCCCTACTTTTTTGTCATGGTAACCGGAAAAGGCTCAGTGCAATGAGGAGCCATTGGAAGGGCCATGTCTAAAGATCAGTGTGTCTTCAGGTCTTCTGCAGTAGGCAACAGAGATTCCTTAATGTCTCTGTTGAAGCACACTCTTTGCACAACTCCTTATAACGATCCTTGTAAGGCATATGCTGCCTGTCTATTTTGTTGTTGGAGAGCATCTGATAGGCTATATCTTCCTTAAAGGTACCTTGACTTTTACAAGCTGCATTTCATGCATGATAATGGAATTCAGTGATATGCCCAAAGGGAAAGCCTAAGTAGCTCTTGAGATGTGGAGAGGGACACAGTTAACGTTTTGAGTCCGAATGACCCTTCAACAGAACAGAACCTTCTGTTGAAGGGTCATTCAGACTCAAAACGTTAACTGTGTCTCTCTCCGCAGATGCTGCCAGACCTGCTGAGTTTTTCCAGGTATTTTTGTTTTTGTTTTGGATTTCCAGCATCCTCAGTTTTTTGCTTTTTTCTTAGCTCTTGAGATGCCCTGACTCAGGTGGGAGATAGATGTCATAAGTTGCATAGTGGACTGAACTTGTGTGATAAAGTTAGAAGCAATTTCAGGTCCTTATAGACATAAATCCAAAATAAGGTACATAAAAGCATTCCAGGCTAAAAGCATCAGTGTTTAAATTCTCAACTTTAAAATGTCTTCCTTCTTCCTTTCTTCTTAGGTAATTCTGGCAACTTCTGGACCTCAGCAAATTAGTCAGAATGCATTAATGGTGCAAACCCAGGGAATATGCAAATATGCCACTGCCTCTCTGACATACGGAAATCAAGTGGGGACTAGATTTGAAGATTGCAAGAATATTCAGAAAGTGAGCAGGAACTCAAGGGGATGGGAAGTGTTTTAAAGGTGCACAATAGTTGTAAATGAGATCCAGCCAATTTTCCTCAATCAGAAAATTTTCTATATTGTATATATACAGATTATATGCTGAAGACAGCAAGGAACTTCACCCACTATATGCTGAATGTCGATGATTTGTAAAGATTTTTCATTATTTCTTCACTTTTGTACTCAATGCCCCTATTTATTTTTACAGTTTAATCATCTTATCCTCTCACTTGTAAAGATTTGTGTAGCTGAAACACTGAGGCCTGGATTTTGGTCATGGAAATATACAATTTCAGGTGGTATAGAGGTGTTATGCTAAGGGACTGGATGAAGACGATCTTCCACTGATCTCCTAGCTCAAAATATGGCTTCTCTTTTCTGACCTACCAATAACTTGAATCTGCAATCTAGCATATTGCATAGAGCCCTCAATTGCTGGTTTTTAATAACATTCTGTACAGGCAGCCAAGCTGTCAACTAAATCTGATGAGGTATTTCCTTAAATATGCACATCAAGGCTAAAAAAGTAAGCAGGCCCTGACTGCAATTTTAAATCTGTCCTGTGCAAAGAAATCGCTGTAGCCCTTTTACCAGTGAAGGCCTCATGGAAGAGACAAGAGGCAATTGAACTTAAGTTTTGTATTTTGTATTGCCAGGAGGAGTAGGAGTGCTCCTCCAGGTATCGCAAGGTATGTTTTCCCCTCCCCTGCCTGGATTTCCAATCCTCCATTCTGCCAAATATTCCTGGAACTCCTATTGTCACACTTGTATGATTAACAGTTTGCAGCCAAGAACCTGACCAATTTACCAAAGGCAGGCAGCCATTTCCTGGAAACTTCCCACCTGTTCTAATGGCTGGTGGAATGTTAATGAGATCTGACAGTTACAGTCACCTTGGGTGGAAAAGAAATTAACTGACTCCAGTTGGAAATCTGCTGGAAAATAAAATCAATGAGCCCTAAATTTCAACAAAAGAAATTTCATTCTTTGAATGTAGAACTTATAGGGGATGCCAACCACAATATCCCACAGCAATACATAAGGAAGGTCGCTTGGAGATCAAGGTTAACCTCTTCAAGAATGGCTAATGATACTACTGTGTTATCTTGAACCTAGAGCAACAACAGGTTTAATGAAGATGTGAGTGCTACCTGCATTGTTATTGGCAAAACATTGGTTTTCTGAATTCCCGCTTAGATAGTTTGGGAGCAGTCGTACAGCACATCCCAGTAGGGTCTCGAGAATTCTAGTGGCGTGTTGCCTCAGAGTAAGCACATGGTAAACAGGACACATACTTTTCTGCTTTTCTTGAAGACTCTCAGTCATCTGACCATTGATATCACAGTTAAATCATTAATAGTGCCATGGTTTCAATAACATATCCATTAACCCACTGTGCATCTCCCCTCAAGTATAATTTCAAACAGTTATAATCTTCTATTAAATTGTTTACATTACAATTTCCAACATCTGCACTGTTTACAGTTTCTATCCAACTTCAACCTTTCCCCCTCGAAGTCACTGTCACATGAGTCTTCAATCTCTAACACTTTTCTTTGCTCTCTTGGAGGGCATTTTGGACATATGCAGTCATTTATCTTATTCCTGGAAGACAAACGCATTGGCGGAGTGGAGTAGCAGCTCCACTCACTCCTGGTAACTGAGCTGTGATCTCTATGATGAATGAACTGCATGGGTGGTGAAACCCTTTCAATGAAAGACTGATTCAAGAGAGAAGGCTTCAGGACATGAACAATTACACTTTCTTGAACAGGAAGAGGCCATACTAACATTGTCTCTGGGATATTTAGCTTCCTCGTTGCACACCAGGGAAAGGTCTGGGAAGATGAAGCATCTTTATGATATTTGTGTTTAACGTTTATGCTTTTTTGTAAAAGGATATTTTAGTTAAAAAGAAGTGCTATATAAAAAAAACCTGCCAGTAGGGTATGCTAAGTCCCGGATATATTGCCCTCTGGTGTAGAAAAAGAATAATGGTACCTTCTGGTTTTAAACAGGATGCTGGGGTTCAGAAGCAGATAGGTGTGTGTGTGCTTTTATTCTAAATTGTTAAGAAGTGACAAAACACTTCAAATGGCGACGAGGATGGGATCAACATTTTAATCCAGCTACTATGGACTTTGTAGTTTACGTCGAGTAAATGGAACAGTTTTTCAATGAGACCAAAAAGGAAATGCAGGCCTCAGTGTTTCTTACAGTCATTGGAAAGAAAAATTTCACTTTATTAAGAAACCTCATTGCTCCTGAAAAGTCAGCAGGTGAATGCTTTAAAGGGCTTGTGGACGTTTTGAAAAATCCCAGACAATTTGATCCCAGACCAGCAATTATTGCCGAGGGATTCAAGTTTCACCGAAGAGGACAGCATGAGAGTGAGTTAGTTTCCCAGTTCTTGGCTGAGTTGAGAAAATTAGCAGAACATTGTGACATTATAGGTTACCTGGAAGAAGCTTCGTGTGATTGCTTGGTTTGTGGATTAAGAAATGAAATAATTCAGCGTAGATTGTTAGCAGAGCAAGAGTTGACACTGAAGAAAGCGTTCAAGATTAGCAAAGCATAGAAATGGCAGAGAAACAAGCTGGAGATTTGAAAGCGCAGTCTAACAATGCCAAAGTTAAAATAGTAAAATCAGGGATTACTTGCTTCCAAACATTACCGCTGTAATGGAAAAGTGCATAGTGCAGAAGCAAAATGTGGAAAACCGCTGCTTATTGCTACTGTGGGAAAAAAGGACACATACAGTGTGCATGTAGGTCAAAGGCTAATCACAGTAAAGCAGTACAGCCAAGAAAAGGGCACCATGAAGAGCACACAGACAAGTCACACTTGAAAATAAACAAGCAGTTTAAAAAGGTGAACAAAAACAAAAATACCTGGGAAAACTCAGCAGGTCTGACAGCATCTGCGGAGATGTTTCGAGTCCATATGACTCTTCATCAGAACTCAGACATATAGAAATGAGATGAAATATAAGCTGGTAGAGAGGGTGGGACAGGAGAGCTTGATAGAACAGAGATTTGTTATAAATTATTATAAATAAATTTAGAACAGAGATGAGGAGAAACTTCTTTAGCCAGAGAGTGGTGATCTATGGAATTCATTGCCACAGAAGGCTGTGGAGGCCAGGTCATTGAGTGTATTTAAGACCGAGATAGATAGGTTCTTGATTGGTAAGGGGAATCAAAGGTTATGGGGAGAAAGTGGGAGAATGGGGTTGAGAAACTTATCAGCCATGATTGAATGGTGGAGTATACTAGATGTGTCGAATGGCCTAATTTCTGCTCCTATGTCTTATGGTCTTATGATAGGTGGCCAGTGATAGAGGCCAAGAAGAGACTGCCAAAAATGTCATAGACAAAAGGACAAAGGGGTGTTGATGGTGGTGATATTATCTAAAGGATGTGCTAATGGGGACATTAAGGGTAGTATTTAGTTTAAAAAGGCGCATTACTGGAAACAAATTACAAAAGTAATGCGAGTTCAGACAAGACAGAAAGTGAAAATAACAGCAACAATGCAGATGAGCAATTGTATTGCATTCAGGTTGATCTGGAACTAGATGAAGGACTAAAAGCTGACATTGCCTTAAATGGTAAAATGATTGAAATGGAGGTTGACACTGGAGCATCTGTTTCTAATGCTTCAGGGAAGACATGGGAGAACATTTTCAACAAATGGCCTTTGAAGGAAACCCTCCTCCAGCTTAGCACCTGCACTGGTGAGTCTGTGAATGTACTTAGAAAAATGTCCATTCAAGCTAAATATGGAGATCAAATAGCAAAGTTGTCACTTATCATTGTGAAAGGGGATCGTCCATTGCTTATGGGCGGAAATTGGCTAAAGGAAATTTGACTGCACTGGAATAAAATAAGTAAAGTGCATTGCAACCCCAAGTTGCAGTCTTGTTAGACAAGTATACTGATGTCTCTAAAGAAGGCCTTGGTGTTGTAAAGACATTGAGGGCAAATTTGCTGTGAAGGCTAAAGCTTCTCCAAGGTTCTGCAAACCATGTTCAGTTCTCTACTCAATGCAACAGAAAATCAAGCAGAAACTAGAACCACTTGAAAACTTTCAGATAATTGAGAAGGTTGATTATGCAGAGTGGGCATCTCCCATTGTCCCAGTAGTGATGGATGAGGGGACTATCAGAATATGTGGTGACCATAAAATCATCATTAATCCTTTCCTGGAAGTGCATCAGTACCCTCTACCAAAGATTGAGGACCTGTTTGCTGCTCTGAATGGGGGTGAATTATTCACAAAACTTGATCTATCATAGACATTTTTGCAAATGCACCTGAGTGAAGATTCCAGGCAGTATACAACCATCAGCGCATACAGAGGTCTATTTAATACAAATGACTACCATTTGGGATCATATCTTCACCAGCCCTATTCCAGCAAGCATCCCTGGTACAATTTTCTTCCAAGATGACACGCTCATCACCAGGAACTCGTTTAGAGTACCTAGACAGGGTCCTGCATAGACTGGAAAAATACGACATCTGGTGTAAGAAATCCAAATGCTCATTCCAGAAGCCCTCAGTGGAGTACATGGGACATGTGATTGATGAAATTGGCTTCTCAACCTCACCCAGGAAGGTGGAGACAGTGGTGAATGCACCACAGGCAAAAAATGTTAAGGAGCTTCTTTCATCTTTGGGGACTTATGAATTACTACAGCATGTTAATTTCCTGTTTGGCTACCAAGGCAGCATCACTGAATAATCTGCTGAAGAAGATTGCAAAATGGGTTTGGTCTCAAGCCTGTCAGGAAAGTTTCAAGGAACTCGAGCAAGAGCTCACTTTAGCTAAAGTCCTGGCACATTTAAATGAAAAGTTGCCTATCGGCCTGGCTTGTGATGCATCTGGATATGGTGATGGAGCTGTAATCTCCCACACATTTCCTGATGGCAATGAAAGGCCCATTGCATACGCAGATTGTCCAAAGCAGAAAAAAATTATGCCCAAATTGAGAAGGAAGCTCTTGGACCAGTCTATGGAGTCAAGAAGTTCTACCAATATTTGTAATGGTGTAAATTCACGTTAATTACATACCACAAGCCTTTGACCTGGTTGCTTAACCCAAAGTCACAATCCCCAATGCTTGCCACTGCACGCCTACAAAGGTGGGCACTGATCTTATCTGCTTATCAGTACGAAATTACATTTCGCTCTGCTGAGAATCATGAAAATGAGGATGCACTTTCCAGACTTCCGTTACACCACAGCTCCACAACTTGAAGTGAAGTCACTGCCTTCAATGTGAACCACATAGACATGTTACCTGTTACAGCAGATCAAATTTGACTTGAAACACAGAAGGATGCTATGCTCTCCAAAGTTTGCCTCTACACACAGAAAGGTTGGTGTGCATCCCAGGAAGTGACCACTGAGCTTAGACCTTACTACATGCGTAGATTTGAGCTGACTCTGCAAGGCTGTTATGGGGAATCAGAGTTGTTATTCCTCCAAAATTCCAAACACGAGTGTTAGAAGAACTTCAGCTCAGTCACATGGGAATCGTCAAAATGGAAACACTGGCTTGTCTACATGTATGGTGGCTACACCCGGACAAAGACATCGAAGTCAGTGATTGCCTTCCATGCCAAGAAATGAAGTCTTCTCCTGCACCTGCCCCATTACACCAGTGGGCTTGGCCTGACCACCCATTGCAGGGAGTTCATGTGGACGTTGCGGGACCACCTCTCGGACATATGTTCCTGATTGTGGAGGATACCAAAGTGGTCTCGGGTTATTCCCATGAAGTGGACTACTTCAACATTTATGTTCTCCAGAAAGTGTTCACTACTTTTGGTTTGCGGAGCAGATTGAGTCTGACAATGGCACACAGTTCACATCATGGCCTGAATTTTTCGGTCATTGGGCGTGCGTGATTGGTGGGCCAAGGAACAGCTGGGAAATGGACCGCCGACTGAGATCGGCCCCCAACTGCAATTTCATGCTGACTGGTTGTGAAAAGTGTGCTGAAAAGCTCAGCGCTGCTAGGGTGGGAGCAGGAAGAGGATGGTGATGACATCACTGCGGGTGCGGGTGAGCACTGCGAGTGAGCTCCTTGAAGGCAGACAGCTGCCACAGGGAGCTGCAGACCTGCAAATAATGAAATAAAGCTGTAAAAAGCTGCAAAAAAAAAATGTCCATGCATCACAATCAAGCACCTGAAAGCATACTTCATAAAAATGCTGTCCCCAGATTTTTATTTTATTTCCTAGCGGAGATTTCATCCCACCCTTGGATGAGGTTTCATGAAAAATGCATAGGCTGCCTGGCCGATTCACTCGTCCACCAACCATAAGGTTGGACGTGCCATGAAAAATAGCAGACAATTGCGTCGTTAATGGGTTTAATTGCCTGCTTAATTGTCGGCGGGTGCATTGCCAACTTTTTGGTATGCCCGCTGATTGAAATATTGTGCGAGTGCATGATGAGGTTGGGACGTTCACCCAACATCATCTCACGCAATTTCACACCTGATTGGGTTGGGTGCGTGCCAGCCCACAGGATGTAAAATTCTGCCCCATGTGAATTTCAAACATTCCTGAAAAACATTGGGATCAGGCAACACGAACAAAAACAGAAAATGCTGGAAAAGCTCAGCAGGTTTAAGCAGCATCTGTGGAGGGAGAAATTGAGTTAACGTTTTGAGTCTATATAACCCTTCTTCAGAAATCTATTTCTCTCTCTACAGATGCTGCTAGACCTGCTGAGTTTTTCCAGCTTTTACTGTTTTTGTTTCAGATTTCCAGCATCTGCAGTATTTTGCTTTTATAATGGGATCAAGCAGATCCTCATTTCATCTTACCACCTATCCTCAAATGGTGAAGTGGAGCGCTTTGTCTAGATATTAAAAACAGCATACAATTGAAGGGTAGCATGCAAACAGATTGGAAGTTGAAGTTGAAGAGCTTTTTGATGATGTATCATAACACAACACCTTCAACAACAGGTGCATTTCCTGCTGAGCAGATGTTTGGAAGCCAACTGTGTACCAGAATGAATTTACTGTGTCTGGATTTGAAAGGAAATATTGGTTCAAGGCAACCTAATCAGAAAGGGTCACATGGCAAAAGTAAACCAGCTTATGATTTTAATCTGGATCAGTCCATTTGGGTGCAAAATTATTGTGGAACACCAAAGTGGCTCCTGGGAAGAATAATCAAGCATTGGGGACCACTGAACTAAAATGTTGAATCTTCCTGCAGAATCTGGAAGAGACACCAGATTAGAGAAGCCAAATCCAAGGAACCAAATTTCCAGGGATCATAGTCACAGTGGAAGATTTCTGGGAAATAGCTGCTCCGGTTGGTGAAACCTGTCTTGATTCAACTGACAAACCTGTAGTACCTGCAGCTGCAACTGTTGAACCTGAACAGAGAAAAGTGGGACAGCAGAACCTTCTATTTTAAAGCAAACAAATGAAGATACCTAAGTCAACACTCCTCTCCAGACCAAAGCGAATCTGCAAACTATCTGACCGATTTGTTCCTGGCTAAAGGGGGAGGAAATGTAATGTTTGTGTTTAACGTTAAAGATTTTTTAATAAAATTTTAGTTAAAAAGAAGTGCTCTACAAAAGTCCTTCCAGTAGGTTGTGCTAAGCCCCAGATGTATTACCCTCTGGTATAGAAAAAGAATAAAGGTACATTCCAGTTTTAAACAGGAAGCTAGGGTTCAGAAGCAGGTAGATGTGTGTGTTTTATTCTAAATTGTTAAAAAGTGGTAAAACACTTCAATCTTCAACTTCAATGAAGAAATTCACTGCTGCATGGACGATGAGAAATGTATTTAACATCTGACATTTGAATAAATCTGGAAAACAAGAAGAGGAATGATGAAAATCCTCTAGACATCTCAGGATATGAAGAACATGCACTTAATGGACTATGTGAATTTTCTGAAGGTAGTGATAACATTGTCACGCTTGCTTCAGGTGAGTGTGCAGTGCTGTAGGCAATGGGATGATGGTGTCAGCATAAGAGTGTAAGACTACAACGTCTTCAATAATTAAATGAATCTCCAGAACAGGATCTAGATGGAATTCCTGTAAAGGACTCTTCAGCTGTAGAAGCTCTGTAGTGTTGATCTCTGCTTCTGACACTGAAGGACGATTTAAGTGCAAGCGTGACTTACTGATGAGATTGAGTGGGATGCATTTTACTTTCACCCAGACTACTAAGCTCTACATTTTGTCTAGTAGTTTGATTCAATTTAGAATCAAGAATTTCCTTCTCCCTGGATGGCTTACCGTGTTCAGCCGTTGATTTACAATACATCTCATTGATAGGTTTAGTGGGACAAATTCAGCTTTTCCACAGCTAATACAGCTGATTCATCAAAAAAGACAACAGAGACTTCAAATACTTTGGCAGTGAATTCAAAGAATATAACAATCTGTGTATCAAGAAAATATACTAATTGTCATAATGTTATTGGAATTTATTGTAAAACAGAGTAATAGTGGGATGTGTCTATATGTGTATGTGTGTGTGTGTGTGTGTGTGTGTGTGCGGTAGCGGGCGGGTAAAATGGAATCCTACCTGCTGACAAAAATGGCGGGTTTTCACGCCGTATCGTCCCAAGCCCGCCTCACTATTTATTCATTCCTGGGAAACACGCTTTTTCCATGGCGGGCGGGCTCTCATTCGCCTGCTCGCCATCACCCCGCTGTTGCATCACATCGGCTGCCATCTTTAAATGGCAGCCACCAGCAAAGTGCCCGTCGCTACCAGCTCACCACCACTGCCCGGGAGACGTGGCCAGCAAAGGAAAAAAGACTGCAGACCCCCGCTTCAACGATGGGTCCATCGAGCGACTGCTGGACGCTGTGGAGGCCCGCCGGGATATGCTCTACCCCCACTCTGAGCGTAAGATGGGCAGTAAAGTCACCAACCCGGCTTTGGAGGCAGTGGCAGCAGTAGTCAGCGCAAACGCTCTGCAGAGGAGGACAGCCACCCAGTGTTGATAGAGGATGAATTATCTCCTCCGTTCTGCCAGGGTAAATCATTATTTTCATCACTCCCAACTCACACACTCATAAACCCATCACACATCCACAGGGCCCTCACTCACTGCCAGTGCAAGGACATCACCATTCATTTTTTCACACACACCATCATTATCCTCAACCCATCAATGGGACCACTCGCCACCTACACAGGTCAGGCATACTTATCAGCTTGTCATCTTATCATCAGGTGTCCTGGTACACTCTCCCCATCTCTTTCCATGCCAGGCAAACTGGCACACAACAGGAGGGTAAGGTCACAGATAGGTGGAGGGATGCCGGATCAAAGTTCTGACAGAATTCGAAAACAGAGCCATCTAGCTGGCCAGCAATGACTGGGACCAGTCCTGTGTTGACGTTGAGGTCGGTGCTGCTCTACCAAGTGAGGATCCAGCACTGCAACATCTATCAGACAACCATGCCATGAGTGATGTGTCCTCTTTCACAAGCCACTGCCATGCACTAATTATCTCCCTTTGCTTTCGCAGACACATCTGCCAAACAGCCGATAGTGTCCATGACCTAGGGCCTCCAATCAAGTCCCGAAGAAATCTCTGAAGAGGAATCTGAAGGCGCCCTCCCTGAAGTCCCATCACAGCGCTCACCCACACCCTCTGCCTGTGCAGAGACACAAGCCTCGGTGGGACCTAGCTTTAGAGCAGTCACGGGATCACAATCTGATGAGCACAGCACACTTTCTGATGCATAGCAGGTGGAGGCAGGGACTTCCAAGGTCTCCAGCACTCAGAAAGTTGCTGAGTCCAAGTCAGATGATGAGTGTCTGGACTTGGTCATGTCACAGTTGCTGGAGCTGCAAAGGCAAGCTAGGGAATATCAGGAAGGGGTGTCCACTGCTCTTCTCAGATTGTAAGGAATGACGGAGGAGTCTGTCCGTCTTCAGGCTGAGATGATAGTGCTGGCGTTGCAGTGCACCGAGGTCAACATTGGCAGGATGGCGGCTGCCACGGAGACCTTGGTCCAGGATGTCACTCCTGCACTGCTGCGCAGAGGATCAGCAGGTGCACGCTCTGGGGCCATCCACCCAGGTGACTCCGGGAGTGACTCCGACACCCCTCTTCCTGTGAGCTCCACAGCTCCAGCTTCACAGGCTGAGGAGGGTGCCACTGCCACACATCAGGACCCCGAAAGCAGGACAGAGCCCACCAAAGTCATCACAGGCAGGGCGTCACAGTCAGCAGGTTGCCTCCAGCTCTGCTGTGGATGTCCAGGGAGCACCAAGCTGTAGCGGCAGGGTTAGGAAAGTTAGGCCAAAGTAGTTGCACAGCCCTGGGCATGGGTGTTGATCACTTGTACATGCTGTTCACTATTGCTAATAAACTCCTAAGAATGTCTCCTTGCCTATGGCTCCTTGTTCTGATGAGCAATGTTCTTGTCACGCAGATGTGAAACCTTTCTGCACAAGATAAAAGGCAGGTGTCTCAGTTCACGGCCTCTTCACTGTGCTCTGTGCAGCCTTCAGACCAAAGTGATGATCTAGCTTCACACTCCCCAGAAACATTACTGATGCCTGCACCTCAGAGGTGCTGGTCATTGCTGCCAGAATGTAGTGGGCAGGCACCACAGAGTTCTCTCATTCTCCCTGCATGCTATTAGCGTCTTTATGGTGGGACTAGCCCCCATCACACCAGCATCTGCCACCAGTGATACTGTGCACCAGCTCCTGAAGTGCTGAGGTGCTGAAAGCAGACTCATCATCAAATGCATCTAAAGTTTCAAGGCTGCATGTCTGACATGGCCCTGATCGTGGAGCACACGAACTGCCCAGGAGTCACACATTCTCAGAGGTTATGGAGGCTATGAAGATCTATGGAATGTTCTCACTGCATGTTGTCATCAAGCTCCAGCGATCGAGCGACTATTAGGGCCTCCATTGCATCTCCATGACTGGAGCATTCTTGCAGAGTGTACTTGTGCTGCCATAAGCCAGACTGGAGTCAAATGTTCACAACTGCGATGT
This sequence comes from Carcharodon carcharias, assembly GCF_017639515.1. Classification (NCBI taxonomy): domain Eukaryota; kingdom Metazoa; phylum Chordata; class Chondrichthyes; order Lamniformes; family Lamnidae; genus Carcharodon; species Carcharodon carcharias. Next base: position 84,845,290 of record NC_054476.1, on the reverse strand, counting down.
GAGGATCTATAGGGACACCTCAATATATGTCGTCATCATCCTCCACAATCTGGCAGCTATGAGTGCACCTGCCTCATCTAGCCAGTGCGAGGGTCTCATCCCCATATCGTCACCACTGAGGACCCCCTCTCCCTCATCCCCATCGGCATCCTCCTCATCGGAGGAGATGTGCAGCTCCTCCATCTCCTCCTCAGCTAGCTCCTCTCCCCGTTGCAGCACCAGGTTGTAAAGGACGCAGCAGGTGCCGACGATGCATGACATCCTCTGCGGGTTGTATTGCAAGGCTCCAACAGACCGGTCCAGGCACCGGAACTGCATCTTCAGCATCCCGATGGTCTGCTCCAGCAAGTTGCAAGCTGCTGCATGAGACCCGTTATAGCATCACTCTGCTGCAGTCTGAGGCCGCTGCACGGGTGTAATAAATCATGTCCTCTGCAGGTAGCCTTTGTCCCCAAGGAGCCATCCCTGCAGCCTCTGTGGACCCTGGAAGACTGCAGGGATCTGCGAATGACTCAGGATGTAGGCATGTACACATTCCCTGGAAACCGTGCACACACCTGCAGGATGCATTTCCAGTGGTCACATACCAGCTGCACGTTCAGTAAGTGGAAGCCTTTGTGGTTGATGAAGTCCACCGAGTGTAGCGACGGAGACCTGAGCACTACATGTGTGCAGTCAATCGCACCCTGCATTTGTGGGGATCCCGAGATCAGGGCAAATCCAATGGCCCTGGCATCCTGGCTGTCCCGGTCCAGGGCGAAATACACAAAGCTGTGTGCCATGGATAAGATGGCATCCATGACCTCATGGATGCACGTGGGTGACGGATTGTGAAATCCCAGAGAGGTCACCTGTGGAGCCCTGAAAGGAGCTACTGGCATAGAAATTGAGTGCTGTGGTCACTTTCATAGCCACTGACAGTGGATGCTTTCCATGTCACCTTGGCGCCAAGTGCTGCAGTAAGTGGCAGATGTGAGCCATCAGGTCCCTAGACATATGCAGTCACCGGCGACACTGTTTCTCAGTCATCTGCAGGGATGGCAAGCAGTGTCTAATGACCCTGGGTGTCGCTAGGTGCCAACCAGCCACTGCTCGCTGGGCAGTATGTGCAGGAGCCCCTGCTGCCCTTCTTTAAGGAGGTTGCTGCTCCTGCCTTTGTGCAGCCAGGAGCCTCAGTTGCTCTCTCCTCAAGTTTTCTACGGTCTCTGTAGGCCATTAGGCATACAGCTAGGTCACCAGGATCCATGTTCCTGACGTGGTCCTCCTGCAGCATGAAAGACAGAGAGGCGTGGTTATCATGGCTGTGCTTAGCACCTTTCCTGGCCCCTTAATGCTTCCTGGAGAGTGCTGGTCACCCCTCGGATGGCCAGAGATAAGTGCGCTGCATGACTACTCTGTCAACCTGCAACATGGGGGACACTGGTCCAAACTGGGTTGCTGAGATTGCAAGGGGCTGTGAGTGCCTCCAGCAATGACTGCTACATGGCCAGCGTTGGCGAGGAGATTGTAAAACATGTGAAGTCCAACTGCTCCGCGGTCCAATAAAACGGTGTTAGACTCAAAGTCTGTGCCGAGGTGGGGGTAAGTATGGAGTGCTTGGTGGCCCTTAGGTCCCTCCGCATTGCTTGCATGGGCGGGCAGGCTATAAGCCCAACCTCAATTGTATCACTGTGGCTGCGCCTGATCTGTCTCAGTTTATACAGCTGTCCCTTATGCATGGCCACTTCCCTCGCTTACCCTGCCCCCCACCTCAATTGCCTGTGCGCGGGATGCAGTGCCAGGACAGCGCTTGAACCACCCCCTCCCCCCCACCAAACTGACAATGGTTGCCTCCGAGGCTGGCCAGCACTTGCCCCCCGACACCCTCCCCCCACCCCCCCAGCAGATGCCTTTGAGGCTGACCAGCACTTGCCCTCGGAACCCCCTCCTCAGCAGTTGCCTCCGGGCCCAGGTATCAGTTGTCCCCATTCCTTCCCCTACTGGTGCCCCTGAGGTCAGTAAACAGGCGAGCTGTGGAGAACGCTGCTGCTCACACACCTCAGTTCCCCCAAAGTGAAGGCTGCCAAATACGTGTTGCCAGCCTGCTGTTGTGAAACAAGTCGGCATGCTATGAGAGGGTTCCAAGAGCCTGGCGGGATGACCCTTTAAGTGTATGCTGATGTATTACAGTTAGCTCCCTGCTGACCAATGGCGGGCAGCCGGCTGTCAGTAGACTGAGTGGATGATTGTGACCTGCCTTCACGCCATCGTGAAGCAGGCTGCACCATATTTTCCACACATGCCACCTATCACACCCGCCTCCAGAGGGCTCAGAAAATTCCACCCAGAGTGCTTATTTTTCCCAAAGATTACTGGTAAAACTTTGTGCTATGAGAGGCTTTTATTATCAAAGAGATAAAGTCCAAAGACATAGTGAAAAAATTTGCATTCAAAGAGGAAGATATGTATAAGGAAGGAGCAAGGGCTGTGTGTCAGGGAAGGCATTTTTAAGATTGTACAAGTATGAAAAGCCTTCAGCATCTATGCCTCAAGCTGCTGTCTTCAAAGGACTGAAATTAAGAAAATTTACTTGGAAGTCAGTTTCTTCAGGTTATCATGCTTCTTTGCCTGGGTCTTTTAAAATCTGTGTTTTACTGTTGCCTTAACAAAAGTGTAACTGGGAGTAAGTGCTTTAGAAGTTATCATAGTAATAATTTGTGGATCTATGTTTGTACTTAACATCATTTCTCTTATTAATAAATGTTTAATCTAGTTTTATAAAAAACCAATAAGGCTTAAAGGTCTTATTACTACTGAGTTGAAGGCACACAACTTGAAATTTATTCAAATTGAAAATTAGTTGTGACAGTTGCTTCAAGTTTCCATCTGGGATTTGAACAGCTCGGCATTTACCATCTGCTGCACCATAACAAGACCTCTAGGACCTCCTCTTCCAACAGATCACCTGTTTCTGCAACGACTCCCTTCCTGACATTTGTCAGGAAAAAGCCAACTGAGGCCTAGAAGCTCATCCAGAGGGTGGTCATCATCTTTTTCAGTGCCTTCTATATTCTATTATTTTCTAGTCCGTCTGCAAAAAGAATTGAGAAGTCTGCAATCTCCTACTGTTATCCAGTGGATGGTGCTTCTATAACAAAGAATGACTCACTGCGTAAGGAATGAACTTCATGTGCTGCTGCTGAATCGAAGTCTGTCAGTTCTTCAACATACTTTGTAAATTCCTTCTTGAATTGTATTTTGCAGTCTTGTACTGAAACCTCACTGAGCTTCTGCGTAAGGTCAAGCCTTAAACACACTGACCTACTGATCAGAGAAATTGGCTGATTCTGTAAAATATGGAGTGTTTTATCAATTTATTTTCCCGAAAGACAAAAGGTGGTGGTGAACTAGGGTCAGCTGACCCTTCACTTGGAGGTTTGTGCCTCTAAGCCCTAGTAGCTTGCATTCAGATGGTTGAATTCTGGCTTCTTCAAGTCCAATCTGTCTAATAAGACTGAGCATCTTGCACCGGTGTCAAGTTTAAATTCCGTTCTGTGGCCTTGAATTTCCAACTCCACAGACTAGAGCTGTATATCAGATTCTTTGGCTCTCCTAGAAAATCGTCAGGCTGGAAAGGCATATCTCCAATTTCTTGGATATCAAATTGGCTGGGAACATGTTCTAATTTTCTTCCCTTGAATGTTGAATTTGATTTACAAAACCATTTAAAATGACCAGTGCTGCCACAAAGCACTCAGCTCTCCCTGCTGGGCAATCTTTGTGATGGCCCAGTCTGTTCATGCCGCATCTAGGGCACCTGGATTTAGAGGGAAAATGTCGCCCATCCCCCTTGGGGGTGAGGGTGGCTTTTTGGTGGGTGGAGCTCCGGACCTTGGGGTCTTCGTACTGGAGCAGCCCCTCCCAAGCCCTGACATCGCCTCCAATTATACCCTGATTTTGGCAGCTCAACTTAGCTTGTCTGGTAATCTGTTCAGACTTCTCTAGGGTTAGGTCCTCTTTTGATCTTAACAAGTCAGAAAACACATTATCAACATTGCCATGCAATGCGGTCTCTAATCAATTTGTGTTTCAAAGCTCCATAACCACAGGTACTTGTAACCGATATAGATCATTTTTGAAGAAATTGATGGACGCCCCTGGCCTTTGGGTTCTTTGATTAATTTTTTCTCTTTGTATTACCAAATTCATTTTGGGGCTTAAGTGTTTCTCAAAGATCTCCATTGCCTCTTTGTATAATATCAAGGTTTCCTCAATGCCTTACAGCACAAGGACATCATTAGCTATCGCTCCTACAGCATATAAAAGTATACTGACCTCATGTTTCTGAGGTTTCCCTTGTAACCACAAATCCACTTTTGAACCTAATAGAATATAGAAGATGCTGAAAAAGATGATGACCACCCTTGTACCTTTTGAACTGTCTCTCTCAGAGCTCCCAACTTTGTCCTTGCAGTGGTCCTTTGACTTGTTGGAAAGCCTGTGGAAGGGGTAGTGGCTGCTCAGTGACAAGTGACATTGTGTGTCTTTCACTGTCCCCTCACTGCAGTACTTTTCAGGTCTGATTTTACTTCACTAAGAAGTTAATTTCATCCTCCACTGGCTGTCCATCATGAGTCACTGATCTGTGGCCGGTTTGCTAGACAGTGGTCTCCAATGCTGCCACCATGATTCGATGTCTTTTGATGTTGTTGCCAAGCATTAGTGAGGTTTCACTAATATCATGTTTTCTTGGCTTACCTAACCTTGATGAGGCTTTGTTTCCCTTAAAAAGACTCGAGATATTCAGTATTGCTTAACTTCAAATCTTTTATTAAGAACTATTTCCAAAAACCTCAGGGTAAGCACACAGTTTACAGAATACACACTGTTCTGCTCCTAGTTCTCTTGGATCGTCTCAGTCCTCTGACTACTGATGTCACATTTGTAGCCACAATAAAATCATGATCTCATTTACACATCCATTGACCCATTACTCTACAGGGGTGAGTGAGCATTGTTGACGGTGAGGGAATGGTGAAAATTGTAGAGTGAGAGGGGGTGGTGACCATTATTGGGAATGAAGGAGTGAGGGTGAGACCTGTCAGGGCGAGGGAGGGAGAATGAACATTGTCAAGAGGCGTGGGAGGGTGGTGAGCATTGTTGGGGGTGAAGGAAGGGCTAAGCATGGTCGCTGGATGCAGGAGGTAATAAGCACTGTTGGGGGATGAAGGAAGGAGGGTGAGCATTGTCAGGGGAAGAGGGAAGTAGGGTGAGCATTGTCTTGGGTGCGGGTGTGGTGGGGGAGGTGAGAATTGTTGGGGGGGTGTGAGAATTGTCGGGAAATGTGGATGGTTATAAGCATTGTCGGGGTTGCTGGCATGAGTGTGCATTGTAAGGAGTGCCATGGTTTCAGCTTTTCTTTTTAGTGCCTGCTGTTATTCACTGGCCTATACCTGAGATTAACAGCGGGCAAAGGATTGGGTAAATTTCTACGGATGTATAGGACATCAAACCTAAGTGTCTGACACTCAGGAGAATCTGAGGCATTCTTGTGGCTTGGGCAGTGCAATTCTACCCATCCGAAGTTTAAATTTCTCGTGTAAAAGCTGCACGTGTGTGGGTTGGGACTTTTGCTGGGTCCTAATGTGCAACAACTGTGAATGTCTGACCGTTCATTGCTGTTGCCATCGGAAGTTTCATCCTAATATGTCATTTCAACAGTTGAGGAATCTTGAGTAAGTCTCGAGCTTCCGAGTTACTCACCAAATCTTTTCTTCTGGAAGGAATCAACCTTTTTTAAAAAATTCTTTCTTGGGGCGTGAGTGTTACTGACAAGGCCAGCATTTGTTGCTCATCCATCTTTAGAGACACACAAGATCATTCATTTTAGGAGGGTACGATCTCATTTTGCTTCAGTGGTTACTGAGAGATTATCAAAGGTCCTTTAAATGCTCATAGTGTCTGAAATATGCAGACACAATAATTTGGTGAAAAAAATTATACCAACAACCTAACAGCTCTCCTCTAAGTTCTCCATCTCCTATTCCTGTATCTGCTCAGAAGTGCTGATGTACGTTTTTATTCCTACCTATGGGGTTCTTGGTTGACCTTCCTCTAAATACTTCCACTCATTGAAGGTAATATAAAGGATGTTAAGATGTAGTAAAGACAGGGATACATTCAAAACTGAATGCCAGCAGTTTACGTGTAGGCATTTCATTGTGATCATACTTTCAAGAGCAAGACTGCATCAATCCCTTCACTTTTCACTCAAGCAGTACCTTTTTAAGAGAGTGGGATATTAAGGGATACTTGAATGGTGAAAGAGGGAAGTTTGGCCCTTGGGGTGGTTGTTGAGGGGTGGTGGGTGACGATGGTGATTGATGAGATATCTAGTACGTATTAACTGTCTCAATCACTTCTTCATTTACAATATGGATGGTAGGAACGTGAGTCATAATTCTAGCATTATTGCAGGGTGTGCATGTATACTTATGTCTCCACAAGTTATTAAAATGCTCCTAGCACTGTATTGCTATTCTAAGGATTGATATTGCCAGAGATAGCTGCCTCCAAATTGCCTGCTCCAATCTTTTCTGAAATTTACTGTCTTCAGTTTCATGGGTGTGAAATTGCCTTGCATAATACAACTTGCAACTTCTTGTGCTTTTCACATAGGCCTCTGGTATAGAACGGCTTATGCAGGTGTGTCCCATGAATGTGGCAGAAGCCTATAATTGAATGCTATTCTGACATCACACAGTCCAATCGGCTGATGTGACATCAGTATTCCTAGGCAAGCCATTCCTATGTCAGTCTGTAAACAACAGGCACAGAGATGCAAAATGGGCTCTGTGCTGTGTTATTTAAAGGGTTAGCCACCTAAATTGCAGGTAAGATGATTTTTGTTTTTGAACTTTATCTATTGAAAACTGTCTGCAATTACACTTGCATGTATTTTGCATTTTCCGTTCCTTGTAAAATTCCTGAATTTGCCAGAGAGAGTTGTCACCTTCTGATAGGGGTGAGGGTAGGAGAATGGGTGACCTGCGTACACAAAGGTAGCAACAGATATGGAATAGTTGCGGCAGTGTTTCTGGGGCTGCAGCAGGACAGGGAGAAAGAACAGAAGCTACTGAGAGAGCACATTCTATTCCATACCCTGTGCCAAATTGGAGCTGAACTCCTCCATGCTCCTTAAGTGACAGGAGACTTTAAGGCAGGCCAGCCAATGCACCCAGAAATTCTATGTCACGTCCATTAGCTCCATCATGTACAACGCCACCTTGAGATTGGCCAGCTATGCCTTCCACAGCAAATGTTGTCTGCCGCCTCTCACTTCGGTGAGCTAGCAACAAAGAATCCTCAATCCCTGGTCTGCTTGAGGTCATGCATGACTGGATGACTACCCACATGTTAATTCCAATTTTATACCAGTCTCCAAGCTATGTACAGTGTCAGTATCTGAACTGGTGGCAATGAGTGTCAGATCAAGTGATGGAACCTCTTCAACAGTATTGTATTGTTGCTCTCTTTCCCATTCATGGGTCTGCTGTGGCGGGGCAGGCAGCATTTTTCGAGTGTCTGAAAGCAAGAGATCAGAAAGGGAAAGCTGGTATGAGGAAAGTGGGTTGGGGTGGGAAGCAACAAGTCCATGGTCACTCCATTGGTAGCTTGCTCATCATGAGAGATAACAGGATGAGGGTGCATTGGGGGTTGAGAAGGGGCATAAGGCAGGAATAGGTCATCATCCTCAATATATTGAGTAATGTTGGATGCCATGGGCCCCATCACAGCTAACCCCTCTCCTCCACAGGGCTTGGAAGATGTTAGTTCTGCTCTGCTCCCTTTTATTATCGTGCAAGAGAGAGGGAAGAATGCTTGTGATTGTGTAGCACTGTGTTTGGGTGATGTACCTGCCTCAGCTGAATAGCTAGAGGTATGTGAAGGCAGAAAAAGACAGGGTTGGGGGGGGTGGGGCTCGGAGACACTGGCATCATTGATAGGTGTGTGAGGGTGAAGTGGAGTATCTGGGTTTTGGCATGTGAGTTCTCAATGCTAAGGAGTGTTGCTGCGTGTGTGATAGTCCTGGGTGCATTGAGCAGTGTGAGAAACAGGTATTGTGATGGGTAGAAGATATCATATGAAGATGGTGACAGACGTTGACCAACCTTATAAGGTCATTAGACCTCTTGAGACACAGGTCCATAGGTCAACCTCCTTGGCCTCCTGCTCCCATTCGCTTTTGAGGATGGTCCTTGAGGGCCTCTTGACCTCTCTAGAACACCTCTGCCCACCTGCACTACACATCTCTACTGCACCATCTATCAATCTGGAGCTATCTGTTTGTTCACATTGCAATTTACATTGCAGACCTATTTTTGTTTATCTTTCAGGTATAATCAGCCTTTAAGAAAGGTTGGTTGGCTGGACCACAGCACATTGATAGCTGCTTGGGTCAGTGCTACATTCAAGCAGATGAGGTGGGTACCCAAAAATTGAGTGGTGTCATTTTGATCTGTATAGGTATGGACAAGTTGTAAATTGAGGCACCTGCGCCCAAAAAATAGGAAAAGCCAATCTTTAGACCCATATATTCTTTCCCACTTTACTTTTATTAATGCCAACATCACCTCCATGTAAGTTTCCAAGATCCTGGAATTTTGAACATATCAGGTACCACAGATGGTAGGATAGCTGATGAAATTTAAATTCAGTTAATTAATAAAAGCTAGTCTCAGTAATGACCAAGAAACTGTTCAATTATTGTAAAAATTAAGTAGCTCACTATGCCATTAGGGTAGGAAATCTGCTGTCCTTACCCTGCCTGACCTACACGTGACTCCAGACTCACAGCAATATTGTTGACTCTTAATGGACCCGTGAAGTCCTCCTTAATAAGATGTGGGGCTTGTTTCAAAGTTGGGAGAGTTCATTCACAAACTAGTCAAGCAACAGCTTGGCATAGTCATACTTACTGAATCATACCTTACAGCCAATGTCCCAGATTGCTCTATCGCCATCCCTGGGTATGTCATGTCCCCCCAACACTGTGCTAAACAGTCAGGGGGGAGCCCTTGGAATCTTCAACATTCACTCCAGACTCCATGGAGTCCCATGACATTAGGTCAAACATTGGTAAGGAAACGTCCTGCTGATTACCACTCACTGCCCTCCCTCAGCTGATGAAGTCGAAGAAAGATTTTGCAAGGTCGACTAGAAAAGTGTAGCATTGTTTTTACTTTGCTTCAGCAGTTGCTGGGTGTTCCGACTGGTTTTATTCCTGTTTTACTTTCCTGTAGTAGTTTGGCACAACTGTTGTGGAATAATGTAGGTTATGACAGTTGTTTTAAGTTTCCGTCTGGAATTTCAACAGCTCAGCATTTACCATCGGCTGTGTCATAATACAACCGAGTGGCCTGCTAGGCCATTTCACAGGGCAGTTAAGAGTCAACCATATTGCAGTGTCTCTGGAGTCACACATAGATCAGATAGTGTAAGGAGAGATTTCTTACCCTAAAGGGTATTATTGAACCATATGATTTATATGACAATCATAACTCCTCCACGTTAAGCACTGCTTGGAAGAAGCATTGAGGGTAGCAAAGGCACAGGATGTATTTCTGGGGAGGGGACTTCAATGCCCATTAATGACCTTATAATGGAAGGAAAGTCATTGATGAAGCATCTGAAGGCAGTTGAGCCGAGGACGCTAGCTTGAGAAACTCCTGCAGTGATGTCCTGGAGCTGAGAGGACTGACCTCCAACAACCACAACAATTTACCTTTGTGCTAGGTATGACTCCAACCAGTGGAGAGTTTTCCCCCTGATTCCCATTGACTCCAGTTTTGCTAGGGCTTCTTCTGCCACACTCGGTCAAATGCAGCCTTGATGACAAGGGCAGTCACTCTCACCTCACCTCGGGAGTTCAGCTCTTTTGCCCATATTTGAACCAAGGGTGCAATGAGGTCAGGAGCGGAGTCGCCCAGGCGGAACCCAAACTGGGCATCAGTGAGGTTATTGCTAAGCAAGTGCCACTTGATAGCACTATTGATGACCCCTTCCATTATTTTACTGATGATTGAGAGTAGACTGATGGGGCAGTAATTGGCCGAGTTGGGTTTATCCTGCTTTTTGTGTACAGGACATACCTGGGCAATTTTCCACATAGCCAGGTAGGTGCCAGTGTTGTAGTTGTACTGGAACAGCTTGGCTAGGGGCTCGGCAAGTTCTGGAGCACAAGTCTTCAATACTATTGCTGGAATATTGTCAGGCCCCATAGCCTTTGCACTATCCAGTGCCTTCAGCTGTTCCTTGCTATCACATAGAGTGAATCGAATTGGCTGAAGACTGGCATCTGTGACACTGGGGATCTCTGGAGGAGGCCGAGATGGATCATCTGATTGTAATAAATGCTTCAGCCTTATCTGATGTGCTGGGCTCCCCCATCATTGAGGATGGGGATATTTCTGGAGCCTCTTCCTCCAGTGAGTTGTTTAATTGTCAACCACCATTTACGACTGGATGTGGCAGGACTGCAGAGCTTAGATCTGATCCGTTGGCTGTGGGATCACTTAGCTCTGTCTATCACTTGCTGGTTATGCTGTTTGGCATGGAAGTAGTCCTATGTCATAGCTTCACCAGGTTGACAACTCATTTTTAGGTATGCCTGGTGCTGCTCCTGGTATGCCCTCCTGCACTCTTCATTGAACCAGGGTTCATCCCCTAGTTTGATGGTAATGGTAGAGTGGGGGATATGCTGGGGCATGAGATTACAGGTTGTGTTCGAGTACAATTCTGCTGCTGCTGGCGGCACACAATGCCTTATGGTTGCCCAGTCTTGAGTTGCTAGGTCTGTTTGAAATCTATCCCACTTAGCACGGTGGTTATGCCACACAACGCAATGAAGGGTATCCTTAATGTGAAGGCGGGACATCATCTCCACAACGACTATGGGGTGGCTACTCCTACTAATACTGTCATGGACAGATGCATCTGCGGCAGGTAGGTTGGTGACAAGTAACACAGGTATGTTTTTCCCTCACCACCTGCCGCAGCCCCAGTCTAGCAGCTATGTCCTTTAGGACTCAGCCAGCTTGGTCAGTAGTGGTGCTATCGAGCCACTCTTGGTGATAGGCATTGAAGTCCCCCACCCAGAGTACATTCTGCACCCTTGCCATACTCAGTGCTTCCTCCAGGTGGTGTTCAACATGGAGGAGCACTGATGAATCCGCTGAGGGAGGGCGGTATTTGGCAATCAGCAGGGGGTTTCCATGCCCATGTTTGACCTGATGCCATGAGACTTCATGGAATCTGGAGTCAACTACCACCCAACCGTATGCCACTGTGCCTACCAGTGGGACGGGACATACCAAGGGATGGTGAATGCATTTAAAGGGTGGCCATGACCAACTTCTGGTTCAAGGCCTGACCCCTCTCTCCTCAGACATCCTATCCTGGAGCCCTGATTGGGTATGCTGCCCACTCTTTCCTTACCTAGTTGGCCAACTTCCTGCTAGGTGACTGTTAACTGACTGCAAGGCACTTTATTTGTCATTTTTAAAGGGTGGAGGCAGGAGTCGGTGAACTACACACTTCTGGATTGGACAGCCCCCCTACCCCGTTCCAAAGTCTAAAATTCACCCCTTAGAATCAAATTTGACTCCAAGCTCAGCTACTGATCACATTTCTATGCCATCTGTATGACAATTTATTTATATCTCAGTAACATCACTCACCTCTAACACTGCCTTATCTCATCTGTTGCTGAAACCTTCATCCACACCTTTGTTACCTCTCGACTTGGCTATTACAGTGCAGACCTACCCATCTCTGACGTTGTACCCCTTCTCCCCATAAACCTGAGGTTATCCAAAATTCTGCTACACATGTTCCAACAAGCACCAAGTCTCATTCACCCATCACCTTGTGTGGTTGCTGACCTACAATGCCTCCCTGTTAAGCACACCATGATTTTAAAATTATTATTCTTTGTTTTCAATTTCCTCCATGGCTTTGCATCTTCCTATTTCTGTAATCTCCTTCAACCCGGCAACCCTCTGAGATATCTGAGCTCCTCCAATTCTGGCCTCTTGCTCATCTGCAATTTCAGGGTCATGAATAGTGCTGAACATTGTACAATCATCCGTGAATATCCCCATCTCTGACCTTATGATGAAGAGAAGTGAAGATAAAGCAGTTGAAGATGGTTGGGCCTAGGGCACTACCCAGAGGAACTCCTGCAATGATGTCCTCTGACTGAAATGATTGTCTAGCAACAACCACAACCATCTTCCTTTATGCTAGGTATGACTCCAAAGAGTGGAGAGTTTTCCCTCTGATTTCCATTTACTTCAGTTTTGCTAGGGCTTTTTGATGCCACTCTCAGTCAATTAATGCCTTGATGTCAAGGGCAGTCAGTCTCACCTCAGCTCTTCAGTTCAACTCTTTTGCCCATGTTTGAATCAAGGTTGCAATGAGGTCAGGAGCTGAGTGGCATGGTTGATCCCAATCTAGGAAACTTAGCAGGTTTTTGCTGAGTAGGTGCTGCTTGATAGCCAGTCATTAGCACCTTCAATAACTTTGCTGATGATTGAGAGTAGGTTGATGGGGCGGAAAATTGTCAAGTTGGATTTGACCTGATATTATAGACAGAACATACTTGGATAAATTTCCATATGACCAAGTGAATGCCAGTGTTGTAGCTGTACTGTGGTACTGTGTTACAATCCCAGCTGATGTTATTACTAGACAAGCCAGATCCCAGGGTGGAACCCAGCTTAATGGATCCTTCTGTTTTTAAAAATAACTTCTATTTTTTTGTTTAGAAATGTGGAGGGTTGCTACTGAACAGTCACAGGGGTCAGCTAATGAACTTTTAAAAAGGAATAAAACATCTAATAAACAAGAAAAGATGAACTATATTATAATACTCATTTACTCACAAGTATACTTTTACAGATATATACAGATTTGTAAGGATAACACAATTTACAAAAGCTATCTTATACTCCCATATTCACTGTAAATACACAGTTCATGTAAACCAATAGGTGGCCTGTGGTAAGGCACATGACAATCTGAAACCAAGTGACAGATGCCACCCCAAACAGATGCTATGGACCCCTCATCAACTCCCCTCAGATGCTTGTTACATGTCGAGCCAACTGGTCTCACTGAACTCTGTCTTCCACGTGAGGGTTTCCAATCTCTACTCTTGAAAAACTTGCTTTGGATTCTTCTCCCAAACAATGTTTTCTCTCCCTTGGATCGCCACATGCAGTCAAGCCCCACCTTCCGTGCACACTCTCTCTCAGATACTCAGCTATGCCAACAGAGAACTACTGATTCACATGCCCATGGTAAGCAGTTACCAACCTTTGGTTGTCTCCCCAAATCTTCTTGCTTCTTGTAATCCTATTTTGCTTTAAGTCTGTGTCCCGCAGCTTTCTCTCTTTAAACTTAGAGCCTTCCTCTGCCTTTCGCTCTTGACTTCACTTAACAGGATCTTTTCCAGATTCCTGTCCTTCCTTTGACTAGAAGGTCTTCTTGAGACCTTTCTCCTGTTCCTGCTTCTTCTTTAGTTTGGGACTTGCTATCTGTCCCTCTCCTATGGTTGCTTCTTCTGGGAACTTCTTTCAACTGAATTGAAACTATTTTTCTGTTTTTCTCTATCTTTGTGAGTCCCTCTTTCTGGGCACCTGTTGCGAGGCAACAGCACAGTTTTTTCTACCTTGTGTTTGCTTTAACTTCCCTTCAAGAGTCATAAAACCTCATTAGACTGGAGGCATCTTTTAAGGTGAAAGCAAAACTCAAGATCCTCCCTTTCCTAATACACAAATACAAATTAAACTTAAAGCTAAAACTAATTTCTAACACCCACAAAATACAAACATAACTTACTTAAACTATCTCTAGTTCCTAACAACTGGAACAATTTGCGAGGGGCATGGTTAATTGTGGAGCACAAGCCTTCACTACTAATGCTGAAATATTGTCAGGGCTCATAGTTGTTGCAGTATCCAGTGCCTTCAGCCAATCTTTGGAGTGAATCAAATTGACTGAAGACCGGTATCTGTGATGCTGGGCACCTCAGAAGGAAGCCAAGAATGGATCATCATCCCAGCACTTCTGACTGAAGATGATTGCAAATGCTTCAGCCTTGTTTTTTGCACTGATGTGTTGGGCTCCCCAATCATTGAGGATGGGGATATTTGTGGAAGCTCCTCCTCATTAGTTGTTTGATTGTTCACCACCATTCATGACTGGATGTGGCAGAACTTAGATCTGATCCATTGGTTGTGGGATCACTTAGCTCTATCTATCGCATGCTGCTTTTGCTGCTTAGCACGCAAGTAGCCCTGTGTTGTAGCTTCACCAGGTTGACACCTTATTTTTAGGTATGCGTGGTGCTGCTCCTGGCATGCCTTCCTGCACTCTTCATTGAACCAGGGTTCATCCTCCAGTACGATGTTAATGGTAGAGTGGAGGATACGCCAGGCCTTGAGGTTACAGATTGTGGTTGATTGTAATTCTGCTGTTACTGATGGCCCACAGTGCCTCATGAATGCCCAGTTTTGAGTTGCTAGATCTGTTTGAAATCTATCCTATTTAATGCAGTGGTAGTGCCACACAACATGATGGAAGGTATCCTCAATGTGAAGGTAGGATTTCATCTCCACAAGGATTGCATGGTAGTCACTTCAGCCAATTCTGTCATCGACAGATGCATTTGCGACAGGTAGATTAGTGAGGATGAGGACATGTAGGTTTCTCTCTCTTGTTAGTTCCCTCAACACATGCCACAGACCCAGTCTATCCATTATGTTCTTTAGGACACAGCCAGCTCAGTAGTACTGGTACGACTGATCCACTCTTTGTGATGGACATTGAAGTCCCCACCCAGAGCATATTGTGTTCCCTTGCCATACTCAGCGCCACTTCTAATTGATTTTCAACATAGAGGAGTACTGATTCATCAGCTGAAGGGAGCAATAGCAGGGGGTTGTGGGGAGGAGTGCATGCACGGTGGTAAATGGTAATCAGATAGAGGTTTCCTTGTCCATGTTTGGCTTGATGTTATGAGGCTTCAAGGGATCTGGAACAAATGTTTTGGACTCCCAGGGCAATTGCCTTCCAACTATATACAACTGTCCTGCCACCTCTGGTGGTCTGTCCTGCTGGTGGGACAGGACTTAGCCAGGGATGGTGATGTTGTTCTCTGGGACATCGTAAGGTATGATTCAGTAGTATGATTAAGTCAGGCTGTTGCTTGATCAGTTTGTGGGACAGCTCTCCCAATTTTGGCACAAGATGTTAGTAAGGAGAACTTTGCAGATCGGCAGGGCTAAGTTTGCAATCATCCTTTTTGGTGCTTTGGTTAATGCTGGGTGGTCCGTCCAGTTTCACTCCTTTTTTTCAGCCTTAATAGCAGTTTGATACAACTGAGTGACCTGCTAGGCCAATTCAGTGGGCATTTAAGTGTCAACCGCTTTGCTGTGGGTATGGAATCACATGTTGGCCAGATCAAGTAAGGATGGTAGATTTCATTCCCTAAAGGCATTAGTGAATCAGTTAGATTTTTATGACAATTAACAAGGGTTTCATGGTCACCATTACTAAGACTAACTTTCTTAATTCTTAATTCCAGATTTATTAATTGAATTTAAATTCCACCACTGAATCTGTGCCACCTGAGCATTTGCCTGGGTCTGTGGATTACTAGTCCAATACATTACCACTATGCCACACCACCACCAGCACCCACACCACCCCCATGCATCCCTCCTCCCACTTTTATGAGGTTCTATGTCAAAGTTTTTTTATAATACTCCTGTGAAATGCCTTGGGATGTAGTTTGTAGTGTTTGTCTGGGGCTGAGTGGAACAAGTTTCAGCTTTTGGTAAAAGACTTTCTCCTCCTAGGTTCATTTTGAACCAACTGTCAGGTCACTATCCTGAGGTAGTTATGTGCTGTCTAGTTCAGGAGCCAAATTACTGAGAACCATGTTGGTAGAGAATTAGTGTGAATCTTAGTTGTCCCATTGATATTCAATGACTAGATACGATAGGAGAAGATACATGAAATTCTACTTTCATCAAATATTTTGAGAAGAAGTATCTAAAATGGAATTGGTAAAAGCAATAAGGACAAGAATTTTATTTTATTCATGCATATTGAGTAAATTATACTTAAAAGTTAAAAAGTAAATAAACTATCAATTTTGCTATGAAACAGTTTATGCAAGTTAATAAGAAAAATATTTGAATATTTCTGAAAAGAGAGACATGCTGCCAATGCTTTTCATCTTGCACATTTAAACACAAAACAACCTGATCCAGAAGTCACTTCCTATTAATTATTTTTAAGTAGTTACCACTTTGAAACAATGTTTAAGTGTCTCTATTTGAAAGACAGTTTCCCATCCCACTATTCTCTGCAAACAAGAATGCCAAATTTCAAGGGATCACAATAATTTACACTATAGGAGAAAAGGATGCTCATTGGATGGCGACTCAACTCTGATTGGTCAAGGCACAGAGCAGTGGGAAACTATAGGCTCTCCAAGCTTCCTGGTAATTCAAAAAAGGCACAAGGCTTGAAGGTATTCCTTTTGTTTGCAGAGAATAGTGGGATGGGAAACTGTCTTTCAAATAGAGACACTTAAACATTGTTTCAAAGTGGTAACTACTTAAAAATAATTAATAGGAAGTGACTTCTGGATCAGGTTGTTTTATGTTTAAATATTATTTGACGAAGGACAATAATGTGATTTCAAAAATAAAAAACAAAATGGCAATAATCAGGCAAATTACAATTGATGTAAGTGAAACAGGTCTACCTGCACTGACAAATAGGAGGTCAATTTAATCCAATCAGTTTCCAAGCAAGAGTGAAATATTGAAGATGTGCTACATTATAGGAGGGGGTGTTGCAGATGAGATATTTAAAGTGAGGCCCTGTTCACCTAAATAGGTGGACATAAAGATCCACTACTGCCATCATTTAAAGGCCAAAGCAAGTTTGCCTGGTATCCTAGCCAACATCTAACCATCAACCAGCCCCACCAAAATCACATTAATTAGTTATTTGTCTGTTCATAGTGCCTTACCGTTTGCAACTTGGCTGTCATGTTTACTGAAGTAACAGTGTGTAAAAGGCACTTCATTAGCTGTGCAGTTTGTCATTTAAGATGTTCCATAAAACCTAACTCTTTGACTAAGCTTTTGTTCACTTGTCCTAATGTTTCCTTCCTTGGCTCAATGTCAGCCTTTGTCTGACTACACTCCTGTGAAGTACCTTGGCACATTTTACTAGGTTTAAATGTGATAAATAAATACAAGTTATTCTCCTGAAAATGTGAAAGATACTATATTAATGCAAAATCATTGTTTTCTTTTGTTCTTTTTCTTGTGTTTAATTTTCATCTTCACCTCTTACCTCATGTGGGGTCCTGTAAAGTCAAATTCTAGACTTTGACTCTACTAGTGATAGAAACAACCTTGTCTCTCCACTGGGCTAATATCAGATAGCCTGGAGGAAGTAATAAAAACAAAAAAACTGCGGATGCTGGAGGAAGTAATGTTGCAAGTGATGTGCTAATAGGGAGATTGGAGCATGGATGACAGGGGTGCCTACTCCAGAAGAAAGCAAAAAGGTGAATTTTGCCACAAGTGAGTAAGTGGGGAGTTAGCGCAGGGAGGGAGTGAACAGATAGGGTGAGGAGAAAGGAGAAAGCTCAAAAGGCTTAGGTCAGAATGAATTGACAGGAAGGGGTAGGGCTTGTCAACAATTGTCAAACAAATATGGAGAGGCCTGGGAAAGCAACATCATCAAGCTCCTAGAAGACTTGTTTGTAACATTTGAAATAGTGAAATCCAGGCCTTGAGGTGTGGTTGCCTTTGATCAAATTGAGATGTTTGGAATGGTAAAGTTGAAAACTGGAATAGACCTGTGTGAAACCAAGTAAGGACTAATCAAATCAGAGGCTACAGGAGGCCTACATTGAGTAACTTTGGAACCAACAAAATCAAGGCCTAAGGCACCACATGTATTAATACTAAATTGAAAATGATGCAGAATGCTGAGTCCTTAACACTTCATTTCAACATGAAAACAGTAAAGAGAATAAACTGCTCTGAAATCTTGAACATTTTTAAATATATACTGCAGTGCATGTTTCTCATTTACTGGAAACAGTGAAGCCTGAGTCTGACCTGGAAAACTAGCTACACAGGGATATTTGGACTGAATTAATCCTTGACAAACCATTGATAGCCATATACCTACACATTGATCAATCCTGTGTGAGATTTCCCAATGAAATGATTTATATGCAACTGTCTCAGACTTACCTGCCATAGTGCATGACTGAGCCATAATCATATATTGTGCCCAGATTATTTGTGTCCAGCAGATTAAAATTATATTTGAAATCTGTAAAAATAACACATTCAAAATTAATTCAAGTAAAACTGTTCTGTGTTCCTCCATAAATGTCAGCTGAGAAAACTGCCTCTCCACTCCAACCCACAAAGTGGATCATAGGAGACCAGGGAAATCCCTTGAAGAGATGGCTACTGACCTCTCCATAAGATCACTAGACAAAGGCACAGGGGCGATATAACCAATGCCACCTGTTCAACCATAGGACAACCATAGAGTAGGCCATTGGGCTTCTGAAGATGTGATTCCAGTGCCTGAGCTTGTTGGGTGATGATTGCACAATGTTCAGCAGCATTTGCGACTCCTCAGATACTGAAGCAGTCCATGTCTAAATGCAACAAGACCTGGACAATATCCAGGCTTGGGCTGACAAGTAGCAAGTAACATTCGAGTCACACAAGTGTCAGATAATGACCATCTCCAACAAAAGAGAATCCAACCATCGCCCCTTTAATGGCATTACCATCACTGAATCCCCCACTATCAACATCCTGGGGGTTACCATTGACCAGAAACTGAACTGGACTAGCCACATAAATACTGTGGCTACAATAGCAGGTCAGAGGCTAGGAATAGTGCAACGGGTAACTCGCCTCCTGACTCCCCAAAGCCTGTCCACCATCTACAAGGCGCAAGTCAGGAGTGTAATGGAATACTCCCTACTTGCCTGGATGAGTGCAGCTCCTACAATACTAAAGAAGCTGGACACCATCCAGGAGAAAGCAGTCCACTTGACATGCAACACATCCACAAACATTCACTCCCTCCACCACTGATGCACAGTCGCAGCAATGTGTACCATCTGCAAGATGCACTGTAGGAATTCACCAAGGCTCCTTAGACAGCTCCTTCCAAACCCATGACCACTACTGCCTAGAAGGCCAAGGGCAGCAGATAGATGGGAACACCACCACCTAGAAGTTCCCTTCCAACTCACTCACCATCCTGACTTGGAAATATATCGCTATTCCTTCACTGTTGTTGGGTCAAAATCCTGGAACTCCCTTCCTAACAGCACTGTGGATGTACCTACACCACATGGACTGCAGCGGTTCGAGAAGGCAGCTCACCACCATCTTCTCAAGGACAACTTGGCATGGGCAGTGAATGCTGATCCAGCCAGTGAAGCCCACATCCCATGAATGAATTTTTAAAAAGTCCGGTGTTGTAGCTTTACCAAGCTGACACCTCATTTTTAGGTACGCCTGCTGCTGCTCCTGGCATGCCCTCCTGCACTCTTCATTGATATCACATGGTGTACCATCTACAATTTATGGTGCATCAGGCAAACCATCATCTGCTCTCAATCCTTTCAACCCCTTCCCCGTGAAGATCAGAATAAAAGGAGACCATTATTTTTCATCTACATGAAAATCAACATGAAAAATACTATACAACCAGCAGCAATAAAAATATTAAACTATTCATCCCTGGTGCATACCCTTAGTAGTTACTTATAAGGGATCCTGCGTAATCTGGTGCATCTACAAGTGCAATCCCAGTAGCAGCAGGTGAGGTAAATGGCTGCTGGGAATCTGGAGATGACTGTTCTGATGTCGTCTTGGGTTGCCCTAGTGAAGCTGTGGACCATAAGGTCATCTCCTCAGGCTGCACCATTTCAGCATGGGCTTCAGCAGCACTGGCCACCTGGCTGATAGGTAAAGACAATGGTAGAGTGGCGAGAAGAGTGGCCATGCTAACATCCAGAAAGAGGCCAGTGGATTCCTGCACCATGATTATATGCCACCACTTTGGGCCCTCGGTTTAATCAGCCCAGTGACCTGGTAGAACATAGATCTCTTCCCATCGAAGAAACTCTGGAAATCCTTTTCAAAGAAGGGGCCACGATGGCAGTTTCCTGAGCTTTCATTGCAGCAGTTTGTCAATCAATGCAAGCTGCACTGTCTGCTTTTGAAGTTGTGACCTCAGTAATCAGGTGCTGCATGATACCATGCTCCACAAGTCACTGGCTGAAATTGACCAGTCACTAGAGAATACAGGTTCCAGGCTCCACATCAAGCAGAGATGAAGGCAGATTCCTCAGTCCCCCTAGCCAGAATCTGGAGGCCTTCAGGCAGGCTCTCCCCCACTCCTAGCATTTGGTTTGTTGCACTTATCAGCCTTCTTCTAAACCTTGGCCTTGCAAAATCCTCATCTAACTCTCCTGCAGTATGCAAACTTGCCTCCCCACCATCCCTTGCCCCTAGAAAGGCAGCACCTGAGCTAATGCTCACTGATGCTTATTTTTAAAAATTTGTACATGGGTTGTGGGCGTCACCAGCCAGGCCAGCATTTATTACCCATCCCTAGTTGTCCCCTAGTTCAGAGGGCATTCAAGAGTCAACCACATTGCTGTAGGTTAGGAGTCACATGTAGGCCAGACCAGGTAAGGTCATCATTAATTCAAGATTTTTATTAAATTCAAATTCTGCCATCTGCTGTGGCATGATTTGAACCTGGCTCCCCAGAACATTACCCTGGGTCTCTGGACTACTAGTCCAGCAACAATACCACTACACCATCACCATTTCCCCAAAGCATTGCATTCTTCTTCAGTTCTTCTGCAGGCAGGTGGCGGGGTGGTGGTGTGGGCTGAAGGTGCAAGGTGGCTTTTGAGGTGGTGAGGTGGATATTGCTCCAGGGAGCCTTCAATGATAAAGCTGGACTTTCTGGAATAATTAGGGTGCAGTGTTTGTGGCCACTAAAGGACGATTCACCAGGATGTTGCCTGGGATGAAACATTTAAGTTATGAAGAGAAGTTGGATAGACTTGGGCTGTTTTCGTTGGAACAGAGAAGATTGAGGGGCAACCTGATCGAGGTGTACAAGATTATGAGGGGCATGGACAGAGTGGATAGGGAGCAGCTGTTCCCCTTAGTTGAAGAGTCAGTCATGAGGAGACACAAGTTCAAGGTGAGGGGCAGGAGGTTTAGGTGAGATGTGAGGAAAAACCTTTTTACCCAGAGGGTGGTGGAGGTGAGTTGCCTCACATCCTTTAAAAAGTACTTGGACGAGCACTTGGCACGTCATAACATTCAAGGCTATGTGCCAAATGCTGGTAAATGGGATTAGGTAGGTAGGTCAGATGTTTCTTACATGTCGGTGCAGACTTGATGGGCCGAAAGGCCTCTTCTGCACTATGTGATTCTCTGATGTCAGTGCTGAGGCCATGTCGAGTTTGTGAGTGGGGATAGCCTCAAGAAATTAGCAATCAGGAACATTTCTGTTACTGTAAAGGAGCTGTAGTGGCCACATAACACCGGTTATTAATTGTATTAATCGAGGTTAAGCACATAGAGGCAGGGGTACTGATTTCATGGTTAAGCAAATATAAAAAGACACTTACGGATACAGTAGGGTGGAGTCAGGAGATATATATATTAGTAATGTTTCACTCTGTGAATAAATCTATTCCAAGTAAAAATTGGCTTTGTTTCTTCCTTCACCACTATCAGGAATATAACATGGTAGCAAGAATGGTTGCCTAAAGGTAAATGCTGGTGACTAAGAAGTTTTTTCAAACAGAAGATAACAAGCCTAGCGGCCATTATGGAAAATGGCTGAAGGTGAGTGTAAATTGTCAGGGCATGATTACCCTCTAATGTTTTCAGAGTCTGAACCATATGACCAGTGGAAGAGTCAAGTAGATATGTAGACATGGTTTACATCCCTAGCAAGGAAACAAGGTATGGCTTGGCATTGTCATGTCCTAACAAAAGTAAGATCAGAAACAAAGTGCTTTGTGAGCTGGATGCCTATCAGTTGGAAACTAGTGAAGGTTTGGATCTTCTATTAAGGTTCATGGATGACATTTACAAGAAAAAATATTTATTGGATGCCTATGAGGCATGAAAAGACTTTGATAAGACTTCAAAAGAAAAAAGGGTCATTCTATGGAGGATAATATCATGGACTTTACCAGACTGCATAAAATATTGTAATTATCATTAGTCGATCTGGCTATCACAGCAGAAGACAGGATTGGAACAGCAATAATCGTGAATAAACTCCAGAAATGCCCAGGGAACAGTAAACATGTGTTTCAAATGTGACCCAATATATCATTGTGCGATGAAGTGACCAAAGCAGAAAAGCAGGGTCTTTGAAGTGACACAAGCACAGATCATTCAGAGGCTGAAGAAGATGAAAATGATCAATCAGAAAGAATTATACTAGTCACAAGGAGCTTTAGTCCTGTGTTACGGAGAACAGAGATAGACTGAACCCCATAATTCTTCTATCAGAGTGGTTTTAATTTTTGATAAGGCTGAGATGTGCTTCCCAAACCCTGTTTATGAGTAATCAATTTTTTTTCCCCAAAGTCGCTAGCATTAGACTTCCTTGGATTTTTTAAACAGGAGCATTATTTATTCACACACGCTATCCCAGAAAAGGGCAAATAAAATATTAAAACATTTTAAAATGGGGAAATGCATATTTAGGTTTCCACTCTTGGGTGACACAGTCATGAAATTAGTCAGTTTTATTGATGCTTCACATGCTAATCTTTTGACAGGTATTCAAGGGCAGCTGGTTTCATAATATTTTTGATGTGTGAAAATGGGAAATGTTATCCTTTAGCTGGCGAAGCTAAGAAAATAAAAAAGTTTAAAATATTTAATCTGCAGAGAGACGGGTTCTTGTGGAAGTAGTGGATATGGGATTTTATTTGTCAAATATTTTCAGGGAAATTCTGCACTGGGGCATATAGTTTGCCCATTGAATGTTAATTGTTTTTCTGTAGGATGATGTACAATCTACCAAAAAAAGGTGTGAAAAAAGATTACAGAATGATTTGGATTGAGGCAAACGTTCGAGAGAAAGGAAATCTCCAAGATAAAATGGGTTGGTGAAAGTCATCAATTATCTGATTGTTTCACAAAAAGAAGTGCTTACAGCAAGAAATTGTGAGGGATTCTCAAAGAGCGGTGTCTTGTAATGTAATGCTTTCTACAGAATGTGGAAAATAATATTTTTTCTCTGATTTATTTTGAAACATTGTGCATATTAACTGTTGAGTTTTATTTAAAGAAAAAGAAGGGAATCTGTTAATTGTGTCAATTGAAATTAAGTGTATACAGGTCAAGGCCTTGAATGGATGGCTAATTGAGCAGCATATATTCAGAGACATTTATTAACAGAGGAGTAGAGTGGAGTCAGCAGATATATACCTATAATATTTCACTTTGTGAATACATCTATTTCAAGACTGTCCCAAAACTCCTACTTAACCAGACTACCAGTACATACCCCCTTTAAGGCAACAGTCCAAATAGATTCCAAACTTATGAATTCATCCAGCAATATTACCACAAGCACCCACTGAAAAATTGACTTTCAAAGGCTTTTAATACAACTTTGGTTACTGGAACAGAAAACTGGGTGGCTAGAGGCTTTTTAAAGACTGTCTCTGGTTTCTTCCTTTACTAACTGGCTATCAGCAGTATAACACAGGCGATATGTCCACTGCTATTGTCAAAGAACTATTGTATTTTTCCTAATATTACTGTGGGAAACTTTAAAGCAGGTTTACGTTGTGTGTGTGTATGGTTCTGTGTGTGTGGCTAATTTAATTAAACTAGAGATGATTAGACTGCAAGGTTTAAATTGTCAAAGGAGTTAGGTGTAAAACAAGCATTTGAAATGAAGATGAGTAAGAAGGTGAGGTCTCAGCAGGGACAGTGTGAATAGAATTTGCATTTTTAGATAAGTGGAGAAGTGCTTGAATTTCAAAGGTACATGGAAAATGGCAAGATAAATAAGGCAAGGTTATTACGTTGATTTTTCCCAAAAGTCCTGGCCATAATGATAACATGAGAGGTTTGTATATTCTGGGAAAAGTAACTTCTAAACACAAGTTGAAATAATGGGATATACAAATCAAAAAGGGAGAAATATATTTAAAGAAGGATGGAAGGCTGTATGGGAGTGTGACCACGTGAGATCTTGAAAGGTGCACTATGTGAAACAGACTTGGCGAAAAAGCCTCTAGCCACCCAGAAGACGCTTGCTGTTCCACGAACCAAAGTTGTATTAAAAGCCTTTGAAAGTCAATTTTTTAGTGGGTGCTTGTGGTAATATTGCTGGATGAATTCATAAATTTGGAATCTATTTGGACTGTTGCCTTAAAGGGGGCATGTAGTTGGTAGTCTGGTTAAGTAGGAATTTTGGGAATTGTCATAACTGTGCAACTGTAATCTTGTATGTGTTCAAGTTTTTTTTTGTTAATAAATGTTTTAACTTAATCTTTAAAATCTCTAAGAGTGGTAGTGGACTCATTCTAACTTCAGTGCACAAGCCTTCTTGTAATAAATACAAATTGTAAAATCATTGTAATAGTGTGGCCAAATTTCTCTTGTGGATTTGGTCAGCCTGGCAAATACCACTTGTCATAACATAACACTATACCTCTAGCCAAGGTGTCTCCCACTCCTTTCCCAATCACAGCCAGCATTGCAATCCCCATCCCAGCCAGATTCTCCTGGAGCCTATTTTGTGGTGCCATCTGTTATGTGCTGCTTTATCCTAGAAGTGAAAGGGTGATGCTTGTGAATGAGTGAATTCACAGGTTTATCTGACATGTTTGATGCGTCACACATGAGATATTTCTGGGGTATGAGTAGTGCTTGTGAAGGATGCAATAGTTTGGGGTAAGTGAATGTCAATGTATTGTTAGATGGTGAATGAAATTGATACGCTGCTGGTGGTGGAGTTATTGAGCTGTGTGTATTTGAGATGGAATTGTACCTTGACCACCCACCATTAATTTTCTTTTGGCATTGGAGCCATGCTTTGTGGCCATTGCTTCTGGCTGTTGCCTCCCCAGCATTCACTTCCCACTTGCATTGTATTAGCAACCTCTGTAACATCATTTGTCCCTATGGGTGGAGGACATCACTCCTGCTTTATACTTCCTCCACAAAGACTTCTATTGCCACATTGGAGAACTTGGCATCCTCTATTTAGGTCCCTCTAGGACACTAGTAGCTTTTGATCTGGAAAGAGAATGCAAGGAAGTTGCAGAGAATACTTAGAATACTGCGAAATCATACTTGGAATACTCTAGAGCTCTGGCCACCACACTACAAAGTAGGTATTCCAGCAAGTGAAAGGTTACACAAAAAGGAAAACAAAATTATGTGGGATATTGAGGGATTGGATTATTGAGCATTTATGTGAATTGGAAATGTTCTATGGAAAAGGAGAGTTTGAGAGGTGATACACTTGCAATTTTCAGAATTCTAAAGGAACTGGAAAATTGTAGACCATGGGCGGAATTTTCTGAGCCCGCTAGCTGCGGTGTGATAGGTGGCATGCATGGAAAGTATGGCGGGACCCACTTCACAATAGCGTGAAGGCAGGTCACGATCTTCCTCTCAGTCCGCCGACAGCATACCATGTTCCCCTCCATTGGTCAGTGGGGAGCTAATTGAAATACATTAGTATATAATTAAAAGGCCATCCTAGCAGGCTTTTGGAACCCTGCCATATCGTCCATCCATGTCGGCGGGAAAGCATGCTGACATATTTTACAACAGCACACAGGCAACGTGCATTTGGTGGCCTTCACTTTGGGGGAACTGAGGTGAGTGAGCAGCAGCGTTTTCCACAGCTTGTCTGTTGTTTACAGGCCTCAGGGGTGCCAGGGGGCGGGGGAAGCTGATGCCTGGCCTTAGAGGCGAATGCTGAGGGGTGGGAGTTTCTGGGGGCAAGTGCTGACCAGCCTCGGAGGCAACTTCTGGGGTCAGGGGCGGAAGTGGGGGGATGTCAAGTGATGCCCTGATGCTGTATCCTGCACACAGGCAATCGAGGTGGGGCACAGGGTAAGCGACGGAAGTGGCTGCATATTTGGAACACCTGTTTAAACATTAAGGGGTGGCCACACAGGGCCAGAAAAGTTGCTAAGTATAGCATCTGCCCCACAGTGATATGATTAGGTTCAAGCTCCTAGCCTGCCCGCCCATGCAAGCAACGCGGAAGCACCAAAGGGCCACCAAGCATTCCATACCCTACCACTACTGCCCGCTGTCCCCCCCCACCCACCCCCCCCCCCACCCCGGGCCATCGCCGGCACAGACTTCGAGTGCACCACCACTTTATTGGACCGCAGCGCAGTTGGACTGCCCATGTTGTACAATCTCCTGACCAATGCTGGCCATGTGGCAGTCATTGCTGGAGGTGCTCACAGGCCCTTGCAATTTCAGCATTCTGGTTTGGACCAGTGTCCCCCGTGTCGCAGGTTGACAGGGCAGATATGCAGCGCGCTCATCTCTGGCCATCCAAGGAGTGACCAACACTCTCCGGGAAGCATTAAGGGTTGGTCACACAGGGCCAGTAAAGTTGCTAAGTATAGCCATGATAACCATGTCTCTCTCTCATGCTGCAGGAGGACCGCGTCAGGATCATGGATCCTGGTGACCTAGCTTTATGCCTAATGGCCAAAGAGACCGTAGAAGACAGAGGAGAGAGCGACTGAGGCACCTGGCTGCGCAAAGGCAAGAGCAGCAACCTCATGAAGAAGGGGCTGCAGGGGCTCCTGCACATGCTGCCCAGAAATGACAATGACTACGGCTGATCGGTGCCTAGCGACACACAAGGTCTATAGATGCCTCCTGCCATTCCCTCAGATGACTGAGAACCAGTGTCACTGATGGCTGTGCATGTCTAGGGACCTGGTGGCTCACATCTGCCACTTGCTGCAGGATTTGGCACCAAGGGTACATGGGGGGGGCATCCACTGCCAATGGCTGTAAAAGTGACCATGGCGCTCAATTTCTATGCCAGAGGCTCCTTTCAGGGCTCCATAGGTGACCCATGTGGGATTTCATAATCCACCATCCACAAATGCATCCATGAGGTCACAGGTATCATCTTCTCCATGGCACACAACTTTGTGCATTTCGCCCGAACCGGGGTAGCCAGGATGCAAGGGCCATTGGATTCGCCCTGATCTCGGGATCCCCACAGGTGCAGGGTGCGATTGACTACACTAATGTGGCGCTCAGGGCTCCATCGCTACACTCAGTGGACTTCATCAACCGCAAGGGCTTCCACACACTGAATGTGCAGCTGGTATGCAACCACCAGAAATGCATCTTACAGCTATGCGCATGGTTCCCAGGAAGTGTGCTGAACGCCTACATTCTGAGTCGCTCGCAGATTCCTTTAGTCTTCCAGGGTCCACAGAGGCTGCAGGGTTGGCTCCTTGGGGATAATGGCTACCAGCAGAGGCTGTGACTGATGACACCTATGCGGCAGCCTCAGACTGCAACAAAGCGATGCTATAATGAGGCTCATGCAGCAGCTTGTAATTTGGTGGAGCAGACAATCGGGATGCTGAAGATGCGGTTCCAGTGCCTGGACAGGTCTGGTGGAGCCCTGCAATACAGTCCGCAGAGGGTGTCATGCATTGTCATCATCTGCTGCGCCCTTTACAACCTGGTATTGCAACGGGGAGAGGAGCTGGCTGAGGAGGAGATGGAGGAGTTCCATGTCTCCTCTGATGAGTAGGATGCTGAGGGGGTCCTCAGTGGTGACCATGACCGGGATGAGGCTTTCACACTAGCTAGACGAGGCAGGCACACTTGGGAGGCCTTCATAACTGCCAGATTTGTGGAGGATGATGATGGCGCGCAGTGAGGTCTCCCTGTATATCCTCACTTTGCAGTTGTGAACGTTTGACTCCAGTCTGGCTTATTGCAGTGCCAATACCCTCTGTGAGAACACTCCTGTCATGGAGGTGCAGTAGAGGATCTAATAGTTGCTTGATCGCAGGAGGACGATGACAACATACAATGAGGACACTCCATATATCTTCACATAGCCTCTGAGAATGTCTGACTCCTGTCCGGCCGAGGGCAGCTCACTTGTGCTCCATGATCAGGGCCATCTCAGAGACGCAGCCATGAACTTTTAGGTGCATCTCATGCTGTATCAGCCTTCAACACCTCAGCCCTTCAGGAGCTGGTGCAGAGCATCACGGGTCGCAGATGCTGGTGTGATGAGGGCCAGCCCCACCTTGAAGGTG
Source organism: Carcharodon carcharias (assembly GCF_017639515.1). Taxonomy (NCBI): domain Eukaryota; kingdom Metazoa; phylum Chordata; class Chondrichthyes; order Lamniformes; family Lamnidae; genus Carcharodon; species Carcharodon carcharias. The sequence continues at coordinate 84,816,840 of NC_054476.1, read as the reverse complement.
CTGAGAGCACATAGAGAGTATGAGAGATCTCTGTGGTGCCTGTCCACTACATTCTGGCAGCAATGACCAGCACTGCCAAGATGTAGGTATCAGTCATGTTTCCAGGGAGTGTGAGGCTGGACCATCACTGTGGTCTGATGGCCGCACAGAGCACACGGAAGAGGCCTGATGGACTGAGACACCTGCCTTTTATCTTGCGCAGAAAGGTTTCATATCTGAGCGTCAAGAACACTGCTCGTCAGAACAAAGAGCCATAGGCAGGGAGACATTCTTGGGAGTTTATTGATAATAGCGAACATTATGTACAAGTGATTAACACCCGTGCCCAGGCTGTGAAACTAATTTTCCCCAGTTACTTTCACCTGTGGCTTGTTGCTGCTGCTGCGGTCTGGGAGTAGGGACAATTGGGTGTTGTGGCTTGGCCTAAATAGCTAAGTGGTTATGGTACTGGGTTTGTAACCCTAAGATCAAGAGTTCAAGGCTTGGCCTAAATAGCCAAGTGGTTATGGTACTGGGTTTGTAACCCCAAGATCAAGAGTTCAAATCTCACAATGGCAAACTATGAAACAATGTAACTTCATCTGAAACAGATGGAAACAGGTTTACTCAAAAGAGTATCAAGAGTTCAAATCTCACAAGACAAGCTATGAAACAATGTAACTTCATCTGAAATAAACAGATGGAAACGTGTTTGTACTTGAAAGAGTTATCAAGAGTTCAAATCTCACAATGGCAAAACAATGTAACTTCATCTGAAACAGATGGAAACGGGTTTGTACTTGAAAGAGTTCCAAGAGAATTGGGTGTTGGCTGTTGCTCTTGCTGGAACTATTTGCTGTTGTGTTGGTGTCTTTTTTCCTGTCTTACACTCAGAGGGAGAAGACTGCTACAAGCTTGATTCCTGAAAGGAGGAGGAGGAGGGAGAAAGGAGAAAGGTCAGTTGGAGAAAAATTTTTGTAGAGCCTGTATTCCATCCTGCTGCCACACCCTGTTGCTATTGTTATTGCTGCTGGTGTTTGGATATCAGCAGGGGCCTGTGACCTTATTAGAAGCCTGGGACTGTGCTGCTGCTGATTGCCCATCTGCAAGGGGCAGGTGGGGAGGGTCCCCCGCAGCTCAAGGCCTGAGGCTCGATTTTGAGTGGTGCTATGAGAGGTGTGTATACAAGAGGGGAGCTCTGTATTGGACTTGCATTTTGACAGGGGGAAAAAAAGGAAGAGGAACATCTGAGGGATGTAGGTGTGTTTTGTGAATCGGAAAGACTTTTGTGCATTCACCCCACCTCAAGTCTGGGTTAGCTGAGGCTGCCCGGTGAAGAGTGAGAGACTGTGTACCGGCAGTCCCAGGTGCTCTGAGGCGAAGACACTCTCCTCTCCCTGTCTGAAGATAACCAGGGCTGTCATCTCCTCATTCTTCTCCCCACCGCCATTTACGCGTGGCACTTGTCCACCTTGTGCCTCACTGTCCTCCCTGCTATGCCCTTCTCTCTCTCTCTCTCCCTTTACACCGGGGGGGAGGGGGAAATTCAACTCCTAAAACTTCCCCCCCCCCCCCCTCCCCATTCCACCCCTGCTGTTGCTTTCCTATTGCACTTACATTTTTTGGGGTGGGTATAGCTCTAGGAACACATGACGGCACCATCATCACCGATGATGGGGCCATCCAAGGTCACCTACGCAGGGGTAGTGGCCTCCTCGGCTCCTGCAGCCTCGTCACCCTTTAAACTTGTGACAAAACAACTCGGGGTCAAGACCTATACTCACCCCGACATGACAATTGAGGCATGCGTTAAGGCTATGGCTGGGGTCATCCATAGTCGCTGCCTCAAAGATCTTGACAGGGTCCGCGTACTGGCACAACCTGCTGCTGGAGGACGAATGGTTCCTGTACTTGTTCCGTCGTTTCTGGGCCAGCTGGAGAAGGAAGTGGGGGGGGCTTCCCCTCCTTGAGGCTATGGTGGGATGTGGGAAGGCTCACGTCTGCATTTTCTGTCGAGTACATGAGAGGGGGTCGACAAAGAGGCGGAAATCCAGGGTTGACGAGTTGGAGGAAGAGGAGGAGGTGCTCGACCTGGAAGCACATCTCCATCAGCCTGATGCGGACCTGGCCTTGGGGCTGGAGTACGAAGAGAAGAAAGGTGCGCTGCGGGACTCGCAACTCGTTGGGTCTTACGGCGTGTACATGAGGTGTGGATCCGGTTCCTCACGGCTCCCCCTTCTACTTGCTGGAAAAAAAGCCCGGGGTCCATCAGCTGCTCCTTACGGCTGCTGGCCAACGACAGATCCCTTGTCTCGGATCCGGAGGCATCAGGGCCATTACCCGTGACTATTACACTGCCCTGTTATCTCTGGATCCTGTCCAGCAAGGATGCTCACAGAGTTTTGTGGGAGGACCTGCTGCAGGTCGGCCCGGAGGGCGCTGGAAAGCTTGACTCCCCTATAAGTCTCGGGGAGCCGACCAGCACTCTCGACAGCCTCTCCAGGGGCAAGTCCCCGGGGCTGGACGGGCTGACCATGGAGTTTTTCAGGGTGTTCTGGGACATCCTGGGGAGCAACTATGCGAGGGTCCTGGGGGAGAGTACTGCAACCGGGGAGATGCTCCTTTCATGGCGCAGGGCGGTCATTGCCCTGCTGCCTAAGAATGGGGATCTCCGCCTTCTTAAAAACTGGCGCCTGGTCTCACTCCTCAGCACGGATTATAAAATCTTTTCCAGGGCAATGTCTTCTTGCTTTGGCACCATACTGGACCACATGATCCACCCTGGCCAGTCCTACACTGTCCCGGGCCGTACCATCTTTGATAACGTCCATCTGGTCCGGGACGTGATCCATTTTTCCAAGAGGATTGGTCTGTCGAGCGTCTTCCTGTCTCGAAACCAGGAGAAGGCATTCGACAGGGTGGATCACGAATATTTATTCGGGACTCTACGAGCATTCGGGTTTGAGACGCTTTTCATCGCCCAGATCCGACTTCTGTAAGCTGCCGCAGAGTGTCTCGTTAACGGGTCCCTGACGGCGCCCCTTTGCTTTGGGAGAGGAATGCGTCAATGCTTCCCATCTGGTCAATTGTATTCTATCTGCGAGGAGCCTTTACTGCTCCTCTTGCTGAGGAGGTTGTCAGGATTGGTCCTGCCGGGCATCAGGGTGGTCCTTTCGGCTTACGCTGACAACGTGCTCATGTTCACTGATCCGGCTGACCTGCGGAGGATGTGCGTGTGCTGGGAGGTCTACTCTGCCAGGATCAACTGGGGCAAATGTTCTGGACTCCTGGTCGGTCTGTGGCAGATGGATCCCCTACCTGAGGAGCTCAGGCCTTTCATCTGGAGCAGGACCAGCCTCCTCTACCTGGGGGTCCACCTCTGCCTTGCTAAGGAATCCTGGCTGGCGAACTGGCAGGAGCTGGAGACCAAAGTCACCACTTGCCTGCGGCACTGGACAGGACTGCTCTGAGCGCGTGCTGTCTTACCGGGGTCGAGTTCTGGTCATAAATCAGCTGATCGCCGCCATGCTGTGGTACAGGCTGGTCACTTTGACCCCTCCCCAGGACTTTGTCACAAAAATCCAGAGAATGCTGGTCGGCTTCTTCTGGGACAAAGGCTGCACTATATCGCTGCTGAGATTCTGAGTCTCCCGCTTAGGGAGGGCGGTCAGGCACTGGTGTGCCTACACACCCAAGTGGCGACTTTCCGCCATCAGGCCCTGCAGTGATATCTTTACATTGAGCCCCCTCTGAATTGGTGTGCCCTGGCGACGTAGTTCTTCCACCAGGTGCATAGCCTGAATTATGACTGCAGCTCCTGTTTATAGACCTGAGGGGCCTTCGTGACTCCTTGCAGGTGCTGCCCATCTTTTACCAGGACCTGATCAAAGTCTGGAACATGGTCGCCTCGCGACACAGCTCTTTGCCATCAGGAGTAGCGGCTATCGTTAGAGAGCCACTGCTCAGAAATCCGGCGGAGACGAGGGTTGTGGCTGCCAGGGTGACCAGTGTCGGGGACATGCTGGGTGGCAGCGGAATGGGCTGGATGCTTCCACAGGAGTTGGCGCATCGTGTGTCCGTGGATGTCTGGCTCACAGCCAATGCCATTCAAGATCTTAGGATGATCGTGCTAGGCCCCGATGTCATACCAGGCTTTGAGGTTGCGCAGGTGTGTGAGTGTACTCCTCTTTGGACAGAATTCCACATTGGCCCCAAGTCCCAAGCCCTCCCTCAGGAGCTGGTGCCCCACAACCGGAAATGTCCTCTGTGTCCTTTAGCATAGTGCGGAGGGGTTTCCTGTATGTGCTGCTGCTACACAGCCTTCACTTCCTTGCCCTCGCCCACCCCCTGGACACGCGTGCCTTGTTACCGTCCAGCAGCAAAGGTTCCCATTGGGGGGCCCTCCATGGAGGTATCTCCCGCTTTCCATTGGGGACCTGGGGTGGAGGGTGTTGCATGCAGCAGTCGTATACAACCGTAGGATGTGTCCGTTGACGGACTCCCAAGATACCTGCGCCTTTTGCGACCTTGTGGAGTCTGTAAACCATGTATATATAAGGTGTTGTAGGCTGCACTCTCTTTTCAGTTATTTAAAAAAACCTTTTATTGATATTTTGTTTGCATTTCAGTCCCATGCTCCTGATCTATGAGGAGGGGGGCTAGGAGGGAGGAAGATCTCCTTGTGAACCTGCTCCTGGGCCTGGCCAAGTTAGCCATTAACAGGTCCAGGCAGCGGGCGATCGAAGGGGTCATCCGACCTGTCTGTCCCTCTTCCGCAGCTACGTTCACGGGCGGGTGTCCCTGGAGAGGGAGGACATGGTGTCTGTCGGCACCATCAAGGCCTTCCATGCCCGGTGGGGTGTTTTTTTGTGTTATGTGTTTTATTGACCCCCTTAATCACATTTTGGTTTAATGTTTGTAAGTGTCCTTTAAATTTTGTCTTTGATTTTGCAGTCTCCCTCATTTAGGGGCTGCGTTTATTTTGTGCCTCATTTTGTTAATTTAGTTTAATTGGTTGCACTCAAAAGCGTTAACTTGCCTAACCCTGCTACTATGTCTTGGTACTCCCAGGCCATCCACAGTGGAGGTGGAGGCAGCCTGCTGACTGTGACGCCCTGTGTGATGACTTTGACGGGCATCCCCTGGAGGGCCGAGACTTGGAGGGCCCTGGCCTGCTTTTGGGGTCTTGCTGTGTGGCAGTGGCAACCTCCTCAGTCTGTGAAGATGGATCTGTGAAGGTCACAAGAAGAGGGGAGTCAGATGGGCTGGCCACTCCCAGAGTCACCTGGGTGGATGGCCCCGGAGTGTGCACCTGCTGATCCTCCTCCCTATGGGTGCCCGAGGGCCCCTGGCTGACTCCGCGAGCAGAAGGGATAGCTGAAGTGAGATCACGTACACACTGTTGGAGGTCAACTATGGCATCAGCGATGGAGTTAAGCCCGCGCAGCAGTGCAGGAGTGACGTCCTGGACCAAGGTCTCCATGGTGGCCACCATCCTGCCAGTGTTGAGCTCGGTGCGTTGCAATGCTGCTGCTATCACCTCAGCCTGACAACGGATGGACGACTCCATTGTGCCTTGCAATCTGAGGAGTGCAGCAGACATCCCTTCCTGTTGTTTCCTAGCTTGCCTTTGCAGCTCCAGCAACGGTGACATGAATGAGTCCAGAGTTTCATCATCCAGCCTCCAGCAGTCCTCTGAATGCCGGGGACCTGGGAAGTCACTGCCTCTGTCTGCTGTGGATCAGAAAATGTGTTGCTCACCAGATTGTGATCCTGAGGCTACTCTAAAGCTAGGTCCCACTGAAGTGTGTGGCTCTGCGGTGGTGGAGGGTGTGGGTGAGTGCTGTGACGGGACTTCAGGGAGGATGCCTTCAGATTTATCTTCAGAGGTTTCTTCAGAGTTTGATTGGAGGCTCTGGGTCGTGGACTATGTTGGCTGCTTCCCAGATGTACCTGCGAAAGCAAGGGGAGATAATTAGTGCATGGCTGTGGCCTGTGAAAGAGGCATCACTCACAGCATAGTTTTCTGGTGTATGTGGCACTGCTGGATCCTCAGCTGATAGAGCAGCGCCGACCTCACCGCTTCCAGTCATCGCTGGCCAGCTGGATGGATCTGTTTTCGAATTCTGTCAGTACTTTGAATTCCGGCATCCCTCTATCTTTCCCTCATGTTGTGAGCCAGTTTGTCCTGCATGGATAGAGATGGGGAGAGTTCATCAAGACGCCTGCCGGGCCAGATAACAAGTATGCCTGGCCTGTGTGGGTGGTGAGTGGTCCCATGGACAGGATGAAGACAATGATGGTGTGTGTGAAAGAGTGAATGGTGATGTCCCTTGCACTGACAGTGAGTGAGGGCCCTGTGGATGTGTGATGGGTTTGTGAGTGTGAGAGTTGGGAGTGATGAAAAGAATGACTTACTCTGGCAGAACAGAGGAGATCATTCATCCTTTTGTGGCACTGGGTAGTTGTTCTCCTCTGCAGGACATTTGTGCTGACCACCGCTGACACCAACTCCCAAGCCAGGTTGGTGACATTGCTACCCACCCTGCGGCCAGAGCGGGGGGTAGAGCCCACCCTGGTGGGCCTCCATGGCATCCAGCAGTCGCTGAAGGGACCCATTGCTGAAGCGAGGGATTGTAATCTTTTTGCCTTTGCTGGCCATGTCTTCTGGGCAGAGGTGGGTGAGCTGGTGGCAATGAGCGCTTTGCTGGTGGCTGCCTTTTCAAGATGGTGGCCAACATGATGCAATAGCAGCATAATGGTGAGCGGGCGAATGAGAGCCTGCCTGCCATGGAAACAGCGTGTATCATTGTAAAGCTCCACTGAACCGTTCAAGACATTGGAAGTACATTTTGAGCAATCCTTTAGTGTACTCTATGATTGCCCTTGTTGAGCAGTGTGTAGCATTGTAATGCTCCTCCGCAAGGCTTTGCGGCTGACACTGTGGTGTCATGAGCCATGTCACCCAGGATCCAATCCTGCATCTGGGCAGGGGTCTCCAATAGCTGTGGCAGCTGAGAGTTCCTTAAGACACATGTGTCTATTAGAACCCCACGGAAAACAAGCACACACCCGCATAATTCTTTTCTGATGGTCAGAAACAATTTGAACATTAAGGGAGTGAAAGCCTTTCTGATTTACAAATGCATCTGGCTGTTCCTAGGGAGCTGTAAAGGCCACATGTGTACAGTCAATTATATTCTGTACCAGTGGGAAACATATGATGGCCCTGAAAACATCTACTCCAGTGGCTTGGCTATCAGCATCTGCTGAGATTTTGATGAACTTATTGGCTGTTCTGAATAGGGCATTTGTCATCCCTGTGTACAGCTATGTGTTGCAGCCTGGGAAATGCCACATATGTCCCTTGTGCAACCCTGAAATGAAACACAGATGTAGAAGTTTAGGGCCACCTTGATGGCAACTGTCATTGGGGTTCCCTCCAAAGCCACAATACTGCAGGTCTTGTTATAGGAGTAATTGCCTCCAGGGAAAGCCTTAACCACCTCTGACATGGGGACATAGTTGATGTGCGTTCTGAACACGCGATGATGTGCCAACGTTCGGTGATGAAGATGGCCCTGGTTGGCTCTGCCCTAACCTCCCTGCCATTGGGCTGGTGCTGGCTGATGGCCTTGTGGCCTATGTTGTTGTGCTACCAAGGTTCTCCTCTGTCAAATTGTCTCCTCCATCACTCGAGGTTGCAAAAAGTTTGAGTGTATGACGCTACAAAGTGAATTATGTGAATAAGGCAGGCAATAATATGAGCACCTCTGTTGACATGGCATTCATTCCTGGAGCAGCTGCAGGTGACCAATAGGAATGCAAGACGCTCCCAGGGTCCATAACCGGGACTTCTCCCATCCCACAATGAACTCATCTCACAACTACCTGATTTCCTGCAAGATAAAAATTTCCTAGCCGCACCTGATCTCTATCATGGTTGCAGGTTCTTAGCAGCTGTGTTGATGGACACTAACACTGTGACCCTGCAGTTGGACCTGCCCTCCTAATTCAAGGTCCTTCCTTGACTGTTGGCCTTCATGTGTGGTGCAACTGCCTCCCTTGGACATATAGCACAAGACCATTGCAATGAACACACCTGCCAAAGACCAGAGCCTGGCTTTCTTCAGACACCTCCTCTTGCCCCATCTCCAAACATGCCAATGTCTTGGTGTGCTGCCACTTCAGAACACAGTCAGAAGCCCCAGTCTTTTACCAACCTGCCTGCTGCATCATTGCAGGAGCCATACAACACATTCTCCACCCCGACATATCATTTCCTCTAACTTCTCCTACAAACGTCCTCTATGCTGCGGAATTCATTATCATCGTCATCATGAGTGCTCTGTCTTAAGGCAGGTCCTTGGCTCATAATAGTCTTTCCATGTCTTTCTCTATCCCATGCCAGTCTTTTATTTAACCAATAACTCCTTCCAATTTTCAAGCCATCCAACGTTGATATTCTCTTCCTCTTCCTTTTTCCTTGGAATCTTCCCTCCACAAAGTCTCTTTCAAGTCCTTTTCCACTTAAATGTGCCCTGCACAATCTCCGTTATTCCAAATTATGTTCAACAAATTTCTTTTTTCGTTCACTCTCCACAGCGCTTCATCATTTACCTTTTCAGTAGACCTCTCTATTCTTCTCCATACACACATTTCTATTCTCCTCCATACACACATTCTCCTTCCATAAGATCCAAGTCTCAGATCCATACAAAACACTCCAAATCAATCTCTTTACTAGTCGCTTTTTGAATTATTTATTCAACTTTCCAGTTAGTAACCTTAGCTCCTTACTAAATATGGCCCTTCCCATTATTATCCTTGTTCCTATTACTTTGTTGCATCTTCCATCAGCAGATATTATGCTACCTAAATACTTGAATTCTTCCACCTGTTCTAATTCTCTTCCTTATATGAATATTTGTTGGCGATTTTGAGATATGCATCACCTTGGTTTGCCAATGTTTACTTTCTTTCCAAAGTTCATGCCTGCTGTTTCTAGACTATGTATTATAGAGTTCGACAGAGACAAATCTTACCTCAGATCCAAACTGGTGCATGCCATTGTTAAGCTATTGAGTTTTCCATGTGCCACTGACTTAACCTTGAAGGTGGTATTCTTCTCAATTAATGAGTATTCATGTCATGTAAATATATTACAATTAGGAACTCCCCATAGGTGGCAAGAGGCCCGACCCGCAGTCAGGAAATCAAAATTTTGGCTCCAGCCTATTTCAGTCACTCTTTATCCCATGTTTTTCACTCTTCCAGGCTCCATAAAATTCCAGCAGAAGTGACAACAAGAATTAACAACATACGCTTCGGATGTGAAAGATAATAAAGAAACCAACAAGAGGTGGACACTCTTGTGTGCATTTTAATAAAGACTGTTTGTTGCTTGAAGGTGAGTGGAGGAAAGAAGACAGATGCCAGAAGATCACGAAGGGTTGAGCATGTGTATGTGCTTACGTGCTGCTGAAGATTGTCTAGGTTGCACACAAACCACCCTCCTTCCCCCAGCTCTCTATTGCCTGGCCTGGGTCAGCTGCAGCTACCTGGGCCTGAATTTTACCTTTCATGGGAGGGCCCGTGACCAGTCGAGAAACGGGCCGCTGCCTGCAATCGGCCCCCAACTGTGATTTCACGCTGTCTGGCCAATTAAGGCTTGCCCATGTGAAAAGCATTCTTCCAGTGGTCGGGAAGGGGTGGGCGGAGGCCTATCGGCTGCCGGGTCCAACGGTGGACAGGCGGCCAGTTTAAAAATGGCACAGGCAGCTTTTTAAAGGCTGCCAGGGAAGAACGTATCTTCTGTGTTGTGAACATTGAGGTTGTGGCATCAAGCGCATCTGGAGATGCCAGGCGGGAAGGCAGGTGGGGTGGATACTCGGACCCCTGGTTTTTGGATGAATGCCTTGTGGTCCTCCTGGAGGAGGTGGCTGCCAAGAGGGACATCCTTGTTCCTAGAGATGGAAGGAGGAGGCCACCGCACCTAACAAAAAAGAGCTTGGGAGGAGGTGGCAGCGCAGGTCAACACCAAGACGATGTGCAGTGTACATGGTGCAGTGCCGCAAAAGGATTAACGACCTGCAGCGCTCGGAAAGGGTGAGAACTGTGTTGGCATGGATCAGTGTGTTGAAGTGTTAAGGTCTGGCCACCCCTCTGTGGAGCTCAGGGGTTTAGAGTCTGAGTGCCAACTTTCAGTGACGCTGGAGCTAGCCAAGAGAGTGAGCCCTGGCTGCTTGGACTGAGTGACATGCGGCTCGAGGGCCACGACTCGGGTATGCCCTGCAAGGTGTTCCTCAGGTGGGGTTGGCCAGGCTGCAATGGCACTGTAGGTAGAGAGTAGACTCATCCACGCTCCTCTGTCCTTTCAGGAGAAGACAACCCATAACAGCATTGAAAGGTCGCAGACAGGTGGAAGCCCCCCAAATCTCCTAATTCTATCTAGATCTGAGCAGGATGCCTTGGAGCTGGAGAGGTGCCAGGCACCTCAGTCAACTGGCTGTAGAGAGGCTGGGGTGTCAGTCGAAGGTAAGAGTGCAGGGCACGGAGGTGAGAGTTTCAAATGGTGCAAACATTCTTGTGTAGTCTCATCATTGACGGGAGCCTCAAAACTGGATTCCCTATTGATCTTTGAAAGAAAATTACACCATGATGCTGATGTAGATCTCAATTATCTCATCAGGGTGCCTGGCATGCACAATGACAGTGTGATGACTTAAACTAATGACATGTTGTTCTCCCTTAGGTTCATCACCATGCACTCAATTGCAGGATCCTGAAGAGCCATCCATGACATCAGAGGACTGCTGGGCTTCACATGCACCTGCGTCTCATCCGCTCTCTGAATCAGACACCAGCGCAAATATAAGCACCTCGATGGGCGTTAGCTCCTCGGCTAGAATTTCGGAGTACTGTGATGAGGGTACTTCACACTCGCTTGAGGAGCAGGCGGAGGCAGAGTGTGCCTTGGGCACTGGCAGTCGGAGGACTGCTGGAAACCAGGACGACACTCAGTCAAAGGCAGATGATGAGCCTCTGGAGTCAACATTAGGCGGCAGAGCGGCAGATGCTGGGTGTCCAGTGGGATGCACAGGAGGATCTGGCGGAAATCCATGAGGGTATGCATGCCATGGTCTCTGTTGTGGAGGAGTCTTGCAGAGCATGAAAGCTGCGTCGACCCTCATAGCCTAGCACACTGCCTCCTTCATAGAGAGAATGGCGACTCTCATGGAAAGGCAGTTCCAGGTACAGAATCAGGTGTTCCATGGGTGGCACTCAGCCCTGCAAGCCCTCACACAGGCACTAACCTCAGATGGTCAGTGCCAGTGTGGGTGATGGATGAGGCACCCAATATCCCAGCGAGGTGCCCATCCATCAATGGCGAATAGGGAGGTCCAGAGCGACCTCACGTTGGCACACGAGCTGGTTGTCGTCTCTGCGGGTTCATCTCAGGGCACTCTGGATGATGGCAGCAGTTCTCTGCCCCTCTGCCAGTGACCATGGCATCCAATGAGGCTGCAATGACTGGGGAGATGCCAGCCGTGCCACTGGCCGCTCCCTCCCAGGCAGGACCAGTACAGGCTCCACTGGCCAGAGGATGACCATCAAGGCCAACAACAAGACACCAGAGTCAGCAGGCTGTCTCCAATGCTGCTGTCAGCAGTGGGGGGGGGGGGGGGGGGGGTGGGGTGGGGGGGCACCAAGACATAGCACTCGCAAACATAAGTTTAAGGCACCATGAACACAAGAGGGCTTGTTCACGGGTGATCTTCTGTTGTGTAATGTTTTGTTTATGTTTTCTGGTCTGGGAATTAAGACCAGAGATGTTAGTTTTTTTGGATTGTCAAAATGAGATAAATTTTGTTTTTGTCCTAATGGCCTGAGCATGCTTCACCTTTGTATTTTTTCAGTGCAGGGTATGCCATTAAGTAATGCTGGATGTGAGTGGATCTAAACCTTATTGCACAGGCATGAGTGGACTTTGGGTTCAAATGAAAAGGTCATTTCAGACATCTGGGATGGAGGCAGCAGCTCTGGCATGAGGTGGAAGCAGATCTTTGGCAGACTAGCTGAAGGAGTGTTGGATTAAGGCGTCCCTGGGTGTCCCTTCCTCCCTGAAGGATACAGAAGTTTGTCTCCACGCCCTCAGCATTCTCCTCACTGTGCTCCATTTCTGACTCACTACTGGGTTCATCCTCTGCAGCCTGTGGAGCTGTGCCAAGATCCTCTTCTTCCAATGGGTCCCCTCTGGCCAGTGCCAATTTGCGGAGAGTGCAACATGCAACGACTATCAGTGACACGTGCTCTGTGGGGTATTGTAGTGCTCCCCTGGAACGGTCCAGGCATGGGAAGCGCATCTTCAGAAGACCTATGGTCCTCTTTATCACCACTGTTGTGGAGGCATGGCTCCTATTATAACACTGCTCTGCCTCTTTTCTTAGGTGGCGGAGAGGTGTCAAAAGCCGCCTTTTCAATCGATATCCCTTGTCACCCAGGAGCCATCTATCCAGTTAGGCTGGAGTACTGAACAGCCTCAGCACCTGGGAGTGTCTGAGGATGTAAGTGTCATGGGAGCTGCCAGGGTACCTTGCACAGACTTGCAGAATCTGTGTCCTCTGGTCACACACTATCTGGACATTTATGAAGTGGAATCCCTTCCTGTTGATGAAGGCACCCGGCTGATCCATTGGCATCTTGATGGCCACATGTGTGTCGATCGCACCCTGGATGCAGGGAACCCATTAATCACTGCAAAGTCTCTTGCTCGCTCAGCCTGGCTGGCCTTGTCCATAGGGAAAGGAATACATGTCTTTACCCACCTGAACAGAGCTGTCACCAGCTTGACGCAACTGTGGACATCTGATTGGGATACTCCACAAAGATCCCCCAAAGACCCCTAGAACGAGCCGGAGGCATAGAAGTTGAAGATCACTGTGACCTTCAGGGTCACTGACATAGCTGGAAGTGATCTCAGGCCCAATCATCTGACAATGGAAGTCACGGTCTCCCTGGAGAGGCGGAGCCTCCTTTGGCATTGTACCTCAGACATATTGAGGTAGCTGCATCACTGCCTGTAAACCCTGGCAACAGGATAGTGGTGTCCTCTGAAGACCTTTACACCTTGGACTACCTGCTTGCCCTATGCCCCTTTTGCCTGCGCCTCTCCATCCACAGGTCGCTCCCCTCGAAGCTGCATTGAGACACCTGGCCTCATCTCCCTTCTGCCCTCTCTTCCTCCTCAGGAGGTGCCTCCAGCGGAGACCATAATCCCCATTACCAGGGTTACAGAAGGCTGTTTGATACCTGTAAGGGTCCACATGGTCAAAATCCTTTGGGGGCCTTGGAGACACCAATGAGTCCTGGAATGAAGCCTAGAAATGCTAAGAGTGAAGCTCAGAACGGAGGTTAAACTGTCAAATTCAAATTAGCAACCAGCAGCAAACTATCTCCTAAACTCCTCACATTGGCAATGCTGCTGATCCTTTTTATCCTGCCATTGGATTATATTTTGCAAAATGTGGGCTGCCCGCCTGCCCGTTTTGCCCATGCGACAAACACAAAACCGCATGGGCAATGTAAACAGGACTTCAATTATGTTTTTAATAATCTTAAGTGGCCTCTTAATTGATGGCGGGCGCAGCTTCGACTCCCGCGTTCGCACACCGACCTGAAGATTGTGCGGGATGCTGTTGGGATGCTCGTCTGACGTTTTCTCGCGCTGTTTTACGCCCGATTGGGTCGGGCACTCGCCTGCCCATGAGGCGTAAAATTCTGACCTTGGTTTTTTAAAATCTTATTGATAAGACCTGCAGGAGGATAATACGTGGGTAGTTCCAGCTGTCCTGGGTGAAAACGTTTCCCACCCCTTAGCAGGAAGATTACCTTCAGAGACTTTAATAATTTCTAGGAAATGCACCATTACAACACTCACCTATTAAGTCAAACTTTGAGTGCTGACCTTACCTTGTAATTTTCCTTCCTTTTTCTCTCTTGCTTTCTCTCTTTGAGAGGTAACCGGCTTGGTCTTTGGTCTTTTCACTAGTTATTCTTACATCTTAAAACTGCTCAGAAGGAAGGAAGCCATTCTCCCATCCCAATCTGAGGGAGAGGAGTTTTTTTTCCCTTTTAGGTGCCCTTTTGGCAAGTGAAGACTGTCATTAAGCCTGAGGCTGGGGACGCGTGTAGCTCCAAAAGCTTCAATGATAACTGCAATTTTGCCAGCAGCAGGGTCTGTGAGGACCTACGCAGAAATGGCTGCCTCTGCTGCTCTCATGGCATCTGCAGCCCTGTCACCATTAACCTGAGTGACCAAAAACATGACGCGAAGAGCCATTCAGCCCAACGTGACAATCAAAGCCTGCATCACAGCCATGGCTGTAATTGTTGACCCTTCACAGCTGCCTCGAAAATTTATGGGAAGACTGTGTCCTTTATGAAGATCAATTGTAGTGCATCTAGCCCTTGAGAGGACCTTCCTGTTGGGGGACTGTCTTGAGGCCACCATACAGGAGATTGTGATTTCAAACATCTTCCCTTTATCCCAGGTGGTCTCCTCCTCCTCCACCTTTATCAACTTGAGGAGGTGAAGTTGGAGATAATGCCAAGCCGATCCTGTAGATTTTGCGAGACTAGCCAGCCACTGGGATATCTTCTCCTCCCAGCACCATCTTTGTGGAGATGATTTTGGAGCAGGACATGAATAGAGCCGGACAACTCCGGCAGCAGAAACTGGTTCCATTGCCCCTCCTTCCACTCCTATTCCTGCATCTGAACCCTCGGGTGTACAGTCAGTCTCAGCAGTGGGAGTGTAACATCCACGCAGAAGGAAGACGCAACAAAAATTAGACATCTTGAGCTGAAACCCCCTCCAGGTGACATGATCCAGCCAGTGATTGATCTTGCCTGTGCTGTGTGTAACTCTGTAACAATGCCTGGTTTGACGGAACATTCACAATCCATGGCCAAGCTCCAGTGCCGAAGCGAGGGAAGGTGCATTGTCAAAGGCCTCAATCAATATGAATGTCACCTTCCCTCTGCATTCCTCACAGAAAAAGAGGTGCCACTCCTTGGAAGCTGGTGAATGGATGTCCCACCACTGTAGAGGAATGATGCCCCTCACGGATTCTGCCCCTGCCTTGTCCCACCAACGCATGCTACCAGTAGAAGTCATTCATTCCTTGGGATTGTGAGGCAGATCCCTCTATCAAACCCACCCTTCCCTGGAATGGGAGGTAAGCCCTGCCTGAGGGAGGGGCAAAGAATCCACCCTGAATAACTAAGTCACTTGTCAACAGGGCGAGGTCAATGAGGCTGAGTTTTCCTGGCCGAGTGTTGAAATGTGTCTGGATCTGCTTAACCTCATGGAGGATTCAAATCAAAGGGGCCCTTACACTGGGTCACTGGGTGGTGACAGAGTAGAGGAAGGCCACCTTTCTCCTCTCTTTCGCACTGGTGCAGGAATAGAATTTTTCCCTGTGTCACCAATGGCCAGATGCCTGAGGTGAAGCGAGCCCTCAAGTGCTTCCACCCTCTGGCCCAGACTCTTTGGAGGAGCCCAGAGGGGATCCCTCTGCCATTGATCCTGGGGTGGGATGTTGATACAGTTAGGGCTGGCTGGCACAGCTGACCCACCTGCTACACCCTGTGTGGTGGGCTAGTTGGTTGCTAACAGCGATGGCCCGGTGAAGGACGGTGGCTTGGTGGGGCACACTGGGGATGAATTGAAATCCATCACTAGTAAGGCAGTCAATGCTCCAGTAACCCCTATCAGTCTTGCCTCATCCCTTTTGTAGAACTCTAGGAATTCATGGCCCACAACTGGGGCCACCACACCAAGGTTTAGCTGGCCCCAGACCAATAGTTGGAACTGGTGATGCTCATCAGGTCTGTCTGCTCTGCCATAAAGAGTGTGGGCACAAGCCAGAACGTGAGCCAACTTGAGCTGTGCTGACTCAATGTGTTCTTCACTGGGCTGTTGAGGGAGTGGATGATCACAAGTAACTCCATTTCCACTCCACAATCAGTTGTAGGTATGATGGATGTCTGGTGGAATCGCCACATCAACTCCAGTACCTAGCTTTGCGACCTCTGGAAGAGAAGGGTCTAGAATTGACTGCCTCTGTATTTCTCAGATTTATGTCTCCTGCATTCGAGTGATTACCTTGTGAGCAGTGTTATGTTCAGACCATCACCTGGTGTGAGTGAATCTGATTCCACTCTGTGCGTCAGTGGGGTCTGTGTAATGGCATTTTAGCGACCTACTGCTGAAGAATGAGCAGTTCCAGGACTCATTTTGTTGATTTTGGGCCAACTGGGGAAGGAAGCAGGGAGGCTTCCCCTTCTTGAGGCTAAGGTGAGATGTGAGTGGGGCCACTACATGTAGATGCAGGGGGAAACTCTGGTGGTTGGGGAGGTGCCCCTGTCCTGGTGCAGGGCTGACACTGTCATTCTGTCAAAAAGAAGCGATCATCGCTTAAGAAATTGTACTCTGTCTCCCTCCTCAGCGCGTACGACAAGATATTTTTCAGGTCCATGTCTGCTCGCCTTGGCACTGTGCTGGCCCATGTGGTTCTTCCTATCTAGTCCTACATGGTCCTGGGCTGGACAATCCACAAAATCACCCATTTTCCCCGGCATTTGATCCACCACTTCAGAAGGACTTGTCTGTAGTAGCCTTCCTTTCCCTGGATCAGGAGAAGATGTTCAACAAAGTGGATCACGAATACTTATTTGGAACTCTGCAGACATTCAGGTTCATTACATTGCATCACCCAGATATGACACCTGTACATCATGGCAGAGTGTATGATTAAAGTTAATGGGTCATTGATGACACCTCTTCGGGAGAGGAGTGCCCAGTGATATGCCATCTGCATAAAGCATTTCCTGTGCTTCTTGCGGAGGAAGTTGATCGGACTGGCTCTACGTTGGCTGGGCATGGAAGTCGTCCTCTTGGTTTATGCTGATGATTGCATCTTGTGGTCATAGATCCCATTAACCTAGAGAGGGTGCACGAGTGTCAACAGGTCTACTCCACTGCATTCCCCACCAGAATGAAATGGGAAAAATGTTCTGCACTCCTGGTGATTCTGCATTCCTGGTGAGTCTGTGACTCATTGCCAGAGCAGTTCAAATGTTTACACGTGGAGCACTATCCATCTCCTCGTCCTGGGAATCTACCTTAATCCTGCCAAAGATGGCTGACCAGCAAACCTGGAAAGAGCTGGATGGCAAGGTCACCATTCACCTTGGGAGCTGGACAGGACCGCTCCGACTGCTATCCTACAGGAGTTGAGCACTGGTCATAAACTAACTGATAACTGCTGTGCTGTTGTACAACTTGGACACTTTGATTCCTCCTCCTGAGCTTGTCACCAAGATACAGAAGACGACTCTTTCTGGGACAAAAGGACAGACTAGGTCTCAGCCATAGTGCTGAGTCTCCTGCTTAGGGAGGGCAGTTGGACACTGGTGTGCCTGCACGCCCAGGCAGTAACCTTCGCCTTCATACCTTGCACAAAAAACTATAGGTCGAAGCTCCTCTTAGAAATGTATTACCTCTGCCAGCTGCACGGCCTCAACTATGACACGCAGCTCCTGTTTATGAATCTGGGATATCTCCGTGCCTCCTTGCGGGAGCCGCCTGTCTTTTACCAGGAACTGATCAGGGTCTGGAACATGTCACCTCCAGCTGGATATCTTTGCCATAAGGAATGGCGGCTATCATTTGGGAGCTGCTGTTCAGGAATCCACATGCCATTAGTATGGGCCCATGTGGCTGCCAAGGTGACCAGTGTCAGGGATGTACTGGATTGCAGCAGAGCGGGCTGGGTGTCACTGGAACAGCTCACACAACTTGATCCATTAGGTATCATCCAGCTCCCGGCCAAAGCCATAGAGAATCTTAAAAAAGTGGAGCTCGGCTCCAACTGCGCTCGAATTGTTGCAGTGGCTCAAGCAGAAGGAGCACACTCAGAGCTGAGTCCCCATCCTGATGGAATTTCTCATTGGTCCCAGGCACTGAAACCTCCTTTGGGAGCCTAAACCTACAACCTGAGGCAGCTCTCAGAAATCCCTTGCAATTCTACTCTACATGGAGGGGTTTCCTGTATGGGATGCTCTTGCACACCCTCTACTTCCTCACCCTTGTCAGCCATCCAGGTATGCTGTGGCATTCATCTTGCCATTTGTAGAGGCAGGTGTTTCTGGAGGGAACAGGTGTTTCCGAAGGGATCCTATGTGTGAGTCCTTCCCTTGTCCATCAGGAATATGGCATGGAGTGTGTTATGTGCTTTGGATTATTAAATCAATTCACAGATGCCTGGGCTGCCTGTAATTGCTGCAGCCTGGAGGAGTCCATATTTCATACCCTTGTGGGTTGTGTAAGGTTGCAGCCTCTCTTCCATAATCTGTAGGGGGCTATTCCTTAATTTGTGGCTGAACTTCAGTTCCATGCTCCTGAACTTTGGCTAACAGGTGCAGAAGTGAGTGTTGCTAACAGGTGATGAAGGTAAATGATCTCGTGCAGGGGTGATCTATTCTTTGCCTCCTCCTATTTCTACCCTCGCTAACATTGTGCTAGTGGACAGGCTTTAGGGAGTTAGGAGATGAGGTACTCGCCACAGATTACTAGCATCTGACTTGCTGTTGTAGCCATAGTATTTATATGGCTAATCCAGTTCAGTCTCTGGTCAATGGGAACCCCCATAGTGGGGAATTCAGTGATGGCAATGCCATTGAATGTCAAAGGATGATGGTTACGTTCTGTCTTGTTGGAGATGGTCATTGCCTGGCACTTGTGTGGTGTAAATGCTTTTTGCCACTTGTCAGCCCAAGCCTGGATATTGTCCAGGTCTTGCTGCATTTGGACATGCACTGCTTCAGTATCTGAGGAGTAATAAATGGTGCTGAACATTGTGTAATCATTAGCGAACATCCCTACTTCTGTCCTTATGATGGAAGGAAGGTCATTAAGGGACTAGCAGAAGATGGTTGGGTTGAGGACACTACCCTCAGAAACTTCTGCAGTGACGTCCAGGGACTGAGATGATTGACCTCCAACAAACGCAACCATTTCCCTTTGTGTTAGGTATGACTCCAACCAGAGGAAAGTTTTACCCCTGATTCCCAATAACTCCAGTTTTACTAGGGCTCCTTGACGCCACACTTGGTCAAGTGTTGCCTTGATGTCAAGGGCAGTCACGCTCCCCTCACCTCTGGAGTCCAGCTCTTTTATCCATGTTTGAACCAAAACTGTAATGGGGTCAGAAGCTGAGTGACTCCGGTGGAACCCAAACTGAGCACCAGTGAGCACATTATTGCTAAGCAGGTGCCACTTAATAGCATTGTTGATGACACCTTCCATTACTTTACTGATGATAGGGAGTAGACTGCAGTGGTGGTAATTGGCCAGGTTCCTGCTTATTGTGTACAGGACATACCTGGGCAATTTTCCATATTGATGGGTACATGCCTGTGTTGTGGTTGTACTGAAAGAGCTTGTTTGGGGGAGGCGTCAAGTTCTGGTGAACAAGGCTTCAGTACTATCATTGGAATTTTGTCAGGCCCCATAGCCTTTGCACTATCCAGTGCCTTCAGCCAGTTCTTGATATCACATGGCTGAAGACTGGCATCTCTGGAGGAGGCCGAGATAGGTCATCCACTCGGCACTTCTGGCTACAGATTGTTGTGAATACTTCAGCCTTATCTTTTGCACTGGTGAGCTGGGCTCCACCATCATTGAAGATGGGGATATTTTTGGTGCCTCCTCCTCCAGTGAGTTGTTTAATTGTTCACCACCATTCACGACTGAATGTGACAGGACTGCAGAACTTAGCTCTGATCCGCTGGTTGTCGAATTGCTTAGCTTTGTCTATCACTTGCTGCTCATGCTGTTTGTCATGCAAGTAGTCCTGTGTTGCAACTTCACTAGGTTAAGATCTAATTTTTAGGTATGCCTGGTGCTGCTCCTGGCATGCCCTCCTACACACTTTATTGAACATGGGTTGATCTACTGGCTTGGTGGAAACAGCTGAGTGGGGGATATGATGGGTCATGAGACTACTGATTATGGTTGAGTACAGTTCTGCTGCTGCTGATGGCCCAACTCACCTCATGGATGTCCGGTCTTGAGTTGCAAGATCTCTTCTAAATCCGTAACATTTAACACGGCGGTAAAGCTACACAACACGATGGAGGGTATCCTCAATGTGAAGGTGGGACTTTGTCTCCACAAAGACTGTGCGGCTGTCACTCCTACTGATACTATCTGCTGTGGTTGTACTTTAAATATGACGCCTGGCTTGAGGAAGTGGCAAGATGACAGTGCGGTAGACGAATCGGAGGCTGCCCACCAGCAAAGCAGCTTATTTTCCAGGAATGCATGATTAATGAGGCAAGATTGGGACGATATACTATGAGAAGCCGCCATTGCAGCCAGTGGGTAAAACATTCTTTTTCCCACCCACTACTGCACTTAGTGCAAATCTGGGATGATTCCAACCTGTTTTGTACCTCCTATCACGCTTGAAATTTCAACTCAGGCAGGACGAGATCACTCCATCACAGCAGGTTCTTGTGGCTTACAGTCGAGGGCAACTCAGTTGAAGGCAAGTAAGCCACACCCAGTGTTATCCAATGCAAACACATCTGCAGTAAGTGCCTGTGGCTTGAGGAGCTTTGGCTCAGAGTCAGTGAGCTGGAGGCTGAGCTGTGGATGCTGTGACACATCAGGGAGAGGGGAAAATTACCTAGTTGCTTTGTAGCAGGAGGCAGTCATACCCATTAGGATAGGGTCTTCTTATTTTGAAAGTGGTCAGGGACAGGAGGGTGTGACTGTAGCTGAGTCAGGTAAAGGGACCCAGAGGGCAGGAGTACAAGACTGTCGGCCTCTGCAGTTGTTCAACAGATTTAAGGTTCTATCAGCTTGTTTGGATGAAAGTGGGAGCTGCAGGGTGAACTAGCTGTGACACTGTGGTACAGGAAGCCATATAAGTGCGGGGAGCACAAAGGAATGTCGTGGTAGTAGGGGACATTATAGGAAGGGGGATTAGCACTGTTCTCTGTTGCAAGGAGCGAGAGTTGAGATGGCAGAGGGGATTCAGCATAGTCAGTATGAGGGGGTTACGTACCAAATTAAAGATTTCACCTTTGATTCCATCCTCTGGGGAGGGCTCACCACGCACAGGGGACATGCATCTTACCCAACTTCTGCTCCATCTCATCTCATCACACGCCTTTCTGTCTTCTTCATACAGGCCAAGCTGGCACACAACAGGTGCGTAAGATCGCAGGCCAAGGGAGAGATGACATTGCCCTCACTGAGTTCAAGGAGTCTGCTGCTGAACTGGCTGGGAAGGACAGGGATCACTCCTGCGGGAAAGGGGAGATTGACCTCACCCAGCAGCCTGATACGGATCACAGCTCCAACATCAAATCCTGACAATCACAGTGACTTGCATGCAGTCTTATGCAGCTCATGCTCATCAACTGTAACTCTATTTTCTATTTTCTAGGCAGCCGAGCACCAGTCCGAGCCACCAGACCACATCCAAAGACAAAACTCGAAGAACCATCACACTGTTGGACTCTCCATCAGCTCAGAGACACACACGTTGGTGGGCCCCAGTTCTAGATTAGGCTCGGGGGTCACTTTCTGGCGAACACTTCACTGGCACGTCCCTGCTGCAGTCAGAGGCAGGGACAGCCCAGTCTCTGGTACTCGGAAGGTTGATGGAGACCAGCCATCCACTCAGTCAGAATCAGATGATGAGTCTCTGGAAGCGGCTGCCAAATTAATGCTGGAGATGCAACAACAGGAGGCAGAACATCAGGCAGAGGGTTGACAGTCATTCAGCAGAGTAGACTGAACAATGGAGGAGTCCATCCACGTTCTGTCTATGCTGTGACTCCGACATGCGAGCACCTCTAAGACACCAGGGGAGGGCTGGCGACCACCATGGAGACCTTGGTCCAGCAGGTATTGTGGGATTTGCAGTGGGCCCTGCACTCCATGGCCACACACCATGGTTGGCACCATCAAGATGTAGGCGACATGGGGACGAGGCCCCTTGACTTCCCTCCAGGTGCACCATCTCCTGCGGCCCTCGGGCACCCACGGGGAGAATGAAGGGGCCTACTCTTAGGACACTCCAAGGGAGTGCAGCTGTTCACAGCCCCCTCTGCCTGTGACCCCATCCAATCCACCTTCTCAAGCCACTGAGAATGCTTCTACCCCTGAGCAGGTGGCCCTTATCAGGCCGGGGTCCTCCAGGCCTTGGGCCACCAGAGGACATCCACCAAGGTCATCACAGGTGTCAAGACGTAGTAGTTAGCAAGCTGCCTCCATCTCTGCTGTGGATGTTGGGGCTGCACCCTAGTGTAGCGGTAGGGTTAGGAAAGTTAAGAAATTTTGGTGTCACATTTGGGTCATGGGTGTGCTAAATTGTAACGAAATTGCACCTTTGTGAATACATTTGATGGTTATGTGAATGTTTTGGTCAACTGAAGGCATTGTGAATTTGTCCATTGGAATCCTCTTATGTTGAGCTTCAGCCATCCTCCCACTCAGTAATTGTGTCCCACTGTGAGATTCACATTCATGTGACTTCAACCTCAGTTGAACTAGTCTCCGCACCCTTGTGTGATGTCAGGGAGATGTGTTTAAATCTTTATTTGAAGTGTGTGATGTAAGCGATTCTAACCCTCCTTCCTTAAGGAACACCATTGAGTAAGGGCAGCTCATCAGCATTGATGTTCTCGTGGCATTTGTGTCTCCTTACAAATGATGGCAGAAGACAAGACATGCACAGGAGGAGGAGATCCCTAGGCATATTCACATCTCAGTCACAGCAGTGTTTGCTTCATTAGATGGCGGCGAAGGCTTCAAGTCTTTACTCATATAGCTCTTGTTCCTCAGAACATGCAAGTGTCAATCCAGGACTTGTTCTTGCTGCACATGGTTGTTCTTCCCCTGAGATGAAAGGGAATGGCATTGAGGGCTAGGAGAGATGTGGCCAAATGCCCTCAAATCACTTTACTCTTCCTGGAACCTGTCAGCAATTAAAGTATCACAGACACATCTCCCACGTCTTCCTTCCTCTATGGCATGATCACGCTCATGCTGACCTGAGCAGCTTCCTAGGCCTCCGAATCTTCATCTTCTGATGAGCTCCGATCATCCTCCAGTTTACCTTCTGGCAGCAGTTCACGTCTTTGCATTGCCATATTTTGAAGTGTGCAACACGCTGCAATGATGAAGGAAACCCTATCAGGAGTGTCTTGTAGTGAGCCACCTGAGCAGTCCAAGCATCTTCAAAAGCCCTGTGGTCTGCTCGATAATGCAGCATGTGGAATTCCAAATGAGGTTCCTTTTCAAGTTGGTTAGAGGTGTACAGGCTGGTCAGGTCTTCAATACCGTACACACACAAACTTCCTTCTGTTTATACCTAGCCTTCCCTTTAAACGTAAATTCTCATTGTATCTCTAGATCTATTGAACTTCAGCTCTTCTCACAATAAAACCCCTTTCATAGCACCAATTTTATTAGTAAGCTGAAAAAATAAACATTGTTTGCCTTCTCCTAGCTAGGTGCAAGATTTCACCCACAGTCTTGAATGGTTTATTCAACAAATGCAAATGAACATTTTACCTTACTGTTCTCCTTACTGTTCACCCAATTAATATCTCAAAATCACGATATATCAAAGCACCCAGAGTAGCTGGTTTTAATCCAATTCAGACACACAACTAGACACAGACCCCCACTAGAATTCTAGTTTAAAAAATAATTTCCAATAACATTATACACATTAATATCTCTTCATGGCAGGAACCAACAGCTCAAGACTGGGCATCCATGAAGCGCTGTGGGCCATCAGCAGCAGCAGAATTGTACTCAAACACAACCTGTAACCTCATGGCCCAGCATATTCCCCACTCTACCATTATCGTCAAGCCAGAGGATCAACTCTGGTTCAATGAAGAGTGCAGGAGGGCAAACCAGGTGCAGCACCAGGCATACCTAAAAATGAGGTATCAACCTGGTGAAACTACAACACAGGATTACTTGTGTGACAAACAGCAAGTAATAGACAGAGCTAAGCGATCCCACAACCAGTGGATCAGATCGAAGCTCTACAGTCCTGCCACATCCAGTTGTGAATGGTGGTGGACAATTAAACAACTCAGTGGAGGAGGGGACTCAACAAATATCCCCAATCTCAATGATGGAGCAGCCCAACACATCAGTGCAAAAGATAAGGCTGAAGCATTTGCTACAATCTTCACCCAGAAGTGCCGAGTGGATGATCCATCTCGGTGCCAGTCTGCAGCCCATTTGATTCACTCCACGTGATATCAAGAAATGGCTGAAGGTACTGGATACTGCAAAGGCTTTGGGCCCTGACAATATTCCAGCAATAGTACTGAAGACTTGTGCTCCAGAACTTGCCGCGCCCTTAGCCAAGTTCTTCCAGTACAGTTACAACCCAACAATGTGAAAAATTGCCCAGGTATGTCCTGTGCACAAAAAGTAGGACAAATCCAACCTGGCCAATTACTGCCCCATCAGTCTACTTTTGATTGTCAGTAATGGAAGGGGTCATCAACAGTGCTATCAAACGGCACTTGCTTAGCAATAGCCTGCTCACTGACTGTTGGGTTCTGCCAGGGCTACTCAGCTCCTGACCTCATTACAGCCTTGGTTCAAACATGGACAAAAGAGCTGAACTCCCAAGGTGAAGTGAGAGTAATTGCTCTTGACATCAAGACAGCATTTGACCAAGTGTGGCATCAAGAAGCCCTACCAAAACTGGAGCCAATGGGAATCAGAGGGAAAACTCTGCTGGTTGGAGTTATACCTAGCATAAAGGAAGATGGTTGTGGTTGTTAGAGGTCAGTCATCTCAGCTCCAGGACATCACTGCAGGAGTTCCTCAGGGACTCTTCATCTTCAGCTGCTTCATCAATGATCTTCCTTCCATCATAAAGTCAGAAGTGGGGATGTTTGCTAGCGAATGCACAATGTTCAGCACCATTCACGACTCCTCAGATACTGAAGCAGTCTATGTCTAAATGCAGAAAGACCTGGACCATATCCAGGCTTGGGCTGACAAGTGGCAAGTAAAATTTGCGCCATACGTGTGTCAGGCAATGACCATTTCCAACAAGAGAGAAACCAACCATCACCCCTTGATGTTCAATGGCATTACCATCACTGAATACCCCACTCTCAATATCCAGGGGGGTTACCATTGACCAGAAATTGAACTGGATGAACCATATAAATACTGTGGTTACAAGAGCAAGTCAGAGGCTAGGAATCGTGCGACAAGCAACTAAGTTCCTGACTCCCCAAAGCCTGTCCACCATCTTCAAGGCACGAGTCAGGAATCTGATGGAATACGCCCCACTTGCCTGGATGAGTGCAGCTCCCATAACACTCAAGAAGCTTGACAAAGTCTAGGACAAAGCAACCCGCTTGATTGGCACCACATCCACAAACATTCACTCCGTCCACCACCGACGCACAGTAGCGGCAGTATGTAGCATCTACAAGATGCACTGCAGAAATTCGCCAAGGACCCTTTGACAGCATGTTCCAAACCCACGACCACTACCATATAGAAGGACAAGGGCAGCAAATACATGGGAACACCACCACTTGCAGGTTCCCCTCCAAGACACTCACAACCCTGACTTGGAAATATATCACTGTTCCTTCACTGTCACTGGGTCAAAATCCTGGAACTCCCTTCCTAACAGCACTGTGGGTGTACCTACAACACATGGACTGTAGCGTTTCAAGAAGGCAGCTCACCACCACCTTCTCATGGGCAACTAGGGATGGGCAATAAATATTGGCCCAGCCAGCGAAGCCCACATTCCGCGAATGAATATAAATAAAGTACCCAAAAGTGGTAGGCCTCAGAAAGTTTAGAAATTCTGATCACAATTGGTTGCATGGGTAGACACATTTTGTCACTTTATAATCTGAAAACATATTCACTTTGACTAAATAATACGTATTGGTGTCCTTCATCTTCGCTGACAGGAGTACCCCAGCCTACCGCTGCAACCCCCCACCCCCCCACGGCCACGAGTAGTTTAGCTGCACAAAGCCAGCCCACCAGTGATTCTGGAAGGAGAAATGTGTATATGGCAGGGTCCTTTGGAGCCTTGTGTGAGCACTCTCCGACGCATCCAGATCCTTCCTCCATCAAACTCATCTCAATGTCCTGAGCATTTTCAATGCTGCCTGCTGGGGTTCTTATTCAGTTGTCCATCTGAGCTGACCTGCATCTCAGCTCTTCAACTGATCACACACCCATGAGCGCCTGTTCCCGCCCTCTCCTTTCACTTTAGGTTTTAGAAGCATGGTGCCGGTAAAATTTGTCTTCAGCTCCCTTGTCCTTCCCCTCCCCCAGTCACCCAAGTCCTTTCATCCATCACTGACTACACCCCGGCATCACCTTCCACTTCCCCACCGTAATCTACCAGCCACAACCCTTCTCTTTAAGGGGTGTCCAGGAGAATGTGCACATTCCCTTCCTTCCTGAAAATCCCACCCTCATCCACATTGACCTCCCAAACCACCTCCTTCCCACCTCAGGATCTGTGTCTGCCTCTGAGTCCCCACCAACTACCCCCACTATCCCTCCTACTGCTACCATCACACCCTCACCCTCCCACCCTATTGGCTCACTCTGTCCTCTCTCATTCCCTCCATTTCCTCCTACCATGCCCACTCTCAATTCTCTCCCCTGAAAACAGTCATTAACTCCACAGACCCCTCTCTTGCACATTCACCTGGACATCCCCCCTTACTCCTTCCCCCTCCTTACTCCACCCTTACACCTTCCTCCAAACTTACTCCTTCCTCTCTTCTTACTCCACCGTTACACCTTCCTCCACATTTACTCCTTCCTCTCTTCTTACTCCACCCTTACTCTTTCCTCCACCTTTACTCCTTCTCCTTGCCCTTCCCCCTTCATTACTCCTTCCTCCAACCTTACTCCTTCCTTGCATCTTACTCCATCCTCTCTCCAGACATCTTCCTCCCCCCAAGCTCCTTCTTCCCCCAGACTTCATCCCCCCTGCTGGACACCTTCCTCCAGCTGGACTCCTTTCCCCCACTCCATACTTCTTCCCCCCTCCACACTCCTTCCTGCCCCGGACTCATTCCCCCTCAGAACTCTTTCCTCCCTCCCGAAGTCCTGTCCCCCTCCGAACTCCTTCCTCCACCTGAAGTTCTTCTCCCCTCTGAACTCCTCCTCTTACACTTTCCTCGCCCCTTATAGCTGCTGTATTCTCCCCCATTATGCCCTCCTCCCCCGTACTCCCTTCCCCTGCCCATCCTCACCTCCCCTGACACCATCGCTTTCCCCCTCCCAACCCCAACCCCCTGACACCAACGTTCCCCATCTCCCAACCTCAACCCCGCCTAACACCATCGATCCATCCCTCCCAACCTCACTCACCCCGACACACCTTCCTCTACCAGTCAAACTTACACCTTCCACTCCACCCCCTCAACAATCATCCGTTGCAGACCATGGCCAAGACACTGATGTTTGGAAGCGAACCCTCAGCTGTCACCTTCCACCTTCCATGAGCTGATTTGCAGCAGAGCCATGTGCATGAGAATATATCCAGCATGCGATGCACTTTCCTCTAAGGTCCTGTTGCTGTTGGGCCCCAGCATTTTCTGCTCCTCGGTTATCTGCGAAGGGAACAAGGCCCTGAGGGTAAGTCCTGACTTCTGCACATCACACTTGTCAAGATGTGATCTGCACTGGCGTGTTTTCCCGCTGAGGTGTGGTAAATTTGACATGGGGGCTGATTCTGGTGAGCTGGGTTTATAATGATATGCACATCTTTCCTGACATGTGGCAGTGGGAAACACAGCCCGCCATTCACAGGTGGAGAGGATCATTGCAAACTGGTATCACGATGTTGTGAAACCAACTTTTGGCATTTCCGCTATATTGTCTGCTCAAGCCCACATGACACCCGACGCCAATTGGCATGGAAAATTCCGCCCTAGGTGCAGAGTGGCAATCCAACCCAATTGCCACTCCACCAGAGGTTATGGGCCACAATCACGTAACTTCCATCCCTGATCCACAGACCCCTCCCTTGCATGTTCACCTGGACATTCCCCCTTACTCCTTCCCCCTCCTTACTCAGCTGATATTGTTAAAGGTTCTGCCTCTTCAGTACTATCTTTCTCTTTCCTTCAAATCTGCTGTCATAACCAATTTCCTAAAAAAAACTTTGACCTCGCTGTCCTTGCAAACAACTGTCCCATTTCCGACCTCCCTTTGTGTTCTAAAATCATGTTGTCAGCTCCCAAATCCATATTCATCATCCCTGGAACTCCATTTCTGAATCTCTTCAATCAGGGGTTCTGTCCCTGCCACAGTACCTTAACAAAATCAAAAATAAAATCCTGCGTGATCCTATGGCAAAGGCAAACTATCTCTTTCAACCTGTGTTGACCATACCATCTCCTCCAATGCCTCTTCACCATTGTCCAGCTGGATGGTTACATACTCATCAGGTTCCATTCTTATCAATATGAACATAATCAGAGTATCACTTACACATATTCCTGCTCCCAAACTGTTTCCTGTGGAGTCCTCCAAGGATCTATTCTTGGTCCAATTCTATTCACAATATGCTTATTCCTGGAGATATTATTTAAAAACAAAGCATCCATATTCACATGTATGCTGACAACATCTAGATCTACCTCATCACCGCCTCTCTCGGCTCCTCCATTATTGCTAAAGTATCAGGCTGCTTGTCTTACATGCAGTGATGAATGAGCAGATATTCCCTCCAATTAAATAGTGGGAAGTTCAAGACTATTGTTTTTGGTGCCTGCATTATATTTTGCTCCCTGGCTACTGATTCCATCCTTCTCTCTGGGAACTGTGGCTAAACAAGTCAATTTTCAATTTTGGTGTTATATTTAAACTCAAGATGAGCTTCCAACCACATATCAGAGCCATCATGAAGACTTCATATTTCCATCACTGTAACATGGTCCTTGCCTCAGGTAATCTGCTGCTGAAACACATCCATTCCTTTGTTATTTCCAGACTTACCTATTCCACTGTATTCCTGGTCAGAGTCCCACATTTTTTCCTGCATAAACTTGCAGCTATCCAAAATTCTGGTTCCCATGGCCTTACTCAGACCAGGCCCCATCTCTTCGCTTGGCCAAGCAAGGCCTAAATTTTAAAAGTTCTTGTTTGAAAGCCCTCCATGGTCTCATTCATTCCTATGGGCAGGAGTTTCCGAAAATCCCACCAAGGATTTGGTGGGATCTGTAATCTCCTTCAGCATCACAACATTTCAACATATCTGTGCATCGTTAACTCTGGCAGTTTGAGCGTTCAGAGTTTAATTGTTTTATAACTAGTTGTCACACTTTTAGCTGCCTATGCCTGAAGCTCAAAAACTTCCACCCTAAAGATTTCTGCCTCTGCAGCTCTCTTTGCTCCTTTAGGTTTCTCCTTAAAACCTACTGCTCTGACCTTTTGACCACCTGCCCTAATATTGCCCTTACGTGGTTCGGTATCAAATCCTGCTTTATAATAATCCTATGAAGTGGCTTGAGGTGTTTTATTATGTTAAAGGTGCTATAATGATACAATTTGTTGTTGTGGCCCACTAAGCATTTTGCTAAGGAGGTAAGTTTAATCAGTATCTTAAAGAATGAGAGAGCGGTGCAGAGGTGGAGACTATTGTAGATGGAATTCAGAGCTTTGGGTCTAGATGGATGATGGCAGAGACATGAATGGTGGGGTGGAGGAAATTGGTGTGCCCTGACTCTGAAATCAGGATGCTTGTCAATTTATATCAGATCTTGTCTTATCAAGTGTTTGCTGATCCACCAGAGCAGAGAATGAAGAAGATGTGTTCATAATATTGGGTGATTCAAATTACTAAGGGGTACTTTTGTTGCACTCCTGTGTAAAGTTATTGTGCAAGTAGATGTCGGGCAGTGTAAGTAAAAGTTAGATAATTTAAACTGATCCAATGATTCCAAGGAGCTGAAGAAGTACCCATCGACAACCCCCCCCACCACACCCCGCTCAATCCCTTGACTATCCTTCCATCCCTCTAGACACGACTACCCTCCCATTCTTCCACGACTACCCCTCCAACACCCCCGACTACCCTCCCAACCTCCTTGGCTACCCAGCTTTCCCTCTGACTGCACCCCTACTAAGGTCCTTCACCCCCAACTCCTCCCCCACTCCCCCGACTATTAACCCATCCTCGTGATTACCCCTCCGACACCTCTCCACACCTCCCACTACCCTCCCGACACCCACTGACCTCTCCCAACAACCCCCACACTCCCCCAACTACCCCTCCACACCACCCACCCCTCCGACTACCCCCTAACCTTCCGGCCTACCCTCCAACCTCTCCATATACCCTCCCACTGAATACCCTACCAACCACTCCCCCAACATTGATCAACCGCTCCCCTCTGCAACTGGCGCCACCCAATGACCACCTGACACCTCCTGCTGACCCCCCCCATTGACCATTTGACTACCTCCTAACCCTCCAACTACCTTCAGTGACTGCCCACCATTCACCCTCCCACTGACCAACTGACCCCCCTGCCCACCCCACCACCAACCAGACTTGTTAATTTTGGAATCATATTGCAATGGAGTGCATGCTTTAAGTTGGTAACTAAGAGCAGCTGCCACCAATTGGGAAAAGATTGGGAATCATGGCGAGTGCATAAAAACAAGTTCACACTGGGTGTTGAGGGGAACAAGAGGAATCTGTGCCTTTACCCTGTAATCTTGGAAATAAACCTGGATTAAGGAATTCAGATTTATCCTTTCCTCAATGTATGAACAGTAAGATTAACACACTGACCACCCCCCACTGACCACCTGCCCCCCTTCACCCGATACCACCCAATGACCGCCTGACAGCACCCCCAAACGCCCCCCCCAATCCCAATCCTACCCATTTACCTTACACACTTACCTTCTTCCCCACTTCTCAAAGTGGCAGGATCTTCACTGCAGTAGTGCCATAAAATAGGGGCGTGTTGTCCTTTCCCCCGACTCTCCTGCACTTAACAGAAGGCCCTCAGAACTCACTGCAAAGCACCTTTTTCACCAGGCTCAAGTCGGAAAGCGGGGTGAGGAAGGTGTGGCTGCATTTCAGACTGTGTAAATAAGAGTGGTGTTGCAATCTGACTGTGATTGCCACTCCATGGAAGTTATGACCCCATACATAATCCTATCTAATCCTACAACAATGTTTACACTTCAATTGCTCATCAATGCCTGTAAAGCACTTTGGGGCATCCTGATGTCATGATAGGTACTATATAAATACAAGGCTTTCTTTTGCTTTTCAGAAATATTTCAATTTGTTCTGTCATGTCCTTCATTTTAGCACCTGGATTCCCAACCATGACTGCAGGTAAGGCTGTATTCTCTTGACTATAGAATCTGCCACCAGTGTCACCTTCTTAAAATTTTGCTGTACCTGCCCCTCAATCCTCTGGGTAGTTTCTTGCTTCATTGATTATGGGAGGCAGACAGGAAAGTGGCGTTGAGGCCACAATCAGATCAGCCATGAGCTTATCAAATGGTGGCGCAGGCTCAAGGGGCCAAATGGCCTACCCCTACTCCTAATTCTTGTGTTCTTGCTTCATGGTGCCACTTAGAAGCACCTTCGTTCAGTAATTTATATTTTCTACCTCATAGTTGTTCAATACTATTCATCCATTGGACTGCTCCACTAATTAAGTAGTTCCCTGCACCAATGAGGCCTGTCTCCCATTGCTACCCTTCACCTCTCTCTCTCTTTATACCATCCCTTTGCCTTGAACTATATAGCTGTGTCTCTGGAGTGATGATATTCTGGACAATATGATTATGAAACTCCTCATCTTCTCCAACACTGTAGAGTGCAGCCAATTGTTCATAAGCACTGAGATCCTGTGTATACTGAGGATCCATTATGGCCTCCATATATACTAGGTACATCACTACCGTATTATTTCCATATACTATGCCTAAAAATGAGCGTAGCATTAGCCTATACTCGTACTTTAAAATCGCATAAGAATCAAATTATGTTAATTTACTTTATAAAAGTATTAGTTATAGAAAAAGTCCTGTCCAACTGCACTTTAAGCTTGAACTCCCTCTAAAACTGAACTCTCGCTTAGGCTAAACTCCACACTCTTTCCTGCCCCATGGAGCTTAAAATTGATTTCTCTCTACTCTGCTTAAATTTATAAAGTAAAATTGTCACAGAAAAAAACAGTTAACCAGGAAGCAGTTCCCAACATTTAACAGCTAAAGCGAAATTTAAAGGAGATTTAGCTCAATGTACGAAATATAAATGAATGAATATTTTAGTACATATATACTGATATCAAAATTAATATTTTCAATTTTCTTACCTTTTTCAATATTATCCCAAAAAATCGTGATATAGTTATCACGGTCACTCCTGCATTGTTCATGGTTAAAACCAATTGAGTGTAGAAATTCATGTGCTATCACACCAAATTTTAAACACTGTGATATTTGCAGTGATACTTTCTGTGAATTTCGTCTATACCCTGTTTCTGCAAAGCACCTAAGAAAATAAAAAGTTAAGAAAATGAACTTTCCCACATTAGAAATTAAAACATATACCACATGTGGTACACAAGGCAATCATCTTCGCAAGGCATTTTACATTTACTCAACTCACACAGACAAAAGCACCTTCAGCTAATTCAAAATATCAACTAGTATGGTGAGGTGCTTCAAATGGACATCTATATTGCCTTTCTTCCACAACTAAATCTTCACCATTTATTTCTTCTTGGAACTTTGCATGAATATCACGAACCCAGCCCTCAGAGGAAGAAGACTCCTCAGAGGAAATCAACCTGTCTGCAGACAAATCCTCATACCACATATGCATTGCAGGAACCAGTGCAGAGGCTGGCACATGGAATTGGTACTTTAACAAGATAAATTTGCACAAGGTGAGTTTCACAGCATAAATACACAAAGGAACAACCAAAGGTTGCCTTCCTCTTCAAAATCTGCAAAGCAGGACAGAGGTGCTTGTCTGTGGGGGCCAGCAACAAAACAGGCAATTTTTAAAGCATAGGAACAAATCTGTAAGATGTTGGAAATCCTGTCTTGCATTTTATACACCACAGTAGGAAGGATGGATGAGTCCACCATATTTGGCATGCTCTCACAGAGGTTTACAACTCTAAATCTGTCCTAAAGGAGCTGGTGCAGTCTGACTCTCAAAGCAGAAGTAATGCAGCCAGCTTTTGCAGCCTATATGGCGATGGAGCCCATACAGATTCTGGGCTTCAATATTTTACAAGATGTTATCCAGTAACTAGACCAGAACTGGTGCAAGGCTGCAGTGTACCTACCTCAAACTCCTGAGACTCTTGTGACTGATAAAGCCTAGGTATTGAAGTTAGTAAGATTCCTGCTACTGATTGCTACTCCTGGACTTCCAGCAGCTTTCAGTTGTTCTGTGCTTACGGATGCTAATGTTTCACTGTTTAGGTCTCCCTGCCTTGCCCATATCTGTGTATCTAAAGTTGACATTTGTTTAGCATCAGGGGAAAGAAATTTGATATAGTAATTTCATGTGTATTAAAAATTGTTCCAGCCACTGACCTTTTTTCCTCTTCGCTTCCAATTGGTCCTTTTAATATTTTTTTATCTTAGATTTGGCTTGTGTCTTACGATTTCAACTCTGGTCAATTTTCATTTGTCAGATTCTCTTGTTTGATCAACTTTTGGTTCAAATGGGTCTATCCCGGATGAGCCTTCAATTTCTGTTACGGACAAGAGAGTTAAATAACCTGAACTGATTTTTTCTTACCGCCTGTCAGAAGGTGTTTTGGATTAGTTTTTAAAAAAATAGATGGTGTGTTTTCCCAATCACCTGATTTTTGTGATCCAGTTTTACTAACAATCCACAGCAAAGTCGCGTTAGGATTAACTCATAAGATTAGTTTATTTTTTCAAAATGTGGAAAAAAGTGTTCATCATGTCCCCTCCGCACACACAAACAGTAAGATGGGAGGTTGGGGAAAGATAGAGAAGAGGTGTTACAGCACAAGGACCACAGCAAAAATATGAATAATAGTTCATGTGTATTCCAGAGTCCAAAAGTTACGGTCCAGAGAGTGTTTCCGTCATGGTGGGGTTCAATTCCGATGAGTTTCTGGTTGGTTAAGTGATACAAAAATCCTCAAAATGAACGATGCTGATGCCCGATGGGCTTTCTGTGTTTAGACCACCTGGCAGGCATTGATCAGTTACTTTTAAAATCGAGAAGACTTTGTGAAGTTGAGAGATGGTAACCAACTGCTTACCCAGCCTGGCTGCTGGAGTTGATGTTAAAACAGCAGTCTGCCTGTGAGGCTCAATGATGTAATGTTAAAACTATCCAAAAGGCCAGAGGCTGAGGTCATGTGACCTGGCCTATTAATTGTTAATGGCAGTTTAAGAATTAGTTTCTGTGCTGCTAGCCAGAATTCCATTGTTCTCCTTAGCAGAGAGACAACTTGATTATTAGCATCTCTTCCAGTAATGAGTTTCACTCTTTCTCTTTTGTGATGGTTCAAGATGGGGAGACAGTTCGACTGCACTTCCCCTGCTTTCATTAATTACAAGGGGTTTGTATAATCAAGTGTGAAATTCCACAAGCTGACAAAATAATTCTTGTGTTCTTGAAACTGCTGGGGATATTGCACAGACAGAGGGCTGTGATCAGGTGACCTGTAGCAGCCACCTTCATTTTACTTCCTCAGCAGAAAAAGTCTAGTTTAAAAAAAAATAGCAATAAGAATAAAGTTTTTATTTATAAAAATTCATTCATGGGATGTGGGTGTTGCTGGTAAGGCCAGCATTTATTGTCCGTCCCTAATTGCCCTTGAGAAGGTGGTGGTGAGCTGCCTTCTTGAACTGCTGTAGTCTATGTGATGTAGGTACACCCACAGTGCTGTTAGGGAGAGAGTTCCAGGATTTTTTACCCAGTGACCGTGAAGGAACTGTGATATATTTCCAGGTCATGGTGGTGAGTGGCTTAGCAGGGAACTTCCAAGTGGTGGTTTTCCCATATGTCTGCTACCCTTGTCCTTCTAGATGGTAGTGATCGTGGGTTTGGAAGGTGCTGCCTAAGGAGGCATGGTGATTTCCTGCAGCGCATAAGAACATAGGAACACATGAACAAGGAGCAGGAGTAGGCCATTCTGTCCCTCAAGCCTACTCCGTGATTTAATAAGATCATGGCTGATCTAATAGTAATCTCAAATCTGCATCCTGCCTACCCTTGATAACCTATCACTCCCTTGCTTACCAAGAATCTATCCACCTCTGCCTTAAAAATATTTGAAGACTCTGCTTCCACCACCTTTTCAGGAAGAGTTCCAAATACTCACAATCGTCTCAAAGAAAGAAAATTGCCTCATCTCCGTTTTAAATGGGTGACCCCTTATATTTAACAGTGGTCCCTAGTTCTAGATTCTCCAAGATGAGGAAACATGTTCTCCACATCCACAACACCCCTTGGGATCTTCTGTGTTTTAATCAAGTCGCCTCTTACCTTTCTAAACTCCAGTGCATACAAGCCTAGCCTGTTCAACCTTTCCACATAACATAACCGTCCATTCCAGGTATTAGTCTGGTAAACCTTCTCTAAACTGCTTCCAATGCATTTACATACTTGCTTATATAAGCTGACCAATACTGTACACAGTACTCCAGATGTGATCTCACTCGTCCTCTGGATTACTGAAGCATAACTTCCCTACTTTTGTATTCAATTCCCCTTGCAATAAATGATAACATTGTATTAGCTTTCCTAATTACTTGCTGTTCCTGCATACTTTTGCGATTCATGCATGAGGACCTCTAGATCCCTCTACATCTCAGAGCTCTGCAATCTCTCAACATTTAGATCATATACCCCTCTTTTATTCTTCCTGCCAAAATGGACAATTTCACATTTTCCTACATAATACTCCATTTGCCAAATTTTTGCCCAATCACTTAAACTATTGTAGCCTCCTTATGTCTTCTTCACAAATTATTTTCCTATCTATCTTTGTGTCATCAGAAAATTTGGTAATCATCCCATCCATCCCTTCAACCAAGTGATTTATATAAATTGTAAACAATTGAGGTCCCAGCACTGATTCCTGTGGCACATCACTCATTGTATCTTGCCAACCTAAAAAAGGCCCATTTATGCCTACTCTCTGCTTCCTGTTAGCCAGTCAATCTTCTATCCATGCTAATATGTTACCCCCTTTACCATGAGCTTTTATTTTCAGCAACAACCTTTGATATGGCATTTTATCAAATGCCTTCTGGAAATCTAAGTACAGTGCAAGCACCGGTTCCCCTTTATCCACAGCACTTCCTCAAAGGTTGGTACTTCCTCAAAAAACTTCAATAGATTGGTTAAACATGAATTCCTTTCACAAAACCATGTCGACTCTGCCTGATTACATTGAACTTATCCAAGTGCCCTGCTATCGCTTCTTTAATAATAGCTTCTAACATTTTCCGTATGACAGATGTTAAGCTAACTGGCCTGTGGTTTCTCACTTTCTGTCTCCCTCCCTTTTTGAATAATGGAATTACATTTGCTACATCCCAATCTAATGGAACCTTTCCTGAATCCAGGGAGTTTTGGAAAATTAAAACCAATGCATCAACTATCATATTGGACACTCCTTTTAAGACCCTAGGATGAAATCCATCAGGACCCGGACACTTGTCAGCTCGCAACTCCAACAATTTACTCTTGACCACTGCTCTGTTGATTGTAATTTTCTTGAGTTCTTCATTCCCTTCCATTTACTGTTTTATAGCTGCTTCTGGGATGTTACTTGGTATCCTCGATAACGAAGATTGATGCAAAATATCTGTTCTATTCATCTGCCATTTCCTTGTTTTCCACTATCAATTTTCCAGACTCACTTTCTATAGGACCAACGCTCACTTTGTTAACTCTTTTCTTTTTTAAATATTTATAGAAACTCTTCCTGTTTTTATATTTCTGGCTAACATTCTCTCATACTCTAATTTTTTCCCTCCTTATTAATCCTTTAGGCATCCTTTGCTGTTCCTTATATTCTGCCCCATCTTCTGGCCTTCCATCTATGTTTGCACAATTATATACTTCTTCTTCAAGTTGGATACTATCTTTAACCTTTCTAGTTAACCACGGATGGTGTGTCCATCCCTTGGACTTCGTCTTACTTGTCGGAATTCTGTGTATTCTTAAATATTCCCTTAAATATTTGCCACTGCATCTCTATTGAACGATCCCTTAAACTAATTTGCCAATTTACTTTAGCCAGTTCTGCTTTCATGCCCTCATAATTGGCCTTATTTAAGTTTAAAAACACAGGGCTGAATTTGCCCTTAACGGGCGGACGGGCCCGACCGACACGGCGGTGGGCGGGCAGCCGATTGCCGCCACCGAAATGGGCCGCGCTGCCATTTTGCACGGGTGGGCCAATTAAGGCCCGCTCAGCGGGTTAGTGACTCTCGTGTACAATGGGAAAATCGTTTCGGCGGTGGGCGTGTTCAGACCGCCGGTTCCAATGGGGAACCAGCAGTCTGCATAAAGATTGTCGTTGAGGCAATGCACCATGACCACTAGCAGAGAGCGACATGCTGGTTTCAGGGCACAGGAGGAGGAGGAGGGGGTCAGGCAACAGCATAGGCCAGCGGGGGGCCACTGTGCCCCTCACTTCTCAGGTGCCTGCCTTGCTGTCCTCCTCGAAGAGGTGTCCAACCGTCAGGATATTTTGTATCCGGTGGATGGGAAGAGGAGGGCCCCCCATGTCACCAGGCAGGTGTGGCAGGAGCTGGCGGAGGCAGTAACCGCCCATGACGAGGTGCGGCACACAGGAATACAGTGCTGCAAGCGCTTCAATGATTTGTTGCGATCTGGAAGGGTGAGTACCATGTCAGCCTTGGCCATTTGACCCAGCAAGTAGCCTTAACCTCTGAGCACCACCCCCACGTCTTACTGTCATTACTGCATTAGGCATTTGGCGCACGCTGGGTGGGCAAACAGATAGTGACCATGCTTACATTAGCCTTAGTGGTTGAGGAGAAGATGGGTACTCCCCGCAGCATATGTTGGTGTTTGTCGCATTTGAGTAGTGCGGGGGCAACCTGCAGGGGAGGCAGCTAGACACATACTCAGAACTCCAATACATGTCATATTGATGGTGATGAGATGGTGGAAGCGGAGCCTCAAGGTGTTGTGGCCAAGAGCCATCTGCTGGCCTCAGCGCCGCACCTAGTTGCGCCTCCTTGCCATGGGCACTAAGGTCTGTATGTTATTCAAAGTTATGGACGCCGAATGTGTCCAAGGTGTCCGTTGGAGGAGGGGGTTGGGCCCAGCCATACTATCTTCTGCGGACTGATCACCAGTAGTGTGGACAGGAGCCGCTGGAGGCCTCAGATGGGCCACTGCGGTTGGAGTGCGGCGTGCCTGTGCAGAGTACATGAGCGATCAGCCCCAATAAATCGTCTTCTCTGTTCTGCAGGCAAAAACTGAGCACAATCTCAGGGAGCGCCAGTAGACTGGTGGTGGGCACGCCATGCTGCAGCGCCTCACCACGTACGAGGAGCAGGCCATGGAGCTGGGGAGGAGGCAGGCAGCCAGGGCGGCAGGTGTCGGCGAGGCTGGGGTGCAGCGGCCAGGTATTTGAGGTCCACAGTCCCATCCACTCTGTCTCCCCACCATCCAAACCACTGATGGTTGCTGCAATCGTTAATGCTGCAACATTGCTCATTCACAGACTGATACACTCAGACGTGTGGGGTCATACACAAAGGTCCCTCGGCCCCTTGAGGATGCGCGTTTCCAGCACCTTCCAAAGTGGCCTTATCCCATTTGTGACCACTATCCCCATGGCCTAACATGCCGTGGCATCGCTGCTGCACATCCAAATACTTTTTGCATCTTCGGCGGTTTTGTGCCTCCACTGCCCTTTCAGCCAGTGCATCCCACATTACCCTGTCCAAAAGGCCCTCAGCACCTCACCTGTCAACCTCATGGCACTCAACTTAAATAAATGCCACCACATTAGTCATCCCTACGCCAAGGGGAAATGTTGCCTTCTGTCCACCCGTTCTGTGCCCCTCATAACGGCATGAAGGTCAATATGAAGGCAAATGTCGCAAGTGTATGCAATGTTTCCTCATCACTGTAACTCTCCAGGCCAGCATGCATCCAAGTCAGGGACCTCTGCACTCTCCCCACTGCAATACCACATAACATTCCATGTGGCATTCCTTAGGCCATCTGACCAGCCTGTCTGTATGTGCGTCTAATGTTTGGGTCTCGTAACTATTTTCCACCCCACCAATGTTCATCTCCATAGGTTCTTGAAGGGTAAGCGATTTATGAGGCTGGGGGGGAAAGGGATGAAAGGTGTTACTGACTGAAAGCTAACTGATGCACTGCCTTGTTGTTAATTTCAGCATCACCATCGCATGGCCGCGGCCAACAAGTCCAGAGCCCCCCCTCCATACCTGAGGGCAAAGATGTGCAACTTGCGGCACACCATTTTAGCCAGCCAGGCACCAGCGCAGCACCAAATACTTCAGTGGGGAATGTAACGTTGGCTAGTGTCCCAGGGCACAGTGGAGAGGGCACTTCACAATCTCTGCAAGAGATGGCAAGGACAGAGAGTGCCGATGGCGCCAGCAGCGGGTGGACTGCTGGAGACCAGGCACATGCTGAGTCTGGCACTGATGATGTGCCTCTGGAGATGTCACCAATGCAGCAGCTGCAGGATAAGCAGCAGGATTCGCGGGAGCATCTGGCAGGGTTGCATGAGGGTGTGCTTCAGTTGGTCTCTGTGGTGGAAGAGTCCAGGCAGAGTGTAAGTGAAGGCATGAACCTCAGGACAGAGCTTCAGGCTTCCTCCAATGAAGATTGGTGACTCTCATGGAGAGGGCCTTCGATCGGATTGAGAGTCTTCTGACTGGATTACGCTCTGACCTACAAGCCCTCACAGCAGTAATGGCCACAGGTGGTCATTCCCAACGTGGTAGATGTTCTGGGCACCGTGTGTCGCCGCTTGCTGCCCATGCATCTGTGGTGAGCAGGGAGGTCCAATGTGACCTCAGGTCGGCGCAGCAGCTGCCTGTCGTCGTTGCGAGCTCCTCTCAGGGCGCTCGGGATGAGGGCAGCAGCTCCTCCACCCCTCTGCCAGTGACTGTTGCATCCATTGAGGCTGCGACAACTGGGGAGGTGCCAGTTCTGGAACTGGCCACTCTCTCCCAGGCAGGGCCACCACAGGCTCCACGAGCCAGAGGACGCCCGCCAAGGTCATCAACGCCAACAGGACAGCAGAGTCAGCAGGCTGTCTCACAAGCCACTCCGAGTGATGGGCTGGCACCTCGATGTAGCACCCGCAAATGAAAGCATAAGGCACGTTAGGCACTCTACAGGTATGTCCTTGGTGATTTTGTGTTGGCCTTAGAATAGGGAAAAAATCGTTTTGTATGTCAGAGCGACATTTGATGTTGGACAGAATAAAGTCCACTTTTCTGACCATGACTGAGGATGTTTCCTTTGTGCTGCATTTGCATGTTTCACAGACATCTCATGAGTGTTTAAGTGGACATTGATGTTTCTGTACTAAGCCCTGAGTTGCAGCTGATGAGGTGGAAGATATAGCACCTAAGTGCCACATGTGGAAGCGCCAGGCAATGCTGGTCCTGCTGATCGATGTGTGTGGAGCTAGCTGGAGGTTCCTTGGATTAAACTGTCCTGGGTGTCCCTGCCTCCTTGGTGTATAGCGGGTTGGCGTGCTGTCCCTCATCATCGCCCTGTGCTTCCTCATCCTCTGAGACACTGCTGGATTCATCATGTGCAGCCTCATCCAGTGCTTCGAGGTCTTCATCGTCAACTGCATCCCCCCTTTCCAGAGCAAGATTGTGCAGAGCACAGCATGCTACCACTATCAGAAGGATGCGATCTGGGGGGTACTGGAGTGCGCCCCCTGAGCGGACCAGGCAATGGAAGCACATCTTGAAAAGACCGAAGGCTCTCTCCACCACAGCCCTTGTGGTGCCGTGGCTCCTACTGTAGCACTCCTCAGCTTCTGTTCTTGGACAGTGGAGTAGCGTCATGACCACTTTCTGAGGGGATAGCCCTTGTTACCCAGCAGCCAACTATCCAGCTGAGCCAGAGCACTGAAGAGCCCTGGCACCTGGGGGTGTCTGAGGATGTTGGCGTCGTGGGAGCTGCCTGGGTACCTTGCACAGACTTGTAATATCTGCATCCTGTGATCACACAATATCTGCACGTTCATGGAGTGGAAGCCATTCCTGTTGATGAAGGAACCAGGCTCACCTACTGGTGCATTGATGGCCACATTTATGCAGTCTATTGCACCCTGGACGCGGGGGAAGCCAGCAATGGCCGCGAAGCCTCTAGCTCACTGTGCCTGACTTGCCTGGTTGCAGCGGAAGTGGATGAAGGTCAATGCCCATCTGAACAGGTCTGTAACCTGCTTGACACAAGTGTGGACAGCTGATTGGGAGACACCGCAAAGATCGCCCACCAAGACCTGGAAGGAGCCAGATGCATAGAAGTGGAGGGCAACTGTGAGCTTCAGAGCTGCTGGCATGGGGTGTCCACTCACACAGTTAGGGGAGATCTGAGGGCTAATCATCTGACAAATATAGTTGACTGTTTCCCTTGAGAGACAGAGCCTCCTTTGGCACTGCACCTTAGTCATATTGAGTTAGCTGCTTCGCCGCCTGTATACCCTGGCAGCACGATGGTGGCGTCTTCTGCGGCCCCTTTCACCTTGGACAACCTCTTGGCCCTGCGCCCCTTCTGCCTGCGTCTGGCCTTCCAAAGGTGGCTCCCCTGAAGACTGATTGTCCGCTCCTGTCCTCCTCCTTATTCTATCCCTCCCTTCCTCCTCAGAGGAGCTGCCTCCAGCGGAGATGTCAGAACCCATACTCAGGTTAAATGGAGGCCTCTGGATAGCTGCAGGCCCAATAAAGATTACTGTCTGCAGACTGGTGAGCTGAAGCTTCAAAGTACACAGAAAGCTCTTGGAAATCGATAGGAACTGGTAACAATCACACAGGCAAGTTTAAAACACTTTCTGCATTAAATACTTCAGGAAAAACATGAGCAACCCCTCTGAGCCCACATATCCCGCCAGTGCATAAGTTTTGATAAAAAGTCACTTACCCGCCTGCCCGTTGGGCCCGTGCACTGAGCCGAAGTTTGCTCAGGCTCCTCAAAATCGTTGACAGTTGCCGACTTAAGGACCTTAACGACGCCTTTAATTCATGGCGGGTGTGCGTCGTGTTGCATAGCGCACCCGCTGATCTAAGTATCGAGATGCTGCACACTGACGTCGGGACGCTCGCACGACGTCAGCGCGTGACATTTTAAGCGCTGACATGCGGGCTCCGCCACCCGTGCATCAGCCAGAAAATTCTGCCCATAGTCTCAGATCCACACTTCTCTCCCTCAAACGGAATGCAAAATTCAAGCATATTATCGTTGCTACTACCTATGGGTGCCTTCACTATGAGATCATAACTTAATCCCATGTCGTTGCACAATACCAAGTATAGTCTGCTCTCTGGTTGGCTCCAAGGCAGCCCTTGCACCCCCCCCCAACTCACCTCAACCTTGAAGCCCAACAGGCAACACTCACGAGCACTGTGCAACATTACTGTGCACTCACATCCCAGTTCCCCTCAAAGTGCAGTCCACCAAGTGCACCCCTTACATATGCTGTTGTGAAACACGTCAGTGTGCAGTCACGCCAACATGCTCAGACGATCCAGCGTGGGGGAAATTTCTGGCAGGCTGGCCTTATGATGATATGCAGATGCATTACAACAAGGTTCCCGATGTCCAACCGTGAGAAACGTGGCCTGCCATTGATGGGCAGAGAGGACAATTGCAAACTGGTTTC
Source organism: Carcharodon carcharias (assembly GCF_017639515.1). Taxonomy (NCBI): domain Eukaryota; kingdom Metazoa; phylum Chordata; class Chondrichthyes; order Lamniformes; family Lamnidae; genus Carcharodon; species Carcharodon carcharias. Next base: position 84,773,838 of record NC_054476.1, on the reverse strand, counting down.
ACAACGCCATATTGTCCGCTCATGCCACCGAATACGCCTGACACCAGCGGCACGGAAAATTCCGTCCATTGTCAATTGTTGTAAAAAGCAATCAGTGCACTAATTCTCTTAAGGGAAGGAAATCTGCTGATCTGGCCACTTTTGACTCCAGTCCCAGAGTAATACAGTTGACTCTTAACTGAAATGGTGTAGCAAGCCACTCAATTGGTCAATCCACTTAAAAGACTAAAAGGACCACCCAGCATTGACTCAGGCACCAGAAATGGCAGTGTCAAACTCAGCCCTGTTGACCCTGCAAAGTCTTCCTTACCAACATCTGTGGGCTCGTGTTGTTCTAAGAAACTATCCTGGAAACATTCTATGAACTCCTCATCTAGGCTACCTTTGCCCATCTGACTTTTTCAGTCTATCATCCAGTAGATGATACATACTGTTGCCAGTGTGCGTTGGTGGTGGAGGGAGTGAATGTTCGATTGTTGTGAATGCTTCAGCCTTATGTTTTGCATTGATGTGCTGGGCATTGAGGATGGGGATATTTGTGGAGCCTCCTCATCCAGTGAGTTGTTTAATTGTCCATGACTATTCACGACTGGATGTGGCAGGACTGCAGAGCTTAGATCTGATTCGTTGGTTGTCTATCACTTGCTGCTTATGCTATTTGGCATGCAAATAGTCCTGTGTTGTAGCTTCACCAGCTATGCCTGGTGCTGCTTTTAGCATGCCCTACTGCACTCTTCATTGAAACAGGGTTAATCCCTTAGCTTTGCGGTAATGGTAGAGTGGGGGATATGCTGAGTCATGAGGCTACAGATTGTGGTTGAGTACAATTCTGCTGCTGCTAAAGGGCCAGAGTGCCTCATGGTTGCCCAGTCTTGAGTTGCTAGATCTGTTTGAAATATATCCCATTTAGCACTGTGGTAGTGCCACACAACATGATGGAGGGTATCCTCAATGTGAAGATGGGTCTTTGTCTCCACAAGGATTGTGAGGTGGTCACTTCTACCGATACTGTCATGGACAGATGCATTTGCGGCAGGCAGGTTGCTGGTTCCTTCACCACATACCACAGGCCCAGTCAAGCAGCTATGTACTTTAGGACTCGGTCAGCTCGGTCTGTGGTGGTGCTATTGAGCCACTCTTGGTGATGGACATTGAAGACCCCACCCAGAATACATTCTGCACCCTTTCCACCCTCAGTGCTTCCTCCAAGTGGTGTTCAATACGGAGTACTGATTCATCAGCTGAGTGTGTGCAGCAGGTGGTCATCAGCAGCAGGTTTCTTTGTCCATTTTTGACCTGATGCAATGAGACTCATGGGGTCTGGAGCCAATGTTGAGGACTCCCAAGGCTACTCCTTCCTGCCTGTATGCCACTGTGCTGCCACCTCTGCTGGGTTTGTCCTGCCAGTGGGACAGGACATAACCAGGGATGGTGATGGTTGTGCCTGGGAGATTGCCTGTGAGGTATGTTCCCATGAGTATGACTATGTCAGGCTGTTGTTTGACTGGTCTGTGAGACAATTTTGGCACTAGCCCACAGATGTTGGTAAGGAAGACTTTGCAGGGTCAACAGGGCTGAGTTTGACACTGCCATTTCTGGTGCCTGGGTCAATGCTGGGTGGTCCTTTTAGTCTTTTAAGTGGATTGACCAATTGAGTGGCTTGCTACACCATTTCAGTTAAGAGTCAACTGTATTACTCTGGGACTGGAGTCAAAAGTAGGCCAGATCAGCAGATTTCCTTCCCTTAAGAGAATTAGTGCACTGATTGCTTTTTACAACAATTGACAATGGGCGGAATTTTCCGTGCCGCTGGTGTCAGGCGTATTCGGTGGCATGAGCGGACAATATGGCGTTGTGAAACCAGTTTGCAATTGTCCTCTCTGCCCATCAATGGCAGGCCACGTTTCTCACGGTTGGACATCGGGAACCTTGTTGTAATGCATCTGCATATCATCATAAGGCCAGCCTGCCAGAATTTTCCCCCACGCTGGATCGTCTGAGCATGTTGGCGTGACTGCACACTGACGTGTTTCACAACAGCATATGTAAGGGGTGCACTTGGTGGGCTGCACTTTGAGGGGAACTGGGATGTGAGTGCACAGTAATGTTGCACAGTGCTCGTGAGTGTTGCCTGTTGGGCTTCAAGGTTGAGGTGAGTTGGGGGGGGTGCAAGGGCTGCCTTGTATAAAAGGAAACCTTGTATAAAGTGACCATTCCTCCACAGCTGAGACAGCTCAGAAGCAGCTACATTAACATGCTTGGAGTCGGGCCTTTAGCTTATCTGCCCACTCAAGCAATGCAGAGGCATGAAAGTACCACCAAATGCTCCAGAGGTTTTCAGCTCTTGGACACAGCCTGTAAACTAATGAGTTTTAATGGAGTGCAGAACAGTTGGATGACTGGGCACGTTGTACAATCTCCTTGCAAAAGCTGGCTGTGCAGTAGTCACTGGTGAAGGCTCTCACAGTCCCTTGCAAAGTCATCTTTCCGGTTTGGACCAGACTCCTACATGATTCAAGCTAACAGTGCAGCCTTGCAGTGCGGGTTAGCAGAATGCCTATGCCTGAGCTGAGAGCACAGCATGCAGTCCAGTGGACAAAGCTGCTGCCAATCGGTCAGGTGGAGTGGGGTGGAGGAATGTGGGGTTTCGGGCTATCAGGCAGCACACTAAACTCTGGCCATCCAAGAGGTGGCCAGCACTCTCTGGGATGTGTTAAGGGGCCTTCAGACTTAACCAAGAGAGGTTCTTAGATCACCCAAGCTAACCCACACATCTCACGCTTTCATCCTGCAGGACGAGTACATCAGAAGCATGGAGCCTGGTGAACTAGCTGTATGCCTCGTGACATACAGAGAGCGGAAATGACAGAGAAGAGAGTGACGGAGGTGCCTGGCTGCGCAAAGGGAGGAGCAGTACCCCTGGGAAGAAGGGGCAGGTGGGGTTCCCACATACACTGCTGAGGACCCACAGCGAGCTGTCGCTGGTCGGTGCCTAGCTAGAGCCAAGGTCCAAAGATGCCACCTTTCATACCTGCAGGTGACCGAGAAACAGTATCGCCGAAGACTACACATGCCAAGGGACTAATCAGTCACATCTGCCAGTGCTGCAGAATTTGGGGCCAGATATGGAGGGCATCCACTGCCAGTGGCCATGAAAGTGACTGCGGCACTCAGTTTTTACGCCACTGGCTCCTCTCAGGGCTCCACAGGTAACCTCTGTGGGATATCGCATGCTCCGCCCACAAATGCATCCATGGTGTCATGAATGCCATCTTCGCGAAGGCAGACAACTTTGTACATTTCGCCTGGGACCAGGAAAGCCAAGCTGCAAGTGCGATTGGATCTGTTAAATCTCAGGTTTCTCACATGTGCAGGGTGCCATCGACTGGACTCATGTGATGCTCAGGTCTCCATCGCAACCAACGGTCAACTATGTCAACCGCAAGGGCTTCCATTCACTGAATGTGCAGTTGGTATGCGACCACCACAAATGCATCCTGCAGGTCTGCACTCGTTTTCCAGGGAGTGTCCAACAATCCTATATTCTTAGTCAGTCACAGAACCCCGTTGTCTTCCAGGGTCCCCAGAGGTGGCAGGGAAGGCTCCTCAGGGACAAGGACTTCCTACAGAGGACATGGCTGATGACACCCGTGCGGCGGCCTCAGTCTGCTGCTGAGCAAAGATACAATGAGGTTCATGCTGCAACTTACCTTGGAGCAAACAATTGAGATGCTGAAAAAGAGGTTCTTGTGCCTGGACCGGTCTGGTGAAGCCCTGCAATATAGTGCACAGAGGGTATCATGCATCATCGTCATCTGCTGCACCCTTTACAAGCTGGCACCGTAACAGGGAGAGGAGCTGGCTGAGCAGGAGATGGAGGAGCTGCACGTCTTCTCCGATGAGGAGGACATCAACAGAGATGAGGGTGAGGAGGTCCTCAAGGGCAATGAGGCCATCACACTGGCCAGACGAAGCAGACGTGCTTGGGAGGCTCTTGTTGGTACTAGATTTGTGTTGGATGATGATGACATGCATTGAGGGGACACCACAGGTCCTCACATTCTACCTGTGAACGTTTGACTCCAGTCTGCCTAATGGCAGCACACATACCCTCTGTGATAAGGCTCCTGTCATGGAGACACAGCGGAGGCCCTAAAAGTTGCTTGATTCCAGGAGGATGATGACATGCAATGAGGGCACTCCATAGATCGTTACATAGCCTCTGTGAGCATCTAACTCCTGAGGGCAGATCACTTGCCCGCTGTGATCAGGGTCATATCATGGAGACATAGCTGTGAAACTTTAAATGCACTTGATCCTTTGTCAGCCTTCAACACCTGACCCCTTCAGGAGCGCAGTGTCATTGCTCATTGATGCTGACGAGATGGGGGCCAGCCCCACCCTAAAGGTGCTGAGAGCACACAGAGAGAATGATGGAACTCTGTGATGCCTGCCCGTGACATTCTAGCAGCAATGACAAGCACCATCGAGGTGCAGGTATCAGTAATGTGTCCAGGGAGTGTGAGGCTGGACCATCACTTTGACCTGAAGGTTGCACAAAGCACAGGGAAGAGGCCCTGGACTGAGTATTCTGCTTTTTTCTTGTGCAGGAACCAAGGTTTCACATCTGAACGACATGAACACTGCTCATCAGAACAAGGAGCCATAGGCAGGGAGATATTCTTGGGAGTTTGTTTGCAATGGTGAGCATTATGTGCCCAGGCTGTGCAACTACATCTTCTTAACGTTCCTAACTCTGCTGCTATGTCTTGGTGCTCCCTGGATATCCATGGCAGAGGTGGAGGCAGCCTACTGACAGCTACACCCTATCTGTATTGACCTTAACGGGCGTCCTCTGGAGGGCTGAGAAGCGGAGAGTCCCGGCCTGCTTTTGGGGTCCTGCTGCATGGCAATGGCACCCTCCTTGGTCTGTGGAGCTGGAGCTGCTGGGGTCACAGGAAGAGGGATTTGGTGGGCCAGACACTCCCGAAGTTATCTGGGTGGATAGCCCCAGGGTATGCAACTGCTAATCCTTTTCTGTGGGTGCCCGAGGGCCCCTGGCTGACTCCTTGAGGAGAAGGTTTAGCTGGAGTGAGATCGAACTGACCCACACCCCTCTCATTTACATATTGTTGGAGGCCACCTACGACATCAACGATGGAGTTCAGCCCACACAGCAGTGCAGAAGAAATGTCTTGGACGAAGGTCTCCATGGCGACCCCTATCCTATCAGTGTTGACCTCGGTGTGTTGGCATGCTGACGCTATCACCTCAGCCTGAAGGCGGATAGACTCCTCCATCATGCCTTATAAGCTAAGGAGTGCAGCAGAATCCCCTACTGATGTTCCCGAGATTACCTTTGCAGCTCCAGCAACTGAGGCATGACCGAGTCCAAAGGTTCCATATCTGACTCGGACTCAGCGGATTTCTGGCCCCCAGCAGTCCTCTGAGTGCCAGAGATCTGGGATATCCCTGCTGTCACCTGCTGTGGATCAGACAGTGCAATGTGCTCACAAGATTGTGATCAGAGGCTACTCTAAAGTTATGTCCCACCGAGACGTGTGTCTCTGCGCTGGTGGAGGGTGTGTGTGAGCGCTGTGACGGGTCTTCAATGAAGGTGCCTTCAGATTCCTCTTCAGAGGTTTCTTCGGGGCTTGATGGGAGGCCTGAGGTCGTGGAGTCTGTCAAGTATTTCCCAGATGTGCCTGCGAAAGCAAGGAGAGATAGTTAGTGCATGGCAGTGGCCTGTGAAACAGGACACATTACTCACAGCATGGTTGTCTGATGGATGTTGCCCTGCTGGATCCTCACTTGGTAGAGCACTGCTGGCCTGTGAGTACAGGAATGGTCCAAATCTTCGCCAGCCAGCTGGATAGCTCTATTTTCAAAGTCCGTGAGGACCATGATTTCATTCCTCCACCAGTCTGCTACCTCTGCCTCTTGTGTACCAGCTTGTCCTGCATGAACAGAGATGGAGAGATTGTAAGCAGACACCTGCCTGGCCAGATGATAAGTATGTCTGGCATGTGAGGGTCGTGAATGGTTCCACGGGGATGGAATGAGCACAATGAAGGTATGTATGTGAGAGTGAATGGTGATGTCCCTTGAACTGGCAATGAGTGACATCCCTCTGGATGTGTGATGAGTTTGTGAGTGTGAGAGTTGAGAGCGATGAGAAGAATGACTTACTCTGGCGGAACAGAGAAGATCATTCATCCTTTTTCAGTACTGGATGGCATTCCTCTCCTGCTGGGCATTGATGCTGACCACCATTGCCACTGACTTCCATACTGGATTGGCAATGTTGCTGCCCATCCTGTTGCCAGAGCTGGGGTAGAGGACGTCACAGCATCCAAAAGGTACTCAAGTGATGCATCATTAAATTTTGGGGCTGTAGTCTTCTTGCCTCTCGGGGCTATGTCTTCTGTGCAGCAATCCTGGGCTGGAAGCACTGAGAGGTGTGTACGCACGGCTGCACTTTAAATATGGCAGCCGTTGTGATGAAGTGGCGAGGTGATGACGTGTTGGGCGAATGAGAGCCGGTGGGTAAAGCATCGGTTCTCCTACCCGCTACAGCACTTACATGGTCATCGCTAGACTGTTAATTCCAGATTTTATTGAATTCAAATTTCACTATCTGTTGTGGTGGGATTCAAACCAAGGTCCTCAGAGTATTACCCTGGATCTCTGGATTATTAGTCCAAGCAACAATACCACTATACAAGCACCTCCCCTGTGAACATGCGTTTCATAGGAACCCAACATATGCATTCTGATAAAGTATCAGAATGTTCACCCAGGTCTGGAAATTTCCTCCAAAGGGAAGATTGATGCCATTATTTTTGGTCCCCACTCCACACACATTCCCTGAGCTACCAACTTTATCCTGCTTCCTGCCAACAACCTGAGGTTAAGCCAGTATGTTTGCAACTTTAGTGCTAGATTTGACCCTGAGATGAGCTGAGATGGGACATTACACTCATGTCATCTCTAAGACCGCCTATATCCACCTCTGTAAAGTTGCCTAACTTCACCCGTCTTAGCTCATCTGCTGCTGAAATCCTCACTCATGCCTTTTTACCTCTAAACCAGTGGTTCCCAAACTTTAAAATCCCGTGAGCCCCTTTCAACAAAATGCCAAATCTCATGAACCTCCTCATAAAAATAAATATTTTCCAGGGATTTTCTCTCTTACTTGAGCATGAATTAGAAAAGCAGTGATCTTGAAATATAACATTTGATTTTCTTAATGACAGTTTATTGCACAATATTAATAATTACATTATTTATTACATTGTTAATTTGATAACATTAGATAAACTCCAACATATGAAAACACCAACTGTCTTCCAAGATTTCACTTTCGTAACTCGTATCACTTTGATTAAGTCTGAACTTGTAGTTAAACAAGAAGTTTCAATCAGTGTGATGGATGTGGTTGCTTTGATTGGCATAGCCGTTGGAAATCTGGGACCACTGAAGAAAGATAACGTCTCAAGTCTGATTTGGCACTGAGTTTGTTTCTGTATTTGGTTTTCACATGTGTACACGTGGAACCTGCTTTCTCGCATAAGTATGTTGTTGAAAACAGTGGCAAAACTGCAATAGCTTTTTCTGCCAGCAGAGGGTATTCGTTTTTTAAACTCAGCCAAAAGTTGATTAATGTTAGACCTCTGAAACTCATTTTCAATTCGGCATCACAAGAGATTTCAATCAATTGCTCTTTTTCCTCTGTACTCAATACCTGTGATGAGCAAGTGGTACCATCAAAGGGGTTGAGAATCCAGACATTATCACCTAACATTGCTGGAAAATATTCCCTGAAGGTTGCGTAGGTGTGTATTTATGTGATTTTGGTGCACTAATCCAGCCAAAGTTCATCTTCTGCCAGGAAGTCATGAAGAGTACTGAAACATTCGTTTTGGTTGTTTTCCGAGCACCCTTCCCAGAAGTGCAACTTCTTTATCATAGATTCAACTCGTTGAATTGCATGTTGAAAAATATTATATTGAGGCCTTGAAAAGATATATTTAGCTCATTGATTCTCGAAAAAGTGTCTGCTAAATAAGCAAAGCTCTGGAGCCAGATATGGTTTTCCATGCAGCTGACGAGGTGGAAGGGGTGGCTGTTGAAAAAAGCTAGAACTTACGTTCTAAACTCAAACAAATGTGTGAGGATTTTGCCCCGGGAAAGCCATCTAACTGCGATCTGGGTCAGCAGACAATTGTGCACGCCACCCACTTCTTCACAAAGTGCCTGAAATATTCTGGAATTTGTTGGCCCTGATTATATGAAATTCACTATTTTCACTGCATTGTCCAGTACTTCCTTCAGTCCCTCAGACATGAGTTTTTCCACAAAAGCTTGTCTATGGGTACTGCAATGTGTCCGAGACGTTTGACGCAAACTTTTTTATCCTTGCTACAAATCCGGAATACTTCCCTGTCATTGATGTGGTCCCATTGGTGGAGATGTCTTGGCAACGAGACCAATCTATCTCATTTTCTTCAAAATATTCATTAGTAGGATTGAAAATATCTACCTCAGTTGTACGTTGTTTCAAGATGTTCAATCTTGCAAAACAGCAAGTCTTCTTCAACTGTATCTTCATGTACATGATGTACAAACACTAGCAAGATAGCTAGATTAGCAACATCAGTTGATTCATCCAACTGCATAGTATAATATGGACTATTTTCCACTCTCTGTACAATCGTGGTCTCAACACAACTTACCATGTCATTAATTCTCTGTAACAATGTACTATTGGACGAAGGCATCACGTCAATCTTTATTGCAGCCTTTTCTCAGAACATGCACTGAACTATGTCTTGTATACATAGATCAGTCAAGCTCTCTGCTTTGGTATGGGCTTCTGTAGCTTACTCGGTACAATGCTTCAAGTGCATTTGCGTTCTCAGTATTTGGTTTGGATACATAACCGGTAATGTCACTTTTCCACTTGGCTAATTTTTGCAGGAAAAAATCAAAAGGCTTATCAAGTTGTGCCTAGTTTCTAAGTGGCGCTGAAGTAAAGCAGGTTTGAGGTTGTTGTTTGTTAGAACATCACCACAAATTATGCACCATGGTTTTGGACACTCTTGATCACCAATGCATGTAGAACTATATTTTATATAATCATTATCATATTTTCTTGGCTTCATAAAAGACGTTCCTGGCCACCTTAATCATTTGACTTAGATTTTTCACACTTTGGACCTGATAAAACATTAGGTGACGTCGACTTTTCATTTTCCTGCGTTTTTACAGTTCCTGTTTTCAGCCATTTGTCCATTACTGGTGTAAAACAATTAAAAAAAAACACACGGAGAATGCTAACAAATGGCAAACTACCATGTCTCACTGGAGCCAGGGCAGGTGCCTATAGGTGATCCCACCATGACTATTAAACAAACCAGGGACTAGAAATTTATCTTAACACCAACGTGCAACACTGATAATCTTTATTTTAATTCATTCATGGGATGTGAGCGTCACTGAACCAGCATTTATTGCCCATCCCTAATTGCCCTTGTTCAGAGGGCATTTAAGAGTCAACCACATTGCTGTGGGTCTGGAGTCACATGTAGGCCAGACCAGTTAAGGACGACAGATTTCTTTCCCAAAAGGACATTAGTGAACTAGATGGGTTTTTACAACAATCGACAATGGTTTCATGGTCATCATTAGAATTTTAATTCCAGATTTTTATTGAATTTAAATCCCACCATCTGCTGTGGCGGGATTCAAAGCCAGAGCATTATCCTGGGTTTCTGGATTACTATATGCCACTATGCCATCACCTCCCCTAATCTGACAGAAAACTATCTCATAGGTTTTTTATAACATTGTACAAGCAATGACACTACATCATTAATATGTTCTGCACATTGCACTGTACACGGTTACAATAAACCTTACAAACCCACCCTTAGCCCCTCATTTCACCCCCTACACCTCACTCCTCCTCACCTCACTGCACCCCACCATTTTCATACACCCCTACCCTTCGCCTCACTCCCCCACCTCCATTCATTCCCCCAACACCCCACACATCATTAAGGTCCCTTAATGATTTTTGGATGCTGGATTTGGAGTGAGAGGTTGAGGCAGGGCTCAGGCATGGGCACTGAAAGTGAAAGCAAATACCAGCTACTTGGGGTGGTGGAGGGGAGGTGGATGGGCAGTGTGGGGGAGGGGTAGGTGCGAATGCGGGCTCAGTGTTGGTTAACTGTCAATAAGCAGCAGCCAGATCCAATGGACTTTTTTTTAAATCAGCAGCTCCAGTAACTGAAAAAAAAAAAGTTTTTAAAAATTGGAGCCTTGAAGCTGATGCTTCTGATTTTTTTAAAAAAAAGACTGTCGGGTCTGATTGCTGGTTCTTGACAGTTCATGAACAGAGTCTCTCTCCCAGTTACTGGTATTTGCTTCCACTTTTAGGCCCCTCCCCTGAGTCCTGCCTCAGAACCAGCATCCAAAAATCATTAAGAGGCTTACCTGTCTTCCAAAATATCTTCTGTCACAACTTACTGGGGATAGTGTGCTGTAATATCAAGCCCCACTGTTCCCTGAGCCACGACAAATGTGAAAAGGTTGACCAAATCACCAGATTGCACCAATTCTACCTAACTGTTTAATTTAGGTTAACAGAATACGAGCACCAGGTTTGTAAACTTAATAAGTAAATAACTGTTTATTGAATAAAAATGTTGTTAACCAGTGGCAAAAGAAAGAAATATGAACTGCTAACTCTGTAACCTAAACTCTACCCCTTCTTAAATCCCTATACGCACACATACAAGACACAGAAGACACAGAAAAACATGGATTTTAAGGGTGGGATAAAACAGTTCAATAGCATCAATTCGAAGTACAGGATTCGATGGGTTGATTTTGATTGATGTCTTCCAAATTCCTTTCAGTTCCTGTTGATGACACGAGGTAGTCTTCCAGCACTTTCAGTATTTAGTTCACTGATTGAGCACTTGCCTTTTAATGTCTCTATCAGTGATTTCCCCTTTGCCTCTTGACAGGGGTTTTCAGAGAGAGAGAGAGAGCAGGTTATGGAGATATGAGGAAGAGAGAGTTTAGATGTTTTCTCTTTGCAAGCCAGGAGCTTTCTGCTGCCCTGCTCTTCACACAAAACCTTGGTCACCTGGTCAGGAGCCAGTTCAAATGCTATTGTCAGGCAGCTCCCTTGGTCCATGACTCCTTTCAGGCACCATCCTGTCTTTCACGGCACATTCTGTTCTAGGACTGCAACATTGTATATATCTCGCATCCTGTTCCAGTGGACATGTCTTTCAACCTGCAGCCATTGTAATTATAATCCACAGTCCAACAGAAAATAAAAGATATGTTCCTTACAACAGTCCAACAGAAATAATACGATATGTTCCCTACACTTCAACGAAGTGCACCCGACTGCTGTTTTGACCCTCTGGAACCTCGTGGATTTTGGCAGACGTTTTGAACCATGAGGATCAGAGGCAGCTCCAGTAACCCGAAAAAAAACAAATTTTTAAAAATCGGAACTCTGAAGCTCATCTTACCTTCAGGATTTCAGACAAGAAGTTGGAAGGCGAAGATAAACACAGAGCTCCACTCCTACAGATAGCACATGCTCCGCACCATACTCCACCACAGACAATTCTCCAACTTTAACTCCAGCCAAGAGATGCAAGATAAGATACATTCTACTGGCCAATGATTGCTGTTGTTCAGGTCAGCAGCAATCATTGGCTGGGTAGCCTGTTAATCGGGATGATCTACATACCTGATTGGCTGCATTGGACATTGACCATTCTGAGTGATCGGCTACTACTGACTAACTGACAGCTAAGAATTATTTCGGTGGGCAGACACTTCTAGGTTGGCTACGATGAGAATTTTTAACCCTGGACCCCCGAAACATTTCATGAATCCCCAAGGGGTTTGTGTATCCCACTTTGGGAACTGCTGCTCTAGACTTGACAATTCTGTCCCGAGCTAAGACTTCACTCTACATTCTCATCAAATATATCAGCATGGCTACTTTATAAAATCTTTAAAACTGGACAGAGGCTTTGCAATGATTGAACTCAAACACAAGGAACCTCCTGGCATTCAGAACAGCTAGTATCTCATTATCCCTGAAGAGGCTCTAACAACCCTATGCTTTCAGGGACAAAATTCCAAAGCGATTGTACAAAGACACTTTACATTTCGAAGGCAGGCTCTGCCAATGAAGAGGGCCCGTCTGTGAGCACTAAGGACCTAGAAATCACTGTTAAATTTATTAATGGATGAAACATTAATCATCTCAAGAACCCAGACCAAGAATATACATCCTTTGTCCAAACCATAGGGAAGAAGTGGGAGTTATGTCACATGACCCCCCCCACCCCAAGCTCTACAACCTGTAATATTACCTTATGAAGGTAAAAGAGGCAGGCTGCCATTTCCCATCCAGCAGGCAGCAGCAGAAATGGACTCTGTCCAGGTATTTGAATACCTATCTCCCCACCTACTAGAATATTTGAACTTCTGTACCCATGCCGACAAGGCTAATTCATCTCTACGTGCTTCTCCCATCATGGGAGTCTTCACTACTGGACAAGTGAATTACCCAGCATCAGCTTCAGCCTGCTAACCTCACTGAAGGAATACACCATTGGACTTTTGATTCTGAACTCTGGACTCACGTGAAACAATAATTCTTATTTTGGCTGTGGTCTTTACCCTATACCTCTTTCTTTCCCTTATCCCTCTTTTATTGTGTGAATGTACCAGGGGTATGTAGCAACAACCCCTCTCTGTGTTTATGAGTGTGTGTAAAAAAAACCTAACCCTTTGATTTTACCCTAACTTAAGTTTGCTGTGGGGTTATTAATAGGGAATTGGTTTACTCCAAAATTGAGGGGTTGGGGAAAATATGCCACCACTTATAAAGGGGGAAATCAAAAATCAAAAACATCTTTCTGTTTATGGACAGGTGGTGAGGGGAGAAATCAGTGCCATTTTATATTAAACCCAGCTCCTGTCCGTAACAATTCTAATGCACTCCTGGCTGAGCCCCCATATTCTATCCTCTGTAAATTTGACATCACCTAAAACTGTGCTACTAGTATCTTCACACACACCAGGTTTTCTTTACCTATCATCCTTGTGCTCACTGACCTACATTGGTTCTCGATCAAGCAATGTCTTGACTTTAAAATTCTCCTCGTTTTCAAATTCCTCAATGGCCTTGCTCCTCTCTAATTCTGTAATCTCCTCCAACCATACAATCCTCTGAGATATCTGTGCTCTTCTAATTCTGCCCTCTTGAGCATCCCCTGTTTTAAGTGCTGCACCTTTGGTGGTCCTAAACTCTTGAATTTCCTCTCTACAACCATCGCTTTCTTCCTTTAAGACACTCCTTAAAACCTCCCTCATTGACCAAGCTTTCGGTCATCTGGCCTAATATCTCCTTATGTGACTCAGTTTTACATAGAATTATATGGGATGTATGGCACAGACAGAAGCCATTCAGCCCAACCAATCCATGCCGGTGTGTTTATGTTCCACTTGAGCCTCCTCCAATCTTTCTTCATCTAAATCTACCATTGTAACCACCTTTTCCCTTCTCCCTCACATGCATGTCTAGCTTCCGTTTAAATGCATCTATGCTATTCACTTCAACCACTCCCTGTGTTAGAGAGTTCCACATTCTCAAAACTCTTGGGGTAAAAAAGCTTTAATTTTCCATTTGATCACATTCTCTAACCTTATTCATCAATTATGGGGCATTTTACTGAAGGCCTTTTGAAAATTCAGATAAAATACATCTACTGCATTACCATTTTCTGCACAATCCCTGCTGATTATTCATTATATAAAAAAACTTCTCATTTCTAAATGTCCTTCTGTTCTCTTATTTAGAAAGGATTCCACTATTTTTCCTACCATGGCTGACTGATCTATAATTTCCTCGATATGTTCTGTCCCACCTCTTAAATATAGGAATTACAGTAATCATCTGCCCATCTTCTGGCACCAGACCTTTTGCTCATGAAGTATTAAATTTGGGTAGTAATGCCTCTGCTATCTCTTTCCTAGATTCTTTTAAAATATGTGGATGCAATCCATCCAGACCAGGGACCTTACCCTCTTTGAGATTGTTTAGCTTATTCAGTACATCGCCTTTTTATGTTAAATGCACTCATCACATTGCTCATCATTCAATGATATGTCTACCTGTTCGATCTCACCTCTGAGCACCAATGGGAAATTATTATTTAGTATTTCTGCCGCCTCTGTGGTATTATCCTGTTTATCCCTTAATGATCTTATTCCCGTCACAGCCTTCCATTTTTATTGTTGTACCCTGTTAAATATTTTACTATTTTGGTTTCTGTTCTTTGATCATTTTAATTTCATATTTCCCCTCTGCCTTTGGATTTGCTTTTTTGACTTCTCTCCTATGTATTTAATGTATGCCTTTTCCACAAATCTCATTGTTCCCTTATGTCTTTATTTAACTGTGCAGTCCAACTGCTCTTTCATTTGTTCTTTCCTTTTAGCAGAATATATTTTTCCTTCACTTTTTTGAACACTGTTCTAAATGTTTCTATTTGTTGTTCTACATTGTTGTTTGCCAATATAGTTGACCATAGGTGAGGCGAGAGTAACTGCCCTTAACAATTGACCAAGTGTGGCATCAAGGAGCCCTAGCAAAACTGGAGTCAATGGGAATCAAGGGGAAAACTCTCCGATGATTGGTATCATACCTAGCACAAATAAAGATGATTGTGATTGTTGGAGGTCCATTATCTCAGTCCCAGAACATCACTGCAGGAGTTCCTCAGGATAGTGTCATAGGCCCAGCTATTTTCAGCTGCTTCATCAATGATCAGCCTTCCATCATAAGATCAGAAGTGTGGATATCCACTGATATGCACAATGTTCAGCACCATACATGATAATGAAGCAGTCTGTGTCCATTTGCAGCAAGAACTGGACAACACTCAGGCTTGGCTGACAAGTGGAAAGTAACATTTGCACCACAAAAGTGCCAGGCAATGACCATCTCTGACAAGAGAGAATCTAACTATCTTCCCTTGACATTCAATGGCAATTACCATCACTTAATTACCCACTATCAACATCATGGGGGTTACCTATGACCAGAAACTGAACTGAGCATATAATTCTGTGGAGAGTAACTCATCTCCTGACTGCCCAAAGCCTGGCCACTATGGCAGAAACCAAGAATGTGATGGAATACTCTCCACTTGCCTGGATGAGTGCAGTTCCAACAACATTGAAGAAAATCCACACCATACAGGACAAGGCAGCCCGCTTGATTGGCACCCCTCCATCACCTTGCACATTCACTCCCTCCACCACTGATGCACAGTGTGTACCATCTACAAGAAGCACTGCAGCTACTTCAACAGTACTTTTTAAATCCTTGACTGCCACCAACAGAAGGACAAAGGCAGCAGATGCATGTGAACATCACCACCTGCAAGTTCCCCTCCAAGCTACATGTCATCCAGATATGAAACTATTTCATTATTTCACTGTCATTGGGTCAAAATCCTTGAACTCCATTCCTAACAACACTGTGGCTGTATCTGTGCTACATAGACTGCAGCAGTTCATGAAGGTGGCTCACCATCACCTTATCATAAGGGCAATTACAAATGGGCGACAAGTGCTGGCCTAGCCAGTGATGCCTACATTGCATGAATGAATAACTACTATATATATATTTGTTTCCAAGTTCTATTCTCAGCCTCTCACACTTAGCTTTTCTCCAATATATTCACTTATTTTTCTTACTTATACCTTTTTCTTTCACCATCTTAAAGCATATGCTCAACCTTATCTGGATGCTCTCTACTTTTACTTCTCTTATCTCTCTGATTCATTCTCCATTATTAGATCTCATTGTGAATCTTTCTTTGTTGGGCTTTTTACATGATGAGTCAGAAAGAGTCCTGTACATATTGTAGGAACTCCATTTCCTATCCACTTTACCTACCTCTTCTGTCCAATTAATATCAGGGTAGTTGAAATCCACCATGATTATTACTCTTTGTATTTTATTCAATTCTCCAATATGTCTGCATGTTTCTTTCTCCACTCCCACTATTAGGTGGCTTGTATTCTTTATTATCTTTTATCTCTATCCATGTGGAATCTATTTTTCTTTTGCTGATGAGATTTTCTTCACTTTATATTTAACCATTTTTTTAGAATCCTGTTCTATAACTCTATTTATTCCCTTACTATCAGTGCCCTCCTTTACTTTATTAATTCCTCTTTTCTCCTGCCCTGTTCTGTTTACTTTCAGACTGATGCCTTCTCTCTCTGGCCATTAGTTTATTCTGAATAAGTGCATCTACTTCACCTGCTTGTTTCCCTCTCAATCTTTTCTTAATATGTTATACCCTGCATCTTGTTTAAAAAAAAACATCATTTTAGATTCCCATTCTATAATTCTATTTATTCCATTGCCATCAATATCATCCCTTAATTTATTCTTTTCTATTTTCTCCTGGCTTGTTTACATTTGACTACTTAAGTTTCTTGTAGATCCCTCTCCATGTCTTATTAGTTTAAATCCTTTGACATTTCCCTTTTACATAAAGTAATCAGAAATGGCAGCATGAGTCAGTCAGTTGACCCGTCGCGCCTACTCTGCCATTTGATAAGATAATGGCTGGTCTCACCAACCCCCAACAATGCTCACACCCTCGCCTCACCCCCAGTACTCAGCCCCTCACCCTCAGACAATGCTCTCCCTCTACTAACACCTGTCACCCTCAGAAAATGCTCACCCTCTTCCTCATTCCCTGACAATGCTCAATTTTTCGTCAGCCTCCAACAATGTTCAATCCCCTCTCTTCCTCCTGAAAATGTTCAACCTCACCCCAACATTGCTCGCCCTCCCTCACCCACCACGGTGAGCATTATCTGGAAGATGATGGAGGGGTAGGGTGAACCAGGAGGTGGCGAACATTGTCGGGACGGGATGAATATTGTTGTGGTCACCATTGTGTTTTGACACTCCTGCTGATTTATTTAGTTAGTCTGCTCAGTAAACTTTACACCTGCTATGAAAAGCTCTCCATGCAAACAGCCCTTCTGCCAATCTCAAAAAAAGATCGAGAGGGAAATGGGGAACTAAATAGATGTGACAATAACCTGCTCACTGATGACCAATTTGGGGTCCCCCAGGGCCGTTCAGCTCCTGAATGCACTGCAGCCTTGGTTCAAACATGAACAAAGGAGATGAACTACCGAGGTGAGATGAGATTGACTGCCCTTGATCTCAAGGCCGCATTTGACTGAGTGTGGCATCAAGGAGCCCTAGCAAAACAGGAGTCAATGGGAATCGGGGGAAAGCTCTCTGCTGGTTGGAGTCATACCTAGCACAAAGGAAGATGGTGGTGGTTTTTGGAGGTCAGTTATCTCAGCTCTAGGACATCACTGCAGGAGTTCCTCAGAGTAGTGCCCTCAGCCCAACCATCTTCAACTGCTTCATCAATGACCTCCTTCTCTACGAGTTAGACAGTGGTTTCTATGTTTTTAGTAAAATCAAAGGTCAGCAGAATTCTCCAGGCGATCCTTGTACGGCATAGGGCCGATTTTAGCAGAACTCACCAAAAAGAACTTGGCGGGGGATGAGGATAAACATATAAGGCAAAGACAAACAGTTCCAGGCTAGAACAAGATAAAGAGACCCTGCTTGGGTAAGAAAAAGATACGTACCTGGGGGGGGACATGTGCTTATTATGTGATCATGTACTGGCAAGATTGGAAATTTGAATAATGTAATGTGTACGTAACTGTGTATAAAAAATGTGGTATTCCTGTAATCGTTACTGCTTTTAGCTAGTCTAAGGCAGACTCTCCCTGTCTTAGCTTGAATAAAATGATTGTTAACCTGTATCTGAGTCTCTTGCGGCGATCCTGAGAAGGCATCACAGTAATCTGGCATAGTTGTCAGGATACTCGTCTCGAACCATCAGAGCGGCACTGCAAAACAGGTGAGTGTAATTTATTTACCACCCATAATTAGTGCATTAACCTGACCCGTAGATGATCCGGTCGAGTATCAAAGAATCTAAAGGAGAACACAGTATAGGAAGTGCTGAAAGGAGGTCGCTAGTGAAGGGCCAAATCCGCGCTGGTGGTATCCACGCAGGGGCCATAAGGTAGCCAAATCCACATTGGTGGTATCCGCACAGGGGCTGAAATAGAAGACTGTGGCGGTGACATCCGTGCGGAGTACGTATAAATAAATAAAAATGCAATTAGTGAAGGAGAAGGAGAAGGAGGAAAAGAGCACCATAGACCTTGATTGGGGGTTGGAGGGCTCCATCACAAGGTTGTAGCAGAATAACATTCCAGAATTATTAACACAATTTAGAACAACGGGTGGGACCCAAAAGGTCCCCCACTAAACTTTTAGTAAATTACTTAAAAATGAATTGATCTGAGTCACAAGCGCTGTTTGTGCTGGAGAGAGAGAGAGAAAAAGAGAGAGGGGGGGTACCTCTAGGCGGGTTAATGAGCAGTGACAGGCAGGAGCAGAGGAAATGTGAGCGTCATTTGGTTTGATTGTCCCTGTAGGTGGAGTCTCCAAGATCCCTTGATTTCCCCCACTTGAAGTTTTGTTTCGAGTATGAAAGTTCTAAATCATTAAGTTTAATGTTATAAGAAATACGTAACTTTATTTTGTGTGTTTGTGTTCAATAAAGTATTTGTGTGCAAGGAATCATTTGTATGTGAGCTTTAATACATTTTCTTCCCTAAATTGTCATTTGTGCGTGGAGTTCAGCACTTTAGAGTCAAAAGCCTCACATTAGATTAAAGGAAAAGTATACTCAAACATTCCAATGTTTTGAGTACAAGGTTTGAGTTGAGATTTCTGGCAAAATTGCAATTCCAATGTATTGTAAAGATAAAACAGGGTTTTCCTTTGTTTGAGATGAACCAGTCTTTGTAAAAATAAACTACATGAAATTCAAAAGGATTCTAGGAAAACCAAAAGGCATAAACACACGGGGCAGAATTTGCCGTTGGCGAACAGGGGCAGGCCCGACACGCCAACACGTAAAATAACGCGCAATGACATCGGACGTGCCTCCCGACGTCATGTGGATATTCCGTTCGGCAGGCGCGTGTCAGAGGTGGCTGCGTACCCACCGACTTGTCAACGGCCTATTAAGGCCATTAAAAAATAATTAAAGTTGTTAAGCACATTGCTGGTCCAACCTTAAGGTTGGCGGGCAGGCAAAAAGCCCAAGTGGCTTTCGCGTATTTCAGGAAACCTCATCCATGGGCAGGATGAGGTTTCCTGAAGGTTTTATAAAATAAATGAATTTTCGTAACTTCACAAACAAGTCCCAACTTATGTGACACTGTCACATTAGGGGATATGTTTAAATAAATTTTTACATTATTTATTTAAAAGTTTTTAAATCCATTCAATCTCCCTGAGGTTTCTCCGTGCCTCAGGGAGATTGCTGTGCTCTTTCATGCGCATGCTGGGCGGGCCTTAATTAGCCCAACCGTGTAAAATGGCAGCAATTGGCTCCATGCCCATCCCTGCCCCCACCCACCATAGGAAAAATTCTCTCCACTGTCTGGGTGGTTTCTATGGATAAAAAGGGGCTTCTTTTGAAACGATGAATTCAATAGGAAAGGAAAGCTGCACCCCAACAGCGCTGTTATTTGAATTTGGGACAATCTTGAGATGTGAAGAGTGCAGTGTAATTTAGCAAGTCACTTTTGAATAACTAGGATACTATCCAAGATAAAGAATATGTGTTGATAAACATGTGGGACTATAAACCTGGATACAAATTTATACACATGAGAAAGGGGAATTACAGTTCTTACAAAGTTTAAAAATTTGAGGTTTGATTCCCGATAAAGTCTTCAGAAGGAAATTTTTATTTTAAAGGGTTTGACAACAATTGACACTAATTCAAATGCTGCAAGCTTTTGTATGTGCAAGTTCATTCCCAAAATATAAAGTTAAGCTCAAGACCTTGACAAACTTTGGCAGAAATCCAATTTTTGGCAGAGTTAATGAATCTGGAATATTTCTAAAATGAAGAATAAAGGTCAGACATAATCTAGTGGGTTACTTTTGAGAAAATAAAATGTTTGAGGAGAACATAAGGAAGCAAGACATGTTAATGCCTGGAATCAATTAGAAATGTTTGATTTATGTTTTAAAAGAGTTATGAGACTACTTTATTGGTTTGTAAAGACTCTCCAGACAACCTGAACAAGATAAGATGGTAGCTTGCATGTGTAAAAAATGGCATGAAGGAATAATTAAGGGTTGGAGGTAGGGTTAGGGAAAGAGGAAACAATATACAAAACAGTCTTAAGAGAACTGAATTTGATAATTTGGCCATCACCGGAGACATTGGAATCGCACAGCATGAGATAGGAACAGAGATCCCCATTGACATGGGATGGTTAATGTGGCCTAAAGAGAAACATTTTAAATGATCCAGGCAATAGAGAAACTGACCTTAAGAGAATTTTAGGATGATCATGGTCAGAAAGGGTTAAAAAAAACTTAAAAGGTAGCAGTATAAGGAATCGGTAGTTGAGGCAATTGAAGGGTAAAGTGAAATAATACTGAACAACAGTTGAACACAAGATGGACACAGGTAAAAGGAAAGCAGGGAAAAGGCTAAATAAATGTATTACTAACTACATTAATGTGCCTGCGAGCTACAAAAAGTAAGACCACAGGATTAACACCAAGCAGAATTAAGCGGCTCGCAGACAGAGCCGCAGCTGGTTTTAAAGCCAGCTCAAGAAAAGCCCAGGGAAGCAGAAAGTTCAATATGTGGGCTATATGATATTACAGACTAAACGGGAACTTACCTGCAGCCGGAGGGTGGCTAAAGAGAGGTTGCCGAGGCCCGTAGATTTGCAAGGGGTGAGACAGGTTATGGGACTGTTTAACTATTGTAGGACCTTTGTGGAGGACTTTGCTAAAATCACTGCACCTGTACAAGCACTGACAAAATGGGGGGAGGTATCCCAGGGTCAGATAAAATGGGGAGAAGAACAGAAATTAGTATAAACGGCATTGTCACAGGGGTATGGGAAAAAGGCAGGGCAATGGCATTAGGTCATAATGCTCATTTGGAGAGCCGGTGCAGATGCAATGGGCCGAATGGCCTCCTTCTGTGCCGTTAAGATTCTGTGAAACGGCACTCATCCGGGCACCAGCACAGGGGTTACCTTATACGGGAAAACCATTTCACTTGTATACCTACATTGAGGGAGGATTTTTCTGCGTGGTATGGCTCAGGAACATGTAGATCGGATGTGGCCGATAGGGTACTTTTCAACAAGGCAATCCTCCATAGCAAGTGGGATGCTCCGATGCGGCATAGCAGCAGTTGACTGCATGTCGTGGGCAGTGAAGGCCTGAGAACCCATAGTAACGACGGGAGTTGACTTCACACGAAATTCCACCATAGTGGAATTGCTCAACACCAGGAAGCTGAGAAATGTGTCAGATAGCAGGCGAGCAGTGTAAGAAGCCATACTATTACCAAAGGACAAATCAGTTGTAATAATCCACAACTCTAGGGTCAATCCAGCAGAGGGCTTATTGTTAGAAGGGAAGGGACATGTCATTGAACTAGAACATAATTGTCTGCAGGAGATAGATGAGGAAAGCCCGGGGACTGTGAGCGAAAATGAGTTAGAAGATATAGACATGTCCCTGTTCGTAGATGGGTCCTGCAGATACGTGGATGGGGTCCCTTGTACTGAATGGGCTGTTATTGATGTAGAAGGATGGGTCTTGGGCAGGGGTAAACTAACAGGGGACATTTCAGCCCAAGTAACGGAGTTGGTAGCGTTAAAAAAGGCCTTGCATATGGTGGAGGGGAAAAAAGCTAATACTTATACCGATAGTAGATCTGCCGTTGGGGTAGTGCACCATTATATGGTTACTTGGAGTCGGAGGGAATACGTTACATCAGGAGGAAGACACATACAACATGAAGCGATAGTTAAGGATCTAGTGGAGACTGCAAAGCTACCACTATAGGCAGTGGTAATAAAGGTCAAGGCTTACCAGAAGGTGGTAGACTCCATTGAATTGGGCAGCCAACGGGTGGATGCAGCAGCTAAGGAGGCTACACTAATTGGTTCAGGGTACCAGGTAGCTGCAGCAGCAGTTAGACCTTAGGTGAATATGGCCAATTTACATAGAGGCATTGAGGGAGAAGAGAGCGGTCAGTGGGAAAGACAGGGGGCAGACAAAGGCACAGATGGAATTTGGCGAAAGGAAGGAAAGTTAGTAGCACCCCACTGTATACAACAGAACCTCATGAAAATATACCATGGAATCGCCCAGCATGGGAGAGAAGCTATTTTAGGAAGGATGGGCAGGTACTGTTGGTGGCAGGGAATGGGAAGAGACATTGCCAAATGCTACCAACAGTGCCTGAAATGTGCGCAACATAGCCCAGGTAGACCCATCAAAGTTCGTATGTCATACCAACCCCGACCAATGGGACCCATGGGAGCAGATACAGATAGATTTCATGGGACCTCTCCCGCCAAGCCGAGAGAAACAATGTTGTTTGGTCATCATTGATCAATTTACCAGATAGGTAAAAGCGTTTCCCATGCGTAATTGTCCAGCCACAACTGTTGCTCAAATAATGCTAGAGGAAGTGATTCTCCGGTGGGGGACACCATTACAGATAGATTCAGATCAGGGTACACATTTTACGGAGCGAGTGATTAAGGGAGTGTGTAAATGGCTAGAAATAAATAGAAGTTTCACATCCCCTACCACCCGCAGAGTTCGGGCTTGGTTGAACAAATGAACAGAACGTTGAAGAAAGTGCTGGCCAAGGCCATTCAGGACACAAGGCAGGGGTTTGTGGGATAGTTACCTAATATCTTGATGGGAATCAGGGCAAACACCCAGTAGGATGACTGGATTGACTCCATATGAGCTGATGATGGGAAGAGCTATGAGATTGTCAGGAGATGTCGTGACAGGGAGTAAGGAAGTAGAAAAAAACAAAAAAACTGCGGATGCTGGAAATCCAAAACAAAAACAGAATTACCTGGAAAAACTCAGCAGGTCTGGCAGCATCGGCGGAGAAGAAAAGAGTTGACGTTTCGAGTCCTCATGACCCTTCGACAGAACTTGCGTTCGAGTCCAAGAAAGAGTTGAAATATAAGCTGGTTTAAGGTGTGTGTGTGGGGGGCGGAGAGATAGAGAGACAAAGAGGTGGAGGGGGTGGGGGGGGGTGGGGGGGTGTGGTTGTCGGGACAAACAAGCAGTGATAGAAGCAGATCATCAAAAGATGTCAACGACAGTAGTACAATAGAACACATAGGTGTTAAAATTAAAGTTGGTGATATTATCTAAACGAATGTGCTAATTAAGAATGGATGGTAGGACACTCAAGGTATAGCTCTAGTGGGTTTTTTTATATAATGGAAATAGGTGGGAAAAGGAAAATCTTTATAATTTATTGGAAAAAAAAGGGAAGGGGGAAACAGAAAGGGGGTGGGGATGGGGGAGGGAGCTTACGACCTAAAGTTGTTGAATTCAATATTCAGTCCAGAAGGCTGTAAAGTCCCTAGTTGGAAGATGAGGTGTTGTTCCTCCAGTTTGCGTTGGGCTTCACTGGAACAATGCAGCAAGCCAAGGACAGACATGTGGGCAAGAGAGCAGGGTGGAGTGTTGAAATGGCAAGCGACAGGGAGGTTTGGGTCATTCTTGCGGACAGACCGCAGGTGTTCTGCAAAGCGGTCGCCCAGTTTACGTTTGGTCTCTCCAATGTAGAGGAGACCACATTGGGAGCAACGGATGCAGTAGACTAAGTTGGGGGAAATGCAAGTGAAATGCTGCTTCACTTGAAAGGAGTGTTTGGGTCCTTGGACGGTGAGGAGAGAGGAAGTGAAGGGGCAGGTGTTGCATCTTTTGCGTGGGCATGGGGTGGTGCCATAGGAGGGGGTTGAGGAGTAGGGGGTGATGGAGGAGTGGACCAGGGTGTCCCGGAGGGAACGATCCCTATGGAATGCCGCCCGGGGGGATGAAGGGAAGATGTGTTTGGTGGTGGCATCATGCTGGAGTTGGCGGAAATGGCGGAGGATGATCCTTTGAATGCGGAGGCTGGTGGGGTGATAAGTGAGGACAAGGGGGACCCTATCATGTTTCTGGGAGGGAGGAGAAGGCGTGAGGGTGGATGCGCGGGAGATGGGCCGGACACGGTTGAGGGCCCTGTCAACGACATTTCCGCCAACTCCAGCATGATGCCACCACCAAACACATCTTCCCTTCACCCCCCCTTATCGGCATTCCGTAGGGATCGCTCCCTCCGGGACACCCTGGTCCACTCCTCCATCACCCCCTACTCCTCAACCCCCTCCTATGGCACCACCCCATGCCCACGCAAAAGATGCAACACCTGCCCCTTCACTTCCTCTCTCCTCACCGTCCAAGGACCCAAACACTCCTTTCAAGTGAAGCAGCATTTCACTTGCATTTCCCCCAACTTAGTCTACTGCATCCGTTGCTCCCAATGTGGTCTCCTCTACATTGGAGAGACCAAACGTAAACTGGGCGACCGCTTTGCAGAACACCTGCGGTCTGTCCGCAAGAATGACCCAAACCTCCCTGTCGCTTGCCATTTCAACACTCCACCCTGCTCTCTTGCCCACATGTCTGTCCTTGGCTTGCTGCATTGTTCCAGTGAAGCCCAACGCAAACTGGAGGAACAACACCTCATCTTCCGACTAGGGACTTTACAGCCTTCTGGACTGAATATTGAATTCAACAACTTTAGGTCGTAAGCTCCCTCCCCCATCCCCACCCCCTTTCTGTTTCCCCCTTCCCTTTTTTTTTCCAATAAATTATAAAGATTTTCCTTTTCCCACCTATTTCCATTATATAAAAAAACCCACTAGAGCTATACCTTGAGTGCCCTACCATCCATTCTTAATTAGCACATTCGTTTAGATAATATCACCAACTTTAATTTTAACACCTATGTGTTCTATTGTACTATTGTCGTTGACATCTTTTGATGATCTGCTTCTATCACTGCTTGTTTGTCCCTACAACCACACCCCCCCACCCCCCCCTCCACCTCTTTGTCTCTCTATCTCTCCGCCCCCCACACACACACCTTAAACCAGCTTATATTTCAACTCTTTCTGGGACTCGAACGCAAGTTCTGTCGAAGGGTCATGAGGACTCGAAACGTCAACTCTTTTCTTCTCCGCCGATGCTGCCAGACCTGCTGAGTTTTTCCAGGTAATTCTGTTTTTGTAAGGAAGTAGGACTGGTGAGACAGAGTGAAGCAATTCATGCAGGAGCTGTGCAAGCAGCTGCATGAAAGGAGACAAGAGATTACGGACCAGCAGCTTATACATGATATAGAGGCAGAGGTAAGAGCAGAACAGGCTGAGGTACCCAGTGTGAGGGATAAGGTAATGGTGAAGGTAACGCCTGAAAAAGCAGATTTTTCACCCAAGTGGATAGGACTTTAGGGGATAATAATGATTAGCGACACTTGCGCCCATGTGGATATGAAAGGAAAGGGGCACTGGAAACACGTCACGGCTGAAGCATGTTATTAACTGATCTTGTTTTACAGAACCACTCTTGACGGACCGGTGATGACTGGGATGGTTATCTGTCTAATTTAAAAAATGATAACTACCTCACCAATACTCATGGGATTGGTAACCCTAGTGGAGGGAACAGGGAATACTGCCCGACAAACACCACAACTGGGACTGGTATACCACAAGTAGTGCGGAGTGCAACACCCAACATGGGTCACTGAACCTAACAATCGGAGAGCAAGTAACTTTGCATTGCAGTATGGGTCTACTTAAGTTTGGACGCAGAAGCAGTAATGCCTTGACACACATGGACAGTTGGTGGGGACTCTTTGGGGAGACTGGTTCGTTTTCTTTGGCACCCCAGCCAGAAGTCCATTGACTTGCATGGGGACCGGAAGATCACGGTGGCAAGCGGGTACGGAAAATCCTGCCGAAGGAATGGGATGAATTTGTTTGTGAAAAAGGACGTCACATACATGTGGCATGCCTGACAGGGCATGCGCAGTTTTTAACTCATTCTTCCCCCCCCAAGAATCAGGGACGGGACACTGGTGATCCACATGGCAATAATAGATGAGTGTGGGCATAGGATGATAATAGGTGGATGTGGGGAGTATACCCCAAGGAAAGTGTCATTACAACTACTTCTCCACCTTTCACGACAATAGGACAATCGGTCCCAGCAGGTACATTTAAAACCCCACAAACCACGCCAACTGATGCACCTTGTCCGTTATTAAGCCCAGTGCCATAAAATTGACTTGTGATGATTAATGATAATAAGATCTTGTATGATAATGTACACCACGAGCTGGCACCTGTGGTCCCAGACATTTCAGACATAACCCTGCCCCGACGGTGCTTGACGCATACTCAAGCACTGTATACGCTCTTGTTGGGTCAATTAATGATAGAAGCAGCCCAGTTCAATGGTGGAGCATGGCCATTGGGCCAGGGGAAGAATCGGCTGAAGCGCAGCCTTGTAAATGATGTCGCTACAGTGTTAATACAGGAACTTCAGTAGTTAGCTCCATCGACCTAGCTATTGTGGACCAAAAGGTCTGAACCTTAAGTTCACAGTTCAAGAAAATTTTAGAAAAGGGGCAAGGGATCCAAGACACTCAACTAGGCGCAGGCCAAGGCCTGACACAAATAGTTCAGAGCTTGACCACTGTCCTGGCGGACATTATTAGCAAATTAATTGGAATGGCTAAGAACATCTTGGATGATGCAAATAGGAACGATGTCTGCAGTACCTATGGCTCATGGGTGCTTGAACAAACACAGGAGAATTTGAGACAAATTCGTGAGGGCATGGTCCCTTTATGGGTAACGAATACACATTTTTTTTAGCCTTTCACAACCCAACCACAATTTGACCAGTTGCCAGCTCAGGAATTTAACACGTGTATGGAACTGGTACTGAATGTATAATGGATAATAACATGTTGATAGCCATTATCTTGCTAATATCCATTATATGCACGTCAACACCGTGCAGGGCATTATACAGGGTAGAGAATATAGGGGTAATCATTATATAAGATACTACAAAAACCGCCTTATGCACAGAGATAGAGGGTTGTATGGTTAGCACTTCATTAGATGGATGCAGTGTAGAAGCCACCTCAGTATTATGCGCTCATTCGATATACGAAACAGAAGAGGCAAGGTGCAGATTTAGTTCTACAGCCAATTGCAAAAGAATCAACCCACATTGCATGTATGGGTAATGAGAAATATTGTATTACCACATGGCAGCAAGGGTTCCAGTATGGGAACAACCATTATATACAACCATATATAACCATTCACTGTGCTTACACCCACAGGTGCCGACAAGTGTGAGGAGGGTATGAATGCTTAAAATCTATAAGGGAGGAACAGTTAATGTTCGAGCTGAGAAAAATTTAAAAGACAACTTGACGCAGTATCTGAGCCAGTTCTCCTATGCTATTCCACTATTGCCCGAACACCTCACCCTAATCTGAATGAAGCCCAATGAGTGTATTGGACATATTATACACTCCAGTAGCAGACTTGAGCCTTAAATGGTGACATTTGACAAATAGAGTCTACCACCTGGTGGGAGGGACTGTGGAATTGGGGATCGAATGTACGGATACACCCGTGGATTTGGATTATCTCCCATGCTCTGGTATTGCCCAACTATTATTAATTTTATATTTAACATGCCTGATCCATCGCACCAGGAGGTCATACAGGGAATGGGGATGGAGACTTAAAAGTTGGTGCAAGAAAATGTTACATAAGGGGCCTAAATTGAAGGGCCAACTAGTACAGATGGTCTGACTTAGAACCTTTAGAGTGCTAAGCTGGATACCTGGCCAGCATCGATGGGTAGCGGAGCATAAAGGTAAAGGACAATACCACTGAATTGGCTACACTGAGTTAGGCCAAGGGCCATAAGGGGAATTGTAAGAGTTAAACAGTGATTTCTATGTTTTTAGTAAAACCAAAGGTCAGCAGAATTCTCCAGGCAAATGCTATGCACTACAGGGCCAATATTAGCAGAAGTCTCCAGAAAGACCTTGGCGAGGGATGAGGTTAAACAGATAAGGTAAAGATTAACAGTACCAGGCTAGAATGAGATAAAGAAGCCCTGCTTGGGTAAGAAAAAGATACATACCTGGGACTGGGAACATCTATTTATTATGTGATAATGCGCTGACAAGATTGGAATTTGAATAATGTAATGTGTACGCAATGTGTATAAAAAAGATGGGTTTTCCTGTAATCGGTAGAGTTCTGTTTTAGCCAGTCTAAGGCAGACTCTTCCTGCGTTCGCTTGAATAAAATGATTGTTAACTTGTATCTGAGTCTCCTGTGGTTGATTCTGAGAAGCACCACAACATTTCCATCATAAAGTCAGAAGTGGGGATGTTCGCTGATGGTTGCACAATGTTCAGTGCCATTCATGACTCCTCAGATACTGAAGCAGTCCATGTCCAAGTGCAGAAAGACTTTAACACTATCCAGGCTTGGGCTGAGCTGACAAGCCGCAAATAACATTTGCACCACACAAGTGCCAGGCAATGACCATCTCCAACAAGAGATAATCTAACCAACACACCTTGACATTCAATGCCATTACCATTGTGAATCCCCCACTATCAACATCCTGGGGGGTTACTATTGACCAGAAACTGAATGAGACTATCCATAAAAGTACTGTGGCTACAAGAGCAGATCAGAGGCTAGGAATCCTGTGATGAGCAACTCACCTCCTGACTCCCCAAAGCCTGTTCACTATCTACAAGGCACAAGTCAGGAGTGTGGTGGATTAATCACCACTTGCCTGGATGGGTGCAGCTCTACAACACCCAAGGAGCTTGACACCATTCAGGACAAAGCAGCCCGCTTGATTTGCACCACATCCACAAACATTCACTCCCTTCACCACAAAAGCAGTAGTGTGTACCATCTGCAAGATGCATTGCTTGAATTCATCAAGGCTCCTTTGACAGCACCTTCCAAACCCACAACCACTAACATCTAGAAGGACAAGGGCAGCAGATAGATGGGAACACCACCACCTGACTTGGAAGGATATCGCCATTCCTTCACTGTCACTGGGTCAAAATCCTGGAACTCCCTCCCTAATAGCATTGTGGGTGTACCTACAACACATGGATTACAGCAGTTCAAGAAGTCAGCTCTCCACCACCTTCTCAAGGGCAACTAAGGATGGGCACTAAACGCTGACCCAGCCAGTGAAGCCCACATCCCGTGAATGAATAAAAAATAATAGCATCTAATCCAATTATTAAATGGCAATGCATGATGTTGCAATAAAACAGAGAAGCAGGAGACAATCATGTGTTCGGAGGAACCAGGCATAGTAGGGATTACTGAGACATGGCTACGCAAAAATCAAGACTGGGAATCAAATATTGCAGGATATAACACATTAAGAAAAAATCAAGAAGGAAATACTTATTTAGAATAAAATAATCGCTGGAGAGAGAAGGCATCAGTCTAAATGTAAACAGAATAGGGCAGAAGAAAAGAGGAATTAATAAAGTAAGGGAGGGCACTGATAGAAAAGGGAATAAATAGTTAATGAACAGGGGTCTAAAAAAATGGTTAAACATAAAGTGAAGAAAATCCCATCAGCAAAATAAAAATAGATTCCACATGGATAGAGATAAAAGATAATAAAGAATACATCGCACAATCTGTCTACAATCCACCTAATAGTGGGAGTGGAGAATGAAACATGCAGGCATATTGGAGAATTGAGTAAAATACAAAAAATAATAATCATGGTGGGAGATTTTAACTACCCTGATATTAATTGGACAGAACAGTTAGGTAAAGTGGATAGGAAATAGAGTTCCTACAATATGTACAGGACTCATTCTAACTCAAAATGTATAAAGCCCAACAAAGAGTCACCATGAGATCTAATAATGGAGAATGAATCAGAGAGATAAGAGAAACAAAAGTAGAAAGCATCTAGGTAAGGTTGACCATATGCTTTAAGATGATGAAAGAAAAGGGTATAGGGGAGAAAAACGAGTATACTGGAGAAAAGCTAAGCATGAGGGGCTGAGAATAGAGCTTGGAAAAAATATATATAATTTATTCATTCATTCATGCAATGTAGGCATCACTAGCTAGGCCAGCACTTGTTGCCCATTCATAATTGCCCTTGATAAGGTGATGGTGAGCCACCTCCATGAAATGCTGCAGTCTTTGTAGTATAGACAAACCCATAGTGTTATTAGCAATGGAATTCAAGGATTTTGACCCAATGACAGTGAAGTAATGAAATAGCTCCATGTCAGGAAGGCGTGCAGCTTGGAGGGGAACTTGCAGGTGGTGATGTTTATCTGCTGCCTTTGTCCTTCTGTTGATGGCAGTCAAGGATTTAAAAGATGCTGTTGAAGTAGCTGCAGTGCTTCTTGCAGATGGTACACACTGTGCATCAGTGGTGGAGGAAGTGAATGTGCCAGGTGATGGAGGGGGTGCCGATCAAGCGGGCTGCCTTGTCCTGTATGGTGTGGAGTTTCTTGAATGTTGTTGGAGCTGCACTCATCCAGGCAAGTGGAGAGAATTCCATCATGACTTTTGCCATAGTGGCTAGGCTTTGGGCAGTCAGGAGGTGAGTTACTCTCCACAGAATTATATGCTCAGTTCAGTTTCCGATCATAGGTAACCCCCATGATGTTGATAGTGGGTAATCAAAGGATGGTAATTGCCATTGAATGTCAAGGGAAGATAGTTAGATTCTCTCTTGTCAGAGATGGTCATTGCCTGGCACTTGTTTGGCACGAATGTTACTTTCCATTTGTCAGCCAAGCCTGAATGTCCAGGTCTTGCTGCATATGGACACAGACTGCTTCATTATCACGTATGGTGCTGAACATTGTGCAATCATCAGTGGATATCCTCACTACTGATCTTATGATGAAGGGAAGATCGTTGATGAAGCAGCTGAAAATGGCTGGGCCTATGACGCTATCTTGAGGAGCTCCTGCTGTGATGTTCTGGGACTGAGATAATTGACCTCCAACAATCACGACCATCTTTCTTTGTGCTGGGTATGACATCAACCATTGGAGAGTTTTCCCCCTGATTCCCATTGAGTCCAGTTTTGCTAGGTCTCCTTGATGCCACACTTGGTCAAATGTTGCTTTGATGTCAAGGGCAGATACTCTCGCCTCACCTATGGTTAACTATATTGGCAAACAACAATGTAGAACAACAATGAGAAACATTTAGAATAGTGTTCAAAAAAGTGAAGGAAAAATATATTCTGCTAAAAGGAAAGAACATAGTTAAATAAAAACATAAGGGAATAATGAGGGTTGGGGAAAAGGCATACATTAAATATATAGACAGCAGATAAGGAGAGAAATCAAAAAAGCAATTCCGAAGACAGAGGGAGTTATGAAATTAAATGATTAAAAAGCAGAAACTAAAGTGGTAAAATATTTAACAGGTGCATCAATAAAAATGGATGGCTGTGAATGGAATAGGGTCATTAAGGGATAATACCACAGAGGTGGCAGAAATACTAAATAATAATTTCACTTTGGTGCTCAGAGGCGTGATAGAACAGGCAGACATAACATTGAATGATGAGAAATGTGATGTGTGTTTAACATAAAAAGGGGAATGTACTAAATAAACTAAATCTCAAAGAGGGTAACAACACCCAATGTGGAAGGATTGCACCCACGTGTTTTAAAATATTCTAGGAAAGGGATAGCAGAGGCATTACTAATCAAATTTAATAATTCATGAACATACAGTCTAGTGCCAGAGGACTGGCAGATGACTAATGTAATTCCTAAATTTAAGAAGTGGGAAAGAACATATCCAGGAAATTATAGATCAGTCAGCCTAAGATCAGTGGTAGGAAAAATAATGGAATCCTTTCTAAAAAAGAGAACAGAAGAACATTTAGAAATGAGAATTTTTTTAATATAATGAATAATCAGCATGGATTTACAAAAATAAAATCTTTCTTGACAAAATGAATTTTTTGAGAAGGCAACAGGGAGTGTAGAAAATGGTAATGCAGTAGACGTAATTTTTCTGAATTTTCAAAAGGCCTTTAGTAAGATGCCCCATAATTAACTAATAAGGTTAGGGAATGTGTAATCAGGGGACGCCTAGCAGAATGGATTCCTAGCTGGTTTCACGACAGAAAGTTGAGAGAGGCTGTAATTATTAGTTATTCAGAGTGGCAGAAGGTGGCAAGTGGTGCACCACTAGGATCACTGCCAGGACCACTGTTGATCACAATTTACATTTACTATTTGGACTTTGGAAACAAAAACACAATTCCCCAATTTGCCGATGGCAGTAAATTGGGATGGATACCCAATACTGCAGTGGCTGTAACAAATTACAGGACATTAAGAAAACTTGTAGAATGGCAAATAATTGGCAAATGAAGTTCAGCATAGCTAAGTGTGAAGTAATGCACTGCTGCAGGAAGGACAGGGGTGTTATTTATTACTTTGAAGGTGAAAGTAGAGGTGGGGTATAGGAACAAAGGGATCTTAGAGTATAAATTGATGAAACGCTAAAAGGTGCACCTCAGGTTAGCCAAACCATTAAAAACGCAAACCAATCACCAGGTTTTATTTCAAGAGGAATAGAATGGAAAGTAGAGGAGTTATACTAAAACTGTGTCAAGCCTTGGTTAGACCAAGAGTGCTGACAATTTTGCGTGCCATAAAAAGGATATAGAGGCGCTGGAGAGAGTATAGAGAAGGTTTACAAGGATGATAACAGAAATGTGTGAGTATATAAAACAAGAAACGACTGACAGACTTGTCCTTTTCTCTCTTGGGAAAAAAAGGCTGAAGGGTGACCAACTGAGGGTCTTTAAAATTATGAAAGTTTTTAATAGTATAGATACAGAGAGAATGTTTCCTCTTCTGGGGAACAGCATCACTAGAGGCCAATAATATAAAATAGTCACCAAGAGATCAAATAAAAAATCGAAGCTTTTTTACCCCAAGAGCCTTGAGAATGTGGAACTCTCTAACGCAAGGAGTGGTTGAAGTGAAATGCATAGATGCATTTAAAAGGAAACTAGACATGCATGTGAGGGAGAAGAGAAGAAGCGGTTACAATGGTAGATTTAGATGAGGATAGATGGGAGGAGACTCGAGAGGAACATAAACACACCAGCACGGACTGGTTGGGCTGAATGGCTTCTTTCTGTACCATACATTCCACGTAATTCTATGTAAAACTGAGCCACATAAGGAGATATTAGGCCAGATGACCGAAAGCTTGGTCAATGAGGGAGGTTTTAAGGAGTGTCTTAAAGGAAGAAAGTGAGGTAGAGAGACAGAGAAGTGCAGGGAGGGAATTCCAGAATTTCGGGCCACCAAAGGTGCAGCACTTAAAATAGGGGATGCTGAAGAGGGCAAGAAGAGCACAGATATCTCAAAGGACCGTATGGTTGGAGAAGATTACAGAATTAGAGAGGAGCAAGGCTGTTGAGGAATTTGAAAACAAGGGGGAGAATTTTAAAGTCAAGACATTGCTTGATCGAGAACCAATGTAGGTCAATGAGCACAGGGATGACAGGTAAAGAAAACCTGGTGTGTGTGAAGATACTGGTAGCACAGTTTTAGGTGATGTCAAATTTACAGAGGATAGAATATGGGACCTCAGCCAGGGGTGCATTAGAATTGTTACAGACAGGAGCTGGGTTTAATTTAAAACAATACTAATTTCTCCCCCCACCACCTGTCCATAAACAGAAAGATGTTTTTGATTTCCCCCTTTATAAGTGGTGGTATATTTTCCCCAACCCCTCAGTTTTGGAGTAAACCAATCCCCTATTAATAACCCCACAGCAAATTAGAGATAGGGTAAAATCAAAGGGTTATTTTTTTGACACATGCTCAAAAACGCAGGGAGGGTTGTTGCTACTTAATCCCTGGTATGTTCACACAATAAAAGAGGGATAAGGGAAAGAAAGAGGTACATGGCAAAGACCACAGCCAAAATAAGAATTATTGTTTCACGTGAGTCCAGAGTCCAGAATCAAAAGTCCAATGGTGTATTCCTCCAGCGAGGTTAGCAGGCTGAAGCTGATGCTGGGTAATCCACTTGTCCAGTAGTGATGACTCCCACGATGAGAGTAGCACGTGGAGATGAATTAGTCTTGTAGGCACAGAAGTTCAGGCATTCCAGTAGAAAAACAGTGTAGGTGGGGAGATAGGTATTCAAAAATGTGGACACAACCCTTTTCTGCCTGCTGGATGGGAAATGGCAGTCTGCCTCTTTTAGCTTCACAAGGCAATATTACAGGTTCTAGCAGTTTTGGGGTGGGGGTTCATGTGACATAACTCCCACTTCTTCCCCATGGTTTGAACAAAGGATGTATATTCCTGCTCTATATTTTGAGGGGTTTAATGTTTCACCCATTACTAAGTTTAACACAGATTTCCAGGGCCGTTGCCCTGACAAAAGGGCTGATTCTATTGGCAGAGCCTGCCTTAGAAAAGTAAAGTACAATTGCTTTGGAATTTGCTCTCTGAAAGCACAGAGTTGTTAGAATCTCATTATACCTGAAGAGGGTTTAACTGTTCTGAATGCCAGGAGGTTCCTAGTGTGTGAGTCATGGTTGACAATGGCTTCAGTCATTGCAAAGCCTTTTTCCAGTTTTAAAGATTTTATAAAGTAGCTGCGCAGATATATCTGATAAGAATGTAGAGTGAAGACTTACTTCGGGACAGAACTGTCAAGTCTAGAGCAGCGGTTCCCAAAATGGGGTACGTGAACCCTTTGGGGATTTGTGAAATGTTTTGTGGGTTCAGGGGAAAAAAAAATACCATCATAGCCAACCTGGATGCATCTGCCCATCAACATTATTCTCACATGTAAGTTGGAGTAGTTACCGATTATCACTCAGAATGGTCAATGTCTAAAGCAGTCAGTCAAGTATGCAGATTATCCCAATTGACAGGCTACTTGGCCAATGATTGCTGCTGATCTGAACAACAGCAATCATTGGCCAGTAGAACGTATCTTATCTGGCACCTCTTGGCAGAAGTTGCAGTTGGAGAGTGGTGGAGTATGCTTTGGAATGTGTGCTGTCTGTAGGAGTGGAACTCTGTGTTTACCTTCCCCTTCCAACTTCTTGTCTAAAATCCTGAAGGTAAGGTGAGCTTCAGAACTCTGATTTTTAAAATTTGTTTTTTTTTCAGCTACCGGAGCTACTGAGCTGCCTTTGATCCTCTTGGTTCAAATAGCCTGCCAAAATCCATGAGTTTCTAATGGGTCAAGACAGCAGTTGGGTGCACTTCATTGAAAATATTTTGGAAGACATGTAAGCCCCTTAATGATTTTAGGATGCTGGGTTTGAGGCAGGACTCAGGAGAGGGACCTAAAGTGTAAGCAAATACCAGTTACTGGGGGAGGGGGGGGAAGACTCTGTTCATGAACTGTCAAGAACCAGCAGCTAGACCTGACATATTCTATTTTTTTAAAAACTCAGAAGCATTAGCTTTAGAGCTCTAATTTTTAAAAACTCCTTTCTTTTGGTTACTGGAGCTGTTGCTGCTTCTGATTAAAACAAAAAGCCTATTGGGTCTGATGCTGCTTCTTGACAGTTAATCAACACTCAGCCTGCATTTGCCCCCACCGCTACCTCATTCCCCCCGCCTCAACCCCTTAATCTCCAAATGCAGCATCCAAAAATCATTAAGGGATCCTTAATGACGTGCGGGAGGTTGGGGGAATGAGTGGACGTGGGGGGGCTGTGTTGGGGGAGTGAGGTGAAGGGTAGAGGTGTGAGGAGGTGGAGGGGTTTGGTAAGGTGAGGGAGAGTGAGGTGCGGGGGAGAAATGAAGGGCTAGGGTGGGTTTGTAGGGTTTACTGTCACCGTGTACAGTACAATGTACAGAACATGTTAATGATGCAGTGAAAATCTAGCTATTTTGCTAATGCTTGTACATTATGTACATGAAGGTATGGTTGAAGAAGACTTGCTATTTAGCTGTCCATCGGAGCAACGTACAACTGGGGAAGATAACTTCAATCCTACTAATGAATATTTTGAAGACAATTAGATATATTAGTCTTGTTGCCTAGGCATCTGCACCGATGGGGCCACCTCAATGACTGAGAAGTATTCCAGATTTATAGCTAGGACAAAAAAGTTTACATTAAACGTCACTTGGACATATTGCAGTATCCATAGACAAGCTTTTGTGGCAAAACTCATGCCTGAGGGACTGAGGCAAGTGCTGGACAATGCAGTGAAAATAATGAATTTCATAAAATCAGAACATTTCAGGCACTTTGTGAAGAAATGGGTAGCATGCACAGTTTTCAGCTGACCCATTTCGAAATTATGGTTCTCCCGGGACAAAATCTATGAGCGTAAGTTATAGTTTTTTTCAACAGCCATCCCTTCCACCTCATCAGCTACATGGAAAACCATGTCAGGCTTTACAGTCTTGCTTATTTAGTGGAAATTTTCTCGAGCTAAATATATCTCATCAAGGCCTCAATATAATATTTTTCAACGTGCAAGACCGAGTTGATAAAGAAGTTGCAGTTCTGGGAAGGGCATTTGGAAAATAGCCAATCTAAATGTGTCAGTACTCTTCATGACTTCTTGGCAGAAAATGAATTTCGGCTGGATCAGTGCAGCAAAATCACATAACTACACACCAGAAAGGACTTTGCATAACGTTCAGGGAATATTTATAAAAACAAAAAAACTGTGGATGCTGGAAATCCAGAACAAAAACAGAATTACCTGGAAAAACTCAGCAGGTCTGGCAGCATCGGCGGAGAAGAAGAGTTGACGTTTCGAGTCCTCATGACCCTTCGACAGAACTTGAGTTCGAGTCCAAGAAAGAGTTGAAATATAAGCTGGTTTAAGGTGTGTGTGTGGGGGGTGGAGAGATAGAGAGACAAAGAGGTGGAGGGGGTGGGGGGGGGCGGTGGGGGGGTGTGGTTGTAGGGACAAACAAGCAGTGATAGAAGCAGATCATCAAAAGATGTCAACGACAATAGTACAAAAGAACACATAGGTGTTAAAGTTGGTGATATTATCTAAACGAATGTGCTAATTAAGAATGGATGGTAGGGCACCTAAGGTGGGGGTGGGGAGAGCATAAAAGATTTAAAAATATTTAAAAATAATGGAAATAGGTGGCAAACTGGAGGAACAACACCTCATCTTCCGACTAGGCACTTTACAGCCAACCGGACTGAATAATGAATTCAACAACTTTGGGTCTTGAGCTCCCTCCCCCATCCCCACCCCCTTTCTGTTTCCCCCTTCCTTTTGTTTTTTTCCAATAAATTTTATAGATTTTTCTTTTCCCACCTATTTCCATTATTTTTAAATATTTTTAAATCTTTTATGCTCTCCCCACCCCCACTAGAGCTATACCTTGAGTGCCCTACCATCCATTCTTAATTAGCACATTCGTTTAGATAATATCACCAACTTTAACACCTGTGTTCTTTTGTTCTATTGTTGGTGACATCTTTTGATGATCTGCTTCTATCACTGCTTGTTTGTCCCTACAACCACACCAACCCCCTCCACTTCTCTCCCTCTCTCCGCACCCCCCACACACCTTAAACCAGCTTATATTTCAACTCTTTCTTGGACTCGAACTCAGGTTCTGTCGAAGGGTCATGAGGACTCGAAACGTCAACTCTTTTCTTCTCCGCCGATGCTGCCAGACCTGCTGAGTTTTTCCAGGTATTTCTGTTTTTGTTCAGGGAATATTTTCCAGCTATGTTAGGTGATAATGATTGGATTCGCAACCCCTTTGGTGATTCCATTTGCTCATTGCAGATATTGAGCATAGAGGAAAAGGAGCAATTGCTTGAAATCTCCTGTGATTACGAATTGAAAATGAGTTTCAGAAGTCTAACGTTAATCAACTTTAGGCTGAGTTTAAGAAACAAATACCCTCTGCTGACAGAAAAAGCTACTACAGTTTTACTGCTGTTTTCAACAATATTTTGCGAGGAAGCTGGTCCCTTGTGTGCACATCTGAAAACCAAATACAGAAATAGACTCAATGCCGAACCAGACCTGACACTTTATCTTTCTTCAGCGGTCCCAGATTTCCAAGAGCTATGCCGATCAAAGCAACCACATCCATCACACTGATTGAAACTTCCAGTTTAACTACAAGTTTAGGCTTAATCAAAGTGATACGAATTACGAAAGTGAAATCTTGGAAGATTATTGGAGTTTAGATATGTTGAAGTTTTCATAATGTTATCAAATTAATAATGTAATAAATAAGGTAATTATTAATATTATGCAATAAAACTGTCATTAAGAAAATCAAATTTTATATTTCAAGATCACCGCTTTTATAATTTATACTCAGGTATGGAAGAAAATCTCTGGAAAAGATTTTTTTTTATGAGGCGGTTCGTAAGATTTGGCATTTTGATGAAAGGGGTTCATGGGATTTTAAAGTTTGGGAACCACTGGTCCAGATTGAAGGTTTCAGCAGTAGATGAGCTGAGACGGGGTGAAGTTGGGCAATGTTACAGAGGTGGATATAGGCTATCTTAGAGATGACATGAGTGTGATGTTCCAGTTTAGCTCAGGGTCAAATCTGACACTAAGGTTGCTTAAACACTGGCTTAATCTCAGATTGTTGGCAGGAAGAGGGATAGATTTGGTAGCTCAGGGGAAGCTTGTGGAGTGGGGACAATGGCATCAATCTTTTCTTTGGAGGAAATTTCCAGACCTGGGTGAGCATTCTGATAATTGGTCAGAATGCATACATTGGGTTCCACTGACATGGAAAGAAACCCAACAATATATATTCACAGGGGAAGTGGTGGTGTAGTGGTATTGTTGCTTGGACTAATAATCTAGAAACCCAGGGTAATACTTCAGGGCCCTGGACTCAAATCCCGTCATGACAGACGGTGAAATTTAAATGGGAAGAAGAAACAACATTTTACCTGATGGCCACAATGGCAGCTTTTCATACCGTATTGTTCCAATCCCACCTTATTAATTATGCATTCCCAAGAAACATGCCATTTGGAGAGCAGGCAGGCTCTCATTCGTCCACCACGGCATCACCTTGCCACTTCATCACGACGAGCACCATATTTAAAGTAAAGCCGCAGAATTGCTGCACAGAAGACATGGTCCCGAAAGGCATGAAAACTGCAGCCCCCAAAGTTTAATGACGTATCCCTCGACCACCTTTTGGATGACAAGATGTCCTCTACCCCTGCTCTAGCTGCAGGATGGGCAACATCACCAATCTAGCATGGAAGGCAGTGGCAATGGTGGTTAGCACCAATGCCCTACAGAAGAGGAATGCCAAGCAATGCTGAAAAAGGATGAATGATCTCCTCCGTTCCGCCAGGGTAAGTCACCCTTCTCATCACTCTCAACTCACACACTCTCAAACCCATCACACATCCACAGGGATGTCACTCACTGCCAGTTCAAAGGACATCGCCATTCACTCTCACATACACACCTTCCTTGTCCTCATCCTGTCCGTGGGACCAGTCATCACCCACACATGCCAGACATACTTATTATCTGGCCAGGCAGGCGCCTGCTTACAATCTCTCCATCTCTATTCATGCAGGACAGGCTGGCACACAAGAGGGAGAGGTCGCAGACTGGTGGAGGAATGCCTGAAATCAGCGGCATCACGGACTTTGAAAATAGAGCCATCCAGCTGGCTGGCAATGATCTGGACCATTCCTGTGCTGATGGTGAGGTCAGCAGTGCTCTACCAAGTGAGGATCTAGCAGTTCAACATCTGTCAGACATCTGTGAGTGATGTGTCCTGTTTCAAAGGCCACTGCCATGCACTAACTATCCCTCTTTGCTTTCGCAGGCACATCTGCCAAACAGCCGATGGAGTCCATGACCTCGGGCCTCCAATCAAGCTCCGAAGAAACCTTTGAAGAGGAATCTGAAGGCACCTCCACTGAAGGCCCGTCGCAGCGCTCACCAGCTCAGAGACACACACCTCGGTGGGACCAAGTCTTAGAGTAGCTTTGGGATCACAATCTGGCGAGCACATCGCACTGTCTGATCCACAGCAAGTGGCGACAGGCACTTCCGAGGGCTCCAGCACTTGGAGGACTGCTGGAGGCCAGAAATGTGTTGAGTCTGAGTCAGATGACGAGCCTCTGGACTTGGGCACACCTCAGTTGCTGAAGCTGCAAAAGTAAGCTCGGGAACATCAACAAGGGATGTCTGCTGCACTCTTCAGATTGCAGGGCACGACGGAGGAGTCTGTCTGCCTTCATGCCAATGCGCAGAGGTCAACGCTGGTAAGATGATGGCCACCATGGAGACCTTAGTCCAAGACATCGCTCCTGCACTGTTGCACATCACTGACGCCATGGTTGGCCTCCAACAATGTGTAGGCAAGAAGAGTGCACGTCAGCTCGATCTCACTCCAGCGACCTTTTCTCCTCAATGAGTCAGCCAGGGAGGAGGATTAGCAGGTACACAAACTGGGGCCATCCACCCATGTGAATCCAGGCATGTCTAGCCCACCAAATCCCCTCTTCCTGTGATTCCAGCAGCTCCAGCTCCACAGGCCGAGGAGGGCGCCACTATCACACAGCAAGATCCCGAAAGCAGGCTGGGGTCCTCCATGTCTTGGCCCTCCAGAGGACACCCGCCAAGATCATCACAGACAGGGCGCAGCAGTCAGCAGACTGCCTCCACCTCCACTGTAGGTGTCCAGGAAGCACCAAGATGTAGCAGCAGGGTTAGGAAGGCGTGGTTGCTCAGCCTGGGCAGGGGTGTTAATCACTTGTACATACTGTTCACTGTTGCAAACAAACTCCCAAAAATGTCTCCCTGCCTATGGTTCCTTGTTCGGATGAGCAGTGTTCGTGTCACTCAAATGTGAAACTTCAGTTCCTGCACAAGATAAAGGCAGGTGTCACAGTCAAGAGCTTCTTCAGGTCAGTGGCTCCTTTCAGGGCTCCACAGATGACCTCTGTGGCATTTCACAGGCCTCCACTCACAAATGAATCCATTAAATCTTCAAGAAGGTATGGGCGCAGAATGTACTCTGGATGGGGCCTTCAATGTCCATCACCAAGAGTGGCTCGATAGCACCACAACAAGCTTGGTCAAGCTGACCAAGTCCTAAAGAGCATAGCTACTAGACTGGGTCTGCGGCAGGTGGTGAGGGAACCAACAAGAGGGACAAACATACTTGACCTCATCCTCACCAACCTGTCTGCAGCAAATGCATCTGTCCATGACAGTGTCGGTAGGAGTGACCACCGCATAGTCCTGATGGAGACAAGTCCTGTCTTCACATTGAGGATACCCTCCATCCCGTTGTGTAGCACTACCACCATGCTAAATGGGATAGATTTCTAACAGATTTGGCAACTCAAGGCTGGGCAACCATGAGATGCTATGGCCCACCAGCAGCAGCAGAATTGTACTCAATCACAATCTGTAACCTCTTGACCCAGTATATCCCCCATTCTACCATTACCACCAAGCTAGGGGATCAACACAATGAAAAGTGCAGGATGGCACGCCAGGAGCAGCAGCAAGCATACCTAAAAAAATGAGGTGTCAACCTGGTGACACTAGAACACAAGACTACTTGCATGCCAAACAGCATAAGCAGCAAGTGATAGGCAGAGCTAAACGATTTGACAACCAACAGATCAGTTCTAAACCCTACATTCCTGCCACATCCAGTTGTGAATGGTGGTGGACAGTTAAACAACTCACTGGAGGAGGAGGCTCCACAAATATCCCCATCCTCAATGATGGCAGAGCCTAGAACATAAGGCTGAAGTATTCTCAACAAGCCTCAGCAAGAAATGCCGAGTGGATGATCCATCTTGGGCTCCTCCGGAGGTACCCAGCAACACAGATGTCAGTCTTCAGCCCATTTGATTCACTCCATATGATAACAAGAAATGGCTGACTGCACAGGAAACTGCAAAGGCTATGGGCCCTGACAATATTCTGGCAATAGTACTGAAGACTTGTGCTCCAGAACTTGCCATGCCCCTAGCCAACCTGTTCAAATATAACTACAAAACTGGGATGTACCCAGTCGAAAATTTCCCAAGTATGTCCTGTACACAAAAAGCGGGACAAATCCCATATGGTCAATTACTGCCCCATCAGTCTCCTCTCGATCATCAGTAAAGTGATGGAAGGGGTCATCAACAGTGCTGTCAAATGACATGTGCTTAGCAATAATCTGCTCACTGACATTCAGTTTGGGTTGTGCCAGGGCCAATCAGCTCCTGACCTCATTACAGTTTTGTTCAAAAATGGACAAAACAGCTTAACTCAAGAGGTGAGGTGAGAGTGACTGTCCTTGACAGCAAGGCAGTATTTGACTACGTGTTGCATCAAAGAGCTCTAGCAAAACTAGAGTCAATGGAAATCAGGGGGAAAATTTTGCATCAGTTGGAGTCATACGTAGCACAAAGGAAGATGGTTGTGGTTGCTGGAGGTCAATCATCTCAGTTCCAGAACATAACTGCAAGAGTTCCTCAGGGTAGTTGGCTCAGCCCAACCACCTTCAGCTGCGTCAACAATGACCTTCCTCCCATCATAAGCTCAGAAGTGTGGATGTTCACTGATGATTGAACAATGTTCAACAGCATTCGCGACTTCGCAGATACTGAAGCAGTCATGTCCAAATGCAGCTAGGCTTGGACAATATCCATTCTTTGGCTGACAAGTGGCAAGAAACATTCGCGCCACACAAGTGCCAGGCAATGACCATCTCCAACAAGAGAAGATCTAAACATTGCCTTGACATTCAGTGGCATTACCATCGCTGAATCCCCCACTATCAACATCCTGGGGGTTACCATTGACCAGAAACAGAGCTGGACGAGCCATGTAAATACTGTGGCTACAAAAGCAGGTCAGAGGCTAGGAATCCAATGGTGAGTAACTCACCTCCTGACTCCCCAAAGCCTGTCCATCATCTACAAGGCACAAGGCAAGAGTGTGATGGAATACTTTCCACTTGCCCGGAAGAATGCAGCTCTAACAGCACTCAAGAAGCTTGACATCATTAAGGACAAAGCAGCCCACTTTATTAGCACCCCGTCCACAAACATGCACTCCCTCCACCACTGACATACATGGCAGCAGTGTGTATCATCTACAACTTGCACTGCAGGAACTCACCACTCCTCCGTATGCAGCACCTTCCAAACTCACAACTACTACCATCTAGAAGAGTAAGGACAGCAGGCACATGGGAAAGCCACCATTTGGAAGTTCCCCTCCAAGCCACTCACCACCCTGACTTGGAAATATACTACCGCTCCTTCATGGCCGCTGGGTCAAGATCCTGGAAGTCCTTCCCTAACAGCACTGTGGGTGTACCACATGAATTGCAGTGGTTCAAGAAGGCAGCTCACCACCACCTTCTCAAGGGCAATTAGGGACAGACAATAAATGCTGGCCTTCCCAACGACACACACATCCCATGAATGAATTTTTAAAAATCAAAGCTTTATCCTTTTGGCTATTTTTTTAAAAAACTGGCCTTTTTCTGCTGAGGAAAGAGAATAAAGATGGCTGCTATAAGTCACCTAATCACAGGTTTGGCCCTCTGTCTGGGAGATATGCCCAGCAGTTTCAAGAAGAAGACAATTATATTGTCACCTTGTAGAATTTCACACTTGATTGTACAAACCCCTTGTAATCAATGAAAACAGAGAAATGCAGGCAAACTGGCTACCCACCCTGAACCATCACAAAAGAAAGAGCGAAACTCGTTACTGAAAGAGATGCTAATAACCAAGTTGTCTCTCTCTGAAAGAGGAACAATGGAATTCTGGCCAGCAGTACAGAAACATATTGTTAAATTGCCATTAACCATTAAATAGGCCATGTCACATGATTCCAGCCTGTGGTTTTTTGAGCAGTTTTAACATGACATCTTTGAGCCACAGAGGCAGACTGCTGTTTTAACATCAACTGGAAAGAAATCCAGCAGCCAGGCTGGGTAAGCAGTTGGTTACCACCTCTCATCTCCACGAAGACTGCTTGATTTTAAAAGTCTCTGATCGACACCCGCCAAGAGGTTTAAATACAGAAGGCCCATTGGGCAGCAGCATTGTTCGTTTCAAGGATTTCCATATCATTTAATCAACCAGAAACTCATCGGAACTGAACCCCACCATGACGGAAACATCCTCTGGACTCTGACTTTGGACTCTGGAACTCATGTAAACTAATATTCATATTTTTTTTATGTGGTCCTTGTACTGTGAACTAATTTTCTCTATTCCCTACACACCCCCCCCCACCCACCCACTTTACTGTGTGCATTTGCGGAGGTGACATGACAAACACTCCTTTTCCTGGGTTTTGAATGTGAAAAAATAAACTAACCCGAGTTAATTCTAATTATTAGTAAAATTGGATCACAAAAAAAACGGGGGATTGGGAAAACATGCCATCGCTCATTCTTTTAAAAACTAATTCAAAACAGCTTCCGCTTACAGACAAGTGGCAAGAGGAAATCAGTGCAGGTTGTCTGTCGCTCTCCTGTCCGTAACACATGTGACCGTGATAGTATTGGTAGGAGTGACCAATGCACACTCGTTGTGGAGATTAACGCCATCTTCATGCTGAGAATACCCTTCATCATGTTGTGTGGTACTACCGCCATGCCAACTGCAGTATATTTAGAACTGGTCTAGCAGCTCAAAACCAGGCACCTATGAGGAGTTGTGGCC
Organism: Carcharodon carcharias; assembly: GCF_017639515.1. Taxonomy (NCBI): domain Eukaryota; kingdom Metazoa; phylum Chordata; class Chondrichthyes; order Lamniformes; family Lamnidae; genus Carcharodon; species Carcharodon carcharias. Next base: position 84,728,991 of record NC_054476.1, on the reverse strand, counting down.
ATTAGCTGCAACAGAATTGTATTCCACCATGACCTGTTACTCTTTTGGTTACAAACAAATAAACTAAATTAACAAAATCAAGGATAAAGTAATAGGCAGCCCTTTAAAGGGAAACTGAAAAAACAAAGAAAATTTAAAGGAAAGTTTTAAACATACTTCACAGTCTGGCATATCACTCACTCTACCATTGCCATCAAACCAGGGAATCAACCCTGGTTCAATGAGAAGCATGACTGGAAGAGCATCAGGCGTGCCTAAAAATGAGTTGTGAGCATGGGCAGAATTTTATGTCACGCAGGCAGGTGCACACCTAACCTGATCAGGAGTAAAATAGTGTGTGATGATGTCGGGTGAGCATCCCAATATTGTTGCGCACTCGTGTGATATTTTGGCCAGCGTTCTCGTGCGAGAGTCGGCAATTAAGAGGCCTATTAAGGCCATTAAACCAGCAATTGATTTGCTGCCCATCGAACCTTATGGTTGATGGATGGGCGAATAGGCCAGGCGGCCTTTGCGTTTTTTAGGAAACCTCATCCATGGGTGGGATGAGGTTTCCAGCAGTGACGAAAAAAATTTTAAACATTTTTAATATGTCCTTGTTCATGTGACTGAGTCACATGTGGGGACATGTGTCCCCTATTTTAAAAGATTTTATTTTCATTATAAAATTCTTCAGCTCCCTGAGGCAGCTCTGTGCCTTCTGGGAGGCTTCGGTGCACACTCCCCCACTCAGACTTTAGCGCTTGCACTTGTCCCGTCCCCACCCCGGCAGAGCTGAGGTTCTCAGTGCACGTTTAATGCTGGCTGGCTGTTAATTGGCCAACCGGCGTGAAATCGCGGTCAGGGCCTAATCCCGGGCGGGGGTCTGTTTCGCAGCCACTCCCAGGCCTGCCAGCCACGCCTGCCCGATGAAGTGAAAATCCTGCTTATGGTGAAGCTACAACATAGGACCACATGCATGGTAAACAGCAGAAGCAGTATGTGCTAGACAGAGTTAAAGTTCTGCAGCCCTGCCACAACCAGTCATGAATAGTGGTGGTCAATTAAACAACTACTCGGAGGAGGAGGCTACACCAACCTCTCCATCCTCAATTATGAGGGGAACACTCAACTTCAGACAAAAGACAATGCAGAAGCATTTGCAACCATCTTCAGCCAAAAGCACCAAGTGTGTGATCTAGCTTGGCCTCCTCCTGGGGTCCCCAACATCACAGATGCTGGTCTTCAGCTAATTCAATTCACTCCATGTGTTATCAAGAAACAACTGAAGGCACTGGATAAAGCAAAGGCTACGAGCTCTGACAATATCCCGGCTGTAGTACTGATAACTTGCGATCCAGAGCTAGCTGCGCCCCTAGCCAAGCTGTTCCACTATAGGTACAATACTGGAACATTGCCCAGATATGCCTGTTCACAAAAAGCAAGACAACATAAGAGCTTAAGAATATTAAAATCCAATCCAGTCATTCTACACTCAAACATCAGCAAACTGATGGAAGGTGTTGTAGGCAGTGCAATGAAGCAGTACTTATCTAGAAATAACCTGCTCACCAATACTCAGTTTGAGTTCTGCCAGGGCCACTCGACTCCAAACCTCAATTTAACAATTCTGAAAAAACGTGATATTCAACTTGAAATGTTACCACTGTTTCTCTCTCCACAAATGATGCCATACCTGCTGAGTATTTCCAGCACTTCCTGATTTTATCTCATTACAACCTTATTACATGGACAAAAGAGCTGAACTCCAGAGGTGAGGTGAACGTGGCTGTCCATGACATCAAGGCAGCATTTGACTGAGTGCAGCATCAAGGAGTGCGGACAAAACCAAAATCAGTGGGACTCAGGAGGGAGGAGGGGAGCAAAAGAGGAATTGCCACTGACTGGAGTCATATTTAACAGAAAGGAAAGTGGCTATGGTTTTTGGAGACCAATCACCTCAGTACACTGCAGGAGTTCCTTAAGGATAGCCCTAGGCCCCACCATCTTCAGCTGCTTCATCAATGACCTTCTGTAGTGGCCTGATGTATAATATACTTTTAAGATAAATGTTTTAATGTAAGATCACATGATCTTGGTACCAAATAGCAGAGTGGCATGGACTACCTCTGTAGAGAAGTTTTGAATTAGAGTCTGAAGAGTGAAGACAGAGTTTTGAGTTGTAAGCACACAAGTGCAGCTGCTGAGTTCCTTTTGTAAATAAACAACATGTGCTTATTCTAACAACAATCTACTGATGTTCTCTGTCTTGGTACCAATTCAGTCACCCTGAAACAAGCATGCAACCTGGATCCTTTAGCCCCAACAAATCAAGACCATTGGATCCAACAAACTGGCAATAAGAGTAAAAGCAAGAAAAGTCACGGAGAAAATGAGGTAAAAAGCAAGAAAGAAGAAAGGAAATTAGAAGAACCGAAATCTGACCGTACCTCGCTTGGTAGTTGTAAGTAAAGAAAAATTTCCTTCCTGATCGGCAGAATAATCCCCTCAGAGCATGCTACACGAAGACTGAAGCATTTCAATCCAAAACAAAAACAGAATTACCTGGAAAAACTCAGCATGTCTGGCAGCATCGGCGGCGAAGAAAAGAGTTGATGTTTCGAGTCCTCATGACCCTTCGACAGAACTAGGTGAATCCCAGGAAGGGATGAAATATAAGCTGGTTTAAGGTGGTGAGGGGGGGGAAGTTGGGTGGGGGGAGAGAAGTGGAGGGGGGTGGTGTGATTGTAGGCAAAAGCACTGATAGAAGCAGATCATCAAGAGATGTCACAGACAGTAGAACAAAAGAACACATAGGTGTCGAAGTTGGTGATATTATCTAAACGAATGTGCTAATTAAGAATGGATGGTAGGGCACTCAAGGTATAGCTCTAGTGGGGGTGGGGGGAGCATAAAAGATTTAAAAATATTTAAAATAATGGAAATAGGTGGGAAAAAGAAAAATCTATATAATTTATTGGAAAAAAAATCCAACCTTGGAAGACTGGTCTCACTATGTTAAATGCCTCGTGTTCTTCTTCTAGGCAAACGACATTGCAAGGAAGAGGCGCGCAATCCTTTTGTCCACGTTTCGAAGTAAGACATATGGATTAAGTCAAAATCTGTTGGCGCCCAATGCCCCCGAATCAAAAAATTTTGATGACTTAGTGAGCCTTGTTAAAGAATCATGAACAGCTCAAGCTGTTACTGACGATGCGATAGTTCAAATTTAACTGAAGAAGGAGCTGCAGGGGAGACAGTTGATTGTTATGGGGCAAGTCTGAAACAATTTAACTGAATAATGTGAGTTTGGTATATCTACCAACAATATGCTTAGAGATCATTTGGCGTGCAGTAGAAATGAAAACGCGATTCAGAAGAGATTACTGTCCAAAACAAAGTTGGATTTTCACAGGGCATTGGAAATCGCACTGGCAATGGAAGTGCAGTGAGAGACTCATAAGCAATACGAGATGGGCTGACCTCCATGTTGGGCTGGAGGCCTCAGCCAACAAGAGCACAAAAGTGCAGAACTTTATTTAAAGATGGGAAGAAGCCACTGCTAGCAGACAAATTAAGAGGTAACTTAGCAGCAAAAACATGGCATAATAGGAACAGAGGTGGAAGCAGGCAACCATGTAATGAATCAGTTTAAAAAGATTGAATGTTTTTCTCTGACATCAAAATGGACACCTCAAGCGACATTGGAAAGATAGATAAAAGCAAAAATCTGCGGATGCTGGAAATCCAAAACAAAAATAAAAATACCTGGAAAAACTCAGCAGGTCTGGCAGCATCTGTGGGAAGGAACACAGTTAATGTTTCGAGTCCGTATGACTCTTCAACAGAACTAAATAAAAATAGAAGAGAGGTGAAATATAAGCTGGTTTAAGGGAGTTGGGACAAGTAGATCTGGATAGAGGGCCAGTGATAGGTGGAGATAGTCAAAAGATGTCATAGACAAAAGGACAAAGAGGGGTTAAAGGTGGTGATATTCTCTAAGGAATGTGCTAATTTACGGTAGAAAGCAGGACAAGCAAGCCCTACAGATAGCCCTAGTGGGGTGGGGTGGGGTGAAGGAATCGAAAAAGGCTAAAAGGTAGAGATAAAACAATGGATGGAAATACATTTAAAAATAATGGAAATAGGTGGGAAAAGAAAAATCTATTTAATTAATGGAAAAAAAAGGTGGGGATCAGAAAGGGGATGGGGATGGAGGAGAGAGTTCATGATCTAAAATTGTTGAACTCAATATTCAGTCCGGAAGGCTGTAAAGTGCCTAGTCGGAAGATGAGGTGCTGTTCCTCCAATTTGCGTTGAGCTTCACTGGAAAAATGCAGCAGGCCAAGGACGGACATGTGGGCATGAGAGCAGGGTGGAGTGTTGAAATGGCAAGCGACAGGGAGGTCTGGGTAATGCTTGCAGACAGACCGAAGGTGTTCTGCAACATGGTCACCCAGTCTGCATTTGGTCTCTCCAATGTAGAGGAAACCGCACCGGGAGCAGCAAATGCACTAAACTAAATTGAGGGAAGTACAAGTGGAATGCTGCTTCACTTAAAAGGAGTGTTTGGGCCCTAGGACGGTGAGGAGAGGGGAAGTAAAGGGACAGGTGTTGCACCTTCTGCGGTTGCATGGGAAGGTGGTGTGGGAGGGGGTTGAGGTGGAGGGGGTGATGGAGGAGTAGACCAGGGTGTCCCGGAGGGAATGATCCCTGCGGAATGCCGCCGGGGGGGGTGAAGGGAAGATGTGTTTGGTGGTGGCATCATGCTGGCGTTGGCGGAAATGGTGGAGGATGATCCTTTGAATGCGGAGGCTTGTGGGGTGATAAGTGAGGACAAGGGGGACCCTATCATGTTTCTGGGAGGGAAAGGAAGGCGTCAGGGTGGAGGCGCAGGAGATGGGCTGGACACGGTTGAGGGCCCTGTCAACTGCCGTGGGTGGAAAACCTCAATTAAGGAAGAAGGAAGACATGTCAGACGAATTGTTTTTGAAAGTGGCATCATCAGAACAGATGCGACGGAGGCGAACGAACTGAGAGAATGGGATGGAGTCCTTACAGGAAGCGGGGTGTGAGGAGCTGTAGTCAAGGTAGCTGTGGGAGTCGGTAGGCTTGTAATGGATATTGGTGGACAATCTATCACCAGAAATTAAGACAGAGAGGTCAAGGAAGGGAAGGGAAGTATCAGAGATGAAACATGTGTAAATGATGGAGGGATGCAAATTGGAAGCTAAATTAATAAATTTTTCCAGGTCTAGATGAGAGCATGAAGCAGCACCAAAGTAATCATCGACGTACCAGAGAAAGTTGTGGGAGGGAGTCGGAGCAGGACTGGAACAAGGAATATTCCACATACCCCATAAAGAGACAGGCATAGCTGGGGCCCATGCGGGTACCCATAGCCACACCTTTTATTTGGAGGAAGTGAGAGGAGTTTGAGGAGAAATTGTTCAGCTTGAGAACAAGTTCAACCAGACGGAGAAGAGTAGTGGTGGACGGGGATTGTTTGGGCCTCTGTTCGAGGAAGAAGCGGAGAGCCCTCAATCTATCCCGGTGGGGGATGGAGGTGCAGAGGGATTGGACGCCCATGGTGAAGAGGAGGCGGTTGGGGCCAGGGAACAGGAAATTGTTGATATAATGTTGGGTGTCAGAGGAATCACGGATGTAAGTGGGAAGGGACTGGACAAGGGGAGAGAGAATGGAGTCAACATAGGAAGAAATGAGTTCCGTGGGGCAGGAACAGGCTGACATGATCGGTCTGTCGGGACAGTCCTGTTTGTGGATTTTGGGTAAGAGGTAGAAGCGGGCTGTCCGAGGTTGGGAGACTATCAGGTTTGAAGCCGAGGAAGGAAGATCTCCAGAGGAGATGAGGTCAGTAACAGTCCTGGAAACAATGGCTTGATGTTCAGTGGTGGGGTCATGGTCCAGGGGGAGGTAGGAGGAAGTGTCTGCGAGTTGACGCTTAGCCTCTGCGGGGTAGAGGTCAGTGCTCCACACAACAACAGCACCACCCTTGTCAGCGGGTTTGATGACAATGTCAGGGTTGGACCTGAGAGAACAGAGTGCTGCAAGTTCAGAAAGAGACAGGTTAGAGTGGGTGAGAGGAGCAGAGAAATTGAGACAACTAACGTCACGCCAATGAAAAGATCAAGAGAAGGTAAGAATCCAGAGGGAGGGGTCCAGCTGGAGGGAGAATATTGGAGGTGGGTAAAAGGATCCATTGAACGGGGAGAGGACTCCTGCCCAAAGAAGTGAGCACAGAGATGAAGGCGGCAGAAGAAGAGTTCAGCAACGTGCCGAGCCTGAAATTCATTGAGAGAAGGGCGTTAGGGTATGAAACTAAGTCCTTTGCTGAGCACTGAACATTCAGCATCGGAGAGGGGTAGGTCAGGGGGTATGGTGAATACACGGCCGGGGCTGGGATTGGAAGACGGGATGGGGACAGAGGGACAGGCAGGGATGTAGGGTCCTGGATGGGTGTTGGTGTCGATGAGTTGTTGGAGCTTGCGTTCCTTTGCACCTGAAAGAAAGAGACAAAGTTTCTTGTTGAGGCATTGGATGAGCAGAAGGATAAAATGAAACTGGGAGCACACACAGCATCGAAAAAGGGTGCAGCGGTGCTGCTGGAGGGAGAGGTCGAGTGTGTTCATATGGTAGCGCATGTCACATGGATCTCAGAATGCGACGAGAACAACAGTCCGAGGAGCGTTGTATGTCCCGGAGATACCTGTAATCCTGGGTGGGTTCAAAATATGAGGTATGGACCTTCAGTTTTAATCCACGTGGAGTAAGTCAGAAACAGAGACAGTCACTGAGGAAAGAAATATGGCTGTGAAAGCAGGTTTTAGTAAACACCTTGTCAAACACCAGGAGAGAAATGGGAAGCAATGAAGGTGAACAAGGCAAAAGAGAGATACAGAAATCCTGTCGGAGAGAAGAGCAATACTTCTTCAAGTTAGGCATTTCTTGAAGTGAAGTGGCAGCCAATTAAACACTAAGATAAAAGAAAAAAAACTGTGGATGCTGGAAATCCAAAACAAAAATAAAAATACCTGGAAAAGCTCAGCAGATCTGGCAACATCTGCAAAGAGGAACACAGTTAACGTTTTGAGCCCATATGACACTTCAACAGAACTTTGTAAAAATAGAAGAGAGGTGAAATATAAGCTGGTTTAGAGGGGTGGGGTGGGGGGGGGAGCGGGGTGGGACAAGTAGAGCTGGATAGAGGGCCAGTGATAAGTGCAGATAGCCAAAAGATGTCATAGACAAAAAGGACAGAGGTGTTGAAGGTGGTGATATTATCTAAGGAACGTGCTAATTAAGGGTAGAAAGCAGGACAAGCAAGGTACAGATAGCCCTAGTGGGGGTGGGGTAAAGATAGAATCAGGCTGACTTTCAGACAAAGCAAAAACCCAATGAGGTTGACAGCGTTGAAAAGCCTGAAGTAATTGATTCTGATAGCCATTCGTTATATAAAGGTAGGAAGAACAGAACCTCTTTATGTAACCATAAGAGTGAATGAGAAGCCTATCAGAGTGGAATTGGATATTGGCACAGCCACTATAGTGATTAGTGAACATACTTTTAAATACCTGAATCATGGAGAACGTAAACTAAATTTGGAAGAAACTTATGCCAAATTGAAAACTTACACGGGAGAAGACATACAAGTCAAGGGCATATATAAAGTCACAGTAAACTACAGTGGTCAAACAGTAAAATTACCCTTAATGGTAGTAACAGGTGAGGAACCTAGTCTCCTTGGATGAAACTGCCTGAAAGAAATTAAATTGGAATGGACTGAAAACCTCCAACTGAGAACTAATAGGCTATCAGAGCTCCTACGGAAATATGCCTCAGTTTTCAAGGATGGACTTAGAAATATTGAGGCACTCCAAGCAAAAATTCATGTAGATCCAGAGGCAACACCAAGATTCATGAAGGCAAGACCAGTACCTTATGCAATGTGGGAAAAGGTAGATACTGAACTGGACAGATTAGAAAAACTGAGAGTGATACAAACAGTACAATATTCAGAGTGGGCAGCACCAATTGTACCTGTTCTCAAACCTGACCGAATCATGTGAATATGTGGGGACTACAAATTAACAATCAATAAATTGGCAAGATTGGATAGATACCCCATACCTAAAATTGAAGACCTATACGCTAAACTGGCAGGTGGAACGGCATACATGAAGTTAGATATGAATCATGCCTACCAATAATTGGAATTAGAGAAGGAATCGCAGAAGTTTGTCACCGTAAATACACAAGGGATTATACCAATACACCATTTACCTTTTGACATATCTTTAGCTTGTGCCATATTCCAAAGAACCATGGAAAGTTTACTATAGGGACTGCCCCGCATTGCAGATTATTTGGATGACATTCTCATGATTTGACTCATTGCAAAGGAACATTTGATGAACTTGGAGGAAGGTTTAAAATGTTTTTCACAGGTTGGAGTGAGATTGAAAAAGGAAAAGTACACATTCCAAGCAAAAGAGGTAACTTACCTAGGTCACAAGGTAGATTCACAAGGCCTACATTCAGTTGAAGTAAAAGTAAAAGCCATTGGAGAAGCTCCAGCGTCAAAGAATACATCCGAACTGAAATCATTCTTGGCGATAATCAATTACTATGGATGCTTCTTATCTAGTTTGTCAACAGAACTGGCACTACTGTATTACTTGATCAAGAAAAGCCAGCAATGGTCATGGCAAACACCACAAGAAGAAGCTTTCACAAAAGTGAAAAAGGTTGTTACAATCATCTACGCTTCTAGTACATTTTGACCCAAGAGTTGATATTAACTTGTGACACATTTCCTTATAGAGTGGGAATAGTGCTTTCCCATCCAATGAATGATGGATCAGAGCGACCTATAGGACATGTGTCGAGAACATTAAGTACTGCAGAAAAAAGTACTCTCAAATAGTAATGGTAATCATTTTCAGTGTTAAGAAGTTTCATCAATATGTACATGGTCATCATTTTACCATCATAACAGGCCACAAACCATTATTAGGATTATTTGGTGAAGTCAAGGCTATATCCCCTGTAGCTTCAACAAGAGTACAAAGATGGGCATTGGTCTTGGCAGCATATGAGTATACTTTTATTCATAGACCCAGAAGACAAATTGTAAACGCAGATGCACTGTCGTTTGCCCAAGCAAGGAAAAGATGAGGATAGTCCAATTCCTCAAGAATTTGTTTTATTATTGAACTTCCTGGACTTATCACCAATATGTGATAGACAAATTAAAGATTGGACAAATCGAGACCCAGTCTTATCCAAAGTGAGAAATCAAGTTCTTCATGGTTGGTCACAAAAACAAGAATCTGATGAAATGAAACAGTATTTCCAGACAAGGTATGAGATAACCAGCCAAGAAGGTACCTTATTGTGGAGAGCTCAAGTGATTGTTCCTCAAAAAGGACGAAAGCCATTGTTATCTGAACTTCACAGTGCACATCCCGGAATTTTGAAAATAAAGGCAATAGCATGCAGCCATATATGGTGGCCGGGAATGGATGGAGAAATAGAAAACTTAGTGAGAAGTTGTATGCAGCATCAACAAGTACAGAATTTACCTGCAACAGCTGTGTTACACCCCTGGGAATGGCCAGGAAGGCCATGGGTGCAAATACAATCAACTATGTGGGACCTTTTATGGGGACAATGTTTCTACTTATCGTCAAAGCACATATGCAAAGTGAGGTCGCCCACATCTTACGCTACAACAGACGAACTACGACAAAGTTTTGCAATCAATGGACTACCTGAAATGCTTGTATCAGACAATGGAACAGCATTTACGAGTGCTGAATTTAACTGATTTATAAGCCTCAGTGGTATTATTCACGTCAAAACATCACCATACCATCCTTCTTCAAATGGACTTGCCTACAGAGCAGTTCAAATCTGGTATGAAGACATTGTCTAGAGATTCTACAGTGACTAAGTTAGCACATTTTCTTTTCCATTATAGAACCACTCCTCATACAGCAGCAGGTGTCACACCTGCAGAATTGTTGATGAAGCGCCATCTCTGATACAGACCGAACCTAATTATGCAAAACTTGGGAGGAAAGGTGGAAAGAAGGCAGGGAAGTCAGAAAATTAGACATGACTGTCACAGTCATGACAGAACTTTTAATGTAGGAGAGAAAGTGTTTGTGAAAACTTTTAGAGAAGTACCAACATGGTTATTTGGTGAAATAAGTGCAGTAACGGGATCTCCTTCCTACCACTTGAAAGTCGAAGATCGAGTAATAAGGAGACATGTGGATCATATAGGAGGAGAAACAAAATACCCAGAAATGATTCCACCAGTATTCGAGACTGAATCAATGTCTCCTGTTGAAAGAACTCAACCGAGGACAAATGTGTCCAAAGGGCCGACTATACCTGAAAGAGTCGAAGGAACAGATTTACAGGTACCTACTGAAGAACCAGATGCTCAGACGACTACAGTTAAGGAAGTTCCGAATCAAACATCAGAAGCTGTAGAGCTGAGACGTTCTACACAGATAAGGAAAGACTGACTTTGTAAATTATTGATCTGTATAAATAACTTGATATTTAAAAAAATATATTGTAAAATGTATTCCTGAGTAAAGGGGGAGGGATGTAGTAATCTGATGTGTAATATTCAGCCCATTGTGTCTGTCAAGCCCAAAAAAGGAAATAGTTATCCAACCAAATCCCACCTTGCAGCTCTTGGTCCATAAACTGGTGGGTTTTAGCACTTCAGGTGCATATCAAAATACTTCTCAAACGCCATGAGGGTTTCTGCCTATTTCACTCTTTCAGGCACCCTTCCAGACCCCCACCACCTTCTCAGTGAAGAAACTTCTCAACCTCCCTCTAATCCTTACTTTAGGTCCATGGTCTTGATGTTGAGAACTTGCCCCTGCAGGTACCATCTCTCCTTTTCTGGACTTCCTCCATCAAGACCTACAGCGCTCATCCAAGAGCCTGTGCACCCTCTCCCTCATTCTCTGAGCCATTCTGAAATCTGCCACAGTATGTTAGCCGGCCCACACCAAATCTTCAGTGGAAGTGCATGGAGCCCACATATACTCCTCCACAAAAATTGTGTTAATCAGTACTTGATGGCTAATCTTGCAGGTGTTCGTTTTAGCACCTCCAGGCAAATTGAAGTCAGCAATTAAGACCAAAACTGCATCCTAAAACCAGACTGTCAAACAGACATCTTAACACGTAACACATTTAACTACTGTTTCAATACTTTTACCAAAATAACTCTTCCAAACTTTGGAGATTCTTCAATTTAAAATATTCTCAGTAACCAATGTAAATTTGCCTGTCTAGAATTAGTTCAGAACTAGGGCTAAAATGTGCAAAAAACCTGTGCAATCCACCTGACTGAGCAGAACTAGTTACTTTCAGCCATTCACTCACTTAAACCGTACTACACTTTCTACCTCTACTGCCTCCTGGGGCGGTCTGTTCACCAACTCCATGCTCTTCAATCTCTTCTCCTCCAATGTTGCCTCCAATGTTTTTATATTCCTTCTCTAGGATGACAAGCAGGGTTATACACAGAACTTCAAGTGTAGCCTTCTTGGCAGATTCATTGAGGGAGTAACTTCTAATTTTTATTTCCATTGACTTCAATTTAACTAGGTCATTTGACCATTGTTCAAAGAGTAAAATTGGAAGAGTTGTCGACTCATGCTATACAATATTGCATAATGTTAAAATTACCCTCTATCATCTGCTTGGAATTGCACTCTATCCCTTTGGCTATACATCTATAGTTTTTCTTATTGCTGTCATGCACTGTATTGTTGGTTTCAGTGAGCTTTTCACTAATGTGCCCATTTCATCCCATGGTCCTGTGCCTTGCAACCTAAGGTCATTTAGTTTAGATTCCCACTATTTATTTCCCCTCATTTCTTTGCATTTGTCCACATTAAAATACAATTGTCACTCATCCATTCACCCTTCCATTATATCCATATGGTCTGATATTTGATATGCTTGTTATTTGATGAAAGAAAGCACTGATTCATTGGATATCTGTGCAGTTTTATTTTCCCCTGATATATTCTAGCCCTGCTTTATGGCTGGACTATAGAGAGAATAGTAACACATATACTATCTTAAACTCTATGAGGCATATCTAATAGTTTACTCAATGCATTAAACAAGTTCAGTACACACCTGTATCTTTCAACTTACCCACCCTCTGGCACAACTGAAATATAGTCACGTTCTTGTCTCTGCCTATAATAAAACTTTACGCATGTTAGGGAACCAATTTCATCCAAGGATCTTTTTATTAGCTTTCTATGTTGTACACCTATAATTTAAGAACAAAACAAAGCAATAGAGTGTAGTTAGTTTAACAGTATGACGAAGTATAGACATATGTGGGAGCTAAGACCTCATTTTGTATATTTTTTTATAAAAATATATGGAGATATGTTCATTGTTACTTCAAAAATAATGCTGGACAAAGACCTTTAAAATGGCTGAATCTATGTCTGTGTGTGACCCCCTGAGCACAAGATACCCTGCAGTATCAGGGAAACTCAGACATCGTTATCTCTGAGAAGCCACTAACGACCTCCTGTGGGCTGCACAGGCCGAATTTAAAGAAAGCTATACAAAGGCCATCTGCATTTCACATTCCAGACTGGTTAACAGGAGTCTGCTTGTCTGCTAAGACAAAGGGCCCCACAATCTTCCCTTCAATTGTTAATGGTTCAGACATTTAACGATCTTGGGGACCCAGACAAGGGATGCACATCCATTGTCAAAGACAGAGTGGAGGTGGGAGTCATGTCACATGGACCTCTGGCTTGTGGAACCAGTAATATTGCCTTGCTGAACTGAAAAGCTCAGATTGCTGTTTACCATGTAACTGGTAGACTCACAGAAACTGAGTTCTTCCAAGATTGAATACCTGATCCCCACCTATGCTGCTTTTGCTGGAAATTCTGTACAATCACCTCTATGACCGATTCATCCCTGCAGGCCTATCTTATTATGTGAAGTCAACACCACCAGAAAAGTGAATTATACAGCATCAATTTTCAGCCCGCTGACCTCCATGAAGGAATACCTTATTGGACTTTGACTCTAGACTCTGGAACACACGTGAAACAATATTTATTTTCTCTGTGGTCTTTGCACTATAAATCTTTCTTTTCTCTATCCCTCTCTTTACTGTCTCAGTGTGGAGGCAACATTGTAACCTCCTTTCGAATTTGGAGTGTGTACAAATAAACTAACCCTTTGAGTTCATCCTATCTCAAGTTTGCTTTAGGGTTATTAATAGAAAATTAATGGGTTGGGGAATACAACTCTGCTTGTAAAGAGGAAAACAAATCAAAACACTTTTCTGTTTATGGACAGGTGGTGAGAGGAGAAATTAGTGTTGTTTAAATTAACCCCCTCTTATTATTTACAATCTAAAAGATAATTTACATAAATGAAACTGAAGAAGCTAGAATAACCTATGTGAAGAAATATATAGTTTTTGTTACAAACATTTATGGAGTTACACAGTGTGTGCCACACAGAGGTTTTCAATAAAACTTTGAACCAAAGCCTCATCTGCATCCATTACATTATTTAAAGAGCAGCAGAGTTCTTCCAATATCCTGACAAACATTTGTCCTTTAAATGAGCTAAGTGAGCCATGGACATCTACTGGGAATCCCCCAGCAGCATGTTGGTGAAGAAGATTTGAATTTCAAGCCAGTGTGTGGCCAGGAGCAGTTCTGGAATAGATCCTTAAAAGTGAAGGCAAGGTGTCTGGAGTGGGGTGGATATGAACAGAACAGGGGGTCTATTTGAACATGACGAGGGAAGAATACAGAATGCATTCTGGAGGTGAGTGTGGCTGGAAGAGAGGAATGCAATCAAGAGGAAAGAGAAGAAACCAGGAAATGGCTATGCAATCAGAAGTGAGGGCAATGTGGTGACAGTGGCAATCGGGATGGTGAGAAGCCTGGGTGTGGGGGTGTTTACAATCAGGGGTAGGAGGAAGACAGCAATCAGGAAATGGAGGGGGGGTGCAATCAGGACTGACAGGCAACAGTCAAAAAAATGAAAGAGGTGATTGGTAGTGGGGGAGGGGGCTATGGAGGCCAAAAATGGATCCCAATCCAGAAGAATAAAAAAGCTTGCCTTTAGGTGGCAGCCTACCACAGTGTATATAACAGCTGGTTAGGCTGCATGCAGGCTCCATTTTTCAGAATACAGTCTGTCTGAAGTTTATTGTGTTCAAGGTAGCCCAATCTGAAAAAGGGGACCTCAATCAGGTATTAAGTCTCCTTTCGAGTGCCTTTATCAAGGCCACATTTGTTGTCTGTACCAATATGTCAGGCAGCATGCTTCTAGCAAACAATAAGTATAACATGCATTGCCTACAATATTGGAGGTTTAGGCACCCATTTTGAGTCCAAAAAGACAGTTTTAGTGTCAATGTATTTGTAGTCCATGAAATGCAATTCTTAACTGGACATTGTGCTCCTGCAGAATTGTTAACAAAAGTTCAACTTCTCTGGACAAAGAGTTTCTTTCAGGGAGGTAAATATCTAGCCTGATGTCCCAGACGCTTGCTAAGTTTAAGGGATGAAATAGCAAGATATTCAGCTCAAACAGGCTCATTTGATTGTTAGTGCAAGAGACAATTACAGGCCCAGTGCCCTGCATGGTAACACAAGGGCCAGTTCAGGCGAATGGCATAGTTCCATTTTAGGGGAAGCTAGATAAGTACTTGAGGAAGAAAGGAATAGAAGGATATGCGAAGGAAGTGGGATCAAGTAAGATGGGAGACACATCTGGAACATGGACACTGGCACAGACCAGTAGGACTCATTGTGTGAATGGCCTGTTTCTTTGCTGTCCAGTTCATGTAATTTTACATAATGCAATGTAAAATGTCATTGTTACACTTCCCAGTCTGGATATTGGGCTGTGCATGTTGAGCCCATTTTCAGACACTAAGCAGCATACTAAATCTATAAAATGATGGGCTGAAAGCACACACACTTCCAACTGATAACAAATATGGTGGCTGTTGCATTAAGGAGAAACAGGAGTCAGCCACTACCCATGCTTGAAACAGCTATTAGACCCATTACAAATGCAGATAATGGTCTTGGTTCAGGGCCCCTTTCCAGGACTGATTTGTCCTGACGCAGCCAGTGCTCTTTGAGGCTCCACTTAGTGTAACTAATCCTAGGCAGATATGCAGCAAATTAATGGCATTTTCCAATTAAAATTATCATGCATTATAAATATAATAACATGTGGCTGCACTCTCATTTCCAGGTACAGTTGGATTTCTAGGCCATTAACTTTTGGTTGAATGTGGGTAATCTAAGTCTAAGCAAAAAATAAAAAGAAATTGAAGAGAAAATTGCATTTTCTCACATAAGACATCGGTCGGAATTTTCCGTGCCTGCTGGCATCGGGTGTGATCGGTGGCATGAGCGGACAATATGGCGCGATCAGTTTTATGACAACGGGAAACCAGTTTGTGATCGTCTGCTCAGCCCATCGGCGGCGGGCCCTGGTTCCCGTCATCAGACGCCCAGAACCTTATTGTAATACATCAGCATATCGTTATCAGGCCAGCCGGCCAACATCGCACCCCCACTGCTAGATCATCCATCCACATCAGTGGGAAAGCATGCTGATGTGTTCCACGACAGCACATAAGCAAAGCGCACTTGGTGGCCTGCACTTTCAGGGGAACTCGGAGGTGAGTACACAGTAACATTGTACAGTGCTTGCCAGCGCTTGTTGGACTTCAAGCTGAAGAGGAGCTGGGGGGATTGGGGTTAAGGTCAGCCCTGGCATTGAGGTGACTTGTGAGGGTGGGGGGAGGGGCAGGGGCAGCCCTGCTGTTGAGGTGACTTATGGGATGGGGACGAGGGCAGGAGCAGTCCAGCCTCTGTGGTGACTTGTTTGGGGGGGTGGTGGGGGGGGGTGGTTGGTAAGCGCAGCTCTGCTGTTGAGGTAACTTGTGTCAGGTGGGGGGTAAGGGGGGGGGGGGGGGGGGTGCAAGGACAGTCCAGTCATTGAGGCAACTTGTTGGGATGTGAGGGACAAGGACCTGCCCTTGAATATAGTGCACAAGTCTTCGGGGTGGGGGGGTAGTGTGGTTGAGGGTTCCTCTGCAACTCAGGACAGTTCAGACGCAGCCACATTGATATGATTGGACCCAGGCTTCTAGCTTTCTGCCCACTCAAGCAATATAGAGGCATCTAAGTGCCACCAAGCACTCCAAAGATTTTCACCCAACCCTCAGCCCCCCTCACGACTGCAAAGTCATGAGCATTTTAGCAGATGGCAGAACAGTTGGACAGCTGCACATGTTGTATAATATCCTCGCTAAAGCTGACCATGGAGCAGTCACTGCTGGGGCTCTCACAGTCCTTTGCAATGTCAGTATCCTGGTTTAGACCAGTCTCCCCCATGGTTCAAGCCTTGCAGCATAGGTTAGGAGAATGCCTCTGCCTAAGTTGAGAGCACAGCATGCAGTCCAATAGCCAAATCTGCCGCCAATCGATCGGGTGGACTGGGGTGGAGGTGGTGGGGTTTCGGGCAGTGCACTAATCTCTGGCCATCCAAGTGGTGGCCAGCACTCTCTGGGAATCGTTAAGGGGCCTTCACACTTAACTAGGACAGGTTCTTAGTACATGTGCTAGCCACGTGTCTCTCTCTTCCATCCTGCAGGAGGGTTACATCAGGATCTTGAAGCTGGTGAGCTAGCTGTGTGCTTGATGGCCTACAGAGAACAAATACAATGAGGAGAGAGCAACTGAGGCTCCTGCCAATGAAGAGTCAGGAGTAGCAACCACAGGAGGAAGTGGCGGCTGGGGCTCCCACACACGCCGCCAAAGAGCCCCAGCAAGCCGTCGCTGATCGGCGCTGAACAACACCCAGGGTCTAAAGATGCCACCTGTCATTCCTATAGATGAATGGGAACCAATATCGCCAAAGACTGTGCATGCCTAGGGAATGAGTCGGTCACCTCTGCCAGCTACTGCAGGATTTGGTGCCATGGGGACATGGAGGGCATCCACAACCAGTTGCCATAAAAGTGACAATGGTGCTCGATTTGTATGCCAGTGGCTCCTTTCAGGGCTCCACAGGTGGCCTCTGTGGCATCCCACAAGCCTCCAGCCACAAATGCATCCATGAGGTCACGGATGCTATCTTTGTTAGGGCACACAACTTTGTGCATTCTGCCCGCGACCAGGAGAGCCAGGATGCAAGAGCAATTGGATCCACCAGAGCTCTGGTTTCCCACAGGTGCAGGGTGTGATCAGCTGCACTCATGTGGTCCTCAGACCTCCATCGCAACACACGGTTGATGACATCAACTGCAAAGGGTTCCATGTGCTGAATGTGCAGCTGGTGTGCAACCACCAGAACCACATCCTGCAGGTGTGCACACAGTTTCCACTGGGTGTGCACAACGCCTACAGCCTCAGTCAGTCACAGATCCCTGGAGTCTTTTAGGGTCCACAGAAGCTGCAGGGATGGCCACGGTGACAAGGGTTACCAACAGAGGCTGTGGCTGATGACACCCATGCGGTGGCCTCAGACTGCAGCAGAGTGATGATATAATAAGACTCATGCTGCAGCTTGCAACTTGGTGCAGTGGACCATTGGGATGCTAAAGATGAGGTTCCGGTGCCTGGACTTGTTTGGTGCAGCCTTGCAATACAGTCTGCAGAGGGTGTCACGCATCGTCGCCATCTGCTGCGCCCTTTATAACCTGGCGCTCCAACAGGGCAACAAGCTGGCTGAGGAGGAGATGGAGCAGCTGCATGTCTCCTCCGATGAGGAGGACACCAATGGGGATGAGAGTGAAGAGGTCCTTGGAGGCGACGATGATGGGGGTCAGGCCCTTGCACTGGCTAAACGACACAGGTGCACTCGGGACGACCTCATAGCTGCTAGATTTGTGGAGGATGATGACAACATACAGTGCAGTGACCCCATAGAGCCTCACATTGCATCTGTGAACGTTTGACTCCAGTCTGGCTTATGGCAGCACGAATACCTTCTGTGAGAATGCTCCTGTCATGGAGACACAGTGGAGGCCCTAATAGTCGCTCAATTGCAAGAGGATGAAGACGACATGCAATGAGGACACTCCACAAATCTTCACATAGCCTCTGAGAATGTCTGACTCCTGTCTAGTCAAGGGCAGATCGCTTGTACTCTGCGATCAGGGTCATATCATAGAGTCACAGCCATGAAACTTCAGAAGCCTCTGATCCTTTGTCCACCTTCAGTACCTGAGCCCTTCAGGAGCACCGCATCAGTGGTCACAGATGCTGAAGAAATGGGGGTCAGACCCACCATAAAAAGGTGCTGAGAGCACACCAAGAGAACGAGAGAACTCCGTGGCGCCTACCCACTACATTCTGGCAGCAATGACAAGCACTGCCGAGGTGCAGGCATCAGTAATGTTTCCAGGGATTGTAAGGCCAGGCAATCACTTTAGTCTGATGGCTGCATAAAAAAAAAAAAGAGGCCCTGGACTGAGACACCTGTCTTTATCTTGTGTAGAAAGCTTGAGTGACAAGAACACTGCTCATCAGAACAAGGAGCCATAGACAGGGAGACAACCTTGGGAGTTCATTGACAATAGTGAAAAATATGTACCCCTGCGCAGGCTGTGAAACTAATTCTCCCCAGGCTGCACTCCATTTTCAGTTAGCTAAAAAATCTTTTATTAATGTTTTGTTTGCACTTTAGTCCCACGCTCCTGATCTATGGGCACCTGATGCGGAGGGGGGCTGGGAGGGAGGAGGACCTCATTGTGAACCTGCTCCTGGGCCTGGCCAACTTAGCCATTAACCAGTCCAGGCAGCGGGAGATCGAGGGGTTGTCCGACCCGACTGTCTGCCCCTCTTCCGCGGCTACATTTGCGGCCGGATGTCCCTGGAGAGGGAGCACGCGGTGTCTGCTGGCACCATCAAGGCCTTCTGTGCTCGGTGGGCACCGCGGGGACTGGGGTGTTTTATCGACCCCCTTAATCACATTTTGATTTAACGTTTGTAAGTTTCCTTTAAATTTCGTCTTTGGTTTTGCAGTTCCTTAATTTAGGGGCTGTGTTTATTTTGTCCCTGATTTTGTTAATTTTGTTTATTTCTTTGACTCCAAAAGAGTTAATTCTCCTTAACTTTCCCAACCCTGCCGCTATGTCTTGGTGCTCCCCAGATATCCACAGCGGAGGTGGAGGCAGGCTGCTAACTGCGACACCCTATCAGTGATGGCCTTGACAAGCGTCCTCTGGAGGGCCGAGACTTGGAGGGCCCCGGCCTGCTTTTGGAGGTACTGCTGTGTGGCAGCAGTAACCTCCTTGGCTTGTGGAGCTGAGCTGCTAAAGGTCAAAGGAAGAGGGGAGTCGGATAGACCGGACACTCTCGGAGTCACCTGGATGGATGGACCTGGTGCATCTGCTGATCCTCCTCCCTATGGGTGCCAGGGACCCCAGACTGACTCTTTGAGGAGCAAGGGTCGTTGGAGTAAGATCGAGCTGCACGGCACCCCTTCATGTACACACTGCTGGAGGCTAATTATGGCATCAGCGATGGAGCTGAGCACACACAGCAGTGCAGGATTGAAGTCCTGGACCAAGGTTTCCACAGCAGCCATCATCCTTCCATTGTTGACCTTGGTGCGTTGGCACGTCGGTGATATCATGTCAGAGTGAAGGCGGACAGACTCCTCCATCGTTCCTTGCAATCTGAGGAGTGCTGCAGACATCCCTTCCTGGTGTTCCCAAGCCTTCCTTTGTAGCTTCAACAACTGTGACATGACCTGGTCTAGAGGCTCGTCATCTGACTCAGACTCAGCGAAGTTCTGGCCTCCAGCAGTCTTCTGAGTGCCAAAAACCTGGGAAGTCCTGCCTCCACCTGCTATGGATCGGACGGTGCAACGTGCGCACCAGATTGTGATCCGGGAGCTATTCTAAAGCTAGGTCCCACCGAATTGTGTCTGCGCTGGTGGAGGGTTCGGGTGAATGCTGTGACAGGACTTGAGGGACGGTGCCTCCAGATTCCTCTTCAGAGATTTCTTTGAGGCTTGATTGGAGGCCCTGGGTCATGAACTCTTTCTGCTGTTTCCCAATTGTGTCTGCGAAAGCAAGGGGAGATAATTAGTGCATGGCAGTGGTCTGCAAAACAGGAAACATCACTCACAGCATGGTTGTCTGATGGATGTTGCAATGCTGGACCCTCAGTTGATACAGCACCTCTGACCTCACCGTCAGCACTGAACCTGTCTAGATCGTCGTCAGCCAGCTGGATGACTCTGTTTTCAGAGTCCGTGAGGACCTTGATTTTCGGCATTCTGCCACCATTTGCGACCTCTCCCTCTTGTTGTGTGCCAGCTTGTTCTGCATGAATAGAGATGAAGAAAATGTAAGCAGGATGCCTGCCAGGCAAGATGATAAGTATGCCTGGCCTGTGTGCGTGGTGAGTGGTCCCATGGATGGGATGAGGATAATGAAGGTGAGTGTGAGAGAGTGAATGATGATGTCTCTTGAACTGGCAGTGATTGAGGGCCCTGTGGATGTGTGATGGGTTTGTGAATGCGTAAGTTGAGATTGATGAGAAGAGTGACTTACACTGGTGGAATGGAGATCATTCATCCTCTTGCGACACTGGGTGGCTATCCTCTCTGGAAGGGCATTGGCGCTGACCACCACCTCCCGGGCCAGGTTAGTACTATTGCAGCCCATCCTGCAGCCAGAGTGGGGCTAAAGGACATCCCAGCGGGCCTCCACAGCATCAAAAACGTGCTTGTGGGACGCATTGCTGAACCTGATGGCTGCAGTCTTCTTCAGTTTTACAGCCATGTCTTCTGTGCAGCAGTGGTGGTCTGGAATGTTTACTTACAGGTGGTCTTTAAATATGGTGCACCGGTGAGGTGATGGCTGGCGGACGAATGACAGCCTGCCCACCATGGAAATGGCATGTTTCCTGGGAATGCATAAACAATGTAGCAGGTTGGGACAATACAGCGTGAAAACTCACCATAACAGCCAACAGGTAAAATGCGGTTTTACCTACCCGGAGGTTACCCAGCTTAGGATGCCCAGGAAGTTCAAATTTCCTTTGGTTAATTGCCCTGCACTGGGAACCATTGCGACTGCAACTTAAATTCCAAATATGGGAGGGTTCCAACTGTCTTACAGCAATAGTTACCCAGGAAAAGTTAGAAGAATTAAAACCATTTCTAGGTTCTGGGTAACTATTGTACTGAACTCCCCTGGCCCCCACCACCATGGGATTTCCTCCCCCTCTATTCCTTGACTGCCAAAGGTACTGCCCCCAGATCCCCACTACCCACCCAGACTTCTCTCCATGGGATTCCCACTGTTCCCCCGCCACCACACCTGATTACCTGCTGAACCCCCAACCTCTAACCTCCCATTATTGTCCACCAACCAACCTCCCCCAAAACCCAACCTAAACCCCACTCTACACTTCCAGACCCAGCCCAACCCAACCCCTGCCTAGGCAATAACCAAATTGGCCCAGTCCACACCTGCCATCCAACTGCCCCCCCAGGCCCAACAGAACCCAACAACCCCCCCCACCCCTGCCCAACACCTTTCCCATCCCAGCCCGACCCAACCTCCTGAACTCCACCACCCTCACTCCCCAACCCACCCAGGCCTGACCCGGACCTTCTAAGTGGCTGCATCTTTAAACTTACCTGCTTTACGGCAGCTAGTTCTGTAAAAAAGGGGATGTGGTTTACTTACCTTGGACTGAACTGCCCTCAAATCTAGATCTCAGAAACCTGCTGCGCTGCAGTGATCATGCCTGGCCTGAGACAGAAGGTAGGGTGAGATAGGAGCAGTTGGGTTTCAAGGTAAAGAATTACAAGGGGAGTGGCAATTGACTCAATTGCCACTCCACCAGAAGTTAACGGGCTATGGATCTAGAGAAGGTTGTTAATGGCAGAAAGATAAGTGTCTGCCATCTGAAAGCAAACATAGGAGAAAAATTAAGGTAAGACTGAAACCTACAAAGAAAAAGGAAATAAAATGAAAGCAGAGATTGTAGTCCAAAATTATTGTAATTGATGTTGAGTACGTAAATTGCCCAATGGAAAGATGAGGTGCTATTCCTTGCACGTACGTTGAGCTGTATTGGAACAGTGCAGAACATAGGAATAGGAGTAGGCCATTCAGCCCATCAAGCCTGCTCCACCATTCAATGTGATCATGGCTGATCATCCATTTCAATTCCTTCTTCCCACACTATCCCCATATCCCTTTATGTCATTGGCACTTAGAAATCTGTCAATCTCCACTTTAAACATACTTATTGACTGAGCTTTCACAGCCCTTTGGGGTACAGAAATCCAAAGATTCACTGCCCTCTGAGTTAAAAAAAATATTTTCTCATTTCGAAGTGGCTTCCCCCTTATTTTGAAATTGTGTTCCTGGTCCTAGACTTCCCAACCAAGGTATACATCTACCCTGTCTATCTCTAAGTAATTTGTGGATTTTAATGAGACGACCTCTCAATCTTCGAAACTCTAGGGAATACAGCCCCAGTTTCTCCAATTTCCCTTCATTGGACACTCCCACCATCCCGGGAACAAGTCTGGTGAACTTTCGTTGCACTCTCTCTATGGCAATAATATATTTCCCACAGCAAGGGGACCAAAGCTACACATAGTATTCCAAGTGCAGTCTAACAAAGGTTCTATACAATTGAAACAAGGTTTCGCTACTCTTGTATTCAAATCCGCTTGCAATAAAGACTAACATTCCATTAGCCTTCCTAATTGCCTGCTGCACCTGCATGTCAGCCTTCAATGGCTTACTGACGCGGACACCCAGGCACCTTTGTACATGTACACTTTCTAATCTCTCACCATTTAAGAAATACTCTGCACATCTGTTCCTCCTACCAAAGTGCATAACCTTACACTTTTCCACATTATATTGCATCTGCCATGTTCTTGCCCACTCATTGTCTGTTCAAATCCTCTTGAAGCCTCTGCATCTTCCTCACAACACAAATATCCACCTAGCTTTGTGTCATCTGTGAGATTGGAAATATTACATTTGGTTCCCACATAAAAATCATTTATATTGTGAAAATCAATTGATATATATTGTGAACAGCTGTGAACACTGAGTGCTGCTCCTTGTGGTACCCCACTACTCACAGCCTGCCAATGTGAGAATGACCTGCTTATTTATTCCTACTCTATTTTCTGGCTGTTAACCAATCCTTAATCCATGTTAGTATATAACACACTCGACCTCTCCCTCCAGCAGCACCGCCGCACCCTTTTTCGAAGCTGCGTGTGCCCCCAGTTTAATGTTATTCTTCGTCTCATCCGACGCCTCAACAAGAAACTTTGTCTCTTTCTTTCAGATGCAAAGGAACACAAGCTCCAACAACTCGTCGACACCAACACCCATCCAGGACCCTCCACCCCTGCCTGTCCCTCTGTCCCCATCCCGTCTTCCAATCCCAGCCCCGGCCGTGTATTCACCATTCCCCGTGACCTTCCCCTCTCCGAAGCTGAAGGTTTAGTGCTCAGCAAAGGACTTAGTTTCATACCCTTATGCCCTCATCTCAATGAATTTCGGGCTCGGCACGATGCTGAACTCTTCTGCCGCCTTCGTCTCTGTGCTCACTTCTTTGGGCAGGAGTCCTCTCCCCGTTCAATGGATCCTTTTACCCACCTCCAATATTGTCTCTCCACCTGGACCCCTCCCTCTGGATTCTTACCCTCTGATCTTTTCATTGAGAACTGTCGGTGTGACATTTGCCTTCTTAATTTCTCTGCTCCTCTCACCCACTCTAACTTGTCTCTCTCTGAACTTGCTGCACTCCGTTCTCTCAGGTCCAACCCTGACATTGTCATCAAACCTGCTGACAAGGGTGGTGCTGTTGTTGTCTGGCGCACTGACTTCTACCTCGCAGAGGCTGAGCATCAACTCGCAGACACTTCCACCTATCTCCCCCCTGGACCATGACCCCACCACTGAACATCAAGCCATTGTTTCCCGGACTGTTAATGACCTCATCTCCTCTGGAGATCTACCTCCCACAGCTTCCAACCTGATAGTCTCCCAACCTCGGATGGCCCGCTTCTACCTCCTACCCAAAATCCACAAACAGGACTGTCCCGGCAGACCGATCGTGCCAGCCTGTTCCTGCCCCACAGAACTCATTGCTTCCTATCTTGACTCCATTTTCTCTCCCCTTGTCCAGTCCCTTCCCACCTACATCCATGATTCCTCTGACACCCTACATCATATCAACAATTTCCTGTTCCCTGGCCCCAACTGCCTCCTCTTCACCATGGAAATTCAATCCCTCTACACCTCCATCCCCCACCGGGATGGTCTGATGGCTCTCTGCTTCTTCCTCGAACAGAGGCCTGAACAATCCCCATCCACCACTACTCTCCTCCGTCTGACTGAACTTGTTCTCACACTGAACAATTTCTCCTTAAACTCCTCTCACTTCCTCCAAATAAAAGGTGTGGCTTTGGGTACCCGCATGGGCCCCAGCTATGCCTGTCTCTTTATGGGGTATGTGGAACATTCCTTGTTCCAGTCCTACTCCGGCCCCCTCCCACAACTCTTTCTCTGGTACATCGATGATTACTTCAGTGCTGCTTCTAGCTCTCGTCTGGACCTGGAAAAATTATATAATTTTGCTTCCAATTTCCACCCCTCCATCATTTTCACATGGTCCATCTTTGACACTTCCCTTCCCTGATCTCTCTGTCTTAATTTCTGGTGATAGATTGTCCACCAATATCCATTACAAGCCTACCGACTCCTACAGCTACCTCGACTACAGCTCCTCACACCCCGCTTCCTGTAAGGACTCCATCCCATTCTCCCAGTTCTTTCGCCTCCGTCGCATCTGTTCTGATGATGCCACTTTCAAAAACAGTTCCTCTGACATGTCTTCCTTCATCGAGGTTTTCCACCCACGGCAGTTGACAGGGCCCTCAACCGTGTCCGGCCCATCTCCCACGCATCCGCCCTCAAGCCTCCTTCCTCTCCCTCCCAGAAACATGATAGGGTCCCCCTTGTCCTCACTTACCACCCCACCAGACTCTGCATTCAAAGGATCATCCTCCACCATTTCCGCCAACGCCAGCATGATGCCACCACCAAACACATCTTCCCTTCACCCCACCTGGCGGCATTCTGCAGGGATCATTCCCTCTGGGACACCATGGTCCACTCCTCCATCACCCCCTACACCTCAACCCCCTCTCACGGCACCTTCCCATGCAACCGCAGAAGGTGCAACACCTGCCCCTTTACTTCCCCTCACCTCACTGTCCAAGGGCCCAAACACTCCTTTCAAGTGAAGCAGCATTTCACTTGCACTTCCCTCAATTTAGTCAACTGAATTTGTTGCTCCCAATGCAGTTTCCTCTACATTGGAGAGACCAAATGCAGACTGGGTGACCGCTTTGCAGAACTATCTGCAAGCATTACCCAGACCTCCCTGTTGCTTGCCATTTCAACACTCCACCCTGCTCTCATGCCCACATGTCTGTCCCTGGCCTGCTGCATTGTCCCAGTGAAGCTCAATGCAAACTGGAGGAACAGCACCTCATTTTCCAACTAGGCACTTTATAGCCTTCCGGACTGAATATTGAGTTCAACAATTTTAGATCATGAACTCTCTCCTCCATCCCCACCTCCTTTCCGATCCCCCCCTTTTTTTCCCAATAATTTATATAGATTTTTCTTTTCCCACCTATTTCCATTATTTTTAAATGTATTTCCATCGATTGTTTTATCTCTACCTTTTGGCCTTTTTCCATTCCTTCACGCCACCCACACCCACTAGGGCTATCTTTACCTTGCTTGTCCTGCTTTCTACCCTTAATTAGCACATTCCTTAGATAATATCACCACATTCAACACCTCTTTGTCCTTTTGTCTGTGACATCTTTTGGTTATCTCCACCTATCACTGGCCCTCTATCCAGCTCTACGTGCCCCACCCCCCCTTTAAATCAGCTTATATTTCACCTCTCTTCTACTTTTACTTAGTTCTATTGAAGGGTCATTCGGACTTGAAATGTTAACTGTATTCCTCTCCGCAGATGCTGCCAGACCTATGTTTTTCCAGGTATTTTTGTTTTTGTTTTGGATTTCCAGCATCCGCAGTTTATGCTTTTATCTTACTTTATTACCTCCTATCTTACGTGCTTTAATTTTGCTAACCAACCTCCCGTGGGGGACTTCATCAAAAGCCTTCTGAAAATCTTAGTACATTCACTGACTTCCCTTTTTCAACTCTGTTAGTAATATTCTCAAAAAAACTCCAACAGGTTCATCAAACATGATTTCCTGTTCATAAATCCATGCTGACTGTGCCAAATCAGATCATTATTATCCAAGTGTCCACTTATCACATCCTTTAGAATAGATTCTAGCATTCTTTTGAAGATCACTTTGTATTCTTATGATCCCCTGTAGAGACTGAGGCTGAAGGGGTGGAAGATGAGGACATGATATCATGGCTCTGGGAGGGAGAAGGGTTGAGCGCAGAAATGGGCTCCATGGTTTGATGGGGTTATGGGATTTGTCAACCACTCTGTATTTGCTGCACAGCACTCAGATGTCGATTTAATAGCTGAAATGTTATACTCCCACCACCCCCCCCCCACCACCTGCCTCCTGGGAGCAGGGAGGCAGGGGTGAAAAATTGGGTGAGAAGTTGGGGGTGCCATGCCAGTTGCCTGCCTTCCTCTGTTAGGATTTTGCCAGTGGCAAGGTAAGTATTGGGTGGCCCCACTTGGACCAATTAATGGTCACTTAAAGGTCTTTTTTCCACTATTGGTGGTGTTTTAGCAGCAGGGAGGGGGGGTGGAGGTGCCTATGCCACATGGCAAGCGCCACAGGTATACTCTGGCAGCCTGACTACAGGTCCATTAGAGTCCCTCCCATTCAGCACCTTTGCCTGTTAGGATGATGTGACGTGTGCATGTATAATAGTAATCTTTACTTTCATCAGCTCGTTAAATATGTTTGTATTGAATCTCTTTTAAAAACAAACAGACACTGACTTAAGATGGCTGCCACAAGTCATCTGACACATTTGGTATTACAAGTTGTTCAGCTCTGGAAATTTCCAATGTGGATTACAACTAAGACATGCCAAGACAATCTCCCATGAAATTTCATACCCGCTGATGTCAAGAATTACTTCAAGGGCGAACTGAAACTGTACTGGCTCTAAACATTTGCATTTCTATAAGGCTAACTTTCAGGCAGAGACAGTAAGCCTACCAGACAATGGCTATATGTTCTTCCTAGCTCATCAGAGCAAAGGATCATCCATTCAGAAGTGATGGCTGGGACATTAAGGGAGCTCATCACCTAGGCCAAACCACACTAGCAAATGTATGTCCAGACATGAGCTAATCAATTAACCTGTGGAATACCCAACTCACTATGGGGCAGGGGTCATGTGACCAGAATAACTGGTGAAATGTCTTTTATTACAACCCCCAAAGCATCTGGAAAAATGCTGTCATTGGTGCAGCTGTCTCTCTCCCCTGTTTCCAAGTTTAGAGCCCTATCTCTGTTACAGTTTGGAATCTACCACAGAGATAGAGAATTTCAATCGAAAGGAACTTCAGGTCAATATCAATTTTTGGAAAAGGCAGATTGTGTTTAAAAAAAGAGGCTGTCTCCAGAAATTGCAGTTTACATAAGCCTCAATCCCACTAAAATTTCAAGACCATTGTGGAAAAAATCTGCCTCAGCCATGAACACCAGCGAAGGACTAAAAAGCAATGAACTCTTTACTTTTCTCTAACTTTTATCACCTAATCTTAAATTTGGTCAAAAAGTAACCTCCTACTGTATAACTTTTTGCATGCTTGTGTGTGTTGTGAAGGTCAGGGTATGGGTTTACATTTTGAAATATCTTTACATCTTCAACTAGGTGGGTTTTTAGCTCAGAAACTAAACCCTGTTGTATTTAAACTCAAGAAAGCCTGTCAGATTGAGTTGTTTGCAATCAGCATGTAAATGGTTAGGGACAGACACTGAATTAATATCTTCACCCTTATAAATTACAAAAAACCTTGTTGTGATCAATCAAGGTGTGGGAAAGAAAGGCTGAGTCCTGATGTGTGTCCTCAAAGGTTGCAAAATTCCCCACCCAGGGGGTGGGCAGGTCGGGGGTGCAGAAGCTATGACATCAGGCAATTGCCTGAACCATGCAAAGTAGCATCTTGGCTTCTACAACCGGTGGAGGTGGGGTCACCCCTGACTTCAGCTAGTGGTCAGGGCCACCACCTGCATGTTAAATCCCAGCCAAAGTGATTGAATTATGATTTGTTAGAAAATAGGGTAGATCGGCATGAATCAAGGCAATGTGAGTGCTGTCTATAACATTTGGGAAGCCTATGATGCAGGCAAAACCTACTGTTCCTTCGCCCTGCTTAGTGCTGTCCATGGGTAAAGATAGGTAGACATTCTTCTTGGTGTAACACGCCTCAGTGATGACTCTGATACAACAGTGATGTAAATAAGAATTCTAGTGAATCATCTGTAAATTTGACAAGTAAACATTCTTAAGAAGCAGCAATCTCAGAAAAACCTCAGCAAACTGCAATATATCATTGATGTCACCTATTGCTGCATGGAACTGCCCCTAGGCTGTAAAAGTTATGGTCACAATAACCTTCACAGCTACAGGCAATACTCCCCATAACATTGTCTGGGGTCACAGTCGTGGCTGCAGCAGCTGATCAAGTTCCACGGTGAGGTTGAGGGAGGCTACCTATGTTGCATAGGGCATCTTGTGCAGCGCCTTCGCTCTTTCATCTTCTTTAACGCTCCACTTCACATAACAGATAAAAGCAGACTAACCTGCATAAAATTGTTCCCAGAACTCAGTTTTCAGTTGTTAAATGGAGAAAATTGCCAAAAACAAACTCAGAAGGTAAAGGGCAGCACGAAAATAAATCAGGAACTGACATCCAGACTAGACATGCTCTTTAAATAGTGTTACTGTTGGGTCCTTATTGTTATTGGCACCATGGTTTTCTGGGCAAGCTTATCTCAGAACTTGAAACTTTTCGTCTTTTATATGTATTTCACCTTTTGGCAAAATCATTAAACCAAACACAATTATGGCCTTGACTGGACTGCTGCAATTTCTGAGGTTGTTGCTTCTTAAGAATGTTTATTTGCCAAATTTACAGATGATTCAGTAAAATTCTTATTTACAGCTATGTCATGAACCAAACATGATCCAAACATAATGGAAGAAAATGGCTTTGGCACGAGTGCTCCTTCCAACTTGCTACTCAACCCCACAAGGTATTGACTCTCCTTTCCAACGTGGTCAACATAAGTACTTGTAACAATACACTGAAATAAACATGTTTCCCAGTTGTAGACGTCTTGCCCTCACAGGACTGAACATCATCTGCAGCTTACCAGCAATGAGCAGAATGTACTGCTTTACACCACATTCCATTTATTACTATTATGTCTATAAGTTCGCCCATTCATAGTATTCCTCCATTACCCCATTTCAGCATCCATTGGTTCTTAAGTGATTACAGCGTTTCCCCCCCTTCCCCTACCCCCCAACCCCCCAAGTTCTTTATCCTGGAGTCCATTCAATGTGTTAACCTCTCCTAATGTGAATAAAAACTCTGATATCAGTCCTAAATTTTATTTTTGCAGCTTGAACCTATGGCTTCTTGTGCTAATCCTGTAGCTTAATGTGATGTAATTCTCCAAGTAGATTGTTTGACATCTTAACTTCCAAGGTTAGATCACCTCTCATATCTTTTCACAGAAAGGCTGAAATTTCTCCAGCCCTTCTTTATAACTCAGATTTCTAGAGCCCGTAAATAGTTTTGTGGCTCTTCTTTGAATTCCCTCCGATGCTTGAATGACTCCCATATATGCAGTAATCAATAATAAACGTAACATTCAAGGTACAATCTGGCCAAAGTACATTAGCTGTTTTATGCTGCTGTTTTAGTTACGCACATTAACGTTCTTTGTTGATTACTGCTCTGTATTAGTTGGGCATGTTGAGAGTTGAGTCTACTAAGGTCTTTTTCAACTCCTTCCTTATATATTTCAGTACCATTCATCGAGAGTGAGTGTTGTTAATTGTTTCCTTCCTATATAAAAAATCTTTACTTGCATTAAATTTCACTTACCATTGCACCTGTTAATTAATTTTGTCCAACTAATTATGTAATTTCTGTGCTGCCTCCTTAATGGATCTTTGGATGGCCAATGTGGAAGGCATGTGCACTCTTCTATTACTGTTAAGGCAGTTCTTTGTGGGATCAGTATCAATGGCAACAGGGGTGCCCCTGATCAAATGTTTCCCAAAGACGTCAGGGTAGTCTGAATTTAATGGCATGAATGCATTTCAACAACTTCCAACAAATCTTGCATTAATGTGCAGAAAGGATCATTTGCATGTTGCCTCACAAAACCTAGTGAGGGACCGAGAACTAACCCTGTACATTTCCTTCAATAAAATAGATAGAGATATGCTCATTACTATCTCTGAAAAATTTAAAATTGGACAAAGACCTAAAATGACTGAATATATATCTGTCTGTTGCCCTCAAACAAAAGAAGTTAGTTGGCTGTATCGGGGAACTTGCACACCATTATCTCTGTAGACTCAGTAACGACACATTGTGGGCTGCACAGACCAAATTCAAAGCAAGCTATACATACGCCATCTGCATTTCATAACCCAGACTCCTAATAAGAGTCTGCTCATCTGCTATAACAAAGGAACCCCCCAACTTTCCTTTCAATTCTTAAGATTGGGACATTCAACAATCTCGGGGAGCCAGATACGCACCCCTTGTCAAAGCCAGAGTGGAGAGGTGGGAATTATGTGATATGTTGCTGTGGTTTGTGGAACCAGTCATATTATCTTGCAGTACTGCAAAATCTCAGTCTGCCATTTTACCATCTAACTAGCAACGTCACCGACAAGGAGCTCTGGCTCAGGCTGGACCCTTGGCCCCAGCTACACTACTTCTGCTGGAAATTCTGTACCATTTTCCTACAAGACTGATTCAGCTCTGCATACCTACTTCATCATGTGATGTCAATACCACCATCCAGCATTTGTTTTCAGCTCCCGGACCTCTGTGAAGAGATACCTAGTTGGACTTTGAACCTATGAGAAACAATATTTATTTTCTCTGTGGTCTCTGCACTGTAAACCTTTCTTTCCTCTATCCTTCTTTTACTATATGAATGCAAAGGAGGTAACTCTTTTCCCACATTTTGTGCGCAAATAAACTAACCCTTTTGAGTGCACCCTATCTCAAGTTTGCTGTGGAGTTACTTATAGAAATTAGATCACACCAAAACCAAGAGGTTGGGAAATACACCACTGCTAATAAAGTGGGGGTGGGGTGGGAGTGGTTGGGGGGGTGGTGGGGGGAGCAAATCAAAACACCTTTCTGTTTACGGACGGGTGGTGAGAGGAGAAATTAACGCCATTTAAATTAACCACCCTCCTGTCCGTAGCATATATTGGAGACTCAAATCAGAGATCACCCATTTGAATTTTGACCAGAGTCCAAGTTAAGGCATGAGCCAAATCTGATATAAAAGAGCCAATTGGAAACCAAAGGTGAAAAATCAGTGACTGGAACAAAATTTTAAAACACAGTAGCTTACATCAAATTTCTTTTTTCCATAACAATAAGAAAATGGCAATTTTGATGCCCAGATGTGGGTCAAGTAAGGAAATTTGAATGGTGAAACTTTAGTAGCCCTTAGCACAGAGCAACTGAAAGTTGTGGCTAAGGAGATACAGTTAAAATTGCCCAGTAAATAAGTGAACTGATCAAGTTGTTGGTAGAACATTTGGATTTCACAAACTGATACAGTAGTTATGTAGAGCTCAACCATAACTCCAAATCCTCTCCCCTAGCCAAATTCTGGTTCGCTGTGCCTGACTTGCATGGTCACAGCAGAAGTGGATAAAGGTGGATACCCCTCCGGACCGAGCATCTGTAACCTGCTTGACACAAGTGTGGACAGCTGATTGGGAGACACCGCAAAGATCACTCACCGAGCCCTAGAAGGAGCCAGAGGCATAGAAGTGGAGGGTAACTGTGAGCTTCAGAGCCGCTGGCATGAGGTGTCCACCCACACAGTTATGGGAAATCTCAGGGCCAATCATCTGACAGATATAGTTGACTGTTTCCCTTGAGATGGAGCCTCCTTCAGCACTGCACCTCAGTCATATTGCGGTAGCTGCTTCGCCGCCTGTATACCCTGGCAGCAGGATAATGGGGTCTTTTGCGGCCCCTTGCACCTTGGACAACCTCTTGGCCCTGCGCCCCTTCTGTCTGCGCCTGGCCTCCCAAAGGTGGCTCCCCTGGAGGCTGATTGTCCACTCCTGGCCTCCTCTTTATTCTATCCCTCCCTTCCTCCTCAGAAGAGCTGCCTCCTGTGGAGATGTCAAAACCCATATCCAGGCTAAATGTAGGCTTCCGGAAAGCTGCAGGCCCGATAAAGATTACTGTCTGCAGACTGGTGAACTGAAGCTTCAAAGTACACAAAAAGCTCTTAGAAATCAATGTGATCTGCTAACAATCACACAGGCAAGTTTTAAACACTTTCTGCATTAAATACTTCATGAAAAACATGAACAACCCCTCAGTTCACATATCCCGCCAGTGCATGACTTTTGATAAAAAAAATCACCTACCCGCCTGCCCATTGGGCCTGTGCGCCGAGCCGAAGTTCACACGGGCCCCTCAAAATCCTCGATGGCAAGTTAAGGGCCTTAACGAGGCTTTTAATTAAAGGCGGGTGCGCATTCCGCTGCTGAACTAAATATCGTGATGCCGCACGCTGACGTCGGGACGCTCCATCACCCGTACATCAGTCAGAAAATTCTGCCCACTGTGTAAAAGTTTCTCCTCATTTCACTTTTGCTTCTTTCTTTTCCTAATCAAACCGGTGCCCTCTCGTTTATGACCCTTTCACAAGTGGGAACAATTTTTCCCTATCTGCTCTATCCAGGGTCCTCATGATTTTGAATACCTCTCAAATCTCCTTCAACCTTTTCACCAACGGGAACAGTCCTAACTTCTCCAATCCATCTTCACAACTGAGATTCCTCATCCCGGGAATGATACTTGTGAATCTTTTCTGCACCCTCTCTAACGTCCTCACATCCTTTCTAAAGTGTGGTGCTCAAAACTGGACACAATACTCCAGCTGAGGCCAAACTAGTGACTTTTACAAGTTCAACATAACCTCGTTGCTTTTTTATTCTATTTCACTATTAATAAAGCCCAAGATACAATATGCTTTATTAACTGCTCTCTCAAATTGTACTGCCATCTTCAATGATTTATGCACATATATATCCAGGTCTTTCTGCTCCCACAGCCCCTTTATTGCCTCTCCATGTTCTTCCTTCCAAAACAGATCACTTCACATTTCTCTGCATTGAACTTCATCTGTCACTTGTCCACTCATTCCACCAACTTGTCTATGTCCCTTGCAAGTTCTACACGATCCTCCTTACAGTTCAAAGCTTCCAAGTTTCATATTGTTCACAAATTTTCATATTGTGCCCTGTACACCAAGGTCTAGGTCATTCATATATTTCAGGAAAAGCAAGGATCACAACACTGACCACTGAGGAACTCACTGCAAACCTTCCTCCAGCACAAAAAACATCCATTAACCACTATCAATCATCCAATTTGTATCCATGGTGCTACTGTCCCTTTTATTCCATGAGCTAAAACTTTGCAGTACTGTATCAAATGCCTTGAGGTCCATGTACACCACATCAACTGCATTGCCCTCATCAACCCTCTGTTACCTCTTCAAAAAACTCCAGCGAGTTAGTTAAACATGATTTTGCCTTAAGAAATCCATGGTGGCTATCCTTAATTCACCCACGTCCTATATGTCAGTTAATTTTGTCCCGAATTATTGTTTCTAGAAGTTTCCCCACTACCAAAGTTAAACTGAGTGGCCTGTAGCTGATGGGCTTATCCTTACACACTTTTTTTGATCAAGGGTGTAATACTTGCAATTCTCTAGTCCTCCAGGACCACTTTTGAGTCTAAGGAAGACTGAAAAATTGTGGCCAGTGCCACTGCAATTTCCACTCTAACTTCACTCAGTATCCTTGGGTGCATCGCATCCGGTCCAGTTGCCTTATCCACTTTAAGTACAGACAGCCTATCCAAGACCTCCTCATTTTCAATTTTAAACCCATCTAGTGTCTGAATTACCTCATCTTTTACCATCCTCAGTAAAGACAAATGCAAAGTATTCATTTAGTACCTCAGCTTTGCCCTCTGCCTCCATGTCTAAATTCTCTTTTTGGTTCCTAATCAGCCTTTTGCCACCCCTTTGCTCATTATATCTTGGTCTTATTGTGCAATTATCACTAACTACAGATGCCAAATTGATTCATTGCATGAGATATCAAAAAATAGCTGAGTGCAGGGGATACATCAAAAGCTATGGACCCTGACAACATCCCAGCTGTAGTGTTGAAGACTTGTTCTCCAAAACTAACCATGACTTTAGTCAAGCTGTTCCAGAACATGCACAAGTGGCAGTTATCTGAGAAAGTAGAAAATTGTCTGGTTATGTCCTGTCCACAAAATATAGGACAAGTCCAATCTGTTCCATTAGTAACCCATCAGCCGACTCTCAATCATCAGTAAAATGATGGAATGGGTCTCAACACTGCAGTTGAGTAGCACTTATTCACCAATAATCTGTTCACTGATGCTAAGTTTGGATTCCTCCAACAACACTCGCCTCTGGACTTCATTACAATCTTAGTCCAAATATGGACAAAAAACCTTCATTCTAGAGGTAAGGGGAAAGTGACTGCTCTGAACATCAAGGCAACCTTTGACTGAGCAAAATTGAAGTTTATGGAAATCCTGTGTTGATACTTCACTGGTCGGAGTCATAGCTAGCACAAAGGCTGATGGCTACAGTTGTAGAGTTTAATTATTTCAGCCAGGACATAGCTGCAGGAGTTCCTCAGGGCAGTGACTGAGACTCAACCACCCCAACTGCTTCATCAATGACATTCCCTCCCTGATGATGATGATTACAAAATGTTCAGTTGTCATGAAAATAGAATATTGATGATGTTATTGGGATTTATTGTAAAGTGGGAATTGTGTGTGTATGTGAGACTTAACTGAATTAAAGACAGTTGGTCTGAAGGCTTTGATGTATCAGAAGAGAAGCTAGGTTTGAAATACTAAATAAGTAAACATGGCAGCAGTTTTAGATAAGCTAGAGTTGTTTGAATTTCAAGGTTGGGTGAAATATTACACTAAGCCAGAGGAAGCCAAACACTTTATTTTTCCCAAAGCTTACTGATAAAATTGGTATTATGAAAGATTTTTATTATTAGAAAGCTACAGTCCAGAGACATATTGAAACAATAAAATTTGCATTCAGAGGGGAAAATATGTATAAAGGAGAGAAGGCTATGTATAAGAAGGCACCCTAAGATCTAACACAAGTGTGAAAACACTCCAGCCTCTATGCCTTAAGATGCTGTCTAAAGAAACTGAAGCTGAGAAAACTTATCCTGTCAGGGTATTGTGTTGCTTTGCCTGAGTCCTTTTAATTCTATTTGTTTTTTGCTGTTGCCTTAATGGGAGTGTAATTAGGAGTCGGATTAATTAGGGGAGCTAGGAGTTATGATACTAATAATTTGTAGACCCATGTATGTGCTTATTATTATTTCTTTTATTAATAAATGCTTAATTTGGTTTTGTCAGAAAGCTATAAGGCTTGCTGGATTATCACTATTAAATTCAAGACATGCATCTCAAAATAAAAATACAAATTGCAAAACAGTTGTGGCAGATTTTTCAAGTTTCCTTCTGGGATTTGAGCAGCTCAGAACTTACCATCCGCTATGCCATAACACAGTTCCTTGGATACTGAAACAGTCTGTGCCCATGTGCAGCAAGACCTGGACAACATTCAGGCTCAAGAACATAAGAAACAGGAGAAATTTCCTCACTGATTATAGCAGAACAAGGATAGTATTGTGTGAAAGTACAACATAGAACAAATAACAGATGGCCCTGTGGAGGATGGGATGAGGAGGGAGAGGGCAGAGATGGGAAATTTCCCCACAACCGCCCCTTCCCCCCACCCCATCCCCCACAAGGCCATTTGTTCCTTGTTGCATGTTATTCTTTTTCACAATGCTACCCTTGTTCTGTTACACCCACATTCTGCTTTCTTACCTTTATGCCACTATTAGCACCGTTTTTTTAAGCAATAACCACTACCTTTGTCCTTCAGTTCATGACATCTTTGACAATCTCTCCTTTGTCCCCACCTATCGCTGTCCTTCTATCCAGCTTCACCTGCCCCTCCTCCCTTAAACAGTATAAATTTTATCACATTTCCACTTCTCTTCAGCTCTGAAGAAGGGTCATACGGACTCAAAACATTAACTTTGTTTCTCTCTCCACAGATGCTGCTGGACCTGCTGAATTTTTCCAGCGTTTTCTGTTTTTGTTTTGGTCCAAAATTACATAGTTCTCTCGGTCTGGTCCACCAACGCCCTGTACAGTCATAGCAAAATTTCACTACTTTTATACTCCATTCCCCTTGCAATAAAGGCCAGCATTCCGTTTGCCTTCTGAATTTCTTGTACCTTCATGCTGACTTTTTGTGCTTCATGTACAAGGACACCCATGCCCCACTATACTGCAGTATTCTGTAGTCTCTCTCCATTTAAAATATATTCTGCTTTTCCAATCTTGCTGCCAAAGCAGACAACCTCTCATTTTCCCACATTACAATCCATCTGCCAAATTTTTACTCACTCACATAACCCATCTATATCCCCTGGAAGGCACTTTGTATCCAACTCACAACATGCTTTCCTACCTTTTCTTATTCATTCATGGGATGTGGTTGTTGCTGGCTAGGCCAGCATTTATTGCCCATCTCTAATTGCTCTTGAGAAGATGCTGGTGAACTGTCTTCTTAAACTGCTGCAGACCATAGTATAGGTACACCCATAGTGGCGTTAGGGAGGGAGTTCCAGGATTTTGAAGCAGTGACAGTGAAGGAACGGTGATATATTTCCAAGTCAGGATGGTGAGCGGCTTAGAAAGAAAATCCCAGGTGGTGGTGTTCCCATGTGTCTGCTGCCCTTGTCCTTCCAGATGTAGTGGTTATGGGTTTGGAAAGTGCCGTTTAAGGAGACTTAGTGAGTAACTAATTTGGTATTACAGCAAATTTGGCTACAATTCAATTGGTCCCTTCATCCAAGTCACTAATATAGATAGTAAGTAATTGAGGCCCCACATTCCTGAGGCACTCCACTAATTACAATTTGACATCCTAAAAATTACCCATTTACCAGCCAATCCTCTATCTAATATATCACCTATAACACTATCAGGTCTTATGTGTAACCTTTCATGTGGTACCTTATCAAATGCTGTTTGAAAATCCAGATGCATTACATCTACTGGCTCCCCTTTATCCACTCTACTTGGTACATCTCAAAGAACACAAATAAATTTGTCAAACATGACTTCCCTCTCACAAATGCATGTTAACCACCTTAGATATGTTCTTCTAAATTTTATGCTACTACCTCTTTAATAATGGATTCTAGCATTTTTCCAAATATATTAGGCTGACTATCCTACAATCCTCTGCTTTCTTTCCCCGTCCTTTCTTGAGCAGAGGTGTTAGATTGTGGTTTTCCTATCTGCTAGGACCGTTCCCAGAATTTAGAGAATGTTGGAAGATTACAACCAACATCTACTATCCCTGCAGCCACTTCTTTAAATACCCTAGACTGCAGGCCATCAGGCCCAGGAGATTTGTCAGCCTTAAGTCCCATTAGTACTCCCATTACTTTTTCCCTAGAGATAGTGAGTATTCTATATTCTACCCTCCTTTTTCTGTCTTGATTTTCTGGTGTTTTTGCTCCTTTTCTACTCCCTCCCTAAGAGACGGAGCTAAGCGATCCCACAACCAACGGATCAGATCTAAGCTCTGCAGTCCTGCCACATCCAGTCGTGAATGGTGGTGGATAATTAAACAACTCACTGGAGGTGGAGGCTCCATAAATATCCCCATTCTCAATGATGAAGGAGCCCAGCACATCAGTGCAAAAGATAAGGCTGAAGCATTTGCTACAATCTTCAGCCAGAAGTGCCAAGTGGATGATCCATCTCAGCCTCCTCTGAAGGTCCCCAGTATCACAGGTGCCAGTTTTCAGCCAATTTGATTCATGTCATATCAAAAAAAGGCACTGGATACTGCAAAGGCTATGGGCCTTAACAATATTCTGGCAATAATACTGAAGACCTGCCCTCCAGAACTTGCCGCACCCCTAGCCAAGATGTTCCAGTACAGCTACAACACTGGCATCTAGCCCCCTGTGTGGAAAATCGCCAGATATGTCCTGTACACAAAAAGCAGGACAAATCCAATCCAACAATTACCGCCTTATCAGACTACTCACCATCATTAGTACAGTAATGAAAGGGGCCATCAACAGTGCTATCAAGCGACACTTGCTCAGCAATAACCTGCTCACTGACACCCATTTGGGTTCTGCCAGGGCCACTCAGCTCCTGACCTTATGACAGTCCTGTTTCAAACATGGACAAAAGAGCTGAACTCCCCAGGTGAGGTGAGAGTGACTGCCCTTGACGTCATGGCCTGATTTGACAGAGTGTGGCATCAAGGAGCACAGGCAAAACTGGAGTCAATAGGAATAGGGGAGAAAACTCTTCACTGGCTGGAGTCATACCTAGCACAAAGGAAGGTGGTTGTGTTGTTGGTCAGTCATCTCAGCTCCAGGACATCACTGGAGTTCCTCAGGGTAGTGTCTTTGGCCCAACCATCTTCAGCTGCTTCATCAGTGACCTTCCTTCCAACATAAGGTCAGAAGTGGGGATGTTCATGGATGATTACACGATGTTCAGCACCATTCGCAACTCCTCAGATACTGTAGCATTCCTTGTCCAAATGCAGCAAAACCTGGACAATATCCAGGCTTGGGCCAGCAAGTGGCAAGTAACATTCGCGCCACACAAGTGTCGGGCAGTGACCATCTCCAAGAGAGAATCCAACCATCACCCCTTGATGTTCAATGGCATTACCACCACTGAATTCCCCATTATCAACATCCTGGGGGTTACCATTGACCAGAAACTGAACTGGACTAGCAATATATGGCTCCACCACTGACGCACAGTAGCAGCAGTGTGGACCATCTATATTGCAGGAATTCACCAAGGTTCCTTTGACAGCACCTTCCAAGCCCACAATCACTACCATCCAGAAGGATAAGGGCAGCAGATGAATGGGAACACCACCACCTGCTGTTCCTCCACTGTTGCTGGGTCAAAATCCTGGAGCTCCCTTCCTAACAGCACTGTGGATGTATCAACATCACATGGATTGCAGCGGTTCAAGAAGGCAGCTCACCACCACCATCTCAAGGCAATTAGAGGTGGGCAATAAATGCTGGCCCAGCCAGCAAAGCCCACAACCCATTAATGAATAAAAATAATAGGAATGTGGGTGTACCTACACTACAAGGACTGCAGCAGTTCAAAAAAGCAGCACACCACCACCTTCTCAGGGGTAATTATGGATGGGCAATAAGTGCAGGCCTAGCCAGCGACACCCACATCCCATGAATGAACAAAAAAAATCTTTGTTCAGAGTCTTTGCAATATCCTCCTTTCCCAATATAACCCTCCAGTCTCACCCTCTAAATGACCAATGCCCACATTAGCTACTTGTTTCCTTTTAAGATACTTGTAGAAGCTTTTGTTGTCTGTTTTATTTTTCTTGCTAGTTTTCTCTCATACTCCAATTTATTCCTCTTTTTTTAAGTCATTCTTTGCTGGATTCCAAAAATTTCCCAATCTTCCATCCTACCACTCATCTAAGCAGGATTGTACACCTTTTCTTTCAATATGATACCACCATTAAGTTCCTTAGTTAGTCACAGATGGTGCACTCTTCAGGTAGATTATTTCTTCCTCAAAGACATATTTTTGTTGATAGTTATGAAATATCTTCTTAAATGTCTGCCACAGCTTCTCTACTGCCTTTCCATTCAACCTACGCTTTCCATTTAACCACTACACTTTAGCCAACTCTGTCTTCATGTCCTTGTAATTACTTTAAGTTTAAGACACTAGTTATGGAGTTTCATTTCTCACTCTCAAATTGAATGTAAAATTCTTACATGTTATGATCACTCTTGCCTTGCTTTACTATGAGGTCTTTAATAAATCCTGTCACATTACCAGTTCCAAAATAGCTTGCTCCATGGTAGGTTCCAGAACATATTGTTCTAAGAAACTGAATACAGTCTATGTTCTCATCCTCCAGGCTATCTTTGCCAATTTGTTTTGTTCAATTGATGTGAAGATTAAAGTCACATGTGCCTTTCCTGCAAGCCACCATTAACTCCTTGATACCCCTTTAATCACATTTTGATTTAAAGTTTGTAAGGTTCCTTTAAATTTTGTTCTTGGTTTTACAGCTGACCTGAATTAGGGGCTGTGCCTGATTTATCCCAATTTTGTTGATTTGGTTTAATTGGTTTCACTTAAAAGATTATTAACTCCTTGATGTATACTCTGTTGTGCTGTGTAGCTTCTGTTAGAAGGTCTATAAACTACTCCCACCAGTGACTTATCTTTCTTATTTCTTATGCCCACACAAATTGATTCCACATCTTGCTCTTCTGAACCAAGATCATTTCTCACTATTATACAAACCTCATTCTTTAATAACAGAGATACCCCACCTCCTTTTCCTTTGCTTCTGTCCTTCCAAAAAGTCAAATGCCCTTGAATATTCAGTTGCCAATCTTGGTCACCATGCAGCCACATCTCTCGAGTGGGTATCATGTATTCATTTATTTCAATTTGTGCTATCAATTCATCCAAATCATTACAAATGATATGAACATTCAGATAAAGAGCCTTCAATGCTGTCTTTTTATAATTTTGCCCAGTCTGAATTTATTTGCTGGTTCACTCTAATGTTTTTACACTCTGACCCTTCCTGTCACACCATGTTTATCATTACCTATATCATTAATCTGCACTATTGCCTTGTCCTTTCCTTTCAACTTTCCAAATCTCCCCTCAGGTGAACCCATTCCCTCAGCATTTAGCTTAACTTTCTAAAGGTCTAGTTATATGTTTCACCAGGATATTGGCCCCAGCGCAGTTCAACTGAAGGCCATCTAAAAAGAACAGCTCCCTCTTTCCCCAGTACTCGTGCCAGTTTCCCATGGATCAAAAACTGTTTCTCCCCCCAGCAATCTTTGACCCATCTATTCAACTCTGATTTTATTCACCTTGTGCCAATTTGCTCTTGCCTTAGGTAGCAATCCAGATGTTGGCCCAGATCTTCCAGTCTCCAGATGGTCAGAAAGTGGACGTACCCCAGAACTTTGAACATCCAATGGGCAATTGCTCTATTACCCAGGATCCTCTATGAATACCTCCAACTTTGAGTTAGAGTCGCAGGTTTCGGATGATTCTGACTCAATTACCTGGATAGTTACCGAGGAAATGTTAGGCAAGAATATACCTAGCCTAACTTCTGGGTCACTATACAACTGACCTCCCAATCACTCACACGGACCACCTCCCAAAAATCTCCCTATCGAAACCCTGACCACCCCGTAACCTCCCTCCCAACCCTACCATACAAAAAATCCTGGAACTCCCTCCCTAACAGCACTGCAGGCGTACCTATGCCATAGGCACTGCAGTAGTTCAAGAAGGCAGCTCACCACCAACTTCTCAAGGGCAGTTAGGGCTGGGCAATAATTGCTGGCCTAGCCAGCGACGCTACATCCCATAATTGAATTAAAAAAACTCCCCTCGTGACCCTCTGACTACCCCCTAACCCCACCTGACTAA
This sequence comes from Carcharodon carcharias, assembly GCF_017639515.1. Taxonomy (NCBI): domain Eukaryota; kingdom Metazoa; phylum Chordata; class Chondrichthyes; order Lamniformes; family Lamnidae; genus Carcharodon; species Carcharodon carcharias. The sequence continues at coordinate 84,687,007 of NC_054476.1, read as the reverse complement.
CCCCTGATCCAACCTGACCCGGCATGACTAGGCCCCCGACCTGATCCCCCAACCCAATCCTACTATGTAACTACTCACACTGGCCCCCTAATCCTACCTGACTAGCCCTCAACCAGATTCTGCCGACCCAACCTGACTCCACCTCACTGACCCCCGCTATCCAACCTGACTAGCCACCAATCTGACCATACTGCTCCCAAAATATCTTGCCCCCACCACCTGACCCCCAACCCGACCTGACCAGTCTCCAACCTGACAACCCCTCCTAATCCAGCCCACTGCACCCACCAGCCATCCTACCCAACTTACCCACTTGCTACCCTACCCACCTAGCACCCCACCACCTTATTCACCCTACTCACTTACGCCACCCACCCTACCCCACACCGACTTACCTTCTCTCCATAGATTTTTCTAATAAGCTTTACTTACTGGAAGATGGCAGCTAGAGCCATAACAATGGGCTGTGGCTTTTGCACACTGAGCCCTCTGAGGTTTGCTGCACTCGATTGCTTGTGAACCATGCTCCATCTTCGCTCAGAAAAATTGGAGAAAGGTAAGCGTACATTTTTTTGTCTGACCAGGTCAGAAATAGGGTTCCGATCCTGATCGGAAGATCTGGATCATTATTACCTTTGCAGTTCTGCCTTTTAATTTATCTCCGAACTGATCATACTCCCTTAGCAGAACCTCTTTCTTAGTCCTAATTGTGCTGTTGGTTCCCAAGTGCAGCATGACAACTGGATCCTTGCCCTCCCACTCCAGGTTCCTCTCCAGCCCTGAGGAGCTATCCAGTACCCTGGCACTAGGCAGGCAACACACCCTTTGGAACACCAGCTCCTGGCTGCAGTGAACCATATCTAGCTCCTAACTATCCTCTACTACAACTAAATTCCTTTAACTCCCCCCACTTGAATATCCCTCTGCATCACCATGGTGTGGTCAGTTTGTTCATCCTCCCTGCGGTCTCTGCTCTCGTTCACAAAACTGCAAGAATCTCAAACCTGTTGGACAATTCCTAGGGCTGAGGCTCCTCTAATGCTACCTCTGGATCCCCATACCTACTTCACTTGTGATCACACCCTCCAGTTCCTGAACACAGACCAAATTCAGAGTACCTAACCTAAGGGAAGTGACTGCCTCCTGGAACAAAGTGTGCAGGTAACTTCCCCCACTCCCTGATGCATCGCAGTCTCTGAAGTCAGACTCCAGCTCATTAACAAAAACAGAATTACCTGGAAAAACTCAGCAGGTCTGGCAGCATCAGTGGAGAAGAAAAGAGTTCACGTTTCGAGTCCTCATGCCCCTTCGACAGAACTCGCTCATTAAATCTGAGCCACAATTCCTCAAGCTGCAGATGTGTAGATGTGGTTACTATGGATTACACAGGTGTCCACATAACATGTCCTGCTACCTTTATTGTGTTTATTTAACAAATTAGGTTTGGAAACATCTCCAAATGATTATCTGTAGTTATATCAAATGGTTTGACTAGTAAAACTATAAATTTAATGCAATACTTATACCTATCCAGCTATCCCACTGCTCCTGTTTATAGAGAGAGAAAAAAACTTAAACCTCACCAACTACTCACGTACTTAATACACACCTAATTAGTGCTTCTGCTTTCATGTCCCACTGCTAGTCTGTGACTCACTTCTTGGACCACTCCCTTTTTTGTAAAAGGTCAGAACAGCACTTTCTCCTGCACTGCACTGAATTCCTTCACTTCCCAAATTCCCATGCTCATACTCTATCTCAAGCTGCAATTAGTTACAAGCTACCACTTATTTTTGTGCACTTAGCAAGGCCACCTGCATTTATACTTGTTGAAATTCTATAGAACTGAATCAGGCACTGCTGGCTAGTTCAAACTAGGTACCTAATTAACAGATAGCTTATTTATCCCTGATTAAGACTGAAAGAAACTTAACTTTTAACATTAAATTGTAGTTAAATGTCAAATGCTAAGATGTTAGAAAACGATTAACCCTTAAAATTCTCAAGTTCACACTCTGTCTCAAGCTGCACTCAGTCACTTGCTTACTTGTTTAGGCTGATAAGTGTCATAAAGGAAATCTTTCACCTGGCGTGACATCATAGAGCTCAAGCAAAATTGAATTTTATGGGAATCAGACTTAGACACTTCACTGGCCGGAGTCATATCTCGCACAAAAAATGATAGTTGTAGTTGTGGAGGTTAATTATCTCAGTCCAAGACGTAGGTGCAGGAGTTCTTTAGGACAGTGCCTGAGGCTCAACCTTCTTCGGCTGCTTCCCTCTATCATAAGGTCAGTCGTTGGGATGATAATTGCAAAATGTTCAATCTCATTCACAACTCCTTAGGTAATGAAACAGTCTGTGACTACATGCAGCAAGACCTGGACAACATTCAGGCTTGGGTTAATAAGTTACAAGTAACATTTGTGCCACATAAGTGCAATGCATTAACCATCTCCCATAAGAGAATCTAACCAGTTCAATTTGGTTTTCACCATAACCATCATCAAATCACCCACCATCAATATCCTGGAGAGTACCGTTGCATCAGCCATATAAATGATACTGTTACAAGAGCAGATCAGAATCTGTATTTTTTGCAGTGCGTCACTCACCCCTGACTCCCCAAAGCCTTTCCACCACCTAGAAGGCATGAGTCAGAGGTTCGATGGAATAACTTCCACTTGCCTGAACAAGTGCAGCTCCAAAGACACTAGAAAAGCTCAACACCATATAGGACAAGAGCAGCCTGCTTGATCAGTGCCCTTGTCACAAAAGTATAATAATTCTCATAATATCATTGTGATTTATTGTAAAAGGTAGGTTAATAGTAGGGTTTGGATAGTGTGTGTGTGTGTTTTAATTGAATTGGAAACAGCTGGTCTGGAGGCTTTGATTCATCAAAAGAAGTGAGGTTTGAAATGCTAAATATGTAAACATAGCTGAAGTTTTAGAATGAGGTGAGGATAATTTGCGTTTTTAGGTAAATTAGGGTAGTTTGAATTTAAAGAATGTTACACCTGGCCAGAGAAGCTAGGCCAAACAGTGTGTTTATTTTTTCCCAAAGGTTATTGATAATATTAGCACCATGCAATGATTTATATTATAAGAAAAGTAAAGTTCCAAAGACATATGGGAACAATGGAATTTGCATTAAAAGGGAGAAACATGTATAACGGGGATTGAGGTTATGTGTTAGGGAAGGTATTGTAAGATCTACCAGAAATATGAAAAGCCTCCATACTTGTACATTAAGACACTGTCTACAGAAACCGAAGCTGAGGAAAAGCCACTTTGAATTCTACTGTCAGGGTATTGTGTTAACTGGCTGGAATCTATTTAAAATCTATACTTTTGTTTACCATTGCCTTAACAGGAGCGTAACTGGAAGCCAGATTAATTAGGGGTTTTAGGGGTTATTATAGTGGTAATGTGTAGACCTACGTATGTCCTTGAAATCTTTTCTTTTGTTAATAAATGTTAAACGTAGTTTTGTAAAATTCTCTATAGTCTTGGTGGACTTATTACTACTGAATTCAGGGTATGCATTTCAAAATAAAATACAAGTTGCAAAATCATTGTGGCCATGTGATCAAGTTTCTCTCGTAGATTTGATCCACCTGGCACACATCATCTGCTACGTCATAACAGCCCTATGCACCACCTTAAACATTTACTCCCTCCATCATTGGTGCAACATGGCTGCACCATCTAGAAGATGCACTGCTGCATCTCACCAAGGCTTCTTCGACAACACGTCCTAAACAAATGACCTCTATCACCAAAAATGACAAAATCAGCAGACACATGGGAGTATCACAACTCCATGTTCCCCTCCAAGTCACACAGCATCATAACTTGGAAATGTAATTCCATTCCTTCATTGTCTGTGTCAAAATCCTGGAACCCAATACCTAACAGCACTGTGACAGTATTTTCACCATACGGACTGCTGCAGTTAAAGAAGGTGGCACAATACCACCCTTTCAATTGGGAATGGGCATTAAATGCATGCCTTGCTAATGCTGCTCACATCATGCAAAATAATATTTTTTAAAATTGTTTTCTCCAAGCCCTAGGGCTACACTAAACAACCCCTCTCCAAGATCTGTCTACTCCACCCACCATGGGTCACCTCCCAAACATCATCAAGCATCACCAACCCATTCACCCACCAACTACCACCTGCTCTCTCAGCTATCACTGGGCCTGTCAACTACTATCAACAGCCATCCCCCACACCTGGTGATCGGCCCACCTCCTTCAATTTGACTATCCTCTCCACCACAATTGAGACAGACCCCCTAGCTATTCCATCCCATCATTGTGATCTCACCCACTAACACCGCACCCCATAGCCAGACCAATCTGCTCTCTTCAGCTGTGGCCTTATGTTGCAGGCTTCCCCACCCAACAGTCAGTCAGTCAGGTGGCCTGTGGGTGGGACACTGACATAAAAATATTTAAGGGGGCCCTGCAATTAAAAGCTGCAGGATATTTGGGATAGCCATTTTTGATATTTTCTGAAATTAAAAAATCATCCCCAAGTGGAATATTCCTTCAAGCTAAAAATCAGGTCAATGTTTTCTTCCACTGTGAGAATGGCCAGTGTCATAGACCGTCAAATGCTCCAATCCAATGTGTTCATGTACGCCTTCAACCCACTATGCAGGTTCTGGATGCTAACATTTCTGCCACCTTAAAGACCTTGACAGGAATCTTAACTTTGCCAGATTTGCACCAAAGTGCACTCCACCACAGTGGTAGCAGAAAAGTGTGTCTGGCTCAAGGGAGAATGGTAAAATGATCATGCAAGTGAAGGGTCCACTGAAAGTGCTCCCATTTCTCAACACATCACAGCCAATGGCCCACATGCTGCCTCATCTCCCGATGACTGCATCTGCCCATGCAAGGCTGCAAGGGCTCCAAATCCCAGATGTCGGCCAAGAGTAGCTTAGAAGTCAAAATAAGGATCTGCCTCTATCTCTGCTGAAGCCAAACAAGATGCATCACATAGGAGTAGAAGAAAAAAGAATAAAGCTTTGTCGATTTACTAGAGTATGCACGTGCATGGCAAGAAACCATTGTTTTGTTGAGTTTTTGTTCTTTATTTGGCTTACATAATTGATATTTTTCACCACTTTTGTGTTCATCTATTCTTAGTTACTGGTTTACTAATATTGTCTTCTAAATTGTTTGATGATTAATGAGATGACATTAAATGATTAGGAGCAATGAAGTTATGTTCCAGGGGTGGGTGATTGGTTGCAGGATTATTTTGTGAGGTGGGGATGGGGGAGTGGCATGGTATGTTGGTGCAACCTAACTGAACCTTGAATTATTCAGGGTATTCCTGGAATCCTAGGCAGCAATGAGGCTTATTTCCCTCGCCAACCCTCCTCTTCTCCCCCTCCTAATCATTTGAGGAGGATCTGAGTTCTTTGACTAGTGAAGGTATGAGTGCTGTTCCTGGTACTTTTGCCGGTCATCTGAGTACTCACATAAAGCAGCAGAAGAGACACAAAGGATGTGATCTTTAAAATTTGTTCATGGAATGTGGGTATCGTCTGCTAGACCAACATTTATTGCCCATCACTAATTGCCCTTGAGAAGGCGGTATGGAATTCCCTTCTTGAACCACTGCAATCCTTGTGTTGTAGGAATACCCACAATGCTGCTAGGAAGGGAGTTCCAGGATTTTTATCCAGCGACAGTGAAGGAACGGTGATATAGTTCCAAGTCAGGATGGTGTGCGACGTGCAGATAACGGTGTTCTCATGCATCTGCTCCCCTTGTTCTTCTATGTGGTACAGGTTGCAGGTTTGGAAGGTGTTATCGAAGAAGTCTTGTTGAGTTGCTGCAGTGCATCTTGTAGATGATATAAAGTGCTGCCACTGAACATCGGTGGTGGAGGGAGTAAATGTTGAAAGTGGTGGATTGGGTGTCAATTAGGTGGGCTGCTTTGTCCTGGAGGGTATGGGGCCTCTTGAGTATTGTGAGAGCAGCACCCATCCAGGCAAGTGGACAGTGCATCATACTCCAGACTTGAGCCATGTAGATGATGGGAGCCAGGAGGTGGATTACTCATCACAGAATTCCCAGCCTCTGACCTGCTCTTGCAACAAGAATATTTGAATGGCTGATCCAGTTCAGTTTCTGCTCAATGGTAACCTCAAGGGTGTTGTTAGTAGGGTATTCAGCAATTGTAAAGCGATTAAATGTCAAAGGGAGATGGTTAGATTCTCTCTTATTGAAGATGGTCATTGCCTGGCACTTGTGTGGTGCAAATGTTACTTATGCCTCAACAGTCTAAGACCAGATATTGTCCAGGCCTTGCTAAATATGGGAACAGACCTCTTCAGTATCTGAGGAGTCGCAAATGGGGCTGAACATTGTGCAATCATCAATGAACATCTCCACTTCTGACTTTAAGTTGGAAGGAAGGTCATTGATGAAGCAGCTGAAGATGGTTGGGCCTAGGAAACTATCCTGAGGAAATTCTGCAGCGATGTCCAGGTCTGAGATGATTAACCTCCAACAACCACAACCACCTTCATTTGTGCTAGGTATGACTCCAACCAGTGTAGAGTATTCCCCCTGATTCCCATTGACTTCAGTTTTGCTAGGGCATCTTGTACCACACTTGGTTAATTGCTCCCTTGATCTCAAAGTGGGTCGCTTTCACCTCACCGCTTGAGTTCAGCTTATTTGTTCATGTTTGGACAAATCTGTAATGAGGTCAGGAGCTGAGTGGCACTGGCAGAACCAAACTGAATGTCAGTTAGCAGGCTACTGATGAATAATAGCAGCTTGAAAGCACTTACATTATTTTGCTGATGATTGAAAGTAGACTGATGGGGCAATAATTGGCCGGGTCCAATTTGTCCTGCTTTTTATGCACAGGAAATACCTGGGTAATTTTCCGCATTGCCAGGTAGGTGCCAGTGCTGTAGCTGTATTAAAACAGCTTTGCTTGGGGCATGGCTGGTTCTGGGGCACAAGTCTAGAGTACTTTTGTTGTCAGGGCCCATAGCCTTTGCAGCATTCAGTGCCTTCAGTCGTTTCATAATATACCTCAGGTGCAGCTGAGATGGATCTGGCTGAATATGGCTGAAAATGATTCAACCTAGTCTTTTGCCCTGATGTGCTGGGCTCACCCATCACTGAGGATGGGAATATTTGTAGAGCGCCCTCTTTCTGTTAGTTGTTTAGTTGTCCACCACCATTCAAAACAAGATTTGGCAGGACTGCAGAGCTTATATCTGATCTGGTGGCTGTGGCATCACTCAGCTCTATCTATTGCATGCCACTTCTGCTGTTTGGAACACAAGCTGTCATGTATTTAGCGTCACCAGGTTGACACCTCAATTTTAGGCATGCCTGATGCTGCTCCTGGCATGCCCTCCTGCAATCTTCATTGAACCAGGGCTGATCTCCCAGCTTGATGATAATAGTAGAGTGGGGGATACACAAGGCCATGACGTTACAGATTGTAGTTGAATATAGTTCTGCTGCTGGACCACAGCACCTCACAGTTTTGAGTTGTTGGATCTGTTCGAAATCTATTCCATTGAGCACAGAGATAGTGCCACACAACCAAAGGGATCCTCCTCATGAAGTCAGGACTTCATCTCCATAAGGACAGTGCGGTCGTCAGTCCTACCAATACTGTCATGGATAGATGCACCTGCGACAGATAGATTGGTGAAAACAAGGTCAAGTAGGTTTTTCCCTCTTCTTGGTTCTCTCACCACCTCCTGCAGGCCCAGTCTAGCAACTATGTCCTATAGGACTCGGCCAGCTCGGTCTGTTTTGGTGCTACTGAGCCACTCTTGGTGATGGACATTGTAGTCCCCCACCCAGAGTATATTCTGTGCCTTTGCTACCCTCAGTGCTTCTTTGAATTGGTGTTCAACATGGAGGAGTACTAATTAAACCACTGAGGGGAGCTAGTATGTGGTAATCAGCAGAAAGTTTCCTTGCCCATGTTTGACTGATGCCAGGAGACCTCATGGGGTCGGCAGTCAATTTTAAGGACTCCCAGGGCAAGTTCCTTACCACTGTATACTATTATGCTGCCACCTCTGGTGGGTCTGCCCTGCCTGTGGGACATGGTGGTGCCAGGTGGTGATGGTGGTATCTGGGACATTGGAAGATGTAATTCAGTGAGTAAGGACAGAATTTTCTTTTCTGGACACTAAGTGCAGTGGCAGGCATTAAAGTCAGAGTTATTCCCGCTGGGCAGTGGTCAGATTTTTCCGCCCAATTTTCTGTTGTTCAGCTCATTAATTATGCATCAATGAGGAGCTTGTTGAATCTTGTGGCATAGGAAGGGATTAGTCCGCCCTACCATTACCTCATGGAGTCAAAGGTCCTGGTGCCATATTTAAATGGCACCCGCAGAGACTTTCACACACTGCAGGCCAAATATGATGTAAACCGGTGCTTCACCATGGTGCCGAATGACAAAACCCTCATTACTACAGTTCAGCGAGGCCTCCCTGGGGATTCTCCTCCAGGCCATCCAAGAAAGGCGTGAGTTCCTCTTTGTGACAGATGGGTGCAGGGGGTACTCCAACTTGACCCTGTCGGGCTGGGAGGGAGGTCACCAGGAAGATCAATGCATATGACAAACAGAAAAGGACCACCCTAAAGTGCAGGAAAAGAATGAAGGATCTGATGCCAGACTAAATGAAACTTCTGCTCACTCATGAGGGCATCATGCAGTCTAAGGATTAAAAATCCATAGAGGTGTCATACACAACTAGCAGATGGGACATCAGCACCACATTTCTGCCAGCCACTTTATGCTCACCATCTCATGTAAGAGCCTGCACAAACATCATCTTAATCCCTAAGATAAAAGCAAAATACTGCGGATGCTGGAAATCTAGAACAAAAACAAAAATACTTGGAAAAACTCAGCAGGTCTGACAGCATCTGAGGAGGGCAATATAGTTCATGTTTCAAGTCCAAATGACTCTTCATCACAACTAAGGAAAAATAGAAAAGAGGTGAAATATAAGCTGGTTTAAGGGGAGGTGGGACAGGTAGAGCTGAACGGAGGGCCAGTGATAGATGGAGATTGCTAAAAGATGTCATAGACAAAAGGACAAAGAGGTGTCACCGTCAACACCTCTATGTCCTTTTGTCTATGACATCTTTTGGCTATCTCCACCTATCACTGGCCCTCTATCCAGGTCTACTGTCCTAGCCCCCTTAAACCTGCTTATATTTCACCTCTTTTCTATTTTTCCTTGGTTCTGTTGAAGAGTCATTCGGACTTGAAACGTGAACTGTATTCCTCTCCACAGATGCTGTCAGACCTGCTGAGTTTTTCCAGGTATTTTTGTTTTCATCTTAATCTCTTACTGGGGAGGATCAGCAGACACAACAGACATGCATGCTTCTAAAGTGCTCTTTCATCTATGGTGCTCACAGTCAGTCTGTTAGAGTGTACAAGGTGTTTGTCGTTTATTAGCGAACTAATCTAGGATAGCAGTATCATAGCATGACAGCAGTAATAGTTTTAGCCATAAAAAGGTATCAAGAAGGAGCCTGTAAAGCAAAGGCTGCTGGGATACTTGACATATGTTAGCCTAGACAAAGGACATAGCAAAAACTAGCCCAGATTAACCTGAAGGTAAAAGCAAAATACTGCAGATGCTGAAAATCTGAAAAAAAAAACAAGAAAATGCTGGAAAAACTCCAAAAAAGTCTGTAACTCTGAAAAAGAGTTATACAGACTCAAAACATTAATTCTGTTTCTCTCTCTACAGGTGCTGTCAGACCTGCTGAGTTTTTCCAGCATTTTCTGTTTTTATTCCAGGTTAACCTGAGGCAGGTGTGAACCCAGCAATTATGGACGGATAGGTATCAGTCACTAGAATGCTAAGCAAAATGAGGCAGTTGGTCTCCAACACTTAGCACTTATTGTGATAGATTGTGACAGCGATTACAACTCACGAGGTGTCAGTCACTGGAATACTAAGATACACAGCAAAACGGGATAGTTGGTCTGAAACACTTTGCACCTATTGTGATTTATTGTGAGCCTATGTGACCAAGAATACATCCTCAGTCACAAAAGGACAGGTGCTAAATGTATAAAAGACAACGTAACAACTTAGAGGGCAGAGTACTGACTTAGACTGGATTGACAAAGACAGGTTCTCCCTGTGTTCACTTGAAAATCATACCAGAGTCTCTCAGATGTTTGATCTCACCGCAAAAAATCCATTTGTCTTTATGCAGTACAAGATTTCCCACAACAGACAGGACACAGCCAAGACTGTAAAGATAACCCTGAGCTAAGGAATCTTCCTCCCATGTGCAGCAGGCAGCAGAGCTTGCTAGAGAGGACTGAGATCATTCCTGCAACGGAGAGATTGGCCTTATCCAAAAAGCCAGTGAGAGTACATCAAGTATACATTGACAACATGCGGACAATGACTGAGTGACCTATAATGTGGGAGCCTGCCAAGTCAACCATTACAGTAGAGTTCTAGAGTAGGCTCGGGGTCACAATCTGGTGAACCCCTCACAGACACATACCCACAGCAGGCACAACCAGCAGCAGCTGAGGTCTCTGATACTTAAGGGGACTACTGGAGACCAGGCCCTTGCTGAGGCCAGGCCCCTGCTGAGAGCGAATCCGATGCTGTGCCTCTGGAATCAGCCCTGAGAGAAATGTTGGAGATGTAAAGATAGGCAGGGGAATATAAAAGGCAGAGTTGTCTGAGGCCATCATCAGACTGGGATGAAAGATGGGGGAGTCGGTCCACGTTCTGATGTCGTGGTTCTGGCATGCAAGTGCTTCAAAGTCTCCATAGGAAGGTGGTGGCCACCTTGGAGACCCAGGTCCTGCAGTTTCTACTAGGTTTGCGCTCGGACCTGCACATCACTCTAGGCATGGGTGCATTTCAGCAATGGCTAGGCAACAGTGGGATGGGGCGCCTCAACCTCCCTCCAAATGCCCCTTCTCCTCAAGGAGTCAGGGAGGAGCCCTCAGGCAACCAACATGAGGAGGATCACCAGTCAGACAACCTTGGAGAACCCACTCAGGTCACCTCTGCTCTCCAAATCCCCTCTGCCTGTGCCCCATCAACTCCAACAGGTCAGGGCAAGAAGGGTGCACCTACCTCAGATCAGAAGACCCTTAGCAGGCCAAGACCCTCCAGGCCTCGGTCCAGCAGAGGACACCCGGGTAAGTCATCTCAGGTAACAGGGCATTATAGTCAGGATACCTCCACACCTGCTGTAGATTTCGGGTTAGAAAAATTAAGTTTGAATGCACAAGAGTGTTCATTCACTGTGTACAATCTGCACTATTGTAAATATATTCACATTTGTCCCTCCCTAAGTCTCAGGTACTGAATAGCTAATTTATGTGATGCAAGGTCTGCATTCATTCAAGGTAACAAAATAAGCCCCCCATAATTATTTCCCACCTGGTCCCTCAGTTCCATTAAGTCTCATTCAATCTTATCACAGTGAATCACATTTACTTCCAGACCTGCAATATAAACAAAGGCATTTGCTATGTGAAAATGATGGCTGGACAATACACATGATACCCTTGAATCTCAGGTAGACCATATTCGGCCTCATGAGAATTGATCATCAAGATTAATGATTATCCTGATGCTGTTGCACTGAAGTCAGCAGTTTGCGGATGTTATAAGAATTTGTCGCAACCAAGTTAGAGTCTTTTCTCCCAAGTATACCTTACAATGAGTTTTATTTTGTAACTGAGAGTTTTAGGAAAAAGTAGTATTCATCGTTGAGCACCTAACTTTCAATGCCTTCCTGAAGCGTATTTTTGTCTCTGCGTTTGAGTCTGAATGTTATTCCTTTCTTAGTTCCCACTCTACCTATACATGATACTGAACGATGGAAGTTGGCTGCATTCAGTGACATTGGAAATGTCTGCCAGAGGGGAATGAGTGTGTGATGTCAGAGGGGTGTGCTCATCCTGATGAAACCATCTACTTACTTGAGAGGATCTTACTTTGCACCTGAACAGCTGCCTAGCAGTGCTTAACGGAATCCTTCTTTAAGCAACATTACGCAAATCAATGTGGTATTCATTGCATATCTGTGCAGTCATTGACTTAGGGTAGAAAGAAAGGATCGGCCTTTGTGAGATGGGCAAGGTTGAGGGCTGTAATGCTGTGAAAGTGATACCTCAGCACAGCTCTTAAGTGTTGAGCAGGATCTATGAAGGGAAGAAATTCTCACTAACTTCTGTATCAAAACTGACTGGGCCACATCTCTCCTAAATACTAAGGCAATGCAGGGTATAGACTTGGCAGGCTTCCAACGAATGCAGGGTAATGACTGTTTGTCAATAATCAAACAATGGTCCTGCTAAAACACTCTGTGAGGACAATGCTAACAAAACTCACAACTTTGGCTGCATGCTGCTGAGTAACGGGTCACTGCACCCTGATGTCCAATTGCATCTTGGGCTTTAGTAGCAAGATGAAAACTGCATTATTCTTGCATGAGCGCTGGCATTTAGAGAAAGGGTGCCGTCCGGATGTAGCTCCCTCTTGAGATGGTCAGGGCCTAATCATTGACAAATCTTTTTCCTGTTAGTTCTGCTTTGCTATGCTGCTGTCATACTTGCATGAGTACAATGGTGTTTCAGCCACTTGAAGGATGCCATGGCCACTGACTTGTTGACGCCATGGTTGAAATGACTGCTTAGGTAAGTGCATGAGTGGAGTGCTAAGCGCATTCCACAGTGGTCACGTGTTCCGGAGGATACTGCACCTTCCAAAGATGGTCCCATCGTTAGTGTTGAAGGTGACTTATGCTTCCTCCATGATCATTGTGTGATTGATGAATTTTCCTGATATGTTGAAGATGACAATAAAGGTTTGTCTTGTTGTGCCCCCTGCATCAGAGCCTGAAAAAAACTTGGATTGTGAAAATTTGTCTTCGCCTTATTCCTCTTGAAATTTTATAGTTTTGAGGTTATCATTGGCATGTCTGCTGCGTTATGCCCTTGCAATGGCATCCTCTTGTGGCTTGTCTGAATCCCTGTCCTCTTCAGATTCATCCCCTTCCAAGTCCTCCTTGTCCGAGGGGACAACTAGCTCCTCAATGTCTCCTTCTAACAACGCATCACCCCTTTGCAGTGCTAGGTTGTGTAGAGCACAGCAAACTTACCCCTCTGTGGTAAGTGTTGTAGAGCCCCACCTGATCAGTCCACAGATTGGAAACAGACCTATAAAAGGCCAATAGTCTGCTCTATTAAAGACTTTGTGGCTGAATGTGCAGCATTGTATCTCTCCTCAGATGCATTCTGTGGACGATGAATGGACGTCTTTGCAGGGTATCCCTTATCACCAAGGAGTCAACCTAAGCACCAACCTCCCTCAAATATCTCTGGCAGCTGGCAGTGACACAAAATATATAAGTCGTGTGAGCTCCCTGGTTACCTTGCACAAACAGGGTGGATCTGCTTTCTGTGATCACAATTAAAACTAACTGAATGTTCAGAGAGTGAAATCCTTTACTATCAATGAATCTCCCAAGGTGCTGCCATGGGCCAGAATTTTACATCCAGCAGGCGGGCATGCACCTGACCAGAATGGGTATAAAATCACAATCACACAAAATGATGTCAGGTGAGTGTCCTGAAATCATGGTGTACTTGCGCGATATTTCGCTCGGCGGGCGCACGTAAAAGTTGGAAGAGTGCCCACTGATAATTAAGCAGGCAATTAAGCTCATTAACGACCCAATTGTAAGTGATTTTTCATGGCCCTTATGGTTGGCCAATTGGTCAGGCAAGCTTTACATTTTTGATGAAACCTCATCCAAACTCGGGATGAAATCTCTGTTAGGATTTAAAATAAAAAGAAATGACTGGGGACTGTTTTTTTTATGAGGTATGTTTTCAGGTGCTTGATTGTGCTGCATGGACATTTTTTGCAGCAATTTTGTCCTTTTTTTTATTAATTGGAAGTCTGTAGCCGAGGCATCCGTCTGCCTTCAGGGTGCTCAGTAGAAGCGCTCACTAGCACCCGTGGTGACGTCGGCACCCGCTTTCTTCTCGCTCCAACAGCAGTGCTGATCCTTTCTCCAGGCTTGTTTCATTGGCCAGCCAGGGTAAAATCGCAGTCGGAGACCGATTGCGGTTGGGGGATGGTTTCTGGTCCACTCCCTGGTTCACCGATCACGCATATCTGGCGAGCACAAAACTCAGGCCATGGAGTTCTCAAGGTCACATGTGTGCAGTTGATGGCGCCCTGCACTTGCAGGAAGCCTGAGATCGCAGTGAATCCCACAGCTCTGGCAGCCTGGCTTGCTTTATCCATGCGGAATTGCTTGTAACAGTGAGCGTTACTGAAAAGGCATTTATCACCTTCCTTATGTATTTGTATGTCACCGTGATTCTGCAACAGTCGCCAGTGAAGACCTGGAAGGATCCACTTGCAAAATAATTCAGTGCGGCAGTAACCTTCAAAGCAACCAGCATTGGATGTCCTCCAAGTCCCTGTGACATGGGTTCCTCACAAAGACTGTGGCAAATATGAGCTACCACATCCCTAGACAAGCTAAGGCACCTGTGGCACTGTCTTTTGCTTATCTCCATGTATGAGCTGGGTCTTCTGTAGACCCCTGAACTCCAGAAACGTCTTTGTGAATTTGGCTCTTCCTTGTCAGCGTCTGGAACTTTCTGGAGCCCTGCTGGCTCTTGTTCCTCAGGGTGGTCTTCCTTGAGCTGTGCCAATCGGTGTCAGACCCTTCTTCTCCTCATTCTAATCAAAGCTATCAAGAAAGCTGTGTTGCCTGCAGCCTGCATTCTCCACTCCTCCTTGTATCTATGAACGGATAAATTGAGTACTCAATGGTAGTTCCCATTGAACAATCTTCCTCCATATACAAGCCAGGAATGCAGTCTCTAGCCCCGATTTGCCCTCAATCTGCACATCGCGTACCACGGCTATCCCTTGCAGGATCACGGCATCTTAGATGGCGGGTGGCTGAGCTTTCCCCTCAGACATGGCTGCATATTCACAACGAGGGTCTTAATTAGAATCCAAAGACACAAGTCCTAAGATCTACAATCAGCCTTCTGTTGGTTGTCCTCCAGTGGCCTTGACAATAACAATTGACCCCTAAACCTTGTACTTATATCATAACTACAAGCATGGTGCCTTGAATTCCATGACTAGTGCACTGGGAAAATGGAGGATTGTGAGGTCTACGCTCCTTCTGCGCAGCAGACGTGGCCCTTGATTTTTTGATCCTATATCTAAGGTGACATGCCTCTGTAAGTTAAGACCATATGTACTGCAACACCAGAAACTAATGGAATTATGCCTGAATGCGCACCATTAGCAAAGAAGCCAAGCTTGTTCATTGTGCATTAGACCCTCGAGTCCAGCACATAGCTGAGCCATGCTTTCTATGATTTGCATAGGACATTTATAGGGTGCCTCCTTCAATTGGCCAAAAATTGCAGTCCTGAATGCCTCCCACGTGCCCTGAAACCCCACCCAGAATGACTTTTTTCTAGGTTCTTTTTTGAACTGTGTCATTGTAAGATGAAATTGAAAATGGTGCTGCTGACCTTTGCCCAGGAGACCAGCTTTCAACCTTGCCTATATCACTGACCAGGTTCCTCCCATCATCCTCAATACTCACTGCCTCCTTCCTCCTATCACTATCCAGCCTCCCCTTATCCATTACTCTATCATATTCCTATTGCTCCCCCTGAACCCTTTAATATTGATGTCCCCATGCCTTTTGTTGACCTGATTCCTCTCCTTCTCGAAGCCCCATGCATCTTTACTTTTTCTGAGACCATCCAATAACCACCCCACGGCTTTTCGCCTATCCTTTTCACTAAAAGGATTGCAATGCCTTCCTGGAACATTACTGTCCATTCGACCTCACAATACCATGACTCAAACCCCAGGAGCAAATTTTTTAGGTGACTGACCACACCCTACACATCAGACTGTGCACGCCCTTCACCGTCCAGAGCGGGCTCCCCTACCCAAGACTGGGACCAAGGCATGTGTTCCAAGCAGGGCTCACTACAGACTCAGGACGGTCTCGTCAGTATGTCCCCCTACAGCGTGGCCTCAGCCCTAGAAGAGTCTCTTCAATGTGTCCCGACAGTGTGGCCTCAACCCCATGACATTCTCTTCAATATGCCCCCGACAACCCGGTCTCAGCCACAGCACAGTCTCTTCAGTATGCCTCCAACAGTGTGGCCTCAGCCCCAGGGCAGTCTCTTCAATATGCGCCTGACAGCGTGGCCCTAGCCCCACAACAGTGTCTGACTCTTCCTTGGACAGTCTTATAACTCATGCCCCAGGACGGTCTTTCAATACTGTACTCTGTTCCTTGACCACCCCCTCGTCCTGACTCCATCTCCCTCTTCTCTCTCGTGTTGCAAACACCACTCCCCCATTCCTGCCTCCGTCTATCCCACTCCTCTCATATTCCACACACCGCCCCCAATCTCCCCAGTCCTGACTCTGTCTGCCCCCATCCCTGATGTTCTTGGCTCTCCTGCCCAGCCTTGGCGCAGCTTGTGATACAGGCATCCAGTATCTTGCTGCAATGCTCTTGAAGGTAGATGAAAACAGCATCTGCTGACCTCAAAGTTGTTGAAGTGAAGCTTGCAGGTGCACACATTTATATCCAGTTGGGAAACAGACCTTTCTAATTGTCAGCTGGCAGGGCACTTAATTTGGAGGAGGAACATAATTGTGGCAAGTTCACATTCTAATGAGCATTCATGAGATGCAAATAAATGCAACTGCTGTTCCCAACATAGATCAGAGGGAAATTTTACCCGTCTTTAACTTGCCATCAAAGTCGGGAGAACAAAGTTCCAAGCTAATTACCTGTTAGCGGGAAACAGACTTTTTCCATCACGCCAAATTTAGTGTCACTGCCCAACACGATTCCCGCCACTGGCAGGAGTGGAAAATTCCGCCTTATGACTATGTCAGGCTGTTGCTTAATAGCTCTCCCAAAATTGGCACAAGCCCGCAGATGTTATTAAGGAGTACATTGCAGGGTTGATAGGGTTGGGTCATTTCCACTACCTAGGTTGATTCCAAGTGGTCCATCTGGTTTCATTCCTTTCAGACTTTGTAGCAGTTTGATGCAACTGAATGGCTTGGTAGGCTATTTAGAACCATAGAAAGATGATGGCGCAGAAAGAGGCCATTCAGCCCATTTTGCCCACACCAGCCATAAAAAGAGAGGAAAACAAAGCTAGCCGCTCATTGTTAATCCCACTTTCCAACACCTGGTCCGTAGCCTTGCAGGCTACAACACTTCAGATGCATATCCAGGTATCTTTTAAGTGAGTTAATCATTTCAGCCTCAACCAGCAATTTAGGCAGTGAATTCCAGATTCCCAACACCATCTGGCTGAAAAAGCTTTTCCTCATGTCAGAGGGCATTTCAAAGTCAACCACATGACTGTGGATCTGAGGTCACATGTCGGCCAGTCCAGGTAAGGACAGCAGATTTCCTTACGTAAAGAACATTAATGAACCAGATGGGTTTTTATGGCAATCGGCAATGTTTTGTGGTCACTATTAGACTTTAAATTATTAATTGAATTTAAATTCCACCAACTGTCATGGTGGGATTTGGACACATGCCCTGAAAATGTTAGTTTGGCCTCCTTATTATTAGTCCAGTGACATTACCAATACACCACTGCCTCGTCCCAAGGATATGATTAAACAAACCTCCGAAGTACAAAAAGTAAGCTTGAAAATGCAGGAAGTAAAAGTAATCTACCAGCAAATTTACTGTGAACAATCCCTTTCCCACTAATAGATAAGAAAGTGGTTGTGAGTATCATGCATTTATTGCTGCTTTGTGCTCACTGTGGTTTCACCAATGAAATTCAGGGAGTCCAGGAAACCCGGTAACTGAAATTTATGTTGAAATATAGCTCTAATTGAGCAATTACCTTATGGTAATTGACAATCTGCCTCTCTCAAAGGGGTTGGTTGCACGCAACCCAAGACGTTCAATTGAAATATGAAGTTAATGGGTTGAAGCTGGCTTCCAATTTGACCTGTTTTGAATCCCACCTATATCCAACCCCATGCCATCCCACAAATTAAAATTCAGCTCTATATAATTCAATATAAATTAACCAGCTCAAGGGTTTAAACAGTTTAATGATCTCTGTATGTTTTTATTATGAATAAACAAAAGGCAAAATGGGACATTGTGCAATAATTTGTGTTTTACAGACATGTATTAATCTGTAAATTACTCACCTTTTACTCCCCCTTTCCTGCCAATGTTCTCCCCACTGTCGTAAAGTTCCACAGGCATGGATTACCGTCCAATATCTCTCACTAGCTCATCTTCAATTATGAACTGCAGGATATTTGTCTCTGGAGAAAAAGGCATCACAGCCAAACCTGATGATGTTCCCTCACCCATCATCCATTCTTACAGCAGAAGTTGCCAGTCAGATAGGATTCAGGAACAAGATTTAGGAATAGTAATCGGGAACAAAATCACTGTTAATTTTCCACTATCTGAATCAGGACTACAGAAGGAATGTGTAAACCTACTGCCACAGTTGCAGCTGAAATGATCTAAGTCACACAGACTAGGGTTCAAAGCTGGGCGCCTTCTTCTTCTATATGGCTTAGCTTAATCATAATCGGGGAAACCCCTCATCCAGCTTCTTGATAAGATACATAAATAATCATGAGTGCACCAAGATTCATACAAGCTTCTATAATTCATTCTATTGGTCTGTCAGGGATTAATTTTAATGAGTAACTTACTGTAATTTTTATGGAGTATATATGGTACATAAACATTCCCATCTTTTGAAGAAGGCCATAAGCAGCTTCTTGGTGCATTGACACACTTCAAGGCATTTCTGGTGGAACTAACTAGAATGTCTCCATACTGGATTATTTTATTTCCTGTACGTTCAACTGCAAAATAAGAAAGACAAGATCACATCTAGAGCTGGTAAATGCATAATAAACATTCAATATTCTGAACCATACCATAAAGTAGTAACTAACTTTGTATCAGATCACACCATCCATTTAGCAAACTGATCCAACTTTCCAAACAACGTCACCTAAAATCAGATCTGTATTTGACTTTTCTCCAAAATGGAAATAAATTACATGACAGCATAGGCTAGTTTCTTCAGGTTAGATATTAATGGAACAATAGCCTCACAGGAAATGCAAAACTGACTTTAGGATTTATCTGATCAAACTGCCCAGAAAGAATCTGTACAAATATAATCTCATTTACTACTTAAATTATGAATATGTAAATTAATATGCTGGCCAGGATTTTGTCAACAGCCTGTCATTCCCGACATCATAACTGGAACTGAGCACCACTTCTGTTTTCTCTCTTTTTTGTCCTTTCCCAAACAATTTTAATTAAAATTCTAAGTGCCAGTGGTGTGCATGGAAAACACATGCAATTTAGTGACGGGAGAAGCTTTTAATTGGTGAAACCCACTATCAGCTGACAATGCTGCATCTATGAGTGGCCTACAAAAGAGCCTCCTGTTCAAACAGGGAGGCTGTGCAACACTTCCAGGACACTCCACAAATTGAGAGTGCCACATTATTTCAAGAAATGTCTGGCCACCGAAGTAGACTAGCCCCGTGGTTCAGTGATGCACATTCTTCTCCAGACCATTAGAGAAAAGTGGTGGTACTCTTTACTGAAGATGGCATAACAAGGCCTTCCGCCAGAAGAAGACAGCCAGGACAGAGATTGCAGAGTGGGTGAGCAACCGTGAGGTCACCTGTCAAATGGGAATCAAGTGCAGGAAACTGGTCAATGGCCTGCTTCAATCCGCAAGGGTAAGTGCCAGGTGTCGCATTTTCAACTGGCGTTTCTTGTGTGGTCATCAATAATATATACATGAGAGTGGGCAGCTATGCTAGAAGGTAAATGTATGATCAGCCTTAGTGCCACATGGCAATTGAGGCCAAAGAGTCTGGTGGTTTGCCTTTTGTGTGCGTTTGGATGCAGCATGTGAATGACTGAAACATATGAGTGATGGGGATGCATGCAGACAAGGGATTAGGTGCCAAATGAGTTGATAACTTTGCACTGTGTTAAGCAGACCCACAATACCAGGGAGAAGGGAAGCACAGCAAAAGGAGTTCCTGACCTAAGGCTCCTCACAGTAGCTGAGGAGGAGGTGAAGGAGATTGCTGGCAAGGAGGAACACAATCATATAGACTGGAAAAATCAGATGGGCAAAGATGGCCTAGATGAGGAGTTCAGAGAATGTTTTCGGGATAGTTTCTTGGAACAGCACATTATGTAGCCAACCAAAGAGCAGGCTATACTAGACCTGCTATTGTGCAATGACAGAGAATAAATTAATGACCTCATAGTGAAGGGTCCCTAGGTAGCAGCAAATTTTACAGTTTGTGGGTCCAAGACTAGTATTTTAAAATTAAGTAAGGGCAATTATGAGGGCATGAAAACAGAGCTAGCTAAAGTGAACTGGTAAAGTAGGTTAAGGGATAGGTCAATATAAACGGAGTAGCAGACATTTAAAGGAATATTTCACGGTACACAGAATAGATACATTCCAATGAGAAAGAAAAATTCCAAGGGAGGACCCACCATTCGTGGTTAACTAAAATAGTTAAAGATAGTGTCAAATATAAAGAAAAAGCATATAATTACACAATGGTGGGTGGCAGGTCAGATAATTGGACAGAATATAAAAAACAGCAGAGAGTGACTGAAAGGTTAATGAGGAGGGAAATTGTGAGTGCAAGAGAAAGTTAGGATGAAAATGGGTTTTTTTGATATTTTGGGGAATATTGTGTTATTCTGCAAAGAAGGTTAGGTGTCTATGTGTGTGTGATTTAATTAAGCTGGGCAGAGTTTGATGGGAGTCAGGTTGTCCGGCGCTTAGAAACACGAAAAGGATAGAGGCATTAAGTTTGAGGTACAAGTAAATAGGTTAGACCTAACATTTGCATTTTTAGATAAGTTGAGAGTTTGTTTGAATATCAAAGGGGAGTCAGAGGTTAGAAGAAACATGTTTGCATTTTGCAGGACTTCCATATGTAATCAGTAGTGCAGATATATTTTACTGACTGAAATGCAAAGAAAAGATGGAAACATGAAAGATCTTAGATGCTATGACCCTTGTTTATTGCAAGTCGACTCTGCTAACATCTGGGGGCTACTGCCAAAGTTGGGCAAGCAATCTCACAGACTAGTCAAGCAACAGCCTGACAAAGTCATCTTCATGGAATCATATCTTACAGATAATGTCCCAGACAACACCATTACCATCCCTGGGTATGTCCTGTCCTACCAGCAGGACAGACCCAGCAGAGGTGGTGGCGCATTAGTCGGGAGGGGGTTGTCCTGCGAGTCTTCAACATCAAATCCAGACCCCTGAAGTCTCATGGCATCAAGTCAAACATGGGTAAGGAAACCTCTTGCTGATTACTATGTACTGCCTTCCCTCAGCTGATGAATCAGTGCTCCTCCTGTTGAACACCACTTGAGGACAGCAAGGGTGCAGAATGTACTCTGGGTGGGGGACTTCAATATCCATTATTCAAGAGTTGCTGGGTCGCACCACTACTGACCGAGCTGGCTGAGTCCTATAGGACACAGCTGCTAGTCTGGGTCTGTGGTACATGGTGAGGGAACCAACAAGAGGGAAAAACATACTTGATCTCATCCTCACCAACCTGCCTGCTGTAGATGCATCTGTCCATTACAGTATCGGTAGAAGTGACCACTACACAGTCGTTGTGGAGACAAAGTCCCGCCTTCACATTGAGGACTCCCTCCATTGTGTTGTGTGGCACTACCACTGTGCTAAATGGGATAGATTTTGAACAGATCTAACAACTCAAGACTGGTCATCCATGAAGCGCTATGGGCCATCAGGAGTGGCAGAATTGTACTCGAACACAACCTGTAACCTCATGGCCTGGCATATCCCCCACTCCACAATTACCATCAAGTCAGGGTATCAATTCCGGTTCAATTAAGAGTTTGCAGGAGACCATGCCAGATATCAGCCTGGTGAAGCTATAACACAGGACTACTTGCGTGCCAAGCAGCAGAAGCAGCAAGTGATAGAGAGAGCAAAGTGATCTCACAGCCAATGGATCAGATCTAAGCTCTGCAGTCTTGCCACATCCAGTCGTGAAAGGTAGTGGACAATTAAACAACTCACTGGAGGAGGAGGCTCCACAAATATCCCCATCCTCAATAATAGTGGAGCTCAGCACATCAGAGGAAAAGATAAGGCTGAAGCATTTGCTATGATCTTCAGCTAGAAATGCCGAGTGGATGATCCATCTCAGCCTTCTCTGCAGGTCCCCAGCATCACAGATGCCAGTCTTCAGCCAATTCGATTCACTCCACATGATATCAAGGAATGGCTGAAAGTTCTGGATACTGCAAAGGCTATGGGCCCTGACAATAGTCCGGCAAGAATACTGAAATCTCATGCTCCAGAACTCGCTGCACCCCTAGCCAAGCTGTTCCAGTACAGCCATAACACTGGCATCTACCTGGCTATGTGGAAAATTGCTCAGGCATGTCCTGTACACTAAAATCAGGACAAATCCAACCTGGCCAATTACCACCCCGTCAGTCTATTCTCGATCATCAGTAAAGTAATGGAAGGGGTCATCAACAGTGCCATCAAGCAGCACTTGCTTAGCAGTGACTGCTCACTGACACCCAGTTTGCCTTCCGTCAGGGCCACTCAGCTCCTGACCTCATTGTAGCCTTGGTTCAAACATGAACGAAAGAGCTCCCGAGGTGAGGTGAAGGTGAAGTTGACTGCCCTTGGCATCAAGGCTGCATTTGATCGAGTGTGGCACCAAGGAGCCCTAGCAAAACTGGAGTTAATGGGAATCAGGGGGAAATTCTCCACTGGTTGGACTCATATCTAGCACAAAAGTAGATGGTTGTGGTTGTTGGAAGTCAGTCATCTCAGTTCCAGAACATCACTGCAGGAGTTCCTCAGGGTAGTGTGCTTGGCCCAACCATCCTCAGCTGCTACATCAATGACCTTCCTTCCATCATAAGGTCAGAAGTTGGGATGTTCGATGATAATTGCACAATGTTCAGCACCATTCACAACTCCTCAGATACTGAAGCATTCCATGTCCAAATGCAGCAAGGCCTGGACAATATACAGGCTTGAGCTGACAAGTAGCAAGTAATATTCACGCCACACAAGTGCCAGGCAATGACTATCTTCAACAAGAGAGAACCTAACATTCAAAGGCATTACCATCACTGAATCCCCCACTATCAACATCAATAGTTGCGACAGCAATAGTGCTTCTTTGCATTCTCTCCCCAGCTCCCAATATTGCAGGAAAATTGGGTGAATGAGACCCATGGCAATGCCATATTTACACTGTGTGAAAAGGGCAAACATACACCTGAGGGCATACTCATCCATGGTTCTCATCCATTTAACTAATTATCAGGGAGTTACTTTAAATGGCCAGTTATTCACAAGATTAACTCAGGCAACCAAAGTGACCTTCCTGCGTTTCAACTGGTTTATATTCAGAAAAGCTGCACTTGAAGAGACATTAAAATTATGATGCGTGTTACATTCTAAACTCAAAACTGTACCTTCTGCTCTCCCCCATCACCCCCAAGCCTGCCCATTCACCTCTGACCCACCTAACATAACCTTTCCTCTCCCCTCTGTTCCCCATGAACCTCCCCGCATTACCTTGGACCTTATTATCATTTCCCTGCACATGCCACCTTTCCCCTCATGCCTGCACCACTGACCAACCCAACACCCACTCTGACCATGACTCCTCCCATTATGCTCCTCTGTGCTTTTGTTCGCTCCTGTGACCCACCCATAAGGCCATCCAATCCCCGACACTGAATCTGGACTTGCCTCCACACCAAGTACAACTTCCCCCTTTGATTGTGAATGTTCCCTCGGCCACCCAGCATCCTCAATTCAACCCAAAGGACCCCATCATTGAGGGCACCAAGACTGCCCATACAGGACCACCAAACCCAGGGTGTTTGGCCCTTCCCTCCATGCACCCACCTGCACCAGAACCTCACCCTCCCTTTCCACCACCATACCTCTCTGCACCTGAACATTACTTCTGTCCACCATACCTTCCCTGCACTACACCTTCCTGTACCCGAGCACCAACATTTCAACACCCACTGCCTTGTGCCACAGAGTTCAACATGGAGAACTGCATACCTTAGTTTAAACAATTGTGAACTTGATACCATGAGATCTTTGCACATTAACTTTATCCTGAGGGTTGGGCTTTAATGAAAACTGCATCACGTTAATAAGTATAGCATAAAAATATATTTCAAGTATGAACACGTCACAGGTTGGTGTAATGCTTGACACACCACAAACGTGCCACTAACTTTATCTCTGCATCTTAACACACTGTCACAAAATCTAAATTTTGCATCCTGCCGATTTAAATCCACATTTCCCGCCCTTGTGGGCTCCATATAATCCCCCCACTCTCTCGAAACTTTGCTTCTTCTTTCACCCAATATGCCTAAGAATGAGGATATTTAGAATATTCTAATTAGATTTCTCATTCTGTGTATTTAGTTGTTTTGAATCCTTTTCTGAGAGAATTCAGACTTTTTATGCTATAATGGGAATTGCCATGGTTGAGCTACAATTGAATAGCTACAGATTAATAATCTGTAGTCTGACTGAATAACTTCTATTCTTCAGTTTGAGGACATGGTATAGTTTTTCAAATGGAATTCTCACGGTCCTCACCTGGAACTGACTTTTCTCCGGACCATAAGCGGTTGAGAAAACCCTGCAAAACTTTAGTTTGTGGCCATACGCTGCCAGA
The DNA here is from genome assembly GCF_017639515.1 of Carcharodon carcharias. Lineage (NCBI taxonomy): Eukaryota > Metazoa > Chordata > Chondrichthyes > Lamniformes > Lamnidae > Carcharodon > Carcharodon carcharias. The sequence continues at coordinate 84,662,126 of NC_054476.1, read as the reverse complement.
ACCTGAACCCCTCATTGTTTAGCGATATTACTCGTCATAGTAATGTTATTATGGTTTTTGAACATCATATGAAGAATCAAATATTCTTAAAGCAAGTGACTCTTTTCCATTTTTTCATAATCTTTAGAAAAAGTAAGTACATGGATTTTATCTCAGTGAAATGGGCATTACATTCAAGTCATTCACTGAAGCACCAGCATTCCTTCAAGGGGGGCAACAAGTGCTGCCCATTCAGCATCAAATCTTTGACCAACATTGGACATGAAACTGTTTCATTTTGTATTGATAGCTCGGGTCAAGTGCAAAAGGCTGAGAAAATCTGCATACCATGTCTGCACTCATCATGGATTTTGTTTTGATTTATGCTGGGGAAACAAAAGGCTTGTACTATCCTTATTAAAAGATCTGGGAGTGTGCAGACTTATATAAAATAGCACTATTAGTACAGTGCCATGCTGTTGCATCAGAAAAACTGGAACAGTGGGTTGCATAGAATCAACTGTCAAATGCTATACAGAGAAGTAAAGACAATGGACATCGTCCCAGATTTTCACAATGTGCTGTAGCAGGCAGAAAAAAAGTCGTTATACCTGCTGCCGCATTGGCTGGTTTTCGCACCGTTTCATCCCATTTATGCCTCATTAGTTTTGCAGCGACAGGGGACACGCCATCTCGCTGGCAGGTGACCTCATTTACCTGCCACACCGTTATCTCGCCGCTTCCTCGCGCATGATGCCATGTTTAAACTGCAGCTGCACACACACTTCTTACAGCCCAAGACTGCTCCAGTGAAGACATGGCCCCAAAAGCCAAGAAGAGTGCAGCTTCTCAATTCAGTGACACATTGCTGGGATGCCTTCTGGACTCCATGGAGGCCCACCGCAAAGTCCTCTACCCTCGCTCTGGCTGCAGGAGGTCCATCAGTCTCACCACTCTGGCCTGGGAGGCGGTGGCAGAGCCAATGCTGCACATAAGAGGTCAGCCATCCAGTGCAGAAAACAGATGAATAATCTCATCTGTGCCACCAGGGTAAGGCAACCATATTATCACTCTAAATGCACACACTCACAAGACCATCACACATTCACTGGCATCTCACTCACTGCCAACTCAAGGGACATCACCACTCACTCTCTCACACACTCTCACATCTCTATTTGGCCTCATCTACTTTGGAGTCTACCTCCTCAGACCTCACCATCTTGAGGCCACTTGCACAGATCAACATGTGCCCCCACACACTGTCTGGATACCCCCCTTCCCCAGTAAGCCCTTTACCTGTAGTCTCCTCCCTTGCCTGAGGCCACTTGTTCCCCTTCCCCAAGCAAGCCATAGCCCTGTAGCCATTGAAAAGCCACCCCACCATACAGCTGGTCTGGTAGGTACAGACCTGCCCATGAGTCCGCTAAAAGTGATGTGGTGCTGCCTGCGAAGCCTGGCACTGATGACCGCGCTGCTGTCTGAAGCAAGGTAGGCAAACAAACCTCGAAGTCCTGAGCAAAGTGCAGCTCACCAAGTGCTCGTCGTTAATGTATAGTTGTGAAACATGTCGGTGTGATCCCAGATGATTCAATGTGGGGGAATGATTCCAGTGGTACAGGGCTTATAATAAGATGGTAAAGCATTGAAATTATGTTCCCAACGTGCAGCTGTGGGAAACGCGACCCACCACTGACAGGTGGAGCGGATGATCGCAAGCTGGTTTCACAATGGCGAGAAACCGATTTTTGGCCTTCTCATATTGTCCCCCTCCTGCCCACCATAACACCCAATGCCAACAGAGCTGGAAAATTCCATCCAATGTGTAATTAATGTTGACGGAATTTATGTGGGATCCAGATATCCTGAGCAGATTTTTCCTCATTAAACAAGTTGGCAGGACCAATTGGTGCCTCATCAAAGAGCCACGTTTTCTGGTTAACCTGGAGACTGAATGGTGCCTTCCAAGTCTTGATGGGCCAAATGGCCCAGAGGCTAGCATACAGTCAGGGTCACACGTGGTGGGTCACTAGGCACAAGTGAGCTCAACCAAGATGGGGGAATGGGCTTGTATGCTTACTCTCATCCTGTTTGTCCCTCCTGACACCAACTGCCGAAAACCAACGCCAAATGCACTGCACAGTATATCCATAATCACAGCCTAAGCAAAAGACAGTCAAAAGCACTTCAAGTGGTTGGTGGTGCTTAAATAGTGCTGATGTAGCACCCATCTTGTAGCTGAAATTGATCTTTGTGGAGAGATGTGTGAATTTGGACAGTGGAAGAGCAATGTCCAGCAAATGCTTTGAAGCTAGCGTGAGCATACTTCTCCAGATGGCGAACTGCACGGGCCGCTGTGGCAGGAGCTGGAGAAGTAGCGCACATCAGGCAAAAGGACAGTGAGCTTCCACTATGCCACCACCAACAATACTACTAAAACAAAATTAGCGATCCTCATTCAAACAAGTTGAGGAATTGACACAACGGCCAGAAGTTTCCGGCTGACGTGCGGGTGGTGGAGCCCGCACATCAGCGCTTAAAATGTCGCGCGCTGACGTCGTGCGAGCATGCCGTCAGCGCGCGTCATCGTGATATTTCATTTAGCGGAGACGCTCAGCAGGGGAGAGTTCGCCCGCCATTAATTGAAGGCCTCATTAAGGCCCTTAATTTGCCAATTGTCCTGGATTTTGAGAGGTCCGTGCGAATTTCAGATCGGAGCACAGGCAGGCAGTTAGGAGATTTTTAAAGAAAACTCATGCAATGTCGGGATATGTGCACTCAGAGGGGTTGTTCATGTTTTGCATGAAGTTTTAATTGCTGAAAGTGTTTAAAAGTTGCCTGTGTGATTGTTAGCAGTTCTCAACAATTTCCGCAAGCTTTTTGTGTACTTTGAAACCAGTCTGCAGACAGTAATCTTTCTCGGGCCTGCAGCTTTCCGGAGGCCTCCATTTAGCCTGGGGCTATGGGTTCTGACCTCTCCAGTGAAGGCAGCTGCTCTGGGGAGGAAGGGAAGGATAGAATAAGGAGGAGGCCAGGACTGGACAATCAGCCTCCAGGGGAGCCACCTTTGGGAGGCCAGGCGCAGGCACAAGGGGCGCAGGGCCAAGAGGTTGTCCAAGGTGCAAAGGGCTGCAGAAAACGCCACTATCCTGCTGCCAGGGTACACAGGCGGCGAAGCAGCTATCTCAACATGACTGAGGTGCAGTGCCGAAGGAGGCGCCGACTCTCAAGGGAGAGAGTTAACTATATGTGTCAAATGGTTGGCCCTGAGATCTCCCCTGTGTAGGTGGACACCCCATGCCAGCAGCTCTGAAGCTCACAGTTGCCCTCCATTTCTATGCCTCTGGCTCCTTCCAGGACTCAGTGGGTGATCTTTGCGGTGTCTCCCAAACAGCTGTCTACCCTTGTTTCAAGCAGGTTACAGACACTCTGTTCAGATGGGTATCCACCTTCATACACTTCTGCTGCGGCCAGGCAAGTCAGGCACAGCGAACCAGAGGCTTCGTGGCCATTGCTGGCTTCCCCCGCGTCCAGGGTGCTACAGACTGCACACATGTGACCATCAAGGCACCGGCAGGTGAGCCCGGTGCCTTCGTCATTGGAAGGGCTTCCACTCCATGAACGTGCAGATAGTGTGTGATCACAGGATGCAGGTTTTACAAGTCTGTGCAAGGTACCCAGGCAGCTCCCACGACACCTACATCCACAGCTGCCGGGGTTCTTCAGTGCTCCAGCTCAGCTGGATGTTTGGCTGCTGGGTGACAAGGGCTATTCCCAGCGAAGGTGGCTCATGACGCCACTAAGCCATCCAAGAGCAGAAGCTGAGCAGTGGCATATATAGGTGCCAGGGCACCACAAAGGCTGTGGTGGAGAGAAAAATCAGTCTTCTCAAGATGCACTTCTATTGCCTGGACTGCTCAGGGGGCGCACTCCAGTACCCCCCAGATCGCAACTCTCTGATAGTGGTAGTCTGCTGCACCCTGCACAATCTTGCGCTGGAAAGGGGGGATGCAGTTGGCGATGAAGACCTTGACGCCCTGGATGAAGCTGCACATGATGAATCCATTAGTGCCTCAGAGGATGAGGAAGCACAGGGCGATGATGAGGGGCAGAATGATGACCCGCATTTACACCAAGGAGGCAGGAACACCCGGGACAATTTAATCCAACGAACCTTCAGCTAGCTCCACACACATGGATCAGCAGGAGCAGCATTGCCTGGCACTTCCACACATGGCACTTAGGTGCCACATCTTCCATCTGCAAATAAGGGCTTAGTACAGAAACATCAATGTCCACTCAAACACTCATGATAAATATGTGAAAAAGAAAAATGCACCACAAATAAAAGACCCTCAGCCTTGATAACAAAGGTGGGCTGTATTCTGTCCAAAAGAAAAGCACACAGCACTCCATTGCGATAAGAAAAATTTGGGTCCCCATTCTATGGCCAACACAAAATTACCAGTGACATACCCGTGGAGTGCCTAAGGTGCCTTATGCTTACGTTTTCGGGTGCTGCGTCTAGGTGCCGCCCCATCGCTTGGAGTGGCTTGAGAGACAGCCTGCTGACTCTGCTGTCCTATTGGCCTCGATGGCCTTGCCGGGCATCCTCTGGCCCATGGAGCCTGTGATGGCTCCGCCTGGGAGGGAGTGGCCAATTCCTGGATAGGCACCTCCCCAATTGTCGCAGCCTCAACGGAAGAAACGTTGACTGGCAGAGGGGCGGGGGAGCTGCTGCCCTCATCCGGAGTGCCCTGAGAGGAGCTCACGGCGAAGACTGGCAGCTGCTGCGCCGACATGAGGTCCCTTTCGACCTCCCTGCTCACCGCAGATGCATGGGCACCGAGTGTCAACGCTTGGTGTCCACAACATCTCCCACATTGGGAATGACCACCCATGGCCAGTACCACTGTGAGGGCTTGCAGATCAGAGCGTATCCCAATCATAAAATGTTCCATTTGATTGAAGCCCCTCTCTATGAGAGTCGCCAATCTCTCATTGGAGGAAGCCTGAAGCTCTGCCCTCAGGGCCAAACCTTCACATGCACTCTGCCTGGTGTCCTCCATCGCAGAGAGCAACTGAAGCATTCCCTCGTGCGAACCCTGCCAGATGCAAACGCACTTCCTGCCGCCTGCGCTGCAACTGCTGCATTGGGGATAACTCCAGAGGCACGTCATCAGTGCCGGACTCAGCATGTGCCTCGTCCCCTGCAGCCCTCCGGCTGCTGGCACCATCGGCACTCTCTGCCCCTACCATTTCCTCCAGCAATTGTGAAGTGCCCTTTCCACTGTGACCTGGGACACTAGCCGACTATAAAGTCCCCACCGAGGTGTGTGTGTCTGCACTGGTGCCTGGCTGGCTGAAATGATGTGCCACAAGTTGCACATGTTGGGCCTCAGGTGTGGAGGGGGTGCTGCAGTGTCGAGGTTGCTCTGGTGGTGATGCTGAAATTAACAAGTACAGTGCATCAGTTAGCGTACATTCAGTTCGACCTATCATCCCTTTCCCCCCAGCCTCATAAGTCGCTCACCCTTCAAGACCCTAAGGAAACGAACATTGGTGAGGTGTAAAAGAGTTAAGAGGAGCCCCAACCATTAAACGCAAATGCAGACAGACTGGTCAGATGGCCTCAGGAATGCCACATGGCATGTGTTATGTAACATAGGAGTGTGGAGAGTGCAGAGATACCTGACCTGGGTGCATTCTGGCCTGGATAGTTGCGTGGCTGAGGAAACATCGCAAACTGTTGCAACATTTGCCGTCAATCACAGGAGATTGAGAGGTCACATTATTGGCCTTCATTCCGTTAGGAGGGGCATAGACCTGATGGCCAGAAGGCAACATTTCCCCTTGGCGCAGGAATGAATATCGTGGTGGTATTTATCTAAGTTGAGTGCCATGAAGATCACAGCTGAGGTGCTGAGGATCTTTTAGACAAAGTAATGAGGGGCGCACTGGCTAAAAGGGTAGTGGAGGTCCCAAACCCCATCAGATGGAATAAGTCTTTGGCTGTGCAGCAGCGATCCAGTGGCATGTTAGAACACGGCGATAGTGGTCACAAATGGGATAAGGTGACTTTGGAAGGTGGTGGAGATGCGATTCCTCAAGGGGATGAGGGTCCCTTCTGTATGACCTACACGTCAGAATGTCTCAGTCTGTGAATGAGCATTGTTGCAGCATTAACGATTGCAGCAAACATCAGTGGTCTGGATGGTGGGCAGACAGAGTAGATGGGACTGTGGACCTCAAATACCTGGCCGCTGGACCACAGCCTCGCCGCCCCCCGGCCGCCCTGGCCTCCTGCCTCCTGCCCAGCTCCATGGCTTGCTCTTCAAAGGGTGTGAGGTGCTGGAGGGGGGCGTGCCCACCACCAGTCCTCAGTGCTTCCGGGCATTGTGGTGACTTTTTGCCTGCAAAACAGAGAAGAGGATTTATTGGGGCTTGTCGCTCATGTACTCTGCACGCGCACGCCGCACCCCAGCCACAGTGGCCCATCTGAGGCCTCCACCGGCTCTTGTCCACACTATTAGTGATCAGTCCCCAGAAAATAGTACAGCTAGTCCCAACGCCCTCCCCCAACGGCCACCTTGGACACATTCGGCGTCCATCACTTTGAATAGCACACGGGTCTTAGCACCCATGGCAAGGAGGCGCAACTAGGTGCGGCGCCAATGCCAGCAGATGGCACTTGGCCAAAACACATTGAGGCACCCCTTGCACCATCTCATTACCATCAATATGACATGTGTTGGAATTCTGCATATGTGTCTAGCGGCCTGCCCTGCAGGTTGCCCCCACACTACTCAAATGCCACAAAGACCAACATATGCTGCGGAGAGAACCCTTCTTCTCCTCAGCCACTAAGGCTGATGTAAGCATGGTCCCCAAGTACCCATTTGCCCACCCAGTGTGCCAGATGCCCTATGCAGTAATGACAGCAAGACATGGTGGAGGTGCTCAAAGGCTAAGGCTGCCTTCTGGGTCAAATGGCCAAGACCGACACCCATCCAGAGCGCAGCAAATTATTGAATCTTTTTCTGCACTGGGTGCCAGTGCGCCGCACATCATCACGGGCACTTACAGTGTCATCCACCTCCTCCCACGCCTGGCTGGTGACATGGGGGGCCCTCCTCCTCCCATCCTCCGGAAACAGAACGTGTAGGCGGGTAGACACCTCTTGCAGGAGGACAGCAAGTCTTGCATCAGAAAATCAGGGGGCACAGTGGCCCCCCACTGGCCTCTCCTACAGCCTGCCCCCCTCCTCCTGCTCATGCTGCTGTCCACCCGGTCTTCCCTCCCTCTCTCCACGAGTGACCATGGTGTACTGCCTCAAGCAGGCTCCCTGGCCACTCTTTATACAGGCTGCCGGCTCCCCATTGGAACCGGCAGTCTGAGGCCGCCCGCCCCCGCGACTATTTTCCCATTCTCTACAGGAGTCGCTAACCTGCTGGCCGGGCCTTAATTGGCCCGCCCACGGAAAATGGCGGTGCGGCCCATTTCGCCAGCGGCAATCGGCCGTCCACCCACCCGCCGCCGAGTCGGTCGAGCTTGCCCGACCGACAAACGGAAAATTCTGCCCAACCTATTCAGAAAAGGTAATTTGGAAACAAATGGAGGGTTTGGCAGAATTGATTAATGAAGCTAATACAGCACCAGAAAAGGATAATATACTTGAGGGTTCAAACTTAGCATCCATTTGATTAGAATTAAAGAACAATAAAGGAGCTATTATGTTACTGCGCAGGTTAAGAGCCAGCAAAAACTGGGTAATGGAGGTGTAAGTTTTCAGATAAATTGCAGAAGAAACTGAAAGAGCTTTAGTGTAGTGGTGATGGGGGAGTTCAGCTCTCCTAATATTCACTCAGAATATAATAAAGTGTTACGATCCCAACTGCTGTTAATACTAGACAAGTAAGATCACAGGCTGAAACCTGGCTTGTTAGATCCTAACCATTATTTTTATTCGAAACCATGAAGGAAAGTTACTGAATAGATGCAAAGGAGTCTGCTCATGAGCTTTTAACACAAATAATAAAACATTTATCAAACAAGAAAAATGAACTATATTACAACAGACAAAAAGGTTGGAAAGATCTCAAGACAAACACAAGAAAATGATTAAAATGTTTGCAATTCCTTCCCCCTAGCAATGGGTGGAATTTTCCCAGAATTGTGCCAAGTGCAGTTGTAGCCGAAGTAAAATGGAATCCTACCCGCCGATGAAAATAGCGGGTTTTCACGTTGTATTATCCTGAGCCCGCCTCATTATTTTCACTCCCGCGAAACAGGCCATTTCCATGGCAGGCATGCTCTCATTCACCTGCTCGCTCTCACCCCACTGTTGCCTCACACTGGCTGGCAGCTTTAAAAGGCAGCCGCCAGCAAAGTGCTCATCGCCATCAGTTCACCACCGCTGCCTGGGAGATATGGCCTGCAAAGGAAAAAAGGCTGCAGCCTCCTGCATCAATGACGGGTCTTTCGAGCGATCGCTGGATGCCGTGGAGGCCTGCCAGGATGTGATCCACCCCCCCCCCCCCGCTCTGGCCGCAGGATGGTTGGCAATGTCACCAAACCGGCTTGGGATGCGGTGTCAGCAGTGGTCAGCCCAAATGCCTTGCAGAGCAGGACAGCCAACCAGTGGCACAAAGAGATTAATGATCTCCATTCCATCAGGGTAAGTCACTCTTTTCATCACTCCTAACTCACACACTCACAAACCCACAGGGCCCTCACTCACTGCCAGTGCAAGGGACATCACCATTCACTCTTTCACACATACTGTCATTGTCCTTATTTCCGTCCGTGGGACTACTCACCACCTCAGAGGGCAGGCATACTTATCATCTGGCCCAGCAGGCATCCTGATACACTCTCCCCACCTCTATCCATGCAGGACAAACAACAGGAGGGAAAGGTCGCAGGCATGGATGGATGCCGGAATTCAAAGTTCTGACAGAATTCGAAAACAGAGCCATCCAGCTGGCTGGCGTTGACCAGGACCAGTCCTGTGTTGACAGTGAGGTCGGCGCTGTTCAACTAAGTGAGGATCCAGCACTGCAACATCCATCAGACAATCATACCTTGAGTGATGTATCCTCTTTCACAGGCCACTGCCATGCACTAATTATCTCCCCTTGCTTTTGCAGGCACATCTGCCAAACAGCCGACAAAGTCCATGACCCAGGGCCTCTAATCAAGCCCTGAAGAAACCTCTGAAGAGGAATCTGAAGGGACCTTCCCTGAAGTCCCGTCACAACGCTCACCCACACCCTCCACCAGCGCAGAGACACACACCTCGGTGGGACCTAGCTTTAGATAGCCTGGGAATCACAATCTGATGAGCACATCATACTTTCTGATCCGCAGCAGGCGTAGGCAGGGACTTCCCAGGTCCCCGGCACTTGGGGGACTGCTGGAGGCCAGAATGTTGCTGAGTCCAACTCAGATGACAAGCTTCTGGACTCAGTCATGACACAGTTGCTGCAGCTGCAAAGACAAGCGAGGGAACAACAGGAATGGATATCCGCTGCACTCCTCAGATTGCAAAGCACAATGGAGAAGTCCATCCGTCATCAGGCTGAGGTGATAGCGCTGTCATTGCAATGCACCGAGGTCAACATTGGCAGGATGGCAGCTGCCATGGAGACCTTGGTCCAGGACATCACTCCTGCACTGCTGCATGGGCTTAACTCCATTGCTGATGCCATAGTTGGCCTCCAACAGTGTGTACTCGAGAGGGGTGCTAGGCAGCTCGATCTCACTCCAGCTACGCCTTCCGTTCACGGAGTCAGCTCAGGCACCCATAGGGAGGAGGATCAGCAGGTGCACACTCTAGGGGCCATCCACCCAGGTGACTCTGGGAGTAACCAGTCCATCTGGCTCCCCTCTTGCTATGACCTCTGCAGATCCAGCTTCACAGACTGAGGAGGATGTCACTGTCACACAGCAGACCTCCAAATCTCGGCCTTCCAGGGGACACCAGTCAGAGTCATAAGAGACAGGGCGTCACAGTCAGAAGGCTGCCTCCACCTCTGCTGTAGATGTCCGGGGAGCACCAAGACGAGCGGCAGGGTTAGGAAAGTTAGGTAAAAGTAACTCTTTTGAGTCAAAACAATTAAACTAAATTAACAAAATCGGGGACAAAGTAAAAGCAGACCCTTAAATGCAACTGCAAAAACAAAAGGCAAAATGCGAAGGGAATTTACCAACATCAAATCGAAATGTGATTAAATGGGTCTATAAAACAGCCGAGTCCCCGCAGTTCCCACCGGGCACGGAAGGACACCGCGTGCTCCCTCTCCAGGGACACCCAGCCGCGAACAGAGCTGCTGAAGCAGGGCAGACAGTCGGGTCAGACGACCCCCTCGATCGCCCGTTGCTTGGGTCTCTTAATGGCCAACTTGGCTAGGCCCAGGAGCAGGTTCACGCAGAGGTCCTCCTCCCTCCCAGTCGCCCTCCACACCAGATGCCCATAGATCAGGAGCATGGGACTGAAGTGCAAACAAAACAACAGTAAAAGGTTTTACAAGAAACTAAAAAGGGGGTGCAGCCTACAACAATTATTATATACATGGTCCACGGACTCCACAAGGCTGCAAAAGACGGATTTATCTTGGGAGTCCATGAACCGGCACAACCTATGGTTGCTTGGGACTGCTGCGTGCAACACCTCCACCCTAGGTCTCCGAATAAAGTGGGAGGACATCCACTCCTGTGGTAGCATTCAGCCCACTCCTCCGCCACCCAGCACATCCCTGATCCTGGTCATCCCGGCAGCCATAGCCCTTCTCTCCGCCAGCCACTGCAAAGGGCAGGGGGCGGATTCCTGACCGGCAGCTCTCTGACAATAGCCGCTATTCTCTTTTAGCAGTTCAATTATGTCATTGAGATGCTTTTTATGTTCACACAAAAGGATTTCATACTCCTGCTTGTTTGGATCTTTGAAAATTGTAAGATCTTGTAGTTTCTCCACATCCTATTTCAAATGGTCATATTTAATTCTCTTTGTGTAACATCAACCGCTTCCTCACTCTCTGAGTTTTATTGTTCATTTCAATACTTCAACTCTTTTACATATTTCATGAACCATATCATTCCGCCCCTCTGCAAATTTTAAATGGTCTTTTGCAACCTGTTAACTTGCCTCTATTCTGGCTGCTGTGCCCTGTGCTTCAACACTGGCAAGTAAGTGCTTGTGTCTCTGGTCATTCACCCTTCCAGATCATACATCTCATCTTTAATATTCTCTATTTTGCATCAAAGTTTAAGAATCTCATTGCTCTTTTCATGGCTGAGTTCTAACAGTTCATCAGTCTTGGTTTTTAATTCTGGTTTCAACCAACTGTTCTGATTCACCAGCAATTTTGTTTCCTGTTCAAGGCATTTTTCACAATACTTCATAGTGGCTTCTGATGCTTGATGTTCAAGTTTTAACTTAAGATCTAACTTTGGTACCATGGATGAGATGAAGACAAGGAAGATGTGTGTGAGAGTAAATAGTGATGTCCCTTGAACTGGTAGTGAGAGAGATCCCTGTGGATATGTGATGGGTTAGCAAGTGTGTAAGTTGAGAGTGATGAAAAGAGTGACTTGCCCTGGTGGAACAGAGGAGATCATTCGTTCTCTTTCTGCACTGGAAGGCTATGCTCTTTTGCAGACCCTTGGCACTGACCATTGCTGCCACCACCTCCCATGCAGGACTGTTGACCTTACTTGCTGGCCTTCGCGCAGAGCAGGGATGGAGGACATTGCGGCGGGCCTCCAATGTGTCCAGTAAGCGCTCAAGGGAGGCGTCGCTAAATCTCAGGGCAGCATGTTTCCTTCCTTTGGCAGCCATCAGTTCGCAGCAGCTTCTTATCCCTAGCTTTTTGCAGGAGTGACCTTTTAATATTGTTATGATCCCAGCTTATGTTACTACTGGACAAGCCAAATCCCAGAGTGAAACATGGCTTGATAGATCCTAACTTTTATTTTTTGCTTAGGTACGTGGATAGTAGCTACTAAACAGGGTCACAGAAGTCAGCTGATAAACTTTTAACAAAAGAGTAAAACATTTATTAAACAAGAAAAGATGAACTATATTACAATATCCCTTCACCCACAATTATGCTTTCAGGGATATATACAGATTTGTAAGGAAAGCACAAGTTAAAAAAGCTATTTTATTTTCTAATATTCACGGCAAGTACACAGTCCATGTAAACCATGTGATCAGACACACCATAAGACCATAAGATGTAGGAGAAGTAGGCCATTTGGCCCTTCGAGTCCACTCCACCATTCAATGGCTGATCTGATAATCCTCAACTTCACTTTCCTGCCTTTTCCCCATAATTCTTGATTCCCTTACTGATTAAAAATCTGTCGTTCTCGGCCTTGAATATACTTAACAACCCAGCCTCTTCAGCCCTCTGTGGTAGAGAATTCCACAGATTCACTACCCTCTGAGAGAAGAAATTACTCATCTCTGTCTTGAAGGGTGACCCCTTACTCTGAGATTATTCTCTCTGGTCCTAGACTCTCCCACAGGGGGAAACAACCTCTCAGCATCTATCCTGTCAAGCCCCCTATGAACCTTACATGTTTCAAAAGGTCGCCTCTCATTCTTCTAAGCTCCAATGAGTACAGGTCCAACCTACTCAGCCTCTCCTCATAAGTAAATCCCTCCATACCCGGGATCAACCTAGTGAACCTTCTCTCGACTGCCTCCAATGACAGCATATCGTTCCTTAGATACGGGGACAAAAACTGTTCACAGTATTCTAGGTGTGGTCTAGCTAGTGCCTTGTATAGACTTGCCTATTTTTATACTCCATTCTCTTTGAAATAAAGGCCAACATTCCATTTGCCTTCCCTATATCCTGCTGAACTTGTATGCTAGCTTTTTGTGATTCATGCACGAGAACCCCCAAATCCCTCTGTGCTGCAATCTTTCTCCATTTAAATAATATTTAGCTCCTCTATTCTTCCTGCCAAAATGTATAACCTCACATTTTCCCACGTTACATTCTATCTGCCAAGTTTTTGACCACACACTTAACCAGTCTATATCCCTCTGTAGACTCTTGGCACCATCCTCACCACTTGCCCTCCCACCTATTTTTGTGTCATCCACAAGCTTGGCGATAGTACATTCACTTCCCTCATTCAAGTCATAAATATATATTGTAAATATTTGTGGCCCCAGCACCAATCCCTGCGGCACTCCACTAGTTGCAGGTTGCCATCCTGCAAATGCCCCCTTATCGCAACTCTCTGTCTTCTATTAGTTAGCCAATCCTCTATTCATGCTAATATACTACCCCCAACACCCATAGGCTCTTATCTTATTAAGTAGCCTTATGTGCGGTACCTTATCGAATGCCTTTTGGAAATCCAAATATATTACATCTACTGGTTCCCCATTATCTATCCTGCTTGCTACCTCCTCAAAGAATTCCAATAAGTTTGTCAGGCACGATTTCCCCTTCATGAAGTCATGCTAATTCTGCTTGATTATATTATGCATTTCTAAATGCTCTGCTTTTACACCCTTTATAATAGACTCTAACATTTTCCCAATGACAGATGTTAAGCTAACCGGCCTATAGTTACCTGTTTTTTGTCTCCCTCCCTTTTTGAACAAGGTCATTACAGTGGCAGTTTTCCAATCCTCTGGGACTTTTCCAGAATCTAAGGGTTCTTGGAAGATTACTACCAGTACATCCACTATCTACTTCACACCACGCTCTGAAACCACGTGATACATGTCATCCCAAACAGATGCTCTGGATCTCTCCTTAACTCCCGCCAGGCGCTTGTCACACAGTGAGCCAACCAGTCTCACTGAACTCCGTATTTCACACGAGGGCTTGCAATCTCCTTTCTCGAAGGACTCGCTCTGGAATCTTCCCCCAAATAACGCTTTCTCTCAAATACCTTTCAGAAGGGTCCACCTCCAGGGTTTCGAACTCTCCTTCCAATATTCCTCTGTCCTGGATCGCCACGTGCATTCAAGCTTTCTCCAACGTACTCTCTCTCACTGACTCAGCCGTGTCAACAGAATACCACTGTTTCACATGCTCATAGTAAAGAGTTACAGACCTTCAGCGGTCCCCTTGGATCTTCCTCTCTGCTCCTTACTTTCACTTCCACAGAACAGGACTTTTTCCAGACTCCTGTTCTGCCTTTGACCAGAAGGTCTTCTGGGACCTCTCCTTTCCAACTTACTCCTCGGCTTTGGGACTTTTCAGTTCTTTTGGGAAATCTGCTTTCTCTCTTCAGTTCCCTCTCCCAGTATCTGGCCTTTTTGGAGTCCTGGCTTCAACTTCAGTTGGGACTTGCAATCTGCCCCTGCTAGGCTGCTTCTGCTAGCAACTGCTTCCAACTGAACTCAAACTGCTTTTCGAGGTTTCTCTGTGGAGCCTCCTGTTGCTAGGCAACAGCAGTTTTTTTCCTACTCTTGTTTGCTTTAACTCTCTTTCAAGAGTCGTAAAACTCTCATTAAAAATACAGGTATACAAACAGAGCTTTAAACCTGCTGTCTCCACTCAAAAATGAAACTAGATCCCAGGTTTCACCTTTTAACCCATAAATACAAAAAAATACAAATTGAACTTAACTTTAAAGATATACTTTATTCCGAAAACACCCAAATACATATATAACATATTGAAACTATCACTATTTCTTAACAATATGGTTCCCCGTTTAGTGAAGGCCTGAGTTGACAGTGGGGCGGGCGAATGAAAGGATGCTCCGTCAGCAACCTGGTGTGTTTCCCCTGAATGCATGATTAACAAGGCAGGACTGGGACGACAAGGCATGAAAAGCCACCATTGCGGCCAGCAGGTAAAACATTCTTTATCTCACCTGCTACCACACTGAGTGTAAATCTGGGATGATTCCGCCCCTGGGCAGCCCACAACATTCTCTGACATCTCAGAAGATAGATGTTAATACATTGCTAGGCCAATGTGTTCCAACTAAACATGCTGGTCAAATTCCCTTTAAGTGAAATAATGCAGAAGCAATGTATGAAAACACAACATCGTGTAATGTTACACAATATAGGACTTTTTTTCCAAACAAGAGGGCAACATTTAAAATTTTTACACTTCATGCCATACATGTGCATTTTTATTTGTAACAATTTATGTTTAAACTTGTGATAACAGAACTTAGTTGCTTTAATTTTATATCACAGAAATAAGTCATCTGGTCTATTGGATACTGAAAGAGCTGCTTATTTAGTCCCATGTACTCTGACATTTCCCAATACCCTGACAATTAATTGTCACTGTCTGTCCACTTCCATTTATAAACTATTACAAATTTTGATTACATCACTATTTCCAGTGGGGCATTCCATGTTGAAAAGTCTTTTACATAAGGAGAAAATCTCCCCATTCATTATTTAGATGATGAAATTGAATGTATACCCCCTTATTTCTGATTCACTAACCAGCAATTGCCTTCTTAAAACCCTTCATTATTTTTAATAATTCAGGTATCCTTTTAACCTTATCTGCTCTAATGAAATAACCCCAGTTCCTCTAAACCCTGCTCATCTAAGTCATCTTAGTAAATCACTTTCATACTACACACATTAATAAATAGTTATATAAAGGTACAGTCTCAGAGAACTGGCAGATACCTGATGCAATTCCTCTATTTAACAAGGGGAATAGAACATGTCCATGGAATTATAGATCAGTCAGCTTAACATCAATGGTGGGAAAATAATCTAATCCCTGCTAAAGGAGAGAAGAGGAGGACATCTAGAAATGAGAAACATAACACTGAATAGTCAGTATAGATTTCAAAAAGGAAAATTTCACTTAACCAACCTTCTTGAATGTTTTGCTTCAATAACAGAAAGAGTAGACAATGGTAATGTAGTAAATGTAATTTATCTGGATTTTCAAAGGCTTTTGATATGGTGCCCCATCATAGACGAATGAATAAAGACAGAGAATGCAGAGTCAGGGGATAAGTGGCAGCATGGATTGCTAGCTGGCTTCAAGACAGAAAGCTGAGAGTGATAATAAAGGACAGTTAGAAGGTAGAAGGCAGGTAGAAGGTGTGAACTGGGGACCACAATGATCAGTGCTCGGACCACAGCTGTTCCCAGCTTACATTAACAATTTGGACATTTGAATCAAAAACACAGTTTCTAAATTTGTGGATGACACCAAACTTGATGGGTGGTGTAGGGGTGGGATAGTCAATACTGAGGAAGACTACAATAAATTACAGGAAGATATTAGGAAACACGCAGAATGGGCAAATAATTGTCAAATGTGGTTCAACATATTAATGTGAGGTAGTACATCTTGGTAGGAAGAATACTTATTACTCAGAAGGTGCAAGTCTAGGTGGGGTAGAGGAACAAAAGAATCTCAGGGTACAAATGCATCAATCACTAAAAGCTGCGCCACAGGTTAGCAAGGCCATTAAAAGAAAACAAACTAATCACTAAGCTTTATTTCTAGTTGAATAGAATTGAGTAGGGAAGTTATGCTAAATCTGCACTGAACCTTGGTTAGGCCACACTAGGAGTTCTGCGTGCAATTCTGGTCACCATATTATAAAAAGGATATGGAGATATAGGCTGGGGTTTTCCAGTCTTAACAGTGGCGGGTTTAATGACAGGCGGTGGGTGGAACAATGTGGTGGGAGCTGAAAAATTGGTTTCCTGCCGGTGTGAAATGACGGTGGGTTGCCATTCCTGCCAGAGGCGGGCATGAAGCTAATCTGCATCCCGTTAATGAGATGCAGATGAAGGCCCGCCCAGAACTTACTCCCCACCGCCCAAATATTTATTTTCATTCATGGGATGTGGGCTGGGCCAGCATTTATTGCCCATCCCTAGTTGCCCTTGAGAAGGTGTTGATGAGTTGCCTTCTTGAACCGCTGCAGTCCATGTGGTGTAGGTACACCCATAGTGATGTTAGGAAGAGAATTCCAGGATTTTGACCCAGCGACTGTGAAGGAACGGCGATATATTTCCAAGTCAGGATGCTGAATGACTTGGAGGGGAACTTCCAGGTGGTGGTGTTCCCATTTATCTGCTGCCCTTGTGCTTCTAGATGGTAGTGATCATCAGTTTGGAAGGCCATATCTAAGCAGCCTTGATGAATTCCTGTAGTGCATTTTGTAGATGGTACAAACTGCTGCTACTGTGCGTCGGTGGTGGAGAGAATGAATGTTTGTGGATGTGGTGCCAATCAAGCGGACTGCTTTGTCCTGGATGGTGTCCAGCTTCTTGAGTGTTATGGGAGCTGCACTCACCCAGGCAAGAGGGGAGTATTCCATCACACTCCTGACTTGTGCTTTGTAGATGGTGGACAGGTGTTGGGGAGTCAGGAGGTGAGTTACTCATCGCACGATTCCTAACCTCTCAGCTGCTCTTGTAGCCACAGTATTTATATGGCTAATCCAGTTCAGTTTCTGGTCAATGGTAACCCCCAGGATGTTGATAGTGGGGCATTCAGTGATGGTAATGCCATTGAACATCAAGGGGTGATGGTTGGATTCTTTCTTCTTGGAGACGGTCATTGCCTGATACTTGTGTGGTGCAAATGTTATTTGCCACTTGTCAGCTCAAGCCTGGATTTTATCCAGGTTTTGCTGCATTTGGACATGGATTGTTTCAGTATCTGAGGAGTCACGAGTGGTGCTGAACATCGTGCAATCATCAGCGAACATCCCCACTTCTGACCTTATGATGGAAGGAAGGTCATTGGTGAAACAGCTGAAGATGGTTGGGCCGAGGACACTAGCCTGAGGAACCCCTGCAGTGATGTCCTGGAGCTGAGATGACTGACCTCCAACAACCATAACCATCTTCCTTTATGCCAGGTATGACTGCAACCAGTGGAGAGTTTTCCCCTGATTTCCATTGACTCCAGTTTTGCCTGGGCTCCTTGATGCCACACTCTGTCAAATGCTGCCTTGATGTCAAGGGCAGTCACTCTCACCTCACCTTGGGAGTTCAGCTCTTTTGTCCATGTTTGAACCAAGCCTGTAATGAGGTCACGAGTTGAGTGGCCCTGGCAGAACCCAAGCTGGGCATCAGTGAGCAGGTTATTGCTAAGCAAGTGCCACTTGATAGCACTGTTGATGACCCCTTCCATTACTTTAATTATGATAGAGAGTAGACTGATGGGGCGGTAATAGGCCGGGTTGGATTTGTCCTGCTTTTTGTGTACAGGACATATCTGGGCAATTTTCCACATAGCCAGGTAGATGCCAGTGTTGTAGCTGTATTGGAACAGCTTGGCTAAGGGCGCGGCAGGTTCTGGAGCACAGGTCTTCAGTGCTATTGCTGGAATGTTGTCAGGGCCCATAGGCTTTGCAGGATCCAATGCCTTCAGCCGTTTCTTGATATCACATGGAGTGAATCGAATTGGCCGAAGACTGGCATCTGTGATGCTTGGGCATCCCAGAGGAGGCTGAGATGGATCATCCACTCGACACTTCTGGCTGAAGGTTGTTGTGAATGCTTCAGCCTTATCTTTTGCACTGCTGTGCTGGGCTCTTCCATCGTTGAGGATAGGGATTTTTGTGGAGCCTCCTCCTCAAATGAGTTGTTTAATTGTCCACTACCATTCACAACTGGATGCGGCAAGACTGCAGAGCTTAAATATGATCCGTTGGCTGTGGGATCGCTTAGCTCTATTTATCACTTGCTGCTTATGTTGTTTGGCATGCAAGCAGTCCTATGTTATAGCTTCACCAGGTTGACGCCTCATTTTTAGGTACACCTGGTGAAGCTCCTGGCATGCCCTCCTGCACTCTACATTGAAGCAGGGTTGATCCCCTGGCTTGATGGTGATGGTAGAGTGAGGGATATGCTGGGCCATGAGGTTACAGATTGTGCTTGAGTACAATTCTGCTGCTGCTGATGGCCCCCAACGCCTCATGGATGCCCAGTCTTGAATTGCTAGATCTGTTCAAAATCTATCCCATTTAACATGACAGTATAGCACACAACAGATGGGCAATATACTCAATGTGAAGGCTGGACTTCGTCTCCACAATGACTGTGTGGTGGTCACTCCTACCGAAACTGTCATAGACAGATGCATCTGCGACAAGCAAGCTGATGTATGTTTTTCTCTGTTGTTGGTTCCCTCACCACCTGCCGCAGGCCCAGTCTAGCAGCTATATCATTTAGGAATCGGCCAGCTCAGTTAGTAGTGGTGCTAAGGAGCCACTCTTGGTGATGGACATTGAAGACCCCCACCCAGAGTACATTCTGCACTCCTGCCACCCTCAGTGCTTCCCCCAAATGATGTTCAACATGGAGGAGCACTGATTCATTAGCTAAGGGAGGGTGGTATGTAGTTATCAGCAGGATGTTTCTTTGCCCATGTTGGACCTAATGCTATGAGACGTCATGGGGTCCGGAGTCAATGTTGAGGACTCCCAGGGGAACTCCCACCCGACTGTAGATCACTGTGCTGCTACCTCTGCTGGATCTGTCCTGCCAGTGGGACAGGACATACCAGGGATGGTGATGGTGGAGTCTGGGACATTATCTGTAAGGTGTGACTCTGTGAGGATGACTATGTCAGGCTGTTGCTACACTAGTCTGTGGGGCAGCTCTCCCAATTTTGGCACTAGCCCCCAGATGTTGGTAAGGAGGACTTTGCACAGTCGAACGGGCTGTGATTGCCATTGTCGTTTTCGGTGCCTCAGTCGACGCAGGGTGGTCCATCCGGTTTCATTCCTTTCTCGTGACTTTGTAACGGTTTGTTACAACTGAGTGGCTTGCTAGGCCATTTCAGGGGGCAGTTAAGAGTTAACCACATTGCTGTGGGTCTGGAGTCACATGTAGGTCAGACCAGGTAAGAATGACAAATTTCCTTCCCTAAAGGACATTAGTGAACCAGATGGGTTTTTACAACAATCAAAAATGGTTTCATGGTTATCATTAGATTTCATTCCAGATTTTTTTTGGATTCAAATTTCACCAACTGCTGTGGCAAGATTCGAATATATGTCCCCAAAGCATTACCCTGGGTCTCTGGATTACTAGTCCAACAACAATATCACTGTGCCATCGCTTTCCCCTGCCAGCAGGATATCACACCAGTCCGGAACATGTTCAGACCAACGTTGCATGGGCACATTGGTGCTTACCTGGAAGACCTGAGGCAGCTTGAGGATATGGGAAGGTGAAGGCCTCCAGTGACTGTGGACCCTGGAACACCACGTGCAGCAGTAGGTGGGTAGAGCATCAATCACATGAAACTTCTCGCTGCAGAAACTTGCAGGACCTGGATTTTCTCCCTGCAGGAGCTTCCAGGACCTGGATTTTCTCCCAGTGGGAGCTTCCAGGACCTGGACTTTCTCCCTGCAGGAGCTTTCAGGATGTGGATCCTCTCCCTGTGGGAGCTTCCAGGACGTGGATCTTCTCACTGCAGGAGCTTGCAGGACGTGGATCTTCTTGCTGCAGGTGGACCGCTGCATGAGGTACTGTTGAACAGTAATAGTCTGTGCTGGGTGTTATGATTACATGGTGAGGAGAGGAATGAAGATGTGGGGCTAGTGTGGAGGCCTAGAGGGGGAGGTTTGGGGTGGTAGGGGTGTGCAGGTGTGAACAGGCATGGTGGGGGGGCGGTGTGTGCAGGTGTAAATGGGGGTGAAGAGGGATATGGGGTTCAGAGGGAGGGGTCAATGGTGTCAACTTATAAGTCCTGGAGGGCATAATCAGGG
This sequence comes from Carcharodon carcharias, assembly GCF_017639515.1. Classification (NCBI taxonomy): domain Eukaryota; kingdom Metazoa; phylum Chordata; class Chondrichthyes; order Lamniformes; family Lamnidae; genus Carcharodon; species Carcharodon carcharias. The sequence continues at coordinate 84,641,441 of NC_054476.1, read as the reverse complement.
AATTGGTGATAGAAAGGGATAGCGAGGGTTAAAGTAGGCAATGGGAGAGAGTAGGGTGGAAGGGTGAGGATTCAGCGATGATGGGTCAAGGGGTACCGAAGGTTGTTGGAGGGGACATGGAAGTAAAACTGGATTCTGGAGGTAGGCATGTTGAGAGCAGGGAGGGGCCATGTCTATTGTCATGGGGGTGGGCTCCTTGGGAAGGTATCGGATGCAGATGTTCACCTGCTTGGGATGGAGGTTGATGGGGGAGAGTTGTAGGATCATTGTGGGGAGGTCTAAGCTCACACCAGGAGGGTCAATGGTTATGGGGGGAGGGCATGGATCATGGGGGAAGTTTGGAAGGCATTGAACTCAACCTGAGAAGTCACACATACCATTGCCACTTGCAACTATCTAGACCCTCAAGATGGAGATCTCGAGATGCTGCATGGGGGTTGGGTGGAGTGGCAAGTCAGTAAAACCGGGCAACTGAAGGGGAACCCAGCACGTAGTACTGACAACACTAAGGCGTTTCAATAGATGAGCGCAGGAAGGGCAAAGCCTCAGCATGTGGGGGTGGCTTCTTGCACATGGCTCACAAGGGCCCTAGCAAAGATCTTTGCCTCCCTGCATATGCATGATTCCAGGGGCTTAGACAATGCCTGGGATGTCCCCATGAAGTTGGGGGTGGGGGGTGCACACAGGCTTAACAACTATGAATCACAATTAAACCATATCAGACCTCATTAAAGTCTTGGTGTAGTTTTTTTACAAAAGTGTCATAACATTAACAATCAATTGTGCACACGTGCAACCGCATGTGACATATCTTCTGCGGAGACATCCACAGCAGGGGCGGAGACAGCCTGCTGACCAGTTTTCCTGTTGTTTTGGATTACCTTGGCGGGCGTTCTCTGGAGGCCTGAGAGCTGCAAAGCCCCGGCTTACTTTGGCTGTCCTGCTGTGGGGCAGCTGCCCCCTCTTCAATCACAAAGGATGAAGCTGAAGGGCTCACAGGCAAGGGGATTCCAAAAGGCCGGACAGCCTCAGAGAGTCCTGATTGGAGCTCCCAGGGATATCTAACAGCCACTCTTCCTCCCTTTTGGTGCCCGAGGGCCCCTGCCTGACTCCTTGAGGAGAAAGGGCACCCAGAGGGAGGTTGAGGTGCCACTTCTCTATCTCGCATAGCCACAGCAAGATCTCACCCATGGCTACAACAATGGAGTGCAGATCTGCATGTGTCTGACAAAAACTGGGTGTTGTGCTGGATGTGGTTTGCTATTCTCCCCATGGAGACCTCCATGCAGGCACAGTCACAACCATTTCATTAGAATGCAAGCGGACAGACTCCTCCATCTCACGTGCCACTCTGTTGAGGGTCTCCAACACCTCTGTCTGATGTTCCCCCACCTCTCGCAGCATCCTGGCAGGGCTGATCCCAGGGACTCATCATCCAACTTGGACGTCGCAGGTGCCTCTTCCCCAGCAGTCCTCCGAATGCCAGTGAGTTTAGCTGACCCTGCCTCTGCCAGCTGCAGACACGTGTCCATGCAGCGACCACCAGAATGTGAGACCCTGCCTGAACTAGATCTAGTACCCACCGAGGTGTTTGTCTCTGTGCTGGGGGAGGATGCAGGTAACTGCTGTGATGGCTCTACAGATGCACTTTCTTCCTCCCTCCCAATGTCCTCAATCCTCTGTGGGCTGGAGGACCTGGTTGATAGGGCTTCTTCTTCTAGCCTTGCCCACATCCTGTTGGCATCTGTAAGAGATAGAGGAAAGAGCAATTAACTGCATGAGCTGCCTCCAACATGGAGGAACACATGACCCTTTGGCTTTATGTAACTACTGGATGGAGGTTGCCTGCTGACCTCTCCATCTGCACAGGCTTGGTCCAGTTCCTCCCCTGCCAGCTGGGCTGCCCGCTCCTCAAACTCAGTCAGTTTGTTCAGGTCAGGACAAACCCTTCTGTCTACTGTCTCTATATCTCTCTCTCACCTGCTGTGCCTTAACTTTTCCTGCGCAAAGGGTTGAGAGCAATTGGGATTCATGTATCTTTCTCATGCTTACACTCTTACAAACAGCTCACTGGGTTGTATGTTATGTGATCAATGCACTGACGTTTGTCCACAAGGACAATCCTCCCGGTCTCCACTGCATTGAGCAGCATTTCAAGGAAAGTGTCACTGAATTTGGGGGCCGGAACTCCCTGGGATTGGTGGGCCCTCTACTTCTTCAATGGTGACTACATGACAAAGAAGTTGATGAGCCATAAGGCGACTTATCAAGCCCACCCCACCGCACAATACATTGGGAAACCCTTGACAGCATAATTGATCAGACCAGCATTGTGCAATTTGGCCTCCACAGCAGGAAACACTCTTGGTTCCCACCCCTGACATGGGACTTAGGTCCATAACGGAAACTCCAGGTCATATAGATGCTGCAGCAGCTGTATTATAAAAAACATATGGGCCTGAATTTTTCAGGCGGCAGGCGGGCTTGGCGGGAGGGGGTGGGGGCAGGCACAGAGCTGATTGCCACCTGTCATCAACTCCGTGCTGCCATTTTACGTGGGCGGGCCAATTAAGGCCTGCCCAGTGTAAGACGCAAGCTGTAGCACTCAGCGCTACCTATGCGGGCAGGGGGAGGAGAGTCGGGGCCAGCACTCTTTCGCACATGCGCGCGTACAAGCGCTTCAATCCCCCTGAGGTACGGGGCTGCCTCAAGGAGATTGAATCGCTGCTGGAAACATTAAATACTTGTAGTAAAAATTAATTTAAACATGTCCCCTCACGTGACTGTGTCACATGAGATGGGATATGTTTTTACATGTAGCAAAATTTTTTATTAAATTAATAAAAGCTTTAGGAAACGTCATCCCGCTCATGGATGAGGTTTCCTAAAAAATGCGAAGGCCACTTGGCCTTTTTGCCTGCCTGCTAACCTTAAGGTTGGACAGGCAGCGTTAACAATTAGCTTAATCACTTCCTTAATGGCCTTAATAGGCTGTTTACATATCAGCGGGCGAGCAGCCAACTCCGGTGCACGTCCGCCGATCGAAAGATCGCGAGACAGCGCAATGACATCAGGACGCATGCCCAACGTCATCGCGCATCATTTTACGTGTCGGCATGTCAGGCCTGCCCCCACATGCCAACTGAAAAATCCTGCCCATGGAGATATAGAGAGGGTGCAGAGAAGATTTACAAGGACCATATCAGAAATGTGTGAGTATACATATCAGAAAAGGACTGACAGGCTGGTTCTCTTTTCTCTTGAAAAAGAAGCCTGAGGAGTGACCTATTAGAGGTCTTTAAAATTATGAACGGTCTTGATAGAACGGACACTTTAAAAAATTTCCACCTTATGGGTTAGAGCATAACTGGAGGCCAATATAAATTGTAATCAAGAAACCCAATTGGGAATTCAGAAAAAATGTCTTTACCCAAAGATTGGTGAGAATGTGGAACTCACAGCCACATGGAGTGGTTGGAGCAAACAGTATAAATACACTCAAGCTAGAAAAGCATATGAGGGAGAAGGGAATAGATGGTTAAGATGGTAGGTTTAGATGAGGAAAGATAGGAGGAGACTCTCATGGAGAATTAACATCAGCATGGACTGATTAGGCCGAATGGTCTGTTTCTTTGCCGTATATCCTGTGCAATTCTATGTACCCTCTCCATGAGCTTGACACCATTACTGAAATTCAGCGCTTCCAATATAACTAATACGAATGAGCTTGACACCATTACTGAAGTTCAGCACTTCCAATATAACTTATACGACAATATATTACAATCCAATAGTTCATTATATAAAACAGCATCTGCATCATTTAAATATCTAAATAATTTACAGATTGCTACAATCTTAATCCAAAACATTTCTTACTCAGTTCTTTGTTGGCTTCTGATATTATACTGAACAAATCTTGTTCGCTGTTATCCCATTGTTCCCCTTGTAAGCCATCTGAAATGAATCGATAATTAATATATTATTTAATTTTGTGAACTGATACCAAACTTTATCTTGTTTACACAGAAAAGGCCATTCCCCTTGTTGAAGGAAACATCATTCTGCCAATGCTATTTTTCAGCTGCTGGAAATTATCGACTTTGTCTGCTAGAGTTTTGTGCCACTCTGAGCAAAAATCCAGACTCGATCTGTTGTAGCTTCCTTATAATGTGTTTAATACCAATATCCATCTACTTTCTAGTAAAGTGAATTGGAGTAAAAACAATATGACAAAATCCTGGAACTCCCTCCCTAACAGCACAGTGGATGTACCTACACCACACTGCAGCAGTTCAAGAACACAGCTCACCACCACCTTCTCAAGGGCAACTAGGGATGGGCAATATACGCTGGCTCAGCCAGCGAAGCCCACATCCCTTGAATGAATTTAAAAAATCATTTGGATCCATAGTCTAATAGCCAAATTTGCCATTTCCTGGCACATCCTATTGTCAGTCCTGATTCAATTTTATTTCCAATTCCCTTGCTAATCTAAACCTCGCTACAGTTGTGATCCCAACAAGAGATTTCTCCAAAAGCCAGCATTATGCACATCTACATCCCTTTGTGAATGAATACACTGACAATTTTTAAATTAGGAGAATTGCATGTTTCTCATGTCAGCAATTGTGAACAGTCTGTAAAAAACTTGAAGTTGGTAAATTTCTGGTGCAAATTTGAAATCAATACAATGGTTCAACACTTAAGTCATTCCAGCTCAATACAGGCGACACATAATAACATCAAAAACAACATTAGGTGTATTTAATGTAGTAAACCATCCTAAGGCCTGTCACAGGAGTGTTTGCAAATAAATTTTGACCCCAATCCACATGAGGATATAGGCTAGGATTTTGTTGTCCTAATAGCGGTGAACACCTTGAAAAATTTCCAGGGAACCCACTTATTCTCAAATCCAGAAGTTGCAGTTCACCTGAATGCGTTCCACTGATTGTCCCACTGGGACATGTCAACCTGTAAATTTGGGCTGATTTCCCTGTACTTATCACAATATTTTCAATGATTTATTTAGGCTTCATCTAGCAGGAATAATGCCAGCAGAGATGTCCAAACACTCCTGGCACCTACCCCCGCAGGCACGGATGGCTCCGCATCACAACCCCACCCCTTCTTCACCCCTCCCAACTAGCACCCCAGGGTGGGTTCCCATCTCCCCGCACCCCCCTCCCCCATTCCTGGCAGCTCAGGTTCTACACATGCCTCCATAAGCCATAAGGCCCAGGCCATTACAGCAGATGACCCAAAACTTGGTCAAAGAGTTTTAATGGGGGGAGGGGGTCTTAGAGGAGAATAGAGATGGAGAGGCGGGGAGGTTTAGGGAGGGAATTCAATAGCTTCAGGCTTTGGCAGGTGAAGGCATGACCACAAATGGTGGAGTTATTAAAATCAGAGATGCGCAAGCCAAAATTGGAGAAGCACAGATATCTCGGAGGGTTATCAGGCTGGAGAATGTTACTAAGGAGGTACTGGTGAGGAATATTTGAGTCTGCATGTAAAAAGGGAGAGATAGGTTTTCAGCATCAGAGGAGCTAAAGTGAGCAATGCTATGCAGGTGGAGGTAGACATTCTTGCTAATGGTGCATCTAAGCGGTTAGAAACTAATTTCAGGGTCAAGTTAGTTGCCAGTGTTGTGAGGTGTCTGATTCAGCCTCAGACGGTACACAGAGAGTAATAAAGATGTTTGCTAGGGATAGAGTTTGTGTCAGTGTCGGAATATATTGACCTTTTTCTATTCATTCTTGGGATATCAGCTTTGTTGGCAAGGCCAGCACTTATTATCCATCCCTGATTACCCTTGAGAAGGTGGTGGTGAGCTTGAATTACTGCTGTCCATGTGGGATAGGTACAACCACAGTACTTTTGGGAAGGGAGTTCCAGGTTTTTGACTCAGTGCCAGTGAAGACAGTGCTGCCTTGATGTCATGGGCAGTCACTCTCACCTTGTCTCTTGAATTCAGTTCTTTTGCCTATATTTGGAAAAAGGCTGTAATGAAGTCTGGAACTGAGTGATCCTTGCAAAACCAAAACTGAGCATCAGTTAGCAAGTTATTGTTGAATAATTGCTGCTTGATAGCACTGTCAACAAAACCTTTCATCCCCTTTCTGATGATTGAGTTGATAGGATGGTAATTGAATTTTCCCTGCTTTTGGTGGGCAGGTTTACCTGGCATCTTTCCACCTTGTTTGGTAGATGCCAGTGTTTATCGACACTGAGAAAACTTGGCTAGGGGTGCAGCTGGACTAGAACACAGGTCTTCAATACTTCAGCCAGATATTGTCAAGGCCCATCACCCAGCCATTACTTGGTTGCATGTAGACTGAGTCCAATTGGCTAAAAACTGGTATCTGTGATGCTGGGGTTCTCAGAAGGCTAAGGTAGATCATCCACCTGGCCCTTCTGGATGAAGAAGTTTGTAAATGTTTCAGCCTTGTCTTTTACACTGACATGCTGGGCTCCACTATAGAGAATAAAACAGAAAATGTTGGAAAAACTCAGCAGGTCCACTATGTTTGTGGAGCCTCCTCCTCTGGTGAGTTGTTTAACTGTCTCTCATTAATCACAAATGGATATGGAAGTATTGAAAAACTTTGATCAGTTCTGTTGGTTGTGGGCTTGCTTTGCTCTGTCCATTGCATGCTGCTTCTGCTATTTAGCATGCATGTCGCCCTACTTTGCAGGTTCACAAGGTTTCCACATGATATGGGACCACCCCCAATTCTCAATCAGGGAAAAATTTTCAAATCACTTATTCATCATCCTTCAACATCAGGCACCAAAGCCTTGATTTTAAACCCAACAGGTGGGAGTGACTTAAAATATAAGGATCCATTCCCAACTATTTAAATTTGAAGTGCGACAGTCAGGTCAGGAATGAGGTTCCTGCAAATGCCAGATGGATGCCTAATTACCATACCAAAGAGTGACCTCATTACATAATCAGTGCCACAATTTAAATTTAATCGTAAGGGAAGGTCCAAGCTGTATCTGCAGCAGCTGATTCAAGGCTGGAACTGCAGGCTCCCGAAGGTAACACCCATTGCGCACCAGGAAGAGCAGGAGTCACTTTGACCTCCCCCGCACTGATCCCCAATCTCTATCCCCTCAAGTCCACCTGAACACAGGCCTCCCACCAGCTTTCCCAGTTGCTACCCAGACCTCCATTGTTTTGTGGATTTGAATGCACCAATTTCTCCATGCAACTCAAGCATCAGCAAGCACAATCATGTCATTTCCACACAAGGCTGAATTTCCAGGGACTGACTGATCACTCTCCCACATGCATTTGTGATCATCTGCAATAAAATGTATTACGTGAATGGGAAGGGATTCTATTCTGTCAATGTCCAGCATATGTGTGACCATTGCACAAGATCATGCAAGCAGATGCATCTAATTGCTCTTACAAAACCAATGATTCAGAGGAGGCATGGACTCTACTATGGGATACTTTGGCCCACAACAGATCTTGCTTAAGATTGAAAGCTGTTATGCCAAGTCATGTGAAACATACCAGTGTTTAGAATGATTGAAAGGAAAAAGAGAAGTTTGAATCCCAAAAATGGCAATTTCTGTATCAGGCCTTTCATAGCCAGAGCAAGGGGTACTAAATGAGAACCCCTGGAAGGATCTTTGGAACCCAATTCTGATTGATGGTAGGTACCTGCTGCTGGCGTGTGGACAGGTGAAAGTCCAAGATACACTTTTAGTGGTGCAGGCACCTATATAAATGAGGTGCCCATTCAGTGATCCCAGAAACTCTGCAGAGCAAGCTCTTGAGGCACAATTTCTGTGCAACTGTTTGTTTTTAAAATCTCCAGGTTATGATCCTATTTCTTCATTTTTGTGGAGCCAAACCAAAGGTTCTTCAGCGTTTATGAGCGCATCTCTTCGAAACTTTTTTTAGCAAATTTTTTTACTCTATTTGGTGGATTCCCCACTTTACCAAGAACAGCACAACTTCAACCCACATTTGAGCCAGGGTCTCTCAAAAAAAAGTCTGGCATATGCATCAGTTGAACTTCTGCTATCACACGTAAAAATGTCAAAACTATATTAAATAAAGAATGATAATCTAGCCATTCCTCACAGGAGGTGTCAGCAATTTACGAGTCACCGTTGACAAGAGAAACTGGGGCGGAATTTTCCATGCCAGCTGGTGCAGGTTTCAGGGCAGACATGAGCGGACAATATGGCAGAAGCCCAAAAATCAGTTTCACAACATCATGAAATCAGTTTGCAATTGTCCGCTCCACCCATCAATGATGGCCGCTTTTCCCGCCGGGGTACATCGGGAACACCATTGTAGTACATTTGCATATTATTATAAGCCCATCTCACCAGAATCATCACCCCACTCTGGGTCATCTGAGCACGTCAGTGTAATTGCATGCCGTGTTTCACAACAGTATCAATAATGTGTGCACCTGGCGAGCTGCATTTCGAGGGGAGCTCAGAGGGAAGTGCACAGTAACACTGCAGCGCTCACGAGGGTCACCTGTTCAACCTCAAGATGGAGGCGCTGCACATTCAGGTGAGGACACAGGCAAGTTGCATTTTCCTGGCTGGTTGACAGTGAGATGCTGGGGCAAGGGGTGCACTGCAGATGAGGTGACTTGATGGGGGAAAAGGGCTGCACTGTGGTTGAGGCGAGCTGGGGGGGTAAGGACTACACTGCAGTTGATGGTACTACACAAGCACATGATGAGGCAGGAGGAGGTAACGAAGGCAGCCACACATTAGGGAAGCAGTGTATAAAATAACCATTCCTCTGCAGCTATGACAGTTCAGATGAAGCCACATTGACATGCTTGGAGTCGGGTCTCTAGTTTACCTGCCCACTCAAGCAACAAGAGGCCTGAAAGTGCCACCAAATGCTCCAGAGCTTTTCACCCCCTGGGCACAGACCGCAAATCAATGAGTGTTTCAGTTTACTTCAGAACAATTGGACAACTGGGCACATTGTACAATCTACTTGCGAAATGTAGTCATGGCACAGTGACTGGTGGAGGAGCTTACAGCCCCTTGCAATGTCATCATTCAGGTTTGGACCAATCTCCTCCATGGTTAAAGATTACAGTGCACCTTGCAGTGCAGATTAGGAGAATGCCTGTGTCTGAATGACTGCATGCTGTTCAGTGGGCAAATTTGCTGCCAATCAGTCAGGTGCAGTGGGGTGGAGGTGGCTGAGATTTCAGGCAGCTGTGCAGTGCACTAAACTCTGGCCATCCAAGTGGTGGCCAGCACTCTGTGGGATGCATTAAGGGGCCTTCAGACTTAACCAAGAGAGGTTTTTAGTACTTCAAGCTAACAAAGAACAAAGAAAAGTACAGCACAGGAACAGGCCCTTCGGCCCTCCAAGCCTGCGCCGATCATATTGCCTGTCAAACTAAAACATTTCGCACTTCCGGGGTCCATATCCCTCTATTCCCATCCTATTCATGTATTTGTCAAGCTGCCTCTTAAACACCACTATCGTACCTGCTTCCACCACCTCCTCTGGCAGCGAATTCCAGACACTCACTACCCTCTGCGTAAAAAACTGCCCCGTACATCTCCTCTAAACTCAACTTAAATTTATGTCCCCTAGCAATTGACTCTTCCATCCTGGGAAAAAGCTTCTATCTACTCTGTCCATGCCACTCATAATTTTGTAAACTTCTATCAAGTCGCCCTGTCGCTCTAGTGAGAACAATCCGAGTTTCTCCAACCTCTCCTCATAGGTAATAACCTCCAGACCAGGCAGCATCCTGGTAAACCTCCTCTCCCTCTCCAACACCTCCATATCCTTCTGGTAATGTGGCGACCAGAATTGCATGCAATATTCCAAGTGTGGCCTAACCAAGGTTCTATACAGCTGCAGCATGACTTCCCAACTTTTATAGTCAATACTCCTGCCGATGAAGGCAAGCATGCCATACGCCTTCCTGACTACCTTATCCACCTGCGTTGCCACTTTCAGTGACCTGTGGACCTGTACACCCAGATCCCTCTGCCCATCGATGCACTTAAGGGTTCTGCCATTTACTGTATAATTCCTACCCGTATTAGACCTTCCAAAATGCATTACCTCGCATTTGTCCGGATTAAGCTCCATGTGCCATTTCTTCTGATCTATATCCCATTGTATCCTTGGACAATCCTCTTCACTATCTGCAACTCCTCCAACCTTAATATCATCTGCAAACTTACTAATTAGCCCAGTTACATTTTCCTCCAAATCATTTACGTATACTACAAACAGCAAAGGTCCCAGCACTGATCCCTGCTGAACACCACTAGTCACAGCTCTCCATTCAGAAAAGCACTCTTCCACTGCTACCATCTGTCTTCTCTGACCAAGCCAATTCTGTATCCATCTTGCCAGCTCACCTCTGATCGCATACGACTTTACCTTCTGTACCAGTCTGCCATGTGGGACCTTGTCAAAGGCCTTTCTGAAATCCATGTAGATAACATCCATTACCCTTCCACCATCGAACATCTTTGTCATTTCCTCAAAAAACTCGATCAAATTAGTGAAACACGACCTCCCCTTCACAAAACCATGCTGCCTCTACTAATACACCTATTTGCTTCCAAATGGTAGTAAATCCTGTCACGAAGAACCTTCTCCATTAATTTCCCTACCACTGACGTAAGGCTCACCGGACTGTAATTTCCTGGATTATCCCTGCTACCCTTCTTAAACAATGGAACAACACGCGTCTCTCTCTTTCATCCTACAGGAGGAGTACATGAGGTCCATGGAACCTGGTGAACCAGCTGTATGCCTAATGGCTTACACAGAGCAGAGATGCAGGAGAAGAGAACAACGGAGGCACCTGGCTGGGCAGAGGGAGAAGCAGCAGCCTCAGAAAGAAAGGACGGCTGGGTTCCCCCGTGCATACCACTGAAGAGCCACAGCAAGCCTTGCTGGTCAGCGCCTAGCTAGACCTGGGGTCTAAAGATAGAGCTTGTTATTCCTGCAGATGACTGAGAATCGGTGTCACCGATGACCGCACATGTCCAGGGAACTGGTTGGACATATCTGCCACCTGCTGCAGGAACTGGCACCATGGGGATAGGGAGGGCCTTCACTGCCAGTGGTCGTGAAAGTGACAGCAGCGCTCAATTTTTATGCTGGTAGCTCCTTTCAGGGCTCCACAGGTGACCTCTGTGAGATATTACAAGCCTCCACACACAAATGCATCCGTGAGATCACAGACACCATCTTTGCAAAGGCACACAACTTTGTGCATTTTACCCAGATCAGGGAAGCCAGGATGCGAGTGCTTTGGGATCTGCCCAGATCTCAGGCTATCCACAGGTGCAGGGTGCCATCAACTGAACTCACATGGCGCTCAGATCTCCATGCCAACAATTGGTCCAGTACATTGACTGCAAGGTCAATTGAATTTTCAGTTCATATGCAACCACCACAAACGCAACCTGCAGGTATGTGCATGGTTCTAGGGAGTGTCCACAACTCCTGCATTCTTATTAAGTCTCAGGTCTCCGACATCTTCAGCGTCCAGAGAGGCTGCAGGGTTGGCTCCTCGGAGGAAAGGGCTTTCTGCAAAGGACATGGCCAATGACACCCATGTGGCAGCGTCAGAGTGCAGCAGAAAGAAGGTACAATGAGGTTCTTGCTACAACTCGCACCTTGGTGGGGCAAACCATTGGAATGTTGAATACGTGGTTCTTGTGCCTGGACCGGTCTGGTGGAGCCCTGAGATACAGTCCACAGTGGGTGTCACGCATCGTTGTCTCCTGCTGCGGCCTTCACAACCTGGCACTGCAACAAGGAGAGGAGCTGGCTGAGGAGATGGAGGAGCTGCACATCTCCTCTGACGAGGAGGATATCACCATGGATGACGGTGACTTGGTCGTCGAAGGTGGGGATGATGGTGATGAGGCCATCCCACTAGTCAGATGAACTAGCTGTTACACAGAGCAGATACAGGAGAAGAGGCGCGCTCAGGAGGTCCTCATAACTGCTATGTTTGTGGAGGATGATAACAACATGCAATGAGCAGACGCCATATGATTCTCACATTGCATCTGTGATTGTTTGACTCCTGCCTGGCTGATGGCTGCACGCATACCCTCTGTGTTAAGGCTTCTGTCATGGGTGCTCAGCAGATGCCCACAGTCCCTACATTCCAGGAGGATGATGATGACATGCAATGGGGACACTCCTTAGATCCTCAATAATTTATGTGAATGTCTGACTCCTGTTTTATTTATGGCATCTTGTTACGCTCTGTGAACATGGTCATATCATGGAAGTGCAGCGGGGAAACTTTAACTTCTCCTGATCCTATGGCATCCTTCATGAGCTGAACCCTTCAGGACAACAATGTCACCGGACACAGATGCTGATGAGATGGCGGAGGCCAGCTGCACCTCAAAGGTGCTGGGAGCACACAGAGAATGACTGAACTGTGTGCTGCAGGTCCAGGACATTCCAGCAGCAATGATAAGCCCCATCGAGATGCAGGCATGACTGATGTGACCAATGATAATGAAGGCACACCATCAGTGTGCTAGGAAGGTTGCACAAAGCACAGGGAAGAGGTCCTGGACTGAGACACCTACTTTTACCTTGTGCACAGACCAAGGTTTCATATCTGAGTGACACGAACACTGCTCACCAGAACAAAGAGCCATAGGCAAGTAGATTCTAGGGAGTTTATTAACAAAGTGAACATTGTGTACAAGTGGTTTAATGTTTGTAAGTTTCCTTTAAATTTTGTCTTTTGTTTTTGCAGTTTCCCTTTAAGTGGTTGCCTTTTACTTTGTCTGTGATTTTGTTAATTTAGTTTATTTGTTTTGTGATAAGAGTTACATCTTCTTGATTGGAGGCAGATGTGTGTGTAGTTGCTGCGATTGCTGCTGTGGAGTTTCTTTCTGACCCACAGTTGGAGGAAGAGGACTGCTGCTCACGGGGAGGAGAAAGGAGCTTGGGGAGTGGACTTTTTCTTTTGGGGACTGCTACATGCTGCTGCTACTGCAGGGTGGTGTCTAGCGAGGCCTTCAGAAGCCTGGGAGTCGGAGTTTGGAAAAAGCTGGAGGAAGAGGATTGTTGCTGTGCAGAAGCTAGGTGCCTGGGGGAGAAGATAAGTTCAGACAGTGTCTTGACTACTTGGTTGCCTGCAGGGGGAGGAAAGGAAGATCTGCTGCTTTCGCTATTAGGGAGAGTTGTGACTGACCGAGCTTTTGAAGGGGAAAAGAAACCCTACTCGAACCTCTCTTGTCTGGGTTCAGCTGGTGCTGCCCTGAGCCAGCTGCGTACACGGGCATTTCCATTTGTGCCTGAACTGTGCTTGGGCAGTGTTAGCTGCCCGGGGAAGACTCCTCCCTTTGCAGCGGAAGATCAGCAAATAAACCGCTCCAAGGAAACATCGAAGCATCTGCTTTGTCCCTCCTCTCTCCCCCTGTCCCTCTCGCTCTCCCCTACTCCCACTCCCCTTTGCTCTAGATTGTTATTTTGTTTTTTGCTTAAATTAGGGCAGGTGTAGCATTCCTCGATAGCAACATCAGCTTCACCAGTGGCCCACTCGGGCCATCTATGCGGGGGTGCTGGCCTCTCTTCAGCCTCTGCTTCTCCTGCAGCTCCGTCACCGTTTAAGCTCCAGACCTGACAGCTTGGGGTGAAGTCTACACGTACCCCACCATGACAATCGAGGCCTGCATCAAGTATACGGCCGGTGTTGTCGGCCCTTCAGCCATAGTCGCAACCTTGAAGATGTAAAGCAAGGACATGTTCTTTCTGAACACCAAGCAGGGGGGAGGGGGGTGCACCTCCCCCTCAAAAAAGGGTTCACGGTGGGCCGGTCGTTTCTGGTGGTGGACCCACTGGAGGCCATCGCCCAAAGACTCATTTTATCAAAACTCCTGCCCTTCATCTCTGATGGGGTCCTCCTCCCCTGCCTCTGTCAGCTGGGGCAGTTAAGGTCAAGGGTGACACCGATATCACTAGGCCTGAAGGAGACCAGCCTACACCACGCAAACTCCTTCTGGTGCCAGGTTTTCGTTCGCCTGGCCCGGAAGGAGTGCAAGGAGGGGGGCTTCGATGTGAACTACGAGGGGGCTGCCTACTGTATTTTTTGGTTGGCTGACGGTGTGTGGTGCCATGCCAGCAAGGAGGCGGGGCACGTGGAGAAGAACGGCAGTGACTGGCACCACTGGTCCTCCTGCCACCACCGGTCCATCATCTTCCCCGCAAGGGGAGGTGACAACAGTAGCCAACGCCACCGTGGCTGCCGACGAGGTGGGGGATAGCGAACCCACACCAGAACAAGTCGCAGTGAAAGACCTGGCATATGGAGACGGCTCCCCACCCCAGGCCCACTGTGAACCCCACCCTGATACCAAACGCCTGGGGAGAGGAAAAAACATCTGTACCTGGCAACGTAACAGCGCTTGGTCACGGGCCTGTAGGTGCCTCAGCGCAAAGTGCTGGGTCTGGCATCAGCCCTGCACAGATTCCCGAGTCCAGCAGCGATGGGGCGTGCAACCTCAAGCCGGTGGTATTCCTGATGATGATCACCCTGCCAGACCCCCAGGGGGTAACATGTCCGGGAGGGGTTGGAGGAGGCGATGGAGGTCTCCCCAACCCCCAGCCAGCCCTGGAAGAGGCACCACCCCTCCGAGGGGGAGGGCCCTGTGGGCAATGAGGTCAGGATATCTCCTCTCCTGTTGCCAGAGGGGTGGCGTCTCTGCCACACAAGTCCCTATGCTGCCCTCTGGGGGAGGCTGGGGGTTCTGGAATTTCACCATGGTCCCCTGAGCAGGGCACCTCAGGGGTCAGTGAGGGTATCATCCTTGTGTAGATGCCCCATCCTGTCACACGTTGCACCCCCGAGATAACCATCTGGCTGCCTGGGGACTGTGACAGCCCAATCACTGTTCCAAACACTGGGTCATTAGTTGGCACTAGTGAGGTGGGCCATCCCGCTCCCTTCCAACCTTTGGCGCCAGGCGCCTCTGTCTTGGTCTGGAGGTTTTTCTGGACTCGCCAGGCGACCTGATGCCTGGGGAGGAGTGGGATTCTGAGCTGCCGCCACCCTGTGCCCCAGCACCACAATCAGAGACCAGAGAGCCTTAATAGCCTTGATAGGAGGATCGAGACAGAGAATCAGCCTCCACACTCAATGCGGGGAGGGGTTGGAAGCCGGAGGCAAGAACACAGAGGACATCGTTTTGAAAGCAACTGCCCCCGACAACCTCGATTCGCTGGAGCCGGGTGAGGTGACGGGTGCTCTGGTGCCCGCTGGTCCCCCCCTCATCCCAGTCGGGGACCTCCAATATTTTCTTATGAGCAATCATGGTCACCGAGAAAGGGTCCAGTGGATGTTGGACAGCCGGCATTCATTTCCGCTGGTGTGCTGATCCATCTGTAAGGGGCTAAAGCCCCCCGAGCTGGACCAGAATGCAGAGCGGAGTGTACATACATTTTTAGCTGGGTGATGAAGGAGAGGAAGGCTTAGTACTCCCCTCCTTCTTGCACCAATGAGGTGTTGGTGATGGGTACCATACTCTTGACAATGAAGACAACCATAGCTCGCCTCAACATCAGTGGCAGCAGGGACGTACAGCACAGGTTCTAGAACTTCACGATCCTCAGGGGTGGGAAGTATGCAGTGTGTTTCCTGCAGGAAACCACAACGTTCCATGAGATGAAGCCATGAGGCTCCTGGAGTGGTGAGGGAGGGTCTACATAAGTCACCTAGCCTCCAATTCTGGCGAGGTGGCTATCTTGTGGGCCCCACGTTTTCAGCTGGAGATCTTGGGTTAAAGTACTGGTGCCAGGCTGGTTGCCACACCTTACTGTGCACCTAGGGAGACAGCGCTACACTTTGTGAATGTGTAAGTTTCCCTGGGCATGCAGCAGCAAGCAAGCTTCTTTGAAGAAGTATCCAGACAAATTGGCTCCATCGTCACAGGTGAGTGCATTGTCCTTGGGCAGGATTTCAACTGTATCCTCGGGCCCAGAGACCGTCTCGGTGCCCAGCACCACATGCTAGGTGTGAGGAGGTTGAAGGGCCTGATTGGGTCCTTCGACTTTGTAGACGTCTGGGGACAACTCCATCCTGACTCCAGCACTTTTGCCTTCGTGAGGCCTGGAGTTGCAGCGTCCAGACTCTGAGGCGTTTGTGTCCTGCATCCCATCGGCCTCCGTGCAGCAGGTGCCATGCTTGGACCACTGTCTGTTGTGGGCGGAACTTGTTCGATTCTGCGCTCAGACTGGGTCCACATACTGGCACTTTAACAACTTGCTGCTAGAAGACGAGCGGTTCCTGGACTTGTTCCATCGTTTCTGGGCCAGCTGGAGAAGGAAGTAGGCGACTTCGCCTCCTTGAGGTTATGGTGGGGCGTGGGCAAGGCTCACATCTGTGTCTTCTGTCAGGAGTAAGTGAGGGGGTCGACAAAAAGACGGAAATCTAGGATCGTGGAGTTGGAAAAGGAGGTACTCAAGCTCGAGGCATGTCTCAGTCAACCCGACAAGGACCCGGCACTGTGGCTGGCATATGAAGAGAATAAGGGTACGCTGCAAGACCTGTAACTCCCCAGGTCCTGTGGTGCATACATGAGGTCACGGATTGATTGAAAGATTGATGCTCTTAATAGTCTGGAAGAGCTGACTGGCGCCCTCGACAGCCTCTCCAGGGGCAAGTCCCCAGGGCTGGACGGGCTGACCATGGAGTTCTTCAAGGTGTTCTGGGATGCCCTGGTGAATGACTATACGGGGTCCTGGAGGAGAGTATCGCAACCGGGTCAATGCCCCTCTCGTGGAACAGGGCCGTCATTGCCCTGTTGCCTAAGAGGGGGGATCTCCGCCTCTTTAAGAACTGATGCGCAGTCACCCTCCTCAGCATGGATTTCAAGATCTTTGCAATATCTTCTCTTGGCACCTTCCTGGACTAAGGTCTTGATGACGGTCGCCATCCTACCAGTTGATCTTGGTGCATTGGTTTGCCAGCACCATCACCTCAGACTGAGGACAGACGGACTCCTCTATCATGCCTTGCCTGGGGCATCCAGGGCATCCAGTGCAGCGGACATCCCTTCCTAATATTCCCGAGCTTACTTCAGTTGCTGGAGCTGTAAAGGTATGACCAAGTCCAGAGGCTCGTCATCTGACCTGGACTCAGCAGGCTTCTGATCTCCTGCAGTCCTCCAAATGCTGGAAACCTGGAAAGTTCCTGCCACTGCCTGCTGTGAATCAGACAATGCGATGTGCTCACCTGATTACGACCCCTTGTCTCTGCACTGTTGGAGGGTGTGGGTGAACACTGTGGGTCTTCAATGATGGTCTTAGCAGATTCCTCTTCCCAGAACCTAGAGAGAGTGTAAGCAGGATGCCTGCGAGGCCAGATTATAAGTATGCCTGGCATGTGTGGATGGTGAGTGGTCCCATGGACAGGATGAGGACAATGAAGGTGTGTGAGACTGAATGGTGATGTCCCTTGAACTGGCAGTGAGAGAGATCGCTCTGGATGTGTGATGACTTTGTGAGTGTGTGATTTGAGAGTGATGAGAAGAGTGACTTACCCTGGTGGAACAGAGAAGATCATTCATCCTCTTTCGGCACTGGGTGGCTGTCTGCTTTTGCAGAGTGTTGGCGCTGACCGCCGCCTCCCATGCTGGATTTGTCACCTTGATTGCTGGCCGTCACCCAGAGTGGGGGTAACGGGCATCATGGTGGGCTTCCAGGGCATCCAAAACACGTTCCAGGGACATGTCACTGGATCAGGGGGCTGCAGTCTTCTTGCCTTTTGGGGCCACGTATTCTGTGTAGCAGTCCTGGGCTAGAAGCACTGAGAGGTGTGTGCACGGCTGCACTTTGAATATGGCACCCAGTGTGAGAAGCACCAAAGTGACAGCGTGGCGGGTGCATTGGAAGCCGCTCACCAGCAAAACACCGTATTTCCCAGGAATGCATGATTAATGAGGCAGGATTGGGACTATACGGCATGAAAAGCTGCCATTGTCACTGGTGGGTAAGGCGTTCTTTTACCTGTCATCTACCGCGCTTAGTGCAAATCTGGGATGATTTTGCCCTAGGTTTAACTCCAAGTAACTTCAATATATGTTTATTTAAAGCACTTTCTAACAGTGTGCACCTAAGCTGCTGCCTTAAAGGAACAGGCTAGATTTTAATTTCAGAGCCATGCTGCTGAGTACTGATTATGATCCCAACTGACATTACTACGGGACAAGCCAGATCTGAGTGGAAACCAGCTTGATAGATCCTAACTTTTACTTTTAGTTCAGTTATGTGGAGAGTGGCTACTGAACAGAATCACAGGAGTCAGCTGACGAACTTTTAACAAAAGAATAAAACATTTATTGCACAAAATTACTACATTACAATACTCCTTCACCCACAACTATACCTTATGTAGATTTGTAAGGATAAGTTACAAAAGCTATTTTATACTCTAATGTTCAGAGTAAGTACACAGTCCATGTAAACCAATAGGAAATCTGTGGTCACATACCACACTGAAACCAAGTGACAGATGCCACCCCAAACAGATGCTATGGATCCCTCATCAGTTCCCACCAGACACTTGTCTCACTGAACTGTGATTTTCACACAGGTTTCCAATCTCCACTCTCCAAGAACTCACTATGGAATCTTCTCCCAAACTGACATTTTCTCTCAGACACCTTCCACAGGGGTGCGCCTCCAGGGTTTCGAACTCTCCTTCCGATGTTCCTCTCCCATGGATTACCACGTGCATTCAAGCTTTCTTCCATGCACTCTCTCTCACTGACACAGCCACATAAACAGAACACCATCACTTCACATGCCCATAGTAGAGTTACAGACATTCAACTGTCTCCTTGGATTGACTGGCTTCTGCTTTAAGTCTGTTTCCTGCAGCTTCCTCCCTTCAAGCTTGAAGCCTTTCTCTGCTCCTCACTCAACTTCGCTTAACAGGATCTTTTCCAGGTTCCTGTCCTTGTCCTTTGACTTAACTGTCCTCTTGGGACCTTTCCTGTTCCACTCCCTGGTTTTGGGGACTTTCTTCTTTTGTTCTTTGGGGAAACCTGCTGACTCTGCAGTTCCATCTCCTATCCTGCTTCTGCTGGCCACTGCTTCCAACTTTACTTTGGGACTTGCTATCTGTCCCTCTCTTGTGCTGTTTCTGTTGGCAACTCCTTTCAACCTTGGAGTCCACTGACCAACTGCACTCAAACTGAACTGAAACTACTTGTCTGTCTCTGTGGGGCCTCTGTTGCTAGGCAACAGCACAGTTTTTTTTTACTTTGTGTCTGTTTTACTTTCCCTTCAAGAGTCATAAAATCTTATTTGAATGTAGGCACACAAACAAAGCCTTAGACCTGCTGTTTCTACTCTATAGTGGAAACTATATCCCAGGTTTCACCTTTTTAAGCCACAAATATGACAATATACATTAAACTTAAAGCAAAAACTTAAAACTGAAAGCTGATAGCTCATTCCTAACACCCACAGAAACAAATACAACTTATTTAAACTACCTCTATTTCCTCTCAGTACCCAAAATTAACACTACAGTTGAACAGTTAAATAAAATAAATGCTGCTACTAACTAGATCAGTGTGCTGCTTAGGGATTTATAGTAAATACCAAAAAAATTTCTGTATAATCATATTAATGCTGAAGCAAATGGCAAAAACAGTGGCCAGTATAAGGAAAATACTTCTCCTGCTATCAGCAATCCCTTTTCCTCATGAGGCAGGTGTAGTTGCCCCAGATCATGCTCCTCTTGCCCTAGTGTTTGCTGGTCATCATTAAATACGTGTTTATGCCTCTATTGATGATAATGTAGCCCAGCATGAAGGGCATGGTCGACATTTTGACCATCCATTCAGGATGTAGGGGGAAATCATCAGAGCAATCCAGGTACCAAATTCACATGATCTGTCAGTGCTCTGGTTCATGCATGCATGTCAGTCTATTGCAACTCAGCCCTGATGTACAGATTATGCAGAGGCTTCATGAGCCAATATCTCCCAGCAGCCAATCATTGAGATATCCTCTGTAGGTAGGTGACTGCTGCAGGATATATGAAACATGAGGCAGGATCTTGCGATCTGGACTATAAGTTGGGAATCAGGAGCGGAAGTGAGAGTGATTTCCGTTGGGGGGGGCAGGACGGTTGGCCATGCACAATCTCGCGCTAATCAGCTCTTTACATATTATGCACGAGGAGCGTGGCAAATCTTGCAGTGGGGGTAGGCAAGAAGTTGACCCCACCGACCTTACCTCACAGTGTTGAAGATCTGGGCACCATATTTAAAAGTAACCCAGAAAACCATTCACTCACTGCAAGCTATTGGCATCAGTCTGGGTCTCTGAGTGCATGCTGTGGCTGCAGCCAAATCTCTTGATCTTCCCCATCCCCCGCAACCCACTGTGTATGTCTCAGTGCAGGCAATGAGTGGCCCTAAGGTTCACTGATGACTCACTGCAGATGCTCCTCCAAACCATCTAGGTAAAGCTGGAGGTCCTGTTTCCCAGGGATAACAGCAGGAGATCCTCCCAATAGAACAAAGCGGCCAGGACAGAAGTAGCAGCAAAGATCAGCACCAGTGAGACCCACAAACAAACACTGCTCCACTGTAGGAAGAGGTTTAATGATCTCCTACACTTCATGAGTACAAAAGGCACCATCTACTCGCTGCAAAGTGACACTCATAAGGGCATCAGGCAGTGTAACTGGGCGAATGCAAAGGGATAGGAAGATCACATGCAGGCACCAGCAGCAGATGAGATATGTAGACTGAATGTGTGACAGCCACTTCATGTTGTCAATGTTGCACGGGATATGTAGACTGAATGTGTGACAGCCACTTCATGTTGTCAATGTTGCACCAATTGCAGGACAGTGCAGGTGTCAGACATTTCCTCAGAAGCTATCATAGGCATGCATGCTCATAAATCGGTCATTACCCATCAGGGTGACACTTAATCCTTGTGTGTGCCTACAGAAGAAAAATACACACAATTACCGTGCGCATTCGCAGACTGGAGGAGTTCCAGGTATCAGGATGCTCAGCCCCTTTTCCGCATATGGAAAAATAGTTCGGAATTTTGTTCTCCTGATTTTCAAGGCAGCTTAAAGGTGCGTCAAGATTCCCGCTGAGCAATGTTGGGAACCCCATTTCCCCACGATCTCAGATGCCAGTGTTCAGCCAATTCAATTCATTCGACGTGATATCAAGAAATGACTGAAGGCACTGGATACTGCAAAAGCATTGGCCTTGGTAATAGTACTGAAGACTTGTGCTCCAGAACTTGCTGCGTCCCTAACCAAGCTGTTCCAATACAGCTACAACACTGGCATCTACCCAGCTATGTGGAAAAGTGCCCAGGTATGTCCTGTACACGAAAAGCAGGACAAATCCAATCCGGCTAATTACCGCCCCATCAGTCTACTCTCCATCATCAGTAAGGGTTCATGAACAGTGCTATCAAGTGGCACTTGCTCAGCAATAACCTGCTCACTGATGTTCAGTTTGGGTTCCGCCAGGGTCACTCAGCTTCTATCCTCATTACAGCCTTGGTTCAAACATGGACAAATGAGCTGAACTCTCAAGGTGAGTTGAGCGTGACTGCCCTTGACATCAAGGCAGCGTTTGACCAAGTGTGGCATCAAGGAGCCTTAGAAAAACTGGAGTCAATGAGAATCGGAGGAAAACTCTCTGCTAGCTGGAGTCATACCTAGCACAAAGGAAGATTGTTGTGGTTGTTGGAAGTCAATCATTTCAATTCCAGGACATCACTGAAGGAATTTCTCAGGGTAATGTCCTAGGCCCAACCATCTTCAGTTGCTTCATCATTAACCTTCCTTTCACTGTAAAGTCAGAAGTGGGAATGTTCACTGACGATTGCACAATGTTCAGCACCATTTGCAATTCCTCAGATAATGAGATAGTCCATGTCCAAATACAGCAAGACTTAGACAATATCCAGGATTGGACTGACACGTGGCAAGTAATACTCGTACCATGGAAGTGCCAGGCAATGGCCATCTCCAAAAAGAGTGAATCTAACTATTGCCCCTTGACGTTCAATGGCATTACCATCACTGAATTTTCCAGTATCAACATCCTGGGGTTTACCACTGACCAGAAACTGAACTAGCCATATAAATACTGTGGCAGCAAGGGCAAGTCAGGGGCTAGGAATCCTGCGGCAAGTAATTCCCCACCTGACTCCCCAATGCCTGTCCACCATCTACATGACTAAGTCAGGAGTGTGATGGAATACTCTCCACTTGCCTGAATGAGTGCAGCTCCAACACTCAAGAAGCTTCACACCATCCAAGGAAAATCAGCCCACTTGATAGGCACCCCATCCACAAACATTCGCTCCGTCCGCCACTGATGCACAGTGCAGCAGTGTGTACCATCTACAAGATGCACTGCAGAAACTTACCAAGTCTCCTTAGGCAGCACTTTCCAAACCCACAACCACTACCATCTAGAAGGACAAGGGCAGTAGATACATGGGAACACCACCACCTGGAAGTTACCCTCCAAGTCACTCACCACGTTGACTTGGAAATGTATCGCCGTTCCTTCACTGTCACAGTATCAAAGTCCTGGGACACCCTCCCTAACCCTGCTTGTGGGTATACCTACACCACAGGGACTGCAGCGATTCAAGGCAGCAGCTCACCACTACCTTCTCAAAGGCATTTAGGAATGGATAATAAATTCTGGCCTAAATTAATCAATTCATCAGCATATCATGAATACTAATTAAAAAGCCAACTTGCCAGAATCACATTCCCTATCCAAATTAATTTCTGACCCAATGGGAAATTAGAACATTCTGTTTCACAACTTGAAGGTCAGTGGACACTGCTTTTGCCTCCATCTCACACCATCACTGAAATATATCGGGTGTCTGTAGCACAAGCTATGCCAAGGCTGGGCACGGGAGGCACAACTAGTGGGGATGAGTGAGACAAAGGCAGAACAAGTGGGCGGAAGACCGAGAAGGGAGGGATGACGCAGAGGCAGGACAAGGCAGGGGGAAGGACAAAATGAGAGGGCTGACACTGAGACAGGACAAGGTGTCAGCTGAAGGACGAGAAGGGAGGGCTGACACAGGGGCAGGACAAGGCGGGGGAAGGACAAAATGAGAGGGTTGACACTGAGGCAGGACAAGGTGTTGGCTGAAGGACGAGGGGGAGGGCTAACACGGAGGCAGTACAAAATATGGGGTGAAGGACGAGAGGGTAGGGGTGACATGAAGGGAGGGAAAGGACGAGTCGGGAAGGCTGAAAGACTCTGTATGTTTAAGAGACTATCCACAGAAGGGTGAAAGACTGTCTAGGGGCATATTTAAGGGACCATCCAAGTAACGAGACCACACTGTTGGTGGCATGTTTAAAAGACCGTTATGGTCACGAGGCCAAACTTTACGAGCCATGTTAGAGGGCTCTGCATATCTTGGTCCCAGTAGGTGGGGAAGACTGCTTTGGGCACGACAGTCATGCACAGAATAGTGTGTACAACATGGTCAGTCAACTAAGGCATTTGATCCTACGGGTTCGGGTCATAGTACTGGGAAGCAGTGGGCACAGTTATATTCAGGGATGCATCTGGATTTAGTTAAGTCATCAATTGTAATGTGATGGGGTGGTATCATGGGGCGTGTCTCGGAAAGTAACAGCGCATGTGGTCCTGAGAAGGGGAGGGGTCAGATCAGCAAAGCGTATAGGGACATCAGCATTGAAGGGAATGGGACGGTAGAAAACAGGAATATCCACGTGAACAATGATGTGTTCAAGGATAACAGATGGAGGCTGGATAGTATCAGGACAGATGCGAATTAGGAGGTGGTGACTGTGGAGGAATTTGGTAGAATACAAAGGGAGGTAGAAAGCTGCTGGAAGTACTCACATACTGAATACAAACCATCTTCTACTTTCTAAATTAATGACCCGGTTCGAAAAAGATTCACAAAAAAAAGATATGGGAGGGGTCTCAAGGCGTATGACAGGAGTTCAGGACTATTATTTTAGGCCAATTGAAGGGGCATCCTATTAATTTTTTGCTCAAGCATGGAGAACAAGGCCCAAGCTGAGTACTGGTTTCAAGGGTCAAATGCTCCTTTACTAATGATGCGCACTCATGTGAGAATCCATTCAATTTTGGGTCTACATTTGAGTTGGTATGATTGGCCATCTGTTCCTGACAGAGGCACATAAAAGGGATGGAATGTCAAACAATCAAGGGGAAAGACTGATGGTCGGAAGCTACGTGCATACATACTACAAGCCTCAATATTCCCATTAAAATAATTATGCCTTACAAGGCACATTGATTATAGTCATGATATTAATACAAGGCTAGGACTTTGATATTAATGTCTAGACAAATGAAGGCAAGCTGTCTGAGTGTTATAGCACATGAATGTATTCACCCTAAAGACCCTCTTTGTAAATGTGCAGTCATGTCTGAGTGGGATGCTCAAACACCTGTGGACCTCCAGGATGTGTTTCACTGTAAGGGTAGCCTGGGGATTCCACATCTAGACTAATGGCTGGTCTAGAGCTTGACCCTGGCTTCTTGGCTTGGAGATGGAGGGAGCGCATTCAAGGGAAAGTTGCAGTGATGTCTCAAATATATTCATTCACAGATACAAGGAGTGGAGAATGCAGGCTGCAAGCAATGCTGCCTAATTGTTTGCTGTAATTCGAATGAGGAGAAGGGTCTGTCACCAATTGGCAAAGATCCGGGAGGAACAGCAGCCTGAGCAGCAGGAGGGAGTGTAGCCTTAGGGAGTCCCAGATGCTCCTGAAGAGGGGCAAAATCCACAAAGATGTGTGCCACAACCAAGGATATATAGATATATAGAAGACGCAACTCATACGTGGAGATGAACACAATGCTGTGAAGAACGAGCAACACTAGCACTTGAAGGGCATCCTATGCCTGTGGCTTTGGAGGTGACTACCACATTGAACTTTTTTACCAGTGCATCCTTCCAAGGCTCTACTGGGAACCTTTGCAGAATATCACAATCGGCGACACACAAATGCATAAGGGAACTGACAGATGCCCTTTTCAATAAAGCTTACCATTACATCCAGTTCCGCATGGATGACAAGCCAGGCTCCAGAAGCTGTCAGCTTCACAGCAATATCTGGTTTCCCACAAGCACAGGGCGCCATTGACTGCACATGTGACCTTGAAAGCTTCATGGCAGCAGCTGAACTCCCAGCTCATTTGTGATCACAAATCAGAAAGCAGGTCCTCTATGTTTGTGCTAGGTACCCAGGGAGCTCTCACGGCTCTTCTATATTGACACATTTCCAGGTTCCACAGATCTTTGAGGGACATTGGCACTTAAAGGGCTAGCTCTTTGGAAATGAGGGGTATCCCCACATGACCGGGCTGATGATGCCTGTTTGCCATCCACAGAGTGCTGCTGAAAAGAGATACAATGTTCCTGATTCACCACAGACAGTGTTCCACATCATCATTGTTTCTTGTGCCCTGCACAACCATGCATTCCAAAGAGGGGCTATGTTGCCTGAGGGAGAAATAGAGGAGCAAAACATCTCCTCGGATAAGGAGGACATTGAAGGGATGGATCTGAAGAAGGTGAGGATGTAGACATGCCACATGAAGAGGCCATCGCATGGGATTGGCATAGCAGCAGTGCCTGTGATAACCTGACAGCTTCAAGGCTCCAGGAGGAATAAAGTGTTGACAAATTCTCATAATCAATGGTTTTTGTCAGTCTTTGCTACATAGAATGCCCCATCATCTTCAATCTCAGTGAGAAAATCTCCCTAAAGTTTAATGCTCTCATAATGATTATGGAAATATCAATTCGCACTGAATGCCGTAATGATGGAATCTTCCTTGGAAGGGACTAAACCACACCTGAGTAACCTTGGTAATATATGGCCACTGTGAATTCTGATTGACACTCTTTTCATGCAAGTCTTTATGCAAATCCACATAGTATAGTCTTTTCATCCATGGCCTCACCAAGTCAGTGTGCTGCAAGTGTAAATGGCACAGGAATGCACTCATGTCAGTAGGACACCTGCTCAATAAGGTGGCCAAACCACACACATCACTCTTTATTGCATAACTGCATGGATGGCTGAACAGGGAACAGCATCATGAGAGCACCACATGTCCCATTGCTAGCTCTCATCAATGCAGAATGTTGAGGCATCATGTCGCAACTGCACCCAAATCACCATTCGTACATCAGAAACAGTAATCATTAACATCAAAATCATGCAATAAAGTTTTGAGGTTTGTTTGCATTGTCCTCACAGAGGGTGCCTCACCACCACAATGGTTTGCTGAGTTGCAACCACTCGGAACTCTGCAATCGTCAAAAACCTGACAAGTCACCGACCTAGATGACCTTCGCATTAGAGTGAAATCTTGATCAGTCATTATTGACACAACAGCCACTGATTAAATCTTTCCATTATGGACACTGCTGAGGCCTTAGGAGAGTTGCATATGTATTTCTTCAAGAGCATCACAGTCCTAGAACACGGTACAGTTCACAAAGGCCATTCCTGTCTAAATATCGTAAGTCCATTAGAGAACTATCATGCACTGAATTACACATCCAGTTGTGCGCAGTGACTTTAGCCAAGGAGCGTGTAAATCACCGCTAAGCAGTCGTGAAGTTCCAATTAAAGATCATTGGAGGTAAGGAGGCAACTTCATCAAGATGAACACACAACTCTTACATCATACACTCCAACACCTCTTGCAGTCAAGTGTAAGGTTCCTGATGGATTCTTACTTGCCTAGTTCAGCATCATGCATGGAGAGAGTGCGAGCTCAGCAAAGAATGACGTTTAGCCTTAAACCCAGACCCTATGGGCAGAATTTTCCATTCCAGAGACTGTAGTAATAATGGTTTTGTTAAATGTTGGACTGTACCTTTAGGAATAGTCCTGTGATGTAAGATCACATGATCTGTGTAAACCAGTGTGTTCGTACTGCGGGCTACCTCCACAGACAGTGTAGAGATAGACATGGAGTTGAAAGCACACGTGTAGTTGCTGCTGGCTGTATTGTAAACAAACCTGATGTTTCCACTTAAGAAGTTGTCTGTAAATCAACTCCATTACAAATAGGTGACTTGGCCACTCTACAACAGAGACTAAGTGTGGTGGCAAGTGGGAAAGTCAGCATGATTCCCGCTGGGCAACAGGGTGGATTTTTGCGCCTGATCTTCCGCTTTTCAGCTCATTAATAATGCATCAGTGAGGAGCTCTTCGAAACTCGTAGTGGGCTGGGTAGTGATTCGTCTACCCTGATATTACCTCATGGAGTCAAAGGCCCTGCCACAATATTTAAACAGTACCAACACACACATTCACTCATTGCAGACTATTTGTTGTGGTAATGAAGAACACTATGGCATCCTAAAGGACAAAACGCTCTGCTCCACAGTTCAGCAAAGCCACATGGGGATTCTCCTCCAGGACATACAGGAAAGCCAGGAGGTCTTCTTTCCAAGGAATGGGTGCAGAAGGTCCAAGAACCTGACCTCACTAGCTGGGGAGGAAGTCGCCAGGGAATTCAGCATTCATGGGAAACAAGAGATAGAGATGGAGTTGAAAGCTCACCTGTAGTGCAGGAAGCAAATAAATGTTCTGATGTACTCCACCAGGAATAAGTGAAACTTCTTTTCACTCCAAACTCTCACTTTCATAAGGGCATCAGGCAGTCTAAGGATTAGAGTTCACAGGGATGTCACAAACTACCAGATGGGAGATCAGCCCTTTAAGCTCACCAGTTCTAGCAAGATCCTACACAAACAACGTCTTCAGTGCTTTCTGGGGAAGGTGCAGCACACACAACTGTCATGCATGCTTCTGAACTGATTTTTTATCTGTAATGCTCACAGTTAATTCATTTGTCTTTATGCCCGCTCACAATCGTCAGCAAACAGCACAAATGGAGGGGTAGCCAGAAAGGCTAAGCAAGCTGCAACATTCATGGAGCATGATGGTAAAGGATGTCAACATAGAAACAGTACGCAGGAATGGAATGTGCATTATCAGCAAAAGGGGAAGGGGTGGTTGATTGCAGGGAACAGAAGGTACCCCCCCCCCCCCGCCCCCAACTGGATGAATCAACACAAATGAGGAACTAACTTAATCACAAGGAACAATGTAACAGATGTAAAACAAAAACAGAATTACCTGGAAAAACTCAGTAGGTCTGACAGCATCGGCGGAGAAGAAAAGAGTTGACGTTTCGAGTCCTCATGACCCTTCAACAGAACAGATGTAACAGATGTAACCTGTTTTACACTTATCGCTAAGTAAACGGATGACCACGACTCACGAGTATGTGATTAAGAACGTTCTCAATGATGGGTGCAATTGTATAAAAGAAGGAACTTCAGAGACATCGACAATGAAGAACTGCAGGAACAACCCTTGCAAAGTGGACCCTGAGTCAGGGACTCAGCAACAAGATCTACCGCCAAGCCAGAGACTGATCACCTCTCCTTGAATGGGTAGTATCATTACATTCCAAACTGTGTAAGCTTTTAGAGCTATTTTGGTAAAGCACTTTTGAGTAAATCTGAGAGATATAATAAAGTCGACATAAAACAAACTACCGGTAGTAAGACTTGTTTGTCTGTATGTCAGTTGTACGCAAAGACAGAGTCAACAGAGGGAAGACACGAGAGTTGAGGTCACTCTCCTCCCATGAGGAACAGGCTGCAGAGCTAGCTGAGTCAGGGTCCAATGACACGCCTCTGCAACCAGCTCTCAGAGAGAGATGTTGGAGATGCAGAGACAGGCAGAGGGACATCAGGCAGAGTTGCCAAATGTTGTCACTATCACCAGACTGGAACGAAGGATGGAGGAGCCCGTCCATGTTCTGCCTAATGTGGTGGTTCTGGCATGCAAGCGCACCAAAATCGCTTGCGAAGGGTGGCAGTCACCTTGGAAAACCAGGTTGAGCAGTTTCTGCCAGATTTGTGCTTGGACCTGCACATCAGCACTCTAGCAATGCATGTGTTTCAATAGTGGCTAGGCGGGAGGAAGATGGGGCATCCTAACCAATCTCCAGGTGCCCCTTCTCCTTACGCAGTCATGGAGAGGCCATCTAATATCCAAGAGGAGGAGTACCTGACAGACACCCTGGAAGCATTCAACCGGGATGCTCCAAGAGTGTCCCGTCACACAACTCCACACTGTAAACCCATCAACTCCAACAGATCAGGTCAAGTACCTGCCCCAGAGGAGACCCTGAGCAGGCCAGGGCTGTCCAAGCCTCCAGCTTCCAGAGGACACCTGCGAAAGTCATCTCAGACAACTGGGCATATCAGTCAGCAGACTGCCTCACTTCAACTGCTGATGTCAGGGCTGCACCTAAATTTAGTGGTAGAGTTCGGAAAATTAAAAGTTTTGAATGTACAATAGTGGCATGGCTGTTCATTCACTGTATATAATATGCACCATTGTAAATATATTTTGCTTTCATTCTTCATCAAGCCTCAGTCACTCAATGGTTAATCAAAGCAAGGTCCCACATTCATTCAAGTATCCAAAATGAATCTCCCAGCTCACCTACCCTCCCATTTGTCCTACCTTGTTCCTCCATTTCATTCCATGTCACTCAATCTCATCACAATGATCCACCTTTAGTTCCATCAGTGACATTAACAAAGGCGATTTCCATACTAAAATTATGGGTACACAAGACACATGCAACCCTCGCACCTGAGGCAGGAATTATGTGACCTCTTGCGAATTGTTCATCAAAGTCAGTGATTATCCTGAGGCTGTCGCATTGAAGTCTATAGTTTGTGGATGCAATATTTATTTTTTAAAAGCAAGATTGCAGTCTTCACACAAATGCACTTTGCAATGGCCTTTATTTTATTAATGTGAGATTTTGGTTTAAGTAGTAATCATCATCAAACACCATTTCATGGCTCCGAGCAACGCAATTTCTTCTCTGCATTTAAGGCTGGACATTATTCCTTTATCAGTCTCCACTCTCCCCATGTATGATACAGAGTGAAGGATGTTGGTTCCAAACGGTGACATATGAAATGTCTCCCACAGGAGAGTCAGCATGTGTTGTGAGAGATGTGTGCTCATCCTGATGAACCTGTCCACTTAGCTGTGAGGCTCATAATTTGCTCCTGAATGGTTGCCTCGCAGTGCCTCATTGAATCCCTCTGATTGCACAGAACTCAAATT
Source organism: Carcharodon carcharias (assembly GCF_017639515.1). Taxonomy (NCBI): domain Eukaryota; kingdom Metazoa; phylum Chordata; class Chondrichthyes; order Lamniformes; family Lamnidae; genus Carcharodon; species Carcharodon carcharias. The sequence continues at coordinate 84,611,208 of NC_054476.1, read as the reverse complement.
GATATTTAAATCATGGCATCACAGCACACTCATTGACATAGGACTCTTAGAATTGATTGGCCTTTGAGAAATGGACAATATCAAGGACTGTAATAGTATGAAAGCAATGATCCAGCACATCTCCTGATGTGTGCTCAGCAGTGTCGATGAAGGAAATAAGTTATGATTGACTGTTGCATAAAAACTGCCTGGGTCACATCTCTCCCAAATGACAAGGCAATACAGGAGGTAAACTTGGCACCTTTCCAACGAATGTAAGGTTATGAATGTTTAGCAATAATCACATTATGGTCCTGCTGAACCGCTCTCAGTGAGGACAATGCTAACTTAACTTCCATCTTTGGCTGCATACTCTTATGTTACTAATCACAGTATCCTGATGTCCAATAGCATCTTGGGGCTCCACATCAAGATGCTGCCTCTGCATTATTCATGCTTGAGAACCAGCGTTTGGAGTGATGGTGCTGTCCAGATGTAGTTCCCTCTTAGACGGCCCAACACTAACCGCTGACAAACGTTTCTCCTCTTACGGTCCCCTTGCTATGCTGCTGGAATGCATGAAGAGTGCATATATGTCCAATACCATTCCAGCCTCTTGAAGCATGCCATGGACACTGGCTTGTTGACACCATGGTTGAAGGGACTGCACTACATACAGATGCTTGTGGATGTGCGCCTGCGTAGTGCTGTAGCACTAAGCACATTTCAAAGCCACATGGTCCCTCAGCTACTGCCCCTCCCAAGGATTACGGTTGAAGGTGACCAGTGTTCACTGTGGGATTGTTAACCTTTTGTGGCATGTTGAAGATAACAACGAAGGTGTTGTTGTGTCCCCTGCTTCGAAGCCTGAATTGAAGTATGTCATAAAAACTTGTCCTTACCTTATTCATCCTGCAATCTTGTAACTATGAGGCTGTCACGGACATATCTTCCACGTTTTGCCTGTGCAATGGCATCCTCATGTGGCTCATATGAATCCTCGCCCTGTTCAAATTCATCACCTTCAACATCTTCCTTGTCCGAGGAGACCTCTAGCTCCTCCATCTTCCCCTGTGTCAAAACATCATCCCTTTGAAGCACAAGGATGTGCAAACAATGATGATGTGGGACATCCTCTGTGGTGAGTATTGCTGAGCACCAGCTGATCACGCCAAACATCCAAAATGCATCTTTAAGATGCTAATAGTCTGCTCTATTAAGGAACTTGTGGCTGAATATGCAGTACGGTATCTTTCCTCAGGTGCACTGTGGGCCGACAGACGGGTGTCATTAGCCATGCCTTCTGTGTGTACCCCTTATCACCGAGAAGCCAACCATCTAAGCACCGATCTCTTTCAAGTATCTCTGGAACCTGGGAGTGACTCAAAATCTAAGAGTCATAAAAATTCCCTTCATATCCAGCAAGAACACTCTGGATCTGCCTTCTGTGGTCACAAATTATCTGTACGTTCAGAAAGTGAAATCTTTTTCTATTAATGAATCTCACAGACAGGGAGCTTTCAAGGCCACGTGTGTGCGGTCAATTGTGCCCTGCATTGCCAGAAGACTGATATCGCCACGAAACCAACAGCTCGGGAAGCTTGGCTTGCTTCATCCATGTGGAACTGTATGTAATGATGAACTTTCCTAAAAAGGGCATCTGTCACCTTCCTTAAGCAATTTTGTGTTGCTGATTGTGAGATTCCACAAAGGTCCTCAGTGGAGCACTCGAAGTATTTGCTTGCAAAAACAAAAAGCTCAGGGTGGTGGTAATCTTCACAGCAACCAGCATTTGATGCCCTCTCTATGCATGTGAGAATGTGGCAAAATTGATCCACCACATCCCTAGACAAGTGAAAGCACCTGCACTCACCTCCATGAATAAGATGCATTTTCTGTACGCCCTTGGTTGTGCTAAACATCTTCGTGGATTTCATCCCTCTTGGTCAGCATTTGGAAATTACCAGGGGCCAGCTGGCTCTTGATCCTCAGGGCAATGGTCTTTCCTGAGCTGTGCCAATCAGCAACAGGCCCTTCTTTTCCTCATTCTAATACAGCTAATCAGGAAGGCAGCATTACCTACAGCCTGCATTCTCCATCCGGGTTTCATCTGGGAGTGCATACAATTGAGCAATCAATAGCCATTCCCCTTGAATGGTCACTCTCCATATACAAGGCAGGAATGCAGTCTCTAGCCATATACTTGCCCTTTTTTAGCATATAGCATACCAGGGCCACCCTTTGCAATTTGATATCATCCTGAAGGACAACAGGTGGCTGAGCTTTCTCCTCAGATGTGACTGCACAATGAAGATCTTAATTAAGATGTAAAGACAGAAGTCCTACGAGCCACAGTAAGCCTTATGCTGGTTGACCTCCAGTGGGTTTTACAACAACTATAGATATCCAGTTCTTGCACCCAAGTTCCTGACTGCAAGCATAGTGTCTTGAATGCCATGACCAACGCACTGGGAACATGAGGCTTGAAGGGCCCATGCGGCCTCTGCACAGCAAACATGACCTTTGATTCTTGGACCCTGCATCCATTTCGACATACCTTGGTAAGGGTCAGATACCAATTAAGAACCGTATGCACTGCAGCACCTCAACTTAATGGATTCTCACCTGAATGCACACCATTAGTAAAGGAGCCAAGCTCATTCATTGTGCATGAGACTTTCAAATCCAGCACTCAGCTAAGCCATGCTGTCTATGGTTTCAGCAATGCAGTCATAGGGTGCCTCTTCAATCGGCCAAGATTTGCTGTGCTGAACTCCTCCAACACGCCATGAGACCCCTTCCTGACCAATTTTTTTGCATTGGTTATTGGGGGTAGATGGGAATGTAGAATTCGAAACACAAGAAAATCAGCCACGATCTTATTGAATGGTGGAGCAGGCTCAGGGGGGCCAAATGATCTACTCCTGTTCCTGTTTATCTTATGTTATTTTATGAACTGCATCATTGGAAGGTGCTGCTAACATTCGTGTAGGAGACCGACTTCCAAAATCCCCTGTCATCCACCAATTCCCTTCTATTCTCCTCCATTATCACAGCCTCCTAATTCCACTTCCTCCTACCACTATCCAGCCTCTCCCTGTTACCCATGAACCCATTATTTTCCATCTTGTCCAGCAACTGGAACCCTTTAATATTGATGTCCCCATGTCCTCTGTTGACCTCACCCCTCCCCTTCTCAAGGATACATGCACCTTGCCTTTCCGAGACATGCACCACATGAAACCATGCAATACAACTCCCATGACTTCTCAGCGAACGACTTATAGGCTGCAGATGCCTCCCCTGACCGTGACTGTGCCATCTGCCTCACAGTACAATGCCTCAAGTCCCTAGGACCAAATTCCTTAGATGATGTACCACACACTGCACATAATGCAGCACACGACCATTCCTGCCCACGACCATCACGGCTCAAAGAAGTCTTCCCCACCCAGACCAGGAACAAGACATCCATGTCATGTAGAGCCCTCTAACATGGCCAGCACAGCCCCAGGACAGTTTCTTCAATATGCCATGACAGCATGGCCCTAGCCCCAGGACAGTCTTCTCAATATGCCCTCAACAGAGTGGCTTTCGGACAATCTCTTTGATCGGACCCCAACAGCATGGCCTCAGCCCCTGAATATTCATTGACTCCTCCTTCAACAGCCTTTTAACTCTTAAGACAGTCGTTCACTAGTCCAATCTGTTCCTTGTCCCCCCATACCCGCAGTCTTGCCTCTGTCTTCCTCTCTCCGTCCCATGTTCCACCACCCCTGTCCTGCCTCCATCTTCTCCCTTCCTTCCCATGTTCTACCACCACCCCAGTCCTGCCTCTGTCTTCCCGCTTCCCTCCCATGTTCCACCACCACCCCAGTCCTGCCTCCGTCTTGCCCCTTCCCTCCCGTGTTCCAGCACCACCCCATTCCTGCCTCCATCTTCCCCCTTCTCCTTCCATGTTCCACCAGCACCCTCACTCCTGCCTCCGTATTCCCCTTCCCTGCTGGTATTGACTCCCCTTCCCCACCTCGGCACAGCTTCTGGTAGAAGCACCCGAAATCTCACAGCAACGCCCTTGGAAGCAGAGTCTACTCGTCGAAGTCACTGAAGAAATGAAGCTTGCCAGGTGCATGTCACTTAAATACAGTTGTGAAATAGACTATTCTAATTATCCGCTGGCGGGGCACTTAAGTTGGAGGGGGAACATAATTCAGGTGAGTTGGTCTTTCAAAGAGCATTCATGAATTGAAAATTTAACGCAAATGTGATTCCCAACATAAATCAGCAGTAAGTTCGACCTTTCTTTAACCTGCCATCAAATTCCATGGAACAAAATTCCAAACTAATTTCCTACCGTTGGAAAACTGACTTCACCAATCATGCCAAGTTTAGTGCCCCCAGCCGCTACGATTCCAACCACTGACGGGAGTGGAAAATTCCATCCTGCATCTTCCTGCAGAGAGGCATTGAAGTCTATGGGCTTCAAAGATTTACAGTACATTTTTCATAAACTGGTTCTCATACAGTAAAATCCATTCTAAAAGACACATTGGGCATACAAATGTAACGTGAGTCATGACAACTACTTGTGCCATTCACAAACAATAGATATCAGTGCAACGGCAGCAGTTAAATTAATAACCTCGAAGAGCAACTGTCCCGAGGCCAAAGCATTTTACCTGAGAGAACTCACTGTCAGATGTATTGGCCAGGCAGAAGAGTCACAATTTACGTGCATGACCTGATATTGTGGATGTGGAATTATAAATATACACTGCATATGTATATTTGTAAAAATGTATGAAGATCCAGATAAGACTTGATTGGGAGGATCCTTAAAGGGCTGCAAAAAGTAGAAGTTAATGGAATATAAATGATCCATGAATCTTGAAGAAGGAAAAATTCCACATAAATTTACAAAAGTAAAAAGTATACACAATAAATGAACACCTTTGCCAGCAATGTGCATTGAATACTTCCAAATCTTTCTAACCCTACTGATACATCAAGGGCAGCCCCAACATCCACAGCTGAGGTGGAGTCAACCTGCTGACTGCTATGCCCTGTTGTCTGAGATGACTTTGGCGGGTGTCTAGTGGTGGTCCTTTGCCTAGAACGCCCCAGCCTGCTAAGGGTCTCCTGCTCAAGTGCAAGTGCACTCTCCTCAGCTAGGCCTGCTGGAGTTGCTGGGGTCACTGGCAGAGGGGTGCTGGAGCAGTAGGACATCCTTAGAGTCCGCATGATTGGATGAATGCCCCAGGGGTGCCTTGCTGGCGCTCCTACTCCCTTTGGATGCCTGCTGGCTTCTCCCTGAATTGAGGAGAAATGGCACTTGGAAGGAGGTTGAGGTGCCCTGTCCTAGTCACTGCTGAAATGTATCCATGGCTAGGGCGATGACATGCAGGTCCAAGCACAAATCTGGCAGAAACTGCTGGACCTGGGTCTCCAAGGCTGCCAGCACCCTTCCCATGGAGATATCGATGCACTCGCATGTTGGAGCCACAACAGCGAACAGAACATAGACGGACTCCTCCATCCTTCAGTCCGGTCTGTGGACGGCCTATAACAACTATGCCTGATGTTCCCTTGCCTGTCTATTCATCTCCAAGAGGTCTCTTAGGGCTGAATCTAGAGGCTCATCATTAGATCCGGCAGTCTTCTGAGTAACAGAGGCCTTGGCTGTCACTGCCTCCACCAGTTGTGGACCAGTGCCTGCAAGGTGATCATCAGATTGTGAGCCCGAGCCTGCTCTAGAACTAGGACCCACTGAGGTAAGTGTATCTGTGTTGGTGGAGGATACAGGTGATCGTTGTAATGGTGCTTCCTCTGAGGATACTGCTGCTTCCTCCTCAGAACTGGCCTTTGGTGCTGGGACTGTGTTGTGTGGGGGACAAGGTCCTTCCCCTTTTCTTGTTGGCACCTGGAATAGAGAGAAGTGAGAATTACTGATGACTAAGAATGCCCATACATTCATGATCACTCAGTCATTGCCCACATCTTGTTAACGTATATCACTTGCACCCTCACTGGCTTGTTGGGGGAGGCCAATCTCATCTTCCATGCAGGAAAGAAGTCTCTCTCCTATCTTGCGTGCTCTGCGGCCTGTTCTTCAAAACTTGTGAGAGTCCACATCTCAGAGATGGCCCTTCCGGCCTTGGCACGCTCTCTTTCTTTCTGGGTTACCTTGTCCTGCAGAAAGACAGAAGAATTTACTGTGAACCGAATGGATGAATGAGCAGTTCTTCAGTATGCACGCCCATTGTCTCTGCTGAATCTTCCCAGGTAATGGGTTAAGATGCCATTTGTACAGGAACTTATGTGAAATGGAAAGCTTAAAGTGGCTGGCACATATTCAATGCTGACGTCCCATCTGCTGGTCATGTGTGACATCGCTGTGGACTCTAACCCTTAGACTGCCTGATGCCCTTATGAGAAACAAAAAACAAAAATTGCTGGAAAAACTCAGCATGTCTGAGAGCATCTGTAGAAAGACAGAGTTAACGTTTCAAGTCCATATGACTTCTTCATTCTGAAGAAGAGTTAACGTTTAGAGTCCATATGACTCTTCTTCATACGGACTCAAAATATTAACTCTGTCTTTCTCTCCAAAGATGCTGTCAGACCTGCTGTTTTTCTAGCAATTTTTGTTTTTCTTTCAGATTTGCAACATCCGCAGTTTTTTGCTTTTATTTTTGCTCTTATGAGAATATTATATTTGTTTACAGTGAGTAGACATTGTACTTGCCTTGTGGAGCACAGCAGATCATTCATGTATTACCTGCATTAGAGGGCAGTCTTTTCCTGAGCCCCACGGGTGATAACCTCCCACCTCCCAGGCAAACATCCTCCCAGGCTTGCGTGGTCAGGCTGGAGGGCCTCCTGCTCCCATTCCTCTGAAAGAGCACCTCCAACCTTTCCTGGAGAGCATGGAGGAGAATTCCCAGGGAGGATTCTCCGAAACATGGGGCCAAAGGTTTCTTTATTCTTCTGGACATATTCAAGAAGCACAATCTGGTGCTCCAGGCCTGCAGTGAGTGAATAGCTGTCAGGGGGGCTGTTTAAAAATGGCGCCAGAACCTTGGACCCCATGAGGTAACAGTGGGGTAGGCAACATCCTGCCTGCCCTACCAAGAGATTCGTTGAGATCCTCGCTGATGCATAATTAATGAGCTGAAAAGCAAAAGATCTCAGTGCTCAGCCGTTCCACTGCCCAGCGGGAATTACTCTGATACCGGACATGGTCTCCACAACAGAACTCTGCCCATTGTTTAGAGAAGGGAAAGTACATAACTATCACCTAATTCTTTCTCTTCTCCACTCCATGTACCAGCAACCAAGATAAGGTAAATAAAAGGAGGCAGCCCACACCAGCCCCACCTCCACCTCGAGTACCACCTCTGAGGATGATGCCTCAGAATGCTCAGAGGATGCACCATCATGGCGTTCACCTGTACCCTCCAACAGTGCAGATACGTTCACATCGGTGGATGTACGTTCTGGAGTAGGCTCAGGGTCACAATCTAATGAATACATCACAGACACAGTCCATAGCTGACGAAAGAAGTGACAGCCGAGGTCTTGGACACGCTGAAGATTGCGGGTGATAAGGCCCCTACTGAGCCCCATGCAGATGACGAGCCTCTGGATTCAGCCTTAAGAGATCTGTGGACATGCAGAGACAGACCGGGGGAACATCAGGCAGGGCTGCCAGAGGCCATGCGCAAGCTGGATCAAAGGCTGGAGGGGTCCATCCAAGTTCAGTCATGGCTCCAGCATGCGAGTGCTTGGCAGCATTCATGGAAAGGGTGGCGGCCACCTTGAAAATTCAGGTCCATTAGAACATGCTGTGGCTGCCAGATATGTGCTCACATCTGCACTCTGTTGTTCTTGCCATGGGTGCAATGCAGTAGTGGCTAGGCGAGATGAGTTGAGGCCCCTTGACTTCCTTCCCAGTGTCCCTTCTCAAAGAATCAGTGCAATGCCATCAGGCGCCAACAGGAAGGAGCAGCACCAGCAAGGCGCCCCAGGGTCTTCATCCAGGGACACTCCAAGGGTGCCCTACCACTTAACTTCCCTCCCTCCACTACAGACCCTATCACTGCCAGCAGATCGGGCCAAAGAGGGTACACCTGCACAGGAGACCCCCAGCAGGACAGTACTCTCTAGGCCTTGTGCCACCAGAGGATGCCCGCCAAAGTCATCATAGTCAACAAGGGATAGCAGTCAGCAGGTTGACTCCTCAGCTGTGGATGTCGGGGCCCCACATAGGCTTAGTGACAGGAAAAGAAAAATTAAGTAATTTTGAAAGCACTTAGGTGGCATGGGTGTGGAATCATTGTAATTCTGAGTCACAGTCACTCTGTGAAAGCACAACATAGAAACAAGTGACAGGTGGGCATGTGGGGGGAGGTGGTTGAGGAAAAAGGATAAAATAATTAATAAATAAATAAAAATAAATTTAAAAAACAATAAAAATAAAAATCAATAAATAAAAATTGGCTAAGAAAAGGGGTCAAGTTGAAGCAACCCATGTCCAAATGCAAAAAGACCTAGACAATATCAAGGCTTGAGCTGACAAGTGGCAAGTAACATTCACGCCACACAAGTGCCAGACAATGACAAGACAGAATCTAACTATCGCCCCTTGACATTCAATGGCATTACCATCACTGAATGCCCCACAATCAACATCCTAGAGGTTACCATTGACTAGAAACTGAACTGGACTAGCCATATAAATACTGTGGCTACAAGAGCAGGTCAGAGCCAAGGAAACCTGCGGTGAGTAACTCACCTCCTGAATCCCCAAAGCATGTCCACCATCTACAAGGCACAAGTCAGGAGTGTAATAGAATACTCTCCACTTGCCTGGATGAGTGCAGCTCCAACAACAGTCAAGAACCTCGACACCATTAAGGACAAAGTAGCCCGATTGATTGGTACCCCATCCACAAACATTCATCCCTCTACCATCAATGCACTGTGGCAGCAATGTGTACAATCTACAAGATGCACTGCAGAAACTCACCAAGGCTCCTTAGGCAACACCTTCCAAACACACGACCGCTACCATCTAGAAGGACAAGGGCAGCACATACATGGGAACACCATCACCTGGAAGATCCCCTCCAAGCCATTCACCATCCTAACTTGGAAATATATCTCCATTCCTTCACTAAGGTTGGGTAAAAGTCCTGGAACTTCCTCTCTAACAGCACCATTGGTGTACCTACACCACATGGACTTCAGTGGTTCAAGAAGGCAGCTCACCACCACTTTCCCAAGGGCAGTTAGGGATGGGCAATAAATGCCGGCCTAACCAGCGATGCTAACATCCCATAAATGAATTTTAAAAATCTATGTTCACTTGCATTGTTTTTAAGTTTGATATATTCTCTTTATGCTACTGATGGCTGCAATAGTTGTGGGCATTTAAAGGTGCAGAACTTTCTTTCCCACCCTTTTTTCAACCAAGAAGCATTATCATCTCACATCATTAGCAGTGTAATTACTGATTATCCCAACATGATGACGTTTCGTGAAAGCAAAATACAGCAGATGCTGGAAATCTGAAATAAAAACAGAAAATGCTGGAAAATGTCAACAGGTCCAGCAACATCTGTGGAGCGAAAAACAGAATTAATATTTTGAGTTCATATGACTCTTTAGAGCTAAAAGAAGTAGAAATATGATTGATTTTATACTGTTTAAGAGGAGGTGCAGCAAGATAGAAGATCAGGGATAGGTGGAAGCTAAGGAGAGATTGACAAAGATGTCATGGACATAAGACAAAGGGAGTATTAATGGTAGTGGTAAAGACTAAAGAAGGTGCTGATCATGGCATAAAGGAAAGATAGCAGAACGTGTTAATAGCCAGAACAAGGGGCAGCGATCTGTGAAAGCACAACATAGAAACAAATGACACAGGGCCCTGAGAGAGGGAGAAGAGGGAGTTGGGGGAAAAGGATAACAAAATGAATTAATACATTTTTAAAAATAAAAATAAATAAATAAATAATGGATTTAAAAAGGACTCAAGTTGGAGGAGAGGGTTCATGGTCTGAAGTTTTTGAACTCGATGTTAAGACTGGAAGGCTGTAAAGTGCCTAATCCGAAGATGAGATGCTGTTCCTCCAGTTTGCATTGGGGTTCACTGGTACTTTGTAACAGGCCAAGGGCAGACATGAGGGCATCAGAACAAGATGATGTGTTAAGATGGCAAGTGACAGGAAGGTCTAGGTCATGTTTGCAGACTGAGCAATGGTGTTCCATAAAGCGGTCACACAGCCTGCATTTAGTCTCCCCAATGTAGAGACGAGTGCATTGGTGGCAGCAAATATAGTAGACCAAATTGAAGGAGGTGCAAGTGAAGCCCTGCTTCACTTGAAAGGAGTGTTTGGGGCCTTGGACGGTAAGGAGGGAGAAGGTAAAGGGGCAGATGTTGCACCTTCTGCGATTGCATGGGAAGGTGCTGTGGGAAGGGGATGAGGAGTTGGGCGGTTGAACAGTGGACCAGGGTGGCACAGGGTCCCCACAGAATGCTGTCTGGGGTGCAGGGTGAGAGCAAGATGTTATTGGTGGTGGCATCATGTTGGTGTTGGCAGAAATAGTGGATCCTTTGAATGCGGAGACTGGTGGGGTGAAAGGTGAGGACAAGGGGCATATCACGCTTCTCGGATGGAGGGGAAGGGGTGAAGGCAGAGGCACAGGACATCAATCGGGTTTACAGCCCTGTCAACCAGGCTGCGGGGGAACCCTCAGTTAAGGGAAAAGGAAGACATGTTAAAAGCGCCATTTTTGAAGGTGACATCATATGAACAGATGCAACGGAGGCAGAGGAACTGAGAGAATGGGATGGAATCCTTACAGGAAGCAGGGTGTGAGGAGTTGTAGCTGAGGTAGCTGTGGGACTTGCTGGTCTTGTAATGAATAATGGTGGACAGTCTATCACCAGAAATGGAGATAGAGAGGCATAGGAAGCGAAGGGAAGTGTCGGAGATGGACCATGTGTAGGTGAGAGAGGGGTCGAGATTGGAAGCAAAGTCGATAAATCTTTCCAGGTCCACACAAGAGCATGAAACAGCACCTATACAGTCATCAATGCACCGAAAGAGCTGTGGGAGGGAGCCTGAGTAGGGCTAGAACAAAAAATGTTCTACACAACCCACAAAAAGACAGGCATAACTGGGACCCATATGGGTACCCATAGCCACACTTTTTATTTAGAGGGAGTGAGACAACTTAAAGGAGAAACTGTTTAGTGAGAGAACCAATTCAGCCAAGCGGAGGAAAGTGGTGGTGGATGGGGATTGTTACGGCCTCTGTTCAAAGGAGAAGAGCAGACCATCCTGGTGGGAGATGGAGGTGTAGGGGGATTGGACACCTATGCTGAAGAGAAGGTGGCTAGGGCCAGGAAACTGGAAATTGCTGATAAGACATAGGGCATCAGGAGATGCCTCTGCGCATGTAGGTGGGAAGAGACTGGAAAAGGGGAGAGAGAGTATAGTCTCGATAGGAAGAAATAAGTTCCATGGGGCAGAAACAGGCTAACACAATGAGTCTACTGTGGAAGTCCTGTTTGTGGATTTTGGGTAAGAGGTAGAAGCGGGCTGTCCAGGATTGGGAGACTATGAGGTTGGAAGCTATGGAGGAAAGATCTCCAGAGGAGATTAGGTCAGTGACAGCCCTGGAAAAAAATGGCTTGATGTTCGGTGGTGGGGTCATGATCTGTAAGCATGACCCAGACCTTCCTGTCGCTTGCCATTTCAACAGACCATCTTGCTCTCATGCCCACATGTCCATCCTTGGCTTGCTGTAATGTTCCAGTGAAGCCCAACGCAAACTGGAGGAACAGCACCTCATCTTCTGATTAGGCACTTAACAGCCTTCTGGACTGAATATCAAGTTCAACAACTTCAGACCATGAACTCTTTCCTCCATCTTGACCCCTTTTTTAATCCAATTTCTATTTATTTACTTTTACTTTTAAAAATTTTTTTATTTACTTATTCATTTTTTATCCTTTTTCCCAACATTCACCTCCCCCCACAGGGCCATCTGTTACTTATTTCTCTGTTGTGCTTTCACAGAGCTGACCCTTGTTCTGCTATTAACACATTCCACTATCTTACCTTTATGCCACTATCAGCACCTTCTTTAGTCTTTACCACTGCCATTAACACTTTCTTTGTCTTGTGTCCATGACGTCTTTGCCAACTCTCCTTAGCTCCAACCTATCCCTGACCATTTATCATGCTCCAGCTGTTCCGTCCCCTCTTAACAGTATTAAATCCATCACATTTCTACTTTTCTTTAGCTCTGAAGAAGACTCATACAGACTCGAAACTTTAACTCTGCTTTTCTCTCTACACAGAATCTGCCAAACCTGCTGAGTTTTCCCAGCATTTTCTGTTTTTATTTATGACAATGTTTAAGCCTTGGTGATCATTCTTAAATGCGGCCTAGGCACGCATCAGTAAACCTATCAGTTACTGCTCACCCGGTTTTGAAGCCTTTAAGAATGCTGTCTGCACAGCATTTGTAGCCAACTCCTGCTGTGAGGTGTGAGGAGGATGCAAAGACGCTTCAAGGGGAGCTAGATAGGCTAAGTGAGTGGCTAGGAATTAAAAGTCTAATGATGGCCACGAAACCAATGTTGATTGACGTAAAAATCCATCTAGTTCATTAAAGTCCTTTAGGGAAGTAAATCTGCCATCCTTACCTGCACTGGCCTACATGTGACTTTAGACCCACAGCAAGAGTGGTTGACTCTTAAATACCCTCTGAAATGGCCTAGCAAGCCACTCAGTTCTCAAGAGCAATTAGGGATGGGCAATAAATGCTGGCCCAACAATTGATGCTTACATCCCATGAATGAATAAAAAAAATGGTAAATACAGTATGAAGATCTAAACATGAGGCTTTGCTTTGCAGTTGGAACAATTTCTTCACTCAGAGAGCATTGTGTGTTTGAGGTCAGTGGAGGCACTGTCATTGACTGTGCTCAATTAATAGTTAATAAATTTTCTAGATAATAATGATGTCAGGGGATATGGGGATAGTAAGGGAAATCAGTGATGAGTTAGGAGGTCAGCCCTGTTTTAGGTGAATAGCAGAGCTCATAGACGTTTACAGCACAGGAGAAGGCCATTCGGCCCATCATGTCAGCGCCGGTCAACAAAGATTTGACTATACTAATCCCATTTTCCAGTGCTTGGCCCATAGCCCTGGAGGTTATGGCAACACAAGTGAATATCTAAACACTTCTTAAATGTTAGAGTTTCTGACTCAGCCACCCTTTCAGGCAGTAAGTTCCAGACTCCCACCAACCTCTGGGTGAAAAAACTCCCCTCTTAGCCTTCTACCTCTTACCTTAAATCTATGCCACCTGGTATTGACCCCCTCTACTAATGGACAAAGTGCCTTCCTATCCACCCTATCTTTGCCCCTCATAATCTTATACACCTCTATCAGGTCTCCTCTCAACCTTTGCTGCTCCACGGAAAACAACCCCAGCCTATCCAATCTTTCCTCATAGCTCAGGCCCTCCAGCCCAGGCAGCATCCTGGTAAATCTCCTCTGCACCCTCTCCAGTGCAATCACATATCTCTTATAATGTGTTGGCCAGAACTGCACGCAGTACTCCAGTTGTGGCCTAATCAGCATTTTATACAGTTCCAGCATTAGCCCCCTGTTGTTGTATTATGTGCCTCGCCTAATAAAGGCAAGTATCCCATAAGCCTCGCCTTCGTAACTACCTTATCTATCTGCCTTGCTACCTTCAGGGATCTGTGGATATGTACACCAAGGCCCCTCTGATCTTCAGGACTTTCCAGGGTCTTACAATTCATAGTGCAATCCCTTGCCTGGTTAGCTCTCCCCAAGTGCGTTACCTCACACTCTTCTGGGTTGAATTCCATTTGCCACTGCTCTGCTCACCTGATCAGTCCATTGCTATCCTCCTGCAGTTTATGGCTATCCTCCTCATGATTTATCACCCTACCAATTTTCGTGTCATCCGCGAACTTCTTGATCATACCCCCTACATTTAAGTCCAAATCATTTGTGTGCACCACAAACAGCAAGGGCCCCAGCACCGAGCCCTGCGGAACTCCACTGGAAACAGACTTCCAGTCACAGAAACATCCCTCTACCATCACCCTTCGTAAGTACGAGGGGCCAAATGGCATATTCACACTGCTTTTTGCTATGTTCCTATGTCCCTAGGTTTGCCTGACAAGAGTTCCCTGCAAGGCACCGTCCCCATTTGGAGCAGGTGTCAGGGTGACATGAGTACATCCCTGCCAAAATAAGACTGCATGCAAGCTTTCAATATAGCATGCCTATGGGCCTGCTGAAGCCAAGGGACAGAATCTTTATTTTTCCAGCTGCCCAAGATCTCAGGAGTGCGCAGTGTCATGCAGATACTGTTGTGCACATTTGGCACAAGAAAATGTATTTCAATATAGATTGGCACATGCAAAGGATCACACTGCCAGCAGATCTTACATGAAATAGTACAATTTATTTCAGCCACCAGAAAACAAAGTCAATTAAACTCAAATATCCACCCCAAATAGGGGGAGCCCCAGCCTCCCAGCCAACAGAAGATTGAAGCAACGGTGTAAAAGTATCAGTAGCTCAGTGTAAAAGAAACGTGTCCGTAGCTCACTCACTTGGAATCTGTCGGCGATTAGACTGTCTGCCACGTCGCACCATTGCCATGCCTTCTGCCTGTGCATTGCAACGTCCTGGCTTTTGTCATCACCATCTCCTTCCTCATCACCAGAAGAGACATCTCAGTCCTCTATCTCTCCATCTGCGAAGACATGCCCCCTTTGTTGAGCAAGGTTGTGCAGGGTGCAGCATACAATGATCCTGGACACACTGTGGAGAATACTGAAGTGCCCTGCCTAGTAGTCCAAACAGTGGAACCTTACTATCACCTGCTCAATGGTGGCCCTTGTTAAGGCATCTTGTATCTATCCTTGCTGGCTTATTATACCTGTCCTCTCCTCGTGGATTTAAAACTGGTGTCATCAGCCAGTCTTCTGGGGGTAGCCCTCGTCTCCAAAGAGCCAGCCCTGCAATCGACGAGGTGGACCAAACACTTGTGGCACTTGAGTGGTTAAGAATGTAAGCATCCTGAGAACTCCCTGGTTGGTGTGCACAAACATGAGAGATTTGTTTGGTGTGATCACTTACCAGCTGAACATTCAGTGAGTGAAAACCTTTCCTAATAATTCCTGGCCCTGGGTACACCACACTGGTTCCTCCTCAGCTGGGCCACAACCAGTAGAAGGGCAGGGCAGGGCTCCCAGAGAGCTCTCAGCATCACATGGGCACAGCAAATAGCCGCTTGCACTTGTGTGAATCCTGTAACTACAGCAAAACTCAATGCTCTGCGTGCCTGGCTCTCAGGATCTAAATGGAATTTCACAAAATCATATGTTCTTCTGAAGAGAGCAGCTAGCACTTCCCAAATGCACTTGTCTATGGTAGACCGGGATATGCCGCACAGGTCACCAGTAGAGCCTTGGAAGGAACCACTGACAAAGAGGTTTTTCTGTCACCTTTAATGCCACCTGCATGGGATTGCCTCCCAGTCCTTACGTTCACAGGACTTCTTTGAACAACTGGCATATGTAATTAACTGCATCCTGGGACATCCTAAGACGCCTTCGGCATTGACTCTCACTCTTCTGCAGCGCTTGTGATATATGCGATTTCAGGCTAATGCTCGGTGTCACACTGGCCCCTGGTTGCCAGCAAGCTGTGCTTCTTTATGACTCCGCCACTGCTACCATTTGCTGCTCCTGGCCCTGGGTACACCACACTGGTTCCTCCTCAGCTGGGCCACAACCAGTAGAAGGGCAGGGCTGTTTTGCGCCATCATGATGAAGGCCTATGGGGATCTGTGAAGAAATTGCAGTGATCCACCTAGAAACCAAAGCCTTTGAAACTTTCCTTCCATTCCTGATCATTACATGCTAATGGGAAGCCCTGTACCTAGCATCACTCTACCCCTGGCCTCCCGCATCCCACCATGATGAAGTCAAAGCTGGAGGGACATAGATGAGTGATCTTCTTGTTAACACATCCATGTGCGTGGAAACATGCAGCAATGACTGGGGTAATGAAAGCAATGTCTGCACACCCTCTCTCAGCTTCCCTCCATCATTCTCGAAAAACGATCGAACCTTGCCTTTACATCTTAAACATGCCACCCACCCCCTTACAATCATTACGATGTATCTGGGTCCCACCAAGTTCTAAACAAGCAAATTACTAGAGTCTCCCACCACCCCTGCCTCGGTCAACAGAAGACACCTTCAGCACTGAGCTTACTGCAGCTCCCAAATCTAACTTTAATGAGACCCATGAGTCATGGAGGAATGCTGCTGTCTTGGGGGTTTGAGCATAGAGGAGAACACGCCTCAGCTTGGTTCTCCATCTAGTTGACTCATGATTATTCGGGTGTCCCTTTAGTTGCCCCATTCAGAACAAAAGGAACCCCTCCCACCAGCAAAGACCCTCCTCCCACTTTGCATGTTGGCTATTAGCGAAGGATTGTATCAAACAGAAAAATGGTGTGCAATCCTTTTCATACACACTCCAGCACCTTCCAACCTCTCCCAGTCACCAGCCAAGATCCCACCCCATCATCCTTCACCAAAACCACATTTTTATTTCTCTCCCCTTTGTTTCTCTTGAAGCTCCCTCCATTACTGCTGGCCCTATTATTATCTTTGTTGAAATGCCTGCTCTCCCCCTGAGCCCATAACTGTCAACATTCCCATGCCCCTCCAAATCTTGGTCCCTCTCATTCTTGAGGCCATCTGTACCTTGACTTAGTGCAACCACACCACTCCCACCATGAGACCATGAAGTAGCCACCCATGACCCTGTAACTACCAGCCGGCATTCTTCCCGAACCCAACAGTAGCAGAAGATTCCACCCATGGAAGCAGGTATTAACTGCATACACCCAAGCCAATGCTTAAATACCATTATTATATTGAGGGAATGGAAGCCTATTCAATTTATATACCCAAGAACACAGTTACAATTTGCCTGAAAGGGATAGCTGATTCTTGGCCTAGGCACACAGTACAAGGGGTATTTAGTGGAAATAAAACATAAGGCTTTAAATTGCCAAGTTTCCTCTACAATAATACAAGGCAGCGCACATCAAAACTTTATCTCACATCAGCATATTTCTACTGAGCAGTACCACTACTGCAGGGGTAGGGTAGTGGATACACTACTAGTGTTCCAGACACATGGGGCATTCTTTCCGAGCCCACTGGCGGTGGGTGTGATAGGTGGCGTGCACGGGGGGAAGCTGATGCCTAGCCTCAGAAGCGACTGTTGAGGGGTGGGAGTGTCTGAGGGCAAGCGCTTGCCAGCCTTGGAGGCGACCGCTGGGGGGTGGGGGGGATGTCTGGGGGCAAGTGCTGACCAGCCTCGGAGGCAACTGTTAAAGGTTGGGGGGGAGGGGTCAAGTGCTGCCCTGGCGCTGCATCCCGCACACAGGCAAAGTGGGGGGCAGGGTAAACAAGGGAAGAGGCCACACATTAAGAAAACCTGTAGAAGCTGACCATGCCTCTGCAACTAAGACAGATCAGATGCAGCCACAGTGATATGATTGGGGTCAGGCTCCTAACCTGCCCACCATGCAAGCAACGCAGAGGTACCAAAGCACTCCATACCTTACTACCAACATCACCACCCACCACCTCCCCTCCACCCCACAGCACAAACTACAAGTCGGTCACTATTTTATTGGACCGCGAAGCAATTGAATTATACACGTTGAACAATCTCCTCACCAATGCTGACCATGTAGAAATCACTGGTGGAGGCGCTCACAGCCCCTTGTAATATCAGCATCCTGATTTGGACCAGTATCCCGCAATGAAGCAGGTTGACAGGGCCGCCATGGAGCGCACTCATCTCTGGCCATCCGTGGGGGTGGCCAACACTCTCCAGGAAACATTAAGGGGCGGTTACACAGGGCCAGGAATGGTGCTGAGTACAGCCATGATAACCACGTTTCTCTCTCTTTCATGCTGCAGGAGGACCACTTCAGGATCATGGATCCTGGTGACTTAGTTGTATGCCTGATGGCCTACAGAGACCATAGAAGACGGAGGAGAGAGCGACTGAGGCAACTGGCCGTGCATAGGCAGGAGCAGCAACCTCATGAAGAAAGGGCAGCAGGGGCTCCCACACACGCTGCCCAGGAGCAACAGCGAGGCGTGGCTGGTCGGCACCTAGCAACACCCAGGGTCCATAGATGCCACTTGCAATTCTTGCAGATGACTGAGAACCAGTGTCACCGACGACTGTGCATGACCTGGTGGCTCACATCTGCCACTTACTGCAGGAATTGGAGCCAAGGGGAGATGGAGGGCATCCACTGTCATTGGTTGTGAAAGTGACCGAGGCGCTCAAGGCTCCTTTCAGGGCTCCACAGGTGACTTGGGATTTCACAATCTGCTGCCCACAAATGCATCCATGAGGTCACGTATGCCATCTTCTCCATGGCACACAACTTTGTGCACTTCGCCCGGGACCGGGGCAGCAAGGGTGCAAGGGCCATTGGATTCACCCTGATCTTAGGATTCCCACAGGTGCAGGGTGTGATTCACTGCACTCATGTACCGCTCAGGTTTTCATCGCTACACTCAGTGGACTTCATGAATCAATAGGCTTCCACTCACTGAACGTGCAGCTAGTATGTGACCATCGGAAATGCATCCTGCAGGTATGCACACGGAGTGTGCAAGATGCCTACATCCTGAGGTCACTCGCAGATCTCTGCAGTCTTCCAGGGTCCACAGAGGCTACAGGGTTGGCTCCTTGGTGACAAGGGCTACCCGCAGAGGCTGTGGCTGATGACACCTGTGTGACGGCCTCAGACTGCAGCAGAGCGGTGCTATGATGAGGCTCATGAAGCAGCTCGCAACTTGGCAGAGGGGACCATCGGGATGCTGAAGATGTGGTTCCAGTGCCTGGACCAGTCTGGTGGAGCCCTGCAATACAGTCCGCAGAGGGTGTCACGCATCGTCATTGTCTGCTGCACCCGTTACAACCTGGTGCTGCAACGGGGTGAGGAGTTGGCTGAGGAGGAGATGGAGGAGCTGCACATCTCCGCCGATGAGGAGGACACCGACAGGGATGAGAGTGAGGGGGTCCTCAGTGGTAACGATGATGGGAATGAGGCTTTCGTACTGACAAGACGAGGCATGCGCACTTGGGAGGCCCTCATAGCTGCCAGATTTGTAGGGGGTGATGACGACATGCAGTGAGGTATCCCCGTAGATCCTCACATCACAGTTGTGAACGTTTGACTCCAGTCTGGCTTATCGCAGCGCCAATGCCCTCTGTGAGAATGCTCCTCTCATGGAGATGCGGTGGAGGCCTTAATAGTCACTCGATCGCAGGAGGATGATGACAACATGCAGTGAGGACACTCCATAGGTCTTCACATAGCCCCTGAGAATGTCTGACTCCTGTCTGGCCGAGGGCAGCTCGCTTGTGCTCCATGATCAGGGCCATCTCAGAGACGCAGCCATGAAACTTTAGATGCGTCTGATGCTGTGTCCGCCTTCAGCACCTCAGCAGCTGATGCACAGCATCACTGGTTGTAAGTGGTGTGATGGGGGCCAGCCCCACCTTAAAGGTGCTGACAGGACAAGGAAAGTATGAGAAAACTCTGTGGCGCCTGCCCAGTATATTCTGGCAGCAATGACCAGAACTGCCAAGGTACAGGCATCAGTAATGTTTCCAGGGAGTGTGAGGCTAGACCATCACTGTGGCCTGAAGGCCGCACAAAGCAAAGGGAAGGGGCCCTGGACTGAGTTCCCTGCCTTTTATCTGTGCAGAAAGGTTTCACATCTGTTTGACAAAAATCCTGCTCATCAGAACAAGGAGCCACAGGGAGGGTGGCATACTTAGGAGTTTATTAATAATAGTCAACAGTATGTGCAAGTGATTGGTCAGGCTCTGCTTCCTGATTGGTCTCAGCTGCAGCTCGTTACTGCTGAACTGTCTGCTCTTGGTGTCGTTGTGCTCGGTGCTGGTTGTGGCTGTTCCTGTTACTGCTGTGGGATTTCCAGTGTCTATTCCTGCTGCTGTGGGATTTCCTGAGGCTTTTCCTGCTGCTGTGGGGTTTCCTTCTAATCCTCAACTGGAGCCAGAAGACTGCTGCCAACAAGACTGCTGCAACTGATATTACAATCTGCTACTGCAGGGCAGCGCCTTGTAAGGCCTAGCAAGGCCTGAAGAGCCTGGGAGTGGGAGTTTGGGGAGAGCCGCAGCGGAGTGGACCCGACTCCAGCCAGAGGGGAGAGAATCCAACTACAGCCGGTAGGGAGGACTTTTGCTGCAAGAGGAGGGTGCCTGGAGAAGAAAGGAACTGCCGTATGTCTGTCTCATTGTCTACCGGGGGAAGAATAGAACATCCAAGCAGAGAGCGCTGTGAGAGACTGAACATTGAGGGGAAGGAGAGCTGTACCTGTACCTCTGCCCTCCCTTGCCTCACCTGGGTTAGCTAGCACTGCCCAGAGCTAGCTGCATCTACAGACATTTACTATTGTTCCTGAACTGTGCCTGGGTGGTGCTAGCTGCCCAGGTGAAGACTCCCTCTCCCCCTTCCCTCTCTCGCTCTCTCCTACTCCCACTCCCTTTTGCTCTGTTTGTTGTGTATATTTTACCTGAATCAGGCTGGGTGTAGCACTTCCCGATGGCAGCGACAACATCGCCGGCAGCGGGGCCCGCTCAGGACACTTATGCAGGGGCAGTGGCTTCTTCGGACACTGCATCTCCTCCAGCCCCGTCACCATTTAAATTGCTGACACATCAGCTTGGGGTGAAGTGCTACACCCACCCCACAATGACCATCTGGGCCTGCAAAAAGGCTCCAACCAGGGTTGTCAGCCCCTCGGCCATAGTCGCAGCCTCGAAAATGTACTGGAAGGCCATATTCTTTCTAAAGGCCGAGTAGGTGGTGCCTCGAAAAGGGGCTCACGGTGGGCAGGACGTTCCTGGCAGTGGACTCTCTGGAAGCCACGGCCCAAAGGCTAATATTATCAAATGTCCCGCCCTTCATCCCCAATGGGCTCCTCCTCCCCCACTTCTGTCATGTTGGGGAGGTGAGGTCGGGGGTGGTGCCAATCCTGCCTGGCCTGAAGGATGCCAGCCTCCGACACATGTACTTTTTCCAGTGCCAGGTTTTTGTTCGCCTGGCCCTGGAGGGGTGCACAGAGAGGGGTTTTGATGTTGTCTTTGAGGGGGCCACCTACCACATTTTTCGGTCAGCAGATGGTGTGCTGTGCCATGCCTGCATGGGGGTGGGGCATGTGAGCAAGGACTGCCCCGCCTCCACAGCCGCTAATACCATCCAGGCGGCTGGCACTGCCGCTCCTCCCCTCCCGCCACCACTCCATCTACCTCCCGCAAGGGGAGGTGCTGCCGGCAGCCACCGCCATCTTGGCTACCGGCGAGGCTGGGGGAAGACACCCCACGCTGGAAAAAGGCGCAGAGGAAGACCCGCCACTTGCAGGCACCCCCCAGAACCCACAAACCCACGCTGTTCTCCAGACCACTGCAGACACCGGCTTGGAGGGACAAAAATCATCTGGCCCTGGCGTCGTGAATGCACGTGCTCCCGGGCCCTAGTGCGCCTCAATGCCGTGTGTTGTCCCACGTGGGTGTTGTCCCACGAAGGTTCCCAGGTCCGGTGACGGTGGGCCACATGAACCCAAGCCGGTGGTCCTATTAAAGAGGGTGGACCTGCACAAACCCCAGAGGGCAGAGCGTCCAAAGGGGCTGGATGAGGCGGCAGGAGCCTCACAGATGGAGGTTTCCCCAGACCCAGGCCTACCCCGGAAGAGTTGCCACCCCTCGGAGGGGGAGGACCTCCCTCTCCCCCAGTGAAGTGGTGGTGGCGTGTCCATCCCATAAGTCCTCACTCTGCCCTCTGGGAGGAGCCCAAACCCCCGTTCCCTTGCTGTTGTCCTCCGAGCAGGGCCCCTCAGGAGTCAGGGAGGGTATTGCCCTTTCAGTGGTGCCCCACCTTGACCCACTTTATACCCCCGAAGTGCCATGGGCCCACCAGAGGGCTGCAGCAGTCTCTTCATGACCCTGACTGCTGGGTCATCGGGGGGCGGTGGCGAGGAAGATCTCCTGGCTCTCTCCCAACCTTCAGCGCTGAGCACCTCCGTGCTGGGTCTGGAGCTTTTTCCAGACTCGCCAGGCGACCTGGTGCCTGGAGGCGGAGCAGGGTTCTGAGCCACTGCTACCCTTTGGCCCATATCCCCTAGAGGAGACCAGAGAGCACCCTTCTGCCCTTGATCCTGGGGGTGGGATCAAGGTGGAGGTGCAGCCGACTGGCAGCTCCGAACCAGCCACTGTATCAATAAGCAGGGTGGAGTGCTTGAAGCTAGAGGCGACAACCGGAGGAGGATGGGGTTTCAATGGTGAGCAGCGGGGATGACTTAAGAGTCATTGTCAGCTGAGGTGGTGGTTTCTCTGGTCCCCCACGGATTCACCCCTCAACCCTTTAGGGAAACTCCAGGATTTTTTATCGAGTACTGGTGGTCGCCGAGACAGGGTGCCAGTCGGCCCTGGACTGGTGGCATTCTTTTCCGCTTGTGTTCTGGTCCATCTGCAAGGCCAAGGCCCCTGGGCTGGACCAGAACGCTAAAAGAAGAGTCCACACATTTCTCGCTGGGCTCCTGAAGGAGAGGAAGGATTAAAATAGTCCTCTCCTTCTTACACCAGGCATAGTTAGCCTCAACATCAATAGCAGCAAGGACGCATGGTGCAGGTTCCAGAACTTTTCGGTCTTCAGGGACGGGAAGTATGCGCATGTGCTTCCTGCAGGAAACGCATACCGTTCCGGGAGACAAAGCTAAATGGCTCCCAAAGTGGCGAGGTGGGGGCCTACATGAGTCACCTAGTCTCCAATTCTGGCGGGGTGGCAATCCTGTTGGCCTCACATTTTCAGCCGGAGATCTTGGGGGTCAAGGAGCCGGTACCAGGCTGATTGATGCACCTTACTGTGCGCCTCAGGGGTGCACGCGCTTCACTTTGTGAATGTGTACATTCCCCTGGGCGCACAGCAACAAGCAAGCTTGTTTGAGGAAATGTCCACTCATCTCGGATCCATCGATGCAGGTGAGTGCATCGTCCTCGGGGGGGGGGGGGGGGGGGGGGTTGCAGGGACCCTCGCGGTGGCCAGCACCGCTCGCTAGGTATGAGTAAGTTGAGCAACCTGGTCAGATCCTTTGACTTGGTGGACGTCTAGGGACATCTCCAATCTGACTCCAGCATTGACACTTTTGTGTCACCACAGTCAGAGCGTCTAGGCTCGACCACCTTTACGTTTCTAAGGTGTTTGTGTCCTGCATTCCCTCAGCTTCTGTGCGGCAGGTGCCGTGCAGGGACCACCGTCTAGTGTGGGAAGAACTTGCTCCATTCTGCACTCAACGGGGTCCACGTACTGGCACTCTAACAACCTGCTGGAGGACGAGTGGTTCTTGGACTTGCTTCTTCATTTCTAGGCTGGCTAGAGAAGGAAGCAGGGAGGCTTCTCTTCTTGAGGCTATGGTGGAACCTGGGCAAGGCTCATGTCCACATCTTCTGTCAGGAGTATGTGAGAGGGGTTGACAAAGTGGCGGAAATCCAGGGTCAAGGAATTGGAGAAGGAGGTGCTCAATCTGGCGGCACATCTCTGTCAGCCCAATGCGGACCCAGCCCTGCAGCTGGTGTATGAAAAGAATGGCACGTTGCGGGACCTACAACTCATCGGGTTCCACGGCGCGTATCTGAGGTCGCGGATGCAGTTCCTCCGGGACCTGGACGGTGGCTCCCCCTTCTTCTACTTGCTGGAAAAAAGGCATGGGGTCCATCAGCAGCTCCTTACGCTGCTGGCCGACAACGGATCCCTTGTCTCAGATCCGGAGGGCATCAGGGCCATTACCCAATGTTATACTGCCCTGTTCTCTCCGGTTCCGTCCAACGAGGATGCTCGCAGAATTTTGTGGGAGGACCTGCCGCAGGTCTGTCGGAGGGCGCCGGAAATCTTGACTCTCCTGTAAGTCTAGGTGAGCTGACCAGCGTCCTCGTCAGCCTCTCCAGGGGCAAGTCCCCAGGGTTAGACAGGCGGACCGTGGAGTCCTTCAGGGCATTCTAGGAAACGACTACACAGGGGTCCTGGTGGAAGAGTATCACGACCAGGGAGATGCCCCTCTTGTGGTGCAGGGCTGTGATTTCCATGCTGCCAAAGAAGGGGGATCTCTGCTACCTTAAGAACTGGCGCCCAGTTTCCCTCCTTAGCATGGATTACAAGATCTTTGCCAGGGCAAAATCTTCTCGCCTTGGCACAGTGCTGGACCACATGATCCACCCTGACCAGTCCTACAGGGTCCCAGGCCATCCCATCTTCATACATATCCATCTGGTCCAGAACGTCATCAACTTTTCCCAGCGGACTGGTGTGTTGAGCGCCTTCCTGTCTCTTGACCAGGAGAAGACATTCGACAGGGTGGATCATGAATATTTATTCGAGACTTTGCGAGCAATCAGATTCCGGACGCATTTTGTCACCCAGATCCGACTTCCGTATGCTGCTACAGAGTCTCTAGTTAAGGTTAACGGGTCCCTGACGGCACCCCTTCGCTTTGGGACAGGAGCGCGTCAGGGCTACCCCTTGTCTCGCCAATTGTATTCAATCTGCATTAAGCCTTTCCTGCGCCTCTTGCGGCAGAGCTTCTCAGGATTGGTTCTGCGCATGCCGGGCATCGGGGTGGTCCTCTCAGCTTACATCGATGACGTGCTCCTCATGCTCACCAACCCGGCTGATCTGCGGAGGATACAAGAGTGCCAGGAGGTCTACTCTATCGCCTCATCTGCCAGGATCAACTGGGACAAGTGTTCTGGACTCCTGGTCGGTCAGTGGCAGATCGATCCCCTACCCAGGGAGCTCAGGCCTTTCACCTGGAGCAGGACCACCAGCCTTCTCTGCCTGGGGGTTCACTTCTGTCCTGCTCAGGAATCCTGGCCGACGAACTGGCAGGAACTGGAGTCCAAAGTCACCTCTTGCCTGCGGCGCTGGACAGGACTGCTCCGAGTGCTGTCAAGTTCGGGTCAAGTTCTGGTCATAAACCAGCTGATTGCAGCCATGTTGTGGTACCAGCTGGTCACTTTGACCCCTCTCCCAGATTTTTTCACAAAAATCCAGAGAATGCTTGTCGACTTCTTCTGGGGCAAAAGGAGGCGACTTTCCACCTTCAGGCCCTACCGCGATACCTTTACATCGAGCCCACTCCGAGATGGTGTGCTCTGGCAACGTATTTCTTCCGCCAGGTCCACAGCCTGAATCATGACGTGCAGTTCCGGTTTGTAGACCGGAGGAGCCTTCATGGCTCCTTGCAGGCGTTGCCCTTCATTTGCCAGGACTTGATAAAAGCCTGGAACATGGTCATCTCGCAACGCAGCTCTCCGCCATCAGGAGTAGCGGCTATCATCAGAGAACCGCTGCTGAGGAATCCACCCCTCCGCCCTTTTCGGTGGCTGGCGGAAAGGAGGGCTATGGCTGCTGGGGTGATCAGGGTCCAGGACATGCTGGGTGGCAGAGGAGTGGACTGGATGCTACCACAGGAGTTGGCGCATCACGCGGCCGTGGACATCCGGCTCGCAGCCAGTGCCATTCAAGACCTTAGGACAGGCGTGCTTGGCTCCGGCGTCATTCTGGGTCTCAAGGTGGCGCAGGTGCACAGTGGTCTTCTGTCTGAACGTACCCCTCTTCAGATGGAATTCCACATTGGCCCCAAGCCCCAAACCATCCCTTGGGAGCCGGTGCCCCACAACCTGAGTTGCCTCGCGGAAATGCCTTCCATGGCCTTTAGCATGCCTTAGCGGATTTCCTGTATGGGCTGCTGCTGCACACCCTTCACTTCCCTGCCCTCGCCCGCCACCCAGACACACGTAGTGTGCCTTGTGGCCATCGGGTGGAAGAGGTCCCCAGTGGGGGCTCTCTACAGGGGTGTCCTCCCACTTTCCATCGGGGACCTGATGTGGAGGGTGTTGCATGCAGCAGTCCAATACAATCATAGGTTGTGTCGGTTCACGGACTCCCAACATGTCTGCGTCTTTTGCATCTTGTGGAGTCCATGGACCATGTAAATGTTAACTGTTGTAGGCTGCACCCCCTTTTTAGTTTCTTGAAAAACCTTTTTCTGTTGTTTTGTTTGCGCTTCAGTTCCACGCTCCTGATCTACGGGCACCTGGTGTGGAGGGGGGCCGGGAGGGCGGAGGACCTCTGTGTGAACCTGCCCCTGGGCTGGGCCAAATTGGCCATTAAGAGATCCAGGCAGCGGGTGATTGAGGGGGTCATCCAACCTGACTGTCTGCTCCTCATCCATGGCTATGTTTGCGGCCGGGTGTCCCTGGAGAGGGAGCATGAGGTGTTCGCTGGCACTGTGGAGGCTTTCTGTGCCCGTTGGGAACTGCAGAGACTCGGGTACTTTACAGACCCCTTTAATCACATTTTAATTTGATGTTGCTAAGTTTCCTTTGCATTTTGTCTTTTGTTTTTGCAGTTTCCCTTGAAGGGGCTGCTTTTACTTTGTCCCCGATTTTGTTAATTTTGACTCAAAAGAGTTACTTTTACCTAACCTTCCTAACCCTGGCACTACGACTTGGTGCTCTCCGGACATCAACAGCAGAAGTGGAGGCAGCCTGCTGACTGTGACGCCCTGTCTGCGATTACTTTGCTGGCGTCCTCTGGAAGGCTGAGACTTGGAGGGCTCAGGCCTGCTTTCGGGGTCCTGCTGTGTGGCAGTGGCACCCTTCTCAGCCTGTGAAGCTGGATCTGCAGAGGTCACAGGAGGAGGGTGGTCAAATGGGCCGGTCACTTCTAGAGTCACCTGGCTGGATGGCCCCGGAGTGTGCACCTGCTGATCCTTCTCCTTTGGGGGCCCCGAGGGCCCCAGGCTGACTCCGTGAGCGGAAGGGGTAGCTAGAGTGAGATCGAGCTGCCTAGCACCCCTCTCGCGTACACACTGTTAGAGGCCAACTATGGCATCAGCAATGGAGTTATGCCCATGCGGCAGTGCAGGAAAGTGAGATCCTGGACCATGGTCTCCATGACGGCCGACATCCTGCCAGTGTTGACCCCGGTGCGTTGCAATGCCAGTGCTATCACTTCAGCCTGAAGACAGATGGACTCCTCCATCGTGTCTTGCAATCTGAGGAGTGCAGCGGACACCCCTTTCTGTTGTTCCCTAGCTTGCCTTTGCAGCTCCAGCAACTGTGACATGGCCGAGTCTAGAGGCTCGTCACCTGACTTGGACTCAGCAACTTTCTGGCCCCCAGCAGTCCTCCATGTGCCGGGGACCTGGGAAGTCCCTGACTCCGCCTGCTGTGGATCAGAAAACGTGAGGTGCTCACCAGATCATGATCCTGAGGCTAATCTAAAGCTATTCCCACCGAGGTGTATGTCTCTGCGCTGGTGGAGGGCGTGGGTGAGCGCTGTGACAGGACTTCAGGGAAGATGCCTTCAGATTCCTCGAGGTTTCTTCAGGGCTTGATTGGAGGCCTTGGGTCATGGACTCTGTTGGCTGTTTGGCAGATATGCCTGCAAAAGCAAAGGGAGATAATTAGTGCACGGCAGTGGCCTGTGAAAGGGAACACATCACTCCAGGCATGGTTGCCTGATGGCTGTTGCACTGCTGGATCCTCACTTGGTACAGCAGCGTCAACCTCACTGTCAGCACAGGACTGATCCCAGTCATCGCCAGCCAGCTGGAAGGCTCTGTTTTCTGATCCTGTTAGAACTATGAATTTCAGCATCCCTCCACCTGTCTTTGACCTTTCTTTCCTGTTGTGAGCCAGTTTCTCCTGCATAAATAGAGATGGGAAGCATGTATCAGGACACCTGACGGGTCAGATGATAAATATGCTTGGCCTGTGTGGGTGGTGAGTGGTCCCATGGACGGGATGGGGACAATGACGGTGTGTGTGAAAGAGTGAATGGTGATGTCCCTTGCACTGACAGTGAGTGAGGGCCCTGTGGATGTGTGATGGGTTTGTGAACGTGAGAGTTGGGAATGATAAAAAGAATGACTTACCCTGATCCACAGAGAAGATCATTCATCCTTTTGTGGCCACTGGGTGACTGTCCTCCTCTGCAGGGTGTTCGCGCTGACCACCGCTGCCACCGCCTCCCAAGCCAGGTTGTTGACATTGCTACCCATCCTGCAGCCAGAGCAGGGGTAGAGCACATCCCGGTGGCCTTCATGGCAGTCGCTCGAGGGACCCATCGTTGAAGCAGGGGGCTGTAGTCTTTTTATCTTTGCTGGCCCTGTCTCTAGGCAGCGGTGGTGAGCTGGTGGCGATGAGCGCTCTGCTGGTGGCTGCCTTTTAAAGATGGTGTGATGCAACAGCGGGGAGATGGCGAGCGGGCAAATGAGAGCCTGCACACTATGGAAACCACGTATTTTGCGGGAGTGAATATATAATGAGGCAGGCTCCGGAAGATACAGCACATTTTCATTGGCGGATTGGACTCCATTTTACCCACCCGCTACCACACTTAGTGTAATTCTGGGAAAGTTCCGCCCATGAGCTCAAATGTCAACATGGCTGCTGGGGAATTTAAATTCAATTAATTAAATAAATCTGGAATAAAAAGTTAATATCAAGAACAGTGACCCATTGTTTCACCAATGTCCTTGAGGGAAGAAAATCTCCTGTCCTTGCGCGGTCCGGCCTAGGACATATGCACATGATCCATCTCGGCCTCCTCCGAAGGTCCCCAGCATCACAGATACAGTCAATTCAATTCACTCCATGTGATATCAAGAAATAGCTAAAGGTACTGGATACTGCAAAGGCTATGGGCCCTGACAATATTCTGGTAATTGTACTGAAGACTTGTGTTCCAGGACTTGCCATGCCACTAACCAAGCTGTGCCAGTACAGATACAACACTGGCATCTACCTGGCAATGTGGAAATTTGCTCACAAAAAAGCAGGACAAATCCCACCTGACAAATTACCGCCCCATTAGTCTACTTTTGATCATCAGTAAAGTGATGGAAGGGGTCATCAACAGGGCTATCAAGTGGCACTTGCTTAGCAATAATCTGCTCACTCACGCTCAGTTTGGGCTCTGTCAAGATCACTCAGCTCCTGATGTATTTAAGGCCTTGATTCAAACATGGACAAAAGAGCTGAACTCAAGCTGAGGTGAGAGTGACTGCCCTTAACATCAAAGCAGCATTTGATCGAGTGCGGCATCATGGAGCCCTAGCAAAACTGGAATCAATGGGAATCAGCGGTAAAACTCTCCGTTGGTTGGAGTCATAGCTAGCACAAAGAAAAATGGTTGTGGTTATCGGAGGTCAATCATCTCAGTTCCAGGACATCATTGCAGGAGTTCCTGGGGGTAATGTCCTCGGCCCAACCATCTTCAGCTGCTTCATCAATGACCTTCCCTCCATCATAAGGTCAGAAGTGAGGATGTTCGCTGAAGACTGAAAAATGTTCAGAGCCATTCGTGACTCCTCAGATACTGAAGCAGTCCATGTCCAAATGCAGCAAGACCAGGGCAATATCCAGGCTTGGGCTGACAAATGGCAAGTAACATTCGCACCACAGAAGTGCCAGGCAATGTCTGTCTTCAACACCCCTTGACATTCAATGGCATTACCATTGCTGAATGTGCCACTATCAACATCCTGGGGTTATCACTGACCAGAAACTGAACTAGCTGGCCATATAAATAATGTGGCTACAAGAGCAGGTCAGAGGCTGAGAACACGTTTTGTCTCACCAAAGCCTGTCCACCATCTATAAGGCACAAGTGTGATGGGATATTCTCCACTTGTCTGGATAAGTGCAGCTCTAACAACACTCAAGAAGCTTGACACCATCCAGCACAACGCAGCCAACTTTCAAATGTACTGTTACTATTTCCTTAATAATAAATTCCAACATTTTCCCAATAACAGATAGTAGACTAATTGGTCTATAATGTCCTGTTTTTCTTTTTGTCCCCTACCTTTCTTGTATAGGAACATAACATTTACAGTTTTCCAATCTGCTGGGAACTTTCTAGAATCTACATGTAACTCCAGGCCGAACAGGGATGTGGCTGACTCTTCAGTGCCTTCTGAAATTCTCCAGAAAGCATCTCAATAACAAACAGCTACAAAAAGTTGAAAAACACAAATGGACTGCAAAGCATTGACCTAGGCACGGGAAAATTACAAAAGCACACCCAATTGGCCCTGCAAAATCCTCCAAATGAACATCTGGGGACGTGTGCCAAAACTGGGAGATCTGTCCCACAGACTACTCAAGTAACGGCAAGCAAAATCAGGAAATCATACCTCACGCCAATGTCTCCATCACTTGCTGTCTCATGGTATCTAGTCAAATACAAAAAAGCAAATCTCCTGCTGATTACCACCTACCACCCTCCCACAGCTGATAAATTAATACTCCTCCATTTTGAAAACCACTTGGAAGAAGCGCTGAGGGTAACAAGGCACAACATAACTCTGGATGGGATACTTCAATGTCCATCACTAAAAGTGGCCTTGTAGCGCTTCTACTGACCAAGCTGGTGGAGTTCTGAGGGCATAATTGCCAGATAGAGCTTGTGTCGGTTCTCTTACCACCTGCTGCAAGAAAAAGATCTTCTTAATATCAGCCTCATTAATCTACCTGTCACAGATGGATCTACCCGTATCAGAAGTATGAGCATTTTCCACTTCCACGGAAAAGCTCCCTCCTGAGCTTCTTTCAATAAGATTGCTAATTCTGTAACAGTTCTGGAACAGTTTTTTTTGGGACCATCTAATTATTACCATATAAAAAAGGAGGCTTTTGTAGTTTTTTAACTCCTGTAGTGCCCTATTCTTTCCCCAAAGCCCTGTGTTTTCTTTTAATTTGAACCATTTATCCAAGTCTCTTTTGAATGTTAATATTGAACCTGCTTCCACCACCTTTTCAGGCAGAGCACTGCAGAACATAACCTGCTTTGTAAAAAAACGCTTCCTCGTATATCGCTGGCATTTTTTTGCTTACCACATTAAATCTGTGCTCACTGATTATCGATCCATCTGCCACTTCCTTACTTATTCTATCAAAACCATTCATGATTTTCAACCCCTCTATCAAATCTCCTCTTAAACTTCTCTGCTCTCAAGAGAACAACATCAGCTTCTCCAGTCTCTCCACATAACTAGTCCCTTGTCCCTGGTACCATTCTAGTAAATCCCTTCTGCATTCTTTCTAAGGTTTTAATATTATTCCTAAAATGTGGTGTCCAGAATAATCTTTACTTTCCAATTCATTCATCCATACTGCTAGTTTTATGAATTTCACAAAAAGTATAACTGAAAGGTTATGCAAAAAACAAACCTTGCATGGTTGAATTCCCACTGTCGACCTGTAGTAAAAGAAATATGTGTTACGAGGAAAAGGAATTATGTAAATATAAACAATATTTTATTTTGTTTGTTTCTCACCAATACTAAATGTTTGCATAAAAGGGTCAACAGCCCCACAATAGCGAAATTCATCTTCTGCTGTTCATGCTCCATGAACCTCCAGCTGTACCTGAATAAAGCGAAAGATGGGATTTGTTTAATGTTGTAGATAATGTAGTGCATGGTGCAATTTACTTAAAATACAAATAATCACTTGGAACCCTACAACAAGAGGTCCTGAACAGCGGTGATAGCTAACACAAAACCAAGAACATCATTGGGAACATCATTGGGCACATGGGAATGTTCAATTTCAACATGGAGAAGACTCATATTCAACTCAAAATGTTAACTCTGTTTCTCTCTCCACAGATACTGCCAGACCTGCTGGGTATTTCCAGCAGGATATGTAAGTCCTACTTGGCATCACCTTCCAGAACAAACCAGTTTTATCTGCATTAAAGACCTGCTCTACCTGCTACCCTCTCCTCAATGCATTCCTGCGGCACTTTGGGAAACTCTGTCTCAGCTGCATGATCAGCTGATGCAACCATCCCAAACCAACTTCACATTAAGCAGGCCAAAAAGCTTTTTAAAGCAATCAAACCTTCCTGTGCTGGTTGCCCTCTTTACTACTTTTTATGTGCTGGTACAATTCAAGTGCTTTATTTCGAATGATTAGGTGATTAATTGGGTCCTCCTTTGTTGTTGGTACTCTATACACATATTAGTAACTTCCCCATTTCTTCCAAGTGTGGATCCCTCTTACTTACAAAAGTTAACTTGGCAGCACAAATACCAGAAACATAATCACTGGCACTTATTTTATCTTCAGACTTCCTAATGTATCTAATTGTAGATTCATTGACACTATTCCCTGGCCAACATGGTAGCACTTGCACCGTTTTTCAGTCTATCTAAGACTGTCAACTTTTAAGAAAGTGTCATCACTTTTCTAAGTTGTTTACTGCTTGGTTCTGACGCACTCATTTTTAAATACAGTACTCTATTGTATGGGCTTAAAGATACAGGCTCAAAGATTGCCCAGATACTGTGAATGGCGGGACTTCACTGTATAAATTAAATCACAAACGTCCATCTTCTATAAAAAAACATTACATTGCAAGATGCTCCTCCTCTAGGACACTTAGCATTTCACTTTTCAGGCATTTCTTTTTGTTAAGCATCCGACAGTTGGTGACATGCATCCACCCATTTAATTTTTAAAATTTCCTTTCTCTTCAGTGTTTATTCCAAACCATTCATACTTTTTGGAGAGTGTATAACACCTCACAATGAATAATTTTCTACATAAACATTCTGTAGGTATGCTATCTTCAGTATGTCCATTGTACAGAATCTGATTGAAAAATTTTGACACATAGGCCTGAATTTTTCAGTCATTGGGCACGCACAATCGGCAAGCCTGTGAGCAGACGGGAGACGGGCCACCGACTGACCCCCGAGTGCGATTTCACACTGGCTGGTCAATTAAAGGCCAGCCAGCATGAAACGCGCACTGAAATGCTCAGCACTGCCAGAGTGGGGGCAGAAAGAGGGCGGGTGCCGACGTAACCGAGGGTGCAGGTGAATACAACGAGAGAGCTCCTTGAAGGCAGACAGCTGTCCCAGGGAGCTAGAGACCTTAACAGACTAAAAGACATGACCAAAGTGCTGCAATGCAATATAATCAAGCTTCACAAAGCATACGTCAGAAAAAACCAGTACCCAGATATCTTTTATTTTATCTCCCCATGGAGATTTCATCCCACCCTGGATTAAGGTTTGAGCAAAAATGTGAATGCCGCCTGAGAGAATGGCCCATCAGCCAACTGTAAATGTGGATGGGCCACATAAAATCGCTGTTGATTACATCGTTAATGGGCTTAATTGCCCACTTAATTGTCAGG
Source organism: Carcharodon carcharias (assembly GCF_017639515.1). NCBI lineage: Eukaryota > Metazoa > Chordata > Chondrichthyes > Lamniformes > Lamnidae > Carcharodon > Carcharodon carcharias. Next base: position 84,577,811 of record NC_054476.1, on the reverse strand, counting down.
ACACTCACCTGACGTCATCTCGAGCTATTTCATGTCCGTTTGGGTCGGACGCGCACCATCGGTGGGATGTAAAATTCTGGCCATAGAATCCCATCTCATCTGCTTCCACAAGAGATAGTAGTCCAGATTTTCATCATGGGTTTGGAAAATGAGAGTCAGGGCAGTCCCTGACTACACCAACACGAACCCACCACCTTCTTCCACACCCAGCATATTCTTGTCTCCTAGAGATATATGCGGGCAAGGTTCAGGTCTGTCACCTTCCTTGGCAGGCCTGAGACAGCGTCAGAGGAATGCGGGTGCCAAGGTGGGCTGGTTAGCATCCCTGCTTTGGTTCTCAAAGACATTGGCCCAATGTTTCTTCCATGTCTTCTCATACCTCCCATGCCACTCATTCTCTCTTACACCCCCATGCGCCCTCCATATCCCATCATATGCTCATGCCACCTCATTCCATTCATGACACCTCCACGTCTCCCATGTAACCTCCATAGCCACTCACCCAGTTTCCACTATGAGCAGGCCTCAGGAGCCAGGTAATAACAATGTGTCTTTGAAATGGGTGTGAATAAAACCTCTAACAACAGCAGTCACTCAAACACACAACCATTCATCCTGAGAAAAGCTATAAACTCAATGGAAAAAAAATCCCCTCAAATGGTCATTCAGTTGTAAAAACAAACATTTATTCAGTAGCCACATCAAAATCAAATACTCCTTTAGTAACCTCTTAAGTTATCAAACAAACTGTGTACACAACCAACTGCTATGCTAAGTGGTTTTGGAACTCAGCTAAGCATTTATGATGGGCTCACCTGTCAAAACAAGCTGTCATTACAGCTCCAAAAATTGGAGCCTATTGAAACTGAAATAACAGAGCTCAGTTTCTCTTAATCTACACCAGATGGCCTGTCAGTAGAAATAGTCCAGAAACAGCTGGCTGTTTGTTTTTTTCTCTTAGGTTAAAATGCAAACCATTTTTTTTTCATATTTAAAGCACTTCTTTTGGCTTCTCCCATTTTATTTGAGGTCGCCCACAATGCAGGTTGGTCACCCTTCTCCATCTCCTCCTGTCAGTCAACAATTCTCCTTCCAATCCTGCTGCATTTAAGTCTTTCATCACCCCATCTTTCTATTTGGTCTTAAGCCTTCCTCTTAACCTTCCTGCTGACAGTCCCATCTCCAACACCTGCTTCACCACATTTCCTCTCTCCACAACAGCTGACTATACCATTTTAATCTTTTCTTGTCTACTTCCTTTGATGCTCCCACAAATCTTCACTGCCCTGATATGCTGGATCCTGATTTTGTTCTTTCTCATTACTCCACACATCCATCTCAGCACCTGCATCTCTTTATTATTCATAATGTTGCACATGCTTCTGCACTATATAACAAAGCCAATCTCACAACTGTCTTGTAGATCCTTCCTTCCTGTTTGTGATACTTTTCGATCACACAACACTCCACTGCACTTCTTCCAATTACTCCAACCAGAGCTAAACCTTTGCTTAATATAATTTCCATTCTTCCATCTTCCAACAATGCTGACCCCACCCTTATTTGTAACTACTTACTTTCTCCAAGTTGTCACCCATAATCTTTACATCTTCACTCTGATCCCCTTGCCTAGGTTTAAACTGAGTATTCATAAACTGGGTTGTTGGTCTACTCATCTTCATACCCATGCCTTCCAGTGCTTTACTCCAGTTCTCCGGGTACTGGGTTATGTTCTCCTCATCCCCATCAATGGTCAATGTCATTATTAAACATTATTGACCATGGCACTTCCCATTTCACTTTCATAATTTGACCATTCATGACAATCTGGATGGGGAAGCCGCTTGGTATAATCCAACTTTGACTTTGAAACTTTCACTCTTCCCCACACCCTTCCTTACTCTTGTTCGGCATTCTTTGTACATGTCTCGTAATAGTCATACATACTTCTCAGGGATTCCACAAATTCTAGCACAATTCCAGACTCCCTCCCTAGTCACCTGGTCATAAGCCTTCTCTAGATCAATGAACACAATCTTAATGTTGCACTGGTCTTCCCGATATTTCTGCATCACTTGGTGCAAAACAAAGATCAGCGGTGCTTCTTCTGGGCATAAATCCTAACTACTCTTCATGGGATGCCAATATTTTTCTCAGTCTCTGCTCCAGGACTGACTCTCATATCTTGACGGTATACTGTAGGATTTTAATTCCTCAGTTGTTTTTGCAATCTTGAATGTCACCCATTCCCTCGATTATTGGCACTAAAATGCTTTGCTTCCATGCTTTCGGGAATTTCTCTCATCAAAACAAAATTGAATAGCTTTTTCAGGATCTGGACCCCATATTCATCTAGGCAGGTCTATACTTCAGCTGGTATCTCACCCGATCCTACTGCTTCACCATTTTTCATTCCTTTCAGTGCTGTTCTAATTTCTTCCAGATTGATGCAAGCTGGCATTCCTTAATTTTGCAGTTACCACTTCTGACTTTGTTCTCGAGTTTTCATCATTCATAAGCCAATTAAAGTATTAGTCCCACCTCTCTTGACGTCACCTCTTTCACCAAGGTTACTCCACCTGCATCCTTGATTGCATGTATATTTAGCACATCTTTTGTTACCCTATCTCTAGCAGCTGCCTTTCCAATTGTCTCACTTTGGTATCCAGACTTTCATATATTTCTTCCATGGCCAGAGATCTTTCCTTAGCAATTCCTTTCTGCATTTCTTTGCATTCCTTTTTGTCATTTTGTACTGTTCTTTGAGCTGAGTTTTTACTTCCTACTTTTATTTTACTACACTTTGTGTTTTCATGCCACCACCAAGTTTCTTTTAATGCCCCTTTCCTCACTGATGCTCTTTTACACTCTTTACAATAGTTTTCCTAATCAAGTTCCACCAGTCTTCCAGTGTCTGTAACTCCTACTTCTCTTAGCTGTCTCTTCATCTGCTCTCTGAACTCCCCCTCCATTATAGGATCTTTGAGTTTCCACCATCTGATGTTCTGTATTCCTCTTGTCTGCTGCCATTTTGGCTTCTTTGCAATCAGCTTTGCCATCAGCACTCTATGTTGTGCGGTCAGTGCCTTGCTGAGGAACACTTTGCAGTTCTTTGCTTCCTTTGCATGTTCTTTTCTAACCATGATGTAGTTCAGCTCTGTTTCTCTACCACCACTGTAGTAGGTTATAAGGTGGTTTCTGTGTTTTTGGTACCAGGCATTTAGTAATAGTTGATGGTATGACATGGGAAACGCCAGGATCCTGGTTCCATCTTCATTTGTTTCTTCAAAACCATGCCCATCAATTGATATTTTCATGTCTGGGTCTTTCTCTCCCCCATATGTTCATTTAGGTCACCTGCCACCACCAGCCTGTCATTGCTTAGTATTGTTTGAATGGCATTGTCCATCTATTTCTATCTGTTCACATTTAAAGAACTAGGGATATTTCAGATCATGACACTAGAGTTTTGAAGCACTGTTTGCACGGAATGCATAGCAGCAATTTTGCCAGTGGGAAAAGTACACTAATGCATCTCGATGCTGACACAATTCTGGTCAATGTAATGGTCAACTGACTTTTTTTTATTCATTCCTAGGATATTGGTGTCTCTGGCTAGTCCAGCATTTATTGCACATCCCTACTTGCCCTTGAGAAGGCGCTAGTGAGCTGCCTTCTTGAACCGCTGCAGTCCATGTGCTGTAGGTTCACCCACAGCGCTGTTAGTGAGGAAGTTCCAGGATATTGACCAAGCAACAGTGAAGGAACAGCTATATAATTCAAAGCCAGAATATGAGTGCCTTCAGGGACAATTTCCAGGTGCTGGTGTTCCCCATGTGTCTGCTGCCCTTGTCCTTATGCATGATACTGGTTATGAATTTGGAAGGTGCTGCCTAAGGAGGATTGAAGGCTTCCTGCAGTGCATCTTATTGTACACACTGCTAACACTGTGCATAGGTGGTGGAGGGCATGAATGTTTGTGGGTGAGGTGCCAATGAAGCAGGTTACTTTGTCATGGTTGGTGACAAGCTTATTCAGTGTTGTTGCAGCTGCACTCATCCATGCAACTGGAGAATATACCATCATTCTAATAACTTGTGCCTTGTAGATGATGTACAAGCTTTGGGGAGTCAGGAGACAAGTTCCTTGTCACAGGATTCCTAGCCTCTGACCTGCTCTTGTAGCCACGGTATTGATTTGGCTAGTCCAGTTCAGTTTCTGATCAATGATAACCGCCAGGATGTTGATAGTGGGGGATTCAACGATGGTAATGCCATTGAATGTCAAGGGGCAATGGTTGCATTCTCTCCTGTTGGAGAAGGTCATTACCCGGCAGTTGGGTGGCATGACTGTTTCTCGCCACTTGTCAGCCCCAGCCTGGATATTGTACAGGTCTTGCTGCATTTGGGCATGGACTGCTTCAGTATCTGAAGAGTCGCAAATATAGCCGAACAGTGTACAATAATCAGCGAGCATTCCCATTTCTGAGCTCATGATGGAAGGAAGATCATTGATGAAGCAACTGAAAATGGTTGGGCCTAGGACACTACCCTGAGAAATTACTACACTGATGTCTTTAGAACTGAGCTGATTGATCTTCAACAACCACAACCAAATGTTGGAAGTTGTCATCAACAGGGCTAACAAGCAGCAGTTGCTTAACAATAACCTGCTCACCGATGCTCAGTTTGGCTTCCAGCAGAGTCACTTTGCTCCTGACCTCATTGCAGCCTTGGTTCAAACATGGACAAAAGAGACTAACACCAGAGGTGAGGGGAGAGGGGCTGCCATTGACATCAAGACAGTATTTGATCAAGTGTCGCATTCAGGATCCCGAGCAAAACTGGAGTCAATGGGAATCGGAGGGGTGGGGGGTGGGGGGTGGGGGGGCGGATGGGGGAGACACACTCTCCACTGGTTTGAGTCATACCTTACACAAAGGAAGATGGTTGTAGTTGTTGTAGGTCAATCACCTCAGTTACAGGACATCACTGCAGGAGTTCCTCAGGGTAGTGTCCTAGGGACAACCATCTTCAGCTGTTTTATCAAAGACCTTCCCTCCATTCTAAAGTCAAAAACGGGGATGTTCACTGATGATTACACAATGCTTAGCACCATTCGCAACTCAGATACTGAAGCAGTGCATGCACAAATGCAGCAAGACAATATCCAGGCTTGGGCTGACAAGTGGCAAGTAACGTCTGCGCCATACAAGTGCCAGGCATGACCATCTCCAACAAGAGAGAATCTAACCATCGCCCCTTAATATTCAATGGCATTGGCATTGCCATTGCTGGACCCTGACTATCAACATCCTGAGGGTTACCGTTGACCAGAAACCTAATTGGACTAGCCATATAAATACTGTGGCTGCAAAAGCAGGTCAGAATCTAGGAATCTTGCAGTGAGTAACGCACCTCCTGACTCCTCAGTGCATGACCACCATCTACAAGGCACAAGTCAGGAATGTGATGGAATACTGTCCACTTGCCTGGATAAGTGCAGCTCCAACAACACTGAAGAAGCTTGACACAATCCAGGACAAAGCAGCCCGCTTGATTGACACTCCTTCCACAAACATTCACTCCTTCCACCAGCAATGAACAGATCCACAAGATGCACTACGGAAACTCACCAAGGCTCCTTAGGCAGCACCTTCCATTCCACAACCACTACCATCTAGAAGGGCAAGTGTAGCAGATACATGGCAGCATCACCATTGGATGTTCCCCTGATCCAAACTTTCCAATAAAGAAAGGAAGCTCCAATCAATCCAAATCCATCAAAAAGACTATCTTGCCTGCTGCATGCCAGCTATACCAGTCATGAACCTGAAGGCATGTGTTTTACATTTGCGGTTGACTTAATCACAAAGGTACCATTTAATTGGTGAAGTATGTTTTAATGAGTATGCATGATTCTCTGCTTGGCGTTAAGAACTCCGATCCAACTTGATTCCGAACTTTAATCCCGACATCAGGAAGCTGACATTTCATTTCCCGCCCAATTAAGTCCCCCCGCCACCCACCTCATTTCCCACTTCCAGAAGCAGCAATATATTCTGTTCATAGAGCCATTTACAGAGCAGGAAGCCATTCAGCCCACTGACATGCCAGTTCTCTGCAAAGCAATCCAGTCTGTCCTATTTCTCCTCTCTATTTCCGTAGTCTACAGGTTTATTTCCTTCAAATGCCCAACCAATTTCCTTTTGAAATCATTTAGTTGTTTAGTAGTACAGAATTTGAGTATTGTTGAAAAAAAAGAGACATGCTGTCAAAGCTTTTCGTCTTGTACTCATCAGGACAATTCTCAAGAATGCCAATCGTAAAGGGAACAACAATTTATACTGCATTAGCAGAGACAGCTGATTGATTGGCAGACTTTGATTGGTAGAGGCATTGCCATGGAGAATGCACCAGGGAACAGTTAACTACCAAGCTTTTGTTTAAACGGCAGGTCGACTCTGATTGGTCAAGGCATTGACCTGGGCAATGAACAGGGAATGGCTGCCCTGCAAACTTTTGTTTAGTTGAAAAAAGCACAATGTGTGGACCTGATCCTTCTATTTGCAAATGACAGGGCCCTGTGTTTGAATATGTGCAGCTTCTAGCACATTTAAGCGAGCCTGGTTGATAAATTTAAATTGGTTCTTAGGTGTAATTCGTGGCACAATCAGATTGTTTAGCAAGTGCTGTCCAATCACATGTAATGTCGGACACATTAGTGGAGGATATGATCAAGAAGTTCACGGATGACACGAAAATCGGTAGGGTGGTAGCGAGGAGGATAGCCATAAACTGCAGGAGGGTATCAATGGACTCCTCAGGTGGGCAGAGCAGTGCCAAATGGAATTCAATCCAGAAAAGTGTGATGTAATGCACTTGTGGAGGGCTAACAAGGCAAGGGATTACACTATGAATGGTAGGACCCTGGAAAGTACTGAAGATCAGAGGGACTTGGTGTGCATGTCTACAGATCCCTGAAGGTAACAGGGCAGGTTGATAAGGAATATGGGATACTTGCCTGTATTAGACAAGGCACAGAATACAAGGGCAAGGTTATGCTGGAACTGTATAAAATGCTGGTTAGGTCACAATTGGAGCACTGCGTGCAGTTCTTGTCATTACATTAGAGGAGGATGTGATTGCACTGTAGAGGGTGCAGAGGAGATTTACCAGGATGCTGCCTGGGCTGGATGGTCTGAACTATGGGGAAAGATTGGATAGGCTGGGGTTGTTTTCCTTGGAACAGCGAAGGTTGAGGGGACCTGATGGAGGTGTATAAGATTATGAGGGGCATAGATAGGGTGGGTAGAAAGGCACTTTTTCCATTCGTAGAGCGGTCAATAACCAAGGGACATAGATTTAAGGTAAGAGATAGAAGGCTAAGAGGGGAGTTGAGGAGAAATCTTTTCACCCAGAGGGTGGTGGAAATCTGGACTCTGCCTGAAAGGGTGGTTGAGTCAGAAACTCTGTAACATTTAAGAAGTATTTAGATATTCACTTGCATTGCCATAGCCTCCAGGGCTATGGGCCAAGCACTAGAAAATGGGATTAGTGTAGTCAGATCTTCGTTGACTGGCATGGACACGATGGGCCAAATGGCTTTTTCTGTGCTGTAAATGTCTATGAGCTCTACATTAACGTTTTGAATTTTGCAAGCATGGGCTGGTTGGGTATGGTCTTTGTCAGTTTCCACGAGATACACATCTTCAATGGAATGACACCTAACCTCATACTCCTTGCATATTTACGACACGTAGATGATACATCTGCTATATTTGAATCCACAGGTGTAGTTAAGAATTTCTTTACACACCTTAACAGAATCCATCCTGCACTCAAACTCACCTTTGAAATGGTGCAGTCAAATGAGCTCCCCTTCTTCAACGTGCTAGTTGAGAAATCTGCCAGTGGTTTCTCTACACGCATCCACCACAAGCCTATCTTCACCCATCAATATAATGTCTTTGCATTCCTACTGTTCCACATGCTATAAGATTGGCCTTATTGGCAACCTCATAATTAGGGCCTGAGCCATTTGCTTGATGTGCAAGCTTGATGTGAAACAGGGTGCCTCAAAGCCATCCAACGGGTTAATGGCTACCCTGATCAGATCATTGTATGTCGCAAAAAAATCACAAATCACCACTACTTTTAGTCCTGAAAAATGTCCAGTCAACCTCAAATTACCCTGGGGCAAGGTGTCTCAAAGATTTGAGCAACAGATGAAGCTAGCCATTTCACGCTGCTACCATGCAATCAAAGATTTACTGCTGAAAAAGAAAACATGCTGTTGAAGCTTTGCACCTTGCACTCATCAGGCCAATTCACTAGAATACCAATGGTAAAGGGAACAACAATTTATACTGCATAAAAGAGTGATTGGTTGGCAAGTAGACTCTGATTGGCACAGGCAGTGTCATGGAAAATAAACCAGGGAACAGTTAACTGTGGTGTTCTCAACTAACAGGATGCTGCCATCAAGCCAAAAAGGTATTCTACCACACAAATGAGTAATGTGGTATTTGAATTTCAGCATGTGATTTCAGATATGTAGGCTGTACATTCCAGCAACTGGTAGTTTGTATCAAATAGCATGTCCCTTCAGCTGGTCCCAACAGATGAAGAACTGATCACATTCAGCCAACCCGTGCTTGAAAAACTCAAAACATAGTTTCGAACATTAGATGTGATTCCGTGATTAGACAGCACTTACTAAACAACTGAGCTAAGAATTACACAGACAACCAATTTAAGATAGTCAGGATCATAATGTGGCTCACTTACGCATGCTAGAAGCAACATATATTCATACACACAAGCCTTGTCCTTTGCAGACAGAAGCAGCACGTCCATGCATTGCACACCTTTCAACTGAACAAAAGCTTGGGGGTTGTCCATTTCTTGGTTCACTCCCCAGGGCAATGCCTTGAACAATCAGAGTTGACCTAATTTGAATTTAAACAAAAGCATGGCAGTTAACTTTTCCCTAGTGCATTCTTCATGACAACACTACCACTCACAGTCCATTTACCAACCAACCAGCTCTCTTCTCATTAAGTATAAATTGTTGCTCCTTTTACAATTGCTATTCTTGCAAATTGTCCTGATGAGTACAAGACAAAAAGCTTTGACAGCATGGCTCTCTTTTCAGCAATAAATTATTGATTTTGTTTCCACCAACCACATGCGCAGCAGTTCTTGATCATTACCAGTTCCTGCATTAAAAATGTTCCTCCTCCCATTCCCCCTGAACAGCTTATCCAAAACATTAAATCTGTTACCTAGTCTTTGCACTATCAGATAATGGGGAGGTTTACCTTGTCTACCTCATCTAAACCTGACATAATCTTATATACTTCAGTCAAATCTCCCCACAATTTCCTTTGCACTAAGGAGGACAGTCCCAGCTTTCCCAATTTACTCTTTTAACTAAAACCCCCATCCTTTGAACAATTTTGGAAAATCTCTTCTGCTCCCTCTCAAAGACCTTCACATCCTTCCTAAAGTTTAATGAATGAACTGGACGCAATATTCTAGTTGAGGCTGAACTAGAGCTTTATAAAGGCTCAACATAACTTCACTGCTTTTCTACTTAATACTCTCTTTGTGAAGCCCAAGATCCGAAATGCTTTGCTAAACACTCTCTATGTCCTGCTACCTTCAAAGATCAGTGCATATGCACCCACGTGTCCCTCCGTTCCTGCATACTCTAGTTCTTTTTTTATATTCATTGGATATGGGCATCACTCTAGGCCAGCATTTATTGCCCATCCCTAAATGCCCTTATTCAGAGGGCATTTAAGAGTCAACCACACTGTTGTGTCATTAACTCTATATTGCCTCTCCCTAGCTCTTCTGCCAAGATGCGTCACCTCAAAGTTCTCTATATTAAATTCCATCTGCAACTTGCCTGCTCATTCTGCTGGCCTATCTATGTTATGTTGCAAGCAATACATATCACTCTCACTGTTTGCCACTCCTCCAAGTTCAGTATCATCAGCAAATTGTCAAATTCTGTTCTGGATTTGAAGATTCAAGTTTTTTATATCTAGCAAAAAAATGCAGCAAATCCTAGCACTGACCCTTGGGGAACTCCACTGTCTACCATCCACCAGTTTAAAATATAACCATTTACCAGAACTTGCTGTTTTGCCCTTTAGCCATTTTTTTTATCCAGCTAGTCATTTGTCCTATTACAAGCTTCATTTTGTTAGCCAGCCTTTTATGTGGTACTTTGTTGAATACTTTCTTAAAATCTATATAAACAACATCCACCTCATTCACTTCATCAGTCTTCTCTGTTACTTCAACTAGTCAAGTATTATCTGCCTTTTACAAATCCATGCTAGCTATCCTTAATTAACTCAAACCTCTCCAAATGCCCGTCGATTTTCCAATCATGGATTCTAAAACCTTATCTGCCACTGATGTAAAACTAACCGGTCTGTAATTGCTGGGATTGTCCTTACATCCTTTCTTGAATAAAAGTGTCACATTTGCTGCTACTCCCATCCTCTGGTATCTCCCCCATATTAAGGGAAGTTTAGAAAATTATGGCAAGCCCTTCTGCTAATTCCACCTCCAACTCCTTCAGCAACCTGGGATGCAAGGCTATTCAGACCAGGTGCCTTATCTATCCTATACATAGCCAGATTTCCCAGTACCTCCCCCGACTCAATTTTCACCCTATCCATTGTTTCTGTTTCTATCAATATTTTGTCAGATTCCTTCTCCTTAGTAAACATTGCTACAAAATACTAATTATATATTCTAGCCCTACCCTGCACCTCTAAGCACATTATCACCTTCTTTGCCCCAATAGGACCCGCTCTATCACTCACTCCTTGCTAAATATTTGCATGCTGGCAGAATATTTTTGGGTTCCTATTTTTGTTTACTGTGAGCTGAATAAAGTGCTGCAAAAACAGCCTGTCCCACACCCATGCCAACATATGGGACGCATCCTGACATCATCACGCCAGAATGCGATAATACGCTCAGCAGACAGCCCAAAAAGTGGGAGCTACCCACCATATTCAAATTTTTAATAATTTGATATTTAAGTTTATTTGCAGTCCAACTGACTGCCATAATAGGTGCTGGCTGCAATATTAGGGTCAGAGGGAAGAAAGCCAGGTGGGAAATTATTATTTGCAATGGTTGAATTCAAGGGTGAGTTTAAAGGCAGCAGCTGGGCTTTTGTGACCTCAAAGTTCAAGCTGCTGTGACTTGTGTTGTTATCAGTCGTTATTATTAGGTGTGATTAAATGGATTCTTTTGGTGTCTTAAGGCTAAAATTAGATTGCAGACTTGTGCACTTATTGCCTGATCTGCACCTCAGCCCGTTTGGTTTCAACAACATGGGGATAGTGATCACCATGGGAGACACATCGTTCAGCGATGAGATGGAGAAGGCCAGATGGTCAGGGGCAGGATGCACTGGAAATGCATGAATGTGGCAGGCCTGCGCAGTAACAAAGGGCCACTGAAGGCAGGATGCTGCAAAATGGAGGCGCAGAACAAGGCCTTCTGCTCACAATCAAGTATGCAGGGAATGAGTGACTTTCAAATGTCTGAGACACAGTGCCAGAGGAAACTCAGGCACCTGAGAGGCACAGTGACCAATGAGAGATACTGGTAGGGGAGATAGCTTCCAATTGCGTGGGTGGTCATTCAATGTCAGTCGCCATCAAGGTCACTATGGCGCAGAATTCTTTTGCTACTGAATCCTTTCAGGCAGCCTATGGAGACCTCTTTGGAATTACGCAGCCTGCTGCCCACCACTGCATTAAGGTCTTTACCAATGTAATGTTCCAAAGGACAGTCAGTACATTGCATCCTCCATGGACCGCCACAGTCCACAGAGACTTTGCAGCAATGGCTGGTTTCCCCAGGGCTCAGCAAGCAATAGACATGTCACCATAAAGGTTCCAGCAGGCCAGCCCTGTACATTTATAGGCTGGAAGGGCTATCACTCTTTAAATGTTCAGTTAGCATGTGACCATCGTCAAAGAATTATGCAGGTCTGCACTAGGTACCCGGCCAGCAACCACACCTCCTACATTCTCAGGAACCCTCAGGTGCCAGGTATGATCACTGAACTTGATGTTCTGGATGGCTGACTGCTGGGTGGCAAGGGCTACCCTTTGAGGATGTGGCTCATGACACCAGTGAAAGCCCCTAAAACAGATGCAGGGAGGAGGTACATGACAGCCATGGCACAACCAGGGCCATCATTGAGCAAACAATTGGGCTTCTAAAGGTGAGGTTCCAATGCCTGAATAGATCAGGAGGAGCACTACACTCCATTGCATCTAGAGTATCACTGATGGTTGTTGTTTGCTGTGCACACCCTTGCACTTCGGAGGAAGAGGTGCCAGGAGAAAGCTATCTCATCATCAGAGGAATGACTGATGAGGTGATGAGGAAACACCCCAATGAAGAAGTGCAAGGGCCTGGACAGGAGTACATGAATGGACAGGAGCGTACGAATGGCACGAGAGGCCTTAATAACACAGAGGTTCCAGCAGGTCAAGTAGTCATGGCCTCTCAGCTGTCTGTATTCCCAACATTTCTAGTTCATCCCACCTACACAGTGAGCTCTTCTATAAAGTCCTGTCAACACACTGTCCCTATCTCCTAAACTATTGCTGCATCTTGGCAAATCTTCACACTAGAAACAGCATGCATTTCATCTCTATAATTTCCACAAACCATAAATAATCTACTCAACTTCTACATGATAGCTATGAAGTACATGGTTTATTTACAAATAGCCAATGGCCCCTCTGAAGAATACATAATCAACAAACACTCATGTTAAGAAGTCTGGGTCCACTATGGATTTTTCCTAAATCTCTTACCTGTGCTGTGGCAAGTGCTCTCCCCTCGAACATAAGAAATAGGAACAGAAATAAGTCATTCATCCCTTCAAGCCCACTCCACCATTCTATGAGATCATGGTTGATCTTCTGCCTCAACACCATTTTCCTGCACCACCTCCATATCCCTTGATGTTTTTAATATGTAGGAATCTATCAGCTTAGTCTTGAACGTACTCAACAGCTGAGCCTCCACAGTCCTCTGGGGCAGAGAATTCCGAATATTTACCACCCTATGAAAAGTTCCTTCTCATCTCAGTCCTAAATGGCCTGCCCCTTATTGAAATTGTGACCCTGGTTCTAGACATCCCTGACAGAGGAAACATGCTTCCTACATATATCCTGTCAAGCCCTGTAAGAAATTTATATGTTTGAATGAGATCGCCCCTCATTCTTCTCAACTCCAGAGAATAAAGGCCCAGTCTATTTAATCTTTCCTCAAAGGACAATCCCTTCCATCCCTGGAATTAGTCTGGAGAACCTTTGTTGCACTTTCTTCATGGCAAGCATATCTTTCCCTAGGTAAAGAGACCAAAACTACACACACTATTCCAACTGCAGTCTCACCCAGGCTCTATATAATTCCAGTGAGGCATCTTTACTCCTGTACTCAAATCCTCTTGAAATGAAGGCCAACATACCATTTGCCTTCTTAATTGTTTGCTGTGCCTGCGTGTTAGCTTTCAGTGACTCCTGAACCAAAGACCTTTTCAAGTTCAATACTTCCCAGCTTCTCACCATTTAAGAAATGATCTGTATTCCTGTTTTTCCTACCAAAGTGGATAACCTCACATTTCTCCACATTGTATTCCATGTGCTAATTTTTTGCCAACTTGCTCAGCCTCTCCAAATCTCCTTGAAGTGTCTTTACATCTTCCTCACAACTCACACTTCCACCTATTTTTGTGTCATCTGAAACTTGGAAATATAAAATTTAATCCCCACATTTAAATCATTGATGTAGTTTGCAAATAGCTGTGGCCCAAGCATGTATCTTTGCAGTATCCCACTAGTCACACACTGCCAACTTGAAATGACACATTTACTCCTACTCCGTTTTCTGTCCGTTAGCTGGTTCTCAATTCACATCAGTATATTTCACCCAATACCAGGTGCTCTAATTCTGTTTACTAACATCTTGTATGGGAACTTATCAAAAGCTTTCTGAAAATCTAAATATACCACATCCACCATTTCCCTCTTATCTTTCCTTTAATTCATTTATGGGATGTAGACATCGTTGGCTAGGTTACTATTTATTGCCCATCGCTAATCGTCATTGAGGAGGTGGTGGTGATGTGCTGTCTTCTTGAACCGCTGCAGTCCATGTGCTTTAAGTACACCCCGTTAGGGAGTTCCAGGACTTTGAACCAGTGACAGTGAAGGAACAGCAATGTATTTCCAAGTCTTGATGGTGAGTGGCTGGGAGGGAAACTTCCAGGTGGTGGTGTTCCCATGCATCTGCTCTCCTTGTCTTTCAAGGTGGTCATGGTCATGGGTGCAGAAAGTGCTGGCTGAGGAATACTGACGAGTTCCTGCAATGCATCTTGCAGATGGTACATACTGCTGCTACTGTGCATAAGTGATGGAGGGAGTGAATGTTTGAGGATAAAACATAGAAACAGAGACTAGGAGCAGGAGTAGGCCATTCGGCCCTTCGAGCCTGCTCCACCATTCAATATGATCATGGCTAATCCTCTATCTCAACGCCATATTCCCGCTTTCTCTCCATACCCCTTGATGTCTCTAATATCCAAAAAAATTATCAATTTCTTTCTTGAATATACTCAGTGACCCAGTCTCTAAGCCTTCTGCAGTAGAGGATTCCACAGGCTGGCCACCCTCTGAGTGAAGAAATTTTTCCTCATCTCAGTTCTAAATGGTCTGCCCCATATCCTGAGACTGTGGCCCTTGGTTTTGGATTTTCCAACCAGGGGAAACATCCTCCCTACATCTAGTCTGTCTAGCCCTGTTGGAATTTTATACATTTCAAGCAGACATCCTCTCATTCTTCTAAACTCTTGTTTACAAGCCCAGTCGACCCAATCTCTCCTCATGACAGTCCTGCCAGTATTAGCCTAGTGAACCTTCACTGCACTCCCTCTATGGAAAGTATACCCTTTCTTAGGTAGGGAGAGCAAAACTGCAAGCAATATTCCAGGTGAGGTCTCATCAAGGCCCTGTATAACTGCAGTAAGGTATCCCTACTTCTGAGCTCAAATCCTCTTGTAATGAAGGCCAACATGCCATTTGCCTTCCTAATTGCTTGCTGTACCTGCCTATTTACTTTCATTGACTGCTATACAAGGACACCCAGATCCCTTTGTACATCCACATTTCCCAACATATCACTATTTAAATAATAATACTCTGCCTTTCTGTTTATCACACCGAAGCATATAACTTCACATTTATCCACATTATACTGCATCTGCCACGTGTTTGCCCACACGCACACACACAACTTGTCTAAATTGCCCTGAAGCCTCCTTGCATCCTCATCACAACCCCACCCCAGTTTTGTGCCATCAGCAAACTTGGAAATATTGCATTTGGTTTCATCATCCAAGTCATTTATATATATCATGAATAGCTGGGGCCCAAGCACTGATCCCTGCGGTGCACCACTAGTCACCACCTGCCAATCGGAAAAAGACCCATTTATTCCCCCACACTATTCGCAATCCATGCCAGTATGTTACTCCCAATCCCATGCGCTTTAATTTTGCCCACTAGACTCTTATGTGGGGCCTTATCAGAAGCTTCCGCTTTCTTGAAATCCAAATACACCACATCTCCTGGTTCTCCCTTATCTATTCTACTAGCTACATCTTCAAAAAACTCCAGTAGATTAATTAAGCATGATTTCCCTTTCATAAACCCATGCTGACCTTGTCTAATCCTGTTAATGCTTTCCAAGTGTTCAGTTACCACATCTTTTACAAGAGACTCCAGCACTTTCCCCACTACGGATGTTAGGCCAACTGGTCTGTAATTCTCGGGTTTTTTCTCTCCCTCCTTTTTTAAATAGTGGGGTTACATTTACCACCCTCCAATCTGTAGGAACCGCTCCAGAGTCTATGGAATTTTGGAAGATGACCACCAATGCATCTAATATTTCCAGGGCCACTTCCTTTAGTACTTTGGGATGTAAATCATCAGGCCCTGGGGATATTTCAGCCTTTAAGCCCATTAATTTCTCTAGCACCATTTTTTTTACTAATACTGATTTTCTTCAGTCGCTCCTTCCCACTAGACTCTTGGTTCCCTAACATTTCTGGGGAATTATTTTTGTCCTCTTTTGTGAAGACAGAACTAAAATATGTGTTCAATTCTTCTGCCATTTCTTTGTTCTCCATTATAATTTCCCCTGTTTCTGACTCTACATTTGCTAATCTTTTTCTCTTCACATATTTATAGAAGCTTTTACAGTCAGTTTTTTATATTCCCTACAAGTTTACTCTCATACTCAATTTTCCCCTTCTTGGTCAATCTTTTTGTCCACTTTTGCTGAATTCTAAACTGCTCTCAATCCTCAGGCTTGCGGCTTTTTCTGGCAATTTTATATGTCTCCTCTTTGGATCTAATACTATCTCCAATTTCTTTTGTAATCCATGATTGAGCCACCTTTCCTGTTTTATTTTTACACCAGTCAGGAATGAATAAGTGGTGTAATTCATGCATACGTTCCTTTAATATTAGCCATTGCCTATCCTCCTTCAGCCCTTTTAGTAAGGTTCCCCCAATCAATCATTGCCAACTTGTGCTCCATACCCTCATAGTTCTGTTTATTTAGATTCAGGACCCTAGTTTCGGATTCAACTTCTTCATTCTCCGTCATTTTTGGTCGTTCTTCCCCAAGGGACCCCACACAACATGACTGTTAATTAATCCTTTCTCAATTTGAACAAATTGCACAATACCCAGTCTAGGATAGCCTGCTCTCTAGTTAATTCCTCAACTTATTGGTCTAAAATACCATCACTTACACACTCCAGGAAATCCTCCTCCACAATATTATTGCTAGTTTGGTTTGTCCAATTTATATGCAAATTAAAGTCAGCCATGATTACAGTTGTAATCATGCTTATTGCATGCTTCTCTAATTTCCTGTTTAATGCCTTCTCTTACATCTCCATTACTGTTTGGGGGCTTATAGACAACCCCCACCAACATATTCTGCCCCTTGGGGTTTCTTATCTCCACCAAAACAGATTTCACATCATGATTTTCGGAGCCAATATCCTTCCTCACTATTGCATTGATTTCCTCCTTTATTAACAATTCTACCCCACCTCATTTTCCTATTTGCCTGTCCTTCCTAAATATTGAATACCCCTGGAGATCCAGTTCCCATCCTTGATAACCCTGCAGCCATGTCTCTATAATTGCAACCATATCATAACAATTTATATCTATTTGAGCTGTTAATTTATCTACCTCATTGCGAATGCTCCGCGCATTAAGATACAATGCCTTTAGACTTGTCTTTTTAACCTTGTTAGTCAGCTTAGCTTTATTTTGCACTATGGACCCATTTGTTTTTCTGCCTTCCACTTTTGCTCCTTACTTTTTTGTCTTTTGTTTCTATTCTTGTTTCCCTCTCCTCTGTCCCCCTGCTCAGGTTCCCAACCCCCTGCCATTCCAGTTTAGACCCTCCCCAACAGACCAAGGATATTGGTCCACCTCCCCCTCGCCCCCAAAGGATATTGGTCCCGGTCCTGCCCAGATGCAACCTGTCCTGTTTGTACTGGTCCCACCTTCCCCTCAACTGGTCCCAATGTCCCCGGAATCTGAATCCCTCCCCTCTACACCATTTCTTCAGTCACATGATCATCCAATATATCCTATTACTTCTACTCTCGCTAGCATGTGGCAATGGTAGTAATCCTGAGATTACTACCTTTGAGGTCCTACTTTCTAATTTATCTCCTAACTCCCTATATTCAGTTTGTAGGACCTCATCCCTTTTTGATGGGGTGCCAGTCAAGCAGGTTGCTTTGTCCTGGATGGTGTTGAATTTGTGTTGTCGGAGCTACACTTATCCAGGTAAGGGAAGAGGATTCCATCACACTCCCGAATTGTGCCTTGTAGATGCAGGGCAAGACCTGGGGAGTCCAGAGGGGAGTTAACTCACCGCAGAATCCGTAGCCTCTAACCTGTTCTTGTAGCCACCATATTTATATGGTTAGTCCAGTTCAGCTTCTGATCAATGGTAACCCCCAGGGTGTTGACACTGGGGGATTCAGTGATGGTAATGCTATTGAATGGCAAGCGGCGATGGTTAGATTCTCTCTTGTTGGAGATGGTCATTGCCTGGCACTTGTGTGGCGCAAATGTTACTTGCCACTTGTCAGCCCAAGCATGGATATTGTCCAGGTCTTACTGCATTTGGACATGGACTGCTTCAGTATTTGAGGAGTCACGAATGGTGCTGAACACTGTGCAATCATCAGTGAACATCCCCACTTCTAACCTTATGATGGAAGGAAGGTCATTGATGAAGCAGCTGAAAATGGTTGGGCCTAGGACATTTCTTGGAGGAATTCCGGCAGTGATGTCCTGGAACTGAGATGATTGACCTCCAGCAACCACAACCATTTTCCTCTGTGCTAGATATGACTCCAAACAGCGGAGAGTTTTCCCCGATTCCCACTGACTCCAGTTTTGCTAGGGTTCTTCATGCCACGCTCAGTTAAATGATGCCTTCTTGTCAAGGTTAGTCACTCTCACCTCACCTCGGGAGTTCATCTCTTTTGTCCATGTTGGAATCAAGGCTGTAATGAGGTCAGGAACTGAGTGGCTCTGGCAGAACCTATACTGAGCGTCAGTGAGCAAGTTGTTAAGCAAGTACTGTTTGATGGCACTGTTGATGATCCCTCCCATCACTTTATCGATGATCAAGAGTAGACTGACAGTTGGATTTGTCCTGCTTTGTGTGTACAGGACATACCTGGGCAATTTTCCACAATACTGGGTAGATGCCAGTGTTGTAGCTGTACCAGAACAGCTTGGCTAGGGGCGCAGCAAGTTCTGGAGTCTTCAGTACTATTGCTGGAACATTATAAGGGCAGATAGCTATTGCAGTATCCAGTGCCTCCAGCCGTTTCTTCATATCATGTGGAGTGACTCAAATTGGCCAAAGACTGGCATCTGTGATGCAGTGTAGCTCCAGAGGAGGCCAAGACAGATCACCCACTCAGCACTTTTGACTGAAGATTGTTGCAAATGCTTCAGCCTTATCTTTTGCAATGATGTGTTGGGCTCCCCCATCATTGATAGCGATATTTGTGAAGCCTCCTCCTCAAGCGAGTTGCTTAATTGTCCACAAACATTAATGACTAAATGTGGCAGGACTTCAGAGCTTATATCTGATCCACTGGTTGTGGAATCACTTAGCTCTGTTAATCCTTGCTGCTATGCTCTTTGGTGCGCAAGTAGTCATGTTGTAGCTTCTCACAGACTAGTCAAGCAACAGCCTGACATAGTCGTACTCACGGAATCATACTTTATAGACAATGTCCCAGATACTACCATCACCATCCTTAGGTATATCCTGTCCCACTAGCAGTAAAGCCCCAGCAGAGGTGGCGGCACTGAGGGAATTGCCATGGGAGTCCTCAACATTGACTCTGGACCACATGAAATGTCAGGGCATCAGGTTCAAACATGGGCAAGGAAACCTCTTGATGGTTACCATGTATAGCTCCCACCACCCCCACTCAGCTGATGAATCGGTACTCGTCCATGTTGAACACCACTTGGAAGAAGCACTGAGGGTGGCAAGGGTGCAGAATGTACTCTGAGTGGAGGACTTCAATGTCCATCGCTAAGAATGGCTCAGAAGGACCACTACATACTGAGCTGGCTGAGTCCTAAAGAACATAGCTGCTAGACTGGGTCTGCAGCAGGTAATGAGAGAACCAACTAGAGGGGAAAACATTAAGGTAAAAGCAAAATACTGTGGATGCTGGAAATCTGAAACAAAAACAGAAAATGCTGGAAAAACTCAGCAGGTCTGGCAGCATCTGTGGAGAGAAACAGGGTTAATGTTTCGAGTCCATATGATCCTTCTTCAGAGCTAAGGGGCTGAAGAAGGGTCATACAGAATCAAAACGTTAACTTGGTTTCACTCTCCACAGATGCTGTCAGACCTGCTGAGTTTTTCCAGCATTTTCTGTTTTTGTGTGAGAGAGAATAACATACTTGTTTTCATCCTCAACAACCTGCCTGCCACCATGACAATATCGGTAGGAGTGTTCAATGCACAGTCCTTGTGGAAACAAAGTCCTGTCTTTGCATTGAGGATACCTTCCCAACGTGTTGTGTGGCACTACCACCATGCTAAATGGGATAGATTTCAAACAGATCCAGCAGTCCAAGGCTGGGCAACCTTGACGCACTGTGGGCTATCAGCAGCAGCAGAATTGTACTCAGCCTCAATCTGTAACCTCATGGTGCAGCTCTACCATTACCACCAAGTCAGAAATCAACCCTGGTTCAACGAAGAGTCCAAGAGGGCATGCCGGGAACAGTACCAGGCATATCTAAAAATGAAGCGTTAATCTGGTGAAGCTACAGCACAGCACTACTTGCACACCAAACAGTATAAGCAGCAAGGAATAGACAGAGCTAAGCAATTCCACAGGAGGCCGAGCTAGACATTGCAATGCACCAGGGATGGGGAAGGTTACCTGGACACTTTGTTCCAGAAGGCAGTCACACCCTGAGTTTAGCATCATCTGAATTGGTCAATGGTCAGGATAGTGTGACTGTTAGACAGGCAAGTAAAGGGATCAAGAAGGTAAGAGTGGACGAGCCTCAGCCCTTGCAATTGAGCAGCACTTTCGAGTTTCTTGCAGCTTGTGTTGACAAGAGCAAGGGCAGTAGTGTGGATGAGCAGACTGACCATGGCACCACGAAGCCATTCAACTGGGGCGAGTTAAAAGGAGTGTAATGGTAGTTGGGGACAGCATAGTCAGGGGATACACACTGTTCTCTGCAGCTGAGAGTGAGAATCCAGAAAGCTGTGTTACCTAAAACAAAAACAGAATTATCTGGAAAAACTCAGCAGGTCTGGCAGCATCGGCGGAGAAGTGTTGACGTTTCGAGTCCTCATGACCCTTCAACAGAACTATTACCTCCCTGGTGCCAGGGTTTGGGATACCTGCTGAAGGTCCTCAAGTCACATACATTTACAGAGGCTGTCCCCTTCAGAAGTTCCCCCAGAGGTGCTTCCAGATAGAGGCAGCTGCTGCTCAACCTCCGCCATGAGGACCTATCGGGCCTTCCTGAGAGGAACCAGGAGCTTGCTGAACATCAAGGCTCCCAGTTCCCATCACCCTGGCTCTGAGCCACTGAAATCAAAGCCAGGGTGAAAGGTTGCAATTAAGGGCACATTCCTGCGATTGCTTCCGCAATCTTCTGGGCCTGTCCCTCCAAGGCAGTGGCTAGTCTGTCCATGGAGGATGCTTGGCACTCTGTAGAGTAGGTAATTGCAGTGCACATGGTCTGGATGGTCACCTCCACCATCTTGCCAGAGCACACAACCCCTCTGCATCTCTGCCAAATCTCCACATAACTCGTGCTAGGTGTCCAGCATCTGCCACCTTATGGATGACTTCAAAAGTTCATGATCCAACTGAAACTCAATTCCTGAATCACATTGAACACTCCTCCAACAGCCCGAGGCCTGCTCTGCCACACTCTCCGGCAGCTGCACTTACAATTGTGAAGTGCCCTCACCAGATTGTGCTTCCCCTTTTTCTGTCGTGCTAACCCCTGCCAAGGTGCCAGTATCTGCATTGATGCTTGGTGCAGGGAGAGGGTGTAACACAGCATCCTCCAGGGCTTCTTCTTCTTCCTCAGAGGTTGCTGTGGGTCCATGAGGGCCGGCGGTCACAGCAGCCGATGGCTCATCTGTGCAGGGAACACAAAATAAAGGGTGTTATTTGACCACTTACAACCTTCATGGTGTGTGTGAGGACACAACTTTAAACTACATTAGAACTATATGGATATTGAGATATGACTGTTTACTAGCATTAAACTACTTCTAAATAGCTCATACGGTTTCCTCCCTGACCCATGAGCCTTTGAATGCACAAAACAACAATGTGCAATGCACTGCAGCATGCCAGGCATCATACACCCTCACCCTCATTCCCCCGCCCCCCACCAAGCCCTTTTCACATCTCTCTTTTCCAAATTTGGATAATGCCCCTTGCAATCTCACCACCCTGAGGTCTTCCTCCAGTTTCACCTCTCCCCTTTGAATGACTATATTCACTCGCTGACAGCTATAAAACCTCTTCCTCCAGCAGGGTGAGGATAGACAGGTCAGGCACACCGCCTCCAGTTCTGTTCCTCTCCCTGCATTGTTAGCCTACTTTTCCTGAAATGAGGTGTGACAGTGCCATGAATTAGGTTCCCAGGGGCATTCATTTCTTCATACTTTCACACACTGTGAGGACTGCACAGTCTGCACAACAATTAGCAGCCAATACCCTGTGTGTCATCCACACCTCACCTCCTACACCCCCAGCACTTCCAACACCATTTCTACATAGACATTCAGGCCACGAACTGTGTCACTTTGCATAATGTTGCCTTGGGCTTCTGAACTGAACACAAGGCATGCATGATCCAGATAGAGCCTTCCCATTACCTTTCATGTACACCGATGTCCAGAATGGAGACTTACTCATCCTTGCACACATCAAAAGATCATTAAGCCTCTTCTGGGATTGCCTCCAGGCTCGAGGTACTATACCTACGCTGCTGACCTCTGCAGTCACCTCCACCCAGGCTGCTCTGGTGAATGCGAGATGTCTTCTATCCCCATCACCTGGCATTAAGGCCTCACACCTGTTGGTCACAGCCTGGAGGAGGGCTCTGAGGGAGTAATCATCCACCCTGCGGTTGGGTTCCTTCTTCACTCCCTTCTCAGTCATCTATGGAGTGAGAAATGTAATTAGGATTCAGCTGCTCTCTATTCCCATATTTTCATTATGTTGATGCTTACAATGCATGCCGTGTGTGTTCCCTGCCAAAAATCCTTAATGCTGATCCTCTAAGAAAATATTCAAAATATCTAGATAAGTAAAACTTACATGAGCCAATGATTGCAAATCTTCACAAGTCCACAAAATCCTTCTTTCTCCCAGCTCAACCCAATGCCAGATATACTTGATACAGATCCATGCTGGGTGCCCTTTAAATTTGTGGCCGTGACCTCCTTCAGAATCATGGCCTGCCAATTCAGATGCTGGACCTCCAACTCTGATTGGGCGGAAAGACAACTGTCAAGCAACGTTGCAGGCTGGAAACCCATACAGCAGCTATTAATTGACGCCTTGCCATTTTATATGGATGCTGGAATGGCAAGGGTGGGAGTCAGCGAGCCAGCCATTTCCAGGTCCACTGCCCTGCCACTCCATTCTCCTGTTCTCTTCTTGCCGGTCTTATTTTTCTCTTCAACTACCCTCTCAACCTATTGTATTTGACCTGGTTCTCACTTGAAAAATTCACCTGACTTACATCGTGTACCTTTTTTTTGTTTCATCATTATCTCTCTCTCATCATCCAAGAAAACCAGTTTTTCTACTCCTACTTTACGAGAAAACTATTAATTGTCTCAGTACACAAAACTAGATCTAAAATAGCCTGTAACTATAGAGGTAGGGGAAAATATTAAACGTGAATATCATTGTCATTGAATGCTTACAGCACAGAAGGAAGCCATACGGCTTTTGACGTCTGTGCTGGCTATTCAGCTAGTTCCACTCCCTGCCTTTTACCTGTAGCGCTGCAAAATTTTCGCTCTTCAGATAATTCAATCCTATTGTGAAAGCTGCAATTGAATCTGCCTCCACCACACTCTCAGACAGTGCATTCCAGATCCTGACGACTCACTGCATGAAAAAGTTTTTCTCCTGATGTTTCTGGTTCTTTTCCAATCATAAATTAGTGTCCTCTGATTCCCAGCCCTTCTGTCAATGGGAACTGTTTCTCCCCATCTACTCTGTCCAGGTCCCTCATTATTTTGAGCATCTCTATGAAATCTCCTCACAACCTTGTCTTCTCTAAAGAGAAGAACCCAAGCTTCCCAAATCAATCCACGTAACTAAAGTCAGTCATCCTCAGAAGTATTCTCACAAATCTTTTCTGCACCCTCTGCAATGCCTTCACATCCTTCCTAAAGTGTGATGCCCGGAATTAGATACAATACTCCAGCTGTGGCCAAAGCAGTCTATTGTAAAGTTTTACCATAGCTTCATTGCTTTTGCACTCTATGCCTCTATTCATAAAGCCCAGGATCCCATATACGACATTAACTATTTTCTCAACCCGTCCTCCTACCTTCAACAATCTGTGCACAGATATCCCCATGTCCCTCTGCTCCGGCATCTCCTTTAGAATTATATTCTTTATTTTGTATTGCCTTTCCTCATTCTCCTACCAAAATGTATTATTCACACTTCCCTGCACTAAATTGCATCTGCCACATGTCCACCCATTCCATCAACCTGTCTAACCTCCTCACAGTTCACAATTCTTCCACGTTTTCAGGATCCACAAATTTTGAACTTGTGTCCTGCACACCTAAGTCTAAGTCATTAGTGCATATCAAGAAAAGCAGTGGTTTTAATACCAACACTTGAGGAACCCCACAATATACCTTCTTCCTGTCCTAAAAAATATTGTTTACCACAATACTCCATTTCATGTCGCCCAGCCAACTTTGTATCCATGTTGCTACAGTCCTTTTATTCCACAGGCTTCAACTTTGCTGAAAAACCAGTATGGCACCTTTTGGAGGTCATTAACTGCTTCACCTTTAGCATCTATCTCTGATACTGCATCAAAAAAAAATCTCAATCAAATTAATTAAACATGGCCTGTTCTTAATAAAGCCACGCTGGCTTTCCTTAATTAATCCACATCCAACTGACTGTTAATTTTGCCAGATTATCACTACCAAAAGCTTTCACGTTACCAAGGTTAAACTGACAGCCTGTAGTTGCTGAATTTATATACCAAAATGAATATCTCAAATATAGCAAAAAGATCTGGAAGTTTCAGGAAAAAGCACCAGATTAAGGGCCTTCCTGTTCTGTAACCTCTTGGTTTCTTCTCTTCATCTGCTCCTGGTTCTTGAACAACAGCTGCTGTTCTAAAATATGAGCAGAAATTGTCAATATAGTGAACCCAATCTGTATAAGGTAAATGCACTAATATCTGTAACAGTCATGCAATCAAAAGCCACATGAGTAGGCACCGCATGAACAAAGTCATGTCATCAGAACATCATGTGATAAAACCTGCAGGAATGCCAGAGCTGGCAACTTTAACCAAGCAGTCTTTCCAATGTCATTCCATCCAAATTCAGATGGTGCAATACATTTTTTAATTCCTGGGAAATAGCAGACATTTCTGAATTTAAACGATATTAAATACAGAGCAGATGAGATTAGGTGCAGATCATGAAAGCCACCAAGCACAGGAAAGCTCCAGTCAGACCGTGAGCAATGGGGTGCAACATGCAAGCTGAGCATT
This sequence comes from Carcharodon carcharias, assembly GCF_017639515.1. Lineage (NCBI taxonomy): Eukaryota > Metazoa > Chordata > Chondrichthyes > Lamniformes > Lamnidae > Carcharodon > Carcharodon carcharias. The sequence goes on along the minus strand of NC_054476.1, from coordinate 84,552,367 downwards.
TCAAATTCAACCAAAAGCATTCATCAGCCCAAAACAGCCAAGCTTCAAATCCAACACCTGCCCTTTACTTCCCCTCTTCTCACCATCCAAGGGCCCAAACACTCCTTCCAAGTGAAGCAGCATTTCACTTGCACTTCCCTCAATTTAGTCTATTGCATTCGCTGCTCCCAATGCGGTTTCCTCTACATTGGAGAGACCAAACGCAGACTGGGTGACCGCTTTGTGGAACACCTTCGGTCTGTCCGCGAGCATGACCCAGACCTCCCTGTCGCTTGCCATTTTAACACTCCACCCTGCTCTCTTGCCCACATGTCTGTCCTTGGCCTGCTGCATTGTTCCAGTGAAGCTCAACGCAAACTGGAGGAACATCATCTCATCTTCCAACTAGGCACTTTACAGCCTTCTGGACTGAATATTGAGTTCAACAATTTTACATCTTGAACTCCCTCCTCCATCCCCACCCTTCTTTTCGATCCCCCTTTTTTCCAATAATATGTAATTTTTTCTTTTCCCACCTATTTCCATTATTTTTAAATTTATTTCTATCCATTGTTTTATCTCTACCTTTTAGCCTTTTTCGATTCCTTCCCCCCACCCCACCCCCATCAGGGCTATCTGTACCTTGCTTGTCCTGCTTTCTACCCTTAATTAGTACATTCCTTAGATAATATCACCATCTTCAACACCTCTTTGTCCTTTTATCTGTGACATCTTTTGGTTATCTCCACCTATCCAGCCCTCTATCCAGCCCCACCTGTCCCACCCCGCCTTAAACCAGCTTATATTTCACCTCTTTTCTATTTTTCCTTAGTTCTGTTGAAGAGTCATGCGGACTTGAAACGTTAACTGTGTTCCTCTCCGCAAATGCTGTCAGACCTGCTGAGTTTTCCCAGGTATTTTTATTTTTGTTTTGGATTTCCAGCATCCAGTTTTTGCTTTTATCTTCAATTTTATGATCATGACCCCTGGTTCTACATTTCTGCATGAGGAAATAGGTTATCAAACTTATACACATCTTACACCTCAATTTGACCAACGTGTAATCTTCTATACCCAATGAATAAAAGCCTAGACTGTGCAACCTGTCACAATCCAACAATTTTAACTCCCAAACACTTCTTCAGATTGTAAATTCTAACTGGGAGCCTGGGACAGGCAGCGAGATAAGAGACATTAGAAAGGTAACTCCTGCCATCTTTTTACAGTGACTGGGCAATAGTGAAGTACAGAAGTGAGGGATGGAGAAGCAGGAACATTTTGACCAGAGGTGAAGCAATTGGGACGGGGTCGGATGTTTTTTTGATACCAGAATGGCTCCGAGAAAATCCAAACAAACTTTAAGTCCAAACAGCGCTGATAAAAACAAACCCAAGTTGGTCTCAAGCTGCTGATTGTCCTGTAGAGCCGATAAAACACACTCACTGCAGCCCGAGCTTTACCACTGACTAGGACTAGACTTGCTTTTCTCGCCCTCCGCCGCCGCCTCCTCTTCCTCTTAGGCTCGCGCCTCCCGCCATTTCCCGCCCTCTCGCTCTCGACCGTTTGTCGCTTTTTCAAAAAAAAACCGCCCTCGGCGCTAGCGCGCGGACTCAACAGCTCCCGCCACAATCGGCCCGAAAGTGGCTGCCGAGCTCAGCAAACCTGAAAGGAAAGAATGGTGGTATTTAATACCCTCCCCGTGAGTGTTGGTTGCAGGGGAAGCATTGAATTAGGCCGGAGGGCGGCCAGTACAGATCCCAGCGCCTTCTTCCCTCTAGCCTAATTAAATCCATGATACACAAGTCCATGGGCAGAATCTTCTGTTCAGCGAGTGGGTGCCAACGTATAAATTGATGCGTGGTGATGTTGGGGATTCTGATTTTCAATTCAGCGGGCACGCAGCAGAGTCGGCCTTGAGCCCGCTGAACTGTCAAAGGCCTGTTAAGGCCATTAATGAACTAATTAAACCTATTGGGAAAGCCAAACTTAAAGTTGGCAGGCAGGCAAAGAGCACAGGTATCCTTCGCATTTTTCATGGGATGAGGTTTCATGAAGGTTTCATTAATTAAATGTAATTTTTTATGATAATTCATAAACATGTCCAGCTCACATGACACTGTCACACAAGAGGACATGTCTGAATATTTTTTTTTTCATTTTCCCCAATATATTGGAAGTTAAGTTCACCTCCCTACCTCCATGCCTCAGGGAGACACTCAGTGCCTGACCGAGGGACTTGGCCTCAGAAATGGGGAGGCCCCACCTCCCCCATGACCAGGGTAACCAACTTTTATTTTCAGGGATTGACCATTTTTTTGACTGCTGGGTGGCTTATTTCTAGGACAGCCTGTGGGAGACTGACCCTAGGAGTCTCAGTTGAGTGCTTTCAACAGGACTGCAAGTCTGTGAATCGGCCGGCAAAGAGATTATAATGTTGTGATTCCGACAACATAAGTTGTTGCCAGCCTTGGGGCAGAATTTTACCTCGTCAGGCAGACGGGCTTGGGAGCGGTCGCGAAACCATCTGCCGCCTGCGATCGTGCCCTGACCATGATTTCACAAGGGCTGACCAATTAACGACCAGCCAGCATGAATTGCATGCTGAGTGCTGCTGAGGTAGGGGGCACAGGCGAAGGGTGAGTGCGGAAATTTGCGCATGCATGTGAGCACAGAGCTGCCTCAGGGAGCTGAAGAATTTTAAAAACATAAATAAAGAATTGAAAAATGTCAAAAACATGTCCCCTCATGTGACTCTGTCCATTGAGCAGGGACATGGTAAAAGTTTGATTTAAACATTCTTATTTTATTTTTAATTCCTGTTGGAAACCTCCTCCCGCCTGTGGATGAGGTTTCACAAAAAATCCAAAGGCCGCCTGGCCAATTCACCTGCCCGCCAAGTGTAAGGTTGGACGGGCACTGAAAAAGTGCATTTGATTATTACTTTAATGGCCTTAATAGGCCTGTTAATTGGTGGGCACGCAGCTGACTCCCATGCATGCCCGCTGGCCAAACTATCACACAAGTGTACGATGACGGCAGGACGTTCGCCCAATGTCATCGCACGTCATTTTATGCTTGAGCGGGTCAGGCCCGCACCCGCCTGCTCAGTGAAAAATTCTGGCTTTGGTTTCTTTAAACCCAGCACAACCCTTCTCTAATGTTCACCAGCAACCCCCGCCCCCATTCCATAGATTGAATTGTCCCCTATTTTACTTCAAAAGACTTGCTTACCCTGCCCACAACCCCCATCCCGCAATGCCCGCCTGCCCCCACCATCACTTACATGTGGCTGTTAATATCAGTCAAAGCTTTGAAAAAACATATATCACCATGTGGCTGCACATCGTAACAGGGAAAGTAGTACAAAGACTCAGGAAAAAATAACTAAACAGTACAAATTTCTACAGTATGATTACCAACACCCATAAAAAATAGGAAAATGTGTTAACGACATCTTATGACTGTTTGCTAAAGCTGGCAAGTGTCCAAAATACCTCTCTTACTGGTAATTTGTCTTAAACAACCTGATTTTCTGTTTATCCCCTTCGCTTTTGTTATAATTAGAGATTATTGGCTATTTGATTTTACAAGGCAGTTATGGTTAAGATTTAATATATATTTGATATAACTCACAGAATGATGCAGCACAAAAGGAGGCAATTTGGTCTACACTGCCTGTGTCATACCTGAACTCCAATATGTTGCTGATAAACCCAGATTCACAATTTTCAAGTTAAGTTCAATGTCCATTATCCTCTATGTTTCATTTTTTTTTATTCATTCAAGGGATGTGCGCTTCACTGGCTAGGCCAGCATTTATTGCCCATATCTGATTGCCCTTGAGAAGGTGGTGGTGAGCTGCCTATTTCAACCACTGCAGTCCATGTGGTGTAGGTACACCCACAGTGCTGTTAGGGAGGGCTTATCTCTGTCTATCACTTGCTGCTTTTGCTGTTTGGTATGCAAGTAATCCTGTGTTGTAACTGCACCAAGTTGACACCTCATTTTTAGGTATGCCTGGTGCTGCTCCTGGCATGCCCTCCTGCACTCTTCATTGAACCAGGGTTGATCCCCTGGTTTGTGGTAATGGTAGAGTGGGGGACATGCCAGGGCATGAGGTTACAGATTGTGGTTGATTGCAATTCTACTGCTGCTGATGGCCCATAGCGCCTCATGGCTGCCCAGTCTTGAGCTGCTGGATCTGTTTGAAATCGATCCCATTTAGCACTGTGGCAATGCCACACGACATGCTGAAGGGTATTTTCAATGTGAAGACGAGACTTCATCTCCAGAAGGACAATGCAGTGGTCATTCCTACCGATACTGTCATGCACAGATGCATCTGCAGCAGGCAGGTTGGTGAGGATGAGGTCAAGTATGTTTTTCCCTCCTGTTGGTTCCCTCACCATCTGCCGCAGACCCAGTCTAGCAGCTATTTCCTTTAGGACTGACCAGCTCAGTCAGTAATGTCCTTTATGGACTTTGAAGTCCCCCTCCCAGAGTACATTTTGCGCCCTTGCCACCCTCATTGTTTCCTCCAAGTGGTGTTCAACATGGAGGAGCATTGATTCATCAGCTGAAGGGGGATGGTACGTGGTCATCAGTAGGAGGTTTCCTTGCCCATGTTTGACCTGATACCACGAGACTTCATGGGGTCTGGAGTGGATGATGAGGATCCCTAGGGCACCTCCTTCCTGACTGTCTACCACCTCAGCTGAATCTGCCAGTGTGACATGACATACCCGAAGATGGTAATGGCTGTGTGTGGGAAATTGTCTGTAAGGTATAATTCCATAAGTATGAGTATGTCAGGCTGTTGCTTGACTAGGCTGTGAGGCAGCTCTCCCAATTTTAGTACAAGCCCCCCCAGATGTTAGTAAAGAGGACTTTGCATGTTGACAAGGCTGGGTTTGCCATTGTCATCTGGTACCAAGGTCGATGCCAGGTGGTCTGTCCGGTTTCATTCCTTTGAGGCTTTTTAGCAGTTTGATATAAACTGAGCAAGGTCATTCCAGAAGGTATTTAAGAGTCGACCATGTTGTCTTGGGTCTTGAGTCACACGTTGGCCAGACCAAGTAAGGATGGCAGATTTCCTTCCCTCAAGAGGATTAGTAAACCAGATGGGTTTTTATGACAATGGACATTGGTTTCATGGTCATCATTAGATTTTTAATTCCAGATTTTTATCGAATTCAAATTTCACCACCTGCCTTGGTGGGATTTGAACCCGAGTCCCCTGGAGTCTCTGGATTACTCACCCAGCAATGGCACCACTATGCCACTGCCTCCCCTGTCAATAGAGAAACAGAATATTTAGGTTTTATTAGAATTATAGAATGCCTACAGCACAATAGGAAATTATTCAGCCCTTCTTCAAGCCAGTTCTCTGCAAGAGCAATGTATCTGATCCTACTTGGTAATGGAATCCAAGCCAGTTGGTGAAGTCAAAACAAAGCTGTAGAGCTATTCTTTAGTGAGAGAGTTTATTGAATTTGTTCAAAATCATAGGCCAGGATTTCCCGAGCGAGGGGCCGACACGTAAAATGACGCGCGGTGACATCGGGCGGAACGCCTGACATCACCCCTCCCCATTTAAATTTTCAGGTAGGCGGGGGTTCAGCAGAATCAGCTGTGCTCCTGCCGACCTGTCAATGGCCAATTGAGGCCATTGACAGAGTCATTAAACTAATTAATGGACCTGTCTGTCCAACCTTAAGGTTGGCGGGCAGGCCGGGAGCCCTGGCGGGCATTAGAAAAAGCATGAAACCTCATCCACAGTTGGGATGAGGCTTCGTATAGGTTTTAAAAAATGTAATTGAAGTGTATTTAAAAGTTATGGACATGTCCCAACTCATGTGACAGTGTCACATGAGGGGACTTGTCAGGAAATTTTTTGTTTTCTATTTACCAAATTTTTTGTTGTACAGCCGATCTCCTTGAGGCAGCACATGCACGAAAGAGCGCAATCTCGGCTTAGGGAATTCCTCCCTGGCCGCATAGGGAGCGCATAGCACTTCCATGCGGACGTCACGCTGGGCGGGCCTTAATTGGCCCGCCCACTTAAAATGGCAGCGTGCCCCTGATCGGGGGTGCTGACTGGAGGCGTGCCTCCGCACACCCACTCTTAAACTTCCCCCCCCCAATGGGTGGAAAATTCTGTCCATAGCTCTTCCCACACACCCAGTGTCCCAGCTGACCCTATATATAGCTGTTCTTCTTCTCTCCCTCTCTCTCCTTTGGCCCCACAGGGGCAGGGGCAGGGGCAGCAGCAGCAGCAGTAGTAGCGGGAACAGGTTGAAAACAACACTGAGGAGCAGCTGACCCTATATATATGTGCTCAAAGTACTTAATTAAACAATGCCCTTCACCTGTGTATCCTAACTGTATAATTATTATGCCATAAACAGATTCCCCTTTCTTTCTTTGAACAATAACTTTATAACAACAAATCAAAGAGAAAAAATGATTTTCATATATCTTCTCATCCATAATAATTCAAGATGTCCCTCTAGGATCTCTGTCAATTCTTCAAGCAAGCATTCCTTTTTGTAAAATAGACTGATAACTGGTGACTTTTGTCTACTCATTTTATCTTAAGGATCTCTTTTCTCTCTAACAATTCTGTTATGATAGTAAGGTCAAACCTTAACCTTTTCTCAATCACATTCTTTGTTGAATATACATTATCTGATGGATAATCATTACCCACATCACATTCAGTGGACAAACATTTCTCTGACAGCCCCTTGTATTGGATTTCCCACAAAATGCTTGATTAGTAAAACCCCATATCTATCACTTCTACTGGAACCAGTGTTTCTGCCTGTGCTTTAAACTATCCTTTTAATTATTAATAAATGTTAAAATTTTCTTTGTTTCCCAGGCCAATGAACAACATTTCCTACCAAGAATATGATAAACCCTGCTGCACTCGAATTTCCCTCTGCTTGTGAAGCATCACTGAAAATCACTAACATCAAATCTTCTGGGTCACCCATGGCTGGAAACTTGAGTGCACGCAACTCTAAATTTAATTTCTTTAATAAAAATAAAAATGCTGGAAAAACTCAGCAGGTCTGACAGCATCTGTGGAAAGAGAAACAGAGTTATTGTTTGGACCCATATGGACTTGAACCAATTACTTTGTTTCTCTCTCCACAGATCTTGCCAGATCTTCTGAGTTTTTCAAGCAATTTTTTTTTTTATTTAAGGGGCAGAATTCTCCAGTCGGTGAGTGGGAACCAATGTGTAAGATGACGAGTGGTGACGTCGAGTGGGTGGGCCGATGTGACCGCGTGTCTTTTAGATTTTCAGTTTGGTGGGTGCGCAGCTGAGTTGGCTGCGCGCCCGCTGAACTGTCAAAGGTCTATTTAGGCCATTTAAATAGTAATTAATTCCTTAAGGTTGGCAGACAGGTGAAGAGCCCAGGCGGCCTTTGCATTTTTCAAGAAACCTCATCCACAGAAGTGTTTTAAAAGTCAATAAAAATTTTAAAAATAATTCTTTCATGTATCCCAGCTCATGTGACACTGTCACATGAGGGGACATGTTTTAAAAATTTTATTTCCCTTTTTTAAATTTACACATGTCAAACTGATCTCCCTGATGCACCTCTTTCGCATGCGCGAAAGAGCACAGGGAACGACTCATGGAATCCTGCCCCCACCACCTGCAGAGCGAGTGCTCAGCGCTTCCGGGCGAGCATCACACTGGGGGGGCCTTATTTGGCCCGCCCACATAAAATGGCGGCGTGTCCCTGATTGGGGATGCCGATCAGATGCGCCCCCCACCCCTCCTCGCACAACCCCCCCCCCCCCCCCCCCCCCCAAATGGGGGGAAAACTCAGCCCAAGATTTCCAGCATCTGCAATGTTTGCTTTCATCTTAGTTTCTTTAATGTTTTATTTGCTCTCAGAACTTCCTCAACTATAGTAGGTTTCATCACCGTAGTCAGTTACAATATGTCATAACTAGCATCAGTCTAGTCTGAGTTCACAGCCAGTTCAACCGCCCATTCAAACTTCTTAATTGGTCCATTTCTTCCTTTCGTGAGGACCTGGCCTGATCTATTGGGAAGCGATTGACATTTTCTAAATACGACTGTTGATTCAAGGTCAGTCCCAACTTAATTCTGCTTAAGTCTAACCCTATACATTTAAAGGCCCCCAAGGCCAACTTCTAATCTTAAAGTCCTTCAAATCCTTCTTTATTTTATCTATCACCCATTGCTCAAATTCTACAGAACTTTGCCACTGAAAATCATTAACGCACATTATAGATACATATAGAATATTGCTTTTAATTGAATACAACCCGTTTTCAACAAGATGGACCTAACTAAGAAATACCACACCTTTGACACATCATTCAACCCATAAAAACTTGTTTAATTTCTGCAATTCCCTTTCTATATCACCAGCTCCCTTAGGTGGTACAAAAACACTTCCCTTTGAAATTTTTCACCCTGCAAAAATGCAGCTTTTATATCAATTGATTTATATTCCCAGGAATATGTTGCTAATAGAGCAAAGAAAATCTTCAAGTTCACCTTTCCTGAAGTAGGGGAGACCACTCTGACATCTTGATAACCAAGTCTTTTTTTGAAACCCTGAGCCACTAGTCTGGCTGTAGCCTTATATGTGTCATCAGGAAGTACCTTTTCTGTGCACATCCACCTGTGTGATAAGGCTGGCTGCCCCTTGTCTGGTATTTCAGTGTATACACCAAATTCTTTCCAATTCTTTTTGTTCGGCATCCTTTATCAACTGATCTTCTAATTTGTTAGAAACCCCTAAAACCTTTTGATTGTAAGGGCTTCTACTTCTTGTGGTATTCCTAGCCTGTTCTATAGTCCTTGTTCTTGTCAAACTACAACCTCTATTCACCCTCATAACTCTTTCTGGCCTACTGCTACATAATCTCTCCCTCCTCCAATCAGAGTTCCTTTCACAAGTCTGTGATCTTTTCCTAGGACTGTGATCACTTCCAGGTCCACTTTCAGAACACACACTGCATTTTCTGGCCTTCCACATCTTTATCTCATTTTGCCAATCTATGGATCTTACCTCCTGCCCCTCATATTGTACCGGCAGCCAATTTTTGTATTTGTGGTGGCTTTTCCTGCTCTCTCTATAATGGTGGCATCCATCCACTCACTGGCCCCTACTGACATATTATATGTCACTCATGCCAACTTTGGGTAGTTGTCCTTTGGGATAAATAGCCTTATCCTTCACCTCACTATCACTTTGTCCATTTTAAGTCAACCCTTCATCTGCCATAATCTGGTCCTCGTAATTGTCCTACATGTGTGCATGTGAAGTGCATGGTGCTTTTTCATTTTCAATTACCTGAAGATATTCTGTAAATGTATGATCAGCGCCAATTAACCTTGAGAATTGTACCCTAACAATTTTATTTCCATGTTGCAAAATTACTGTTTTTCTATCACTGCCTATAACCTTATCCAGGCCTTTCTGCCCTTCTTTTATGTAATTTACCATGTTCCTGGATTAAAATTTATTCCTGACGGCTTTATGCAGTGCCATAAACCTCACCAAATTTTCCCTGAGACCTCAGCCTTGATAAACGCCCTTCTTCCTACACACTTCAAGAGCTCAGAAAAAATTGAACTAAATGCAGTCCTTTCCAAGGCCGGGGGTGATCTCACATCATCAAATGTATTTTTGGATTTCTTCATAAACCAATTGATTGGGACTGTAGCCCCAACCTGGGCTTCCCACACTAGAGCAGATGTCAGTTTACAGCTCAGTTGGTCAGCTAAGATCTTGTGAAGCATTTCATCAATGACTGCATGATTTGTTTCACAAACTCCATTACTAAAGGGACTTTCCGCTGCTGTGTTCATCACTACGATGTTTATATTTGCACATGTACTTTTAAATTAATTGTTAGCAAATTCTCCCCCCCACTCACCCTGCACACGCGCCTGACCTGGCCGAGCGTAAAATGATGTGCGAAGACGTTGGGCGAGCATCCCGAAATCATCGCATAGTCCTGTGATATTTCGTTCGGCGGGCATGCGGCGGAGTTGGCAGTGCACCCGCTGACAATTAAAAGGCCTATTAAGGGGATTAAAAGGGTAATTACATTCAAATTTACGCTGCCCATCCAACCTTATGGTTGGCGGGCAGGCGAAAATGCCAAGTGGCCTTTGCACTTTTCAGGAACCCTCATCCACGGGCGGGATGAGGTTTCCTAAAGCCAATAAAAATAAAATTAAAATTTTACACTTGAATTAAAAACATGTCCCTGCTCATGTGACAGTGTTACATGAAGGGACCTGTTTAATGACATTTTTAATTTGTTCATTACTTTTTTTAAACAGCGCTTCATCTTCCTGAGGCAGCTCCGTGCCTCAGGGAGATTGAAGAGCACTTTCGCACACTAGGCCCACACAGACTTCTACCCCGGCTTGCACAGGCAGCACTCAGTGCTGCCACTTGCGTTCCCTGCTGGGCAGGCCTTAATTGGGCCATCCGCGTAAAATCATGGTGTGGTGCCGATCGCGGGCAGCGGGCGGATTCTCAATCACTGCCGCCCACCCCCGCCGAGCACCCCACCAAGGGCAAAATCCTGCCCATGTACTTAAGTTCATTTGTGCCTTTCTCATAGATGGCTTACTCAACATTAAGGGTTCTTCACTGGATGCTACATTTGTGCTGATAAAATAGTTTACCCTGGCTATTTTACAAGGAATCGCCACTGTCTTCAGTGACTTTAATGTGTTATTATCCCCAAACCTGAAGTATGTAGAACCTTCAAACTCCTTAATGTTACTTTGGTCTTTACTATTTAGGGAACCCAAGCAACATTTTGACCAATCCACTCCACATACCGTGGAGGTGTACGCACTGGCTATGGCAGCACAATTGAATGTGTCTGCAACTAGAACACTCACTACTGGACGAAAGCTTCTGGTGACCAGTAAAATTCTTTCTGGCTCATCAGTATCATCATCTTCCCCTTCCGGACCTTCTATGTCTTATGTCATTTCAAAAGACCTGTTTTTCAGTTTTGGACAATTCATAGGATAATGATATTTCGAATCACATCTGAAACATCTGCTGACCATTCCTCAGTTATTTCTGGGGTTCATTCTCCTACTACAGTTACTCAATTTCTGTCTTACGTTAGAGCTGCCAAAAGGGTCTCTATCCTCATTTCTTTTGTTTGTGGTTTTTCTGTTGCACTGACACATGTGGCCCATATCTAAACAGTCTTGAAATCCTCCATCTTTTGTGTTACTGCTGAAGGTCCCATTGATGCCATGAAAGTGGCTGGAAATGAATGGTTTTTTTGAAGCTTCAGGCATCTGTTCCAAAAGCATATTGCTTTCCGGGAATCTAACTCCAGTCAATACCAGGAGCCTATTCTTGTCCGATACCTCAGCACAATCCAACAATTTGAAAGCAAGAACCGAATTTCGGATCTCCAAATACAATTTCTGCAATCTTATATATTATATGTTAAATTCTATGATATATTCTTCTCTGGAATAACCGTCCAACCTTCTAAATTTATCAAAGTCTGACCATGCCTCATATTTATTGAACAGATCATCTTTCTTATAAATTTTGACCATGAATTTTAATAGATTATCCAAATTTTCATTGGTGTCCAAATGATGAACGCCTAGCTCCGAAAATACTTTCCACCTGATCCTGCTTCTGTTGGGAAGCGAAAGTACCAAGGCCATACCTTGCTTTATCTTTGGCAACGATGTATCCTGTGTCCATATCATTCTTCCATTGGTCATAAGGTTCAGCTTTACAGAACAATGGTGGAAATTCTTACCTTGATACTTTACACTTGGTTTCAGCTATTTTTCTCCAAAGTAACTCCAATTGCAGTCTTCTGTCTGATAATAAGTCTTAGTTTCCAATCATCACCTTTTGGCCAACCATCCTCTGCTACCAATGTTAATAGAATCCAAGCCAGTTGATGAAATCAAAATGAAGACACAGCAGTTCTTTACTGAGGGAATTTATTGTCATAACTATCTCCACACACCCAGTGTCTCAGCTGTCCCTTAGTTATTTATGCTCAAAGTATTTAATTAAACAATCAAACTCACCTAACAATATGATTAATATACCATTAACAGTGCTTCCTTGCCTTTCCCTGTAGTCCTGTTTTTTTTTCTCTCTTCAGATGATTATTCGATACATTTTTGAAATCCATGATTGAATCTGCCTCCATAGCACTCTCATAAGAAATAGTTTGCCCCACTGGGGTCCAAAAACCTACTCCGCCATTCAATATGATCATAGCTGATCATCTACCTCAATTCCATTTTTCTGCTCTTTCCCAACATATCTGATTCCCTGGGAGATCAACAATCTATCAACCTCATCTTCAATATACTCAATGATGGAGCAGCCAAAACACTCTTTGGTAGACAATTCCAAAGATTCACAGCCTCTCAGTGAAAAACTTTTTCCTCATATCAGCCCTAAACAATCAACCTTTTATCCTGAGGCAGTGTTCCTGTGTTCTAGATTCCCCAGCCAAGGGAAACAGCCTCTGTGTTTATCCTGTCACACTGCTTCAGAATCTTGTATATTTTTTACAATCTCTTTAGAAACCTATAACTTGTAAAAAGAGGTTTGAACTTTCAGTTGATAGTTAAAATGACGCCAAATTTCATGTTTTAAAACTTTTACTGCAGCAAATAACTAAATCCACTAATGGCTAAACATTATTTTCCTTCCATAGGCAACTTATACTTTAAACTGCAGAGAGAAACATTCCCCTTTTATACCTACCACACATAATACTCTTCATGGAATTATACTTCTTACAGAAAACCGTCCACACTTGCTCCCAGTTTCCCCATCCCTCCTTCACCAATCAGTAACTTCGAGTGTCCATCTCCAGGCTCTTTTCTCAGTTTTTGGAGAATTTCTTAAATCCCCTACTAGCAGTAAAGCCTGTTCTGATGATTCTTCCTCTGGCCACGTCAGGACAAATCTTCCAGAATCCTTAGATGGCTGAAGGATGCATCTCTTCAACTAGAGACTGTCTCCCTCCCACATCCGGCTGCCACAAAGACAAGTAGTGTCTATTGTCTGCTGACCACACAAAACAATGTTGTCTTTCTAAGGTATTCATTGACGTGTAGAGAAGTCTGTAACTTCATCTCAAAAATGGTTTCCTCTGAACTCCTTCCTATGACAATGTGAAAAACGACAGCTGAGAAATGTTAATTAGCTCCTTGAGAGTCAAACTCTCTTTCACCATAGAAGTAAATGGACAGTTTACAGCACAATTGTTTACAACGTAGTATCTGCAACACCTTTCTGAGACTTTGGGAGACTCAGGGAATATTGTGGAAGTGATGGGGGTCTTGCCTGCTGGCTGGAGATCTGGCAGGAGATCCATGTTGCCTCCTTTGAGGAAGCACTACCAAACCATTGGCTAACCAGTTAGCTGACAGAACAGCAGCAGGCCTTTCCCTGGGATCACGACCCGAGGGACAGCGGTCCCACCTGCCCAGTGCTGCTGGCTAATCGGAGGCTGGCATCTGTTTGGCTCAGCAGCATCACTGGGGAGGCAGTGGTTGCTGAGGAAACAACAGCCACCAGAGGCCCAAAGTCCTGAAGCATCCCAGACCAAAGGCAAATAATGGCGGGAGGGGTTTCGTGGGATGGGGGTCACAGGGTACGGATATTTAAGGGGCTCCATAGCAAAGGAAAGAAGTTGGCTCCTAGCGGTAACCCGTTCCCAATGCCAGATGCTTCGATCAAACACTAAGTGCCTTTGGAGGAGGGACCGCATTCCCCCCACACCATGGGAAACAACAAGCAGGTCACACATGTTTACTTATCATGCTTCCCATATGGCAACAGGCCCACCTGTAACTAGATTAATGCTAACAGTAGTGCGTTGAGGCCCTTAAGTGGACAATAATTGTCCACTTAAGGGCCTCAACTGGGGGAGCAAGAAGGCAGACCAAGGGCCTTGGTGCTCCAAACTTAATTGGAGTGGTGTCAGGAAGGTGGCATGGTCCCCACCTGCCTCTTTCCCACTCAGTTAAATGCCCTTCCCTCCAAACATGTCACTAAAGACTCTACTCATTCTATACTCAGAGACTGCTATCATTGTCTCCAAATGTAAATATCTCACACCTTCTCATAAAACAATCTAAGTCTTCCTTTATAAAAATAAAAAAACTGCGGATGCTGGAAATCCAAAACAAAAACAAAAACAAAAACAGAATTACCTGGAAAAACTCAGCAGGTCTGGCAGCATCGGCGGAGAAGAAAAGAGTTGACGTTTCGACCTTTTGAATTAGATCTATACTCTCTGGAGTTTAGCAAGATGATGTAATTGCAACTGTTACAATTATGAGATTTAAGAACATTGGAACATAGGTGCAGGAATGGGCCATTTGGCCCTTCAAGCCTGCTCCACTATTCAATAACATCAGGGCTGATCTTGTTGTGGTCCCAGCTCCACTTTGCTGTCTGCTCTACATAACCTTTGACTCCCTTGCCTAACAAAAATCTGTCCAACTCTGCTTTAAATACATTCAAATTCCCAATCTCACCTACTTTCTGGGAAAGAGAATTCCACACACCAATGACCTTTTGGGAAAAAAATGTTTCTCATCATTTCTGTCTTAAAAGGGAAACCTTTTATTTTTAAACTATGTTCCCTAGTTTTAATCTCCCCCACAAGAGGAAACATCCTCCAGGTATCCACCCTGTCAAGTCCGCTCAGGATCTTAATTGTTTCAATAAGATCATCTCTCATTCTTCTAAACTCCAATGGGTATAGGCCTAACCTGTTCAACCCTTATTCATAAAACAACCATTTCATCCCAGGAATGAATCCAGTGAATCTTCTCTGAACTGTTTCTAAAGCAATTATATTTTTTGAAATAAGGAGATCAAAACTGCACATGGTACTCCAGATGTGTCTTGATAAGGCCCTCTTCATCTGTGTTAAAACTTCCCCACTTTTATATTCCATTCCAGTTGCAATAAATGCCAACATTCCATTTCCCTTCCTAATTACTTTTCCAGCACACTAACTTTATGTGATTCATGTACCAAGACCCAGATACCCTCTATACCACCAACTTATGCAATCTTTCTCCATTTAGATAGTATATTGCTTTTCTATTCTTCCTGCCAAAGTGAACATGTTCAAATTCATCCACGTTATACAACATCTGCCAAATTTTTGCCCACTCACTTAACCTGTCTGTATCCCTTTGCAGACTCCCCATCTCCTCTTGACAACTTAACTTCCTACCTATATTGGTGCCATTGGCAAATTTAACTACCATATATTTGTGCCCTTCATCCAAGTCATTGATATGGATTATAAATAGTTGATCCCTGTTGCACTCCATGAGTTACAGCTTGCCAATCCAAAAAAGACCCATTTTTCCATACTCTTTCCTTCCTGTTAGCCAACTAATTCTTTATCCATGCTAATATGTTACCACCCTACACTATGTACTCTTTTCTTGTGTAGTAACCTTTGACATGATACCTTATGAAATGCATTTCGGAAATCCAAGTACACATCCACTGGTTCCCTTTTATCCACTTTGAATGTTACGTCATCAAAAAACTCTAACAGAATAGTTAAATATGATTTCCCTATCTGTTTATATATTACTAGCTAGCTTTGTCTCACACACTACTTTCTGTCACTTTATTTTCTTTTTAGTCATTCTTTGGTGGTTCTTAAAATCTGTCCAATCCTCTAACCTATCACCAATATTTGCAGATTTGTAGAATGTTTCTTTCAATTAAGTACGATCCTTAACTTCCTTCTTTAGCCATGGATGATGCATCCTTCTCAAAGAGCCTTTCTTTTTCACTGGGATAAATCTTTTCTGAGCATTATTAAATATCTCCTTAAAAGTCTGCTACTGCAACACTACCATGCTGCCTTTTAACTAAATTTCCCAGTTCACCTTAGTTTATAATATGATTATAATTTGGAACCGTATCTTTAAATTTAGGCTAAATGAAGTGTGTTAAGTGACTTATTATGCAATCTGCCTGACAGTAAACCTGGGTGATTTCATTGTTAAAGATCAAAGGAAGACTTTTGACGTTTCTAACCTGTTCAACCCTTCTTCATAAAACAACCATTTCATCCCAGGAATGAATCCAGTGAATCTTCTCTGAACTGTTTCTAAAGCAATTATATATATTTTTTGAAATAAGGAGATCAAAATTGCACATGGTACTCCAGATGTGTCTTGATAAGGCCCTCTTCATCTGTGTTAAAACTTCCCCACTTTTATATTCCATTCCAGTTGCAATAAATGCCAACATTCCATTTCCCTTCCTAATTACTTTTCCAGCACACTAACTTTATGTGATTCATGTACCAAGACCCAGATACCCTCTATACCACCAACTTCTGCAATCTTTCTCCATTTAGATAGTATAATTCTAAGATGATCTTATTGAAACAATTAAGATCCTGAGCGGACTTGACAGGGTGGATACCTGGAGGATGTTTCCTCTTGTGGGGGAGATTAAAACTAGGGAACATAGTTTAAAAATAAAAGGTTTCCCTTTTAAGACAGAAATGATGAGAAACATTTTTTTCCCAAAAGGTCATTGGTGTGTGGAATTCTCTTTCCCAGAAAGTAGATGAGATTGGGAATTTGAATGTATTTAAAGCAGAGTTGGACAGATTTTTGTTAGGCAAGGGAGTCAAAGGTTATGTAGAGCAGACAGCAAAGTGGAGCTGGGACCACAACAAGATCAGCCCTGATGTTATTGAATAGTGGAGCAGGCTTGAAGGGCCAAATGGCCCATTCCTGCACCTATGTTCCAATGTTCTTAAATCTCATAATTGTAACAGTTGCAATTACATCATATTGCTAAACTCCAGAGAGTATAGATCTAATTCAGTCAGCCTCTCGTAATAGGACATCCCTCTCAACCCAGGAACCAATCTAGTGACCATTCACTCTACTGCTTCTTAGACAAGTATATCCATCCTCAGATATGGTGACCAAAACTGGGGACAGTACTCCAGAACAAAAACAGAATTACCTGGAAAAATTCAGCAGGTCTGGCAGCATTGGCGGAGAAGAAAAAAGTTGACGTTTCGAGTCCTCATGACCCTTCCACAGAACTGAATGAATATAAGGAGTGGGGTGAAATATAAGCTGGTTTAAGGTGGGGGGGGGTGAGGTAGAGAAGTGGGGGGGTGTGGTTGTAGGGACAAGCAAGCAGTGATAGGAGCAGATAATCAAAACATGTCACATACAAAAGAACACAGAGGTGTTGAAGGTGGTGATATTATCGAAACAAATGTGCTAATTAAGAATGGATGGTAGGGTTCTCAAGGTACAGCTCTAGTGGGGGTGGGGTGGAAAGACTAGCAGGGCATAAAAGATTTAAAAATAATGGAAATAGCTGGGAAAAGAAAAATCTATATAAATTATTGGAAAAAACAAAAGGAAGGGGGAAGAAACAGAAAGAGGGTGGGGATGGAGGAGGGAGTTCAAGATCTAAAGTTGTTGAATTCAATACTCAGTCCGGAAGGCTGTAAAGTGCCTAGTCGGAAGATGAGGTGCTGTTCCTCTAGCTTGCGTTGGGCTTCACTGGAACAATGCAGCAAGCCAAGGACAGACATGTGGGCAAGAGAGCAGAGTGGAGTGTTAAAATGGCAAGTGACAGAGAGGTTTGGGTCATTCTTGCGGACAGACCGCAGGTGTTCTGCAAAGCGGTCGCGCAGTTTATGTTTGGTCTCTCCAATGTAGAGGAGACCACATTGGGAGCAACGAATGCAGTAGACTAAGTTGGGGGAAATGCAAATGAAATGCTGCTTCACTTGAAAGGAGTGTTTGGGCCCTTGGACGGTGAGGAGAGAGGAAGTGAAGGGGCAAGTGTTGCATCTTTTGCGTGGGCATGGGGAGGTGCCATAGGTGGGGGTTGAGGAGTAGGGGGTGATGGAGGAGTGGACCAGGGTGTCCCGGAGAGAATGATACCTACGGAATGCCGCCGGGGGGTGAAGGGAAGATGTGTTTGGTGGTGGCATCATGCAGGAGTTGGCGGAAATGGCGGAGGATGATCCTTTGAATGCGGAGGCTGGTGGGGTGATAAGTGAGGACAATGGGGACTCTATCATGTTTCTGGGAGGGAGGAGAAGGCGTGAGGGCGGATGCGTGGGAGATATGCCGGACACGGTTGAGGGCCCTATCAACGACCGTGGATGGAAAACCTCGGTTAAGGAAGAAGGAGGACATGTCATAGGAACTGTTTTTGAACATAGCATCATCAGAACAGATGCGACGGAGGCGAAGGAACTGAGAGAATGGATGGAGTCCTTACAGGAAACAGGGTGTGAGAAGCTGTAGACGAGGTAGCTGTGGGAGTCGATAGGCTTGTAATGGATATTGGTGGACAGTCTATCACCAGAGATTGAGACAGAGAGGTCGAGGAAGGAAAGGGAAGTGTCAGAGATGGACCATGTGAAAATGTTGGAGGGGTGGAGATTCGAAGCAAAATTAATAAATTTTTCCAAGTCCCGACGAGAGCATAAAGCAGGACCGAAGTAATCATCGATGTATCAGTGAAAGAGTTGTGGAAGGGGGCCGGAGCAGGACTGGAACAAGGAATGTTCCACATACCCCATAAAGAGACAGGCATAGCTGGGGCCCATGCAGGTACCCATAGCCACACCTTTTATTTGGAGGAAGTGAGAGGAGTTAAAGGAGAAATTGCTCAGTGTGAGAACAAGTTTAGCCAGATGGAGAGAGTAGTGGTGGATGGGGATTGTTCGAATGTCTGTTCGAGGAAGAAGCTAAGGGCCCTCAGACCATCCTGGTGGGGGATGGAGGTGTAGAGGGATTGGACATCCATGGTGAAGAGGAAGCGGTTGGGGCCAGGGAACTGGAAATTGTTGATGTGACATAAGGTGCCTCATCTTCCGACTAGGCACTTTGCAGCCTTCCGGACTGAATATTGAATTCAACAACTTTAGATCTTGAACTCCCTCCTTCATCCCCACCCCCTTTCTGTTTCTTCCCCATTCCTTTTGTTTTTTCCAATAATTTATATAGATTTTTCTTTTCCCAGCTATTTCCATTATTTTTAAATCTTTTATGCCCTGCTAGTCTTTCGATCCCACCCCCACTAGAGCTGTACCTTGAGTGCCCTACCATCCATTCTTAATTAGCACATTCGTTTAGATAATATCACCACCTTCAACACCTCTGTGTCTGTGACATGTTTTGATTATCTGCTCCTATCACTGCTTGCTTGTCCCTACAACCACACCACCACCAACCCCCCCCACTTCTCTACCCCCCCCCACCAGCAGCCCCACCCCCCCCCCCCCCCCCCCACCTTAAACCAGCTTATATTTCACCCCTCTCCTTATATTCACTCAGTTCTGTGGAAGGGTCATGAGGACTCGAAACGTCAACTCTTTTCTTCTCCGCCGATACTGCCAGACCTGCTGAGTTTTTCCAGGTAATTCTGTTTTTGTTTTGGATTTCCAACATCTGCAGTTTTTTGTTTTTATCACAGTACTCCAGGGTTGCTTCACAAAAGCTCTGTGCAATTGTACCAAGGCTTCCTTATGCTTGTACTTCCATACCCTTGCAATAAAAGCAAATATGCCATTTGCCTTCTTAGTTGATTGTTATACCTGCAAACTTTCTGTGTTCCTTGTAGAGTACACCCAAGTCTCTCTGAACATCAAAATTTAAAATTATCATGCCTTTTAAAAAAGATTCTGCTTTTCTATTCTTAGTACCAAAGTGAATAACCTCACACTTCCACACATTAGACTCCATTTGGGACCTTGTTGCCCACTCACACTTAACTTGTTTATATCTCTTGAAGGTACTTGGTATCCTTCTCATAGCTTATATTCCCACCTAACTTTGTAATGTCAGTAAACAGAGATACATTACTCTTGGCCTCTTTGTCTAAGTCGTTAATATAGATTGTAGATGGCTGAGGCCCCAGCACTGATCCTTGCAGCACTCCACTAGTTATAGCCTGCCTACTTGAAAGTGCTTCATTTATTCTTATTTCAGCTTTCTGTTGATGATCCAATCACCATCCTTGCTAATAAATTATCCCCAACTCAGTGAGCTCTCATCTTGTGTGTTAACCTTTTGGGAGGCACCTTATTGAATTTCTTTTGCAAAATCAAGTATATAACTGGTTCCTCTTTATCTACCCTACAAGTTACATCCTCAAAAAACTAAAATTTGTCAAACATGATTTTCCTTTTGTAAATCCATGTTGACTTTGTCTGATCATGCTAAGATTTTCTAAGTGCTTTATGATTTCCTTAATAATAGATTGCAGCATTATCTCCATATCAGGCTAATAGTTTCAGGGCTTTTCTAACCCTCCTTTCTTGAAGTGTGGAGCGACAATTGCTAACTTTCAAACCATTGGGGCCAATCTAGAATATATGGAATTTTGGAAAATCATAACCAGTGCATCCACTATCTCTACAGCTACCTCGTTTAATACCCTTAAATGTAAGCTATCAGGTCCTCGGGGTTTGTCAGCTTTTGTCAGTTAAGGGCTTGGATGGAGTGGATTTCTTGTAATGTGTTCAGGAGAACTTTTTAGGTCATTACGTAGAGGGTCCAACATGGGAGGGGCGCAGTGCTGAGCCTAATTCCGGGGAATGAAGCCGGAAAGGTGGCTGAGGTGGTGATGGGGGACCATTTTAATGATAGCGACCACACATGGTACGATTTAAGTTTGTTATGGACAAAGAAATAGACAAGTTGCAAAAATTGTTTTGGATTGGGGGAGACTGGTTTTAGTAAAATAAGGCAGGAGCTGGCCAAGGTAAACTGGGAACAGCTACTTGTGGGGAAATCTACAGAGGAGCAGTGGGGGGTGTTCAAAAAGGAAATGGGGAGGGTGACCAGAGATATTCAGGTTAACATGAGGAGGAAAAGAGAGGCTTTGAGCAGGTACAAGGGAAGCAAATCAGCGGAGGCATTAGTGGAGTACAGAAAGTGCAGGTTGGTGCTTAAGGAAGCAAATCGGAGAGCAAAGAGGGGATATGAGAAAGCTCTGGCTGGTAAAAGTAGGGAAAATCCCAAGATATTCTACAAGTATATCAATGGGAAGAGGATAACCAAGGAAAGAGTAGGGCCCATGAGGGACCAAGGGGGAAATCTATGGGTGGAGCCAGAGGACATCGCTAGAGTGTTGAATGAATACTTCATATCCGTCTTCACCCAAGAGAATGAGGATGAAGACTGAGAGAGGGGAGAGAGACTGCGAGGTTCTTAAGGTTCTTAAGCAAATTGATATAGGGAGTGACAAGGTATTGGAGGTGTTGGCAGGCTTAAAAGTGGACAAATCTCCAGGTCCGGATGATTTGTGTCCCAGACTGCTGAGGGAGGCAAGGGAGGAGATCACAGGGGCTCTGACCCAAATTTTTAATTCCTCTCTGGCCACAGGGGAGGTGCCAAAGGACTGGAGAACAGCTAATGTAGTTTCGCTATTTAAGAAGGGTTGTAGAAGGAAGCCAGCGAACTACAGGCCAGTGAGTCTTACGTCAGTGGTAGGGAAACTATTGAAGAAAATTCTGAAGGAAAGAATCTATCTCGACTTGGAGATGCAAGGATTGATCAGGGAGAGTCAGCATGACTTTGTCAGAGAGAGGTCATACCTAACAAATTTGATTGAATTTTTTGAGGAGGTAACCAGGTGTATAGATGAGGGTAGCTCAGTTGATGTAGTTTATATGGATTTCAGCAAAGCCTTTGACAAGGTCCCACATGGGAGACTTATAAGGAAGGCAAATTACCATGGGATACACGGTAATTTGATAAGGTGGATTCAAAATTGGCTTAGTTGTAGGAGACAGACGGTAATGACAGAAGGATGCTTTAGTGACTGGAAGCCAGTGTCCAGTGGCATACCACAGGGATATGTGCTGGGTCCCCTATTATTTGTAATTTATATAAATGACATAGATGACTATGTGGGGGATAGGATTAGTAAGTTTGCGGATGACACAAAGATTAGCCAGGTGGTTAACAGTGAGGTTGAGTGTCTTGGGCTACAGGAAGATATAGATTGGATGGTCAAGTGGGCAGATAAATGGCAGATGGAATTTAACCCTGAAAAGTGTGAGGTGATACACTTTGGAAGGAGTAATTTGACAAGGAAGTATTCAATGAATGGCATGGCACTAGGAAGTTCTGAGGAACAAAGGGACCTTGGCGTGTGTGTCCATAGTTCTCTGAAGGCGGAGGGGCATGTTAATGGAGTGGTGAAAAAGGCATATGGGACACTTGCCTTTATCAGTCGAGGCATAGATTACAAAAGTAGGGAGGTCATGTTGGAGCTGTAAAGAATCTTGGTGAGGCCACAGCTGGAGTATTGTGTGCAGCTCTGCTTGCCACATTATAGGAAGGATGTGATTGCACTGGAGGGGTGCAGAGGAGATTCACCAGGATGTTGCCTGGGATGAAATCATTTAAGTTATGAAGAGAGGTTGGATAGACTTGGGTTGTTTTCATTGGAGCAGAGAAGACTGAGGGGCAACCTGATCAAGATGTACAAGATTATGAGGGGCATGGACAGGGTGGATAGGGAGCAGCTGTTCACCTGAGTTGAAGGGTCAGATACACGGGGACAAAAGTTCAAGGTGAGGGGCAGGAGGTTTATGGGGGATGTGAGGAAAAAACTTTTTACCAGAGGCTGGTGAAGGCCTGGAATGCACTGCCTGGGAGGGTGGTGGAGGCGGGTTGCCTCACATCCTTTAAAAAGTATCTGGATGAGCACTTGACATGTCATAAAATTCAAGGCTATGGGCCAAATGCTGTTAAATGGGATTAGGTAGGTAGGTCAGGTGTTTCTCACGTGTTGGTGCAGACTCGATGGGCCGAGAGGCCTCTTCTGCACTGTGTGATTCTGTGATTTTGGTACCTTAAGTTTCTCCATTACCATTTCCCTTTTGGTATTAATTACTTTAAGTTCCCCACTCTTACTAGTTACTTGGTTACCCTCTATTTTTGGTATGTAATTTGTGTATTCTGCTGTGAATACAACTGTTTGTTCAGCAACTCTACCATCTCCTCATTCTCCATGATAATTTCTCTGGTCTCTGCCTATATGGGACCAATATTTACTTTAGCTACTCTTCTCCTTCTTTTCTAGAATTTCTAGAAGATCTTATATCTGATTTTATATCCTTGGCTAGTTTACTCTCTTCTATTTTTTTCCCTTTTATGAACTTTTTGGACACTCTTTAATGGTTGCTGAAACATTCCCAATTGTCAATGCATTTTGCTAACATGTTTAATTTTCTATAAATGCTTCCCACTGTATATTTATTACCATACATTTTGGCCTATTCACCCAATCAACCTTAGCTAATTTTCCTCTCATGCCTATGCAATTGGGCTTGTTTATGTTTTTTGATTGGGACTGGAGTATGTCACTTGCAAACTTAACTTGGAATTTGTATTATGATCACTTTTTCCCAGATTATCTTTTATAAGGGACTGCTAATTAAACCTGCCTCATTGCACATTGCTTGATTTAAGTTTGTTCTACCCTTAGTTGGTTCCACAAATAGTGAAAAAGCAAAATACTGAGGATGCTGGAAATCTGAAACAAAAACAAAAATTGTTGGAAAAACTCAGCAGGTTTGACAGCATCATCTGAAGAGTCACACGGACTCGAAACGTAAACTCTATCTTCCTCTCCACAGATGCTGTCAGACCTGCTGAGTTTTCCAGCAATTTTTGTTTTTGTTCCACAAATAGTATGTTCCATGAAATTGTTGCAAAAGCACCTATAGACTCATCTTCAATTCTACCTTTGCTAATTTGACTATCTCCATCCTCGACTATCCCCCCCACAGGACTGCCCTACCCCCACCCCCAAGAGAATACAACCCCTGACAGGCACTCCCCAACCCACGGAATTCTCCCAACTTCGAGGGGTCTCTTCCACAACCCCCTACCCCACACAGGTCAGACTCTAAGACAAGCCCTACTCTCAACCCCACCTCCGCCCCAGGCCAATCCGACGCAGCCCAAGGCCTAACCCCTCCACACCCTTGAGGCCCAACCCATCCCAACTTGAGGCCCAACATCCTCCCTCCACTGAGGCCCAACCAAACCAGATGTCTGACCACCGATCTCCAATGCCCAACCTCCGACTCCCCAACATCTGAGCCCCCTCCAAACTCCCACCATGACCTCCGAACCCTCCGACCTCTGATTTCCCTCGACCTCTGATCCCCATGATCTCCAACCCCTGATCTCTGACGCATCGACCTCCTAGAACTAGTGCCATAAAAACGGGGAGATGGCCTACTTCCCTTTGACTCAGCTGCACTGCAAAGCTAGGCCCTGGGATCATGCTGCACCGCCTGGATCTCACCCAGTCTGAGTTGGAAGGTTGGGCAAGACAGGCTGGGGAGAAAAGGTTAAGGTAAGAAACAGGGAGCAGGGTGGCAATCCAAAGCTCATTGCTACTCCGAGGAAGTTCAGGCCCATCATGGTTTAATTGAGTGGATCTCCTTTTCTCGAAACTCTATTGTCCACCATTTAATGAGACTAGAATTAGATATAGTGGGATTAAAGTTCAACATTGTCAGGGAGCAGAATGGGTAAAGTTGGACTAGCTGCCTCTTATACACCCCATCTAATTTTCTTTCCATTGAAGTGAATGAGATTCTTTGTCTGTGAGAAGTTCATAACACTCATATTTTGATATGAGTGAAATTCCTGTTGTTAGGAAATGTTGCCAACTTCACATAATTAGAAAGCATTGATGCCATTGAAAGTAATCTCTAACTATTGTGTTGTTAAAAATATTGAGGTAGCTTTCCCCTCCAACCTCGCCTCCCTCTGAGTATGGCCATTGCAGTGTTCCACGATCCATCAGAGTACTTACCTGATTCAGATGATAACCCCTTAGAATATGCAAGTTTAGTTTATATGGGTGGAATTTTCCCACAATTGCATTAAGGGCAGAATTTTCTGCCTGGCGGGTGGGCGTGTGGTAGCGGGTGGGTAAAATGAAGTCCAATGAAAATGGCGGGTTTTCACACCGAATCTTCCTGAGCCTGCCTTATTATATATTCAATCCTGCAAAACACGCCATTTCCATGGGGTGGGCTCTCATTTGCCTGCTTGCCATCACCCGCTGTTGCATCACGTTGGCCACCATCTTTAAAAGGCAGCCACCAGCAAAGTGCTCATTGCCACCAGCTCACCATCGCTGCCTGGGTGGCATGGCCAGCAAAAGCAAAAAGACTGCAAGCCACTGCTTCAACAAAAGGTCCCTCAAGCAACTGCTGGTTGCCATGGAGGCCAGCCAGGATGTGCTCTACCCCTGCTCTGGCTGCAGGATGGGTAGCAATATCACCAACCCGACTTAGGAGGCGGTGGCAGCGGTGGTCAGCGCAAACACCCTGCAGAGCAGGACAGCCACCCAGTGGCCACAAAAGGATGAATCATCTCCTCCGTTCTACCAGGGTAAGTCACTCTTTTCATCATTCCCAACTCACACACTCACAAACATATCACAGAATCACACAGTGCAGAATAGCCCCTTCGGCCCGTCAAGTCTGCACCGACACGAGAAACACCTGACCTACATACCTAATCACATTTACCAGCACTTGGCCCATAGCCTTGGATGTTATGACTTGCCAAGTGCTCATCCAGGTACTTTTTAAAGGATGTGAGGCAACCCGCCTCCACCACCCTCCCAGGCAGCGCATTCCGGACCGTCACCTCCCTCTGGGTAAAAAGGTTTTTCCTCACATTCCCCCTAAACCTCCTGCCCCTCATCTTGAACTTGTGTCTTTTCATGACTGACCCTTCAACTAAGGGGAACAGCTGCTCCCTATCCACCCTGTCCATGCCCCTCATAATCTTGTACACCTTCATCAGGTCGCCCCTCAGTCTTCTCTGCTCCAACGAAAACAACACAAGTCTATCCAACCTC
Organism: Carcharodon carcharias; assembly: GCF_017639515.1. NCBI lineage: Eukaryota > Metazoa > Chordata > Chondrichthyes > Lamniformes > Lamnidae > Carcharodon > Carcharodon carcharias. The sequence goes on along the minus strand of NC_054476.1, from coordinate 84,526,422 downwards.
TCTTCATAATTTAAATAATTTCATCCCAGGCAACATCCTGGTGAAGCTCCTCTGCACCCCCTCTAGTGTAATCACATCCTTCCTATAATGTGGTGACTGGAACTGCACACAGTGCTCCAGCTGTGGCCTCACCAAGATTCTATACAGCTCCAACATGACCTCCCTACTTTTGTAATCTATGCCTCGATTGATAAAGGCAAGTGTCCCATATGCCTTTTTGTCCACCCCACTAACATGCACCCCTGCCTTCAGAGATCTATGGACACACATGCCAAGGTCCCTTTGTTCCTCAGAACTTCCTAGTGTCATGCCGTTCATTGAACACTTCCTTGTCAAATTACTCGTTCCAATGTGTATCACCTCACACTTTTCAGGGTTAAATTCCATCTGCCACTTATCTGCCCATTTGACCATTGTGTCGATATCTTCCTGTAGCCCAAGACGTTCAACCTCACTGTTAACCACCTGGCCAATCTTTGTGTCATCCGCAAACTTACTAATCCTACCCCCCACATAGTCATCTATGTCGTTTATATAAATTACAAATAATAGGGGACCCAGCACAGATCCCTGTGGTACGCCACTGGACACTGGCTTCCAGTCACTAAAGCATCCTTCTGTCATCACCCTCTGTCTCCTACAACTGAGCCAATTTTAAATCCATCTTATCAAATTATCATGTATCCCATGGTAATTTGCTTTCTTTATAAGTCTCCCATGTGGAACCTTGTCAAAGGCTTTGCAGAAATCCATATAAACTGCATCAACTACACTACCCTCATCTACCCAGCTGGTCACCTCTTCAAAAAATTCAATTAATTTGTTCGGCATGAGCTCCCTCTGACAAAGCAACGCTGACTATCCCTGATCAAACCTTGCCTCTCCAGGTGGAGATAGAGTCTCTCCTTCAGAATTTTCTCCAATAGTTTCCCTACCACTGAAGCGAGACTCACTGGCCTATAGTTCCCTGGCTTATCTCTGCAACCCTTCTTAACTAGCAGAACTACATTAGCTGTTCTCCAGTCTCTGGCGCCTCCCCTGTGGCCAGAGAGGAATTAAAAATTTGGGTCATAGCCCTTGCGATCTCTTCCCTTGCCTCCCTCAGCAGCCTGGGACACAATTCATCCAGACCTGGAGATTTGTCCACTTTTAAGCCTGCCAACACTTCCAATACCTTGTCACTCCCTATATCAATTTGCTTAAGAACCTCACAGTCTCTCTCCACAAGTTCCATACCTTCATCTTCATTCTCTTGGGTGAAGACGGATATGAAGTATTCATTCAACACTCTAGCGAGATCCTCTGGCTCCACCCATAGATTTCCCCCTTGGTCCCTCATAGGCCCTACTCTTTCCCTGGTTATCCTCTTCCCATTGATATACTTGTAGAATATCTTGGGATTTTCCCTACTTTTACCAGCCAGAGCTTTCTCATATCTCCTCTTTGCTCTCCGAATTGCTCCCTTAAGCTCCACCCTGCACTTTCTGTACTCCACTAATGCCACCGCTGATTTGTTGCCTCTCTTTTCTTTCTCATCGTATCCTGAATATCTCTGGTCATCCATGGTTCTCTGGGCTTGTTACTCCTTCCTATCACCCTAGAGGGAACATGTTGAGCCCATACCCTCCCCATTTCTTTTTTGAACACCCCCCACTGCTCTTCTGTAAATTTCCCCACAAGTAGCTGTTCCCAGTCTACCTTGGGCAGATCCTACCTTATTTTACTAAAATCCGCTCTCCCCCCAATCCAAAACAGTTTTTTGCTACTTGTCTATTTCTTTATCCACAACAAGCTTAAATTGTACCATGTTGTGGTCGCTATCAATAAAATACTCCACCACCATCACCTCAGCCACCTGTCTGGCTTCATTCCCCAGAATTAGGCCCAGCACTGCGCCGTTCCTTGTCGGACCCTATACATGTTGACTTAAAATTCTCCTGTACGCATTTCAAGAAATCCACTCAATTCAAGCCCTTAACACTATGTCTATCCCAATTAATGTTGGGAAAGCTGAAATCACCTAATATAATTACCCTATTGTTATTGTTTTTACACACTTCCGCAGATTGTGCACATATTTGCTCCTCAATTTTCCACTGACTATCTGGGGGTCTATAATAAACACCTAACAATATGGCTGCCCCTTTTTTATTCCTAAACTCTACCCACAAAGCTTAATTTGATGCCCCCTCCAAGATATCATCTCTCCTTACTGCAGTAACTGACTCCTTAACTAATAATGCAATGCCTCCTCCTCTTTTACCCCCTCCCCTGGCTCACCTGAAGATTTATATCCCAGAATGTTGAGCTGCCAATCCTGCCCCTTCCTCAACCACATCTCTGTGATGGCTACTATATCACAATTTTATGTGTCAATCCTCATCCTTAACTCATCCGTTTTACCTGTAATACTCCTGGTGTTAAGGTAGAGGCCATCCAGCACTGCCTTACTCCCTTAAAACTTAATGCAGCTGTACTCCCTCTGACTTGATTGATTCACTGTATTATGATGTGTCCCTATTCTGCTAACATTCTGTGTCCCCTCCCCTTGCTGAATTAGTTTAAACTCCTCCCAACGGCAGTAGCAAACCCGCCCATAAAGATGTTAGTCCCGCTCTGGTTCAGAGGTAGACTGCCCCGCTTGTACAGGTCCCATCTTCCCCAGAAATGGCTCCAGTGATCCAGGAATCTAAAACCCTCCTTCCTGCACCAACTCTTAAGCCATGTATTCATCTGCGCTATTCTCCTTTTTTTGTGCTCGCTGGCACATGGCACTGGGAGTAATCTAAAGATTACAACCTGAGAGGACCTGCTTTTTAGTCTACTGCCTGACTCCCTGAATTTTTGGTGCAAGACCTCAACCCTCTTTCTACCTGTGTCATTGATACCAACATGTACCATGACCTCTGCCTTATCACCTTCCCCCTTCAGGATTCCCTGCAGCCGTTTAGTGACATCCCGGACCCTGGCATCAGGGAGGCAACACACCATCCTGGAGTCACGTTGACAGCCAAAGTAGTGCATATCTGTTCCCCTGACTACAGAATCCCCTATTACTATTGCTCTTCCCCTCTTCCTCCCCTCCTGTACAGACAGGCTGCTTGTGGTGCCAGAAGCTTGGCTCTGTCTGCACTCCCTGGAGGAACCAGCACCCTCATCAGCCTCCAAAATGGAACACAGATTTGTGAGCGGGACCTCAGGAGACGCCTGAACTACCTGCCTGTTTCTCTTGGATTGCTTGGTGGTCACCCATTCCCTTCCTTCCTCAAGTCCCTTCTGCTGTAGTGTGACCACCTCTCGAAACATGCTATCCACGATGCTCTCAGACCCGCGGATGCTCCACAGTGTCCCCAGCCACCGTTCCAGCTCTTCCTGAGCTTTCAGGAGCTGCAGCTGGACACATTTCCTGCACACATGCTGGTCCCAGGAACTGGAAATGTTCCCGCTTCCCACATGGAGTGCGAGGAGCACACCAAGGCTTTGATCTCTCCTGCCATGACTTATCCCTTTAAACTAAACCTTTTAAATCAATTACTCTAGGGCTCTTCTTTCCTGATCCTCGTGAATACAGAATATACAAACTATAAACCACAAAAAGACCTTAAACTATAAGCGATAAATGTAGTAAATACTTACCCGACCTTACCCACTACCTACCAGTCATTCCTCTCCCTTGTAACCTCTACTGCTGCAGCATGGAAAGACCACTCACTGAAGATTTAAGAAGTTGGATAGCAAAGAAAAAATGCAAAGAGCACCTCTTCCCCTCTGCACCGAATTCTCACTGTGTACCAAATTGCCAATACCCACATTCACTCTGGCTGTGTCTCATTCAGGATAAGGCCTCTCCCCTGCTCATGCACAAGCACGCTGATCACACATTCACAGGGCTCTCACTCACTGCCAGTGCAAGGGACATCACCATTCACTCTTTCACACACACAGTCATTGTCCTCATCCTGCCCATGGGAACACTCACCACACATACAGGCCAGGCATACTTATCATCTGGCCCAGCAGGTGTCCTGATACACACTCCCCATCTCTATCCATGCAGGACAAATTGGCTCACAACAGGAGGGAACGGTCGCAGACAGGTGGAGGGATGCTGGAAATCAAAGTTCTGGTAGGATTTGAAAACAAAGCCATCCAGCTGGCCGACGATGACCAGGACTGTGCCTGTGCTGATGGTGAGGTTGGTGCTGCTCCATCAAGTGAGGATCCAGCATTGCAACATCCATCAGATAACCATGCCGTGAGTAATGTGTACTCTTTCACTGGCCACTGCCATGCACTAATTATCTCCCCTTGCTTTCGCAGGCACATCTGCCAAACAGCCAACAGAGTTCATGACCCAGGGCCTCCAATCAAGCTCCGAAGCAATCTCTGAAGAGGAATCAGAAGGCACTCGTCCTGAAGTCCCGTCACAGTGCTCACCCATACCCTCCACCAGTGCAGAGACACACACCTTGGTGGGGCCTAGCTTTGGAGTAGCCTCGGGATCACAATCTGGTGAGCATATCGAACTTTCTGATCCACAGCAGGTGGAAGGCAGGAACGCCCCAGTCCCCAGCACTCGGAGGACTGCTGGAAGCCAGAACATTGCTGAGTCTGAGTCAGATGATGAGCCTATGGACTCAGTCATGTCACAGTTTCTGGAACTGCAAGGGCAAGCTAGGGAGCAACAGAAACGGATGCCCGCTGCACTCCTCAGATTGCAAAGCATGACGGAGGAGTCCATCTGTCTTCATGCTGAGCTGATAGTGCTGGCATGCCAATACACTGAGGTCAACACTGGCAGAATGATGGCCACCATGGAGACCTTGGTCCAGGACATCAATCCTGCACTGCTGCATGGGCTTAACTGCATCACTGATGCCATAGTTGGCCTCCAACAGTGTGTATGCGAGAAGGGTGCTGGGCAGCTCGATCTCACTCCAGCTACCTCTTCTGTTCACTGAGTCAGCCAGGGGCCCTTGGGCACCCATAGGGAGGATAATCAGCAGGTGCACACTCCCGGGCCATCCATCCAGATAACTCTGGGAGTGACCGGCCCATCTGACTCCCCTCTTTTTGTGACCTCTGCAGATCCAGCTTCACAGGCCGAGGAGGGTGTCACTGCCACACAGCAGGACCCCATAAGCAGGCCAGGGCCTTCCAAGAATAGGCCCTGCAGAGGACACCCGCCGAAGTCACCACAGACAGGGCAGGCTGCCTCCACCCCTGCTGTAGATGTCCGGGGAGCACTAAGACATAGTGGCAGGGTTAGGAAAGTTAGGTAAAAGTAGTTGAACAGCCTGGCCATGGGTGTTAACCACTTGTACATACTGTTCACTATTGTCAATAAACTCCCAAGAATGTCTCCCTGCCTATGGCCCCTTGTTCTGATGAGCAGTGTTCTTGTCACTCAGATGTGAAACCTTTCTACACAAGATAAATGGCAGGTATCTCAGTCCAGGGCTTCTTCCCTGTGCTCTGTGCGGCCTTCAGACCACAGTGATGGTCCAGCCTCACACTCTCTGGAAACATGGCTGATGCCTGCACCTCTGCAATGCTGGTCATTGCTGCCAGAATGTAGAGGGCAGGCCACAAAGTTCTCTCATTGTTTCTGTGTGCTCTTAGCACCGTTAAGATGGGGCTGCACATCCTCCTCATTGGAGGAGACATGCAGCTCCTCTATATCCTCCTTAGCCAGCTCCTCATCCCGTTGCAGCACCAGGTTATAAAGGGCACAGTAGACAACGACAATGCGTAAAACCCTCTGCGGACTGTATTGCAGGTCTTCACCAGACCAGTCCAGGCAGCGGAACCTCATCATCAGCATTCCGATAGTCTGTTGCACCAAGTTGCGAGCTGCTGCATGACCCACATTATAGCGTTGCTCTGCTGCAGTCTGAGGCACCGCACGGGTGTCATCAGCCACAGCATCTGCAGGTGGCCCTTGTTCCCAAGGAGCCAACCTTGCAGCCCCTGTGAACCCTGGAAGACGGCAGGGATCTGCGAGCGACTCAGGATGTAGACATCGTGCACACTCACTGGAAACTGTGCTCATAACTGAAAGATGCATTTCTGGTGGTTGCATACTAGCTGCACTTTCAGTGAGTGAAAGCCCTTGCAGTTGATGAAGTCCACTGAATGTAGTAATGGAGACCTTGGCGCCACATGAGTGAGGTCAATCACACCCTGCACTTTTGGGAATCCTGAGATCAGGGCGAATGCAATGGCCCTTGCATCTTGGCTGTCACGGTCCTGGCTGAAATGCACAAAGTTGTGTCCATGGAGAAGATGGCATCCATGACCTCATGGATGCATTTGTGGGTGGCAGATTGTGAAATCCCACAGAGGTCACTTGTGGAGCCCTGAAAGGAGCCACTGTTGTAGAAATTGAGCACCGCTGTCACTTTCACAGTCACTGGCAGTGGATACCCTCCATGACCCCTTGGCGTCAAGTCCTGCAGTAAGTGGCAGATGTTAGCCACCAGGTCCCTAGACATGCGCAGTCATTAGCGAAACTGGTTCTCAGTCATCTGCAAGAATTGCAGGTGGTATCTATAGACCCTGGGTGTTGCTAGGCGCCGACAAGCCACAACTTGTTGTTGCTCCTAAGCAGCGTGTGCAGGAGTCCCTGCTGTCCCTTCTTCATGAGGTTTTTGCTCCTGCCTTTGCACAGCCAGGTATCTCAGTCGCTCTCTCCTCCGTCTTCGCTGCTCTCTGTAGGCCATCAGTCATACAGCTAGGTCACCAGGATCCATGATCCTGACGTGGTTCTCCTGCAGCATATAAGAGATTATCATGGCTGCACTTAGCACTTTTCCTGGCCCTGTCTGACCTCTCCTTAATGCTTCCCAGGGACTGCTGGTCACCCCTCGGATGGCCAGAGATGAATGCGCTGCATGGCTGCCCTGTCAACTTGCAACATGGGGGGCACTGGTCCAAACCAGGGTGCTGAGATCGCAAGAGGCTGTGAGCACCTCCAGCAGTGACTGCTACATGGCCAGGGTTGGCGAGGAGATTGTACAACATGTGCAGTCCAACTGCCCTGTGGTCCAATAAAGTGGTGGCGGCCACAAAATCTGTGCCGGGGGAGTGGGGGCGTGGTGGTAAGGTATAAAGCGTTTGGTGCCTTCGCATTGTTTGCATGGGCAGGCAGACTAGGAATCTGACCCCAATCATATCACTGTGGCTGCGCCTGATTTATCTTAGTTGCTGAGGCATGGTCAGTTTTTACTGGTGTCCCTAATGCATGGCCAATTCCCTCACTTACCCTGCCCCCCACCTTGATTGCCTGTGCATGGGATGCAGTACCAGGGCAGTACTTGACTGCCCCCACCTCAGCAGTCATCTCCAAGGCTGGCCAGACTTGCCCCCAGACACCAACCCCCACCCCTCAGCAGTCGCCTGTGGGGCCAGGCATCAGTTTCCCCCGTCCCCTGGTTCCCCTGAGGCCTGTAAACGGGTGAGCTGTGGAGAATGCTGCTGCTCACTCACCTCAGTTCCCCCAAAGTGAAGGCTGCCAAGTGCACGTCTCTTGCGTGCTGTTGTGAAACACGCCAACATGGACTGACAATATGGTGTGGGTTCCAGGAACCTGGTGGGGTTGCCTTTTAAATATAGCTAATGTATTACAATTAGCTCCCTGCCAACCGATGACGGGAAATGCGGCCCAACGGCAGCAGGCTGAGTGGGAGATTGCAACCTGCCTTCACGTCGTCGTGAAGTGGTTTCTACCATATTTTTTGCACGTCACCTATCACGCTTGCCGCCAGCGGGCTCAGAAAATTCCACCCTATGACACAGATAAGACTTTGGTTGCCATTTTAAGATATTACAGGGAGATTGCCAGCTGGCTGTCCAGCCAGAGAAGAGACCTAAGTTAAGTTCACTGTATTTTTGAGAAGATGGAAGGGCCAAAAGCGTATTTGAAGACTTCACTAAACCAACTGGGCTATTTGGGATCCCCTGCTTGCAAGACAGAGACACAAACTACCAAATCAACTTAAGAGAGATCAATTCAAAACAAAAAGATATAAGCAAAATACTGCAGATGCTGGAAACCTGAAGTAAAAGCAGAAAATGCTGGAAAAACTCAGCAGGTCTGGCAGTATCTGTGAAGAGAGAAACAGAGTTAACGTTCCACTGTACATCTGCCAGCACAAAAATTGCACTGTGCTTCTGGATATACTTGGCCTGCAAGTAGATAGAGTCTTTCAAGCATTATCGGAGCAAAGCTCTTCCCTGTGACACTAAGGAGTAAGATGCCCCTGCAGTTGTTACAATTTCTGTTTATGGAAAGTTGCTGAGAGGAAATAAGTACAGTTTACCTGCCTCTCTCCTGTCCATAACACATTCAAAAAGATTTAATCCCCTCAAGTGGTGAATCTTTGTAAAAACAATCACGTATTAAATTACGACATCAAGGGCAGATAATCTTTCAATAACTGTGGGGGGAGGCAGTGGCGTGGTGGTATTGTCACTGAACTAGTATTCCAGAGGTCTAAGGTAATGTATTAGTGCTCTGGCAGATGGTGAAATTTGAATTCAATAAAAATCTGCAATTAAAAGACTGATGATGACTACAAAATTATTGCTGATTGTTGTACAACCCCATCTGGTTTACTAATGCCTTATCTCGTCTGGCCTACACGTTACTCCAGACCCACAGCAATGTGGTTGACTCTTAAATGCCCTGTGAACAAGGGCAATTAGGGATGGGCAATAAATGCTGGCCAGTGATGCCCACATCACATAAATGAATAAAACAAAACCTCTTGAAACTGTCAATCAAAATGTGAATAAAGACGCCTGCTAAAATAAGTAGTTCTGGAGTTTTCAAAATCAATCAAGCATCCATAATGTGCTCAGATGTAATCCTTCCAAATCCTTGGAGTTTTTGGAAACTGGTCAAAAAACAGATGGCCTTTTTTCCTAAACTACACCAGATGTTCTGCCAATCAAAACAGTCTGAATCAGTCCACTGACTGTGTTTTTCTCTATCAGTGAAAGCTGTTTTTCTTTCAATTTAAAAGGGCTCTGGGCATTTAAATCACTTCTGATCAATATACTAGAGATCCAAAGCAGTTTTGAATGCAGCAGAGCATTTTCCCAGTGGGAAATGTACTCTAATGCATCTTAACACTTAAACAATGCTAGTCGATATAATAGCCAACTTACCTTTTCAGGACAAAGCTCCATATTATTCACTGCTATTAAAACACATCTACATTACCAAACATCATTTAATAGTGACATTTGAAGTTGTCGAAACATTACCTGTCAGAATGTTCCTGACTCCTCAGCAAGTTACTCCCCATAGTTACAAAATCTTCGGGATGGTTTTTGGAGCTTCCAGAACTTGTACCAGTACAGGAAAATAGCAAGGGCAAAGGGTACGCAGGGAGGAAATTCAAATTTCCTATAGACTCACAATGGCCACCCTGACTTTTGAATAGGTGGGTTGATGGGCAGACTGACAGGTTAGAACACCTGCCTCCATTTACTGGGACATTGGCCAGTTTTATTGATGCATGTCAGGCCCGTAAATCCTCACCACTTAGCCCTCTCACACCCCACACCATCCCATATGTCCCATGCTTGCTCATAACTCCATGCTCACGTGTACCCTCCATGTCCTCTCAATGATTCATCATTTCCCTTGGCTCTTTCCATGCCCCCTTATACCTCCATGCCCCTTTGTATGCCCCCACATATCCTCCATAGCTAATAATCCAGTGTCCACTATGGGCAGACCTCAGGAACCATTCCTTTGAAATAGACATTAAAACAATAAACTCCTAACAGCCTAATAGAACCACCATTTCAACAACTACATACTCTCTTTCAAAAAAGGTATTTAAAAGAAAATTAAATCCCAAATGGTCAATCTATTGTATAAACAAAAATGCAGCTCTTCAGATAATTGTAGACAGATAATACTTTAATAACCTCTTAAAACATTAATCAAACTATATGGCCAGAATTTTCCATTCTGGAACTGAGTGCCATGGCAGGGTTGGGGATGGGGAGTGTTTCCCACCATGGAGGCCACTGGGAATTTGCGCCATGTTGCATATTCCCGGCCTCATTAAATATGCATTGGGGGTTTTGTGAAATACCACGTGGTAGGGCGGACTGGATGACTCGTGCCCTGCCATCATATCTGAGTGCCATGTTTGAAAGGCATCCGGACATAACTGACTCACAACTGAACACAGGAGATAGACCTTCTGAAGATAGAAGTTTGACCTCCTGAAGATAAAGGATGCATCTCCAGGAACAATCTGAAGCTGGAAGATCATCCTGGTCAATCCTCCTCCCATCCACTGTTGTATGTTCCAGGGGCCATGGTTGCTGGAGGTTTCTATCCTGAACTCTGGAGGCTGCCTGAGGCCTTCTTCAGGTAAGTGCCAATATGAACATGCCACGTTGGTCCAGATGTATTCTGGACTGGCATGATTTCCTGCTGGCAGCATGAACAAATAGGTGGGGGGAGGGATCTCCAGTCGAGCTTTCATCTGCACCCCATTAATGGGAGACAAATCAGTTTCACCCAGCCTCTGGTGGGAATTATGACCCACCATGGTGGGCAGGAACTGTTGGGAAACTGGCTTATCAGCTCCTGCCACATTGCACCCCCCTCGCCCGCCATTAAACCTGCCATATGAAGGGGGGAGGACTGGAAAATTCCACCCTTTACAACGATGCCTAATGAGTCAAGTGGTTCTTTTGAAACTCAGCTAAGTATTTATAACTAGCTTAGCTATCAAAACAAACCGTTTCAGTTTACAATGAAGCCTTATAAATTTCCAAAAACGATGGCTATGTTTTTTTTAATCTAAGTTAGAGCAGATTGCCTCTCAATCAATGCACTCCAGGAACAGATGTCTATTTTACTTTTGTTAAGTGAAAGTCACAGATTTTTTAAATCATTGTTTTTAAATGCTGGGATTTTAAATTTCTTCAGATCATGACACTTAGAATTCCCAAGCAGTGTTTTCTTCAGTTTTGAAGCATAATAGCATTTGTCCAAATAGGAAAAGAATGCTATTTGGAATACAAAATAAATTAGGGATAGCATTAGATCCAAAGAGGAGACATATAAAATTGCCAGACAAAGCAGCAAACCTGAGGATTTGGAGCCACTTAAAATTCAGCAAAAGTGAACAAAAAGACTGATCAAGAAGGGGAAAATGGAGTATGAGAGTAAGCTTGCAGGGAGCATAAAAACTGATTGTAAAAGTTTCTATAAATATGTGAAGAGAAAAAGATTAGCAAAGACAAATGTAGGTCCCTTACAGTCTTAAAAAGGGGAAATTATAATGGGGAGCAAAGAAATGATAGAAGAATTGAACACATATTTTGGTTCTGTCTTCACAAAAGAGGGCACAAATAATTTCCCATAAATGTTAGTTCTAATGAAAGAGAGGAGTTGAAGAAAATCAGTATTCTCAGTGGAGAAATTAATGGGATTAAAGGCTGAAAAATCCCCAGGGCCTGATAATCTACATCCCAAGGTAGTAAAAGAAGTGGCCTGAGAAATATTGGATGCATTGGTGGTCATCTTTGAAAATTCTAAAGATTCTGGAGCAGTTCCTACAGATTGGAGGGTGGCGGATGTAACCCCACTATTCAAAAAAGGAGGGAGAGAAAAAACAGAGAATTACAGATCAGTTAGCCTAATATCAGTAGTGGGGAAAATGCTAGAGTCTATTATAAAAGACGTGGTAATAGAACACTTGGAAAGCATTAATGGGATTAGACGAAGTCAGGAAATAATGCTTAACTAATTTACTGGAGTTTTTTGAGGATGTAGCTAGTAGAATAGATAAGGGAGAACCAGTGGATGTGATGTATTTGGATTTCAAGAAGGCTTTTGATAAGGTCCCACATAACAGGCTAGTGGGCAACATTAAAGCACATGGGACCGGGAATAATATACTGGCATGGATTGAGAATTGGTTGCCAGACCAGAAACAGGGAGTGGGAATAAATGGGTCTTTTTCTGACTGGCAGGCAGTGACTAGTAGTGTAAAGCAGGGATCAGTGCTTGGGCCCCAGCTTTTCACGATATATATAAATGACTTGGATGAGGAAACCAAATGCAATACTTCCAAGTTGCTGACAACACAGAACTGGGTGGAGTTGTGAGGAGGATGCAAGGAGGCTTTTGGGTGATTTAGACAAGTTGAGTGTGTGGGCAGATGCAGTATAATGTAGATAAATGTGGAATTATACGCTTCGGTGTGAAAAACGGAAAGGCAGAGTATTATTTAACTGATGATATATTGGGAAATGTGGATGTACAAAGCGATCTGGGTGTCCTTGTACACCAGCCAATGAAAGTAAACAGGCAGGTGCAGCAAGCAATTAGGAAGGCAAATGGTGTGTTGGCCTTCATTACAAGAGGATTTGAGTTCAGAAGTAGGGATGACTTACTGAAGTTATACAGGACCTTGGTGAGACCACACCTGGAGCATTGTGTGCAGTTTTGGTCTCCCTACCTAAGAAAGGATAGGCTTGCCATAGAGGGAGTGCAGCGAAGGTTCACTCGGCTGATACTAGGGATTGCAGGACTGTCATATAAGGAGAGATTGGTTTGGCTGGGCCTGTATTCACTAGAGCTTAGAAGAATGAGAGGGGTCTGATTGAAGCATTTAAAATTCTAACAGGGCTATACAGACTAAATGCAGGGAGGAAGTTTCCCCTGGTTGGGGAGTCTAGATCCAGGGGTCACAGTCTCAGGATATTGGGCAGGCCATTTAGGACTGAGATGAGGAAAAATGCCTTCACTCAGAAGGTGGTCAACCTGTGGAATCCTCTACCACAGAAGGCTGTGGAGGCTGGGTCACTGAGTATATTCAAAAAATAAATTGATAATTTTTTGGATATTAGGGGCATCAAGTGGTATATAGAGAAAGTGGGGATTTTGCATTGAGATAGAGGATCAGCCACGGTCATATTGAATGGTAAAGCAGGCTCGAAGGGCCAGATGGCCTACTCCTACTCCTAGTTTCTATGGGCTGAATTGTTCCAGAATTGCACTAAATGCAGTAGCAGGCTGGTAAAATGGAGTCCTACCAGCCAATGAAAATGGCGGGTTTTCACGCTGAATCTTCCCGAGCCTGCCTCATTCTATATTCGCTCCTGTAAAATACACTGTTTCCATGGGAGGAATTTTCCCCCCCCTTTGAGGGGGAAGTTCAGGAGCGGACATGGGTGGTGGCGCCTCCCATCAGCACTCCCAATTGGAGGCGCGCCGCCATTTACATGGGCAGGCCAATTAAGGCTCATCCAGCGTGACGTCCACCAGGAAGTGCTATTCACTCCCTGTGCGGGCGGTGGGGTGGGGAATTCCCTCAGCTGGGAGTGCGCTCTTTCATGCGTGCGCGCAAAAGAGCGCACTCATCTCCCTGAGGCTAAGTGCTGCCTCAAGGAGAGCGGCGTCAAATTCAAAAATGTGAAATATAGAAAAATAAAATTTCCCTGACATGTCCCCTCATGTGACACTCATGAGTTGGGACATGAACATCACTTTTAATTAAACTTTTATTAAATTTTTACAAACCTACATGAAACTTCATCCCACTCGTGGATGAAGTTTCATGCTTTTTCTGAAACCTGCCAGGGCTCCCGGCCTGTCTGCCAACCTTAAGGTTCGACGGGCTGGTCCTTTAAGTGCTTCAATTAGTTTTTAAATGGCCTCAATTGGCCATTGACAGGTCGGCGGGTGCACAGCTGATTCAGCTGCACCCCCGCCGACCTGAAAATTGAAATGACATGAGGCTCCGTCGGGAGTTCCACCCGACGTCATCCCGCGTCGTTTTATGCATTGGCGAGCAGGCCCCCCCCCACCCTCCCACTCGCCGAACTTAATATCCTGCCCCATGGCGGGTGGGCTCTCATTCGTCCGTTGTTGCATCACACTGGCTGCCATCTTTAAAAGGCAGCTGCCAGAAAAGCGCTCATCGCCACCAGCTGCCTGGGAGACATGGCCTGCTAAGGCAGAAAAGACTGCAGCCCCCAACATCAACGACAGGTTCCTCAAGCGACTGTTGGATGCCATGGAGGTCCGCCAGGATGTGCTCTACCCTCACTCTGGCTGCAGGATGGATAGCAATGTCACCAACCCAGCTTGGGAGGTGCTGGCAGCGGTGGTCAGTGCCAACGCTCTTCAAAAGAGGACAGCCACCCAGTGCCACTAAAAGATGAATGATCTCGTCCGTTCCGGCAGGGTAAGTCACTCTTTTCATCACTCTCAACTCTCACACTCACAAACCCATCACACACCCACAGGGCCCTCACTCACTGCCAATGCAAGGGACATCACCATTCACTCTTTCACACACACCATCATTGTCCTCATCCTGTCCATGGGACTACTCACCACCTACACAGACCAGGCACACTTCTTATCTGGCCTGGCAGGAATCCTGATACGTTCTCCCCATCTCTATCCATACAGGATAAACTGGCTCACAAGTGGAGGGAAAGGTTGCAGACAGGGGGAGGGATGCTGGAATTCAAATTTCTCACAGAATTTGAAAATAGAGCCATCCAGCTGGCCGGCGATAACTGGGACTAGTTCTGTGCTGACAGTGAGGTCAGTGCTGCTCTACCAAGTGAGGATCCAGCAGTGCAACATCCATCAGATAACCATGCTGTGAGTGATGTGTCTTCTTTCACAGGCCGCTGCCATGCACTAATTATCTCCCCTTGCTTTTGCAGGCACATCTGGGAAGCAGCCGACAGAGTCCATGATCCAGAGCCTCCAGACAAGTTCCAAAGAAACCTCCTAAGAGGAATCTGAAGGCACCTTCCCTGAATTCCCATCACAGCGCTTACCCCCACCCTTCACCAGTGCAGAGACACACACCTCAGTGGGACCTAGCTTTAGAATAGCCTCAGGACCACAATCTGGTGAGCACCTCACACTTACTGATCCACAGTAGGTGGAGGCAGGGACTTCCCAGGTTCCTGGCACTCGGAGGACTGCTGAAGGCCAGAACGTTGCTGACTCCGAGTCAGATGACGAGCCTCTGAACTCGGCCATTGCTGGTCATTGCTGCCAGAATGTAGAGGGCAGGCGCCACAGAGTTCTCTCATTTTCTCTGTGTGCTTTCAGCACCTTTAAGGTACCTGCACACCAGCATCTGCGACCAGTGATGCTGTGCACTAGCTCCTGAAGGGCTGTGGTGCTGAAGGGGGACATAGCATCACATGTTTCGTGGCTGCTTCTCTGAGATGGCCCTGATCATGGAGCGCCATTGAGCTGCCCTGGAACAGACAGGAGTCAGACATTCTCAGAGGCCATGTGAAGATCTCTGGAATGTCCTGAGTGCATGTTGTCATCATCCTCCTGTGATTGAGCGACTATTAGGGCCTCCACTGCATCTCCATGAGATGAGCATTCTCATTGGGGTATTGGCGTTGTCATATGCCAGACTGGAGTCAAATGTTCACAACTGCAACGTGAGGATCTATGGGGACACCTCACTGCATCATCCTCCTCAAATCTGGCAGGGCCTCCCAAGTGCTCCTGTCTTGTCTAGCCAGTGCGAGAGCCTCATCCCCATTGTCATCACCACTGAGGACCCCCTCACTCTCATCCCTGTCAGCGTCCTCCTCATCAGGTAAGACATGCAGCCTCTCCATCTCCTCCTCAGCCAGCTCCTCACCCCGTTGCAGCACCAGGTTGTAAAGGGTGCAGCAGACAACGACGATGTGTGACACCCTCTGTGGACTGTATCACAGGGCTCCACCAGACTGGTCCAGGCACCGGAACCGCATCATCATCATCTCAATGGTCTGCTCCACCAAGTTGCGAGCCTCATTATAGCGTCGCTCTGCTGCAGTCTGAGGCCGCCGCACGGGTGTCATGAGCCATGACCTCTGCAGGTAGCCCTTGTCCCCAAGGAGCCAACCCTTCAGACTCACTGGACCCTGGAAGACTGCAGGGACCTGCGAGCGACTCAGGATGTAGACATTGTGCACACTCGCTGGAAACTGTGTGCATTCCTGCAGGATGCATTTCTGGTGGTCCTTATCAGCTGCATGTTCAGTGCAGTTGATGAAGCCCACTGAGTGTAGTGACAGAGACCTGAGCGCCATGAGTGCAGTCACTCGTCCCCTGCATCAATGGGAATCCCGAGATCAGGACGAATGCAATGGGCCTTGCATCCTGGCTATCTTGGTCCTGGGCGAAATGCTCAAAGTTGTGTGCCATGGAGAAAATGGTATCCGTGACCTCATGAATGCATTTGTGGGTGGCAGATTGTGAAATCCCACAGAGGTTACCTGTGGGGCCCTGAAAGGAGCCACTGGCATAGAAATTGAGCACTGCGATCACTTTCACAGCCACTGGCAGTGGATGTCCTCCAAGTCCCCTTGGCGCCAAGTCCTGCAGTAAGTGGCAACTGTGAACCACAAGGTCCCTAGACATGTGCAGTCATCAGCGACACTCGTTCTCAGTCATCTGCAGGAATGGCAGGCAATGTCTATAGACCCTGGGTGTCGCGAGACGCTGACCAGCCAATGATCGCTGTTGCCCCCAGGCAGCATGTGCGGGAGACCCTGTTGCCCCTTCTTCATGAGGTTGCTGCTCCTGCTTTTGCGCAGCCAGGTGCCTCAGTCGCTCTCTCCTCCATCTTTTATGGTCTCTGTAGACCATCAGGCACACAGCTAGGTCACCAGGATCCATGATCCTGACATGGTCCTCCTGCAGCATGAAAGAGAGAGAGACGTGGTTATCATGGCTGTACTTAACACCTTTCCTGGTCCTGAGTGACCGCCCCTTAATGCTTCCTGCAGAGTGCTGGTCACCCCTCGGATGGCCAGAGATGAGTGTGCTGCATGGCTGCCCTTTCAACCAGCAACATGGGAGACACTGGTCCAAACCAGGATGCTGAGATTGCAAGAGGCTGTGAGAGCCTCCAGCATTGATTGCTACATGGCCAGCATTGGCAAGGAGATTGTACAACGTGTGCGGTCCAGCTGCTCTGCGGCCCAATAAAGCGTGGCAGACTTGAAGTCTGTACGGGGTGTTGTGGGGGTGGAGGGGGTAAGGTATGGAGTGCTTGGTGGCCCTTTGGTCCCTCCCTGAGACTTGCATGGGCGGGCAGGCTAGGATCCTGACCCCAATCATATCACTATGGCTGCACCTGATCTGCCTTAGTTGCAGAGGCATGGTCAGCTTATACAGGTGTCGCTAATGGATGGCCACTTCCCTCGCTTACCCTGTCCCCCACCTTGATTGCCTATGCATGGTATGCAGCACCAGGGCAGCACTTGACACCATCCTCCCCTCAGCTGTTGCTTCCTCAGTTGGCCAGCACTTGCTCCCAGATACCCCCACCCCTCAGCAGTCACCTGCTGGGCTGCGAATCAGTTTCTCCCGACCCCGGCGCCCCTGAGGCCTGTAAACAATGGGTGAGCTGTGGTGAACACTACAGCTCATTCACTTCCTCTAAAGTGAAGGCCACTGGGTGCCCGTCGCCTGCATGCTGTTGTGAAACATGTCGGCGTGCTTTCCCGCTGATGTGGATGGATGATATGGCGAGGTTCCAAGAGCCTGGAGGGATGGCCTTTTAATTATGCTAATGTATTACAATTAGCTCCCCACCAACCGATAGCAGGAAATGCAGCCCACCATCTTCAGGTTGAGTGAAAGATCGCGACCTGCCTTCCCGCCACCATGAAGTGGGTCTCGCCATATTTTTGGCACATGCCACCTATCAAGCCTGCCGATAGTGCGGAAAATTCCATCCTCAGTTTCTATGTTTCTATACATCTCAACACTTACACAATGATGGTGAATGTAATGGTCAACTTACCTTTGCAGCACAGAGCCCTATAATCAAACATCACTGTAAAAAACACATCTTACCTTATAATACAACATCTAACTGTTGAAACTGAAATAACATAATTTTTTCTTTGTCTTTCAAAGCCATTGAAAGAATTCTCAGAACAGATGATATTTTTTGTTCCTTACTTGGGATTGGGATTCCTCCATAGGTCATAACTCCTCTGGGTCCTGTAAACCATGCATTCTCATGGAATGGGCCTGACTCTCCTGGACAGAGGGTGTGGATTCACCTGCCCAACCCCACTATGGAGCCGGCAGGACTGCTGCAAGCCAATTGTCTATCTGCACTCTTATCCAATACTTCAAAAGCAGCCGGAAATGCCAATGGGGTGGGATCCCGAAACCGGGATCCCCCTGCCATTTTTAAAGGGCATCTGAGCTGGACCAACTCAGAGGAATTCTGGGCCAATGTTTTTGTCATTCCCTTTTGTTACGATCCCAGCTGATGTTTCTACTGGAACCTGGCTGATAGAACGTAACTTTTATATTTTGTTTAGATACGTGGAGACTGGCTACTGAACAGAATAACAGGAGTCAGCTGATGAACTTTTAACAAATGTTTAATAAACAAGAAAAGATGAGCTATTTTACAATACTCCCTCCAAACTTCTGCCACCCCTTGCATCTGGACATGTTTCCTAATTTCACTCCTAAATGGTGTGGCTTTAATTTTTAGACTATATTCCTAGTATTAAGACTTTTCAGCCAGTGAAAATAATTTCTCTATCTGCTCTAACTATTCTCCATAATATAGTGAAAACTTTAATCAAATCATACCTTAATCTTCTAATTCCAGGGATTACACGATTATTTGTGCAGTCTCTCTCCCGAACAGAACTTTAGGTGCACCCACACCAACAAGGCCTGCAACGGTTCAGGAAGGCAGCTCACTCCCACCTTCTTAAGGTCAGTTAGGGATAGGCATTGTATTGTAATATAGTTAATCTTTTCTTGCTAAATAAATGTTTTATTCTTTTGTTAAAAGTTCATCAACTGACTCCTGTGACTCTGTCCAGTAGCCCCTCTCCACGTATCTGAACAAACAAATTAAAAGCTAGGATCTATCAAGCTGGGATCAAGCTTGTCCAGGGATAACCTCAGCTGGGATCATAACAAAATCCAGGCCTCTGTTTTGCAAATGGCAGCTGATGCTGAGCCAATTGTCAATTTTTAATCTATAATTTATAGATTTATTAACCAGGGGTATTGTGGGATCAGGGGTGCAAAAGTGGGTATATGACGTTAAGTAATAGACTAAGCATGATGTGGTAATAATGTGGTCAATGGTGTAACAGGCTCAATGGGCTATATCATCTACCCTTGTCCATATGCCCCAAAAGCATAAATATCCAACAGCAGAGACATTAGAGGTACTAAAGAAAACCTTTGACCAACAGAATATCTAACTTTTTTGGTAGTGTGTGGACTATTCATTTAAGTGCCCATGTGGGGTATCCTAAAGGACCTGACTTGTGTGTGGCCTGTGAAAGGACTTTCAGGTTGCTGTGGAGCTGTGCAGCTTGGAGAGAACATTACGCTTGACTAGGGCAATTTTCTACCAGCAATAAACCTTCTGATTTCACAAAAGGAAGGCCACACTGCTGCCATAATAATGATAAATAATAAACAAAAACAGAATTACCTGGAAAAACTCAGCAGGTCTGGCAGCATCGGCGGAGAAGAAAAGAGTTGACGTTTCGAGTCCTTATGACCCTTCAACAGAACATGAGGACTCGAAACGTCAACTCTTTTCTTCTCCGCCGATGCTGCCAGACCTGCTGAGTTTTTCCAGGTAATTCTGTTTTTGTTTTGGATTTCCAGCATCCGCAGTTTTTTGTTTTTATATATGATGAATAATAGTTTGTTTCCTTTTACACAGCACTAACCTTAAAAAAAAACAAGCAATGCTGGCAATCAGATATTCATGATTTTGTACAAAGCAGGATCATGTGATTATGAAAAACATCGATAATGACCCTAACCTCTACTGCCTTTAGGTGCATGTATAAGATGGTCAGAAAGTATGATTGGAATACTTTTCTTTATATTTAGTCAGAATGCCATATAGCAATTGAGACATCAACCTTGGCTCAGTGGTAATACTTCTGGCTCTGATATACAATGTTGGGATCATAAGGCATCCCACCAATCCACCCATGAACCTCCCCCCACCCCCCTCACCAACCCCCAACACCCCACCCGCCCCCCCGACCGCCACTCCACCCCTTCCCTGTCACCACTTCCAAAGACATAAATAAATAATTTAGAGTGATACACAAGTGGAATCTGAGGGAGTACAACATTGTTAAAATGTTTTGTTTATAAATGAAACGATAACCTGATCCCCTATCTGCTTCCTCAAATGGATGTAAAAGTTCCTATGACTCAATTTGAACAAGATCATGGAAGTTATCCTAATGTCCTCAACATATACCACAGAACCAGGTTATCTGGTAATTTATCTTATTGCTGTTAGCGTGCAAACTGGCTGACTTGTTACCATACATTACACTTCAAATAGCTTCATTGTTCATGAAGTGCTTTTGAGTGTCCCAAGGCCATCAAAGATGCTATATAAATGGAAGTCTTTTACAAATCTAAGTTTCTTTCATTCAAAAGCTCACGCCTTTTGAAAGTGGAGTAGTGATAAACACCATTCAGTGATGTAGCGATGTAGTTTGGCTAAGGTACCCAAAAGATCCGGCCAGTTCCACTGCATCAGTTAATGGAATCACAATAATGTACAAAGCCATGGAACATTCTTAATCCTTAATTTTTTCAGTATTAAAATATTGCACTGTAATGTGGCACAATGTATGATATAACAGAACTCCCAGCATCAGTGGTATTGTTAAAAGACACGTTTTACAAGTATAAAATCTTTTTCAGATGTATTTTGAACCTGAAAGTGCTCTAACCTACTTCAATGCCCCTGTCTCCTTGTATTAAATGAGGATTGATACCAGCTTTATGAAATTCAATGGGGCACCAGATTAGTAGAAAAACATTTCTACAGCTTGCACATCACTGTTGGGAAATGAGTTCTGGTATTCTGAACTGACCCACTAGGTGGAGTGCCAACCACACATACATATTATCCTCACATCCCTCTTTTTCTGAAGTGCAGAGCAGCTCAGTTGGAGTTTTTCAGGATAGTTGCCACGATTGCTTGATATTTTCAATAAGGCGTACACTTCGAATAAAACATTCTCTTCCTATGAAGCTCAAGATAGTGGTATGGTTGGAAAATGCTAAAAGTCATGACAACCGCAGCTGGCGTAGCTAAGCCAGAAAGTGACTGCCAGAAATGAAACACATACCCATTTAAGAACTGGTTGGGAAATGAGCTTAGTTATGCTGGTAGAAGCATGCTACTTGATGCTGCTTTAATATAGCTAACTGACAGAATGACTGATTAGAGTGACCTATTGAACTCAAATTATTTTGTTTAATTGCAATTTCTCACCAACTGGAAGCCACGTGAAATAAACTTGGGCCAATTTGCCTTTGTTTCCTCAGCAGTCTGTCCCAGACGGAATAGCCAGTAAAACTGGCGATATTGCCAATAGTACTGGTAAAGGTATTGATATTAATTATTGGTAGTATTTGTCCGAACTGGTTATTTTTCCACTTTACCTGGGGGTATTTTGGGCTTCATTCGTGAGCTGCATTTATTGCTGTGCGCTTGTGTGTTGCAGGCTCGAATAAGGATGAACTGACGTCAATAATCAATTGCAAACATGCAATTCCTTTCCGATGTGTGTGTGAATGAAAATGCTCTGGATTAATAAATGTGATTCCGCAGAATTTGAGGTCACATCTCTGTATATCCAGGCAAAATATTCAGAATAAAAGTTTGAGTAAAAGCTGGACAGGAAAAAAAAATGAAATACACACATAATTAAAATACAGACACCATCTACATTGCTTGTAATTGACTCCAGACAAAAGTTTGAGTAAAAGCCCTGCAAATTTTATTCAGAATCAATACCCTCCCAATTCACATTGCTCCATATACACATTTTCCTTGTGGACTGCACTCTGCATGTACCTGGTTGGAGTTGTCACAACGAGAGGCGTAGTCCTGGGCTGCACTATCACATTGAGAAGCTGCTGTTGTCCTCTTGCTGCAACTGGCAGCTAAAAAATGTTTATTATTTTTATGTCAGAGGGGAATGGGAGGTCATTTTCACAGCTCCATTAAATCTATCACTTTATTCTGAAGATAGAGCTGCTACATAGTCAGCATTGTAACAGATGTGGCAGGTAAGTTTAAATTTCAGTTCTATAAACAAATGTATACTCTATCTGAAGGCCACAGGAGACAGCTGGAGGGGACAGGAAGAACTGATTAGCTTTTGACGAAGAAGCGGATTTGGATCCAGATGCTCGATTTTTTAAAAAAGATCTGTTAATGTTGGGAGATAGGGTGAATAACCTTTTTATTTATAATGTTGTGGGTTGTTTTATTTAGAATATTGTTGATTGTTTTAGAATATGTGGATTATCTCAGCTGTGTGATGGAATTTGTCACACCTGTCAAAATGTGAATAGAATTTTCAGAGCAGGTCATTGGATATGGATTGGCCTGAAGCCTCCTCACTGAAATGGAAGCTCTTACTAAAAAGCTTCATTTTTTTCAGCTTTGCAGTTACAGATCCTCAAGGAAGAGTTGCGTAATTGTAATAATGTTGAGTTAACATATTGTGGTGGAGTTATGTGCTTACTGAGCTGCCTCTTCACTTGTTTCTTTTGTTTCTCAGCACTTCTAATAATAACTGCTTTATTCATCCAGTTCAAAAAGACATACATTTCAAAGACAGAAGGCAGTCCATTGAACAGAGGTTTTCCAGGTGTTTGGTTTACAATTAGCAGACAATATTAGCAATATTTTTAACACAATATGGCCAATTTTGATCTGCTTAGGCCCAGGAACACTTACTATCCAAATGCAAAGCAGAGAAAATAAAGATGGAGACCACTAACACTGGAGCTCCTCTCCCTGGGATTTGTTGAGAATCTCCCTGGATAGAAAGAAGTTCTTCCACCTATAACAGGTGCAAACAAGGAAATTCAATGCTATGGGTGGGAGGGATGTAAGGTTGCCCCCTCCCTTATTTTTTTGTGTCAGTGTCAGGTGGACAACAATTATAACTACAACAGCGATTGCATTTCAAATGTATTTAATGAGCTGGAAAGCACTTTGGGGGTGTCCTGGCATCATCAAAGGAGCTTTATAATGCAAGTCTTTCTTTTTATTATAAATTGAGCTCAGAAGATGTAGGCCTTGGATCTTTCTGCCCAACCTCACATATGTTAAAGGTCAAAAGATGCAAAGTCCAGGGATTTCAATAAGTGCCTCTTTTTCAAATGTTATACTGGAGTGTTAGGGCTGGAATCCTTTCCACAGCAGATAGCTGGTGCTGTTCTCCTGCTTCAGGCCTAAAAAGCAGCTGACTTTCCTCCTTGTTTCCAATCACTAGATGGTGCAAGGGTGGAACTGCGCATTAAAATAACCTAAGCTCAGATTTTTTTTTAGCCAGGTTTAAAAAGAACCCATTGCTAAAGTGAGCATGCCCTATGTCAGTAATAGTTTGAAGTGAATTATGAATTAGAAAAATCTATTCTAAAGCTTGCTCACAGTTCATATGTTTCAGGAGGGTAAAATTTGATAAAGAAGCATTAGAACTCTTCCATCTTCTTCAGAAGGACTCTTACATGAATTGTAACGTCCATACGGAACTAACAGCAGCCAATAAAGTTGCATTGCCACACATTTTATGTTTCAGTATGGAAGAGCCATATTGACGTTTTACGCTGTTCAGAGGTCTTTTAGAAACATTGAGTGGGGAGATCTATAATACCAGATAGTTTTTTGCCAAGCTTATATCAAGGAGATCACAGATGTAGCTGGAACAACAACATCGCAACTATTAATGGCAAAATCAGCAAATTGACAGATCAAAATAATCCTACAATATTTCTGGTTTTCTAGAGCACATGTTGGGGCGGAAGGACTGGTGGTGTTGGGGGGGAGGTCATCAAGTGCAGCCACATAGGGGTGAAATTCAAATTCACTGGTGTTACAGATAGAATTCAAAATCTGTGTGGTCTCTTACAGTCCATATTCAGGATGTTTGTGTGTAAGGTGTGTCATTTTTCTTAAAATAAATTCGAGCAGCAGGCTTTCTGGTGAATTTTAAAAGTAAAGAATGTTATTTATTATCACACATCTGCCCCGGATATTTGAATGTAATGTCTCAATCACTCGTCTCACTCACACTATCACACACTCAAATATTGGATACATATGATTTAAAACAGTAATTTTTAAAAATGGAATTTGTAACTTAGGGTGGAATTTTCCATGCCCCCTGGCGTCGGGCCTGCTTTTGGTGTGAGCGGACAATATGGCAAGAAGGCCAGAAATCAGTTTCATGATGTCATGAAACCAGTTTGCAATCATCTGCTCAGCCTGTCGATGGTGGGCTGTGTTCATCACCAGTGGTCATGGGAACATCTTGTAATACATCTGCATATCATTAAAGGGACAGCCTGCCAGAATCATCACCCCCCGCCGCCACCCCCCCACAACACCCCACCCACCCCCCCCCCCCCCCCCCGCCCCCCACCACCAAAAGCTGGATTGTCCACTCACGTCAGTGTGATTGCACAAACAAGCGTGACGTGCAGAAGTCGGGACTTACCGCCAGGGCCTTGCTCACATCACAGACGTCCAAGCAGCAGAAGATGCTGGAGCCCGACAGCAACGGGACCCTGAAGGAACGCCCATGGCATGTTGGGTGGATTCTCATGGACATGACTCTTCTGTGAAGCAGCTTATGGAAGGTGGAAAGTAACCGTTGAGGGTCTGCTCAGAATGGGTGATGGTCAAAGGGATGGAGGACGTTGTCCAGCTGCATTTGGGAGAGGATTATGGACTATGGCATGGGAGAGGAAGGTCTATGATCGACTGGAAAAGGAAGAGGTGTCGGGGGGAGCGTGTGGGGGGGTGGTGGGGTGAGGTTGGGAAGGGGGGAATGGAGGTGTCAAGATGGGGTCAGGTTGGGAGTGGGGGAATGAAGGTGTTGGGATGGAGGGAGGTGTGGGGGGAATGAAGGTATGAGGATGGGGTGAGGTTGGGGGGGAATGAAGGTGGCGGGATTGGGGGAGGTTGGGAGGGGTGATGAAGGTGTCGGAGGAAGGATGGGAGAGGGGAAGGAAAATGGGGAGGAAGGAGTAATGGAGAGACGATGGCAACTGGGGGTGCAGGTGTAAGGGTGGGTGGAGGGTGGAAGAGAAGGAGTTTGGAGGAGGAAAGGAGTGCAGAAAGGGGAGGGAGTTAAGAGTGGAAGAAGAAATAAGGGTGGAGGAAAGAGTTGGGAAGGGGGAGGAGTAAGGCTGGAGGAAGAAGTAAGGCTGGAGGAAAAATTGAGGCTGGAGGAAAGAGTCGGGTGGGAGGAAGGACTAAGGGTGGCGGAAGAAGTAAGGGTGCCTGAAGGAGGCAGGAAGAGGGAAGGACTAAGCAGTGGCGGGGGAGAGTGAGAGGGAGGACAAAGGGGGTGGGAGTCCAGGTGGGGGGGGAGGACTAAGGGTGGGGGTGTCTGGCAGGGAGGAAGGATCCAAGGTGGGAAGGGGTTCTGAGTGGGGGAAGGAGTTCCTGGGGGAAGGGGTCCAGAGGGATGAAAAGGTTCTGCATGTGGGGAAGGGGTTCCAGAGGGAGAAAGGGTCTGAAGGGGGGGAAGGGGTTCTGGGGGAAAGGGTCCGAAGAGGGGTTATGCAGGTGAACGTGCAAGGGAGGGGTTTGATGAGTCCGTGACTGATTCTGGGGAGTGAATGTGATTTGTGGGGATGGTGAGAATGACCGAGGGCAGAGTGAGGCAGTAGGGTGGGAGGATGAGGGCTCAATGGTAGTGGTAGAAGGGATGGCGAGGGTGGTTGTTAGGGAGTCGGAGGCAGACACGGACCTTGGGGATGGGAAGGAGTAGGTTGGGAAAGTTAATGTAGATGCGGTGGGAATTTTGGGATGTGAATGTGCACTTTCACCTGGACATCCCTGAAGGAAAAGGGTCATGGCTAGTAGGTCATGGGGGGGGGAGTGGTGGAAGGTGATGCCAGGGGGTTGGGAGGGTCAACTGTGATGGGGGAAAGAAAATGGCTGACTGGGGAAGGGGAAAGGATGGTGGAGTGAATGAAAAACTGAATCCAGACCATGCTGTCTAAATCGAAAGTGAAATGACAGTCGTGGTGGGTGAGGTCAGGCACAGTATGGGAGTGTGATCATTGGGTGGGGGGAGATATAAGTCAGTGCAGATGGACAACTGAAAGTGAACCCCAGCAGGCAGCATTGAAAATGCTCAGGACAGTAAGATGAGTGTGAAACGTGAAGGATCCGTGTGGAGAGGGCTTGCACGAGGCTCTGAAAGGCCCTGCCCCACACACACTCTTCCCTCCACAATCACTCATTGGCCAACTGCTCCCTCTGCAGTGACAGAGGACGAGGTTGAGGGTGTCACTGGCAAAAGGGACTCGGAATGAAAGAAGTGACTCTGAGATTCCTGAGTGGATGACCCAGGGGTGTCCAGCTGCGACTCCTCCTCCCTCCGGGTGCCTGCAGGGCCCAGCCTGACTCCTTGAGGGGAAGGAGCACCTGGAAGGAGGTCGAGGTGCCCCGTTTCCCTCTCATGTTACCACTGCAGGAACTCCCGCTATGGAGTGAAGGTCTGCACACATCTCTGCATTCTGCTGGACCAGGGTCTCCATGACATCTGCCATCCTCCCCATGGAGACTTTCATGCATGCACATGTAGGTGCCATTTCATCAGAGAGCAGACTGACGCACTTCTCTTACTCATGTGCCACTCTGTTGAGGGCTTCCAACAGCTCTGCGTGATGTTCTCCCGTCTTCTGCTGTCTCTCCAGGATGAGTTGGAAGGCTGAATCCAGAGGCTCATCATCTGACTCGGACCTCACAGAAGCCTCTTCCCCAGCAGTCCTCCGAGTGCCAGGGAGCTCGGCTGAAATTGCCTCCTGCTGCTGCAGACATGTGTCCGTGTGGTGACCACCAGATTGTGAACCCAAGCCTGCTCTAGATCCAGGCCCCACCGAGGCGTGTGCCTCTGCGCTGACAGACAGTGTAGGTAAGCGCTGTGAGGGGTCTTCCAGGCTGCTGATTTCTAGCTCTTCAATGGAGGACGTGTCCTCTTGGTTGGAGATGAGGATATGGATGGAGCTGAGGGACTGGCTGGCTGAGGGTGTTGTTTGCTTGGCAGAGCTCCCTGTGAATGAAAGTAGAGATAATTAGCGCATGGCAGCAGAATCAAAAGCAGGAAAGAGAGCACTCACAGTTGTGTTGAGGGAGGGATGATGTGGTGCAGGATCCTTATGAGGATGTTCACTGCCAACCTCACCATCACCACAGGCATGGTCCATGTCCCAACCAGTCAGCATGATGGCACACTCCTCAAAATTAGTGAGGGCCTAATGTGGGGTTTGGGATCTCTCCCTGCTGTTGTGAGCTGGCTTCTCCTGTATGAAACAGATGGAGAGTGTGAGCAGGACAAATGGCACTGCTTGGAATGTTTGTGCAATGAGCTGAGCCATGGACAGGATGAGGATACGAGCACGAGAGGGTATGAGCCTGTTGGAGGTGTGAGGATGTGTGTGAGAGTTAGTGATGTTGTCCCTTGAGGTGTGAGATCCCTGTGGATGTGTGATGGGTTTGTGAGTGTAGGAGTTGTAAGCAATGAGAAGAGTGACTTACCCTGATGGAACGGATAAGACCATGCATCCTGTAGTGGCACTGGGTGCCATTGCCTCCCATGCTGGATTGATGATGCGGCTACCCATCCTGCGGCCAGAGCGGGGGTAGAGGACATCACAGTGGGCCTCTACAGCATACAAAAGGTGCTCAAGGGACGCGTCACTGAAGCAGGGTACTGCAGTCTTTTGCCTTTTGGGGCCATCCTGTCTTCTGTACAGCAGTCATGGGCTGGGAGCTCTGAAAGGTGTGTACGCAGCTGCACTTTAAATATGGTGCCTGCCATCATGAAGCGGAAAGGTGATGGCATGGATGGCAAATGAGATCCCGCCTGCCATTGAAAAGTCATGTTTCCCAGGAATGCATAATTAATGCAGTGGGTAAAACGTCGGTTTACCTGCCCACTACCGCACTTAGTGCAAATTTGAGACAATTCCACCCTTAGTCTTTATATTGATGCAGGCCTGTTGTCTTCGTGGTTGAGATGATACTTTAGTTGGAGTGGAGGATTTTTTGAAACAAAGGATTCCCATGAAGCTGTGAAGTCTTTTGTAGACGAATAGCCAGGAAGTTGGTTCTCAGGTGGACTGTACTGAAGCAAGTACAGTTCTTTGGCTGCATCAGCTATAATGGTTCAGCTTTTTGAGATGTTTCCCAATGCTTCAGATATTTCTAACACACCCAGATTTGCTATGTTCAGTTTGTATTATACTGCAGTCTCTGACAATTAATTCCAGTAACATAACTACAGGATTAACATTTCTAGGGTCCAGACCACCACAATATAGTAGCAGTTGACATTGGTGTTTCAATCTTATCTCTGTCCCGACTTGAGCTCAAATAGTCTCCTTTGTTCAATATGGCACTCTGTGACCAACAATCTACAGATCTCATATTCCTCAAATGCTGGTTCATTCATATACAATGAGATGTTTAAACTTCACAAATTAATTCAGATCTATGTCAAACTAAATATTTGTCACAGAATTGAGTACTGTCCACTGTTTAAATGTCCATAGTCACATGTTAAGTTGCAGTCCTCTTAACAGAATTTGTGGCCACTTTTTAAAGACCATAATATCCAATATCTTCATGCTTGTACTGAGCATGGCATTGGGACCCAAACAGACAGTGGTGGTTTGGCTGCTCAATGTACTTTTTGGAATTTTTTTTCAGAGTGGGTAGCAATAAGTTGCTATTACCTGTTTTGTGTCCCCTCAAAAGTTGATTTTTATCCTCATTTTGTAGCCAGCAGCATATAGGATCATGCAGGTCAGTGCCTGGTTCCTGGAATTTTTTTCACAATAGATTCATTTTAAAGCAGTCAACAATGCCATATTTACTTGAAATGTAATAAATGCTGGAAAGACAGTTTAATGCAGCCAAGTTTTATTATACTCATGCATAAGCACTGACAAAAGAAGAGTCCAGATGCAATTAAGCTTAACGCCACCAACAGAATTAATATGAAGCATAGCATCGGTAACTTGAAGCAGCACTTTGAACTAATGTGGGTCAGACTTAGAGTACAATTCCAGCTGGGTAGCTGCAGTATAACACAAACTGAACATAGCAATATTAAAGAAAAATGTCATTTGCTGCATGCTCCATATCTTCACACTGAGAAAAGCTTCAGCATGTATTGTGACAACATTTGATCCAGAAGAGGTATAGTGAGGAAAATTAGAATTTCTTTAAAATGTCTGTGGAACCCGTAATTGTTTTCAACATGGGGCCTTCAAAGTTTGCATAAATTGTAAAGGGATCAATTGTAATTTTCTTGAATGATAAATACTGGGCCAATGTGATCTGGTGATCTTTGACCTGGAGGGTCAAAGGAAGTTAACATGTGAAAGACGTGTAGCCAAACACAAAGGAGAGCTGTAGACAAAGGAAGATCTGGCAGAGGAGAGAACAGAGAAGGCTCATTTCCAAGTAATACGCATAAGCAGGACAGAAAGTTGAGGACAGGGTTAGAACCGTGACTGTGAATTGCTGCTGCTTCAGTTTTGCCAGGGCTGAGCAGAATATTTAACAGGATTTATTAAAGGGATCGGTAAAGGAGTCTCTCAATGCCATCAAGACTATGAATCTAGCTAAGGAGGTTCTGCAAGAGTGTGCCATTCAGGCGATGACTGTTTTCAGGGACCTCAGATGAATAAAGTCACCGATAAATGCATCTCGAAGGCTGAATCGATTGAGTGGGAAAGTGAGAGAACCTGAATAGCAGAGGTCAGAGGAACTACATTGATGCCACATGCCCATGGGAGTGCTGGGATTGCTTATGATTTGTAAGATGTATCTTTGCTGTATTGACTATTTACAGTGAAATTTACCTTTTTATTTAAAGTATCATTTGTCTGCTAATTCATGTTTAATTTGCATTGGTTCTGATTTGTTTTTATTGTGTAAGTTACAAAAAGTGAAATTTTAGTTTGCAGTCCCCCCACGGGGATCATAACAGGATCTCAATGACTAAGATGGCCAAGTAAAATGTCAGTGAGGAATTAAGAGTGATACCATCAATGCAGGAAGAAATAATGGTTTGCAAAGCATTCATTTTAGATATAATCCAAGCACAAATCTACCATTTCTTAAACATAAAGCAAAAACTGCAGATGTAGGAAATCAGAACCAGAATTGGAAACAATCACTTCAGATGTTAAACCTTATACTGTTTTCCACTTAAGCACATTACAAAACATTCAGTTTTTTCCTCTGTGTGTGTGATTTCCATCCCTCCCCTTTGTGCTGTTCCATTTTAAATGTTGCTCAGATGTAAAGTTTGCTAGACAAAAACACAAGAAATAGGAGCAGGACTAGGCTATTTGGCCCCACATGCCTGCTCCGACATTCAATAAGATCATGACTGAGATTCTGTGGCCTTAACTCCACTTTTCTACCTGCTTCTCATAACCCTTGACTCTCTTGTCAATCAAACATCTGTTTAATTCAGCTTTGAATATATTCAATGACCCAGCCTCCACTGCTCACTGGGAAAGGGAACGCCAAAGACCAATGATGCTCTGAGAGAGGAATTTCCTCCTCATCTTCATCTTAAATGGGAAACCCCTTATTTTTAAACTGTGCCCGCTAATTCCAGATTTACTCACAAGAGAAAACATCCTCTCAGCATCTACCCTGTCAGCCCCCTCAAAATCTTATGTTTGAATAAGATCAGCTTTCATTCTTCTAAACTCAAATGAACATAGTCCTAACTTGCTCATCCTTTCCTCATAAGACAAATCCCTAATCCCAGGAATCAGCCTAATGAACCTTCCCTGAACTGCTTCCAATGCAACTAAGTTCCTCCTTAAGTAAGGTGACCAAAATTGTGCACAGTACTCTAGTTGTGATCTCATCAATGCCCTGTATAGTTGTCGCAAGACTTCCCTACTTTTATTCTCCACCCTCCTTGCAACAAAGGCCAATATTCCATTTGCCTTCCTAATTGATGTACCTGCATGCTGACTTTTTGTGATTCATGTACAAGGACAGCCAGATACCTCTGTACTGCAGCATTCTACAGTCTCTCTCCATTTAAATAATATCCTGCTTTTCTATTCTTCCTGCCAAAGTGGACAAACTCACATTTTCCCACATTACAACCCATCTGCCAATTTTTTGTCCACTCACTTAACCAATACATGTATCCATTTGCATAATATTTGTATCCTCCTCACAACTTGCTTTCCTACCTATCTTTGTAAAATCAGTAAATTTATCTACACTATAGTTGGTTTCTTCATCTAAGTCATCAATATAGGTTGTAAATAGTTGAGATCCCAGCATTGATACCTCTAGCACTTCACTAGTTACAGTTTGCCATCCTGGAAATGACACATTTATCCTGACGCTGTTTCATGTTAGTTAGCCAGTCCCCTATCCATGCTAATATATCACCCCCAACACCACAGGGGTGGATTGTCCATACCCCATGTGGCATGTTTTCAGACAGGTGGCTTGTAAAATAGGTTCGGTGGCCTGCCCACCACCTTCCCACCCACTCCCGAGGTCACCTCTATAATACACTAAAATCAGCAGGCTACCCGCCATTGTTAAAGAAATAACTAAGAATCATTTAGGCTTGTTAACAAGCCTATTGACATGAATAATATGCTGCCCATACCATAGCATGCTCAGTCTGAGCAGTTAGGCAGGAGTGAGCAGGCTGTTTTTAAAAGCCTTCATGAACAAAGGCGGAAAGACAGGGGGCACCTCAATCGGAGCGGGGTGGGGGGGCAGTGCGTGGGGTATGCCCTGCACACATCAAGGGCATCTCACCCCCCCACCCCCACAAAATGTCACCCCCCACTTCCTTCCGCACCAGCTGAACACAGCCCCCCACCTCTCTTTTCCTCCTTCCATTCATCTCTCCTTCCTTCCTAAAACCCCAGGATTCACCTTCTCAGGGCTGTATGTTCCTCTTTGGCCTTCTTGCTGCAGTCCCAGCAGCAGCCACTACTCAGCTCTGGTGCTGCCAAGAGTGATGGAGCTGCCGGCTATTCAGATTGGCCACAACTTCTTCCTGGAGTGAGGGGTGGAAGCCCCACTGTTCACCAATTTAGCTTGCCAGAAATATGTTATGAATTTGGGGAGAGCTGGAATGGAGCGAGCTGGCTTCCAGCCAGCTTTACTTTGGAGGAGGCACAATACAGCCTATAAGCTCTTATCTTGTGTAGAAAGCTTTCATGTGACACCTTATCAAATGCCTTTTGGAAATGTTATGACCAATGCAATTGGTAAAGCAGAGTTATTTAAAAATCCTGGAGGGAAACTTTAAGCAACTGCATAACCTATACTTTTAAGTGTTATATTTGAGATGCAACTCTAAATTCAGGAATCAGACCACCAGCTCTCGAGGTTTTACATTAAACTAAATGAAACATTTTATTAATTTACATAGGTTAAAATATATATACACATGGGTACAAGTTACTACTATCATAACTTTTAACAAATTCCCAAACTAATATCCATTAAGGTAACATAGACGTAACCAAACGCCAGGCAAAGCATTTCACCTTATGAATTCAAAAATAGGTTATTTTCAATTTGGTTCCTATGGAGACAGTTGAAGGCTTACAGCTGCCTTTTGATCTCATATTGTCTCTGCCCTGCACACCTGAAAACTGCTGAAGTTATACCAACCAGCCCCACTGAATGTTAATTTTCATTGTATCAACAACTTCTGAACTAAACCTCTCTAACAATAAAACCCCTTTCATAGTACCAATTTTATTAGTAATATAAATATATTGCTTGGTAGTTGTTAGAAAGGCATCAAGTTTTCACCCCACTTCTTGAATGCTCTATTCAAAAAATGCAAATGCCTCATTATCTATCTTTCACATCAAAGCTAGCATATATCAAAGCAACCAGACTAGCTGGCTTTAATCCAATTAAGACACACCCAAAGAATAAACCTTTGTTTTAAAAAGAAAAATATTTTCCAATAATATATGCATTAATAGCTTCATGACAGAAATCTAAATCCTCTACATGGACTGGTTCTCTTTTGTCCACCGTGCTTGTTACACCCTCCAAGAACTCCAATAAATTTGTCAAAAACAATTTGCCACGAAACTGCGGTGGAATTTTTCATGCCAGTTGGCATTGGGTGTTATGGTGGGTGTGAGTGGACAATATGGCGGCAAGGCCAAAAATTGGTTTCATGACATCATGAAACCAGTTTGCAACCGTCGCTCCACCTGTCAATCATGGGCTGTGTTTCACTTCATTTTAATACATCTGCATATCATTATAAGCCCTGTTTGCTGGAATCATCACCCCATGCTGGATCATCCTGGCACGTTGGCGTGATTGCACATTGACGTGTTTCACAACAGTATTTATAAGGCAAGCACCTGGTGAGCTGCACTTCTTGGGGAACTCGGAAGTGAGTGCACAGTAATGTTGCGCAGCGCTTGCAAGGGTCGCCTGTTGAATCTCAAGGTTGAGGTGCTGCACGTTCAGGTGAGGGCAGAGGCAAGTTGCATTTTCCCAGCTGGGTGACAGTGTGGTGCTGGGGCAAAGGCTGCCCTGCGGTTGAAGCGAGTTGTCTGGCAGCAGGGAGTTGGGGGGAGGTGGGGGGAGGGGAGGGGAGGAGAGGGGAGGGGGGGGCAAAGGCTGCCTTGTGGTTGTTGGTAGTGCACGAGCATGTGTGGCGTTGTGGGGGGGAGGGAAGCGGCCACGCATCAGGGAAACGTGCTATAAAGTGACCATTCCTCTGCAGCTGAGACAGTTCAGGCGCAGCCATATTGACATTCTTGGAGTTGGGCCTCTAGCTTATCTGCCCACTCAAGCAATACAGAAGTATTAATTGCCACCAAGTTCTCCAGAGCTTTTCACCCCTCGGGCAAAGACTGCAAACTAATGAGCATTTTTGTGGCCTGCAGGGTGGCTGGACAGCTGGGCACGTTGTACAATATGCTTGCTAAAGTTGGCCAAGGAGCAGTAACTGTGGAGGTGTTCACAGGCCCTTGAAATGTCAGCATCCCCGTTTGGACCAGTCTCCCCCATGGTCCAAGCTAACCGTGCAGCCTTGCAGTGCAGGTTAGGAGAATGTCTGTGCCTGAGCTGAGAGCACATCATGCAGTCCAGTGGGCAAAGCTGCTGCCAATCAGTCAGGTGGAGTGGGGCGGAGGTGGGTGGATTTCAGGCAGCCATGCAGCACACTAAACACTGGCCATCCAAGTGGTGGCCAACACTCTCTATGGTGTGTTAAAGGCCTTCAGACTTAACCAAGGTTCTCAGTACGTCCAAGCTAACCCATGTGTCTCTCTCTTTCAAATATACATCAGGAACATGGAGCCTGGTGACCTAGCTGTCTGCCTCGTTATTTACAGAGAGCGAAGACGAAGGAAAAGAGAGCAACAGAGGCGCCTGGCTAGGCAGAGGGGGGACAGCACCCTCATACGCTGCTGAAGAGCCACAGTGAGCTAACACCGGTTGGTGCCTAGCTAGGCCCAGAGCCTGTAGCTGGTGCTTGTCATTCTTGCAGACATCCAGGGAACTGGTTGGTCACATATGCCAGCTACTGTAAGATTTGGTGCCACTGGGACATGGAGGGCATCCACTACCAGTGGCTGTGAAAATGACTGCAGCACTCAATTTTTACACCAGTGGCTACTTTCAGGGCTCCACAGGTGACCTCTGTGGGATATCACAAGCTTCCACCCACAAATGCACCCATGAGGTCACAGACACCATATTCGTGACGGCACACAACTTTGTACGTTTCATACATGATCAGGAAAGCCAGGAAGCAAGAGCACTGGGATATGCCCAAATCTCAGGTTTCCCACAGGTGCAGGGTGCCATCGACTGCAGTCATGTGGCGCTCAGATCTCCATGGCAACAAGCAGTCAACTATGTCAAACACGAGGGCTTCCACTCGTTGAATGTACAGCTGGTGTGCAAACACCACAAATGCATCCTCCAGGTCAGCACATGGTTCTCAGGGAATATCTACGATTCCTACATTCGCAATAGGTTCCAGATCCCTGACGTCTTCCAGGGTCCAGAGACACTGCAGGGTTTGCTCCTCAGGGACAAGGGTTATCCACAGAGGACATGGCTGATGACACCTGTACAGCAGCCTCAGACTGCAGCAAGGAAAAGGTACAGCAAGGCTCATGCTGCAACTTGGACATTGGTGGAGCAGACCATCGGGATGTTGGAAATGAAGTTCCGGTGCCTGGAGTGGTCTGGTAGAGCCCTGCAATACAATCCACAGAGGGTGTCACACATTGTTGCCGTCTGCTGTGCCCTTTACAACTTAGCACTGCAACGGGGTGAGGAGCTGGCTGAGGAGGAGATGGAGGAGCTTCACGTCTCCTCTGATGAGGAGGAAGTCAATGGGGATGAGGGTGATGAGGTCCTCGAAGGCGATGAGGCCCTCACACTGGCCAGACAAGGCAGGTGCGCTCGGGAGGCCTCCATAGCTGTGAGATTTGTGGAGGATGATGACAACATGCAGTGAGGTGTCCCCATAGGTCCACATATTGCATCCGTCAATGTTTGACTCCAGTCTGGCTTATCGCAGTATATATACCCTCTGTGAGAATGTTCCTGTCATGGAGATGCAGCGGATGCCCATAGTTCCTACATTCCAGGAGGACGATGATGACATGCAGTGGGGACACAACATAGATCCTCACACAGCCTCTGTGAATGTCTGACTCCTGTCTGGCTGATGGCAGATGGCTCGCGTTCTGTGAACAGGGTCATATCATAGAGATGCAGTGGGGAAAAATTAACTTCTCCTGATTCGTGAGCTGAACCCTTCAGGACTACACAATCACCAGACATAGATGCTAATGAGATGGGGACCAGCTGCACCTCAAAGGTGCTGAGAGCTCACAGAGAGAATGAAGCAACTCTGTGATTTCTGCCCACGACATTCTGGTAGTAATGGTAAGCACTATCGAGGTGCAGGCATGACTGATGTGACCAGTGACAGTGAAGGCGCACCATCAGTGTGCTGGGAAGGTTTCACAAAGCACGGGGAAAAGGCCCTGGACTGAGACACTTTCCCTTATCTTGTGCAGGGACCAAGGTTTCACATTTGAGTGACATAAACACTGCTCATCAGAACAAGGGGCCATATGCAAGGTTACGTTCTTGGGAATTTATTAACAATGTGAACTTTATGTATAAATGATTAATGCCCTGGATGTGCAACTATATCTTCTTTACCTTCCTAACCCTGCTGCTACATCTTGGTGTTCCCCCGACATCTACAGTGGATGTGAAGGCAGCCTGCTGACTGCTACACCCTGTCTGTGATGACCTTGACAGGCACCCTCAGGAGGGCTGAGACCTGTAGAGCCCTGACCTGCTTTCAGGATCCTGCTGTGTGTCAGTGGCACCCTCCTTGGCTTGTGGAGATGGATTTGCTGCGGTCATAGGGAATGGGGATCCGGATGGGCTGGATAGTGCCAGAGTCACCTGGGTGCATGTCGGGTGAGTGCCGGAGGACCGCTCCTTAAGTGCTTCTTGAGGGAAAGGGGAAGCTGCTGTGAGATTGAGCTGCCCCACATCCCTCTCACGTTGACAGAGTTGGAGGCTGACTATGGCATCAGCGATGGAATTCAGCCCGTGCAGCAGTGTGGGAATGATGTCCTGGACCAAGATCTTCATGGCGGCCGCCATTTTTCAGTGTTGACCTTGATCCATTGGCATGCCAGCACTATCACCTCAGATGGAAGTCAGACAGATTCCTCCATCATGTCCTGCAATCTGAGGAGTGCAGCGGACATCCCTTCCTTATGTTCCCGAGCTTGCCTTTGCAGCTCCAGTAACTGAGGTATGACCACGTACAGAGGCTCGTCATTTGTCTCGGACTCTGCAGATTTCTGGTCCCCAGCAGTCCTCCGATTGCTGGAAACCTGGGAAGTCCCTGTCTCCGCCTGCTGTGGATCAGACGGTGCTCACCAGATTGTGACCCGGAGGCTACTCTAAAGCTAGGTTCCACCAAGGTGCATGTCTCTGCGCTGGTGGAAGGTGTGGGTGAGCGCTGTGATGAGTCTTCAATGAAGGTTTCAACATATTCCGCTTCTGAGGTATCTTCGGGATTTGAGTCAAGGACCTGAGTTGTGGACACCCTCGGCTGTTTCTCAGATGTGCCTGCGACAGCAAGGAGAGATAATTAGTGCATGGGAGTGGCCTGTGAAAGGGGATACATCACTCAACATGGTTGCCTGATGGATGTTGCACTGCTGGTTCCTTACTTGGTAGAGCAGCGCTGACCTCACCGTCAGCACAGGACCAGTCTCAGATCTTCCCTGGCCAGCTGGATGGCTCTATTTTCAAAGTCCATGAGGACCTTGATTTCAGGCATTCCTCCACCGGCCTGCGACCTCTCCCTCTTGTGTGCCAGCTTGTCCTGCATGAATAGAGATGGAGAGAGTATAAACAGGATGCCTGCCAGGCCAGATGATAAGTATCCCTGGCCTGTGTGGGTGGTGAGTGGTCCCGTGGATGGGATGAGGACAATGAGTGAGAGACCTGTGGATGTGTGATGTGTTTGTGTGTGAGTTGACAGTGATGAGAAGAGTGACTTACCCTGGCAGAATCGAGGAGATCCTCTTTCTGCACTGGGTGGCTGTCCTCTTTTGCAGGGCATTGGCACTGCCCACCACTTTCACTGCCTCCCAAGCCAGATTGGTAATGTTGCTGCCCCTCCTGCAGCCAGAGCGGGGGTAGAGGACATGATGGTGAGCCTCCACTGCGTCCAAAAGGCGCTCAAGGGTTGCATCACTGAATTGTGGGGTCTGCAGTATTTTTGCCTTTTGGGGCCATGTCTTCTGTGCAGCAGTCCTGGGCTGGAAGCACTGAGAGGCGCACCCGCGGCTGCACTTTAAATATGGTGCCCACTGTGCGGAAGCGGCAAAGTGATGGTGTGGCAGGCAAATCAGAGGCTCCCCGCCAGCAAAATGGCATGTTTCCTGGGAATGTAGGACTGGGATGATACGGCTTGAAAAACTGTCAATTCAGCCGGTGAGTAAAACATTCTTTTTCTCACCCACTACTGCACTTAGGGCGGAATCATCCTAGATTTACACTATGTTGACTATATCCTTAACAATGGATTCTAGAATTTTCTCAATGATAGATGCTAGGCTAACTGGCTTGCTTTCTTTCTCGCTCCTTTCTTGAACAGAGACACGTTTGTGATTTTCCAGTCGGCTGGAACCTTTCCAGAATCTAGGGAATTTTGGAAGATTACAACCAATGCATCCATTCAACCTTTTAAGATGCTAGAATACAGGCCATTATTCCCAGGAGACCTGTCAGCCGTAAGTTCCATTAGTTTTCCCATTATTTTTTCTCTAGTGACAGAGGTTGTTCTATGTTCTGCCTTCCCCTTTGCCTCTTTATTTTCTACTTTTTTGGGATGCTTTTTGTGTCTTCTACAATGAAGATGGATACAAAATATGTGTTCAAATCTTCTGCTATTTCCTCTTTTCCCAGTATTAATTCCCCACTCTCATCATCTAAGAGACCATTGCTCACTTTTGCTACTCTTTTTTATATAATTGTAGCAGTTTATGCTTTCGGTTTTTATATATCTTGCCAACCTTCTCTCATACAGCCACAGTGTCTCAAATCTGGATGTCCAGAAACTAGACTTGTCTGAAAACCAAACACCTTCATCACGTTCCATGCATCAATTTTAATTGAGTAAAATTTAAAATAGAATAACTTATCTGGGCAATTCGGCTAGATGTGTACTGGCGCAGAGTGGCTTCACTTGGTGCTCTCTTCCATGCCCAAGCAACCTTAACCATACCTGACCCCATTTACCATGGCTTGAACCGACCAACCCAAAACCCGGCATGAAAACCAGCCAGTTTTGAGGTATTTTATCTCTACTCCAACTTCTTCCTCTTAATTATTTTTAGTTATCCCTTGCTGGTTTCCAAAATTTTCCCAACCTTCTGTACCATTAATCTTTGTAGCATTGTATGCCTTTTATTTCAATTTGATGCCATTCTTAACTTCCTTAATTAGCCACAGATGCATCCTTCAGCTCGAGTCTTTCTTTCTCAATTGAATATATCTTTAATGAAAGTTATGAAGTATCTCCTTAAATGAATGCCACAGCTTCTCTCCCATCTTCCCTTGTAACCTATTTTCCCAGTCTACTTTACCCAATTCTGTATTCATACACTTGTAATTGTCTTTATTTAAGTTTAAGACATGCGTAATGGGGGGGTGGGGGGAGAGAGAAAGAGTGTGGGGGAGGAGGGGAGAGAGAGAGAGTGTGTGTGGGGGAGTGGGGGGGGGAGAGAGAGGGAGACAGTTTGGGGGGAGAGACAGATTGTTTGGGGGAGGGGTGGAGAGAGAGTGTGTGCAGGGGAGGGGGGTTAGAGAGAGAAAGTGTGTGGGGGGAGAGAGAGAGAGTGGGAGAGGGGGGAGAGAGAGTGTGTGGGGGAGGGGGAGAGTGAGAGTGTGTAGGGGAGGGGGTTAGAGAGAGATTGTGTGGGGGAGTAGGGGAGAAAGAGTGTGTGGGGGAGGGGGTTAGAGAGAGAGTGTGTGGGGGAGGGGGGAGAGAGTGTGTGGGGGAGGGGGAGAGAGAGAGTGTGGGGGAGGGGATAAGAGAAGGAGAGTGTGATGTTGAGGAAGAGAGAGTGTGGGGGAGGGCAGAGGGAGTATGGGGGAGGGGAGAGACAGAGTGGGGGAGGGGGGAAAGTGTGTGGGGGAGGAGAGAGAGTGTGGGGGAGGGGGGATAGAGAGTGTGGCGGAGGGGGAGAGGGAGAGTGTGTGGGGGAGGGTCATTAGAGAGAGAGTGTGTGGGGAGAGAGAGGGAGGGGGTGGGAGAGGGAGGGAGTGGGGGAGGGGTGAGAGAGAGCGTGTGGGGGAGGGGTGGAGAGAGACAGTGTGCGGGGGAGGGGGGTAGAGAGACTGTGTTTGGGGAGAGAGACAGTGGGAGAGGGGGAGAGAGAGGGTGTAGGGGAGGGGAGAAGGGAGAGTGTGGGGGAGGGGGAGTGAGAGGGAGTGAGTGGGGGAGGGGGTGAGAGAGTGTGTGGTGGAGGGGGGAGAGAGAGAGTTTGGATAAAAGGGGGAGGGGATAAGAGGGAGAGAGTATGGGGGAGTGGGAGTGAGTGTGTGGGGGAGGGAGAGAGAGACTGAGTGTGGGGGAGGGTGAGAGAGAGTGTGGGGGGGGGCTGGAAAGAGGGAGAGTGTGGGGGGAGAGGGATTAGAGAGTGCGTGTATGTGGGGTGAGAGAGACGGAGGGAGTGGGGGAGAGAGAGAGTGTGGAGGAGGGCAGGAGAGAGAGAGAGTGTGGGGGAGGGGGAAGAGAGTGTGGGGGGAGGGGGAGAGTGTGTCGGGTGGAGGGGGAGAGAGAGAGTGTGGGGGAGAGAATAAGATAGGGAGAGTGTGGGGGAGGGGATAAGAGAGGGAGAGTGTGGGGGAGGGGATAAGAGAGGGAGAGTGTGGGGGAGAGGGAGGGAGAGTGTGGGGGAGGGGCAAGAGAGTGTGGGGGTTGGGGAGAGAGAGTGTGGGGGGAGAGAGAGAGTTGGGCAGGGGGGAGAGTGAGATTGTGTGAAGGAGGGGGGCTAGAGAGAGATTGTGTGTGGGGAGAGAGTGTGGGAGGGGTGAGAGAGAGAGTTTGGGGGAGGGGTGGAGAGAGAGAGTGCGGGGGAGGGGGTGTTAGAGAGAGAGCGAGTATGTGTGGAGAGAGAGTGGGACAGGGGGAGAGAGAGAGTGTGGGGGAGAGGAGAAGAGAGAGAGTGTGGGGGAGAGGAAAAGAGAGAGAGTGTGGGGGAGGGGAGAATAGTGAGAGAGAGTGTGGAGGAGGGCAGGAGAGAGAGAGAGTGTGGGGGGAGGCTGGTTAGAGATACAGTGTGTGGGGGGAGAGAGAGGGAGGGAGGGGGAGGGGGCAGAGAGTGTGGGGGAGTGGGAGGGAGAATGTGGGGGAGGGGGGAGAGAGTGTGGTGAGAGGGGGAGAGAGAGTGTGGGGAGAGAGAGTGTGTATGGGGGAGGGGGTTGAGAGAGAGAGTGTGTGGGGGGAGAGAAAAGGAGGGAAGGGAATGGGGAGGGGGAGAGAGTGAGTGTGGGGGAGGGGGGAGAGAGAGAGTGTTGGGGAGTGGGGAGAGAGTGTGTAGGGGAGGGCGGAGAGAGAGTGTGTGGGGGAGAGAGACAGTGTGGGGGAAAGAGAGCGAGGGTGGAGGAGGGGGGAGAGAGTGTGGGGGAGGGGGGAGAGAGTGTGGGAGAAGGGGGGAGAGTGTGGGGGAGGGGGGAGAGAGTGTGGGGGAGTGGGAGAGAGTGTTTTCGTGGGAGAGAGAGTGTGAGGGAGGGGAAGAGAGTGCGTGGGAGTGGGAGAGTGTGTGGGGGAGGGGGAGACAGTGTGTGTGGGTGAGGGAGAGGGAGGGAGTGGGGGAGCAGTGAGAGAGAGTTTGGGGGAGGGGGGAGAGAGAAAGTGTGGGGGAGAGGAGAAGAGAGAGAGTGTGGAGGAGGGGAGAGAGAGTGTGTGGGGGAGGGGGGAGAGAGATAGTGTGGGGGATGAGGAGAGAGAGAGTGTGGGCGAGGGGGGAGAGAGTGTGGGGGGAGGGGGGAGAGAGTGCGGAGGGATGGGAGGAGGAGGGGAGAGAGTGTGGGGGAGGGGGGAGAGTGTGGGTGTAGGGGGAGAGAGTGTGGAGTGGAGGGGGGAGAGAGAGAGTGTGGGGGAGGGGATAAGAGAGGGAGAGTGGGGGGGAGGGGGAGAGAGTGTGTGGGGGAGTGGAGGGAGAGTGTGGGGGAGGGGGAGAGAGGGGGAGTGTTGTGGAGGGGGAGAGAGGGAGGGAGTCGGGGAGAGAGGAGAGAGGAGAGAGGAAGGAGGAGAGAGAGTGTGTGGGAGGGGGAGAGAGAGTATGTGTGGGGGTGGGGTGTTAGAGAGAGAGTGTGTGGGGGAAGAGAGAGGGAGGGA
The DNA here is from genome assembly GCF_017639515.1 of Carcharodon carcharias. NCBI lineage: Eukaryota > Metazoa > Chordata > Chondrichthyes > Lamniformes > Lamnidae > Carcharodon > Carcharodon carcharias. Next base: position 84,484,386 of record NC_054476.1, on the reverse strand, counting down.
GTGGGGGAGGTGGGAGAGAGAGTGTGTGGGGGAGGGGGGAGAGAACTTTGGGTTTGGGGGGAGAGAGAGAGTGTGGGGGAGGGGGGAGAGAGTGTGCAAGGAGGGGGAGAGAGTGTGGGGTAGAGGGGGAGAGAGTGTGGGGTGGAGGGGGGAGAAAGAGAGTGTGGGGGAGAGGGATAGAGAGTGTGGGGGAGGGGGAGAGACGGAGGGAGTGGGGTGAGAGAGACTGTGGGGGAGGGGCAATAGAGTGGGGTTGTGGAGAGAGAGTGTGGGGGGGAGAGAGAGAGGTGGGCAGGGGAGAGAGAGATTGTGTGGAGGAGGGGGGCTAGAGAGAGAGTGTGTGTGGGGAGGGAGTGGGGGAGGGGTGAGAGAGAGAGAGTTTGTTGGAGGGGTGGAGAGAGAGAGTGCGGGGGATGGGGTGTTAGAGAGAGAGAGTGTGTATGTGGAGAGAGAGACTGGGGGAGGGGAGAAGAGAGACAGTGTGGGAGGGGGAGAGAGAGAGTTTGGGGGAGGGGAGAATAGAGAGATTGTGGAGGAGGATAGGAGAGAGTGTGGGGGATGGGGAAAGAGAGAGTGTGGAGGACGGGGGAGAGGGAGTGTGGGGGAGGGGGACAGAGAGTGTGGGGGTGGGGGAGAGAGAGTGTGTGGGGGAGGGGGAGAGAGAGTGTGTGTGGGAGGTGGGAGAGAGAGTGTGTGGGGGAGGGGGAGAGAGAGTGTGGGGAGAGAGAGTGTGTATGGGGGAGGGGGTAGAGAGAGAGAGTGTGTGGGGGAGGGGGAGAGAGAGTGTGGGGAGAGAGAGTGTGTATGGGGGAGGGGGTAGAGAGAGAGAGTGTGTGGTGGGAGAGAAAAGGAGGGAGTGGGAGAGGGAGGGAGTGGGGACGGGGAGAGAGTGAGTGTGGGGGGGGGAGAGAGAGAGTGTTGGGGAGTGGGGAGAGAGAGTGTAGGGGAGAGCGGAGAGAGAGAGAGTGTGTGGGGGAGGGAGAGAGTGTGGGGGAAAGAGAGAGAGTGTGGAGGGGGTGAGAGTGTGGGGGAGGGGGAGAAAATGTGGGGGAAGGGGGGAGAGTGTGGGGGAAGGGGGGAGAGAGCGTGGGGGAGTGGGAGAGAGTGTTTTCGGGGAGAGAGTGTGTGGGAGTGGGAGAGTGTGTGGGGGAGGGGGGGACAGTGTGTGTGGCTGAGGGAGAGGGAGGGAGTGGGGGAGCGGTGAGAGAGAGTTTGGGGGAAGGAGGAGTGAGAAAGTGTGGGGGAGAGGAGAAGAGAGAGAGAGTGTGGGGGAGGGGAGAAGAGAGAGAGTGTGGAGGAGGGGAGAGAGAGTGTGTGGAGGAGGGAGGAGAGAGATAGTGTGGAGGATGAGGAGAGAGGGAGTGTGGGGGAGGGGGGAGAGAGTGTGGGGGGAGGGGAGAGAGAGATTGGGGGGACGGGGAGAGAGTGTGGAGGGATGGGAGGAGGAGGGGAGAGAGTGTGGGGGAGGGGGGAGAGAGTGTGGGTGTAGGGGGGAGAGAGAGAGAGTGTGGGGGAGTGGAAAGAATGTGGGGAGGGGAAGAGATAGTGTGGGGGGGTTGGGGAGAGAGAGAGTGTGTGGGGGAGGAAAAAAAGAGTGTGGGGGGAGAGAGAGGTGGGGCGGGGGGAGAGGGAGAGTGTGTGGGGGAGGGGGGCTAGAGAGAGAGTGTGTGTCGAGGAGGCAGAGGGTGGGAGTGGGGGAGGGGTGGGAGAGAGTTTGGGGGATGGGGGTGGGAGAAAATGTGGGGAGAGGAGAAGAGAGAGAGAGTGTGGGGGAGGGGCAAGAGATTGTGGGGGAGGGGAGAGAGAGTGGGGAGGGGAGGAGAGAGTGTGGGGGAGGGGGAGAGAACTTTGGGTTCTTTGAGAGAACTTTGAGTGGGGGCGTGGGGGAGAGAGAGAGTGTGGGGGAGGAGAGAGAGAGTGTGCGGGGAGAGGGAGAGAGTGTGGGGTGGAGGGGGGAGAGAGAGAGTGTGGGGGAGGGGATAAGAGAGGGAGAGCGTGGTGGAGAGGGAGAGTGTGGGGGAGGGGGAGAGACGGAGAGAGTGGGGTGAGAGAGACTGTGCGGGAGGGGCAATAGAGTGTGGGGGTTGGGGAGAGAGAGTGTGGTGGGGAGAGAGAGTTGGGCAGGGGGGAGAGAGATTGTGTGGAGGAGGGGGGCTAGAGAGAGAGTGTGTGTGGGGAGGGAGTGGGGGAGGGGTGAGAGAGAGAGAGAGTTTGTTGGAGGGGTGGAGAGAGAGAGTGTGCGGGGGAGGGGGTGTTAGAGAGAGAGAGTGTGTATGTGGAGAGAGAGAGAGTGGGGGAGAGGAGAATAGAGAGAGTGTGGAGGAAGACAGGAGAGAGAGAGTGTGGGGGATGGGGAAAGAGAGAGTGTGGAGGAGGGGGGAGAGGGAGTGTGGGGGAGGGGGAGAGAGTGTTTTGGGGGAGAGAGAGGGTGGGGGAGTGGGGAGAGAGTGTGCGGGGAGGGGGAGAGAGTGTGGGGTGTAGGGGGAGAGAGAGAGTGTGGGGGAGGGGATAAGAGAGGGAGAGTGTGGGGTAGAGGGAGAGAGAGTGTGGGGGAGGGGGAGAGACGGAGGGAGTGGGGTCAGAGAGACTGTGGGGGAGGGGCAATAGAGTGTGGGGGTTGGGGAGATAGAGTGTGGGGGGGAGAGACAGAGTTGGGCAGGGGGGAGAGAGAGATTGTGTGGAGGAGGGGGGCTAGAGAGAGAGTGTGTGTAGGGAGGGAGTGGGGGAGGGGTGAGAGAGAGAGAGTTTGTTGGAGGGGTGGAGAGAGAGAGTGTGCGGGGGAGGGGGTGTTAGAGAGAGAGAGTGTGTATGTGGAGAGAGAGAGTGGGGGAGGGGAGAATAGAGAGAGTGTGGAGGAGGACAGGAGAGAGAGAGTGTGGGGGATGGGGAAAGAGAGAGTGTGGAGAAGGGGGAGAGGGAGTGTGGGGGAGGGGGTGAGAGTGTTTTGGGGGAAGAGAGAGAGTGTGGAGGAGGGGGAGAGTGTGTGGAAGAGGGAGAGAGAGAGTGTGGGGGAAAGGGGAGAGGGAGTGTGGGGGAGGGGGAGAAAGCATTTTGGGGGGGGAGAGAGTGTGGGGGGGAGAGAGTGCATGGGAGGGGAGAGTGTGTTGGGGAGGGGGGAGAGAGTATGTGTGGGGGAGGGAGAGGGAGCGAGTTGGGGAGTGGTGAGAGTGAGTTTGTGGGAGGGGGAGAGAGAGAGTGTGGGGGAGGGCAGGAGACAGAGAGAGTGTGGGGGAGGGCAGGAGAGAGAGAGAGAGTGGGGAAGGGGAGAGAGAGAGTTTGGGGGAGGGGGAGAGAGTGTGGGGGGAGGGGGAGGGAGAGAGTGGGGGTGAGCGGGAGAGAGTGTCGGGGGGGGGAGTGGGAGAGAGTGTGGGGGGAGGGGGAGAGAGTGGGGGGGAGGTGGGGAGAGAGAGAGTGGGGGGGAGGGGTTAAGAGAGGGAGAGTGTGGGGGAGGGAGAGGGAGAGTGGTGGAGGGGGAAGAGAGAGAGTTTGGGGGAGGGGAGAAGAGAGAGAGTGTGTGGAGGAGGGCAGGAGAGAGAGTGTGTGGGGGAGGGGTTGAATGAAATATTGTGGGGGTGGGGGGAGAGAGTGAGTGGGGGAGGGGGGGTTAGAGAGAGTCTGTGTGGGGTGGGGTGAGAGAGAGAGAGTGTGGGGGAGGGGATACAAGAGGGAGAGTGTTGGGGGAGGGGTAGAGAGAGTGTGGGGGAGGGAGAGAGAGGGAAGGAGTGGGGAGAGAGAGAGTGTGGGGGTGGGGGGAGAGAGTGTGTGTGTGGGGTAGGGGGAGGGAGAGTGTGTGTGGGAGGGGGAGAGAGAGAGAGAGTGTGGGAGCGGTGAGAGAGAGAGTTTGGGGGAGGGGGAGAGAGAAAGTGTTGGGGAGAGGAGAAGAAAGAAAGAGAGCGTGGGAGGGGGAGGGAGAGAGTTTGGGGGAGGGGAGAAGAGAAAGAGAGCGGAGTAGGGGAGAGGGAGAGAGTGTAGGGGGAGGAGGGAGAGTGAGAGTGTGGGGCGAGGGTGGTTAGAGATAGACTGTGTGGGGGGAGAGAGAGGGAGGGAGAGGGGGAGGGGGGAGAGAGTGTGGGGTGGAGGGGGGAGAGAGAGAGAGTGTGTGGAGGAGGGGGAGAGAGAGTGTGGGGGAGGAGAGAGAGTGTGGGGTAAGGAGGAGAGAGAGTTTGGGGGAGGGGGAGAGAGAGTGTTTGGGGGAGGGTTGTTAGATAGAGAGTGTGTGGGGGAGAGGGAGGGAGGGAGTGGGGGATGGGGAGAGAGAGTGTGGGGGAGGGGGTGAGAGAGAGCGTGTGGGGGAGGTGGGAGAGAGAGTGTGTGGGGGAGGGGGAGAGACAGTGTAGGGAGAGAGAAAGTGTATGGGAGAGGAGGTAGAGAGAGAGATTGTGTGGGGGGAGAGAAAAGGAGGGAGTGAGAGAGGGAGCGAGTGGGGACGGGGAGAGAGTGAGTGTTGGGGAGGGCGGAGAGAGAGAGTGTGTGGGGCGGAAAGAGAGTATGGGGGAAAGAGAGAGTGTGGAGGAGGGGGCAGAGAGTGTGGGGGAAGGGGGGAGAGAGTGGGGGAGGGGGGTGGAGAGTGTGAGGGAAGGGGAGAGAGTGTTTTCGTGGGAGAGAGAGTGTGAGGGAGGGGGGAGAGAGTGCGTGGGAGTGGGAGAGTGTGTGGGGGAGGGGGAGACAGTGTGTGTGGGTGAGGGAGAGGGAGGGAGTGGGGGAGCAGTGAGAGTGAGAGTTTGGGGGAGGGGGGAGAGAAAAAAAGTGTGGGGGAGAGGAGAAGAGAGAGAGTGTGGGGGAGGGGAGAAGAGAGAGAGTGTGGAGGAGGGCAGCAGAGAGAGAGAGTGTGGGGGAGGGTAGAGAGAGTGTGTGGGGGAGGGGGGAGAGAGATAGTGTGGGGGAGGTGGGAGAGAGAGAGTGTGGGGGAGGGGATGGAGAGAGAGTGGGGGGAGAGAGAGAGTGGTGAGAGAGAGAGTATGTGGGCGAGTGGGTAGAGAGAGACTGTCGGGGAGGGGAGAAGAGAGAGATTGTTGGGGAGAGGAGAAGAGAGAGAGTGTTGGGGAGAGGAGAAGAGAGAGAGGGAATGTGGGAGGGGGAGGGAGAGAATTTGGGGGAGGGGAGAAGAGAGAGAGAGTGTGGAGTAGGGGAGAGAGAGAGAGTTTGGGGGAGGGGAGAAGAGTGAGAGAGAGTGTGGAGGAGGGCAAGAGAGAGTGTGGGTGGAGGAGGGAGATTGAGAGTGTGGGGGGGAGGGTGGTTAGAGATACAGTGTGTGGGGGGAGAGAGAGGGAGGGGGGAAGGGGGCAGAGAGTGTGGGGGAGTGGGAGGGAGAGTGTAGGGGAGGGGAAGAGAGTGTGGGGTGAGGGGGGAGAGAGGGAAGGAATGGGGAGAGAGAGAGTGTGGGGGACGGGGGGAGAGAGAGTGTGTGGAGGAGGGGGAGAGAGAGCGTGTGGGGGAGGTGGGAGAGAGAGAGTGTGGGGGAGCGGAAGAGAGAGAGAGTGTGAGGAGAGAGAGAGTGTGTGGGGGAGGGTGTAGAGAGAGAGAGTGTGTGGGGGGAGAGAAAAGGAGGGAGTGGGAGAGGGAGGGAGTGGGGAGGGGGAGAGAGTGAGCGTGAGGGAGGGGAGACAGAAAGAGAGAGTGCTGGGGAGTGGGGAGAGAGAGATTGTAGGGGAGGGCAGAGAGAGAGAGAGTGTGTGGGGGAAGAGCGAGAGTGTGGAGGTGGGGGGAGAGTGTGTGGGGGAGGGGGGGAGAGTGTGTGGGAGGGGAGAGTGTGTGGGGGAGGGGGGAGAGAGTGTGCGTGGGGGCGGGAGAGGGAGGGCGTTGGGGAGTGGTGAGAGAGAGAGTTTGGGGGAGGGGGGAGAGAGAGAGTGTGGGGGAGGCCAGGAGAAAGAGAGTGTGGGGGAGGGCAGGAGACAGAGAGAGTGTCGGGGAGGGCAGGAGAGAGAGAGAGTGTGGGGGAGGGGACAGAGAGAGTTTGGGGGAGGGGGAGACAGTGTGGGGGGAGGGTGAGCGAGAGAGTGGGGGGAGCGGGAGAGAGTGTGGGGCAGAGCGGGAGAGAGTGTGGGGGGAAGGAGGAGGGGGAGAGACAGGTGGGGAGGTGGGGAGAGAGAGAGTGTGAGGGAGGGGGAGAGAGTGTGGGGGGAGGGGGGAGAGAGAGTGGGAAGAGGGGGGAGAGAATGTGGGGTGGAGGGGGGAGAGAGAGAGTGTGGGGGAGGGGATAAGAGAGGGAGAGTGTGGGGGAGGGGATAAGAGAGGGAGAGTATGGGGGAGGGGGGAGGGAGAAAGTGTGGGGGAGGGGAGAAGAGAGAGAGTGTGCGAGGGGGAGAGAGAGAGTTTGGGGAGGGGAGAAGAGAGAAAGAGTGTGGAGGAGGGCAGGAGAGAGAGAGTGTGTGGTGGAGGGGAGAGAGAGAATGTGTGGGATAGGGGGTGAATGAAACAGTGTGGGGGTGGGGGGAAAGAGAATGTGGGGGAGGGGGGTTAGAGAGAGTGTGTGCGGGGTGGGGTGAGAGGGAGTGTGGGTGGAGGGGTAGAGAGAGTGTGGGGGAGGGAGAGAGAGGGAGTGTGGGGGTGGGGTGAGAGAGTGTGTGTGTGTGGGGTAGGGGGAGAGAGAGTGTGGGGGAGGGGATACGAGAGGGAGAGTGTGGGTGGAGGGGTAGAGAGAGTGTGGGGGAGGGGGAGAGAGGGAAGGAGTGGGGAGAGAGAGAGTGTGGGGGTGGGGTGAGAGAGTGTGTGTGTGTGGGGTAGGGGGAGGGAGAGTGTGGGGGAGGAGAAAGGAATTGGGGGAAGGAGGAGTGTGTGGGAGGGGGAGAGAGTGTGTTTGGGGGTGGGGTGTTAGAGAGAGAGAGTTTGTGAGGGGAGAGAGACGGAGGGTGTGGGGGAGGGAGAGAGAGTGTGCGGGGGAGGGGGAGCGAGAGAGTGGGGGGAGCGGGAGAGAGTGTGGGGCAGAGCGGGAGAGTGTGTTGGGGAAGGGGGGAGGGGGAGAGAGTGGGGGGGAGGTGGGTAGAGAGAGTGTGGAGGGAGGGGGGAGAGAGATTGGGAAGAGGAGGGAGAGAATGTGGGGTGGAGGGGGAATAGAGAGAGTGTGGGGGAGGGGATAAGAGAGGGAGAGTGCGGGGGAGGGGTTAAGAGAGGGAGAGTGTTGGTGGAGGAGGGAGAGTGAGAGTGTGGGGGGAGGGTGGTTAGAAATAGAATGTGTGGGGGGAGATAGAGGGAGGGGGGAGGGGGCAGAGAGTATGGGGGAGTGGGAGGGAGAATGTAGGGGAGGGGGGAGAGAGTGTGGGGTGAGGGGGGAGAGAGCGTGGGGTGGAGGGGGGAGAGAGGGAAGGAATGGGGAGAGAGAGTGTGGGGGAGGGGGAGAGAGAGAGTTTGGGAGAAGGGGAAAGAGTTTGGGTGGAGGAGGAGCGAGAGAATGGGGGGAACGGGAGAGAGTGTGGGGCAGAATGGGAGAGAGTGTTGGGGGAGGGGGGAGGGGGAGAGAGTGGGGGGGGAGGTGGGGAGAGAGAGAGTGTGAGGGAGAGGGAGAGAGAGTGGGAGGAGGGGGAAGAGAGATTGGGAAGAGGGGGCAGAGAATGTGGGGTGGAGGGGGGAGAGAGAGTGTGGGGGAGGGGATAAGAGAGGGAGAGTGTCGGGGAGGGGGAGAGAATGTATGGGGGAGTGGAGGGCGAGTGTGGGGGAGGGGGGAGGGCGAAAGTGTGCGAGGGGGAGAGAGAGTTTGGGGGAGGGGAGAAGAGAGAAAGAGTGTGGAGGAGGGCAGAAGAGAGACAGTGTGTGGTGGAGGGGAGAGAGAGAATGTGTGGGGGAGGGGGTGAATGAAATAGTGTGGGGGTGGGGGAGAGAGAGTGTGGGGGAGGGGGGTTAGAGAGAGTGTGTGCGGGGTGGGGTGAGAGAGAGAGTGTGGGGGAGGGGATACGAGAGGGAGAGTGTGGGGGGAGGGGTAGAGAGAGTGTGGGGGAGGGGGAGAGAGGGAAGGAGTGGGGAGAGAGAAAGCGTGTGGGGGTGGGGTGAGAGAGTGTGTGTGTGGGGTAGGAGGAGAGAGAGTGTGTGTGGGAGGGGGAGAGAGAGAGAGTGTGGGGGAGGAGAGAGGGATTGGGGAAGGAGGAGAGAGAGTGTGTGGGAGGGGAGAGAGAGTGTGTGTGGGGTGGGGTGTTAGAGAGAGAGAGTGTGTGTGGGGAAAGAGAGGGAGGGAGTGGGGGAGGGGGGAGAGAGAGAGTGTGGGGGAGGGCGATAGAGAGACAGTGGGGAGAGAGAGAGTGTGTGGGTGAGGGGGTAGAGAGAGACTGTCGGGGAGAGGGGAATAGAGTGAGTGTTGGGGACAGGAGAAGAAAGAAAGAGAGTGTGGGAGTGGGAGGGAGAGAGTTTGGGGGAGGGGAGAAGAGAGAGAGAGTGTGGAGGAGGGCAGGAGAGAGAGAGAGTGGGGGGAGGAGGGAGAGTGAGAGTGTGGGTGGAGGGTGGTTAGAGATAGAGTGTGTAGGGGGAGAGAGAGGGAGGGAGAGGGGGAGGGGGAGAGAGTGTGGTGTGGAGGGGGGAGAGAGGGTGTGGGGGAGGGTGAGAGAGAGTGTGTGTGGGGGAGGAGGAGAGAGAGTGTGGGGTAAGGAGGAGAGAGAGTTTGGGGGAGGGGCAGGGGGAGAGAGAGTGTGTGGGGGATGGTTGTTAGATAGAGAGAGTGTGGGGGAGGAGAGAGGGATTGGTGGAAGGAGGAGAGAGAGTGTGGGAGGGGGAGAGAGAGTGTGTGTGGGGGTGGGGTGTTAGAGAGAAAGAGTGTGTGGGGGGAGAGAGAGGGAAAGAGTGGGGGTGGGGAGAGAGAGATTGTGTGGGGGAGGGGGTATAGAGAGACTGTCGGGGAGAGGAGAAGAGAGAGTGTTGGGGAGAGGAGGAGAGAGAGAGTGTTGGGGAGAGGAGAAGAAAGAAAGAGAGTGTGGGAGGGGGAGCGAGAGAGTTTGGGGGAGGGGAGAAGAGAGAGATAGTGTGGAATAGGGGAGAGAGGGAGAGTGTGGGGGGAGGAGGGAGAGAGAGTGTGTGGGGGGAGGGTGGTTAGAGATAGAGTGTGTGGGGGGAGAGAGAGGGAGGGAGAGGGGGAGGGGGGAGAGGGTGTGGTGTGCAGGGGGATGAGAGAGAGAGTGTGTGGGGGAGGGGGAGAGAGAGTGTGGGGGAGGAGAGAGAGTGTGGGGTAAGGAGGAGAGAGAGATTGGGGGAGGGGGAGAGAGAGTGTGTGGGGGAGGTGGGAGAGAGAGTGTGTGGGGGAGGGGGAGAGAGAGTGTGGGGAGAGAGAGAGTGTATGGGGGAGGGGGTAGAGAGAGAGAGTGTGTGGGGGAGAGAAAAGGAGGGAGTGGGAGAGGGAGGGAGTGGGGAAGGGGAGAGTGAGTGTAGGGGAGGGGAGAGAGAGAGTGTTGGGGAGTGGGGAGAGAGAGTGTAGGGGAGGGCGGAGAGAGAGAGAATGTGTGGGGGAGAGAGAAAGTGTGGGGGAAAGAGAGAGAGGGTGGAGAGAGTGTGGGGGAGGGGGGGAGATTGTGGTGGTGGGAGAGAGAGTGTTGGGGAGGGGGGAGTGTGGGGGAGGGGGAGAGAGTGTGGGAGAGGGGGAGAGAGTGTGGGGGAGGGGAAGAGAATGTTTTTGGGGGAGAGAGAGTGTGAGGGAGGGGGGAGAGAGTGCGTGGGAGTGGGAGAGTGTGTGGGGGAGGGGGAGACAGTGTGTGTGGGTGAGGGAGAGGGAGGGAGTGGGGAAGCGGTGAAAGAGAGAGTTTGGGGGAGGGGGGAGAGAGAAAGTGTGGGGGAAAGGGAGAAGAGAGAGAGAGTGTGGGGGAGGGGAGAAGAGAGAGAGTGTGGAGGAGGGCAGGAGAGAGAGGGAGTGTGGGGGAAGGTAGAGAGAGTGTGTGGGGGAGGAGGAGAGAGAGTGTGGGGGAGGGTGGAAAGAGGGAGAGTATGGGGGGAGAGGGCTTAGAGAAAGTGTAAGTGTTGGGTGAGAGTGAGGGAGGGAGTGGGGGAGGTGGAGAGAGAGAGTGTGGGGGGAGGGGGAGAGAGAGAGAGTGTGGGGGAGGGGATAAGAGAGGGAGAGTGTGGGGGAGGGGCAGAGAGAGTGTGGGGGAGTGGGAGGGAGAGGGTTGGGGAGGGGAGAGAGTGAGAGTGTGAGGGTGGGGGAGAGGGAGGGAGTGGGGGAGAGACAGTGTGGGGGAGGGGAGAGAGTGTGTGGGGGTGGGTGAGAGAGAGAGAGAGTGTGTGGGGGAGGAGAAAGAGAGTGTCGGGGGGGTGTTGAGAGAGAGTTGGGGAGGGGGAGAGGGAGAGTGTGTGGGGGAGGACGGCTAGAGAGAAAGTGTGTGTGGGGGAGGGAGAGGGAGGGAGTGGGGGAGGGGTGAGAGAGAGAGTTTGGGGGAGGCGGGGGGAGAGAGAGAGTGTGCAGGGGAGGGGGTGTTAGAGAGAGAGTGGGACAGGGGGAGAGAGAGAGTGTGGGGAAGGGGGAGTGAAATAGTGTGGGGGTAGGGGGAGAGAGAGTGAGTGGGGGAGGGTGGGGAGAGAGATAGTGTGGGGGAGGTGGGAGAGAGAGAGTGTGTGGGAGGGGATTAGAGAGACAGTGGGGAGAGAGAGTGTGTGGGGGAGCGGGTAGAGAGAGACTGTCGGGGAGAGGAGAAGAGAGAGAGTGTTGGGGACAGGAGAAGAAAGAAAGAGAGTGTGGGAGTGGGAGGGAGAGAGTTTGGGGGAGGGGAGAAGAGAGAGAGAGTGTGGAGTAAGGGAGAGAGAGAGAGTTTGGGGAGTGGAGAAGAGTGAGAGAGAGTGTGGAGGAGGGCAGGAGAGAGAGAGTGTAGGGGGAGGAGGGAGAGTGAGAGTGTGGGGGGAGGGTGGTTAGAGATAGAGTGTGTGGGGGGAGAGAGAGGGAGGGAGAGGGGGAGGGGGGAGAGAGTGTGGTGTGCAGGGGGATGAGAGAGAGAGTGTGTGGGGGAGGGGGAAAGAGAGTGTGGGGGAGGAGAGAGAGTGTGGGGTAAGGAGGAGAGAGAGTTTCGGGGAGGGGGAGAGAGAGTGTGTGGGGGAGGGGGAGAGAGAGTGTGGGGAGAGAGAGAGTATATGGGGGAGGGGGTAGAGAGAGAGAGAGTGTGTGGGGGGAGAGAAAAGGAGGGAGTGGGAGTGGGAGTGGGAGGGAGTGGAGACGGGGAGAGTGAGTGTAGGGGAGGGCGGAGAGAGAGAGAGTGTGTGGGGGGAGAGAGAAAGTGTGGGGGAAAGAGACAGAGGGTGGAGAGAGTGTGGGGGAGGGAGGGGGGAGAGAGTGTGGGGTAGGGGGGAGAGAGTGTGGGGGAGGGGGAGAGAGTATGGGAGAGGGGGAGAGAGTGTGGGGGAGGGGGGAGAGAGTGTGGGGGAGGGGGGAGAGAGTGCGTGGGAGTGGGAGAGTGTGTGGGGGAGGGGGAGACAGTGTGTGTGGGTGAGGGAGAGGGAGGGAGTGGGGGAGCGGTGAAAGAGGGAGTTTGGGGGAGGGGGGAGAGAGAAAGTGTGGGGGAGAGGAGAAGAGAGAGAGAGTGTGGGGGAGGGGAGAAGAGAGAAACTGTGGAGGAGGGCAGGAGAGAGAGGGAGTGTGGGGGAGGGTAGAGAGAGTGTGTGGGGGTGGGGGAGAGAGAGTGTGGGGGAGGGTGGAAAGAGGGAGAGTATGGGGGGAGAGGGCTTAGAGAGAGTGTGAGTGTGGGGTGAGAGTGAGGGAGGGAGTGGCGGAGGTGGAGAGAGAGTGGAGGAGGGAGGAGAGAGTGTGGGGGAGAGGATAAGAGAGGGAGAGTGTGGGGGAGGGGCAGAGAGAGTGTGGGGGAGTGGGAGGGAGAGGGTGGGGAAGGGGGAGAGAGGGAGAGTGTGAGGGTGGGGGAGAGGGAGGGAGTGGGGGAGAGGAGAGAGAGTGTGGGGGTGGGGCAAGAGAGTGTGGGGGAGGGGAGACAGAGTGGGGAGGGGAGAGAGAGTGGGGAGGGGAGGAGAGAGTGTGTGGGGGTTGGAGAGAGAGAGAGAGTGTGTGGGAGAGGAGAAAGAGAGTGTCGGGTGGGTGTTGAGAGAGAGTTGGGGAGGGGTGAGGGAGAGTGTGTGAGGGAGGGCGGCTAGAGAGAAAGTGTGTGTGGGGGAGGGAGAGGGAGGGAGTGGGGGAGGGGTGAGAGAGAGAGTTTGGGGGAGGGGGGGGAGAGAGAGAGAATGTGCGGGGGAGAGGGTGTTAGAGAGAGAGTATGTGGAGAGAGAAAGTGGGACAGGGGGAGAGCGAGAGTGTGGGGAAGGGGGAATGAAATAGTGTGGGGGTAGGGGGAGAGGGAGTGAGTGGGGGAGGGGGGTTAGAGAGAGTGTGTGTGGGGGAGAGAGAGAGGGAATGGGGGAGGGGGTGAGAGTGTGGGGGAGGGGGGAGTGTGTGTGGGGCGGGGTAGAGAGAGAGTGTGGGGAGGGGATACGAGAGGGAGAGTGTGGGGGGAGGTGGTTGAGAGATTGTGCGGGAGGGGGAGAGAGAAAGTGTGGGGGAGGGGGGAGAGAGTGTGTATGGGGGGGAGGGAGAGAGAGAGAGAGTGTGGGGGAGGGGGTGAGAGAGTGTGTGAGGGAGGGTTGTTAGAGAGAGAGTGTGTGGGGGAGAGAGAGGGAGGGAGTGGGGGAGGGGAGAGAGAGTGTGTGGGGGAGGGGGTAGAGAGAGAGTGTCGGAGAAGAGAGACAGAGTGTGTGAGGGGGAGGGAGAGTGTTTGGTGGAGGGGAGAAGAGAGACAGAGTGTGTGAGGGGGAGGGAGAGTGTTTGGTGGAGGGGAGAAGAGAGAGAGTGTGGAGTAGGGGGAGAGAGAGTTTGGGGGGAGGGGAGAAGTGTGAGAGAGTGTGGAGGAGGGCAGGAGAGATAGAGAATGTGGGGGGAGGGGGGAGAGTGAGAGTGTGGGGGGAGGGTGGTTAGAGATAGAGTGTGTGGGGGGAGAGAGAGAGAGGGGGAGGGGGAGAGAGTGTGGTGGAGTGGGAGGGAGAGTGTGGGGGAGTGGGAGGGAGAGTGTGGGGGAGGGGGGAGAGAGTGTGGGGGGAGGGGGGAGAGAGTGTGGGGGAGGGGGGAGAGAGTGTGGGGTGGAGGGGGAGAGAGGGAAGGAGTGGGGAGAGAGAGAGAGTGTGGGGGAGTGGGAGAGAGTGTGGGGTGGAGGGTGGAGAGAGGGAAGGAGTGGGGAGAGAGAGAGTGTGGGGGAGGTTGAGAGAGAGTGTGTGTGGGGGGAGAGACAAAGTGTGGGGGAAAGAGAGAGGGTGGAGGAGAGGGGAGAGAGTGTGGGGGAGGGGGGAGACAGTGTAGTGGGGGAGAGAGTGTGGGGGAGGGGGAGTGACTGTTTTGGGGGGAGAGAGAGTGTGAGGGAGGGGGGAGAGAGTGTGTGGGAGGGGGAGAATGTGTGGGGGAGGGGGAGACAGTGTGTGTGGGTGAGGGAGAGGGAGGGAGTGGGGGAGCGGTGAGAGTGAGAGTTTGGGGAAGGGGGGAGAGAGTGTGTGGGGGAGGGGGGAGAGAAATAGTGTGGGGGATGGGGAGAGAGAGAGTGTGGGGGAGGGGGGAGAGAGTGTGTGGGGAAGGGGGTAGAGAGTAGAGGGAAGAGGGGAGCGAGAGGGTGTGGGGGAGGGGGAGAGAGTCTGGGGGGAGAGAGAGAGTGCGTGGGAGGGGATAAGAGAGGGAGAGTGTGGGGGAGGGGGAGAGAGTGTGGGGGAGGGAAGGGAGAGTGTGGGTGAGGGGGAGAGAGGGATGGAGTGGGGGGAGGGTGCTTAGAGAGAGTGCGTGTGGGGTGGGGGGAGAGAGAGAGTGTTGTGGGAGGGTGGTTAGAGATAGAGTGTGTGTGGGGAGAGAGAGGACGGGAATGGGGGAGGGGGGAGAGATTGTGGGGGAGGGGAGAGATAGTGTGTGGGGTGGAAAGAGAGAGTTAGGGAGGGGTAGGGAGGCAGTGTTTCTGTGGGAGGGGGGCTAGAGAGAGAGAGTGTGTGTGGGTGAGGGAGAGGGAGGGAGTGGGGGAGGGGTGAGAGAGAGAGTTTGGGGGAAGGGGGAGAGAGAGAGTGTGGAGAAGGGCAGGAGAGAGAGAGAGTGTGGGGGATGGGGAGAGAGAGAGTATGGGGGAGGGGGGGAGAGAATGTGGGGGGGAGGGGGAGAGAGTGTGGGGGAGGGGGGAGAGTGTGTGGGGGGAGGGGGGAGAGAGTTGGGGGAGGGGGAGAGAGAGTGTGTGGGGGAGGGGTGTTAGAGAGAGAGAGAGTGTGGGGGGGGAGAGAGAGGGAGGGAGTGGGGGAGGGCAGAGAGAGAGTGTTTGGGGGAGGGGGAGAGAGAGTTTGTGGGGGAGGGGGGAGAGAGCGTGTGTGGGGGAGGGTGTAGAGAGAGACTGTCGGGGAGAGGAGAAGAGAGAGAGTGTCGGGGACAGGAGAAGAGTGTGGGAGGGGGAGGGAGAGTTTGGGGGAGGGCAGAAGAGAGAGAGTGTGGGGGAGGGTGGTTAGAGTTAGAGTGTGTGGGGGGAGAGAGTGGGAGGGGAGGGGGGAGAGAGTATGGGGGAGTGGGAGGGAGAGTATGGGGGAGGGGGAGAGAGTGTGGGGGGAGGGGGAGAGAGGGAAGGAGTGGGGAGAGAGAGACTGTGGGGGAGGGTGAGAGAGAGTGTGTGTGGGGGAGGGGGAGGGGGAGGAAGAGTGTGTGGGGGAGGGTTGTTAGATAGAGAGTGTATGAGGGAGGGAGAGGGAGGGAGTGGGAGAGGGGGAGAGTGAGTGTGGGGGAGGGGGGAGAGAGAGTGGGTGGGGGAGGTGGGAGAGAGTGTGTGTGGGGGAGGGGGAGAGAGAGTGTGGGGAGAGAGAGTGTGTGGGAGAGGGGGTAGAGAGAGAGTGTGTGGGGGAGGGGGAGAGAGTGTGTGTGGGGGAGGGCGAGAGAGAGAGAGAGTGTGTGGGGGAGGAGAGAGAGTGGGGGAGGGTGGAAAGAGGGAAAGTGTTGGGGGAGAGGGGTTAGAGAGAGTGTGTGTGTGGGGTGAGAGAGAGGGAGGGAGTGGGGGAGGGGGAGAGATTGTGGGGGGGAGGGGTGAGAGAGAGAGTGTGGGGGAGGGAATAAGAGAGGGAGAGTGTGGGGGAGGGGCAGAGAGAGTGTGGGGGGAGTGGGAGGGAGAGTGTGGGGGAGGGGGAGAGAGAGAGTGTGAGGGAAGGGGGGAGAGGGAGAGAGTGGGGGAGAGAGAGTATGGGGGAGGGGAGAGAGAGTGTGGGGGAGGGGCAGAGAGAGTTTGGGGGAGTGGGAGGGAGAGTGTGGGGGAGGGGAGGAGAGAGTGTGGGGGAGTGGGTGGGAGAGTGTGGGGGAGGGGTGGAGAGAGAGAGTGTGCGGGGGAGGCGGTGTTAGAGAGAGAGAGTGAGAGTGTGGGGGAGGGGGAGAGAGTGGGACAGGGGGAGAGAGAGTGTGGGGGAGGGGAGAAGAGAGAGAGTGTCGGGGAGAGGAGAAGAGAAAGAGAGAGTGTGGGAGGGAGAGAGAGAGAGTTTGGGGGAGGGGAGAAGAGTGAAAGAGAGTGTGGAGGAGGGCAGGACAGAGAGAGAGTGTGGGGGGAGGGGGAGAGAGAAATAGTGCGGGGGGAGGGGGAGAGTGAGAGTGTTGGGGGAGGGTGGTTAGAGATAGAGTGTGTGGGGGGAGAGAGAGGGAGGGAGAGGGTGAGGGGGAGAGACTGTGGGGGAGGGGGAGAGAGAGTGTGGGGGAGGGGGGTAGAGTGTGTGTGGGGGAGGGGGAGAGAGAGAGAGTTGTGGGGGAAGGGATAAGCGAGGGAGTGTGTGGGGGAGGGCGAGAGAGAGAGCATGGTGGAGGCGATACGAGAGGGACAGTGTGGGGGAGGGGTAGAGAGAGTGTGGGGGAGGGTGAGAGAGGGAAGGAGTGGGGAGAGAGAGAGTGAGTGTGGGGGAGGGGGTGAGAGAGTTTGTGGGGGAGGGGGAGAGAGAGTGTGTGGGGGAGGGGGAGAGAGAGTGTGTGGAGGAGGGGGAGAGAGAGAGTGTGGGGGAGGAGAGAGAGAGTGTGGGGGAGGGTGGAGAGAGAGTGTGGACGAGGGAAGAGAGAGTGTGGGGGAGGGGGAGAGAGTGTGTGTGGGGGAGGTGGGAAAGAGAGAGTGTGGGGGAGGGGGGTAGAGAGAGAATGTGTGGGTGGAGAGAGAGGGAGGGAGTGGGAGAGGGAGGCAGTGGGGAGCGGGGAGAGAGTGAGTGTGGGGGAGGGGAGAGAGAGAGTGTTGAGGAGTGCGAAGAGAGAGAGTGTAGGGGAGGGCGGAGAGAGAGAGTGTGTGGGGGAGAGAGAGAGAGTGTGGGGGAAAGAGAGAGTGTGGAGGAGGGGGGAGAGTGTGTGGGTTAGGGGGGAGTGAGTGTGGGGTAGGGGGGAGAGAGAGTGTAGGGGAGGGTAGAGAGAGAGTGTAGGGGAGGGTAGATAGTGTGGGGGAGGGAGGAGAGAGGGTTTTGGGGGAGAGAGTGTGTGGGGGAAGGGGAGAATGTGTCGGGGAGGGAGAGGGAACGAGTTGGGGAGGGGTGAGAGAGAGAGTTTTGGGGAGGGGATACGAGAGGGAGAGTGTGGGGAGGGGGGAGAGAGTGTTTTGGGGGGAGAGAGAGTGTGCAGGGGAGGGGGTGTTAGAGAGAGAGAGAGAGAGAGAGTGTGGAGAGAGAGAGTGGGACAGGGGTAGAGAGAGAGTGTGGGGAGGGGGAGAGAGAGAGAGTGTGGGGGAGGGGGGAGAGAGAGAGTTTTAGGGAGGGGAGAAGAGAGAGAGTGTGGGGGAGGGGAGAGAGAGTGTGTTGGGGAGTGGGAGAGAGATAGTGTGGGGGTAGTGGGGAGAGAATGTGTGGGGGAGGGGAGTTAGAGATAGAGTGTGTGTGGTGTAGAGAGAGGGAGCGAGTGGGGGAAGGGGAGAGAGAATGTTGGGGGGGAGAGAGAGTCTGTGGGGGAGGCTGGAGAGAGTGTGTGGTGGAGGGGGAGAGAGAGTGTTTTGGGGGGAGAGAGAGTGTGGGGGAGGGGGGAGACAGTGCGGGGTAGGGGTAGAGTGTGTGCGGGAGGGGGAAGAGAGTGTGTGGGGGGGAGGGAGAGTGAGGGAGCGGGGGAGGGGTGAGAGAGAGAGAGTTTGGGGGAGGGGTGGAGAGAGAGTGTGCAGGGGAGTGGGTTAGAGAGAGAGAGAGAGTGTGGAGAGAGAGTGGGACAGGGGAGAGAGAGAGTGTGGGGGAGGGGAGAAGAGATAGAATGTGGGGGAGAGGAGAAGAGAGAGAGAGAGTGTGTGGGAGGGGGAGGGAGAGAGTTAGTGTGGGTGGAGGGGGAGGGAGAGTGTATGTGTGGTGGGGGACAGAGTGTGGGGGGAGGGTGGTTAGAGTTAGAGTGTGTGTGGGGGAGAGAGAGAGAGGAAGCGAGTGGGGGAAGGGGAGAGAGTGTGTGGGGGAGGGGGAGAGAGAGTGTGGTGGAGGGGATATGAGAGGGAGAGTGTGGGGGAGGGGTAGAAAGCGTGTGGGGGAGGGGGGAGAGAGAGTCTGAGGGGCAGGGAGGAGTGTGTGGTGGAGGGGGGAGAGAGAGTGTGGTGGAGGGGATATGAGAGGGAGAGTGTGGGGGAGGGGTAGAAAGCATGTGGGGGAGGGGGGAGAGAGGGAAGGAGTGGGGAGAGAGAGAGTGTGGGGGAGGGGGGAGAGGGAGTGTGTGGGGGAGGAGAGAGAGAGACTGTGGGGGAGGAAGGGGAGAGAGAGAGTGTGGGGGAGAGCGGAGAGAGAGTGTGGGGAGGGGGGAGAGAGAGTGTGGGGGAGAGAGAGTGGGGGGAAAGAGAGAGTATGGGTGAGGGGGGAGAGAGAGTGTGGGGGAGGGCGGAGAGAGAGAGAGTGTGGGAGAGTGGGTAGAGAGAGAGTGTGTGGGGGAGGGTTGGAGAGAGAGAGTGTGCAGGGGAGTGGGGTTAGAGAGAGAGAGTGTGTGTGGAGAGAGAGAGAGTGGGACAGGGGAAAGAGAGAGTGTGAGGGAGAGGGGAGAGAGAGAATGTAATGGAGGGGGGTCGAGAGAGAGTGTGGGGGAGAGGAGAAGAGAGAGGGAGTGTGGGGGAGGGGGAGACAGCGAGAGTTTGAGGGAGGGGAGAATAGAGAGAGTGTGGATGAGCGCAGGAGAGAGAGAGAGAGAGTGTGTGGGGGAAGGGAGCGAGAGAGTGTGTGGAGGAGGGGGGAGAGCGAGAGTGTGGGGAGAGGGTGGTTAGAGATAGAGTGTGTCGGGGAGGGGGGAGAGAGAGTGTGTGGGGGAGGGGGAGAGAGTGAGAGTGTGGGTGAGGAGAGAGACAGTGTGGGAGAGAGGGGAGAGAGAGTGTGGGGAAGGTGGGAGAGAGAGCGTGGGGGAGGGGGAGAGAAAGAGTAAGTGGGGGAGGGGAGTTAGAGAGAGAGAGTGTGTGGGGGAGAGAGAGGGAGGGAGTGTGTGGGGAAGGTGGAGAGAGTGTGTGGAGAGAGTGTGTGGGGAAGGGGGAGAGTGTGGTGGAGTGGGAAGGGAAAGAGTGTGTGGGGTATGGGGGTAGAGAGAGAGTGTGTGGGGGAGAGAGAGTGAGGGAGTGGGAGAGGGAGGGTTTGGGGGAGGGGAGAGAGTGAGTTTTGGGGAGGGGAGAGAGAGAGTGTTGGGGAGGGGGGAGAGAGAGTGTGTGGGGGAGAGCGGAGAGAGAGTGTGGGGAGGGAGGAAGAGAGAGTGTGGGGGAGAGGGGAGAGAGAGTGTGGGGGGAGAGAGTCTGGGGGAAGGGGAGAGAGACTGTGGGGGGGGAGAGATAGTGGGGGAGGGGGAGAGAGAGTGTGGGGGAGCAGGGGGAGAGAGTGTGTTGGGGGAGAGAGAGTATGGGTGAGGGGGGAGAGAGAGTGTGGGGGAGGGGGGGAGAGTGAGTGTGTGGGGGAGGTGGGACAGAGAGAGTGTGGGGAAGGGGGAGAGAGAGAGTGTGTGGGGAAGGGGGAGAGTGTGGGGGAGGGGGGAGAGAAAGAGTGTGTGGGGTATGGGGTTAGAGAGAGAGTGTGTGGGGGGGGGAGAGAGTGAGGGAGTGGGAGAGGGAGGGTTTGGGCGAGGAGAGAGAGGGAGTGTTGGGGAGGGGAGAGAGAGAGTGTTGGGGAGGGGGGGAGAGAGAGTGTGTGGGGGAGAGATAGAGGGGGAGGGGGAGAGAGAGTGTGTTGGGGGAGAGAGAGTTGGGGGGAGAGAGAGTATGGGTGAGGGGGGAGAGAGAGTGTGGGGGAGGGCGGAGAGAGAGTGTGGGAGAGTGGGTAGAGAGTATGTGGGGGAGGGGTGGAGAGAGAGTGTGCAGGGGAGTGGGGTTAGAGAGAAAGAGTGTGTGTGGAGAGAGAGAGTGGGACAGGGGGAGAGAGAGAGTGTGAGGGAGAGGGGAGAGAGATAGTGTGGGGGAGGGGGGGAGAGAGAGAGTGTGGGGAGAGGAGAAGAGAGAGGGAGTGTGGGGGAGGGGGAGACAGAGAGAGTTTGGGGGAGGGGAGAAGAGAGAGAGTGTGGATGAGCGCAGGAGAGAGAGATGTGTGTGGGGGAGGGGAGAGAGAGAGTGTTTGGAGGAGGGGGGAGAGAGATAATATGGGGGGACGGGGGAGGGAGAGTGTGTGCGGGGTGGGGGGAGAGAGTGTGGGGGAGGGGGAGAGAGAGTGTGGGGGAAGGGGGAGAGAGTGTGGGGGAGGGGGAGAGAGACTGTGGGGGAGCAGGGGGAGAGAGATAGTGTGGGGGGAGGGGGGAGGGAGAGTGTGTGCAGGGTGGGGGGAGAGAGAGAGTGTGGGGAGAGGGTGGTTAGAGATAGAGTGTGTCGGGGAGGGGGGAAAGAGAATGTGTGGGGGAGGGGGAGACAGTGAGAGTGGGGGAGAGGGGAGAGAGAGAGTGTGGGAGAGGGGGGAGAGAGTGTAGGGAAGGTGGGAGAGAGAGCGTGGGGGAGGGGGAGAGAAAGAGTAAGTGGGGGAGGGGAGTTAGAGAGAGAGAGTTTGTGGGGGAGAGAGAGGGAGGGAGTGTGTGGGGAAGGGTGAGAGAGAGTGTGTGGAGAGAGTGTGTGGGGAAGGGGGAGAGGGGAGGGAAAGAGTGTGTGGGGTATGGGGGTAGAGAGAGAGTGTGTGGGGGGAGAGAGAGTGAGGGAATGGGAGAGGGAGGGTGTGGGGGAGGGGAGAGAGTGAGTGTGTGGGGGAGGGGGAGAGAGAGAGAGAGTGTGGGTGAGGAGAGAGAGTGTGTGGGGGAGGGGGAGAGAATGAGTAAGTGGGGGAGGGAGATTAGAGAGAGAGTGTGTGTGGGGGAGAGAGGGAGGAAGTGGGGGAGGGGGAGAGAAAGTGTGGGGGAGGGGGGAGAGTGAGTGTGTGGGGGAGGTGGGAGAGAGTGTGGGGAAGGGGGAGAGAGAGAGTGTGTGGAGAGAGTGTGTGGGGAAGGGGGAGAGTGTGGGGGAGGGGGAGAGAAACAGTGTGTGGGGTACGGGGTAGAGAGAGAGTGTGTGGGGGGGAGAGAGTGAGGGAGTGGGAGAGGGAGGGTTGTGGGAGGGGAGAGAGTGAGTGTTGGGGAGGGGAGAGAGAGAGTGTAGGGGAGGGCGGAGAGAAAGACAGTGTGGGGGGAAAGTGAGAGAGTGTGGGTGAGGGGGGAGAGAGTGTGTGGGTGAGGGGGAGAGAGAGTGTGGGTGAGGGGGGAGAGAGAGTGTGGGGGAGAGGGGAGAGAGAGTGTGGTGGAGAGGGGAGAGAGAGTGTGGGTGGGGAGAGCGTGTGGGGTAGGGGGAGAGAGAGTGTGGGGGAGCAGGGGGAGAGAGTGTGTTGGGGGAGTGAGAGTGTGGGGGAGGGGGGATAGAGAGTGTGGGGAGGGGGAGAGGGAGTGTGGGGGAGGGTGGAGAGAGAGTGTGGGGGAGGGGTGAGAGATTTTGGGGAAGATGGGGAGAGGGAGTTTGGGGGAGGATGGAGAGAGAGTGTGGGGAAGTGGGTAGAGAGAGAGAGAGTGTGGGGGAAAGAGAGTGTGGGGGGAAAGAGAGGGAGTGTGGGGGAGGGGGAGAGAGTGTGAGGGAAGGGGAGAGAATGTGGAGGAAGGGGGAGAGTGCGTGAGGGAGGGGGGGAGAGTGTGTGAGGGAGTGGTGAGAGAGTGTGGGGGAGATGGGGAGAGGGAGTGTGGGGGAGGGTGGAGACAGAGTGTTGGGGAGGATGGAGAGAGAGAGTATGGGGAGGGTGAGACAGTTTGTTGGGGGAGAGAGAGTGCGGGGGAGGGGGAGAGAGTGTGGAGGAGGGGGGGAAAGTGAGTGTGGGGGAGGGGGTGAACAGAGTGTGGGGGAGGGGGAGAGAGTGTGTGGGGGAGGGGGAGAGAAAGTGTGGGGGAAGGGGAGAGAGAGAGGGAGGGAGAGAGAGTGTGGGGGAGGGGGGAGAGAGAATGTGGGGGAGGGGGGACAGATGCTGTGTGGGAGGGGTGAGAGAGAGTATGGAGGAGGGGAAAGAGAGTGTGGGGGGGGAAGAGAGTGTGGGGGAGGGGAGAGAGAGAGTGTGTGGGGGAGGCGTGGGGAAAGAGCATGTGGGGGAGGGGGGAAGAGACTGTGTGGGGCAGAGAGAGAATGTGGGGTGGTGAGAAAGATTGTGAGGGAGAGAGGGAGAGGGCATGATTGTTGGGGCAGAGGAGAAAGTTGGGGGTGGGTGGATGAAATGTGTGAGGGTAGTATGTGCAGGGCCGAGTGTGCATAAGTCTGGCTCACTCCCAGTTTCAGGGTTCTCAATTACATACAACCCACCCACACACAGACACACGTGCACTCTCACCCACTCTCACAGTGGGTAAGGGTGAGTGGGTGAGCAACCTGAGACTAGGAGTGAGCCGGAAACACACACACTCACCCTATCATGCACTCATACTCATCCTTATTTATAACTCATTGTTCTTTTGTTCAGCAGGTTGTTCTTTTTCAGACCTCAGTTTTTTTGGAATTTCAGTTTAATGTTGTGCTAAACTTTATCTTTTTGAATTTTGCTCATAGGCCCCTGAGTGAGAAAAACTTTGAAATGGGATAAAAACAAAAAAACTGCGGATGCTGGAAATCCAAAAAAAAACAAAAACAGAATTACCTGGAAAAACTCAGCAGGTCTGGCAGCATCGGCGGAGAAGAAAAGAGTTGACGTTTCGTGTCCTCATGACCCTTTGACAGAACTTGAGTTCAAGTCCAAGAAAGCGTTGAAATATAAGCTGGTTTAAGGTGTGTGTGGGGGGGGCGGAGAGAGAGAGAGAGAGAGAGAAGTGCTCTCTTGCCCACATGTCTGTCCTTGGCTTGCTGCATTGTTCCAGTGAAGCCCAACGCAAACTGGAGGAACAACACCTCATCTTCCGACTAGGCACTTTACAGCCTTCCGGACTGAATATTGAATTCAACAACTTTAGGTCATGAGCTCCCTCCCCCATCCCCACCCCCTTTCTGTTTCCCCCTTCCTTTTTTTTCCAATAAATTATATAGATTTTCCTTTTCCCACCTATTTCCATTATTTTTTAAAAATTTTTTAAAAATCTTTTATGCTCTCCCCACCCCCACTAGAGCTATACCTTGAGTGCCCTGCCATCCATTCTTAATTAGCACATTCGTTTAGATAATATCACCAACTTTTAACTTTAACACCTATGTGTTCTTTTGTTCTATTGTTGTTGACATCTTTTGATGGTCTGCTTCTATCACTGCTTGTTTGTCCCTACAACCACACCCCCACTCCACTTCTCTCTCTCTCTCTTCCTTTGAAATGGGACTCTAATTCCTGATTACCATACAACTGACCCCACCCGACTCCCTTCTCGACCCCTTGACTATGCCCCACTCTGGCCCTCCATTCACTCATACACTGTAATACACTGAGAAGCTTTAGGATATTTAAACTCTTACTTGAAAGAACATTGTTAACATCCTGGGATTACTGTTGACCAGAAACTGAACTGGACTAGCCAAATAAATACTGTGGCTGCAAGAGCAGATCAGAGGCTAGGAATTCTGCAGTGAGTAATTCACCTCCTGATTCTCCAAAGCTTGTCGACCATCTACAAGGCACAAATCAAGAGTGTGATGAAATACTGTCCAGTTGCCTGGATGAGTGCAGCTCCAGCAACACTCAATAAGCTCAACACCATCCAGGACAAAGCAGCCCACTTGACTGGCATCCCATCAACCCATTCATACATTCACTCCCTCCACTAGTGACAACAATGTGTACTATCTGCAAGATGCACTGCAGCAACTCACCAAGGCTCCTAAAAGGCTTCTAACACCTAAAAGGATAAGGACAGCAGATGCATGGTGTAGTAATTATAGTTTTGGGAAATGTTGGACTGTAGCTTTAAGAATAATCCGGTGCTGTAAGATCACATGACCTGTGTAAACCAATGTGTTAGCAGTGTGGGGAACCTCTACAAGAGAGAGTTCTTCTTTAGTTACGGAGTTTGATGCACACGTGTGGTTGCTGCTGCTGTCTTGTAAATAAAAGCAAATGTTGCTGCTAAGAAAAATAGTCTGAAGTTCAACTTTCTAACACATAGGAACATCACCAACTCCAAGTTCCCCTCCAAGCCACACACTATCCTGACTTGGAACTATATCCCTGTTCCTTCACTGTTGCTGGGTCAAACTCTTGGAACACTCTTCCTAATAGGCTGGGTGTACCTACAGCACATGGACTGCAGCGGTTCAAGAAGGCAGCTCACCACCACCTTCTCAAGGACAATTAAGGATGGACAATAAACACTGGCCTAGCCAATGATGCCCACATCCTGTGAACAAATAAAAAAATGGCTGTTAGTGCCATAAAAAGGTTTGTGGCTTCAGCATAGATTTTCTCTGCTCAATATTCCTCCATGGTTTTCTGTGCTGAGTGAGTTTTTCAGGATCCTCCATTGGAAGATTGGCTAGAAAATTCGGAGGAAGTTAAATGGATAGTTTTTTTCATCTAATCCGGGTCAGAAACAAGGGTTCCAACACTGATCGAAAGATTTAGGTTATCATTCCTCACTTACCAGGAAGATATAAAAATTCTCATAACATTATTAGAATTTATTGTAAAATAGGGTAATAGTGAGATGTTGGCTATGTGTGTGTAAGGCTTAATTGAATTAGAAGCAGCTAGTCTGGGTGCTTTGATGTAAAAAGAGGAGTTAGGTTTGAAATGTTAATTAAGTAAACAGGGGGAAGCTTAGAAACATAGGTGTCAAGGGAACATTTGCATTTTTAAACACACCAGACTAGATTGTTTTCAAAGGAGGGGTGAAATATGTCACCTGGCCAGATGAAGTTTAGAAACAATGTTTTTATCTTTCCCAAAGATTACTGGTAAAACTTAGTGTTATGAGAGATTTTTATTATCAGGAAGATCAAGTCCAAAGACATAGTGAAACAAAGGGAATTTGCATTCAAATGGGAAAATATGTTTCAAGGAGCAAAGGCTATGTGTAAGAGAAGGCATTTTTAAGATCTTAGAAGTGTGAAAAAGCTTTCATGTTCTATGCCTCTAGCTGCTGTCTCCAGGAACTAAAGTGAAGAGAATTCCCTTTGAATTCGACTTGTTCGGGGTATAATTTTTCTTTGCCTAGGTCTTATGAAATCTAAGGTAAAAGCAAAAAACTGCAGAAGCTGGAAATCCAAAACCAAAAACAAAAATACCTGGAAAAACTCAGCAGGTCTGGCAGCATCTGCGGAGAGGAGATGCTGCCAGACCTGCTGAGTTTCTCCAGGTATTTATATTTTTATTTTTGTTGTGGATTTCCAGCATCTGCAGTTTTTTGCTTTAATACTAAAATCATAATGGCTGTCTTTAATCTACAAATGAACATATGAAGATATGAAATCGGAGCAGAAGTAGGCCTTTCTGACATTCAGTAAGATCATGGCTGATTTGTTTGTGTTTTGAATTCCCCATTCCCATCTACCCTGATAATCTTTGATTCCCTTGCCTAACAGTAAACTATCAACCTCCATCTTAAAAATATTCAATGACCCCACTTCCACCTCCACCACCACCTGAGGCAGAGGGTTTCAAAGTTGCACAACCCTCTGAGAGAAAAAAATCCTCCTCATCTCTGTCCTAAAAGGGCAATCCCTAATTTTAAAACAGTGTCCCCCACTCTGGACTCACACAAAAGAGGAAACATCCTTTGCACGTCCACCTTGTCAATACCATTCAGGATCTTATATACTTTAACAAATTCACCCCTCACTCTTCTAAACTCCAGTGCAAACAAGCCCAGTATGTCTAACCTTTCCTCATAAGACAACCCACTCATTCCAGGTATCAATCTCGTAAACTTCCTTTGAACAGCCATGTATAACTGAAGCATAACATCCTTACTTTAATGTTCAATTCCTCTCGTAATAAAAGTAGAGAAGAATCAGAGTAATCAAAAATTGAATCACGATATTCATAGCAAAGCTCGAAGATTTACAGTTTTCATGTGGAATTTTAGAAGTGCGCCTTGTTGGGTTCCTGGTATAATTGTCGCAGAAACTGGTCCCTTGTCCTTCCAGGTGGAAATGGAAGAGCGAATTGTTCGAAAACATGTGGATCATCTTAGGAGTAGAGAGACATTCCAACAACCAGCTATTCCGCTTGTGATTAATGTCGAATCATTAATCCCTGAGGTGACAAGTCGACCTAGAAAAGACATACATAATGTCTCTGTACAGTTGCCTAACCCTGAGCTGCCACTTCCTAATGATGCACCTGATGCTGCAGTTCCTGAGAATGTCAATCCAGTGGAAGAACCTCAAGTGGTAGAGCTACGCTGCTCTAACCGAATAAGAAAACCAGCTCAGGGACTTAATCTTTAATCACCTGACCTGTATATATGTATATGTTGTTTGTGAATTAAAATATTCTTTGCAAATTGGAAATGTAAAAAAAAACTAAAGGGAGAGGAAATGTAGTGATTGAAGGTATAGCGTTTTCCTACTGCCTATCAGAGGTCACATGATTATTCTTCTACACTCCGATGAATGAGCCCTAACCACGGGTAAATTTAGGGGCGGGGCTTTCTAGTGGACCTGATTCAAGCATGTAGCTTCAGAAAGAGCTCTCTGTGATAAAGTTATCAGTTTCAAGTAGAAACCTGTGCAGCATGTTAAGTCATTACACGCTCCAAGGTCAATATCATTCCGAAGGTACGGTGCCTAGATTTAATGAGCTCCGGCCTGCGGATTTGCCGGGGGGTGGGAGGGTGGGCATAAAATTATCTATGCTCTTCTCACTGCTCTCCCATCTCTCTTGACTTGTCCTCAATTTAACAGCGGGTGGGTGACGCCTAAGGAATTACTCCTCAGTAGGGTGGGCGGAGGGGGGTGCAAAAGCCTCGTCTCCAAACAATTTTTGTTTTTTATTCATTCATGGGATATAAGCATTGCTGGCTGGGCAAGCACTTATTGCCCATTCCTAGTTGCCCTTGAGAAGGAGGTGGTGAGCTGCCTTGAACTGCTGCAGTCCAAGGGGTGTAGGTACACCCACAGTGCTGTTAGGAAGAGAGTTCCAGGATTGTGACCCAGCCACAGTGAAGGAACGGTGATATATTTCCAAGTCAGGATGGTGAGTGGCTTGGAGGGGAACTTACAATTGGTGGAGTTCCCATCTATCTTCTGCCCTTATCCTTCTAGATGTTAAGGGTCGTTGGTTTGGAAGGTGCCAACTATGGAGCCTTAGTAAGTTGCTGCAGTGCATCTTGTAGATGGTACACACTGCTGCTACAGTGTGTTGGTGGTGGAGGGAGTGAATGTTTGTGGATGTGGTGCCAATCAAATGGGCTGCTTTGTCCTGGATGACGTCAAGCTTCTTGAGTGTTGTTGGAGCTACACTCATCCAGGCAAGTGGAGATTATTCTATCATGCTCCTGACTTGTGCCTTGTAGATGGTGGACAGGCTTTGGGGAGTCAGGAGGTGAGTTACTCGTCGCATGATTCCTAGCCTCTGATCTACTCTTGTAGCCACAGTATTTATTTGGCTAGCTCAGTTCAGTTTCTGGTCAATGGAAACCCCCAGGATGTTGATAATGGGGGATTCAGTGATGGTAATGCCATTGAATGTCAAGGGGTGATTGTTAGATTCTCTCTTGTTGGAGATGGTGATTGTCTGGCACTTGTGTGGCACAAATGTTATTTGCCACTTGTCAGTCCAAGCCTGGATATTGTCCAGGTCTTGCTGCATTTGGACACGAACTGCTTCAGTATCTGAGGAGTCGTGAATGGTGCTGAACATTGTGCAATCATCAGGGAACATCCCCACTTCTGACCTTATGATGGAAGGAAGGTCATGAAGAAGCAGCTGAGATGGTTGGGCCTACGACACTACCCTGAGGAACTGAGCTGATTGACCTCCAACAATCACACCATCTTCCTTTGTGCTAGGTATGACACCAACCATTGGAGAATTTTCTACCTGATTCACATTGACCCCAGTTTTGCTAGGGATCCTTGATGCCACATTCAGTCAAATGCTGCCTTGATATCAAGAGCAGTTATTCTCGCCTCACCTCTGGAGTTCAGCTCTTTTGTCCATGTTTGGACTAAAGCTGTAATGAGGTCAGGAGCTGAGTGACCCTGGCGAAACCCAAACTGAGCATCAGTGAGCAGGTTATGGCTAAGCAAGTGCTGCTTGATGGCATAAAAGCAAAATACTGCGGATGCTGGAAATCTGAAACAAAAACAAAAATAGCTGGAAAAACTCAGCAGGTCTGACAGCATCTGCGGAGAGGAATACAGTTAATGTTTCGAGTCTGTATGACTCTTCATCAGAACTGCTTGATAGCATTATTGATGACCTCTCCCATCACTGCAGATTGATAGTAGACTGATGGGGCGGTGATTGGCCGGGTTGGATTTATCCTGCTTTTTGTGTACAGGATGTAGCTGGGCAATCTTCCACATATTTAGGTGGATGCTAGTGTTGTAGTTGTACTGAAACAGCTTGTCTAGGGGCACGGCAAGTTCTGGAGCACAAGTTTTCAGTACTATTGCCAGGATATTGACAGGAACCAGTGCCCTCAGCCATTTATTGATGTCACGTGGAGTGAATTGAATTGGCTGAAGACCAGCATCTGTGATACTCGGGACCTCTGGAGGAGGCCAGAATAGATCATACACTCAATCAATGTTCCTCAGTGCATTAACTGGCTGAGAAGCAGCTGACATCAGCAGGAAACCCCACCACTCATCTAAACTGTTCCCCAAGTGTGGTTTAACCAGAGCTTTGTATAGCTGAAGCATTACTTCTACCTCTTTGTATTCTAATCCTCTAGATATAAAGGCAAACATTTTGTTTGCCTTTTTGATTATTTTCTGTGCTGTTCATGACATTTTAATGCTCTACATACCTGGGCCCCTAAGTTTCTTTGGAACTCCAATGTTGTCTAGCTTTTCACCATTTAGAAAGCAGCCTGCTCTATCCTTTTTATGTGTAAAGAGGACAATCTTGCATTAGCCTCTACTGAAGTCCATTTGCCACAGGTTTGCCTATTCCCTTAATCTATCAATATCTCTTTGCAATTTTGTACTTCCATCAAACCTACTCACAATACTGCGTAATTTTTTGTCATCAATAAATTTGGATATGTGGCTTTTTATCCTATCACCTAATTCTTAATAAACATGACGGGACGCCAAAAGTCACATCCTGCCAATTTGTCTACCTGGTTATTATCCCTACTGCCTGACTCCTTCCGCTCAGTCAATTTCTTAAACAAGTCAATAATTTGCATTCAATCCATGAGTTTATATTAATTTTGGTGAATCCTTGCCCTGATTCAATATTGGTTTCCTTGAACCTCTGGCACGCTGACCTCTTTCTCTACTGTAAATACTGATGCAAAGTAACTATTCAGCATGACTTTCATTTTCATTGGAAAATCACCGTCATCAGTTTTCAAATTGCTTCTTACCATCCTGTATTTTCCAATATAATTGTAAAATGTTTTTGTCTGGTTTTGACATTCCTTGCTAATTTCTTATCATTTTTGCTGTTTGTAGCTCTTACCATCCATTTTGTCACCCTTCACTATTGCTTATATTTTACCCATTCACCTGAACCATCCTATTTTATCCATCTTGCATGCCTTTTCCTTTAGTATAACTCTTTAGTTATCCATGACTTTCTTGGCAAGTTCTGCATCACATTAAATTATTTTTGAACACCTCAAAGACTTGCTCCTCTTTGGGAAAAGATCTTAAATCTAATCTATTCCCACTTATGCATAGTTTAGATGTTTGTTCCTTGGTCCCACGATTTTTAAAACTGAAATAAAATACCAATAGGCACACAATCCAACTTTTTTGTAGCAGTTTTGAACTTAAGACCCTCAGCTTCACTTTCAAATTCATATACAGCTGCACAACACCTTGCATTTACAACGTTCTCCAACCTTGCATCCTATATCATAACCTTTAGCCCTCTGGCTGTGGGCTTCCAATCTTTCACCTTGCCTTCAGTGGAGTCAGCCTCACTCTCAGGAGTCTTTCTTGAAACTCTCCCATAGCTCTTCTCTTTCCACCTTTATAACTATACTTAAAACCCTTAAATACTTAAAGGTCAAGCGAGGAATGCATGTATAGACAGAAATCAAGGGTCCATACTTGATAGCAATGTTCTCAGGTGCATCTATTTCAATGCAAGGAGTATTGTCGGAAAGGCAGATGAGCTTAGGGCATGGATTGGCATGTGGGATTACGACATTATTGTTATTAGTGAGACTTGGTTGCAGGTGGGGCAGGACTGGCAGCTCAATGTTCCGTTGTTTCAGACGTGATAGAGGGGGAGGGATGAAAGGGGGAGGAGTGGCATTACTAGTCAGGGAAAATATCACAGCTATGCATAAGCAGGACAACCCGGAAGGCTTGTCTACAGAGGCCATTTGGGTGGAGCTGAGGAATGGGAAAGGTGTGACCACACTAATAGGGTTGTAATATAGACCGCCCAATAGTCAGAGAGAATTGGAGGAGCAAATCTGTAGAGAGATAGCAGACCGATGTAAGAAACAGAAAGTTGTGATAGTAGGAGTTTTTAACTTTCCACATATTGACTGGGATTCCCATACTGTAAAAGGGCTGGATGGCTTGGATAAAAACAAAAAACTGCGGATGCTGGAAATCCAAAACAAAAACAGAATTACCTGGAAAAACTCAGTAGGTCTGGCAGCATCGGCAGAGAAGAAAAGAGTTGACGTTTCGAGGCCTCATGACCCTTCAACAGAACTGAGTGAATATTAGGTGAGGGGTGAAATATAAGCTGGTTTAAGATGGGGGGGTGGGGGGTGGGGGGAGAGAATGGTGGGGGGGGGGGAGGTGGTTGTAGGGACAAGCAAGCAGTGATAGGAGCAGATAATCAAAAGGTGTCACAGACAAAGGAACAAAGAGGTGTTGAAGGTGGTGATATTATCTAAACGAATGTGCTAATTAAGAATGGATTAAGAATGTTAAGAGTGCCCTGCCTCCATTCTTAATTAGCACATTCGTTTAGATAATATCACCACCTTCAACACCTTTTTGTTCCTTTGTCTGTGACATCTTTTGATTATCTGCTCCTATCAATGCTTGCTTGTCCCTACAACCACACCACCTCCCACCCCCCAACTTCTCTCCCCCCACCCCCCACCCCCCCATCTTAAACCAGCTTATATTTCACCCCTCACCTAATATTCACTCAGTTCTGTTGAAGGGTCATGAGGCCTCGAAACGTCAACTCTTTTCTTCTCTGCTGATGCTGCCAGACCTACTGAGTTTTTCCAGGTAATTCTGGATGGCTTGGAGTTTGTCAAATGTGTTCAGGAAAGTTTTCTAAATCAATATATAGAAGTACCAATGAGAGAGGATGCAATACTTGATCTCCTATTGGGGAACCAGACAGGTCAGGTGACAGAAGTATGTGTAGGCGAACATTTTGGGTCCAGTGACCACAATGTCATTAGTTTTAAGCTAATTATGGATAAGGATAGGTCTGGTCCTCGAGTTGAGATTCTAATTTGGAGAAAGGCCAATTTTGTGGAAATGAGAAAGGATCTAGGAAGAGTGGATTGGCATAAGTTGTTTTCTGGCAAGGATGTGTTCAGTAAGTGGAAGGCATTCAAAGGCGAAATTTTGAGACTGCAGAGTTTACATGTTCCTGTCAGGATTAAAGGCAACGTTAACAGACATAGGGAACCTTGGTTTTCAAGTGATATTGGTGATCTGGTTAAGAAGAAGAGAGAGGTGTATAGCAGATATAGGCAACAAGAAGCAAATGAGGTACTTGTAGAGTATAGAAAATGTAAGAAAATACTAAAAAAGGAAATCAGGAAGGCAAAAAGAAGACATGAGGTTGCTTTGCAGATAATGTGAAGGTAAACCCGAAGCGTTTCTACAAGTATATTAAGAGTAAAAGGATAGTAAGGGACACAATTGGTCCCCTTGAAGATCAGAGTGGTCGTCTATGTGTGGAGCCTCACGAGATGGGGGAGATCTTAAACAGTTTTTTTGCATCAGTATTTACTCAGGAAACTGGCATTGTGTATAAGGAAGGAAGGGAAAAAAGCAGTAGTTTCATGGAACATAGAGCGATTAAAGAGGAGGAGGAGCTTGCTGCCTTACAGCGAATAAAGGTAGATAAATCCCCCAGGCCTGACATGATATTCCCTCAGACCTTGAGGGAGACTAGTGTAGAAATTGCAGGGGCCCTGGCAGAAATATTTAAAATGTCCTTAGCCATGGGTGAGGTGCCGGAGGATTGGAGGATAGCTCACATTGTTCCATTGTTTAAAAAAGACTCCAAAAGTAAACCAGGTAATTACAGGCCAGTGAGCCTGACGTCAGTAGTAGGTAAATTATTGGAAGGTGTTCTGAGACATCGGATATATAATTATTTGGACAGCCAAGGGCTGATTAAGGATAGTCAGCATGGCTTTGTGCGTGGCAGGTCGTGTTTAACGAACGTTGTAGAGATTTTTGAGGAGGTTACCAAGAAAGTAGATGAAGGAAAGGCTGTGGATGTTGTCTGCATGGACTTTAGTAAGGCCTTTGACAAGGTCCCACATGGGAGGTTAGTTCAGAAGGTTCAGACACTTGGTATCCATGGAGATGTTGTAAACTGGATTCGAAATTGGCTGTGTGGGAGAAGACAGAGAGTGATAGTGGATGATTGCTTCTCAGACTGGAGGTCTGTGACTAGTGGTGTGCCTCAGGGATCTGTGCTGGGACCATTGTTGTTTGTTGTCTATATCAATGGTTTGGATAATAACGTGGTGAATTGGATCAGCAAGTTTGCTGATGACACTAAGATTAGAGGCGTTGTGGACAGCGAGGAAGGCTTTCAAAGCTTGCAGAGAGATCTGGACCAACTGGAAAAATGGGCCAGAAAATGGCAGATGGAATTTAATGCGGAAAAGTGTGAGGTGTTACATTTTGGAAGGTCAAACCAAGGTAGGACATACACAGTAAATGGTAGGGCACTGAGGAGTGCGGAGGAACAAAGGGATCTGGGAGTTCAGATACATAGTTTCCTGAAAGTGGCGTCACAGGTAGACAAGGTTGTAAAGAAAGCTTTTGGCATACTCAAAATATTGGGTATAGGAGTTGGGATGTTAAGGTGAGGTTGTATAAGACTTTGATGAGGCCGACTTTGGAGTATTGAGTGCAGTTCTGGACGCCTAACCACAGGAAGGATATCAGTAAGATTGAGAGAGTGCAGAGAAGATTTACTAGGATGTTGCCGGGTCTTAAGGAGTTGAGTTACAGGGAAAGATTAAATAGGTTAGGACTTTATTCCTTGGAGTGTAGAAGAATGAGGGGAGATTTGATAGAAGTTTACAAAATTATGAGGGGTATACACAGAGTAAATGCAAGTAGGCTCTTTCCACTTAAGTTAGGAGAATTTAACAGGAGATGCCATGGCTTTAGGGTGAAAGGGGAAAGGTTTAGGGGGAACATTAGGGGGAACTTTTTCAATCAGAGAGTGGTGAGTGTGTGGAACGAGCTACCATCCGATGTGGTAAATGTGGGCTCACTCTTAAGTTTAAGAATAAATTGGATAGATGCATGGATGGGAGAGGTCCGGAGGGTTATGGACTAGGTGCAGGTCAATGGGACTAGTGGAATAATATTTCGGCACAGACTAGAAGGGCCAAATGGCCTGTTTTCTGTACTGTAGTGTCCTATGGTTCTATGGTTCTAAAACCCATTTTTCAACCATGCTTCTGATTATCTCTCCTGACTCTCACACTATGATTCAATTTATTTCATTTATTTTATATGTTTCTTTTTTTTGTACCTGTAAAATGACTTTGGACATTTTTCTACCTTAAATTCATTATATATTATCAAAAATTAATATTGTTGCTGTTTTAGTAGCAGGTCTTATAAATGATGGTGAAAATTATCGACAATTTGTCCACAATCCAAATGTCTGACTGTACCAACTTCCAGTACCTCAGCCACCAGAGACACTGCAAACATGTATAATATTTTCCATGAGGATTCTGCAATTGTCTTCCATAACTTGGGCTGAAGATCCCCCAAAACGATATACAGTTTCTCTGAAGTTTCCGCCAATGTTTTGTCAGTTATGCCAGATAGCCCAGCAAACCCTCACAGCAATTCAACCGCACTGTCTTCACATTAGCTGGTAAGACTCAATCTGATTCGTTGAGATGTTACCACTGATGGAGAAGTCACATTGAAAAGCTCAGCAAATGTTCCAATTTAGGCTTCATAATTGTGCAATTAGTGCTGTCTAAGATCTCAATGGTGAGATCTTCTGTTTGACTATTGATAATGCTGCATTCAAATGATTATAAATGGCTTAAATAACATACCCATATGAAAAGTAGGTAATTGAAATTATGACCATAATTCAAATTACTTTGTTATAGTATAATAGAAGAGATACTGGACAGAATTTTCCTGTTGGTGTGTGGGGTGGGCCTCGTGCGCTAGCGCGTCCCAATGTCACAGTGCGCGATTTCGGTGGGCGGGCGCACAATGATCTTCAATGCATGCCTGCCATTAATTAACGGGCCACTTAAGGCCCTTGAGGCACCAACTGACGGCGATTTTTCAGGGCCAGTGCGATCTTCAGGTTGTCGCACAGGCGCAACGGGGAGGCAGGTAGGACACATTTGTACAAACCTCATCCATGGGTGGGATCAGAGGGGTCAGTGGGTTCGCAAATGTGCTCAGTCAGATATTTAATTTGGAAAGTTGCTGATGCTTGCCTGTGTGAGCAGAATTACTTCAAAACTCATACCAGCTGCTTGGACAGGACTCACAACCTTCAGGGCAGCAATTTACAGTGAAGATCCTTTTTGGGGCCTGTAGGTTTCAGGAAGCCTTCCCTTAGCCTGGGAATGGGAGTTGGGAGGGCCAGAAGGGGGAGGAGGCCAGGAGTGCACATTCAGCCTCCAGGGGAGCCATCTTTGGGAGGAGAGGCACAGGCACAAGGGGTGCAGGGCCAACAGGAAGTCCAAGGTGGAAGGGGCCACTATCCTGCTGCCAGGGTATACAGGCGACGAAGCAGCTACCTCAATATGTCTGAGGTGCAGTGCCGAAGGAGGGTCCGGCTGTCAAGGGGCACAGTCAACTATATCTGTCAGATGATTGGGCCTGAGATCTCTGCTAACTGTGTGGGTGGACACCCCATGCCAGTGGTTCTGAAGGTCACAGTTTCCCTCCATTTCTATGCCTCTGGCTCTTTCCAGGGCTCAGTGGGTGATCTTTGTGGTGTCTCCCAATCAGTTGTCCACACTTGTGTCAAGCAGGTGACAGACGTTCTGTTCAGATGTGCATTGACCTTCATCCACTTCTGCTGCGGCCAGGCAAGTCAGGTACAGCGAACCAGAGGCTTTGTGGCCATTGCTGGCTTCTCCCTGCGTCCAGGGTGCTATAGACTGTACATATGTGGCCATCAAGGCGCCAGCAGGTGAGCCCAGTGCCTTCGTCAACAGAAAAGGCTTCCACTCCATGAACATGCAGATAGTGTGTGATCACAGGATGCAGAATCTGCAAGTCTGTGCAAGGTACCCAAGCAGCTCCCACGACACCTACATCCTCAGACACTCCCAGGTGTCAGGGCTCTTCAGTGCTCCAGCCTGGTTGGATGGTTGGCTGCTGGGTGACAAGGGCTATCCACTCAGAAGGTGTCTCATGACATCTCTCCGCCGTCCAAGAACAGAAGCTGAGCAGTGGTACAATAGGCGCCAGGGCACCACAAGGGCTGTGGTGGAAAGAACGATCAGTCTTCTCAAGATGCGCTTCCGGTGCCTGGACCGTTTGGGGGGGCACACTCAAGGACCCCCCAGATCGTGTGTCACTGATATTGGTTGCATGCTGCACTCTCCACAATCTTGCGCTGAAAAGGGGCGACGCTGTGGATGAAGAAGATGTAGATGCAGTTGCTGAGGCTGCACACAGAGCCCAGCAGTGAGTGCGAGAATGAGAATGCACAGGGAAATGATGAGGGGGTAGACGCTGACTCGGGCATACTCCAGGGAGGCAGGGACACCCGTGAGTCTTTAACCCAATGAACCTTCAGCTAGAACACCACAGATGGACCTCTAAAACAAGCCTGTGCTGCAGGCTCCATACTCGATACCTGAGTGCTACATCTGCCTGGATAAGAATGTTAACAATAAAGCCTTGACAATAAAGCTCAATGTGACACAACCCACTCATAACATCAGAGGTAACCATCCACCTGTAGAGGAAAAGAGGCACCCTCAGCCACGGTCACATGTCTAAATTTAATGATATAACAAAATGATCTTAAGGAAACAAAATGACAAAGGTGTTAAAGAAAATACCAACTAATCATGATCTCATTGCAGGGCAACACAAAAACACCAGTGAGAAACCAGTGGTGTGCCTAGGGTGCCTTAAATTTACGCTTTCGGTGCTACGTCTAGGTGCTGTCCCTTCACTGGCACTGTCATCTGAGACAGCCTGCTCACCGTGCTGTCCTGTTGGCCTTGACCTTGGTGGCCATCCTCTGACCCATGGAGCCTGGGAGGGAGTGGCCAGTTCCACAGCTGGCATCTCCCCAGTTGTCACAGCCTCATCAAATGCAATGGTCATTGGCAGAGGGGCGGAGGAGCTGCTGCCCTCATCCGGAGCGCCCTGAGAGGAAGCCGCAGAGATGACAGGCAGCAGCTGCATCAACATGCGGTTGCTTCGGACCTCCCTGCTCACCGTGGATGGATGGGCACCGAGCTGGGAAACTTGGTGCCTAGACCATCTCTTACACTGGCACTGACCAGCTGAGGTCAATGCCGATGTGAGAGTTTGCTGGTCCGGGCGCATCCCCATATAGTGCTGTTTTAATATGTTTAATTCAATTTAAACTCTTGAATCTCTGGAATCCCGTACTGGTGAAGGCAGTACTGTTATCTGAAATACTTCCTTCGCAAGGAAGAGAACCGCTCTTGACAGAGCTTCATAGTGCACATCCAAGCATTTCAAAGATGGAGATGCTTGTGCAAAGCTACGTCTGGTGGCCAGGTATAGACAGTGATATAGGAAAAATGGTTAAACACCATCTCCAGTGTCAGCAACAATAGAAATTGCCTATTTTGGATAATGGTACTGCCTTCGCTAGCACGGAATTCCAGAAATTCATGAGTTTAAATTGAATTAAACATTAAAACAGCGCCATATGATCCCACACCTAATGGGTTAGCAGAAAGGGCAGTGCAAACCTTCAAAACAGGAATGCAGTTATCCGAAGGAATATTGGAAACTCAAATTTCATAATTTCTTCTCAACTATTGAATGACTCCTCATGCAACTATGGGTTCAACACCATCTGAATTGCTTTATCTTCGCTAATTAAATCCATGAGTGGCTTGTGATGTGACACTATGGTGAAATGTCGACCATGCAGATATTGATGGAATTTCTTTACTCCAAATATTTCTGATAAAATTTTTTTTCAAGTTGTGAGCAACCCTTCTCGGCTGCAGAGAGGGCTCTGGAGGCATAGCCTATTAGTCTTTCGGAACCATCTTCCATCCTGTGTGACAACACTGCTCCAACAGTGTAGGGCGATGCATCACAGGTTCATATTAATTCTTTTGATAGGTCTTCATGTACTAGAATACATGATGAGTGTACAGCTTCTTGACTTTTACAAAGGTTTCTTCTTGTTGCGCCTTCCATGACCATTGATGATTCTTTTTCAATAATAGGTGTAAAGGGGCTAACACTGTTGACAAGTTTGACAAGAAGCGACCGTAATAATTTATCATGCCCAAAAAAGACTTGAGTTCAGTGCCACTGGTAGGAGAGGGCACGAGCTTGATTGCTCTTACTTTCTCCTCTACTGGATGTAACCCTTGGGCATCCACTTGATGGCCCAAGTAAGTGACTTCACTCACTTGGAAAGTACGTTTCTATTTCTTCAATCATACACCTGCTTCAAAAAACCTCGTAAAACCTCTTCTAGGTTGGCCAAATGGGCTTCTGTTGATCCTGTTATCAAGATGTCATCCAGGTACACAACTACTCAGGGAAATCCTTGCAATAGGCTTTCCATGGTCCTTTGGAAAATTACAGATTGGTACAGGCCCTTGTGTGTATTGATTGTTACATATCCTCTAGATGTGCTGTACAGCTCTAGCTGTTGGCATGCATGGCTCATGTACAGTTTGGTGTAGGATTTTCCTCCACCTAGCTTAGTGTTCAAATCTTCAGTCCTTGGGATAGGATATTTAACTAAATTAGCAGCCTAGTTCACAGTTTTGTAGTCTCTACAAATGAAAATGTTTTGATCTGGTTTCATCACAGGGACTGTGGGCGCTGCTCATTCTGAAAATTGGACTGACTGGATTATGCCTCACTTCTTTAAGCAGCACAATTCTGCATCCACCTTCTCCTTTAGGATGTAAGGCACAGGTCTGACCTTAAAGAACCAGGGTGTTGCCTCCGAGTCTACATTCATTTTTGCTTGTAGGCCTTTTACCTTTCCCAATTCGTCACAAAATACGCTGTCATGCTTCCTCCTGTTCTAAGTTGAAAAAATTCTGACCAGTTGATTCTAATTTTTTCTAACAAATCATGGCCCAGGAGACTAGATCCTTCACCTGTTACAATGATCACTGGCAGCTGGGCTGTCTGTTGCCCATAGTGCACAGGTACAGTGGAGATGCCTTTTACCTTCAGCGTAAGTCTTCAGCTGAGCCATGGTTTACTCCAGATTCAGTGGCTGGGTACCTTCACTTAGGTATTTAAATGTGTGTTCCCCCACCACTGTGGTCGATGCTCCTTTGTCTACCTCTATGACTAGAGGCTTCTCATTCATTTGAGAGATGAGGTTGATTAGTTCAGTTTTTACTGCTCTGACACTGTATAGGGAATAGATATTAGTATCAGCAGCTTCTGGTTAAGCTATATTGTGCACTTCAATTATCTTGGCTTGCTGTCTGAATGGTTGTCTTGATTTCACTCTGCGTTGCTTTATTACGTCTTTTTTTGGGACGGTAGTGGCATTCTGCCTCTTTAAGTCTACAGGTTTCCGGTACATGGTTACTTTTCATCAGTAACAAATTAATTTCTGAATCGCTGGTGAGATGCTTCCAGTATTTCTTTTTGTTTTTTGAGCAGTAGAGACTATTTCCCGCTTCGCGGCTATCTCTCTGGTTTTTGCACCATGCCCGATGGTAGGTTCCTGCCCCAACTGCAGAACGGCGCCATGTTGCACACTATGCAAAGCCTCTGAGTCCCTCTCAGCACTCTCCATTGTGAGCACTATCTCCATGGCGTGCTTCAAATCAATATTAACCTCTGTAAATATTGCATTGAATGGCATAATCATGAATGCCACAAATTAACCGGTCCCGCAACATGTCATTGAGTGTACCTCCGAAGTCGCAGTGCTTAGTCAACTATTTTAACTTTGAAATATAAGCTGCGATTGACTCACCTGGGGCCCTTACTCTGGAGCTGAACTTAAATCTCTGCATAAATACCGATGGCTTTGGCTTAAAATGTGTCTTCACAAGGTCTAACAGCTTGTTGAAAGATTAAGAATTTGGCGCATTCAGGGCCATCAGACTATGGATGAGGTTACATCTCTTGCTCCCACAGAAACTTAAAAGAATTGCTTTCTGCTTCTCCTCCGCTGTTATTTCATTCGCCACAAAATAAAAATCTAGGGACTCTAAATACTGGCTCCAGTCTTCGATGGACGAGTCATAAAGGTCGATTCTGCTGAAGAGTGGCATGACTGGTGAGTATACTTTTCTTTCTTTCCTTAAGAATTGATGTACTCACATTCATGAGGTGAGGTGCAGCATCAGAGCTATTTATCCTTGTTGCCAATTGTAATAAACACTGGTGTACCAGACAGGTACTTACTTGAAGCAGATAACTTTATTTATGGAGCTCTTGAAGAAGTTACATGCTTGAACCAGGTCCACGACTAGAAAGGTCCGCCCCTAAGATTACCCATGCTTAGGGCTGATTTGTCAGTACAATCACGTGACCCCTAAAACAGTAAGAAAGGTTTTTCCCATAATCACTACACAACCCCTTGTCTATGTTGTGTTCGTGATCCCAGATGGGCAATAGTTGAGCACTACAATTGAACCAGCATTTCTATTATTCGGATAGAAAAATTCAACTGTGATTTCTTCTACTGATCAAAGCCCAGCCACGCATGCTGGAAGTACATGTATGCAGATGAATATGAGAAAAGATCAGACCTAACCATGATGTCTATGATATCCCTTAGATGTCAAGTAGCTCACAGCCATTTACTATCAAGGCTTATACATGAATAATGGGCACCTGCGTGATATGTCAAAGGATAACTAACTCCTGTGCAATTCTACAGCAGCAAGCAGTGAAGACCTTCGGAAAAGGAGAGAAGGGAGAAAATAGATGAATTGCTGACCTATTAACCATGTTAAATCTGCTTGTTCAGATCTGATTGTGTTCTGGCAATGTGTTTCTATTACTAAAATTTGCAAAACTTCTATTTATTGTGCCTTTGATTTGGCACTGATATTTAGCAAAAGACTTTTAATGAAGAGGTGGACAAAAACACAAATTAATTTTGAAATATAGACTATTCCTGTTTCAGGAAAAATAATTGCCAAAAATTTCCTTGGATATTCTCCTGCTTTGCTGCCATAAATTTAGCACATACATCTGAGCAAACGTCCACTGATCTTACAGGGGTAGAGTGGAAGAAACCCCGAGGAAATTCCCAGAAAACTAACTGCATGTTTTCACAGCCGTGAAGCGAATTCATTTTTATGTTTTATAATGTATGCAAATTTGACAGCTGCAAGCAGAGATGCGGGATGGGTTTGTGATGTATGTTCTTTAGAGTTGTGGTATTGAGGACTTGTACCAACACAAATAAGCAGCATACTAATAGGAACACTCCTATCTTTATTTCTTACCATTTTAAAATAATTAAAATATAATTTGTCCTCCTGTCAGTCAACATGGTTTTATTAAAGAGTTTTCTGAGGATGTATCTAGTACTGTAGGTAAATGAGAACGGTAGATGTAGCACACTTGGATTTCCAAAAGACATTCAATAAGGTGCCACACTAAAGGTTAATAAGGGCTCATGCAGTTAATGTAATATGTCAGCAAGGATGGAGGATTAATTAATGAACATGAAGCAGAAAATAAGGATAAATGGGACATTTTCAAATTGGCAAGCTGTACCTAGTAGAGTGCTGCAAGAACTGGTGCTGAGGACTCAGCTATTTAAAATCAATATTAATGACTTAGATGAAGGAACTGAGAGTAATGGATCCAAGTTTGTTAATGATACAAAGCTAGGTGGGAATGTAAGCTGTGAGGAAAAAGCAAAGAGATATCTACAGATTAAGCGAGTGGGCAACACAGTGGCAGGTGTTGCATAATGTAGGGAAATGCGAGGTTATTCACTTTGGTAGAAAGAATATAAAAAACAAATATTTCTAAAAGAAGTGAAACTTCTAAACGTTGATGATCAAAGATACTTGGTTGTACAGGTGCAAGGAACACAGAAAGTTAGCATGGAGGTGCCGCAAGCAATTAGGAAACAGCATTCTGGCCTTTATTGCAAAGGAACTGGAGTACAAGACTAAGAAATTCTTGCTAAAATTGGATAGGGCTTTGGTGAGACCACATCTGGAGTACTCTGTGCCTCCATATCTAAGGAAGGATGTACTTGCATTGGAGGCAGTACAGTGAAGATTCATCGGTTTGCTTGCTGCAATGAGAGATTATCCAATGATGAGAGGCTTGGCAAATTGAGCTTTTACCCAGGAATTTAGAAGGATGAGAAATGATCTCATTGAAACATACAAGACTCTGAAGGGGTTTGACAGGGTAGACACTGAGAGATTCTTTCCCCTAACTGGGGAATCTAGAACACAGATGCATAGTCTCAGGATAAAATGTTGATCATTTACAACTGCCATAAGGAGAAATTTCTTCATTCAGAGGGTTGTGAATATTTGGGATTCTCTACCCAAGAGGGTTGTTGATGCTCTGTCATTGAGCATATTTAAGGCTGAGATTAATTAGATTTTTGGTCTTTCAGGAAATCAAGGATTATGGGGAGTAGGCAGGAAAATGGATTTGAAGGAGAAGATCAGTCTGGGTGATATTGAGTGACAGAGCAGGATTGAGAACTATATGGTCTACTGCTCTTATTTTTTATGTTCTTAATTGAGCTGTCTATGAGTGTCAGTCCAGATTGTTTGAACTGAAATTAGTCAGGGTACAGGGGAGCTTTCCAGTTTCAATTTGAATTGTTTACGGGCAAGGCATTAATAGATATTAGAAACCTAAAAGATATAAGATCATCTGTTTATTAACATTACATGTAATAATTCCATTATTAACTGCTTGATTGTGTATGATCAACAGAAATAACATCTGAGGCTGTAGGACTGAGTTTTGTGCATATTCAGTATCTTATTGTCTGTGCATTAATTAACCTGTAAACAAATTTAACAGTTTTAACCTGTACACACCAATCTTCCAGATTATTAGTTACCCCATGTATTAGGGCCAATTACATACAAAATAACAAAATGACATTCATATTTTCCACTTTTCAGAGGAGATCCCAATAAACATTAGGCCACCCCATATCTTTTCCAGCAACCAACATGCCATTGTTTTTTAGGAAAAGGTGGCAATTTGGCTCCTTGTATCTGTGCCCAGTTTTTTGATAGAACAATCTTATTGTTCAGCTCTCTTCTGATAGTTTTGTATCTTTCTTTGCTTTAAATATTCATGTATTTATTCCTGAAAAGATATAATGACCTGTGCCTCAATCATTCCCTATAGAAAAATATTCCATATTCCAACAACTCACAGTGGAAATAAAGTTTTACTATCCTCTCTTCTGTCTTTCAAGGATAACTTTAAATTGATAGCACCTTGTCATTGACTCATCTGTTCACTCCACCAGAACTTTTAACAATTTCAAAAATTTCTTCTGAATGCTTTCTATGGCTTTAATGTCATTTCTATAATGGAGTGACTGAAACTACACACACCACACAATCTATGCCTGATCAGTTCTTTACATAAACGTAATATTATTTCATGCTCTTGTGCTCTATGCTCCTAGCTCTAAAACCTAAAATGCTACTAGCTATTTTTATGGTTTTACCTACTTTCTCTTGCATTTTGAAGGAATTATGAAAATAAACACTTATGTCTCACCTTCATCTATCACAGTTATTTACTTTTCCTCTCAAAACCTGTCACCTATCACTTAACCATGTCAAATTAGACCTGCTACCCACCTAAACATTCTGCACTGTTGTGTTGATGTATTTTTGTATTGTTCAGCATACAAACGACTATTGTAACATCATCAACTTTTGCGATTATGTTCCCTATGCCTAGTTTCTAGGTGTAAAGATAAACCCAGCAATGACAAACCAATCAGTTTAACTTCAGTGGTGGGAAGGCTCTAGAAAAATTAATTCAGGGCACAATTAATAGTCACTTGGGCTGGTTAATTAAGGAAAACCAGCATAGATTTGTTCAGGGCAAATTGTGATTAACTAACTTGCTGCAGTTTCTTTGAGGAGGTAATAGAGAGGGTTGATGATGGTGATGCCTCTGATGTGGTGTATATGGACTTCGAAGAGGCATTTGATACAGTGCCACACAACAGACTGATGAGCAAAGTTATAGCTCATGGAATAATAGGAACAGTAACAACATGGGTACAAAATAGGCTGTGACAGAAAACAAAGTAGTAGTTAATGGATGTTTTTCAGACTAGAGGAAAGATTGTAGTGGGGTTCCCAGGAGATCGGTGTTAGGACCCTTGCTTTTCCTGATATATGTTAATGATCAAACCTTTGTGCAGAGTGCACAGTTTCAAAATTTGCAGATGATACTAAACTTGGAAACATTGTAAACTGTGAGGACAGTGTAGAACTCTAAAAAATCATAAGCATTTTGATGGAATGGGTGTTCAAGTGGCATATGAAATTCAATGTAGAGAAGTCTGAATGATTCATTTTGGTAGGAAGAACTTGGTGAGACAATTTTAAAAAATACAAT
Organism: Carcharodon carcharias; assembly: GCF_017639515.1. Classification (NCBI taxonomy): domain Eukaryota; kingdom Metazoa; phylum Chordata; class Chondrichthyes; order Lamniformes; family Lamnidae; genus Carcharodon; species Carcharodon carcharias. The sequence goes on along the minus strand of NC_054476.1, from coordinate 84,441,019 downwards.
TCTAAAGGGAGTGCAGGAGCAGAGGGCCCTGGGTGTATGTGTACATAAGTCAATGAAGATGGCAGGACAAGTTGAGAGCGTGGTTAGTAAAGTATACAGCATTCTAAGCTTTATGGGGACAAAGAGCACAAAAGAGCACAAAATGTTATATTAAATTTGTATGAAACGCTGGTTTGGCTTCAACTGGAGCACGCGTCCAGTTTTGGGCGCCACACTTTAGAAAAGATGTGAAGGCATTAGAGAGAGCGTGCAGAAAAAAAATCACAAGAATGGTTCCAGGGACACAAAGCTTCATTTATGTAGATAGATTGGAGAAGTTGGGACTGATTTCCTTGGAGAAGAGAAGGCTGAGAGGAGATTTGATAGAGGTATTCAAAAATCACGAGGGGTCTGGACAGAATAGATGTGCAAAAACTGATCCCATTGATGGAAGGATCAAGAATGAGAGGGCACAGATTTAAGAAAATTGGCAAAAGAAACAACGGAGACATGAGGAGAAACCTTGCTCATGTAGTAAGTGTTAAGATCTGCAATGCGCTGCCTGAGAGTTTAGAGGAGGCATCAAGAAGGAAATTGATTAGCTGAAAACAAAGAATGTACAGGGTTACGTGGACAAGTTGGAGGAATGGCACATAATGCATTGCTCATTTGGAGACCCAGCGCAGACATGATGGGCCAAATGGCCTCCTGTAGCAATTCTGTGATCCTGTGAAGAGATTCAGAGATGCCACTACTTCCGAAGCCCCACAATAAATGGTATTTCCATAGCCCCACATCACCCATCATTGATAGTCAATGAGGTGCCACTCTCTTAAAGTAGCCTTCAATTATCAAAACTCCTAAAGTCATGAACACTCAACACATATGAATAAGGTGCTTCAAAATATATATTTGAACATAGCTGAACACATCCATGAAATGACTGGCCACCTGTGCCACCTTTGTGCTATTATACTATTTTAAATTTACCCTTTCTTCCACTACACCTTGGTGCTACCCTGACACCTGCAACTGCGGTGGATGCAGCCTGCTGAGTGTTATAGCTGTTGCATGTGATGACATCTGACGTCTGTCCTCTGTTGGTCTGAGGCCTAGGGGGCTCCGGCCTGCTGAAGGTCTTCTGCAGAGGTTCAGGTGCACACTCCACAGTCTGACCCGCTGGAGGTGATGGGGTCAGTGGGGAGATGGGATCACGATTGTCAGTGCATGCTTTGAGTGCCCTGAGATGATATCCCTGGGGCAGCTTGCTGGTGCTCCTCCTCCCTGCCAGCGAACGGTGGCACCTTCCTCAATCCAGCAAGAGAAGGGGCACCTGGAGGGGGATTGAGGTGCTTCATACCCCCTCTCACCTAGCCAGCGCTATATAGAGCCTATAGCCAGAGTGACGAAATGTAGGTCTGAGCGGACATCTGGCAGCTACTGAGTGTTGAGCTGGATCAGGCTCTCCATGTCAGTCACCAACCTTTACACAGAGGAAGTCAAATGCTCACAAGCAGGAGACATGACAAAACGCAGGGCTTGGATGGATTCCTCCACCTTTCGCTCAAGTTTGCACCTGGTTTCTGGCATTCATGCCGGATGTTTCCCTGCCTGTCTCTGCATCTCCATCAGGTTTCTTACGGATGCTCCCAGAGGCCTGTTATCAGCATAGTATTCAGCATGGAATGGTCTCCAACTATCCTCTGACTGCCAGGGCCCTCGGCTGTCACAGTCTCCATCAGATGCAGGAAATATGTCTGTGATGTGCACACCGATGGTAATGCTGCCAATGGCAGGACAAGTTGAGAGCTTGGTTAATAAAGTATACAGCATCCTAAGCTTTATAGGGACAAAAAGTACAAAAGAGCACACAAGGTTATGTTAAATTTGTATAAAACACTGGCTTGGCTTCAACTGGAACATGCGTCTAGTTTTGGGCGCCACACTTTATGAAAGATGTGAAGGATTGGGAATGCTTACTCACGAAGGTGACTGTACACTGATGGAGGATATGGGGGAATGAGATGATGGTGCATCCTCAATGTCATAATAAGATGGAGGTCAGGCATTTTGCAAGTTGGCTGGGGCGTTTCACCTAGCTGCGATGACCTGCGGTGGAGAATGTGAAATGTTAGCTCACCGCTGTGGAAAATCCCTTTTCTCATGTATCAAACATATCTCCTGGTATTCCCAGTTCTCTACACCAGGTTGGAGATATACTCACTCTGATACCTCGAGACTCCGGCCTCTCTGCCCACACAGGAACATCCAGCTTGCTCAGCTGCTAATTCAGCAGTCTGCTCCTCAGCAGGCTCCACATGCGATGTCAGGTATGTTATCACCGGTCTTCGAGCATCCTCTGGTGTTATGCACTCTTTTGTCCTGCAAGCAGACAGGATTGTGTGTCATCTCAGTAGGCACCTAACCCTACCTTAAGGATGCATGTCTATGACAGCTCCTGTGCCCCTCCCTGCTAAGTGATCTACACACACACTCTCCTGCAACTGGCATAACTTTCACAGCAGTAACTGACTCCCACACATTTAATCCAGGTGTTCTATTTGATACTGAGGCCTGCAACCCAATCTGCTGTCTGTCATCCCACTCCAGTCACACACTTACATTGCCTGATGGTCTTATGAGTGCCACTTTACAGTGACTGCACTGTATCGCTTCTCCAGCAGCAGCTCGTTAACTCTTTTGCAACACTGGACCCAGTCTGATTTTTGGATGCAATGGTTGCTAACTTCTGCTGCCACCTCTGTCCAGACTGCCTTCGTCAGGTGGGAGGGTGCCCTGCTACCATCACTGGGAAACAGGCCCTCCTGTTGTCCCTGGGCAGCCTGGAGGAGAACATGTAGCAAGGCATTGCTGAACTGTGGGGCCACTCATTGTCTGCATAACAGGTCAGGAGGTGGCAGCAGTTCCGGGCATCCAAGGTAGTGACAGATTGCAAGGAGGGCGGTTGAATTGCAATAGTTCCAGGGATCCGGGGGGGATTAACACATCTGAAGTGGGGGTGGGGATGGGCTTTGCTTGCAGTAGCTTCAAGGGTTACAAACTGCTCTCAAACAGCCAGAAAGCCAGACTGATGCTGCTGGATGACAGGGAGCTAACGCCTGTCCAGGTGCTGTTTAAATATGGTGCTGGGGCCTTCAATCCCATGTGGTATCGGCGGGGGCGGCAACTTCTCGCCCATCCCCACCACCTAGTTCACTGGGGCCCTGGGCTCTGTGCACTTAATTGCCTAGACATGGCATGATCACACATAGCCAGCCACTTCACACCTGAGAAGAAATGCCACACATTTCCAGTCCCACAATCAGAAACCCTGATGTGAGGAGACTCTGCCCATAGCTTCATCAGACAACTGTTCTTCCGTATCATTCCCTGTCCCATTGATCAATATTGCAGCCCTGTCCTTTTTTCCATTACCACCTCTATCTTGTCTGAAAAACCTGTATTCAGGAATATTGAGTTGCCATTCCTGCCCTTCCTTTGGTCATGTCCAGGGCCCAGGGGAGGGGGTTGCAGATGGTGCTGAACACTGGGGCCTGGGCTTTGTGTTATAAACTGCAAGCAGACCTAGTAGCAGACCAGAAAGACCTGCTTTAAAAAAACAAATCGGAACTGCCAGGCTCTCAGTTTCAATTTTTTTGACCTCCGGCCTTTCTGGTCAGTTTCATTGGGCAGAATTCTCCCATCCCGCCCGCTGCGGGTTTTGTGGCGGGCAGGAGCGGAGAATCCAGCGGCAGGCAAAAAACTGGAAATCCGCCAGTGTAAGAACAGTTTGCAATTCTCCCGATGGTGGGTTTATGGCAGGTTGGTTATCCCGCTGGCTGGTGGCGTGAATGCCATTTGCATTCATCAACATCTCATGAATGCTCATTAAAATAGCTGCTTGTCAGAATCTCGTCACACCTTCCAATCCTGCGTCACACCAGCAGGAAATTATGTCAGCCTCAAATCTGTTTAGAAAGGGGGGGCATGCACAAGTCAGATCTCAGTTCGTTGATATCTTCAAGGTGAGTGGAACATATGTAGCCTACCTTCCATAGTGCTGAGCCAGTCTTGTTGTGTTGAACGCCACTGCTGGGGCTGTAGGATTCATCTGCTCCTGCTCTTTGCCTACGTTGTCCTGACGAACACCGTTGTGTGTGGTACTCATGCAGGCCTCCACTTTCAGATAGTGACCAGTACTGCGGCTGAGGTTGGGGAGTGCAGGGCTCTTCTACTCCCCATGGCTGAGACCGTTGTCCACAAGGACACCACCGTGCAGTGGCAGTCAGGCAGAACTCCACTTTCTGGAACTAGCACTTCGATCGGGAGTGGGCTGTGAGGCGAGGATGGTGATGATGAACACAAAGTGGGCAACGGAGAGGGAAGGCTGTGGAAGGGCTGTGAGGTGGAAGGGCTGTGAGGGGGGAAGGCGAATGTGAGTGGGCCTTTCTGGGGCCACCCTCTAACCTCTTGTTGCCACAGGAGTAAGCAGGGGTCTGCTTAGAAAGAAAGGAGGAAGACAACCTTGCGATGAAAGCCAATGGCTTCATTACCACTGTTAAAGGGCTACTCAGAACTCAGTGGCTTCATATCACAGTCACTGCATTTCAAGAGTAACACAGGAATGTAGAATTTGGGAATGCAGGAAATAGTGAAGGAGGCACGGCTGTATCATATATGGCATTCCATCAATGAAGGCCTGTCACATGTTCACCAGATTTGACATTCCTAATGGGCCAAAGGGCATCCACTCATTGATCATGAACAACTGATTGGTCATTAATACGCCACATCAGAGATTGGAGCACAGAACAAGATTGGGTCACTCATCTCAATTAAACCTTAGCAGCCCACGCAGGGCACAAGATGTTACATATCTGCGACGCCATCTTGGTCACCTTGATGTTTGTGTTAGTGTCTCAGGGACAAAGTGGCATGAGCCACCGTACAAGTAGGACAGGAAAAACTATGGACCCTCACAGTTTCCAAACGTGTCATCTTCTGAGCTTCACTTTCTTGCCCCTTGAATCATTAATGCCTTCAACATTTCCTTTCAGAGAGAAGGCAAAAGCAGATATGGATCCAGGGCTCAATGCTGCCTTTGTCAGGGTTCCAATGCAATGGAGGAGGTGAAGGAGGGAGAGGTGACTCCGCGCGCAGCTCCAGGAGGAGGGACATGGTCAAGCGGAGTCAGAGCATGAACAGGAGGGTCAGGAGGAGAGACCCAGACAATGGCAACAACTCGCCAGTCCAAGGGTTTATCGTCCAAGAGTCTCCTGTTTATAAATGAGTGAGAGGCAATGCCGTGCATGTCTGCGCTTGTCCCGAGCTCTGGTACATCACATATTCCACGTTCTCTGTGAAGACCTGACACCACGTGGAGTTGGAGGGTATCCCCTGCCAGTGGCTTTGAAGGTGGCCGCAGTGTTCAATTTTTTGGCCTCTGCTTCTTTCCAAGGACCAACAGGGGACCTGTGAGGACTCAGTCCGCAACACATCGATGCATAAAGAAGGTTACAGATACCCTTTACAGGAATGACCATCATTATGTCAGGTTTGCTCTGGATAAAGATAGCCCGGCTGTGAGATTCACCAGCTTCACCGCTATCTCAGGCTTCCCAAGAGTGCAGGTTACAATAGACTGCACCCATGTGGCTATACAGGCTCCATGGCAGCAGCCCCTAATGTTTATAAACCGCAAAGGCTATCATTCCATCAATGTACAACTGGTGTGTGATTACCAGAAGCACATAACGCAAGTTTGTGCACGGTACCCTGGGAGTTGCCATGATCCCTACACCCTGAGTCATTCTCAGGTGCCTGAGATTTTCAAGGAGCCATTACGTGTGCAGGAATGGCTGCTTGGGGATAAGGGGTACCCACTGAAATGCTGGCTGATGACACCTGTGTGTTGCCCTCAGAGTCCGTCTGAGGAGAGGTACAATGCTGCTCACAGCTCCACATGCTCCCTTATAGGGCAGACCATAGGGCTTCTGAAGATGTGTTTCAGATGCTTGGACCACTCAGATGGTTCACTCCAATACATCCCGACAGGTTTTCCCACAACATTGCAGTGTGTTGCGCACTTCACAATATGACAATGCAAAGAGGTGAACCCCTGCCAGAGGATGATCTGGATAAGGATGAGAACCCATCAGAAGATGAAGATCCGGGCGCCCAGGAACCTCAGGAGGCTGCTGAGGGTCAGTATGAGCGCGATCTTGCCATGGAGGAAGGAAGACGTGGGGATGTGCCTGTAACATGATAATCGCTGGCAAGTTCCAGGAAGAGTAAAGTTAAGTGAGGGACTATGGCCACATCTCTCCTCAATGCCATTTACTTTCACCTCAGGGGATGTCCATCCACTTGCAGCGAGAACATGTCCCGCATTCACACTTGCGAGTCCTGCTTTCATGAATCGCAAGGCCATGAGCTTTGCTTTGGTCCATGGGGCCTGTGAGTGAGCTCACTCTAGGAACTGAGAGTCCACTTCGGAACAAGAGCGATGTGAGGGAAGACTTGAAGCCCTTTGCTGCCATCTAATGATGCAAACAATGCGGAGACTGAGATGTGGACATACTAGGGATACCCTCCTCCCCTGCATGTCTTTTCTTCTGCCATTGCTACTGAGGAGACACAAATGCTGTTAGAATATCAATGCTGATGAGCTGCCCTCACTCAATAGTGTTCCTTGAGAAAGGAGGATTAGAAACGCTTACATCACACACTTCAAATAAAGATTTAAACACATCTCCCTGACTTCACACAAGGGTGGGGAGATTATTTCAACTGAGGTTGACACCACAGGAATGTGCATCTCACAGTGAGACACTATCACTGAGTGGGAGGAAGACTAAACCTCAAAAAAATTGGATTCCAATGTACAAAATCACAACGACTTCAGTTGACAGGAACATTCACATAACCATCAAACATTCACAAAGGTGCAATTTCTTTACAGTTATAGGACATCCATATCCCTAACGACATCCACAGCAGAGAGGGAGGCAGCCTGCTGACTGCTACATCCTGATGTCTGTGATGACCTTGGCGGATGTCCTCTGGTGGCCTGAGGCCTGGAGGGACCCAGCCTGATAAGGGTCACTGCTCAGGGGCAGAAGCATCCTCAGTGGCCTGAGCAGCTGGAGTGGATGGGGTCACAGGCAGAGGAGGCTGTGAGCAGCTGCACACCCTTGGAGTGTCCTGAATGGAGGCCCCAGGGGTGTCCAATGATGTTTATCCTCCCTGTGGGTGTTTTGACTCCTGCAGGAGAATAGGCACCGGGAAGGAGGTCAAGGTGCCTCGTCCCTATGTCACCTACATCTTGATGGTGCCCACCACGGTGTGTGTTGATGGAATGCAGGACTGAGCACAAATCTGGCAAGATCTGCCGGACCAAGGTTTCCATGGTGGTTGCCAGCCTTCCCACGATGACCGCGAGGCGCTTGTATGTCGGAGCCATGACAACAGACAGAATGTGGACGGACTCCTCCATTGTTCGTTTTAGTCTGCTGAGTGACTGTCGAATCTCTGCCTGATCTTCCGCCGCCTGTCATTGCGTCTCCAGCACTAGGTTGGTGGCCACTTCCAGAGGCTCATCATCTGACTTGGACTGAGTGGGTGGCTGGTCTCCAGCAGCCCTCTGAGTGCCAGAGACCTGGGCTGACCCTGCCTCTGACTGCTTTGGGGACGTGTCAGTGAGGTGTTCCCCAGAAAGTGAGTCTGAGCCTAATCTACAGCTTTGCCTCACCGATGTGTGTGTCTCTGGGCTGGTGGAGGGTGGGTGTGAGGGCCGTGGCGGGTCTTCCGGATGTTCTTCTTTGGATGAGGTCCGGGGACTCGCATTGGTGCTGGACTGGCATGAGGGCCATGGTTGGCTGATGCCTAGAAAATAGGAAGTAGAGTTTCAGTTGATGAGCTAGATAAGACTGCATGTGAGTCACTGGGAAATTGTTCCAGTTTTGCACTGAGTGCAGTAATGGGCGGAAAAAAGGACATTTTACCCGCTGGCTGCAATGGTGGGTTTTCATGCCGTATCATCCCAATTCCATCTCATTAATAATGCATTCCCGGGAAACACCCCTTTTCCCTAGATGGCGGCCTCCCATATGTCCGCTGTGCAGTCACCTCACTGCTTCCTCACTGTGGGCATTATGTTTGAAGTGCAACCATACACACTTCTCAGTGCTTCCAGCCCAGAACTGCTGCACAGAGGACATGGCCCCGAAAGGCAAGAAGACTGCAGCCCCCTGATTCAGTGATGCATCCCCAATGCCTTTTGGCTGCCTTGGAGAACCACCATGATGTCCTCTAACCCCAGCAAGACCAGCAAGCAAGGTCACCAATCCAGCATGGGAGACGGGTGGCAGCAGTGGTCAGTGCTAATGCCCTGCAAAACAGGACAGCCACCCAGTGCCGCTACAGGTTGAATGATCTCATTCATTCCGCTAGGGTAACTTACTCTTCTCATCACTCTCAACTCACACTCTCTCAAATCCATCACACATCCACAGGAATCTCACACCTCAAGGGACACCACTAACTCTCACACACACCCTCACATCTCCATCAGGCTCGTACCCTCTCGAGCTCACATCCTCATCCCATCCATGGCTCCGCTCACCACACAAACATTCCACGCAATGTCATGTGTCCTACTCACACTCTCTCCATCTGTTCCCATGCAGGAGAAGCCCACTCACATCAGCAAGGAGAGGACCCAGACCGGGGCAGGATGGGGGGGATGGGTGGAGTGGCCCACATTAGGCCCCTAACTCACTTTGAGGAGCGTACCATAGCGCTGACTGGTGAAGACATAGACCGTGCCTGCGGTGATGGTGAGGTCGGCGTTGAACACCCTCGTGAGGATCCTGCACCACACCATCCCTCTGTCAATGTAACTGTAAGTGCTCTCTCTCTCCTGCTTTTGATTCTTCTGACATGTACTAATTATTTCAACTTTCATTCACAGTAAGCTCTGCCAAGTGAACGACACCCTCAGCCAATCAGTTCCTCAGCTCCACCCAGGGCCTCAACTCCAGCCAAGAGGATAATTCATCTGTTGAAGGGCTGGAAGTAAGCAGCATGAAAGACCTGTCACAGCACTTACCAAAACCTGCCCCGGTGCAGAGACACATACCTCAGTGGGACCTAGATGTAGAGTAGGCTCGAGTTCACAATCTGGTGGTCACCACATGGACACGTGTCTGCAGCAGGAGGAGACAGGGTCAGCTGAGCTCCCTGGCACTTGGAGGACTGCTGAGGAAGAGGCTTCTGTGAGGTCTGAGTCAGATGATGAGCCTCTGGATTCAGCCTTTCAACTCATCCTGGAGAGTCAGCAGAAGGTGGGAGAACATCACACACAGCTGTTGGAAGCTCTCAACATAGCAGCATGCGAGTTGGAGGAGTGGATCCGCCTGCTCTGTGATGAAATGGTGCCACCATGTGCACGTATGGAGGTCTCCATGGGAAGGATGAGACCCTGGTCCAGCAGAATGCGGTGATGCACACAGACCTGCACTCCATTGCAGTAGCCATGGATGAGTTCCTGCTGTGGCAACACGAGAGGGAGACAAGGCACCTCAATGTCCCCCCAGGTGCTCCTTCCCATCAAGAATTCAGGCTGGGGCCCTTGGGCAACTGAAAGGAGTAGGAGCTGCAACTTGGCACCCCTGGGTCATTCACTCAGGAATCTCAGAGGTTGTCCTTGCTCTCTGAGTCCCCTTTGCCTGTAAGCCCCTCAACCTCATCCCCTGTTACCACAGAGGAAGCAGCTGGCCCATAGGAGGATAGCCAAAGCAAGCCAGGGCTCGCAAAGCCTTGGCACTCCAGAGGATTCACACCAAAGTCTTCAGAGGCAACATCGCCAACCATTGTACAGGTTGTCTCCACCCCTGCTGTGGATGTCAGGGCAGCAACTAGAAGAAGTGGTAGGCTTAGGAAATTTATGGTCAAATGTAGTTGCATGGGTGAACACATTTTGTCACTTTATAATTTGAAAATATATTCACTTTCACTGAACAATGTGTAATGGTGTCTTTCAGCTTTATTTACAGGCAGCTGACCTGCTCTGTGATGGCCTCCCAGGCCAGAGAGGTGAGACCGCTATGCTTTCTGGAGCCATCCCTGGGATACCAGACTTACCTGTGCACCTGAACTCCTCTGATCAAGGCCTGGTGGGTGAAGTAGGATACTGTCTTCTTCTTGAGGTTTGCGGCTTTCTCTTGTGGTTGGAAGACACCTCTGTATGTATCCCGAAGACAGGTGGGCTAAAGCGAGTGAGATATATGTGTTCAAATGGTGTTTAAATGTGGTGCCCGGACCTTTGACCCCACCAGCTGATGGCAGGCAGACGCATCAGCTCCCGAATCGCCAGGTCATTCGGCCCACCAAGCGCCTGCGCATAATGAATGATCTTCCAAGCGCAGAATCAGGGCTGAGTTCCCGCCATTCCGGCCAGCAGGGCAGGTGCCGTTGAGACCACCTGCTACTGCACTTCGTCTCATAAATGGAAATGTCCACCCATTGAGTTGCCGTGCTGCTACTTCTGACTTTCAGGCAGCTTCATTGTTCCGATTTCCTTTGAAATGCTCACCAGAAAAACCACAAAGTTATCTGACGGTTGGATGTCGCAGCAGTTCCTATTCACAGCTACTGTGAGAGTGCTCTTGGTGAATAGCTGCATGAAAAACGGCAAGTCCAATCCCTGGAACCATTTTAGAGCCAGTTGGAAGCTGTGTGAATGGGGTGGAGGGGATAGGACAAGGGAGTGGGGGGAGGGCGGGAAGGTGGCGTGGGGGTATGGTGTTGGGAGGTGGGCTGTGGTGCAGTTGGGGATGGGGTGGGGTGGGTGTGTGGTGAGATGGGGCCAGGCAGATGAGGTTGGGGTGTTGGGGGGAGGTGAGAGGAAGTGGGGTAGGGGTGGGGTGGGAAAGTGTTGTGGGTGTTTGGGGAGCTGGGTTCAGAGTGGAGTGGATATGTGTAGGGGGGATGGGGTGGAAGATTGAGGAGGTGGGGTTGGGGGCGTGGGGAGTTGAGGTTGGAGTGTGGGATGGGGGAGATGAAGGTTGGAGATTTTGTGGGATAAGAATCATTAATTAATGACTTAGATGAGGGAAATGAATGCACTATCACCAAGTTTGCGGATGAAACCAAAATAGGCAGGAAGGCAAGTGGTGAGGATGATACAAAGAGCCTATAGAGGGATATAGACAGGTTAAGTGAGTGAGCAAAAATGTGGCAGATGGAATATAATGTGGGAAAATGTGAGGTTATGCACTTTGGCAGGAAGAATAGAGGAGCTGAATATTATTTAAACGGAAAAAGACTGCAGAAATTTGCAGCACAGAGGGATTTGGGGGTCTTTGTGCATGAATCCCAAAAAGCTAACATACAAGTTCAGCAGGTAATAGGTAAGGCAAATGGAATGTTGACCTTTATTTCAAAGGGAATGGAGTATAAAAAATGGAAATCTTGCCAAAACTGTACAAGGTACTAGTTAGACCACACCAAGAATACTGTGAACAGTTTTGGTCCCCTTATCTAAGGGAAGCTATACTGATATTGGAGGCAGTCCAGAGCAGGTTCACTAGGTTCATCCTGGGGATGGAGGGATTTTCTTATGAGGAGAGGTTGGGTAGGTTGGACCTGTATTCATTGGAGTTTAGAAGAATGAGAGGCGACCTTATTGAAACACATCAGATTCTTAGGGGGCTTGACAGGATAGATGCTGAAAGGTTGTTTCCCCTTGTGGGAGAATCTAGGACCAGAGGGCATAATCTCAGAATAAGGGGGCCCCCATTTAAAACAGAGATGAGGAGGAATTTTTTCTGTCATAGGTTAGTCAATCTGTGGAATTCTTTACCACAGAGGGCTGTAGAGGTTGGGTCATTAAATAGTTCAGTTTCTGGTCAATGGTAACCCCCAGGATGTTGATATTGGGGGATTCAGTGATGGTAATGCCATTGAATATCAAGGGGCGATGGTTGGATTATCTTTTGTTGGAGATGGTCATTGCCTGACATTTGTGTGGCGCAAATGTTACTTGCCACTTGTCAGCAAAAGCCTGGATATCGTCCAGATCTTGCTGCATTTGGACACGGACTGCTTCAGTATCTGAGGAGTCGTGAATGATGCTGAATATTGTGCAATCATCAGCGAACATTCCCACATCTTACCTTATGATGGAAGGAAGGTCATTGATGAAGCAGCTGAAGATGGCTGGGGCTAAGACACTACCCTGAGGAACTCCTGCAGTGATGTCCTGGATCTGAAATGACCATAATCATCTTCCTTTGTGCTAGGTATGACTCCAACTAGTGGAGGGTTTTCCCCTTGATTCCCATTGACTCCAGTTTTGCCTGGGCTCCTTGATGCCACATGTGGTCAAATGCTGCCTTGACGTCAAGGGCAGTCACTCCCACCTCATCTTGGGAGTTCAGCTCTTTTGTCCATGTTTGAACCAAGGCTGTATTGAGGTCAGGAGCTCAGTGGCCCTGGTAGAACTCAAATTACACATCAGTGAGCAGGTTATTGCTAAACAAATGCTGCTTGATAGCACTGTTGATGACCCCTTCCATTACTTTACTGATGATTGGGGGTAGACTGATGGGGTGGTAATTGGCTGGTTTGGGTTTGTCTTGCTTTTCATGTACAGGACATACCTGGCCAGTTTTCCACCTTGCTAGCTAGATGCCAGTGTTGTAGCTATACTGGAACAGTTTGGCTAGAGGCACAGCCAATTCTTGAGCACAAGTCTTCTGCACTACAGCAGGAATACTGTCAGGACCAATAGCCTTTGTGGTATCCAGTGCCTTCAGCCATTTTTTGAAATCACGTGTCATAAATTGAACTGGCTGAAAACTGGCATCTGTGGTGATGGGGATCTCCGGAGGAGGCTGAATGGATCATACACTTGGCATTTCCAGCTGAAGATGGCTGTAATGCTTCTGCCTTATCTTTTGCACTGATGTGCTGGGTTCCCCCATCATTGAGGATGGGGATATTTGAGGAGCCTCCTCCTCCAGTGGATTGTTTAATTGTCCACCACCTTTCACTATTGGATGTGGCAAGACTGCAGAGCTTAGATCTGCTCCATTGTCTGTGGGATCACTTAGCTCTGTCTATCACTTGCTGCTTATGCTGGTTGGCATGCAAGTAGTCCTGTGTTATAGCTTCACCAGGTTGACATCTCATTTTTAGGTATGCCTGGAGCTGCTCCTGGCATGTCCTCATGTGCCCTTCATTGAACCGGGTTTGATCCCCTAGCTTGATGGTAATGAGAGAGGGAATATGCCAAGCCATGAGGTTACAGGTTGTGGTTGAATGCAATTCTGCTGCTCCTGATGACCCAAAGCACATTAAGGATGTTCAGTTTTGAGTTTACAGATCTTTTCAAAAATCTATCTCATTTAGCATGTTGGTAGTGCCACACAACACGATGGAGAGTATCCTCAAAGTGAAGAGGGGACTTTGACTTCACAAGCACTGTGTGGTGGTCACTCTTATCAATACTGTCAAGGACAGATGCATCTGCGACAGGTGGATTTGTGTGAACAAGGTCAAATAGGCTTTTCACTCTTGTTGCTTCCCTCATCACCTACTGCAAATCCAATCTAGCAACCATGTCCTTTAGGACTCGGCCAGCTCAGTCAGTAGTGGTGCTACTGAGCCACTCTTGATGATGTTGAAGTTCCCCGACCCAGAGTACATTTTGTGCTCTTGCCCCTTCAGTTCTTCTTCAATTGGTGTTCAAAACGGGGTAGTACTGATTTGTCAGCTGAGGTGGGGCCAGGGGAGGGGGGATGCATGGATTGTCATCACCAGGAGGTTTCCTTTCCCATTTTTGACCTGATGTCATGAGACTTCATATGGTCCAGAGTTGATTTTGGGGACTCAGGGCAACTCCCTCCCAACTGTATACCACTGTGTTACCACCTCTGATGGGTCTGTTCCGCCGGTGGGACAGGACCTACCCAGGGATGGTGATGGTGGAGTCTGGGACATTGCCTGTCACGTATGATTCGGTGAGTATGACTGTGTTGGACAGGTCTCCCAATTTTGGCACTAGCCCCCAGGTGTTAGTGAGGAGACTTTGTAGGGTCAACAGGGTTGGGTGTGCTCGTTGTTGTTTCCAGTGCTACATTGATGCTGGGTAGTCTGTTCTTATTGACTTTTCCGTAGCAGTTTGATACAGCTGAGTGGCTTGCTAGACTATTTCAGAGGGCATTTAAGAGTCAACCACATTGCCGTGGGCCCGGTGTCACATATAGGCCAGATGAGGTAAGGATGGCAGATTTCCTTCCCTAAAGGGCATTAGTGAACCAGCTGGATTTTTACAGCAATCAGTAATGGTTTCATGGTCGCCACGACTGAAACTAGCTTTTCATTCCAGATTTATTAATTGAATTTAAATTCCACCAGCTGCCGTGGATGGATTTGAACCCGTGTCCTCAGAGCATTAGCCTGAGTCTCTTAGTTATTTGTCCAGTGACATTAGCCCTTCCCCATAAATATTGTTTTAGAAATATTCCCATTCATAGTGCTTTCCTGTGGAGCTATATTTTAGTATCACGCCAGTGAAGTGGAAAGTATGTGACAGGGGGAGAATGAATTCCTTTGGGACATGTTCACTGCTTATTATTCGTGTCAGTCTGATGGCGAAATGGCTTCCCTATTTTGAAAATAATGTTCTCCTGTGTATCAAATTCCTATCCTCAGTGCTATTTAAAATATCCTGGATTTCAGACCCAGACACAATCTGCTCAGTTAAAGTACTGATCCATACCGAAACACTTCAGAATTGTCCTAATAAGGCTACAATAAATAGTTAAGTTAAAACTGGGCATGTAGAAATATTTTACTTCAATGGGGGCCCAAACAATCCTGATCCACTGCCACCCTCTTCTGCCTGGCTGAAATTGTTCTCTCATTGAACAATTTCTCTTTTAACTTGTCTCATGTCCTCAAGACAAAAGGGGTGGCTAGGGGTGCCTGCATGGGCCCTAGTTATACCTGTCTTTTTGTGGGGTATGTGGAACATCCCTTGTTCCAGTCCTACTCAGGCTCCCTCCCACAATTCTTTTCTCATTACATCAATGACTGTATCAGTGCTACTCTCATCTGGAACTGGAAAAATTAATCAATTTTCTTCCAATGTTCACCCCTTTCACCTTCACATGTTCCATCTCAAACAGTTCCCTTCCCTTCTTTGACCTCTCTGCCTCCATTTTTGGGAATAGACTGTCTACCAATATTCCTTACAAGCTCACCACTTCCACAGCTACCTTGGCTACATCTCCATACACCCTGCTTTCTGTAAGGACTCCATTTCATTCTCCCAGTTTCTCCATCTCTGTCGCATCTGTTCTGATGATCCTGCCTTCTGCAAGAGCATGTCTGACATGTCTTCCTTTTCCCTTAACCGAGGATCCTGCCCCACTGTGATTCAAAGGGCCACTAACTGTGTCTAACTTATTTCCCACTGTTCCACCTTCACCCCTTCCTATTCCTCCCAGAACCATGATAGAGTTCCCCTTGTCCTCATTTTCCACCCGGCCTGCCTCTGCATTCAAAGGATCCTCCTCCACCACTTCTGCCAACTCCAACATGATGCCATCACCAAACACATCTTCCCCTCACCGCCCTGTCAGCTTTCCATAGGGACTGTTCCCTCTGTGACACCCTGATCCATTCCTCCATCACCCCCAACAGCTCATCCACTTCAGATGGCGCCTTCCCATGCAATCGCAGGAGGTGTAACACCTGCACCTTTAACCACTCCCTCCTCACTGTCCAGGGCCCCAACACTCTTTAAAGGTGAATCAGCAATTTACTTATACTTATTCCCACTGCTGAAAATGCGTCCTCCTCGACACTGGGGAGACCAAACACAGACTGGGTGGCCGCTTTGCAGAACACCTACATTCAGTCCACAAGCATGACTGCAACTTCCCAGCTGCTTGCCATTTCACTTTACCACCTTGCTCTCAAGCTCACATTTCTATCCTTGGCCATCTGCAATGTTCCAGTGAAGCCCAATGAAAGTTTTGAGGAACAGTACCTTATCTTCCGATTAGGCACCTTACAGTCTTCTGGACTTAACACTGAGTTCAACAAATTCAGACCATGAACTCTGTCCTCCATTTTGTATTTTCTTCCCCTAGTGCCAGTCTGTATCTTGTTCTCATGTTTTACTTTCAGGTAACACTGATCTTTATTCTACCATTAACACATTCTGCTATTTTGCTTTCAGACAGCGCTGACCTTTATTCTGCTTTCAACACCTACTCTGGACCAATGCTTTGTTCCTTTGCTATTACCATTCCCACTCTGTTTGCGTTTTTTCCCATGATATGTTTGTAATTCAACCTCCCCCACCCTTGAACCTATCCCTGACCTTCCCCTTTTTTCCACCTGCCAATCCCACCTTTTCCAATGACATAAAACCCATCACATTACTGCCTATATATAAAAGCAAAATGCTGTAGATGCTGGAAATCTGAAATAAAATCAGAAAATGCTGGAAAAACTCAGCAGGCCTGACAGCATCTGTGGAGAGAGAAACAGAGCTAACATTTAAAGTCTGTATGACTCTTCTTGTTCTCTCTATCTTCAGTTCTGAAGAAGAGTCATATTGGACTCAAAGCATTAACTCTGTTTTTCTTTCCACAGATGCTGCCAGACCTGCTGAGTTTGTCCAACACATTTTTGTTTTTATATTGCCCCTTACCTCTTGCAGTGATATATTAAACTAACAGGCCCAATGTTCCTTGGAATCCCTTCTTTGGAAAAGTCTTGGACTGAGTACTTTAAGCAGCTAACTGCTCTCAAATATTTTCAAAACCAGTGACACTGAGCAGTGTGTCTGGATAATTTAATATCTTATTTTATGATGTTATTTGTCAGCACTATGTTGCTACTCTATCAGGGCCAATTTTATGCCCTTTTTTATCTTCGGCATCGGTCGAGATGTTTTAACTAAATAAGAACTAGAGAAACCTTAATAATTGCACCTCAAAAGACGCACTTCCTATCATAAAACTTATGTCCTCTGTGGGGACAGATTGCCTGCTACTCCCATTGACAAATGTTACAGGAGATTTACTATCAGGGAATGTGTATACAACAGTGTGCAGAGATCCTCATCATCAAAGTGTTAACTAAGGAATAACATATATAAATTCACCTCATGACTAAATCAACTGCTCCCAACTTCAGTGCACCATGAATTCCCAAATTGCACTTCTCAACTGTTCTATTTTAATTGGCACAGCCAAACATTAAACAGCTTCACTACAAAAAGCAGCAGTAGCAGTCAAAAAGCCTGCAAAGTCACTGATTTGCTAGTTATACATAAAGCAGTACACTGCCCCAAGGACCCTTTCAACACATTGCAGATTGAGAGGCATGTCTCAGATAGTTGTTTCCAACTGCACTGGCCTGATATTTCTGGCACCACACTATCTCACAAATTTCTGACAAAAGCATTCTTTTGTCATTTCTTCATCCATGTGTGTGTGTCGGTTATGTGTTTATGTGTGTATATGCACACATGCACACATGGGAAGGAGGTGAAATCTGGGGAATATTGACCCTGTAACATAAAGAAAGATGGGAACACAAACATCTGTGCTGAGGAGTAAGAGGGTAAGACAATTTCCTTCCCACCACTCTGCACCGCACCCGCCCCCCCACCCAACCCCCACGTCCCTCCCCCACCCTGCCCCTGCTTCTGCCAGCAACATCAGAGGAGTTGTGGTTGCAGTACTTAAAAATTTGAGCTTTTAAAAAAATCCCACTGGTGCCTGAAAAAACAGAGCTTCTTAAAATAAAGCTGCAGCCTGTGAAGAAGAAAGCTTAACTAAAAATGCAAGCCTGTGGAAAGACTGTGCCTGTAAAAGGAAAACGTGGGAAGAAGCTAGTATTGATAAATAAGCTGGCATATGAAGAAAATGGCATTTCAATAGCCACTCATGAATTGGAAGGCATCAGGTATGGCGCATGAGTTCAAAATATTTCACTAACAGATGGAACTGTGTTTCAAGGAGTGAGTGAACCAGAGAGGCAGGCTACAAAAATTAAGATTGCACTGGGCAATGAGGGACTGCACCAGATCAGTACATCAGGATTGACAGCTGAGGATCAGAAGGACCCTAGCAAGAAATGGCCAGTCTTGAAGGATCAACTCAAAGGGTTGTAGAGAGAAGCCAGGGAACTACAGGCCAGTGAGTTTCACATCAGTGGTAGGGAAACTATTGGAGAAAATTCTGAAGGAGAGAATCTATCTCCACTTGGAGAGGCAAGGTTTGATCAGGGAGAGTCAGCATGGCTTTGTCAGAGGGAGGTCATGTCTAACAAATTTGATTGAATTTTTTGAGGAGATGACCAGGTGTGTAGATGAGGGTAGTGCTATTGATGTAGTTTATATGGATTTCAGCAAAGCCTTTGACAAGGTCCCACATGGGAGACTTATAAAGAAGGCAAATGCACATGGGATACAGGGTAATTTGATAAGGTGGGTTCAAAATTGGCTTAGTCGTAGGAGGCAGAGGGTGATGACAGAAGAATGCTTTAGTGGCTGGAAGCCAGTGTCCAGTGGTGTACCACAGGGATCTGTGCTGGGTCCCCTATTATTTGTCATTTATATAAACGACATAGATGACTATGTCGGGGGTAAGATTAGTAAGTTTGCGGATGACACAAAGATTGGCTGGGTAGTTAACAGTGAGGTTGAGTGTCTTGGGCTACAGGAAGATATAGATGGGATGGTCAAATGGGCAGATAAGTGGCAGATGGAATTTAACCCTGAAAAGTGTGAGGTGATACACATTGGAAGGAGTATTTTGACAATGAATGGCATGACATTAGGACGTTCTGAGGAGCAAAGGGATCTTGGCGTGTGTGTCCATAGATTTCTGAAGATGGAGGGGCATGTTAGTGGGGTGGTGAAAAAGGCATTTGGGACACTTGCATTTATCAATCGAGGCATAGATTACAAAAGTAGGGAGATGATGTTGGAAATGTATAGAACCTTGGTGAGGCCACAACTGGAGTATTGTGTGCAGTTCTGGTCGTCACATTATAGAAAGGATGTGATTGCATTGGAGGGGGTGCAGAGGAGATTCACCAGGATATTGCCTGGGATGAAACAGTTAAGTTATGAAGAGAGGTTGGATAGACTTGGGTTGTTTTTGTTGGAGCAGAGAAGACTGAGGGGTGATCTGATCGATGTATACAAGATTATCAGGGGCATGGACAGGGTGGATATGGAGCAGCTGTTCCCTTTAGTTGAAGGGTCAGTCACGAGGGGATACAAGTTCAAGGTGAGGGGCAAGAGGTTTAGGGGGGATGTGAGGAAAAACCTTATTACCCAGGGGGTGGAGATGGTCTGGAATGCACTGCCTGGGAGGGTGGTGGAGGCGGGTTGCCTCACATCCTTTAAAACGTACCTGGATGAGCACTTGGCACATCATAACATTTAAGGCTATGGGTCAAGCGCTGTTAAATGGGATTAGGTAGGTAGGTCAGGTGTTTCTCACATGTCAGTGCAGAATTGATGGACCGAAGGGCCTCTTCTGCACTGTGTGATTCTGTGAAGATCAACTTCCGGATCTATAGGCTAGAGCTGATCACACACCACAAAGAACAAGATGAGTCCATCAACCAGTTTGTTGCAAGGTGCTGCAACAAAGCCCAGGAGTGCGACTTTTCAGACATCAAATAGTCGGAATGGATTTTGGAACTAGTCTTCATGTCTACCCCAATACAGGTCTTTCAGAAAGGAGAGGAAAGGATATGACATTGATGTATTGCTTAACGATGAAAGAAAATTTGAAGCCACTGTTGCTGGGCACCAACAGTTACAAGGGTTGGGGTAGCTACAGTAATTGGAATGGTAACCAAAGCTCAGAGTAAGCCAAGCCTTGTGGAATGTAAATATCACCTGACTCACACAATCTCTAGCTGTCCAGCATGCCAGAATCTGTGCAATGCATGTGGCATGTGTGAACATTGCAAAAGCAATGCAGGAAGCCAAGCTCAGAGCATGCATCTAAAAATGTTGACAAGCCACGCACAGAAGAAAGGTGTGCAAGTCCATAGCAGCACTTGCACGAAGGTATGCCAACACCAGCAATTGAAGGTATGCCAACACCAGCACTCGAAGGTATGCCAACACCAGCACTTGAAGGTATGTTAATGGCAGCACTCGAAGGTATGCCAACACCAGCACTCGAAGGTATGCCAACACCAGCACTTGAAGGTATGCCAACACCAGCACTCAAATGTATGCCAATGGCAGCACTCGAAGGTATGCCAATGGCAGCACTCAAATGTTTGCCAATGCCAGCACTTGAAGGTATGCCAACATCAGCACTCGAAGGTATGCCAACATCAGCACTCGAAGGAATGCCAACACATAGCAGAAGTCTAAGATGATACACCACATTGGCGAGGAAGTGAAATGTGAAGAGGATCTGAATGAGAACCATGTTTGGATGCTGGTTGAACAAGTGCTCCATATTGTCAATGTGGATTGACATGTTGATGCAATCTGAAGCATTCTCCACAATTATGTCGGCAGAAGAATGGTAAACATTTGCTTAAGTTTAAATTCGATATGGGAGAAGAGTTAATATCTTGCCTCTCCTTACATTAACGGCCATGTAGATAGAGAAATGGAAATCTATGATACAACCTACCATGGCGATGATGACTGCCTACAATGGCTAGCCAATCAAGTGCATTGGAATGTTAACCTTGCAGTGCAGCAATGGGAAACTGGAATGCGTACCGTAAATGTTTTGTGTTGCAGATACAGCTGCCCCAGATGTAGCAGGACTTCCAGTATGCCAAGACATACAGATTTTTCCAATACATGGGCATGTGAGGCCAGCACTGCACTGAAAGGTATGGACAATTGCAGCACAGAACGCATTAAGACTGTTAGAGACCTGAGCAATTGCTCTGTCTGGATATATTTGACGTAATTGGTGACTTCAAAGGAGTTGCCATGTTGTACATAAGGAAAGATGCTGTTCCTAAAATTGATGCGCCAAGGAAGTGGAATGTGTACATTCAACAGATGTTCAAAGTGGAGCTTGATGAGATGGAACACAATGGAGTCATTCTCCAAGGGCAGCAGCATACTGATTTGGGCAGCTGCATCATCTATATACTTAAATAAAGGCAATCTCAGGATCTGTTTAGACCCAAGATGGTTGAACTTAGCCCTCAAGCAACATCAGCACTAAATCCCAACTCTCAAGGATCTGAACTACAAGTTACTAGTATTAAGTATTTTTCAAAGCTGAAGCAAAGCAGGGATATTGGTCTGTTCACTTAGACAAATAATCTCAGCTGCTCACAACCTTTAGAATGCCATTCAGAGATAGCATTTCAGACAGTTACTGTTTGGACTGTGTATCAGCCAAGACATGTTTGAACAATACATGGACAGGATAATAGAAGAAGTTCTTGGCTGTATCTGTACAGCCGATGACACTGTGGTAATGATGTGGACCAAGACAGAACACAACTGAAACTTGCATTTGCTAATAGCCCGTCATGAGAGCCTTATGTTTAACAGCAAGAAGTGCCAGGTCAATGTTGGGCATATCAACTTCTTTAGGTGCATGTATTCCATCACAGAAATAAGCCCAGACCCAGACAAAATAGAGGATGTCAGAGTTTTGTCAACCCCCTAGGACTGGGAGGACTTACAACATTGCCTAGGTCTGTTCACTTTTTGGCCACACATATCCCTAATTTCGCTGAGTGAGCAGTTCCACTTTAAGAACTGCTGCACAAAGATACGCCCTATTTGTGGCAGGAAGATCACCAGCAGGTTTTTTTCAGTCTTTAAAAGCAGCATTCTCAAACCAGGATAGTGTACTGCAATACCATGACCCTACCAAAGAAACCATGTTGGATGTCGATGCATCCCAGAAAGGATTGGGTGTATGCATCCTGCAGGAAGGGAAGACAATTGTCTTCATGTTGAAGAGTTTGTCAGAGACCCAGGATAACTATTCTAACATTGAGTGTCAGACTTATCTCTGGTCTTTGGCATGACCAGATTTCACATCTAACTCTTCAGAAAGCACTTCACTGTAGAGACTGACCAGAAGCCATTGAAAATCGTATGGCGTAAACTGCTTACAAGGGTCCCTAATTCCACATGAAACCCCCCTCCACATAAGATTGGCACAGAATTTATTTCACATTCAAAGTGATAATTTTCTCCTTGTTATGGACTACTTCAAGAAATGTCTGAATCAGGCAGCTACGTGATACATCAAGTACGGTGATTGCATATACGACCAGTGCTCTTTTCAGCTTATTTAATGTGCCAGAAGAAATTATTCTGAATAATAGGATGAAATATGCTGACAGACCATTTCAAGATGCGTGTGCCAGGTGGGGAGCCTACTACATGACATCATTGCCACATTATTCAAGGTCTAACGGCATGGTTGAACGTAGGCTTCGTACCATCAAATCATTAATTTTAAAGTGGAGGCAGACAGGATGAACTCTTAAGATTGCAATGCTACATCCCTGAGCTACTCCTTCTGACATGGGTGTATCATCACCTGCAGAGCTGATTTGTGGGAGGCAGGTAAGAGCTGGTCTGTCCAGTCATCATCTTTCTACATTTTCGACAGTCAGAAAAGTACTTCATTCCAAACGAGGGAAGATGAAAGTGTTGTCTGACAGGCAAACAGGTCCAGAATTAGCCCGATTGTAAATAGGACATAAGGTCCTATCATTTGTTGGCAACCTGGTACCCTGCAAACATTGCTAGTGTGCGTTCAGCCCAGACCATACAAGGTTAAGGCAAATGATGGTGCAATTCTCAGATGGAACCAAAGTCAACTCAGAGTTAAGTGATGTTACTGCATCTGACACTCCTGTTACTCCATGGACAAGGCCAGAGACAAGATTCTATGATGAAGACATGGATGCCATGCGTATAGATGAGGAACAGGTTGACAAAAGTTCTGAATTGTTAGTGAATCAGCAGATTCATGAGGATGATCACAGTTCTGAGCAGAGGTTAACGATTGCAAGATCTGGTCGAATAAGTAAGCCTCCTCTACATTGTCGAGATTCATAATTTTGTGTAATTGTAAACTACATTTTATATTATTTTATAATTAGTCTGAACTGCAAGCTCATTGTATATTATACACATTTTTTCTGATTAATAGGATATGATCTTATCTTTGGAAAAAATGGGGGATGTTGTGGGATCACTTTAAGAGACTGTAAGTGAAGAATCACTAAAGGAACTGATCTCAGGTTTCACATGACCTAGGAGTTGTGGGTCTAGACTGACTGAGCAAGAACAGGGGGATATGCTCCTGTGCTTGTGATGTGCATATATGTTCCAGCTCCAGCTACAATAAATAACCTATGTATTCATTGTATATTGTTTGTCTTCCTGTGACTCCTATATTAGTCACACAGTAAAGAAACAAATTATATAAGAGGCATCATGGCCCACCTGCTTTGCCATGCCAATGAAAATGGCCAGTGCTGGAAATCAGGGGGAGACTTCCAGATCCACAACATGGCCACCATATTTTTTGCACCTGACTCTGTTTAGTCTTGAACAAGGCCATGAAAATCTGGCCTGAAATTCTGCTTTGCACCATCTGTAAAACCAAAGAGGCTAAAGACGAATTCGGCAAAGGGAAGGAAATTGTTTTACCCTCCTACACCTCAGCACAAATGTTTGCGTTCCTGTTGCAGGGTCAATGTTCCCCAGATTTCACCACCTTCCCATGTGTGCATGTGTGCACATACAAACGTAAACATACAACTGACACACTCATAAATGCAGAAATGACAAAAGAATGCTTTTGTCAGAAATTTATGAGATAGTGTGGTGCCAGAAATATCAGACCAGTGCAGTTGGAAATGATTATCTGAGACATGCCTCTCAATCTGCAATGTGTTGAAAAGGTCTTTGGGGCAGCGTACTGCTTTATGTATAACTAGCAAATCAGTGACTTTGCTGGCTTTTCGACTGCCACTGCTGCTTTTTGTAGTGATGCTGTTTAATGTTTGGCTGTGCCAATTAAAATAGAACAGTTGAGAAGTGTAATTTGGGAATTCATGGTGCATTGAAGTTGGGAGCAGATGATTTAGTCATGGGGTGAATTTATATATGTTATTCCTTAGTTAACACTTTGATGATGAGGATCTCTGCACACTGTTGTATACACATTCCCTGATAGTAAATCTCCTGTAATATTTGTCAATGGGAGTAGCAGGCAATCTGTCCCCACAGAGGACATAAGTTTTATGATAGGAAGTGCGTCTTTTGAGGTGCAATTATTAAGGTTTCTCTGGTTCTTATTTAGTTAAAACATCTCAACCGATGTCGAAGATAAAAAAGGGCATAAAATTGGCCCTGATAAAGTAGCAACATAGTGCTGACAAATAACATCATAAAATAAGATATTAAATTATCCAGACACACTGCTCAGTGTCACTGGTTTTGAAAATATTTGAGAGCAGTTAGCTGCTTAAAGTACTCAGTCCAAGACTTTTCCAAAGAAGGGATTCCAAGGAACATTGGGCCTGTTAGTTTAATCTATCACTGCAAGAGGCAAGGGGCAATATTTCTACATATAAAACAAAAATGTGTTGGACAAACTCAGCAGGTCTGGCAGCATCTGTGGAAAGAAAAACAGAGTTAATGCTTTGAGTCCAATATGACTCTTCTTCAGAATTGAAGATAGAGAGAACAAGAAGAGTCATACAGACTTTAAATGTTAGCTCTGTTTCTCTCTCCACAGATGCTGTCAGGCCTGCTGAGTTTTTCCAGCATTTTCTGATTTTATTTCAGATTTCCAGCATCTACAGCATTTTGCTTTTATATATAGGCAGTAATGTGATGGGTTTTATGTCATTGGAAAAGGTGGGATTGGCAGGTGGAAAAAAGGGGAAGGTCAGGGATAGGTTCAAGGGTGGGGGAGGTTGAATTACAAACATATCAAGGGAAAAAACGCAAAGAGAGTGGGAATGGTAATAGTAAAGGAACAAAGCATTGGTCCAGAGTAGGTGTTGAAAGCAGAATAAAGGTCAGCGCTGTCTGAAAGCAAAATAGCAGAATGTGTTAATGGTAGAATAAAGATCAGTGTTATCTGAAAGCAAAACATGAGAACAAGATACAGACTGGCACTAGGGGAATAAAATACAAAATGGTGGACAGAATTCATGGTCTGAATTTGTTGAACTCAGTGTTAAGTCCAGAAGACTGTAAGGTGCCTAATCGGAAGATAAGGTACTATTCGTCAAGCTTTCATTGGGCTTCACTAGAATATTGCAGCAGGCTGAGGATTGCAATGTGAACATGTTTGTGACAAAAGTATAATAATTTTCAGAATATTTTTCTGATTTATTGTGAAGTACTTTTATGTGGGTAAATATAGTTTGGTCTGTCTGTGTGATTTAATTACATTTGGAGTCAAGTTGACTGCAAGCTTGAAATCATCAAAAGAAGCTAGGTGCTTGAGATGTTAATGAGTAAACATGGATGCTGGCTTAGCATGTAAGGTGTGAAGGGAATTTGCATTTTTAGACAAATGAAGGGATTTGGATTTCAAAGGATCTTAGTTTGTTTACAAAGAGCCAGATAAGCAAGGCTAAGGGGTATGTTTATTTTTCCCAAAGATTACTAGCAATATTGGCAACATGAAAGTTTTAATATTATGAGGAAGATACAGGGTGGCATTTTCCGTGCCTGCTAGCAGCAGGCATGATAGGTGGCAAGTCCCTGCCACCACCTGCTGTGGATCAGACAGCGCGATGTGCTCACCAGATTGTGATCTTGTGTCTATTCTAAAGCTAGGTTCCACCGAGATGTGTGTCTCTGCGCTGGTGGAGGGTGTGGGTGAGCGCTGTGATGGGACTTGAGGGAGGATGCCTTCAGAATCCTCTTTAAGGTTTCTTCAGGGCTTGATTGGAGGCCCTGGGTCATGGACTCTGCTGGCTGTTTGGCAGATGTGCCTGCGAAAGCAAAGGGAGTTAATTAGTGCATAGCAGCTGCCTGTGAAAGAGGACACATCACTCACAGCATGGTTGTCCGATGGATGTTGCACTCTGGATCCTCACTTGGTAGACCAGCGCCGACCTCACTGTCAGTACAGGACTGATCCCAGTCATCGCCGGCCAGCTGGATGGCTCTGTTGTGAAGTCCATGAGGACCTTAATTTCGGGCATTCCGCCATTAGTCTGCAACCTCTCTCTCTTGTGGGCCAGCTTGTCCTGCATGGATAGAGATGGAGAAAGTGTAAGCAGGATGCCTGCTAGGCCAGATGATAAATGTGCCTGGCCTGTGTGGGTGGTGAGTGGTCCCATGGATGGGCTGAGGATGATGGTGTGTGTGAAAGAGTGAATGGTGTTGTCCCTTAAGCTGGCAGTGAGCGAGGGCCCTATGGATGTGTGCTGGGTTTGTGAGCCTGTGAGTTTAGAGTGATGAAAAGAGTAACTTACCCTGGCAAAACAGAGATCATTCATCCTCCTGTGGCACTGGGTGGCTGTCCTCTTCTGAAGGGCATTAGCACTGACCACCGCTGCCACCACCTCTCAAGCTGGTTTTGGCCACGTTGCTGCCCATCCTGCAGCTGGAGCAGGGTAAAGGACATCCCGGCGGACCTCCACGCCAACCTGCAGTCGCCCGAGAGACCTGTCACTAAACCTGGGGAGCTATGGTCCTTTTTCCTTCACTGGCCATGTCTCCCGGACAGCGGTGGTAAGCTGGTAGTGATGAGCAGTGTGCTGGCGGTTGCCTTGAAACATGGCCACCAGCATGATGCAACAGTGAGGTGATGGCGGGAGGGCGAATGAGAGCCCGCCCACATGGAAACGGAATGTTTCCAGGGAATGCATAATTAATGAGGTGGGTTTGAGATGATATGGTCTGAAAACCCGCCATTGCGGCCGTCGGGTAAAATGTTGTTTTACCTGCCCACTACCGCTCTTAGTGCAAATCTGGGAAAATTCCACCCACTGTTTCAAAGACATATTGAATAATAGAATATGCATATTGAAGAGAGACAACCACACATGGAGGAGAATGAAAGGCTATGTGGGAGAAGGCCATGTAAGATCTAACAGGAGTGTATGCAATAGCCTTAATGAAGCCTCCAGCCATTTGTGCTTAAGTCTGCTATATAGCAAAACTGAAGTTGAGGAAAATCCAATTGGAATTTCACTGTCCAGGGTATTGTGTTAACTTGCTGTTTTAAACCTAAAATCTATTTTGGACCATTGCCTTAAAGGGGGTGCGACTAGAGGTCAGGTTAATTAGGAATTTTTGGAGTTATTGGAGTAGTAAATAATTGTAGTCTTATGTATGCACTTGAAATCTTTTAAATATTTTAATTTAATTTTTAAAAGCTCTGAAATTCTTGGTGCTGAATTATTGAATTACTTATGAATTCAGTGTACATGTCTTCTTGCAAATTGCAAAACCGTTGTGATAGCACAAGCAAGTTTCCCTTCTGGATTTGGTCCACCTGGCACACATCATCTGCCACATCATAACAAATTGGGGCTTTTGCGGAATATTTGAAATTCCTTGATTGGTTCGGAGTTGGTGAT
This sequence comes from Carcharodon carcharias, assembly GCF_017639515.1. NCBI lineage: Eukaryota > Metazoa > Chordata > Chondrichthyes > Lamniformes > Lamnidae > Carcharodon > Carcharodon carcharias. The sequence goes on along the minus strand of NC_054476.1, from coordinate 84,413,425 downwards.
TCTTAAGGTTACAAGCATGAGAAATACATTGAATTCAGGAGTTGGTATGAGGGATTTTAAAGTGATGAGATGGAAAAAATGCCTGTATCCATGGCTGAATTTTTTTGAAAGTAGAAGATGTAACTCTGATTGGGTTACAAAAAGCATCTAAAGGGAAGTTAACAGAATTTCCGGATAAGTTGCAGTTGAGGTTACCTGTAGGGGTAAAGAAGGCAGACATAGTTGAAGTGATAGCATAGCATTTGAAATTGTAAGTGATACCTGACACTCGTGAGTCACAGCTGAAGGTAATGAGACTTCAGTTGAAAAAATTAAGAAGCTTGAATTTGAATAAGCAATGGAAATGAAAAAAAGAACTCAAACTAGAGGCAACAGAAAAAGAAGAAAGAGCAGAGGAAAAAAAAAAAGAGAGTATTTCAAAGAGAAATGGAAATGTGAAACCTCGATCTCCAGAGGGAGAAATTAGCAATGGAGGAGAGAGAGAAGGGGAATACAGGCTTAAAAAGCTGCACTTTGAAAAAGAGACCTCAGATGCTGAGGAAGGCTCTGATGATGAAAAAACCTTCAACCTAAAAACCAGTGGGGAGATGTTTAAATTTGCGCAAGCTCTTCCGAAGTTTGAAGAAAGGGATGTAGAGGCGCTCTTTATTTCATTTGAGAAGATAGCTAAGAAGATGAAATGACCATAAGAAATCTGGACATTGCTTTTACAGCCTAGATTAGTGGGTAGAGCTCATGAGATTTATGCTTCACTGTTAGAAGAAACGTCGATGGATTATGATAGGGTGAAAAAGGCTATTTTGAGTGCTTATGAGTTGGTTCCTGAGGAATACAGGCAGAAATTTAGGAATATGAGGAATCATCCTGGGCAAACTTATACTGAGTTTCAGAGAGTAAAACAAAGTAATTTTGATTGGTGGAAAGGGGCATTAAAGGTAGAGTGAGAACCCGTGTGGAGGAACAGGGCTAAAATGGTAAGGCAAGCATCTGAGATAGCTGATGATTATGACTCAGTTCATTGATCAAAACTATTTTTTACATCACCCTTTTAAATCAGTGAAGGATAGAAGGTGGGAAGGTGAAAGGAATATAGGTAGTCAGGTAAGAGAAGGAGTAGTTGGAAATTCTCAGGACATTTTTTCTCAGACTAAAAAGGAAGGTGCTGAGAGTAGAAGTGACACTCGAAAATTGAAGTGTTTTCATTGTAATAAAGTTGGACACACAAATTCGGTGTGTTGGAGATTACAGGGAAAATCTGTTACAGTAATTAGAATGCAGAAAAGTTCTGGAAGTAAGAATACTATGGATTCTGAGGTTCAGGCACAGGAAAAATCAATGGTTTGAGTACAGGTAAAACAGGAAGAATCAGTGATATGTAAAGAAGTGGGAATATGTTCACAATTTACCCAAAGGAATTCTGAGGAGCAGGTTGTAGAAATGTTTAAAGATTTTGTATATGAAGGTGAAGTATTTCCATGTGTACAGGGTGGAGCAGGTAAAGATATTAAAATTTTAAGAGATAAACGGGCTAGTCAATCCTTAACGTTATGGGATAGTGATATTTGTTGTTCAGAGGAGGTATTGCAGGAAAAAGTGATAATAAGTGGGGTTTGTGGAGATGCAAAACTTATTCCATTGTGGAAGATAAATTTAAAGAGTAAGTGGAAAACAGGTGAGGTGATTGTTGGAGTAGTGGAAAAATTGCCAATTGCAGGGGTTCAAATTAATTTAGGTAATGATATAGCTGGATAACAGATGTGGGTGATGCCTACCATAGTTGAGGAGCCTGTGGAAGTGCATTCTACAGAGGTGTTGCATTCTTACATCACTGATGTTGTAGACTTTATCTTTGCATATTTAACATTGACCCTTTATACTACATTGGTTAATTAGTTTTCTATGGTTCTATAGGAGATATTAGGAGGGTGGTAGGTGCCTGGAATTCACCGCCTGGTTTGGTGGTTGAGGCAACTCATTTAAAAGGGACTTGGATCTACACCTGAAGTGCTGTAACCTGCAAGGCTATGGATCGGTTGCTGGAAGGTGGGATTAGAATGGGCGGCTAGTGCAGACATGATGGGCTGAATGGTCTCTTTCCATGCCGTAAGTTTTCTATCATTACTATGGTTCTACATCATCCCCTCCAGCCTCTGACTTGATCTCTGGTTCACAGTGAAAGGGATTTGTGGTGGCTTCACTAATTCCCCAACCTTGTGTTTGCATAGGATTCAAGTTCTCCATGTTCTCTCTTTTACTCTGCAGAGTTGCATGTGAATCTTCAGAGATTTTTTGTTCTCTGTTCAGGTTGTCTTACTGATCATAGGGTGGTTGGTCCATTCCATTGATGGTCTTCTTCTTGTACAGATAAGCATGCTTCTATTTCTCCGCACTATCCCATTCTCAACCTCTACACGAAATGATCTTGGAGTCTGTGTCTTTTCCAGTGCTTCTTTATTCTGGTCTCTAATCCAGAGCTGTCCACCTGGTTGGAGTTCTGGCAAATCATGCACTCTATGGCATTGATTGTAGTTTCTAGTCTGATTTACATGATATTCATCCTCTTTCTCCCTCACTCTATTGATATCAGTTGTTTTTAGACATGGCATAAGTGTAGATGGAAGAACAGGAAGTTGAGTCTGTAGTCTTTTTCCCATCAGAAGTTCTGATAGACCCAATCCACCCTGAAGTGGTATGGAATGGTAGCTCAACAGTGCGAAGTTGATATCATCATTCTATGTTAACAAAGCTTTTAACATTCTTACTCCTCTTTCAGCCTCTCCATTTATTTGTCAATACCTGCGTGACCTAGTTTGTGCGGACAATCCACAGTCTTCTGTAAATTTCTTGAATCCTACATTCGCAAACTGTGGACCATTGTCTGAAATGATAAGATCTGGAATGCCATGTGTTGTTTAAGTGAATTGATGGCTGCTTCTGAGGTTGTTCCATGATGACATTTAACCTCAATCCACTGAAAGTAATAGTCAACAACTATGAGCAATGTTTTCCCCTTGAGCTCAAATAGGTTCTTTTCAAGAGATTCCTCCAGTCTAGATGGAAAAGAGGATGCCATCAATGATTCTCTTTATTTTGGGTGATGGATTGCACAAGTAATGCAGCTTGAAATCATTTCTTCTAATGATTTTGAGATTCCTGGACACCAGACTGAGCTTTGTGCTCTTGCACGATACTTTGTCATGTTGTGGTGTCCCTGGTGTGTGATTTGAAGGATTTTGAGTCTGAGGAGTCTTAGATGACCAACCTCTCATCGTACATTAATAAATCCTTGACAATACTGAGATATCTGTGTTCCATGAAATGTTGCTTCAGGATAAGATTGTTTGGAACTTTTTCTGACTATCCATTTTTGCAGTTTTCTCTTATTTTAGCAAATTCTCCATCTGCTTTTTGTGCTTGACATATTTCGTTCAGCCTCTGTGTAGTTGCTGGCAGGAATTTTGTAGTCAATGGGCTGTATGATTCTACATCCTCAATAAGATTTAAGTCCTCCTGTTCAGTCTCCTCAACAGGAATGTGTGACAATGTATCTGCTGTTGTTTGTTGTTTGCTTTGGTCATGTTTGTCTGGTTCCTTCAATTGCTCTTCCAGGGAAGTCTTCTGTCTGGTTTCCTCAAGGTTTTCTAATTCATTTTAAAGATGGGTTGTAGATCTGTGTAAGCTTCTCAGCTTAACAGTGAACATTCTTGACTGTGGATCACATACAAAGGCCTGAATTTTACACTTGGTGCAGGAGCGCGATTGGTGGTCTAGGAAGCAAATGTGAGATCTGCTTTTGCACACTGGCTGGCCGTTAATTGGTCAGCCAGTGTGAAACGCACTGAACCTGGCTCAGCATTGCCGGTAGGGCCGGAACAGGGCAGGCAGCGGGTCCAATGGGATTCCAGGGTTGGGGGGTGGATTTAAAAGTGGACTGGGAGCTCCCTGACAGCTGCCAAGAGGTGGCCAGAAGCCTCAGGGAGCTGAATGTGAGTCTGGAAGGTTATTTTCTGTTGAAGCAGTAATTATGGCCTCAGGACCTGCATCCTATACCAGGCAGGAAGGCAATGCCCAAGGGCACTCTGCTCCCCGTTTACCAATGAATGCGTACGTGTTCTTCTGGAGGCAGTGAGTGTCCGGAGGGATATATTGATCCCACGGGACAGTAAGAGGAGGCCACCTCACCAAACCAAGAAGGCGTGGACAGAGGTCGTTGCCCAGGTGAGCGGCCATGATGTTGTGCTCTGCACTTGGCTCCAGTGCAGGAAAAGGTTCAATGACCTTCTGCGTTCTGCCAGGGTAAGTACTGAGTCTGTTTGGACCTGTGTTTAGCTGCCTTAGTGGGTGGCAGGACTTGTTGGCGCTCACAGGTGTAAAATACAGGGTGCCAAATGACACATATCCTTGTGCCTTGAGTGTCCGAAAAATATATCCGGTTGGCTTGGATGAAGGTAAAGGGCGAGATGTGCCAATGATATGGGCACCTGCACCTGTGTCTCTGGGGGGTGGCTGGTATGCTGTGGCATTTAGAGGGGGTAGTCATGAAAGCACTTTTGTCCTGACAGGTGGAGAGTTATAATGCTCAGGAGCAAGGACAAATAGGTGGAGGTCTGCCCAATCTCCTGGTTTTGATGCAGGCAGAAGAGTAAGCTCTGGAGATGGAGCATGGAGCCAGGTCCACAAGCCACAGTGAGGCAGGGGTCTCGGCGGAAGGTAAGAGTCTAGTGGACAGGGAAGAGACTGGGGAGGGCATAAGAGATGTAGGGCAGTGGCCTTTGGATGAGATTTTTGCACCAATAGTCCTATTTGCTCACCCATTCACAATGCCTCTGTGAGAAGCAACCAGAGTTCATGTACTGTGACTTTGTAATGATGCTTGCTACTGACATTTTCTCTTCCTCCCTCAGATGCACGATCCTCACAATGCCAGGCAGATCCTCCCTTGACCCCCAAGGAGGAGCCACTCACAGATGCACCTGCATCACATCCTCCCTCTGCACCAAGCAGGTTGCAGACACAGGCATGTCGGCGGGCATTAGCATGTCAGATGAGGATGGTACTGCACAGTGGTGAGGGCACATCACACTTGCTTGAGGAGCTGACGGGGGCAGAGAGTCCAGAGGGCACCGGCAGCTATAGGATTTCTGGAGACCAGAACGATGCTGAGGCCGAGGCAGATGATGAGCCTCTGGAGTTGTCCATGAGATGGTAGATGCTGGATGTCCAGCAGGATGAAGGGAAGATCTGGCAGAGATCCCTGATATGTGCCACGGTCTCTGTATTGGAGGAATCCCTGAGCAGCGTGTTGACCTGGAGCTATGAATGCATGGCTTCCTCCACACAGAGAGTGGCGACTCTGATGGAGAGGCAGCTCCAGGAAATCAGTCAGGGTTTTCTGGGACAAAAATAAAAATACCTGGAAAAACTCAGCAGGTCTGTCAGCATCTGCGGAGAGGAACACAGTTAGCGTTTCGAGTCAGACCTGCTGAGTTTTTCCAGGTATTTTTATTTTTGTTTTGGATTTCCAGCATCCGCAGTTTTTTGCTTTTATCTCAGGATTTTCTGGTGTTACTTTCAAGCCCACACACACTGGCAGTGACCTCAACAGGTCACTGCCAGTGTGAGAGATGGTTGAGGCACCTTGTATCTCTGCTAGCTGCCCCTTCATCGGTGAACAGGGAGGTTCAAACCAACCTCATGTTGGGGGATGAGCTGCATCTCACATCTTCAATCTCCTCTCAGGGCGATGTGGATGATGGCAGCAGCTCCTCTGCCTGATGCCAGTGGCTATCACATCTGATGAGACTGCGATGACTAAGGAGTGCCCAACCATGGCACTAGACCCTCCTGCCCAGACAGGGCCTGAACAGGCTCTGCTGGCCAGTAGATGCCCACCAAGGTCATCAAGGCCACACGGCATCAGAGTCAGCAGGCTGCCTCCAATCCAGCTGCCAGCAATGTTGTTGGGTGGGGAGTTGGGTGCTAGGGGGTAGGGGGGGTGGGTTGTGGGGGGCACGGCAGTGTGCTGGGGGTACTAAGGTGTAGCACTTGCAAATGGAAGTTTAAGTCACTATGATTACAAGAGGGGTTGTTACGGGTGATTTATGTTGCCTCGGCATTTGTGCACTGGTTTGTTTGTATATTTGCCTTCATTATAGAAATGTCTCATTATGTGCAATGATGTTAAAGTGCTTCATGCTTTGGAAAGGGAATAGGCCTGGGAGTCGTGTGTGACACAGAGGAAGGGATCCAAACTTTTTTCAGAGGTTGGGCCTTGACTTAAGGGCGACAGGATTGTCTCATCAGGAAAGATCATTAAGGTGGCGCTACCCTTGCCATCGTTTTGACTCCATGCATTGGATGCCTAGCTGAAAGTTCTCAAAATCAAGGCCTCCCTGGTCTGCCTGCCTCCCATAAGGATCCTCACATTGGCCTCCACCTCCTCATCCAGGGGCTCCTCCAGCTCCTCCGCAAACTCAGTACTTGAGCTGTCCTTTGCATCATGTGGAGCAAGATCACTGTCTTCATTCTCCAATTGGTCCCCCTTGATAAAGCCAGATTGTGCAGCAGACAATGACAATAAGTGAGACATGCCATGGAGGTTATTGAAGTGCTCTCCCTGATCGGTCCAGGCAGCTCAACTCACCTTGAGCAGACCAATGGTCCTCTTAATTATTGCCCTTGTAGAGGCATGACTTTGATTGTACCTCTCCTCCACTTCTATCCTTGGGTGTCGGAGTGGCGCCATGAGCCACCTTTTCAGGGGATAGCCTTTGTCACCCAGGAACCAACCATCCAACCGAGCTGGAGCGATGAAGAGCTTAAGCACCTGGGAGTGTCACAGGATGTATGCATCATGGCAGCTCCTAGGGTACCTGGCACAGACCTGCAATATCTGAGTCTTGTGGTCGCAAACAAGCTGGACGTTCAGGGAGCACTTCCTGTTGACTAAGACACCCGACTCACCCGCTGGCGCCCTTATGGCCATGTATGTGCAATTTATCATTCCCTGTATGCGAGGAAACCCAGAAATTGCAGGGAAGCCTCTGACCCGCTCAGCCTGACTGGCTGGCGGTAATGAGTGAAGTTCATGACCCATCTGAACAGATCGTCAGTGACCAGATTGACACGGCTGTGGGCAGCAGATTGGGGAACACCACATAGATCTCCCACTGAGCCCTGGAAAGAACTGGAGGTGAAAAAACTCAGGGCCACTGTAACATTAAAAGCCACTGCTGTAGAATACCACCTACACAGTTTGGGGCAATCTCTGGGCCAATTGTTTGGCAAATGGGGGACACAGTCTCCCTAGGGAGGTGGACTCTCCTCTGGCACTGGACCTCAGACATGTCCAGGTAGTCAGAGCACTGCTTGTAGACTCTGGCTGCAGGATAATGGCATCTTCTGCAGTCCCTTTTACCTTGCACTTTCTGCTGGCCCTGCACCCCCTCTGGCTGCATCTCTCTTTCCACAGGTCACACTCTGGGATGCTGCTCGTGGGTACCTGGCCTCCTTTCCCTTCTGGGCCTCTTGTCCTCTTCTGACAAGAGCCCGCCAGCAGAGTAGACAATTCCCATTTGCTGAAATACAGGATATTGCAATGAAGGGGGCTATCGGCAGTAAGCCTCTGAAAATGCTAATAATGCCAAAGAGTCCTCCGAAACGCAGAGAAAATACAATGAATTGCCTGAAAACTATCTGCAACTAACTCACTGCCAAACTCCTGCCTACTTAACTTGCTAAGATGCATTTCACCTTTTATCCTGCCCTGGATTGAGTTTTAGTTAAAAACGTGATGGCCGCCTGGCTGAATGGCCCATGTGCTGAGCATGAAATCGCATGGACCACATAAATTCCTGGTGAATTACCTTCTTAATTGACCTAATTGCCCTTTAATTGTCTGGGGTGCGCTTCTGAGATCTGTGCGCATGTGCTGCTATGTCTTTGTTTATGCCTTGTCTGACCATCATGTTATCTGCACTACTTCCTATACCTGCTCCTTGCTGGTCTTCCCTGTTCTATCCTTGGCAAAACCAGTTTTGCCACTTTTAGGCTTGATCCAGGCCTTCCACGTGGTTGAAGCACTCCGGTAAAGGTAGGAATTTTTCCATGTCTACCTTTTATTGCTGCCTTCTCTGGAGTTCAGTTGAAGATTTTCCTGCACTGTCCTTGTCCTGCAGTCATTTTACTTGCTGTTTCTTCCAGTCACTGTGTTCATCATTTGTTGCTTCTTTCATCATGTCTTCTGCTGTCACCATCTGTTAGTATTGTTGTGGGTCTTAGATGCTGTGATCATGGGTCTGGATTTTCAGATAGTGCTGGAGGAAAGGCTGTTGGTAAAGCTTGCCTTTTATTGATATTATGCTAACTATATACAATACAGACATAGCAGGAGGCTCTACACAGAACTTTCTGTCCATGCTCTGTTGTCATGTGATCCTGTGTCACTGACGATGTAGACTATATGTTTACATAGTTAACATTAACCCTTTATATTACACTTCCCACCAAGTATCTGACTTTAATAAATATTATTTACATTATTCCACAAATTTCTCCAGCACTGTCACACTGTTGTACATAGTGTTGCCCCAAAAATCCTCAGAAGCTGCCACCATGTTACATTATTTGCTCTTTTACTGTATGACTGATGTAGGAGCCAGAGGAATATAAACAATATATGATAATAAGTAGGTAATTTACTGTGAGTGGAACATATATACACACCACACATACAGGAGCATGCCCACACATCTCACTCAGTCGGTCAACACCCACAGCTCAGGTCATGTGAGACATGACATCTCTTCCTTCACTGACTCTTCACTTACAGTCTCTAAAAGCAACCCATAACATTTCCACATGCTCCATTAGAGGTGCAGGCAGCACCATTGTGAAAATTGCAGGAATAGAAGTTCCGCTATTTTCATGAGCTTGGATGTGTTTTTGATGACCTCATAAACCATGGATGCACAGTTCAGTTGTGGACAACACAGAAGGCAATCCAGAAAAGTGGAAAAGTTTATGAAAGTTTGCAAGTAAGCATTGTTTTGCATCAAAGTGAGAAATGAAGCTTTAGGGAAGGTGCTGGAGTAGCACAGGTAGAGGGGTGAAGAGGCAGGGCTGAGCTCTGTGGCAAATCAGGGGTGGGCAAAATTCTGCCACCAACAGGGTATCACACCATTCAGCCAGGTTCACTGAAATTGGAATCCAAGGAAAGAAGGGTGCCACTGGAAATGTGTCTAGCTACCCCTCACCTACACATGATCGAAGCAACACAGAAGCAGCAGCCACGACATGAGGAAGGGTTTCGGACCAGCAAAAAAGCAAGCTGCAGGAACCATCACCAAAGAAGAGGACCTGAGACAACCTGGAGCGCTGGGTATACTGCAACAGGCGCACCTATCTGCACATGTCTGAGCGCCTGTGAGGAGGAGACTATGACTATCCAGTAGGATGATAATGAAGATCTGTACCACCCTTGGAGACAACCTGCCACCTTGCACTACTCATTGACAGGCTCTGCTGGTATACTGAATTTGAGTAAAACAATGTAAATAGTTTGTTAACATAAACATTGATTGCTGAACCAGACTAGTCATGTTTTAATGGAAAACAAGTAGATTATTTCCCCCTTATGCCAAATTGGAAATACCTATCTTCTTATTATCATGTCTTCTTGTGCCTGGCACTATTCTCTGCTCCAGAGAATGGATAGTCAACATGTCCCCAGGCCTTTCCATTTCTGGTCTTGAGTTAAAGTTAACAACAGGAGACGATCTGAGAACTTTCTTTGTACTTTCTTGGTGCTGTACAAACAATGGGTTCAACATTCTGAAAAATGAATGCCAAAGAGTCAGGCGAAGTCTTAATCCCCTCAATCATCTAAGAGTGGGAGCTGCGGAAGTTTGGATTTATGAATTGTCTTTCATTATCCAGTTCAAACTGAATTTGAGTTTACTTTACAACCTTGAATTAAGACACTCACAACTAAGGAAACAAATTAACCCTTTCTTATCAAAACATCAAAGAAGTCAAACAAGTTGAGCACCAACTACTATTTATTGACAACAAAACCGTACTAATCACTATTTAAACTCAAACATTATACATATAAATAATAGGTACAGGTTGTTGTATGTAAGGTTACATAGTTAGTTTATGGCAAATAATTATTAGACAGAGTAAGAGCAGCTAAGCTTATCACCATTCTGCTGCATTTTTGAATCTCAGGTTATTAAATTGCAGTTGAGATCAGTAACTCTACTGCATATTGGTGAGATTAATCTACATGAGGAAACACATTAGGTAACAGCCAATTTAACAACATTGGAAAATCAGCCTCTTGAATAGATTAGAGTGCATATGCTGTTGGATTGGAAGATTCTCGATCTGATATAACCATGTCCTTATGAGTAGTATGTTGTATTAATTTTCTTCCTCACCTGGAATGGTGGCATTAGTTTCCGCAGCATTGAATTGCTTTGTGGCAGGGTTATCTGTTTTACTCAGACCTCTGTGCCAGCTGAATCCACCTTATGCATGATTGACAATGTCTGAGCTGGCAATTTAATCTCAGACAACTTGTATAGTTATTTGGCATACATCTCTGCCTGTAACTGGTTCATGGAGCTGTATAATCTGACTTAAACCTTTACTCTCTGAATACCTAACACTTACAATGGTGTCCTTTGTCATTTACTGGGGAAATATTACTATAGAATTCAAAGAAAATAATTTTCTAATTATAAAGAGAAGCTGCAGCCAAAGAAAATAGAGAGAATCTGCTGGGAGGAGTGTGAAGGAATCCCCTCAACTACCTTAATTTCACAGAAAAGCATCTTCTTTTAGGATCAAGTTGGTTGACATGTGTGTCCAAATGTGGTGTCAATAAATACATCTTCTGGTGTCAATTACTTTTGACAGTTATACTGGAGTATGGGTGAAGCATGAATACCTCATTTTACTTTTTCACTCCCTTATTTCCACTAAAACTCCATGCAGAAAGCACAATTCAAACAAGTTATAGGGGATTTGTGATAATATTTCTGGATAATGGCACATCATTTCCCCACAAGTCCAAAATCAGCATGCCAAGATCAGGAGAGAGTGCAAATCAGCGTGCTGAGATCAGGAGAGAGTGCAAATCAGCATGCTGAGACCAGGAGAGCGTGCAAATCAGCGTGCTGAGATCAGGAGAGAGTGCAAATCAGCGTTCTGAGATCAGGAGAGAGTGCAAATCAGCGTGCTGAGGTCAGGAGAGAGTGCAAATCAGCGTGCCGAGATCAGGAGAGAGTGCACATGGTGGGAGCAGCAACACGTGTAGATATAATACTGCAGCTTAATTCTCCATGACACAATACATTAATACGGTGAAGCTCCATCCCCTAGACCATTCTTAATTTTATGCACAGTAAGGGTTTTAATTATTCCAAACTAATACTCAATCCTTTAAGCCTAAGAAACAGAAATTCAATAAAACACAGTGAATGACAGGACAATTTGGTGCGTGGTACCATTTTATGCTTATTTAATCCAGTTGTTCCGACATTCCAATAAATTATTTTCTCTTCCCTTTCCCCTCATTCTAGTCATGCCCTTTAGTTTCATGCCCATCTCCTGCCCCATCCTTAGTTCTTAAATTCTGGTAGCTAATTTAGACTTTTGATAATATTTAATGACAGTTTAACTTGAGCTGAGAATTGTGGCTGAACTACTGCCTGCTTGTGCTTAACAAAGCCCAATTAGCAAAGCTGACTGCCGATCGAATCATAAAATCATAGAATAGTTATAGCACAGAAGGAGGCCTTTCAGCCCATCGGGTCCATGGCAGTCCTCTGCAACGGCTCCCCTGCCACTCCTCCCACCCTTTCCACGTAACTCTGCTCATTTTTTTGACCTTGAGGTGTATTTCCAATTCCCTTTTGAAAGACATATGCAGTGCATTCCAGATCCTAACCACACATTGCGTGTTTTTTGACGAGGCCTTCGATTCTTTTGTCAACCTGTGTCCTCTGGCTCTTGATTCCCCGCTAAAGGAAACTGTTTTTCTCTATAACCTCTGTCTATAGACCCATCATGGTTTTGAAAGCCTCTATCAAAGCTCTTCAAACTTTCCTCTTTTCTAAGTAGAGCAACTCCAGCTTCTCCAATCTATCCTGCTAACTGAAATCTTTCATCGCTGAAACCATACTCATAAGTCTTTGCTGCACCCTTTAAATCATTCATATTCTCCGCAAAGTGTGATGACCAAAAATGGGCACAATACTCCAGTAGAGGCCACACCAAGATTTTATAAAGGTTCATGATAACGTACTTGTTTTTGTAATCGTGGAGTTTTGTTTTGACATTGCTTCTGTGCAAATACAGCCATTTGTAAGTTAAACATGAGACAGACTGATCTACTTATCACATCCCATAGCAAAACCAATTAATCATCTTGATCCAGACACTGGAATGTCTGCATTTAAAAAAATGTAGATTCAGTTTAAAGCTGTGCATATATTGCAAATTTAATGCTGTAATAAAATAGAATGGCTTTGCAGCTTTAGAAGTTGTAGTGTTAATGCAGCCTAAATAGCAGAAAGAAGCTTTCTTGGACTCGAACTCAAGTTCTGTCGAAGGGTCATGAGGACTCGAAACGTCAACTCTTCTTCTCCGCCGATGCTGCCAGACCTGCTGAGTTTTTCCAGGTAATTCTGTTTTTGTTTTTGTTTTGGATTTCCAGCATCCGCAGTTTTTTTGTTTTTATAGAAGATTATTATGTTCTGATAGTCAAAATAACAGCCAGAATACCCAAACTTCTGAACTTGAAGTGTTATCTGATATTCCATTAATTCAGAAAACTATCAGTAGGTGGCATCTGTCACTCACTCAAAAGCACAGGATAGCAGTTCCAGTGGCACTGTTGAGCCACTTGAGAAGTTCACTGATTTTCTTGATCTGTGATTTTAGCCTGCTTGTGACCTAACCCCAGATCTTGGGGATAGAGTCATTAATGTGCTGGAGGTAGATGCCTAATCCTGTAGCAGCAAACACCTAGCATAGCCAATGGTATCTCAGAATGGGATTCTTCCTTAAGGCTTTCCAGGTTGTTTAATGAGGAGCAAACAAGTCACAACCTGTTGGACATTCATACCTCCTCTTTAAGGATATTCACAAGCAAGTTGTGAAATTGGCAACACAGACAACTGGAAGACAGCCCCCCAGTGACTGACTGGTGGTGTATTGGAAAAGGCAAGGAGAAATGGAAAGCTCAACTGGCTGAGAAGAGGACCCAGAGAAAACAGAGGCCAATAAATCTTTCAGCTTTTCAGGCCACTGTCTTTACTTGCAGCAAATGTGACAGAGACAGCCATGCCAGAATGGGGCTCCTGAGCCACACCAGGCCATGTTTACTACTGAACTGACCACTAAGATGCAAACCACCATCTCACGAGATGAAATGGTGCCGAAAAACGATGGAAGGTTTTCATCCCTGACCCTATATCATGCACCTTATGTCAAATGCAATGAGCAAATCAAAAGCCTAGCCAGTGCTTGTAGGGTTCCATGGTGACTTAGAATATCACTTAAGCCAGCAATTCCCCAATCTCTTAGTAGATTGAAAACATTTTAGTGGTACAAGGCTAGATATAAATTGGCTTTAATTTACAAATAGCAAGTTAATGTTTTTGAGCGGCAGTTGCAATCAAAGCTCATAGGGAAGCAGTTGCATGGGAACACCACAAACTACAAGTTCCCCTCCAAGCCATTCACAATCCTGACTTGGAAATATATCGCCCTTCCTTCACTGCCGCTGGGTCAAAATCCTGGAACTCCCTCCCTAACAGCATTGTGGGTGTACCTACACCACATGGACTGCAGCAGTTCAAAAAGGCAGCTCACCACCACCACCTTTTCAAGGGCAACTAGAGATGGGCAATAAGTACTGGCCTAGCCAGCGATGCTAACATCTTGTGAAAAAATACATTTAAATAAAACACACTCTTTACGAGTAAAAAATAACGAAAACATGCAACATTATTATGAGACTAAACTAACTTGCTGCTCAGGCGTCATGATCTGAAGTTGGCTCTGAGCTTGAGTGAATTTTCAGTTGCCAAACCAGTTATCCTACCCAAACTAAGTGGACTGACCAAGACCAAAATGTAGATTTTCAATTTTTACTGCCCGGATGTAAAACTGGCATGACAGCATCTGTGGAGAGGAAGACAGAGTTAACATTGCAAGTCCGCATGACTCTTCATCAGACTTAAAGAGAAATAGAAATGTGGTGAAATATAAGCTGTTTAAGGGGGATGGGACAACTGAAGCTGGTTAGAGGGCCAGTGATAGGTGGAGGCAAAGGAGAGATTGCCGAAGATGTCATAAACAAAAGGACACAGGGGTGTTGACGGTGGTGATATTAGCTAAAGGATGTGCTAATGGTGACATTAAGGATAGAAAGCAGGATAAGCAAGTGACAGATGGCCCTAATGGGGATGGGGTGGGGGGAAGGGATCGAAATAGGCTAAAAGGTGAAGATAAAACAATGGATGAAAATAAATTTAAAAATAATAATAGAAATAAGTGGGCAAAGAAAAAATATATATAATAATCATTAGAAAAAAGGGAATCAAAAAAGGGATGAAGATGGAGGACATAGTTCATGATCTGAAGTTGTTGAACTCAATGTTAAATCCGGAAGGTTGTAAAGTGCCTAATTGGAAGATGATGTGCTGTTTCTCCAGCTTGCGTTGCAGCAGGCCAAGGACAGACATGAGGGCATGAGAGCAGGGTGGAGTATCACACACCATAAGGACTCGAAACATTAACTCTGTCTTCCTCTCCACAGATGCTGAGTTTTTCCAGCAATTTTTGCTTTTGTTTCAGATTTCCAGCATCTGCAGTATTTTCCTGTATGTAAAGCTGGCATTGTGGATCCCAGCCCATTATAGAAATCATGTAATTTTATTTCATTTGATGATATCTATAATCAGCGTCAGATCCACAGTACCAATTTTATACCTGGGCATTAAGTTGACAATCTATTCCCATGTGGTCCTTGCTATCTTTCAGCTGATACTCCCACCCCTAATTCTCATCTCCTTTGCTTCTGTTCCACATCCTGCAATTCCTTCCCCTCATCTCTTTATCCATCTCCTCTTCCCTTATACCCATTGCCACTAAACTACTGACCACCCAACTTCCCACTCTTATTAGATGACCCGCTCACTTCTCTTCCTCTTCTTTCTAAAACTGTGGTCATGACTCCTGTTTTATCATCCTTTCCATAGTGGTAGCACTGCCAGACCAACCTATGATGGAGTGTCTCTGGCCACTGTCCTCCATTCCATCTCCTCCTCTTCCTTGCTCTGGATCACAGTAAGTAGTGGCTGGGTTGTACTTACTATTATTGGGTTGTATACATTGCAGAGGTTCAAAGGTTGTGAAGCGATTCTTGTTTACTAGCTAATGCTTCATGTGTGAAAAGGAGACTGATCTCTAATTGGAAGTCCTTTCTGGATCTACAACCTCTCTACCCCTATTCACCCCTTCTTGTAATGAACCCTGTTGACCTCTACCTCACAGTGGAGGGGCAGATGTTGGAAGGGTGAAACAAAGTCCAGTGTAGCACAGAAGGTAACACCTATAACTATTTTTGGTGGATATGGCATAATGTTAATGCAATGCGAACTGCAGCACCAAAAGCAGAGAAATGCTCACTGCAGCTGCAAAGCTACCTAAATGTCTTAGATCCTCCTCACCTCTGGGATCATACAAAAACTATTGAGAGAGTGGGGTCAGCACGTGACCTTTCTCCACTATAATCAAATTCCTTAGTATAAGTTTAGCTGTAAAGCCTGACCTATAGACATTACAGCCAAGCCCTACAGCAATGAGAAGTGGGCGAAATGACACGAGCTGTCACACAGGGAGTCGTGGTACTCAACCTGCTATGTAGGCAGTCCTTAGATGATGGTCGGTCGCTAAATGTACCCAAAAGCTGCACAGCATCAGCATCAGGCAGCACGATGTAATGATCCAACTGTTCTATTTAAAGTTGCACAGCTGGCTGTTTTTCATCTGGGGAGTCGATAAAAGGAGGCCCCAATAAAGCCTGCTCCTTCAACTTGGATGTGCAGGCCATGCCTTCCACATGGATAATTATAGAATCCCCAGACTGATCTTCAATGGGGAATCTGCTTCAGGGAAAACAATATCAAGGTGGTCAGTACAAACAACATAAGGACAACCGAAAAAAAGAATCTTGCAAAGTTCTGCATTGCGGACAACCTGTCTTGGGAAAACATTGCAGCCGTCTGATCCAGGCACAAGCAAGCACTGAAATTTGGTCCAGACCATCAATGCCAAATTTGCAACATGTGCTGTGCCCAGAGGAATGCCACAGGTGACATATCTGCAAAAATTCCCCCAAGCCCAGCAATGGCAATATGAGTTGCTAGGTCTGCAAATGTCCATGCCAATCCTGCATCAGACTCCTGTCATCACATGATGCTCAGGAAAAAATGAAATCATTTACAGCTTGGACATCCTTGAATAATGAGGAGTCTACCATGATATACAACAAAGCACACCATCACAAACCTGGAGACTTTCTCGGGTGTGTACTGCAGAGATCTCCCTGAGTGATCTTGGCAGTGAAATCTCTGTTTTAGAAAGCCAATGACTTACTCCACATTGTTGCTTGTGGTTCCATGACTTTAGTTGAATGCCCACTGACCTCATGTGGTGAGATGGCAGAATGGATCATGAGCCAATTGTTATCTGCCACAGAGGTGAGGAGGATCTAAGACATTTAGGTAGCCTTGCAGCTGCAGTGAGCCCTCCAAAGATGATGGGAATTGTTATCTGCCACAGAATGAAAGCACATGAGTATAGCTGGGAAATCAAGCTTTAGTTAATTCGTTCCAAAATCAGTATCTCAGAAGCCTTTCTTTATAGACACTTTTGAAAAACAAAATCAATAAATTAAACTAAAAATCAAAGTGGGGGAGGGGGCTTTGACCACCCCTGGTGGGGCACTGTAACAAAACAAAAATATGAAAGGAAACTTACAAAATTAAATCAAAATGTCATTAGTGTTTCTTTATATGTGCTCAAGGTACTTATTCAATCAGTGCCCTTCACCTATATATCTTTAACCTTGATAATACAATTAACACACCATTAACAGGCTGCACGAGATGAATTTCTTGATGTGGCCACAAACCAACTGCACCTTGACTAAGTTATAGCCCTTATGGTTGCAGCATCTCTTCTCATTACTTGGGGGATATGCAGAGCAATGTGTATGTCGTTGATGGAACCAACCGTCATTAGGAATCCTGCTACCCTGAAGAATCCATTGCATTCTCATCCATGTGCCACTTGCCTTCTGTGCCGTGCCTCTATCACTTTCTGAATACTAAGAAGAGATGACATAAATACTGTGGGTTGCGGAGGTGGATGACCAGGTAGGGCAAAAAAAATTCAGCTGCCTGGCTGTCAAAAGAGATAGTAAAATGAAGCAGGAAAAAGGGAGCAGATGACAGATTGTTAATACAGATGAGAACCAAGCTGAATATAGAAAGTTCACTGGAGGGATGAGAAAGAAAATAAGAAAGGCAAACAAAGGATGTGAGGAAAGATTGACAGCTAGCATAAAAGGCAATCAAAAATCTATAAGCATACAAATAGTAAAGAGGTAATAAGAGAAGAAGTGGAGCTGATTCAGAATCAAAAAGGGGATCTACACATGGATGATGAAAGTATGACAGAGGTGCTAAATGAGTACTTTGCATCTATATTTACCAAGGCAGAAGATGCTGCCAAAATTATAGTGAAGAAGGAGGTAGTTGAAATACTGGGTCAGCTAAAAATTGAAAAAGAGGAGGTATTAGAACAGGTTCCCAAAGTTGCTAAGTCACCAGAACCGGACAGAATGCAACCGAGAATGCTGAGGGAAGTAAGGGTGACAATTGCCAAGGTGCTGGCCATAATACTGCAATCACCCTTAAATATAGAGGTGGGGTGGGCATTGCCGGAGGATTGGAGCATTGCAAATGTTACACTCTTGTTCAACAAATGATGCAAGGATAAGCACAGCAACCACAGGCCAGTCAGTTTTACTTCGGAGGTGGGAAAGTCTTCGGAAATGATAATCCAGGACAAAATTATGTCAAATAAATAAAAGCAAAATACTGTGGATGCTGGAAACCTGAAGCAAAAACAAAAGTAGCTGGAAAAACTCAGCTGGTCTGACAGCATCTGTGGAGAGGAAGACAGAGTTAATGTTTCGAGCCCGTATGACTCTTCATCAAAACTGTTCTGATGAAGAGTCATACGGGCACGAAACGTAAACTCTGTCTTCCTCTCCACAGATGCTGTCAGACCTGCTGAGTTTTTCCCAGCTATTTTTGTTTTTGTTATGAAGTTGTGTCACTTAGACAAATGTGGATTAATTAAGCAAAGTTAAAACCAAATCATGTTTAACTGATGTGCTTGAGCATTTTGATGAGTTAACCGAAAAGGTTGATGAGGGCAATGGTGTTGATGTGGTCATTTAGACTTCCAAGTGGCCTTTGATAAAATGCCACATGATAGGCTTGCCAACAAAGTTGAAACCCGTGCACCAGGAAGGAAATGGCAATATGGATATAAAGTTGGCTGAGTGATAGGAAACAGAGAATAGTGGTTAACTATTGTCTTTTGGACTAGAGCAAGAGTTATATTGGGGTTCTCAAGGCCTCAAGGCATCAGTATTAGGACTGCAGGTCATGGGGTCACATTGAGTTGATACCAGTGCTACCATTTTAGAACTCAGCTTCTTAACATCCCACAGCTGATAACACATTCAATGGCATGAAGGATCCCTCACCAGCACTATTTAAAGGATCATCTGGTTACATGTTAATTGCGGAATTATTTTTTCTGGCTGTTGCTAAAACTCTATGGGCAGAAATTTCCCCCGTTGGGTGGTGTTGTGCGGGGCAGGTAGGAGTGAGCGCAACTCGATCAGTGCCCCCAATCAGGTGCATGCCGCCATTTTACATGGGCGGGCCAATTAAAGCCCGCCCAGCATGCCACATACCCGGAAGCGCTCCCTGTGCGGGCGGGGGGGGGGGGGGATTCCCTGAGTCAGGGTCTGTACTCTTTCGCTCATGCATGTGAAAGAGCGAGCACAGAAATCTCCGTGCCTCAGGGAGATTAGTTTAAGTTCTGAAAAATGTAATAAAGGTAAAAAAAAATTTTAAGGACATGTCCCCTCATGTGAAACTGTCACATGAGTTGGGACATGTCCATTAATTTTTTCAAAAAATTTTATATAATTAACAAACCCTTCATGGCCTTTGACAGTTTGGTGGGCGCGCAGACCTGCGTCGGCTGCACACCCATCGATCTGACAATCTAAATGACACACGGTGATGTCGAGTCACTCGCCCAACATCACCGCGCATCAGCAAGTGGGCCCCGCCCCTGCTTGCCGACGGGAAAATTCCTTCCTATATATTTTGAGTACGTTCTGTGCTTTCTAAAAGATTTCATAGTCTATCGGGTGTGGTCTGGCTACAGCTGAATTATTTTTTGGTGGCTTAAAGGCTTGTGCATAAACCAGTTATTTCCAGGCATGGGTGGGCTGGTAGAGCTTTCTCTTGGCATTAAGCATGACTGGGGGAATGAGCAGAGGTCAGGCAGAGCCGGACATACTGCTGGAAGAAAGAGGAAGAGGGGATTGTAGAGAAGGGCTGTCAGCAGGAGGTCTTAGCTGCAGAGGGTCTTTAGAGAGCAGATCTTTTTTGTTTATTTTTTCGTGGGATGTGGGCTAGGCCAGGATTTTTTTTGCCCATCCCTAATTGCCCTTAAGAAGGTAATGGTGAGCTGCCTTTTTGAATCACTACCGTCCATGATGTGTAGATACACCCACAGTGCTGTTAGGAAGGGTGTTCCAGGATTTTGACCCAGCGACAGTGAAGGACTAATGGTATAGTTCCAAGTCAGGATCTGTTGCTTGCTAGAGAAATGATAGCAGCAATCTGAGCTTCCATGGCATTGAGCAGAGATTGCATGACAGCAAGTTGCACTTACATGACAGCAATCTGAGTTTCCATTACAGCACCCAGGCAGTGGCCCAGATTTACACGCGACAGAGAGGCTCTCCATCATGGCAAAAATAGTGAAACTGCCTGAAAATCCTAAATTGCACCCTGAACATTGCATTTCCTATTTTCACAGGGGCAGGATTGGAGTTGGGTTGGGGTTCATGCATGCGCATTTACAGAGACAGCTGGACGTTTAACTCATTAGCTGCCTCGAGTGAAGTGGGATTTTGGTAGGCCAGGAAAAACCCAAAGTGTGCAGATTGGACCAGGGAAGAGCTAGTCTGAACTTGCTAGATTTGTTTGGGTAGATTGGTGGATTTGTTTGAAGAGATAAGGTACCCCTTTGAATAGGGTCCTGGCACACCTTTGGGCGAGGTAAGGCTCCCTTTGAGGTAGGTACCACCTTTTCATGCAAGAATGTGTGAAATGCGTCAGTAAATGTGATGCAATATGCTTGGATGATGTGTCTATGAAGATGAATAGCTGCCTGTGTATGCAAGCTTTGAGATGTAGGTGTGAGATTTTGAAACAGGTGCTAGTGTGTATGAATGCGGTAAAGCATATGAATGCTAGGTATGAATCCTGATTGATAGAGATTGGAGATTGGGTTGTTGGGGATGTAATGAATTGAGCTGTGGATGAGGCTAGATATGGCATTTGAAGCGACGCTAACTGACTTTGACAACTATGTGAACTCATTAAACTTCTTCCTGCATTGCACCTGGGACCTTGGGGCTACAGCCTGGCATTGTCAACCAGTACTATAACTTGCCAGTGCTTTCTATGCACATGTCTGAAGGGCCTCTGCCCCTGCTGAGGGTACAGGATGTTTCCACTACTTTCACCAAGACCTCTAGCGCAGCACCTGAATGACTTGATGCACATAATCCCCTGTGGTTAGTCATTATTGACTCTCCCAGAGCACTATATTCAGAAACATCTCAACACCACCAGTAGCCACAATGCACCTCATCTTTAAGAGGTGCAGCCTGGCTTTAAGTAGTGCTAGCCACTGCTGATATTAAGCCCCCTGTTGATGTCTGCAACTAATGGAAAATGTTGGGAGCCTCACTTCATTGAAAAAAAATAGAAATGTTCCCATATTTAAGGTTTTATTGCAAAGTGCTGCTGTGGCATGTCATTCAGACTGTTTGTGAGTCATAGTACCTGCTTATGTTTGATAACTTTGAAAGCCATTTTTAGTTTGTTTACGTAGGGGGTCCCCTTGTTATTATGCAGAAAATGAAAGTACCAACCTGGCAAAGATGCATCCAAGAATCCTGAGGGAAATTGGTGTAAGACATAAGTGAGGCTGTAGAAATAATGACTCACAATACACAGCTAATATAATCTGAGTTAAATGCCTATGTCATGATTAGTTAAAAATAAAAACAGCAATTTGTGGCCAAATAGACATATGTCATGTATTGTGAATTATCATGAATTCCTGGATGATTGCTGCAGCTCCACTGTATTAGCCTGGCAAAAAGCTGAGCTCATTGTCAACCTCCCCATGAGTTCTAAAAAATTTCTGCATTTGTGCTGTTAAATTCAACTTATCAGGCTGGAGCTGGTTTTTAATAACGTAAGGACGATTTAATGACAAAATTTGTGTTCCTTCAAGGCAATGCAACTTCTAAAGTCCCGAAAGAGAGCAATTGAAATTGTGGACTTTATTCCCACTTGTAGTAAATTGGTTCCTCAATTGAGGCCTTTCACTTTTTAAATTTAACATTGGGTGGAATTGTCCCAGAAATCGGCAAAGTTGATATCAAGTTGGGAAATTGGCTTGGGACTATAAACGGCAATGGCAGCTTTTTCCAGCGTATTGAGCACCACTTAGTGTTAAAAAAAGTGTAAAGAAATGAGCGGCGTGGGTTTTAGGCCAGGTCACTGGTGGGGCAGCCTCTGATTCACGCACCTCGCTGTCACCTCAGGTCCTCAGTAAGCTGGGCGCGATATTTAAAGGCCACCCCTGCACAGAGCTTGCTCTTCAAGGAATAGAAAGCTGCTGCAACTGATGACTTTGAAAGGGAGGAAACAAGCTGCCCCCAAATTTAGTGACGCCTCCCTTGAGCACCTACTGGACACAGTGGAGTCTTGCTGTGAAGCCCTCTACCCCCGCTCTGGGCAAAGACCAGCAAACAAGGCACCAGTCTGGCTTGGGAGGTGGTGGCAGCAGTGGTCAGTGCCAATGCCCTGCAAAAGAGGACAGCCACTCAGTGCCACAAGAGGATGAATGATCTCTTCCATTCTGCCAGGATAAGTCACTCTCCTCCTCACTCTCAACTCACACACTCACAAGCCCATCACACATCCACAGGGCTCTCACTCACTGCCAGTTCAAGGGACATCACCATTCACTCTTTCACAAACATCAGCATTGTCCTCATCCCATCCATGGGACTGCTCATCACCCGCATGCCAGGCATCCTTATCATCTGGCCTGACAGGCACCCTGCTTATACTCTCTCCATCTGTCTTCATGCAGGACAAGCTGGCACACAACAAAAGGGAGAGGCCACAGACCAGTAGAGGAATACCCGACAGCAGTATCCTCACGGACTTTGAAAATAGAGCCATCTAGCTGGCCGATGACAATGTGGACCGTTCCTCTGCTGATTGTAAGATCGGCAGTGCTCAACCAAGTGAGGATCCAGCAGTGTAACATCCATCAAACAACCATGCTGTGAGTGATGTGTCCTCTTTCACAGGCCACTGCCATTCACTAATTATCTCCCTTTGCTTTTGTAGGCACATCTGCCAAACAGCCGAATAGGTCCATGAGACACACCCTTGACTCCAGCCCTGAGAACACCACAGGAGAGAAATCCACAGACACCAAACTAGAAGATCCATCCCAGCTCTCACCCACACCTTCCACCAGCGAGGAGACACACACCTCAATGGGACCTCATTCTAAAGTAGCTTTGGGGTGACAATCTGGTGAGCAATCGCACTGTCTGATCCACAGCAGGCGGCAGCAGGGACCTCACAGGTGACCTACAGCATGCTGTGTAACATTATAAATTCTTCCATTTGTGGGGCATACCCTTTTGTACAATGCCTGTACCCTTAATGTCAACAATATCGCCTTTCTTGTAGGTACGAAAATTAGTAGAAATAGGAAGAGGCCCATGTTTCCGGCTGGCAGGCCAAAAGGCTAAGAGGCCTTTACATTTTTTTAGGAAAACTCATCCACGAGCGGGATGAAATTTCCTAAAGCTTTTACAAATTAAATAAGAAGTTTCTTTGAAAAATAAAAATATGTTCCATCTCTTGCTTCATTAAATTTTTTATGTTTTCATTTGTTTTTTTGAAAAGCGCTTCAATCTCTCTGAGGCAGCTCCGTGCCACGGGGAGATTCAAGAGCTCTTTCGCATGCATGCACGAAAGAACGCTGGACCCGACTATCCCTCCACCCCCCACCTACACAGGTAGCACTCAGCGCTACCACTCGCGAACCATGCTGGGCGGGCCTTAGTTGGCCCACCCATGTGAAATCACGATGCTGAGCCAATCGACTCCGTGACCACCCCCACCCGCTCCCGTCAAGCCCACCTGACCAAAGTAAAATCCTGGTCTAAGACTTTGCGGTTTGCTTGGACCATGGGGGTTGACATTTCAGTGTCAACTTAAACATAATGCAAGGGACTAGGAGCACACCCCTCCATCAGTGTTTGATGGCTACCTTTCCCAAGAGGATTCTCAGGCTCACCAGTTGCCCGATGGTTCTGCAGCACCACAGCATTCATTCGAGTTTGAAGTGTGCATGTGAGCGGTTAACAGTAGAGGAGCAATCATTGGCTCTGTGAGGAATTGGTGCTGCTTGAGTGGGTACAATTGCTTGACTAGGCTGACTCCAAGCATGTCAATTGAGCTCAAGCTAAATGCTCTCAGCTGCGGAAGAGTGCTCACCTTGACATGTTTTGCCATTTGCCCAGCTGTTTTCTTCTTCCCTTCCTTGCCCCCACCCCTCTCCCCCCCAACTCCTGACCTCGCATGTGTTTGTGTTCAAACTTCAGTCTGTGCTGCTGTGACCCCCCAGCACTGTCGCCCTTGCCCTGAGGTTTCCTTCTCCCCCTTCCCCCTTTGCACTGTCGCCCTCGCTCCAGCACCACAAGCCAGCCACAAAGAAGCCGCTGTGGAGACTTGCCTGTGACCCCCTCTGCTTCCTTGGATTGTGATTATCGCAAGGGCTGCTCAAAGTTTTGTGCACTCACCTCCGAGTTCCCCTCAAGTTCAGATTTCCAGGTGCACATCTTTTAAAGGCCGTTGTAAATCACGCCGACATTGGGCTTTAAATTTGATGGGGGGGTGGTGGTGATTCCGGCTTGTGGCCACAATAATGAGATGCAAATACATTCAAATTACATTCTTGACATTCGATGGTGGGAAACAAAGCCTGCCATTGATGGAGGAAGGGGACAATTGCTTCCTGGATTCACATCACCAAGAAACACGCCTAGGCCTTCTTGCGAGATCCTCCAATCTCACCACCGGTCATGATCGGGCATGGAAAATTCCGGCCACTGTTTTTTTCCCTTACTTTTCCTTTTTGTCTCTTTCTCACTCTCTTAATTTATTCTTTCCTTTCATCTTTCTGCATCTAATTTGTTTCCAATTCACCCTATTTCTTTTTCAATCCTTCCTCTATTTCAATAGAAATTATTTTTGTTTTGAAAGGGGAAATTACAGAATTGTCAGAGGTGTCAAAAATCAAACATGCCCATACCCTATTGAAGACTGTAATATTCAGTCTGAGTGATGTATTTCATTAACTTTGTCTTTTGTTTCTAGTTATCTTTACAATAAGTCATACAAAAGTGATTTATAGCTTTAATTTAACTTTGGAATAAATGGAACTGAGTAAAGTGGTGATTGGACACTGACACCTGAACCCTTTAAATTGGCGGTTAAATCAGCTGACAGATAAGGTTCCATGTAAAAGGCTGTCATCTCAATCCAGTTCCTAATGGCTTTTCTGCAAACAAGTACTCCTATTTTGTAAGTGGACAAATTCATTTTATATAACAATGTGATGTTTAATAAAATCAAGCGCAACTTAATACAAAGAATGTTGGAAGGAGTTACCTACAGGAAAATGGTCTCATTAAATCATGCTCTGTAATTGCAATATGCAGTTTAATGAAGATTAATGTATCAACCAGGAGCCTTGTTTCAGCCTTTCAAATTTCATTTTAATTTTAACTTGGTAATATATGCACTGACACTTTGAATTTGTATTTCCCCTTGAAGAATGTTAGTTTTATGAACTCCTTGTATTTTTTTCCCCAATTTGTGCAGTTTCTCAAATCTATGGGTGTGAGAGCTGTTCCATTTCTAGCTCTGGTTGTTAGATCCTTGCAACTAGAACATTCTTACTTCTAACAGGAATAAACTGTGGATGACCTTCTCTGTCTGGCTGCCATATTAACTTTTAATAAACTATATCTATTTTTCAAATTGTCATTTCTAAACCTTTTCTCTTCTGAAAGTGTTGGTTTTTTGCAGGGGTGTAATTCCACAGAAGCCAGTCATTCTTCAATATCTCACTTAAGAAATTGTTATCTATGTGAGGCTTGGTGGTGAGTTTTGGCACACTATTCAACTGTTCCGGTGAATCATAACTGAGCCCGATCTTGTTCTCTCCAGGCGACCACTCTGTTTCCATGGTGTGGAAGTTTGCTGGATAATGGAAAGTAGAAGCCTTGGTTGCTTATCTCTTCCCTACTTTAAGGGTTCTGAAGCCTATTTTAGTACCTTAATGTGATCCCAGCTGGGACCGCCTAAGCACAGTCCAGTGAACAAATTTTGGACCTTTAGGCTATCATTAGTCTCAAAACAAACTTGTCAACTCTTATAATGTCAGGAAGAATATTCTGTGTTGTTTCCTCAGTGTGTGGCAAGGTGCGCTAACTCTGCATCTCATATGATTTTTTTAGCAAATTTGTAATCATAGCCATGGACAACAATACTATCACATTTCTGCTGCTGAGAACACATTTTTACTTTCTGTTCAAATTCAGAAGATTTTGTTTAAACCTTGGCTACACAAACATTTAGGCTGCAGCAGTTACTGTATGTGGAACAGCTCAATCCTATACTCCTTGACCAGTACCATAAAGTTCAAGCAGTGCTTTATGAGAACAGGATTCTCAAGAGCTCAGCCTGGCCGGCATCACAGAATGATGCTAATTGTTTTTTAACGAAGTTCCTGTGCAAATTATTCATTGGGCTGATGCTGGTTAAGACACCAAAGTCGTGACTGAAATTAACCACCCTGGATGAGGGAGATTCCCAAACCCATATTAATCAGCTGGTTGGAAAATTTATGAGCTCAAATGCTCTAATGTATTAAATGTTTAACACATCCGATATTGATGAATAAGGAAGCACATTAAAAAAAAACACCAAATGTGTCTCTGTAGAAATCTAACCTGCTTTGTAGTATCATACGCTAATAACTAGTAAAGCTATTGTTATGGCAAGCCAGCAATTTGAAGAAAACAGAAACAAGGCAGCTGAAAGAAATCCACAGCTGCTTTGAGAAATAGTGCTGCCAGTGGTATGAACAGGGAGAGATTTTTTTAATCAAAGGGTTGTTGTTATAATGGCCTGGATTTTGCAGTCAGTGGTGGCATTCGCTGCTGACCTCACTGAGAAATACGAACACCAGGTGGAATTTTTCAGTTGGCGGGTGGGCTTGGCAGGATGGAGCGGGGGCGGCCGGAGAGCCGATTGCCGCCCGTGATCGGCTCCACAACGCCATTTTACATAGGCGGGCCAATTAAGGCCCACCCAGTGTAATTTGCGGCTCCTGAGATCTGCCGTAAGGGGCCAGCGGTGGGAGGCCAATGTCCGCTGGGTCCAATGGTGACCCAGCAGCCTATTCAAAACAGCACAAGCAGCCGTCCCAAGGCTGCCACTGATTTCGGTTAGTAGCTACATGATAGAGAATGTCCTCGAAGAGCAGGCCAGGCGGGGCAGTTGGCCCTGAGGTTCTCGGATAAGTGCCTCACTGCCCTCCTCGAGGAGGTGGCAACATGCTGTGAGATCCTGGTCCCAAGGGACAGGAGGAGGAGGCCCCCCCATAACAAAATGTGTCTGAGAGGAGGTGGCAGAACGGGTCAGCTCCCACGATGTGGTGAGAGGCACATGGCTGCAGTGCTGCATGTGGTTTAATGGCCTCCTGCAATCAGGAAGAGTGAGTACTGGGTTGGCATGGGTCACGTAGCACAGCCGTTAGGTTGGCCCCTCACCCCCCCAATCTCAGAATTTTGTTTTTGTATTAATTCATTCACAGGATGTGGGCTTTGCTGGCTGGGCCAGCATTTATTGCCCATCCCTAGTTGCCCGTGAGAAGCTGGTGCTGAGCTGCCTTCTGTAACTACTGCATGTGGTGTAGGTACACCCACAGTGCTGTTGGAGGGCGAGTGCCGGGATTTTGACCCAGTGATAGTGAAGGAACAGCGAAACATTTCCAAGTCAGGATGCTGAGTGACTTGGAGGGAGCTTCCAGGTGGTGGTGTTCCCATCTATCTTCTGCCCTTGTCCTTCTAGGTGGTAGTGGTCATGGATTTGGAAGGTCTTAGAGTGTGAGTGGCAAATGTCATGGAAGCAGCATCTGGGCAAGGGGGTGAGCCCTGGCTACTTGGAATGAGTGTATTGTGGCTCCAGGGTCACGAATCAGATGAACCCTAAAGGTTTTCCTCAGGTGGGGTTGGCCAGGCTGCAATGGCAATGCAGGTCCAAGGTGGACTAATCAATGCTCCTCTCTCCTTTCAGGAGAAGACAGCACACAATAAAGCTGAGAGGCTGTGGACTGGCGGAGGGCAGCCTCACCTTCTCATCATCACCAGATACGAGCAAGAGGCACTGGAGCTGGAGAGGCGCCATGCGCCCAGGTCAACCGGCCGCGGTGAGGTTGGAGTGACACTGGGAGGTAAGAGTGCTGTGCACTGAGGTCACAATGTCTGTCCCCTCAGAAGGTGGCTCATGACGTCTCTCCGCCATCCAAGAACAGAGGCTGAGCAGCAGTACAATGGGAGCCAGGCCTCCACAAGGGCTGTGGTGGAGAGAGCTATTGGTCTTCTCAAGATGCATTTCCGATGCCAGGACCGCTCAGGGGGTGCACTCCAGTACCCCCCAGATCGTGTCGCTGATAGTGGTTGCATGCTGCACTCTCCACAATCTTGTGCTGAAAGGGGGGCGCTGTGGACGATGAAGATGTAGACGCAGTGGCTGCGGTTGCACACGATGAGTCCAGCAGTGAGTCCAAGGATAAGTATGCACAGGGAAATGATGAGGGGATAGACGCTGACTCGGGCATACTGCAGGGAGGCAGGAACACCCGGGAGGCTTTAATCTAATGAACCTTCAGCTAGCACACCACATATGGACCTCCAGGACAAGCCTGGGCTGCAGGCTTCATACCCGATACCTAAGTGCAAAATCTGCCAGGTTAGGAACATTAACTAAGGTCCTTTTTAATAAAACTGAATGTCCCACAAATCACTTGTAACATTATTGGAAACCATCCACCTGCAGAAGAAAAGAAGTACCTTCAGCCATGGTGACATGTCTGAATTTAATATTACAAGCAAAGGAACTTAAGAAAACAAAATGACAAAGGTGTTAAAAATCACACCAATTCGTAAAGACCTCATTGCGGGCTAAAACAAAAACACCAGTCATAAACCCATGGTGTGCCTAAGGTTCCTTATGTTTACATTTTTGGGTGCTATGTCTTGGTGTTGACACCTTGCTGGGAGTGGCATCTGAGACAGCCTGCTGACTCTGCTGTCCTGTTGGCCTCGATGAGCTTGGCGGTTATCCTCTGGCCGATGGAGCCTGTGCTGGCCCCTCCTGGGAGGAATATGCCAGTTACACAGCTGGCATCTCCCCAGTCGTCGCGGCCTCACCGGATGCAATGGTCACTGGCAGAGGGTGGAAGAGCTGCTGCCCTCATCCGGAGTGCCCTGAGAGATGCCTGCAGAGACAACAGTCAGCTGCCGTGCCGACATGAGGTCGCTTCGGACCTCCCTGCTCACCATGGATGGATGGGCACCAAACTGGGAAAATTGGTGCCCAGACCATCTCCCATATTGGCACTGACCAGCTGAGGTCAATGCCAATGTGAGGGTCCGCGCGCATCCCGAGGAAGCCCTGATTGGCCTCCTGAAGGAGCCTCTCTATGAGAGTCGCCATTCCCTCTATGGAGGACACATGGTGCTCAGACATGGGGCCCAATGCTTCAGCGATAGTCTGCGTAGACTCCTCCACCACGGAGACCAAGCCAAGCATAGCATCATGCATCTCCCCCAGATGCTCCCGCACACCCAGCCGCATTTCCTGCATTTGCTGTGTCACAGACGACTCCAGAGGCACATCATCAGACACCGACTGAGCATGTGCCCGGTCCCCTGCAGTTGTCTGACTGATGGCACCATGGGCACACTCTGTCTTTGCCAGCTTCTCCAGTGGCTGTGAAGTGCCCTTGCCACTGTGTCCCGGGACACTAGCTGATGTTCTAATTCCCACCAAGGTGCTAGTATCTGCCCTGGTGCCTGCCAGGCAGAGGTGGTGTGAAGCTGGTGAGTTCATGAGTTCGTGAGTTCAGGGCCCTCAGGTGTGAGAGGAGGCCTCTGCTGCTCCTCCTCCCAGCCTGCTCCAATGATGCTGAAAGGAAGAACAAGGACAGCAGATCAGTTAACATGGAGACAATGTCAATGTGCATCCCTGTCCCCCAGATCATTTTGCGCTCATCCTTCCATAAGCAATGGTAAAGCCATGTTGCAAAATTAAATCAATTAACCTTCAGCATTGCTCTCCTGTTGGGAGAACAGTGGTGACCTCACTGCTGGGCAAACATACCTCCCCGTGGCGCCCCAGCCTCATCGGCACCGGTGGACCTGGGCGCATGGCACCTCTCCAAATCTAGTGCCTCCTGCTCGAAGCGGCTGAGAATCGCTAACTATGCCGGCCCTCTGCCAGTCCTCACCTGCTCGGCAGCATTATGTGCATTCTTCTCCTGAACAGGAGAGAAGAGCATTGATTAGAGCTACTTGTACCTGGAATCTCTTCGCGGACGGCCCACCCCAACCAGAATGGGACATTGCAGGGCTCCAGTGCCTTCTCACCCTGCTGCTGCTGAACACTCACACAAAGATGCTAGGCCTGTCCCCCCACCCTGTTGGCCAAATTCTGCTACATCACATTAGGCACCACATGGTCTAACCTTCCATAGCAAGAAGGCACAAGCATGTGGAGTGCAGAGGACAGCAGATGGATCAGTGCCACGCCACCTTGAAGCTCCTCTCCCAGCTTTTCATCACCCTGACTTTGACATGTCCTGGAGTTCCAGCACAGTGCCTAGGCGCAGCTCCTCCAGGTTGCCCCCAGAACAGTCATGTGGGTCTCAGTGTACCACATGCTGCGGGTACAGAAACCATCTCTTCACCATCCTCTCAGGCTGACCTCGGCATGGGCAATATCTGCTGACCCACCCAGCAAAGGACACATGCTGTCAATGATTCAATGCAGTCACTACGCTCAGACATGTGGTGAGGGTGCAGTGGGGGGAAGGCCAACCTGCTGGATTAAGTGACCAATGCCAACATGGTACTCACCCTTCTTGAACACAACAGGTCATTGAAGCGCTTGCGACACTGGATCCAGGTGCGCTGCACCATATCGTGGGAGCTCACTACCTCCGCCACCTCCTCACAGGCACGTTTGGTCATGTGGGGGGCCTCCTCCTCCTGGCCCTCGGAATGAGGAACTCCCGCCATACTGCCACCTCCTCGAGGAGGGCAGCAAGGCAATCATCAGTAAAACGAGGGACACAGTGCCCTCCTGCCCTACCCTTCTGTCTGGCCTGCTCACCAGCAGCGCTCTGAGGAGCCCTTCCACTGGCCAGAATTCACAGCCTTTGAAAGGCTGCAGCAGCTCTTGTAAACAGGCCGCCAGGTTGTCATTGGACACGGCGGCCATTGCAGTCCCTCGGGCGCCGCGATTCCCGCTGGGTGGGCTTTAATTGGCCCACCCGTATAAAATGGCGACATGGATCCGATTGCGGGTGGCGATCAGGTTTAAGCCCACCCGTGCCCGCTCCCGCTCTGCCCGCTCGACAAGCAGAAAATTCTGCCCCATGAAGCCATTGTCATAAAATCCCACCTAGTTCGCTAATGTCTTTTAGGGAAGGAAATCTGCCCTACATGTGACTCTGAAATGGTCCAGCAAGTCACTCAGACAATTAAGGATGAGTAATAAATGCTGGTCCAGCCAACAATGCCCACGTCTCATGAATGAATAAAAAAATTATTTCCAAATTTACCTGTAACCTTATCTCTTAATGGTGATTGGAGCTGAATCATTTACCTCTATTTGTGCCATTAGTTCATCCATCTTATTGCAGATGCTTCATGCATTCAGACAAAGAGCTTTTAATTTCATACTTTTACTTCTATTCCCTGCAATGACTTTATTCATTTATGCATAATTTTTGTTGAACTCTCCATCCCTTACTGTCCCATTCTGCTTGTCTTTACCCACATTGGTATACTGCTCCAATGCCTTGGCCTTTCTCTTTGGATTTCTAAACCTCCCTTTGCTTGAACCCCACCCCCCTGGCCCCTCTCCTGATAGTTTAAAGCCCTAGCGATATGATTGGCCAGGACTGGCATCAGCAGTCAAGAGTGAGCTATTCCATTGGGATGGTCCCAGCCCGGTTCAAGTGTAGCCCATCCCAATGGAATAGCTCACTCTTGACTGCTGATGCCAGTGCCGTATGAATCAGAATCGCTTCTTCCCACACCACACTTTGAGCCACATGGTTAATTTTCTAAACTGTTTAACCCTTTGCCAATTGGCGTGTGGCTTAGGCAACATTCCAAATATTATTATCTTTGATGTTCTGCATCTTAATTTGGACCCTAATTTGTCAAATTCTCTTAGCAGACCATCACTGATGGTTCAACCTATGTTGTTGATTATCACATAGACTAGATAACTGGATTCTCTGCCTCCTGCTCCAAGTTCCTCTCCAGCCATGAGGAGGTGTCCTTAACCCTGGCACCGGCAATGCAACCTTCAGAGTTCCCAGTTACGGCTGCAGAGAACAGTATCTATTCCCAGAATATACTGTTTCCTATCACTACCACATTCCTCTTCGCTCCACCCACTTGAATGGCATCCTTCACTGTGATGCTATGGTCAGTTCACTCATCCAAATTGCAGTCCATTTCCTCATCCACACAGGTAACAAGCACCTCAACCCTGCTGGACAAAGTCAGGGGCTGAGGCTTCTCCATCATTACATGTTGGGTCCCGTAATCTGCCTGACATCCAATCACATCCTTCCTTCCCTGACCATTTACCAGATTTAACATTCAGCCTTGCCTAAGGGGTTTGACTGCCTCCTGGAATAAAGTGTTCAGGTAACTCTCCTCCTCCCTGATGCATCACAGTGTGGCCTCCCAATCAATGGCTCTGAGCTGAAGCTGCTGACACTGCAGTATGCTGCAGTAAGAGTCATTTACCTACCACATATACTCATATAGAAGTCAAATGTTATAGACCAATTTTTAGGCCAAAAGTCTTTTACACGGGTAATAATGTCATGTGGCTCAAATCAAGCACACATGTTAATCCCTCAAAAAAGGAAAAAGAAGGCAGTACCACTGTTCAACAATGAATCTCTTGAGGCCCTTATTCATGGTGTGTGCCAGCATCAGGATGTCCTTTACCTGAAGGATGGTTCCTGGAGGTCCACCAACTCATCTTGCTGGCCTGGGATGTGGCTGTGAGGGAGGTCAGTTCCATAGGTACCTGCCTGAGAAATGCCATCCAGTGGAGGAAGAGGATGAATGATCTCATCTGCACCTCCAGGCTAATTCAACCTTCAGCTCACTCCAGTCTCACACTCTCAAAATGGCAATATTTGCTCAGTGCATCACTCAGCTCAGGGATGTCACACATTATTAACAAGGGAGATATCAGCATAGAGAGATTATTCACCATAATCTCATCTATCAAGCTGCACAAACAGCATCTTCAGCCCTTACTATGAAGCACACACAACAGGAATGCATGCTTCCCAACCTCTGCTCCACCCCTTCTCATCACATTCCTTCGTTTTATCTTCATGCAGTCCAAGCTTGCCCACAACAAGAGGGAGAGATCCCAGAATGAAGGAGGGAAGGTAGACATTCAGGATCTCTCCAAGTTTGAGGAGGAGGCTACCGAGTTGGTGGCTGAGGATGGAGATCGCTCCTGTGGGGGAGCCTCTCCCAGCCAGCCAGTATGGATAAGCCCCCCATGAGTTCATAACATCTTGACATTCACAGTGAGTGAAATGCAATGTTGTATTCCGTCTGTTCATGAACTAAATCTATTTTCTCTCTCTTACAAGCAGCAGCACGTCCAGACAGACTAGCACAGTCAACATAAGCCCAGCCTTTAGCCCACCTCAGAGCAGGTGCTGAGGAGCTATTTGAAAAAGATCCTATACAGCGTTCATCTGTACCCTCCACCAGCCCAGAGACACAAACCCCTGTGGGTCATAGATCTAGATTAGGCTCAGGGTCACATTCTGGGGAACACCTCACTGATACGCCTCTGCAGCACGTGGACACAGTGACAGCCCAGGTCTCTGGCACTCAAAGGGCTGCTGGAGTACAGCCACTCGCAGACACCGAGTCAGGTGATGAGCTTCTGCCATCGTTAACATGCTGGAGATGCAACAACAGGCAGCGGAACATCAGGCAGAGTTGCGAGAGGCAGTCAACAGACTAGAATGAAGGATGGAGGAGTCCAACTACCTTCTGCAAGTGTTCAGCTGATCCCAATCCCCTCTAACTGTGATCCCATCACCTCCAGCTCCACAGGCTGAAGAGGGTGCACCTCCCTCACAGAGGGGGATGCCGAAAGCAGGCCAGGGGCCTGATGGCATGGGGCCTCCAGAGGACGGCTGCCAAAGTCATTCCAGACGACAGGGCATAGCAGTCAGCAGGCTGCCTCTGCCTCTGCTGCGGATGTCAGGGATCCACCAAGATGTAGCGGTAGGGTTAGAAAGATTAAGGAACCTTGATATCACTTTTGGGTCACAGGTATTCACTCACTGTATATATTATGCACCTTTGTAAACACATTTGCTGTTCACGACAATGATCGTGAATTTGAATCGTCATTTGAATGCGTTGTGCATATGTATCTATTTGGCCTCTTACTGTGAGGGTCACCCAAATTCCCACTCAACGATTAACTCCCTTTCTGAGCCTCACATTCATGTGATGTCTAGCTGATTCATTTTAGTTACTTGCCTCTTGTCTAATATCAGGGAAATGTGTCAACCTCTATTGAAAGTGACTGCGAATTGCGTTAGGAAGTGATATTCATTAAAAGATACCATGGAGTTATGTGTGCTAAATTACATTGCAGAGTTGCCACTCATGTTGTCTCATCATCAAATAGCTTTCTTCATTGTTTGTGCCAAAGTGCAAGACCTGAAGCCAGGATGGTCTCTCCAGACATGTGCACATCTCTGTGGCAGCACAAAGTGTCTCATTCAGGAGGCCACGACTGCATCAAGTCCACTTGATGTAGGCTTTGCGCTGGTGAGCTGCCTGTCACTTCCCAAAGCGGCTATGTCCAAAGACCAGGGACTGGTGAAACATGAGGGTTGGAGGTCCAAGGCCCAATACTGACCTTGTTCTCAATATTAGTGGCTGTAAAGGCCTTTCAGGTCACTGGCATGCCACTAAGGGACAGGGGAAATGTGCTAGGGGACCCTTGCCTGCACTTTAATGCTCCTGGAACCTTGTGACTGTGTGTGTCACAGGCACAGCTTCCACGTCTTGCAGCTTCGACCACATCCTCACGTGGAAACTCCCCATCATCGCCCTCTTCAGGTTCACTCCCCTTCCAGGTCTTTATCATCTGAAGAGTTCTCACTTTTCTCCATGTCTCCCTCTGGAAAGTCACCTCCCCTTTGAAACAGCAGGTTTTGCAGGGTACAACACACCACGATGATGCAGCACACCCTCTATGTAGAGTACTGCAGAGCTCCACCTGACTGGAAGCACATCTTCAGGATGCCAGTGGTCTGCTCCATGAGGGATCCTGTTGCACAATGTGTCACGTTGTATCTCTCTCTTCCGAGGCACTTTGAGGACGACGCATGCGTGTCATGAGCCATTGTTTCAGCGGGTACCCCTTATCACCAAGGGGCCAATCCTGTAAGCGCTCAGGCCCTTCGAATATCTGAGGAGCCTGGGAGTGCCTCAGGATGTATGAGCCATGGGACCTCCCATGGTATCTGGCACAAACATGCATGATCTGCTTCTGATGGTCACACACGAGTTAAATGTTGAGGGAGTGGAACCCTTTCCTGTTAATGAAGATCAGGGGCTGAGGCCATGGAGCTCTCAAAGCCACATGTGTGCAATCGATTGCACCTTATACTGTAGGGAAGACTGAGATAGCTGTGAAACTCAGAAATCCCACAGCCTGGCTAGATTCATCAGCACGAACTTCACGTAATGATAAGCCTCATTGTAGAGGGCATCTGACACCTCCTTGACACATTTATGTGTTGAAGACTGAGAGATGCCACACAGGTCTCCTGTGGACCCCTGGAATGAGCCGCTTGTAAAGAAATTGAGTGTAGGGGTGACCTTCAGGGGCACTGGCAGAGGATGTCCTCCCAGTCCATGTGCCACTAGATCATCCCGCAGAATGTGGCAGATATGAGCCACCATATCTCTTAACAAGCATAGACGTGTGCAGCACTGTCTCTCGCTCATCTCCAAATAGGAAAGTTGTCTTCTGTAGACCCTTTCTCGTGCCAGTCACCTCTATAGAAGGGCCTGACCTCCTTATCCTCTGGGTCTTGTTAGAGGTCTCCTGGGCCATGGTCCT
This sequence comes from Carcharodon carcharias, assembly GCF_017639515.1. Classification (NCBI taxonomy): domain Eukaryota; kingdom Metazoa; phylum Chordata; class Chondrichthyes; order Lamniformes; family Lamnidae; genus Carcharodon; species Carcharodon carcharias. The sequence goes on along the minus strand of NC_054476.1, from coordinate 84,377,423 downwards.
CCGGCTTGGCCTCCTCTCAAAGCTGGGCCGAGTCCTTCCTCGCCTCTTCAATCGGATCGCTGTCATCAAGAAGGCAGCGTTGAGCGCAGGCTCCATTATTCAATGCTCCTTCTCCCTGTGGACTGATAGATTCAACAGATTAAAGGGCAGAATTTAAAATCCCATGGGTGGCCTTGCGCCTGACCCAATCGGGCGTAAAATCACGTGAGAAGATGTTGGGCGAATGTCCCAGCGTCATCATGTGACATTTTGCTCGGTGGGCATGCGCAAAACTCGGAAGCGCGTCGGCCAACAATTAAGCAGGTAATTAAGCCCATTAATGGCGCAATTGTCTCTGATTTTTCGTGGCCCGTCCAACCTTATGGTTGGTGGATGGGTGAATCGGCCAGGTGGCCTTTGCATTTTCCATCAAACCCAACCAAGGGTAGGATGAGATTTCCGTTATTAAATAAAATAATAATAAAAATCTGCGGCAGTATTATTATAATCTATATGTTCTGGTGCCTGATTGTGACGCCTGGACATTATTTTTTTGATTTTCAAAACTTTATTTCATGGTTTTCGGGTCTGCAGCTCCCTGAGGCAGCAAGCTTTGCCTTCAGGGAGCTTTCTCTCGGCGCTCACCTGCGCCCACGTTGACATCATTGCCCGCCCTCCTCCTGCTCCCACCTCAGTAGTGCTGAGCTTTTCAGCCCGCACTTCACGCTGGCTGGCTGTTAATTGGCCGTTATTTGGCCACTAATTGGCCATTAATTGGCCAGCCAGTATGAAATCGCCATCAGGGGCCAATCACAATCGATGGTCCATTTCCCGGCCGATCCCGGGCCTGCCAATCACATCTGCCCGCCAAGCTGAAAATTCAGGCCAAAGAGTGATGGGCAACTTTAGAAGAGCTCCCAATCGCTACCAGAAAGCCACTGTCTTGAGACCACAAAGTTATGACACAGTTTAAAATCAAAACTGGAGCCCCAGAGCTGCGTTCACGCTACTTGCCTTTCCCTGATCGAGCTGAGGCGCTACCTCACAGATTGAGGTGACCAAGATGCCACTCTAGCTACTCGACATCTTAATTCCAGAGAGTGCTTGAGTGTGTCCAAGATATGTTCCACCTCACATTGTACAGTCCTGCTCTGTCTGATCTGGTATAATGATTATGCCTAACCTGTACTTTTGGAATGACTGGATGGCCTTTGGCCCATTAGGCATGCCAATTGGGAAAAGTGCCTTAGAGGCTTTCATTGATCATGTTGCCAATATCCAGCAGCTGTGCTCCCTTCATGGTCGGCTGCATCTTCCATTTTCACATTCCTCTCTGTTAATGCTCAAATTGATCAGCTTCATTGTGAACCCAATGACTCCTGCAGTCTCACATTTAAGCACTCCAAATGTCAATGGCTCTAACTGCATCTTCTCAATATCAGCTCAGACTCCATTTCCATGTTGTTACTCCAAACAGTGTGAGGATGCTCCCTGTTCGGATCCCTGAGTCCAGCCATGGGCTCCTCCTACGCTGCCTCTGACTCCTCTCGTGCAGATTCTTTTCCAGTTTTGATTTTAAACTGCGCCATAACTTTGTGGTCTCAAGATGGTGGTGCTGCATTTCTACTTCGAGACCAGCTTCGACCCTCCCTCTGTCAGAATCCGGGTCCCCCGACCTTCCTGGAACCTCACAATGTGCAGGTAGAACTCCCTCCGGTGATTCTGCAGCCTCCCTGATGTTACTGTGGATCGCATTGTCATCGTGGCGGAGATTCCTGCTCTCCCTGCTGAACCCATCACTGCTCATGTCCTCATTCTCCATCTGGACCTCACTCCTCCCCAACTTCATGCTGTGTGCATGGTCACATACAGAGGTGAACCCCCCTTCCCCCAGAACAGCTTGGAGTAGCCCCCGACCTTTATTATGTTTTCCCCAGTTACAGGCTGCAGATGTCCGCCTTGACGATGACCATCCCATCTGTAGCCCAGTACGGAGCTAGACACTCCCGTTACCACCGAGTGTGAGACAATGATCACGCCCTGCACACAAGTGCCAGATCCCCATTGAGCACACTGGCCTTGCGCCTCCCTGGAGTGGGAAGATGATGTGCGTGTCATGCTCATAGAGCCCAGCGCTGCCTTTAATCTCTCACCCTGGCCGCTTGGCTATGACTATGACTGTCTTTCACTCAGCTATTGGCTCCCTAATGAATGACCATAAGACCGTTCCCCTCCCCCACCCATGAGTCTCTGTGTAACACTTCCCTCTTGTGCCACACTGAACAACCCAGTCACCCACCGGCCTTTTGTATTCTAGAGCCTCCCCTCCCATTCATGTAAATCGAATCTTGTCCACCTCCTTCTGCGTCTGTGTTCTACTGTTCCTATTGTGCTCCAGCTACCCCACCCCCCCTGCCTGCCATCGTTCACACCCCCCCTCAACCCTACCAAAGATCCTTCACCCTCATGTCCCTGCCATTCTCCCTGCCTCCCCCACCCCCCTCTGTGGTTGCCATGTTGGTCTCTGTTTTAGAGCGCAGCCCTGCCTGCGACTCACAGCACACAATGCTGTCCTGCCAGAGTGGCACAACAGCCACAGTGAGCAGCCCAGCTCAACACCCTAGGCAGCCATGCTGAGCAGCCCCACCATGTACCCCCACCAGTGGGCTAACACTGACAACCTGGAGCAGCGCAGTTGCAGGTAGTTTTCCAATGTTACACTCACCCTGAAGTCACGAGCGATGTGAAGGTGGACGACTACGCGGCACTTATATCTGGTCATGATTCAGACTGATCTAATTTCCTGCTAGTGTGCCACATAATTGGGAGGGGGAATGCGATTCCTGTGACTTGTGTTTTTAATGAGTATTCATGACATACTAACGCATGCCAATGGAATTCCCGATATGGATCAGCGGGAAAGCCTTGAGCCTATCATGAAAGTGGCGAGAGGAAGATTCCAACTCTTTTTTCAGCCAGCGGGAATCCGACTTTTGGCCTCTCTCTGAATTTTCTGCTCCTGCTCGCCACAAAACCCACCACTGGCGGGACCAGAAATTCTGCCCATTGAACTATTGAGTTACATGTTTTTTCTTGCTATATCCCTAAACCTTACAGATGGGTAAGTTTGCAAAAATCTAAGATAAAGAGACAGGGAGAGAGAAAGAGGGAGGGAGCAGAAAGATAGAGGCAGCTAGTCCTGCACCTTAAGCAGAGAAATTGCTGGCCCTATCGGTCACCATGACAAACATGGGTCAGAATTTCTGCTTGGTGGGTGGGCCCAACCGACTTGGTGGTGGGTGAGCAGCTGATTGCCGCCGCAAAAACGGGTGACGCCGCTATTTTGCGCAGGCAGGCCAATTAAGGCCCGCCCAGCGGGTTAGCGACTCCCGTGAAGAACAGGAAAATAGTCGCTGGGGCGGGCAGCCTCAGACTGCCAGTTCCAATGGGGAGCCGGCAGCCTGTTTAAAGAGTGGCCAGGGAGCCTGCTTGAAGCAGTGCACCATGGCCACTCAGGGAAAGAGAGAGGCAGCTGTGTATGCAGAGGAGCATAAGCAGGAGGAGGGGGGCAGGCTGCAGGAGAGGCCAGAGGGGGGCCACTGTGCCCCTCGATCCTCCGATGCATGCTTTGCTGTCCTCCTCCAACAGGTTTCCAGCCATCGGCACTTGTATCCGGAGAATGGGAGGAGGAGGGCCCACATGTCACCAGCCAGGCGTGGGAGGAGGTTGGTGATGCTGAGTGCCCATGATGATGTGCGGTGCACTGACACCCAATGCTGCAAAAGATTCAATGATTTGTTGCACTCTGGAAGGGTGAGTACCATGTCAGCCTTGGCCATTTGACCCAGAAGGTAACCTTAGCCATTGAGCACCACCCCCCCACCACGTCTTGCTGTCATTACTGCATTGGCATTTGGCGCATGCTGGGTGGGCAAATGGGTACTGACCATGCTTACATCAGCCTTAGTGGTTGAGGAGAAGATGGGTTCTCCACGCAGCATATGTTGGTGTTTGTGGCATTTGAGTAGTGCGGGGGCAACCTGCAGGGGAGGCAGTTAGACACAGCCTCAGAACTCCAATACATGTCATATTGATGGTGATGAGATGGTGCAAGGGGAGTCTTAAGGTGTCATGGCCAAGTGCCATCTGCTGGCATTGGCACCGCACCTAGTTGTGCTTCCTTGCCATGGGTGCTAAGACCCATGTGCTATTCAAAGTGATGGACGCTGAATGTGTCCAAGGTGGCCGTTGGGGGAAGGGGTTGGGAGCAGCTGCATTATCTTCTGGGGTCTGATCACCAGTAGTATGGACAGGAGCCGCTGGTGGCCTCAGATGGGCCACTGTGGTAGGGGTGCGGTGTGCGCGTGCAGAATACATGAGCGATCAGCCCCAGTAAATCCTCTTCTCTGTTCTGCAGGCAAAAAGTGATCATAATCTTCAGGAGTGCCAGAGGACTGGAGATGGGCACACAGTGCTCCAGTGCCTCACAACATTTGAAGAGCAGGTCATGGAGCTGGGCAGGAGGCAAGAGGCCAGGACGGTCGGGAATGGTGAGGCTGGGGTCCAGTGGGCAGGTATTTGAGGTCCACAGTCCCACCCACTCTGTCTGCCCACCATCCAAACCACTGATGGTTGCTGCAATTGTTAGTGCTGCAACAATGCTCATTCACAGTCTGAGACATTCTGACGTGTTGGTCATACACAAAGGTCCCTCGTCTCCTTGAGGATTCGCGTCTCCACCACTTTCCAAAGTCACTTTATCCCATTTGTGACCACTATCCCCATGGTCTAACATACCATGGCATCGCTGCTGCACAGCCAAAGACTTATTGCATCTTAATGGTTTGGGACCTCCTGCACCCTTTCAGCCAGTGCGCCCCACATTACTTTGTCCAAAAGGTCCTCAGCACCTCAGCTGTGAACTTCATGGCACTCAACTTAAATAAACACCACCAAGTTACTCATCGCTGCACCAAGGGGAAATGTTGCCTTCTTCCCACCTGGTCTATGCCCCTCCTGATGGAATGAAGGTCAATAATGTGGTCTGTCAATCTCCTGTGATACACGGCAAATGTCACAACAGTTTGAGATGTTTCCTCAGCAACGCAACTATCCAGACCAGCAGGCATCCAGGTCAGGTACCTCTGCACTCTCCACACTCCAATGCTAAATAACATGCCATGTGGCATTCCTGAGGCCACCTGACTAGCCAGTCTGCATGTTTGTTTAATGTTTGGGCCTCCTCTTGACTCTTCTCCACCCCAACAATGTTCGTCTCCTTAAGGTCTTGAAGGGTGAGCGACTTATGAGGCTGGAGGGGGGAAGGGATGAAAGGTTTAACTGACTGTACACTAACTGATGTACTGTCCTTGTTGTTACTTTCAGCATCACCACTACATGGCCGCGCCTGCTTGGCCTAAATAGCCAAGTGGTTATGGTACTGGGTTTGTAACCCCAAGATCAAGAGTTCAAATCTCACAATGGGAAACTATGAAACAATGTAACTTCATCTGAATAGGAACAGATGGAAATGTGTTTGTACTCGAAAGAGTTACATGGCCGCGCCCCTAGACACCGCAGCACTCTCCTCCACACCTGAGGCCCAACATGTGCAACTTGTGGCACATCATTTCAGCCAGCCAGGCACCAGCGCAGACACAAACACCTCAGTGGGGACTTTACCGTCGGCTAGTGTCCCAGGTCACAGTGGAGAGGGCACCTCACAATCGCTGGAGGAGATGGCACGGACAGAGAGTGCTAATGGCGCCAGCAGCTGGAGGGCTGCAGGGGACAAGGCACATGCTGAGTCCGACACTGATGATGTGCCTCTGGAGTTGTCACCAATGCAGCAGCTACAGGACAAGTGGCAGGAATCGCATTTGCATCTGGCAGGGTTGCATGAGGGTGTGCTTCAGTTGGTCTCTACGATGGAAGAGTCCAGGCAGAGCGCACATGAAGGCATGAACCTCAGGACAGAGCTTCAGGCTTCCTCCACTGAGAGTTTGGAGAGGGGGTTCAATCAGATGGAAAATTTTCTGATTGGTTTATGCTCTGACCTGCAAGCCCTCACAGCGGTACTGGCCACAGGTGGTCATTCCCAATATGGGAAATGTTGTGGGCACCAAGCGTCGGCGCTCAGTGCCCATGCATCTGCGGTGAGCAGGGAGGTCCAATGGGACCCTCTGCCAGTGACCGTTGCTTCCGCTGAGTCTGTGACAACTGGAGAGGTGACAGTTCTGGAACTGGCCACTCCCTCCCAGGCGGTGCCATCACAGGCTCCACAGGCCAGAGGACGGCTGCCAAGATCATCAACGCCAACAAGATAGCAGAGTCAGCAGGCTGTCTCACAAGCCACTCCGGCTGATGGGGCGGCACCTAGACGTAGCACCTACAAAGGAAAGCATAAGGCACGTTAGGCACTCCACGGGTATGTCACTGGTGATTTTGTGTTGGCCTTAGAATACGGAACAAAATTCTTCTTATTGGAATGGAGAAGTCTGTGTAATTTTTTTGGACATAATAAAGTCCACTTTTCTGACCATGGCTGAGGGTGTTTCCTTTGTGCTACATTTGTATGTTTCACAGACATCTCATGAGTGTTTGAGTGGACATTGATGTTTCTGTACTAAGGCCTTAGTTGCAGCTGATAAGGTGGAAGATGTGGCACCTAAATGCCACGTGTGGAAGTTCCAGGCAATGCTGTTCCTGCTGATCCATGTGTGTGGAGCTAGCTGAAGGTTCTTTGGATTAAATTGTCCTGGGTGTCCCTGCCTCCTTGGTGTATAGTGGGTTGGCGTGCTGCCCCTCATCATCGCCCTGTGCGTCCTCATCCTCTGAGGCACTGCTGGATTCATCATGTGCAGCCTCATCCAGGGTGTCAAGGTCTTCATCGTCAGTTCCATCCCCCCTTTCCAGCGCAAGATTGTGCAGGGCACAGCAGACTACCACGATCAGAGAGACGCAATCAGGGGGTACTGGAGTGTGCCCCCTGAGTGTTCAAGGCAACGGAAGCGCATCTTGAGAAGACCAATGGCTCTCTCCACCACAGCCCTTATGGTGCCCTGGCTCCTATTGCATCACTGTTCAGCTTCTGTTCTTGGATGGCGTAGTGGTGCCATGAGCCACCTTCACAGGGTTTAGCCCTTCTCACCCAGCAGCCAACCATCCAGCCGAGCCAGAGCACTGAAGAGCCCCGGCACCTGGGAGCGTCTGAGGATGTAGGCATCGTGGGAGCTGCCTGGGTACCTTGCACAGACTTGTAAAACCTGCATCCTGTGATCACACACTATCTGCATGTGCATGGAGTGGAAGCCCTTCCTGTTGACGAAGGCACCGGGCTCACCTGCTGGCACCTTGATGGTCACATGTGTACAGTCTATAGCACCCTGGACGCGGGGGAAGCCAGTAATGCCGGAAAGCCTCTGGCTCGCTGTGCCTGACTTGCCTGGTCGCAGCAGAAGTGGATGAAGGTGGATACCCGTCTGAACAGAGCGTCTGTGACCTGCTTGACACAAGTGTGGACAGCTGATTGGGAGACACTGCAAGACCACCCACCGAGCCCTGGAAGGAGCCAGAGGCATAGAAGTGGAGGGCAACTGTGAGCTTCAGAGTCACTGGCATGTGGTGTTCACCCGCACAATTAGGGGAGATCTCAGGGCCAATCATCTGACAAATATAGTTGACTGTCTCCCTTGACAGTCGAAGCCTCCTTCAGCACTGGAACCTCAGTCATATTGAGGTAGCTGCTTCGCTGCCTGCGTACCCTGGCAGCAGGATAGTGGCGTCTTCTGCGGCCCCTTGTACCTTGGACAACCTCTTGGCCCTGCGCCCCTTGAGCCTGCGTCTGGCCTCCCAAAGGTGGCTCCCCTGGAGGCTGATTGTTCAGTCCTGGCCTTCTCCGTATTCTATCCCTCCCTTCCTCCTCAGGGGAGCTGCCTCCAGTGGAGTTGTCAGAACCCGTACCCCCAGGCCAAATGGAGGCCTCCGGAAAGCTGCAGGCCCGATAAAGATAACTGTCTGCTGACTGGTTTCAAAGTACACAAAAAGCACTTGGAAATCAATGTGAACTGCTAACAATCACACTGGCAACTTTAAAACATTTTCTGCAACTAAAACTTTGTGGAAAACATGAACAACCCCTCTGAGTCCACATATCCCACCAGGGCATGACTTGTATTAAAAAAATCTCCTACCCGCCTGCCCGTTGGGCTTGTGCGCTGATCCAAAGTTTGCACCAGCTCCTCAAAATCCTGGACAATTGGCAAGTTAAGGACCTTAACAAGGCCTTTCATTTAAGGCGGACACGCGTCCCACTGCTGTGCGCACCTGCTGACTGAAATATCGTGATGCCACACGCTGAGGTCGGGACACTCACGCAACATTTTAAGCGCTGACGAATGTGCTCCGCCACCCGCATGACAGCCAGAAAATTCTGCCCATGGATGGGAGCTTGTGCTCAGATTGAGACTAATTTTGTGATGATTTAAATAAAACTGGAAGATTTGCCTAGCTTGGTCAGAGGGAAGTGTCACCAATTTGTTCCTCATCATGAACATCATTTCCAGAAAAGGAGATGCCCAGCAGGGAAAGGAAAAGAAAGGAAACAAACCCTCAGGAGCTAAGAATCATTTTGGACTGGTTCCTTCTCAAAGAAGTTTCCACTTAAGAGACAGCATAAAGTACTCAAATTGCATAACTGGAGTTTTCAGAACTGTGAACAGTTAAATGGGGGAAGTTCTTTTCTGTAGTTTAAAGTATAAGCTGCCTGAAAAAATAGTGTTTACTCAATGTTGCCTTTAATTTGTTTGTGACAGTAAAAGTCTTAACACTAGGAATCGCATCATATGATCCTTTCTGTCAGTCAATGGAAGTTCAATTTTTTGTTTCAACCTCCAAGGGGACAATAACACCATTTGGTTTGCAAAAAGAACCTGGCTTGTAATTGCTTTTCTACTGTATTTTATAAAATATCCTTCCTTTGCTCCAGTTTTTGATTGTCAGTGAGTCCACCTTCTACTCTTGCACTTTGCAAAGTTACGGACAATGTTCTCCCCTTTTTCAAAAAGAAAATAAATTGCCATTTATAATCTCAACTGTTAACCTATCATTGTAATTATCTCTTTGTAACTTTTATGATATCTAGGATTTAATTTTTGCTGTTGTTGCTCGGGTTGAGGAGTATTTGGTTGGGTTTCATCCTTGGCTTTCCAATTGTAGCCTGAGCGTTTACAGCAATGTCTTCTCTCTTTCAAATTCCACATACCCTTTCGTTCTGAAATTTTAGGGCTTCGACCCTGAAAAATTAGTGTCAGCTTTTAAATGAGGTGTATAAAAAAAATATATATTTTTAGGCCAAAACTCATGGGATTGACGTTTACATGAGTTCAACTTTTACAGGAGTATATACAGTAGTCTGTTGGTTGCAACAAGATCTTCAACTTCTTCCTCCAGCATAGTCCACTGAGGAAAGGATCTGTGAGGCCTAGCAGTGAGTGTAAAGCCACACACTCCTAATGACATGATTAGCTGAAGACTTGCCCCCTGAGGTCAGTCTTAGGCTCAAAGACAGGTGATTGTTTTATAATACTTTTAAGCATTTTAAGCACTTTTTAAATACAGTAAAACACATTTTTTGTAAACAGTTAAATGCTTTTAAATACTTTAAAAAGTTAAAAACTCTTTAGGCTGTGGAACTGTTCCAGCAGATTAGAAGTTAACAAATGTAACACCCCTTTTCAAGAAAGGAGGGAGAGAGAAAACAGGGAACTATAGGCCTGTTAGTCTGACATCAGTCATCAGGAGAGTGCTGGAATCTATTATTAAGGAAACCTTAACGTTACACTTCGAAAATCGTAGTGTGATCAGATAAAGTCAACATTTGATGAAAGAGAAATCATGTTTGACAAATTTAGTGGAGTTTATTGATGATACAGCTAGTAAATAAAGGAGAGTCAGTAGATGTAGTGTATGGGATTTGATAGGATGCCACATAAAAGATTAATATAAGGGGCAGGATTTTCTTGCACCGCCTGCTGCCAGGATTGCCCAGTACCACCAAAAGCCAATGGACTTTTAGCTGGGCCGCTGAGTCTCCCATGGTGGCTCCCACCATGATGTTCTGGGAAATCCCGGCCAAGGGGCCATGCAGTTGGGGATAATATATTAGCATGGATATAAGATTGTTTAACAGACAGGAAGTAAAGAGTAAGGACAAATGGGACATTTTCAAGTTGGCAGGCTGTGATGAGTGGAGTGTCTCAAGAAGCCGTGTTGGACCCTCAGTTATTTCCAATCTATATTAATAATGACTTAGACGAAGAAATCAAGAGTAATGTATCCAAGTTTTCTGATGATACAAAGTTAGGTGGGCATCTAAGCTGTGAAGAAGACACAAAGAGGCTGTAAATAGATATAGACAGGTTAATTCAGTGGGCAATAAGGTGAAAGATAGAGTATAATGGAAGGAGGTGTGAGGTTATTCACTTTGGTCATAAGAATGGGAAATCAGAATATTTCTTAAAAGATGTGAAGCTTGTAAATGTTGGTGTTCAGAGGGACTTGTGTGTACTCATACAGGTAATATAGAAAGTTAACCTGCAGATACAGCAAGTAGTTAGGGAGGCAAATGGCTTGTTGGCCTTTATTGCAAGAATAAAGGAGTCTTGCTACTCTGTAATCATGGCTTTTTCATGAAAACCCTGCCCCCTGACCTCCAACCTCCCCCACCACCCCCAGCCCCACCAGTCTGACCTCCCCACCCCCAACCCTGACATCCAACATCCCCACCCAAACACCCTGATCTCTGACACCCTGACCCCCTGACTTCCAACCACTCCCCCCACCCCCACCCCCACTAGTCTGACCTCCGCCCCCCACCACCCTGACACCCAACATCCCCACCCAAACACCCTGACCTCTGACCACCCCCACCCCTAACCTCTGATTCCCCAACCCCCAACCTCCGACAACGCCCACCCATCACCCGAACCCCCAGCCTCCGATCCCACCCACCCCACACCCCCAAATCCTACCCATTTACCTTAGACACTTACCTTCCCCCTGGCCTGTCAATTTCGCTGGCCCTTTAAACATACCTGCTTTACGGCAGCAAGTGTCATAAAAAGGGGGCATGCCTCCTTGAATCTGCCGGAGTTACACTTCGCTGGGGCCTGTGAGGAGTCTTTCGATGCACAGCCCCGGTGATTGAAAGTGTCAATGTAATTTTCAAGGGCTGGTAAGTATTACTTATTTTTTCTAATTCCTGCGGGCCATCTCTTTCTGGCGCTAGTTTAAAGTTATGGCCCATAGCTAGACCTGTCCTCTGAGATGCTGCTCAGACATGCCCTCTTGGTGAGTAACATCACTATGACAGCTTCCTTTGCACATGCTCAACATGCTCTCTTTAGAGTTAACCCTTCTCCTCCCAAGTTTGCTCATTCCACAAACTGTTAACCTCAAGGACTATTTACAGTTTCCATCCAACTCCTGCAGTCGGCCCCTCCAAGTTACTTTCGCCAAAGGCGCCAATCCCCAACAGTGTTCTTGACTCTCTTTGAGGTTGTATAGGTTGTATGTGTTCCTCTATCTTCTCCACATTGGTGGAGTGGGAGAGCAGCTTCTCACGATAGCTGGCTTTTGGTCTGTGACTCTCGCAATGTCCTGAATGTGAAGCCAGTGAATCAAGGGAAAACTGACGGAAGAGAGAACCCTCCAGGACTCGGAAAATCACAAACCCTTGAAAAGGGAGTCAACAAACTGAAATTCTCCCTTTCACCTTCCTCTGCGTCACACACTGGGGAAAGGTGAAAGCACCAGCTTGACAAAATGAAGCACTTTCTGTTCCTATGAGGAACTTCACAGCTGTATCATTCACCACTACTGTGACGACAAGAGAAGCATTCAACACCTGAGTGAGGGATGAATCTGCTGGATGCAAAGGTGAACCAAGACACTGCTGGAGATGAGGAAAGGGAGACTTCCCCACTACTCTTAGGATAGGAATTTCTCTTTTGATAGGTAGTGGTATCATGTCCACACTAACTTCAGCATGAGGCTACTTCACTGCAGACAATGAGATCTCAGGGTCAGAAGGAGAAAGTAGGATTGTGCCATTATCAACAATGGAATAAACTTCAGGACCGGATCTATAGGAAGTTCCTGTGAAGTACTCTGGCATGCAGACTTGTTCAAAAGTTCAACATCAGCATGGGCATTGTTACTGCAAGAATCTCAGCAGTAATAGGAAAGACAGCTAGTATCAGGACTTCTTCAGATAGTTGCTCTTTAGCCAACTCTTTCATCTGATGCTGTGATAAGCTCCTGAGATACGTTGTGGCATTTACACAATTCTGTACTGCAATATGTTCACTTCCTTTTGCTGCACCATTTCTAATATGTAAATATCTCTCTGTGGCGTGATAGAGCTATGTCACTGCTAATAGCTGGGTGTTTAGTTCAGTGTTCTCTTTTAGGTAGCTAAACTTCTCCAGCTCTTGTTTAATTTTAATATTTTCAAGCTCCATTTGATGCTCAACTCTTCAGCTGTAGGAGATCTATGGTTTGGGCCTTTGCTTCTTTACTGAAAGAAAGCTCCAGTGCTTCCTTGGCTTGCTGATGAGATTCAAGTATAGGCTCCAGTTTCTATTTGTACAGATTAGTAACCTCTGAGATTGCATTATTGGTTTGATTCAATTTGGATACATTCTCCCTCTTGCTTTTTTGCTGGCTGCTTGCAATTGTTGTTGTGCGTCATTGACGGGCTCAGTGGAATAGGTAGACAAATTCACCTCTTTATTACCTTCTTCAACAATACGATCATTGGCAGTGGAATCAGGGCTGGATTACCCGATCCCACCATCGGCGGGACCAGAAATTCCCACCCAGAGTCATCGGACTTTTGGCTGCTCTCCAAATTGTCCGGTCCTTCCCGCACTGATTCCTGCCACAAGCAGAATCAGAAAATCCTGGCCAAAGAGTGTAGTAAGGTCCAGGACCTCTTCTTCTAACAGATCATCTACCTCTGTCATGGCTTTATTCTCTTGCATTCTTTCCTGAAAGAGCAAAATAAGGTCTAGAATATCATCTAGCGGGGGGTCTCCGTCATTCTGGATGCAACCTATTCCTGCTTCTTTTGGCCTGTCTTCAAAGAGAATTGAAAGATCTGCAATCTTCTCCTGTGGCCCCAAAGATGGTGTTTCCAAGAAAGACTGGCTATCTGCAGAATGAGTTGACACCCATTTCTGCTGCAGCTGGGGATTAGAGACGAATTAAAGCTAAACAAATGTGTCTGCTTAATAAAGAATTTGGAAGGACATCAGTGTATCATTGATTTCCAATTGTAGTGAAGGATAGTCTGCATCTGCCCTTATGCTCTTATTGTTATATCTCCTGCACCTTGAGGTTACTTAGAGGAATGCTGCAGAGTTATGTTATTCAGCCATGAAACTTGGTCAGATAACACTGAGACACCTGCCCCTGTATCTAATTTGAATCATGAGGGGTCTGGACAGGGTGGACTGGGAGAAACAGTTCCCATTGGTAGAAGGATCAAGAACAAGAGGGCACAGATTTAAGGTAATTGGCAACAAAAGCAATGGTGACATGAGGAAACATTTTTCCACAGTGAGTTGTTATAATCTGGAATGCACTGCCTGACAGTGTGACAGAGGCAGGTTCAATCTCAAAAGGGAAATGAATTATTATCTGAAAAGGAGGAAGGTGTAGGGCTAGGAGGAGAAGGCAGGCTAACAGTGAATTTCTCCAACAGATAGCCGGTGCCGTCAGGTTGGGCCGAATCCTTCTGTGCTGTCATAATTCTGTGATTCTGCAGTTTTAATTGCTTTTACCTTACATGTCTTTTATCTGAACTTCAATCCAAGTATCCCTTTGCAGGTTTCCCAAGGTGCTTAAACTCTCTCCCTCCTTCTCTCTCTTGGCCTGTCACCTCTTTCCCCATGACGCAGCTGATCGAACAGCTGGATCCGAGCGATGACAAGCTGCGAGATGGGGCTCTGAAACCCAGCAGCAGCAGGTTGGTCTACTGCTCCACAGGCTTGCAGATGACTATTATCATGAAGAACTGCCCCAGGACCTGGACATTGAGAGTTGAGAGCAAAATAAGGCAGCCAGAGAAGAGCAGAAGAACTGGCTGTTTCTGCTATTAGATCAGGAGCCAAGATTTTTAAAGATACCGAGGGAAGGATATAAGTTAGTTTTGTACCAAAGAATGCACAGCAGCAAGGAAATTTTATGGCACAGGATGAGGCCATTCAGCCCAGTTTGTCTGTGGTAGCCATGAAAAAGCTATAGCATCAAATCCACTTTCTAGCTCCTGGTCCTTAACCCTTCCGGTTACAGCATTTCAAGAGCATTTCCAAGTTTTTTTTTAATGTAATGAGGGATTCTGGGACAACTAATTATATACTACTTTAAGTCATTTGGATTTATCATGTCAATGAACAGATGTGCAAAAGGTTGAAAATATGGACCAATGTAAAAGTCTGAAACAAACCTATATATATTATCAAACAATAATCAAGTCATAAGATACAATGGGTATTTATGGTGATTTTTTTGCTATGAGGAAAGATTGGATAGGTCGGGATTGTTTTCTTTGGAATAGAGGAGGCCGAGGGAGATTTAATTGAGGCGTATAAAATTAAGAGGGGCCCAGATCCGGTGAGTAAGAAGGACAAATATCCCTAAGCCGAGAGGTCAATAATGAGGGGGAATGGATTTAAAGTAATTGAAAGAAAGATTAGAGGAGAGTTGAGGAGAATTTCTTTGACCCATAGTGTGGGGAGGGTCTAGAACTCACAAGCTGAGAGGGATGTAGAGGCAGAATCCCTCATTACATTAAACAAAAACTGGGAAATGCTCTTGAAATGCTGTAATCTACAGGATTAAGGACCAGGAGCTATAAAGTGGATTTGATGCGATAGTTTTTTCATGGCTGCCACAGACACACTGGGCTGAATGGTCTCATTCTGTACCATAATTAGTCTGTGCTGCCATGTGTTCTTTGGCACAATATCTACCTTATCCACCATAAAAAATGAAAGCTTAGATCCTGACAGCATTAAATTTTACCCAATTTCATAAATTCAACAGAATTTCACAGGATTATCATAAATATGCCAATGACCTCAAGAAAACATCAATGAAAACAAAATGCAATAACAATAAACATCATCATGCCAAAGGGAAAAGGGATTCAGCTGAGCAGCAGAGGCAAATGGTAAACATTCCAGTCTATTTGATGATAAAGACAGTATCTCTTCAGAGTTTAAACAGCTGGTAAATGGATTTTAAAAATTGATTCAGCAGTTGTCTGGTTTGCTTGGTGTGGTTGTAATGCTAGTTAAAAGACATTGGGTGGAATTGTCCCAGATTTACATTAAGTGCAGTAGCGGGATTGATAAACAATGCTTTACCCGCTGGCCGCAATGGTGGACTTTGGTGCCGTATCGTCCCCTTCCCACCTCATGAATTACACAGTCACAGGAAACACACTGTTCCACTGGTGGGAAGCCTCAGATGTGCCCACCATGCCATTACCTTGCTGCTTCCTCACGCAGGGCACCATATTTAAATTGCAGCTGCATGCACACTTCTCAATGCTTGTAGCCCAGGACTATCAGTGAAGACATGGCTGTAAAAGCTAAGAAGAGTGCAGCCCCCTGATTCAGTAACACATCCTGGGACATCTTCTGGATGCTGTGGAGGCCCAACACAATGTCCTGTAACCCCTTTCTGGCCGCAGGAGGCCCATCAGTCTCACCACTCTGGCTTGGGAGGTGGTGACAGTGGTGGTCAGTGCCATTGCTGCACACAAGAGGTCAGCCATCCAGTGCAGAAAGAGGATAAATGATCTCATCCATGCCACCAGGGTAAGTCAACCATCTCATCACTTTCAACTCAAACATTCATAAGCCCATCGCATATTCACTGGCATCTCAGTCACTACCAGCACAAGGGACATCACCACTCACTGTCTCTCACACACAGTCTCATATTTCCATCTGGCCTCATCTCCTCACCCTGTCCATGGCTCCAGTCAGCACACACGATCACCTGGCATCCTTCTCATTTGTCCAGGGTGCCTTACTCACACTTTTTCCAACTGACTTCATGCAGGACAAGCTTGTGCACAATCAGCGGGAGAGGTCCCAGACTGGGTGGAATGCTGGACATCAAGGTTCTCACTCTGTTCGAGAGTTGCATGTTGGAGGTGTCCAGAGAGAATGCAGACCGTTGCTGTGGCGACGGTGAGGTCAGTGTGGAACACCCATGTGACGATTCTGCACCAGATCATCCTTCTGTCAACGCTACTCTGAGTCCACTGTTCTGTGTGTTACGTGGCTGTCAAGCACTAATAACCTTCACTTTCTCTCTAGGCACATCTGACACGTTGCCCTCAGGCAACTTTGACCCCGACCCCTGCGCAGAGAGCACATCGGATGAGGACCCTGAGGGTAACGCTGTTGAAAACCCATCATGATGCTCACCCACACCCCCCATCAGCGCAGCAACACACTCCTCAGTGGGACCTAGATATAGACCAGGCTCGGGATCACAATCCGGTGAGCACAGCACACAATCTATTCCACAGCAGGCAAGTCAGGGATATCCTTGATCATTGGCATTCAGATGGTGGCTGCCATGGAGACCTTGGAACAGGACATCGGTCCTGCACTGCTGTGCGGGCTGAACTCCATTGCTGATGTCATAGTCGGCCTCCAACAGTGTGTATGTGAGAGGGGTACTGGGCAGCCCAATCTCACACCAGCTTCCCTTTCCCCTCAAGGAGTCAGCCTGGGGCCGTCAGGCACCCATAGGGAGGAGGACCTGCAGCTCGCCATCCTGGGGCCATGAACCCAGGTGGCTTTGGGAATGTGCAGTCGATCCAAATCCCCTCTTCCTGTGTACCCATCATCTCCAGCTCCACAGACCCTCTGGGTCTTGGCCCTCCAAAGGATGTACACAAAAGTCATCACGGACAGGGAGTAGCAGTCAGCAGGCTGCCTCCATCTCCACTGTGGATGTCTGGGGAACACCAAGATTAGGAAAGTTAATAAGATGTAGTTGCACACCCTGGGCACGGGTGTTAGTCATTTGTACATCATGTTCACTATTGTCAATAAACTCCCAAGAATGTCTCCCTGCCTATGGCTCCTTGTTCTGATGAGCAGTGTTCTTGTCACTCAGATGTGAAACCTTGGCTCCTGCACAAGATAAAGGCAGGTGTCTCAGTCCAGAACCTCCTCCCTGTGCAGTGTGTAACCTTCAGACCAAAGTGATGTTCTAGCCTCACACTCACTGGACACATCAGTGATGTCTGCACCTCGATGGTGCTTGTCATTGCTGCCAGAATATAGTGGGCATGCGTTACAGAGTTCCCTCATTCTCTCTGTGTGCTCTCAGCACCTTTGAGGTGTGGCTGTCGCCCCCCTCCATCTCTTCAGCATCTGTGTCCAGCGACTGTGTGTTCCTGATGAGGTCAGGTGCTGAAGGCTGCCAAAGGATCAGGTCTTATAAAGTTTCATGGCTGCATCTCCATGATATGACCCTGATCACAGAGCGCAAGTGAGCTGCCGTCAGTCACACAGGAGTTAGATGTTCACGGAGGCTATGTGAGGATCTATGGTGTCTCCTCACTGCATGTTGTCATCATCCTCCTGGAATCTTGTGACGATTAGGTGCTTAACTGTGTCTCCATGACAGGAGCCTGAGCACCGAGGGCATGTGCGCTGCCTTCAGCTACTTAGGGGTCAAATGTGCACAGATACAAGGTGAGGATGTCACTGCATCTCATCATCATCCTCCATGAATCTTGCAGATATTAGGTCCTCACGAGCACGCCTGCCTCATCTAGCCACTGCGATGGCCTCATCGCCTCCATCTTCACCTTCGAGGACCTCATCATATTCATCCCCTTCGACATCCTCCTCATTGGAGGAGACGTGCAGCTCCTCCATCCCTACTTCAGCCAGGTCCTCTCCCCATTGCAGTGCCAAGTTTTGTAGCGCAGCAAGCTACGATGATGTGCGACGCTCTCTGGGGATTGTATTGCAGCTCCACTGGACCTGGCGAGGCACCATATCCTCATTTTCATTATGCCAATTGTTTGCTCCACCAAAGTCCGGGTTGCAGCATGAGCCTCGTTATACCGTCGCTCTGCTGCAGTCTGAGGCCGCCGCACGGGTGTCATCACACACGGCCACTGCGGGTAGCTCTTGTCCCCGAGGAGCCATCCCTATGGCCTCTGTGGACCCTGAAAGATGTCAGGGATCTGTGACCTGCTAAGATTGTAAGAGTCATGTATGGTCCCTGGGAATCATGCACAGATCTGTAGGATACGTTTTTGGTGGTCGCAGACCAGCTGAACATTCAGTGAGTGGAAGCCCCTGCAGAGACGGCTCACCGTGGATCTTCAGCTGTGTGAGCAGGAGGCCCTGCCACACCTTCATCTCAAGGGTGGTGCTCCACCCATTGGCGAGCCAGACATCTCCATCGCTCACTCGTCAGGTCTTGGAAAAATTTATTAATTTTGCTTCCAATCTCCACCTCTCCATCATTTTCACATGGTCCATCTCTGACACTTCCCTTCCCTTCCTTGACCTCTCTGTCTCAATCTCTGGAGATAGACTGTCCACCAATATCCATTACAAGCCTACCGACTCCCACAGCTACCTCGACTACAGCTCCTCACAGCCCGCTTCCTGTAAGGACTCCATCCCATTCTCTCAGTTCCTTCACCTCCGTTGCATCTGTTCTGATGATGCCACTTTCAAAAACAGTTCCTCTAACATGTCTTCCTTCTTCCTTAACCGCAGTTTTCCACCCACGGTCATTGACAGGGCCCTCAACCGTGTCCGGCCCATCTCCCACGCATCCGCCCTCACGCCTTCTCCTCCCTCCCAGAAACATGATAGGGTCCCCCTTGACCTCACTTATCACCGCACTAGCCTCCGCATTCAAAGGATCATCCTCCGCCATTTCCGCCAACTCCAGCATGATGCCACCACCAAACACATCTTCCCTTCACCACCCCCGGCAGCATTCCGTAGGGATCGTTCCCTCCGGGACACCCTGGTCCACTCCTCCATCACCCCCTACTCCTCAACCCCCACCTATGGCACCTCCCCATGCTCACGCAAAAGATGCAACACCTGCCCCTTCACTTCCTCTCTCCTCACTGTCCAAGAGCCCAAACACTCCTTTCAAGTGAAACAGCATTTCAGTTGCATTTCCCCCAACTTAGTCTACTGCATTCGTTGCTCCCAATGCGGTCTCCTCTACATTGGAGAGACCAAACGTAAACTGGGTGACCGCTTTGCAGAACATCTGCGGTCTGTCCACAAGAATGACCCAAACCTCCCTGTTGCTTGCCATTTTAACATTCCACCCTGCTTTCTTGCCCACCTGTCTGTCCTTGGCTTGCTGCATTGTTCCAGTGAAGCCCAACGCAAACTGGAGGAACAGAACCTCATCTTCCGATTAGGCACTTTACAGCCTTCCGGACTGAATATTGAATTCAACAACTTTAGATCTTGAACTCCCTCCTCCATCCCCACCCCCTTTCTGTCTCTTCCCCCTTCCTTTTGTTTTTTCCAATAAGTTATATAGATTTTTCTTTTCCTACCTATTTCCATTATTTTTAAATCTTTTATGCCCTGCTAGTCTTTCCACCCCACCCCCACTAGAGCTGTACCTTGAGTGTCCTGCCATCCATTCTTAATTAGCACATTCGTTTAGATAATATCACCACCTTCAACGCCTCTGTGTTCTTTTGTTCTTTTGTCTGACATCTTTTGATTATCTGCTCCTATCACTGCTTGCTTGTCCCTACAACCACACCACCTACCCCGCCCCCCACTTCTCTCCCCCCCTCCCCACCAACCTTAAACCAGCTTATATTTCACCCCTCTCCTTAGATTCACTCAGTTCTGTCGAAGGGTCATGAGGACTCGAAATGTCAACTCTTTTCTTCTCCGTTGATGCTGCCAGATCTGCTGAGTTTTTCCAGGTAATTCTGTTTTTGTTTTGGATTTCCAGCATCCGCAGTTTTTTGTTTTTATTTCCATCGCACACTTCTCCTTCTTCTCTGTTCCCATAAGCCGTGAGGCATACCGCTAAATCACCAGGCTCCATGATCCTGGTGTTCTCCTCCTGTAGGATCAAAGATAGAGAGGTGTGGGTTAGTACATGCATCCTACAGAACTCTCTTGGTCAAGTCTCCAGCTCCAACTGCATCTCAAAGCCCCTTCACACATGCCGGAGAGTGCTGGCCACAACTTGGATGGCCAGAGATTAGTGTGCTTAATGGCTGTCTGAAACCCCACCCAACTCCCTCCACTCCACCTGATTGATTGGCAGCAGCTTTGCCCACTGGACTGCATGCTGTGCTCTCAGCTCAGGCACAGGCTTTCACCTAACTCACACTGCAAGGCTGTACTGTTAGCTTGAACCATGGGGAGATTGGTCCAAACCTTAATGAATGCATTGGAAGGGGCTCTGAGCACCTCCACCGGTGACTGTACCATGGCTGCCTTTTGCAAGGAGATTCTACAGCTTGCTCAATTGCCCAGTTGTTCTGCTGCCCCCTAAAATGCACATTATTTTGCAGTCTGTGCCCAAGGGGTGAAAAGTTCAGGAACATTTGGTGGCACTTTCATGCTTTTGTGTTGGTTGAGTGGGCAGAAATACTTCAGAGGTCCAATTCCAAGCATATCAATGGAGCTCCAGCTGAACAGTCTGTGCTGTGGAAGAATGCTCACTTTTGACAAGCTTTTCCAAGCATGTGGCCATTTCCCTCACCCTCCCCCCTCTCCCCCTCTCCCCCTCTCCCCCGGCATGTGCTTGTGTACTTCCATCAGTCTGTGCTACCTTGGCAACCCCTCCGCCCCCGCCCCCCAGCCTCACCCACACTGGAGCCCTTGCCCCACTACCGCATTGAAAGCCAGCTGGGAAAAAGTAACTTGCCTGTGCCCCTCCACCACCGAATACACGGTGCCTCTTCCTTGATGTCCTAAGGGCAATTCTCCCCAGTGCTGCAAAAGATTGTGAGTGCTCACTCCGAGCTCCCCTCGAAGTTCAGCTCGCCAGGTTCACGCCTTTTAAAGGCAGTCGCAAATCATATCGTTCTGAAGTCACACCGACGTGGGAGATAAATTTGACACGGAAGGATGATTCTGGTGTGTGGGCACAATGATGAATTGTAAATGCATTAAATTTAAGGTCCTGATACTGGACAGCGGAAAACACAGACTGCCATTGATGGGCCGAGCGAGCTCCTCCAAGATCTATGGGCCAATATCAACCAACCTTGGTGTGATGATATCTTGGACCAAGGGGCATGACATAAGGGAGTTGACTACCATCCCCACCAAGGGGTTTTTGGCTTCCTTCTGTGGCTCTGCCTGCACTGTGTCCCCTTGACACTTGAACTCAGATTTTAACCAAACTTAACCTTACATTCCGAGAAAGAATGCAATGAATTTCCATCATAAATTCCTGACTACACAGAGCTGTGAAGACTGCTGTGGGATATTCTGGTCCTGCGTAGTACAAGGTGGGATGCTTTTCCAGGGTGCCAAGAAAAGGAAAAAGATCTTTTTTTTCCCCACAAGGAAACCAAAAGAACTAGCATGATACCAGTTCATGAGAACCTGAAGAACAAAGTCGCACAAGATTGTTTGCACAGCCGGAGAATAAAGTTCAAGTTAGATCCCAAGAAACCCAAAAAAGGAGATCTTCTCAATTGAGAGAACAATGATGGCAGGCAGCAAATGGTGAAAGGGAAGATGAAGGGGCGGAGCAAGAAGGTAAGCAGTTGACGGAGAGCCACAGAATGCAAGATTAACCAACTCTACAAGTAAGAGACCAGGGTCCAGATTTTGACTTCCGTGATGGAAAGTTTGAGGTGGGAAATTTGCTAACTTGCTGGATTTGCCTTGGTAAAGAGTACTCTGAAATATGTGATTTTTGCTGTGGGGGTGCAAGTTGCGGGGTAGAGTTGGGCTCGCAGTCCCCAGAGGCAAAGTCTAGGTGGCCACAGTGGCAGGTGAGCGCTGAGGTGGGCAAGTTAGAAGTCCTGCCTCAGTCCTCTGGGCCTTTGTCCCAGTTGCTTTAGAAGTTTTTAGGTCTACTAGCCCTCATACCCCATTACCCATCCCACTCACCCCCATGACCCCTCATACCCTCCATGACAACTCAAGGCCAATTCATGCCCCATCCACCTCCATGGCCCCTCATATCTTCCATACCACTTCCATTGCCATTCATCCAGTATCGACCATGGGAAGACCTCAAGAGCCATGATTAGATGAATCTTCTAACACACAAACTTCTAACAATCTCATTCAACTCTCAATGCTACAGGCATGACAATGAAAAAAAAATTGCATTTCATAAAGCCCATTCAAGACTTTTAAATCTCAAGTGGTTAATCTCTTATAAAAACAAACTTCTATTCACGACTCAACATTAAAGTTAGTTAATCCTTTAATAGACCCTTTAAACTGTCAATCAAGCCGTGAACTCAGAATCCCCTGCTGAGATAATTTCAGCTATTAAAAATCAGCCAAGCATTCATTACGATGTGATGATAGCCCTTAGAGAAATGTCCACTCAGAGGCTACTTTTTTTCTAACCTACACCAGTCGATCAAAGCAATGCAGCAAAAGTTTCATTTAACTCCTACTGACAGCTGCAGCTGCAGCTTTTTTTTTTAGTTTAAAGAGTGGGCCATTTAAAAATCTGTGGTGCATGATTGCGGCACTTCCACAATTGGGTCCCAACCACCATTCTAAAGGTTCACGGAATCTTCCTGATGCCCCGAGCATCCAGGCCCAAGACCTTTAAGGACATTTTCATCCTCATCATAATTATGAGTCAGAACCAAAATATGATATTGACAGTAGATCAGAGGTATGTGAATATTGTGGTATAAAAAAGTGGGAAAAAGAGCCACCTTCAATATGTTGGGCAAATGGTAAAGGACAATTGCCACCCATAAGTAAGCCACCTGATCCAGTGAATGTTCTTATGGGAACAATAACAAAATCAATACACTTCTTGGAAAACATCAGAAAATAGAAGCTGTTTTCAAATGACACCCTTTGAAGCAAATGAAATCAAAGAGTAAGGTCACTTGCAAACTTTTAAAATTCAAAGCCAGGTTCATCATGAAGTTATAAAGTGAAAAATCAAAACTTTTGCAAATCTATTTCATGGGTGATTAAGAAGGAGGATGCAAAACATGGGACAATTAAGAATTCCTAACCTTGACCCAAGCATGGTTCATGAGCTTTGGGGCATGCTTCACCAATATAATCCTTCTATCATAAGTATGAAGCCAGCAATGGAGAAAGCAAAATCAGATCAATAGAAATCATAATGCATGCTAACAAAACCTTTACAGCAGAGCGTGAAAGAAGATATAAAGCCCCAGTTACAAATGAAGAGGCAAAATTAATGGTTGGACATATTAAAGAACATACTAAAAGAGGTATTGTCATTGAGCAAAGAGATAGCCAATTGAAAAATATTAATGAACAACAAGAGCCTATGACTCACTCCAATATCCTTATTTTTAGAATGGGAAAGAGGCTAAGACTCCTGGTATAGGCTGATAAAGCCAAAAAAGGGATTCCTACTCAGAAAAAAAGTTTTTGCAATGGATTTTTATTCACATAGTTTTATAGAAATAAAACCTGATTTCAACACAATTCTAAGGTACAGGATTCTTTTCTACCAATTTGCAGTTGCTATGTCGGCAAAAATTGAATGTGAAAAGGTTATTCGTCACTCGTCCCAATCAAAATCAATTAAGGTCATCTGATTAACAAAATCTATCTGATGCTATGAGAAATGATAGCGATCCAGTGATTATTGGAAAGTTAGTGGCACTTCCTTCATGCTTTACAGGTGGGTCAAGGTAAATGAATGAAAAAATCTAAGATGCCATGTGTTAGAAATTTTGGAAAAACATATTGGTTTATCAAATACACTTACAATTGAGTAGCAAGAAATCAAAAGAGAACTTATAGAAAATCAGAGGTCAAATGCCCACCATGACATAACAGCGGGAATGTTCAGACAAAAAGTAATTTCATTGGTTGAAAAAACATTTGGAAAAGTGAGATGCCACCTGGGAACAATTGAATAGCAAAGGAGAGAGCTGTCCACATTTTCATTAGAGGTCAGGATGGGCTCAATGAGAAGAGTGCTGTTAGAAGTGCAGTATTGCCCAGAAAAGTAGGATATCCAAAATTGTATGACATTGTTCTGAAGAAAATGGCTCCCGTGGCAATTTAATGGAACGAAGAATAGAAAATGCACTAAAGGCTATCCTCCAGACTTTCATCTAAAAACCTAATCAGACATAGGTGGATATCCTCTGTACCTGAGGAGGCAAGTAACTGATGGCGCATTGAAGCACCAATAGCAGATATGTTATTGACAGAGATGGATTGTCCCATACAATCCTTATCTCTCAACATTGTGCAATGCCCATATTAATGTGGAATTTTGCAATTCTGTGAAATCCATTAAGTATGTGTTGTAAGAAAATAAATAAAGGACAAGATACTGTTGTCCTTTCAGTACCAAAGATAAATAAGGTGACTATGTCAAATAAACTCTTACCATAATACTAGATATGTAAGCACAAATGAAGCTTTTTTAGAGAATATTTGGATTTCCTATTCATGAGCATCACCCACTGTCCAGAAACTCCAAGTTCACCTTGAAAGTAGACAAAAATTTTTGGTTAGATTCCAACAATGCAGCTGAGAAGCTCCCAATGCAACTTTGACTGCTTTCTTTGACCAATGCAAAGAAGATGATTTTGCCAAAATCCTTCTGTATAAGGGAGGTTCCAAGATATTTTACCTGGATAGAGAAGGAAAAAGGTGGAAAAGGAGAGCTCAAGGTGCTGTAGTTGAGGGTTTTATTGGAAATTGATAAAGTGGAGGTATTAGATAGGCTGTCTATATAAAGCTGATAAGGCACCAGGACCAGATGAGATGCATCCAAGGACACAGAGGGGAAGTGGGAGTAGAAATTGTGGAGGAATTGACCATAATTTTTCAGTCTTCCTTAGACTTAGGGATGGGGCCAGAGGACTGGAGAATTGCAAACGTTACACCCTTTTTCAAAACAAAAATTGTGTAAAAGATAAGCCTGGCAATAACAAACTAGTTGATTTAACTTCAGTGGTGGGGAAACTTCTAGAATCAATAATTTGGGACAAAATTAATAGCCACATGGACAAATGTGGGTTAATTAAGGAAAGCCAGCATGAATTTCTTAAGGGAAAATTGTGTTTAACCAATTTGCTGGAATTTTTTGAAGAGATTTAGAGAGGGCTGATAAGGGTAATGCTGTTGATGTGGTAGACATGGACTTCCAAAAGCATTTGATACAATGCTACACAACAGACTTGTGAGAAAACTTATAGCTCATGGAATAAAAGGGACAATGCAACATGGATACAAAATTGGCTAAATTACAGGAAACGGTGAGTAGTGTTTAATGGATATTTTTCAGACTAGAGAAAGGTGTGTGGTGGAGTTCCCCAAGGGTTAGTGTGGGGACCATTACTTTTCCTGATCTATATTAATGGCCCAAACTTGTGTACAGGAAAACATTTCAAAGTTTGAAGATGGTACGAAACTTAGAAGCATTGTGAACTGTGTAGGACTTCAAAAGGACATAGACAATTTGGTGGAATGGGTGGCAGATGAAGTTCAATGTGGAGAAATGTGAAATGATTCATTTTGCTAGGGAGGACATGGAGAGACAACATAAAATAAAAGATACAATTCTAGAGGGGGTGCTGAAGCAGAAGGGCCTGGGTGTATATGTGCTCAAGTCATTGAAGGTGGCAGGACAGGTTGACCGAGCAGCTAATAAGGCATACAGCATCTTAGGCTTTATTAATAGGGGCATAGAATACAAGAGCAAGGAGATTATGTTGAACTTGTATAAGGCGCTAGTTCGGCCTCAGCTGTAATATTGCATCCAGTTCTGGGCATTACACTTCAGAAAGGATGTGAAGACGCTGGAGATAGTGCAGAAAATATTCATGGGAAAGGTTCCAGGGATGAGGAATGGATTCAGTTATGAATATTTATTGGAGAAGTTGGGTTTGTTTTTCTTGGAGAAGAGAAGGCTGAGAGGAAATTTGACAGAAGCATTCAAAAGCATGAACAGAGTAGGGAGAAACTGCTCCCACCCATGAAAGGGTCAAGAACGAGAAGGCACAGATTTAAAGTAATTGGCAAAAGAAGCAAAATTGATATGAGAAAAAAAACTTTTTCATGTTGTGAGTGGTTAAGGTCTGGAATGCACTGCCTGAGAGCATCGTAGAGGTATGTTCAATCAAAGCATTCAAAAGGGAATTAGACTGTTATCTAAAAAGGATGAATGTATAGGATTATGGACAGAAGGCAGGAAAATGGCACTAAGTGAATTACTCATTTGAAGAGCTGTTGCAGACATGATGGACCAAATATTTCTGTGATTCAGTGATTCGTTGATTCTGCGATCACAAAATCAAT
Organism: Carcharodon carcharias; assembly: GCF_017639515.1. Lineage (NCBI taxonomy): Eukaryota > Metazoa > Chordata > Chondrichthyes > Lamniformes > Lamnidae > Carcharodon > Carcharodon carcharias. The sequence continues at coordinate 84,350,880 of NC_054476.1, read as the reverse complement.
TGACATTGTACCTGATGTTGATGATGTTCCAGAGTACCCTGTAGAGTATCTCAATTCTCTAACACAATCAGACACATCTCATCACAACTTATTGTTGAAAGTGGGTGTCCTTATTATCCTGTTTAGAAACCTTTATGCCTCTAGATTATGCTATGGAACAAGATTAATAATTAGGAATTATTACCTCGTATTTTGGAAGCTACAATCATAACATGGATATTCAGTGATGAAGATATCTTTATACCAAGGATTCCAATGATCCCATCAAGCTACCCTTTTCAGTTTAAGAGATTGCAATTTCCAATCAAAATTTGCATTGCAATGTCAGTTAACAAAGGACAAGGTCAAAGCTTTGAAGTGGCAGGGCTCCATCTGAATTCCCTTGTTTTCACATGGTCAGTTCTACAGTGCTCATAAGTAGGATCACCAAGAAATCTCTTTGGCTCAAGAAGGAAGAACAACTAATGTGGTTTATCATGAAATATTTAGTGTTTCAACAAACACTGAAAATGCAGAAAGTGAGACTAAAAATGTAAGGAGCGATGCTACCGATGTCACATTTGACACTGCTAATAAAATATTCAGTGTTAACAACCATTGTGGAAATAGGTGAAAATATAGATTTTGATCCTGAGGGTTTTGAGAGTGACACTGAGTATGTAGAGACTGATTAGTAGATATCATATAATAAAAATCGTAAATCTAATTAAACTAGAGTCAAGCCAAGTAAAGTGATTTCATTGAGAAAACAAATACTCTTTTGTCAAATAATGCTTTTGTGTATAATAATTTTGTGTCAGCTTATGTATTTGTGTTCCATATTTGTGGGATTAAAATTGATAATTGCCTGAAAGTAGGTAATTAAGTGAATTGTTGAAAGAAATCTGTTGGATATAAGAAATGCTTCAAATAAATTACTTCACAGAAATATTTTGTGGTCTAATTTTCAGCTTTAATACTTATTTCAATCGGTACCCTTAGGGTGAAGATCTTAGTTTAATACGTCATAAAAACATTTTGTTTATCTTATTTTTTAAATCTTTGTTACCGACAGGAGGGGCTTTAATTTAAACAGCCTTGTATGTATTCCTTCAGAGTTAGCAGGTTGAAAATGGTGCTGGATAATCCTCTTTTCCACTGGAGATGACTGCCATGATGGGATAGGCACATAAAGATGATTAGTCTTGTAGGTGCTGGTACAGAAGTTCAGAAGTTCCAGTAGAAACAATGTAGGTGTTTAAAAAACCTAGACAGAGCCCTTTTACTGCTGCTACTTATTCCAGCTCCACAAGGCAATATTACAACTTCTAGCAGCTTGAGGAGGGGTGGGGGTGAGGGGGTGGGGGGTCATGTCACATGATTGTCACTTCTCCATGTTGTCTGAATTCTTGAGATGGTTAATGTTTCATCCATTATTAATTTCAAAAAGAGCTTTCAGGGTCCTTTGTCCTCACAGACTGATTGCCTCCATTGGCCATAGTCTGGCCTTAGAAACGTAAATGGCCTTTGTGCAATTCCTTGAGATTTTATCTCTGCAGTCCCTAAAGGGGCATTAGCGCCTCTCTAGAGTTTGCTGCTGGTCTGAAGGCCAGAAATTCATTTTTTGTGAGTCATAGCCAGTCATGGCTTCAGTCAGTTTAAGCCTTTGTCCAGTTTTATAAAGATGTAGAATGAGGTCTTAGTCTCTAGACATCTTATTTTAACTTTCATCCATTTATTTCTCAGACATAGGATGGGTAGCCCTGTTTGCAGAAAGTGAATATAAAAGGATTGATACTTAGATCAATACACAGAGGAAGACGTTTGCCCAGATATGTCCAGAAAGGAAATGAAATCATGAACTTGATGGGCACTAATGAAATAGAAGAGAACCATAAAACCATACAAAAGTTACAGTGGAGAAAGAGGCCATTTAGCCCATCATGTCAGCACTGGCCATAAAAAGAGAAAAAAGAAACTAGCCACTCATTTTAAATGCCACTTTCCAGCCCCGGTGCGTAGCCTTGCAGGTTACAGCACTTCAGGTGCATATCTAAGTACCTTTTAAATGAGTTGAGCGTTTGAGCCTCAACCATCAATTTAGGTAGTGAATTCCAGATGCCCACCACCCTCTGGGTGAAAAAGATTTTCCTCATTAATCCTTCTACCAATCAACTTAAATCTTTACCCCCTAGTAATTGACCCCTCAACTAGGGGAAAACAGGTCTTTCCTGTCTACTCTATCTGGGCCTCTCATAATTTTGTACACCTTAATTAGGTCACCCCTCAGCCTCCTCTGCTCCATGGAAAACAACTGTAGCCTATTCACTCTTTCCTCATGGTTGCAATTTTCAAGCCCTGGCAACATTCTTGTAAATTTCCTCTAATGGGATTCCATGTCTGGAGTGTTGTGGTTAGGAGAACTTAATTTGCTAAACTGGTCAGAACAGGAGAATACATTTGGTGACACAATGTTTAGGGGTTTTTCCCAATTGATCACTGTAACTTTGCTAGAAAATTGTTTGAAACTCCAGAAAAATGGCATATCCATTCACACCTTGTTTCCAAAGTTCCTACTGATAATAATAACAAACACCCTTGTCTCTTTTCCCTTTTAGGATAACACTGCATCTTAAGCATACTTTACAAGAAAATAGAGAAGTATAGATCCAGAAAAAAAGGCTATTTGTTTTATCAAACCTATTTCTTGCATTGAACACTTTACATTGTTATGTACTATTAATTTTAATTCAATAGAATTAAATTCTTGAAAATTGCAACCATGAGGAAAGAGTGAATAGGCTACAGTTGTTTTCCATGGAGCAGAGGAGGCTGAGGGGTGACCTAATTAAGGTGTACAAAATTATGAGAGGCCCAGATAGAGTAGACAGGAAAGACCTGTTTTCCCCTAGTTGAGGGGTCAATTACTAGGGGGTAAAGATTTAAGTTGATTGGTAGAAGGATTAATGAGGAAAATCTTTTTCACCCAGAGGGTTGTCTAACTAAAATTATTTACAAACAAGTCCTTGTTACATTTTGTCCTAAATTCTTAAATAAGCTAGATTTCTGCTTTATCAAACTAACATTATAATTGACATGACCAACCCTGAACAGATACTTCATGGTTGCATGTGCATAGCCCAATACTAGAGAAGTAATCATGTTTTTATTGTTTAATGTTGAATAATTTATGTTCTTATTTAGCTTCATAAACTTTACTCCTGTTCTTCATCAGATATTAATCCAAGTTTGTGAAATGTGCATTCGCTGTTTTTGATGATTAGTCCCCATAGCTTTGAATCAGCATATTCTTTGCATATGATTTTATGGTGGTTGTGCTCTGTGCCTGCTGATGCCAGCTCAATCAATGTTAAATCCAGCTGATTGTTTGCATTTAGCCCAAATTGATGAATATGGTTCCATGCTGCTTTATAAAGCAACCTCATGAGGGACTCCTCCACAGCCCATTCAGGCATGCCACAACTCCTGCTACTGGGGTCACAAAATCCAAGTTAATTCCTTACTAAAACTGAAATGAGTAGATTGGAGCATATCTGTCAGAAGATGATCTAATGTGGTTAAACTGGCTCCTGGTTAACAATTTCTTCCCTCAGTTCATAGTTGGGCTGATCCCCTCGAGTCCCTGGCAGGTGTTCTCATCCTAAAGTCAAACTAAAACAGAATTACCTAGAAAAACTCAGCAGGTCTGGCAGCATTGGCGGAGAAGAAAAGAGTTGACGTTTCGAGTCCTCATGACCCCAAACTAGTTGCTGAAGTTTCTGTTCAGCAAATAGAATCTAAGAGTCAGCCACTTTAAGGAGAAAGATTTTGGATCAATCAGCAAATGCACTTGTCTCCAACGAGACTGCATAGTTAGTGCTGGAGCCTAAAGCTGAACTGCATGTCTGATAGCCTTTGCTTGAATAATTTATACTAAATATATAAATGTGTTAAAAGATGGGTGCTCTCTTCACATTTTCTGAATTGCAGTGTTGTAGTTACCACAGATTAGCAACATCTTTCTTGGGAGCTAGTGAGAAGGAAAATTTGATGACTTATCTTGAGTTCCCCACAGTATGCCACCAAATGTTACTTATGCAACATTTCAGTGAGGGATGGAATGGAATACAAAGATCTCTTGGTAAGAAATTGCCTTTTATATTGGTACTTGTAGGAGGCGTTGCATTGCACTACTGGAGTCACCCACTCTGCTGGTTTCTTCCCATGCATCATTCTACCAAGATGAGGGCGCACGTGAGGGCTTCCTGAGTGTGCCAGATGTGCTATTGCGATGACTGGAAGCAATACGGTAAGGAAAATTTATTATTTCTTTAAAATGTCTGTAATAGTTTTTAAGAATGTTTGAGAAAGACTTATAAGAGTTTGCATTAATTGTAAACAAATCAGTCGAAATTTTCTTGGACAATAAGAAATAATAGGCTTTGTGACCTGGCAACCATTGACCTTGAAGCAGTACCAATAGGAAGGGTGTTGAGATAGAGAAGCCATGTGACCAGACACAAAGAAGAGGTACAAGCAGAAGAGTTGTGGGTGAAGGTGATCAGCACACAGATATAGACACAAAGAGAAAGCAGACAAAGACAGAAAGAGTAACACAGAATTTGTGTGAGGAGAAGCCAGCAAAGCTCAATGAAAAGGTTAGTCATCAAGACTGACATGACTTGAGTGAGAAAGGGTTGGTAGACATACAGTGTGTTGGTGCTCACCATGTCTGGGGATCTCGGATGAAGTATGCTAGCCGGTGAATGTGACTCGAGAATAGAAAAGACTGTAGATTGCACATGGGGCCGCATTTGTTTGAGGAGTGATGCTGGAGCTAGTGGTTGTGTAAGATGTATATTTGTTGTAATAACTATTTAAAGTGAAGCTTCCTTTTTATATGAAATATCATTTTCCCTTTAAATCGTTTTTATTTTGTATTGGTTCTGATTCGTGTCAAGGTAAAAGTTACAAAAAGTGAAATCTTGTTGGTCATTTCTTCACTTGGGGGTTGCTTGGTAAATTTGGTTATTTTGGTTTAGGTTTGTTAGGATCATAATACTCTCCTGACTAGGATTCCAAATTTTGGCAATGAATGTTCCAGCAGTGTCTGTGTTATTTACTCAAGGAAAGCAAACATGAAGCTGCGGGATGGGCCCTGGAGTAGTGTTATTTAATGAGCATAGATGAGGGTTTGGAACTTGCCCATGATTGAAGTACACTGGAGCAGAGGAGTAGGTGACCTGTGCACACAAAGGCACCAATAGTATAGGGACAGTAGTGGCAGTTCCTTTGGGGTCTACAGGAAGATGGAGTAATTGCTGCTGAGTAGGCAAGTTTTGCATGATGTCCTCTGCCAAGTTGGAGCCAGACTCCTCCATGTTCCTTGGCAGTGACAGGAAGGTGTCCAGCAAGCCAGCCAATGCACCCAGCATCTCAATGTGTATGACCATGAATGTTCACCTGTGTTACCCATTGAGATTCCTATTTGAGTCCTGTGCAGTAGGACAATTCTGACACTTCCTCACTGCTCCTCCTGCCCCCCAACCACCCCCCCATCCACACCCACTCCTGGGGCTCCTGCTGCCAGTCAGGTGGTGGCTGATAAGTGTTTTGTTGTGTGGTCAGGATCTAGATGGGGGTTTTGGGGATTGTCCATTCTCCCAAAGTATGCTGCTTGGGTTTGTAGTTTTTCAAAACCATTAATCTTTACATTAAGTATTTACACATTCGGACCACTACATGAACTTGGAGCTTCTCCTCCTTCCAGGTCTCTTGTACTCTTCAGTCATGTGACATGACATCATTATTACATCAGCACGTGTATGCTTCTGATGTTAATCCTTTATTCTACAATAGATAGCAAGTAATATTCACACCACACAAGTGCCAGACAATGAACCTCTCCAACAAGAGAGAATTTAACCATTTCCCCTTGATATTTAATGGCATTACCACCACTGAATCCCCCACTATCAACATCTTAGGGGTTACCACTGACCAAAGCCAAAACTGAACAGGCATATAAATACTGTGGCTACAAGACAGGTCAGACGCTGGGAATTTTGCAGTGAGTAACTCACCTCCTGACTCCCCAAAGCCTGTCGACCATCTGCGAGGCACAAATTAGGAGTATGATGGAATACTCCCCACTTGCCTGGATGAGTACAGCTCCAACAACACTTAAGAAGCTCAACAACATCTATGACAAGGCAGTCCACTTAATTGGCACCCCATCCACCATTAAACATTCACCCCCTTCATTACTGGTGCACAGTGGCAACAGTGCGCACCATATATGAAAATCACTGCAGGCACTCACCAAGCCCCCTTCAACAGGACCTTCCAAACGCACGACTGCTAGAAGGACAAGGGAAATGAACACATGCAAACACCGTCATCTGCAAGTTCCCCTCCAAGGAAACACCATCCTGACTTGGAAATATATCAACGTTTTTTCACTGTCACTGGATGAAAATCCTGGAACTCCCTCCCTAACAGAACTGTGGATGTACCTATACCAAATGGACTGCAGCGGTTCAAGAAGGCAGCTCACCTCCAACTTCTCAAGGGCAACTAGGAATGTACCCGCAACACTCCTATCACATGTGAAAAAAAATGTAGCAGAAATTGGCGAGGGTGATTCATCACCACAAGACTCATGCAGACCATGCACCAGCTCAGATTCTCACACTTCAGTGAAAGCACTTAGGCAGATAGTGGAACTTTCACCTGCTGACCCACATTTCACAAGTGAATAAGAGCAGGTGGCAGTGACAAGGACAGCAGTGGAATGCTCACAGAGTGTGCAGCCCTCTCCAACTGCACACAGATTCTGAAGCCTAGGAAACATTGATGAAAAACTGAATCATTGAGCAGCAGCAGAGAATGGAGTTTACTGTACTGACAGGCCTTCAAAGCACACTGACCACAATTATGGACAGAATGGAGGAGTCATCCTGAGCATGAGTGGATTAATGCTGCAGGACATTGTGATGACCTGTTCTTTCATGGATAGAGTGACCATCTCCGTGGAACATCAAATGCAGCAATCAAGTTCAGACACACTTTGACAACAGTCGTGCAGACTGGATGCCCACATACTTGCCACCTTACATAAGATGACAGGTACCTTAGCCTTGTCCTTAGGCAACCACACTGACCTGTAGCTTGGTGGTAGCAATGAGTACAGCTGGGCCATGAGAGGATGATAATGAAAAGGGACATGGATGTAGGAACTCCACTCAATGGGTGGGATCTTCCAGTCCCGCCAAAGTCAGCAGAGATTTGAAAGGCCCGCCATATCCGCTGTGGAGAAACTCACCACAGCGGGGCCAGAAAGTCCTGGCTACTGTGTTTCTACATCTCTACCATATCACTGCACCCAACCTCAGTCAGTACCCAAAATGCTGCCTCAAGCCTGTCCCTGCACGGTTGGAGCAGTCTTTAGTGGGGCCTGCGCGGGTTCCAAAAGGCAGGGGATGGCAGCTAAGAGCATCACAGTAGCAGTCTGAACAGACTGCCTCTAGCTTTGCTGAAAATGTGGCAGTTGCAACAGGTAGGTGGGAGGTGAGCTGCCATCTTGAACTGCTGCTATTCATGTGGTGTAGGTACACCCACAGTGCTGCTAGGAAGGGTGCTCCAGGATTTTGACTCAGCGGCAGTGAAGGAATGGCGATATATTCCCAAGTCAGGACGTTGTGTAACTTGGAGGGGAACTTGCGGGTGGTAGTGTTCCCATGTGTCTGCTGCCTTTGTCCTTCTGGCTGGTAGAGTTCATGGGTTTGGTAGGTGCTGTTGAAGGAGAGTTGGTGAGTTATAAAGTGAAAATCAAACCTCAAAAAAGTGTGCAAGGAACCTCTAATATGTGGAATATAACTCTCAGCAACTGTGGACAAAGCAGCTGTGATTACTGATTATTTATTGCCACCTTTCCTTCAGATTTATTCAGTCCCCTCAATTGGCACTGTGCTCTCACCTTGCTTCTAGTGGCAAGTTTCAGGATTCAGGATACATGTGGCTTAAACTCAAAAGGTGTGTGTTTATATTACTCTAATTGACAATTTATTATTCACTTAGCAAATGCAAATCCCCAAAGGTAAATGATAGTCTTCTCATTTGCTGAGTCTGCCACTTAATCTGCAGAGGAACATTCCTCGGTAATGTGCAGCATTGTTTGTGTCTCTTCATAAATAGATCAGGAGTTTGTAATGAGGCCTCAGTGATGGAGTTTGGCTGCACAGGGGTCCTGGCCTTACCTGAACCTGTTTAGCAAGGACCACTCTCATTGTGTAACTTCAAACCCGCCAATTGACACATGGGGCGGAACTGACTCAGAAATTGACAAAGACCGTTATCAGACAGGGAAAGCGACGGTTGACCCATCGACAGCAATGGCGGCTTTTTCTGCTGTATTGTGTGGCACTTTGTTGAAAAAATGCAGAGGCACAGGTTTCACGTCTGATCGCTGGCGGGGCGGCTTCTGATTCGCCCACCGCGCTGTCACCTCAGGTCTTCAGTAAACCGGGCGCCATATTTAAAGGGCGCCCCTGCACAGAGCTAGCCCTAAGGCATCAGAAGCTGCTGCAAAGTCATGGCTGCAAAAGGGAGGAATCATCCTGCCCCCCTCGAGTGCCTAATGGATGCAGTGGAGACCCACCGCAAAGTCCTCTTCGCTCTGGACAAAGACCAGGAAGCAAAGTCACCAAACCAGCATGGGAGACAGTGGTCAGTGCCAACACCCTACAAAAAGGACAGACGCCTGTGCCGATGGAGGATGAATAATCTCCTCCATTCTGCCAGGGTAAGGCACTCTTCTCTTTGCTCTCAACTCACACACTCACAAATCCATCACACACCCAGAGGGATCTCACACACTACCAGTTCAAGGGACATCACCATTCACTCTCACACACACCTTCATCTGCCCTGCATATCGTGTCCATGTCCCGTGCATGGGACCACTCACCACTACACATGCCAGGCATCCTTCTTATCTGGCCTGGCAGGCGTCCTGCTTACACTCTCTCCATCTGTATTCATGCAGGATAAGCTGGCACACGACATCAGGGAGAGGTCGCAGACCGGTAGAGGAAGGCCCAACATTAAGGTCCTCACAGACTTTGAAAATAGAGCCATCCAGCTGTCCCATGATGATCTGGACCGGTCCTGTGCTGACAGTAAGGTTGGCGGTGCTCAAACATGTGAGGATCCAACAGTGCAATATCCATCAGACAACCATGCTGTGAGTGATGTGCCCTCTTTCACTGCCATGCACTAATTATCTCCCCTTGCTTCCACAGGCACATCTGCCAAGGAAGTCCATGACCCAGGGCCTCGACTCTAGCCCTGAGGACACCATAGAAGAGGAATCCACAGATGCTGACATTGAAGACCCATCCCAGCACTCACCCACACCTCCACCAGTGCAGAGACACACACCTCAGTGGGACATTGTTCTAGAGTAGCCTTGGGATCACAATCTGATGAGCACATCACACTATCTGATCCACAGCATACGGAGGCAGGGACTCAGAGGACAGTCGGAAGCCAGAGATTTTCTGAGACCGAGCGAGATGATGAGCCCCTGGACTCAGTCATGTCACAGTTGCTGAAGCTGCAAAGGCAAGCTCAGGAACATCAGGAAGGGATGTCCGCTGCACTCCTCAGATTGCAAGGCATGATGGAGGAGTCCGTCCACCTTCAGTCTGAGGTGATATCACGGGCATGCCAACACACCAAGGTCAACACTGGTAGGATGGCGGCTGCCATGGAGACCTTGGTCCAGGACATTGGTCCTGCACTGTTGCAGGATCTGCACTCCATCGCTGAAGCACTCACAGGCATCCATCAATGTCAACATGAGGGGGAGGTGGGACATTTCGATCTCACTCCAGCTGTCCCTTCCTCTCAAGGAATCAGTCAGGGGCCCTCAGGCACCCATAGGGAGGAGGATCAGTGGGTGCACAGCCCGGGGCTGTCCACCTAGGTGATTCCGGGAGTGTCTGGCCCATCTGAATCCCCTCTTCCTGTGACCCCAGCAGCTCCAGCTCTAAAGGCCAAGGAGGGTGTCACTGCCGCACAGCCGGACCCTGAAAGCAGGCCTGGGGCCTCCAGTGGGCGCCCGTCAAGCTCATCACAGACATGGCATAGCGGTCAGCAGGCTGCCTCCACCTCCGCTGTGGATGTTGGGGAAGCAACAAGATGTAGTAGTGGGGTTAGGAAGATCAGGAAGATTTAGTTGCACAATGTGGGCATGGCTATTAATCACTTGTATTTAATGTTGACCACTGTAAATCTGCTCCCAAGAATGTCTTCTTGTCTATGGTTCCTTGTTATAATGAGCAGTGTTCACGTCAATCTGATGTGAAACATTGCTTCCTGCACAAGATAAAGGCTAGTGTCATAATCCTAGGCCTCTCCCCTGTGCAGTGTGTAACCCTTTGAACACAGTGAATGTCTGGTTTCAAAGTCACTGTCCAGATTAGTGATGTGTGCACCCCAATGTGTCTTGTGTTTGTTGCACGAATCTTGTATCCAAGCATCCCTGGGTTCCATGATGTTCTGTGTGTGCTCTCAGCACCTTAGAGGCAGGGCTGCCCCTTCATCTCATCACCATTCCTGACAGGTGAAGGTGTGGTGTTGAAGGGAACAGGTGATGAAGACTGCCAAAGGATCAAGTTATCTTAAGGTCCATGTGCCCGCTATATCTCAGCAGTGTCTCGATGATATAAGACTCTTCACAGAACGTATGTGCACTGCCCTCAGCCAGACGGGTGTCAGACATTCCCAGATGCAATGTGAAAATCTCTGGAGTATCCTCACTGCATCTTATCATCATCCTCCTGGAATCTAGTGGCAAGGAAGGCCTCACAACTACGCCTGCCTCATTTGGCTGGTGCAATGGCCTCATTGCCTGCACCCTCACCTTCCAGGACCTCATCACCCTCATCCCCTCCAACTCCCTCCTTGGAGGAGATGTGTAGCTCTTACATCACCTCAGCATCCAAGTCCTTGCCCCTTTGTATTTTGGTTGTGTAACATGCTGCAAGCCATGAAGATGTGTAACACCCTCTGGGGAGTGTCCTAGAGTCCGCCACCAGATCTGTCCAGGTACCAGAACCTCATTTTCAGCATGCCAATGGTGACAAGCTTGGAGTCAGTAAGGGTCAGCAATTGTCTAAGGACCACTCTTGGTCAAGTCATCGCCTGCAGTTGCCTCTCAAAGACCCTTAACACATGCTGGAGAGTCCAGGCCATCTACATGGATGTCCAGTATTTAGTGCATATGATGGCTCACCATGCCCACACCCAGCACCACCCCACACCATATGACCAAGTGATGACAGCTTCGGCCACTCAACTACATCCTGAACTCCAATCTCAGGCGAAGGCATTTTCTTACCTTGGAATCCAAGGCTTCACGGTTTGCTTGGACCATGCGGTTGACATTTCAATGTCAACTTAAACATAATGTAAGGGACTAGGAGCACACCCCTCCATCAGTGTTTGATGGCTACCTTTCCCAAGAGGATCCTCAGGCTCACCAGTTGCCCAATGGTTCTGCAGCACCACAGCATTCATTCGAGTTTGAAGTGTGCATGTGAGGGGTTAACAGTAGAGGAGCAATCATTGGCTCTGTGAGGAATTGGTGCTGCTTGAGTGGGCACAATTGCTTGACTAGGCTGACTCCAAGATGTCAATTGAACTCAAGCTAAATGCTCTCAGCTGCGGTGGGGTGCTCATCTTTGACATGTATTGCCATTTGCCCAGCTGTTTTCTTCCCCCTATCTCCCCACTCCCAGCATGTGTTTGTGCTCAAACCTCAGTCGATGCTGCCATGATGCCCCCTGACATTGTCGCCCTTGCCCTGCGGTTGCATTCTTTCCCTTCTCCCCAGCACTGTCACCCTTGCCCTGGCACCACAAGCCAGCCACGAAGAAGCTGCCGCGGAGACTTGCCTGTGCCCCAGCGAATCCGTGGAGCTGCTGGGATCATCACGAGTGCTGTGCAAAATTGCATGCAATCACCTCCGAAATTGAGGTCACCAGGTTCATGCCTTTTAAAAGGCGGTTGTAAATCGTGCAGTGAAAGCACGCCAATGTGGAATTTAAATTTGGCTTGGCTGACACAATTAGATGCAAATTTATTAAACTTAAGTTCTCCATATTTGATGATGGGAAATGATCTTTGATGGCGGGGTGGGGAGGTGGTGGGGTGGGAGGGCACAATCACGTCCTGGACTTATATAATCAGGAAACGTGATTTGGGCCTTCTCGGGACATTCTCCGATCTCGCCGCTGAATACACCCGCTATGAATGCAAGTGGAAAATCCCGGCCATGGTATTTGTCACAAGGAACTTCCTGTGTTTAATTGAGCGTTTAACATATGTTAATTCGTAATCTGGCTGCCTTGAGTAATTTCCGCACATGTGCTGTTTTGTTGTGTGGTAGGGTTTAGATAGGGTTTGGGGATTGTCTAGTCTCCAAAAAGTGTGCTGTTTGAGCTTTAAAACTGGAACTATTTATTTACAGCAAGTATTTACACATTTGGATCTCTTACGATTCAGTCATGAATCTGATCTGACATCTTTATTACATCATCATCATCATGTTTGCTTCAGGTGTTAACCCTTTACTCTACATGCACAGTCAATTTCCAGAAGTTTGACACCCCTCCTTCCCCCACAACTCGCTCCCAAACCCATGAAAGCCACCAGGTTAATATCCACCCCTTTGTTTCAGGGTTTGTTTTGAGCTATTTTACCACAATTTGGAATCGGAAATACTATGAAATGGCAGGTGGTATTTGCCAGGCTGACCAAATCCACAAGGGAGACTTGGCCATTGAAGTTTGTATTTATTATGAGAAGGTTTGTGTACTGAATTCAGAAGCAATGAGTCCATTAACACCTTTAGAGATTTTAACAATTAAAACATTTATTAACAAAAGAATAAAACACATACTCAAAATTACAGTTATACAGTTACACAAGGTTACAGTTAATTATAAAAATTCCCAAAATTCCTTATTAACCAGACTCCTGACTACACGCCCCCTTTAAGGCAACAGTCCAAAATAGATTTTCAATTTATAGAGACAATCCAGCAAGGATACCACAAGCACTCACTTGACAGTGGAATTCCAAAGGCTATTCAATACAACTTTGGTTACTGGAGCAGCAGACATCTGCAAAGTGGCTAGAGGTTTTTTTCCCAAGTCTGTTTCACACAGTGTACCTTTCTGACCTCATGGCCACACCCATAAACCATACAGCCTTCTATCCTTCTTTAAATATACTCCTTCCTCTTTAATCTGCAAACTCATTGTTCCCCAATGTCTTTGGAAATTACTTTTCCCATAGTATAAAAATCTTTTATGCTGTCATTATGGTCAGCACTTTTGGGAAAAATCAACATTATAACCTTGCCCTATTTATCTAGCCAGTCATAAAAACCTTAACGTGTGTGAAAATCCAACAACTTTTCCCCTTGTCTAAAAATACCTTTCATCACCTTTCCTTAGCTCTTCCATTGTCATTTTAAATACCTTTTTACACCTAATTCTTTTGATAATTTAAGCCTTGCAGTCTATCATCTCTAATATATACAATGAAAAATGTGATAGTAATTATTTTGTTTTTTTTAAAAAGCATTGTTTATTTGTGCAAGCTTGTTAGCAAGAAACATCTGTGTAAAAAGTGGTTAACATGCTAATCGAAGGTTGTTTTCCTCAGAAAATTTGCATGGAATAAATAAATTCAGTAAAAGCCCTGTGAGATTCTGCAGGCTACAAAGGATGAGCAAAAATTTCTTCCACTAAATATTGAGAAGACTGAAGCCTTTGTCTTCTGCTCCCACCACAAGCTCGGTTCCCTAGCCACTGATTTCATCCCTCTCCCTGGCAACTGTGAGGCGGAACTACACTGCTTGGAACCTAGGTGTCATATTTGACCATGAGATGAACCTTAAACCATATATCTGCACCATCACTAAGTCTGCCTATTTCCAACTCTATTATATTGCTCACCTCTGCCCCTACCTAAGCTCAACTGTGGCTGAAACCCTCTTCCATACCTTTGTAGAAATGCAGTCACAATCACATTTGTTTGGCCAAGCCTTGTGAGTGCTATCTGACCAAACAAGATTGGACATGATTTGACCTAAAACATCCAGGAGGCCTGACGTCAAATGCGAAAACACCCTGTGGTGATCAGCACAGTGTGTATTCTGCGGAGACCAAAAGTCAACTAACCTTGTGACTAGGACATGTTTGCTCACAGGATAAAACTGCACAAGCAAAGTTGTTATGCTGGCTTGCAATAAATGGTTAAGGTACTCAAGGTACAAAAGGAGGAAGATACTCAAAAAAGGGGAGGGTTGAAGCTGCAAAATAATACATTGGAGGAGGAAGTGGGCAACGTTTCGAGGCCGATGAACGATGTGCATTTGGCCAAATAGCACCCATCTCGCTTGAAAGCAGCATTCCAGCATGGCCCACTGAAGGTAGAAAATTTGATGCACAAGAACAAATGGTGCATGCCTTATGGTCAACAGGAAGAGGGCCAAAAATAAAGCACCTACAGTGTGCTTGGGAACTTTCCACCACAATATTTTAAGGTACTCATACTACATTTAAATACTAAAATTCGAACAACAAATTCAATTTAGAAATGATACATCATGGTCAATTTCAAAAATCATGAAGTAAAGTAAGTTGCAAAAGAATGGGGCATAGGTTTTACCTCTTCACTTGATTATTCTAACACAATCCTGGCCGGCCTCCCAGTTTCAACTATCTGTTGCCTTGGAGCCATCTTAAATTCTGCTGCCCGTGTCCCTGCACCACGTCATTGACCTAGCACCTTTATGCTCACTGACCCACATTGGCCCCTGGTTAATCTCTTAAAATTCTCATCCCTGTTTCCAAATCCGTCTATGACCTGCCCCTCCCAATCTCTATAATTTATTCCAGCTCTACAACCACCTGAAATATACGCACTCTTATTTCGGTTCCCTGAGTATTCCCAATTTTAATTGCTCACCCAGGCATGCCTTCAGCTACCTCGGCCCTAAGCTCTGAAATTCCCTCCCTAAATCTCTCCTCTTGTCTATCTCTTTTGCCCTTTAAAACACACTTCAAAACCGACCTCTTTGACCAAGCTTTTGGTCATCTGTCTTAATATCTCATTGAATGGCTCTGTGTTATACTTTGTTTTATAATGCCTCTGTAAAATACCTTGGGGTGTTTTATCACTTTAAGCAGTACTATATGAATACAGGCTTGTTACAGTTTTACATTTATGAGTAAAGCCTTTAGTTTAAGCTTGTAACTATGTTGCGGTCAATTTTAGTTCCATTGTTCTCTTTCTGATCCTCACGGCTGCAGACCTCGGGACCAATTTTATGAAGAAATTAGCTGTTTGTTTAAATATGGCTATAATGTTCAATCCAATCCGTCACTAGATACTGATTGCTGTAACCGTAGAAACCTGCAAATCCCACAATACAAAACTTGAATGAACGAGTTCCTGTTTCTGCACTTTAAGTTTCCGCAGGAAATGGAACACTGGTGGAAAATGGAAGGAATCAGACTTTGTACAATTTGGCTGCGGTTTTGCTTCAGGAAGAATTGCAGGCGAGCAGCTCCTCGCCCACCATCCAGAGCTATTAAAATAACTGTGTGTGGTAATTGTAATTGAGATGCTGCTGCACAATACAACATTGATTGGGAAAAGTCTGCACTGTTGTATAATCATATTTATAAAAGATAAACTTAGAAAAACTGAATGGTAGCTCAAATTTATGTAGAAAATAGCAGTTTATGGCTGGGGAGGGAAATAAGAGATTATTAGTTGTTGTTTAAATAATTGACACGCCTCTAAATAAATGTTCAGATCTTATTTTAAGACAGATTGCCATCAGTATCTTGATTAGAAAATCAGAACCATTCTACAATCTCAGCAGTGAGTTTTCTGTAATGTTCAGCATTACAGGCAGCAAAGTAGAAACTGAAGATATTCGTGGTCATTGGTGTGGTATCATTTTGTATAACAAGAACACAGGAAAATTCATGTAACGTCAACCTGGGTCTGAGAGTTGCAAGGATTGGGGTAAATTGTTTGCACAATTGGAGGTGAACAGCATTTTTTTTTATTAAAAGATGAAATACAAAGTGACACCATACAGTGAAAATAGTGACACTGAAAATAGTGACACTATAATAAATGTCGCAAAACATTTTGTAAAGGACGTGGCAACACTATTTAAGGAACAAAATAGCAGAATAGAACAAAGCTTCAAATTACAGTAAAGCACTTATTGAAAAGGTAATGAACATAGCAACATAGAGTAAAAGAATATAGCAACACTATACAGCGAGCATAGCAACAGAGTAGAACGTTGAAAATACTGCAGTGAATATAGCAATGAAGAAAATAGCATGAGTACACATTGAGAAACGTAACTTTGCTATGGAGAAAAAATGACAAATGCTACAGACAATACAGCAATGCAGTACAAAGAAGCATACTGCATACCACAGTGAAGATGGCATAGTGCAGTGAACAATATTGGTGACAACAGTTAAGATAGGAATGCAACATAAAGAAAGCACAGGTGAAAAGCAGATGAACAGATTTTAGTGAGGTAAATAGCTCTGTTGCAGTAAAAAAAAATCATGCTAACACTAATAAATTAAGAATGTAGAACAAGTTAACTGAAAAACATTGCAACAGTAGTCGGCTTTTCAGCCTCTTTGGTCTGTTTTGCCATTCAATCAGATCGTAGTTATACTGTACCTCATTTCTTGCCTATGCTCGATATCCCTGGTACACTTAAAGATCTAATCACCTCGGTCTTGAAAATCTCAATTGACCCAATAGCCACAGCCTTTTAAAGGAGATAGTTTCACATTTCTAAGTGGGATCTAATCAAAGAACTGCACAACTAAAGTGTAACTTCTTCCTTTTTTGCAATCCAGCCCCCTTGAGATAAAGACCAATTTTCCATCATCCTGTTTCATTGGTCTTGCACTATGATATTTTGTGATTTGTACATATGGACACCTAAATCCTTTTGTTCCGCCACAACTTCAAGCTTTTACAGTTAAGAAAATATTCCAATTTGTTCTTGGTTCCAAAGTGGATGACCTCACATGTCCCCACATTGTATTTTATTTGGAATAGTTTGTCCACTCACTTAGAATCCAGCAGAAATTTCAAAACCAAACACTTGAGACTCTTGTATTTATAATTGTTAAAAATAAAGATGAGCATTAGTGGATCATTTTGTTTTTGAACAAACAGAAACTTGTTTCCTGAGTTTCTTTGTATCCATCAGTGATCAGCAACAGTCAGAATGTACACTGAATGGAGCTAAACCTGAGGAACTCAATGATACTTATGCACTGTCTGTAACTTTGAGAGAGCAGGAAATGAAAACTATGAGGGAACCTGAAAGTCTTCAAACTGACCACCATTTTTTCACAACTCGAGCCTAATTCAAACTCTGTCCATGAAATAAAACACTTGTTGTTGAAGTAATGGGACTGGATGACAGGCTCACTGGCAGGTTTGAAGGCGGTGGCACCCATGCCCGGCCCTGCCTCTGCCGCAATTACATGGTGATGAGGGAGCCGTTAGGCCTATAGCTGTGGCGGGAGGAAGTGCATACCACCCAGTTAAGAAACCCAGCAGTTTTATCTGTGGGGTCAGGTGTCATGCATGAGGGCGGGGCGAGGAGGTGGGGTGGTGGTGGTTGGCGGGGGGTACTTTCTTTGTAGGCCCCCCAGGCCCAAAGGTTAATCCCCCCTTTTTAAACCACCTCCCCAATCCCACGAACCTGGCCTCCTACTCCACGTACCCCCTCACCAGGGCCTGCCAATCTGCCCTGGCAAGATCCCAGACATCAGCCTCATCTGGGCTCCTCATCATAGTGGGCCTGCCTGTAGTCCCAACAGTGGCCATTAATGCAAGGCACTTGACCTGGGTATAAGCAAGAATATTGCAGGTACCAAAGACAGTGATACAAGGGGCGTGTTTGCCGTAGGTGCCTTGCGCCTGAGTGGTCATCATGGGGTTTGTCATGTGACTCAGACTTTGTTTCCTTCTTTAAGTTATCTTATTTACATAAATAAATTGTTGACACTCTTTATAACAATACAGTTACAACTACTATTTAAAATGGTATTGAAAGATAGAGCCAGCTGTGGTAATGATAGTTTTAAGTGACTTCTCAGTAACCTGCATGGTTTTTAAAGCTACATAAAAATTAAAGCATGCATGACAGTAGCAATAGGACCTGTTCTATTACCACACAGGGTTTGAAATGCATGAAAATGAAATGTTCCAGAGAAGAGGAGGAGAGTGGAGTGAGCCTACAAACAGCACTCCTTTGCAATGAAACTTGATCAGGAGTGGCAATGAGTGGAGTCTGAACATTTCTCAGAAATGGTGAAGATGCATATGAAGTTTAACGCATGTGGTTGAACTAGACTGTGGGTGGGGACAGAGATAAGAGAGCCAGTGCTGATAACGTTTCCTCAGTACTTCCACCATGAGAGAATATTCCTTTTGTTATCAATTCAATGGGAGAATGCAGGATGCTGTTGAAACAGCATTGTTTTAATATTATTATTGGTATCTGTCCATCTTGGGAGACGATGGACTGCTCCGAGTGTGTGTGTGCGCACGTCACTTCAGACCATTATCTGCTGTGGCTGTAGAGGTTGATTTGAGAGTGGTAGTGCCTTCCAGGGATGGCACAGATTAATCGAGTTGGCCTGATGTCGATTGATGCTTTTTCCCTTCTTGCGGATTTTCTCTTCTGCCATTGTTTCTTTTGTCCTCAGCTTTTTCCATGCCCTTCCTTACCGCTTATCTCCAGGCATTCTGGCCAACAGTGAGGTCCCATGTACTGACTCCAATCCTGGTTAATTTGCAGTCTCACTTGCAGACATGGGCAATCTGTTGGTCTCGTGCCAATAGCAAGCTCGCAATAGAGCATGTCTTTGAGGATGCTGCCCTCATCCATTCAATTCACATGGCCCCACCCCTGACTTGAGGGCAAATATGCTGGGGATCCCTGCATGCTGATGTACTTTGATATACTAGGAGATGCCCAATATTTGCCTAAGGCGGTAGAGATGAAAGTTGTTCAGCTGCTTTTCTTTGCTTGCGTAAGTTGTCCATGCCTTGCTACTGCAAACGAGGGTGCTGAGAACACAAGCCTGGTATACACGGAGCTTTGTATTTTTAGTTAGTTTTCTGTTGGTCCACACTCAGTTTCTCAACACAGACATGACAGTTGTGGCCTTGGCAATCCTGGTGCTGATTTTAACATCAATAGACAAGTTGCTGGTAACTGTTGGTCCAAGATATGTGAAGCTGTCGACGACTCCAGAGTGAGGTTGTTGACATTGATGGAAGGTGGAGTCTCTACAGCCTGGCCCATAACTTTGGTCTTCCTAGCGCTGACTGTCAGTCCAAACTCCTTGCAGGCCCAGGAGAACCGATATAAAGGCTGTTGTGGAACTTCAGCAGTCATCAGCGAACAGCAATTCATGGGCTAGGCCATTATGCACTTTGGACTTGACACACGATCTTGCCAAGTTGAACAGCTTGCCATCAGCTCTGGCATGCAGGTAGGTACCTCATTTGAATTGCTGAAAGTGTACAATAGCAGCATGGACAAAAATACGTCTCAGCGTTGATGCCAGGACACAGCCCTGCTTTATGCCACTGCTGGTCTTGAAAGCATCCCATGTTGCTCCATTGTAACTGATGGAATTGTGCATGTTCTCGTGGATAGAAGAAATGATGTCCAGGAGTCCAGCCTATTTTCTGCAGTAGTTTGGAGAGCCCATCTCTGCTGACATGATCAAAAGCCTTGGTGAGGTCCATGAAGGCAATGTAAAGTGGTCTGTGCTGATCACCACACTTCCCCTGTAACTTCCGAAGTGAGAAAATGATGTCAACTGTCGATCTGCCAGCTCTGAAACCACACTGAGACAGGGTAGATGCATGATGCCAGGGACTGCAATCTGGTCAAAGCAATGTGAGCAAAGACCTTCCTGACAATATTTAATAAGGGGATGCTTCAGTAATTGTAGCAGTCACTGTGATCCCCTTTGTTTTTGTACAAGGTGACTACATTTGCATCACTCATGTCTTAAGGCACAAATCCTTCCTTCCACCAGGGCACAAAAGTTTATGGAGGTGCTTCAGCAATGCTGGTTTTCCACTTCTGATGATTTCAGGTGGAATGCCATCATTTTCTGGGGTTTTACCACATGTTGAGCTCTACTATGGTGAATGCACTGTCCAGCTGCTCCATGACAGGAAAGTTTGAAATAGCGCTGAGAGCTCCTTCAATGACAATGTTCTCCATTGTGTAGAGTTCAAGATGGTGCTCCACCCGCCTTTCCATCTGCTTGCTAGGTTCACTGATGATCATCCCAGTCTTTGTCTTCAAGAAGGCTGATCTGGCCATTGCTGGGCCTGTTACTTTCTTGATTCCTTCATACATTTGTCTAGCGTCCCTGTATTCAGCAGGTTGTATGCTGTTGCAGAGTTTCATCTAGTATTGATTGATGCAGTGCTGAGCAGTCTGCTGAGACTTGATTCTGGCAGCTCTGAGAACATCTAGATTTTGTTTGCTGGTGACTTGCATGTAGTTCATAAGGGCTCTTATCTTGTTTACAGTAACTGACTCCATTTCAGTCTAATAAGTCTCAAACCAGTCAGCATTCCTCTGCTCTCTTTTCCCATATGCAGTGAGTGCAGATGGTGTCGCAGAGGTGAACCAACTTTACACTGCACTCTGGCCTTGGGCATTGTTCAAAAGAGCTTGACCGAGGATGTTGAGGAACTCTCGGGTCCCTTCTGGGTCAGTGGTATGGCAAGTATTGAGCTGAGGATAACCTTTCTTCTCGAGTGGTATAGTTTCCTTGGCTGAAGCCTGACCTTGCTATTCACCAGGGAGGGGTCAGTGGCACAGTCAGTGCTGTGATAGCTATGAATGATGAGGACAGTGTTGAGGGTGTTATGCGGCCTGGTGATGAGGAGATCTTGCTACTGCCAGTGGTGTGAGCTGAGATGTCTCCGGCTTGTGGCACACTTGGTTTGGAAGTAGCTTTTTTCTATTCAGAAGCCATGGATAACACCATAGCTCCAGCAAGCTCTGTCCATTTTTGTTCACCTTGCCGATTCCCTGGTGCCTTATGCATGTTGGCCGAACTGTGTAGATGACACCCACCCTTCCGCTGAAGTCCCTTAGAAGTTACAGTTCTTCAAGCGCTGGGAATTTTGCTGAAGGCAGCAGGAACTGTTTCTTCCTGTGTTGTGCCAATGTAAACCGCAAAGCTGGAGTGTCCTCTCCAGAGCGCAGGCCTGGGAAAATAGGATGGAGATCCAGCGTTGCCCCAGCATCAGGCCCCACCCCCCCCCCCCCACCCTTGGCATTGCTAGGATTGTCCAAAGGAAAGGATGAAACCAGAAATATTTGATACCAACTCTGCTGCAAGAGCTGCTGGAAAGATGATAGATTACCCTCCATGGGACTCCATTCCAGATTTTTAGTCAGGGTTAACTCCCTGAGGCTTCTTCTCTCCCAAAACACCCACAAGGCAGTGAGACTATTTACCAACAGCTGGGGGGTCTGGTTCATGGGGACAAGGCCGTAACCATATGCTGGTGGGCCTGTATGCCAAGTGTCTGGCCTCTTCCAAATTTCTTGTAGTTTAGCATGCCTCTGTGAGATGCCCAGTTTATGTACGTTGCCACAGAGGGCTTGCTGATGAAGAGGCTATGTACTGGTGGAAAAGGCTCTTTTCTCAATAGCCAATGGTGAGAGCTATAAGCAAGAGATGACAAACAGACTGACCACTACGTACCACATACAATGCTGACTCAAATCGCATCAACCAGAGACACCCAGCATAATTTAACACTGTAAAAACTTGCTGAAAGGTGTGAGAGTTTGACCCTATAACATATAACATCAGAAGAGATTGAATTGTGTTTGGAACTGAGGAAAAAGAGACTGCTTCAAGAGGCTCATTTAAGTCATCAGAGTTGAAGTAGCAGAATTTCAGTTTAGTACTTAAAGCCAAGGAAGCCCAAGACATAAAAGAGAGGCAAGCTTTGGGTCAATGCTAAAGCATCCCAAAGATTTAATGAGTGCTGGAGCTGTAGGAAGGAACACCAGTTCTAAATGAAAGAGTTTTGTCTAGCTTTTGGGAAGCTGTATAACATGTGTTGAAAGGACAACCATTTCATAGTAAAATGCCATGGAAAAGAATTGACTGCACATAGACAGACAGCTCAAGGAATCTGAAGAACCAAGGACAAAAGACTTTGTCATCAGTGAGGTTCGGTTGACTCAGCCTATGATTTAAACTCACTCTGGATACTCTCAAAGATTTCAATGAAAATGGGTGCACAAGGTAACATAATTCCACTTCAGCTATACAAAAAAAAGAGGAGATTTGAAATTTTCAAAAATGGAAACACTTTAAATTTGCGATTCTAGCTTCTGATGGGACAAGTTATCTCATGAAAGGCCAAGTATGAATTCTGGTCTAACTTGCTGATTATAATTTTAAGCCAGACTGTAAGACCATTGATGGCATGACTCCGACACCTGTTTGGTAGAAAGGCCTGCCTAGGTATGAGTGTCATTAAGTAAAATGATAATGGTGAAATTAGTAGAGCACCATGAGTCAACTAATGGCATATGCAATCAGTAACTTGAAGCCATTAACCAGGAATATTCAGTGATGGAGCAGGACAAGTTGCAGGAGCGAATCAAATCAGGCTTGACGAAGCAGTGAGTTAACATGTCCTGCAATGTGTTCCCACTGGCTTTAAAAGACAAACTGTACAGTCTGGTTAGACAGAGCAGAATTGCTTTTGTAACTACACTGACTTAATGGATCAGTTTGATGAAAGCCATATCGAAGGAGGATAGTAGACAACACATCTGCTTTGGCCTAATGACTTAAAGAAGGCTATCCAGTGAGACCATTGTCCTCTACCAATGACTGAAGATGCAGCTCCATGCTGCTGAGGTTCTAAAGCCTTCATGATTCTCAATGTGCAAAATGGCTTTGGCATATGAGCCTCAAAAAACATCTGCCATATCTTCCAGCATTCGATTTTGGTGATAATGGAAATGTATGATTCTGGAATCAACTCAGCGCCGACAGCACATGAGCTGGTGGAAGGTGTTGGTTTTGGATAAATTGGTTTTGGATAAATAATGAAATAACAAAACAAAAAACTATGATTAAAAAAATCTAAGAGGTTTTCCTAAATTAATGCAATTATTCTCAGGCGGTGTTAAACATTGACAAAATGAAACTTTGTAGTCCAGAATTTCCATTTATTGGACAAGTTACTATGGGAAGAGGACTTTTTATAGATCTAGCCAAAGCTGAAGTGGTTTTGGAGGTGCAAGCATCAGTTGATGTAGCAGGGATCCAGCAATTGCTTGGACTTACTCAATGACTGAATAAGTTTCTCCCACATCTGCCACTCAAATGTAATGCAGAAAGATGCAGGTTGATTCTGGGGAGAATCAGAAGAATTGGCATTGTAGTGGCTCAAAAGAAGTGGGCACCAGCACTCAGTCCTTAAGCATAACAATCTCAAGGAAGAAGCCATTCTGCAATGTGATTCATCTCAATCTGGACTTGGAGCAACATTGATGCAAAATGAACAACCAGTCACAGCCACAGAGATGAGGTATGCACAGAGAAAGAAAGAACTTCTGCTGATCCTGTTCATAAGTGATAATTTAAGTCCATACTTGTAGCTGAATCAGAGTGAAATCTTGAAGGGATAAGGGGTCTTGGCAGAGAGCCGGTGAGACCCCCATATTGCTTCTTTTCAGGAAGGCCCGCACATCTTGCACCACTCAAGCACTTAAACAAGCCTGATGCAAGCCTTCCCTTGGTATCAAGGGGACAGAAGACTTGCCCACCGAAAGCTACCAGCCAGAGGCCATCGGTTCTCCTGCACTCAGTAGCGCCTCTGGGGGAGGGGGTCCTGCTGCCGGTATGACACCCACCTGAGGTGTTGGACTGAGGAGAGACCGAAGCAGAGGTGAGTGATGGTGGGAAGATAGTTGCCTGAAGGGGGTTAAGGGGCATTAGCAGCAAGGGTGGGGTTGGCTTTCAGTGAGCCCCCTCTTCTCATCGCAGGCACTCATTCAATCAGGTACTGAGCCTCTGAGTTGAGGCTTGCACGCTCTGCCACCCCACCCCCCCCAATCCCGGAAGCCCACAGGAAAACATGCCTCCAATGTGCTAGGTCAGCCTTCAGCTGACAGGCAAAGGGTATTTGAGAACTAGGGTTGCAAACCCAAGACTAAGGTCATGGTTTAGCAGGCAGCAGTGATCTCTGTGTATCTATATGCATTGGAGACTTGGACAACCTGCAGAAGGTACCTCAAAGCACTGGAGAAGTACCGCCAGCAGCAGCTTCGCAAAATCCTCCAAAATCTGGTGGCAGGAACGGCAGTGGAGAGAGAATCTACACAACTGTAGTGTCCTCTCCCAAGCCAACTTGCCCAGCATCGGAGTGTTAATCACTCAAAACAAGTACAGTTCAGCAGAACACGTAGTTAGTATGCCTGACACCAAAATCCTGAAGTAACTGCTCTACTCGGAACACGGTCGCAGCAGGAGACTCCCAGGAGGATGGTGGAAATACCTTAGGATGTCCTCAAAGTGTCCCTGAAGAGATCAGACATCCTTGCCTACCTATGAGAGTCCCTGACTTGTGACTGACCAAAATGGAGAAGGTTCATTCAGGAAGGCACCAAATACATAGAGGCTTCATTGGGAACACACAGAGGTGAAGTCAAAATACAAGGCACAAACCTCTTAACACCTCATCTACCTGACCCATCTGCAAAGCACCTGGCAGAGTCTGCAGATCACGCATTAGACTTATCAGCCATCTCAGAACCCATCGAACTGGAGTGGAAGCAAATCATTCTCAACCCTGAGGGAGTGCCTCAGAAGGAAGGAACAATATCAGCAGTGTTACCATGACAGGAATGCCAAGTCACTTCAGGAAATACAACCTGGTGATATAGTGTGGATGAAACTGTGTGGCCAGACAGCTTGGTGTGCTGGAGCATGCACACATCTGGAGAGTGCTAGAAGTTAGGGTGTGAAATTTGGGGATTCATCGTAGCGCAGGAACCGTCAGTTGATTTATAATTTTGAATAATCTTTATGCAAAACTTGGGATTGAAATGCAGCTTTCCAGTCACCCCATGAACTGTTCACAGTCTCCAGCCAAACAGCAAATACATCAGAAATACCTGGCAGTTAAATACGAATCACTGTTCACAGAGTTAGAATACAGTATCAGCATCCATCTCAGTTGAAGGACTATTTATAATGCCTACTTGTGATCATGGAATTTGATTTTGTAAAATTTCAGAGTTTCTATGTGTGCGTTGTATATCTTTTTTTGGGAACATGGCATGGTTTAATTAATAAATTTTGTTTGGTATGATTATATTGTGTTGGCTCTTAATTTTGCATTATGGCCAAGAGGACAATGTGATAGTCAGTGACAGAGGAAAGGTGAAGTGTATGGGACTGTTGGTGATTGAGGAATTAGGGTTGAGATCACTGGTGTTCAGCTAAATGAGTTCTTCATGTACAGTGTATTACTGCTCCGGAGCTTCCTATTTGATAGCTGGTGGGAGGAGCTGTCTCCTCATGGTGGCATGGTTGTTCAGCATGCAATATTCCATCACAAATGTTAAGACTCAGTCAGCTGAGTATTGCAGGGCTCCCCCAGTGATGTCCAAGCAGTGGAACCATTGCTTCAGCATGCTAATGGTCTGCTCTACCAGATTATATGCATGCTGCACTCATGTACGTGGGTTGTGAACCTGAATCATGTGTTATGTCATTAATGGACAACCCTTGTCACCCAAGTAGACACTCTTTTGTCTGCCAGAGAATGAAGACATCATGACTGATACCAGAATACTGGGCATTGATTGGCATGATGCTCTGCCTATGGTCACACACCAAATGGAGGTTAAGTTACTGGAATGCTTTTGGTTCCAGTATACAGCAAAGTTGACGTACAATGCCCACAAAACAATATGCACGCAGTCAGTGGAACCTTGCATCATGAGGAAGCCTGCAATCCTAGAAAACCTTAGTGTTCTCTCTGGCAAGAAAGCATGAAATGAAGCTGTGTCTCTTTGAACAGAGAGCCTCAGTGACCTTCTTTATGCAACAATGGGTGGCAAATTGTGGGATGTTGTTAATATCTCCAACTACAGCCTGAAAGGAGCTAGATGCATAAAAGTTTATCTCCATGGTCACTATCACTGTCACTAGCAATGCTGTCCTTGCCCTGCTGTGAGGTTATGGTTATGGCTGCAGGGGGTGGCAAATTTCAGCATGGACATCCTTAGTGAAGTGCAGAGATCTCACACTCTGTTCAGGTGGGAGAATTGCTCCATTTGTACCTTAAGCACCTTTCTCCCCTCTTTCTTTTATCAGCTTTCCCGACTCCATATGGCTTCTGCTCAATTTCTAAGTCATGCTGTATTCCAAGTGTAATGCCTACTGGTGCACCCACGACTGAGAGCAACTGATTTGTGCAGAAGTCTTGGAGTCAATAAGAAGTACTCAGCACCTGCCATACCACTCTGTGTAGGTTTTTGGAAATCGAAAGAAAACTACGGAAAACACAAAAACCATGATGATTTGTTTTATGTATTCATCAGGTTGCTGTATGTCTTAGATGTCTGATTTATCTCAGAACACATGCACCCATGCACACATAGGGTCCAAGCTCAGGGACTCAGGTCTTCTCTCTGAAGCTTCTCTGTTTAATTAGCTTTCTAGCTCCACTAAAGACTTAAGAAATCAAGTACAGTTACATAGATCAGAGAGCAGATGAACACTATCAAACACAGACCAATCAAACCATTGACCACTATATCTTTCTCCCTTTTAACTAAAGGCCTTATTTTTCAAGTAAATCATCCCAAACAATAAACATATTTCAAATAATTTCTTAGAGAAAACAAGCAAGTTGAACTCTAAGTACAGACATAGGCTTTGAGATACAAAGGTCTCCTCTATTTGTAATTGGATCTACAAATTTGATGTGTGGTTCTGTGTGGTCAAATTAGTACAGCAGATGATCAACATCACTCATATTTCCTGCTATTGAAAGATTCTGGTCTACTTGTTATCAAGTGTCTCGGGTTCCATTTGGTATTGTCATCTAACAGATAAGCATCAGTGCCGAGCAACTGCTTGATCTGCTTGATACAGATAATGCAAATTTTTGGTCATGATTTGACCATTTGATTCAAACCCAATCTCCAACTTCAAATTGTAGCTCCTTTGTGCCTGTTCATTGGTCAAAGTATACCTTTGTTTTCCCTTGTCACTTTACAATTTAATTTGCTTTTGCTTTAATGTTCTCATTAACTGGTGCTGTTGGCTTTAGCATGCCACCGACCATTCTTAATTTACGACCTATCAGAAGTTCGGATGGTATGTTTCTGGTCAGAGGGTGTGGAGCGGATTTGGGAAGTAGGATGTGAATGGATTGTTCAAATATTTTCCTGTCCGACATACTAGCTCTCAGACTGTCCTTTATCACCCTGTTGAATCATCCAAGCCACTGTTTGATCGTGGATTGTAGCATGATGTCAGATCATGATGAATTATGTAACTTGCTGGGAAGTCCATGAACTGACTGGAAAGAAACTGCTGTCCATTGTTGGTAGTGATAGTCTCTGTCACATCCCTTTCTGTAAGTGACTTATCTAGAATGTCAATAACTGAAGTGATTGCGATGGAATTTGTGCTGTGACTACCAACCATTTGCTGGAACGTTGCCACATATGGTTTGATGGATTCATCTGGCATTTCTGATGGAATGTATATTGTTCCATCATCATACTTTTCTTTGGTCCAAAGTACCTTTCAAGAGCACTTACTGCTGTATCAGAAAAGAAGGATCTTCTGAACTGCTCAAATATTTGCAGGCCTTCTGCTCTGATACAACGTACATGTATAGCTTTCTTGCAGATCACTGCTACATCTGGACTGTCCATCCTTGTAGCGAGCAAGTAAGTCCTGAACCCCAAAATCCATCATTCCCACAACACGGGAGGATCTCCCGCTGATGAAAGGAATGGTTCTAGAGCTGGTAATGTTGAACTTTGCTCAAGCATCCTTCACCAATTTTGTTATGTATTCACCAGATTGCCATATACCATAGATGTCTGATTTATCTCAGAAGAATGCAGAGATGATACTAGTTTCAAATCTACAATACTTTAAAACATCTCAGAACTCACAGGATGTTCTTATACACACATACATGGTCTCAGCTCAGAGCCTCAGGTCTTGCCTTTGGAAGCATCTAGGTTTAATTATCTCACTCGATTCACTCACAGTCTTAAACAATCAAGTACAATTACATAGATTAGAGGACAGACCAACAGAATCAAATATAGATCCATCAAACTGTTACAAATTGTAGCAACAGCCAGAAGAACTCAACCAGAAACTAACCTGTAAGTAGATTGTGATCACCTAAAGGAACCATTCCTGCTGCTTAATATGTGGTTAGCGGTGTGAGCTCAAGAGAGAGTCAACTGCTGCATGGAGTCCCAAAATAGCAGCGCTTGCATCAAGTCAGCATTCTAATGTTAGCACGTGCACTAATACCTGCACCAAGATAGCATCCAGCCTGCTTTGCATCACAAGTACAGCTGGAATCTGGAAGGGCCTGCTTGACACCACAGCCAAAACCTTAGACATTAACATTCAATTTATAGGGATTTAGCACTTATGCAAAGCTGAAACCACTTTGCACTGACCCTATCCTTGTAAACATGAGGTATATGGTCTTAAGTGGTCAGGATTGACTTGCATTGCCCTATATTTACTTGTAAGAGAACAGTTGTACTCCCTTCAATGGCTTCCTAGGCAGGCCAAGCAAAAGAAAAAGCTTGATACAAATTGATAATCTTCCTTATTGCACAATAAGGTGAACATACAGAGCAGCAGTTGTGTTTTGACTCACTTAACTTAATCAGTATGACTTATTTAAGTAATAATACAAAATAAAGAACACATCATGCTTTCCCAGATCAGTGACTCATTTTACTTGTGAGATCACTTTTAAGAGTACTGCGGCATTTCAAAGCTTGCAGCTTCTGCTTTGAAAACTTGACTACATCTGAAGTATTTTCAGTGCTTCATTGACTGTTTGCTGTTCTCTGTTGCAAATACCTAACTCTTGCCTATCACTTGGGACCAAATTAATTTTTGGCACAGTGGATGTTTTTTGATCATCAATACAAGCAAATTAATTGGTTATTATTTACCCTCTACATGGAAACAAAAACAAAGCTAGCTTATTAGTTTGTTGTCACATGCAACACTGTTTTCTGAATGACAATTACTGCCTGGGCTAGATGCTGCCCACAGAGTCATCCAACTGCATCAGCCTTTCCACTGCTGCTACACCCCCTCAGCATATCCATTTGTCCAGTGGAATTCTTCTCCCTAGGCTGTTTCAATCTAACCACCCAGAATATCAAAGCCAGGCAGGATAGTCTTTTATAAATTAGAGTCCAATGACACCTCAATATACTGAGATCTGTGAGATTGGAAACACTGGTGAAGGCACTCCTGGATTTGTCACACGTTCTGTGATTGACTTCAATGCAGAAAGCCTTTTGTCTATGACTACACAGATCCACTTGGTAGACTCCTCCCCAGACCTTACAGCATGTACTGGATCTAAGTGGCACTTAATCAGATTACTCTAACATTATAATATGAGGCAATGCATCACAGACATGAGCCATACAGACCCTCCAAACAGCAGGTAGCTGGTCTTAACCTGTGTGGGGACATTACATTGATAACAGATTCCTTACCTTCACTTGATGAATGAGCTCCTCCAGTGTTTTATCAAGTAAATGCGTTGTGTCTCCTCCAATCTGCCTATTCTAAGAATATTGCTGTATAAACTATGAGCCTGACCTACTTGTGCAAATTCTCCTTAACCAGTTAATTGTTGCTCTGCTTATCAATCAATTCTGATTCCCCATTGATCCAATGTACAGGCACCAGATCCTGTGGTTCAATATTTTTACAGTTAAATATTGCACATTCAGGAAGCAAGAAGCAGAAGTATAATCTCTCAAATACATTCAGCGATATACAATTAATCCCTAATAGCCTGCAATAGCAAATTCTAGACTTAAGCATTTATTTTTCCCTTGTCAAATTTTGCTTTATGAAGCTCTTATGAAGCACCTTGGAACATTATATTTTGTTAAAGACATTCTATAAAAGCAAGTAGTTGTTATTCTTATGTACATGGTCACTTTTTATATTAATTTTGCATTAGGAGGTATTGACTACAAACAAAAAACAGTCTCCATCATTTGCTTTTATTAATGTGAAGTGCATGTATGCAATATATTGAATATATATACAAAGATAGGTAGGAAAGTAAATTATGAAGAGGACATAAGGTGGCTACAAAGTAACATAGATAGGTCAAATGAGTGGGCAAAGATCTAGTAAATGAAGTATAATGTGGGTAAATGTGAAATCATTCATTTTGGCAGGAAGAATAAAAAAGAAGCTTATTATCTAAATGGTGAGAGATTGAGGAGCTCTGAGATTCAGAGGGATCTGGGTGTCCTAGTGCATGAATCACAAAAGTTAGTATACAGGTACAGCAAATAATTAGGAAAGCTAATAGAATGTTATAATTTATTGCGAGGGGAATTGAATACAAAAGTAGGGAAGTTATGCTTCAGTTGTACAGAACATTGGTGAGACTACATCTGGAATATTGTGTACAGTACTGGTCTCCTTATTTAAAGAAAGCTGTAAATATGTTAGTAGCAGTTCAGAGAAGGTTTACTAGACTAATACCAGGAATGGGCGGGTTGTCTTATGAGGAAAGGCTGGGCAGTTTAGGCTGATATCCACTGGAATTTAGAAGTGTAAGAGGCGACTTAATTGAAACCTTTAAGATCCCGAGGGTACTTGACAGAGTGGATGTGGGGAGGATGTTTCCTCTTGGGGGAGAATCTAGAACCAGAGGTCACTGTTTAAAAATAAGGGCTCGCTCATTTAAGACAGAGATGAGGAGAAATGTTTTTTCTCAGAGGGTCATGAGTCTTTGGAACTCTTTTCTTCAAAAAGCGGCAGAAACAGAGTGTTTGAATATTTTTAAGGCAGGGCTGGACAATTCTTGATTAATAAGGGGGTGAAAGGTTATTGGGGGTAGGCAGAAATGTGGGCTTGAGGTTACATTCAAATCAGCCATGATCTTATTGAATGGCGGAGCAGGCTTGAGCAGATGAGTGGCCTATTCCTGCTCTTAATTCGTATGTTCGGATTTATATGTAATGATACTGGTGCAGCATCTCTTTACTATGTAACATTGTAGCACAAAGGGATTGTTCATTGGAAGGATTAAGTTTAGAGAATATCCAAAATGTCTCCTGAGGATCACCTTGTGATTTTACTGACATCTACCTCGACACAGTCAAGGAATCAAAGAATGATGGAGCACGGAAGGAAGCCATTCAGCCCATTGTGCCTATGTTGTCTCCTTCAAAGAACTATTAAATTAGTCCCATTTCCCCTGTTCTCCCTCTATAGTGCTATACTTTTTCCCCTCCATGTGGTTATAATTCAACTCACTTCCAAGAATCTTTCAGGTAGCGCATTCCAAAGCAGAACAGCTTGCTGTGCATTTATTTTTCCTTATCCTGTGACTGGCTCTTTTGTTAAGTAACTTCAATCTGTGCCTTTTGTAACTGACCATTCTGCCACTAGAAACTGTCCCTTTCTTATGTTCTCTGATCAAAATCTTTCATGAATTTTAATACTTTTATCAAATCTCTCCTTAACCTTCTCTGCTTTAAGCTTCACCAGTCTTTCCACATAATTGAAGTCCTGCCTCCCTGGTGCAATTCTCATCAATCCCTTCTGCACTATCTCCAAGGTCATGGCATCTTTTCTAAAATGTCCTGCCCAGAATTGACCACAACGCTCCAGCAGGACCTGACAAATGTTCTATAAAGACTTAGCTTCATTTGTTTTATACTCTATGCCTCTATTAGCAAAGCCAATGATCCCTTATGTCCTTTAAACAGTTTTCTCTACTTTCCCTGCCACATTCAAAGATTGTTACATACACCCCAGGTCTCTCAAACATGAGCCATACAGACCCTCCAAACAGCAGGTAGCTAGTCTTCATCTGTATGGGGGCATTACATAGATAACAGATTCCTTACCTTCACTTTATGAATGAACACCTCCAGTGTTTTGTCAAGTAAATGCGTTGTGTCTCCTTCAATCTGCCTATTCTAAGAATATTGCTGTACTTATGTACTTTGTGTAAATCCTCCTTAACCAGTTAGTTGTCCCAAAACTGTTCCAACTTCTCCAATCTATCTACGTAACTGAAGTTCCACATTCCTGGAACCATCCTCATGAATCTTTTCTGCAATCTCTCGAATGCCTTCACATCTTTCCGAAAACGTGGTGCCAGAACTGGACGCAATACTCCAGTTGAGGCTGAACAAGTGTTTTATACAAGTTTAAAATAACTTGCTTTTATACTCTATGCCCCTTTGTGTAAAGCCCAGGATGTTGTATACTTTAATTGAACTCTCAACCTGTCCTGGCACCTTCAATGATTTATGCGCAAATATACCTAGGTCCCTCTACTCCCCTCTTTAGAATTTTACCTTTTATTTTATATTGTCTCTCCACATTGTTCCTGTCAAAATGAATCACTTCATATTTCAACTGTCACTTATCCATCCATTCCACTAAATTCTTTATGTCCTTTTGAAGTTCTAAACTATCCTCCTCACAGTTCACAATGCTTCCAAGTTTTGCACCATCTGTAAATCTTGAAATTATGCTCTGTACACCAAAGTCTGGGTCATCAATACATATCAGGAAGAGCAAGGGTCCCAATTTGGTTCCTTGGGGAACTCCATTACAAACCTTCTTAAGCACAAAAAACATCCATTAACCACTACTCTGTTTCCTATCACTCAGCCAATTTCCTATCCATATTGCTGCTGTCCCTTTTATTTCATGAGTTGTAACTTTGCCCACAAGTCTGTTGTGTGGCACTTTATCAAATGCTTCTGGAAGTCCAGGTACAACACATCAACAGCATTACCCTGATCAACTCCCTGTTACCTTGGGTGCAACTTGCCCAGATTTGCACTAAGTTTGGTGGTGGTGGGGGGGTAAAATGGCCGGTTTTCCCGCCGTCCCAAACCCACCTCATTATTTATGCACTCCCAGAAAATACGCTGTTTCCATGGCAGGCGGATTCTTGTTCACCCACCTGCCAGCACCCCACCGCTACATCATGCAGGATGCCATGTTTAAAGTCTAGCCGCAAGATAGCACTCATTGCTTCCAGATCCCCACTGCTGCATGGAAGACACGGCCCTGAAACTGAAGAAGACTGCAGCATCCCCCCAACCCCCCCACTCCCACCTCCGGTTAAATGACGGGTCTCTTGAGCAACTTTTGGATGCCATAGAGGCCCGCCGGGATGTCCTGTACCCCCAGTCTAGCTGCAGGATGGGCAGCAACATGATCAACCCAGCTTGGGAGGTGGTGGCAGCGGTGGACAGCCCGAACACCCTGCAGAGGAGGACAGCCACCCTGTACCGCAAGAGGATGAATGATCTCCTCTGTTCTGCCAGGGTAAGTCACTCTCCTCATCAATCTCAACTCACACACTCAGAAACCCATCACACATCCACAGGGCCCTCACTCACTGTCAGTGCAAGGGACATCACCATTCACTCTTTCACACACACGTCATTGTCCTCATCCTGTCCATGGGACCACTCACCATCCACACGTCCCAGACATATTTTTCATCGGGCCTGGCAAACATTCTGCTTACACTCTCTCCATTTCCACCCATGCAGGACAAGCTAGCACACAACAAGAAAGAGAGTTCATAGACCAGTGGCGGAATGCCCGAAATCAAGGTCCTCACGGGCTTTGAAAACAGCCATCCAGCTGGCCAGCGATGACTGGGACCGGTCCTGTGCTGACAGTGAGGTCGGTGCTGCTCTACCAAGTGAGGATCCAGCAGTGCAACATCCATCAGATAACCATGCTGTGAGTGATGTGTCCTCTTTCACTGCCATGCACTAATTATCTCCCCTTGCTTTCACAGCATATCTGCCAAATAGCCGACAGAGTCCATGACCCAGGGCCTCCAATCAAGCCCTGAAGAAACCTCTGAAGAGAAATCTGCTGAAACCCCAATTGAAGTCCCCTCACAGCGCTCACCCACACCCTCCACCAGCACAAAAATACACACCTCGGCGGGACCAAGCTTTGGAATAGCCTCGGGATCACAATCTGGTGAGCACATTGCACTGTCTGACCCACAGTAGGTGGAGACAGGAACTTCCCAGGTGTTTGGCACTTGGAGGACCAGAAATTTGCTGAGTCCAAGTCAGATGACGAGCCTCTGGACTTGTAATTTCACAGTTGCTGGAGCTGCAAAGGCAAGCCCGGGAACATCAGGAAGGGATGTCTGCTGCACTCCTCAGATTGCAGGGCATGATGGAGGGGTCCGTCTTCCTTCAGTCTGAAGTGTTAGTGCTGGCATGCCAATGCACCAAGGTCAACACTGGCAGGATGGTAAAACAAAAACAGAATTACCTGGAAAAACTCAGCAGGTCTGGCAGCATCGGCGGAGATGAAAAGAGTTGACGTTTCGAGTCCTCATGACCCTTCGACAGAACTTCAGTTCTGTCGAAGGGTCATGAGGACTCGAAACCTCAACTCTTTTCTTCTCCGCCGATGCTGCCAGACCTGCTGAGTTTTTCCAGGTAATTCTGTTTTTGTTTTGGATTTCCAGCATCCGCAGTTTTTTTGTTTTTATCACTGGCAGGATGGTGGCCGCCATGGAGCCCTTGGTCCAGGACGTCACTCCTGCGCTGCTGCGCAGGCTTAACTCCATCGCTGATGCCATAGTTGGCCTCCAACAGTGTGTACGTGAGAGGGGTGCTGGGCAGCTCGATCTCACTCCAGCTGCCCCTGCTCCTCAAGGAGTCAGCCAGGGGCCCTCATGCACCCATAGGGAGTAGGATCTGTGGTGCAGTCTCTGGGCCCACCCATCCAGATGACTCCGAGAGTGTCCGGTCCATTCCCCTCCTCCTGTGACCTCTGCAGATCTAGCTTCATGGGCCGAGGAGGGTGCCACTGCCACACAGCAGGACCCCGAAACAAGACCGGAGCCCTCCAGGTCTCGGCCCCCCAGAGGATGACCACCAAGGTCATCACAGACAGGGCGTAGTAGTCAGCAGGCTGCCTCCAGCTCCACTGTGGATGTCGGGGGAGCACCAAGATGTAGCAGCAGAGTTAGGAAAGCGAAGACGTTATAGTTGCACAGCCTGGACATGGGTGTTAATCACTTGTACATAATGTTCACTATTGTCAATAAACTCCCAAGAATGTCTCCCTGCGTGCACCTCAATGGTGCTTGTCATTGCTGCCAGAATGTCGTGATCAGGCATCACAGAGTTCCATCATTCTCTCTGTGTGCTCTCAGCACCGTTAAGGTGGGGCTGGTCCCCATCTCTTCAACATCTGTGATCAGTGATGCTGAGCTCCACCTCCTGAAGGGCTCAGGTGCCAAAGGTGGACAAAGCATCAGGTGCTTTTAAAGTTTCTTGACTGTGTCTCTATGATATGACTCTGATCACAGAGCGCAAGTGAGCTGTCCTCGGCCAGACAGGAGTCAGACATTCTCAGAGGCTATGTGAAGATCTATGGCACGTCCTCACTGCATGTTGTCATCATCCTCCTGCAATCGAGTGACTATCAGGCTCTCCACTGCCTCTCCATGACAGGAACATTATCACAGAGGGTATTTGCGCTGTCATAAGCCAGACTGGAGTCAAACGTTCACAACTGCAATGTGAGGAACTATGGGGTCTCCTCATTGCATGTTTTCATCATTCTCCCCAAATCTGGCAGCTATGAGGGCCTCCTGAACACGCCTGCCTCATCTAGCCAGTGCAAGGGCCACATACCCATCATCGTTGCTTCTGAGAACCTCCTCAGCCTCATCCCCATCAGCATCCTCCTCATTGGAGGATACATGGAGCTTCTCCATCTCCTCCTCAGCCAGCTCCTCTCCCTGTTGCAGCGCCAGGTTGTAAAGGGTGCAGCAAGTGACGACAACGATGTGTGACACCTTCTGTGGACTGTATTGCAGGACTTCCCCAGACCAGTCCAGGCACTGGAACCACATCATCAGCATCCTGATGGTCTCCTCCACCAAGTTGCAAGCTGCTGCATGAGCCTCATTATATCTTCGCTCTGCTGCAGTCTGAGGCTGCCGCACTAGTGTCATCAGCCATGGCCTCTGCAGGTAGCCCTTATCCCCAAGGAGCCAACCCTGCAGCTTCTGTGGATCGTGGAAGACTCCAGGGATCTGTGACTGACTGAGGATGTAGGCATTGTGCACACTTCCTGGAAACCGTGCGTATACCTGCGGGTTGCATTTCTGGTGGTCGCACACCAGCTCTGGAGAACTTGGTGGAACTTTGATGCCTCTGTGTTGCTTGCGTGGGCAGATAAGCTCGGAGTCCGACCCAATCTTATCAATGTGGCTGCGCCTGAACTGTCTCAGTTGTAGAGGAATGGTTACTTTATACAGGTTTCCCGAATGCGAGGTCACTTTCCTCGCCCACCCTACCACTCCACCTCGAAAGCTTGTGCACCATATTCAACGGCTGGGCTGCCCTTGACCCCCTGCCACCAGTCACCTCAACAGCAAGGCTGCACCTGCCCCTGCTCCCGCTCACCCCCCCAAAAGTCACCTCTGACGCAGGGCGCCATTTAACCCCGAAACCCCACACCCGCCCTGAAACTTGCAAAGCAACAGGTGGTCCTGGCGAGCTCTGCAGAACGATGCCACGCACTCATCCCCAGTTCACCCAAAGTGCAGTCCGCCAAGTGCACATCGCCTCTGTGCATTGTGAAACACTTTGGCATGCTTATTTGCCGACGTGGATGGATGATCTAGCGGGGGTGCAAGAGCCTGGCGGGATGGCCTAATAATGCTGATGTATTACAATGAGGTTCCCGATGACTGATGGCGGGAAATGAGGTCCGCCGTAGGGGGACTGAGCGGACAATCCGTCGCCTAGAAACCAATTGCGCCATATTGTCTGCTCATGCCACCTATCACGCCCGCCACCAGCAGGCATGAAAAATTCTGCCCCTCATCAAAAACACTCTAGCAAGTTAGTTAAACATGATTTTCTGTTAACAAGTCCATGCTGGTTTTCATTAATTAACTTGCACTTTCCCAAGTGACTATTAATTTTGCCCTGATTATTGTTTCTAGGAGCTTACTCACCACCAAAGTTAAACTGACAGGCCTATAGTTGCTGGGCTTATCTTTACACTCTTTTTTTGAACAAAGGTGTAACATTTTCAATTCTCTAGTCCAATGGTGCCACCCCAGAGCCTAAGGAAGACTGGAAAATTATGGCCAGTACCTCTGCATTTTCCACTCTCATTTCCCTCAGTATCCTTGGATACATCACATCCAATCCTTATTAACTCTAGGTACAGACAGGCTATCCAATACTTCCTCCTACTAATTTTAAGCCCTTCTAATGTCTGAATTACCTCCTCTTTCACCATGACCTGGGTGGCATTTTCCTCCTTAATAAGTCAAATGAAAAGTATTCATTTAATACCTCAGTCATGCCCCTTGCCTCCATGCGTAAATCCCCATTTCACCCCTGATTGGCCCCCACTCCTCCTCTAACCACTCTTTTACCATTTATATGCTAACAAAATGCTTTTGGATTCACTTTTACGTTAGCTGCTAGTCTCTTTCCATACTCTCTCTTTGCTTCTCTTAATTGCTTTTTCACTTCCCCTCTGAATCTTTTATATTCAGCCTGGTTCTCATTTGTATTGTCCACCTGACATCTGTCATAAGCACACTTTTTCTTCTTCATCTTAATCTCTATCTCTTTTATCATCCAGTGAGCTCTGGATTTGTTTGCCCAGCTTTTCCACTTCATGGGAATATACCTTGTCTGTGCCCGAACTATCTCTTCTCTTAAGCAGCCCATTGTTCAGATACATTTTTCCTGCCAACCTTTGATTCCAATTTATCTGGACCAGATTCATTCTCACCCCATTGTTGGCTTTCCCAGAGTTAATTATCTGACTCTGGATTATCCCTTATCCTTTTCCATAACCAACCTAAACCTTATGATACAATGATCACTGTCCCCTAAATGCTGACATTTCATCCAATTGGCCCACCTCATTCCCACGGACCAGGTCCAGCAATGCCTCCTTTCTCATTGAACTGGAAACATTTTACTGTAGAAAATTCTCCTGAACACACTCTAGGAACCCTTGTCCCTCTCTGCCCTTTACACTAATACTACCTAGTCTTTTGCCAAGCTCGCTCACAGACTTTGGAAAAAGCATGGACTTTGTCTCTAAGTCTACCAGGCTGTGGTTCTTACATCACTACTTGTTTATGGGTGCAAGACTTGGACAACGCACCGGCATCACATAAAACAACTAGAAGCATTTCATCTTCACTGTCTGAGATCTATTTGCAACATCAGGTGGCAGGATAAAATCACCAACACTGAGGTTCTTGCATAGTGCTGCATACCTGGCATCGAGAGCATTCTCATCAGAGTTCAGCTTCACAGGGTTGGTCATTTTTTAAATTCATTCATGGGATGTGGGTGTCACTGGCTAGGTCAGCATTTGTTGCCCATTCCCATCTGCCCTTGAGACGGTGGTGTGAGCTGCCTTCTTGAACTGATGCAGTCCATGTGGTGTAGGTACACTCACAGTGCTGTTAGAGAGGAAGCTTCAGGATTGTGACACAGTGACAGTGAAGGAACGGCAATATATTTCCAAGTCAAGATGGTGAGTGACTTGGAGGGAAATTCCAGGTGGTGGTGTTCCCATCTATCTGCTGCCCTCGTCCTTCTAGATGGCAGTGGTCTTGCATTTGGACCTGAGGACCCTTGATGAGTTTCTGCTGTGCATCTTGTAGATGGTACACACTGCCGCCACTGTGCGTGGTGGTGGAGGGAATGAATGTTGTGGAAGGCATGCTTTGTCCTGGATGGTTCAAGCTTCTTGAGTGTTGTTGGAGCTGCACTCATCCAGGCAAATGGAGAGTATTTCATCACACTCCTGACTTGTGCCTTGTAGATAGTGGACAGGCTTTGGGGAGTCAGGAGGTGAGTTACTCATCGCACAATTCCTAGCCTCTGACCTGCTCTTGTAGCCACAGTATTCATATGGCTAGTCCAGTTCAATTTTTAGTCAATGGTAACCCCCAGAATGTTGATATTGGGGGATTCAGCAATGGTAATATCATTAAATGTTATGGGCTGATGATTAAATTATCTCTTGTTGGAGTTGGTGATTGCCTGGCACTTGTGTGGCATGAATGTTACTTGCCACTTGTCAGCCCAAGCCTGGATATTGTCCAGGTCTTGCTGCATCTGGACATGGACTGCTTCAGTATCTGAGGGGTCGTGAATGGTGCTGAACATTGTGCAATCATCAGCGAACATTCCCATGTGGTTTGCACGGAGGACCCCCAAATACAGACAGATGAGACAGGCAACCTTGGACAGACCCAAGTGGAGAAGACTGTCATCAGGTGATTTTGACATTTGAGGAGAACAGGGTCAGTGCCTTCAGGACAAGTGAGCATGGCACAAAGCTAATGCCTCCATCCGTCCCTCCAAAACTGACTTCATTTGCAGTATTTGCAATCAATTATGCAAATCGAGACTCAGTCTAAGGTCACACGAGACGACATTAATGGAGGTGGTAAACCAATTTTTTACATGCTGAACACTCATCCATTGAAGCGATGGGAGAATCAATCATCCAAGTCTATAATTGGATAATTAAAGTCCACATACTACTCTGAACCTTTTTTGCTCCTGAGCTCTAGCCAGAAAGATTCCGGGCAGAATCGTCCATGCCCTTGATATCAGGCGTAACAATATGGCGAGAAGGCCGAAAATCGGTTTCATGATGTTGTGAAACTAGTTTGCGATCGTCTGCTCAGCCTGTTGATGGCAGGTCACATTTCCTGCCACCAGATGTCGGGAACCTCACTGTAATAGATCTAGATATCATTATCAGCCCAGCCCTCCGGAATTGTCCCCCCCACCCCCCTTCACCCCCCCACCACTGGATTGTCCGCCCACATTGGCATTCGCCCACGTTGGCGTGTTTCACAACGGCATGTAAAAGGTGTGCTCTTGGCAAGCTGCACTTTGAGGGGAACTCGAAGGTAAGTGCACAGTAACGATGAGGAGCACTCGCCCGGGTCACCTGTTAGACTTTAAGGTTGAGGCGTGTTGGGTGGGTGGAGGACAAGGGCTGCCCTGTGGTTGAGGCAACTTGGAGGTGGGGGCAAGGGCTGCCCTGCGTTTGAGGCATGTTGAATGGAGGGCAAGGACTGCGCTGCGGTTGAATGTAGTGCACAAGCACGTGCGGGGTAGGGTTGTTGGGTGAGGGAAGCAGCCGTGCATTAGGGAAACCTTATATGAAGTGACAATTCCTCTGCAGCTGAGACAGTTCAGGAGCAGCCATTGATTTGATTGGAGTTGAGCCTTGAGCTTATCTGCCCACACAAGCAGAGGCATCAAAGTGACACCAAGAACTCAGGCACAGACTGCAATCTAATGAGCGTTTTAGTGGATTGTAGAACAGTTGGATGACTGGGCACGTTGTACAATCTCCTTGCTAAAGTTGGCCATGGAGCAACCACTGGTGGAGGTGCTCACAGCCCCTTGCAATATCAGCATTCTGGTTTGGACCAGTCTCCCCATGGTTCAAGCTAACAGTGCAGCCTTGCAGTGTGGGTTAGGAGAATGCCTGCACCTGAGCTGAGAGCACAGCATGCAGTCCAGTGGGCAAAGTTGCTGCCAATCGGTCAGGTGGAGGGGAGTGGAGGTGGGTGGGTTTCAGGCAGCCAAGAAGCACACTAAACTCTGGCCATCCAAGTGGTGGCCAGCACACTCCAGGATGTTTTGAGGGGCCTTCAGACTTAACCAAGAGAGGTTCTAAACCCAAGCCAACACACAGGTCTCTCTCTTTCATCGTGCAGGAGGTGTACATCAGGATCACAGAGCATGCTGAACTAGATGTATGCCCGTGGCTTACAGAGAGCGAGGTCGATGGAGAAGAGAGTGATGGAGGTCTGGCTGGGCAGAGGGAGGAACAGCACCCTCTGGAAGAGGCTGGGGGCTCTTGCACACGCCATGGAAGAGCTACAGTGAGCCGTTGCTGGTTGGCACCTGGTGACACCCAGGGTCTATAGACACCACCTTACATTCTTGCAGATGACTGAGAACCAGTGTCGCTGAAGACTGCACATGCCTAGGGAACTGGTCGATCACATCTGCCAGCTACTGCAGGATTTGGTGCCATGGGGACATGGAGGGTATCCACTGCCAGTGGCTGTGAAAGTGAGAGTGGCGCTCAATCTTTACACCAGTGACTCCTTTCAGGGCTCCACAAGTGACCTCTGTGGGATATCAAGCCTCCACCCACAAAAGCATCCATGAGGTCACGGATGCCATCTTCACGAGGGCACACAACTTTGTGCATTTCGCCCGGGACCAGGAGAGCCAGGATGCAAGAGTCAACCGCAGTGGCCTCCATTCACTGAATATGCAGCTGGTATGCGACCACCACAAACGTATCCTGGAGGTCTGCGCACAATTTCCAGGGACTGTACATAACTCCTACATTCCCAGTCAGTCACAGATCCCCAAAGTCTTCCAAGGTCCACAGAGGCTGCAGAGATGGCTACCCGCAGAGGACATGGCTGATGACACCTGTGGGGTGGCCTCAGACTGCAGCAGCGCGATGGTATAACTAGTTGCAACCCGCAATTTGTTGGAGCAGACCATCGGGATGCTGAAGATGTGGTTTCGGTGCCTGGACTAGTCTGGTGGAGCCCTACGATACAGTCCGCAGAGGGTGCCACAGATCATTGTCATCTGCTGCGCCCTTTAGAACTTGGCGCTGCAACGGGGTGAGGAGCTGGCTGAGGAGGAGATGGAGGAGCTGGAGGTCTCCTCCAATGAGGAAGATGCCAACAGTCTCCTTCAATGAGGAAGATGAGGGTGAGGAAGCCCTCGAAGGTGACGATGACAGGGGTGAGGCAAGTATGCTCAGGAGGCCCTCATAGCTGATAGATTTGTGGAGGATGATGACGATGTGCAGTGAGAATGCTCCATAGATCTTCACATCGCAGTTGTGAACGTTTGACTCCAGTCTGGCTTATGGCAGCGCCAATACCCTCTGTGATAATGCACCTGTCATGGAGATGCAGTGGAGGCCCTAATAATTGCTCGATTGCAGGAGGATGATGATGACATGCAATGAGGACACTCCATAAATCTTCACACAGCCTCTGAGAATGTCTGACTCCTGTCTGGCTGAGGGCAGCTCGCTTGCACTTTGTGATCAGGGTCATATCATAGAGACACAGCCATAAAACTTTAAATATAACTGATCCTTTGTCTGTCTTCAGCACCTGACCCCTCCAGGTGCACGGTGTCATTGGTCACAGATGCTGAAGAGATGGGGACCAGCCCAACCTTAAAGGTGCTGAGAGCACACAGAGAGTGTGAGAGAACTCTGTGGCGCCTGCCCACTACATTTTGGCACCAATGACAAACACCTTCGAGGTGCAGGCATCAGTTATGTTTCCAGGGAGTGTGAGGCTGGACCATCACTTTGGTCTGAAGGCTGCACAAAGCGCAGGGAAGAGGCCCTGGACAGAGACACCTGCCTTTATCTTGTATAGAAAGGTTTCACATCTGATTGGGCTTGAATCATGGTGCAGGAGGGAGGGGTTCAGGTTCCTGGGGCTTTGGGACCAGTTCGGGGCAAAAGGCACCAATTCACAAGGGACAGTTTAAACAGGCAGTAAGAGTTCAGGATAGCGGGTGGCATTGACCCTCACTTCCTTCCTATTTCCACTCCGTCCAGCATGTGGCATTGGGAGTAATCCTACTTTTTAAATTCCCCCCTAGCTCCTGAAAACCTGACCAAAGAACCTCGATGCCTGTCTCCTTTATGTCATTGGGACCAACATGTACTGCAACTTCTGGCTAACTCCCACCCTGCTGAAGAATATTCTGCACCCTCTCCATGATGCCCTTTACTCCAGCACCAGAGATGCAACACACCATGTAGGGCTCAGAATGATGGTTACAGAAATGCTGACCTGTCCCCAGACTGTGGATTATCTGATAACAACTGCATTTCTACTCTTTGCTGTTTCTCCCTGTACAGTCCCTTGCTCATTAATGCTATGGCCTGGACTGTACTCCTTCAGGATATCTTCATTCCCAGCAGGCTCCAATACTGAGTTAAAAACAAAAAACTGCGGATGCTGGAAATCCAAAACAAAAACAGAATTACCTGGAAAAACTCAGCAGGTCTGGCAGCATCGGCGGAGAAGAAAAGAGTTGACGTTTCGAGTCCTCATGAC
Source organism: Carcharodon carcharias (assembly GCF_017639515.1). Classification (NCBI taxonomy): domain Eukaryota; kingdom Metazoa; phylum Chordata; class Chondrichthyes; order Lamniformes; family Lamnidae; genus Carcharodon; species Carcharodon carcharias. The sequence continues at coordinate 84,307,269 of NC_054476.1, read as the reverse complement.
CCTTCGACAGAACTTCAGTTCTGTCCAATACTGAGTATCTGTTTGAGAGTGGCACACACCCTGAAGACTCCTGTGCTTCCTGCCTCTTCCTACATTTGGATATCCACCCACCCACTAACCTGAACTCTTACTGCCTGCAGGGCGGCCACCTCCTGGAACATATGGTCCAGAAAATTTTTATCCTCCCTGATGCTCTGCAGTGACTCCAGCTGCCACTCAAGCTCAGAAATCCTGAGTTGAATTCAAGCAGCTGGAGACACTTCCTACACACATGGCCACTGAAGACACAGGAAGCATCATAAATTTCCCACGTAGCACAGGAATTGCAAGCAACAGATTTCTGATGACCATGATGGAAAATAAAATCTCTTTTCTCTCTCTAACAATTTAGTTCATGCTCTGCTTGGACTATTAAACTCAATTAATACTTCTATACCTGCATTGAACTCATGACATTATTAATTCACTTACCACCATAGTAACTCAATTTAAATTCTTACTTTCCTAACTCCTAATTTGGAACTAATACCTGAGTTTTAATAGAAAAGAGTAAATTATTTACCAACCAATCACATACCTGGTTTCCTGTGATGTCACAGCTTGATTTTCTTTGGTAACTGGTCTCGCAGTGACTCTCTCGTTCTCTCTGAATCTCCTTATACTCCAGCAGTTGCCTGCCTCTCCTGCTGGTCTCACAATGATAATCTTCTTCTCTGCACCGCAACTTTTATCATTGCTGTACTCTTGCCTCTCTCACTGGTCTTGCAGTTACTCTCTTGCTCTCTCTCTCAGATGCTCTTTTTATCCCCACTGTTGCTCGCTTCTCCTGCTGGTCTCGCAGTAAGTCTCCTGCTCTCTCTGACACTCCTTTTATTCCTGCTATGCTCTCACCTCTCTCATTGTTCTCACAGTGACTCAAAGCTTCATATAATCTGATAACTTTGAAATTACATCCGGTATACCCAAGTCAAGCCCATTAACCAACCAAACTGGTCCTAATGCGGTTCCTTGTGAGACACCACTCTGTTAGTGGTTACAATCTGGAAAGCACTGCCTGAGAGTTTGATGGAGGCAGTCGACAATGGCTTTTAAAAGGGAATCGGATAACAATCTGAAAGAAAAAAAATGCAGGTCTACAGGGAAAAGGCAAGAGTGGGACTAACTAAATTGTTCTTGCAGGGAGGTAGCATAGATTCAATCGTCTGAATGGCCTCTTTTTGCATTGTAAGCATTCTATGACTTTTGGAGAGCTGACAAGAGCTCCGTGTCACCGCTGTTGGGGAAGCCCCACCATTTCTGTGCCAGTCAGTTAAATGTTTCAGTTGGCAGTGGGGTGGAAGGTTACCCACGAGCCTTCTCGCCTCAGAATTAATCGGAGCAGAGTTGGGAAGGTTGTGGGGTCCACACCCGGCACACTCTCACCAGATTAAATGCCTCCCCGCGTCCAAACTTGCCTTGGGAGAGGACATTAAATTCTGCCCTATGATCCTATTCTAAGCTCTTTACTGTCTCATAGCTTATTCGTTCTGCTGCTTTTCTGTTTGGCCAAAGATGACCTAACCACGAGCTTCTTGAATTTAGATCCTAACTTTTATCTCTGCCTCTATCTCAAGGGATATTCCAATGTGCAATTCCAAGATGGGAGTGATATATAGAATGTACAGGATGCTATGTATAGCATGTATAGGCTGCTATGTATAGGACGTGTAGGATATTGTGTATAAGATGTATAGAAAGCTATGTATAGGTGCTTTGGGCAACTTTTCTATTTGCAGGTTGACAAAGATGAGTTGAATCAGAGACAGCATACCAGTGTATTTACACCTTAAACAATGAATTAAGACTTGCCCTTATGCTGCTACTTGTGACTATAGGGGCTAATAATTGTACCTGGATATAACTGTTGAAACCTGTACGATTTCCTCAAAAAGAGGCCCTCACAGAACTGTGCACACCAACAAAACCAGAAGTGGCCACCCAATAGGTGTGGCTCTGTCTGTAGCAGTTGATTTTTTTTATTTGTTCATGGGATGTGGGTGCCACTAGCTAGACCAGCATTTAAGGTCCATCCCTAATTGCCCTTGAGAAGGCTGTGGTGAGCTGCCTATGGTGGTGAGCCATGATATGCCGGGCCATGAGATTACAGATTGTGGTTGAATGCAATTCTGCTGCTGCTGATGGCCCTAGCACCTCATGGGTGACCATTTTTGAGCTGCTAGATCGGTTCAAAATCTATCCCATCAAACACGATGGAGGGTGTCCTCAATGTGAAGGTGGAACTTCGTCTCCACAACATTGTGCAGTGGTCACTCTTAGCAATGCTGTCATGGACAGATGCAACTGCGGCAGGCAGGTTGGCGAGGATGAGGTGAAGTCCTTCTTGTTGGTTCCCTCACCACCTGCCGCAGACCCAGTCTAGCAGCTATGTCCTTTAGGATTTGGCCAGCTCAGTCAGTAGTGGTGCTACCGAGCCACTCTTGGTGATGGATATTGAATTCCCCCACCCAAGAGTACATTCTGTGCCCTTGCCAGCCTCAGTGCTTCTTCCAGTTGATGTTCAACATGGAAGAGTATTGATTCATCAGTTAAAAGGGATGTGGGGGTGAGGTGTGGTGAGAGGTAGTGGTAATAAGCAGGAGGCTTCCCTGCCCATGTTTGACCCGATGCCATGCGACTTCATGGGGTCCGGAGTCGATATTGAGGACTCCCAGGGCAACTCCATCCTGACTGTATACCACTGTGCCGCCACCTCTGCTGGGTCTGTCCCGCCGGTGGGACAGGATATACCCTGGGATGGTGAGGGTGTCTGGGACATTATCTGTAAGATATGATTCCATGAGGATGACTATGTCAGGCTGTTGCTTGACTGGTCTGTGAGACAGCTCTCCTAATTTTGTCACAAGATCCCCAGATGTTAGTAAGGACTTTGCAGGGTCAACAGGGCTGGGTTTGCCCTTGTTGTTTCCAGTGCCTAGGTTGATGCCAGGTGATCTGTCCAGTTTCATTCCTTTCAGACTTTTTAGCAGCTTGATGCAACTGAGTGGCTTGCTAAAGGGTGATTAAGAGTTAACCACATTGCTGTGGGTCACATGTAGGTAAAGACAACAGATTTCCTTCCTTAAGGACATGAGTGAACCAGATGAGTTTTTATGACAATTGACAATGGTTTCATGGTTATCATTGCTGAGACTAGCTTTTTAATTCCAGGTTTTTTAAGTGAATTTAAATTCCACCAGCTGCCATGATGGGATTTGAACCCATGTACCTAGAGCATTAGCCTAAGCTTCTGGGGTATTAGTCTAGTGACATTGCCACCATGCTACCACATAATTTTAGAATTTGAATGCCCCTGGTTCCTTCCAAAGAGCAGCTGGAGACAGTCACAGAAAACATGCAGCAATATGAAAGAACTGTATTTGGCCAGATTCCCCGAAGTGCAGCACATTGACAGGTCATATAGCAGACATCCTCACATCTGACCTTATGATGGGGCGCAAGGAATTATTAGAGTATGGGTCAAACACAGAAGGTATCCATTCAGCCCATCGTATCTATGCTTTCTTTCTGTAAGAGGAACTTAACTAGTCACTTCCCTCCTTTCCCCTGTAGCCCTGCAAATCATTTCGCTTCAGATAATTGATGAAGCAGCTGATGATGGTTGGGCCTAGGATATTTCCCTGAGGAATGCCCTGAGTGCTGTTCTAGGACTGGGATAATTGGCTTCCAACAACCACCTTCATTCAAGGTATGACACTCGGCAATGAAGAGTTTCCCCCTCATCCCTCCCCATTGACCTATGGGCTCCTTGATGCCACACTTGGTCAAATGCTGCCTTGATGTCAAAGGCAGTCATTCTCACCATACCAAGGGAATTCAACGCTTGTTGATGTTTGGATCTAGGCTGAAATCTAGAGTCAAGTGGTCCTGGCAGAACTGAGCTGGTCATTGATGAATAAGTGTGCTTGATAGCACTGTGATAACTTCTGCCATTGCTGTGGAGGTGATTGAGAGTAAACTGATGGTGCAGAAATTGGCTGTGTTGAATTTTTGCGGACATCTTTACATATTGATGGAACAGTTTAGCTAGGGGCACAGCTAATCCTGGAGCACAAGATTTAAACTCAAGAGCTGGATAGTTGTCTTTGCTGTGTCCGGGGCACTCAATCTTTTCAAATGACACATGGCATGAACGGAATTGGCTGAAGACTTTCAAAATCGTTCATTTGGCACTTCTATCTGAAGATAGTTGCAAACACCATCGTCTTTTGCACTCACTCATCATTGAGAATAAGGATGTTCATGGAGACACCTTGTTCAGTGAGTTGTTTAATTATGCACCACATCCTTGACTAGATGTGGCAGGGTTCAGAGCTATAACCTGGTCCATTGGTCATAAGATCTATATCTATAGCATGCTGCGTCCGCTTCACCAGCTGGCACCTCATTGCTCCCAGCATGCTTTTCTATACTCATCATTGAACCAGGGTTGGTCGGCAGGTTTAATGGTAGAGTGAAGTATTTGCCAGGCTAGGAGGTTGCAGCTTATGATTGAATAAAATGTTCTTAGAGAGAGGTGAACCCGCAACAGGCAGGTTGGTCAGGACAAGATCCAAATGTGTTCATGTATTCACGTGTTGGTTCTCTATTATGTGAAGCCTTTTCCTGCAAGTATGTAAAGATAGGGCAATTGTTGGATTAAGAAATATGAGAGAAGATATATGCTATCTAAGCATGCAGACCAATTTTTCCTTTATGTGAGCCTCTGATCTTGTAGTTAATATTTGTTGACAGCATTTTGCTCTTTCTCAAATATCATGGACACAAAAGTGTTGGTGATACATGGGCCTGGTGTGCTGCTGAAATTCCTCTTGCTTTATAAACTCAGCTCAGGCTGGACTCCATCCTAAATTTTGAAGTTCCATGAACACATTGAGCCCCCAGGATATTCAAGAATGAACGGCTAATTTGTTCACTGGCTGGAATTAATAATGCCACAGTGACGAAGCCAGCATTGCAAGACCACAGGAAGCCTGTAATTAAATGATCTTCTGTCTCTCTTGCACACACACAATCATGATTGTTCTGACAGAGCCACATGGTTGTATAAGTGTGTGCTGATTTTATGTGTCTGGAGGCATCCTCTTCTCCTCCTTCATGGCATGTCTGAGCTCCAGTCCACTCACACTCTTTCTCTCTCAGGCAGTCATGTGAGATTTGATAGAATATTGTGACATACAGCTTCCTGCCAAGAGGCTGGGCTACTGCTCAAGCTGCTGGCTCTGGAGTATGTGAATGAGCTGAGCTGTCAGTGCACAAAGCAGCTGAATCCTGTGTGAGTGAGAGGAAAGGACACAGACTTTTCTCACGAGGACTAGCACTGAACCGTTGCCTCTCCCTCAACACTCTGCACTTAGAGGTCCTGCCTAACACATCTTAATCATAACTGTTCTACAAAGGTAGAAGCTAAGAGGAATAACTGAGATTTCACTGTGGCTCCTGAGTGCTGAAGTAATTCTGCATAGGTAAGTCTAAATGATTGTAGCTACATTTTTGGGCTGTTGTTTGAATTTTCACACTGATGTAGCTAAGTGAGCTTTTATGAATTGTATGCTTGCTCTGATCACTGAGGGTAGGTTTAGTCTGAGTTGCTTGTGGATGCACAGATTGGTGCTTAATGTTTCACATTCAGTTGAAGGATCAATCCCTTTGCAGAAATCATTTGGCAAATACAGCGTGACACTTACAAGTGGACCCAATTGCTGCGGTCTAGCTTTAGAAAGTTCAAACTGAATATTTGCATTTCTGTTAAATGGTACAAATAAGAAGATTGTATTTGTAGACTGAGCGGTGGCTCCTTAAGTTTTGCTTGAACTACATTGTATATACACTGAGCTGTTGATAGCACTGCATTTGGCAGGAGGGAGATTTTATCAGCCTGTTGAGTGAAGGAGATTACAAATTAATTTATGCATTATCTGGTCTGTTTTGTTTAATGAAACACACAGAGACTGACACAGATCTGGTTCAGTTAATGCCTCCCTCAGTAAGAAATGTAGCAGCCAAGTAATTCCAGTCAAAAGTAAGAAATAGAACCGTGAGGAGCAGCACCACAGTGCTGATACAGCAGAGTCAGAGGACGGCGCTCTCTGGTTTTCACTGCTATTATCTTTTTTATGGTAATACAGGGGTTATCATCAGGTGCTTTTTTTTTAAAAAAAGGACAATCTCTTTGACTGTTTTAAGACTTGTGCTTTGAAGGGATTCCTTTCAGGTTCATATCACTTCTAAATTTATATCTTTTGAGGAGCAGGAAAGGTGGGTTGCAAGACCTTGTAAACACCATTAAGGAGGTGCTGTCGATTGGCATGCCTAAAAATTGCCATCTCTGCCCCTCTCCCTCTGCTCAAATAATCTGAGAACAGATCAATACTATTGGAGAGCCACCCACTTCAGCACAAGTCACCAATCCTAGGCTGATTCCTGGGATGGAGCGGTTGTCTTAGGAGGAAAGGTTGAGGAGGCTGAGCCTATACTCATTAGAGTTTGGAAGAATGAGAGGTGATCTTACTGTAATATATAAGATCTTGAGGGGGCTTGACAAGGTGGTTACTGAGAGGATTCCTCTCTTGAGGGAATATAGAACTAGGGGCAAAAGCAAAATACTGCAGATGCTGGAAATCTAGAACAAAAACAAAAATACCTGGAAAAACTCAGCAGATCTGCCAGCATCTGCGGAGAGGGATACAGTTGATGTTTCGAGTCCATATGACCCTTGATCAGAACTAAAACATATAGAAATGAGATGAAATATAAGCTAGTAGAAGGGGTGGGACAGGAGAGTTCGATAGGGGGCCAGTGATAGGTGGAGGCCAAGAAGAGATTGCAAAGATGTCATAGACAAAAGGACAAGGGGAGGGGGTTGACGGTGGTAATATTATCTAAAAGATGTGCTAATGGGGACATTAAGGGAAGCAAGCAGGACAAGCTAATGGCAGATGGCCCTAGTTTGGGTGGGGTGGGGGAAGGAATTGAAATGAACTAAAAGGTGGAGATAAAACAATAGATTGAAATAAATTTAAAAATAAGAGGGAAGAGAAAAAAATAGTTGTAAAAAAAACGACCTCGGCTACAGCTCCTCACACTCCGCCTTCCATCCCATTCTCTCAGTTCCTTCGCCTCTTTCTCATCTGTTCTGATGATGCCACTTTCCAAAACAGTTCCTCTGATATGTCTTCCTTCTTCCTTAACCGAGATTTTTCACCCACAGTGGTTGACAACCGTGTCCGGCCTATCTCCCGCGCATCCACCCTCACACCTTCCTCTCCCTCCCAGAACCACGATAGGGTCCCCCTTGTCCTCACTTATCATCCCACCAGCCTCCCCATTCAAAGGATCATCCTCTGTCATTTCTGCCAACTCCAGCATGATACCACCACCAAACACATCTTCCCTTCACCCATCCTGGCGGCTTTACGCAGGGATTGTTCCCTCCAGGACACCCCCTCCAGGACACTCCTCCATCACCCCCTACACCTCAACCCCCTCCCACGGCACCTTCTCATGCACCCACAGAAGATGCAACACCTGCCCCTTTACTTGCCCCCTCCTCACTGTCCAAGGGCTCAAACACTCCTTTCAAGTGAAGCAGCACTTCACTTGACCTTCTCTCAATTTATTCTACTGCATTCGCTGCTGCCAACGTGGCCTCTTCTACACTGGAGAGACCAAACGCAGGCTGGGTGACCGCTTTGCAGAACACCTACGGTCTGTCCGCAAGCATTACCCAGATCTCCCTGTCGCTTGCCATTTCAACACTCCACCCTGCTCTCATGCCTACATGTCCGTCCTTGGCCTGCTGCATTGTTCCAGTGAAGCTCAACGCAAAAGGGAGGAACAGCACCTCATCTTCCGACTAGGCACTTTACAGCCTTCCGGACTGAATATTGAATTCAACAATTTTAGGTCTTGAACTCTCTCCTCCATCCCCACCCCCTTTCCGATCCCCTTTTTCCAATAATTTATAATTTTTTTTACAACTATTTTTTTCTCTTCCCTCCTATTTTTAAATTTATTTTGATCTATTGTTTCACCTCCACCTTTTAGCCCATTTCGATTCCTTCCCCGCACTCCACCCACAGTAGGGCCATCTGCCATGAGCTTGCTTCCCTTAATGTCCTCATTAGCACATCTTTTAGATAATATCACCACCGTCAACACCCCTTTGTCCTTTTATCTATGACATCTTTGGTAGTCTGTTCTTGGCCTCCACCTATCACTGGCTCCCTATTGAGCTCTCCTCTCCTACCCCCTTCTACTAGCTTATATTTCATCTCATTTCTATTTTTCTTAGATCTGATGAAGGGTCATATGGACTCGAAACGTCAATTGTATCCCTCTCTGCAGATGCTGTCAGACCTGCTGAGTTTTTCCAGGTATTTTTGTTTTTGTTCTAGAACTAGAGGCCACAGTTTAAAAATACAGGGTCTCCCATTTTGCCACTTGGTGCTGGCAGAGGGAGAAGGAAGGAGATGGCAATTTTTAGAAATGCCAATCCACAGCACCTCCTTGATGGTGTTTACAAGGTGCTGGAACCCACCCTTTCCTGCTCCTAAAAAAGATATAAATTTAGAAGTGATATGATCCTGAGAGGAATCCCTTCAAAGCACAAGTCTTAACATAATCGATGAGATTTTAAAAAAAGGCACCCGATGATAACCCCAGCATTACCTTAAAAAAGGATAATGGCAATGAAAACCAGATACCTAGTAGTACAAAACCTCAGTATTGCTGAAGAAAAAGACATGTTGAAGCTTTTCATCTTGCACTCATCAGGACACTTTGCAAAAATACCAGTGTAGGGGGAAAACAACAATTTATACTGTATGTGAACAGCGTTGCTTGTTACGCAAGTGGACTCTGGTTGGTAGAGGCATTGCCATGGAGAATGCACCAGTGATGATGACTGTCAGTTAACTGCGATGCATGTTGACATTTAATCCAGGCAGCTTAACCCTGATTGGTCAAGGCATTGCCCCCAAGGAATGAGTCAGCAAATGGCTGTCACTTATTTTGTTTAGCTGAAACAGGCACAATGCATGTACATGTTCTTTCTGTCTGCAAATAACAGGGCCCTGTGTATGTAACTTCCAGTATGTACAAATGTGCCACACTGCGAGCCCAAGTGACAATCTTAAGTTTGGTGCCAGCGTAATTCTTAGCACTGAAGATTATTTAGCAATTGTTGCCCAATCATGGAATCATATCTAATGTTGGGCACTGTTTTGAGTTTTTTAAGCATGAGCTGGTTGGGTACAATCTGTACATTGCCCATTGCAAATATTCTCCATGACAATGCATCTACCAATCAGAGTCCACTTGCCAACCAATCAGCACTCTCTTCTCATACTGAATAAATTGTTTTCTCTTTATATTGGTATTCTTGTGATCTGTCCTGATGAGTGCAAGGCAAAAAGCTTTGATATGTCTCTTTTCTCAGCAATACCAAGTCCCATTCAGGATGGAGATGAGGAATTTCTTCTTTTAGAGGGTCATTAGACTTTAGAATTCTCTCCCACAGAGAGCAGAGGATCATTGAATTTACTCGAGTCTGAATTAGACAGATTTTTGATTGACAAGAGTCAAGGGTTGTTGGGGACAGGAAGGAAAGTGGAGTTAAGGCGACAATCAGATCAGCCATGAACTTTTTGAATGATGGAGCAGGCTTAATGGGCAAAATGGCCTACTCCTGTTTCTATTTATGATCCTCAGTACCTGGAGTTCCCTCTGTACATGTGCTGATTCAGACAGAACCTTAGAAAGGCTATGGTGCAAAAAGAGGCCATTCAGCCCATGTCTATGCCAGCCATAAAAAGAGAAATAAAAAATTAACGCTCATTTTTAATCCCACTTTCCAGCACCAGGTTCATAGCCTTGCAGGCTACAGCACTTTAGGTGCATATCCAGGTACATTTTAATGAGTTGAGTGTTTCAGCCTCAACACCAACTTAGGTAGTGAATTCCAGACACCCATCACTCTCTGGGTGGAAAGGTTTTTCCTCTAATCCTTCTACCAATCACCTTAAATCTATGCCCCCTGGTAACTGACCCCTCAGTTAGGGAAAACAAGTCTTTGCTGTCTACCTTACCTGGGCCCCTCTTAATTTTGTACACCTTAATTAGGTCACCCCTCAGTCTCCTCTGTTCTGAGGAAAACAACCCTAGCCTATCCAATCTCTCCTCATAGCTGCAATTTTCAAGCCCTAGCAACATTCTTGTAAATTTCCTCTGTACTCTCTCCAGAGCAATTTTGTCCTTCCTGTAATGTGGTGAGCAAATCTGTATGCAAAATTCCAACTGTGACCTAACCAGTATTTTATACAATTCCAGTATTACATTCCTGCTTTTGTATTCAATACCTCGCCCAATTAAGGAAATCATTCCATATGCTTTATTTACCACCTAATCCACCATCTTGCCATCTTCAGGGACCAATCGACATTCACTTCAAGGTTTCTCACTTCCTCAACCCTTCTCAACATCCTCCAGTTTATTGAGTATTCCCTTGCTTTGCTTGCTCTCCCAAAATGCATTACCCCACACTCCTCCGGATTGAATTCCATTTGCCATTTCTCCACCCACTCAACCAAACCATTGATGTAATTCTGGAGACAACAGCTATCCTCTTCACTATCAACTACATGGCCAATTTGTCATCTGCAAATTTCCCATTCATGCCTCCCACATTTAAGTCCAAATTATTAATATGTACAGCAAGGGCCCCAATACGGAGCCCTGTGAAATGCCACTGGAAACTGTGTTCCACTCAAAAACATCCATCAACCATTGCTCTTTGTTTTCTGTCACTGAGCCAATTTTGGATCCAAATTGCCACCTTCACTTGTATCCCAGGGGCTTTTACTTTTCTGACAAGTCTGCCATTTGGGACCTTGTCAAATGCCTTACTAAAATCCATGTAGACAACATCCATTCCACTAGCCTCAATCCTCCTTGTTACTAACTTAATAGAATTTTTTGAGGAAGTAAGACATGATCTTTCCTGAACAAAACCACGCTGACTATCCCTGATCAATCTGTGCCTTTGGTAACTGACAGTTTTTTCTGTCTGTCAGAATTGATTCCAATCATTTGCCCACCAGTGAAGTCAGACTGACTGGCCTATAATTTCTCACCTATCCCTTGTACCCCTTTTACATATTAGGACATCACTTGCAGACCTCCAATCCTCTGGTACCTTGTCTGTATCTAGTGAGGATTGAAAAATGATCCTCAGAGACCATAATTTCCTCCCTGTCTTTCTTTACCAACCTGGAATACAATCAATCTGGCCCTGGTGATTTATCCATCTTCAAGGATGCCAGTCCCTCCAGTACTTCCTCTCTCATTGTATCTAATATTTCACACTCCTCCTCTTTGACTAGAAAGTCTGCACCATCCCTCTCCTTAGCAAAGACAGAGAGGAAGTACACTCATTGAGAACCCTGCCCACAGCTTCAGCCTCAACGCATAAGTTACCATGTACATTTCTGATCAGACCTACTCTTTCCTTAGTTATCCTCTTGCTCTTAACGTACTGGTAAAACATCTTTGGGTTTTCTTTGATTTTTACCTGCTAGTATAAATGCTCTTTGCTTTCCTAGTTTCCTTTTTTACTTCACCCTTATTATACTTCTCTAGGATTTCTGCAGTATTAAGTATTTTATGACTGTCATAAGCTTTGTTTTTCTGCTTTATCTTACTCTGTATACTTCTGGATAACCAGGGGGCTATAGATTTGGCAGTAGCAGCCTTTTTCTTTGTGGGGATACATCTACACTGTGCCCATAGAATCTCACTGTTGAAAACTTCCCACTGATTTGGCACTTGCCCAGCCTCATTATGAAGAGGAAAGCTAGAATTTTGCCCCCTCTTGTTGGGCTTGTTATGTGCTGGCTGAAAAAGTTCTCTTGAATGCAGTTCAAAAGAATTTTGTGCCCTGTGCCCTTCACACTGTTTCCCAATTGTTATTAGGGTAATTGAAGTCTCCAACTATTACTTCCCTCAAATCCTTCAACATATTTGCTGTTTTAACTCTCTTCCACTATTTGGGGCTCTATAGTACACTCCTAGCATTGTGGTTGCCCCTTTTTTATTTCTGAGCTCAACCCATATGGCCTCATTTGATGCTTCATTTAGTATATCATCCCTTTTCACAGCTGTAGTCGTCTCTTTAACCAATAATGATACACCCCCACCCTTTTTTAATCCCCCTTCCTATCCTGCCTGAAAACTCTATATCCAGGGATGTTAGCTGCCATTTTTCCCCTCTAAGCCAAGTTTCCGTTCACACAATATCATGTCACCCTGTTATTTAGCTTGCAGTTACTTATATACCTTTTAACGCTGCCAAATTCCTGTGCTATATACTTTTTAAACCTGAACTACTTCTGTCATTCAGAGTCACTCACTAATTCTCCATCTCCTGTTCCCTGCTTTGAATTTGCCCTCAGGTTCCCATCCCCCTGCCACACACATCTGTCCATGAGGGTATTCTTCCCAGTCCTGTTCAGGTGTAGCCAGTCTGGCTTGTACAGGTCCCACCTTCCCCAGAATTGGTCCCAATGCCTCAGAAATCTGATGCCCTCTGCCTACACCAGCTTTCCAGCAATGTTTAATTGCCCAATTCTCCTATTTCTATATTCAGTTGCACATGGGACTGGGAGTAATCCTGAGATTACTGCTTTAGAGGCCCTGCTTTTCAATTTCCTTCCTAGCTGCCTGAAATCCACTTTCAGGACCTCATCCTCTTTCCAACCTAAGTCATTGGTGCCAATGTGGATTAAGACCTCTGGCTTTTCACCCTCCCCCCAGAACAATGTCCTGCAGCCACTCAGTGACCCAGGCACCAGGGAGGCAACAGACCATCCTGGAGTCACATTTACAGCCACAGAAACACCTGGCTGTTCCCCTAACAAATCCTCTATATCACTGGTGCTCTTCCCCTCTTCTTCCTCCCTCTTATATAGCAGAACCACCTGTGGTGTCGTAAACCTGGCTCTAACTGCACTCTTCCGAGGAACCAACACTCAGTATCCAAAATAGAAAACCAATTGTCGAGAAGAACGCCGGGGGACCACTGCACTACCCGCCTAGTTCTCTTGGACCGTCCGGCAGTCACCCATTCACTTTCTGCCTCCAGGCTCCTAAGCTGCAGCGTGACCACCTCTCTGAACTTGCTATCCACGTAGCTCTCAGCCTTGCAGATGTGCCAGTGAATCCAGCTGCCACCCGAGCTCTAAAACCCACAGCTCAAGTTTCTGTAGCTGGTGATAATTCCTGCACGTGGTCATCTAGGACACTGGTAGTGTTCACGATTTCCCACATATTACAAAGACACACATTCCACACAATCAAGCTGTCCCACCATTGCTTCAATTTACTTCTCTTATGTTAAACCAAGTAAAATAAAGTTACTTAATTTATTTTACCTGGCCTTGCCTTAACTTTACTTCCCTATTGCTCATGTTTCTTACTGAAATCTCTTTCTTTTAAGAAAGAACGTGTTTTTCTAATTTTCAGATACCTGAAGACCCTCCCTAACAGCAGTTTCTCACCAACCAATGAACTTGTGTTCCTCCTGTGGTGTCACTCTTGGATGTTTTCAAAACTCAGCCCTCTCATAGCTTCTCAAATCCCAGTCTCCTGCAGCCTGAGAAAGATAGAGAAACAAGCTCCTCTCTCCCCTCCTCCCTGAGCTGCCTTCTCACCAAACTCATAGCAATTCCACTAACAGTGCACTCCCATTGAATCAGACCAATTCATATGAACCTTTACAGGTTTCACTTGGTATTCCCCTGAATTGATGTAATAGAGAACTCATCATGAAACTTGCAAGTCAAATGTTCTCCAGCATCCCGCAGTTTCTTATTCTTTGAACTCAAATCCCTGTGTTAGCTATTGAAGCAGAATCAATTCACTCCAAAAATTAATAGGAAATGTACAGAAAGCTTTGAAAAACATTGAGGCAGAGGGATGATCAAGAAATGTTCTTTCAACTTATTTAATGTGCACCAACCAGCAGTTGTTATCAGTCACTTAGTACTTGCTGTCACAGTGATGATAGAATTAATTAGAGCCAAAAACATCACATTCAGAGTAAAATAAGTAAATGAATATCAGTTTAATACCTAGCAACCTTGGCTCAGAATGAGTAGAAGAAAATAATCACATGCATTCTATCCAACAAACCTTTCAATGTGGGATCTTAGAAAAGGTAGAAGTAGATTAAAATCCCATCTTGGAAAAAGCTTTGGAATTCACTCCCAATATCCCTGCTAACCCAACTCTCTCTTATTCTATATGAAACTCCAAAGAATGCCAATCTTGAACCCACAGAATCAGAATCCTCTGCCCACACAGGGCCCATGCCAATCCTCTGCCCACAGCCAGTCTGTATTATTCACAATAAAAAGTTGTGGTGGAAGAATTAATCCAAGCTGGTCTTTTAGTTCAAGCTGGTTTATTTTCAAGAAAGCTCCTCAGCCCTACTAAGTTCCAAATAGCTCCCACTCAAAAGTGTTCCAGCTGTCTCTTTTTATTGTTTAGATGGGATAATCAATGCCCATCACCTGTTTAACTAGCAATTGTCTTTAACAAGGTGATTGCCTTGCAGTGTGATTATTTATACATTGACAGATTCCCCTCTTTTCTTTTTAAATTAAAACTTTGAAAAAAACTTAAAGAACGCTTTTTCTTAAACAAACAGAAGGAAATAATGTCACGTATTTCCACATCTATAGTTCCCAGGTTTCCATTACCAAATCATAAAACAAAAAAATTTTTTTCATTGCATCATTATAACATAAGACACTCCTCTTCCAATACATTTAATCATTTCTTAGAACAGGCACTTCTTTTTGTCAAACAGTCTGATAGTTGGTGACTTGTGTCAACCCATTGTATCTTAGAGATCTCTCTTTTCTCTAATTTATGCTGGCTAGGTCTGCTCGTAGCCTTGTTTTAGTGACACTTTTCGTGGAATGAACATTGTCCCAAAGAGGCTGGTTATCAACATAACATTCTATGAGCAAACTTTTCTCACATTGCCCCTTATATAATATTGCTGTCAATATATTGGATAAGTAAACCCCCATCCCTCAAATCTAATGTTTCTACCAAGGCCAGCGTTTCAGCAGTTAAGGTGCTTTTCCCTACCCTTCTTATTTTCTTGGCGTCCCAAGCCAGCGGACATAATTTATCATTCTTTCTCACCAAGAATATGATGAACCCTGCTGTGCTAGAGTACCCATCTGGAAGGTTGACACGTGAAGCATCGCTAAAAATGACCAACCTCATATCTTCCAGATCACCCAAGGCTGGAGACTTCAGCGCAGACCTCTCAGAATTTAATTTTTAAGTGCTTTATTTGCTCTCAGAACTTGCTCAACTGTAGCATCTTTCATCATAGTACTCAGCTCCAACACATCATAACTTGCATCTGGCCTAGTCTGAGTGCACAACAAGTTCAACTGCCCAATCAAACTTCTCAACTGTTCCATTTCTTCCTTGGTAGCAGGATTCTCTTTTTGTGAGGATCTAATGCAAGTTATTGGGAATTGGGATATGATTAACACTTTCTAGATAAGATTGTTGATTCAATGTCACTCCAAACTTGCTCTGCTTAATGTCTAAACCTTTGGATTTAAAGGCCCCTGAAGCCTGACTTCGGACCTTGAATTCCTTCTTTATCTTCTCGATTACCCATTGAGCCTCCCCACAGGAAATCATCAAGATGCATGATAAAGATCCCAGCTAGTTTCTCCTTATGGTACTAGTAGAACATCGAGGGCTCTGCCTTTAACTAAATGCAACCTGTTTTCAACAGGACAGACCTCACGGAAAAATACAAACTCTTGATGCATCATTCAACTCAAACACACCTGTTCAATTTCCACAGCTTTCCTTCTAAATCCCCGGCTTCTTTGGGTGGTTTCAAAAAAACTTCCCTTTGAAACTTCCCCCCCTGTAAAAACGCAGCCTTTATATCAATTGACTTGCACTTCCAGGAATAAGATGCCAAAATAGCTCAAAAAATCTTCAAACTCACTTTCCCCGCAGTAGGCGAGTCCAATCTGACATCTTGATCTCCTAATCTCTCTTCAAAGCCTTGGACTACTAATCTCGCTTTGGCCTTATATGTGTGTCTGGGAGTATATTTTCTGTACAGATTCATCTGTGAGATAAAGCTGACTGTCCTTTGTCAGGCATTTCAGAATATACCCCAAATTCCTTCCAGTTTTCTAACTCTTCCCATTTGGCTTCCTTTATCTGCTTGTTTTCCAATTTATTAGCAGTTACTAGAATCTTTCTAAGGGCTTCTACTCCTATTCAGCTTGCTAGCTTGCTCTCTAGTCCTCCTTAGCTACAGCCTCCGCTTACATTCCTCTCCCTTTCTGGACTACTACCCTTTGATCTTTCTCCCATGCGAGTGGAACCCAGTTTTCAAGTCTGTGATTTTTTTCTAGGATCACAACCACTTTCTGGTCCCGTCAGAACTCATACTGCGTTTTCTGGGTTTCCACATCTTTACTTCCATTTGCCAATTGATAGGCCTTGTCTCCTGTCCTTCATCCTGCACATTTAGCCAATGTTTGTGTTTGCCAGTGGCCTTTTCTGCTCTCCCTATGATGGTGGCAACCCTCCATACACTAGTCCCTTCTGGCATTTATATTACCTTTGTTCCTACTTTGGGTAGTTGCCCTTTTGGATGAATAGCGTTGTCCTGTACCTCAGTATTACTTTGTTCATAGTCAGTCAACCCTATATCTACCATTGTCTGCTCCTCATAACTACCCAATGTGTGCGTATGTGGAGTGCATGATGCTTCCTTTTGTTCTATGTCTTGTTCAGAACCTGTAAAAATTAACTGTGAAGAATGTACCCTAACAGTTTGATTACTGTTTTGCACAATTACTAATTTCCCATCACTCCCTACTACCTTGCCAGGTCCTTTCCACTCTTTCTGTCCTTCCCTTTCATAATATACCATGTCACCTTGTCTAAACTGTATTCCTGATGGTCTTATGCGGTGCCGTAGCACCCGGTGAATTTTCTCCGAAACCTCAGCTTTAATGAAAGCTTTTCTACCTGCATGCAAAGCGTTCAGATGAGCAGAAAAGGTGGAGCGGTGGAGCAGTGAAAGAATATGACAACATCGAAGGTAACTTCAGATTTCTTCTATACATCAACTGGTATGGATTGCACCCCCAAACAATTTACAGAGAGCCCCTTGCATGCACTGCCCATGCTAGCGCCGTTTGCAATTTACAATCTGATTGATCAGCCAATATTTTATGTAACATGTAGTTGATTACCGCCATTACTGAACGGGCTCTCAGCTGCAGTAACTATCATGTTTAAATTTTCGTACATATCTCGAAATTCATCATTGGGGAATTCCCCACCATTCTCTGTGAGGAACTTTGCTGTTCCTAATCACGTTCCTATCTTTTTCTCCTTATTGACAATGGTCCTTTTGTCTTTACTATGTATCACAGTGAATAGGCTAAATCTGGTTGCCATATCTATGAAGTGTATTAAAAAAATACCCCTATCCTTGTCCCAAACTTTCAAGTCCATTGCCACTGCATTGTTAAACTCCCTGGCTAGTGGCAGGCTCACAACAGGATGCAGTGGTGTCTTGCGATATTTAAGGCAAATTTCACACTGAGCAGTGATTTGTTCTGTAAGGTCATCAAATCCTTTATTGACCACTCCCACATCTCGAAGTAGAGTCTTCAGTTTCCGTGGTGCTGGATATGCAAACTATCTATGTAATTTCCAAATGATCTTCTTTTTGTCCACCAAATTCTTATTCTCAGCAGTTAACAAAACTTCATGAACTTTTGGATGAGAAACCTCTGGCTTCCTTAGTGGCAAACAGTAATGGCCTGACCAAGTAAAATGTGGATCCACATTTTTTCCAAACATGACTGCTCTATAATTCTTCATATCTAGCGTCATCTGAGCCACCTTCATCGCAGGTCGACTCAACAATAGCGGTATCTCACTAGAAACCACATCAGTACTGATAGATTGATCCCTGCTATCTTACAAGGGAGGACCACCCATTTGGAGGATGTCAATGTATTGTCATCTCCGAACCTGAAGCAGATAGAGCTTTCATACTCATTGACCTTCCGCCGGTCTGCCTCATTGAGAGGCTCCAGATAGCAGTCAAACCAGTCCATGCCGCACACAGTAGAAGTGCAACCTCTGTCCAGAACTGCACAGTTGAAGGAATCTACCATCAAGATACTCATCACCGGATTCAAACTCTCAGTGATCAGTACAATTCCACCATGGCAGTCACCATCATCATTTTCAAATTCAGATGAATCCGTCTCGTGGGTCACTTCAAAAACACGATTCCTTCTCTGTGGACAGTTCATTGCGTAATGGTTCTGGGAATCACACCAAAAACACCGATTACCATTCCCCGTGTATGCTTTGGGTATAAATGCCTACAGTCACAGTGCCAGACACACTTTTTGTCCCAACTTTCAAATTGGTTAGGTTACGACCATTTTCAGACCTCTTGTCATTAACCCCATCTTTGTATTGGGATCTTTGTCTAATATTTGGTGGACCTCAAAATTCGGCCACCATTGAATTCTCTGTCCTTTGTTTCACAGCAACATTGTTCGCATTTGCTAAGAAAGTGGCAGGGAACGGCTGTTTCCCCAGGAGTTGTTTTAAGGCAGCAGCCATTTGATCTAGGAAAGATTTTTTCCCCGGAACTGAACCCCTGTTAGCACTAAAAGACTATCAACGTGGGAAATGCGAGCATAATCCAGTAATTTAAATGCCAATACCAATTCCGGTGCAGGGTTGGTACAGAGTCTGTGCCAAACCTCGAACCACAGAGAGTCTGTACCAATCCTCTACCCACACAGAGTTTGTGCCAATCTGCTACCCACACAGAATCTGTGCCAATCCTCTACCCATACAGAGATTGTACCAATCCTCTACCTACATAGAGAATGTAACAATCCTTGAACCACACAGAATCTGTACCAATCCTCTACCCATGCAGAGTTTGTACCAATCCTCTGCCCACAGAGAGACCATACCAATCCTATACCCACACTGAGTCTGTACCAATCCTCCACCCACACAGAGCCGGTACCAATCTTCTACCTACACAGAGTCTGTACCAATTCTCTACCCACACAGAGCCTGTATCAATTCTCTACCCACACTGAGTTTGTGCCAATCCTCTACCCACACAGAGTCTGTACCAATCCTCAACCCACCCAGAGTCTGTACCAATCCTCAACTCACACAGAGACTGTACCAACCCCCTACCACAGAGAGTCTGTACCATTTCTCTATCCTAAGGGAGTCTGTACCAGTCCCCTATCTGAAGTGACTGTGTATTAATCCTCTACCCACACAAAGTCTGTACCAATCCGTGATCCATAAAGAGTCTGTATCAATCCTCTACCCACACAGAATCTGTACCAATCCTCCACCCTGACAGAGTCTGTATCAATCATCTACCCACACAGAGTCCATACCAATCCTCTTTCAACAGAGAGTCTGTACCAATCTTCCTCCCACACAGAGTCTGTACCAATCCTCCACCCATAGAGACTGTACCAATCCTCTACCCACGCAGAGTCTGTACCAACATTCTACCCTCACAGAATCTGTACCAGTCCTCTATGCATAGAGAGCCTGTGCCAATTCTGTACCCACAGACTGTCTGTCCCAATCCCCTACCCACACAGAGCCTGTACTAATCCCCTACTCACACAGAGCCTGTACTAATCTCTTACCCGCACAGAGTCTGTACCAATCCACTACTGACACCCTGAGTCTATACCAGTCCTGTACCCACCCAGAAACTGTACCAATCCTCTACCCACACAGATTCTGTACCAAACCTCTCCCCACAGAGATTCTGTGCCAATCCTCTACCCACAGAGAGACTGTACCAATCCTCCCGCAACACAGTGTCCGTACCAATCCTCTACCCACACAGAGACTGAACCAATGCTCTACACAAAGAGAGTCTGTACAAATCCTCTTCCCACACAGACTCTCTAACAAACCTCTTCCCACAGAGAGACTGTACCAATATCTACCCATGCAGAATCTGTACCAATCCTCTATGCACACGGAGTCTGTACCAATCCTTTACCCAGACAGCGCCTGCACCAAACATCTTCCGACAGTGAATCTGTACCAATCTTCTATACAGAGAGTCTTTGTCAATCCTGTACCCACACAGAGTCTGTACCAATTCTCTTACCACCCAGAATCTGTACCAATCCTCTACCCACACAGATTCTGTACCAATCCCCTTCCCGCAGAGATTCTGTACCTATCCTCTACCCACACAGACACTGTACCAATCCTCCACCCACCCAGAATCTGTACTAATACTGTACTCACACAGAGAGTCTGTACCAATCCTCTACCCACAGAAAGTCTGTATCAATCCTCTATCCACAGACAGACTGTACCAATCCTCTACTAACACAGAAATTCTGTACCAATCCTCTATCCACGCAAATCCTGTACCAGTCCTCTACCCATAGAGAGTCTGTACCAATTCCCTACCCTCAGAGAATCTTTGCTATGCTTTACTGAGAAAGAGTCTGAATCAATATTTGCCACCAGATTCTATACCAACAAAGAGCATCTACTTGGCCTACCAGGTGTGTGAAAGGAAACCGTTTATCCAGTTCAGCCTCAGAGATTGGCCTGGGAATGCATTTGATGTGTTCAAATTCTACAATATGGGTATGAATATGAGCGGAATTCTGATGTTATATTGTGTTAAATATATGGTTATTGACATTGGTTAGTCACCTGAATAAGCTCTCCATTGCCACACAATAAGTAATACTTGCCATACTGAGTAAACAGGATCTTTTGTGCAGGGAACAACACCTAACCTGCCAAAAAGCAAGGGCTTTACACAGTCATGTGGACACTAACCCTTACCCTCCTGATTAAAAGTATCGCTGTATAATTGCTGTCATTAATTTTACCTTACCAAATAAATGAACTCTGTACAGGTACTCAGATTAACCCTTACCTTTCTGAATACAGTTACAGGTTTTAACCCTTACCCTGCTGAATAGCCAGCAACTCTGTATAGTAGCAGTCATTAAATAATCCCTACACTACAGAATAAACAGGAACTCTGTACAGTTGCAGTCATTAACACTTGCCCTTTTGTAAATGGATGTGTTGAATTTACAGGGACTGAAATGTAGTTAGCCTGGGTTCTACCCTGTCTTCACCATGTTGTTAACTGATATTCCACCAGAATCACTTGATTTATATTTCTGTTATCTTGCTTTGCTTTGCAAAGCTCACCATAGAAATATCCAGAAAATTGCTGTGCGGCTGTTTCATTGTAGAAGAATGTGAAGTTTTAAAATTGCGATGTGGCAGTCAAATGTTTACATGCTGTGTAAAAAATCAGGATGGAGTGAATGGGCTGTATTGGATGCAGCAGGACTTTAATCAAGTTGTGCTCACCAGTACTGTGTTTCTGAAGGACCTCAGCAGCTTGTTGTTCTTGCTTGAGAATCTGACACCTTCCAAGCTGTCTGTGCAGGGATCCCTGCACAGGAGGGACAAGACATGGATTATCCATGTAGAACAGACCAATTAAAGGACTGTCTAAGATGTAAAGGGGGTTACTGTGCCAATAGAAGATCTGTTAAAAGAAAATGGGGAGCAGGTGAGGAAATATTTTGTATTTTGTCAGGGTATGGTGTCTAATTTTTAAAATGTATCACACTCAATGTTTGTGACAGTGTTCATCAAGAAACAGACCCTGAAGCTTTGTTGTTCAATTGGGAGAGGAAAGTTAAGCAGTGTGCTTCATGATAAAATTAAAGGCAGCAGATTATCATACAGAAGTCAAAAGAATTGTACCAAAACACAGAGGATTATTTTGGCTAATAGTTGCAAACAAGTTTTAAATAGATGCTGCGATAATAAGACACGTTTGCTTGAAAGATTGAATCAAGCATAAATTTTGGTCCTATCAGATTACCGTTATTTGAACTTGCTGAGAGGTGCTCTGGCTGAGACACAGAGAAACACCGCGGGATGGCTAGGGACTGAGTGAGCGGGTGCACAGGTTCACGGGCATGGCACTGGAGGTGCAGGTTCATGGGCATGGCACTGGAGGTGCAGGTTCACGGGCATGGCACTGGAGGTGCAGGTTCACGGGCATGGCACTGGAGGTGCAGGTGGAAGAGGTCCAGAGACGGGGAGATTTTCTGTATTGGCAGGGGGGAGGGTGGTGAGCGGGAGGCGATGGTGTAGTGGTATTGTCACAGGACTGATAATCTAAAGACCCAGGGTAATGCTCCAGGAACCCGGGTTCGAATCCCACCACGACAGATGGTGGAATTTGAATTCAACAAAAATCTGGAATTAAAATTCTGATGATGACCATGAAACCATTACTGATTGTCATAAAAACCCATCTGGTTCACTGATTCCCTTTAGGGAAGGAAATCTGTTATCCTTACCTGGTCTGGCCTGGCCCACATGTGACTCCAGCAATATGGTTGACTCTTAACTGCCCCCTGAACAAGGGCAACTAGGGATGGGTAATAAATGCTGGCCTAGCCAGCGATGCCCACATCCCATGAATAAATAAAAAAAACCTGGACATCCCTGAAGGAAAAGGGTCATAGCTGGTAGGTAATGGAGGGTAGATGGAAAGTGATGATGGGTGGGGGTGGTCAACAGTGATGGGGGAGAGGAAATGGGTGACTGGGGGAGGGTAAAAGATGGGGGAGTGCACAATGCAGTGAAACCAGACCATACTTGCTAAATCTAAAGTGAAACAAGAGTGGTGGTGGGTGAGATCATGTGCTGCATGGGAGTGTGAACATTAGGTAGGCAGAGATGCAGGTCAGCTCAGATGGACAACTGAAAGTGAACCCCAGCAGATAGCATTCAAAATGCTCAGGTCATTGAGATGAGTGTGAAATGTGAAGGATCTGTGTGTGTGGGAGGATGCTTGCACAAGTCTCTGAAAGGCCCTGCCACACACACACTTTTCCCTTCAGAATCAATAATGGACCGGCTGCTCTCCCTGCGGTGACGGGTCTTCCAGGCTGCTTATTTCCACCTCTTCACTGCAGGAGGAGTCCTCTTGGCTGCGGATGAGGACGTGGATGGAGTTGAGGTACTGGCTGGCTGAGGATGTTGGTCTCTTGGCAGAGCTCCCTGTGAACCAAAGTAGAGATAATTAGTGCTTGGCAGCAGAGTCAAAAGCAGGAGAGAGATCACTCACAGTTGCATTGAGAGGGGTAATGTGGTGCAGGATCCTCACGTGGGTGTTCACTGCCGACCTCACCATCACCACAGGCACGGTCTATACCCTCACCAGTCAGCGCGATGGCACGCTCCTCAAAGTGACTGAGGGGCCTAATGTGGGCCACTCCACCTGCCCCCTTCCAGTCTGGGATCTCTCCCTGCTGATGTGAACCGGCTTCTCCTGCATGAAAACAGATGGAGAGAGTGTGAGCCGGACACATGGCACTGTATGGAATGTTTGTGTGCTAAGCGGAGCCATGGACAGGATGAGTATGTGAGCTCCAGATGGTATGAGCCTGATGGAGATGTGAGGGTGTGTGTGAGAGTTAGTGGTGTCCCTTGAGGTGTGAGATCCCTATGGATGTGTGATGGGTTTCTGAGTGTGTGAGTTGAGAATGATGAGAAGAGTGACTTACCCTGGTGGAACGGATAAGACCATTCAACCTGTAGTGGCACTGGGTGGCTGTCTTCTTTTACAGAGCATTGGCACTGACCACCACTGGCACCACCTCCAAAGCCTGATTGGTAATGCCACTGCCCATCCTGCAGCCATAGCAGGGGTAGAGGACATCACGGGAGGCCTCCATGGCATCCAAAAGGCGTTCCAGTGATAAGTCGCTAAACCTGGGGGTTGCAGTCTTCTTGCCTTTCATGGACATTTTCCCTGCAGTAGTCATGGTCTGGAAGCATTGAGAGAGTGTGCACATGGCTGGACTTTAAATATGGCAGCCAGCGTGATGAAGCGGCGAGGTGATGGTGGGCGGGCGAATGAGAGCCCGTGTACTATCGAAATGGCATGTTTCTCGGGAATGCATAAGTAATGAGGCGGGTTCGAAATGATGCGGCATGAAAACCCGCCATCGTGGCCAGCGGGTAAAACATGGTTTTACTGACCCGCTACCGCACTTAGTGCAAATCTGGAATGATTCTGCCCTTAGTGTATGAATGTACTAACAAAAATCACCCCATAATATTCCCCCTAAGCATTTACAAATCATCTGAGCTTGTTTGTTTGAATACATTGAGTTAATTTTGCGAAGTCAGCCCTATTATATCAGATCTGATCAATATTACAGATATCAATGCAGAGCGCAATGTTTCTTTGTTTGCAAAATCTCTCACATCTCTTACACACCAACTTTCTTCTCTCTTCACTTTAATAAATTTGAAGCCCAAATTCCCTTTTCATTTCAAAACTTTCTCCTTCTGAGCAGATCGTAATTCCAGCTCTGAGTTGTATTTCCAAATATAAGCATCTTAGGACAGTCACAGGGGAAGAAAAAAGGGTAAGGTGATGACAGATTGTGCCGTACATTGGTACTTACAGAGATGACCTTAAAAGTGACTGAGAAGAGTTGAGAAAGAAGAAAAAACATTAGTCATATCATGTGAAGTGAGTGCATGAAAATGTATTGAGAGCTGGGGCTTCAAAAGTGAGTCCATCACACTGGTAAGCAGCAGAGAGATGGAGAGAGATACTGGGCGCAAACATCTACTCTCACTCCCCCCAAAGCCAAAATAGTGAAATGAAGCAGATCCACTGTAAGAAGCTGAGGGGAAGTCAACAATGGCAGGGCCGGTGAAGACCTGCCACCAGCCGGTGGACCCCACAACTGATGTGTTTTATGCAGAAAGTAGAGAGCAAAAAGTGGAAATGTTTTCCATTCTCCAGCCCACATCTCCCTTATCTCTGTTAATATAAAATCTACAACAAAATAAAGTGAATGGGGTATAAACATATTGTCCTGAGGTGGATGATCACTCTCCTATATATTGTGTTAGTAAAGTGCAGGCAACAAAGAAATGCTATTAACCCAAATAAACTAATGTTTGATCCTGCTGAGGAACCTCTCCTTCCTGGCCTCTCTTTCCAGTCCCTTATTCCTCTTTTCCCTTTCCCTTTTCCATAATTAAAAAAGAGATTGAAGGCACCTGCCCAGAGGTTTCCAGCGGCAAGATACAATGACAAAAGTGAGACAAGTAAAGGGACAAAAGATGGGTCTAGAGGAGGCATGAATGGCAGAATCATGAATAGCCACTGTCTGAAAAGAAAACAAAAGAAAAAGAGGTGAGATAAAACAAAACCAGCAAAAAAAAGGTAAACAAATTGGGGGCAGGGATTAATGAAATTGTTGAACTCGATGTGTCTGAAAGGCTGTAAGTGCCTAATCAGAAAATGAGGTGCTGTTCCTTGAGCTTGCCTTGAGTTTCACTGAAACACTGTAGAAGGTTGAGGACAGAGATGTTAGAGTAAGAGCATGGTGGAGAAGTAAAATGACAGGCAACTGGAAGTCTGTAGTCACACTTGCAGATTAAATGGGAGTGTTCTACAAAACAGTCACCCAATCTGTGTTGAGTCTCACCAAGTAAGCAAGAACCATAGACCGTGTTTTTAGGCTGTGCTTTGTGATAGAATAGGGAACTATAAGTTGATTAGAGGCTATATTATGACTTCTGTAATTACTTTAATGCCAAACTTCAATTAAATCCTTGTATATTGATTAAAACATAAACAAATGCATAATTTATGTCTCAATTTGATTGTAAAGTGCATGTTTCACACACTCTTGTTACTGTATCAGATTCAAGGCTTTCCCAACCCTGTACATGGGAATGAGCAGTTCCATGTTAACTTCTTTATCAGATGTGTACATATCATTGTGTGCAGATACTCATGCTGTAAGCCTATTCTGAGATATGCACCTTTCTGACTCAAGATCAAGTTTAATGTCTTATTACTAACACTGTGGATCGTATTTGTGACAGCAACAGCTTCTGGCATTTATGTAATGTCTTGAGTGCAACATCCCAAGAAACTTCACGGGAGAGTTATCAAACAAATTTTGACATTTGACAGGAGATGTTAGCACAGGTCAAAGAGGTCACAGGTTGAAAGAAGGTGAGGGAAGTTTGTTGGGGGGAATTCCAGAGCTTAGGGTCTAGACAATTGAAGGCTGTTATCTATGGTGATGTAATTAAAATTAATGATGCACAAGAGGTCAGAATTGGATGAGCACAAAGATATCTCGGAGAGTTGTAGGGCTGGTGGAGACTATAGAGACTATGGTGAGACCATTGTGCAATTAGAAAACAAAGATGAGAATTTGAAAATCGAGCCATTTCTGAACCAAGAGCCAAATAGGTCAGTGACAACAAGGGTGATTGGTGAATGGGTCTTGGTGTGAGTCAGGATATAGGAGCAGGGTTTTGGATGAGCTCAAGGTTGCAAAGTGTGCAAGGCTGGACATTGGAATTGTCGAGTAATAAAGAGTTCGTAGCCACACCTCTTTTGGCCCAGGATTTAGATCTGTTTCCAAATAGAATTATGTTGTATCTGGAAGTGCAATTATACACAGGTGCATGAATTTCATCTCTGTGATTTGAAAGCAAACCCAATTTGGAAGCTGGAGGGAAATGGTCTTCACCATCCAATGGACTGCATTTCACATTGCATTAGCCATCATATCAACTCTCGGACACAGGTTCAAATCTACCCTCAAAAGGATATGATAAATAATGCATCCTTGATGGAAGGCTGGATAATTGAACATGTTCCAACATCAGCATCTCTCTGATCATACATAGATTCAAGTTCATACCTAATATAGGGGACCCTCTCCGCTGTCTGACAGGCTGGGGGCAGGGTATGTAAAAATTCAAATCTTTGTACCTGATATAAATCTACATTACAGAGATATACAGTGTGCAGGAATGTCATTCTTTCATCTTTTAATTTTGTGTTCAAAACTATCCTGATGGGGAGGGGTTGGGGTGAATGAGCAGCTGGCCTCTTTAATGGCTAGGCATTGTATTGCTTCTCAACACCTGTGATCTCAGCTCCTATCGTACTCCTATCTCTTATGTATTTTCTTTGCTAAATGGTTGGCAGTAAAATTTTTGGCAATGCCATGTTAAAAATGTGAACATGAAAATAAGCTTCATCTGGGCAAAGATTTAATTTTGTTATTCACTCTTCAATGAAATGTTTTAATTAACTCAAATATCGAAGTACATGTCTCTCCAAACTGGAGCTAAATGTAAAATGCCTGGATCACTATCAGTCCCATGCACTAAACTGGGCAGGAACAGTTATATTATGAATTTAAATGTATGAATGTGATGTAGGAGGGAATGGTTCAGATCCCTAAGACATTAGGACCGTTTCTGCGGCAGGAATGAATTGTATAGATGTCAGTATTAGAAATTTGCTTCTATTCGATAAATATTTTCATGATTATAAGTTATGATGAAGCAGGGAAGCATTACAAAGCAATATTACAGGAAATATGTGAGACACAGACTACATACAATCAT
Organism: Carcharodon carcharias; assembly: GCF_017639515.1. Taxonomy (NCBI): domain Eukaryota; kingdom Metazoa; phylum Chordata; class Chondrichthyes; order Lamniformes; family Lamnidae; genus Carcharodon; species Carcharodon carcharias. The sequence goes on along the minus strand of NC_054476.1, from coordinate 84,279,600 downwards.
TTTATTATGGAGCCCTGCATCTGGTTGCCCCTGTACTGAAAACAGGACTGCTGCATCCTCACCTATTCTCATTCTCTTACAGTTATCTAGTTTAGTGACCCACATTGAGTTATTTGCAAAATCTGAAGTCAGTTTAGGATTAGGGTTGGTGTGAATTGATGTGGGGAGGGTGATATGGATTATAAGTGGTGTGGCACAGAGTGATAGATGCCATCAGAGTGGCACTTATTCAGAGTTTTGTGACGTGACATGTTTTGATGAAGTTTGTATTGTTGATGTGCGTGTAAACAGTGATTGATCTTTTCAGTACTTTATATGGAGTCAACAATGTACAGTAAGCTATCAGCAAAAGCCCGTAATCCAGGTATCATTACATGCATAGTTGTCGATCTGTCATGCTGCTTGTGAGGAGATCCTGGAATTTCCTGCCCCATACATGCTAGCTGTCTAATGGCCGACTGACGATTATCCTCATGGTGGCTGAAGTGGTAGTGGTTGTGTGAGTGGGTAGGTAAGTCTCTTTAGAACAGAAGGGGTTTAAAATGAAGGGTGGGATTTTCTCCTCCGCGTACTAAGTGTGGTGGCGGGTAGGAAAAGCGGCTTTTACCGCACCAATTGCAATGGTGTGTTTTCACGCCCGATTATCCACCTCTTGCCTCACTAAACATGCATCCGCTAGAAACACGCTATTTATCTACCCACCTGATTTGCTCACCCTGCTGTGACCTCAGCAGATTCTCACTCTCGAAACCGCACCCACACACACAGATTCTTCAATGCCTGCAGCCCAGGGCTGCTTCAGGTGAGAGATGACCCCCAGAAGCAGGAAGAGTGCAGCCCCCCAAATTTAGTAACACCTCGCTGGGTCACCTTCTGGACACTATTGAGGCCCACCGTGACCTTCTCTACCCTCAGGATGGCTGGCAGAGGTCCAGCAAGGTCACCAACCCGGCTTGGGAGGAGGTGCCTGTGGCAGTGAGCGCTCCCCCAGCCTGCAGGAGAATAGTGATATAGTGCCAAAAACAGATGAATGATCTCATCTGCACAGCCAGGGTAAGTCACCCTTCTCATCCCTCTCAGCTCACACCCTCACAAGCCCCTCACATATTCGCAGGATGACAGCCCACGGGGATCTCACACATGACCAGGGACATCACCACTCCCTGTCCCAAATGCACCCTAACATCATCTGGGCTCACATCCTGTGCACTTCACATCCTCATTCCGTACACGGCTCCACTCAGCACCTACATAAGGCAGATGTCCTCATCATCTGCCTTGGCATTCTCCCTGCTCACACTCTGTCCATCATGCAGGCCAAGCTCGCCCAAAAGGGAGAGGTCCCAGGTGAGTGGCAGGGTGCCAGAGATCAGGGCCCTCACCCAGTATAGTACACCTGGCCAGAGAGGACTGGAACTGTGCCTGCGGTGACGGTGAGGTTGGTGGTGCACATCCGAGTCAGGACCCTGCACCAACTGACCCTTCAGACAGTGAGACTGTGAGTGCAATGTTTTGTCTTGGAGCTAAATATCTCTACTCTCCTTCATTGGCACCACAGCCAAGCACCCAGGGACACTGGGAGCCAGCCCCTCAAATCCAGCCCCGATGACACCTTGATGAGGATTTGTGAACACACTTGTGGAAGATCCGTAATAGGGCACAGACACACACCATGGTGGGACCTAAATCTAGAGCAGACTTGGTTCACAATCTAATGAACACAGTACAGATTCTGGTCCACAACAGGTGGAGGCAGGGTCATTCAAGGTCACTGACATTTGGAGGGCTGCTGGAGGCCAGGATTCTGCTGAGACCCAGTCAGATGACGAGTCCCCGGACTCAGTCATAACACAGATGTTGGAGCAGCAGCAACAGATGTGGGGATATCAGGTAGGTTTGTCAGCTGCATTCCACAGATTGCAACGTACGATGGAGGAGTCCTGGTCCTCTCTGGCCAGGTGTACTATACGCTCCCCATACTGGGTGAGGGCCCTGATCTCTGGCACCCTGTAATTGCACCAACATGCCAATGCACTGAAGTTAATACTGATGGGTCAGCAGCTGCCATGTAGACCTAAGTCCAGGACACAGTGTCTGTGCTGTTGAAGGAGTTGCACTTCATCACTACAGGCATTGGTGGCATTCAGCAGTGGCTACACAAGAGGGGGCCATGGCACCTCAATCTCACCCCAGATTCCCCTTCTCCTCATGGAGGAAGCCAGAGGCCCTCAGGCACCCATTGGAAGGAGGACCAGCAGCTGACTACGTGGGACCATCAACCAGGTGACTCTGGGACTGTCCAGCCAATCCCCACAGCAGGAGATCCAAAGCAGGCAAGGGCCTTCCAGGTCTCGGTCCTCCAGAGGACGCCTGCCAAAGTCATCAAAGGCAACAGGGCTTAGCAGTCAGTAGGCTGCCTCCACCTCCACTGAGGATGTCAGGGATGCACTAAAGATGTAGCCGTAGGGTTAGGAAGGTCAAGAAATATTAGGAGTGCAATGGTGGCATGGGTGTTCACCACTTGTATATACTTACCAGCATTGTAAACAGAATTACACCCATTCCACATCACCTCTTGTGTATGCCCCCTCTGAATGCTGAGCTGGATTGTGTTCAATCAGATGCCACACCATGTTCCCTCCCCCCAACTTATTGCAGATTTTGCATCATGTGTCTCTGGTCAATATTGTGTGTAGCCATTGTGTGTGCCTGCTCAGTTCATTACTGACATCAGTGATGCCTCATCCTCAATGTTAAGCGTGCTTATGCAAGGCGTCTCATTGATATGCGTTGCAGGTTCAAGTGATATTCTTGACTGTGGAAGATGGAGGCTCATGTAATCCCCTGACTCATCTGCTTTGTGGAAAGGTGAAGGTGTGGTGTAGAAGGAAAGATGTAGATGCACATGAAGAAGGGTAATCTTTCACAGAATCACAGAATCACACTGTGCAGAAGAGGCCCTTCGGCCCATCGAGTCTGCACTGACATGTGAGAAACACCTGACCTACCTACCAAATCCCATTTACCAGCACTTGGCCCATAGCCTTGAATGTTATGATGTGCCAAGTGCTCATCCAGGTACTTTTTAAAGGATGTGAGGCAACCCACCTCCACCACCTCCCAGGCAGCACATTCCAGACCGTCACCACCTCTGGGTAAAAAAGTTTTTCTTCACATCCCCCATAAACCTCCTGCCCCTCACCTTGAACTTATGTCCCCTCATGACTGACCCTTCAACTAAGGGGAACAGCTGCTCCCTATCCACCCTTGAACTCCATGCTCTCTGTCATCCATGAGGTGTTCTCTTTATTATGCACAAAGCGGAATCTTGAGGGCTCCAAGGTGTTTCTGTATTTTTGGGGTCACAAGGACCAGGGCTGACCATTATGAGAAACTGATGGTGTGGAAAAGGAGGCTTTTTCATGTCTATCAGGCAAATGTGTGAAGATGATCATCATGAGGTGATCTATGCCCATTGAAAGGTCAGGCTAACTGAAACCCCACATCCCTCACTGAGAGTGGAGCGTCTCAATGTAATGGTGATTAAGGTTATGCTGAGGGCTGAATGCTTTGAACAAGCATTCACACCTGTTGAACATCTTTGCGGGCCTTGGCTCAAGCCTAGCCACGCAGTATCACCATCAAAGTTACACATAAGGCCTTTTTCCGCTGCTGGAGATGGATCTCCTTGAGGTGCATTGTCAGACTGAAGTTATACTGCCATGAGTCCACTGAGGACTGCAGTGCAACTCCTGTGTCTTGTAGGCTGCCTTAGCAATTGAGATGCTGGAGAGATGCTTGAAGAGGCAGCACCTTCTGTCGTGTGATGCTGGAACGACCTCCTGCAGTTAATACCTCATCTCAGCAAGGACACAAGCCGCCAAGGTTTCATCCTCCTTCAAAGGATGAGGACATAGTGAGCAGGACGTGTAAATGCTCAGTCTCAGAATAAAGAGGAAGGTTGAGAAATCTAGCCATATTGGTGATGATGTGGGCCCATAATGGAGGGCACTGGTCTGACTGGGTAAGCACTGATACCCGTCATCATCCTCCTCGAAAATGGTGGCTATGAGCGCCTCATGTGCATGCCTGTCTCATCTAGTCTGCGCAATGGCTTCTTCTCCTGCAGCCTCGGCTTCCTCGGCCTCATCACCTTCATCCTTCTTGATGTCCTCATCGGAGGAGACATGCAGCTCCTCCATCTTGGCATCTGACAAGTCCTCCCCCTTTGCAGTGCCAGGTCGTGCAGCGCACAGCAAGCCACGTTATCCGTTAGACCCTCTGGGGAGTGTGCTGGAGTGCTTGCCAGATCTGTCCAGGCATTGAAATTGCATCTTCAAGATGCCAATGGTCTGCTTTACCAATGGTCGTGTGGCGGAAGGAGCATTGTTGTAGCTTCCCTCAGCTGGAGTTTGTGGCCATTAGAGGGGGGGCATGAGCCTTTGCGGATACTCTTTGACGCCGAGGAGCCAACCCTGGATATGATGTGGTCCCTCAAATGTGTCCGGGATCTGTGATCTATTCAAGATGTAGGAGTCATGGCGTCTTCCCAGGTATCTCGCACAGACGCAGATCTGCATGATGTGCTTCTGGTGCTCACAGACAAGCTGCACATTGAGTGAGTGGAAGCATCTCCCACTGATATATTGGAGTGCCTGCTGCCAGGGAGCTTTTATAGCTACATAAATGCAGTCAATGACAGCCTGCACCTGTGGAAATCTGGAAAGCCCACTGCTCTGGCTGCCTGACTAGATTGATCTCTAGTGAAGTGCACATAATTGTGGGCCTTGGCAATGAAGCTGTCCATCACCTCCTGTGTGCACTTATGGGTGGAAGCTTGAGAGATCCCCCAGAGATTCCCAGTGGAGTCCTGGAAAGAGCCACTTGTGTAGAAGTTAAGAGCAGCGATGATGTTCAGAGCCACTGGCAATGGATGTCCTCCCAGTCCCCAAGGCATCAACTCATGGAGAATTTGGCGGATGTGAGCCACTAGATCCCTGGACATGCGGAGGCATCAATGACACTATCTCTCAGTCATCTGCAGGAAAACATGTGTTCTGTACACTCTTGGTCTAGAGAGGTAACTACACACAGTGGGCCAAATTTTTTGTCCATCGGTTGGGTGCGCACCCAACCCAAGCGAATGTAAGATGACCTGCGATGATGTAAGGCGAGCATCCTGACGTCATTGTGCACTCGCGCGATATTTCAGCTGGCAGGCACACACAGGAGTCGGCAGCACGCCCACCGACAATTAACAGGCCTGTTAAGACCCTTAAAGATCTAACTGAATGAAACCTTATGGTTGGCGGGCAGGCGAAAAGGCCAAGTGGCCTTTGGATTTTTTGCAAACCCTCATCCAACGGCGGGATGAGGTTTCTATCCCTCATTAAAAAAAAATGTTAAATTTTCAAACTAATTTCTAACATGTCCCTGCTGATGTTACAGAATCACATGAGGGGGCATGCTGTTAATGTTTTTAAAATCCTTCTTTTTATTTTCAAAAATCTTCATCTCCCTGAGGCAGTTCTGTGCCTCAGGGAGCTTTTCCTGCACACACCCGGGTGCACGCGCGAGCTTCCACGCTCGCCCTCCTCTGTCCCCACACAGGCAACACGCATTTCAGGCTGGGCAGGCCGTAATTGGCTCACAAGCGCAAAATCGCTTCCCGGCCACTCCCACTCACCCCCTCTGAGCCCGCCCGGTGAGGGAAAAATCCCGGCCAGTGTTTCTGTGAGCCTCATCCCCTGCGTCCAGTGGGGGCCCTGCTGCCTCTTGCTCATCTGGTTGAAGCTCCTCCTTTTGGTGAGCCTGGTGCCACCGTAGCAAGCTGCTCTGCCTGTCTTCCTACCTGATGCAGGCAACATTAAACCAAGCCTCCATCTTCCTAAGGTTTCCCCACTGCAGGAACATTGAAAGAAAGACGTGACTGAGCACCAGTCTCCAAAGGTTCTCTTTCTGCCACTGTGGGTTCAAGGATTCGGTTAGAGTCTAGGTACCTATTAGCTGATACAATCCTGGCCATCGCAATGACCGCTCTCAGTGTCACAGTGTGCTTTCCCATTCCCCCCACCCCCAGCCCCTGCCCCATTTCAATAGACATACTGCTAGGAGATGGATTTGGCCAGGCTCTGGAGAAGAACCAAAGTAGTTACCGGGTGAAATAAGTGCAGTGGCTGGACCTCTATCTTACCACATGAAGGTAGAAGGCCAAGTCATACGGAGACATGTGGATCATCTAAGGAAGAGAGAAATACTTGAGGTGATAAATTACTCATTCAGTGGACTCTCTGACGACATCCTTTGGGGTACATATGAGAGCACATGCTCTTTGAGGGGATGAGATTCTTTTTGGGGGGCCTGGGAGTTCCCGTCTCTGAACCTGGCAGGTACAAGGTTCTGAGGTGGACGTTCCAAGAGGCTTCTCTTGTTTGTCCAGGCGACCACTTGTTTTTGGAGTCATTATCACACTGGAGAATTTCCACGCTTGGTACAATGGGTTATTACAGGGAGGTTGATGATTGGAACACATCAGAATTAATCTTGCATGACACCCTATTACATTGAAGGCTCCAGGTTGCCTCTATTGTTATTGAAATGCTCCTAACATGTCTCAGCTGTGTATTCCTCCTCATGTGGTTATACAGATTCCAGATGGGTGTGCCTTTAATTGGGCCCCTAGTGCTCTCTTCCCAGTAGCCAAAACAGCCCTCCCAGCAGCGTTTTTTCTGAGTTTCACCTTCTGCCGCAACATTGCTTGAGCTTTTAAGATGGTGGTCTTCATGTTTTATTCCCAGACCAGCTTTGACCCTCCCTGTCTGACCATGGAAATCCTTCCCATCATGCTGGAGAAGCATAACGTTCAGATTTCACTCCCTCCTATTACTCCCAGCCCTCCCCCTGGAATCCTTGATCTCATTGTCATTGTGGTTGATATCCCTGTGTTACCGTTGTTTGAGGTGGATGTCCCTATGCTCCATGTAGACCTTACTCCTCTGCATCTTAAGGCCTATTGTACTGTCACATATAGGGACCACTGCCTCCCCAACACCAATAAGACCATCAAGTGCCTGCCTACACTACCTCTTTCCCAATCTACAGGCTGCAGATGTCTCCCCTGACTGTGACTGTACCATCTGCGGCTGAGTACTTTGCCAGAAACCCCCCGGACCGCCGTGCTTGAGGTGATGATCACGCCATGCGCAGTCTATGCTGAGCATGACTGACACTGGGCTGCCATGCCTCCTCTCCCTGGACTGAGACAAGGACTGTCTTTGGAATCTCAGCAATGTAAACTGAAGCACTTCATCACTCTGCAATCCTCCCATTCTGGCTCCAACTCTCTTCCAATTCTCCCTGACTTGCTTATGTCCTTCTGTAAGAGACTATCTCCCAATTCTGGCCCAGAGGACCTTCCCCACACCTCCCAGTCATGTGTCTGAGTGCAACCTTCTCCAGTCTTCCACACTCCCCCCCCACCGACCCCCGACCCCCGACCCCCGACCCCAGTCAAGCACTCCAGCTCCTTCCTTTGCCTCTGACTTGTCCTCCCCCACCCCTCCCACCCAGAGTTGAGTCCATTCCCTGCAGTACATTACAACACACCCTCACCTTACCACTGGTCTGGTATATAGAGCCTCTGTAAACCCCTCGAAAGTGATGTGGTACTGCCTGCAAAGCTGGCACAAAGTCTGAGGTGCCGTGAGTGCTGTGCGGTGCAAGGTGGGCGCGTAAACCTCAAAGTCACGACTGAAGTGCAGGTTGCCAGATGCAACTCGCTTATGTGCGGTTGTGAATCACACTGGTCCATTTAGACACCAGCATAGCCTTGTGTTTCAGCATGGGGACGTGATTCCGATGAGCTGCTTTCATAATGAGCATTCATGATATTCTAATGTATTCAAATGACATTCCCGACGTGGCGTGGCTGGATAAATGTGCTGCCATTAAGGGCGGGAGCGGATCATTGCAACCTGTTTACACGCTGTCAGGAAACTGGCTTTTTTGCTCCCACAATATTTTCCCCTCCCGCCTGGTGTTACACCATCTGTGGGCAAGGCCGGAAAATCCTGCCCAATATGTTTGGCAATGAAAATTCAGGACCAAACAAAAGTTTCAGGAATGACCCATTAATTTGAACCTAAACAGGCCAGTCAACCTGGCACAATAATGGTGTCTGGAGGAATAGGTCTCTTACTTGGTAGGGGTTGGACAAGGGTGGGATTCTTCCCACTCACTTCCAAGATACCCTTGCAGTCTTGGGCCCCAGGATGGTCACAGCTGAACAAACACTGCAAAGCTTTCCTGCAATTTGCTCTGGGAAACTACACATTTTTCGCTGGCTAATCTTCAGCAGAATTCCTGTTCACACTTGGAAGCCCCTAAACTTTGCCTCTGGCACCTAAATCCACTGCACTTGTGATATGTCACCTTGGCAGATAGCGTGCAATCCACATAGGATAGACAGAGACGCTACAACAGGTACAGACGTGGTAAGAGCTGCTGCTCCTTATACACGACAATAGGTTTTTATTTGTGCCAGATATCCGGCTGATTAAAAACAATTGAAATTCATTGAAATGTTGTTAAGTTTGAAATAAGCCTTAGCTGTGCTTGATTTGGAAACTTCCTGGGTCCAATTATGAACATACACGATTCACATCATTCCTAACCCTGAACCTACCTCAGATTTTGAAACTAACTCAATGTGTGTTACTAAACTAGTTAGCTGTAAGAGAATGAGAATCAGTGGGGTACAGTCGGCACGTTTTCAGTGCTGGACCTTGAGAACTTGAATCCTCTTTCTCCAAGGAAAACATTGAACAAAAAAACTGCCTGAAAATAGATATTGCAATGAAACGTATTATGAATTATCAAATTAAGTCATTTTAGTGCAACTTTCTTATTGACTGCTTGTTTCTTTTTGGAATTCAGTATACGTGTGAAAAGTTTGTAAATGGAATTTAGAATTGTCGAATTTCTTTGTCTCCCTGTGGGGAGAAGCTACCATCCACCTACTGGCCGTTCTAAGGTTGAGTCCTATTTCAGAAACCTGGGTGACGAAAATCATATCTTACTGAAGGCAGCATCGCTTCCCTTTTCCCTGTAGCCCTGCAATTATTTCCTTTTCAGATAATTATCCAATTCCCTTTTGAAAGCCACGATTGAATCTGCTTCCACCACACTCTCAGACATACAATCCAGATCCTGACCAGAAACTGGGTGAAAAAAGTTTCCCTCATGGTGCCTTTCGTTCTTTTTACCATTCACCTTAAATTGGTGTCCTCTGGTTTTTGACTTTTCTGTTAATGGGAACACTTTCTCCCTATCCACTCTCAGACTGCTCGGACTTTGAACACCTTTATCAATTATCCTCTCAATCTTTTCTTCTCCAAGCAGAGCAGCCCCAGCCTCTCCAATCAATCCATGTCACTGAAGTCCCCATCTCTGGAACCATTCTCGTAAATCTTTTCTGCACCCTCTCTAAAACCTTCAGATCCTTTCGAAAGTGTTGTCCCCAGTATTGGACACAATACACAAGTTGAGACTGAAGCAGCGTTTTATAAAGGTTTACCATAAATTTCTTGCTTTTGTACTCTATGCCTCTATTTATAAAGCTCAGGATCCCACATTCCTTTTCAGCCACATTCTCAATCTTCCCTTCCACCTTCAACAATTTGTGCACATATACCCCCAGCACCCTCTGCCCTTGCAGCCCCTTTAGAATTGTATCCCTTTTTTATATTACCTCTCCTTGGACTTCCTACTAAAATGCATCACTTCACACTTCTCTGCATAAAATTTCATCTTCTACAAGTCTGCCCATTACATCAATCTGTCTATGCAATGGATGTCTCCGTAAATAAAGGCTTGAAAGTGAATAAAGACTTGGCTTTGGAATTCAATCCTTCAGCACCTGGCTATCTGAGCTTTGATATCCTGTGACAGGCCATCTCACATTAATTTGTGTAGAAATGTATTTTCTGATATGATCCTTTTTGTAGGTGACCTTTGATGTGCCATGTTCAATGCTTCCCACAAATGATACAAAAGTGGCACAAATCAATGATGTGCTCCTGCGTTGCAGCTTATCTCCTAAGGGCACAGCAGATGAACACTAGCTCTTGTCATGAATGAATGTATTCAGAGATGGCTACAATACTAGTGCCACTGAACCTCTTCATTATCTGTTCTGAAGTAGATTGCATTCACACACTGATTCCGATTCCAATTTTATGAGCATATGGCCTTTGACCCCTCCCCCAACCCCCTGACCCCCAGACCCCAAGGTCCCTCATTGGAATCCAGGATAGTGCAACCCTGATTTTGCTGGAACTAGGAATTGGGGGTCTGGATTATGGAAACTTCACCAATACTGGAAACTGCCAGGTTTAGCAAGGGACTGAACAACACGAAGCGTTTGTGAGGGGAAGAGACTGAGAGCTGGAAGTCAAGGACCAGGATCATGTCACAGAAAGTGGACAATAGCTGCAATGATCAGCAGGAAATTCTTTGAAAAGATGGAAAGAGGTGAAAATTAGAGGATGAGGTGCATCTGAATGAAGCAGTGAAAAAGCATTTATTTTGTTCAGGCTGATTTCAGTGCACAGCTTCGATAAAAAAGTGAAAACCAAAATATTAGACTGCTTTTTCCTTTACAGTTACTGTTATTTTTCAACAATCTCTGTTTCTATGTCACACAAATTATGCATCGATTAACATACAAATTAGGAACAGGGGCTCACTGCCACTCACGCCCTCAAGCCTACTCCGTCATCCAATAAGATCATGGCTGATCTGATTGTAACATCAACTCTGCATTTCTATCTGCTCCTGATAACCTTTCAACCCCTCGCATATCAAGAATCTATCTAGCTCGGCCTTAAAAATATTCAAAGACTCTGCTTCCACTGCCTTTTGAGGAAGAGAGTTACAAAGACTCACAACCCTCTGAGAGAAAAATTATTCTTCACCTCTGTCTTAAATGAGCTACCCCTTATTTTTAAACAGGGACCCCTAGTTCTAGATGTTGCCACAGGAGGTAACATACTCTCTACATCCACCCTGTCAACACCCCTCAGGATCTTACATGTTTCAATCAAGTTGCCTCTTACTCTTCTAAACTCAGCAGATACAAGCCTAGCCTGTCTAATTTTTCCTTACAAGACAACCCATCCATTCCATGTATTAGTCTAGTAAACTTTGTCTGAATTGCTTCCAATGCATTTACATCCTTTCTTAAATAAGGAGACCAGTACTGTACACAATACTCCAAATATAACTCTGAATAACTGAAGCATAACCTCTATTTTTGTATTAAATTCCCCTCACAAGAAATGCTAATATTCTGTTAGCTTTCCTAATTACTTGCTGTAGCTGCACGCTAACCTTCTGTAATTCATGCACTAGGATACCCAGGTCCATCTACAATCTCTCACCATTTAGATAACATGCTGCTTTTTGATTCTTCCTTCCAAAATGGACAATTTCATTCTCCCCCATTATACTCCAATTGCCGGAGCTTTGCCCACTCACTTAGCCTATCTACCTGCCTTTGGCAGCCTCCTTATGTCCTCTGGTAGAGGTCGTGGGTTTGGAAGGTGCTGTTGAAGGAGCCTTGATGAGTTGCTGCAGTGCATCTTGTGGTTGGTACACACTGTTCCAACTCTGCATTGGTGGTGGAGGGAGTGAATGTTTGTGGATGTGGTGCCAATCAAACGGATTGCTTTGTCCTGGATGGTGTCAATTTTCTTGAGTGTTGTTAAAGTTGCACTCATCCAGGCAAGTAGGGACTATTCCATCACACTCCTGACCTGTGCCTTGTAGATGGTGGACAGGCTTTGGGGAGTCAGGAGGTGAGTTACTCACTGCCGAATTCCCAGCCTCTGACCTGCTCTTGTAGCCACAATATTTATATGGGGTTAGTCCAGTTCAGTTTCTGGTCAATGGTACCCCCCAGGATGTTGATAGGAGGGGAGTAGTCAAGGTTAATGCATTGAATGTCCAGGGGGGGCGATGGTTAGATTCTCTCTTGTTGGAGATGGTCATTGCCTGGTGATTTTGTGATGCAAATGTTACTTTCCACTTGTCATCCCAAGCCTGGATATTGTCCAAGTCTCACTGCATTTGGACATGGACTGCTTCAGTATCTGAGGAGTCATGAATGGTGCTGAACATTGTGCAATCATCAGCGAACATCCCCACTTCTGACCTTATGATGGAAGGAAGGTCATTGGTGAAGCAGCTGAAGATGGTTGGGCCGAGGACAGTACCCTGAGGAACTCCTGCAGTGATGTCTTGGGACTGAGATGATTGACCTCCAACAGCCACAACCATCACCCTTTGTGCTAGGTATAACTCCTACCAGCGGAGAGTTTTCCCCCTAATTCCCATTGACTCCAGTTTTGCCAAGGCTCTTTGATGCCATGCTCGGTTAAATGATGCCTTGCTGTCAAGGGAAGTCACTCTCATCTCATGTCCATGTTTAAACCAAGGCTGTAATGAGGTCAGGAGCTGAATGGCTCTGGCAGGACCCAAACTTGGTGTTAGTGAGCAGGTTATTGCTAAGCAAGTACTGCTTGACAGCACTGTTGATGACCCCTTCCATTACTTTACTGATGATCGAGAGCAGATTGATGGGATGGTAATTGGTTGGTTTAGATTTGTCCTGATTTTTGTGTACAGAACATACTTGGGCAATTTTCTACATTGCCAGGTAGATACCAGTGTTGCAGCTGTACTGGAACAACTTAGCGATGGGCAGAGCTAGTTTTGGAGCACAAATCTTCAGTACTATTACCAGAACGTTCTCAGGATCCATAACCTTTGCAGTATCCAGAGCCTTCAACTGTTTCTTGATGTCACATGAAGTGAATCGAATTGGTTGAAGACTGGATCTGTGATGCTGGGGGCCTATGGAGGAGGCCAAGATGGAATATCCACTCAACACTTCTGGCTTGAGACAGGTGCAAATGCTTCAGCCTTATCTTTTACACTGAAGTGCTGGGCTCCCCCATCATTGAGGATGGGGATATTTGTGGAGCCTCTTCCTCCAGTGAGTTGTTTAATTGTCCACCACCATTCACAACTGGATATGGCAGGACTGCAGAGCTTAGATCTGACCTGTTGGTAGTGGAAACATTTAGCTCTGTCTATTGCTGGCTGCTTACGTTGTTTGGCATGCAGTTAGTCCTGTTTTATAGCTTCACCAGGTTGACACCTCATTTTTAGGTATGCCTGGTGCTGCTCCTGACATGCCCTCCTGCACTCTTCATTGAACCAGGGTTGATCCCCAAGCTTGGTCGTAGTGACAGAGTGGGAGATATGCCGGGCCATGAGATTACAGATTGTGGTTGAGTATAATTCTGCTGCTGCCCCACAGTGCTTCATGGATACCCAGTTTTGAGTTGCCAGATCTTCTGTTCGAAATCTATCCCATTTAGACCACACAACGCGATAGAGGGTATCCTCAATGTGAAGGTGGGACTTCATCTCCACAAGGACTGTGCGGTGGTCACTTTTACTGATACTGTCATGGACAGATGCAGCTGCAACAGGTGGATTAGTGAGGATGAAGTCAAATATGTTCTCCCCTCTTGTTAGCTCCCTCAACACCTGCCGCAGACCCAGCCTAGCAGCTATGCCATTTAGGACTCAGCCAGCTCGGTCAGTAGTGGTGGTCCAAGCCACTCTTGATGATAGACATTGAAGTCCCTCATTCCCACCAAGGCAACTCCCTCCTGGCTGTATACCACTATGCCATGACCTCTGCTGGGTATTCCTGCCGATGGGACAGGACATGCCCAGGCATTTGGATGGCGGTGCCTGAGTATGACTACATCAGACTGTTCCTTGACTAGCCTATGAGGCAGCTCTCCAAATTTTGGCACAAGCTCCAAGGTGGAAGTAAGGAGGACTTTGTATGGTGACAGGATTGGGTGTACCCTGGGTTGTCATTTCCTATGCCTAGGTCAATGCCAGGTGGTCTTTTAGGCTTTTTAGCTGTTTGATACAACTGAGTGCCTTGCCAGACCATTTCAGAGGGCAGTTCAGAGTCAATCACATTGCTGTGGGTCTGGAGTCACATGCAGGCCAGACCAGTGGATTTCCTTCCCTAAAGGACATCAATGAACTGGATGGGCTTTTATGAAAATTGACAATGGTTTCATGGTCACCATTACAGAGACTAGTTTTTAATACAAAAACAGAATTACCTGGAAAAACTCAGCAGGTCTGGCAGCATCGGCGGAGAAGAGCAAAGTTGACGTTTCGAGTCCTCATGACCCTTCAACAGAACTGGCTGTTCCCACAGTTCCTGCTTTGGATCAAAATATTCATCTTTGGATAGGAATTGAGCTGGCTCCAAGGCACCTGACACTTGTGTCAGATTATGTACAGTTAGGTAACTTTTTAATTCAATTTTTTGCCTAATACAAGTGAGTTTTTTTAAACAGCAATTGCATCAGACATCATGATAGACAATGGCAGCCAGTGAGACTGTCAGTCCCGTTTAAAGACTGAATTAAAGAGTAAAAGCAGTCAGGTCAAAGCAATTGTACCTTCAAGGAGCAACTCAGATTTAAACTGTTCACTTATCTTTATTGATTACTTTGTTTTGTCTCCACTCCAGCTCTTGACCTTCGCTTTATGTTATGGTTCTGAGCATTGATGTTTAAATGGGCTTTAACTGAGATTGTGCAAAGCAGCTGTTGGATACTTCAGAAAATACTGAGAATATAAAAACTCTGATAGGGCCATAGCAACTGAGAGAAGTTGGAAAGATATTTTAAAGTAACAAGCCAATGGTTTTACAATTATGTTTTTGTTGTCATTTGTGATTCAAAAAGATACTGAAGTTCTCTAGTAATAACCTCTCTAGAATTTAGTATTTGTCACTCTGATGTCCAGAACTAGTCGTTCTAGAGTCCAGTACTAGTCCCTCTAGAGTCCATTACAAGTCCCTCTAGAGTCCAGTGCTAGTCCCTGTAGGGTCCAGTAATAGTCCCTCTAGAGTCCAGTATTAGTTGTTCTAGAGCCCAGTGCTTGTCCCTTTAGAGCACAGTACTAGTCCCTCTAAAGTCCAATTGGTAATCTGAGTTTTAAGGGACTGTGAGCAGATTGACCACATGACTGTAAGACCCAATTGCTGCATAGTGCCATCTACCATGTTAATATTAGTCTAAGTAGGGTCTGGTTGGAGAAGCACACATCATGTTAGTGCTCTGTTGTCTGTATGAATAAATAGCATATGCTTCATTTCATATTGTTCTCTGAGTCTGCAGTATATTGTAATCAACTCACCCTATGACAGATAAGCGTTTAACCGGTTCGCGAACAAAGCAATCCTGCAGTAGAGCATAACAACTAGCGACGAGGCAAAACACAACCAGTCGACGGCACCAAGGAAAGCCACGAAAACTCAACTGAAGTGAATCGGCCGATTGTAAGTACAGCCTTCACTATAGTCGTCAAAGTTATCTCCCTCTAGTATGGCACAATTTAGCTGCATCGAATCGTTTGATCAGACTAACTATATCGAATACCTCGTGTTTTTCTTTTTGGCCAACCACATATCAGGGGAGGAGAAGAGGCGGCTGATCCTCTATTGACATGTGGCAGTAAAACACACGGCCTAATTTGTAGTCTAACAACACCCAACACCCCAGATTCCAAGAGCTTTGATGAGTTGGTAAATCTAGTGAAAAGCTACTTTCAGTTGAATCCCTCGGTAATAGTGCAGCATTTTAAATTCAATTGGAGGTGTCGAGCCCCTGTAGCAGCCTTAAAACAACTGACAGAGCACTGTGAGTTCGGGATGTCGACTAATGACATGTTAAGAGACCAATCAGTGTGTGGGATTAACAAAGATGCCATTCAAAAAAGATTGTTGACAGAAATAAATTTAGACTTCAGCAAGGCACTGGAGTTAGTGCTCGCAATGGAGATGTAGTCAGGGACTCAGAAGAAATTAAGGGAACACAAAATGGTGCCATCCTTTGTGTCGGGAGGGAGGCATTGGCTAGAAATGGCACAGAAGCGCAGGGCTCCGCGGAAAGACGGGAAGCAGCCACCATTAACAGGCCAGCTAAAAACAATGGATTAACGGATAAAAACCACACTAATAATAGCAGAATTAGTACCAGACAGCCTGAAAATGAACGACAATTTTAAAAAACCGAGTGTTTCTATTGCCACCACAAAGGGCACATTATACGATATTGTAAAGAGAGATGAAGGCAAAATTTCAAACAAAAAGGCAGAAGTTGTGAAATTTATATAATGGAGGAACCAGAAGAAACAGAGTCAGATATTTACTCACTACACAATTTAAAAATGGGTAAAAGAGAGCTAATCTACGTGACAGTAGGAGTCAACAGAAAACCCATCCAAGTGGAGATGGATACAGGCGCATCCACAACGGTCATAGGGGACATGCATTTAAATATCTGAATGGTGGAGGCCACTCAATAAAGCTGGAAAACTCAGATGCTCGACTAAAACTATATACTGGTGAAGACATACGAGTAAAAGGTATATGCAAGGCTCCAGTGCAATATAGAAGCCAGTCTGCTAACCTAACCCTGATAGTGGTAACAGGGGAGGGTACAACTCTACTCGGTCAGAACTGGCTTAAGGATATAAAATTGGAGTGGACTGAGATTTTCCAACTCAGAATGAAAGACGTACAAGAATTATTACAGAAAATGCCCATATTCAGGGAAGAGCTTGGGAAGATTCAGGGACTGCAAGCTAAAATCTACGTGGATCCCAGAGTAAACCCCAGATATTTGAAGACAAGGCCAGTCCCCTGTGCATTAGGAGAAATGGTGGATATTGAGTTAGACAGGCTGGAAGGATTGGGAGTCTTATAACCTGTACAATTTTCCGAATGGGCAGCGCCCGCAGTTCCAACTCTAAAGTGAGGCCGGAATGTGCGAATATGTGGGAACTACAAATTGACCATTAACTAGGCAGCCAGATTTAATAGACACTCTATACGAAAATGGATGAATTGTACTCCAAGCTGGCGAAACTACTCATGAGCCACTCTTACCAGCAAGTTGAGCTAGAAAAGGCCTCTCAGGATTTTGTGACTATCAAGATACATAGCGGGTTATACCAGTATACCCTTCAGAGCCTCATCGGCTTGTGCACTTTCCAATGGAATATGGAAAATTTGCTCCAAGTTCTACCACATGTAGTGGTTTATCTCAATGACGAGTTACTAACAGGATTAACTGATGAAGAACATCTGGCTAGCTTGGAAGAGGCATTGACACGTTTCTCACAAGTTGGAGAATGCTTGAAAAAGGAAAAATGTATCTTCCAAGCAAAAGAAGTGATTTACAAGGGTCATAGGGTCGACTCGCAGGCCCTTCACCCAGTAGAAGACAAGGTGAGAGCTATTCATGAGGCACTAGCCGGAAAATGCCACAGAACTCAAGTCCTTCTTGGGAATGGTTAACTACTACGGTTGTTTTCTTCCAGATTTGTCGATAGTACTGGCTCCATTATACGGGTTACTTAAGAAAAACCACAGGTGGACTTGGCAAGCCCCACAACAACAGGCTTTTATGGCAGTAAAGCAGTTAGTACATTCATCGATCCTGTTGGTACATTTCGACCCAAAGAAAGAATTTGTTAACATGGGATGCATCCCCTTACAGAGTAGGAGCAGTGCTCTCCCACCGGATGGTGGATGGCTCCAAACGGCCCATTGGTTACGTCTCAAGAGTACTCAGTGTGGCAGAATGAAGACACTAACAAATAGAAAAAGGCTTATCCATCGTATTTGACATTAAAAAATTCTACCAATATGTTCATGGTCCCCACTTCACCATCGTATCCAACCACAAGCCACTAAAAGGCTTGTTTGGGGAAAGTATGGCAATACCACCAATTGCCTCGGCTTGCACCCAAAGATGGGCACTGATTCTAGCTGCTTATGAATATGCTTTTATCCACAGGCCAGGAAGTCAGATTGCCAATGCCGACGCACTGAGCTGATTGCCCCTGAAGGACAGCAATGTGAATGTCCCCATCCCTCAAGAACTTGTCTTGTTATTAAACTTTCTGGATTTGTCACCAGTGAATGCCAAACAGATCAGAGAGTGGACCAACAACGATCCAGTCTTGCAGGGATGTTCTAACGAACCAAAGTCAGACGAAATGAAACCCTATTTAAAACAGGAGATACGAGCTCACCTGACAGGATGACATCTTACTGTGGGGAGTGAGAGTCATTGTGCCTCCCAGAGGAAGACAACCATTAATGATAGAATCACATAGCGCTCACCCTGGCATTTCTAGAATGAAAATGTTGGCAAGCAGATACTAATGGTGGGCAGGGATGAGATCGAAAACATGGTCAAGAGCAGCATGCAGTGCCAACAGGTACAGAAATTGCCTCCTACTGCTCCACTGCATCTTTTGGAATGGCCAGGAAGGCCATGGGTCTGCCTCCACGTTGACTATGTCGGACCTTTTTTTGGACACAATGTTCCTCTTACTTAAATAAAAGCAAAAAACTGTGGATGCTGGGTATCCAAAACAAAAACAAAAATACCTGGAAAAACTCAGCAGGAGAAACTCTGACAGCATCTGCAGAGAGGAGCACAGTTAACGTTTTGAGTCCACATGACTCTTCAACAGAACTAAGGAAAAATAGAAAAGAGGTGAAATATAAGCTGGTTTAAGGGGGGGGTGGGACAAGTAGAGCTGGATAGAGGGCCAGTGATAGGTGGAGATAACCAAAAGATGTCACAGACAAAAGGACAAAGAGGAGTTGAAGGTGGTGATATTATCTAAGGAATGTGCTAATTAAGAGTAGAAAGCAGGACAAGCAAGGTACAGATAGCCCTAGTGAGGGTGGGGTGGGGGGAAGCAATCAAAAAAGACTAAAAGGTAGAGATAAAACAATGGATGGAAATATATTTAAAAATAATAGAAATAGGTGGGAAAAGAAAAATCTATATAAATTATTGGAAAAAACAAAAAGGAGGGGGAAAATCGGAAAGGGGGTGGGGATGGAGGACAGAGTCCATGATCTAAAATTGTTTAACTCAATATTCAGTCCGGAAGGCTGTAAAGTGCCTAGTCGGAAGATGAGGTGCTGTTCCTCCAGTTTGCGTTGGGCTTCACTGGAACAATGCAGCAGGCCAAGGACGGACATATGGGCAAGAGAGCAGGGTGGAGTGTTGAAATGGCAAGCGACACGGTGGTCTGGGTCATGCTCGTGGACAGACCAAAGGTGTTCCGCAAAGCGGTGACCCAGTCTGCGTTTGGTTTCTCCAATGTAGAGGAAACCGCATTGGGAGCAACGAATTCAGTAGACTAAATTGAGGGAAGTGCAAGTGAAATGCTGCTTCACTTGAAAGGAGTGTTTGGGCCCTTGGACGGTGAGGAGGGGGGAAGTAAAGGGGCAGGTGTTGCATCTTCTGTGGTTGCAGGGGAAGGTGCGTGGGTTCCTCTTACTTATTGACTCCCACTCCAAATGGATGGATATATGTGAGGTACGATCACCCACATCTGTCGCCACTAAAGACAGATTGCATAAGAGTTTTGCGATACATGGTTTAGCAGAGATAATAGGCATTCACTAGCGGGAAATTCCAAAGATTTACAAGCCTCAGTGGCATAACACATGTCAAGACTTCGCCATGCTATCCTGCACCCAATGGATTGGCCAAGAGGGCAGTCCAGACCTACAAGACCGGAATGAGAAACCTAGATGGAGACTCTATAGCAACTGTAATGATCACATTTCCTGCTCATTTCAGCTATAGGACTGTGCCACTTAAAACCATTGATATTGTCTCTGCAGAATTATTAATGAAGAGATGTCTCAGGACATGTTTGAGCCTCATAAGGCCAAATTTAGGGGTGAGCTTACAGAGAAGTCAGGAGGCCCAGAAAAATGAACATGATTACCACAGTCGTGAAAGAAGCTTCACTGTAGGAGATTAAGTTTTTGCAAAGAACTTTGGAGACTGGCCCAAATGGCTACCAGGTGAAGTCAGTGCAGTGACAGAACCCCTGTCCTACCATACATAGGTTGACAGTTGGATAATCAGGAGACATGTAGGTCACCTTAGGAAAATGGAAACAGGTCCACAAGAAAAGGTGCACCATACATTCCCATCAGAGTTTACAGCACAGGTAGAAGGAACCCCTCTTGCTATGGAAGTGCCTGTAGGACCCACAAAGCCTGAGAGAGTCGAGGAGGTAAACTTACAGGTTCCTACTGGGGAGCCTAGTGGGCAGATAACTCCTGAGAGGGAGGCCTTACATAAACCATCTGAAGTTGTAGAACTACAATGGTCGACACATTTGAAAAAGCCTCCTGAGATACTGAATTTGTAAGTAGTTCATTTTTGTAAAAAGTTAATATATTGTAAAATGTACTTTCAAGTAAAGGAGGAAGGATGTGGTAACCTGAGGTATTAAAAAACTTTAAGAGAATGTGAGCAGATTGACCACGTGACTGTAAGACCCAATAGTTGTATAGCGTGGGCTACCATGTTAATGTCAGTCTAGAGTAGGGTTTGGTTGGGGAAGCACACATCATGTTAGTGTTCTGTTGTCTGTGTAAATAAATAGCATGTGGTTCATTGCATATTGGTCCCTGTGTCTGCAGTATATTGTTATCAACTTGCCCGCTGACAGATAAGCATACAAACAGGTTCGCAAACAAAGCGATGTCATAGTAGAACATAACAGTCCAATACTAATCTCTTTAGAGTCCAGTACTCATCCCTCTAGAGTTCAGTACTAGTCACTCTCGAGCCCAGTACCAGACCCTTAGAGTTCAGTACTTGTCCTTCCAGAGCTCAGTACTAGTCCCTCTAGCGTCGATTACTTGTCCCTTTGGAGCTCAGTACTAGTCCCTCTAGAGTCCAGTACTAATCTCCTTAGAGGCCAGTATTAGTTCCTCTTGAGCTCAGTACTAGTCCCTCTAGAGCCTAGTACTAATCTCTTTAGAGGCCAGTATTAGTCCTTCTAGAGCTCAGTACTAGTCCTTTTAGAGTTCAGTATTAATCTCTTTAGAGGACGCTACTAGTCTCTAGAATCCAGTACTGGTCACTCTAGAGCCCGGTACTAATCCCTCTAGAGTCCAGTAGTAAAGTCTTTCAAGTCCAGTACTAGTCTCTCTAGAGCTCAGTATTAACCTTTATAGACTCCAGGACTTGTCCCTCCAGAGTCCAGTACTTGTCACTCTGGAGTCCAGTAATAGTCCCTCTAGAGTTCAGTATTTGTCCCTCTAGAGTCTAGTACTGGTCCATCTAGAGATCAGTACTAATCTTTATAGATTCCAGGACTAGTCCCTCCAGAGTCCAGAACTTGTCACTCTGGAGTCCAGTAATAATGCCTCTAGTGTTCAGTACTAACCTCTTTAGAGTCCAGGATTAGTACCTCTAGAGTCCAGTGCTTGTGATTCTAGAGACCTGTAATAGCCACTCCAGTGCCCAAGATTAGTCTTTCTAATGCCCATAGCTTGAGAGGCCAGCACCATCCACTGTTGTGTGTGTTACTGCCTCCTGTCCTGAGCACATTATCACCTGCCACAGCCATCAAAGGTCGAAACAGGAACCACAATACAATTCCAGTCACCTTAAGGACTTGTGGAAAATAATGAAATATTAAATATTTTGTCTGTTCAGTATCAACTGTCAGCCTGAATAATTGGACATGGTTTATTGAGATGCTCTTAATTGGCTTTGCTTCAGTAGAATGAATGCTGAGACTGAACTGATGGAAAATGACCATAGGCAGAACCAGTAAAATTGTGTGATGTAGAAACAATGAAAAAGGAGCAAGGCGTTCAGACCCTTGAAACACTGGAAAGGTTTTTATCAGGTATTTGGCTTGTATTTCATTGTGGCTTTTGACTACTTTGACCATTTGAAAATGTTTGTCATGTAATTAGGGAAGTGAAGCAGATCTCCAGCCAATAAACCTGTAGAAGTTGCATCCACACCAAAACTGACCAGTTTCTCAACCTCAGGCGACATCCCATCAGTGACCAGCTTGACACTATTAATGAACATGAATAATGAAGCTGGTAAATATTTACCTCTGGATATGACCTGCCTACCTTGCAGTGTGAGCCAAGTGAGACACTCGTACACTTAGTACAACTCAATCCTTGAGAAATTTGGAGACGCTTCTTTAGAGTGAGGGCAAGAAACAGAGCTGTTTTGTTCGATATTACAGTTCATACCCCTCTGAATGCCACCTTGGGAAATCAATCAGATTGAACATTGTAAAGAGTAGGTGCACTTTATGAGGTTGTTATTTGCAGATACATCTCTTTTTTTCTTTACTTGTCTTTTATTTATCATAAGATTTTGATATTTCTCATCACAAGTAGAAACCTGGAATTCAATAGAATCAAGACATCAAATTCACACAAAGGAACATCAGCCTGCTGTACTTAAAAGGAAAAAATGCAATCAATATCTTATTCAGGTTGCTGGGCAACCAAGAATGCATGCAAACAGCCTGTATAAATATTCACATCATACAGTTTGCTGCACAGTGTGTCTTCAGTCTGGGAAAGCTGGCAAGTAGAGTGGGGATGGAATGAAAATGGGAGAAAGAAATGACCCCTCATACCTCAAAGCACTGAGTTATACAATTGCTAGCTGATGGGCTACTCAGTGTAGAAAGTGTGTTTGCTACCTCCAAGGGTTGGGTGGAAGGAACAATTAAAGGTGGTGAAAAGTTGCTAATCTGAGCAATGTAGTTGGAGGGAGCCCTCAATCAGAGGCTAGGGATCTGATTTTTGTGGAGTCTGACCCACTCCTGAGGCTTTTAAAAATGGTTGGTGTGACCTGGATGCTGAAGTCCCACACCCATTTCTGGCAGATCCCTCTTTTGCTGGCAGGGGAAAGAGGGTGGGGCATGATTCACACAGGCAGGAAACCCAAGCTCAGCAGGGACCATTTGAAATTTGAGATGAGTTCAAACAGACCCCCTTTTTAATGTTCCAAGGGCCTTAGTCCACATTGTGGGAGTTATGAATTTATCGAGGATGCATAAATGCTTGTGAAGGGCTGTTAAGTTCTGTTTAAGTGTTATGATCTGAAATTATTTAAATTCCCAGCCTTTTAAAAATGAAAAAAAAAGAAAACAAGCTGTGGCTATCAGAGTGAAAAAGCAAACATCTGCTGCTGGACTGCATTGATTGACACCATCTGGTGTAGCTTTGAAAAACCCATTCACCTTCTGTTCCTGCACTTTCAATGAACTTCATTGTTGACATTTCCCAAGGGCTGTTATTACAGCTGAGCTCATTAAGAATGCTTTGCTGAGTTGCAAAAGCTAAAAACATGTATCTCAGCAGGTCTGAGTTTACATTTTGATTGACAGTTTT
This sequence comes from Carcharodon carcharias, assembly GCF_017639515.1. NCBI lineage: Eukaryota > Metazoa > Chordata > Chondrichthyes > Lamniformes > Lamnidae > Carcharodon > Carcharodon carcharias. The sequence goes on along the minus strand of NC_054476.1, from coordinate 84,256,226 downwards.
AAAAGGCTATTAAAAGATTAACTGTCTGCTGTGTTATGAGTAGGAGTTTGTTTATACAATGGATTGACCACTTGAGGGGATTTAAAATTTGTGAATGGGTTTCATGAACAAGAGATTTATTTCAGTATCAAGACTGTATGAATGAGAATTCTCTTAGATGGTTAGCATTTCTTTTCATCTCCACATGGCTCTTGAGGTTTGCCCATAGTAGAGCTAAACAGCCCGCCTCCACACTCACCTGCCTCGATGACTGCCCCCAAACTGTCTCTGGAAGCAGTAGGCCTGACTTGCCCATGACCTGCCCCTCCACCCCCTGCAACCAACCCCCTCCCCCCAGCCCCCAGAATGAAGATCAGGTGTGTGGAGGAAATTTCCTGACTCAAGTTTCCCACCTCAATTCTGGCTCTACCTCCCTGCTCCACACAAACACACAAACAAACAAAGGAAAATCCAGGTAGGAGAATTCGAGGGCACCCCATTCTTCATGCCCTGCTGCTGGTAATTGAATGGAGTTTGAAAAAAGACCCTTCTTGGGTTGATCATTCTTGGAAGGGGCAATAGGCCTTTAATAGACTTGAGGCGAGACTTCCACACCTCAGGGACAGGAAGTCCTGCCTCAAAAAGCTGCTGACCAGAGGCAGGGCAGCTCTCCAAATGGGCTATGTCATAGAGACTGGTGGTCACTGCCATTACTGCATTCAGGGCTTGAGGAGGCGGTTAGCGCTGGATTGGTACTTGGGAAGTGTTTGGGAGTTTTGCTGGGCCTCGGTGAGGGGAGTGGGGTTTGAGAGGCCATGGGGCAAAAAGTTGTTGATCCAGTTGCAAGACAAAGTAGTCAAGGTAGAACAGCTATAACTTGATAGGGGGAGAAGGAAGGGAGAAGGAATCTCCATCCAACCTGTTCGTCTGAGAGATGACCTGGTAATTTAACTACAGCAACCTTTGCAGCTTACTAAGGATCCTCTGCTGTTAGCCGACCTGCACTGCTGCTACAGCACCAGTTCACCTAAGAAACTACAGACCTGCTACAAAAGAGACTGAAATCATTTCAATATGTAATTATATTGTTTTTCTTTCTCCATCTGTATGTATTCTTCATCTGTGTGATAATATGCGTGAGACATCATGTCAAAACCTCCGGGGCAAGAGTGTGAGAATAAATAATCTTCTTTATTTTTAAACTTACAAAACTTGCTGCTGGAAATTATTCATAAAAAGTGCATAATCATGTTTAATTTTATCAATCCCAAAGGGTGCCTTACCTCTCCTAAAGGTGTCCCTGGACCATATCCAAAGGTTACCTTACCTCTCCAAAGGGGTTATCTTTGCTGTCCAAGCGAATCCACCAAGTTCAGACCTCCTCTTACCTAGTCTGCCCTGCGCACTCTGGGATTCAAGTAGCTAGGGTTCAAAAATTGGATGTCAATGGAAGTAGCTGGTTATTTAATTGGCCAGCTGCCTCTGCGATTTGCATGTGCATGAACCCTGGCCCAACTCCAATCCCACCCCCTGCAAAGATGGGAAAGGCCAGGTTCGGGGGTGGGACGTAAAAGATAGGTCAATTTCTGGGATTTTTGCCATGATTTAGAGCCTCTCTGTCAAAAATATGGGCCCTGGAGCCTGGACTTGAGTTTTGGGTCATCCCCAAACAATAGCAAGTGTGAATTCCACAGATAGGGCGGAATTTCACCCATGTTGGGCGGGGGCTGTCGGCGAGATGACCACTGCCCGCAATCCAGGCTGGAAGCCACCCAGCATGAAACGTGAGCGGCAGCACTCAGCACTGCCTGTGCAGGCAGGCCTGGCAGTGCGAGCCGGGAGAGCGCGACTTTTGCGCGAGCGCATGCTTCATAATCTCCCTGAGGCACAGAGCTGTCTCAGGGAGATGAAGTGTTCTAAAAAAAAATAAAGAAAATAAAAATGTAGTGAAACATGCCACCTCGTGTAACTCTGTCACATGAGCAGGGGCATGTTATTAATTAAGTTCTACAATTTTTATTTTATTTGCTTTACGAAACCTCATCCAGCCCATGGATGAGGTTTCCTAAAAAGTGCAAAAGCCGCTTGGCCATTTTGCCTGCTCGCCAACTGTAAGGTTGGACAGGCAGCAAAAAATTCAAGTTAATTGATCATTTAATGGCCTTAACAGGCCTTTTAATTGTCGGCAGGCGCACTGCCAACTTCAGTGTGGTACCCACCGAATGAAATATTGCGCGACCGTGCGTTGATGTCGGGACACTCGATCAATGTCAACGTGCATCATTTTATGCTTGAGAGGGTCACTTGTGCACCTACCTGCCAAGCTAAAGATTGTACCCATGGAGCAAAATTTTCCGGTCGGTGTGCGGGGGCGGGCCTGACTCGCTGACATGTAAAATGACGTGTGATGACATCGGGCATGCGTCCTGACGCCATCGCGATATTTCGTTTGGCGGGCATATGCCAGAGTCAGCTCTACACCTGCCAAAACATAAATGGCCTATTAAGACCATTAAGAAATCACTAAAGCACTTAAGAATGCTGCCCATCGTAGCTTAAGGTTGGCGGGTAGGCAAAAAGCTCAAGCGGCCTATGTGTTTCTCAGGAAACCTCATCCACAGGCGGCATGAGGTTGCCTGAACCTTTTATTAAATAAAAAAATAAATTTTCATAAATTTAAAAACATATCCCAACTCATGTGACACAGTCACATGAGGGGACATGTTTAAATAAAATTTTAAATAATTTTTTCAATCCTTTTAATGTCCATTCAATCTTGGTGAGGCAGCTCCGTGCCTCAGGGAGATTGCTGCTCTCTTTCGCACACATTGCGTGAAAGAGCGCTGGCCCCAACTCTGCCTCCTCCCCTTGGTCACACAGGAGCACCACTCGCCGCAAATTACACTGGGCCAGCTTTAATTGGCCCACCCGCATAAAATGGTAGTGCGCAGCCGACCACAGGCGGCAATCAGCTCCGCGCCCGCCCCCACCTGCTCCCGTCCAGCTGCCCATCCTAGGAAAAATCCTGGCCACAGTGTTTGCCTTAATGTCCATTCCGGGGGGAGCCCTCCCACCCATGGTGATGCAGTTAGGAACTGTTTGGAAGATTCAGGTGGCCAGTGCTAAAGTTGCAAAGGTCACTTGATTCCTGGTAGCCATCTTAACAGTTTATCAGTGTCCATTTTAAATTAAATAAACTTCTGAACAGGAACAGAGTCCATAGTAAAATTTAAGAATATGATATGCCTTAGCTGGGTATAACACTCTGTTGTGAAAATATTTACAAATCCTCAAAGCTGCTGTTTCAATTTTGCCCCTGAGAGTCTTTCCTGTTTCTAATATTAATGGGCCCGCCTCCTTCCTTTCCACTTTCTTTTCTTAATATATTTATGGGAACTTTTACTGTTCACCTTTGTGATGACTCTATGGGGCAGACTGGTTTCAACAAGAAACAGTTAACCCAGAAGGAAGCAACAGTAAAAACTGGGAAATAATAATACTGGTCTGAACTGATTTTTCCTTCTGGGAAACTTTTTATTACTGAGACATTTTCATTGCTTGCAGATCTCTCATCAGAACAGCCCCACCCCATGGATTGCCCGTGCTTAGAGCTCACTGGTCAGAGCCCCCACAGTACATCATATGACCCATGATTGGCAGGAGGGAGTGACTATTTATCCAGTTACCTGTAGGGATTCCTCTTTATACTCAGAGATCCTCCTCACACTCAAGTTCATGACACCAGATTCACAAGTGTATGGATTGAACAGAATGACCAAACTCAAACATTTTTCTGCCTGCAGCCCAAAACTTTCAGGCTAATATCACAATGTGGCTGAAAACGCTACAATCCCCAACATGGCTGATTTGTCCGGTATAGAATGTAGGCTTGAGTCAAGGTGACGAGCCCTGACCCTCCTTCCAACTGCAGCCCAGACACTCAGATCTGCTCTTTTTTATAATAATTTAACTCAGGAATGTTAAAACATATTTCCTGTTGTCCCAATGTCCATTTAGTTGATTCCCTGCAAAGTCTAGACAAATATGCTCAGCTCCTGCTGTTTGAAACAATATAGGGTTTTCCATGGAAGATGTACCCAGATGGATATTATCAGTTCTCATTGTATGAGCAATTTTCCTGCTGTTTGAGGTGGCAAATAACAGCATAGTAACAGCATCTGGCTCCAAAACTAATGAGGGTTTGAATGACCCTATTCCAGTACTATTGTCTATGGTGCAGACCTCAGTTGCATAAATTCCTTGAGTGTATTGTATTAATGATAGGTCCTTTGTGCCAGTGTATTGTGTAATCAGACTTCTTGGTTGCAATAGTTGATGGCAGCTAACGGCATTTCCCTGGTACCATTGTTCCCTGATAGCAGTCAATCAATGTCCAACCCTTTTGATGAGTCACTGATATTTTACTAAATGTTTGAATTAACTCCTTGCTGCCCAGCCCTGTACTGCTGACTGCAGCTTATCTTTTGTAACTTATAGTTCCAATCATGATGTGAAATCATGTCCGTGAGCTTGAAATTATGTTCCATAAATCTTTCAGTTGGAGGGGATTCTGATCCTACATCTCACAGCCTTGATATTTCTTGCAAGTATTTTTGGTATGTTCTTTTTTCTGCTGCTTATGCTTTCTTTGTATCCCTTTGTTGCTTTTTGTAGCTGTCAGCCTGCTGGATTTCCACTTTATATTGCATCTTACTTCTCTTTTTGCCCACGGCTGCTTAACTATACAAGTGAAGCCTTTGCCTATTTGGGATATGTACTGGTTTTGTATTTTACCAAATTCTTTTTTGATTGTATAAAGCTGTCACCTCCCTCCCTGCCTATTGACTCAGCTGATATGTACTCTCAGTTGATCTGTCTTTTTGGTCAATTTTATTCTTGGGATTTTTTTTCTTACCTTTCTCCTTTTAGGATCTGAAGCACAAGCCCAACATTCATTTTAAAGCTGGTACATAATTGCATTTCCTGCAATAATCTTTGCTCAGCACAAAGCAGAGATACACAAAACGTCGGGAAGTATTAAATCACTAATGACACTTGTGGATATCATCACAGAAAGTGCTGTGTTTTCTTTTGATCTTACTTCTGGCAAATTCATCAGATAGTGAGACATGACATGCATTAAGAAATAGTTAAGTTGGAGCTCCCTGGAAGATTGAGTGAGACAGATTGACTGATGTCCCTGGGCACCCAGAACTTTACCTTTTGTATACAGGCTTTTAATCCTATTCTCGGGGTCATAATTGTAGATGTAAGGAACTGGGAAAAGCAGGCAAAGGTCTGGCAGATGGAATATAATGTGGGAAGTGGTGAAATTGTCCATTTAGGCAGGAAGAATAAGGGAGAAGCATATTATCTAAATGGTGAGAGATTGCAGATCTCTGAGGTGCAGAGGGATCTTGGTGTTCTAGTGCATGAATTACAAAAGGCTAGTATGCAGGTACAAGAAGTAATTAGGGAAGCTAATAGAATGTTATAATTTATTGTGAGGGGAATTGAATACAAAAGTATGGAGGTTATGCTTCAGTTGTACAGGGCTCTAGTGAGACCATATTTGGAGTACTATGTACAGCATTGGTCACCTTATTTAAGGAAGGATGTAAATGTATTGGAAGCCGTTCAGAGACAGTTTACCAGATTAATACCTGGAATGGGTGGGTTGTCTTATGAGGAAAGGTTGGACAGGGTAGGCTTGTATCCACTGGTGTTTAGAAGAGTAAGCGGCAACTTGATTGAAACATATAAGGTCCTGAGGGGTCTTGACAGGATGGATGTGGAGAGGATGTTTCCTCTTGTGGGAGAATCTAGAACTAGGGGGTCACTGTTTAAAAATAAGGGGTCTCCCATTTAAAATGGAGATGAGGCGAATTTTTTTCACTCAGAGGGTCATGAGTATTTGGAACTCTCTTCCTGAAGAGGTGGTGGAAGCAGAGTCTTTGAATATTTTTAAGGCAGAGGTGGATAGAATTTTGGTAAGCAAGGGGGTGATAGGTTATCGGCGGTAGGTGGGATGCAGATCTTATTGAATGCCAGAGCAGGCTTGAGGGGCTGAATGGCCTACTCTTGCTCCTTGTTTGTATGTTTGTAAAAGTCTCCACACCTCCTCCAAACTTGGAAAGTCTAAAAACCCCTGCCTTGTATCTTAAATTGATCCAGTATGTGCCTCAACTAAATGTGGTGGTGATGCAAAATCTAGAAAATGTGCATGCAAGTCTTAGAGGGAAATGCTTTCAACTTAGGTACTTGTAGTACTATGCCTAACTAGATCATTTCAGGAGGAAATCATTTCAGAGCAACACTTTGAAAGCTGGGATTTGTACAGGATATGGCATGTGGAATGTTGAATGAATGTGGGAACCACTGAGGATCATTGAATTGGATGATACTTGTAATATTAAATGGTTTAATTGATCTGTGTTTGATTATGGTAGCCTTTTGACTGACCTATCTTCACTGTGCTTGATTCATTAAGTCTGGGTGGGACCTTTGAGAGCGAAAGTAAACAAAAGCTTCCATGCAAAGACCTGATAAGCCTTAGCTGTGAACATCTGTGTAGAAATCCTATGATTGAAGAGATATTTTAAAGCACTATAAATAAGCTTGTTGTGGATTTAGAAGTAGTGTCATCTCTACGTTGCTCTGAGCTAAATCAAATAGATAAAATATACAACAAACCAATGAAAATACAACAAAATTGGCATCAAGAATGGTTGAGAAAGTTTAAATTTACCAGTTCCAGCAACATATCTTTCATTGCTGGGAGATTCTCTTATGTAGTCTTAAAGGATTTCAGTGTTCAAGACTTAACTTGCTCACTACTGAGGTGGACAGCCCTGATGTAGCAGTGATCTGCAAGAGGGCAATACTCGTACATTGCCATGGAGCAGAAGACTCAGTGAATTTTAAAGCAGCTCACAGAAGATACGTCTATGTTTGACACGGTGGTAAATATTCCTGCAAAATACTTTGAGCCAAAGAAAAGTGTGATAATCGAATGATCAACATTCAGCCAGATATGCCAGGGAGATGGTGATCTCATTAAACAATACATATCAGTGTTGCAGCAATTGGCCTCTACATGCAAATTTGGCACACAAGCTAATGAACTAATTTGTGACTAATTAACGGTCTTTAATTCCATGAACTGGGGAACATCTCCTCATCCAGGATGATGATTTAATCTTGAAAAAAGCCACAATCTTGGCAGTCCAAATCAAATCTGCCATGTTAGATCCAAAGAGGTTATACTGAAATGTACCCTCAGACTCAAGGGGCAGAATTTTCTGGCTGATGTGTGGGTGGCGTAGCCCACACGTCAGCGCTTAAAATGTCACGCACTGATGTCACGCGCACATCCCAACACCGCGCGGCATCGCAATATTTCAGTCGGCGGGCACACTCAGCAGCAGGAGGCTTGCCCACCATTAATGAAAGGCCTCGTTAAGGATCTTAACTTGCCAATTGTCCAGGATTTTGAGGGGTCTGTGCGAACTTCGGATTGGCGCACCGGTCCAATGGGCAGGCGGGTAGGAGATTATTTAATAGAACTCATGCACTGGTGGGATATGTGGACTCATGTTTTCCACGAAGTTTTAACTGCAGAAAACTGCAGTTTTAAAGTTGCCAGTATGATTGTTAGCAGTTCACATCGATTTCCAAGTGCTTTTTGTGTAATCTGAAACCAGTCTGCAGATAGTAATCTTTCTTAGGCCTGCAGCTTTCAGAGGCCTCCATTTAGCCTGGGGCTATGGGTTCTGAACTCTCCACTGGAGACAGCTGCTCTGAGGAGGAAGGGAGGGATAGAATAAGGAGGAGGCCGGGACTGGACAATCAGCCTCCAGGGGAGCCACCTTTGGGAGGCCAGGCGCAGGCACAAGGGGCGCAGGACCAAGAGGTTGTCCAAGGTGCAAGGGGCTGCAGACGAAGCCACAATCCTGCTGCCAGGGTATAAAGGCGGCGAAGCAGCTGCCTCAATATGACTGAGGTTCCAGTGCCAAAGGAGGCTTTGACTGTCAAGGAAGACAGTCAACTATATCTGTCAGATGATTGGCCCTGAGATCTCCCCTAACTGTGTGGGCAGGCACCCCATGCCAGCGACTCTGAAGCTCACAGTTTCCCTCCATTTCTATGCCTCTGGCTCCTTCCAGGGCTCGGTGGGTGGTCTTGCAGTGTCTCCCAATCAGCTGTCCACACTTGTATCAAGTAGGTTACAAACGCTCTGTTCAGACGGGTATCCACTTTCATCCACTTCTGCTGCGACCAGGCAAGTCAGGCACAGCGAGCCAGAGGCTTTCCGGCATTACTGGCTTCCCCCATGTCCAGGGTGCTATAGACTGTACACATGTGACCATCAAGGTGCCAGCAGGTGAGCCCGGTCTCTTCGTCAACAGGAAGGGCTTCCACTCCATGAACGTGCAGATAGTGTGTGATCACAGGATGCAGGTTTTACAACTCTGTGCAAGGTTCCCAGGCAGCTCCCACGATGCCTACATCCTCAGACACTCCCAGGTGCCGGGGCTCCTCAGTGCTCTGGCTCGGCTGAATGGTTGGCTGTTGGGTGAGAAGGACTATCCCCTGTGAAGGTGGCTCATGATGCCTCTCCGCCATCCAAGAACAGAAGTTGAGCATTGGTACAATAGGAGCCAGGGCACCACAAGGGCTGTGGTGGAGAGAGCCATTGGTCTTCTCAAGATGCGCTTCCTTTGCCTGGATCGCTCGGGGGGCGCACTCCAGTACCCCCCAGATCGCATCTCTCTGTTAGTGGTAGCATGCTGCGCTCTGCACAATCTTGCGCTGGAAAGGGGGCATACAGTTGACGATGAAGACCTTGACGCTCTGGATGAGGCTGCACATGATGAACCCAGCAGTGCCTCAGAGGATGAGGAAGCACAGGGAGATGATGAGAGACAGCACGCTGACCCGCTATTACACCAAGGAGGCAGGGACACCCGGGACAATTTAATCCAAAGATCCTTCAGCTATCTCCACACACATGGATCAGCAGGACCAGCATTGCCTGGAACTTCCACACGTGGCACTTAGGTGCCACATTTTCCACCTTATCAGCTGCAACTAAGGGCTTAGTACAGAAACATCAATGTCCGCTCAAACACTCATGATATGTCTGTGAAAAAGAAAAATGCACCACAAAGGAAACACCCTCAGCCATGGTCAGAAAAGTGGACTTTATTACTGTCCAAAAAAATTACACAGACTTCTCCATTCCAATAAGAAGAATTTTGTTCCCTATTCTAAGGACAATACAAAATCACCAGTGACATACCCGTGGAGTGCCTAACGTACCTTATGCTTTCCTTTGTAGGTGCTACGTCTAGGTTCCGCCCCATCAGCCGGAGTGGCTTGTGAGACAGCCTGCTGACTCTGCTATCTTGTTGGCGTTGATGAGCTTGGCGGCCGTCCCCTGGCCTGTGGAGCCTGTGATGGCTCCGCCTGGGAGGGAGTGGCCAGTTTCAGAACTGTCACCTCCCCAGTTGTCACAGCCTCAACGGATGCAACGGTCACTGGCAGAGGGGCGGAGGAGCTGCTGCCCTCATCCAGAGCGCCCTGAGAGGAGCTCGCAGCGACGACAGGCAGCTGCTGCGCCGACTTGAGGTCCCATTGGACCTCCCTGCTCACCGCAGATGCATGGGCACCGAGCGCCGCGCTTGGTGCACACAACATCTCCCATATTGGGAATGACCACCCGTGGCCAGTACCTCTGTGAGGGCTTGCAGGTCAGAGCGTAAACCAATCAGAAAATTTTCTATACGATCGAACCCCCTCTCCAATCTCTCAGTGGAGGAAGCCTGAATCTCTGCCCTGAGGTTCATACCTTCACATGCTCTCTGCCTGGATTCCTCCATCGCAGAGACCAACTGAAGCACACCTTCATGCAATCCTGCCAGATGCAAATGCGATTCCTGCAGCTGCTGCATTGGTGACAACTCCAGAGGCACGTCATCATTACCAGACTCAGCACGTGCCTCGTCCCCTGCAGCACTCCGGCTGCTGGCGCCATCAGCACTCTCTGTCCCTACCATCTCCTCCATCGATTGTGAAGTGCCCTCTCCACTGTGACCCGGGACACTAGCCGGTGGTAAAGTCCCCACTGAGGTGTTTGTGTCTGCGCTGGTGCCTGGCTGGCTGAAATGATGTGCCGCAAGTTACACATGTTGGGCCTCAGGGGTGGAGGGGGGGCTGTGGTGCGGACGTGTGGGTCGCTCTGGTGGTGATGCTGAAAATAACAACAAGGACAGTACATCAGTTAGCGTTCAATCACTTCAACCTTTCATCCCTTTCCCCCTCAGCCTCATAAGTCGCTCACCCTTAAAGACCCTAAGGAGACGAACATTGGTGGGGTGGAGAAGAGTCAAGAGGAGGCCCAACCATTAAACGCACATGCAGACAGGCTGGTCAGGTGGCCTCAGGAATGCCACATGGCATGTTATTTACCATTAGAGCGTGGAGAGTGCAGAGGTACCTGACCTGGATGCATTCTGGTCTGGATAGTTGCGTTGCTGAGGAAACATCTCAAACAGTTGTGACATTTGCTGTGGATCACAGATTGAGAGGTCATATTATTGCCCTTCATTCCGTTAGGAGGGACATAGACTAGGTGGGAAGAAGGCAACATTTCCCCTTGGTGCAGCGATGAGTAACTTGGTGGTGTTTATTTAAGTTGAGTGCCATGAAGATCACAGCTGAGGTGCTGAGGACCTTTTGGACAAAGTAATGAGGGGCGCACTGGCTGAAAGGGTGCAGGAGGTCCCAAACCATTAAGGTGCAATAAGTCTTTGGCTGTGCAGCAGCGATCCAATGGCATGTTAGACCATGGAGGTAGTGGTCACAAATGGGATAAGATGACTTTGGAAGATGGTGGAGACGCGAATCCTCAAGGAGATGAGGGACCTTTGTGTATGACCCACACGTCAGAATGTCTCAGACTGTGAGTGAGCTGTGTTGCAGCATTAATGATTGCAGCAACCATCAGTGGTTTGGATGGTGGGCAGTCAGAGTGGATGGGACTGTGGACCTCAAATACCTGCCCGCTGGACTCACTGCCCCCGGCCACCCTGGCCTCTTGCTTCCTCCCCAGCTCCATGAACTGCTCTTCAAATGTGGTGAGGCGCTGGAGCAGGGCGTGCCCACCACCAGTCCTCTGGCACTCCTGAAGATTGTGTTGACTTTTTGCCTGCAGAACAGAGAAGAGGATTTATTGGGGCTGATCGCTCATGTACTCTGCAGGCGCACACCGCACCCCAGCCACAGTGGCCCATCTGAGGCCTCCAGCGACACTACTGGCGATCAGTCCCTAGAAGATAGTACGGCTTCTCCCAACCCCCTCCCCCAACGGCCACCTTGGACACATTCAGCGTCCATCACTTTGAATAGCATACAGATCTTAGCACCCATGGCAAGGAGGCACAACTAGGTGCGGCGCTGATGCCAGCAGATGGCACTTGGCCATGACACCTTGAGGCTCCCCTTGCACCATGTCATCATCATCAATATGACATGTGTTGGAGTTCTGAGGCTGTGTCTAGCTGCCTCCCCTGCAGGTTGCCCCCAGACTACACAAATGCCACAAACACCAACATATGCTGCAGGGAAAGCCCTTCTTCTCCTCAACCACTAAGGCTGATGTAAGCATGGTCAGTACCCATTTGCCCACCCAGCGTGCGCCAAATGCCCAATGCAGTAACGACAGCAAGACATGGTGGGTGGGGGGTGGGGGGGGAGATGCTCAATGGCTAAGGTTACCTTCTGGGTCAAATGGCCAAGGCCGACATGGTACTCACCCTTCCAGAGCGCAACAAATCATTGAATCTTTTGCAGCATTGGGTGTCAGTGCACCGCACATCATCATGGGCACTTAGCGTCACCAACCTCCTCCCACGCCTGGCTGGTGACATGTGGGCCCTCCTCCTCCCATTCTCCGGATACAAGTGCCGATGGCTGGACACCTGTTGGAGGATGACAGCAAGACATGCATCGGAGGATCGAGGGGCACAGTGGCCCCCCTCTGGCCTCTCCTGCAGCCTGCCCCCCTCCTCCTGCTTATGCTCCTCTGCATACACAGCTGCCTCTCTCTTTCCCTGAGTGGCTATGGTGCACTGCTTCAAGCAGGCTCCCTGGCCACTCTTTAAACAGGCTGCCGGCTCCCCATTGGAACTGGCAGTCTGAGGCTGCCTGCCCCAGCGACTATTTTCCCGTTCTTCACTGGAGTCGCTAACCCGCTGGGCGGGCCTTAATTGGCCTGCCCGCGCAAAATAGCGGCGCCGCCCATTTTTGCGGCGGCAATCGGCTGCCCACCCACCACCGAGTCGGTTGGGACCGCCCGCCCACCAAGCGGAAAATTCTGCCCAAGGTTGCAGACACAGCTTGCCCAGCCAGTTTAAATGCAAGGGTCACCAACAAAGAGACCCCAGCGGCCTTATCAACATGTGCCCTATCATGGTGTGATATCTTCAAAACTGTGCCCAACTTGTGGAAATGCTCATCAAGTCACAGTGTCCAGCTTTAGGGAAAAACTCATATTTAAAGCGGAACCGTTTTGCAAAGGTATGCAGGTTGTTGAAGAAGAAGACTTCATCATCTTGACATGTGGAGGAGTGTCTTCCTGAGAGTGGGGTACAGCATATATATAACGTCATGAATGATAAAGCACCAAGTCATTTAAGGAATTCTCAGTCAAGATCGCGGACATCTCAGCGTCGTTTCTCATTGATATTGGCACAATTTTGAGTGACGAGCTTTACCATCAGTATTTTTTGCAACTTTCTCTCACTCCCTGGGACACTTTAAGGTTATGACAACTCAATTATTCCAGTTTTGAGACTGATTGCAATTCCAGAATGCTATAAAAAATGTCACTCTTTCTATGTAGCTAAAGGCATGCATTGGAATATCCCACTGGAGCACACATTAACACGATTGATGATAGAGACTATGTGCACCATATCCTTCCTTCATTACCAGATTTGGGGAGATTAAGGAGTGCTGCCAAGATCCTCATGTTGACACATCAATTCTGCTAGTTTCACAAAATTTGAGACCGATGACTATACAACCATGCTCTGTTCCTGAAGCAAACTGAGGAAGATACATGGTAAACCATTACAATTAGAATCATAAGTATGAGAGGAGCAGTATTTACAATACAATGAGACTTGGTGCACCTGCTAGTGACTCCATTATCTCTCTGTTTGAACCTAAAGTATAGTGAACTCTGAACAGGCTATGTATAATTGTTTGAGAATTTCATTAAATTTAAATTTATTTTAATGGCAGAGTTAGAAATGATAAAACCCAAAGTGTAGGAGTGTGGAGCACTTGAATAACTGTCCTCTATGGAATTAATAAAATCCGTTAATGGAGTCTCCATACCAGTTATATGGACTGGATCAGCTTAGACTCAAACTGAGGCAAAACTCAACTGGTGCTCAGTAGCTAAAATCTTGCACAACACAAAAAACACATTCAGCCTAATTTAAGTAAGATTCAGCGCTCTCTTAGTAGGTCCTTGCCCTCAATGATTATACTTCACCTTTGTGTTTCCAGAGCACGTAATGCAGGCTGACACTTCAGTGCATCACAGAGGGAGTGCTGTGCTGTCATGAGGGCTGTCTTTCAAAGGAGACATTAAACTGAGATCTCTGAGTTGATTTTAAATATTTCCTATTTGATAAAGAGTATGGATGTTTTCCCCGTGCCTTGACTAATACTTATCCCTCAGCCTAACCACTAAAACATATTATTTGATCATTTCTCTCATTGCTGTTTGTGGAACATAGCTATGCACTAATTGGGTGCTGTGTGGTTGCCTATGTCACAACTGTGACAACACTTCAAAAAGGACCCATTGGCTGTGAAACACTATGGGATGTCTGGAGGAAAGATGCTGCATAAATGCAAGTTGTTCATTGATTAGTGAAGTGTTCCAAGTGGTAACTGCAGGTTCTATACTCCACTTCAGAGTGAGCGTGCGATGCTTTAAGCCTCAATAGAGTAGTCTTCGGCCTAATACTCAACTTTTCAACAGTCTGGTGACTTTGCTGATTCTGCAGTCCTTTCTGAAACCCATAAAGTTATAAGTTCCACTTGGATTCTTGGAAAATAATCCGAGTTTATCAGAAATACATAGAAGATTGAATTGAATCAGTAATAATTTCCTTTATTACTGAGCTGTAGTGATGTTGAGCACAATATTTTTCTAATTAACAAACAATGAACAGAGACGGAGGAAGTTTGTTTATTTATTATTATGTTAGTTTACCTCCTGTGGTATTTCTCATACCTCTCCTGGCCTTGCAGCATGATAGGGTTAGTAGCTAAATAACACAATCTGCTGCTTTAAAGGAGAAAGGTCAGTTAGTATTAAACCTGAAAGCTTCCGAATGCATCACATATTAAGTTATTTTTCCAAAGATGCTGTTAAGGACTGGAGAGTGCAATATGGCCAGGATGTGCAAGGTGTGACATCTATCAGGGTGTGCAGGGTGTGATATTAAACAGGGTGTGATATCTAACAGGATGTGCAGGGTGTGATATCTGACAGGGTGTGATATCTCACAGGGTGTGCAGAGTGTGATATGTAACAGGATGTGCAGGGTACAGTATCTAACAGGGGTACAGGGCGTGATATCTATCAGGGTGTGCAGGTTGTGATATCTGTCAGGGTGAGCAGGGTGTGATATCTCTCAAAGTGTACAGGGTATGATATCTAACAGGATGTGCAGGGTATGATATCTAACAGGTGTACAGGGTGTGATATCTATCAGGATGTGCAGGGTGTGATATCTATCAGGGTGTGCAGGGTGTGCTATTCAACAGAGTTTGCGGGGTGTGATATCTCACAGGGTGTTCAGGGTGTGATATCTAACAGGTGTACAGGGTGTGATATCTATCAGGGTGTGCAGGGTATGATATCTAACAGGATGTGCAGGGTATGATATCTAACAGGTGTAGAGGGTGTGATATCTATCAGGATGTGCAGGGTGTGATATCTATCAGGGTGTGCAGAGTGTGCTATTCAACAGAGTTTGCAGGGTGTGATATCTCACAGGGTGTTCAGGGTGTGACATCTAACAGGTGTACAGGGTATGATATCTATCAGGGTGTGCAGGGTGTGATATCTACCAGGGTGTGATATCTGACAGGGTGTGCAAGATGTGATATCTGACAGGGTGTGCAGGGTGTGTTATCTGACAGGGTGTGCAGAGTGTGATATCTGAAAGGGTGTGATATCTGACAGGGTGTGCAGGGTGTGCTATCTAACAGCGTGTTGTGTTTTGATGTTAGAATCTAGGTGATGTGATATTGTCCTGTTAGCGATTGTGGCATGCAATATTATATAGGCACTTGTGCTGGCAACAGCCAATCTGTCGACTGCTGGTGTCCTGTTAATTATTTAATTATTTAATCCTAATCTTCAAACTCAATGACTGGCTATTAACATTCCATCTGTAAGAGTTTATTTGTTTTATTGTTTAAGAGAAATTTAAATATACTCACTTTATGCTGTGCTTCAGTAAATTTTATAGCAAAACTAACCATGTAGAGCAGATTAATTACCAGCAGTCTGTAATGTACACAGCATTGGATTTCAAAGCATCAAAGCGATGAGAATTAGTATGACATAGCTTCTTGTCAATCAGGAAGCTATATCCTCCACTGAAACTAATGCTGTGTTAATGTACTGAGAAACCTCATGATCCAATGGACTTCAAGTCGTGTGTGCAATTCCAGTTCTCGACTATGTCAGTCATCAAATTGCTCAGCCTGAATTGCCATGGATCTTACTTTAGTGTGCAAGTTTATTTCCAATAAATTTGAGCCCCTCATTGCTCTTGTTGCCACTGGGGGAGTTTGGTCCAGTAATTTACCACACTTCAACACTAAAATTTACCCTACTCACATCAAACTCATTGCTAGTCAAAAATAGAGAGTGGAACTCAACAGCCCACTAGTTAAGGCCTTGAGCGGCTGATTCCTTTGACTCTGATGTTCAAAGTCACAATGTTAATGCAACTGCTGTCACTGTACTGAATAAATAACCTGAACAGAGACTGAAACAAACTGGATTATATTTATAAGTTTGACTCATCTGAGAAAGCTCAGTTCTGGCCTATGCACTCTAGGCCCTTGGAATAACTCCATGGGGAGAACTTTCCCCCATCTAAGGGGTTGTGCGGGGGTGGGCGGCAACGGGTGCAAACCCGATTGGCGCCCCTGATCGGAGATGTGCCGCCATTTTCCGTGGGTGGGCCAATTAAGGTCAGTCTAGCGTGACGTGCACCTGGAAGCACTGAGCGCTCCCTGTGCGGGTGGGGGGTGTTCCCTGAGTCGGGGCCTAAGTGCCAAAGAACCCAGAGATTAGCTTAAGGTTTAAAAATTTAAATGAAGGAAAAAAAATATTTTAAGACATATCCCAGCATGTGACAGTGTCACATGAGCTGGCACATGTTGAGGAACATTAATGAAAAAGTTTATTTAATTTATAAACTCTTCATGAGACCTCATCCCGCCCATGGATGAGATTCCATGAAAAATGTGAAGGCTGCCTGGGCTCTTTGTCTGCCAGCCAATCTTAAGGTCAGCCAGGCAGCTCAGTTTATTACTTTAATTGATATTTAAATGGCCTAGATAGGCCTTTGACAGTTTGGTCGGCTGTGCGCCCGCTGAACTGAAAATCTAAATGATGTGCGGTGATGTCGGGACATACGCCCGACATTACCCCGCGTCATTTTATGCCTCGGTGAGAAGGCCCCGCCCCCGCTCACTGAGCTGAAGATTCTGGCCTCTGGGTTGATGATGTACAATTTTTTTTATTTGTGATGTGGGCTTCGCTGGCTGGGCCAACATTTATTGCCCATCTCTAGTTGCCCTTGAGAAGGTGGTGGTGAGCAGCCTTCTTGAACTGCTGCAGTCCATGTGGTGTTGGTACATCCACAGTGCTGTTAGGGAGGGAGTTCCAGGATTTTGACCCAGTAACAGTAAAGGAATGGCGAAATATTTCCAAGTCAGGATGGTGAGTGGCTTGGAAGGGAACATCTGTGTGCTGTGGATAAAGGAGAACCAGTGGATGTAAAGTACTTAAGATTTCCAGAAGGCATTTGATGAAGTATCACATCAAAGATTATTGCAGAAAATAAAAGCTTATGGGGTAGGGGTAACATATTGGCATGAACAGAAGATTGACTAGCTAACATGAAGAATAGAGTTGGCATAAATAGGTCTCCTAGTTTGCAAGATGTGACAAGTGGTGTGCCACAGGGGTTAGTGCTGGGGCCTCAACTTTTAACAATTTATATAAATGACTTGTTTGAAGGGACCAAAGGAATCATGGCTAAATTTGCTGACAACACAAAGATAGGTAGGAAAGTAAATTGTGAAGAGGATGTTAGAAGGCTACAAAGTGACATAGATAAGTTAAGTGAGTGGGCAAAGATTTGGCAGATGAAGTATAATGTGGGAAAATGTGAAATTGTTCATTTTGGCAGGAAAAATAAAAAAGCTTATTATTTAAATGGTGAGAGATTGCAGAGCTCTGAGATTCAGAGGATCTGGGTGTCCTAGTCCATGAATCACAAAAGGCCATTATGCAAGTAGATTAAGTAATTAGGAAAGCTAATGGAATGTTATCATTTATTGTGAGGGGAATTGATTACGAAAGTAGTGAGGTTATGCTTCAGTTGTGCAGGGCATTTATGAGGCCACATCTGGAGCATTGGGTACAGTACTGGTCTCCTTATTTAAGAACATAAGAACCAGGAGCAGGAGTAGGCAATTCAGCCCCTCGAGCCTGCCCCGCCATTCAATACGATCATGGCTGATCTCATTTTGGCCTCAACTCCAATTTCCTGCCCTCCCCCCATAACCTTTCAACCCATTACTAATTAAAATCCGTCTTTGTCCTTCTTAAATTTATTCAGCGCCCCAGCATCCACTGCACTCTGAGGTAGGGAATTCCACAGATTCACGGCCCTTTGGGAAATGTAATTCCTCCTCATCTCTGATTTAAATCTACCACCCCTTAGCCTAAAACTATGGCCTCTCATTCTAGAAGCCCCACAAGGGGAAACATCTGCTCCACGTCTACTTTGTCTATCCCCTTTAGCATCTTATATACCTCAATTAGATCTCATCTCATCCTTCTAAACTCTAGGGAGTATAGGCCTAAACTACTCAATCTCTCCTCATAAGACAAGCTCCGCATCTCTGGAATCAATCTAGTGAACCTCTTCTGAACCGCCTCCAATGCAACTACATCCTTCCTCAAGTAAGGGGACCAAAACTGTGCACAGTACTCCAGGCGTGGTCTCACCAATGCCTTGTACAGTTGCAACACTTCCCGATTTTTATACTCTATTCCTTAAGCAATAAATGCCAAAATTCCATTTGCCTTCCTTATTACCTGCTGTACCTGCATACTAGCTTTCAGCGATTCATGCACGAGGACACCCAGATTGTTCTGCACTGAAGCATTCTGAAGTTTCTCTCCTTTTAAATAATAAGTCGTCTTTTTATTCTTCCGACCAAAATGGATAACCTCACACTTATCCACGTTAAACTCCATCTGCCAAATTTTGGCCCATTCATCTAACCTGTCCATATCCATTTGTAAATTTTTTATTTCTTCATTACAGCTTACTTTCCCACCTATTTTGGTGTCATTTGCAAATTTAGCTATAGTACCTTGTATCCCTGAATCCAAGTCATTAATATAGATTGTAAATATTTGGGGCCCAAGGACCAAACCGTATGGCACACCACCAGTTACAGCTTGCTATCCAGAAAAAGACCCATTTATCCCGACTCTCTGCTTTCTGTTGTTTAGCCAATTCTCTATCCAAGCTAATATATTACCCCTAACTCCGTGTGATCTTATCTTGCGTATTAATCTTTTGTGTGGCACCTTATCAAAGGCCTTCTGGAAGTCCAGATATACTACATCGACAGGATCCCTATTAGCCACTTTGCTTGTCACATCTTCAAAGAACTCTAGCAAACACAATGTACTCTTCATAAAACCATGCTGACTCTGATGGATTGCATTTTGACTTTCCAAATGCCCCATTACAACTTCCTTAATAATGGATTCTAACAATTTCCCAACGACAGACAATGAAAGCAAAATGTAAATGTGTTAGAAGCAGTTCAGAGAAGGTTTACTAGATTAATGTCAGGAATGGTCTTATGAGGAAAGATTGGACAGGTTAGGCTGGTATCCACTGGAATTCAGAAGAGTAAGAGGTGACTTAATTGAAACCTGTAAGATTCTGAGGGGTTGTGACAGGGTGGATGTGGAGAGAATGTTTCCTCTTGTGGGAGAATCTAGAACTAGGAGTCACTGTTTAAAAATAAGGGGTTGTTCATTTAAAACAGAGATGAGAAGAAATTTTTTCTCCTGGGGGTTGTAAGTCTTTGGAACTCTCTCCCTCAAAAGGCGGTGGAAGCAGAGTCTTTGAGTATCTTTAAGACAGAACTATATAGATTCTTGATTAACAAGGGGTGACAGGTTATCGGGGCTAGGCATGGGTGTGGGATTGAGGTTACATTCAGATCAGCCATGATCTTATTCAATGGCGGGGCAGGATCGAGGGGATAAGCGGTCCACTCCTCCTAATTCATATGTTTGTATGTCCAGGTGATGGTGTTCCCATGTGTCTGCTGCCCTTGTCCTTCGAGATGATAGTGGTCATGGGTTTGGAAGGTGCTGTCTAAGGAGCCTTGGTGAGTCCTGGCAGTGCATCTTGTAAATGATGCACATAGCCTGCATCGGAAGGCGGTGGCCCTGAATCTCACCTTCTCTCGACTCCCCAGGGTGGAAATAACACGCCATTGCGGTTTCATTCAGAACTCAGGATTACAATGTCAGGAAATGGCCCAACTCATAATTCCTGAGCCAATGATGAAAATCTGGCCCTTTGTATTTGGTACTGAGTTCTATTCAGAGCTTGATGCAGCCACACACCATGAGGATGAAGGCAACGTTGGCTACATTTTCCTCCCCCTTTATCCACGTGCCTGTAAATCATGTCCCTGTAGAGATAGTACATTTTTGAACTTCACATAAAGCAGAAGATGGAGTGGGGTATGGGCCAGACCTGAGCTTCTTAAAATAACTCTGAGAGCTCCTCACATCTGATAACCAAGTTCTTACTTGCAATGGTGAGGGAATGTCTGGAACATGGCACTCTTCCTACAGAGGTTGCTGAATAGGTAGATCAGATACACTTTGCACAGAGGTTCGTGAATATGTGGATCAGACATACTTTTACATGGAGGTAAGTGAATGTGTGGATCAGACACACTCTACACAGAGGCTAGTAAATGTGTGGACCAGGCACACTTTGCACAGAGGTTGGTGTGCAGATCAGAAACGTCTTACACGGAAGTTAGTGAGTGTGTGGATCAGACAGTGAAAATGGATCAGATCAGCAAATTCAAATTAAAGTTGGTAGCTATTTAGGGAAAGGAAATGTTTGAGGGGAGTAACAAATAGAGAGCATTCTGGGTCTTTAACTTTGAGTCCGGTTGAGCAGACTGCAATTGTCTATCCTGATCCTGTACCTTCCCGTGTTCCTAAAAGTTTGTGAGATAATATTTCTAAGCTTCACAATATCCTTCCAGCTGTTTCCCCAGGTCATTGCATTGACTCATTTGGTACCATTAGCTGTAAATCTGCACTTATACCTGTTATAATGAGGCCCAGAAAAACATTACTGAAGCAGAGCTACTTGAACCATGGAGAAAAAAATAACTTGTTACTTGCAAGCTGTGTGAGAATGAACATCGGCTGAGCCTCAGGTCTAAGTCCTTAGAAGCAGCTTTATCCACAGTCCCAATCTGTGGGAGCCTGGCAGTGAGATCATGGACAGCAGCCTACCACTATGCCCTAAGGGCCCCTTCCAGACTAGCTGGTACTTTGCACAAGCTTGCTTGAAACATTAGTCATTCATTCCCCTGGCTCTTCCCTTATTACCTTACTGTTTTACAAGTTTAGGCTGCAGTCTTTTCCACTGTTGTGTCTGAACAAACCTCTGGCAGACTAGTTCTCTCAGAGTTTGCTGTTGTGGTGATTCATTGTGGCTCCATGACAGGATACAGCTGCTGCCGCCCCGTATTTCACCATGTATTTGGTGTTAGTGGAGTAGAAGAAAGATTTGGAACTTTGCAGTGAATTGACTTCACAGTTCCCCAGGGGCCACTATTCAGTCAGTAACACAGTCCATGAGGTAAATCCAGTGCATTAAACCGGTTTTCTCTCTCAGTTCTCATTTTTCCTTTTGTGGCACCAAAGCAAATTCTGTTGATAGCTTCTCTGCAAAGTTGTCTGATTTCTACCAGAAGAACACTATTATTTTTATCCTGCAATGTTAGGCAAAATGATAAAAATTTACAACATAACAGATCTCCTGCCATGAATAGCCCAAGTCTCATGGCAGTCTGTGCCTGAAGGATTAGCATCAGTTTAACTGAGCTGTAAATAAAGTTCTGTTTCAAACTAATCCCTAAACATTGTTTTGTGGGCAGCACTGCAGCCAGATGGAAGAATACAATTTGATTTCTCACCTGTATCTGGGGTGGGAGATGGGGATTGGGATTTCAGGCTGTGGGAGGGGGAAGTGATTCCTTAGATTCAGGTATTTAATCATCGTTGAGCTTTGATGGGAGGGAATCCAACACATTTGCTGTGATTTAGCTGCAGGTGAGAAGTGAAAAATAGTGAAAGAGCTCTGCTGGCTTGTGCTAACTACATCTGCATGAAGCAGCCTCTTGTCTGGCATGTTATTTTAGGTTGAGATGTTTATCCAGAGGAAACAATGCTGGAAGATAGGATCAAATGTGGCTCCTCCCATTCAATTAGAGCATGGCTGATGTGTATTTTAATTGCTCAAAGATCTACCAGCTTCAGTTCTGAAATTTTCTATTTACCTGGATTCTCCCACCAGACAAAATAGCTTCTTTTTATCTACCCTATCAAATCCTTTACTCATTTTAAACACCTCAAGTAGATCACCCCTTAATCTTCTATAGTTAAGCGGGAGGCCCTTCCAGAAAAAGATGTAGGCCTGCCACCTTGCTCCTTCAGTTGGTCTTCTCCCCCACTCCAGGTCTCATGTAGGTTGACAATATCAATGTCATGGCAGCTGAGTTCCCGAGTGATGATGGTGGTGCTCAGGTTGAGGAAGTTCATGAGGATCCTGAAGTTCCAGGTCCAAAACTTCATTTTGACAACTTGAAGATGCCGTTGCGCAATTTTGTTAACATAGGATGGTTGTTGCATGCCAACCACTACACGGTCTTAACAGTCCAGGGCCTTAGTCCAATAGCAAGGGGGTTCCAAGACAATTGGAATACAAGCTTTGCTGTGAATCAGCAGCATGGTCTGTGTATGATCATATGCATCCAGCTCAGTCTCAGTGCCACCTCGGTCTAGAGTGAAGTTAAAACAGCCGACAGCTAAAACATTACAAAGCCTCTGAAGCACTTGGAATCCCTGCTGAAATTCTGAAATGTGGTAAAGATGCACTCCCGGCACAACTCCATAACCTCATATCTTTCAAAGGGATGAGGAGTACGTGCCGGGAATCTCAGGGATGGTGTGTTTTTGACTCTCATCAAAAAAGGAGGCAAGTCCTTTTGCAGTATCTACAATGGAATCTCCCTGCTGTCTGCCACAACTGAGGAAAATCATCACAAGGATCCACCCAGTGACTGAAGAGCTCCTTCTAGAGACACATTGTGATTTTTGCCCATCAAGAGCATGATTTCCACTGTGCAGCAAATCCAAGAAAAATACAGGGAACAGCACCAACCACTGTACATGGCCTTTTTGAGCTTCACAAAAGCCTTTGACTCTGTCAACCAAGAAGGCTTATGGAGCATCATCCTCAAATCTGGCTGCCCTTAGAAATTTGTCACCATCCTCTGCCTACTCCGACAGATATGAAAACCATGATTGTCACCAAGGGAACTATCATAGTGAACACTGGGGTTTAACAAGGTTGTGTCATTGCACTAATTCTCTTCTCCATTTTCCTCACTGTAAAACTGCTCCTCACCTCCAGCAAATTACCCGCAGGCATGGAGATAATCTATGGAACAGACAGGAAACTGTTCAAAAATTGCTACCTTCAACCTAAAACCAAAACTACCCCAACCTCAGCCATAGAGCTTCAGTATGCAGATAATGCTTGTGTGTGTGCTCAGTCAAACTGAGCTCCAGGTCATTGTCGACTCCTTCTCTGAAGCTTCTGAGAAAATGGTGTTATGACCGGGTGAGGACGGATGACTGGCTTCCCTTTATTCAGCGTCCTTGGTTGGTTGCAGCAAAAGTTTTTAAATGACTTTTCCCCATAGATGCCTTTTCCAATCCAAATGCATTTACTTTTTAATAAGGAACCAATCAACCCAGGTTTCTTTGAGACCAAGAAAGAGTAAGCTTTTTAGATATTAAACCTGAGAAAAAAAAAGATGCAATGACACACACACACACACACAGACACAGACACAGGCACACGCACACACACACACACACACACACACACACACACACAGGCGCAGACACACACAGGCGCAGGCACACAGGCACGCATACACACACACACACACACAGGCACAGACACACACAAGCACAGACACACAGGCACGCACACACATACACAGGTACAGACACACACAGGCACAGACACACAGGCATGCACACACACACACACACACACACAGAGGCACAGACACACACACAGATATACACACAAACACACACACACACACACGCACAGACACACACACAGATATACACATAGACACACACACACACACACACACACACACACTCAGATATCAGAAGCAAGAAAAATTAGAGTCTAAATAAAAGTTAAAAAGAATATATGATTAAGTCCTTTGCTTGTCCTTGAGACATAGATTGTTGAATGTTGTGGCCGTTTCAAGTTAGCTGGTTCCCTTTAAAATCCTGAAGTTGAATTGAAGTTAGGTAACTGCATCTTGCTGGAGACAATTTCTTTCTGAGGTTCTTTCCAATGGGCAGTCACTATCTCTTGGGTTGGATTTTTATACTGTAGAGATAGGGCTTTTCTTAACTTAAGAGAGAGAGAGATTCCTTACTGGTCCCTTCAGCAATTTTTCTAGATGACTTTGATGACTCGCACAGATGAAGTCGAGACATCGGATAAAGCACACAAGTCTCCCAATAACTCATCTACCCGGCCCTCCAAGCATTACCTGCCTTACATGTAGTAGAGTCTGCAGATCATGCACTGAATTTATCCACCATCTCAGAACCCATCAAAATGGATTAGAAGCAAGTCATCCTCAATCCTGAGGGACTGCTTAAGAGGGAAGGAGACACTCATGGGAGTACAAGTCTAGTCTGTTCAGCCTGTCCCCGTAATTCAACCCTTTTAACCCTGCTACATGCTGGCTGATTCTAGAACAGCTAGACCACTCCACCCCAGAGCATCCATTACCAGAGCATTGATGAAGGCATGAATGGTTTAGGGTGATCTTCTTCCTGTGTATAATGAGTTGGCTGTTTATTATTCTGTTTATGTGACTGATGATTTCCTCCCAAAAATGAATATACTTGACATGTATTTTGAAATGGTTGTTATTTAAGGCAAAGGATTCTTCAATATGTTGCACCATATCGGGTCAGATGCCTCTCACTGCTCTCCAAACACCGATTGATGGCAACTTGAAAAGCCATTGCTGAAATACTAAATTGAATCCTGCTTTGCTGCAGATGGAACCTCAGTCATGAGTCAGCGATGGAGCGAGTGTGAATGTTTAGTTCGGTGATTCCATAACAAAGCCTTTTATGTTCTGTTCCAGTTAATTGACAGAAGTTGGCTACGTCCTTGAAGCTTAAGTCCTGTGGGCAGACTTTAAACAAAGCGATTCCATTGGAAAACAGCTGCCATTTGAAGAGCTTATGGCAGCCAAAACAAGCACTGATAAGTAACTCCAGCCTCATTTAATCCAGGAATTAAGCAGTTACCTGGATTATAAAGCTAACTGCAGTCCTAGGTGTCACCTCAGTGTGCTTAATTTCAGGTGAATGTGATTGCTGTTCTGCCCAATCTTCATTTGTAATCCCATTCCTAAGGGAAAGAAGTATTTAATGCAGCTGTTGTGGTCTCATTACATCATCATTTAGTTCAGTTGTACGGAAAGCAAGGCCCCATGCTGTCCTGTCAAGTGAGAATGATTTTCCTCCCAGCTCCTCACACAGGCTCTGCTGGTACAGGATGCCTTGTCAGGGAAGCAATGCTCAGGACGCCTGCCACATGATTCCTCATTCCAGTCATTTGGAACTCATTTGTTACTGCCAGAGGAAACAAAATGTCATGTAACCAAGTGATTTAGTGGGTAACAGAATTGACTGCTGGCAGTGTGTGTGCCAGTTAGGAAAAGATCATTGTATGAATATAATTTTATAACTCGGAAGTGAGACAGACTACCTGCTGGGTTAACTGAACAGGTTGACTGACTCCAGGCCACAGCATTACAGTGGGCTGTTACTGTGAGGAAGTGAGAGATAATAGTTTAAAAGGGAATGAAATAATAGTGAGTCAGCAGCAGAAGTGATAGAGGCAATGATGTAGTTGAGAGAATAATAGACAGGGAGCTGTGAGAGCGAGACTGATATTAAAAACTGAAGGTGAGAGACACTGATAGACACAGAGCTAAGAGTGAGGTTGATTGAGGAATAGAGTTGTGTGTGTAAGAGAAGGCTACTGATAGAATAAAGGCATTATCTTTATCTTTGTCCTTATCTAGGACAACATTCAGGCTTGGGCTGATAAGTGGAAAGTAACATACGGGTCATACAAATGCCAGACAATGACCATCTCCAACAAGAGAGAATCTAACCATTTCCCCTTGACATTCAATAGCATTACTATCACTGAATTTACCACTATCAAAATCCTGGGGGTTACAATTGACCAGAATCTGAGCTGAACCAGCCATATAAATATTGTGGCTGCATGAGCAGATCAGAGGCAGGGAATTCTGGGGCCTCTCCACCATCTACAAGGCACAAGTCAGGAGTGTGATGGAATACTCTCCACTTGCCTGGATAAGTGCAGCTCCAAAAACACTCAAGAAGCTTGACACCATCCAGGACAAAGCAGCCCACTTGATTGGCACCCCTTCCACCCACATTCATTCCCTCCACCACTGACAAGTAGTGGCAACAGTGTGTACCATCTACATGATGCACTGAAGGAATTAACCATGGCTCCTTAGACAGCACCTTGCAAATTTGTGACCACTACCATCTAGACAGACAAGGGCAGCAAATGCATGGGAACATTACCACCTGCAAGTTCCCTTCCAAGCCACACACCATCTTGACTTGGAAATATATCGCTGTTCCTTCACTGTTGCTGGGTCAAAATCCTGGAGCACCCTTCCTAACAGCACTGTGGGTGTGTACCTACACCACATGGACTGCAGTGGTTCAAGAAGGCAGTTCACCACCACCTTCTCAAGGGCAATTAGAGATGGGCAACAAAATTATTGACCTAGTCAGCAAAGCCCACATCCTGTGAAAGGATATAAAAAGCTAAGTAAGACACTGAGGAAGGAACACAGTTATGTGTGCATGAGTGTGCATGTGTGTGTTTGCAAGGGACTGGAGAAGGAAGAGCAGTGCGTATGTGAGAGAGACAAATTTTTGAAATGAGTAATTAACAGACGCGAAGACTGCTGTTCTTGTAATGAGTTTTAAAGATTAAATGGGGTCTGAGAGAGGACAGACAGTAATAAGATCATCATAATTCTATTGAAGTGAGAGAGACTGCTTTTGAAATGAAATTGTTCTCATGTGTTTCTGCTTCCTCCATGTGTTGTATTTCATTGTAGGTGTGCACCTCAGACAGCATGATCTGGGTTTGCTTCACATGGGTTGTAAATGAAAATTGTGTTTCCTTAGTTCCTATGTGACATAGTTTCCTTGGGTTCACTTTTAATGATGCAGATCTGATGCATATTAGAGCAGGATCAGAGCTTCACTTCAGCATTATTGGGTTGCCCACAGAGCTTTTTAAAACATGGTTTACCACCAACAATGTTTAATATTTACTGCTCCTGTTAAAAGTAAGGAGAGTTAAAACGTTCCGATAACTCAGCTCGTTTACCCAGTGAGTAGCTGAATTATACAGACTGGGAAGTTTGAAGGGACAATCTCTGATGTGTGTTGAGTTGATTGACTTCAGCCAGCTGTGTAGTAGGACACCACTCGGGTTGTGGAGCAGAAAACCCTCCCATGTACCTGCACCCGAGCGCTTTCTAGTAACCCCTGTTGTGAGTGTTAATGTTGGCTTAGGATCAGGAGGAGCCCTGGCTGTGACACTATATATTGCCTCAAGACACACAGAAATGATGGTAAGTGATTGAGGTAATAGTGGGCACTTGATAACCATGGGTCTAGTCTCCAACAACGAGTCATTGCATTCAGGAATAGAGTAAGTGTTGAAATTTTTTAGTTAATCATTTTAGTAAGAACCTTGTGCTGACTAGTTTCTGGCATCATTTTCTCTTTCCCTCTGTGCCTCCTTGTTAGTGAGGATGCCTGGAGAGTGCCCTCAGATCTTTGGCAGACTCTACCTCCAGTTGCTCATGTATGTGTGATTAAGACCATGAACTCACCAGATGAGGAATGGCGGCCATTTGCCTTAATCCTACTGCATGGGACACAGTTTTCCCAACCGCAGGCTTTTGTTTCTGTGCTCCTCCATGTATTTATTTGCAACAACAGCTCCAGCTATCTGGCAATTTCCATCTCCATGCATTAGACTGTCAGAGTTTGATGTGATTCAGTGAAGAATGCTTTCCTCTACAGCAGGAAGATGAACAGCAGATTTTGTTGCTGGAAATGCTACAGATACCAGATGAAAGCTTGTGTGTCAATCAATGTGCGTGTTGAAGATGGAGCAGCATAGGTTGATGGTCCTGGATTATCTAGCCCATGTCTTCTGCAGATACTGCAACAAGCTACAGCATCACAGGAAGGCAGAATTGAAGCTAACACCAGTCATCTCCCAGTCCCTGAATTTCCAGTCTCAAAGTAGAATACTCAGGGTCAAGGAGGGTACAGGGAAGAGGATCGAGGAGGATACAGGGAAGAGGATTGACGAGGGTACAGGGAAGAGGATCGAGGAGGGTGCAGGGAAGAGGATCGAGGTGGGTACAGGGAAGAGGATCGAGGAAGGTACAGGGAAGAGGATTGAGGGGGGTACAGGGAATAGGATCGACGAGGGTACAGGGAAGAGGATCGAGGAGGGTACAGGGAAGAGGATCGAGGGGGGTACAGGGAAGAGGATCGAGGAAGGTAAAGGGAAGAGGATTGAGGGGGGTACAGGGAAGAGGATCGAGGAGGGTACGGGGAAGAGGATCAAGGAGGGTGCAGGGAAGAGGATCGAGGTGGGTACAGGGAATAGGATCGAGGAAGGTACAGGGAAGAGGATCGAGGAGGGTACAGGGAAAGGGGAGATTGGAGCTTAAACTGGGGCCTATTACTTCACAAAGAAAACTCATTCTGTGCCAAAACTTAGAATTCCCGGTCATCCACAACATCACTGCTGTAGCTGTCAAGCTCAGGCTGTTTAGTAAAATAAAAAACGTGCACTGATAGAGTGCCGTTTGTGACCACCATACACCTGGAAGCACTTTACAGCCATTGAAGTACATTGGACATGTAATCACTGTTGTAACGTCAGAAGTAAAGCATACAGTATTGCCCCCTCAGCTGATGAATCACTGCTCCTCCATAGATAAAAACAAAAAACTGCGGATGCTGGAAATCCAAAACAAAAACAGAATTACCTGGAAAATCTCAGCAGGTCTGGCAGCATCAGCAGAGAAGAAAAGAGTTGACGTTTCGAGTCCTCATGACCCTTCAACAGAACTGATTGAATGTTAGAAGAGGGATGAAATATATGCTGGTTTAAGGTGGGGTGGGGAAAGAGAAGTGGGGTGGGGGTGGTGTGGTTGTAGGGACAAGGAAGCAGTGGTAGGAGCAGATAATGAAAAGATGTCATAGACAATGGAACAAAGAAGTGTGGAAGGTGGTGATATTATCTAAAAGAATGTGCTAATTAAGAATGGATGGCAGGGCACTCAAGGTACAGCTCTAGTGGGGGTGGGGTGGAAAGACTAGCCCGGCATACAAGATTTAAAAATAATGGAAATAGGTGGGAAAAGAAAAATCTATATAAATTATTGGAAAAAGCAAAAGGAAGGGGGAAGAAATGGAAAGGGGGTGGGGATGGAGGAGGGAGTTCAAGATCTAAAGTTGTTGAATTCAATATTCTGTCTGGAAGGCTGTAAAGTGCCTAGTCGGAAGATGAGGTGCTGTTCCTCCAGTTTGCGTTGGGCTTCACTGGAACAATGCAGCAACCCAAGGACAGATATGTGGGCAAGAGAGCAGGGTGGAGTGTTAAATTGGCAAGCGACGGGGAGGTTTGGGTCTTTCTTGCAGACAGACTGCAGGTGTTCTGTAAAGCGGTCGCCCAGTTTACGTTTGGTCTCTCCAATGTAGAGGAGACCGCATTGAGAGCAACGAATGCAGTAGACTAAGTTGGGGAAAATGCAAGTGAAATGCTGCTTCACTTGAAAGGAGTGTTTGGGCCCTTGGACAGTGAGGAGAGAGGAAGTGAAGGGGCAGGTGTTGCATCTTTTGCGTGGGCGTGGGGAGGTGCCATAGATAGGGGTTGAACTTACTGCACTCTGTTCTCTCAGGTCCAAACCTGACATTGTCATCAAAGTCGCTGACAAGGATGGTGCTGTTGTTGTCTGATGCACTGACCTCTACCTCGCAGAGGCTGAGCGTCAACTTGCAGTACTTCCTCCTACCTCTCCCTGGACCATGACCCCACCACTGAACATCAAGCCATTGTTTCCAGGACTGTCACTGACCTCATCTCCTCTGGAGATCTTCCTCCCACAGCTTCCAACCTGATAGTCACCCAACCCGCTTCTACCTCCTACCCAAAATCCACAAACAGAACTGTCCCGGTTGACCGATCATGTCAGCCTGTTCCTGCCCCATGGAACTCATTTCTTGTTATCTTGACTCCCTTCTCTCTCCTCTTGTTCAGTCCCTTCCCACCTACATCCATGACTCCTCTGACACCTTAAGTCACATCAACAATTTCTAGTTCCCTAGCCCCAACCGCTTCCTCTTCACCATGGACGTCCAATCCCTCTACATCTCCATCCCCCACCAAGATGGTCTGAGGGCCCTTAGCTTCTTCCTCAAACAGAGGCCCGAACAAACCCCATCCACCACTACTCTCCTCAGTCGGGCTGAACTTGCTTTAACACTGAACAATTTCTCCTTTAATTCCTCTCACTTCCTCCAAATAAAAGGTGTGGCTATGGGTACCCGCATGGGCCCCAGCTATGCCTATCTCTTTATGGGGTATGTGGAACATTCCTTGTTCCAGTCTTACTCTGGCCCCCTCCGACAACTCTTTCTCCAGTACGTCGATGATTACTTCGGTGCTGCTTCATGCTCCCGTCGGGACTTGGAAAAATTTATTAATTTTACTTCCAATCTCCACCCCTCCATCATTTTCACATGGTCCATCTCTGACACTTCCCTTCCCTTCCTTGACCTCTCTGTCTCAATTTCTGGTGATAGACTGTCCACCAATATCCATTACAAGCCTACCGACTCTGACAGCTACCTCGACTACAGCTCCTCACACCCCGCTTCCTGTAAGGACTCCATTCCATTCTCTCAGTTCCTTTACCTCCGTCGCATCTGTTCTGATGATGCTACCTTCAAAAACAGTTCCTTTGACATGTCCTCCTTCTTCCTTAACCGAGGTTTTCCACCCACGGTCGTTGACAGGGACCTCAGCCGTGTACAGCCCATCTCCTGTGCATCCGCTCTCACGCCTTCTCCTCCCTCCCAGAAACATGATAGGGTCCCCCTTGTCCTCACTTATCACCCCACCAGCCTCCGCATTCAATGGATCATCCTCCGCCATTTCCGCCAACTCCAGCATGATGCCACCACCAAACCCATCTTCCCCGCCACCCCCCCCCCCCCCCCCGGTGGCATTCCGTAGGGATCGTTCCCTCCGGGACACCCTGGTCCACTCCTCCATCACCCCCTACTCCTCAACCCCTACCTATGGTACCTCCCCATGCCCACGCAAAAGATGCAACACCTGCCCCTTCACTTCCTCTCTCCTCACTGTCCAAGGGCCCAAACACTCCTTTCAAGCGAAGCAGCATTTCACCTGAATTTCCCCCAACTTAGTCTACTGCATTCGTTGCTCTCATTGAGATCTCCTCTACATTGGAGAGACCAAACGTAAACTGGGTGACCGCTTTGCAGAACACCTGCGGTCTGTCCGCAAGAAAGACCCAAACCTCCCTGTCGCTTGCCATTTTAACACTCCACCCTGCTCTCTTGCCCACATGTCTGTCCTTGGCTTGCTGCATTGTTCCAGTGAAGCCCAATGCAAACTGGAGGAACAGCACCTCATCTTCCGGACTGAATATTGAATTCAACAACTTTAGATCTTGAACTCCCTCCTCCCCCCACCCCCTTTCCATTTCTTCCCCCTTCCTTTTGTTTTTTCCAATAATTTATATAGATTTTTCTTTTCCCACCTATTTCCATTATTTTTAAATCTTGTATGCTGGGCTAGTCTTTCCACCCTACCCCCACTAGAGCTGTACCTTGAGTGCCCTATCATCCATTCTTAATTAGCACATTCGTTTAGATAATATCACCACCTTCCACACTTCTTTGTCTGTGACATCTTTTGATTATCTGTTCCTATCACTGCTTGCTTGTCCCTACAACCACACCCACCCACTTCTCTTCCCCTCCCAACCTTAAAGCAACATATATTTTACCCCTCTTCTAACATTCAATCAGTTCTGTTGAAGGGTCATGAGGACTCGAAACGTCAACTCTTTTCTTCTCCGCCGATGCTGCCAGACCTGCTGAGTTTTTCCAGGTAAGTCTGTTTTTGTTTCAGTGCTCCTCCATGTTGAATGCCACTTGGAGGAAGCACTGAGGATGGCAAGGTGCAGAATGTACTCTGGGTGAGGGAATTCAATATCCATCACCAAGAGTGGCTCAGTAGCACCACCACTGACTACTGACAGAGTGCTAAAGGTCATAGCGCTAGACTGGGTCTGCGGCAGGTGGTGAGGGAAACAAGAGGGAAAAACCTACTTGACTCCAAGCTCACCAACCTGCCTGATACAGAGGCATCTGTCCATGTCAATATCAGTAGGAGTGGCTACCGCACTGTCATTGTGGAGATAAAGACCCACCTTCACTTTGAGGATGTGCTCCATCGTGTCATGTGGTACTACCAATGGAATATTTAAATGGAATAGATTTCAAATAGATCTAGCAACACAAAACTGGGCATCCATGAGGCCCTGTGGACCATCAGCAGCAGTAGAATTGTATACAACCACAATCTGTAACCTCATGGCCCAGTATATCCCCCACTCTACCATTACCATCAAGCCAGGGGATCAACCCTGGTTCAATGAAGAGTGCAGGAGGGCATGCCAGGAGCAGCACCAGGCATACCTAAAAATGAGTTTTCAACCTGGTGAAGCTATAAAACAGGACTACTGTGTGCCAAACGGCATAAGCAGCAAGCGACAGACAGAGCTCAGCGGTCCCACAACCAACAGATCAGATCTAAGCTCTGCAGTCCTGCCACATCCAGTCATGAATGGTGGTGGACAATTAAACAACTCACTGGAGGAGGAGGGTCCACAAATATCCCCATCCTCAATGATGGGGGAGCCCAGCACATCAGTGCAAAAGATAAGGCTGTAGAATTTGTAACAATCTTCAGCCAGAAGTGCCAATTTGATGATCCATCTTGGCCTCCTCCCGAGGTCCCCAGCATCACTGATGCGAGTCTTTAGCCAATTTGATTCTCTCCACGTGATATCAAGAAATGGCTGAAGGCACTGGATACAGCAAAGGCTATGGGCCCTGACAGTATTCTGGCAATAGTACTGAAGACTTGTGCTCCAAACCTTGCTGCAACCCTAGCCAAGCTGTTCCAATACAGCTACAACACTGGCATCTACCTGACTATGTGGAAAATTGCCCAGCTATGTCCTGTACACAAAAAGCAGGACAAATCCAACCCAGCCAATTACCACCCCATCAGTCTACTCTCCATCATCAGTAAAGTAATGGAAGGGGTCATCAACAGTGCTATCAAGCGGCACTTGCTTCGCAATAACCTGCTCACTGATGCTCAGTTTAGGTTC
This sequence comes from Carcharodon carcharias, assembly GCF_017639515.1. Classification (NCBI taxonomy): domain Eukaryota; kingdom Metazoa; phylum Chordata; class Chondrichthyes; order Lamniformes; family Lamnidae; genus Carcharodon; species Carcharodon carcharias. The sequence goes on along the minus strand of NC_054476.1, from coordinate 84,222,926 downwards.
AGCCAGGGCCACTTAGCTCTTGATCTCATTACAGTCTTTGTTCAAACTTGGACAAAAGAGCTGAACTCCCAAAGTAAGGTGAGAGTGACTGCCCTTGACATCAGGGCAGGATTTAACCAAGTATGGCATCAAGGAGCCCTAGCAAAACTGGTGTCAATGGGAATCGGGGGGAAACTCTCGGCTGGTTGGAGTCATACCTAGCACAAAGGGAGATGGTGTTGTTGTTGGACGTCAGTCATCTCAGTTCCAGGACATCACTGCATGAGTTCCTCAGGGTAGTGTCCTAGGCCCAACTATCTTCAGCTGCTTCATCAATGACCTTCCTTCCATCATAAGGTCAGAAGTGAGGATGTTCGCTGATGATTGCACAATGTTCAGCACCATTCGTGACTCCTCAGATACTGAAGCAGTCCATGTCCAAATGCAGCAATACCGGAACAATATCCAGGCTTGGGCTGACAAGTGACAATGAACATTCATGCCACACAAGTGCCAGGCAATGACCATCTCCAACAAGAGTGAATCTAACCATTGCCCCTTGACATTCAATGGCATTATCATCGCTGAATCCCCTACTATCAACATCCAAGGGACTACAATTGACCAGAAACTGAACTGGGCTAGTCATATAAATACTGTGACTACAAGAGCAGGTCAGAGGCTAGGAATCCTGTGGTGAGTAACTCACCACCTGACATCCCAGACCCTGTCCACCATCTACAAGGCACAAGTCAGGAGTGTGATGGAATACTCTCCACTTGCCTGGATGAGTGCAGCTTCCACAACACTCAAGAAGCTTGACTCCAATGTTCAAGAAGCAGGACAAAGCAGCCCGCTTGATTGGTACCCCATCCATAAACATTCACTCCCTCCTTTACTAATGCACAGTAGCAGCAGTGTGTACAATCTACAAGATGTACTGCAGGAATGCACCAAAGATCACTCATTAGATAGCACATTCCAAACCCATAAGCACTACCATCTAGAAGGACAAAGGCAGGTGACACATGGGAACACTGCCACCTGGAAGTTCCCCTCCAAGCTACTCACCATCCTGACTTCACGGTATCACAGTACCTTTATAGCACAGAAGGAGGCCATTCGGCCTATCGAATCGGCACTGGCTCTCTGATAGAGCATTCCAGCTAGTCCCATTCCCCTGCCTTATCCCCATAACCTTTCTCTCCTTTCAGGTAGCAACCCAATTCCCTTTTGAATACCTCGATAGAACCTGCCTCTACCACCCATTCAGGAAGTTTGTTCCAGACTCCAACCACCGTCTGGGTTATAACATTTTCCCTCACAACATATTTACTCCTTTTGCCAATTATTTTGAATCTGTGTCCCCTAGTTCTTGATGTTCTCTTGAGTGGAAACAGTTTCTCACTATTTACCCTGTCCATACCCCTCTGGATCTTGAATATCTCGATCAAGTCTACTCTCAGTCTTCTTTTCTCCAAAGAAAATAGTCCAAATCTCTCCAATCTATCTTCATAGCTACAGTTCTTAATCCCTAGAATCATTCTTGTGAATCTCCTCTGTACTCTCTCCAATGCCTTCACATCTTTCCTCAAGTATGGTGCCCAGAACTGGACGCTGTACTCCAGATGAGGCCTAACTAGTATCTTACACAAGTTCAACATGACCTCCTTACTCTTGTACTTAATGCCCCTATTAATAAAGCTTAAGGTACTATATGCTTTATTAACTGCTCTCTCAACATGCCCTGCCATTTTCAATGATCTATGTACGTATACACCAAGGTCCCTCTGTTCCTGCACCTCCTTTAGAGGTGCTCCCTTTATTTTATACTGTCTCACCATATCTTTCCTGCTAAAGTGAATCACCTCACACTTCTCTGCATTGAACTTCATCTGCCATTTGTCTGCCCAATCCAACAATATGTCTATGTCCTTTTGAATTTCAAGTCTGTCCCCATCACAATTATCAACATTTTCAAGCTTTGTATCATCTGCAAAGTTTGAAATCATGCCCTGCATACCACAGTTGAGGTCATGAATATATATCAGGAAGAGCAAGCGTCCCAACCCTGACCCCTGGGGCACTCCACTACAAACCTCTCTCCAATCTGAAAAACAACCATTTATCACTACTCTCTGTTTCCTATCATTGAGCCAATTTCTTATCCAAGTGCCTACTTTCCCTTTTATTCCATGACCTAGAATTTTGCTCACAAGTCTGTTGTGTGGCACTGTATCAAATGTCTTTTGAAAATCCATATACACTACATCAACAGAATTTCCCTTATCTTCTCTGGTACCTCCTCAGAGGTAACTGACTTGGAAATATATCACCGTCATTGGGTCAAAATCCTGGAACTCCCTCCCTCCAGCACTGTGGATATAACTACAGCACATGAACTCAGCAGTTCAAGAAGGCAGTTCACCACCACCTTCTCAAGGGCAATAAGGGATGGGCAATAAATGCTGGCCTAGCCAGCAATGCCCACATCCCATAAATGAATAGCAAAAAAAAGAAAAAAAACAAACTCTCACAAACAGCGGCTGTGATAATGATCAGGTAATTTTGCTTTTGTGATCTTGATTAAGGGATCAATATTAACCCGAACATCAGGGACAGCTCACCTTCTCCTCTTTGAAACAGTGCAAATGGATCTTTTGTGTTCATTTGAGAGGGTAGCTATGGGGCCTTGGTTTAAAATCTCACCCGAAAGATGGCATCTCTGACAGTGCAGCATTCCCTCAGTACTGCACTGGAATATCAGCCTTGGACTTTTGTATACAGGTCATGAAGTGGGACTTGAGCATGCAAAATTCTGACTCAGAGGTAAGCAGGCAACCAACTGAGGCAAGCCTTACAGTAGATTGGGCTGTTCACTGGATCAGGTATTGATTGCTAGGCTGAGTTCCAATAATTACATTCTCTGGTTGAGCCCATTATCCACCATCCAGAATCACACAGAATTGTTTTACCTTCTCTAATTTGAGGCCAGTTGGAAGAAAGCTAGCTGGCTACCTGAGTACATGGGTCTATGAGACCCTCATGGGGCTGGATGAGTTCATATGGTTCTCCAAGTATGTGGCGCTATGAGCTCCTGATTAATTTAGAGGGTTCATCCAGTTCCTGGCATATGTGAGAATACGTTTAGAGCCTTCTTCATTATTATGTACCATGAGATGCCAATGGTTTTGAAGAATTTGCTTAGTTCTTTGAATACATAAAACGTAAGATCCACGTGGGTTTATAGATAAATAACACTGGAGGGGAATAAAGTTTTGCTGCCTCTTTTCACGATTTTTAAGCAGATGACTGATTACTAGGAGCTGTTAAATTGGACTTTCCCATATGTCTTAGCAGCTTTCACGGTGGCAGCCTTCCATCTCAAAAGATGATGGTTTGCGCTGTGGTGGTCAACTCTGTGTTAAATATCCCTGCTGTGGTTCAGTAACCCCACTCTGTGTGACAGGCTGTGCTGCGTTTGCTGCAAAGGAATACAGCAGGCTGAGAAGTTAGCTGTGCAATGCATAAAAAAGCAATGATTAACTGGAAATTATTGGGCAGAATATACAAAAACAATCCAGCCAACTTTCAACAGATGTAATAACTAGCATTTAAGTTGTGCCTTTGGTGTAGAACAGCATCTCAATGGAATTCCAGAGTCTGGGACCCAGACGGCTAAAGGCATATGCACCAATCTGAGGGTGAAGAGAGTCAGTCACTGTTACTATTCAGCAGGTAAGGAAGGCTGAAATCCATTCGAAGCGCAGTGTCCCTTTTCCTTCTCCTTCATAGCCTTTCTACTTTGTAGCTAGATTTATTAAGCCTGCTGCTCCCCCTTGACAGTTTATTTCAGTGCTTCTTGGCTCTTGCGATTTACTGGTTCTAATAGCACTCTGGGCCTGAGGCTCTCTCACAATATACTGTGAGCTGATCTCTTTGATCTTCAATCAGTACTCTCTTGCCAAGATATTTCTTTATTGGCAGATTTCACAGACCCTGTCAGCACATGTATTAAAAGATTTCTTTTACAAAGCTCAAGAACCCTGAATTTGTTAGTTCTTATTTCAAAAATTCCTGTTGTATTTGTTGAAGTTTTCAGTCATCATTCCAAGGGTGTAACTGTTTTCCTGGCTTCGTTCTAAGATTTTATTTTCTTATACTTGAATGGATGTGGGAAAGAAGAGCAATAAAAAAGGTTCAATCTGTATAGGACTCCCATTTGACTGTTACAATGCAAGGATCAGTTCTTGTCAGATTTTCATTTGAATTATACTTTGTAGGGATTAGCTTGTGTCAGATTTCGATTTGATTTAAGGCCTGAACTATGTTTTTTCCACTATCATATATTATATGGGATATCATTTGTTAGCTATTCAGGTTAGGTTCTTCTTTCCATGTCCCAACTGGGTCAGAAATGACTCTACTAAGTCCGGGGTTATTACATGAGCAGGGAATGTTCCCAGTGGGATCCTAGCCAGCAAGTGCACACCCAGCACTACAGAGGCAGAATCCACTAGCAATGCTGCAACAGAATTAACACTGCAGCAATAGGAAAGGCAGAAGACATTGAAAGGGGGCAGAAGAAATTAGCATTCATTTTTTTTTACAGAAGGTCTCAAGTCAGACTAAAGGCATTTACATGTGCGAGGCTGAATGAAATTGAGGAAGAGGAGGCCACTGTTGTGATATGATGATGTGCATCTTTAAGGAAGCATATCTTAAACTACTGTCAATCAATAAAAACTCAACAGAATGTGGTGTATTAGCCCTATGACTTTGTCAATGTGCAAGCAGTAGTGATAGAGATTAGATGTACTATACTTAGCCTCCTAGATAAAATCTGTCTTGTCTTCAGATAAAGATTATTATTTTACCAATCCTTGTTTATAGTTGGTATGTTCATTTGAAGAGAAGAAGAGTACATGGTGGCAGGGGTCGGGGGGCAGCATGTTTTTTAAAGATTTGACTCAAAAATATTCCAGCTCCAACCTTTCACATCCAGCAAAAGAGCTGGTGTGAAAGTGAAGCAGCTATCAAAAGCCGCCCTATGGAAATGATTCTGCAGCTCTGTCGGAATCCTACACATACTGTCCCTTCATACCTCATACCTCACTCCAGGCAGCAGGCACCAGGTCCTGGTAAAATTATTCAAATCTCAGAGAGTTAAAGTCTACCTGCTACAATATTTAAGCAGGAACAGAAATTAAACAGCAGGCTCCAGATCTTGCTTTAAACAGAACTCCACAGACAGGAGGATTCATTACTGCTTACTGTCCCTACAGGAGGTCTGGACCTGAATTTTTTACTCGCCAGGGCGCATGCAAACGGCGTGCCTGGGAGCAGATGGGGAACAGGCCCCCGACTGCGATCAGCCCCCGACCGTAGTTTCACACTGGTTGGCCACTTAACAGCCAACCAGTGTGAAACGCACATTGAGAAAGGCTCAGCACTGCCGATGGAGGTGGGAAGAGGGCGGGCACCCTCATCACTACGGGTGCAGGCGAGCGTTTTCAGTCAGACAGCTGCCTCAGGGAGCTGCAGACCTCCACAGAATAGACAAAACCACAAAAATGCTGCAAAATATGTTCATAGAGCACAATCAAGCACCTGAAAGCAAACCTCATTAAAAAACAGTCTCCAGATATCTCTTTTTATTTTATTTCCCCATGGAGATTTCATCCCACTGGATCGAGGTCTGAGCAAAAATGTAAAGGTCGCCTGGCTGATTGGCCTGTCCGCCAACCGTAAGAGTGGACAAGCCATGAAAAATTGCTTTCAATTGCCTCCTTAATGAGCTTAATTGCCCGCTTAGTTATCAGCGGGCACGATTCCAGCTGCTGTGCACACCCGCCAAGCAAGATGTCATGCAAGTGTGCAATGATGTCGGGTCACTCACTCAATACCATCTCGCGCTGTTCCACGGCTGGACAGGCCGGGTGCAAACCTGCCCGAGGGACGTAAAATTCTGGCCCAGGGGAGCTAAACACTGCAGACTGGGCTGGGAATAAGAATCTATCCAGTAACAGTTTCTAACAACTAGAAGAAGCCTGTAAAGAAGTTTCTTTTCTCTGTTTGCTTCCATTTTTGAAGCCCTGTAGCCATTTTCCCACCTCAGGTTGGCATTTTCCAGCCCTGTAGTGGTGGGACCCACCACAGGAGATTCAGTGGCCCAATCAAAAGTCCATTGACTTTCGGCAGAACTGGGTGATCCCAGTGGTGGGCGGGGCCAGCAAATCCTGCCGTAAGTCCCTGCTGCATGGGTGGAGCTTAAAGTCAATTCAAGAAAAATCAGGAAGAGATCAACAGCTCCACCATTTCAGGCAAGCAGGAATCTATGACCAGCTAGGGCAGTTGTCACCAAAGGTACTGCAATGCAGAGCTAAATTAACTCCAAAAGTATAAGAGGAAACCTGCATTACTGTCAAAAGCTCCAGGTAGTAGTAAAAGTCCTGCAAAAAGCTAAAGGATTGCTACAAATTTTCCAACACTCAATTGGAAGGCAACCAATTACCTTGATCTGCATTAAGTTGTGTTTTCTGGACCTTAATTTTTCTGAACCAGATAGACATGCCATTAAAATTAAAATTGCTAGAGGCAAAGAAGGCCTCCACTGACTAAACATGTCAAGTCTGCCAGGTAACCCTCTGAAAAATCCAGATAAAATATGGTCAACATTTTAAGATCAGCTACGAGTGAAGCTCAGCTTTGGAATACACCGTCTGGAGTTCATGTCTTTTAGGCAACAGCTGACAGAGACCATTGATCTATCCATAAGTTGACGCAGAGACAAGGAGCATAATTGCGACTTTACAGCAGCAGTACAAGCCGACAGAATAATTGAGCTTGTGATAGCATCTACTCAAATGGAAATGTTCCAGAAAGACATTTTGGACTCCAAAGGTTACACCTGGAAGCACTACTACAGAGCAGACGCATGTATGAAGCCATACTAATGGGTAGACAGAGTCTACAACTATGCGTAATTCATCCACCGTTAGTAAGATAGCCAATGCAGGCAAGCTAAGTAAGCAATGTGGGCAGTGCGATCTTATACATGCCCCAGATAATGCCCAGCTTTTAACGCTGTATGCAAAGCATGTGGTACCAGAGGACTTTGGAAGCAATAATGCAGAAAGCAACAGCTGGATTGACATCTTGAGAAGCCACTACCAAAAACCAGACAAAACAGCATTCTGAACAATCAAGAGCATCTATAAGGCAGCGTAAAGACAAGATCCATGAAATGTCCAGCCAAGTTACATGGTCAGATGATGAGAATAGCCAGACCATTGACACACAAAGTGACCCAACATTGAGCACGGTGAACATCAAAGAATGTAATGGTACAGTGGTACCAACAGAAACCTTTGCCACCATCCAGATTATATGCCCACAGATGGAAGGTCAGCATAACCTATGAGCAAAGCTGGAACCTGGTGCAGCTGCAAACATCCTTCCACTTGGTACACTGTATCCACTTGGCACCCACAGAACCAACCAACACCAAACTCACCATGTACAATGGCTCAGAGATTCCATCCCTGGGATCCACTACACTCAAAAACTCACCCTGGTTATCCCAGGTCTATTATATTGTGGACACCATGGGCCCAGTGAATGCAGGCTTGCTGGTATGCAAGGATCTGCCCTTGTTCACCATCAATGGTATCATTAAGAGCATGACAAGGACCAGAAACCACAAGGAGCACCATCATAAACCCTGTGCTTACATTGGGAGAAGATCACCTAACCCTGCACACATCATCAGTCCACAGGCTACAGAGCATAGTTGGAACCAAAAATGTATACCCATTCTGAACTTTGCAAACATTGCATTGCAGAGCCAATGTGCAAGTACTATTCAGCAGACAAGTGCAGACAACAGTCTCCAGTCATCACTCATTGATACTCCCAGGAGTACGTGATGCATTACTTGAAAAATAGGGGAAGATGAAAGATGTCTATGGCCGGCATGCACGTAACGAATTACCCAACCTGAACATCAGACAGAAAGTCCAGGTGCAATGCCCTGGAACCTAGAATCCAGCATAAAGTCTCAGCTTGTGCCCAGAATCAAGATCATATCAAGCACGGACACCAAATAACATGAGAATGCGATGAAACAAATGCCAAATCAGAACAATGCCAACAACCAGAAACACTGTGAGTAATCATATTGTGACTAGAACACAGTCTAAAATGCAACCCAAACAAATCATCCCTGACCAGCTTTATGAAAATGTACAGCAGCCTCCAGCAAAGATCACCATAATGAAAACTGGGTGGATAAGCAAACCGCTGATTCCTTTCAGAGGGTGGTAAACGTATTACTCTGTGTTAAAGTTCATTCAGATACAGTGGCTGGAATTTTCCAGCCTGAGCCCCATCCCATGGTGGGATTCCCAGAGGTGGGGCTGGCGAGCCCTTGAAACCTCCATTCACATCGGTGCAACTAGGAGGGGTGAAAATTCGGGCCAGTATTATTTTATTTATCAGTTTGATTCTTTCAAGGTAAGCCTTTAATTTAGATAAAAGGGGGATGTTATGATATGATGACATACAACTTTAAGGAACATATCTTAAACTATCAATCATTACACAGCTTGACAGAATGCGACATATTAGCCCCATGACTTGTAGGCAGCAGGGGTAGAGATTAGCTGTGTTATACTTAGCTTCTGAGTTAAATCTACCTGTACATAGCCCTGTCTTCAAATACAGAACCCACATTATTGTTTCACCAATCCTTGTGTAGGATTGTTATGATTATGTGGAAGAGAAGAAGTATGTAACCGCCACTACTTGACCCTCTACCTCCAGGGATTTTGGCCTCTACCCCAGTAACTGCCAGTCTACACCTGCCAGTCCGAAGGAACAGCAAAAAAAAGGGGGTTATGTGAGGGAAACTAAGCCCTTGCTTCCTTGCAGTGGTTACATGCAGTGGCAGGAAAGGGGTAACAAGCAGGGATGAGGATAAGGAAAATGAAGTGAAGAGATAGAAAGCTGCCCAATTTTCTGCACTATTTGTGTTGTTATCCTGTTTGATTTAGAATGGGATAGTGGAGGGAAGTTCAGTCCACCCTGGCTCCCTGTTGCAATGGCATAATCTGTAGGTGCGGTGGCCACTGATCTTACCCCAAAGCTCCTCTGCTACTTAGTTTATTACTACTACTTTCAGCATTTGTCCCTGTTTTAAGTCTTGTGCAGTTATCTGAAGCATTATGACAACCAGCCACTTGGGGATGTAATTGCCATGGAAACCTCCCTTACATGATAAACAGATGTCTCCTGAAGAGCTAGAAGAAGGGAATAGAGAGGATCCTCTGTCTATGTGAGACAGAAGGAAAGGTGTCACATTATCAATAAATTCATTCCAATTTGAAATGAAGTGGTTGCCACCCTGGGCCTAGCCCTCTATTGTTGTAAATTGGAATGTGAATAAGGGTGAGGAGCTGCTTAAACCACCTACTGCTTGCGAGAACCTTCACTGTGTTCAATAACAAGGTGCGAACAAACTTCAACCCATTGCCACAGCTAGAAACTGTTTGTTGAAAAATAATTAGTGGTTGATTACAGCACCGTTATTAATCTAACCCCTGCTGATCAGACTCTCGCTGCTACCTCACACACTCAACTGAATGAACTCAGCTACAGGGAAAAGAAATGGGATCCTCCATTTCAGCATGTATTTTATGTACATTTTTTAAAAATCTTGGATTAAAATCTTGAAACTCTGGAGCAAAATGACTTTGTTTCCTTATTTTGTAAGCACGTCCATGCAACAGCTATTGAGCAGAAACTGAACCGGACTAGCAATATAATTACAATGGATATGAGAGCAGGTCAGAGGATGGGAATTCTGGGGTGAATAACTTACCTCCTGACTCCTCAAAGCCTGTCCACCATCTACAAGGCACAAGTCAGGAGTGTGATGGAATACTCTCCACTTGTCTGGATGAGTGCAGCTCCAACAACGCTAAAGAAGCTGGACACCATCCAGGACAAAGAAATCCATTTGATTGGAACTCCATTCACACACTTAAATGTTCACTCCCTGCACCACTGGTACAGTGGCAGCAGTGTGTACTTGAGGGAGTTGGATTCATTTGAATGAAGATGCAGTAACTCAGGGGTGATTGAACATATGAACATACAAACATAAATGCAAATTGAGGGAGCAGAGGAGTGATTCCACAACCGAGGAAAAGCGACAACGAGTTTTGCTTTTCCATCTTTTTTCTATTCTTGCTCATGGATTTTTAAAAAATCACTAAACTGTGTATAAGATTTTTCCTCATCTGTTTTAAGTGGAATGTGGGGGTTAATCTGGTTGTCATACCTTCATCTGTTGAAATCACAGAGAAACAGTGTCAACATACATCAGTCACAAAGAGCAAGTTAATGGGTTGAATACTAATAGATGATAGCTAGTTCTGGTTGTAGTTTAGAATATAATTAAAGGATACAGTTTAAATATAGAATAATGGGTACAAGGAGCAAGTTACAATCTGGAACTGAATTGATGGCTTTGCATAGTTTATTGTAAAATAATGGATATCCGGAAGTCCAGAAATCCCTCTAGTGTTTTTTTAGTTCTCTTAGCCTTGTTTTTTTTACTGAAAGATGGCACCTATGACAGGGCTGCACTCTCTCAATACTGCCCTAGAGTGAGTGCTGAATATGTGGAGGAGGTAATAATTTAATATGTAAAATAATTCCCCATTAATATATTTTTGAAATTTTCCTTCTCTTGGGTTGACTTACTGAGTGACTGAGAGCAGATTGATCTGACTGCTCAGTAACACGTGGGTAGTGGAAAAATATATAATTCCACAGCACTGGCATTCCTCAACTTGAAGACCAGGAAAGTTAATTGCTCCTGTCCATTCTCAAATACTTTTCAAATAATGCAAAGTACTGGAGAGTGCCTCAAAAAAGGCCAATCAGAAATGAAATTCCCTTTGAGAGACTTCCAGTTTTTTATATATCCAGTTTTTTACTATTAGTGAAGAGAATATGAAACAGATGTGAGGTCAAGTCAGACAAGCTCACAGAACTTGAGAACTTAGACATTTGCAATAAAAACAAAAGGTAGTGAAGGGGTTAAAAGCAGCCTGACAGTTCATGGCCATTTATGGTAAGCATATGTAATGAGATTTTTTGAAGTTAGTTGTATGATATTGGAGAGAAATCCTATGGGAACTGCAAGTTAAAGACCAAATTAGGTCTTACGATCAAGCATGTAAAAATTGTAATTAACTGTAAGCATTAAATTAAAGAGGGTAGAGCCTGCATTATGCTGTGCTGTGGAAGGGACTGAATTTCTTTGATGTTGTAAAAGTGTTATTTAAGGTTAGGAGCTGCTGCTGTCTGATGAGCAACTACCTTTGAAGATTGTGTTAGAATTAGTAACAACTTTGCATCTTGCTGTCAGTTGAGAACAGGTAAGATGTATAATGTAAAACAAAAGCAAAATACTGCTGATGCTGGAAATCTGAAACAAAAACAGAAAATGCTGGAAAAACTCTATGTGCTTGGCAGCATCTGTGGAGAGAGAAAAACAGAGTTAATGTTTCGAGTCCATATGACCCTTTTTCAGAGCAAAAGAGAAGTGGAAATGTGATGAAATTTAAACTGTTTAAGGGGGTGGGGCAGGTGGAGCTGGATAGCAGGACAGCGTTGTTTGGGAACAACGGAGGGATTGACAAAGATGTCATGAACTAAAGGACAAAGGGAATGTTGATGATAGTGGTTAGTGCTAAAAATGATACTGATAGTGGCATAAAGGTAAGAAAGCAGAATGTGAAAATAGCAGAACAAGGATTGCATTGTGTGAAAGAACAACATGGAACAAGTAACAGATGGCCCTGTAGGGGATGTGGTGGGGGGAGGGGGAAAAAAGGATAGGAAATATGATAGAAAGGGGGATAAAGAAGGGGATAAAACCACAGATAAATGAATAAAAATAAATGTAAAAATAAGTGGATACAAAATAGAAATGAATGTAAAAAAAAAGGGATTAAAAAAAGGGGGTGAGGATGAAGGAGAGAATTCATGGCCTGAAGTTGTTGAACTCGATGTTAAGTCTGGAAGGCTATAAAGTGCCTAATCAGAAGATGAGGTGCTGTACCTCCAGTTTGCGTTGAGCTTCACTGGAACATTGCAGCAGGCCAAGGATGGACATGTGGGCATGAGAGCAGGGTGGAGTGTTGAAATGGCAAGCGACAGGAAGGTCTGGGTCATGCTTGCAGACTGAGTGAAGGTGTTCCACAAAGCGGTCACCCAGTCTGCCTTTGGTCTCTCCAATGTAGAGGAGACCGCATTGGGAGCAGCGATTGCAGTAGACTAAAGTGAAGGAGGTGCAAGTGAAGTGTTGCTTCATCTGAAAGGAGTGTTTGGGCCCTTGGACGCTGAGGAGGGGGGCAGTAAAGGGGCAGGTGTTGCACCTTCTGTGATTGCAAGGGAAGGTGCCGTGGGAGGGGGTTGAGGTGTAGGGGGTGATGGAGGAGTGGACCAGGTTATCACGGAGGGAATAATCCCTATGTAATGCTGACAGGGGAGGGGGGTGAAAGGAAGATGTGTTTGGTAGTGGCATCATGCTGGAGTTGTCGAAATGGCAGAGGATGCTCCTTTGAATGCTGAGGCTGGTGGAGTGAAAAGTGAGGACAAGGGGGACCCTATTATGGTTCTGAGAGGGAGAGGAAGGTATGAGAGCGGATGCACAGGAGATGGGTCGGACACAGCTGAGGGCCCTGTCAACCACCGTGGGTGGGAAATCTCGGTTAAGGCAGAAGGAAGACATGTCAGAAGCGTTGTTTTGGAAAGTGGCATCATCAGAACAGATGCGATGAAGGCAAAGGAACTGAGAGAATGTGAGGGAGTCCTTACAGGAAGCGGGGTGTGAGGAGCTGTAGTTGAGGTAGCTGTGGGGTTAGGGGGGTTGTAATGAATAATGGCGAACAGTCTATCACCAAAAATTGAGACAGAGAAGTCAAGGAAGGGAAGGGAAGTGTCGGAGATGGACCATATGAAGGTGATTGAGGGGTGGAACTAGCGGTGCCACTATCAGCACCTTATTTAGCACTAACCGCTGCCATTAACACTCCCTTTGTCCTTCAGCTCATGACACCTTTGTAAATCTCTCCTTTGTCCCCACTGTCGCTGGCCTTCTATCCAGCTCCAACTGCCCCACCTCCCTTTTAAATTTCATCACATTTCCACCTCTCTTCAGCTCTGAACAATTGTCATACAAACTCGAAACGTTAACTCTGTTTCTCTCTCCACAGGTACTGCTAGACCTGCTGAGTTTTTCCAGAATTTTCTGAAGATGTATAATGTGCTGTGTTGTAACATTCATTTCCCTAACCCATGCAAAATTAGGTTCTTTTTTCTTGAGTTCTATCCTTTATTCCTGTAAAGCGCTCAGCATTGCTTCACTTCAAACCCTTTTTGACTGCCCAGATTCTGAACCTCCCGGATTCTTGCTTGGGAACCACTGTGATTCTGTGTGATGGCATGGGATAGCGAGGAGCAGAGGGAGTGGATGTAAAATGCCCTTGATCTTTACGTGTGTGGGTTCATGGCCACCTGGTTCCCAAAAATCAGTCATCTTTAATCCTAGGTCTGCTATGAAGTGGGGAACTTGCTCCCTGGGAAAGGATTCCTTAGAAAGTTGAGGAAGAGAAGGAAAGAGGTTTGGGAAAATCAGAATCACCCTAAGCACTGGACTTTCTTACTGTTTGGCTGTTATTCAGCCACATTTTTTGGAACTAAAGGAAGGAGGAGATGGGTTTTCTCTAGATATGTAGCCTAGGATTACTGTTCCAATTTCAGTTCTGCTTTCGATACTACCTTGGTTTCAGTGTCATCAGCCATTCCTGTAAGCAGGCAACTTTTATGGGAGTTGATTTACACTGTCCTGCAGCTACTTGTACAGTCTTACCTAGAGAGAAGACTCAAGCACTCTCTTGTGATCAGGACCATATATTCAAAGCCTTTGCAGGTGTACTTCAGTCTCTCTGAAGGCAGATGGAGTTAACATATGGTAAGGTGACAACAAATTAGAAAATGCTGAGAACGTTCAGTAGCCCTCTCAATATCGATAGAAAGAAGCAAACAAGGTTAAAAATGCAGGTGCGACTCCTTCATTAGAATTTGTGAAAGATGTCATATCAGCAGCATTGAAAAATGAACAGAATAGAAGTGTACACATTCCATGTTAGTCTCCTTGTAGAGTTTGTGAGGAAGTAGATGAACTGTTAGTTAGATAAATTAGGAAAATAAGAAACTTCTGCAGTACACCTACCTTGCTGTAACATACACTATTGTTATTTTGTTAAAATTACAGGAACATGTGGCTTGAATGAATTATGCCATTACATGTGCCAGGCCATGATAGAATCAGAGGATGGGTAGAAATCAGAAGGAAGTCAATTGGTCCATCATGTCTGTTGCAGCCCTCTGCTAGAACCACTGGGCAGGTGCCACTCCCCAACTCTTTCCTCTGTAAATGTTCTCCTTTCAAACAATTATCTGATTCTCTTTTAAAAGCCATGATCAAATGTCTTTCCACCACACACTCCAGCAGTGCATTCCTGATTCTAACCAAATGTTGCATAAAAAAGAATTTTCACACATTACCTTTGATTCTTTTGTGAATCACCTTTAATTGGTGCCCTCTGGTTTGCAACCCTTCTGCCAAAGGGAACAGTTTCTCCATGTTTACTCTGTCCTGACTCCTCATGATTTTGAACACATCTATTAATTTCTGAGTGGCCTCCTCTTTAAAGAGAACAGCCCCAGCTTCTACCAATTTATCTATGTACCTGAAGTTCCTCATCCCCAGAACCATTTTTGTAAATTGCTTCTGCACCCTCTCTAATGACATCATAGTCCTCCCAAAGTCTGGTGCCCAAAACTGGATGTAATACTCCAGCTATACAGGGCCTTTGTGAGACCACATCTGGAGTGCTGTGTACAGTTTTGGTCCCCTTATTTGAAATAGTGTTAGAAGCATTTCAGAGAAGATTTATTCAACTCATTCATAGGATAAAGGACTTATCTCATGAAGTAAGGTTGAACAGGTTGGGCTGATACCCATTGGAGTATTGAAGAATGAGAGATGATGTTATTGAAACATATAAAGATCCTGACGGGACTTGGGGCAGAATTTTTTCAAATTTGCACTAAGTGCAGTAGTGGGCAAGTAAAGCGGCATTCCACTTGCTGACGGCGATGCGGATTTTCATGCTGGATCATTCCAAGCCTGCCATATTACTTATGCATTTCTGGGAAACACGCTTTCACTCCCCCCATCATCCTGCCACTGCATTACGCTAGTCGCCATCTTTAAAAGGCGGCTGTCAGCGCAGCGCTCATCGCCACCAGTTCATCGCCACTGCCCTGAAGACATGTCCAGCAAAGGGAAAAAAGATCGCAGACACCTGCTTCAATGACGGGCCCCTTGAGCAACTGCTGGATGCCGTGGAGGCCTGCTGGGATCTGCCCTGCCCCCCGCTCTGGCCGCAGGATGGGTACCAATGTCACCAACCCAGCTTGGGAGGCGTTGGCAGCGGTGGTCAGCACCAATGCCCTGCAGTGGAGTACAGTAACCCAGTGTCACAAAAGGATGAATGGTCTCCTCCGTTCCACCAGGGTAAGTCACTCTTTTCATCACTCCTAACTCACACACTCATAAACCCATCACACATCCACAGAGTCCTCACTCACTGCCAGTGCAAGGGACATCACCATTCACTCACTCACACACACCATCATTGTCCTCATCCCATCCATGGGACCACTCACCACCCACACAGGCCAGGCATACTTATCATCTGGCCTGGCAGGCGCCCTGCTTACACTCTCCATGTCTATTCATGCAGGACAAGCTGGCACACAATAAGAGGGAGAGGTCGCAGGCAGGGGGAGGGATGCTGGAATTCAAAGTTCTGACAGAATTCGAAAACAGAGCCACCCAGCTGGCCGGCGATGACTGGGACTGGTCCTGTGATGATGGTGAGGTTGGTGCTGCTCTATCAAGTGAGGATCCAGCAGTACAACATCCATCAGATAACCATGCCTGGAGTGATGTGTCCTTTTTCACAGGCAGCTGCCATGCACTAATTATCTCCCCTTGCTTTTGCAGGCATATCCAGGAAGCAGCCAACAGTGTTCATGACCCAGAGCCTCAAATCAAGCTCCGAAGAAACCTCTGAAGAGGTATCTGAAGGAACCTTCCCTGAAGTTTCATCACAGCGCTCACCCACACCCTCCACCAGTGCAGAGACACACACCTTGGTGGGACCTGGCTTTAGAGCAGCTTCAGAGTCACAATCTGGTGAACACATTGCACTGTCTGATCCACAGCAGGCAGAGGTAGGGACTTCCCTGGTGTCCAGCACTTGGAGGATTTCTGGAGGCTAGAAATTTGCTGAGTCCGAGTCAGATGTCGAGCCTCTGGACTTGGTCATGTCACAGTTGCTGGAGCTGCAAAGGCAAGCTCGGGAACATCAGGAAGGGATGTCCGCTGCACTCCTCAGGTCACAAGGCACGATGGAGGAGTCTGTCCGTCTTCAGGCTGAGGTGATAGCACCGGCATGCCAATGCATTGAGGTCAACACTGGCAGGATGGTGGCCGCTATGGAGAACTTGGTCCAGGATTTCACTCTTGCACTGCTGTGCTGGCTTAACTCCATCACTGATGCCATAGTTGGCCTCCAACAGTATGTACAAGAGGGGTGCTGGGCAGCTTGATCACACTCTAGCTATTCCTGCTCCTTATGGAG
Source organism: Carcharodon carcharias (assembly GCF_017639515.1). Classification (NCBI taxonomy): domain Eukaryota; kingdom Metazoa; phylum Chordata; class Chondrichthyes; order Lamniformes; family Lamnidae; genus Carcharodon; species Carcharodon carcharias. The sequence continues at coordinate 84,206,157 of NC_054476.1, read as the reverse complement.
TCAGCCAGGGACCCTGGACCCTTTGGGAGGAAGATCAACAGGTGCACCCCGCCACCGGAGACATCCATTCAGGTGACTCTGAGAGTGTCCGGTCCATCCGACTCCCCTCTTCCTGAGGCCTCCACAGATCCAGCTTCACAGGCTGAGGAGGGTGCCACTGCCACACAGCAGGACCCCGAAAGCAGGCCGGAGGCCTCCAAGTCTCAGCCCTCCAGAGGATGCCAGCCAATGTCATCACAGACAGGGCGTCACAGGCAGCAGGCTGACTCCACCACCACTGTGGATGTCCGGGGAACACTAAGACATAGTGGCAGGTTTAAGACGGTTAAGGAGAATTAGTTGCACAGCCTGGGCATGGCTGTTAATCACTTGTACATACTGTTCATTATTGTCAATAAACTCCCAAGAATGTCTCCCTGCCTATGGTTCCTTGTTCTGATCAGCAGTGTTCTTGTCACTCAGATGTGAAACCTTTCTGCATAAGATAAAGGCGGGTGTCCCAGTCCAGGCTTTTCCCTTTGTTCTGTACACCCTTCAGACCAAAGTGATGGTCCAGCCTCACACTCCCTGGACACATTACTGATGCCTGCATCTTGGCAGTGCTGGTCATCGCTGCCAGAATGTAGTGGGCAGGCATCACAGAGTTCTCTCATACCCTCTCTGTGTGCCCTCAGCACCTTTAAGGTGGGGCTGGCCCCCATCGCACCAGCATCTGCGACCAATGATGCTCTGCACCAGCTCCTGAACGACTCAGGTGCTGAAGGCGGATATAGCATCAGAGGATTGTAAAGTTTCATGGCTGCCACTCCATGATATGACCTTGATCATAGAGTGCAAGCAAGCTGCCCTTGGCCAGACAGGAGTCAGACATTCTCAAAGGCTATGTGAAGATCTATGGAGTGTCCTCACTGCATGTTGTCATCATCCTCCTGCAATCGAGCGACGATTAGGGCCTCCACCACATCTCCATGACAGGGGCCTTCTCACATAGGGTATTGGCACTGCCATAAGCCAGACTGGAGTCAAACGTTCACAACTGCGATGTGAGGATCTACAGGGACACCTCACTACATGTCATCATCATCCCCTACAAATCTAGCAGCTATGAAGAGCGCGCCTGCCTTGTCTCACCATCCCCATCATTGTTTCCTCCAAGGACCCCCTCACCCTCACCCCTGTCAGCGTCTTCCTCATCGGAGGAGACCTCCAGCTCCTCCATCTCCTCCTCAGCCAATTCCTCACCCCGTTGCAGTACCAGGTTGTAAAAGGCGCAGCAGATGACAACGATGCATGACACCCTCTGCAGATTGTACTGTCGGGCTCCACCAGACCGGTCCAGGCACCAGAATTGCATCTTCAGCGTCCCAATGGTCTCCTACACCAAGCTGAGAGTTGCTGCATGACCCTCATTATAGTGTTGCTCTGCTGCAGTCTGAGGCCGCTGCATGGGTGTCATCAGTCACGGCCTCTGCGGTAACCCTTGTCCCCAAGGTGCCATCCCTGCAGCCTCTGTGGACCCTGGAAGACTGCAGGGATCTGCGAGCGACTCAGGATGTAGGCATCATGCACACTCCCTGGAAACTGTGTGCATACCTGCAGGATGTGTTTCTGGTGGTCACATATTAGGTGCACATTCAGTGAGTGGAAGCCCTTGTGGTTGATAAAGTCCACTGAGTGTAGTGATGGAGACCTTAATGCCACATGAGTGCAGTCAATTGCACCCTGCACCTGTGGGAATCCCAAGTTCAGGGCAAATCCAATGGCCCCTACGTCCTGGCTGTCCTGGTCCCGGGCAAAATGCACAAAGTTGTGTCCGTGGAGAAGATGGCATCCATGATCTCAGGCGTGGGTAGCAGCTTGTGATATCCCGCACCTGTGGAGCCCTGAAAGGAGCCATGGACATAGAAATTGAATGCCATGGTCACTTTCACAGCCACTGGCAGTGGATGCCCTCCATAACCCCTTGGCGTCAAGTTCTGCAGTAAGTGGCAGATGTGAGCTACAAGGTCCCTAGACGTACGCAGTCCCACAAGAGGAAACATCCTCTCCACATCCACCCTGTCAAGACCCCTCAGCATCTTATATGTTTCAATCAATTTGCATCTTACTCTTCTAAAGTCCAACAGATGCAAGTCTAGTCTGTCCAACCTTTCCTCATAAGACAACACACCCATTCCAGGTATTAATCTGGTAAACCTTCTCTGAACTGCTTCCAATGCATTTACATCCTTCCTTAACTAAGGTGACCAATACTGTACACAGTACTCCAAATGTGGTCTCACTATATCCCTACTTGTTGATCCTCTGTCATTAAACTCTCTTATTTTCCTGTAGATAGTCAGTGTATTGGTGAAAGTGTCTCCATATTGATGATAAGCATATTGTTCATGATCATTAAATCAGTGATCATGTCTCTCTGTTAAGGGTCACTGTACTGGTGACCATGTGTCTCTGTTAAGGATCACTGTATTAGTGATCATGTCTCTCTATAAAATATCACTGTATTAGTGATCATGTGTCTCTGTTAAGGATCACTGTATTAGTGATGTCTCTCTATTAAATATCACTGTATTAGTGATCATGTGTCTCTGTTAAGGATCACAGTATTAGTGATCATGTCTTTCTGTTAAGGATCACTGTATTAGTGATCATGTCTCTCTATTAAATATCAGTGTATTAGTGATCATGTGTCTCTGTTAAGGATCACAGTATTAGTGACCATGTCTTTCTGTTAAGGATCACTGTATTAGTGAGCATGTCTCCCTGTTAAGGAATGCTGTATGGGTGACCATGTGTCTCTGTTAAGGATCACTGTATTAGTAATCATGTGTCTCTGTTAAGTATCAAGGTATTAGTGATCATGTCTCTCTGTTAAGGAATGCTGTATTGGTGATCATGTGTCTGATAAGGATCAAGGTATTAGCGATCATGTCACAGATAATGTTCAAGGTATTGGTGATCATGTTTTTCTGTTAAAGGATCACGGTATTAGTGATCATGTCTCTCTGTTAAGCATCACCGTATTAGTGACCATGTCTCTCTGTTAAGGATCAAGGTATTAGTGATCATGTCCTTTGTTAAGGATCACTGTACCAGTGATCATGTCTCTCTGTTAAGGATCATTGTATTAGTGATAATGTGTCTCCATTAAGGATCACGAATTAGTGATCATGTCTCCCTGTTAAGGAATGTTGTATGGGTTACCATGTATCTCTGTTAAGGATCACTGTATTAGTGATCATGTCTCTGCTAAGGATAAAGGTATTAGTGATTATGTCTTTCTGTTAAGGATCACTGTATAAGTGATCATGTCTCCCTGTTAAGGGTCACTGTATTGGTGACCATGTGTCTCTGTTAAGGATCACTGTATTAATGATCATGTCTTTCTGTTAAGGATCACTGTATTAGTGATCATGTCTCCCTGTTAAGGAATGTTGTATGGGTGACCAAATGTCTCTGTTAAGGAACACTGTATTAGTGAACATGTCTCTGCTAAGGATAAAGGTATTAGTGATCATGTTTTTCTGTTAAGGATCACTGTATTAGTGATCATGACTCCCTGTTAACGAATGTTGTATGGGTGACCATGTGTCTCTGTTAAGGATCAATGTATTAGTGATTATGTGACTCTGTCAAGTATCAAGGTATTAGTGATCATGAATCTCTGTTAAGGAATGCTGTATTGGTGATCATGTCTCAGCTAAGGATCAAGGTATTAGTGATCATTTCTTTCTGTTAAGGATCACTGTATTGTGATGATGTCTCTCTGTTATGGGTCACTGTATTGGTGATGATGTCCTTCTGTTAAGAATCACTGTATTAGTGATCAAATCTCTCTGTTAAGGCTCACTGTCTTAGTGATCATGTCTTTCTGTTAAGGATCACTGTATTAGTGATCATGTCTCTCTATTAAATATCACTGTATTAGTGATCATGTTTCTCTGTTAAGGATACAGTATTAGTGATCATGTCTTTCTGTTAAGGATCACTGTATTAGTGATCATGTTTCCCTGTTAAGGGTCACTGTATTGGTGACCATGTGTCTCTGTTAAGTATCAAGGTATTAGTGATCATGCCTCTCTGTTAAGGATCACTGTATTAGTGATCATGTCTCCCTGTTAAGGAATGCTGTATGGGTGACCATGTGTCTCTGTTAAGGATCACTGTATTAATGACCATGTCTCCCTGTTAAGGGTCACTGTATTGGTGACCATGTGTCTCTGTTAAGTATCAAGGTATTAGTGATCATGCCTCTCTGTTAAGGATCACTGTATTAGTGATCATGACGCCCTGTTAAGGAATGCTGTATGGGTAACCATGTGTCTCTGTTAAGGATCAATGTATTAGTGATCATGTGTCTCTGTCAAGTATCAAGGTATTAGTGATCATATCTTTCTGTTAAGGCCCGCTGTATTGGTCATCATGTCTCTGCTAAGGATCAAGGTTTTAGTGGTCGTGTCTTTCTGTTAAGGATCACTGTATTGTGATCATGTCTCTCTGTTAAGGGTCACTGTATTGGTGATGATGTCTTTCTGTTAAGTATCACTATATTAGTGATCATGATTCCCTGTTAAGGAATGCTGTATGGGTGACCATGTGTCTTTGTTAAGGATCACAATATTAGTGATCATGCGTCTCTGTTAAGTATCAAGGAATTAGTGATCATGTCTGTCTGTTAAGGAATGCTGTATTGGTGATCATGTCTCTGATAAGGATCAAGGTATCGGTGATCATGTTTTTCTGTTAAAGGATCACGGTATTAGTGAGCATGTCTTTCTGTTAAGTATCACAGTATTACAGATCATGTCTCTCTGTTAAGCATCACTGTATTAGTGATCATGTCTCTCTGTTAAGGATCCATGTATTAGTGATTGTGTCTTTTTGTTAAGGATCACTAATGATCCTTAACAGAGAGACATGCTCACTAGTACAGTGATCCTTAACAAAAAAACATGATCACTAATCCAGTGACCCTTAATAGAGAGATTTGGTCACTAATACACTGATCCTTAACAGAAAGATATGATCACTAATACCTTGATACTTAACAGAGATACATGATCACTAATACAGTGATCCTTAACAGAGAGACATGATCACTAATACCTCGATATTTGACAGAGACCCATGATCACTAATACCATGATCCTTAACAGAGAGACATGATCATTAATACAGTAATCCTTAACAGAAAGACATGATCACTAATACAGTGATCCTTAACAGAGACACATGGTCACCAGTACAGCGTTCCTTAACAGAAAGACATGATCACTAATAAAGTGACCCTTAACAGAGAGACTTGATCACTAATACATTGACCCTTAACAGAGACTTGACCACTAATACAGTGTTCCTTAGCAGGGACATGATCACGAATACAATGACCCTTAACAGAAAGACATGATCACTAATACCTTGATCCTTAACAGAGAGCCATGATCACTAATACCTTGATGCTTAACAGAGAGACATGATCATTAATACAGTGATCCTTAACAGAGACACATGGTCACCAATACGGTGATCCTTAACAGAAAGACATGATAACTAATATTTTGATATTTGACAGAGACACATGATCACTAATACCGTGATCTTTAACAGAGAGACATGATCACTAATACGGTGACCCTTAACAGAAAGACATGATCTTAATACAGTGACCCTTAACAGAGAATTGCTCACTAATACACTGATCCTTAACAGAAAGACCTTATCACTAATACAGTGATCCTGAACAGAAAGACATGATCAATAATACCTTGATCCTTAGCTGAGACATGATCACTAATACAGTGTTCCTTAACAGAGAGACATGGTCACTAATACCTTGATCCTTAACAGAAAGACGTGATCACTAATACAGTGATCCTTAACAGAAAGACATAATCACTAATACCTTGATATTTGACAGAGATCCTGAACAGAAAGACATGATCAATAATACCTTGATCCTTAGCAGAGACATGATCACTAATACAGTGTTCCTTAACAGAGAGACATGGTCACTAATACCTTGATTCTTAACAGAAAGACGTGATCACTAATACCGTGATCCTTAACAGAGAGACATGATCACTAAGACAGTGACCCTTAACAGAGAGACTTGATCACTAATACCGAGATCCTTAACAGAGACACATGGTCACCAGTGCAGTGATCCTTAATAGAGAGATATGATCACTAATACAGTGATCCTAAACAGAAAGACATGATCACTAATATCTTGATACTTTACAGAGGCACATGTTCACTAATACAGTGATCCTTAACAGGGAGATATTATCACTAATACAGTGATCCTTAACGGAGACACATTATCACTAATACAGTTATCCTTAACAGTGGGACATGATCACTAGTACTGTGATCCTTAACAAAAAGACATGATCACTAATGCCTTGATCCTTAACAGAGAGACATGATCACTAATACAGTGATCCTTAACAGAGACACATGGTCACCAATACAGTGATACTTAACAGAAAGACATGATCACTGATACAGTGCCCCTTAATAGAGATACATGATCTGTAATACAGTGATCCTTAACAGAAAAACATGATCACCAATACCTTCATTCCTTATCAGTGATATGAATGCTAATACCCTGATCCTTATCAGAGACATGATCACCAATAGAGCATTCCTTAACAGAGAGACATGATCACTAATACCTTGATACTTAACGGAGACACATGATCACTAATACAGTGATCCTTAACAGAGACACATGGTCACCCATACAGTGTTCCTTAACAGGGAGTCATGATCACTAATACAGTGATCCTTAACAGTGACACATTATCACTAATACAGTGATCGTTAACAGAGACACATGGTCACCAATAGAGCGTTCCTTAACAGGGAGACATGATTACTAATACAGTGATCCTTAACAGAGACACATGGTCACTAATACCTTGATCCTTAACAGAGAGACATGATCACCAGTACAGCTTTCCTTAATGGAGAAACATGATCACTAGTACAATGATCCTTAACAGAGAGGCATGATCACTAATACAGTGATATTTAATAGAGAGACATGATCACCAGTACAGTGATCCTTAACAGAGACCCATGGTCACCAGTACAGTGACCCTTAACAGAGACACATGGTAACTAATACAGCGATCGTTAATAGGGAGACATGATCACTAATACAGTGATGCTTAACAGAGAGACATGATCACCAATACCTTGATCCTTTAACAAGACAAGCATGATCACCAGGTATTAGTGATCATGTCTCTCTGTTATGGATCACGGTATTAGTGATCATATGTCTCTGTCAAATATCAAGGTATTAGTGATCATGTCTCCCTGTTAAGGATCACCGTATTAGTGATCATGTGTCTCTGTTAAGGAATGCTGTATGGGTGACCATGTGTCTCTGTTAAGGATCAAGGTATTAATGATCATGTCTCTCTGTTAAGGAATGCTGTATTGGTATTCATGTCTCTGAAAAGGATCACGTTATTAGTCATCATGTCCCTGATAAGGATCAAGGTATTGGTGATCATGTCTCTCTGTTAAGCATCACTGTATTAGTGATCATGTCTCCCTATTAACGATCGCTGTATTAGTTACCATGTGTCTCTGTTAAGGGTCACTGTACTGGTGACCATGGGTCTCTGTTAAGGATCACTGTACTGGTGATCATGTCTCTCTATTAAATATCACTGTATTAGTGATCATGTGTCTCTGTTAAGGATCACAGTATTAGTGATCATGTCTTTCTGTTAAGGATCACTGTATTAGTGATCATGTCTCCCTGTTAAGGGTCACTGTATTGCTGACCATGTGTCTCTGTTAAGTATCAAGGTATTAGTGATCATGCCTCTCTGTTAAGGATCACTGTATTAGTGATCATGTCTCCCCGTTAAGGATCACTGTATTAGTGATCATGACTCTCTGTTAAAGGTCACTGTATTAGTAATCATGATGCCCTGTTAAGGAATGCTGTATGGGTAAACATGTGTCTCTGTTAAGGATCATTGTACTAGTGATCGTGTCGCTCTGTCAAGGAATGCTGTATTGGTGACCATGTCCCTCTGTTATGGACGAATGTATGAGTGATCATGTTTCTCTGTTAAGGAATGCTGTATTGGTGAACATGTGTCTCTGTTTAGGATCACTGTATTAGTGATCATGTCTCCCTGTTAAGGAATGCTGTATTAGTGACCATTGTCTCTGTTAAGGATCAGTATATTAGTGATCATGTCTCCCTGTTAAGGAATGCTGTGTTGGTGACCATGTGTCTCTGTTAGTGATCACATTATTAGTGATCGTGTGTCACTGTTAAGGACCGCTGTATTAGTGATCATGTCTGTCTGTTATGGATCGCTGTATTAGTGATCATGTATCTCTGTTAAGGGTCAATGTATTGGTGATCATGTTTTTCTGTTAAAGGAGCACTCTATTAGTGATCACGTCTCTCTGTTAAGGATCACTGTATTAATGACTATCTTTCTCTGTTAAGGATCACTGCATTATTGATCATGCCTCCCTGTTAAGGAACGCTGTATTGGTTACCATCCGTCTCTCTTAAGGGTTAATGTATTAGTGATCATGTCTCTCTGTTAAGGATCACTGTATTGGTGACCATGTGTCTCTGTTAAGGATCAATGTATTAGTGATCATATCTCTCTGTTAAGCGTCACTTTATTAGTGATCATGTATCTCTGTTAAGTATCAAGGTATTTGTGATCACGTCTTTCTGTTAGGGATCACTGTATTGTTGACCATGTCTCTCTGCTAAGGATCACTGCACTGGTGATCGTGTGTCATTGTTAAGTATCAAAGTATTAGTGATAAAAAGAACCGAAAAACTGCGGATGCTGGAAATACAAAACAAAAACAGAATTACCTGGAAAAACTCAGCAGGTCTGGCAGCATCGACGGAGAAGAAAAGAGTTGACGTTTCGAGTCCTCATGACCCTTCGAAGGGTCATGAGGACTCGAAACGTCAACTCTTTTCTTCTCCGCCGATGCTGCCAGACCTGCTGAGTTTTTCCAGGTAATTCTGTTTTTGTAAGGTATTAGTGATCATGTCTTTCTGTTAAGGGGTATTGTATTGGTGATCATGTCTCTGCTGAGGGCCACTGTATTAGTGATCATGTCTCTCTATCAATGATCAAGTTATTAGAGATCATGGCTCCCTGTTAAGGAACACTGTATTGGTGACCATGTGTCTCTGTTAAGGATCACTGTATTAGTGATCATGTGTCCCTGTTAAGTATCAAGGTATTAGTGATCATGTATCTGTTAAGGATCACTGTACTAATGTTCATGTCCCTCCATTAATGATCACTGTAATTGTGATCATGTCTCCCTGTTAAGGAACGCTGTATTGGTGACCATGTGTCTCTGTTAAGGATCACTGTTTAAGTGATCATGCGTCTCTGTTAAGTATCAAGGTATTAGTGATCACGTGTTTCTGTTAGGAACGCTGTATTGGTGACCATGTGTCTCTGTTAAGGATCAAGGTATTAGTGATCATGTCTTTCTGTTAGGGATCATTGCATTGGTGATCATGTTTTTCTGTTAAAGGATCACTGTATTAGTGATCATGTCTCTCTGTTAAGGGTCACTGTATTGGTGACCATTGTCTCTCTGCTAAGGATCAATATATTAGTGATCATGTCTCTCCATTCAGGATCACTGTATTAATGATCAAGTCTCTCTGTTAAGGATCACTGTATTGGTAACAATGTGTCTCTGTTAAGGATCAAGGTATTAGTGATCATGTCTTTCTGTTAAGGATTATTGTATTGGTGATCATGTTTTTCTGTTAAAGGATCACTCTATTAGTGATCATGTCTCTCTGATAAGTATCAAGGTATTAGTGATTATGTCTCTCCGTTAAGGATCACTGTATTAGTGATCATGTCTCCCCGTTAAGGAACGCTGTATTGGTGACCATGTGTCTCTGTTAAGGATCACTGTATTATTAATCATGCATCTCTGTTAAGTATCAAGGTATTAGTGATCACGTGTTTCTGTTAGGGATCACTGTTAGGGATCACTGTTAAGGATCACTGTATTAGTGATCATATCTCTTGGTTAAGTATTAAGGTATTAGTGATCATGTCTATCCGTTAAGGATCACTGTATTAGTGATCATGTCTCCCCATTAAGGAATGCTGTATTGGTGACCATATGTCTCTGTTAAGGATAACTGTATTAGTGATCATGTCTCCCTGTTAAGGAATGCTGTATTGGTGACCAGGTGTCTCTGTTAAGGATAATTGTATTAGTGATCATTTCTCACTGTTAAGGATCACTGTATTGGTGACCATGTGTCTCCGTTAAGGATCATTGTATTATTGATCATGTGCCTCTGTTATGGATCAAGGTATTAGTGATCAAGTCTCTCTGTTAAGGATCACTTTCTAGTGATCATGTCTCTCTGTTAACGAAGAATGTATTAGTGATCATGTCTTTCTATTAAGGATCACTGTTTTGGTAACCATGTGTCTCTTTTAAGGATCACAGTATTAGTGATCATGTCTCCCCTTTAAGGATCACTGTATTAGTGATCATCTCTCCCTGTTAAGGAATGCTGTATTGGTGACCATGTGTCTCTGTTAAGGATCGCGATATTAGTGACCATGTGTCACTGTTAATGATCACTGTATTAATGATCATGTATCTCTGTGAAGGATCAAGGTATTAGTGATCAAGTCTCTCTGTTAAGGATCACTTTCTAGTGATCATGTCTCTCTGTTAACGAAGAATGTATTAGTGATCATGTCTTTCTGTTAAGCATCATTTTATTAGTGATCATGTTTCCCTGCTATGGATCAAGATATTAGTGATCATGTCTCTCTGTTAAGTATCAAGGTATTAGTGATCATGTCTTTCTGTTAAGGATCACTGTAGTAGTGATCATGTTTCTCTGTTAAGGATCAAGATATTAGTGCTCATGTGTCTCCGTTAAGGATCACTGTATTAGTGATCATGTCTGCCTATTAAGGAACACTGTATTGGTTACCATGAGTCTCTGTTAAGGATCACTGTATTAGTAATCATGCGTCTCTGTTAAGTATCAAAGTATTAGTGATCATATTTTTCTGTTAAGGATCACTGTATTGGTGACCATGTCTCTCTGCTAAGGATCACTGTATTAGTGATCATGCCCCTCTGTTAAGGATCAAGGTATTAGTGATCATGTCTCTCTGTTACGGGTCACTGTATTAGTGATCATGTCTCTCCGTTCAGGATCACTGTATTAGTGATCATATCTCTCCGTTAAGGATCACTGTATTGGTGAACATGTGTCTCTGTTTAGGATCACTGTATTAGTGATCATGTATCTCTGTTAAGGTTCACTGTATTGGTAACCACGTATCTCTGTTAAGAATCAAGGTATTAGTGATCATGTCTTTCTGTTAAGGATCATTGTATTGGTGATCATGTTTTTCTGTTAATGGATCAATGTATTAGTGACCATATGTCTCCAGTAAGGATCACTGTATTAGTAATCACGTTCCCCTTTTAAGGAACGCTGTATTGGTGACCATGTGTCTCTGTTAAGGATCACTGTATTATTGATCATGTGCCTCTGTTAATTATCAATGTATTAGTGATCATGTCTTTCTGTTAAAGGTCACTGTATTGGTGACCATGTTTCCTTGCTAAGGATCAAGATCATAGTGATCATGTCTCTCTGTTAAGTATCAATGTATTAGTGATCCTGTCTTTCTGTTAATGATCACTGTGTTAGTGATCATGTTTCACTGTTAAGGAGCGCTGTACTGGTGACCATGTGTCTCTGTTAATTATCAATGTATTAGTGATAATGTCTTTCTGTTAAGGGCCACTGTATTGTTGATGATGTCTCTCTGTTAAGGATGACTTTATTATTGATTGTTTCACTCTGTTATGGACCACTGTATTAGTGATCATGTCTCTCTGTTAAGGATCACTGTATTAGTGACCATATGTCTCAGTTAATTATCAATGTATTAGTGATCATGTCTTCCTGTTAAGGGTCACTGTATTGGTGATTATGTCTCTCTGTTCAGGATCACTGTATTAGTGACCATGTGTCGCTGCTAAGGATCACTGTATTGGTAAGCACGTGTCTCTGTTAAGGATCAAGGTATTAGTGATCATGTCTTTCTGTTAAGCATCATTGTATTAGTGATCATGTTTCTCTGTTAAGGATCAAGATATTAGTGCTCATGTGTCTCTGTTAAGGATCACTGTATTAGTTCTCATGTCTCTCCGTTAAGGATCACTGTATTAGTGATGGTGTGTCTCTGTTAAGGATCATGGTATTAGTGATCATGTCTGTCTGTTAAGAATCACTGTACTGGTGACCATGTGTCCCTGTTAAGGATCACTGTATTAGTGATCATGCCCCTCTGTCAAGGATCAAGGTATTAGTGATCATGTCTCTGTTACGGGTAACTGTATTAGTGATCATGTCTCTCTGTTCAGGATCACTGTATTAGTGATCATGTCTCTCCGTTAAGGATCACTGTATTAGTAATCATGTCTCCCTCTTAAGGAACACTGTATTGGTGAACATGTGTCTCTGTTAAAGGATCACTGTATTAGTGATCATGTATCTCTGTTAAGGTTCACTGTATTGGTAACCACGTATCTCTATTAAGAATCAGGGTATTAGTGATCATGTCTTTCTGTTAAGGATCATTGTATTGGTGATCATGTTTTTCTGTTAATGGATCAATGTATTAGTGACCATATGTCTCCGTTAAGGATCACAGTATTAGTGATTATGTCCCCATGATAAGGAACGCTGTATTGGTGACCATGTGTCCCTGTTAAGGATGACTTTATTAGTTATCGTTTCTCGCTGTTATGGTTCACTGTATTAGTGATCATGTCTCTCTTCTTAAGGATCACTGTATTGGTGACCATATGTCTCCAGTAAGGATCACTGTATTAGTGATCACGTTCCCCTTTTAAGGAACACTGTATTGGTGACCATGTGTCTCTGTTAAGGATCACTGTATTATTGATCATGTGCCTCTGTTAATTATCAATGTATTAGTGATCATGTCTTTCTGTTAAAGGTCACTGTATTGGTGACCATGTTTCCTTGCCAAGGATCAAGGTATTAGTGATCATGTCTCTCTGTTAAGTATCAATGTATTAGTGATCCTGTAATTCTGTTAATGATCACTGTGATCATTTTTCACTGTTAAGGAACGCTGTATTGGTGACCATTTGTCTCTGTTAATTATCAATGTATTAGTGATAATGTCTTTCTGTTAAGGGTCACTGTATTAGTGACCATGTCTCCCTGTTAAGGCTCAGTGTATTAGTGATGGTGTGTCTCTGTTAAGGATCATGGTATTAGTGATCATGTCTGTCTGTTAAGTATCACTTTCTAGTGATCATGTCTCTCTGTTAAGGAACGCTGTATTGGTGATTATGTCTCTCTGTTAAGGATCACTGTATTAATGACCATGAGTCGCTGCTAAGGATGACTGTATTAGTGATCATGTATCGCTGCTAAGGATGACTGTATTGGTAATTATGTCTCTCTGTTAAGGATCACTGTATTAGTGACCATGTGTCACTGCTAAGGATGATTGTATTAGTGATCATGTCTCTCTGTTAAGGCTCACTGTATTAGTGATCGTGTGTCTCTGTTAAGGATCATGGTATTAGTGATCATATCTGTCTGTTAAGTATCACTTTCTAGTGATCATGTCTCTCTGTTAAGGCACTCTGTATTGGTGATTATGTCTCTCTATTAAGGATCACTGTATTAGTCACCATGAGTTGCTGCTAAGGATGACTGTATTAGTGACCATGTGTCGCAGCTAAGGATCACTGCATTAGTGATCATGTCTCCCTGTTAAGGAATGCTGTGTGGGTGACCATGTGTTCCTATTAAGGATCACTGTATTAGTGATCATGCCACTCTGTTCAGGATGACTGTATTAGTGATCATGTACCCCTGTTAAGGAACGCTGTATTGGTGACCATGTGTCTCTGTTAAGGATTACTTTATTAGTGATCGTTTCTCTCTGTTATGGATCACTGTATTAGTGATCATGTCTCTTTGTTAAGGATCACTGGATTAGTGACCATATGTCTCCATTATGGATCACTGTATTAGTGATCGTGTCCCCCTGTTAAGGAATGCTGTATTAGTGACCATGTGTCTCTGTTAAGGATGACTTTATTAGTGATCGTTTCTCTCTGTTATGGATCACTGTATTAGTGACCATGTGTCTCTGTTAAGCATCACTGTATTATTGATCATGTGTTTCTGTTAATTATCAATGTATTAGTGATCATGTCTTTCTGTTAAGGGTCACTGTATTGGTGACCATGTCTCTCTGTTAAGGCTCACTGTATTAGTGATGGTGTTCCTCTGTTAAGGATCATGGTATTAGTGATCATATCTCTCTGTTAAGTATCACTTTCTAGTGATCATGTCTCTCTGTTAAGGAACGCTGTATTGGTGATTATGTCTCTCTGTTAAGGATCACTGTATTAGTGACCATGAGTCGCTGCTAAGGATGACTGTATTGGTCATTATGTCTCTCTGATAAGGATCACTGTATTAGTGACCATGTGTTGCTGCTAAGGATGACTGTATTAGTGATCATGTCTCTCCGTTAAGTAAAAAATGTTAGTGATCATATCTTTCTATTAAGGGTCACTGTATTGGTAACCATGTGTCTCGGTTAAGGATCACTGTATTAGTGATCATGTCTCCCTGTTAAGGAACCTTTATTGGTGACCATGTGTCCCTGTTAAGGAACACTGTATTAGTGATCATGAACCCTCTGTTCATGATCAAGGTATTAATGATCATGTCTCTCTGTTAAGAATCACTGTATTAGTGATCATGTCTGCCTGTTAAGGAACACAGTATTGGTTACCATGAGTCTCTGTTAAGGATCACTATATTAATTACCATGCATCTTTGTTAACTATCAAAGCATTTGTGATCATATCTTTCTGTTAAGGATCACTGTATTAGTGACCATGTCTCCTTGTTAAGGATCAAGGTATTAGTGATCCTGTCTCTCTGTTAAGGATCACTGTATTAGTGCTCATGTCTCTCCATTAAGGATCTCAGTATTAGTGATCATGTCTCCCTGTGAAGGAATGCTGTATTAGTGACCATGTGTCTCTGTTATGTATCAAGGTATTAGTGATCACGTCTCTCTGTTAAGGATCACTTTTTTAGTGATCATGTGTCTCTGTTAAGGATCACTGTATTGGTAACCACGTATCTCTATTAAGGATCTGTATTATTGATCATGTTTCTCTGTTAATTATCAATGTATTAGTGATCATGTCTCTGTTAAGGAATGCTGTATTAGTGACGATGTGTCTCTGTTAAGTATCAAGGTATTAGTGATCATGTCTCTCTGTTAACGATCACTGTATTAGTGATCACGTCTCTCTGTTAAGGATCACTTTTTTAGTGATCATGTGTCTCTGTTAAGGAACGCTGTATTATTGATCATGTTTCTCTGTTAATTATCAATGTATTAGTGATCATGTCTCTGTTAAGGAATGCTGTATTAGTGACGATGTGTCTCTGTTAAGTATCAAGGTATTAGTGATCATGTCTCTCTGTTAACGATCACTGTATTAGTGATCACGTCTCTCTGTTAAGGATCACTTTTTTAGTGATCATGTGTCTCTGTTAAGGAACGCTGTATTATTGATCATGTTTCTCTGTTAATTATCAATGTATTAGTGATCATGTCTTTCTGTTAAAGGTCACTGTATTGGTGACCATGTCTCTCTGTTAAGGCTCACTGTATTAGTGATGGTGTGTCCCTGTTAAGGATCATGGTATTAGGGATCATGTCTGTCTGTTAAGTATCACTTTCTAGTGATCATGTCCCTGTGAAGGAATGCTGTATTAGTGACCATGTGTCTCTGTTAAGTATCAAGGTATTAGTGATCATGTCTCTCTGTGAACGATCACTGTATTAGTGATCACGTCTCTCTGTTAAGGATCACTTTTTTAGTGATCATGTGTCTCTGTTAAGGATCACTGTATTGGTAACCACGTATCTCTATTAAGGATCAAGGTATTAGTGATCATGCCTTTCTGTTAAGGATCATTGTATTAGTGATCATGTCATTCTGTTAAGGATCATTGTATTGGTGATCATGTTTTTCTGTTAAAGGATCACTGCATTGGTGATCATGTCTCTCTGTTAAGGATCACTGTATTAGGGACCATGTGTCGCTGTTAAGGATGACTATATTAGTGATCATGTCCCCCTGTTAAGGAACGCTGTATTAGTGACCATATGTCTCCGTTAAGAATCACTGTATTATTGATCATGTTTCTCTGTTAATTATCAATGTATTAGTGATCATGTCTTTCTGTTAAAGGTCACTGTACTGGTGACCATGTCTCTCTGTTAAGGCTCAGTGTATTAGTGATGGTGTGTCCCTGTTAAGGATCATGGTATTAGGGATCATGTCTGTCTGTTAAGTATCACTTTCTAGTGATCATGTCTCTGTTAAGGAACGCTGTATTGGTGATTATGTCTCTCTGTTAAGAATCACTGTATTAGTGACCATGTGTCGCTGTTAAGGATGACTGTATTAGTGATCATGTCTCTCTGTTAAGGAACAATGTATTACTGATCATGTCTTTCTATGAAGGGTCACTGTATTAGTGCTAATATCTCTCCGTTAAGGATCACTGTATTAGCGATCATGTCTCCCTGTTAAGGAACGCTGTATTGTTGAACATGTGTCTCTGTTTAGGATTACTGTATTAGTGACCATCACTGTGTTAGTGATCTTGTCTTTCTGTTAAGGGTCACTGTACTAGTGATCATATATCTCTGTTAAGGGTCACTGTATTAGTGATCATGTCTCCCTGTTAAGGAACGCTGTAGTAGTGATCAAGTCTTTCTGTTAAGCATCATTGTATTGTTGATCATGTTTCCCTGCTAAGGATCAAGATATCAGTGATTATGTTTCTCTGTTAGGGATCAAGATATTAGTGATCATGTCTGCCTGTTAAGGAACGCTGTATTGGTTACCATGAGTCTCTGTTAAAGATCTCTGTATTAGTGATCATGCGCCTCTGTAAAGTATCAAAGTGTTAGTGATCTTATCTTTCTGTTAAGGATCACTATATTGGTGACCATGTCTCTCTGCTAAGGATCACTGTATTAGTGACCATGTCCCCTTGTTAAGGATCAAGGTATTAGTAATTATGTCTCTCTGTTAAGGACCACTGTATTAGTGCTCATGTCTCTCCTTAAAGGATCTCCGTATTACTGATCATGCCTCCCTGTGAAGGAACGCTGTATTGGTGACCATGTGTCTCTGTTAAAGATCTCTGTATTAGTGACCAGGTGTCTCTGTTTAGAATCAAGTTATTAGTGATCATGTCCCTCTTTTAAGGATCACAGTATTAGTGATCATGTTTCTCTGTTAAGGATCACTGTATTAGTGATCATGTCTCTCTGTTAAGGATCACTGTATTGGTAACCACGTATCTCTATTAAGGATCAAGGTATTAGTGAACATGTCTTTCTGTTAAGAATCATTGTATTAGTGATCTTGTCTTTCTATTAAGAATCATTGTATTGGTGATCATGTTTTTTTGTTAAAGCATCACTGCATTGGTGATCATGTCTCTCTGTTAAGGATCACTGTATTAGGGACCATATGTTGCTGTTAAGGAGGACTGTATTAGTGATCATGTCTCTCTGTTAAGGAACAATGTATTAGTGATCATGTCTTTCTATTAAGGATCACTATTGGTAAACGTGTCTCTGTTAAGGATCACTGTATTAGTGATCATGTCTCCCTGTTAAGGAACGCTGTATTGGTGACCATGTGTCTCTGTTAAGGATTACTGTACTAGTGATCATGTCTCTCTCTGTAAAGGGTCACTGTATTAGTGATCATGTCTCTCCATTAAGGATCACCGTATTAGTGATCATATCGCTCAGTTAAGGATCACTGTACTAGTGAACTTGTCTCCCTGTTAAGGAACGCTGTATTGGTGAACATGTGTCTCTGTTAAGGATCACTGTATTATTGATCATGTCTCTCTGGTAAGGATCACTGTATTGGTAACCCCGTGTCTCTGTTAAGGATCAAGGTATTAGTGATCATGTCTTTCTGTTAAGGATCATTGTATTGGTGATCATGTTTTTCTGTTAATGGAGCACTGTATTAGTGAACATGTTTAGGATCACTGTATTAGTGATCATGTATCTCTGTTAAGGATCACTGTATTAGTAATCATGTCTCCCTGTTAAGGAACACTGTATTGGTGAACATGTGTCTCTGTTAAAGGATCACTGTATTAGTGATCATGTATCTTTGTTAAGGTTCACTGTATTGGTAACCACGTATCTCTGTTAAGAATCAAGGTATTAGTGATCATGTCTTTCTGTTAAGGATCATTGTATTGGTGATCATGTTTTTCTGTTAATGGATCAATGTATTAGTGACTATATGTTTCCGTTAAGGATCACAGTATTAGTGATTATGTCCCCATGATAAGGAACGCTGTATTGGTGACCATGTGTCCCTGTTAAGGATGACTTTATTAGTGATCATTTCTCACTGTTATGGATCACTGTATAAGTGATCATGTCTCTCTTGTTAAGGATCACTGTATTGGTGACCATATGTCTCCAGTAAGGATCACTGTATTAGTGATCACGTTCCCCTTTTAAGGGACGCTGTATTGGTGACCATGTGTCTCTGTTAAGGATCACTGTATTATTGATCATGTGCCTCTGTTAATTATCACTGTATTAGTGATCATGTCTTTCTGTTAAAGGTCACTGTACTGTTGACCATGTTTCCTTGCTAAGGATCAAGATATTAGTGATCATGTCGCTCTGTTAAGTATCAATGTATTAGTGATCCTGTCTTTCTGTTAATGATCACTGTGTTAGTGATCATGTTTCACTGTTAAGGAACGCCGTATTGGTGACCATGTGTCTCTGTTAATTATCAATGTATTAGTGATAATGTCTTTCTGTTAAGGGCCACTGTATTGGTGATGATGTCTCTCTGTTAAGGATGACTTTATTATTGATTGTTTCACTCTGTTATGGATCACTGTATTAGTGATCATGTCTCTCTGTTAAGGATCACTGCATTAGTGACCATATGTCTCAGTTAATTATCCATGTATTAGTGATGATGTATTCCTGTTAAGGGTCACTGTATTGGTGATTATGTATCTCTGTTCAGGGTCACTGTATTAGTGACCATGTGTCACTGCTAAGGATCACTGTATTAGTAAGCACGTGTCTCTGTTAAGGATCAAGGTATTAGTGATCATGTCTTTCTGTTAAGCATCATTGTATTAGTGATCATGTTTCTCTGTTAAGGATCAAGATATTAGTGCTCATGTGTCTCCGTTAAGGATCACTGTATTAGTTCTCATGTCTCTCCGTTAAGGATCACTGTATTAGTGATCATGTCTGCCTATTAAGGAACACTGTATTGGTTACCATGAGTCTCTGTTAAGGATCACTGTATTAGTAATCATGCGTCTCTGTTAAGTATCAAAGAATTAATGATCATATTTTTCTGTTAAGGATCACTGTATTAGTGACCATGTCTCTCTGCTAAGGATCACTGGATTAGTGATGGTGTGTCTCTGTTAAGGATCATGGTATTAGTGATCATGTCTGTCTGTTAAGAATCACTTTATTGGTGACCATGTGTCCCTGTTAAGGATCACTGTATTAGTGATCATGCCCCTCTGTTAAGGATCAAGGTATTAGTGATCATGTCTCTCTGTTACGGGTCACTGTATTAGTGATCATGTCTCTCCGTTCAGGATCACTGTATTAGTGATCATGTCTCTCCATTAAGGATCACTGTATTAGTAATCATGTCTCCCTGTTAAGGAACACTGTATTGATGAACATGTGTCTCTGTTAAAGGATCACTGTATTAGTGATCATGTATCTCTGTTAAGGTTCACTGTATTGGTAACCACGTATTTCTATTAAGAATCAAGGTATTAGTGATCATGTCTTTCTGTTAAGGATCATTGTATTGGTGATCATGTTTTTCTGTTAATGGATCAAAGTATTAGTGACCATATGTCTCCGTTAAGGATCACAGTATTAGTAATTATGTCCCCATGATAAGGAACGCTGTATTGGTGATCATGTGTCCCTGTTAAGGATGACTTTATTAGTGATCGTTTCTCGCTGTTATGGATCACTGTATAAGTGATCATGTCTCTCTTGTTAAGGATCACTGTATTGGTGACCATACGTCTCCAGTAAGGATCACTGTATTAGTGATCACGTGCCCCTTTTAAGGGACGCTGTATTGGTGACCATGTGTCTCTGTTAAGGATCACTGTATTATTGATCATGTGCCTCTGTTAATTATCAATGTATTAGTGATCATGTCTTTCTGTTAAAGGTCACTGTATTGGTGACCATGTTTCCTTGTTAAGGATCAAGATATTAGTGATCATGTCTCTCTGTTAAGTATCAATGCATTAGTGATCCTGTCTTTCTGTTAATGATCACTGTGTTAGTGATCATTTTTCACTATTAAGGAACGCTGTATTGGTGACCATGTGTCTCTGTTAATTATCAATGTATTAGTGATAACGTCTTTCTGTTAAGGGTCACTGTATTGGTGACCATGTCTCTCTGTTAAGGCTCACTGTATTAGTGATGGTGTGTCTCTGTTAAGGATCATGGTATTAGTGATCATATCTCTCTGTTAAGTATCACTTTCTAGTGATCATGTCTCTCTGTTAAGGAACGCTGTATTGGTGATTATGTCTCTCTGTTAAGGATCACTGTATTAGTGACCATGAGTCGCTGCTAAGGATGACTGTATTAGTGATCATGTATCGCTGCTAAGGATGGATGTATTGGTGATTATGTCTCTCTGTTAAGGATCACTGTATTAGTGACCATGTGTCGCTGCTAAGGAGCACTGTATTATTGATCATGTGTCTCTGTTAATTATCAATGTATTAGTGATCATGTCTTTCTGTTAAGGATCACTGTATTGGTGACCATGTCTCCCTGTTAAGGCTCAGTGTATTAGTGATGGTGTGTCTCTGTTAAGGATCATGATATTAGTGATCATGACTGTCTGTTAAGTATCACTTTCTAGTGATCATGTCTCTCTGTTAAGGAACGCTGTATTGGTGATTATGTCTCTCTGTTAAGGATCATTGTATTAATGACCATGAGTCGCTGCTAAGGATGACTGTATTAGTGATCATGTATCGCTGCTAAGGATGACTGTATTGGTAATTATATCTCTCTTTTAAGGATCACTGTATTAGTGACCATGTGTCGCTGCTAAGGATGATTGTATTAGTGATCATGTCTCTCTGTTAAGGATCACTGTATTAGATCTCATGTCTCTCCGTTAAGGATCACTGTATTAGTGATCATGTCTGCCTATTAAGGAGCACTGTATTGGTTACCATGAGTCTCTGTTAAGGATCACTGTATTAGCGATCATGCCTCTCTGTTCAGGATCAAGGTATTAGTGATCATGTCCCTCTGTTTAGGATTACTGTATTAGTGACCATGTCTCTCCATTAAGGATCACTGTATTAGTGATCATGTCATTCTGTTAAGCGTCACTGTACTAGTGATCATATATCTCTGTTAAGGGTCACTGTATTAGTGATCATGTCTCCCTGTTAAGGAACGTTGTATTAGTAATCACGTCATTCTGTTTAGGGTCACTGTATTAGTGATCATGTATCTCTATTAAGGATCAAGGTATTCGTGATCATGTCTTTCTGTTAAGCATCATTGTATTGGTGATCATGTTTCCCTGCTAAGGATCAAGGTGTTAGTGATCATTTCTGTCTGTTAATTATCAATGTATTAGTGATGATGTCTTTCTGTTAATGATCACTGTATTAGTGATAATGGTTCTCTGTTAAGGATCAAGATATTAGTGATCATGTGTCTCTGTTAAGGATCACTGTATTAGTTCTCATGTCTCTCCGTTAAGGATCAATGTATTAGTGATCATGTCTTCCTATTAAGGAACACTGTATTGGTTACCACGAGTCTCTGTTAAGGATCACTGTATTAGTGATCATGCGTCTCTGTTAAGTATCAAAGTATTAGTGATCATATTTTTCTGTTAAGGATCACTGTAATGGTGACCATGTCTCTCTGCTAAGGATCACTGTATTAGTGACCATGTCTCCTTGTTAAGAATCAAGGTATTAGTGATCATGTCTCTCTGTTAAGGATGACTGTATTAGTGATCATGTACCCCTGTTAATGAACGCTGTATTGGTGACCATGTGTCTCTGTTAAGGATTACTTTATTAGTGATCGTTTCTCTCTGTTATGGATCACTGTATTAGTGATCATGTCTCTCTGTTAAGGATCACTGGATTAGTGACCATATGTCTCCATTACGGATCACTGTATTAGTGATCGTGACCCCCTGTTAAGGAATGCTGTATTGGTGACCTTGTGTCTCTGTTAAGGATGACTTTATTAGTGATCGTTTCTCTCTGTTATGGATCACTGTATTAGTGACCATGTGTCTCTGTTAAGCATCACTGTATTATTGATCATGTGTTTCTGTTAATTATCAATGTATTAGTGATCATGTCTTTCTGTTAAGGGTCACTGTATTGGTGACCATGTCTCTCTGTTAAGGCTCACTGTATTAGTGATGGTGTTCCTCTGTTGAGGATCATGGTATTAGTGATCATGTCTCTCTGTTAAGTATCACTTTCTAGTGATCATGTCTCTCTGTTAAGGAACGCTGTATTGGTGATTATGTCTCTCTGTTAAGGATCACTGTATTAGTGACCATGAGTCGCTGCTAAGGATGACTGTATTAGTGATCATGTGTCGCTGCTAAGGATGACTGTATTGGTCATTATGTCTCTCTGATAAGGATCACTGTATTAGTGACCATGTGTTGCTGCTAAAGATGACTGTTTTAGTGATCATGTCTCTCTGTTAAGGAACAAAATGTCAGTGATCATGTCTTTCTATTAAGGGTCACTGTATTGGTAACCATGTGTCTCGGTTAAGGATCACTGTATTAGTGATCATGTCTCCCTGTTAAGGAACGCTGTATTGGTGACCATGTGTCCCTGTTAAGGAACACTGTATTAGTGATCATGAACCCTCTGTTCATGATCAAGGTATTAATGATCATGATTCTCTGTTAAGGGTCACTGTATTAGTGATCATGTCTCTCCTTTAAGGATCACTCTATTAGTGATCATGTCTCCCCATTAGGGAATGCTGTATTGTTGAACATGTATCTCTGTTTAGGATTACTTTATTAGTGACCATGTTTCTGCGTTAAGGATCACTGTATTAGTGATCATGTATCTCTGTTAAGGGTCACTGTATTAGTGATCATGTCATCCTGTTAATGAAAGCTGTATTAGTGACCATGTGTCCCTGTTAAGGATCACTGTATTAGTGATCATGCCCCTCTGTTCAGGATCAAGGTATTAGTGATCATGACTCTCTATTAAGGATCACTGTATTAGTGATCATGTCTCTCCGTTAAGGATCACTGTATTAGTGATAAAGTCTCCCTGTTAAGGAAAGCTGTGTTGTTGAACATGTGTCTCCATTTAGGATTACTGTATTAGTGACCATGTCTCTCCCTTAAGGAACGCTGTATTAGTGACCATGTGTCCCTGTTAAGGATCACTGCATTAATGATCATGTCTGCCTGTTAAGGAACGCTGTATTGGTTACCATGGATCTCTGTTAAGGATCACTGTATTAGTGATCATGCGTGTCTGTTAAGTATCAAAGTATTAGTGATCATATCTTACTATTAAGGGTCACTGTATTGGTAACCAGGTGTCTCTGTTAAGGATCACTGTGTTAGCGATCATGCCCCTCTGTTCAGGATCAAGGTATTAGTGATCATGACTCTCTGTTAAGGGTCACTGTATTAGTGATCATGTCTCTCCTTTAAGGATCACTCTATTAGGGATCATGTCTCCCCGTTAAGGAACGCTGTATTGTTGAACATGTGTCTCTGTTTAGGATTACTCTATTAGTGACCATGCTTCTGCATTAAGGATCACTGTATTAGTGATCATGCCTTTCTGTTAAGGGTCTCTGTACTACTGATCATGTCATCCTTTAAGGAACGCTGTATTAGTGACCATGTGTCCCTGTTAAGGATCACTGCATTAAAGATCATGTCTGCCTGTTAAGGAACGCTGTATTGGTTACCATGAATCTCTGTTAAGGATCACTGTATTAGTGATCATGTCATCCTGTTAAGGAAAGCTGTATTAGTGACCATGTGTCCCTGTTAAGGATCACTGTATTAGTGATCATGCCCCCCTGTTCAGGATCAAGGTATTAGTGATCATGTCTCTCTGTTAAGGATCACTGTATTAATGATCATGTCTCTCCGTTAAGGATCACTGTATTAGTGATAATGTCTCCCTGTTAAGGAACGCTGTATTGTTGAACATGTGTTTCTGTTTAGATTTACTGTATTAGTGACCATGTCTCTCCGTTGAGGATCACTGTATTAGTGATACTGTCTTTCCGTTAAGGGTCAATCTACTAGTGATCATGTCTTTCTGTTCAGGGTCACTGTATTAGTGATCATGTATCTCTGTTAAGGATCAAGATATTCGTGATCATGTCTTTCTGTAAAGGAACACTGCATTGGTGATCATGTCTTTATGTTAAGGATCACTGTATTAGTGCTCATGTCTCTCCGTTAAGGGTCACTGTATTAGTGATCATGTCTGCCTGCTAAGGAACGCTGTATTAGTGATCATGTCTCTCTGTTCAGGGTCACTCTATTAGTGATCATGTCTTTCTATTAAGGGTCAGTGTATTAGTAATCATGTCTCTCCATTAAGGATCACTGTATTAGTGATCATGCCTTTCTGTTAAGGGTCTCTGTACTACTGATCATGTCATCCTGTTAAGGAACGCTGTATTAGTGACCATGTGTCCCTGTTAAGGATCACTGCATTAAAGATCATGTCTGCCTGTTAAGGAACGCTGTATTGGTTACCATGAATCTCTGTTAAGGATCACTGTATTAGTGATCATGTCATCCTGTTAAGGAAAGCTGTATTAGTGACCATGTGTCCCTGTTAAGGATCACTGTATTAGTGATCATGCCCCCCTGTTCAGGATCAAGGTATTAGTGATCATGACTCTCTGTTAAGGATCACTGTATTAATGATCATGTCTCTCCGTTAAGGATCACTGTATTAGTGATAATGTCTCCCTGTTAAGGAACGCTGTATTGTTGAACATGTGTTTCTGTTTAGGTTTACTGTATTAGTGACCATGTCTCTCCGTTGAAGATCACTGTATTAGTGATACTGTCTTTCCGTTAAGGGTCACTCTACTAATGATCATGTCTTTCTGTTCAGGGTCACTGTATTAGTGATCATGTATCTCTGTTAAGGATCAAGATATTCGTGATCATGTCTTTCTGTAAAGGAACACTGCATTGGTGATCATGTCTTTATGTTAAGGATCACTGTATTAGTGCTCATGTCTCTCCGTTAAGGGTCACTGTATTAGTGATCATGTCTGCCTGCTAAGGAACGCTGTATTAGTGATCATGTCTCTCTGTTCAGGGTCACTCTATTAGTGATCATGTCTTTCTATTAAGGGTCAGTGTATTAGTAATCATGTCTCTCCATTAAGGATCACTGTATTAGTGATCATGTCTCCCTGTTAAGGATCGCTGTATGGTTGAACATGTGTCTCTGTTTAGGTTTACTGTATTAGTGACCATGTCTCTCCGTTAAGGATCACTGTATTAGTGATCTTGTCTTTCTGTTAAGGGTCACTGTACTAGTGATCATGTATCTCTGTTAAGGGTCACTGTATTAGTGATCATGTCTCCCTGTTCAGGAATGCTGTATTAGTGATCATGTCTTTCTGTTCAGGGTCACAGTATTAGTGATCATGTATCTCTGTTAAGGATCAAGGTATTAGTGATCATGTCTTTCTGTTAAGCATCATTGTATTGGTGATCATGTTTCCCTGCTAAGGATCAAGATATTAGTGACCATGTCTCTCTGTTAAGTATCAAGGTATTACTGATCATGTTTTTCTGTTAAGGATCACTGCATTAGTGATCATGTTTCTCTGTTAAGGATCAAGATATTAGTAATCATGTGTCTCTGTTAACGATCACTGTATTAGTGCTCATGTCTCTCCGTTAAGGATCACTGTATTAGTGATCATGTATCTCTGTTAAGGATCAAGATATTCGTGATCATGTCTTTCAGTTAAGCATCATTGTATTGGTGATCATGTTGCCCTGCTAAGGATCAAGATATTCGTGACCATGTCTCTCCGTAAAGGATCACTGCATTGATGATCAAGTCTTTCTGTTAAGGATCACTGTATTAGTGCTCATGTCTCTCCGTTAAGGATCACTGTATTCATGATCATTTCTGCCTGCTCAGGAATGCTGCATTAGTGATCATGTCTTTCTGTTCAGGGTCACTGTATTAGTGATTATTTCTCTCTGTTAAGGAACAATGTATTAGTGATCATGTCTTTCTATTAAGGGTCACTGTATTAGTAATCATGTCTCTCCGTTAAGGATCACTGTATAGTGATCATGTCTCCCTGTTAAGGATTGCTGTATTGTTGAACATGTGTCTCTGTTTAGGATTAGTCTATTAGTGACCATGTCACTCCATTAAGGATCATTGTATTAGTGATCATGCATCTCTGTTAAGTATCAAATTATTAGTGATCATATCTTTCTGTTAAGGATCACAGTATTGGTGACCATGTCTCTTCGGCTATGGATCACTGTATTTGTGATCATGTCTCTCTGTTAAGGAACACTGTATTAGTGCTCATGTCTCTCCGTGAAGTATCTCTGTAGTAGTGATCATGTCTCCCTGTTATGGAATGCTGGATTAGTGACCATGTGTTTCTGTTAAGTATCAAGGTATTAGTGATCATTTCTCTCTGTCAAGGATCACAGTATTAATGATCACGTCTCTCTGTTAAGGATCACTGTATTCATGATCATGTGTCTCTGTTAAGGATCACTGTATTAGTGATCATATATCTCTGTTAATGATCACCTTACTGGTAACCACGTATCTCTGTTAAGGATCAAGGTATTAGTGATCATGTCTCTCTGTTAAGGATCACTGTATTAGGGACCATGTGCCGCTGTTAAGGATGATGTATTAGTGATCATTTCTCTCTGTTAAGGAACAATGTATTAGTGATCATGTCTTTCTATAAAGGATCACTGTATTAGTGATCATGTCTCTCCGTTAAGGATCACTGTATTAGTGATCATGTCTCCCTGTTAAGGATCGCTGTATGGTTGAACATGTGTCTCTGTTTAGGATTACTGTATTAGTGACCATGTCTCTCCGTTAAGGATCACTGTATTAGTGATCTTGTCTTTCTGTTAAGGGTCACTGTACTAGTGATCGTGTACCTCTGTTAAGGGTCACTGTATTAGTGATCATGTCTCCCTGTTAAGGAACGCTGTTTTGGTGACCATGTATCCTTGTTAAGGATCACTGTATTAGTGATCATGCCCCTCTGTTCATGATCAAGGTATTAATGATCATGTCTCTCACTGTTAGGGGTCACTGTATTAGTGATCATGTCTCTCTGTTCAGGATTACTTTATTATTGATCATGTCACCCTTATAAGGAAAGCTGTATTGTTGAACATGTGTTTCTGTTTAGGATTACTGTATTAGTGACAATGTCTCTCCATTAAGGATCACGGTATTAGTGATCATGTATTTCTGTTAAGGGTCACTGTATTAGTGATAATGTCTTTCTGTTAAGGGATGCTGTATTAGTGATCATGTCTTTCTGTTCAGGGTCACAGTATTAGTGATCATGTATCTCTGTTAAGGATCAAGGTATTAGTGATCATGTCTTTCTGTTAAGCATCATTGTATTGGTGATCATGTTTCCCTGCTAAGGATCAAGATATTAGTGACCATGTCTCTCTGTTAAGTATCAAGGTATTACTGATCATGTTTTTCTGTTAAGGATCACTGCATTAGTGATCATGTTTCTCTGTTAAGGATCAAGATATTAGTAATCATGTGTCTCTGTTAACGATCACTGTATTAGTGCTCATGTCTCTCCGTTAAGGATCACTGTATTAGTGATCATGTATCTCTGTTAAGGATCAAGATATTCGTGATCATGTCTTTCAGTTAAGCATCATTGTATTGGTGATCATGTTGCCCTGCTAAGGATCAAGATATTCGTGACCATGTCTCTCCGTAAAGGATCACTGCATTGGTGATCAAGTCTTTCTGTTAAGGATCACTGTGTTAGTGCTCATGTCTCTCCATTAAGGATCACTGTATTCATGATCATTTCTGCCTGCTCAGGAATGCTGCATTAGTGATCATGTCTTTCTGTTCAGGGTCACTGTATTAGTGATTATTTCTCTCTGTTAAGGAACAATGTATTAGTGATCATGTCTTTCTATTAAGGGTCACTGTATTAGTAATCATGTCTCTCCGTTAAGGATCACTGTATAGTGATCATGTCTCCCTGTTAAGGATTGCTGTATTGTTGAACATGTGTCTCTGTTTAGGATTATTCTATTAGTGACCATGTCACTCCATTAAGGATCATTGTATTAGTGATCATGCATCTCTGTTAAGTATCAAATTATTAGTGATCATATCTTTCTGTTAAGGATCACAGTATTGGTGACCATGTCTCTTCGGCTATGGATCACTGTATTTGTGATCATGTCTCTCTGTTAAGGAACACTGTATTAGTGCTCATGTCTCTCCGTGAAGTATCTCTGTAGTAGTGATCATGTCTCCCTGTTATGGAATGCTGGATTAGTGACCATGTGTTTCTGTTAAGTATCAAGGTATTAGTGATCATTTCTCTCTGTTCAGGATTACTTTATTATTGATCATGTCACCCTTATAAGGAAAGCTGTATTGTTGAACATGTGTTTCTGTTTAGGATTACTGTATTAGTGACAATGTCTCTCCATTAAGGATCACGGTATTAGTGATCATGTATTTCTGTTAAGGGTCACTGTATTAGTGATCATGTCTCCCTGTTCAGGAATGCTGTATTAGTGATCATGTCTTTCTGTTCAGGGTCACAGTATTAGTGATCATGTATCTCTGTTAAGGATCAAGGTATTAGTGATCATGTCTTTCTGTTAAGCATCATTGTATTGGTGATCATGTTTCCCTGCTAAGGATCAAGATATTAGTGACCATGTCTCTCTGTTAAGTATCAAGGTATTACTGATCATGTTTTTCTGTTAAGGATCACTGCATTAGTGATCATGTTTCTCTGTTAAGGATCAAGATATTAGTAATCATGTGTCTCTGTTAACGATCACTGTATTAGTGCTCATGTCTCTCCGTTAAGGATCACTGTATTAGTGATCATGTATCTCTGTTAAGGATCAAGATATTCGTGATCATGTCTTTCAGTTAAGCATCATTGTATTGGTGATCATGTTGCCCTGCTAAGGATCAAGATATTCGTGACCATGTCTCTCCGTAAAGGATCACTGCATTGGTGATCAAGTCTTTCTGTTAAGGATCACTGTATTAGTGCTCATGTCTCTCCATTAAGGATCACTGTATTCATGATCATTTCTGCCTGCTCAGGAATGCTGCATTAGTGATCATGTCTTTCTGTTCAGGGTCACTGTATTAGTGATTATTTCTCTCTGTTAAGGATCACTGTATTAGTGATCATGTCTCCCTGTTAAGGAACGCTGTATTGGTGACCATGTGTCCCTGTTAAGGAACACTGTATTAGTGATCATGAACCCTCTGTTCATGATCAAGGTATTAATGATCATGATTCTCTGTTAAGGGTCACTGTATTAGTGATCATGTCTCTCCTTTAAGGATCACTCTATTAGTGATCATGTCTCCCCATTAGGGAATGCTGTATTGTTGAACATGTATCTCTGTTTAGGATTACTTTATTAGTGACCATGTTTCTGCGTTAAGGATCACTGTATTAGTGATCATGTATCTCTGTTAAGGGTCACTGTATTAGTGATCATGTCATCCTGTTAATGAAAGCTGTATTAGTGACCATGTGTCCCTGTTAAGGATCACTGTATTAGTGATCATGCCCCTCTGTTCAGGATCAAGGTATTAGTGATCATGACTCTCTATTAAGGATCACTGTATTAGTGATCATGTCTCTCCGTTAAGGATCACTGTATTAGTGATAAAGTCTCCCTGTTAAGGAAAGCTGTGTTGTTGAACATGTGTCTCCATTTAGGATTACTGTATTAGTGACCATGTCTCTCCCTTAAGGAACGCTGTATTAGTGACCATGTGTCCCTGTTAAGGATCACTGCATTAATGATCATGTCTGCCTGTTAAGGAACGCTGTATTGGTTACCATGGATCTCTGTTAAGGATCACTGTATTAGTGATCATGCGTGTCTGTTAAGTATCAAAGTATTAGTGATCATATCTTACTATTAAGGGTCACTGTATTGGTAACCAGGTGTCTCTGTTAAGGATCACTGTGTTAGCGATCATGCCCCTCTGTTCAGGATCAAGGTATTAGTGATCATGACTCTCTGTTAAGGGTCACTGTATTAGTGATCATGTCTCTCCTTTAAGGATCACTCTATTAGGGATCATGTCTCCCCGTTAAGGAACGCTGTATTGTTGAACATGTGTCTCTGTTTAGGATTACTCTATTAGTGACCATGCTTCTGCATTAAGGATCACTGTATTAGTGATCATGCCTTTCTGTTAAGGGTCTCTGTACTACTGATCATGTCATCCTTTAAGGAACGCTGTATTAGTGACCATGTGTCCCTGTTAAGGATCACTGCATTAAAGATCATGTCTGCCTGTTAAGGAACGCTGTATTGGTTACCATGAATCTCTGTTAAGGATCACTGTATTAGTGATCATGTCATCCTGTTAAGGAAAGCTGTATTAGTGACCATGTGTCCCTGTTAAGGATCACTGTATTAGTGATCATGCCCCCCTGTTCAGGATCAAGGTATTAGTGATCATGTCTCTCTGTTAAGGATCACTGTATTAATGATCATGTCTCTCCGTTAAGGATCACTGTATTAGTGATAATGTCTCCCTGTTAAGGAACGCTGTATTGTTGAACATGTGTTTCTGTTTAGATTTACTGTATTAGTGACCATGTCTCTCCGTTGAGGATCACTGTATTAGTGATACTGTCTTTCCGTTAAGGGTCAATCTACTAGTGATCATGTCTTTCTGTTCAGGGTCACTGTATTAGTGATCATGTATCTCTGTTAAGGATCAAGATATTCGTGATCATGTCTTTCTGTAAAGGAACACTGCATTGGTGATCATGTCTTTATGTTAAGGATCACTGTATTAGTGCTCATGTCTCTCCGTTAAGGGTCACTGTATTAGTGATCATGTCTGCCTGCTAAGGAACGCTGTATTAGTGATCATGTCTCTCTGTTCAGGGTCACTCTATTAGTGATCATGTCTTTCTATTAAGGGTCAGTGTATTAGTAATCATGTCTCTCCATTAAGGATCACTGTATTAGTGATCATGCCTTTCTGTTAAGGGTCTCTGTACTACTGATCATGTCATCCTGTTAAGGAACGCTGTATTAGTGACCATGTGTCCCTGTTAAGGATCACTGCATTAAAGATCATGTCTGCCTGTTAAGGAACGCTGTATTGGTTACCATGAATCTCTGTTAAGGATCACTGTATTAGTGATCATGTCATCCTGTTAAGGAAAGCTGTATTAGTGACCATGTGTCCCTGTTAAGGATCACTGTATTAGTGATCATGCCCCCCTGTTCAGGATCAAGGTATTAGTGATCATGACTCTCTGTTAAGGATCACTGTATTAATGATCATGTCTCTCCGTTAAGGATCACTGTATTAGTGATAATGTCTCCCTGTTAAGGAACGCTGTATTGTTGAACATGTGTTTCTGTTTAGGTTTACTGTATTAGTGACCATGTCTCTCCGTTGAAGATCACTGTATTAGTGATACTGTCTTTCCGTTAAGGGTCACTCTACTAATGATCATGTCTTTCTGTTCAGGGTCACTGTATTAGTGATCATGTATCTCTGTTAAGGATCAAGATATTCGTGATCATGTCTTTCTGTAAAGGAACACTGCATTGGTGATCATGTCTTTATGTTAAGGATCACTGTATTAGTGCTCATGTCTCTCCGTTAAGGGTCACTGTATTAGTGATCATGTCTGCCTGCTAAGGAACGCTGTATTAGTGATCATGTCTCTCTGTTCAGGGTCACTCTATTAGTGATCATGTCTTTCTATTAAGGGTCAGTGTATTAGTAATCATGTCTCTCCATTAAGGATCACTGTATTAGTGATCATGTCTCCCTGTTAAGGATCGCTGTATGGTTGAACATGTGTCTCTGTTTAGGTTTACTGTATTAGTGACCATGTCTCTCCGTTAAGGATCACTGTATTAGTGATCTTGTCTTTCTGTTAAGGGTCACTGTACTAGTGATCATGTATCTCTGTTAAGGGTCACTGTATTAGTGATCATGTCTCCCTGTTCAGGAATGCTGTATTAGTGATCATGTCTTTCTGTTCAGGGTCACAGTATTAGTGATCATGTATCTCTGTTAAGGATCAAGGTATTAGTGATCATGTCTTTCTGTTAAGCATCATTGTATTGGTGATCATGTTTCCCTGCTAAGGATCAAGATATTAGTGACCATGTCTCTCTGTTAAGTATCAAGGTATTACTGATCATGTTTTTCTGTTAAGGATCACTGCATTAGTGATCATGTTTCTCTGTTAAGGATCAAGATATTAGTAATCATGTGTCTCTGTTAACGATCACTGTATTAGTGCTCATGTCTCTCCGTTAAGGATCACTGTATTAGTGATCATGTATCTCTGTTAAGGATCAAGATATTCGTGATCATGTCTTTCAGTTAAGCATCATTGTATTGGTGATCATGTTGCCCTGCTAAGGATCAAGATATTCGTGACCATGTCTCTCCGTAAAGGATCACTGCATTGATGATCAAGTCTTTCTGTTAAGGATCACTGTATTAGTGCTCATGTCTCTCCGTTAAGGATCACTGTATTCATGATCATTTCTGCCTGCTCAGGAATGCTGCATTAGTGATCATGTCTTTCTGTTCAGGGTCACTGTATTAGTGATTATTTCTCTCTGTTAAGGAACAATGTATTAGTGATCATGTCTTTCTATTAAGGGTCACTGTATTAGTAATCATGTCTCTCCGTTAAGGATCACTGTATAGTGATCATGTCTCCCTGTTAAGGATTGCTGTATTGTTGAACATGTGTCTCTGTTTAGGATTAGTCTATTAGTGACCATGTCACTCCATTAAGGATCATTGTATTAGTGATCATGCATCTCTGTTAAGTATCAAATTATTAGTGATCATATCTTTCTGTTAAGGATCACAGTATTGGTGACCATGTCTCTTCGGCTATGGATCACTGTATTTGTGATCATGTCTCTCTGTTAAGGAACACTGTATTAGTGCTCATGTCTCTCCGTGAAGTATCTCTGTAGTAGTGATCATGTCTCCCTGTTATGGAATGCTGGATTAGTGACCATGTGTTTCTGTTAAGTATCAAGGTATTAGTGATCATTTCTCTCTGTCAAGGATCACAGTATTAATGATCACGTCTCTCTGTTAAGGATCACTGTATTCATGATCATGTGTCTCTGTTAAGGATCACTGTATTAGTGATCATATATCTCTGTTAATGATCACCTTACTGGTAACCACGTATCTCTGTTAAGGATCAAGGTATTAGTGATCATGTCTCTCTGTTAAGGATCACTGTATTAGGGACCATGTGCCGCTGTTAAGGATGATGTATTAGTGATCATTTCTCTCTGTTAAGGAACAATGTATTAGTGATCATGTCTTTCTATAAAGGATCACTGTATTAGTGATCATGTCTCTCCGTTAAGGATCACTGTATTAGTGATCATGTCTCACTGTTAAGGATCGCTGTATGGTTGAACATGTGTCTCTGTTTAGGATTACTGTATTAGTGACCATGTCTCTCCGTTAAGGATCACTGTATTAGTGATCTTGTCTTTCTGTTAAGGGTCACTGTACTAGTGATCGTGTACCTCTGTTAAGGGTCACTGTATTAGTGATCATGTCTCCCTGTTAAGGAACGCTGTTTTGGTGACCATGTATCCTTGTTAAGGATCACTGTATTAGTGATCATGCCCCTCTGTTCATGATCAAGGTATTAATGATCATGTCTCTCACTGTTAGGGGTCACTGTATTAGTGATCATGTCTCTCTGTTCAGGATTACTTTATTATTGATCATGTCACCCTTATAAGGAAAGCTGTATTGTTGAACATGTGTTTCTGTTTAGGATTACTGTATTAGTGACAATGTCTCTCCATTAAGGATCACGGTATTAGTGATCATGTATTTCTGTTAAGGGTCACTGTATTAGTGATCATGTCTCCCTGTTCAGGAATGCTGTATTAGTGATCATGTCTTTCTGTTCAGGGTCACAGTATTAGTGATCATGTATCTCTGTTAAGGATCAAGGTATTAGTGATCATGTCTTTCTGTTAAGCATCATTGTATTGGTGATCATGTTTCCCTGCTAAGGATCAAGATATTAGTGACCATGTCTCTCTGTTAAGTATCAAGGTATTACTGATCATGTTTTTCTGTTAAGGATCACTGCATTAGTGATCATGTTTCTCTGTTAAGGATCAAGATATTAGTAATCATGTGTCTCTGTTAACGATCACTGTATTAGTGCTCATGTCTCTCCGTTAAGGATCACTGTATTAGTGATCATGTATCTCTGTTAAGGATCAAGATATTCGTGATCATGTCTTTCAGTTAAGCATCATTGTATTGGTGATCATGTTGCCCTGCTAAGGATCAAGATATTCGTGACCATGTCTCTCCGTAAAGGATCACTGCATTGGTGATCAAGTCTTTCTGTTAAGGATCACTGTGTTAGTGCTCATGTCTCTCCATTAAGGATCACTGTATTCATGATCATTTCTGCCTGCTCAGGAATGCTGCATTAGTGATCATGTCTTTCTGTTCAGGGTCACTGTATTAGTGATTATTTCTCTCTGTTAAGGAACAATGTATTAGTGATCATGTCTTTCTATTAAGGGTCACTGTATTAGTAATCATGTCTCTCCGTTAAGGATCACTGTATAGTGATCATGTCTCCCTGTTAAGGATTGCTGTATTGTTGAACATGTGTCTCTGTTTAGGATTATTCTATTAGTGACCATGTCACTCCATTAAGGATCATTGTATTAGTGATCATGCATCTCTGTTAAGTATCAAATTATTAGTGATCATATCTTTCTGTTAAGGATCACAGTATTGGTGACCATGTCTCTTCGGCTATGGATCACTGTATTTGTGATCATGTCTCTCTGTTAAGGAACACTGTATTAGTGCTCATGTCTCTCCGTGAAGTATCTCTGTAGTAGTGATCATGTCTCCCTGTTATGGAATGCTGGATTAGTGACCATGTGTTTCTGTTAAGTATCAAGGTATTAGTGATCATTTCTCTCTGTTCAGGATTACTTTATTATTGATCATGTCACCCTTATAAGGAAAGCTGTATTGTTGAACATGTGTTTCTGTTTAGGATTACTGTATTAGTGACAATGTCTCTCCATTAAGGATCACGGTATTAGTGATCATGTATTTCTGTTAAGGGTCACTGTATTAGTGATCATGTCTCCCTGTTCAGGAATGCTGTATTAGTGATCATGTTTTTCTGTTCAGGGTCACAGTATTAGTGATCATGTATCTCTGTTAAGGATCAAGGTATTAGTGATCATGTCTTTCTGTTAAGCATCATTGTATTGGTGATCATGTTTCCCTGCTAAGGATCAAGATATTAGTGACCATGTCTCTCTGTTAAGTATCAAGGTATTACTGATCATGTTTTTCTGTTAAGGATCACTGCATTAGTGATCATGTTTCTCTGTTAAGGATCAAGATATTAGTAATCATGTGTCTCTGTTAACGATCACTGTATTAGTGCTCATGTCTCTCCGTTAAGGATCACTGTATTAGTGATCATGTATCTCTGTTAAGGATCAAGATATTCGTGATCATGTCTTTCAGTTAAGCATCATTGTATTGGTGATCATGTTGCCCTGCTAAGGATCAAGATATTCGTGACCATGTCTCTCCGTAAAGGATCACTGCATTGGTGATCAAGTCTTTCTGTTAAGGATCACTGTATTAGTGCTCATGTCTCTCCATTAAGGATCTCTGTATTCATGATCATTTCTGCCTGCTCAGGAATGCTGCATTAGTGATCATGTCTTTCTGTTCAGGGTCACTGTATTAGTGATTATTTCTCTCTGTTAAGGAACAATGTATTAGTGATCATGTCTTTCTATTAAGGGTCACTGTATTAGTAATCATGTCTCTCCGTTAAGGATCACTGTATAGTGATCATGTCTCCCTGTTAAGGATTGCTGTATTGTTGAACATGTGTCTCTGTTTAGGATTATTCTATTAGTGACCATGTCACTCCATTAAGGATCATTGTATTAGTGATCATGCATCTCTGTTAAGTATCAAATTATTAGTGATCATATCTTTCTGTTAAGGATCACAGTATTGGTGACCATGTCTCTTCGGCTATGGATCACTGTATTTGTGATCATGTCTCTCTGTTAAGGAACACTGTATTAGTGCTCATGTCTCTCCGTGAAGTATCTCTGTAGTAGTGATCATGTCTCCCTGTTATGGAATGCTGTATTAGTGACCATGTGTTTCTGTTAAGTATCAAGGTATTAGTGATCATTTCTCTCTGTCAAGGATCACAGTATTAATGATCACGTCTCTCTGTTAAGGATCACTGTATTCATGATCATGTGTCTCTGTTCAGGATCACTGTATTAGTGATCATATATCTCTGTTAATGATCACCTTACTGGTAACCACGTATCTCTGTTAAGGATCAAGGTATTAGTGATCATGTCTCTCTGTTAAGGATCACTGTATTAGGGACCATGTGCCGCTGTTAAGGATGATGTATTAGTGATCATTTCTCTCTGTTAAGGAACAATGTATTAGTGATCATGTCTTTCTATAAAGGATCACTGTATTAGTGATCAGGTCTCTCCGTTAAGGATCACTGTATTAGTGATCATGTCTTTCTGTTAAGGGTCACTGTACTAGTGATCATGTATCTCTGTTAAGGGTCACTGTATTAGTGATCATGTCTCCCTGTTAAGGAACGCTGTTTTGGTGACCATGTATCCTTGTTAAGGATCACTGTATTAGTGATCATGCCCCTCTGTTCATGATCAAGGTATTAATGATCATGTCTCTCACTGTTAGGGGTCACTGTATTAGTGATCATGTCTCGCCGTTAAAGATTACTTTATTATTGATCATGTCACCCTGTTAAGGAAAGCTGTATTGTTGAACATGTGTTTCTGTTTAGGATTACTGTATTAGTGACAATGTCTCTCCATTAAGGATCACGGTATTAGTGATCATGTATTTCTGTTAAGGGTCACTGTACTAGTGATCATGTATCTCTGTTAAGGGTCTCTGTATTAGTGATCATTTCTCCCTGTTAAGGAAGGCTGTATTAGTGATCAAGTCTTTCTGTTTAGGGTCACTGTATTAGTGCCCATGTCTCTCTGTTAGGTATCAAAGTATTAGTGATCATGTTTTTCTGTTAAGGATCACTGTATTAGTGATCATGTTTCTCTTTTAAGGATCAAGATATTAGTGATCATGTGTCTCTGTTAAGGATCACTGTATTAGTGATCATGTCTGCATGTTAAGGAACGCTGTACTGGTTACCATGAGTCTCTGTTAAGGATCACTGTATTAGTGATCATACCCCACTGTTCAGGATCAAGGTATTAGTGATCCTGACTCTCTGTTAAGGGTCACTGTATTAGTGATCATGTCTCTCTGCTAAGGATCACTGTATTAGTGAACATGTCTCCTTGTTAAGGATCCGGGTATTAGTGATCATGTCTCTCTGTTAAG
This sequence comes from Carcharodon carcharias, assembly GCF_017639515.1. Lineage (NCBI taxonomy): Eukaryota > Metazoa > Chordata > Chondrichthyes > Lamniformes > Lamnidae > Carcharodon > Carcharodon carcharias. Next base: position 84,168,191 of record NC_054476.1, on the reverse strand, counting down.
GATTACTGTATTAGTTCTCATGACTCTCCGTTAAGGATCACTGTATTAGTGATCATGTCTGCCTGTTAAGGAACACTGTATTGGTTACCATGAATCTCTGTTAAGGATCACTGTATTAATGATCATGCGTCTCTGTTAAGTATCAAAGTATTAGTGATCATTTCTTTCTATTAAGGGTCACTGTATTGGTAACCAGGTTTCTCTGTTAAGGATCACTGTGTTAGTGATCATGCCCCTCTGTTCAGGATCAAGGTATTAGTGATCATGACTCTCTGTTAAGGATCACTGTATTAGTGATCATGTCTCTCCGTTAAGGATCACTGCAGTAGTGATCATGTCTCCCTGTTAAGGAACGCTGTATTGTTGAACATGTGTTTCTGTTTAGGATTACTGTATTAGTGACCATGTCTCTCCGTTGAGGATCACAGTATTAGTGATAATGTCTTTCCGTTAAGGGTCACTCTACTAGTGATTATGTCTTTCTGTTCAGGGTCACTGTATTAGTGATCATGTCTCTCTGTTAAGGAACAATGTATTAGTGATCATGTCTTTCTATTAAGGGTCAGTGTATTAGTAATCATGTCTCTCCGCTAAGGATCACTGTATTAGTGATCATGTCTCCCTGTTAAGGACCGCTGTATGGTTGAACTTGTGACTCTGTTTAGGATTACTGTATTAGTGACCATGTCTCTCCGTTAAGGATCACTGTATTAGTGATCATGTCTTTCTGTTAAGGGTCACTGTACTAGTAATCATGTATCTCTGTTAAGGGTCACTGTATTAGTAAACATGTCTTTCTGTTAAGCATCATTGTATTGGTGATCATGTTTCCCTGCTAAGGATCAAGATATTAGTGAGCATGTTTCTCAGTTACGTATCAAGGTATTAGTGATCATGTTTCTCTGTTAAGGATCAAGATATTAGTGACCATGCGTCTCTGTTAAGTATCAAAGTATTAGTGATCATATCTTTCTGTTAAGGATCACTGTATTGGTAACCATGTCCCTCTGCTAAGAATCACTATATTAGTGACCATGTCTCCTTGTTTAGGATCAAGGTATTAGTGATCATGTCTCTCTGTCAAGGATCACTGTATTAGTTCTCATGGCTCTCCGTTAAGGATCACTGTATTAGTGATCATGTCTGCATGTTAAGGAACGCTGTATTGGTTACCATGAATCTCTGTTAAGGATCACTGTATCAGTGATCATGCCCCACTGTTCAGGATCAAGGTATTAGTGTTCCTGACTCTCTGTTAAAGGTCACTGTATTAGTGATCATGTCTCTCTGCTAAGGATCACTGTATTAGTGAACATGTCTCCTTGTTAAGGATCCGGCTATTAAGATCATGTCTCTCTGTTAAGGATTACTGTATTAGTTCTCATGACTCTCTTTTAAGGATCACTGTATTAGTGATCATGTCTGCCTGTTAAGGAATGCTGTATTGGTTACCATGACTCTCTGTTAAAGATCACAGTATTAACGATCATGCGTCTCTGTTAAGTATCAAAGTATTAGTGAACATATCTTTCTATTAAGGGTCACTGTATTGGTAAGCAGGTGTCTCTGTTAAGGATCACTGTGTTAGTGATCATGCCCCTCTGTTCAGGATCAAGGTATTAGTGATCATGACTCTCTGTTAAGGGTCACTGTATTAATGATCATGTCTCCCTGTTAAGGAAAGCTGTTTTGTTGAACATGTGTCTCTACTTAGGATTACTCTATTAGTGACCACGTCTCTCCGTTAAGGATCACTGTATTAGTGACCATGTCTCTCTGTTAAGGATCACTGTATTAGTGATCATGTCTTTCTGTTAAGGGTCACTGTACTAGTGATCATGTATCTCTGTTAAGGGTCACTGTATTAGTGATCATGTCATCCTGTTAAGGAACGCTGTATTAGTGATCATGTGTCCCTATTAAGGATCACTGCATTAGTGATCATGTCTGCCTGTTAAGGAACGCTGTATTGGTTACCATGAATCTCTGTTAAGGATCACTGTATTAGTGATCATGCGTGTCTGTTAAGTATCAAAGTATTAGTGATCATATCTTTCTATTAAGGGTCACTGTATTGGTAACCACATGTCTCTGTTAAGGATCACTGTGTTAGCGATCATGCCCCTCTGTTCAGGTTTCAAGGTATTAGTGATCATGACTCTCTGTTAAGGGTCACTGTATTAGTGATCATGTCTCTCCTTTAAGGATCACTCTATTAGTGATCATGTCTCCCCGTTAAGGAACGCTGTATTGTTGAACATGTGTCTCTGTTTAGGATTACTCTATTAGTGACCATGCTTCTGCGTGAAGGATCACTGTATTAGTGATCATGTATCTCTGTTAAGGGTCACTGTATTAGTGATCATGTCATCCTGTTAAGGAAAGCTGTATTAGTGACCATGTGTCCCTGTTAAGGATCACTGTATTAGTGATCATGCCCCTCTGTTCAGGATCAAGGTATTAGTGATCATGACTCGCTGTTAAGAATCACTGTATTAATGATCATTTCTCCCTGTTAAGGAACGCTGTATTGTTGAACATGTGTTTCTGTTTAGGATTACTGTATTAGTGACCATGTCTCTCCGTTGAGGATCACTGTATTAGTGATAATGTCTTTCTGTTAAGGGTCACTGTACTAGTGATCATGTCTTTCTGTTCAGGGTCACTGTATTAGTGATCATGTATCTCTGTTAAGGATCAAGATATTCGTGATCATGTCTTTCTGTTAAGCATCGATGTATTGGCGATCATGTTTCCCTGCTAAGGATCAAGATATTAGTGACCATGTCTCTACGTAAAGGAACACTGCATTGGTGATCATGTCTTTATGTTAAGGATCACTGTATTAGTGCTCATGTCTCTCCGTTAAGCGTCACTGTATTAGTGATCATGTCTGCCTGCTAAGGAAAGCTGTATTATTGATCATGTCTTTCTGTTCAGGGTCACTGTATTAGTGATCATGTCTCTCTGTTAAGGAACAATGTATTAGTGATCATGTCTTTCTATTAAGGGTCAGGGTGATAGTAATTATGTCTCTCCATTAAGGATCACTGTATTAGTGATCATGTCTCCCTGTTAAGGATCGCTGTATGGTTGAACATGTGTCTCTGTTTAGGATTACTGTATTAGTGACCATGTCTCTCCGTTAAGGATCACTGTATTAGTGATCTTGTCTTTCTGTTAAGGGTCACTGTACTAGTGATCGTGTACCTCTGTTAAGGGTCACTGTATTAGTGATCATGTCTCCCTGTTAAGGAACGCTGTATTAGTGATCATGTCTTTCTGTTCAGGGTCACAGTATTAGTGATCATGTATCTCTGTTAAGGATCAAGGTATTAGTGATCATGTCTTTCTGTTAAGCATCATTGTATTGGTGATCATGTTGCCCTGCTAAGGATCAAGATATTAGTGACCATGTCTCTCCGTAAAGGATCACTGCATTGGTGATCAAGTCTTTCTGTTAAGGATCACTGTATTAGTGCTCATGTCTCTCTGTTAAGGATCACTGTATTCGTGATCATGCCTGCCTGCTAAGGAACGCTGCATTAGTGATCATGTCTTTCTGTTCAGGGTCACTGTATTAGTGATCATTTCTGTCTGTTAAGGAACAATGTATTAGTGATCATGTCTTTCTATTAAGGGTCACTGTAATAGTAATCATGTCTCTCCGTTAAGGATCACTGTATTAGTGATCATGTCTCCCTGTTAAGGATTGCTGTATTGTTGAACATGTGTCTCTGTTTAGGATTATTCTATTAGTGACCATGTCACTCCATTAAGGATCATTGTATTAGTGATCATCCATCTCTGTTAAGTATCAAATTATTAGTGATCATATCTTTCTGTTAAGGATCACAGTATTGGTGACCATGTCTCTTCGGCTATGGATCACTGTATTAGTGATCATGTGTCTCTGTTAAGGAACACTGTATTAGTGCTCATGTCTCTCCGTGAAGGATCTCTGTAGTAGTGATCATGTCTCCCTGTTATGGAATGTTGTATTAGTGACCATGTGTCTCTGTTAAGTATCAAGGTATTAGTGATCATTTCTCTCTGTCAAGGATCACAGTATTAATGATCACGTCTCTCTGTTAAGGATCACTGTATTCGTGATCATGTGTCTCTGTTAAGGATCACTGTATTAGTGATCATATATCTCTGTTAATGATCACCTTATAGGTAACCACGTATCTCTGTTAAGAATCAAGGTATTAGTGATCATGTCTCTCTGTTAAGGATCACTGTATTAGGGACCATGTGCCGCTCTTAAGGATGATGTATTAGAGATCATTTCTCTCTGTTATTAGTGATCATATCTCTCCATTAAGGATCACTGTATTAGTGATCATGTCTTTCTGTTAAGGGTCACTGTACTAGTGATCATGTATCTCTGTTAAGGGTCACTGTATTAGTGATCATGTCTCCCTGTTAAGGAACGCTGTTTTGGTGACCATGTATCCCTGTTAAGGATCACTGTATTAGTGATCATGCCCCTCTGTTCATGATCAAGATATTAATGATCATGTCTCTCACTGTTAGGGGTCACTGTATTAGTGATCATGTCTCTCTGTTAAGGATTACTTAATGATTGATCATGTCTCCCTGTTAAGGAAAGCTGTATTGTTGAACATGTGTTTCTGTTTAGGATTACTGTATTAGTGACAATGTCTCTCCATTAAGGATCACGGTATTAGTGATCATGTATTTCTGTAAAGGGTCACTGTACTAGTGATCATGTATCTCTGTTAAGGGTCACTGTATCAGTGATCATTTCTCCCCATTAAGGAAGGCTGTATTAGTGATCAAGTCTTTCTGTTTAGGGTCACTGTATTAGTGCCCATGTCTCTCTGTTAGGTATCAAGGTATTAGTGATCATGTTTTTCTGTTAAGGATCACTGTATTAGTGATGATGTTTCTCTGTTAAGGATCAAGATATTAGTGATCATGTGTCTCTGTTAAGGATCACTGTATTAGTGATCATGTCTGCATGTTAAGGAACGCTGTATTGGTTACCATGAATCTCTGTTAAGGATCACTGTATCAGTGATCATGCCCCACTGTTCAGGATCAAGGTATTAGTGATCCTGACTCTCTGTTAAGGGTCACTGTATTAGTGATCATGTCTCTCTGCTAAGGATCACTGTATTAGTGAACATGTCTCCTTGTTAAGGATCCGGGTATTAAGATCATGTCTCTCTGTTAAGGATTACTGTATTAGTTCTCATGACTCTCCTTTAAGGATCACTGTATTAGTGATCATGTCTGCCTGTTAAGGAACGCTGTATTGGTTACCATGACTCTCTGTTAAAGATCACAGTATTAACGATCATGCGTCTCTGTTAAGTATCAAAGTATTAGTGAACATATCTTTCTATTAAGGGTCACTGTTTTGGTAAGCAGGTGTCTCTGTTAAGGATCACTGTGTTAGTGATCATGCCCCTCTGTTCAGGATCAAGGTATTAGTGATCATGACTCTCTGTTAAGGGTCACTGTATTAATGATCATGTCTCTCCGTTAAGGATCACTGTATTAGTGATCATGTCTCCCTGTTAAGGAAAGCTGTTTTGTTGAACATGTGTCTCTACTTAGGATTACTCTATTAGTGACCACGTCTCTCCGTTAAGGATCACTGTATTAGTGACCATGTCTCTCTGTTAAGGATCACTGTATTAGTGATCATGTCTTTCTGTTAAGGGTCACTGTACTAGTGATCATGTATCTCTGTTAAGGGTCACTGTATTAGTGATCATGTCATCCTGTTAAGGAACGCTGTATTAGTGATCATGTGTCCCTATTAAGGATCACTGCATTAGTGATCATGTCTGCCTGTTAAGGAACGCTGTATTGGTTACCATGAATCTCTGTTAAGGATCACTGTATTAGTGATCATGCGTGTCTGTTAAGTATCAAAGTATTAGTGATCATATCTTTCTATTAAGGGTCACTGTATTGGTAACCACATGTCTCTGTTAAGGATCACTGTGTTAGCGATCATGCCCCTCTGTTCAGGTTTCAAGGTATTAGTGATCATGACTCTCTGTTAAGGGTCACTGTATTAGTGATCATGTCTCTCCTTTAAGGATCACTCTATTAGTGATCATGTCTCCCCGTTAAGGAACGCTGTATTGTTGAACATGTGTCTCTGTTTAGGATTACTCTATTAGTGACCATGCTTCTGCGTGAAGGATCACTGTATTAGTGATCATGTATCTCTGTTAAGGGTCACTGTATTAGTGATCATGTCATCCTGTTAAGGAAAGCTGTATTGTTGAACATGTGTTTCTGTTTAGGATTACTGTATTAGTGACCATGTCTCTCCGTTGAGGATCACTGTATTAGTGATAATGTCTTTCTGTTAAGGGTCACTGTACTAGTGATCATGTCTTTCTGTTCAGGGTCACTGTATTAGTGATCATGTATCTCTGTTAAGGATCAAGATATTCGTGATCATGTCTTTCTGTTAAGCATCGATGTATTGGCGATCATGTTTCCCTGCTAAGGATCAAGATATTAGTGACCATGTCTCTACGTAAAGGAACACTGCATTGGTGATCATGTCTTTATGTTAAGGATCACTGTATTAGTGCTCATGTCTCTCCGTTAAGCGTCACTGTATTAGTGATCATGTCTGCCTGCTAAGGAATGCTGTATTATAGATCATGTCCTTCTGTTCAGGGTCACTGTATTAGTGATCATGTCTCTCTGTTAAGGAACAATGTATTAGTGATCATGTCTTTCTATTAAGGGTCAGTGTAATAGTAATCATGTCTCTCCGTTAAGGATCACTGTATTAGTGATCATGTCTCCCTGTTAAGGATCGCTGTATGGTTGAACATGTGTCTCTGTTTAGGATTACTGTATTAGTGACCATGTCTCTCCGTTAAGGATCACTGTATTAGTGATCTTGTCTTTCTGTTAAGGGTCACTGTACTAGTGATCATGTACCTCTGTTAAGGGTCACTGTATTAGTGATCATGTCTCCCTGTTAAGGAACGCTGTATTAGTGATCATGTCTTTCTGTTCAGGGTCACAGTATTAGTGATCATGTATCTCTGTTAAGGATCAAGGTATTAGTGATCATGTCTTTCTGTTAAGCATCATTGTATTGGTGATCATGTTTCCCTGCTAAGGATCAAGATATTAGTGACCATGTCTCTCTGTTAAGGATCAAGATATTCGTGATCATGTCTTTCTGTTAAGCATCATTGTATTGGTGATCATGTTGCCCTGCTAAGGATCAAGATATTAGTGACCATGTCTCTCCGTAAAGGATCACTGCATTGGTGATCAAGTCTTTCTGTTAAGGATCACTGTATTAGTGCTCATGTCTCTCTGTTAAGGATCACTGTATTCGTGATCATGCCTGCCTGCTAAGGAACGCTGCATTAGTGATCATGTCTTTCTGTTCAGGGTCACTGTATTAGTGATCATTTCTGTCTGTTAAGGAACAATGTATTAGTGATCATGTCTTTCTATTAAGGGTCACTGTAATAGTAATCATGTCTCTCCGTTAAGGATCACTGTATTAGTGATCATGTCTCCCTGTTAAGGATTGCTGTATTATTGAACATGTGTCTCTCTTTAGGATTATTCTATTAGTGACCATGTCACTCCATTAAGGATCATTGTATTAGTGATCATGCATCTCTGTTAAGTATCAAATTATTAGTGATCATATCTTTCTGTTAAGGATCACAGTATTGGTGACCATGTCTCTTCGGCTATGGATCACTGTATTAGTGATCATGTGTCTCTGTTAAGGAACACTGTATTAGTGCTCATGTCTCTCCGTGAAGGATCTCTGTAGTAGTGATCATGTCTCCCTGTTATGGAATGCTGTATTAGTGACCATGTGTCTCTGTTAAGTATCAAGGTATTAGTGATCATTTCTCTCTGTCAAGGATCACAGTATTAATGATCACGTCTCTCTGTTAAGGATCACTGTATTCGTGATCATGTGTCTCTGTTAAGGATCACTGTATTAGTGATCATATATCTCTGTTAATGATCACTTTATTGGTAACCACGTATCTCTGTTAAGGATCAAGGTATTAGTGATCATGTCTCTCTGTTAAGGATCACTGTATTAGGGACCATGTGCCGCTCTTAATGATGATGTATTAGAGATCATTTCTCTCTGTTATTAGTGATCATATCTCTCCATTAAGGATCACTGTATTAGTGATCATGTCTTTCTGTTAAGGGTCACTGTACTAGTGATCATGTATCTCTGTTAAGGGTCACTGTATTAGTGATCATGTCTCCCTGTTAAGGAACGCTGTTTTGGTGACCATGTATCCCTGTTAAGGATCACTGTATTAGTGATCATGCCCCTCTGTTCATGATCAAGGTATTAATGATCATGTCTCTCACTGTTAGGGGTCACTGTATTAGTGATCATGTCTCTCTGTTCAGGATTACTTTATTATTGATCATGTCTCCCTGTTAAGGAAAGCTGTATTGTTGAACATGTGTTTCTGTTTAGGATTACTGTATTAGTGACAATGTCTCTCCATTAAGGATCACGGTATTAGTGATCATGTATTTCTGTTAAGGGTCACTGTACTAGTGATCATGTATCTCTGTTAAGGGTCACTGTATCAGTGATCATTTCTCCCTGTTAAGGAAGGCTGTATTAGTGATCAAGTCTTTCTGTTTAGGGTCACTGTATTAGTGCCCATGTCTCTCTGTTAGGTATCAAGGTATTAGTGATCATGTTTTTCTGTTAAGGATCACTGTATTAGTGATGATGTTTCTCTGTTAAGGATCAAGATATTAGTGATCATGTGTCTCTGTTAAGGATCACTGTATTAGTGATCATGTCTGCATGTTAAGGAACGCTGTATTGGTTACCATGAATCTCTGTTAAGGATCACTGTATCAGTGATCATGCCCCACTGTTCAGGATCAAGGTATTAGTGATCCTGACTCTCTGTTAAGGGTCACTGTATTAGTGATCATGTCTCTCTGCTAAGGATCACTGTATTAGTGAACATGTCTCCTTGTTAAGGATCCGGGTATTAAGATCATGTCTCTCTGTTAAGGATTACTGTATTAGTTCTCATGACTCTCCTTTAAGGATCACTGTATTAGTGATCATGTCTGCCTGTTAAGGAACGCTGTATTGGTTACCATGACTCTCTGTTAAAGATCACAGTATTAACGATCATGCGTCTCTGTTAAGTATCAAAGTATTAGTGAACATATCTTTCTATTAAGGGTCACTGTATTGGTAAGCAGGTGTCTCTGTTAAGGATCACTGTGTTAGTGATCATGCCCCTCTGTTCAGGATCAAGGTATTAGTGATCATGACTCTCTGTTAAGGGTCACTGTGTTAGTGATCATGTCTCTCCGTTAAGGATCACTGTATTAGTGATCATGTCTCCCTGTTAAGGAAAGCTGTTTTGTTGAACATGTGTCTCTACTTAGGATTACTCTATTAGTGACCACGTCTCTCCGTTAAGGATCACTGTATTAGTGACCATGTCTCTCTGTTAAGGATCACTGTATTAGTGATCATGTCTTTCTGTTAAGGGTCACTGTACTAGTGATCATGTATCTCTGTTAAGGGTCACTGTATTAGTGATCATGTCATCCTGTTAAGGAACGCTGTATTAGTGATCATGTGTCCCTATTAAGGATCACTGCATTAGTGATCATGTCTGCCTGTTAAGGAACGCTGTATTGGTTACCATGAATCTCTGTTAAGGATCACTGTATTAGTGATCATGCGTGTCTGTTAAGTATCAAAGTATTAGTGATCATATCTTTCTATTAAGGGTCACTGTATTGGTAACCACATGTCTCTGTTAAGGATCACTGTGTTAGCGATCATGCCCCTCTGTTCAGGTTTCAAGGTATTAGTGATCATGACTCTCTGTTAAGGGTCACTGTATTAGTGATCATGTCTCTCCTTTAAGGATCACTCTATTAGTGATCATGTCTCCCCGTTAAGGAACGCTGTATTGTTGAACATGTGTCTCTGTTTAGGATTACTCTATTAGTGACCATGCTTCTGCGTGAAGGATCACTGTATTAGTGATCATGTATCTCTGTTAAGGGTCACTGTATTAGTGATCATGTCATCCTGTTAAGGAAAGCTGTATTAGTGACCATGTGTCCCTGTTAAGGATCACTGTATTAGTGATCATGCCCCTCTGTTCAGGATCAAGGTATTAGTGATCATGACTCGCTGTTAAGAATCACTGTATTAATGATCATTTCTCCCTGTTAAGGAACGCTGTATTGTTGAACATGTGTTTCTGTTTAGGATTACTGTATTAGTGACCATGTCTCTCCGTTGAGGATCACTGTATTAGTGATAATGTCTTTCTGTTAAGGGTCACTGTACTAGTGATCATGTCTTTCTGTTCAGGGTCACTGTATTAGTGATCATGTATCTCTGTTAAGGATCAAGATATTCGTGATCATGTCTTTCTGTTAAGCATCGATGTATTGGCGATCATGTTTCCCTGCTAAGGATCAAGATATTAGTGACCATGTCTCTACGTAAAGGAACACTGCATTGGTGATCATGTCTTTATGTTAAGGATCACTGTATTAGTGCTCATGTCTCTCCGTTAAGCGTCACTGTATTAGTGATCATGTCTGCCTGCTAAGGAACGCTGTATTATAGATCATGTCCTTCTGTTCAGGGTCACTGTATTAGTGATCATGTCTCTCTGTTAAGGAACAATGTATTAGTGATCATGTCTTTCTATTAAGGGTCAGTGTAATAGTAATCATGTCTCTCCGTTAAGGATCACTGTATTAGTGATCATGTCTCCCTGTTAAGGATCGCTGTATGGTTGAACATGTGTCTCTGTTTAGGATTACTGTATTAGTGACCATGTCTCTCCGTTAAGGATCACTGTATTAGTGATCTTGTCTTTCTGTTAAGGGTCACTGTACTAGTGATCATGTACCTCTGTTAAGGGTCACTGTATTAGTGATCATGTCTCCCTGTTAAGGAACGCTGTATTAGTGATCATGTCTTTCTGTTCAGGGTCACAGTATTAGTGATCATGTATCTCTGTTAAGGATCAAGGTATTAGTGATCATGTCTTTCTGTTAAGCATCATTGTATTGGTGATCATGTTTCCCTGCTAAGGATCAAGATATTAGTGACCATGTCTCTCTGTTAAGGATCAAGATATTCGTGATCATGTCTTTCTGTTAAGCATCATTGTATTGGTGATCATGTTGCCCTGCTAAGGATCAAGATATTAGTGACCATGTCTCTCCGTAAAGGATCACTGCATTGGTGATCAAGTCTTTCTGTTAAGGATCACTGTATTAGTGCTCATGTCTCTCTGTTAAGGATCACTGTATTCGTGATCATGCCTGCCTGCTAAGGAACGCTGCATTAGTGATCATGTCTTTCTGTTCAGGGTCACTGTATTAGTGATCATTTCTGTCTGTTAAGGAACAATGTATTAGTGATCATGTCTTTCTATTAAGGGTCACTGTAATAGTAATCATGTCTCTCCGTTAAGGATCACTGTATTAGTGATCATGTCTCCCTGTTAAGGATTGCTGTATTATTGAACATGTGTCTCTCTTTAGGATTATTCTATTAGTGACCATGTCACTCCATTAAGGATCATTGTATTAGTGATCATGCATCTCTGTTAAGTATCAAATTATTAGTGATCATATCTTTCTGTTAAGGATCACAGTATTGGTGACCATGTCTCTTCGGCTATGGATCACTGTATTAGTGATCATGTGTCTCTGTTAAGGAACACTGTATTAGTGCTCATGTCTCTCCGTGAAGGATCTCTGTAGTAGTGATCATGTCTCCCTGTTATGGAATGCTGTATTAGTGACCATGTGTCTCTGTTAAGTATCAAGGTATTAGTGATCATTTCTCTCTGTCAAGGATCACAGTATTAATGATCACGTCTCTCTGTTAAGGATCACTGTATTCGTGATCATGTGTCTCTGTTAAGGATCACTGTATTAGTGATCATATATCTCTGTTAATGATCACTTTATTGGTAACCACGTATCTCTGTTAAGGATCAAGGTATTAGTGATCATGTCTCTCTGTTAAGGATCACTGTATTAGGGACCATGTGCCGCTCTTAAGGATGATGTATTAGAGATCATTTCTCTCTGTTATTAGTGATCATATCTCTCCATTAAGGATCACTGTATTAGTGATCATGTCTTTCTGTTAAGGGTCACTGTACTAGTGATCATGTATCTCTGTTAAGGGTCACTGTATTAGTGATCATGTCTCCCTGTTAAGGAACGCTGTTTTGGTGACCATGTATCCCTGTTAAGGATCACTGTATTAGTGATCATGCCCCTCTGTTCATGATCAAGGTATTAATGATCATGTCTCTCACTGTTAGGGGTCACTGTATTAGTGATCATGTCTCTCTGTTCAGGATTACTTTATTATTGATCATGTCTCCCTGTTAAGGAAAGCTGTATTGTTGAACATGTGTTTCTGTTTAGGATTACTGTATTAGTGACAATGTCTCTCCATTAAGGATCACGGTATTAGTGATCATGTATTTCTGTTAAGGGTCACTGTACTAGTGATCATGTATCTCTGTTAAGGGTCACTGTATCAGTGATCATTTCTCCCTGTTAAGGAAGGCTGTATTAGTGATCAAGTCTTTCTGTTTAGGGTCACTGTATTAGTGCCCATGTCTCTCTGTTAGGTATCAAGGTATTAGTGATCATGTTTTTCTGTTAAGGATCACTGTATTAGTGATGATGTTTCTCTGTTAAGGATCAAGATATTAGTGATCATGTGTCTCTGTTAAGGATCACTGTATTAGTGATCATGTCTGCATGTTAAGGAACGCTGTATTGGTTACCATGAATCTCTGTTAAGGATCACTGTATCAGTGATCATGCCCCACTGTTCAGGATCAAGGTATTAGTGATCCTGACTCTCTGTTAAGGGTCACTGTATTAGTGATCATGTCTCTCTGCTAAGGATCACTGTATTAGTGAACATGTCTCCTTGTTAAGGATCCGGGTATTAAGATCATGTCTCTCTGTTAAGGATTACTGTATTAGTTCTCATGACTCTCCTTTAAGGATCACTGTATTAGTGATCATGTCTGCCTGTTAAGGAACGCTGTATTGGTTACCATGACTCTCTGTTAAAGATCACAGTATTAACGATCATGCGTCTCTGTTAAGTATCAAAGTATTAGTGAACATATCTTTCTATTAAGGGTCACTGTATTGGTAAGCAGGTGTCTCTGTTAAGGATCACTGTGTTAGTGATCATGCCCCTCTGTTCAGGATCAAGGTATTAGTGATCATGACTCTCTGTTAAGGGTCACTGTGTTAGTGATCATGTCTCTCCGTTAAGGATCACTGTATTAGTGATCATGTCTCCCTGTTAAGGAAAGCTGTTTTGTTGAACATGTGTCTCTACTTAGGATTACTCTATTAGTGACCACGTCTCTCCGTTAAGGATCACTGTATTAGTGACCATGTCTCTCTGTTAAGGATCACTGTATTAGTGATCATGTCTTTCTGTTAAGGGTCACTGTACTAGTGATCATGTATCTCTGTTAAGGGTCACTGTATTAGTGATCATGTCATCCTGTTAAGGAACGCTGTATTAGTGATCATGTGTCCCTATTAAGGATCACTGCATTAGTGATCATGTCTGCCTGTTAAGGAACGCTGTATTGGTTACCATGAATCTCTGTTAAGGATCACTGTATTAGTGATCATGCGTGTCTGTTAAGTATCAAAGTATTAGTGATCATATCTTTCTATTAAGGGTCACTGTATTGGTAACCACATGTCTCTGTTAAGGATCACTGTGTTAGCGATCATGCCCCTCTGTTCAGGTTTCAAGGTATTAGTGATCATGACTCTCTGTTAAGGGTCACTGTATTAGTGATCATGTCTCTCCTTTAAGGATCACTCTATTAGTGATCATGTCTCCCCGTTAAGGAACGCTGTATTGTTGAACATGTGTCTCTGTTTAGGATTACTCTATTAGTGACCATGCTTCTGCGTGAAGGATCACTGTATTAGTGATCATGTATCTCTGTTAAGGGTCACTGTATTAGTGATCATGTCATCCTGTTAAGGAAAGCTGTATTAGTGACCATGTGTCCCTGTTAAGGATCACTGTATTAGTGATCATGCCCCTCTGTTCAGGATCAAGGTATTAGTGATCATGACTCGCTGTTAAGAATCACTGTATTAATGATCATTTCTCCCTGTTAAGGAACGCTGTATTGTTGAACATGTGTTTCTGTTTAGGATTACTGTATTAGTGACCATGTCTCTCCGTTGAGGATCACTGTATTAGTGATAATGTCTTTCTGTTAAGGGTCACTGTACTAGTGATCATGTCTTTCTGTTCAGGGTCACTGTATTAGTGATCATGTATCTCTGTTAAGGATCAAGATATTCGTGATCATGTCTTTCTGTTAAGCATCGATGTATTGGCGATCATGTTTCCCTGCTAAGGATCAAGATATTAGTGACCATGTCTCTACGTAAAGGAACACTGCATTGGTGATCATGTCTTTATGTTAAGGATCACTGTATTAGTGCTCATGTCTCTCCGTTAAGCGTCACTGTATTAGTGATCATGTCTGCCTGCTAAGGAACGCTGTATTATAGATCATGTCCTTCTGTTCAGGGTCACTGTATTAGTGATCATGTCTCTCTGTTAAGGAACAATGTATTAGTGATCATGTCTTTCTATTAAGGGTCAGTGTAATAGTAATCATGTCTCTCCGTTAAGGATCACTGTATTAGTGATCATGTCTCCCTGTTAAGGATCGCTGTATGGTTGAACATGTGTCTCTGTTTAGGATTACTGTATTAGTGACCATGTCTCTCCGTTAAGGATCACTGTATTAGTGATCTTGTCTTTCTGTTAAGGGTCACTGTACTAGTGATCATGTACCTCTGTTAAGGGTCACTGTATTAGTGATCATGTCTCCCTGTTAAGGAACGCTGTATTAGTGATCATGTCTTTCTGTTCAGGGTCACAGTATTAGTGATCATGTATCTCTGTTAAGGATCAAGGTATTAGTGATCATGTCTTTCTGTTAAGCATCATTGTATTGGTGATCATGTTTCCCTGCTAAGGATCAAGATATTAGTGACCATGTCTCTCTGTTAAGGATCAAGATATTCGTGATCATGTCTTTCTGTTAAGCATCATTGTATTGGTGATCATGTTGCCCTGCTAAGGATCAAGATATTAGTGACCATGTCTCTCCGTAAAGGATCACTGCATTGGTGATCAAGTCTTTCTGTTAAGGATCACTGTATTAGTGCTCATGTCTCTCTGTTAAGGATCACTGTATTCGTGATCATGCCTGCCTGCTAAGGAACGCTGCATTAGTGATCATGTCTTTCTGTTCAGGGTCACTGTATTAGTGATCATTTCTGTCTGTTAAGGAACAATGTATTAGTGATCATGTCTTTCTATTAAGGGTCACTGTAATAGTAATCATGTCTCTCCGTTAAGGATCACTGTATTAGTGATCATGTCTCCCTGTTAAGGATTGCTGTATTATTGAACATGTGTCTCTCTTTAGGATTATTCTATTAGTGACCATGTCACTCCATTAAGGATCATTGTATTAGTGATCATGCATCTCTGTTAAGTATCAAATTATTAGTGATCATATCTTTCTGTTAAGGATCACAGTATTGGTGACCATGTCTCTTCGGCTATGGATCACTGTATTAGTGATCATGTGTCTCTGTTAAGGAACACTGTATTAGTGCTCATGTCTCTCCGTGAAGGATCTCTGTAGTAGTGATCATGTCTCCCTGTTATGGAATGCTGTATTAGTGACCATGTGTCTCTGTTAAGTATCAAGGTATTAGTGATCATTTCTCTCTGTCAAGGATCACAGTATTAATGATCACGTCTCTCTGTTAAGGATCACTGTATTCGTGATCATGTGTCTCTGTTAAGGATCACTGTATTAGTGATCATATATCTCTGTTAATGATCACTTTATTGGTAACCACGTATCTCTGTTAAGGATCAAGGTATTAGTGATCATGTCTCTCTGTTAAGGATCACTGTATTAGGGACCATGTGCCGCTCTTAAGGATGATGTATTAGAGATCATTTCTCTCTGTTATTAGTGATCATATCTCTCCATTAAGGATCACTGTATTAGTGATCATGTCTTTCTGTTAAGGGTCACTGTACTAGTGATCATGTATCTCTGTTAAGGGTCACTGTATTAGTGATCATGTCTCCCTGTTAAGGAACGCTGTTTTGGTGACCATGTATCCCTGTTAAGGATCACTGTATTAGTGATCATGCCCCTCTGTTCATGATCAAGGTATTAATGATCATGTCTCTCACTGTTAGGGGTCACTGTATTAGTGATCATGTCTCTCTGTTCAGGATTACTTTATTATTGATCATGTCTCCCTGTTAAGGAAAGCTGTATTGTTGAACATGTGTTTCTGTTTAGGATTACTGTATTAGTGACAATGTCTCTCCATTAAGGATCACGGTATTAGTGATCATGTATTTCTGTTAAGGGTCACTGTACTAGTGATCATGTATCTCTGTTAAGGGTCACTGTATCAGTGATCATTTCTCCCTGTTAAGGAAGGCTGTATTAGTGATCAAGTCTTTCTGTTTAGGGTCACTGTATTAGTGCCCATGTCTCTCTGTTAGGTATCAAGGTATTAGTGATCATGTTTTTCTGTTAAGGATCACTGTATTAGTGATGATGTTTCTCTGTTAAGGATCAAGATATTAGTGATCATGTGTCTCTGTTAAGGATCACTGTATTAGTGATCATGTCTGCATGTTAAGGAACGCTGTATTGGTTACCATGAATCTCTGTTAAGGATCACTGTATCAGTGATCATGCCCCACTGTTCAGGATCAAGGTATTAGTGATCCTGACTCTCTGTTAAGGGTCACTGTATTAGTGATCATGTCTCTCTGCTAAGGATCACTGTATTAGTGAACATGTCTCCTTGTTAAGGATCCGGGTATTAAGATCATGTCTCTCTGTTAAGGATTACTGTATTAGTTCTCATGACTCTCCTTTAAGGATCACTGTATTAGTGATCATGTCTGCCTGTTAAGGAACGCTGTATTGGTTACCATGACTCTCTGTTAAAGATCACAGTATTAACGATCATGCGTCTCTGTTAAGTATCAAAGTATTAGTGAACATATCTTTCTATTAAGGGTCACTGTATTGGTAAGCAGGTGTCTCTGTTAAGGATCACTGTGTTAGTGATCATGCCCCTCTGTTCAGGATCAAGGTATTAGTGATCATGACTCTCTGTTAAGGGTCACTGTATTAATGATCATGTCTCTCCGTTAAGGATCACTGTATTAGTGATCATGTCTCCCTGTTAAGGAAAGCTGTTTTGTTGAACATGTGTCTCTACTTAGGATTACTCTATTAGTGACCACGTCTCTCCGTTAAGGATCACTGTATTAGTGATCATGTCTTTCTGTTAAGGGTCACTGTATTAGTGATTTTGTCTTTCTGTTAAGGGTCACTGTACTAGTGATCATGTATCTCTGTTAAGGGTCACTGTATTAGTGATCATGTCTTCCTCTTAAGGAATGCTGTATTAGTGATCATGTCTTTCTGTTCAGGGTCACTGTACTAGTGATCATGTCTCTCTGTTAAGGAACAATGTATTAGTGATCATGTCTTTCTATTAAGGGTCAGGGTGATAGTAATCATGTCTCTCCATTAAGGATCACTGTATTAGTGATCATGTCTCCCTGTTAAGGATCGCTGTATGGTTGAACATGTGTCTCTGTTTAGGATTACTGTATTAGTGACCATGTCTCTCCGTTAAGGATCACTGTATTAGTGATCTTGTCTTTCTGTTAAGGGTCACTGTACTAGTGATCGTGTACCTCTGTTAAGGGTCACTGTATTAGTGATCATGTCTCCCTGTTAAGGAACGCTGTATTAGTGATCATGTCTTTCTGTTCAGGGTCACAGTATTAGTGATCATGTATCTCTGTTAAGGATCAAGGTATTAGTGATCATGTCTTTCTGTTAAGCATCATTGTATTGGTGATCATGTTTCCCTGCTAAGGATCAAGATATTAGTGACCATGTCTCTCTGTTAAGGATCAAGATATTCGTGATCATGTCTTTCTGTTAAGCATCATTGTATTGGTGATCATGTTGCCCTGCTAAGGATCAAGATATTAGTGACCATGTCTCTCCGTAAAGGATCACTGCATTGGTGATCAAGTCTTTCTGTTAAGGATCACTGTATTAGTGCTCATGTCTCTCTGTTAAGGATCACTGTATTCGTGATCATGCCTGCCTGCTAAGGAACGCTGCATTAGTGATCATGTCTTTCTGTTCAGGGTCACTGTATTAGTAATCATGTCTCTCCGTTAAGGATCACTGTATTAGTGATCATGTCTCCCTGTTAAGGATTGCTGTATTGTTGATCATGTGTCTCTGTTAAGGATCACTGTATTAGTGATCATATATCTCTGTTAATGATCACCTTATTGGTAACCACGTATCTCTGTTAAGGATCAAGGTATTAGTGATCATGTCTCTCTGTTAAGGATCACTGTATTAGGGACCATGTGCCGCTCTTAACATCTCATGATGTATTAGAGATCATTTCTCTCTGTTATTAGTGATCATGTCTTTCTATAAAGGATCACTGTGTTAGTGATCATGTCTCTCCATTAAGGATCACTGTATTAGTGATCATGTCTTTCTGTTAAGGGTCACTGTACTAGTGATCATGTATCTCTGTTAAGGGTCACTGTATTAGTGATCATGTCTCCCTGTTAAGGAACGCTGTTTTGGTGACCATGTATCCCTGTTAAGGATCACTGTATTAGTGATCATGTATCTCTGTTAAGGATCAAGATATTCGTGATCATGTCTTTCTGTTAAGCATCATTGTATCGGTGATCATGTTGCCCTGCTAAGGATCAAGGTATTAGTGACCATGTGTCTCCGTAAAGGATCACTGCATTGGTGATCAAGTCTTTCTGTTAAGGATCACTGTATTAGTGCTCATGTCTCTTTGTTAAGGATCACTGTATTCGTGATCATGTCTGCCTGCTAAGAACGCTGTATTAGTGATCATGTCTCGCTGTTAAGGATCACTGTATTAGTGATCATGTGTCTCTGTTAAGGATCACTGTATTAGTGATCATATATCTCTGTTAATGATCACCTTATTGGTAACCACGTATCTCTGTTAAGGATCAAGGTATTAGTGATCATGTCTCTCTGTTAAGGATCACTGTATTAGGGACCATGTGCCGCTGTTAAGGATGATGTATTAGTGATCATTTCTCTCTGTTAAGGAACAATGTATTAGTGATCATGTCTTTCTATAAAGGATCACTGTATTAGTGATCATATCTCTCCGTTAAGGATCATTGAATTAGTGATCATGTCTTTCTGTTAAGGGTCACTGTATTAGTGATCATGTCTGCCTGTTAAGGAACGCTGTATTGGTTACCATGAGTCTCTGTTAAGGATCACTGTATTAGTGACCATGTCTCTCTGTTAAGTATCAAATTATTAGTGATCATATCTTTCTGTTAAGGGTCACTGTATTAGTGATCATGTCTCTCCGTTAAGGATCACTATATTAGTGATCATATCTCCCCGTTAAGGAACGCTGTATTGTTGAACATGTGTCTCTGTTAAGGATCACTGTATTAGTGATCATGCCCCTCTGTTCAGTATCAAGGTATTAGTGATCATGTCTTTCTGCTAAGGATCACTGTATTAGTGATCATGTCTCCTTGTTAAGGATCAAGGTATTAGCGATCATGTTTCTCTATTCAGGATCACTGTATTAGTGCTCATGTCTCCCTGTTAAGGAATGCCGAATTGTTGACCATGTGTCTCTGTTAAAGATCACTGTATTAGTGACCATGTATCTCTGTTAAGTATCAAGTTATTAGTGATCATGTCTCTCTGTTAAGGATCACTGCATTAGTGATCATGTGTCTCTGTTAAGGATCACTGTATTAGTGCTCATGTCTCTCTGTTAATGATCACTGTATTACTGATCACGTCACTCTATTAAGGATCACTGTATTAGTGATCATGTCGCTCTGTTAAGGATCACTGTATTGGTAACCACGTATCTCTATTAAGGATCAAGGTATCAGTGATCATGTCTTTCTGTTAAGAATCATTGCATTAGTGATCATGTCTTTCTGTTAAGGATCATTGTATTGGTGATCATGTTTTTTGTTAAATGATCACTGCATTGGTGATCATGTCTCTTTGTTAAGGATCACTGTATTAGTGATCATGTCTCCCTGTTAAGGAACGCTGTATTGGTGAACATGTGTCTCTGTTGAGGATTACTGTACTAGTGATCATTTCTCTCTGTGAAGGATCACTGTATTGGTGACCATGTGTCCCTGTTAAGGGTCACTGTATTAGTTCTCATTTCTCACCATTAAGGATCACTGTATTAGTGATCATGTCTGCCTGTTAAGGAATGCTGTATTGCTTACCATGAGTCTCTGTTATGGATCACTGTATTAGTGATCATGCGTCTTTGTTAAATATCAAAGTATTAGTGATCGTATCTTTCTATTGAGGATCACTGTATTGGTAACCATGTGTCTCTGTTAAGGATCACTGTATTAGTGATCATGCCCCTCTGTTCAGGATCAAGGTATTAGTGATCATGTCTCTCTGCTAAGGATCACTGTATTAGTGATCATGTCTCCTTGTTAAGGATTAAGGTATTAGTGATCATGTGTCTCTGTTCAGGATCACTGTATTAGTGCTCATGTCTCTCCATGAAAGATCTCTCTATTAGTGATCATGTCTCCCTGTGAAGGAATGCTATATTGGTGACCATGTGTCCCTAATGAGGATCTCTGTATTAGTGATCATGCCCCTCTGTTAAGGATCAAGCTATTAGTGATCATGTCTTTCTATTAAGAATCACTGTATTGGTAAACATGTATCTCTGTTAAGGGTCACTGCATTAGTGATCATGTCTCCCTGTTAAGGAACGCTGTATTAGTGATCAAGTCTTTCTGTTTAGGATCACTGTATTAGTGATCATGTATCTCTGTTAAGGATCAAGATATTAGTGATCATGTCTCTCTGTTAAGTATCAAGGTATTAGTGATCATGTCTCTCTGTTAAGGATCACTGTATTAGTTCTCATGTCTCTCCGTTAAGGAACACTGTATTAGTGATCATGTCTCCCTGTTAAGGAATGCTGTATTGGTGACCATGTGTCCCTGTTAAGGGTCACTGTATTAGTGATCATGTCTCTCCGTTAAGCATCACTGTATTAGTGATCATGTCTCTCTGTTAAGGATCACAGTATTAGTGACCATGTCTCCTTGTTAAGGATCAAAGTATTAGTGATCATGTCTCTCTGTTTAGGATCACGGTATTAGTTCTCATGTCTCTCCGTTAAGGATCACTTTATTAGCGATCATGTCTGCCTGTTAAGGAACGCTGTATTGGTTACCATGAATCTCTGTTAACGATCACTGTATTAGTGGTCATGTCCCTCTGTTCAGGATCAAGGTATTTGTGATCATGTCTCTCTGTTAACCATCAAGGTATTTGTGATCATATTTCTCTGTTAAGGATCAAGATATTAGTGATCATGTGTCTCTGTTAAGGATCACTGTATTTGTTCTCATGTCTCTCCGTTAAGGATCACTGTATTAGTCATCATGTCTGCCTGTTAAGGAACGCTGTATTGGTTATCATGAGTCTCTGTTAAGGATCACTGTATTAGTGATCATGCATCTCTGTTAAGTTTCAAAGTATTAGTGATCATATCTTTCTGTTAAGGATCACTGTATTGGTGACCATGATTCTCTGCTAAGGATCACTGTATTAGTGATCATGCCCCTCTGTTAAGGATCAAGGTATTATGTCTCTGTATTATGTATCATGTCTCTCCAGTAAGGATAACTGTATTAGTGATCATGTCTCTCCGTTAAGGATCACTGTATTAGTGATCATATCTCCCTGTTAAGGAACGCTGTATTGGTGAACATGTGTCTCTGTTAAAGGTTACCATACTAGGGATCATGTCGCTCTGTTAAGGATCACAGTATTGGTGACCATGTGTGCCTGTTAAGGGTCACAGTATTTGTGATCATGTCTCTCCGTTAAAGATCACTGTATTAGTGATCATGTCTCTCTGTTAAGGATCACTGTATTAGCGATCATGTCTGCCTGTTAAGGAACGTTGTATTGGTTACCATGAGTCTCTGTTAAGGATCACTGTATTAGTGATCATGCCCCTCTGTTCAGGATCAAGGTATTAGTGATCATGTCACCCTGTTAAGGATCACTGTATTAGTGATCATGTCTCTCCGTTAAGGATCACTGTATTAGTGATCATGTCTCCCTGTGAAGGAATGCTGTATTGGTGAACATGTGTCTCTGTTAAAGATTACTGTACTAGTGATCATGTCTCTCTCTTAAGGATCACTGTATTGGTGACCATGTGTCCCTGTTAAGGGTCACTGTATTAGTGATCATGTCCCTCCGTTAAGGATCACTGTATTAGTTCTCATGTCTCTCCATTAAGGATCACTGTATTAGTGATCATGTCTGCCTGTTAAGGAACGCTGTATTGCTTACCATGAGTCTCTGATATGGATCACTGTATTAGTGATCATGCGTCTCTGTTAAGTATCAAAGTATTAGTGATCATATCTTTCTATTAATGGTCACTGCATTGGTAACGATGTGTCTCTGTTAAGGGTCATTGTATTAGTGATCTAAACTCCCTGTTAAGGAACGCTGTATTAGTGACCATATGTCCCTGTTTAGGACCACTGTATTAGTGATCATGCCCCTCTGTTCAGGATCAAGGTATTAGTGATCATGACTCTCTGTTAAGGATCTCTGTATTAGTGATCATGCCCCTCTGTTAAGGATCTCTGTATTAGTGATCATGTCTTTCTATTAAGGATCACTGTATTGGTAAACATGTATCTCTGTTAAGGGTCACTGTATTAGTGATCATTTATCCCTGTTAAGGAACGCTGTATTAGTGATCAAGTCTTTCTGTTTAGGGTCACTGTATTAGTGATCATGTAGCTCTGTTAAGGATCAAGGTATTCATGATCATGTCTTTCTGTTAAGCATCAGTGTATTGGTGATCATGTTTCCCTGCTAAGGATCAAGATATTAGTGATCATGTCTCTCTGTTAAGTATCAAGGTATTAGTGATCATGTCTTTCTGTTAAGGATCACTGTATTAATGATCATGTTACTCTGTTAAGGATCAAGATATTAGTGATCATGTGTCTCTGTTGAGGATCCCTGTATTAGTTCTCATGTCTCTCCGCTAAGGATCACTGTATTAGTGATCATGTCTCCCAGTTAAGGAACGCTGTATTGGTTATCATGAGTCTCTGTTAAGGATCACTGTATTAGTGATCATGTCTTCCTGTTAAGGAACGCTGTATTGGTGAACATGTGTCTCTGTTAAAGATTACCGTACTAGTGATCATGTCGCTCTGTTGAGGATCACTGTATTGGTGACCATGTGTGCCTGTTAAGGGTGACTGTATTAGTGATCATGTCTCTCCGATAAGGATCACTGTATTAGTGATCATGTCTCGCTGCTAAGGAACAATGTATTACTGATCATGTCTTTCTATGAAGGGTCACTGTATTAGTGATCATGTCTCTCCGTTAAGGATCACTGTATTAGTGATCATGTCTACCTGTTAAGGAACGCTATATTGTTGAACATGTGTCTCTGTTTAGGATTACTGTGTTAGTGACCATGACTCTCCGTTAAAGATCACTGTGTTAGTGATCTTGTCTTTCTGTTAAGGGTCACTGTACTAGTGATAATGTATCTCTGTTAAGGGTCACTGTATTAGTGATCATGTCTCTCTGCTAAGGATCACTGTATTAGTGAACATGTCTCCTTGTTAAGGATCCGGGTATTAAGATCATGTCTCTCTGTTAAGGATTACTGTATTAGTTCTCATGACTCTCCTTTAAGGATCACTGTATTAGTGATCATGTCTGCCTGTTAAGGAACGCTGTATTGGTTACCATGACTCTCTGTTAAAGATCACAGTATTAACGATCATGCGTCTCTGTTAAGTATCAAAGTATTAGTGAACATATCTTTCTATTAAGGGTCACTGTATTGGTAAGCAGGTGTCTCTGTTAAGGATCACTGTGTTAGTGATCATGCCCCTCTGTTCAGGATCAAGGTATTAGTGATCATGACTCTCTGTTAAGGGTCACTGTATTAATGATCATGTCTCTCCGTTAAGGATCACTGTATTAGTGATCATGTCTCCCTGTTAAGGAAAGCTGTTTTGTTGAACATGTGTCTCTACTTAGGA
Organism: Carcharodon carcharias; assembly: GCF_017639515.1. NCBI lineage: Eukaryota > Metazoa > Chordata > Chondrichthyes > Lamniformes > Lamnidae > Carcharodon > Carcharodon carcharias. The sequence continues at coordinate 84,143,869 of NC_054476.1, read as the reverse complement.
TTACTCTATTAGTGACCACGTCTCTCCGTTAAGGATCACTGTATTAGTGATCATGTCTTTCTGTTAAGGGTCACTGTATTAGTGATTTTGTCTTTCTGTTAAGGGTCACTGTACTAGTGATCATGTATCTCTGTTAAGGGTCACTGTATTAGTGATCATGTCTTCCTCTTAAGGAATGCTGTATTAGTGATCATGTCTTTCTGTTCAGGGTCACTGTACTAGTGATCATGTATCTCTGTTAAGGATCAAGGTATTAGTGATCATGTCTTTCTGTTAAGCATCATGGTATTGGTGATCATGTTTCCCTGCTAAGGATCAAGATATTAGTGACCATGTCTCTCTGTTAAGGATCAAGATATTCGTGATCATGTCTTTCTGTTAAGCATCATTGTATTGGTGATCATGTTGCCCTGCTAAGGATCAAGATATTAGTGACCATGTCTCTCCGTAAAGGATCACTGCATTGGTGATCAAGTCTTTCTGTTAAGGATCACTGTATTAGTGCTCATGTCTCTCTGTTAAGGATCACTGTATTCGTGATCATGCCTGCCTGCTAAGGAACGCTGCATTAGTGATCATGTCTTTCTGTTCAGGGTCACTGTATTAGTAATCATGTCTCTCCGTTAAGGATCACTGTATTAGTGATCATGTCTCCCTGTTAAGGATTGCTGTATTGTTGATCATGTGTCTCTGTTAAGGATCACTGTATTAGTGATCATATATCTCTGTTAATGATCACCTTATTGGTAACCACGTATCTCTGTTAAGGATCAAGGTATTAGTGATCATGTCTCTCTGTTAAGGATCACTGTATTAGGGACCATGTGCCGCTCTTAACATCTCATGATGTATTAGAGATCATTTCTCTCTGTTATTAGTGATCATGTCTTTCTATAAAGGATCACTGTGTTAGTGATCATGTCTCTCCATTAAGGATCACTGTATTAGTGATCATGTCTTTCTGTTAAGGGTCACTGTACTAGTGATCATGTATCTCTGTTAAGGGTCACTGTATTAGTGATCATGTCTCCCTGTTAAGGAACGCTGTTTTGGTGACCATGTATCCCTGTTAAGGATCACTGTATTAGTGATCATGTATCTCTGTTAAGGATCAAGATATTCGTGATCATGTCTTTCTGTTAAGCATCATTGTATCGGTGATCATGTTGCCCTGCTAAGGATCAAGGTATTAGTGACCATGTGTCTCCGTAAAGGATCACTGCATTGGTGATCAAGTCTTTCTGTTAAGGATCACTGTATTAGTGCTCATGTCTCTTTGTTAAGGATCACTGTATTCGTGATCATGTCTGCCTGCTAAGAACGCTGTATTAGTGATCATGTCTCGCTGTTAAGGATCACTGTATTAGTGATCATGTGTCTCTGTTAAGGATCAAGATATTCGTGATCATGTCTTTCTGTTAAGCATCATTGTATCGGTGATCATGTTGCCCTGCTAAGGATCAAGGTATTAGTGACCATGTGTCTCCGTAAAGGATCACTGCATTGGTGATCAAGTCTTTCTGTTAAGGATCACTGTATTAGTGCTCATGTCTCTTTGTTAAGGATCACTGTATTCGTGATCATGTCTGCCTGCTAAGAATGCTGTATTAGTGATCATGTCTCGCTGTTAAGGATCACTGTATTAGTGATCATGTGTCTCTGTTAAGGATCACTGTATTAGTGATCATATATCTCTGTTAATGATCACCTTATTGGTAACCACGTATCTCTGTTAAGGATCAAGGTATTAGTGATCATGTCTCTCTGTTAAGGATCACTGTATTAGGGACCATGTGCCGCTGTTAAGGATGATGTATTAGTGATCATTTCTCTCTGTTAAGGAACAATGTATTAGTGATCATGTCTTTCTATAAAGGATCACTGTATTAGTGATCATATCTCTCCGTTAAGGATCATTGAATTAGTGATCATGTCTTTCTGTTAAGGGTCACTGTATTAGTGATCATGTCTGCCTGTTAAGGAACGCTGTATTGGTTACCATGAGTCTCTGTTAAGGATCACTGTATTAGTGACCATGTCTCTCTGTTAAGTATCAAATTATTAGTGATCATATCTTTCTGTTAAGGGTCACTGTATTAGTGATCATGTCTCTCCGTTAAGGATCACTATATTAGTGATCATATCTCCCCGTTAAGGAACGCTGTATTGTTGAACATGTGTCTCTGTTAAGGATCACTGTATTAGTGATCATGCCCCTCTGTTCAGTATCAAGGTATTAGTGATCATGTCTTTCTGCTAAGGATCACTGTATTAGTGATCATGTCTCCTTGTTAAGGATCAAGGTATTAGCGATCATGTTTCTCTATTCAGGATCACTGTATTAGTGCTCATGTCTCCCTGTTAAGGAATGCCGAATTGTTGACCATGTGTCTCTGTTAAAGATCACTGTATTAGTGACCATGTATCTCTGTTAAGTATCAAGTTATTAGTGATCATGTCTCTCTGTTAAGGATCACTGCATTAGTGATCATGTGTCTCTGTTAAGGATCACTGTATTAGTGCTCATGTCTCTCTGTTAATGATCACTGTATTACTGATCACGTCACTCTATTAAGGATCACTGTATTAGTGATCATGTCGCTCTGTTAAGGATCACTGTATTGGTAACCACGTATCTCTATTAAGGATCAAGGTATCAGTGATCATGTCTTTCTGTTAAGAATCATTGCATTAGTGATCATGTCTTTCTGTTAAGGATCATTGTATTGGTGATCATGTTTATTGTTAAATGATCACTGCATTGGTGATCATGTCTCTTTGTTAAGGATCACTGTATTAGTGATCATGTCTCCCTGTTAAGGAACGCTGTATTGGTGAACATGTGTCTCTGTTGAGGATTACTGTACTAGTGATCATTTCTCTCTGTGAAGGATCACTGTATTGGTGACCATGTGTCCCTGTTAAGGGTCACTGTATTAGTTCTCATTTCTCACCATTAAGGATCACTGTATTAGTGATCATGTCTGCCTGTTAAGGAATGCTGTATTGCTTACCATGAGTCTCTGTTATGGATCACTGTATTAGTGATCATGCGTCTTTGTTAAATATCAAAGTATTAGTGATCGTATCTTTCTATTGAGGATCACTGTATTGGTAACCATGTGTCTCTGTTAAGGATCACTGTATTAGTGATCATGCCCCTCTGTTCAGGATCAAGGTATTAGTGATCATGTCTCTCTGCTAAGGATCACTGTATTAGTGATCATGTCTCCTTGTTAAGGATTAAGGTATTAGTGATCATGTGTCTCTGTTCAGGATCACTGTATTAGTGCTCATGTCTCTCCATGAAAGATCTCTCTATTAGTGATCATGTCTCCCTGTGAAGGAATGCTATATTGGTGACCATGTGTCCCTAATGAGGATCTCTGTATTAGTGATCATGCCCCTCTGTTAAGGATCAAGCTATTAGTGATCATGTCTTTCTATTAAGAATCACTGTATTGGTAAACATGTATCTCTGTTAAGGGTCACTGCATTAGTGATCATGTCTCCCTGTTAAGGAACGCTGTATTAGTGATCAAGTCTTTCTGTTTAGGATCACTGTATTAGTGATCATGTATCTCTGTTAAGGATCAAGATATTAGTGATCATGTCTCTCTGTTAAGTATCAAGGTATTAGTGATCATGTCTCTCTGTTAAGGATCACTGTATTAGTTCTCATGTCTCTCCGTTAAGGAACACTGTATTAGTGATCATGTCTCCCTGTTAAGGAATGCTGTATTGGTGACCATGTGTCCCTGTTAAGGGTCACTGTATTAGTGATCATGTCTCTCCGTTAAGCATCACTGTATTAGTGATCATGTCTCTCTGTTAAGGATCACAGTATTAGTGACCATGTCTCCTTGTTAAGGATCAAAGTATTAGTGATCATGTCTCTCTGTTTAGGATCACGGTATTAGTTCTCATGTCTCTCCGTTAAGGATCACTTTATTAGCGATCATGTCTGCCTGTTAAGGAACGCTGTATTGGTTACCATGAATCTCTGTTAACGATCACTGTATTAGTGGTCATGTCCCTCTGTTCAGGATCAAGGTATTTGTGATCATGTCTCTCTGTTAACCATCAAGGTATTTGTGATCATATTTCTCTGTTAAGGATCAAGATATTAGTGATCATGTGTCTCTGTTAAGGATCACTGTATTTGTTCTCATGTCTCTCCGTTAAGGATCACTGTATTAGTCATCATGTCTGCCTGTTAAGGAACGCTGTATTGGTTATCATGAGTCTCTGTTAAGGATCACTGTATTAGTGATCATGCATCTCTGTTAAGTTTCAAAGTATTAGTGATCATATCTTTCTGTTAAGGATCACTGTATTGGTGACCATGATTCTCTGCTAAGGATCACTGTATTAGTGATCATGCCCCTCTGTTAAGGATCAAGGTATTATGTCTCTGTATTATGTATCATGTCTCTCCAGTAAGGATAACTGTATTAGTGATCATGTCTCTCCGTTAAGGATCACTGTATTAGTGATCATATCTCCCTGTTAAGGAACGCTGTATTGGTGAACATGTGTCTCTGTTAAAGGTTACCATACTAGGGATCATGTCGCTCTGTTAAGGATCACAGTATTGGTGACCATGTGTGCCTGTTAAGGGTCACAGTATTTGTGATCATGTCTCTCCGTTAAAGATCACTGTATTAGTGATCATGTCTCTCTGTTAAGGATCACTGTATTAGCGATCATGTCTGCCTGTTAAGGAACGTTGTATTGGTTACCATGAGTCTCTGTTAAGGATCACTGTATTAGTGATCATGCCCCTCTGTTCAGGATCAAGGTATTAGTGATCATGTCACCCTGTTAAGGATCACTGTATTAGTGATCATGTCTCTCCGTTAAGGATCACTGTATTAGTGATCATGTCTCCCTGTGAAGGAATGCTGTATTGGTGAACATGTGTCTCTGTTAAAGATTACTGTACTAGTGATCATGTCTCTCTCTTAAGGATCACTGTATTGGTGACCATGTGTCCCTGTTAAGGGTCACTGTATTAGTGATCATGTCCCTCCGTTAAGGATCACTGTATTAGTTCTCATGTCTCTCCATTAAGGATCACTGTATTAGTGATCATGTCTGCCTGTTAAGGAACGCTGTATTGCTTACCATGAGTCTCTGATATGGATCACTGTATTAGTGATCATGCGTCTCTGTTAAGTATCAAAGTATTAGTGATCATATCTTTCTATTAATGGTCACTGCATTGGTAACGATGTGTCTCTGTTAAGGGTCATTGTATTAGTGATCTAAACTCCCTGTTAAGGAACGCTGTATTAGTGACCATATGTCCCTGTTTAGGACCACTGTATTAGTGATCATGCCCCTCTGTTCAGGATCAAGGTATTAGTGATCATGACTCTCTGTTAAGGATCTCTGTATTAGTGATCATGCCCCTCTGTTAAGGATCTCTGTATTAGTGATCATGTCTTTCTATTAAGGATCACTGTATTGGTAAACATGTATCTCTGTTAAGGGTCACTGTATTAGTGATCATTTATCCCTGTTAAGGAACGCTGTATTAGTGATCAAGTCTTTCTGTTTAGGGTCACTGTATTAGTGATCATGTAGCTCTGTTAAGGATCAAGGTATTCATGATCATGTCTTTCTGTTAAGCATCAGTGTATTGGTGATCATGTTTCCCTGCTAAGGATCAAGATATTAGTGATCATGTCTCTCTGTTAAGTATCAAGGTATTAGTGATCATGTCTTTCTGTTAAGGATCACTGTATTAATGATCATGTTACTCTGTTAAGGATCAAGATATTAGTGATCATGTGTCTCTGTTGAGGATCCCTGTATTAGTTCTCATGTCTCTCCGCTAAGGATCACTGTATTAGTGATCATGTCTCCCAGTTAAGGAACGCTGTATTGGTTATCATGAGTCTCTGTTAAGGATCACTGTATTAGTGATCATGTCTTCCTGTTAAGGAACGCTGTATTGGTGAACATGTGTCTCTGTTAAAGATTACCGTACTAGTGATCATGTCGCTCTGTTGAGGATCACTGTATTGGTGACCATGTGTGCCTGTTAAGGGTGACTGTATTAGTGATCATGTCTCTCCGATAAGGATCACTGTATTAGTGATCATGTCTCGCTGCTAAGGAACAATGTATTACTGATCATGTCTTTCTATGAAGGGTCACTGTATTAGTGATCATGTCTCTCCGTTAAGGATCACTGTATTAGTGATCATGTCTACCTGTTAAGGAACGCTATATTGTTGAACATGTGTCTCTGTTTAGGATTACTGTGTTAGTGACCATGACTCTCCGTTAAAGATCACTGTGTTAGTGATCTTGTCTTTCTGTTAAGGGTCACTGTACTAGTGATAATGTATCTCTGTTAAGGGTCACTGTATTAGTGATCATGTCTCTCTGCTAAGGATCACTGTATTAGTGAACATGTCTCCTTGTTAAGGATCCGGGTATTAAGATCATGTCTCTCTGTTAAGGATTACTGTATTAGTTCTCATGACTCTCCTTTAAGGATCACTGTATTAGTGATCATGTCTGCCTGTTAAGGAACGCTGTATTGGTTACCATGACTCTCTGTTAAAGATCACAGTATTAACGATCATGCGTCTCTGTTAAGTATCAAAGTATTAGTGAACATATCTTTCTATTAAGGGTCACTGTATTGGTAAGCAGGTGTCTCTGTTAAGGATCACTGTGTTAGTGATCATGCCCCTCTGTTCAGGATCAAGGTATTAGTGATCATGACTCTCTGTTAAGGGTCACTGTATTAATGATCATGTCTCTCCGTTAAGGATCACTGTATTAGTGATCATGTCTCCCTGTTAAGGAAAGCTGTTTTGTTGAACATGTGTCTCTACTTAGGATTACTCTATTAGTGACCACGTCTCTCCGTTAAGGATCACTGTATTAGTGATCATGTCTTTCTGTTAAGGGTCACTGTATTAGTGATTTTGTCTTTCTGTTAAGGGTCACTGTACTAGTGATCATGTATCTCTGTTAAGGGTCACTGTATTAGTGATCATGTCTTCCTCTTAAGGAATGCTGTATTAGTGATCATGTCTTTCTGTTCAGGGTCACTGTACTAGTGATCATGTATCTCTGTTAAGGATCAAGGTATTAGTGATCATGTCTTTCTGTTAAGCATCATGGTATTGGTGATCATGTTTCCCTGCTAAGGATCAAGATATTAGTGACCATGTCTCTCTGTTAAGGATCAAGATATTCGTGATCATGTTTTTCTGTTAAGCATCATTGTATTGGTGATCATGTTGCCCTGCTAAGGATCAAGATATTAGTGACCATGTCTCTCCGTAAAGGATCACTGCATTGGTGATCAAGTCTTTCTGTTAAGGATCACTGTATTAGTGCTCATGTCTCTCTGTTAAGGATCACTGTATTCGTGATCATGCCTGCCTGCTAAGGAACGCTGCATTAGTGATCATGTCTTTCTGTTCAGGGTCACTGTATTAGTAATCATGTCTCTCCGTTAAGGATCACTGTATTAGTGATCATGTCTCCCTGTTAAGGATTGCTGTATTGTTGATCATGTGTCTCTGTTAAGGATCACTGTATTAGTGATCATATATCTCTGTTAATGATCACCTTATTGGTAACCACGTATCTCTGTTAAGGATCAAGGTATTAGTGATCATGTCTCTCTGTTAAGGATCACTGTATTAGGGACCATGTGCCGCTCTTAACATCTCATGATGTATTAGAGATCATTTCTCTCTGTTATTAGTGATCATGTCTTTCTATAAAGGATCACTGTGTTAGTGATCATGTCTCTCCATTAAGGATCACTGTATTAGTGATCATGTCTTTCTGTTAAGGGTCACTGTACTAGTGATCATGTATCTCTGTTAAGGGTCACTGTATTAGTGATCATGTCTCCCTGTTAAGGAACGCTGTTTTGGTGACCATGTATCCCTGTTAAGGATCACTGTATTAGTGATCATGTATCTCTGTTAAGGATCAAGATATTCGTGATCATGTCTTTCTGTTAAGCATCATTGTATCGGTGATCATGTTGCCCTGCTAAGGATCAAGGTATTAGTGACCATGTGTCTCCGTAAAGGATCACTGCATTGGTGATCAAGTCTTTCTGTTAAGGATCACTGTATTAGTGCTCATGTCTCTTTGTTAAGGATCACTGTATTCGTGATCATGTCTGCCTGCTAAGAACGCTGTATTAGTGATCATGTCTCGCTGTTAAGGATCACTGTATTAGTGATCATGTGTCTCTGTTAAGGATCAAGATATTCGTGATCATGTCTTTCTGTTAAGCATCATTGTATCGGTGATCATGTTGCCCTGCTAAGGATCAAGGTATTAGTGACCATGTGTCTCCGTAAAGGATCACTGCATTGGTGATCAAGTCTTTCTGTTAAGGATCACTGTATTAGTGCTCATGTCTCTTTGTTAAGGATCACTGTATTCGTGATCATGTCTGCCTGCTAAGAATGCTGTATTAGTGATCATGTCTCGCTGTTAAGGATCACTGTATTAGTGATCATGTGTCTCTGTTAAGGATCACTGTATTAGTGATCATATATCTCTGTTAATGATCACCTTATTGGTAACCACGTATCTCTGTTAAGGATCAAGGTATTAGTGATCATGTCTCTCTGTTAAGGATCACTGTATTAGGGACCATGTGCCGCTGTTAAGGATGATGTATTAGTGATCATTTCTCTCTGTTAAGGAACAATGTATTAGTGATCATGTCTTTCTATAAAGGATCACTGTATTAGTGATCATATCTCTCCGTTAAGGATCATTGAATTAGTGATCATGTCTTTCTGTTAAGGGTCACTGTATTAGTGATCATGTCTGCCTGTTAAGGAACGCTGTATTGGTTACCATGAGTCTCTGTTAAGGATCACTGTATTAGTGACCATGTCTCTCTGTTAAGTATCAAATTATTAGTGATCATATCTTTCTGTTAAGGGTCACTGTATTAGTGATCATGTCTCTCCGTTAAGGATCACTATATTAGTGATCATATCTCCCCGTTAAGGAACGCTGTATTGTTGAACATGTGTCTCTGTTAAGGATCACTGTATTAGTGATCATGCCCCTCTGTTCAGTATCAAGGTATTAGTGATCATGTCTTTCTGCTAAGGATCACTGTATTAGTGATCATGTCTCCTTGTTAAGGATCAAGGTATTAGCGATCATGTTTCTCTATTCAGGATCACTGTATTAGTGCTCATGTCTCCCTGTTAAGGAATGCCGAATTGTTGACCATGTGTCTCTGTTAAAGATCACTGTATTAGTGACCATGTATCTCTGTTAAGTATCAAGTTATTAGTGATCATGTCTCTCTGTTAAGGATCACTGCATTAGTGATCATGTGTCTCTGTTAAGGATCACTGTATTAGTGCTCATGTCTCTCTGTTAATGATCACTGTATTACTGATCACGTCACTCTATTAAGGATCACTGTATTAGTGATCATGTCGCTCTGTTAAGGATCACTGTATTGGTAACCACGTATCTCTATTAAGGATCAAGGTATCAGTGATCATGTCTTTCTGTTAAGAATCATTGCATTAGTGATCATGTCTTTCTGTTAAGGATCATTGTATTGGTGATCATGTTTATTGTTAAATGATCACTGCATTGGTGATCATGTCTCTTTGTTAAGGATCACTGTATTAGTGATCATGTCTCCCTGTTAAGGAACGCTGTATTGGTGAACATGTGTCTCTGTTGAGGATTACTGTACTAGTGATCATTTCTCTCTGTGAAGGATCACTGTATTGGTGACCATGTGTCCCTGTTAAGGGTCACTGTATTAGTTCTCATTTCTCACCATTAAGGATCACTGTATTAGTGATCATGTCTGCCTGTTAAGGAATGCTGTATTGCTTACCATGAGTCTCTGTTATGGATCACTGTATTAGTGATCATGCGTCTTTGTTAAATATCAAAGTATTAGTGATCGTATCTTTCTATTGAGGATCACTGTATTGGTAACCATGTGTCTCTGTTAAGGATCACTGTATTAGTGATCATGCCCCTCTGTTCAGGATCAAGGTATTAGTGATCATGTCTCTCTGCTAAGGATCACTGTATTAGTGATCATGTCTCCTTGTTAAGGATTAAGGTATTAGTGATCATGTGTCTCTGTTCAGGATCACTGTATTAGTGCTCATGTCTCTCCATGAAAGATCTCTCTATTAGTGATCATGTCTCCCTGTGAAGGAATGCTATATTGGTGACCATGTGTCCCTAATGAGGATCTCTGTATTAGTGATCATGCCCCTCTGTTAAGGATCAAGCTATTAGTGATCATGTCTTTCTATTAAGAATCACTGTATTGGTAAACATGTATCTCTGTTAAGGGTCACTGCATTAGTGATCATGTCTCCCTGTTAAGGAACGCTGTATTAGTGATCAAGTCTTTCTGTTTAGGATCACTGTATTAGTGATCATGTATCTCTGTTAAGGATCAAGATATTAGTGATCATGTCTCTCTGTTAAGTATCAAGGTATTAGTGATCATGTCTCTCTGTTAAGGATCACTGTATTAGTTCTCATGTCTCTCCGTTAAGGAACACTGTATTAGTGATCATGTCTCCCTGTTAAGGAATGCTGTATTGGTGACCATGTGTCCCTGTTAAGGGTCACTGTATTAGTGATCATGTCTCTCCGTTAAGCATCACTGTATTAGTGATCATGTCTCTCTGTTAAGGATCACAGTATTAGTGACCATGTCTCCTTGTTAAGGATCAAAGTATTAGTGATCATGTCTCTCTGTTTAGGATCACGGTATTAGTTCTCATGTCTCTCCGTTAAGGATCACTTTATTAGCGATCATGTCTGCCTGTTAAGGAACGCTGTATTGGTTACCATGAATCTCTGTTAACGATCACTGTATTAGTGGTCATGTCCCTCTGTTCAGGATCAAGGTATTTGTGATCATGTCTCTCTGTTAACCATCAAGGTATTTGTGATCATATTTCTCTGTTAAGGATCAAGATATTAGTGATCATGTGTCTCTGTTAAGGATCACTGTATTTGTTCTCATGTCTCTCCGTTAAGGATCACTGTATTAGTCATCATGTCTGCCTGTTAAGGAACGCTGTATTGGTTATCATGAGTCTCTGTTAAGGATCACTGTATTAGTGATCATGCATCTCTGTTAAGTTTCAAAGTATTAGTGATCATATCTTTCTGTTAAGGATCACTGTATTGGTGACCATGATTCTCTGCTAAGGATCACTGTATTAGTGATCATGCCCCTCTGTTAAGGATCAAGGTATTATGTCTCTGTATTATGTATCATGTCTCTCCAGTAAGGATAACTGTATTAGTGATCATGTCTCTCCGTTAAGGATCACTGTATTAGTGATCATATCTCCCTGTTAAGGAACGCTGTATTGGTGAACATGTGTCTCTGTTAAAGGTTACCATACTAGGGATCATGTCGCTCTGTTAAGGATCACAGTATTGGTGACCATGTGTGCCTGTTAAGGGTCACAGTATTTGTGATCATGTCTCTCCGTTAAAGATCACTGTATTAGTGATCATGTCTCTCTGTTAAGGATCACTGTATTAGCGATCATGTCTGCCTGTTAAGGAACGTTGTATTGGTTACCATGAGTCTCTGTTAAGGATCACTGTATTAGTGATCATGCCCCTCTGTTCAGGATCAAGGTATTAGTGATCATGTCACCCTGTTAAGGATCACTGTATTAGTGATCATGTCTCTCCGTTAAGGATCACTGTATTAGTGATCATGTCTCCCTGTGAAGGAATGCTGTATTGGTGAACATGTGTCTCTGTTAAAGATTACTGTACTAGTGATCATGTCTCTCTCTTAAGGATCACTGTATTGGTGACCATGTGTCCCTGTTAAGGGTCACTGTATTAGTGATCATGTCCCTCCGTTAAGGATCACTGTATTAGTTCTCATGTCTCTCCATTAAGGATCACTGTATTAGTGATCATGTCTGCCTGTTAAGGAACGCTGTATTGCTTACCATGAGTCTCTGATATGGATCACTGTATTAGTGATCATGCGTCTCTGTTAAGTATCAAAGTATTAGTGATCATATCTTTCTATTAATGGTCACTGCATTGGTAACGATGTGTCTCTGTTAAGGGTCATTGTATTAGTGATCTAAACTCCCTGTTAAGGAACGCTGTATTAGTGACCATATGTCCCTGTTTAGGACCACTGTATTAGTGATCATGCCCCTCTGTTCAGGATCAAGGTATTAGTGATCATGACTCTCTGTTAAGGATCTCTGTATTAGTGATCATGCCCCTCTGTTAAGGATCTCTGTATTAGTGATCATGTCTTTCTATTAAGGATCACTGTATTGGTAAACATGTATCTCTGTTAAGGGTCACTGTATTAGTGATCATTTATCCCTGTTAAGGAACGCTGTATTAGTGATCAAGTCTTTCTGTTTAGGGTCACTGTATTAGTGATCATGTAGCTCTGTTAAGGATCAAGGTATTCATGATCATGTCTTTCTGTTAAGCATCAGTGTATTGGTGATCATGTTTCCCTGCTAAGGATCAAGATATTAGTGATCATGTCTCTCTGTTAAGTATCAAGGTATTAGTGATCATGTCTTTCTGTTAAGGATCACTGTATTAATGATCATGTTACTCTGTTAAGGATCAAGATATTAGTGATCATGTGTCTCTGTTGAGGATCCCTGTATTAGTTCTCATGTCTCTCCGCTAAGGATCACTGTATTAGTGATCATGTCTCCCAGTTAAGGAACGCTGTATTGGTTATCATGAGTCTCTGTTAAGGATCACTGTATTAGTGATCATGTCTTCCTGTTAAGGAACGCTGTATTGGTGAACATGTGTCTCTGTTAAAGATTACCGTACTAGTGATCATGTCGCTCTGTTGAGGATCACTGTATTGGTGACCATGTGTGCCTGTTAAGGGTGACTGTATTAGTGATCATGTCTCTCCGATAAGGATCACTGTATTAGTGATCATGTCTCGCTGCTAAGGAACAATGTATTACTGATCATGTCTTTCTATGAAGGGTCACTGTATTAGTGATCATGTCTCTCCGTTAAGGATCACTGTATTAGTGATCATGTCTACCTGTTAAGGAACGCTATATTGTTGAACATGTGTCTCTGTTTAGGATTACTGTGTTAGTGACCATGACTCTCCGTTAAAGATCACTGTGTTAGTGATCTTGTCTTTCTGTTAAGGGTCACTGTACTAGTGATAATGTATCTCTGTTAAGGGTCACTGTATTAGTGACCATGTCTCCCTGTTAAGGAACGCAGTAGTAGTGATCAAGTCTTTCTGTTAAGCATCATTGTATTGGTGTTCATGTTTCCCCGCTAAGGATCAAGATATCAGTGATCATGTCTGCCTGTTAAGGAACGCTGTATTGGTTACCATGAATCTCTGTTAAAGATCTCTGTATTAGTGATCATGTGCCTCTGTTATGTATCAAAGTGTTAGTGATCTTACCTTCTGTTAAGGTTCACTATATTGGTGACCATGTCTCTCTGCTAAGGATCACTGTATTAGTGATGGTGTGTCTCTGTTAAGGATCATGTATTAGTGATTATGTCTGTCTGTAAAGTATCACTTTCTAGTGATCATGTCTCACTGTTAAGGAACGCTGTATTGGTGATTATATCTCTCTGTTAAGATTCACTGTATTAGTGACCATGTGTTGCTGCTAAGGATGACTGTATTAGTGATCATGTCTCTCTGTTAAGGAATGCTGTATTGGTGACCATGTATCCCTGTTAATGATCACTGTATTAGTCAACATGCACCTCTGTTCATGATCAAGTTATTAATGATCATGTCTCTCTGTTAAGGGTCACTGTATTAGTGATCATGTCTCTCCGTTAAGGATCACTGTATTAGTGATCGTGTCTCCTTGTTAAGGGTCACTGTGATAGTGATCATGTCTCTCCATTAAGGATCAACGTATTAGTGATCATATCGCTCAGTTAAGGAAAACTGTATTAGTGATCATGTCTCCCTGTTAAGGAGCGCCGTATTGGTGAATATGTGTCTCTGTAAAGGATCACTGTATTAGTGATCATGTCTCTCTGGTAAGGATCACTGTATTGGTAACCCCCTGTCTCTGTTAAGGATCAAGGTATTAGTGATCATGTCTTTCTGTTAAGGATCATTGTATTGGTGACCATGTTTTTCTGTTAATGGATCACTGTATTAGTGACCATGTCTCTCTGTTAAGGATCCCCATATTAGTGATCATATGTCTCCATTAAGGATCACTGTATTACTGATCATGTCCCCCTGTTAAGGAACCATGTGTCTCTGAATTACTGACCATGTCTCCCTGTTAAGGATGACTTTATTAGTGATCGTTTCTCTCTGTTATGGATCACTGTGTTGGTGACCATCTGTCTCTGTTAAGGATCACTGTATTATTGATCATGTGTCTCTGTTGATTATCTATGTATTAGTGATCATGTCTTTCCGTTAAGGGTCACTGTATTGGTGACCATGTCCCTCTGTTAAGTCTCAGTGTATTAGTGATGGTGTGTCTCTGTTAAGGATCATGGTATTAGTGATCATGTCTGTCTGTAAAGTATCACTTTCTAGTGATCATGTCTCACTGTTAAGGAACGCTGTATTGGTGATTATGTCTCTCTGTTAAGGATCACTGTGTTAGTGACCATGTGTCGCTGCTAAGGATGACTGTATTGGTGATTATGTCTCTCTATTAAGGATCACTGTATTAGTGACCATGCGTCGCTGCTAAGGATGATTGTATTAGTGATCATGTCTCTCTGTTAAGGAACAATGTATAAGTGATCACGTCTTTCTATTAAGGGTCACTGTATTAATGATCATGTCTCCCTGTTAAGGAACGCTGTATTGGGACCATGTATCCCTGTTAGGGATCACTGTATTAGTCATCATGCACCTCTGTTCATGATCAAGGTATTAATGATCATGACTCTCTGTTAAGGGTCACTGTATTAGTGATCATGTCTCTCCGTTAAGGATTACTGTATTACTGATCATGTCTCCCTGTTAAGGAAAGCTGTATTGTTGAACATGTGTCCCAGTTTAGGATTACTGTATTAGTGACCATGTCTTTGTGTTAATGGTCACTGTACTAGTAATCATGTATCTCTGTTAAGGGTCACTGTATTAGTGAACATGTCTTTCTGTTAAGCATCATTGTATTGGTGATCATGTTTCCCTGCTAAGGATCAAGATATTAGTGATCATATCTTTCTGTTAAGGATCACTGTATTGGTAACCATGTCCCTCTGCTAAGGATCACTGTATTAGTGACCATGTCTCATTGTTAAGGATCAAGGTATTAGTGATCATGTCTCTCTGTTAAGGATCACTGTATTTGTTCTCATGGCTCTCTGTTAAGGATCACTGTATTAGTGATCATGTCTGCATGTTAAGGAACGCTGTATTGGTTACCATGAGTCTCTGTTAAGGATCAATGTGTTAGTGATCATGCCCCACTCTTCAGGATCAAGGTATTAGTGATCATGTCTCTCTGTTAAGGGTCACTGTATTAGTGATCATGTCTCTCTGCTAAGGATCACTGTATTAGTGACCATGTCTCCTTGTTAAGGATCCGGGTATTAGTGAGCATGTCTCTCTGTTTAGGATTACTGTATTAGTGACCATGTCTCTCTGTTAAGGATCACTGTATTAGTGATCTTGTCTTTCTGTTAAGGGTCACTGTACTAGTGATCATGTATTTCTGTAAAGGGTCACTGTATTAGTGATCATGTCTCCCTGTTAAGGATCACTGTATTAGTGCTCATGTCTGCCAGTTAAGGAACGCTGTATTGGTTACCATGAGTCTCTGTTTAGGATTACTGTATTAGTGACCATGTCTCTCCGTTAAGGATCAAGGTTTTAGTGATCATGTCTTTCTGTTAAGCATTATTGTATTGGTGATCATCTTTCCCTGCTAAGGATCAAGATATTGGTGACCATGTCTCTCTGTTAAGTATCAAGGTATTAGTGATCATGTTTTTCTGTTAAGGATCACTGTATTAGTGATCATGTTTCTCTGTTAAGGATCAAGATATTAGTGATGATGTGTCTCTGTTAAGGATCACTGTATTAGTGCTCATGTCTCTCCGTTAAGGATCACTGTATTTGTGCTCGTGTCTGCCTGTATTGTAAGTAACGCTGTATTGTTGAACATGTGTCTCTGTTTAGGATTACTCTAATAGTGACCATGTCGCTCCGTTAAGGATCACTGTATTAGTGATCATGCGTCTCTGTTAAGTATCAAATTATTAGTGATCATATCTTTCTGTTAAGGATCACAGTATTGGTGACCATGTCTCTCTGCTATGGACCACTGTATTAGTGATCATGTCTCCTTGTTAGGGACCAAGGTATTAGTGATCATGTCTCTCTGTTCAGGATCACTGTATTAGTGCTCATGTCTCACCGTGAAGGATCTCTGTAATAGTGATCATGTCTCCCTGTTATGGAATGCTGTATTAGTGACCATGTGTCTCTGTTAAGTATCAAGGTATTAGTGATCATTTCTCTCTGTTAAGGATCACAGTATTAATGATCACGTCTCTCTGTTAAGGATCACTGTATTCGTGATCATGTGTCTTGTTAAGGATCACTGTATTAGTGATCATGTATCTCTGTTAACGATCACCTTATTGGTAACCACGTATCTCTGTTAAGGATCAAGGTATTAGTGATCATGTCTCTCTGTTAAGGATCACTGTATTAGGGACCATGTGCCGCTGTTAAGGATGACTGTATTAGTGATCATGTCTCACTGTTAAGGAACAATGTATTAGTGATCATGTCTGTCTATAAAGGATCACTGTATTAGTGATCATGTCTCTATGTTAAGGAACGCTGTATTAGTGATCAAGTCTTTCTGTTTAGGGTCACTGTATTAGTGACCATGTCTCTCTGTTAGGTATCAAGGTATTAGTGATCATGTCTTTCTGTTAAGGATCACTGTATTAGTGATCATGTTTCTTTGTTAAGGATCAAGATATTAGTGATCATGTGTCTCTGTTAAGGATCACTGTATTAGTGCTCATGTCTCTCCGTTAAGGATCACTGTATTAGTGATCATGTCTGCCTGTTAAGGAACGCTGTATTGGTTACCATGAGTGTCTGTTAAGGATCACTGTATTAGTGATCATGTCTCCTTGTTAAGGATCAAGGTATTAGTGATCATGTCTCTCTGTTAAGGATCGCTGTATTGTTGAATATGTGTCTCTGTTTAGGATTACTGTATTAGTGACCATGTCTCTCCGTTAAGGATCACTGTGTTAGTGATCTTGTCTTTCTATTAAGGGTCACTGTACTAGTGATCATGAATCTCTGTTAAGGGTCACTGTATTAGTGATCATGTCTCCCTGTTAAGGAACGCTGTTTTGGTGACCATGTATCCCTGTTAAGGATCACTGTATTAGTGATCATGCCCCTCTGTTCATGATCAAGGTATTAATGATCATGTTTCTCACTGTTAGGGGTCACTGTATTAGTGACCATGTCTCTCCGTTAAGGATTACTGTATTATTGATCATGTCTCCCTGTTAAGGAAAGCTGTATTGTTGAACATGTGTTTCTGTTTAGGATTACTGTATTAGTGACCATGTCTCTCCGTTAAGGATCACGGTATTAGTGATCATGTATTTCTGTTAAGGGTCACTGTACTAGTGATCATGTATCTCTGTTAAGGGTCACTGTATTAGTGATCATTTCTCCCTGTTAAGGAATGCTGTATTAGTGATCAAGTCTTTCTGTTTAGGGTCACTGTATTAGTGACCATGTCTCTCTGTTAGGTATCACGGTATTAGTGATCATGTCTTTCTGTTAAGGATCACTGTATTAGTGCTCATGTCTCTCCGTTAAGGTTCACTGTATTAGTGATCATGTCTGCATGTAAAGGAATGCTGTATTGGTTACCATGAGTCTCTGTTAAGGATCACTGTATTAGTGATCATGTCTCCCTGTTAAGGATCAAGGTATTAGTGATCATGTCTTTCTGTTAAGGATCATTGTATTGGTGACCATGTTTTTCTGTTAATGGATCACTGTATTAGTGACCATGTCTCTCTGTTAAGGATCCCTATATTAGTGATCATATGTCTCCATTAAGGATCACTGTATTACTGATCATGTCCCCCTGTTAAGGAACGATGTGTCTCTGAATTACTGACCATGTCTCCCTGTTAAGGATGACTTTATTAGTGATCGTTTCTCTCTGTTATGGATCACTGTATTGGTGACCATCTGTCTCTGTTAAGGATCACTGTATTATTGATCATGTGTCTCTGTTAATTATCTATGTATTAGTGATCATGTCTTTCTGTTAAGGGTCACTGTATTGGTGACCATGTCCCTCTGTTAAGGCTCAGTGTATTAGTGATGGTGTGTCTCTGTTAAGGATCATGGTATTAGTGATCATGTCTGTCTGTAAAGTATCACTTTCTAGTGATCATGTCTCACTGTTAAGGTACGCTGTATTGGTGATTATGTCTCTTTGTTAAGGATCACTGTATTAGTGACCATGCGTCACTGCTAAGGATGATTGTATTAGTGATCATGTCTCTCTGTTAAGGAACAATGTATAAGTGATCACGTCTTTCTATTAAGGGTCACTGTATTAATGATCATGTCTCCCTGTTAAGGAACGCTGTATTGGGACCATGTATCCCTGTTAGGGATCACTGTATTAGTCATCATGCACCTCTGTTCATGATCAAGGTATTAATGATCATGACTCTCTGTTAAGGGTCACTGCATTAGTGATCATGTCTCTCCGTTAAGGATCACTGTATTACTGATCATGTCTCCCTGTTAAGGAAAGCTGTATTGTTGAACATGTGTCTCTGTTTAGGATTACTGTATTAGTGACCATGTCTCTCCGTTAAGGATCACTGTATTAGTGATCATGTCTTTGTGTTAATGGTCACTGTACTAGTAATCATGTATCTCTGTTAAGGGTCACTGTACTAGTGAACATGTCTTTCTGTTAAGCATCATTGTATTGGTGATCATGTTTCCCTGCTAAGGATCAAGATATTAGTGATCATATCTTTCTGTTAAGGATCACTGTATTGGTAACCATGTCCCTCTGCTAAGGATCACTGTATTAGTGACCATGTCTCCTTGTTAAGGATCAAGGTATTAGTGATCATGTCTCTCTGTTAAGGATCACTGTATTTGTGCTCATGTCTGCCTGTATTGTAAGTAACGCTGTATTGTTGAACATGTGTCTCTGTTTAGGATTACTCTAATAGTGACCATGTCACTCCGTTAAGGATCACTGTATTAGTGATCATGCGTCTCTGTTAAGTATCAAATTATTAGTGATCATATCTTTCTGTTAAGGATCACTGTATTGGTGACCATGTCTCTCTGCTAAGGATCACTGTATTAGTGATCATGTCTCCTTGTTAAGGATCACAGTATTAGTGATCGTGTCTGTCTGTTCAGGATCACTGTATTAGTGCTCATGTCTCTCCGTGAAGGATCTCTGAAGCAGTGATCATGTCTCCTTGTTATGGAATGCTGTATTAGTGATCATGTGTCTGTGTTAAGTATCAAGGTATTAGTGATCATTTCCCTCTGTTAAGGATCACAGTATTAATGATCACATCTCTCTGTTAAGGATCACTGTATTAGTGATCATGTCTCTCTGTTAACGATCACCTTATTGGTAACCACGTATCTCTATTAAGGATCAAGATATTAGTGATCAGGTCTCTCTGTTAAGGATCACTGTATTAGGGACCATGTGCCGCTGTTAAGGATGACTGATTAGTGATCATGTCTCTCTGTTAGGGAACAATGTATTAGTGATCCACTCTTTCTATAAAGGATCACAGTATTAGTGATCATGTCTCTCCATTAAGGATCACTGTATTAGTGATCATGTCTCCCTGTTAAGGAAAGCTGTGTTGTTGAACCTGTGTCTCTGTTTAGGATTACTGTATTAGTGATCATGTATCTCTGTTAAGGGTCACTGTATTAGTGATCATGTCTCCCTGTTAAGGAACGCTGTTTTGGTGACCATGTATCCCTGTTAAGGATCACTGTATTAGTGATCATGCCCCTCTGTTCATGATCAAGGTATTATTGATCATGTCTCTCACTGATAGGGGTCACTGTATTTGTGATCATGTCTCTCTGTTAAGGGTCACTGTATTAGTGATTATGTCTCTCCGTTAAGGATCACTGTATTAGTGCTCATGACTCTCCATGAAGGATCTCTGTAGTAATGATCATACTCCCTGTTATGGAATGCTGTATTAGTGACCATGTGTCTCTGTTAAGAATCAAGGTATTAGTGATCATTTCTCTCTGTTAAGGATCACAGTATTAATGATCACGTCTCTCTGTTAAGGATCACTGCATTAGTGATCATGTGTTCCTGTTAAGGATCACTGTATTAGTGATCATGTCTCTCTGTTAACGATCACCTTATTGGTACCCACGTATCTCTATTAAGGATCAAGGTATTAGTGATCATGTCTCTCTGTTAAGGATCACTGTAACCGTTTTCATGTCTCCCTGTTAAGGAAAGCTGTGTTGTTGAACATGTGTCTCTGTTTAGGATTACTGTATTAGTGACCATGTCTCTCCGTTAAGGATCACTGTATTACTGATCATGTCTTTCTGTTAAGGGTCACTGTACTAGTGATCATGTATCTCTGTTAAGGGTCACTGTATTAGTGATCATGTCTCCCTGTTAAGGAACGCTGTTTTGGTGACCATGTATCCCTGTTAAGGATCACTGTATTAGTGATCATGCCCCTCTGTTCATGATCAAGGTATTAATGATCATGTCTCTCACTGTTAGGGGTCACTGTATTTGTGATCATGTCTCTCCATTAAGGATTACTGTATTATTGATCATTTCAACCTGTTAAGGAAAGCTGTATTGTTGAACATTTCTGTTAAACAGAAATCCTAAATTTCTGTTTAGGATTACTGTATTAGTGACCATGTCTCTCCGTTAATGATCACGGTATTAGTGATCATTTCCTTCTGTTAAGGGTCACTGTACTAGTGATCATGTATTTCTGTTAAGGGTCACTGTATTAGTGATCATTTCTCCCTGATAAGGAATGCTGTATTAGTGATCAAGTCTTTATATTTAGGGTCACTGTATTAGTGATCATGTATCTCTGTTAAGGATCAAGGTATTCGTGATCATGGCTTTCTGTTAAGCATCATTGTATTGGTGATCATCTTTCCCTGCTAAGGATCAAGATATTAGTGATCATGTCTCTCTGTTAAGTATCAAGGTATTAGTGATCATGTCTTTCTGTTAAGGATCACTCTATTAGTGATTATGTTTGTCTGTTAAGGATCAAGATATTAGTGATCATGAGCCTTTGTTAAGGATCACTGTATTAGTTCTCATGTCTCTCCGTTAAGGATTACTGTATTAGTAATCATGTCTGCCTGTTAAGGTATGCTGTATTGGTTACCATGAGTCTCTGTTAAGGATCACTGTATTAGTGATCATGCGTCTTTGTTAAGTATCAAAGCATTAGTGATCATATCTTTCTGTTAAGGATCACTGTATTGGTGACCATGTCTCTCTGCTAAGGATCACTGTATTAGTGATCATGCCCCTCTGTTAAGGATCAAGGTATTAGTGATCATGACTCTCCAGTAAGGATCACTGTATTAGTGATCATGTCTCCCTTTTAAGGAACGCTGTATTGTTGAACATCTGTCTATGTTAAAGATTACTGTACTAGTGATAATGTCTCTCTGTTAAGGATCAATCTATTGGTGACCATGTGTCCCTCTTAAGGGTCACTGTATTAGTGATCATGTCTCTCCGTTAAGGATAACTGTATTAGTGACCATGTCTCTTGTTAAGGATCAAGTTATTAGTGATCATGTCTCTCTGTTAAGGATCACTGTATTAGTTCTCATGTCTCTCTGTTAAGGATCACTGTATTAGTGATCATGTCTGCTGTTAAGGAGCACTGAACTGGTTACCATGAGTCTCTGTTAAGGATCACTGTATTAGTGATCATGTATCTCTGTTAAGGATCAAAGTATTAGTGATCATGTCTGCCTGTTAACGAACGCTGTTTTGGTGACCAATTTTCCCTGTAAAGGATCACTGTATTAGTGATCATGCCCCTCTGTTCATGATCAAGTTATTAATGATCATGTCTCTCACTGTTAAGGGTCACTGTATTATTGATCATGACTCCTCATTAAGGATCACTGTATTAGTGATCATGTCTCCCTGTTAAGGAAAGCTGTATTGTTGAACATGTGTCTCTGTTTAGGATCACTGTATTAGTGACCATATCTCTCCGTTAAGGATCACTGTATTAGTGATCATGTCTTTCTATTCAGGGTCACTGTACTAGTGATCATGTATCTCTGTTAAGGGTCACTGTATTAGTGATCATTTCTACCTGTTAAGGAACGCTGTATTTGTGATCAAGTCTTTCTGTTTAGGGTCACTGTATTAGTGATAAGGCATCTCTCTTAAGGATCAAGGTATTCTTTCTGTTAAGCATCATTGTATTGGTGATCATGTTTCCCTGCTAAGGATCAGCATATTTGTGATCATGTCTTTCTGTTAAGGATCACTGTATTAGTGATTATGTTTCTCTGTTAAGGATCAAGAAATTAGTGATCATGTGTTTCTGTTAAGGATCACTGTATTAGTTCTCATGTCTCTCCGTTAAGGGTCACTGTATTATTGATCATGTCTGCCTGTTAAGGATCACTGTATTGGTGACCATGTGTCTCTGCTAAGGATCACTGTATTAGTGATCATGCCCCTTAGTTCAGGATCAAGGTATTAGTGATCATGTCTCTCTGTTAAGGGTCACTGTATTAGTGATCATGTTTCTCTGTTAAGGATCAAGATATTAGTGATCATGTGTCTCTGTTAAGGATCACTGTATTAGTAATCATGTTTGCCTGTTAAGGATCACTGTATTGGTTATCATGAGTCTCTGTTAAGGATCAAGGTATTAGTGATCATGCGTCTCTGTTAAGTATCAAAGTATTAGTGATCATATCTTTCTGTTAAGGATCACTGTATTGGTGACCATGTCTCTCTGTTTAGGATCACTGTATTAGTGATCATGCCCCTCTGTTAAGGATCAAGGTATTAGTGATCATGTCTCTCTGTTAAGGATCACTGTATTAATGATCATGTCTCCCTGTTAAGGAACGCTGTATTGGTGAACATGTGTCTCTGTTAAAGATTACCGTACTAGTGATCATGTCGCTCTGCTAAGGATCACTGTATTGGTGACCATGTGTGCCTGTTAAGGGTGACTGTGTTAGTGATCATGTCTCTCCGTTAAAGATCACTGTGTTAGTGACCATGTCTCCTTGTTAAGGATCAATGTATTAGTGATCATGTCTCTCTCTTAAGGATCACTGTATTAGCTCTCATGTCTCTTCGTTAAGGATCACTGTATTAGCGATCATGTCTCCCTTTTAAGAAACGCTGTATTGGTTACCATGAGTCTCTGTTAAGGATCACTGTATTAGTGATCATGCCCCTCTGTTCAGGATCAAGGTATTAGTGATCATGTCTCTCTGTTAAAGGATCACTGTATTAGTGATCATGTCTCTCTGTTAAGGATCACTGTATTAGTGACCATATGTCTCTGTTAAGGATGACTTTATTAGTGATCGTTTCTCTCTGTTATGGATCACTGTATTGGTGACCATGTGTCTCTGTTAAGGATCACTGTTTTATTGATCATGTGTCTCTGTTAATTATCAATGTATTAGTGATCATGTCTTTCTGTTGAGGTTCACTCTATTGGTGACCATGTCTCTCTGTTAAGGCTCACTGTATTAGTGATGGTGTGTCTCTGTTAAAGATCATGGTATTAGTGATCATGTCTGTCTGTTAAGTATCACTTTCTAGTGATCATGTCTCTCTGTTAAGGAACGCTGTATTGGTGATCATGTCTCTTTGTTAAGGATCACTGTATTGGTAACCATGGGTCTCTGTTAAGGATCCCTGTATTAGTGATCATGTCTCCATGTTAAAGAGCACTGTATTGGTGACCATGTGTCCCTGTTAAGGATCACTGTATTAGTGACCATGTGTCGCTGTTAAGGAACAATGTATTAGTGATCATGTCTTTCTATTAAGGATCACTGTATTGGTAACTATGTGTCTCTGTTAAGGATCACTCTATTAGTGATCATGCCCCTCTCTTCAAGGTCAAGGTTTTAGTGATCATGTCTTTCTGTTAGGGGTCACTGTACTAGTGATCATGTATCTCTGTTAAGGGTCACTGTATTAGTGATCATGTCTCCCTGTTAAGGAACACTGTATTAGTGATAATGTCTTTCTGTTTAGGGTCACTCTATTAGTGATCATTTATCTCTGTTAAGGATCAAGGTATTAGTAATCATGTCTTTCTGTTAAGCATCAGTGTATTGGTAACCATGTGTCTCTGTTAAAGGATCACTGTGTTAGTGGTTTCATCTCTCTGTTAAGGATCACTGTATTAGTGACTATATGTCTCTATTAAGGATCACTGCATTAGTGATCATGTATCCCTTTTAAGGAATGCTGTATTGGTCACCATGTGTCTCTGTTAAGGATTGCTGTATTGGTGACCATGTATCTGTGTTAAGGATCACTGTATTATTGATCATGTGTCTCTGTTAATTATCAATGTATGAGTGATCATGTCTTTCTGTTAAGGATCACTGTATTAGTGATGATGTGTCTCTGTTAAGGTTCAAGGTATTAGTTATCATGTCTCTCTGTTAAGGAACGCTGTATTGGTGATCTTGTCACTCATTTAATGATCACTGTATTAATGACCATGTGTCTCTGTTAAGGATCACTGTATTAGTGATCATGTCTCTCTGTTAAGGATCACTGTATTAGTGATAATGTCTTTCTGTTAAGGATCACTGTATTAGTGATAATGTCTTTCTATTAAGGATCACTGTATTAGTGATTATGTCTTTCTCTTAAGACTCTATTAGAGATCATGTCTCTGCTAAGGATCACTGTCTTAGTGATCATGTCCCTCTGTTAAAGATATTTGCATTAGTGATCATTTCTGTTTGTTGAGGATCACTGTGTTAGTGATTGTGTATCTCTGTTAAGGATTGTAGTATTAGTGATCATGTGTCTCTGTTAAGGATCACTGCATTATTGATCATGTTTCTCTGTTGAATATCAGTGTTGTGAATATCTTCACGTTTTCATGTGTTTTAGTGTATAATTTTTAGTTTTCACTGTAGAAAATGGCATAAATGCTATTAAAATAGTTTGGAATCTCTTACTCTTAAGAGGTTTGAACCATATTGCTTTAAGTGATTAAAAGCTTGAAAGTTGAGATTATAAAGCAACAGGTGGGCTTACTTAGAGAACTAGAAACATGTCTACACTGCTTACAAAGAAGTGCAGACCAGAGAAATATTTTTGTTTTGGGAGTTAGAACTAAATTAGTTTGGAAGCATTAATTCAGTAAGCCCTCAAAAGTTATAAAGACCCATTTACTAAGAAATTGTAAATGAGCGATAATTAACTTAGAGGTCAGTTTGAGGAGAGCCCAGAGTAGGCTTTATTATTGTGGATATGGGTGGAGTTTAAGAATGCCCTCTGGTTTAAATTTATCTGGGAGAGCTTTCTGGTTGCAGCTTGGACATTTTGTGGTTTGCAGCTCACTGAGAGAAGCCAGCCAAAAAAAATGACAGTTGAACAGATCTGCACTGTAATCAGAGTAAAACACTAACTTCGTCATTGACTGTATTGAAGGCGGGTGAGACTAAATCTTGTTTTGAATCTTGTGAGGAACAGAAGCTGGAAGGTTGTCTAGTTTGAAACTAAAAGGAGAATCTACAGTAGGCCTCACAGTGTCTTATTGCAAATGAAAGTAATCAGGTGAATTATCTTGGAAGCATTGAAAGGTAAACAGAACAAGGGATAGGGGCCTCCACTGTCAAAGGATGATAAATTAAAGTTTTACCTCTGAGAACTGAGAATAGCTGGAGATGAGGAAAATTCTCCAGAAGACTGTGGCACACTTACGAAGTAAATAAATCTAAGACTGATGTGATGAGAAGAGAATTCTTGATAAAAGTAGTAAGTAAACCTGAGTGCATAATTTACATGGTTACAAACTATAGGGTTAACTTATTTGTATTTGTTTTGTTTGATTTGTTCTATATACAATAAAGTTTGTGTTTTATTTTTAAAATAGAAATCTTGTGGCATAATTCTGTTGGTTAAAATGAGGTGTCTGGATTTCTATTTAAATGTTAACAGCTCCTAACCAGATTGTAACATCATTGTTTTCGTGTTTGTATCTCTCTGTTGATGATCCGTGATTTTGTCTTTCTGTTGGTGATCAGTGTATTGGTGGTTGTGACTTTCTATTGATCAGGGTATGCATGATTGTGTCTCTCTGTTGATGATCAGTGTATTGTTATTCATGTCTCTCTATATTGATGATTACGGTGTATTGGCAATATACTCTTTTAGCCATAATTGATATATGGGTAATCAGTAAAACATATTGACATGGTAGCTCTCTTGCAATGTTGATACTGTCAAATAGACTGAGATTTGATTTAGTTTGGGTCACAGTACACTGCACTATATGTTCTTACTTATTAATGGCTTCCTCTTCTGAGACAGCTGCTGAGATTGTTGGCTGATCAGTGAATTTGATGAATGGTAGTGGACATGGCAGTTCAAAATTAGATATCACACATGCTGTAATTGAACAACAGACAGTATTCTCCCATCCTGTGTCCTTTCAGACCCCTGCTGCAAGATTTTGCAAACTGAACGACTTGATCATTTTGTGACAAGTGTTATGATCTTTTGAAAAGAAATTCAAACTCCCAGTTATCAGCTGAAAGAATTATACCACAAGATTTCACATTTTAAACAAAAAATCTTTACTGTACAAAAGTTAAACAAAGCAAGTACTATTAACTTAATTACACTTTTGTACACTTATATTTTAAGCCTGTGAGTCTCAGCAGGACATTCCCAAGACTTTTATTTCTACCCAAGAGTTCCCCTATAATTTACAGGATCTTGAGGGTCCCCTCAATTCCCTGGGACAAAACCAAGGTGTGCCACAGTTCTTAGGAATTCACTTTGACTCTCCTCCATGTTTCCACTATTCTGTGAGGTATGAAATTTCTTGGGGTCCTCCAACTCTCCTTAAACACCTCACGATTGTGGACACCACAACTCAAGCATGAGCCTCACTGCACTCTTGCTCAGTGACTCCAACTCAGAAACACCCCTGATTCCTGATAGCCCTCTGCTCCCAGTCCATAGTTCCTTTACAGCTTTTGGCAAATTCTCTCTCTCTCTTTCTCTCTGCCTGACTCCAAGCTGTTCCAGCTCCAGACATAAACTGCTTGTTTCAAAGTTGCTCCCAAGCTGACTGCTTGTTTCTGTGAGAAATCATACAGATAAATCCAGGATAAAAGGGTACCTCCCTGCATAATCTTTTCCACAGAATCACAGAATTTTAACGACACAGAAGGAGGCTATTTGGCCCATCATGCCTGCACCAGTTCTCCATGTAAGCATTATGACCTAGTGCCATTGCCCAGCCTTTCTCCTATACCCCTGCACATTGTTTCTATTCAAATAATTGTCTAATGCTCTCTTGAATGCCTCAGTTGAACCTGCCTCCATCACATTTCCAGGCAGTGTATTCCAGACTCGAACCATTCATTGTGCGAAAAAGATTTTTCCTACATCACATTTGCTTCCTTTGCAAATCACTTTAAATCTTAGCAACATCTTCCATAGCAACATGGCCTCCTGGGGATGTTCCAGATAGAGATCCAATCCAATTAATTTTACCTTCAAAACATCCTTATAATTCTGGGACCTATATGAAAAATTTAAACTCCTTATGGAGACAGCTGTAGAAATCTCTTCTCCGCCAAGATTCAGAAGTGGTTATCCATTGTTTAGTGTTTTTGCACTTCTGACCTTTTTAAATAAATATCAGCCACCCTTTGAGCTGAGATTACTTTAGGCTTTGTTTAACAGCATCTCAACCCAGGAGTTTTCAGTTCCTACATTAAAAAATCTCAATATCCAAACTAAAAGTTATATTCCTAAAACATGTGAATCATGTTTTTTTCCTTCATTCTTAACTGGATGTGGGCATCACTGGCAAGGCCATGGTGGGATTTGAATTCACGTTCCCAGAAAATTAGTTTGGGTTTTTGTATTACTAGTCTAGTGACATTGCCACTTCACCACCAACTCCCCCATAACACAAATGACATTCTGTTCAATAAGTAGCCTGTTTGTTATAATAATGGAGTTCATGCAATACTTATTCAGCAAAATGAGAGATCTAATCAATGTAGAAAATTGTTCACTAGAGTGTACATTTGTAAGCATACATATCTTCAGGCACTGTTACTATGTATAGTAGTATGTACATGCAAAAGTATAGACATACATATACCAAATGTAAACACACATGTACGTATATAAGTAAATACACACACTGTAGCGTTTTGCTTGTCACCTCTATTGCCCAAACTGAATTATAATATTTCTGTTATGTTAAATTCAACTCATTCTCTTAACATTTAACCAGTGGACATAAAATAGGATGGTTGCCATAGCAATTTAAACTGTTAATTAGTTGCTCAATGAGAGTTGTAGCTTTTGAAAATGCATATTTATCGAAATTTCTGTAACTTTAAAGCAACTAGAGAATCCTGTAATGCCAGACAGTGGCATTGTCCATTCATTGATTAGGAAAAAAGGCTATCAATAAAGGTGGTCTTCACTCGCTGTTAATAGATAGCTATTCTATCTTAATTAAGTAATGAGACATGTCAATAGTCTTCTATTTTAAGGGTGGGACTATTTGGAGCCACCGTGATTGACAGCTTGGTTCATCAGATTCTGCCCTCACAAATTTCGAGAGGCTGGCATTTCCTCTCTCTAATTGAAACACAAAATGTTTAAGTGAACTGCACAAGTTGTATCTGAATGTTTTGGAATAGCTTGCTTGAAAATGGACATATGTCTAGAGTGTTAGTAAAAGTGTATCTTTATTATTTTTCATGAAACACAGAGCTTAGAAAACACAAATGCATATACATGGGGAGGCATATACATGGGGATGCATATATATGCATATACATTAGGGAACGAAGCCGGGCAAGTAGTAGAAGTGTCAGT
This sequence comes from Carcharodon carcharias, assembly GCF_017639515.1. Classification (NCBI taxonomy): domain Eukaryota; kingdom Metazoa; phylum Chordata; class Chondrichthyes; order Lamniformes; family Lamnidae; genus Carcharodon; species Carcharodon carcharias. The sequence goes on along the minus strand of NC_054476.1, from coordinate 84,114,707 downwards.
GGGGGAGTATTTCAGTAAGATTTAAGGTAGTTATGGAAAAGGACAAAGATAGACCAGAAGTAAAGGTTCTGAGTTGGGGGAAGGCTGTTTTTAATATAAGACAGGACCTGGCCAAAGTAGACTGGGAGCAGCTACTTGTGGGGAAAGAGGGCCCATTAGGGAGCAAAGTGGCAATTTGTGTGAGGAGCCAGAAGACGTAGTTGAGGTTTTAAATGAGTATCTTGCATCTATATTCACTATAGAGAAGGACGATGTAGGTATAGAAATCAGGGAGGAGGACTGTGATATACATGAACAAATTAGCATTCAGAGGGAGCAGGTGGTAGTGGTTTTAGTGGGTTTAAAAGTGGATAAATCCCCAGGCCCAGATGAGATGTATCCCAGGCTACTGTGGGAGGTAAGAGAGGAGATTGCAGAGGACCACAGGAGAGGTGCCAGAGGACTGGAGGACAGCTAATGTCATACCATTATTCAAGAAGGATGTTAGGGATAAACAAGGGAACTATATGCCAATGAGTCTGACATCAGTGGTAGGGAAACTTTTGGAAAAAAATTTGAGGAACAGAATTAATCTCCACTTGAAGAGGCGAGAGGTAATCAAGGATAGTCAGCATCGTTTTGTCAGGGAGAGATCATGTCTTACAAACTTGATTGAATTTTTCGAGGAGGTGATTAGATTTGTAGATGAGTACAGTGCAGTTGATGTAGCCTACATGGACTTCAGTAAGGCTTTTGAAAAGGTCTCGCATTGGAGGCTGGTCAAAAAGGTAAGAGCCCATTGGATCCAGGACAATTTGGCAAATTTGATCTAAAATTGGCTTATTGGCAGGAGGCAGAGGGTGATGGTTGAAGGTTGTTTTTGTGACTGGAAGCCTGTGTCTATTAGCATACCGCAGGGTTTGGTGGTGGGTCCCTTGTTGTTTGTAGTTTACATTAATGATCTAGACATGAATGTAGGAGGTATGATCAGTACGTTCATAGATGACATGAAAATTGGTGGCGTGGTAAATAATGAGGAGGAAAGCCTTTAGGCCACAGGATGGCCACAAAGATGGGCTGGTTAAACAGGAAGAACAGTGCAAATGGAATTTAATCCTAAAAAGTGTAAGGTGATATATTTTGGAAGGACTAACAAGGCAAGGGAGTACATGATGAACGGTAAGATCCTAGGAAGTACAGAGGATCAGAAGGACCTTGGTGTGCAAGTCCATAGATCCTTGAAGGCAAGGGGGCAGGTAGATAAGGTGGTTAAGAATGCATATGGGATACTTGCCTTTATTAGTCGAGGCATTGAATACAAGGGCAGGGAGGTTATGATGGAACTATATAAAGCATTAGTTAGGCCAAATCTGGAGTACTGTGTGCAGTTCTGGTCACCACACTATAGGAAGGATGTGGTTGCACTGGAGAGAGTGCAGAGGAAATTCACCAGGGTGTTGCCTAGGCTGGAGTGTTTCAGCTATGATGAGAGACTAGATAGGCTTGGGTTGTTTTCCTTGGAGCAGAGAAGGCTGAGGGTGGACCTGATAGAGGAATACAAAATTATGAGGGGCATATATAGGAAGAAACTTTTCCCCTCAGTGGACAGGTCAATAACCAGGGGGCCTGGATGTAAGGTAAGGGACAGGAGGTTTAGAGGGGATTTGAGGGAAAAAAAAATCACCCAGAAAGTGGGGGTATCTGGAACTCACTGCCTGAAAGGGTGGTAGAGGCGGGAACCCTCACAACATTTAAGAAATATTTAGATGAACACTTGAAATGCCATAGCATACAAGGCTACGAGCCAAGTGCTGGAAAATGGGATTAAAGTGGATAGGGGCTTGATGAATGATGTGGATACGATGGGCCGAAGGGCCTCTTTCCGTGCTGCAAAAATCTATGACTCTATGACATACGCATATACACAGACTTGCACAAACACACAACCTGTACACAGGTACAGCAATGGCATTCAATGCTTTGGTTTTGTTCAGCCTGTTGTTACTTACTGTCTCACAGTTTGCTGCTGTAGTGCTTAGTTTTGCTCACTCTTCCTTGATGTCTTGGTTTTATGATGAAATCATCACTTTTCCAAGTTAGTGTAAACCTCTCCATAACACACTCAGGAATCTCAATCTTTCACTCACACCAAGCTCTATTTCTCATTTAAGATAAAAGCAAAATACTATGGATGCTGGAAATCTGATACAAAAACAGAAAATGCTGGGAAAACTCAGCAGGTCTAACAGCCTCTGTGGAGAGAAAAGCAAAGTTAACGTCTTGAGTCTATATGACTTCTTCAGAGCTAAAGAGAAGTAAAAATGAGATGAATTTTATACTGTTTAAGGGGGGTGGAGCAGGTGAAGCTGGAAAGAAGGCCAGCAATAGGTGGAGGCAAAGGAGAGATTGCCAAATATGTCATGAACAAAAGGATAAAAGAGTGTTAATGGTAATGGTACTGGCTAAAGGAGGTGCTGATGGTGGCAGTAAGGTCAGAAAGCAGAATATGGTAATAGCGGGACAAGAGTAAGCATTCTGGAAAGAACAACATGAACAAGTGACAGTTGGCCCTTGTGGGAGTGGGGTGGGGGAGGGGACGGTGGTGGGAAAAAAGATTGAAAATAGGGTAAAAGGTGGGGATAAAACAATGAATAAAAATGAAAATGAATAAATATAAACATAAGTGGATAAAAAATTAAAAATGAAAAAATTAAAATTAAAAAATGAAAATTAATATAATCCAGCTTTACCTGCTCCATCCCCCTTAAACCATATAAATTTCATCACATTTTTACTTCTCTTTAGCTCTGAAGAAGAGTCATAAGGACTCAAAACTTTAACTCCGTTTTTCTCTCCACAGAGACCTGCTGAGTTTTTCCAGCATTTTCTGTTTTTGTTTCTATTTCTCATTTGTTTTTTCGTATTGTAACATCAAAACTGAGATTTCTCCAGTGCAATAAGTCAGGAAAATTTTTTTCTTGAATAATCATAGAATGGTTCCAGTGGAGAAAGAGGCCATTCAGCCCATTGTGTTTGCGCATCTCTCTGCAAGAATTTAGCTAATCCCATTCTCCAGCCCTTTCACTGTAGCTCTGCAATTATTTTCCTCTTCAAGTGTTTATCCAATTTCATTTTAAAAATTATGGTTGAACCTGCCTCCACCACACAAGCAGGCAGTGTATTTCAGATCCCAACCATTGACTATGTAAAAAAGATTTTCCTCATGTTGCTGTTGGTTCTTTTGCCATTCACCTCAAATCAGTGTCCTCAGTTTCTCCACCCGTTCTGCCAATGGGAACAATTTCTTTCTATGTACTCTGTCTAAACTCTTCAGGGTTTTAAATACCTCTATCAAATCTCCTCTCAACCTTCTCTTCTCCAAGGAGAACAGCCCCAAATTCTCCAATCCATCCATGAGGTGGCTGTGGGCCATCAGCAGTAGCACGATTATACTCAGCCACAATCTGTAACCTCATGGTCTGGCATTTACCTCACTCTACCATTGCCACCAAGCCAGGGGATCAACCCTGGTTCCATGAAGAGTGCCAGGAGCAGCACCAGGCATACCTAAAAATGAGATGTCAACCTGGTGAAGCAATAACACAGGACTACTTGTGTGCCAAACAGTATAAGCAGCAAGTGGTAGACAGAGATAAGTGATCCTATAACCAATGGATCAGATCTAAACTCTGCAGTCCTGCCACATCCAGTCGTGAATAGTGGTGGACAATTAAACAACTGACTGGAGGCAAAAAGCAGGACCAATCCAACCCGGCCAATTACCACCCCATCAGTCTACTCTCGATCATCAGTAAAGTAATGGAAGGGGTCATCAATAGTGCTATCAAGCAGCACCTACTCAGCAATAACCTGCTCACTGATGCTCAGTTTGGGTTCCACCTGACCTCATTACAGCCTTGGTCCAAACATGGACAAAAGAGCTGAACTCCTGAGGTGAGTTGAGAGTGATTGCCCTTGACATCAAGGCAGCATTTTACTGAGTGTGGCATCAAGGAGCCCTAGTAAAACTGGAGTCATTGGGAATCAGGGGAGAAACCTCTCTGCTGGTTGGCGTCATACCTAGCACAAAGGAGGATGGTTGTGGTTGTTGGAGGTCAGTCATTAAGCTCCAGGATATCATGACAGGAGTTCCTCAGGGTAGTGTCCTAGGCCCAACCATCTTCAGCTGCTTCATCAATGACCTTCCTTCCATCATAAGGTCAGAAGTGAGGATGTTCGCTGATGATTGTACAATGTTCAGCACCATTCGTGACTCCTCAGATACTGAAGCAGCCCATGTCCAAATGTAGCAAGACCTGGACAACATTCAGGCTTGGGTTGACAAGTGGCAAGTAACATTCACGCCACACAAGTGCCAGGCAATGGCCATCTCCAACAAGAGAGAATTTAACCATTGTCCCTTGACATTCATTGGCATTATCATCACTGAATCCCCTACTATCAACATCCTGGGTGTTACCATTGACCAGAAACTGAACTGGACTAGCCATATAAATACTGTGGCTAACAGAGCAGGTCAGAGGCTAGGAATCCTGTGGTGAGTAACTCACCTCCTGACTTCCCAGAGCCTGTCCACCATCTACAAGGCACAAGTCAGGAATGTGATGGAATACTCTCCACTTGCCTGAATGAGTGCAGCTCCCACAACACTCAAGAAGCTTGACACCGACCCGGACAAAGCAGCCCACTTGATTGGCACCACATCCACAAACATTCACTCCCACCACTAGTGATGCACAGTAGCAGCAATGTGTACTATCTACAAGATGCACTGCAGGAATTCACCAAGGCTCCTTAGGCAGCACCTTCCAAACCCACGACCACTACCAGCCAGAAGGACAAGGGCAGCAGATACATGGGAACATCACTACCTGCAATTTCCCTTCCGAACCACTCACCATCTGACTTGGAAATATATCGCCGTTCCTTCACTGTCACTGGGTCAAAATCCTGGAACTCCCTCCCTAACAGCACTGTGGTTGTACCTAAGCCCCTGGGCTGCAGCGGTTCAAGAAGACAGCTCACCACCACCTTCTCAAGGGCAATTAGGGATGGGCAATAAATGCTTGCCTAGCCAGTGCGCCCACATCCTATAAATGAATTTTTAAAAAAGGTTTGATAATGTGATTTCCGGAATCCATGCAGAAATTAAGAACTTGTATTTTCCTAGAAATAAGAGCTTGAAAAATTGTTAATAGACAAATACTTCTGTCAGCTACATTTGCAGTCATTGCTCTGTCCATTTCAATAGTATGATTTTTTGACTGCATCCATCCATCCCAGGAATTGATGGACTGCACTTCGGGTATGTGTCAATTCAGTATTGACCATCGTCTGCTCTGGCTGTAGAGGTTGATTTGTGAGTGCCAGTCCCTTCCACAACCGGAACAGATGAATACAGTTGGCCCAAGGTCGACTAATGTTTTTTGCCTCCCACTGGGCTCTTTTCTGCCATTTTTTTTTTGTGCTCTGCTTTTCCCATGTCCTTCCTGACTGAGTACCTCCAGGCACTCCAGTCAGCAGCAAGGACTTCCCATGTACCAACTCCAATCCTGCTCAACCTGAGGTCTTACTTACAGATGTCCTTGTATCACAGACGTGGGAAATCTGTTGGTTTTGTGCCGATAGCAAGCTCACCATACAGCATGTCTTTGGGGATGCAGCCATTGTCCATTTGGTTCACATGACCCAGCCAATGGACTCACCGATGACTCAAGAGAGCAAACATGTTGGGGATCCCTGCACACTGGTGTACTTCCATGTTCAGCACTCTGTCTTGCCAGGAAATGCCCAATATTCACCTGAGGCATAGGAGGTGGAAGCTGTTCAATTTTCATGGCTTGCGTCCATTGTCCATGATAGGTTACAGTAAAGGAGGGTGCTGAGAACACAAGTCTAATACGCAGTTGAGAAGTTGAGTATCATGTGATTAGTCACTATTTAAATGTACAGGTTTCTTTTTACTTCCATTAATTTAAGGGAAGCTCAGTTTCATATTTCTGAAAAGGAACAAGAGGTGAGGGGAGGCTTTGATATCCCCCAAACATTAGAATTTCCCACCGGGGGAAAGGGCCCTGTTCATGACAGTTATCCACGAACCCCTCCATCAGAGGTTTTGTTCAAGAAATACTGGGTGACATGGACTACTGAAAAGGAGCAAGTTGGGACATGAGGGGAATGGACAAAAATCATAAGATGGTGAAGAAAAGTGTATGTAACTGCTTGTTGTTGGGGCAGAGTGCAATAAATAAAAAATAACCATCAGAAGTACAATGTTAATCGAGTTTATTCTGGGGTTAACGTAGCTTCGTAAATCTGCAGACTGAGGCAGACTGAATATTTATACCATTATGAATGGAACGTAAATGATTACATATAACCGACTACAAATCATCCTTTGGGAAGAATTAGCACATTATCTAGTGCTATATCCCCTTGTGTCTTCATTATGAGAAACCTCTCCTCAAGTGTAGAACTCTTCCATGCAAAAAAGCAATGGATGCTAGTTCAGTTAATAATTTTAATTCTGAGATTGATAGATTTTTATTCTGATAAGGATTATTAAGGGATATGGAGCTAAGGCAAAGGAATTGTGCAACATGCTCAAGATGCCGACCTCTTGGAGAGGAGCTTGACCTTATGACCCTCCATCAAGAGGAGCATAGCTAGCATTTTGGAATAATTTGACAGGATGATACCAATAAGAAAGATCAGAGCTGTCTTGCTTTAACCTTTGGACAAAACTTGTCTTGTTCTAATTCCTTGACAAAGCATAGCTAACCTCTATGTCCAAACGTATGTCTGTGATCTCCCTCACTGATTAAGTGCATAACTGTTCTTTTCAGTGAGTCTGTGATTTGTGTTTTGAGACCGCTGAAAAGCTCTTATTTGAATGATGATCTGTTCAGTCAATTTGTCATCCTGTTCCCTGTAATATATAAAAAAACTAAATCCTTTTGCATTTCATCCCTGTTCATTTCTGCATTTTCTGTTGATTTTTCTTTTCAGAGTACTGAGAATTAACTCAGCTGATTCATTTCGAATCCTGTAGCACTCTTTTCAGAAGGAATTAGCTGATTGCTGCAAATTAACTCTTTGTTAGCCAGTACAGAAAGGTGAAACAGTGCATGGTTAAAAGAGTTGATAGACTCATCTTCCTGCTGTCTGAGCAGTAGCAATTGTTTTATGTGTTTTGCTCTTCAAGGTTCTTGTACATTTTATCCAAGCTGCTTGTCACATAACATCACTGAATGAGCCACTCTGTAAACTAATCACCTCTCAGTTAAATAATGCTGCTTGACATCCTGCTTAAATCTACCTCTACTTACTTTTAACTCGCATTCTCATGATTTTCTGTCTTTTGCTGATACAGATGGCTGATCCTGGATCATATTAATCTGAAAAACACAGTCATTTTCCCTCAGTCTTTTCCTTCTCATTGAGGAGAGTCCCAATTCTTTCAGTCTATCATCAACAGGTTTGTTCTCTGCCTCCCCTCATCATTCCAATAGCTTTTCTTCAGACATTTTCCCAGTCCGGTACAACGGCTGGAATTTTCCTGTCCACCCCTGTTGGGCTTGATGGTGGGTGGTGGTGGGGGGACAATGTGGCAGGAACCGAAAAATCAGTCTCCCACTGGAATAAAATAACGGTGGGAACGTGCACTCCGGCCTGTCATGGCAGGTAGCCATTACCACCAGAGGCCGGTGTGAAGCCATTTTGCATCCTGTTAATGGGATGCAGATGAAGACCCAACCGGAATTTCCCACTTGCCCAATCATTTGTGCTGCCAGGGGGTTTACACAACGGTCCAGAACATGTGTGGACTAAGTTGGTGTGGAAATGTTGGGACTTACATGAAGGAAGCCTGGGGCAGTCTGCGGAGATCAAAACATGGAGGCCTTCAGTGACCATGGACCCTGGAATGTGATGTGCAGCAGTGGGCGGATGCAGCATCTACTGCATGGATCTGGTCGCTGCAGCTTCCAGGAAGTGGGTCTTCTCACAGTGGGTGGACAGGTTGTGGGGGATATGATTGGGCGGCGACTGTCTGTGCTGGGTGGGAGATTAGACAAATTGAGAGGTGGGTGTGGAGGCCTAGAGGAGGGCAGGGGATGTTGGGGTGGAAGGGGTCAGCTGGTATGGAACAGGAGGGTGGGAAGAGCCGAGCAGGGGTGCTCGGTGGGGGGGGGGGCGGGGGGTGAATGGGCATGGGGTGTGTGCAGGTATGAATGGGCATGGGCAGGTGTGCAGGTGTGAACGGGCATGGGGAGGTGTGCAGGTGTGAACGGGCATGGGGAGGTGTGCAGGTGTGAACGGGCATGGGGGGTGTGCAGGTGTGAATGGGCATGGGGGGTGTGCAGGTGTGAACGGGCATGGGGAGGTGTGCAGGTGTGAACAGGCATGGGGAGATGTGCAGGTGTGAATGGGCATGGGGGGTGTGCAGGTGTGAACGGGCATGGGGGGTGTGCAGCTGTGACTAGGCCTGGGGGGGTGGTTGTGCAGTTGTGAACAGGCGTGAAGGGGGAAGAGGGAAAGGGGTTCAGAGGGAGGGGTCAGTGGTGTCAATTGATGAGTCCTGGAGGTATATTCAGGGAATCGGTGATAGGCAGTGATGGTGAGGGTCAAAGTGGGCAGTGGGAGCCGGTAGGGTGGGAGGGTGAGGATTCGGCAATGATGGGTGAAGGGGTGCTGAGTGTTGTTGGAGGGGATACGGAGGACAAGTGGATACTGGGGGTCAGCAGAATGAGGGAGGGCAGATCGACTGTGGCAGGGGTGGGCTTCTTGGGAAGTGGGGACTTCAACGTTCACCTGCATGGGATGGAGGGTGGTGGGGGAGGATTGGAGGGTAACCATGGGAAGGTCAAATGGTTATGGGGGGAGGGTGTGGGTCATAGGGGGAGGAGAAAAATTATTTTGCTGCACCGGGAAGGTAATGACAATCATGGTGGAGATCTCAAAACGGTGCATGGGAGTTGGGTCATCAGGGGAGGGAGGAGAGGGAGGTCAGCTCAACTGGATAGCTGAAGGGGAACACCAGCATTTAGGACTTACAATACTAGGGCATTGGGAGAGGTAAATGTGTGAAAGGCAAAGGCTCAGCGTGCGGGGGTGGCTTCTTGCACATGGCTCACAAAGGCCTTGGCAAAGACCTTTGCCTCCCTGCACATGCATGATTCCTGGGGACATAAACCTTGCCTGGGGTGTCCCTCAGAAGGTGGTGGGGGGTGGGGATTGGTGGGGGGCGGACAGGGGGAGGGCTGCACGCACAGGCTTAAGAATTATAAACCATATCTGACCTCATTACAGTGCAGGTGGACTATATTTACAAAAGTGTCATAAGATTAACAATCACAGTGCACCCATGCAGCTACATGTGAAATCAAAACATCGTAATCTTGCATTTCTTCTTGGTGATCCCCCAATATCCACAGCAGGGGCAGAGACAGCCTGCTGACCAGTTTGCCCTGTTGTCTTGGATGACCTTGGCGGGCATCTTCTGGAGGCCTGAGGCCTGCAGGGCCCCGGATTAATTTAGCTATTCTTCTGTGGGGCAGCTGCTCCTTCTGCGGTCAAAGAGGACGAAGCTAATGAGGTCACAGGCAAGGGGGATTCAGAAGGGCCAGACGCCCTCAGAGAGTCCTGAGTAGAGGTCCTATGGGTGTCCTGTAGCCACTCCTCCTCCCTTTGGGTGTCCAAGGGCCCCTGCCTTACACCTTGAGAGGAAGAGGTACCTGTAGAAATGTTGGTATGCCCTGTCCCTCTCTTGTGTAGCCATAGCAAAAGCTCACCCATGTCTACAATGATGGACTGCAGGTCTGCGCAAATCTCCAGCAGAAACTAGGTGTTGTGCTGGACCAGGTTCTCCATGGCATCCGCCACCCTCCCCATGGAGGACTCGAACCACGCACATCACCAGAGAGCAGGCGGACGGACTCCATCATCTCACGTGCCACTCAGTCTCGGACACCTCTGCATGATGTTCCCCACTTCTTGCAGCTTCCCCAGAGACTCATCATCTAACTTGAACGTGGCAGATGTCTCTTCCCCAGCATGTCTCCAAGTGCTGCTGAGCTTGTCTGACCCTGCCTCCTGCTGCTGTGGGCATGTGGCCATGTAGTGACCAGCAGAATGTGAGATCTACATCTAGTACGCACCGAGGTGTCTGTCTCTGTGCTGGGGGAGAGTGCAGGTGACCACTGTGACTGGCATCCAGATGTACTTTCTTTCTTATCCCCCATGTCCTGGGTCATCTGTGGGCTGGAGGAATACCTGGACAGGGTCTTCTCTTGTGGCCTTCCCCTCTTCCTGCTGGCACCTGTAAGTGAGAGAGGAGAGAGCGAGTGACTGCAAGAGCTGCCTCCAACATGGAGGAATGCATGACCCTTAGGTTTCTATGTGGGATGCATGGATCCTAACTGGATGGAAGCTGTCTGCTGAGCTCTCCATCTCCGCATGCTCAGTATGGTTCCACCCCAGCCAGCTGGGCTGCCCGCTTCTCGAAGCCAGTCAGGTTCTTGAGGGCAGGCTGGTCCTCTCCCATCTTATCTCTCTCTCTCTCTCCTGTTGTGCCTTAACTTTTCCTGTGCAAAGAGAGAAGATGGGGTTGAGAGCAATTGGGTGTCATGTATCTTTCTCATTCATCCAATCTTACAAATAGCCCACTGGATTGTGTGCCATGTGCTTGATCCACTGCAGGTCATCCACAAGGGTTCTGGAGCAGGACCTTCCAGAATGGTGACTCCATGGAGATAGAAGATTAAGGCTCACAGAGGCATGTCATTGCTGGCACTCGCTGGTACCCTCAATGCCTAAGCCCCTTCCCCCACCCCCACCCCCACCCCCACCCCCTCCACCTTTCCAGACAACATCTGAGCTCTCTGTGTAGAAGGGTCAGGGACCCACTGGCCTCTCTACCTGCAGCAGGGTTATGAGGCTTCACCTTATCACACTGTGTAGTTCTTTTATGCATGGGCAACATGGATGGTGCCCTCACCACTGAGGCCCATGTCTCCTGTACCATTCAGTGAAGTGAGTGTGAGCAATTCAGGGTTCACTTACCTTGGTGGAGCGGATGGTTTCATTCATCTGTTTGTGGCATTGCAGCACTGTTGTCTGGTGGAGGCCCTGGTGCTGACCTCCCTGGAGACTTCCTCCTGTGCTGGGCTGGTGTGACAGCTCAGCCTCCCCCTTCCATCCTGTGGGTAGAGGATGGCCCTCCTGGCCTCCACTGCATTCAGAAGGACTTCCAAGGAAAAGTCGCTGGATCTGGGAGTCAGGAGAACTCCTTTTTTCCTTTTGCTCCTGTGAGTTAGGATCTATCAAGCCAGGTTTCACTCTGGGATCTAACTTGTCCAGAAATAACGTCAGCTAGGGTCATAACAGCATGGAATTGCCATAACTCTGTGAAAATCCAGGCCTATGTGAAAAAGGAGCAAAGGAATTCACCTGAATCTGGGCCAAAATTTCTCTCTAAACCAACTGTTAAGTATTTGTTGGGTTGCTGTATATGTTATTTTTCTTAGAACAATGCAGAGATGACTCTAGTTCTAAAACTTTATTTACAATACTTTAAGACACCTCAGAACTTACAAGATTTTCAATACATGTGGTCTTTACGAATCCCAGATCCTTTCTGAAATATTTCCAGTATGGTGTCAGTCCTGCTCTACCCACAGGCTTAAGCAATCAAGTGTACAAGGATCAGTTACCGGACTAGCATAATCAAACACAGATGATATAAACCATTGAACATGACACCAACATAAGAAAACAGGTTATCCGTCCATCATCTCATTGTGAGATACTTCTGTGTGTAAACTGCAACAAAAATTTTACTTTAAAAGTACTTAAACAGCTTGGCTGTGTTTTAAGATGTCTCGAGGTTGTGAAAGGTGTTATTTAAAAGTATAGTTTATTTTATCTTTTCTAAAAGTAGAAAAAGATGTTTAGGGCAAAAATTGAACAAACAACTTCTTTCACATCGAATTATAGAATGGTTACAGCATAGAAGAAGGCCACTTAATTGACCCCTGCTCTCTGAAACTCAGCCAGTTCCACTCCCCTGTCCTTTCCTTGGAGTTCGGCAATGTTCTCTCTTCTGATAATCAAACAATTCTCCTTTGAGACTCACAGTTCAATCTGCTCCTTCCACACACGCAGGCAGCGCATTCCATATCCTAACTGCTCACTGCATAAAAAAGGTTTTTCTTCACGTTGCTATTGATTCTTTTGCTATTCACCTTAAATCAGTGTCTTCTGGTTCTCTACCCTTTGGCCAATGGGAATAATTTCTCCATATTTACTCTGTCCAGACCCCTCATGATTTTGACTACCTCTTTTAAATCTCCTCTTCACCTTCTCTTCTCCAAGGGGGACAGCCTCAGCTGCTCCAATCTGTCCACATAACTGAAGTCTCTCATCCTTGGAACCATTCTCATAAATCTTTTCTGCACCCTCCCCAATGCCTTCACATCCTTCCTAAAATTTGGTCTTCAGAATTGGACACAATACTCCAGTTGAGGCCAAACGAGTGTTTTATAAAGGTTCGCCAAAACCACTTTCCTTTTGTATTCTATATCTCTATTCGTAAAGCCTATGATGCCTTAAGTTTTATTGGCCGCTTTCTCAACCTGCTCTACTATCTTCAATGATTTGTGCACATAAAGCTCTAGGTCCCTTTGTTCCTGCACTCTCTTCAGATTTGTATCCTTTATTTCATCTTACCAAAATACATCACTTCACACTTCTCAGCATTAAATTTCACCCACCTCCAGTCCGCCCATTCCTCCTGCATACTTATCTATGTCCTTTTGGTATTCTACACTATTCTCCTCACAGTTCACAATACTTCCATGTTTCATGCCATCAGTAAATTTTGAAATTTTGCCATATACACCCAAGTCTATGTCATTAATATAGATCAAAAAGGCAGTGGTCTTAATACCGATGCTGGGGAGTATCCATTGTATACCTACCTCCGGTCTGGAAAACAATTGTTCACCACCACTCCCTGCTTCCTGTCACTGTCCCAGCTTTGGATCATGTTGCCACTGTCCCTTTCTTCTGGGCATGAGCTTTGCTGACAAGTCTGTTAAGTTGCATTTCATTAATGTTTTTGGAAGTCCATGTACACCACATTAATCTTCTCTTTTACCTCATCAAAAAACTCAATCAAGTTAGTTAAACACCATTTGCCTTTAGCAAATCCATGCTAGCTTTCCTTAATTAATCTGCACTCATCCAAGTGGCTGTTGAACTTATCCTGGATCTACAGGGTGACCTTCAGCTGTACCCTCACTAAGGCAGACAGGGAGGGCCTGGAGGTCTGCTTGGAGTGCTGGCCCCCGTTCTGCTGCAGGGTGCACACCCTCCATATAGTAAAACTGCTCCCTACCATGTCAGTAAACTGACAGCTATGGAGTCCAACATCTGGAGTGTGATGGCTATTGCACTGATGTAACACTTTTAAAATATCATAGATAGAAGCAAACTAGGCCAGGCAGCCCATCTGGCTTATCCCATTGTTTAGATGTGAGCTCATGACCTAGACAAATGAGTTAATCTCCTTCCAGTCCAATGCAATGAGAAGCTTGGTATGCTTCCTACTCCATGTATTGTTCATCACCCATCTCCTTTGGGTTTATTATACACTGCACTCTGTGATCCATCAGAGAGGAAAGTTGATTCAGTTCAGTCCGGAAGGATTTCAACTCGAGGCCTGTACCCACTCTATCTTCCTGCATTTTTCACAGTTCTTTCAAACAGACAAGGGGCAGGATTTTCCAATTGGTTTCTGAATCATTGTCAGGCTTAAATTGGGGGGTTGTGATTTTCCCCTCAATTGCCGATTTAGAGCCAGAGGGCAGTCATGCTGTCTAATTAATAATGGTGGGAGGAGTTTAGATGCATGAGGGCCAATAGGGGGCTCTCCAGCTTGAAAGCAGCAACAACATACCATGGCGGTGGGGAGAGGGGCGGGGTAAGCGAGGGAGGGGGGGGTAAGCGAGGGAGGGGGGGGTAAGCGAGGGAGGGGGGGGGTAAGCGAGGGAGGGGGGGGGGTAAGCGAGGGAGGGGGGGGGTAAGCGAGGGAGGGGGGGGGGTAAGCGAGGGAGGGGGGGGGGTAAGCGAGGGAGGGGGGGGGTAAGCGAGGGAGGGGGGGTAAGCGAGGGAGGGGGGGTAAGCGAGGGAGAGGGGGGGTAAGCGAGGGAGAGGGGGGGTAAGCGAGGGAGGGGGGGGTAAGCGAGGGAAAGGGGGGGGTAAGCGAGGGAGAGGGGGGTAAGCGAGGGAGAGGGGGGTAAGCGAGGGAGGGGGGGGTAAGCGAGGGAGGGGGGGGTAAGCGAGGGAGGGGGGGGTAAGCGAGGGAGAGGGGGGGGTAAGCGAGGGAGAGGGGGGGGTAAGCGAGGGAGAGGGGGGGTAAGCGAGGGAGAGGGGGGGTAAGCGAGGGAGAGGGGGGGTAAGCGAGGGAGAGGGGGGGGTAAGCGAGGGAGAGGGCAGCCCAAAAAGGAATCTTCTTCCCTCTCCAACTTTTTTCAAATGTAAAATTAAATTAAGGCCTATTGGTGGTCGTCTGCCTCCTGTGCCCTGTCCCCTGTGGGGCCTAAAAATCCTGCCCTAGATTTCAAAGATATCAATACAAAAATTGGCAGAGAGTTAGAATTTACCAAACTGTAACTCAGGGTTTATTTAAGATGACCAGTCCCCACCATGTTCCCTCTTTCTAGTCTGTTAACTTGTAAAGGGTTTTTTGTAACATTTGCATTGAGCAGATTTAATGGAGATCATCATCTTGGAAATACTGACCTAAAAATAAAATCAGAATGTAAAAACAACCATGAAAGTCTTTATAAATAAGTGTTCTCTAATCCATATTTATAAGGTGTACTCTCACAGCGCAGTATCTGTGACTAATGTAAAACCAGTTTGTATAGGATCATTACCACTGCTGTCTGTAATTATCACAACAGCTGTGTGGCCCCCTGGGCCATCCTCATTCACACACCTAAAACCATCCAATCTTCAACGGAAACGTGAACTACTACACAAACAATCCATTAAAATCCACGAGCAGCAATTTAGAGATACTAGAGGGAAAAACATTTCTAACCTTCTTCCCCAGTATCTGCTGCCTGATGCTTCCAGCCTCTGGTTCAGAAAGTAGCACATGGTACAATGTTGTACCAGACCCAAAGCCACCCAAACCCCCACTTCAACAGCAACAAAACACAAATGCTCAGAAGGAATCCTACCTACTTCTGGAGTAAGGTCTACACCTGAAATGTTAACTTTTCTGTTTCTCTTCCGAAAGATGTGAAGGCATTAGAGAGAGTGCAGAAAAGATTCCCAAGAATGGTTCCAGGGATGAGGAACTTCAGTGGCGCAAATAGAACTCAAAGAACATTGGAACACAAAAATTAGGAGCAGGAGTCAGCCATTTGGCCCCTCGAGCCTGCACTGCCACTCGATAAGACCATGGCTAATTTGATTGTGGTGTCAACTCCACTGTCCTGTCGCAGTCATAACCTTTGATTTTCTTGTCAATCAAAAAGCTAACTCCACTTTGAATAAATTCAATGACCCAGTCTCCACTGTTCCCTGGAGAAGTGAATTCCAAACACTAATGACCCTTTGAAAGAAAAAAAATCCCCTTATCTCCACCTTAAATGGGAACCCCTCATTTTTAAATGGTGTCTCCTAGTCCTAGTCTCCCCCTTAAGAGGAAACAACCTCTCAGCATCCACCCTGTTAAGTCCCTTCAGGATCTGATATGTTTCAATAAGACCACCTCTCATTCTCCTAAACTCCAATGGGTATAGGTCCAACCTGCACTTACTTTCCTCATAAGATAACTCCTTCATCTCTGGAATCAGATGAGTGAATCTTTTCTGAATTGCTTCTAATACAACTATATCCTTTCTTAAATAAGGAAACCAAACTTTTTTTAAAATTCATTCATGGGATGTGGGCTTCCCTGGCTGGGCCAACATTTATTGCCCACTCACTTAAACTATCTATATATTTTCTTAGCCTCTTTATGTCCTCTTCACAACTTACTTTCCTACCTATCTTTGTGTCATCAGCAAATTTGGCAACCATTCCATCCATCCCCTCATCCAAGTCATTTATATAAATTGTAAACAGTTGAGATCCCAGCACTGAACCCTGTGGCACACCACTCCTTACATCTTGCCAACCTGAAAAAGACCATTTATGCCTACCCTCTGCTCCCTGTTAACCAGCCAATCCTTAATACTTACAGAAGGTAAGGCAAGCCTGTGTACTCCTTAGTGATACATTTAAGTTCAAACATATTACAACAGTGACTGCAAGTGCTTTTGTGTGTCCCATGTTTGTGACAAGTGTCATATAAATGCAATCTTACATTTTTGGCTTAAATACAGAAAATGCAACCTTTGAAACCAACATCTAAATAGTTCAATTGGCGATCATTGTTTCCTTCTGCCTCTGGAACATTGGGCTGAATTTTCCCCCTGTTGGGTTGGGGGGGTGGGGGTGTTGTGCGGGGCGGGCAGGAGCGAGCATGAACCCAATTGGTGCCCCCAATCAGGTCATGCCGCCATTTTACCTGGGCAGGCCAATTAAGGCCCGCCCAGCATGACGAACACCCGGAAGCGCTGTGTGCTCCCTATGCGGGCAGAGGGGATTCCTTAAGTCAGGGTCTGTACTCTTTCGCGCATGCGTGTGAAAGAGTGAGTGCAGAAATCTCCGTGCCTCAGGGAGATTAGTTTAAGTTCTGAAAAATGCAATAAAGGTAAAAAAAAATTTAAGGACATGTCCTCTCGTGTGAAACTGTCACATGAGCTGGGACATGTCCATTAATTTTTTCAAAATTTTTTATTTTGTTAATAAACCCTTCATGAGGCCTCATCCCGCACGTGGATGAGGTTTCATGAAAAATGCAAAGGCCCCCTGGGCTCTTCACCTTATTCTTAACAACTTTAATTCCTTTCTTTATGGCCTTTGACAGTTCAGCAGACACGTAGCTGACGTGACTGTGCGCCCGTTGAACTGACAATCTAAATGATGCGCAGTGACGTCGGGACGCCCCCCCCCCCCCAACATCACCGCGCATCGTTTTATGTGTCGGCTAGTGGGCCCTGCCCCCGCTCGCTGACCGGAAAATTCTTCCCATTGTAGATAGCTCGTACCTTCTTCACTACTGACTGGAGAGACCCAAGACGAAGTGAGGAGGCTGCCGACTTCAACTAAATGAAACCTCATAACAACAAATATTTCACTCAAATGCATAATTCCTTACAACAGCAAGCACTGGAATTCAGAGTGAAACATCAAAGGGCAGAATCTTTCCCTCCTGCCATAAGTTCCATGGTGGGATCAGAAAATCATGCCGTGCAGTGGGACAGGCTTTTATGCGCAATTGTCTACTCCCTGTCTCATTTGTCATGCATGCACATGTTCCATGTCATCTTGTGGCAAGGTGGGCAGGAGGTTGGATGCCTGCAGTCATGTTTAAAAGCCACCTGGACAGGCCTACACTAATTATAAGAAGGATGAGCAGGAGAAAGCAACAAAACATGGCTCCCTGCTTCAGTGATGCATGTCTGGGGGCAGTTCAAGATAGGCCCAAGGTCCTCTTCCTCAGCCATCCCAGCTGACCCCTGTGGCCTGGGAGGAGGTAGCTAGGGAGGTCAGTGCCTGTGGGGTGCAGAGGAGGACTGCCCTGCAGAGGAGGAAAATGGTCAACGATCTAACCTGCACCATTCTACCCTCCCAGCCTACTTCACCACTCATTTATTTTGCTCTCATGGGACCTGGGCATCACTGGCAAGGCCAGCATACCTCTTGCACATCCTAAATGCCCTTGACATGGTGGTGGGCTGCTGCTTTATTGAACCCCTGCAGTCTATGTGCTGTACTATTAGTGAGGGAACTGCATGATTTTTACCCAGCCACAGTGAAGACATAGCTATGGGGTGGAGTGCATGGAGTTATGGAGGGCAACTTGTAGGTGCTGCTGGTCCCATACATCCTGCTTCCTTAGTCCTTCTAACTGGTAGAGCTCGTAGGGTTGGAGGGTGCTGTTGAAGAAGCCTTAGTAAGTTGCTGTAATGCATCTTCTACATGTTACATACTGCTGCCACTGTGCCCTTCTGGTGGAGGGAGCCAATGTTGAGGGTGCAGGATGGACCATCAATTAAATGGGCTGCTTTTTCCTGGATGATGTCCAGCTTCTTGAGTGTTCTTGGAGCTGCGCTCATCCAGGCAACTGGAGAGTAGTCCATCACACTCCTGACTTGTGCCTTACACACGGTAGTCGGACTTCATTCTTGGTGCTAGTTGTTTTAATGGCCGCATGTACTCAATCCCTTCTGGGGTGGACCAAGGATGGGTCTTCCTCCCCCTAATACATGACTGTGCATGGAAGCACCATCCTTTGCCAAAGATGATGACTGCCATGTGCGAGAGGCCTCCCACTCACACTATTCCACTTGTGTCCACTGCCTTTGAGATTCTATGGAGAGACCTTGTCACAATGGAAAGACTAACCACATGAGCCCTGGTCAGATAGGTCCATTTCCCCGGGAGGATGGAGGTTTGCAGTCACGACTTGGCTGCCATTTACCTGCATGCCCCTTGTAGGCATCACCCTCCCTCCCTCCCTGTACTCCGCCTTCCTCCCCACCCCTACCTTGAGTAGGTGGCCAATGGCTCAGAGTGAACAGCAGCTCTGCACCTTGCTGGGAGCTTGTTGTCATGACAACCCTCTGGGCCAGACCTGCTGCCGCCTGCCCTTCACCAGACAGTGAGGATTTGCAAATCGAAAAGATCTCATATAGTCTCCACATGATTATTAGGGTTTCCCTTTCATTGTCCAGTTGTGCTGACCTTGAGGTCCACCAAACGAGAAGACCCTTACCCCCCCTCGGCATTTTGCAGTTTGACATCAAGGGGACTGCCTTGATCTTGAGTTGCCGCTGACTCAGAGTGGTACATGTCACATATCAGACTGTCTCCACCACCTCCATATCCTTCCCCATCACCCATCAACACCCCCCTATCACTGTTGACCCTCCCCTTCACTCTCCTCCTCTCCCTCGGTAACCCTCGAGACTCCCGCCCTTATCCTGGACCCTATCATGATCAATTTGGACATGCCTTCCCCCCTGCTGAGCCCACATCAGTCACCATTCCAATGCCCCCCCTGATCCTCCGCACTCCGGTAATCCATGTCACTATCCTTGTCCCCCTTAATGATTCCTGACCCTTCCACCCTTCTGCATCCAATTTTGTCCTTTCATAGTCACAGACCCCTCATACCACCAGAACCCCAGCTCTCCCCACAAGATTCCAATGTTAACTTGATCAACCCCACCCTCCGAGGAAATCTGGCCCCACACCAACCACGTCCCCAACCATACACCCTCTCCCCTTCTCATCCCACCCCCTTCTCCTCTGGTTTCCACCCCCTTATCATCCACCCGTATGCACCCCTTCTCCTGTGGACACTCCCCCACCTTCTCCTCTGGACAACACCCTCTCCTCTCCTCTAGACACTCTCGCCACTTCGTGTCTTGCACCCACCCACACTCCCCTCATCATCTCCTTTAGACCTAACCCCTCCCACCCTGTGTCTTCCGTATGCACCATGCCTATGGCCAGCTCCAATGGTGCAACCAGCTTCAACTCTAAAGTAAATATTTTAAACTTCTCCCTCGCCGGGTGCAAGCCACAAATGTCCAGTTGGATAACAGAATGGTTTAAGTTCCCATTGGCAGGGCAGAAGATTTGACAGGAGCACATAATTCCGGTCTGTTGGGGTTTTAATGAACGGGCATAAGATACAAAATGTGTTCCCACCGAGCTTCCGTGGGACTCCCAACCTGTCAGCAATCCACCATGAACATCAGGAGGGGAGGATCCCAACCTGATTTCCTGATGTCAGGAAACTGATTTTTTGCTCCCCGCAATATCTTCCAATCCCACCTGTCGCATTGTAGCTGTCAATAAAACTGTGAATTAGTAGATACCCTACTGTTATAATGGATGGTTGTGAAATCAGTCATGAAGCACTAATCCACTGATCTAAACCCTCATGTTTATGTCAACAAAGTGAAATAGCAAGCAATGATTTTTTTAATACTACAGGCATTTTTTCAAAGTCTTTAAAGGGAGGAATTTTAAATGCCTTGGCAGCTTAATAGCCCCCTTTGACAGGTGCTTCTGACAGTTTAGACAGTTGATTTTGACAGGTCTATTGACACTTCCAAAGAGCTTGACAGTAATGAGATTATGCACTTTTTACACACATTTATGCCTACTTTTCACAATTCCAAAGGGCAGGTGACCTACCCCAAATTTGTCCCAGGACCATATCCAATGGGGTACCCTGGCTAACTAAACAAATCCACAAAGTTCAGACCATCTGTTACCTGGTCTACGGTGTCCACATGAGGTTTTACACTCCTGGGCTACAAAAATCCCACTTCAATGGGGGCTTTGATGATTTAACTGGATAGCTGCCTCTGTAAACTGCATATACATGAAACACTCCCTGCCCCATTCTCGAACCTGCTAAAATAGGAAGTGCCTAGTTCGGGACTGGTCTTTAATTTTCATCCATTTGTGCTATTTTCAACATGACAGAGGGCCTTTCTGTCATAGCAAAAATCTGGTCTGAATCTTTAGACATCACTGAGCCTCCATGTCCAACTCAATTAATCTGTTGGTCTTCTCTTTATTATGTTTGCTTCAATTTGGAGTCTTACTTTCCATTTCTCTTCTCACACTCTTGTTTAACTTCCCTCCCTCTTCCTGACCTGAACTGATGCTTGGAAAGAAATGCACTAACTGAATTGAAGTGAAGTTACCTGCAGTTGATAAATTGTGCATTTTATGATCTTAAAGGAAGTTCATAAATCTCTCAGTGAAAATCTCCAAACTCTTATGCAACCCCAAAGGTCCACTTTATTAGCTGGTAGTAATTTAACCTGTGAACCCTGGGTTTACCACTGAAAACCCTGAGGCATTGATGGAATTTGACTGTGCCCATATTACCTACTTGCTTGAGAGCCTCAGTGTTGTGCTAGGGGATCTGGTGTAATGTGATTCGTAGAAGCCAGATGGTTGACACATGGCTCTCCCTCAGGAGTCGTCAGGAAGAACTAACCTCAGTACTGACAGCACCAGCTGCTTTAACACTTCCAATGTTCCCATAGGCTGGCTGTCAATGTTCATCTTGCACAGCACTCGGTAACATTAATGTAGGTTTCTTCCAGTTAAAGGGACCTTCATCTGGATGCGGCTTATTTTCAATGTATCATATTTCTCATTCCCTTTGAGTTAATCGACCAATTGACACACACTCCTAATTGCTAGAGGGTGGTCTGAGTTTGATTCCCCACTGCCTTCTGGAGACCTGACACTTTGTAAGTCTGTGAGAGCTAATTGTCTAATGTGAATAATTGACAGAGATAGTACTCAAAGATCAGGGTCTTTTTCAGTCTTGGATGGTGATCCAAAGGCTTCAGAGGTTTTAGAATTCAATCCCAGGTGGCTACTTTTGTCTGTTTTCAGTTCATGGAAAATGCTGAAAATGCGACTTTTCAATGTTTATAATGAAGTTTTAAAAGTCATCAATATACCATGATATACACTTATCACAAATAGCACACGTGACTGATTACATACTCTGCACTAATTGCTATTTTGTCCTGCTTCTCATTTTGAATGCAAATTCAAATCTTGGTTCTGTAAGTCTTTTCAGGACCTGCATGTTCGGGTCTTAAAAGAAGTGACCACAGAGATAGTAGGTTATAATCTTCTAAAATTCCTGAGATTCTGGAGGGTCCCGGTGGATTGGAAAACAGCAATTTTAACACCTTTATTCAAGAAAGGGGGAGGCAGAAAGCAGGAAACCATAGGCCAGTTAGCCTAACTCCTGTCATAGGGAAATTGCTCGAATCCGCTATTAAGGAGGTTATAGCGGGATACTTAGAAAATCATAATGGGATCAGGCAGAGTCAACATGGCTTTGTGAAAGGGAAATTGCGTTTAACTAATTCACTAGAGGTCTTTGAGGAAGTTATAAGCAACGTGGATAAAGGGGAACCTGTATATGTGGTGTACTGGAAGTTCCAAAAGGCATTTGATGAGGTGCCACATCAAAGGTTTCTACACAAAATAAGAGCTCTTGATGTGGGATAACATATTAGTGTGGATAATGGATTGGTCAACTAACAGGAAGCAGGGAGTAGGGATAAATGGGTCTTTTTCAGGTTGGCAAGCTGAAACAAGTGGAGTGCATTAGTACTGGGGCCTCAACTATTAACAAACTATCCAATGACTTGGATGAAGGAACTGAATGTATGGTAGCTAAATTTGCTGATGACACAAAGATAGGTAGGGAAGTAAGTTGTCAAGAGGACATCAAGTCTACAGAGGGATTTAGATAGGTGAAGGGAGCGGGGCAAAAAATTAGCAGATGGCGTATCATGTGGAAAAATGTGAAATTGTCCACTTTGGTAGGAAGAATAGAAAAGCAGCATATTGTTTAAATGGAGAGACGTTTGCAGAACTCTACGGTACAGAGGGATGTAGGTCTTGGTACATGAATCACAAAAAGTTAATATGCAGTTATAGCAAGTGATTTGGAAGGCAAATGGAATGTTGTCATTTATTGCAGGGGGAATGGAATATAACAATAGGGAAGTTTTACTGCAGCTGTACAGGGCCTTGGTGAGACCACACCTGGAACAACGTGTATAGTTTTGGTCTCCTTATTTGAACCAGGATATAATTGCATTAGAAGAGAACGTTCACTTGACTCATTCCTGGCATGAAAGGGTTGTCTTATGAGGAAAGGTTGAACAGGTTAGGCCTATACCCACTGGAGTTTAGAAGAATGAGAGGTGATCTTTTTGAAACATCTAAGATCCAGAAGTGACCTGATAGGGTGGGTACTGGAGGGATATTTCCTCTCGTGGACAAAACTAGAACTAGGGGGATTGTTTTAAGCTCAGAGGCCTCCCTTTTAAGATAGAGGTGAAGAGAATTTTATTCTCTCAGAGGGTTGTTTGTCTGTGGAATTTTCTTCTTCAGAAATTAGGGAGAAGGGGCCATTGAATTTATTCAAGGCTGAGTTAGATTTTTGAAAGTCAAGTGTTATGGGGGGGCAGACAGTGAAGTGAAGTTGAGACCACAATCAGATCAGCCATGATCTTATTGAATGGCGGAGCAGACTAGAAGGGTCAAATGACCAATCCTGTTCCTAAGTCCTATGGTCCTATGTTTACCAGAAGACCCAGTATGCTTATAGGTTGCACAGATAAAAGTGTGCCCTCTTCTGAACCATCTCCTTCCATATTGAGCAGGTGAAAATACAATTAATCTGTGGCTTTTTCTGACATGAAACAGCATAATGTTGATCGCGAAGTGACATTTTCTTGCACAATTTATATTTATAAACACCCTTAATGTTATAAAATATCCTAAGGCACTTCACAGGAGCATCATAAAACAAAGTATGACACCTAGTCACATTCAGGAGATATTCAGTCAGATGAGCAAAAGTTTGGTCAAAGAGGTAAGTGTAGTAAACTTGATGTACCAGACAGGTTTCTTGTTAGAAACAGCAAACTTTATTTACAGAACTCCTGTTGAAGCTACATGCTTGAACCAAGACCACGACTAGAAAGCTCCATCCCTGAGATTACCCGCACTTAGGGCTGATTCGTCTGTACAGTCACATGATCCCCAAAACAGTATGAAAGGTTTTACAATCACTACAGTAAATTTTATAGAGTCACTAAAAGCTGAAAGTGAGGTAGCGAGCCATTGAGGTTTAGGGAGGGAGTGCCAGAGCTCAGAGCTTGCCAACTGAAGGCACAGCCACAATCAATGGAGCGATTAAAGTCAGGAATGCTCAAGAGGCCAGAATTAGAGGAGTGCAGATATCTTAGAGGGTTGTGGGGTGGAGGAGATTATAGAGGTTGGGAGGAACAAGAGAATGGAAGGATTTGAAAACAAGGATGAGAATTTTAAAATCAAGATATTTCTTAATGGCGACCCAATATAGGTCAGCAAGCACAGGGGTGACAGGTGAATGGGACTTGTTGGGAGTTAAGACATGGGCAGCAGCATTTTGGATGAACTCAAAGTTATGGGGGTTAGAATACAGGAGACCGGAGTGTGTTGGGATAGTTAAATCTGGAGGTAACTAAGGTATAAATGAGGTTTTTCAGCAGCAGATGAGCTGATGCAAGGATGAAGTCAGGCACTGTTATGGAGGTGGAAACAGACAGTCTTAATGATGGCTATCATTATTTGTGTAAAATTGTTAGCCAAGACTTTCTATGGATGTAACATGATGATTTCACTTGATTCACAACAACTTTCACCTCATGTCTATGGCCTTGCGTTAGTTGCTCATGATACATACGTGCCATAAAACTTGTGTGAGGCTGTTCTAGAATTGATTGATTACTGCTTCTTCCTCAAAGCAGCAACACGCTCTTCAGCCTTAAGACATAAAGTACAATATCGTACTGCTGAATGTGGGGGTCAGGGCTAGGGCAGGCAAAGGGAGTCACTGAGCACCTAGGTTTTTGATTCTTAATTTAACCAGTAAGATGTCAATGAACAATTGCAAATAGCCCTTACAGGAATCAATGAAGAGAACTGGGGTAGTCAATATTGAACCATATCGGTTTGACAATTGGATCTGGTAAATAAATCGACTAACATCACCCGTACTACATTCATCTGATTAACAAAGTGACCAAACAGTGTGCCCTATACTTCTAGCTCAATATTTGTCAGTATTCTTCATTCCATTTTATACTCGATTTTTTCTTCCCGCTTCAATCTCTTGCATTATAAACCATTTCCTGTAAGCAATGTGTTACTGGCTGCCCATCTGTGCAGCTCTGAATTTGGTTGCAAGCCAGAAGGAATGTGAATTGACTCACTCAGACATTCATTTATTTCACTCCTTCTTTAGGTATGCCTCAAAGAAAACCTCTTAAAACAAGAGACCTTATTACATGATATTTCTCTGTAAATAATATCTGAATACACTGCTAGCACAGGGCACAGTGTCTATGGGGATGTCTCGGTGTTGACTTTACTGATGTGTGATCTACTTGTGGAGCCATTTATTATTCTCTATGAAATTCTTTCAAACAGACAGGACCTCATTAACCTCCCACACAGCAAGATGATAGGGTCCATTTACTGGGGTCAGAATGCTTTGCAGACATGAAAGGAAATGAAAGGTTCCAATAGTCAGGGCTGTAAGGGAGACTGAGTTTACGGGGAGATAAGTCAAGCTTCATTGACAACTAAGATGTTTAAAGAAGCACAGCAGTATAATAACCTATGAAAAACTGGTCTTGGCTGTATTGGAACAATGGTCTTCCTGTGTTCAGCTGCAAGTCTATTCCTTTGTGAATCAAATTGCACATTACTGTCGCAATCTGATGTGAAAAAATGAGCATCAGCAGGTTATTTGAAAATGGAAGCAGCACAATTAAGCTCAATCACATCCTCATGATGTCCTTGTCCATTTTCTAGTGGAGGCCATTGGAATGACTGAGTTGATGGTTCCCTTTAACTCAGAGTTACCCAGGTCAACTGCAGATCTCTGAATCAGCAAAGAGCATTGTTTCATCCTGGCCTCTGTCTGAATGTATGACTCCGTAATATCACACAGTGCAGTTACTTATCAACACTATGGGGACACTCTTCAACTATAAACATGGTAGTTAGGAGGGCATTGTAGTGTGGAGAGTCACTCTCATGTATGGGGGAGCAACTATGTCCCAGATAGAATAATGGATACCTGGCAGGGAGATAGAGAATAATAAACAGTTGGCAATGACATAGGTGGTGATGGATAGTTGTCAGATGAGATGTTGAATCAATTGTTGCCTGCCTGTTTAAGTGGATGCAAAATATTGCAGTTTTTCACACTGAGAGTAGGGAAAATTATCTGGTCAAAATTAATCCCAAGCAGCAGCATCAGAAACATGTAATTTGGCTGTTTGCACAATTCTGCATCTGTTTATATAGCAATAGCTATTGCACTTTAAATGTAATTCATTGGCTGCGAATTACTTTGGAATGTCCTGAGGACATGAACGTGTGCTATGTGAATGTAAGTTTGTTAATTATTTAAGTTTCTCACTGTCAGGTGAGATAATGGTGCAGTGGTGATAACACTGGAGTAGTAATCCAGAGGCCTGGGCCGATGTTCTATAGACACAGGGCGGGATTTTCTGGGCGTGGTGGTGGGTGAGACAGGAAAACGTGGAGGAGGGCCAAAAGTCAGTTTTCCGCCGGCATAAAAAAAGTTTGTGATTGACTTTCATGGAGGGCCGGGCAGTCCACCACGCCATGTTGGGAACTGCATTTGAATTCATTCACACATCATGAATACTCATTATAAAGGCAGCTCACCAGAATCATGTCCGCCCTCCAGGGCCTGAATTTTCAGCTTGGCAGGCGGGCCCAATTAACAATTGGCCAGCGTGAAACACGCACTGAAAAGCTCAGCGCTGCCAGGGTGGGGGCAGGAAGAGGGAGGGCAATGATGTCAACGCGGGCACGGGCCAGCACTGACAGAACGCTCCCTGAAGGTAGGGCGCTGCCTCATGCAGCTGAAGACCTGAAAGAGCAAAAATAAAGATTTCAAAAGCTGAAAAAAGTGTCCATGCATCATAACCAATCACCTGAAAATTTAGCGAATGAAAACGCTGTCCACAGAAATTTATTTATATTTTATTTCATCACGGAAATTTCATCCCACCCGTGGATGAGGTTTGATGAAAAATGCAGAGGCTGCTTGGCCGATTCACCCCCTCCACCAACTTAATGTTGGATGGGCAATATAAAATCAGAGTCAATAGCGCCTTTAATGGGTTTAATTGCTCTCTTAAATGTCGGTGGGCACATTTCCGACTTTTGCGTGTGCCCACGAACTGAAATATCGCGTGAATGCGGGAGACATCGGGATGCTAACCCAACATCCTCTTGCGCTATTTTACACCCAGTCAGATCAGGCGTGCGGCCGCCCTCGAGGTGTAAAATTCAGCCCCAGGTCATAGGGCCACACCAGCAGCTAATTCGACCGGCATGATTCACGACCGGATATAAGTGACATGCACCTGGTAAACACCACTTCACCCGTGAGCTCGAGGAATGTTCGCCCACCTTCCATAGCATTGCACTCACA
Source organism: Carcharodon carcharias (assembly GCF_017639515.1). NCBI lineage: Eukaryota > Metazoa > Chordata > Chondrichthyes > Lamniformes > Lamnidae > Carcharodon > Carcharodon carcharias. The sequence goes on along the minus strand of NC_054476.1, from coordinate 84,087,496 downwards.
TCTGCTCCAACTCAGTAACAAGGTTGCACAGACAAGACCAGTGGGAAGACATGGTAGTCTCTGAGTGAAGGCTTATCATTCCAGACCAGAGGGAAGGTGGGGAGGTAGACTGGAAGGGGCTGGAGGGCAAAGGCTTGACTGGGGAGGACAGTGGTGAGGAAGGTGAGTCAAAACTGAGGCAAGGAAAGGGGGCTGGAGAGCAAGGGGTGGAGGAAGACTGAGGGAGGGTACACACAGACACATGACAGGGGGCAGACTGGGGGAGGGTACACACAGGCACATGACTGGGGGAGAGACAGGGGGAGGGTACACACAGACACGTGACTGGGAGAGAGACAGGGGGAGGGTACGCACAGACACATGCCTGGGGGAGGGTACACACAGACACATGACTGGGGAAAGATTGGGGGAGGATATACACAGATACATGTCGGGGGGGAACTGGGGGGGAAGACTGGGGCGGGGTACACACAGACACATGATGGGGGGGGAGACTGGGATAGAGTACACAGACACATGATGGGGATAAGTACACACAGACACATGATTGTGGGGGAGGTTGGGGATGGGTACACACAGACACATCTTTGTGGGGGAGGTTGGGTGTGGGTACACACAGACACATGATTGGGGGGGTAGACTGGGATAGGGTACACACAGACACATGATGGGGCAAGTACACACAGACACATGATTGTGGGGGAGGTTCGGGGTGGGTACACAGACACATGACTGGGGGGGAGACTGGGATAGGGTACACACAGACACATGATGGGGGTAAGTACACACAGACACATGATTGTGGGGGAGGTTGGGGGTGGGGACACACAGACACATAATTGTGGGGGAGGTTGGGGGTGGGGACACACAGACACATGACTGGGGTGGTGGGGTGGGGGAGGGGTGTTGAACGAGGTCACGGCCAGAAAGCTTAGAAAATCCTATGGATCAGCACCACAGTTTAGAGGGTTATGCCTGTCCTTGTTCCAGTCCAGGAAGTGGAAGGGCCTGTCAGTCCTGTGTCAGTCGCTCCCAGCATGGTGTGTGCAGGGCATGGTCAGTCCCTGACACACATTGGTCCTGGGGGTTTCTGGTTTCATACTGGGCCGCTGATGGCACCATCACAGTCATAGGAAGCATATGCAGCCGGTAGATGGGAAAGCGGAAATGTAGGGATGGTCACTCAATTGTCTCATGGTGGGGTGGGGGTCTCTGTAAGTCACAGTGCAATGGACCTCAAGATGCGGAGGTGTCAGATCTAGATGGGACATCAGGACATCAACTCAAACAGTTCGGGGAAAGGAAGGAGAATGATTGGAGGGAGGGAAATCTGCACATGATGCTCCTCCAGCATGATGGGTGGGATTTTGATGGTCACCCAAATGTGGGTGTTCAAGCTGATCCAGTGATGCAATTGAAAAACAAACTATGAAAAAAAATGCCAAGGATTGAGGGAGGAGTCGACCACAGTGCTTCTGGGCCAATTGAAGGGGTACTCAAATAATTCCTGCTTTTCCAAATGGAAAGGAAGGCAGCTGAGACATGTTAGAGTCATAGAGTCATAGAGTCATAGAGATCTACAGCACAGAAAAAGGTCCTTTGGTCCATCAAGTCTGCGCCAGTCAAACAAGTACCGAACTATTCTAATTCCATTTTCCAGCACTAGGCCCATAGCCTTGTATGCCATGGCATCACAAGTGCAAATCCAAATGCTTATTACATGTTAGGAGGGTTTCTGCCTCTATCACTCTTTCAGGCAGTGAGTTCCAGATTCCTGCCACCCTCTCGGTGAAAAAAATTCTTCCTCACATCCCTTCTAAACCTCCTGCCCCTCACCTTAAATCTATGCCCCCTGGTTATTGATCCCTCCACCAAGGGGAAAAGTTGCTCCTGACTACCGTATCTATGCCCCTCATAATTTTAAACACCTCAATCATGCCCCCCGTCAATCTCCTCTGCTCCAGGGAAAATAACCCCAGTCTATCCAATCTCTCCTTATAACTAAAACTCTCCAGCCCAGGCAACATCCTGTTAAATCTCCTCTGCACTCTCTCCAGTGCAATCACATCCTTCCTATAATGCGGATTCCAGAACTGCATGCAATACTCCAGCTGTGGCCTAACCAGCGTTTATACAGTTCCAGCATAATCTCCCTGCTCTTATATTCTATGCCTCGGCTAATAAAGGCAAGTATCCCATATGCCTTCTTAACCACCTTATCTACCTGTCCCGCTACCTTAAGGGACCGCTGGACATGCACACCAAGGTCCCTCTGATCCTTGGTATTTCCCAGAGTCCTACCATTCATCGTGTATTCCTGTGCCTTATTTGTCCTGCCCAAGTGCATCACCTCACACTTATCTGGATTAAATTCCATTTGCCACTGATCACCCCATCTGACCAGCCCATCTATACCCTCCTGTAATCTAAGGCTATCCTCATCACTATTTACCACACCACCAATTTTTGTGTCATCCGTGAACTTGCTGATCAACCCTCCTACATTCAAGTCTAAATCGTTTATATATACCACAAACAGCAAGGGGCCCAACACCCAGTGGAACCCCACTGGACACAAGCATCCAGTCACAAAAACACCCCTCGACCATCACCCTCTGCTTCCTGCCACTCAGCCAATTCACCAAACTGCCTTGGATCCCATGGGCTCTTAGCTTCATTATCAGTTGCCCTTGTAGGACCTTATCAAAAGCCTTGCTGAAGTTCTAGTAGACTATGTCGATTGTATTGCCCTCATCTACACACCTGGTCACCTCTTCGAAAAATTCAATCAAATTGGTCAGACATAGACTTCCCTTTAACAAAACCATGCTGTCTGTCCTTGATTAAACCCTACCTCTCCAAGTGTAGATTAATTCTGTCCCTCAGAATTGCTTCCAACAGTTTCCAACTGAAGTTGGACTGACTGGCCTGTAGTTCCCTGGTTTACCCCTTCCTCCTTTCTTGAATAACGGTACCACATTGGCTGTCCTCCAGTCCTCTGGCACCTCTCCCTCTGGCCAGAGAGGTATTGAAAATTATTGCCAGTGCCCCTGCTATCTCCTCCCTTGCCTCACTCAACAGCCTGGGATACATTTCATCCAGGCCTGGAGATTTATCTACTTTTAAGCCTGCCAGACCACTTAGAACCTCCTCCATTTCTATGCTAATTTCTTTAATTATATCACAGTCCTTCTGCCTGATTTCCATACCCACGTCGTCCCTCTCACTTGTGAACACCAACACAAAGTATTCATTTATAACCCTACCTATGTCTTCTGGGTCCACACACAAATTACCACTATGGTCCTTAAAGGACTCTACTCTTTCCCTCGTTATCCTCTTACTCTGAACAGTTAAAAGCCAACTGAGGGAACATGGCGCTTTAACTTTTGTAGCGCATTCTTGAGAGAGTATAAACCCGATTGGGGTCATTGTAGGATTGGCTTCCAAAGATCTTTTGTCTCTGTTGTGGGAAATCCCAAGGGTCTGAAGGAACCAGTTGAAAAGGGGCAACAGGCCAAAATGCAGAAGCCTAATGGACCTAAGGCCTCCAAATCTTGCAGCTGACAGGTTCAGTTTGTGAACCATAAGACATAGGAGCAGAAATTATGCCGTTCAGCCTATCGAATCTGCTCCGCCATTCAATCATGGCGATAAGTTTCTCAACCCCATTCTCCCCCCTTCTCCCCGTAACCTTTGATCCCCTTACCAATCAAGAACCTATCTATCTTGGTCTTAAATACACAACCCACCATCCCCCCGCCCATCCCCAGCCCAAACCAACCCCCCAAAACTATCAGACCATGATTGCAAGTTTGGGTTGTGGTGTAATCCGAAGGATACAGTTTGACAGTGCCTTGAGTGAGCCTTCTACCATCAGGCAGAACTCAGTATCAAAGCACCGTCATGCATGTATCATTTTGGGTTGGGGGGGTGGTGGCATGGGTGTGCTAGCAGTAATCTGGAAGCTTATAATAGCACTCCAAAAGGACTAAGTGAAGATGTAAAGGCTGGGATGATAGGAACCCATGGGATCCACACAGACTCTTTAGTTAGTGAATGTAAGGTGACCATTGCAGCCTTATGTTCATTCATTTTTTGTTTAATGCTTCCGCAGAGACAAGCACAAGGGCATGATGGATGGAGTTGCCAATATTGTGTTTATCCTGGCAATCAGGCAACTAAGAAGGAGAAGAAGGGCCCATCTCTGCCATCTCTGGGCTAAGGGATCAGCCCCACCCTGATAAGCAAGAGCCTATGGGGACCCTTCAACACCCCGAAAGTGGTGGCTCACATCTGCCACATTCTCTGGGTGGAGTTGACACCATAGGGATCAGGAGGCCATCCATTGCCAATTGCTCTTAAAGTGACTGCTGCTCTGAACTTCTTCATGGGTGGTTTGTTCCAGGGCTTAACTGGGGAACCTTTGCGGAATTTCTCAAGCATCTGCTCACAAATACAAGCAGGAGGTTACCAACATCATATTTAGCAAGGTGCACAATTATGTCCTGTTCTCCCTAGATGAAGCCAGCCAGCTCCCAGAGCACTGGGATTGACAGCGATCTCCAGATCCGCACAGGTGCAGGGTGCCATCGACTGCACTCATGTGGCTTTAAGAGCTTGCAGGCAGTAAACAGGAAAGGGTTCCACTCTCTCGATGTGCAGCCAACAGAAGCAGATGATGCAGATATGTGTGAGATACCCTGGAAGATCTCACGCCTTGTCCATCTTGCACTATGCCCAGCTGTCACAGATCCTCGAGGGCCCTCAGTGCACCCGGGGCTGGCTCCTCAGAGATAAAGGCTACCCAAAGATGGGGCTGATGATGCCTGCGTGGTCACAAGGTGCCTCAGAGGAGAGGTATAACACTGCTCATCCTGCAACATGCTCATTGATTGAACACATGATTGGCATTCTGAAGAAGCATTTTTGATGCCCAGACAGGTCAGGCGGTGCTCTCCAGTACGCTCCCCAGAGAGTCTAGTGCATCATCGTGGCATCGTGGCTTGCAGCGCCCTAAACATCTGGTGCTCCAAAAGGGGACGTCTTGCCAGAAAGAGAAATGAAGGCGATGTCCTGAGGAAGATGCCAAGAGGGCTCGGCTTGATGAGGGTGAGGAAGCAGAGGCTCCAGAAGAAGAGGCTATAGCATGGGCCAGACGAGGCAGGCATGCACGTAACATTCTTCTAGCCACCAAGCTCCAGGAGGAGGATAACGAATAGCCAATACTAGCCTCTTTGATCTGTGCTCTCTATGCTGGGTCCACCTAATCACCTTTGGGGTGATCCTCATCATGTGAATGCTGCACATCAAACTGTGAATGAGGCTTTACACTTGTGTCATGATGGCCTCATCCTTGAGAGCATGTGGCCTTTCTGTCGTGGGATAATAACTCCAACGAAGTGTCTGGTGAGCAGAGTTCAGATAGTGCAGCCTCTGCAAACATCCCGGTGACATTCCACTGCCTAAGGCAGCCTTCAAGAGGCAGGAGCAGCATTGCAATCCTCATTGATCTCATGGCAGTATGCCTGCATTCATGCAAGGTGCCTCAAGGATGACAACCATCACTCAGTGGTTGTCACCTTCATATCTCAGGTAGATAGCAAACCTGCCCTGTGGTTTCTCCGCACAGGCAAATATTCCTCCAGGACAAGAGTTCAGGCCTCTTCATCCAACTCAGTCCCCAGCATTACATACATCCTCAGGACAGATTCATCTGTAATTCTCAGTGACAGATGCAACGTATCAGTTCAACTCACCTCTCACTGAACCATGAAAGGTTCAGGCGATGCATGGTCTGATATATATGAGGCACGAGTGACCAGGCCTCCATTTTCAGTCTCCCAATATCCCATGCTGTCTAGCTGTTGCTTCTTTTACCTGGGCGGATGGTCCCGGAATGACCAGCTGCTGGCCCTCGTCTCTACGGGTGCCTGTGGTAAAGTGGAGGGCTATGTACCTTTAAGAAAATATAGTTTGTTGACCATGTGACTGTATTGACCAATTGCCACACAACGCGGGCTTCTTGGGTAACTAAGTCTAGAACTGGAGGTGATTGAAGAAGCACACATGGTGTTAGTGCTCTGTTCTTAGTTCAAATAAACCACCAGTGTTTGTTCAGTTAATTGGTCTGTCTGTCTGTATTGTTTCAAGCATCAACTACTTTGTTAATATCAAGGGCGTAGCTAGCGTTCGCTGGACAAAGAGAACCTGATAACCAAAAACATAAAAGTGCCTGAGGACCCTTGCCTGTCTCCTTGAAGAGAAGGGGCACCTTGAGTAAGGTTGAGGTGCCCTGTTCCCCTCTTCTTTAGCCACTGATGGATCTCACCCATTCCTACACGATGGAGTGATGGTCTTGCCATCAGGTTCTAAATCCTGGACCATGGCAGCCACTATCCTACCAGTGTTGACCTCAGTGCGCTGGCATGTTGGAGCAATGACATCAGGCGGACAGACTGCTCCATCGTCTGTTTCAATCAGGTGACAGCATCTGACACCCCTGCCTGATGTTCCTGCATCTGTCTTTGCAGCTCCAACATGTGTTAGGGCCAGGTCCAGAGGCTCGTCATCTGTCTGGGACTCAACAGAATCCTGGCCTCCAACAGTGCTCTGAGTGCCGGTGACCTTTGATATCCCTGCCTCTGACTTTGGCCCCCAATCTGTGCTGTGCTCACCGGATTGTGACACAGAGCCTTCCCTACAACTAGGTTCCGCCGAAGTGTGTGTCTCTACGCTGGTGCAGGTGCTGTGACGAGTCTGCATCCTGTGTGTCCTCAGGATCCTCATCTGAGGTAGTGTGAGGGCTGGAGCTGATTGGCTGGTTGGATGTGGGCTTCTTCCTTTTCCTGCTGGTGTCAAAGAGAGAAGAGATCATTAGTTATCGGCTGTAGAGTAACCAAAACTATAAAACACCCACAGTGTCATCAGGTGAACGATGAGCTAGTGATGGGTCCTCACATTGTCCCAGTCCTCGCCAGCCATCTCTGCCGCAAGCTCTTCAAACTCTGTGAGGAGCCTGAGCTCAGGCATCGCCCTTCCAGCCTGGGACCTCTCCGTTATTGTGGGTGATTTTCTCCTGCATAAAGACAGGTGGACAGGCTGTGAGGAGGATGGATGCAAAGGCAGATGATAAGGATGCCTGCCTCCTGTGTGTGCTGAGTGGACCTGTGTAAGGGCTGAGGACACGAACTGCCACAGGATGTGAGAAGATGTCAAATGTGTGAGACACTCAGTGATGATGTCCTGTGTGCTGCCAGCATGTGAGATCCCTGTCAAATGTAACCCTGGGATTGCCTGATGGGCTTGTGAGAGGAAGAGTTGAAAGTGAGGAGAAGGTTGACTTACCCTTGTGGAGCGGATGAGATCATTTATCTTCTTCCTGCACTGGATGCCAGTTCTCCTGTGGGACATTGGCACTGACCTCACTGCCTACCTTCTCCCAAGCCAGAGCTGTGAAGTGGGTGGATCTCCTTCTGCTGTCACAGGGGTAAAAGGCATCCCGGCATTCCTCCACCTTGTCAATATGTGTCCCCAGCATTTTGTCACTATATTTGAGGGTTGTTAGCTGCTTTCCATTTGGGGCCATCACGCACTATGACCAGTCCTGATCTGCAGAGGGTGAGTGATGTGCATGGATGTGGTTTAAATATGGCTCCCAGAAAGATGACCCAATGAGGTCATGGTGGGGCGGATGAATCCCAGCCTGCCCTGCCACGAGATCAGACGTGGAACATGTCCATACCTAAATACTGAGCTGAAAAGCAGATGATCTGGCACATAAACCACCATTCCGGCTGGCTGATGCACCGCTTTTCTGGCCCGCCATAGCACTTAGTCTCTGGAGCAGAAAATTCTGCCCATAGGTTCAAATCCCACCATGGCAGCTGGTGGGATTTACATTCAATTAATAAATCTGGGATATAAAGCTAGGCTCAGTAATGGTGGCCATGGAGCCATCATTGATTGTGGTAAAAACTTAGGATGGGAAATTTGCTGACCCTGCTTGCTCTGGCCTACATGTGACTCCAGACCCACAGCAGTGTGGCTGACTCTTAACTGGCCTCTGAAATGGCCTAGCAAGCCACTCAGTATGATGGCAATTAGGGATGAGCAACAAATGCTGGCCTTGCCAACGACACCCACATCCCATGACAGAATGTCAAAAAGATACTCATTGCTCTCCTTTCCCTGTCAAGTACATGGTCTTTATTTTTCTTGTGGAATCAATTTAGGTATTTGTGACTTTTTAAAATGTGTTTCAATTATTTGAGTAGGTTTTTTTTACATCCTTCCGTTTGGAGTATTTATAATTACTACGCGACTGATTCCTCTCAAGTTCTACTCCCAGTACTTTTTCCCAACCTTGCTCCGGCTGATTTTTTAAATTCCCTCTTATATCTTCCAGTCGAACTAGCAGTGTTTTTATTACTGTTTTTCTCTTTAGACCCACTCCTCGTATTGTGGGGCAGAGTTTTTCCCTCGCCGGGCTGACCTGAATGGTAGTAAAGTAATGCGTGACCATGTTAGCGAGTGGCCCGACAGCATCGCGCACTCTTGTGATATTTCGTTCAGCGGGCCCATGCGAGAGTCGGCAGCACACCCGCCAACAATTAAGAGACCTATCGAGGTCCTTAACCAATTAATTAAATTGAATTCTTTGCTGCCTGTCCAACTGTATGGTTGGCGGGCAGGTGAATAGGCCAGGTGGCCTTTGCATTTTTAACAAAACCTCATTCACAGGTGGGATGAGGTTTCGGACAGTAAATAAAAAGCAAATAAAAAGTTTTAAAACTTAATTTTTAACATGTCCCTGCTCATGTGACAGAGTAACAAGAGCAGGGACATGTTTTCCTTATTTTTGAAATCTTTCTTTTTAATGTTAAACATCTTCAGCTCTCTGAGGCAGCTCTGTGCCTTCGGGGAGTTTACACTGAGCACAGCCCCAGGCATATGCACAATTCAGCGCTCGCCTTTCTCCCACCTCCACCCCAGCCATTAATTGGCCAGCCAGCGTGAAATCGCGTTAGGGCGGGCGGCAGTCAGTTTTGTGGTCGCTCTCAGGCCCGCTCGCTCTGCCCACCCAACGAGGTAAAAATTCTGCCCCTGCAATTTTTTAAGAACCCCATGTTTCATGAAGGCCAAGACCGGCCCCAACCCATGTTTATAAATTGGATTATTAAAAAATTTCCTATCTCCCTTTCCCCATCTTAACATTTTTTTCATTCCTGACCTGACTACCTCTGCTGCACCTGCGTTATTTTCCAGAACTATTTGTGACCTCACCACTCACCACTGGCAAGTTCTCTTGAGTCCTAACTTTCCTTCTCAAGCCAAACTTTCCACCATCAACTTACACTGTCCACCCTCCCACAATTTGTTACCCTTTGATGCTTCTCTACTCTTTCATTCTTTTACTGCTCCTCTCTGCACTAGTCCTGAACTCATATTGTCCTCTCGTTCTCCTATCATCCCTCCTGCCCTATTTGAGCTCATCTTGTCCATGAGACCCACTTCCTGTTCACTCGATCCTCTTCTCACTTAACTGCTGACCACCATCTTCCTCTCCTGGTCCCCATGTTAGCAAATATTGTAAACCATTCTCTCTCCTCATGTGTCATCCTTATAAACTAGCATACCATCCCCAACTTCCCTTTTCTCTCCAAAGTCCTTGAATGGGTTTTGACCTCCCACACACCTTTCCATGTTTGAGTCTCTCCAGTCAGGTTTCCATCCCCACTGTAGTACCAAAACAGCTCTTATCAAAGTCACAAATGACACCCTGTGTGACTGTGACAAAGATAAACTCTCTGTCCTCATCATTCATGACCTGTCAGCAGCCTTTGATATGGTTGGCCACACTATCCTCCTCAAAAGCCTCTACACTGTTGTCCAGCTGGACAACTCTTGGGACTGCTCTTATCTGGTTCCCTTCTTGTATATGTAATCATAACCAGAGAGTCACTTGCAATGCCTTCTCTTTCTGCTCCTGCAGCGTTTCTTCTGGTGTCCCCCAAGGATCAAGCCTAGGCCCTCTCCTATTTTCCATCTACATGCTGATCCTCAGCGACATTATCCAGAAGCACAGTGTGTTTTCATATGTACACTTTCAACACTCAGCTCAACTTCACCACCACCTGTCTCAACCCCTCCACTTTGCTAAATTATCGGACTGCTTATCCGACATCCATACTGAGTGAGGAAAAGTTTCCTCCAATTAAATTTTGGGAAGGCTGAGACCATTGGCTTCAGACCCTGCTCCAAACTCTATTCCCTAGTTACTGCTTCCATCCCTGTCCCTGGCTGAGATGAAGCCAGTCTGTTCACAGTTTTAGTGTCACATTTGATCCTGAGGTAAGCTTCTGACCTCATATTCGTGCCTTCACTAAGACTGTCTATTTCCACCTCTGTAACATTACCAGCCTTCGCCCCTGTCTCAGCTTATCTGATGCTGAAACCCTCATTCATGCCTTCATTATCTCTAGATATGACTATTCCAATGCACTCCTGGCTGAGGTTGTCAGATAATATAAAATGCAGGCAGTGGGAGACCAGGGCTGGAGGCATGCTCTAGAAGGTTATAGTTTCAGTAGAGTAATGGTGGCAGAAAAACTGAAGGGCTTTAAGGCAAGAGCGAGTAAGTGGACAGCGAGACTTTATGAGGATTTATTCCTTTGTTTTACTACTTTTGCTGGGTTAGCTATGAAAATTGAAGAAAAGAACTGTCATGGCAACTGAAAAGGAATTGATTTATTTTTCTAGTGTCAGATTGCCACAGTTTCTACTGTGAATAATAACTAATGAAAAAGCTTAGATTTCAGCTTACAGATGACAAAGTCAGAACATTAGACAGGCAGATGGATCGATTTAGCTGCAACTTTTAGAACAAGATTTATGATCAAAGAGAGTGACTATCAGTGCAGATCAATTTTCACATGGAACTATGTTATTTTTCAAAGTGAGATTTATCAATATATGTTACTATTATATAACCTATAAAAATGGTTCAAAGGGAACGACACAGATCTGAGTCTGCAATTACCAGGCAGCTGTAGATGGAAATGTGAGGACATGGCAGGAGGAGGGAATTAGATAAGCACTTAAAGAGCATGGGGAAAGAACAGGAAAATAGGATTCGAAAAAATAGCTGTGTTCTGAAGCTGGCACAGGTATGATGGACTGAATGACCTTATCTGTTGAAATTACTACAATTCTGTGACCTTCATGGAGTTGATTCTGTGAATCCAGGTTCCTAGCGGGGGAGTTATACTCACATGAACCATGTGTTGGAAAGTGAAAGCAACAGTTTTGTAATCTCTGATCCACACTCCCTGCAGGCATAACTTTCCCACAGGAAGCATGGGATTGCAAAAAGTGTCCTTCAAGATGCACATACTAACATTCCACCAAGTTGACCCAAACAAATCTAGCAGCTCCAATGAAGAGTCATATGGACTGGAAACATTGGCTAGAATCTTCTGCTCGGCATGCGGGGGTGGGTCCCACTCGCGGACGTTTAAAATGACACGCGATGTTGTTGGGCGTGCGTCCGACATCACTGCGTGTCATTCTGTTCGGAAGACACACACCAGAGTCAGCTGCACGCCCGCTGAACTGTCAAAGGCTTGGTAAGGCCATTTAAAACCTAATTAAGAGAAATAACAGAGCTGCCCATCCAACCTTAAGGTTGGTGGCAGGCGAAGAGCCCAGGCAGAGTTTGTATTTTTCATGAAACTTCATCCACGGGCGGGTTTTGATTTGATTTATAAATCAACTAAATTTTTTAATTAAAATTCATTGACATGTCCCAGCTCATGTGACACTGTCACATGAGCGACATGTCTGAATAATTTTTTTCCTTTATTTAAATTTTGCATAGTGAAATTAAACTCCCTGATGCAGCTCCATGCCTCAGGGAGAATTTTGCGCTCTTTCACGTGCATGCGCAAAAGAGCGCAGGCCTCACTCAGCCTACTCCCCCCGCCCGAACAGGCCTCACTCAGCCTACTCCCCCCGCCCGAACAGGCCTCACTCAGCCTACTCCCCCCGCCCGAACAGGCCTCACTCAGCCTACTCCCCCCGCCCGAACAGGCCTCACTCAGCCTACTCCCCCCGCCCGAACAGGCCTCACTCAGCCTACTCCCCCTGCCCGAACAGGGAGCTCTCAGCATTTCTGGGTGCGTGCCACACTGGGCGGGCCTTAATTAGCCCACCCACGCAAAATGGCAATGCACAGCCAATCATGGGCAGCAATCGGCTGCATGTGTGCCCGCGCCGCTCCAGCTCAGCACCCCCAGATGGGGAGAAAATTCTCCCCATTGACTCTGTTTCTCTCTCCGTAGATGCTGCCAGTCCTGCTGAGCTTTTCCAGCATTTTCCGTTTTAATTTCAGATTTCCAGCATTCCGCAGTATTTTGCTTTTATCAATCTAGCAGCAGTTTCAACTATGCTCAGATTAGATAACATTTAAAAAAAAATTAAACCATGTGCCATTGTTTACAACTATAACAAATTTACAACTAAGATGCATCAGTCACTTAGTTTTCAGTGATGGCTAAATGTTTTTTTTCTGAAACTTGCTTTCAGTAATAGTGGCAAAGATATCAAGGGCAGAATTTTGACCTTGATGGGCGGGCGGGCCCTACCGGCTTGGCAGCGGGTGGGCAGCCAATCGCCACTGCCGAAACGGGCCCCACCGCCATTTTGAGTGGGCGGGCCAATTAAGGCCCGCCCAGCGGACCACCCGACAGGAAGCGCTATGCACTTCCTGTGCTGGGGGGGATTCCCCATCTGTCAAAGTGCGCTCTTTCATGCATGCGCACAGAAGAGCACACAGCTCCCTGAGACTAAGTGCTGTCTCAGGGAGAGCACTGAAAGGTTTATAAACTTAAAAAATAGAAAAATAAAAAAATTATTAAATGTCCCCCTCATGTGACAATGTCACACGAGATGGGATATGTTAATAAAAAGCACAGAAACTTTATTAAACTTTTTAAAAACAGACATGAAACCTCATCCCGCCAGTGGATGAGGTTTCATGTTTTCTCAGAAGCCCGCTGGGGCTCCTGGCCTGCCCACCAGCCTTAAGGTTGGACGGGCAGGGCCTTTAATTGGCTTAATTATCCTGTCAATAGACTCAATTGGCTATTGACAGGTCGGCAGGCGGACAGCTGATTTTGCTGTCCACCTGCCTTCCTGAAGATTTTAATGGGGGTGGGGGGTGGTGTCGGGGATTCCCCTGACGTCATCCCGCATCATTTTCCCGTCGGCAAGCGGGCGCCGGCCCCAACTCGCCAATGGAAAAATTCTGGCCCAAAGGTTGATTCTCAACTACAATCACCCTAATGGATCTCAAATGAGAGATGCTGTTAGAGAAAGCCATGTTCTTGAAAGGGTAAAAATGCAATGGGTTATTCTTGCAATTTACCCTTAAAAATAAAAGGTTCATAAATGTCAAATGTCACAAATGAGTTAAGTATACAATAACAATAAACAATAATCAAACATACATTTAACAGCAGAACTTACAGCAAAAGACTTGTGGCTTTTTAATCAAAAAAATCAAAAACATTACCTTTCCGAAATCGGCTTTTCAGGTTGTTCAGACCTTAATCAAATTCCAGAGTGTCTGTTCCGATGCTCACTTTTTATAGAAAAACAGAATATTGCGGATGCTGGGAATCTCAGCTGAAAACAGAAAACGCTAGAAATACTAACAGGTCATCTGTGGAGAGAGAGAAACAGAGTTAATGTTTCAGGTCAATGACCTTTCACCCAGAACTGGGAAAAGCTAGAGATGCAATAGGCTTGGAGCATGGGGTGTGTGGGATGGGACAAAAGGAAGGTCTGTGATAGGGTGGAAGATGGGAAAGATTTAATGACAGAAGAGTTAGTCTCCCAGAGCCAAAGGGAATGGAGATGGGGAAAGAAAAGATGTGTGCCTAGAGCAGGTGTGCTGCTGCCTGAAAATAAAAATAAGAGAAAAACCAAAACATGGAAAGAAAAGGATAGAAAATAAGGGGGCAAAGTTTACAGTTTGACGTTGTTGAACTCAGTGTTGAGTCTGGAAGGTTGTAAAGTGCTCAAGCTTATGTTGAGCTTCACTGGAACAGTGCAACAGGCCGAGGACAAAGATGTCAGTGTGACAGCAAGGTGGAGAATTAAAAAGACAGGCCACCAGAAGCTTGGGGTTATATTTGCTGACTGGGTGGAGATATTCTGCAAAACGGTCACCCAATCTGTGTTTGATCTCCTCAAAGCAGAGGAGACCACATTGTGAGCAGTGACTACAGTAGACTGAATTGAAAGAAGTGCATGTAAATTACTGGTTAACTGGAAGGAGTGTTTGGGTCCTTGGACAGAGGAGAGAAGAGGTAAAAGGGCAGCTGTTACATGGAAAGGTACAGTGGGCGGGAGACCAGGCATTGGGATGACTGAGGAGTGGATCAGGGTATCTTACACAGGCAACGGTCTAGAATGCTGAAAGCAGAGGGGAAGATGTGTCCGATGGTCATCATGCTGGAGGTGGCAGGAATGGTGGAAAATGATCTATTGAATATGGATAGTGGGTTGGAAGGTGAGGTTAAGTGGAACCCTATCGTGGTTCTGGGAAGGAAGTGAAGGGGGTGAGAGCAGAAGTGCAGGAAATGTGGTGGACAAAGTGTGGGGGGAGTCCTCGATTGAGGAAAAAGGAAGACATTTCAGAAGTGCTGGTATGGAAGGATGCATCATTGGATCAGATGTGACCGAGACAGAGGAGCTGAGAGAAGTGGAGTCCTTACAGGATGTAGGGTGTTAAGAAGTGTTGTCCAGTGGGAGTTATTGGGCTTATAGCAAATATTAGTTGATAACCTATGCCTAAAAATGGAGAGAGAGAAGTCAAGGAAGGGAAGGGTCAGAGATGGATCCTGTGAAACTGATGGAAGGGTGGAAATTAGAAGCAAAGTTAATGAAGTTTTCCGATTTAGGGCAAGAGTAGGAAACGGCACCGATGTGGTCACAGAATCACAGAATCACACAGTGCAGAAGAGGCTCTTTGGCCCATCGAGTCTGCACTGACACGTGAGAAACACATGACCAACCTACCTAATCCCATTTACCAGCACTTGGCCCATAGCCTTGAATGTTATGATGTGCCAAGTGCTCATCCAGGTACTTTTTAAAGGATGTGAGGCAACCCGCCTCCACCACCCTGCCAGGCAGCGCACTCTAGACCGTCACCACCCTCTGGGTAAAAAAGCTTTTCCTCACATCCCACCTAAACCTCCTGCCCCTCTCCTTGAACTTATGTCCCCTTGTGACTGACCCTTCAACTAAGGGGAACAGCTGCTCCCTATCAACCCTGGCCATGCCCCTCATAATCTTGTACACCTCAATCAGGTCACCCCTGAGTCTTCTCTGCTCCAACAAAAACAACCCAAGTTTATCCAACCTCTCTTCATAACTTAAATGTTTCATCACAGGATACACCCTGGTGAATCTCCTTTGCACCCCCTCCAGTGTAATCACATCCTTCCTATAATGTGGCAACCAGAACTTCACACAGTACTCCAGCTGTGGCCTCACCAAGGTTCTATACAACTCCAACATTATCTCCCTACTTTTGTAATGTATGCCTCGATTGATAAAGGCAAGTGTCCCACATGCCTTTTTCACCACCCCACTAACATGCCCCCCCACCTTCAGAGATCTATGGACACACACGCCAAGGTCCCTTTGTTCCTCAGAACTTCCTAGTGCCATACTGTTCATTGAATACTTCCTTGTCAAATTACTCCTTCCAAAGTGTATCACCTCACACTTTTCAGGGTTAAATTCCATCTGCCACTTATCTGCCCATTTGACCATCCTGTTTATATCTTCCTGTAGCCCAGGACACTCAAACTCACTGTTAACCACCCGACCAATCTTTGTGTCATCCACAAACTTACTAATCCTAACCCCCATATAGTTAACTATGATCTGGAAAAGGAGTTGAAGGAGGGGCCCGAGTAGGACTGAAAGAAGGAATGTTCCATATATCCCAGATAAAACAAATGTAGCTATAGCAGCACCTTTTATTTG
Organism: Carcharodon carcharias; assembly: GCF_017639515.1. NCBI lineage: Eukaryota > Metazoa > Chordata > Chondrichthyes > Lamniformes > Lamnidae > Carcharodon > Carcharodon carcharias. The sequence continues at coordinate 84,071,434 of NC_054476.1, read as the reverse complement.
GAGGAAGGGAGATGAATTTAAGGAGAAATTGTCCAGTGAGAGAACAGGTTAAGCCAGGCAGAGGAGGGTGGTGGCTGATGGAAATTGGCTTGGCCTGCATTTGAGGAACAAGCAGAGAATTCTCAGACCGTCCTGGTGGTGAATGCAGGTGCAGAGAGATTGGACATCCATTGTGAAGAGAATATAGTTAGGGCCAGGAATTTGGAAACTTTTAAAGTGACGGAGAACATCAGGAGAGTCATGGATGTAGGTGGGAAGAGACTGGACAAAAGGAGAAAAAATGGAATCAAGGTAGGAAGAAATAAATTCAGTGGGGAAGGAACAGGTTAAAACGATAGGCCTATCACGACAGTATTGTTTATGGATCTTGGGAAGGAGATAGAAGTGAACTGGAAGGGAACTAGGAGGTGGGAAGATCATTCAGCATCAGAGAGGGGAAAGTTGAAGGGTATCAAGAATACATGGCAAGCAGTGGCATTTAAAGGAAGGGTGGGGTCAGCAAGGAAGAGAGATCCAGAGGAGTGTTGGTATGTCTGAGTTGTAGGAGCTTGAAACCCTTAACAAAAGAACACTTAAGAAAAGAATGTTGTTAAAGGGTCGGATGAGTCGATGGATGAAAGGAAACTGTGGAGCAGAACAGCTTTGAGATTGCATGAGTTGGTGCTGCTGAAGAGAGAGAGGTTGAGATTGTTCATGTGCTGGTGCATGGCACCAGGGTGTGGATCTCAGGGTGTGGCAAGAAGAGCATTTGGATGGATTCGAAACACGAAGAGTGGAATTCCAGTTGGGATCCACTGGAATAACTGGCACCAATGACTGTTGCTAAGGAAGGAAATGTAGCTGTGGTAGTGTTTTTTTTATATACCTGATCAAACACGAGAAGGGAAATAGAAAACAATGAAGGTTAACAGAGTGAAAGAGACAGCCAGAAGTCCAGCCGGAGAAAAAAGCAGGACTTCTTCAAGGTGGGCATTCCTGGAAGGGAAGTGACAGTGAATTAAACTCTAACTGAAATACAGCAGATGCTTGAAATCTGAATTAGAAACAGAAAACGCTGGAAATACTCAGCAGGTCTGGCAGCAGCTGTGGAAAGAGAAACAGAGTTAACATTTCAGGTCGATGACCTTTCATCCGAATTGGGGAAAGTTAATGAGTTGTTTTTCACCATGGACAATACAACTCCCTAAATTTCTCTCCCGATCTTCAAAGCTACTTTCCATACAAATGAACAAAATGGAACTTCACTGCCTTTATGTAATACCTTTTGCAGAATTGAGCACCTAATTACAGCTCTCTGCTTTTAATTAGAGTTATCATTCCACCTGATCATTACTTTAAGGTCAAGTTATACTTCAACAGTTCAATGGTCATTGACTCTAAACTGACTTACAGCAGTAAGAAATTTCAGGAAACTCACTGTGTTGTCCTTATAATGCAGAACTTAAACATTCTAACACAATAAATCTCTGCCAGCTGTTATACAATGCTGATGTGTAATTCTTTCTTTATCAATATCTTCTCAATTGGATTTTCCTCCAGTTATTTTCTACTAGAGGAAATAGATTTGCACTCATCACACTTTCTCGCTCTTTCATCTCCCATGTTGGAAGTCTGTTGCCAGGTAACATGTTACCACACAAGTGTCAAACCAATTGTGTTGCCCCCTTGTTATGGAGCCCAATGATGTCACATTGCATTATTTAAACTGGTTTTCCTGACTGACCAAAAGCTACAAACACATAAGCACATAAGCAACAAGTCACTTGTTTCTGTCTTCCTTTCCTACGTTCCCCACAAGGAAATATCCCTAAAAAGGCCACCCAGCCCTCACTCTTTCAGCTACAGTTAGTTTTAATGAGGAATGGCTGCTCTGCACCCACCCTGTGATAATAGCCACACAATACCCAGGATGCATTACAGGTTGGTGATGTCATGACAGGTGTAGTGAATTGATATTTAAAGGGGCAGTGCTGTCATGTGGAGGAAGCGTTAATTTTACGGTAGGTGAACCTCTACACTTTTCATTTTTGGAATTAACTGATTTATGGCACCAACTGTAATCAGTACTAATGATGTCATCATATTGCCAATCACTTTACTACCTCCTTTAATGTGAACAACTTTGAGGAAGTGTCAAGAAGGATATTTTATAATGGAGACATACTTCCCCTTTAAAGGAAATTAATCTTTGCGTTTTCAATGTTATCACTGATTGGGCTCCCAGCGAGGGACTAACTGGCACAGCTCACCAAAAATCACCAATAAATTTGGGTCTTTAATGTGTTCATATGCAGGAATAATTGTTGCTAAATGGTTTTATTATCTTTTCTGATCTACATATCTGATGAAATTCTTCAATGCAGGAACTCATAGGGTGGGATCATCCCAAATTTATACTAGAAGCGAGAGCAGGCGGGTAAAACACCCGTCATGATAGTGGCTTTTCACACTGTATTGTCCCAAACCCGCTGCAGTAATTATGCATTCCCGGGAAACACAACATTTCCATGGTGGGCAGGCTGTCATTCACCCACCAGCCATCACCTCGCCGCTTCATCACGCCAGGCGCCATATTTAAATTCCAGCCATGTACACACTTCTCAATGCTTCCAGCCAGGGACTGCTACAAAGGAGACATGGCCCCAAAAGGCAAAAAAACTGCAGCCCCCTGGTTTAATGATGTATCCCTCAAGCGCCTTTTGGATGCAGTGGAGGCCCACTGTGATGCCCTGTACTCCCACTCTGGCCGCGGTATCACTAATCCAGCTTGGGATTCGGTGGCAGTGGTGGTCAGTGCCAATGCCCTACAAAAGAAGACAGCCACCCAGTGCCACTACAGGATGAATGATCTCATCTGTTCCACCAGGAACTCTTCTCATCACTGTCAACTCACACACTCACAAACCCATCACACATCCATAGGGATCTCACACCTCAAAGGACAACACCACTGTCACATACACCCTCACATCTCCATCAGTCACATATTCTCTCAGGCTCATGTTCTCATCCCATCCATGGCTCTGCTCACCACAAACATTCCATGCACTGCCATGTGTCCTGCTCACACCCACTCCAACTGTTTTCATGCAGGGGAAGCTGGCTCACATTAGCAGGGAGAGATTCCAGACCAGGGGTGGAGTGGCCCACCTTAGGCCCCTCACTCACTCTGAGGAGCGTGCCATCGCAGTGACTGGTCAGGACATAGACCTTGCCTGTGATGATGGTGAGGCTGGTGGTGAACACCCACGTGAGGATCCTACACCACATCATCCCTCCCTCAACACAAATGTGAGTGCTCTCTCTCACTGTGCTGCCATGGACTACTTATCTCTACCTTGGTTCACAGGGAGCTCTGCCAAGTGCTTACAGTGCTTACCCACACCCTGTCCCAGGGCAGAGGCGCAGAGACACATGCCTCAGTGGAACCTAGATCTAGAGCAGGCTTGGGTTCACAAACTGGCAGTCACTGCATGGATACATGTCTGCAGCAGCAGGAGGCAGGTTCTTGCGAGTTCCCTGGCACTTGGAGGACTGCTGGGAATCAGGCATCTGTGAGGTCCGAGTCAGATAATGAACCTGTAGATTTGGCCTTCCAACTCATTCTGGAGGGTTAGCAGAAGGTGTGGGAACATCACACAGAGCCTTTGGAAGCTCTCAACAGAGTACATGAGTCGGAGGAGTGGCACACGGATTGGAGGAGTGCATCCGCCTGCTCTCTGATGAAGTGGTGTCCATATATGCACATATGGAGGTTTCCATGGGGAGGATGGCGGACACCATGGAGACCCTGGTCCAGCAGAACGTGGAGGTGTGTGCAGACCTGCACTCCATCGAGAGAGCTATGGGTGAGATTCTGCAGTGGCAACGTGAGAGGGAAAAGGGGCACCTCAATCTCCCTCCAGGTGCTCCTTACTCTTAAGGAGTCAGGCTGGGGCCCCTGGGCACCCGAAAGGAGGAGGAGTGGCAGCTGGACAGCTCTGGATCATCCACTCAGGAATCTCAGAGCCTCTCCTCTCACTCCCAGTGCCCTTTGCCTGTAACACCCTCAACCTCATCCTCTGTCACCACAGAGTGAGTAAATAGCCAATAAGCGATTCTGGAGGGAGAAGTGCGTGTGTGGCAGGGTCTTTTGGAGCCTTGTGCAAGCATCCTCTCACATACACGGATCCTTAACGTTTCACATTCATCTCAATGTCCTCAGAATTTTCAATGCTGCCGGCTGGGGTTCACTTTCAGTTGTCCATCTGAGCTGACCTGCATCTCCGCCCACCCAATAACCACACTCCCATGCAGCACATGATCTCACCCACCACCACTCTAATTTCACTTTCGATTGGCAACCCCAGTTAGCAGCTGTTTTAGGAGCTGTTGATGAGGAAAACCTTGAGGTTCTCAACAAGAGGTGAAGTAGTCCCCTTAGCTGAGGACTCAATCGCTTATTTTCATCATTCTGTTATTAATTTTCATGAAGACCAATTCATAAGGTTAAAATTCTCATTAGTGCAATAGCAAAATTCTCCAATGATCTTTAAGGATTAAGGCACAGTAAATTCATGCATGTTAAAACAGAGATAAACACTTCTTAAAGATTTGGAGGAATGTGTTACAACAATTTAATTCATTTCGCACATAAATGTAATAAAATATCCCAAAAAGCTTCACAGGAGCATAATAAACCAAAGTTTGACATGAACCCACGTAAGGAGCCATAACTGCAGGTGGTGAAAGAGGTGGGCATAAAGGATAGTCTGAGAGCAGGAAAGAGTGGCTGACAGAGGGAATTCCAGTGCTTAGGGCTGAGAAAGCGGAAGGCATGATCACCAGTGGTAGAGTAATTAGAATCAGAGATGCTCAGGTGAGTTCAGCACAGAGATCTCAGAGGGTTGTGGGGCCAGAGGTGATGACAAAGATAGGGAGGGTGGGATTTGAAAACAAGGAAGATAACATTAAAATTGAGGTGTTACTTAACCAGGAACCTGTGTAGGTCAGCAAGTAGACAGTTTAATGGGTGAATCGGATTTGACTTGAGGAAGGACATGGGCAAGAGAATTTTGGATGCCTTCAATGAAGCTGAAGGATGCTGAACATTAAGTTCAGTAAGTGGGAATGCTCACTTATTGAGGTAACAGAAGCATGGATGACAGCTTCTGAAACTGAGGAGCTGAGGCAGGGATGGAGTCGACAATGATTTCTAAATCCTGCAGCAGCACCAGATCTCCAAATGATTCACAATTAACTCCGATTTGCTTGGCAGTTTTCAGTTAGTGTATTGTGTCAAATAATCACCTTCCCAAATGTTTGTAATAACATATTGCAACTTCAGCAGCCCCCTGCCACCCACACAGCTGTGCAAGTGTGTCTCCACATTTTGAGCCCATTCGGTAGATTTACATTTGTGTGTCAACTGTGACTATAATATTTACAACGGTCCTGTGTGTTGCCTGTTAATATATTTACTCCTGTCCTGTGTGTTATCTGTGACTATAATATTTACACCAGACCTGTGTGTTATCTGTGACGATAATAGTTAGTCCAGTCCTGTGTGTTATCTGTGACTATAATATTTACACCAGTCCTGTGTGTTATCTGTGACTATAATATTTACTCCTGTCCTGTGTGTTATCTGTGACTATAATATTTACACCAGTCCTCTGTGCTATCTGTGATTATAATATTTACAGCAGTCCTGTGTGTTATCAGTGACTATAGTATTTATTCCAGTCCTGTGTGTTATCTGTGACGATAATAGTTACTCCTGTCCTGTGTGTAATCTGTCACTATAATATTTACAGCAGGTCCTGTGTGTTATCTATGACTATAATATTTAAACCAGTCCTGTGTGTTATCTTTGACTATAATATTTACACCAGTGCTGTGTGTTATCTATGACTATAATATTTACGCCTATCCTGTGTGTTATCTGTGACTATAATATTTACAGCAGTCCTGTGTGTTATCTGTGACTACAGTATTTATTCCAGTCCTGTGTGTTATCTGTGACATTAATATTTACTCCTGTCCTGTGTGTTATCTGTGACTATAATATTTACACTAGTCCTGTGTGTTATCTGTGACAATAATATTTGGGCCAGTCCTGTGTTATGTGTGACTATAATATTTACACCAGTCTTGTGTGTTACCTGCTAATATAATATTTATTCCAGTCCGGTGTGTTATGTGTGACTATAATATTTACATCTGTCCTGTGCATCTGCTAATATAATATTTACTCCAGTCCTGAGTGTTAACTGTGACTATAATAGTTACACCAGTCCTGTGTGTTATCTGTGACTATAATACTTACACCAGTCCTGTGTGTTATCTGTTAATATAATATTTACTCCAGTCCTGTGTGTTAACTGTGACTATAATATTTACACCAGTTCTGTGTGTTATCCATGAGTATAATATTTACTCCTTTCCTGTGTGTTATCTGTGACTATAATATTTACACCAGTCCTGTGTGTTATCAGTGACGACAATATTTACTCCTGTCCTGTGTGTTAACTGTGACTATAATAGTTACACCAGTCCTGTGTGTTATCTGTGACTATAATACTTACACCAGTCCTGTGTGTTATCTGTTAATATAATAGTTACTCCAGTCCTGTGTGTTAACTGTGACTATAATATTTACACCAGTCCTGTGTGTTATCTGTGACTATAATATTTACACCAGTCCTGTGTGTTATAATATTTGCCCCAGTCCTGTGTGTTATCTGTGACTATAATACTTACACCAGTCCTCAGTGTTATCTATGACTATAATATTTGCCCCAGTCCTGTGTGTTATCTGTGACTATAATATTTACACCAGTCCTGTGTGTTATCTGTTAATATAATATTTACTCCAGTCCTGTGTGTTAACTGTGACTATAATAGTTACACCAGTCCTGTGTGTTATCCATGAGTATAATATTTACTCCTGTCCTGTGTGTTATCTGTGACTATAATATTTACAACAGTCCTGCGTGTTATCTATGACTATAATATTTGCCCCAGTCCTGTGTGTTATCTGTGACTATAATACTTACACCAGTCCTGTGTGTTATCTGTGACTATAATATTTACACCAGTCCTGTGTGTTATCTGTGACTATAATATTTACACCAGTCCTGTGTGTTATCTGTGACTATAATATTTGCACCAGACCTGTGTGTAATCTGTGACAATAGTATTTATTCCAGTCCTGTGTGTTATCTGTGACTATAATATTTAGTCCAGTCCTGTGTGTTATCTTTGACTATAATATTTACACTAGTCCTGTGTGTTATCTATGACTATAATATTTACGCCTGTCCAGTATGTTATCTGTGACTATAATATTTATAACGGTCCTGTGTGTTACCTGTTAATATAATTACTCCTGTCCTGTGTGTTATCTGTGACCATAATATTTACACCAGACCTGTGTGTGATATGTGACGATAATAGTTAGTCCAGTCCTGTGTTATCTGTGACTATAATATTTACACCAGTCCTATGTGTTAACTATGACTATAATATTTGCCGCAGTCCTGTGTGTTATCTTTGACTATAATATTTACTCCAGTCCTGTGTGTTATCTGTGACTATAATATTTACACCACTCCTGTGTGTTATCTGTGACTGTAATATTTATGCCTGTCCTGTGTGTTATCTGTGACTATAATATTTACAACAGTCCTGTGTGTTATCTGTTAATATATTTACTCCTGTCCTGTGTGTTATCTCTGACTATAATATTTACACCAGTCCTGTGTGTTATCTGTGACTATGATATTTATTCCAGTCCTGTGTGTTATCTGTTAATATAATATTTACTCCAGTCCTGTGTGTTAACTGTGACTATGATATTTACTCCAGTCCTGTGTGTTATCTGTGACTATGATATTTATTCCAGTCCTGTGTGTTATGTGTGACTATAATATTTAGACTAGTCCTGTGTGTTTTCTGTGACAATAATATTTGGTCCAATCCAGTGTTATCTGTGACTATAATATTTATACCAGTCCTGTGTGTTACCTGCTAATATTATATTTATTCATGTCCTGTGTGTTATGTGTGACTATAATATTTACTCCAGTCCTGTGTGTTATCTGTTAACATAATATTTACTCCAGTCCTGTGTGTTAACTGTGACTATAATATTTACGCCAGTTCTGTGTGTTATCTATGAATATAATATTTACTCCTGTCCTGTGTGTTATCTGTGACTATAATACTTACACCAGTCATGTGTGTTATCTGTGACTATAATATTTACACGAGTCCTGTGTGTTATCTGTGATTATAATACTTACACCAGTCATGTGTGTTATCTGTGACTATAATATTTACACGAGTCCTGTGTGTTATCTTTGACGATAATAGTTACACCAGTCCTGTGTGTTATCTGTGACTATAAAATTTACACCAGTCCTGTGTGTTATCTGTTAATATAATATTTAACACCAGACCTGTGTGTTATCTGTGACTATAATATTTACACCAGTCCTGTGTATTATCTGTGACAATAATATTTACACCAGTCATGTGTGTTGTCTGTGACTATAATATTTACTCATGTCCTGTGCGTTATCTGTGTCTATAATATTTACACAGGTCCTGTGTGTTATCTGTGACTATAATACTTACACCAGTCCTGTGTGTTACGTGTTAATATATTTAGTCCTGTCCTGTGTGTTATCTGTGACTATAATATTTACACCAGTCCTGTGTGTTATCTATGACTATAATATTTACGTCTGTTCTGTGTGTTATCTGTGACTATAATAATTACAACAGTCCTGTGTGTTATCTGTTAATATATTTACTCCTGTCCTGTGTGTTATCTGTGACCATAATATTTACACCAGACCTGTGTGTTATCTGTGACGATAATAGTTAGTCCAGTCCTGTGTTATCTGTGACTATAATATTTACACCAGTCCTGTGTGTTATCTGTGACTATAATATTTATTCCAGTCCTGTGTGTTATATGTGACTATAATATTTACACTAGTCCTGTGTGTTATCTGTGACTATAATATTTACACCAGTCCTGTGTGTTATCTGTGACTATAATATTTACACTAGTCCTGTGGGTTTTCTGTGACAATAATATTTGGTCCAATCCTGTGTTATCTGTGACTACAATATTTATACCAGTCCTGTGTATTATCTGCTAATATTATATTTATTCCAGTCCTGTGTGTTATGTGTGACTATAATATTTACACCAGTCATGTGTGTTATCTGTGACTATAATACTTACACCAGTCATGTGTGTTATCTGTGACTATAATACTTACACCAGTCCTGTGTGTTATCTGTGACTATAATAGTTACACCAGTCCTCTGTGTTATCTGTGACTAAAGTATTTACACCAGTCCTGTATGTTATCTGTGACTATAATATTTACACCAGACCTGTGTGTTATCTGTGACTATAATATTTACACCAGTCCTGTGTGTTATCTGTGACTATAATATTTGCACCAGCCCTTTGTGTTATCTGTGACTATAACATTTATTCCAGTCCTGTGTGTTATCTATGACTATAATATTTACACATCTCCTGTGTGTTATCTGTTAATCTCTACACCAGTTCTGTTTGTTATCTGTGACTATAATATTTACACCAGTCCTGTGTGTTATCTGTGACTACAATATTTGCGCCTGTCCTATGTGTTATCTATGACTGTAATATTTACACCAGTCCTGTGTGTTATCTGTTAATATAATACTTACACCAGTCCTGTGTGTTATCTGTGACTATAATATTTACACCAGTCCTGTGTGTTATCTGTGACTATAATACTTACACCAGTCCTGTGTGTTACCTGTTAATATATTTACTCCTGTCCTGTGTGTTATCTGTGACCATAATATTTACACGAGACCTGTGTGTTATCTGTGACGATAATAGTTAGTCCAGTCCTGTGTTATCTGTGACTATAATATTTACTCCTGTCCTGTGTGTTATCTGTGACTATAATATTTACTCCTGACCTGTGTGTTATTTGTGACTATAATATTTATACCAGTCCTGTGTGTTACCTGCTAACATTATATTTATTCCAGTCCTGTGTGTTATGTGTGACTATAATATTAACACCAGTCCTGTGTGTTATCTGTGACTATAATACTTACAACAGTCCTGTGTGTTAGCTGTTAATAGAATATTTACTCCAGTCCTGTGTGTTAACTGTGAATATAATATTTACACCAGATCTGTGTGTTATCTATGAGTATAATATTTACTCCCGTCGTGTATGTTATCTGTGACTATAATATTTACACCAGTCCTGTGTGTTATCTATGACTATAATATTTGCCGCAGTCCTGTGTGTTATTTTTGACTATAATATTTACGCCAGTCCTGTGTGTCATCTATGACTATTATATTTACACCTGTCCTGTGTGTTATCTGTGACTATAATATTTACAAGGTCCTGTGTGTTATCTGTTAATATATTTACTCGTGTCCTGTGTGTTATCTGTGACGATAATATTTACAATGGTCCTGTGTGTTATCTGTTAATATATTTACTCCTGTCCTGTGTGTTATCTGTGACGATAATATTTACACCAGACCTGTGGGTTATCTGTGACGATAATGGTTAGTCCAGTCCTGTGTTATCTGTGACTATAATATTTACACCAGTCCTGTGCGTTATCTGTGACTATAATATTTATTCCAGTCCTGTGTGCTATCTCTGACTATAATATTTACTCCTGTCCTGTGTGTTATCTGTGACTATAATATTTACACTAGTCCTGTGTGTTTTCTGTGACAATAATATTATCGTCCAATCCTGTGTTATCTGTGACTATAATATTTATACCAGTCCTGTGTGTTACCTGCTAATATTATATTTATTCCAGTCCTGTGTGTTATTTGTGCCTATAATATTTACACCAGTCCTGTGTGTTATCTGTGACTATAATACTTGCTCCAGTCCTGTGTGTTATCTGTTAATATAATATTTACTCCAGTCCTGTGTGGTAACTGTGACTATAATATTTACACCAGTTTTGTGTGTTATCTAGGAGTATAATATTTACTCCTGTCCTGTGCTATCTGTGACTATAATACTTACACCAGTCCTGTGTGTTACCTGTTAATATATTTACTCCTGTCCTGTGTGTTATCTCTGACCATAATATTTACACCAGACCTGTGTGTTATCTGTGACGATAATAATTAGTCCAGTCCTGTGTTATCTGTGACTATAATATTTACATTAGTCCTGTATGTTATCTGTTACAATAATATTTGCTCCAATCCTGTGTTATCTGTGAATATAATAGTTACACCAGTCCTGTGTGTTATCTGTGACTATAAAATTTACACCAGTCCTGTGTGTTATCTGTTAATATAATATTTAACACCAGACCTGTGTGTTATCTGTGACTATAATATTTACACCAGTGCTGTGTGTTATCTGTGACTATAATATTTACACCATTCATGTGTGTTGTCTGTGACTATAATATTTACTCATGTCCTGTGTGTTATCTGTGACTATAATATTTGCAACTGTCCTATGTGTTATCTGTGACTATAATATTTACACCAGTCCTTTGTGTTATCTGTTAATATAATACTTACACCAGTCCTGTGTGTTATCTGTGTCTATAATATTTACACAGGTCCTGTGTGTTTTCTGTGACTATAATACTTACACCAGTCCTGTGTGTTACCTGTTGATATATTTAGTCCTGTCCTGTGTGTTATCTGTGACTATAATATTTACACCAGTCCTGTGTGTTATCTATGACTATAATATTTACACCTGTCCTGTGTGTTATCTGTGACTAGAATAATTACAACGGTCCTGTGTGTTATCTGTTAATATATTTACTCCTGTCCTGTGTGTTATCTGTGACCATAATATTTACACCAGACCTGTGTGTTATCTGTGACGATAATAGTTAGTCCAGTCCTGTGTTATCTGTGACTATAATATTTACACCAGTCCTGTGTGTTATCTGTGACTATAATATTTATTCCAGTCCTGTGTGTTATCTGTGACTATAATATTTACACTAGTCCTGTGTGTTATCTGTGACTATAATATTTACTCCTGTCCTGTGTGTTATCTGTGACTATAATATTTACACTAGTCCTGTGGGTTTTCTGTGAAAATAATATTTGGTCCAATCCTGTGTTATCTGTGACTATAATATTTATACCAACCTGTGTATTACCTGCTAATATTATATTTATTCCAGTCCTGTGTGTTATCTGTGACTACAGTATTTACACCAGACCTGTGTGTTATCTGTGACTATTATATTTACACCAGTCCTGTGTGTTATCTGTGACTATAATATTTGCACCAGCCCTTTGTGTTATCTGTGACTATAACGTTTATTCCAGTCCTGTGTGTTATCTATGACTATAATATTTACACATCTCCTCTGTGTTATCTGTTAATCTCTACACCAGTTCTGTTTGTTTTCTGTGACTATAATATTTACACCAGTCCTGTGTGTTATCTGTGACCATAATATTTATTCCAGTCCTGTGTGTTATCTGTGACTACAATATTTGCACCTGTCCTATGTGTTATCTATGACTATAATATTTACACCAGTCCTGTGTGTTATCTGTTAATATAATACTTACACCAGTCCTGTGTGTTATCTGTGACTATAATATTTACACCAGTCCTGTGTGTTATCTGTGACTATAATACTTACACCAGTCCTGTGTGTTACCTGTTAATATATTTACTCCTGTCCTGTGTGTTATCTGTGACCATAATATTTACACCAGACCTGTGTGTTATCTGTGACGATATTAGTTAGTCCAGTCCTGTGTTCTCTGTGACTATAATATTTACACCGCTCCTGTGTGTTATCTGTGACTATAATATTTATTCCAGTCCTGTGTGTTATCTGGGACTATAATATTTACACCAGTCCTGTGTGTTACTGTGACTATAATATTTACTCCTGTCGTGTGTGTTATCTGTGACTATAATATTTACTCCTGACCTGTGTGTTATTTGTGACTATAATATTTATACCAGTCCTGTGTGTTACCTGCTAACATTATATTTATTCCAGTCCTGTGTGTTATGTGTGACTATAGTATTAACACCAGTCCTGTGTGTTATCTGTGACTATAATACTTACAACAGTCCTGTGTGTTAGCTGTTAATATAATATTTACTCCAGTCCTGTGTGTTAACTGTGAATATAATATTTACACCAGATCTGTGGGTTATCTATGTGAATAATATTTACTCCTGTCCTGTGTGTTATCTGTGACTATAATATTTACAATGGTCCTGTGTGTTATCTGTTAATATATTTACTCCTGTCCTGTGTGTTATCTGTGACGATAATATTTGCAATGGTGCTGTGTGTTATCTGTTAATATATTTACTCCAGTCCTGTGTGGTAACTGTGACTATAATATTTACACCAGTTTTGTGTGTTATCTATGAGTATAATATTTACTCCTGTCCTGTGCTATCTGTGACTATAATACTTACACCAGTCCTGTGTGTTACCTGTTAATATATTTACTCCTGTCCTGTGTGTTATCTGTGACCATAATATTTACACCAGACCTGTGTGTTACCTGTGACGATAATAGTTAGTCCAGTCCTGTGTTATCTGTGACTATAATATTTACATTAGTCCTGTGTGTTATCTGTTACAATAATATTTGCTCCAATCCTGTGTTATCTGTGAATATAATAGTTACACCAGTCCTGTGTGTTATCGGTTAATATAATATTTACTCCAGTCCTGTGTGTTATCTGTGACTATAATATTTACACCAGTCCTGTGTGTTATCTATGACTATAATATTTAAGCCTGTCCTTTGTGTTATCTGTGACTATAATATATAAAATGGTCCTGTGTGTTATCTGATAATATATTTACTCCTGTCCTGTGTGTTATCTGTGACCATAATATTTACACCAGACCTGTGCGTTATCTGTGACGATAATAGTTAGTCCAGTCCTGTGTTTTCTGTGACTATAATATTTACACCAGTCCTGTGTGTTATCTTTGACTATAATATTTATTCCAGTCCTGTATGTTATCTGTGACTATAATATTTACACCAGTCCTGTGTGTTATCTGTGACTATAACATTTACTCCTGTCCTGTGTGTTATCTGTGACTATAATATTTACACAAGTCCTGTGTGTTTTCTGTGACAATAATATTTGGTCCAATCCTGTGTTATCTGTGACTATAATATTTATACCAGTCCTGTGTGTTATCTGCTAATATTATATTTATTCCAGTCCTGTGTGTTATGTGTGAGTATAATATTTACACCAGTCCTGTGTGTTTTCTGTGACTATAATACTTACACCAGTCATGTGTGTTATCTGTGACTATAATAGTTACACCAGTTCTCTGTGTTATCTGTGACTAAAGTATTTACACCAGTCCTGTGTGTTATCTGTGACTATAATATTTACACCAGTCCTGTGTGTTATCTTTTAATATAATATTTCCTCCAGTCCTGTGTGTTAACTGTGACTATAATAGTTACACCAGTCCTGTGTGTTGTCTCTGACTATAATACTTACACCAGTCCTGTGTGTTATCTATGACTATAATATTTGCCCCAGTCCTGTGTGTTATCTGTGACTATAATACTTACACCAGTCCTGTGTGTTATCTGTGACTATAATATTTACACCAGTCCTGTGTGTTATCTGTTAATATAATATTTACTCCAGTCCTGTGTGTTAACTGTGACTATAATAGTTACACCAGTCCTGTGTGTTATCCATGAGTATAATATTTACTCCTCTCCTGTGTGTTATCTGTGACTATAATATTTACACCAGTCCTGTATGTTATCTATGACTATAATATTTGCCCCAGTCCTGTGTGTTATCTGTGACTATAATATTTACACCAGTCCTGTGAATTATCTGTGACTATAATATTTACACCAGTCCTGTGTGTTATCTGTGACTATAATATTTACAACAGTCCTGTGTGTTATCTGTGACTATAATATTTACACCAGTCATGTGTGTTATCTGTGACTGTAATATTTACACCAGACCTGTGTGTTATCTGTGACTTTAGTATTTATTCCAGTCCTATGTGTTATCTGTGACTATAATATTTAGTCCAGTCCTGTGTGTTATCTGTGACTATAATATTTACAACAGTCCTGTGTGTTATCTGTGACTATAATATTTACACCAGTCCTGTGTGTTATCTGTGACTGTAATATTTACACCAGACCTGTGTGTTATCTGTGACTATAGTATTTATTCCAGTCCTATGTGTTATCTGTGACTATAATATTTAGTCCAGTCCTGTGTGTTATCTGTGACTATAATATTTACACCAGTCCTGTGTGTTATCTGTGACTATAATATTTACGCCTGTCCAGTATGTTATCTGTGACTATAATATTTACAACGGTCCTGTGTGTTACCTGTTAATATAATTACTCCTGTCCTGTGTGTTATCTGTGACCATAATATTTACACCAGACCTGTGTGTTATCTGTGACGATAATAATTAGTCCAGTCCTGTGTTATCTGTGACTATAATATTTACATTAGTCCTGTGTGTTATCTGTTACAATAATATTTGCTCCAATCATGTGTTATCTGTGTCTATAATATTTATAACAGTCCTGTGTGTTACCTGCTAACATTATATTTATTCAAGTCCTGTGTGTTATGTGTGACTATAATAATTACACCAGTTCTGTGTGTCATCTGTGACAATAATATTTACACCAGTCCTGTGTGTTATCTATGACTATAATATTTGCCGCATTCCTGTGTGTTATCTTTGACTATAATATTTACACCAGTCCTGTGTGTTATCTATGACTATAATATTTAAGCCTGTCCTGTGTGTTATCTGTGACTATAATATTTACAATGGTCCTGTGTGTTATCTGATAATATATTTACTCCTGTCCTGTGTGTTATCTGTGACCATAATATTTACACCGGTCCTGTGTGTTATCTGTGACGATAATAGATAGTCCAGTCCTTTGTTTTCTGTGACTATAATATTTACACTAGTCCTGTGTGTTATCTGTGACTATAATATTTATTCCAGTCCTGTATGTTATCTGTGACTATAATATTTACACCAGTCCTGTGTGTTATCTGTGACTATAACATTTACTCCTGTCCTGTGTGTTATCTGTGACTATAATATTTACACTAGTCCTGTGTGTTTTCTGTGACAATAATATTTGGTCCAATCCTGTGTCATCTGTGACTGTAATATTTATACCAGTCCTGTGTGTTACCTGCTAATATTATATTTATTCCAGTCCTGTGTGTTATGTGTGACTATAATATTTACACCAGCCCTGTGTGTTATCTGTGACTATAATACTTACACCAGTCATGTGTGTTGTCTGTGACTATAATAGTTACACCAGTCCTCTGTGTTATCTGTGACAAAAGTATTTACACCAGTCCTGTGTGTTATCTGTGACTATAATATTTACACCAGTCCTGTGTGTTATCATTTAATATAATATTCACTCCAGTCCTGTGTGTTAACTGTGACGATAATATTTACACCAGTCCTGTGTGTTATCTGTGACTATAATATTTATTCCAGTCCTGTGTGTTATCTGGGACTATAATATTTACACCAGTCCTGTGTGTTACTGTGACTATAATATTTACTCCTGTCGTGTGTGTTATCTGTGACTATAATATTTACTCCTGACCTGTGTGTTATTTGTGACTATAATATTTATACCAGTCCTGTGTGTTACCTGCTAACATTATATTTATTCCAGTCCTGTGTGTTATGTGTGACTATAGTATTAACACCAGTCCTGTGTGTTATCTGTGACTATAATACTTACAACAGTCCTGTGTGTTAGCTGTTAATATAATATTTACTCCAGTCCTGTGTGTTAACTGTGAATATAATATTTACACCAGATCTGTGGGTTATCTATGTGAATAATATTTACTCCTGTCCTGTGTGTTATCTGTGACTATAATATTTACAATGGTCCTGTGTGTTATCTGTTAATATATTTACTCCTGTCCTGTGTGTTATCTGTGACGATAATATTTGCAATGGTGCTGTGTGTTATCTGTTAATATATTTACTCCAGTCCTGTGTGGTAACTGTGACTATAATATTTACACCAGTTTTGTGTGTTATCTATGAGTATAATATTTACTCCTGTCCTGTGCTATCTGTGACTATAATACTTACACCAGTCCTGTGTGTTACCTGTTAATATATTTACTCCTGTCCTGTGTGTTATCTGTGACCATAATATTTACACCAGACCTGTGTGTTACCTGTGACGATAATAGTTAGTCCAGTCCTGTGTTATCTGTGACTATAATATTTACATTAGTCCTGTGTGTTATCTGTTACAATAATATTTGCTCCAATCCTGTGTTATCTGTGAATATAATAGTTACACCAGTCCTGTGTGTTATCGGTTAATATAATATTTACTCCAGTCCTGTGTGTTATCTGTGACTATAATATTTACACCAGTCCTGTGTGTTATCTATGACTATAATATTTAAGCCTGTCCTTTGTGTTATCTGTGACTATAATATATAAAATGGTCCTGTGTGTTATCTGATAATATATTTACTCCTGTCCTGTGTGTTATCTGTGACCATAATATTTACACCAGACCTGTGCGTTATCTGTGACGATAATAGTTAGTCCAGTCCTGTGTTTTCTGTGACTATAATATTTACACCAGTCCTGTGTGTTATCTTTGACTATAATATTTATTCCAGTCCTGTATGTTATCTGTGACTATAATATTTACACCAGTCCTGTGTGTTATCTGTGACTATAACATTTACTCCTGTCCTGTGTGTTATCTGTGACTATAATATTTACACAAGTCCTGTGTGTTTTCTGTGACAATAATATTTGGTCCAATCCTGTGTTATCTGTGACTATAATATTTATACCAGTCCTGTGTGTTATCTGCTAATATTATATTTATTCCAGTCCTGTGTGTTATGTGTGAGTATAATATTTACACCAGTCCTGTGTGTTTTCTGTGACTATAATACTTACACCAGTCATGTGTGTTATCTGTGACTATAATAGTTACACCAGTTCTCTGTGTTATCTGTGACTAAAGTATTTACACCAGTCCTGTGTGTTATCTGTGACTATAATATTTACACCAGTCCTGTGTGTTATCTTTTAATATAATATTTCCTCCAGTCCTGTGTGTTAACTGTGACTATAATAGTTACACCAGTCCTGTGTGTTGTCTCTGACTATAATACTTACACCAGTCCTGTGTGTTATCTATGACTATAATATTTGCCCCAGTCCTGTGTGTTATCTGTGACTATAATACTTACACCAGTCCTGTGTGTTATCTGTGACTATAATATTTACACCAGTCCTGTGTGTTATCTGTTAATATAATATTTACTCCAGTCCTGTGTGTTAACTGTGACTATAATAGTTACACCAGTCCTGTGTGTTATCCATGAGTATAATATTTACTCCTCTCCTGTGTGTTATCTGTGACTATAATATTTACACCAGTCCTGTATGTTATCTATGACTATAATATTTGCCCCAGTCCTGTGTGTTATCTGTGACTATAATATTTACACCAGTCCTGTGAATTATCTGTGACTATAATATTTACACCAGTCCTGTGTGTTATCTGTGACTATAATATTTACAACAGTCCTGTGTGTTATCTGTGACTATAATATTTACACCAGTCATGTGTGTTATCTGTGACTGTAATATTTACACCAGACCTGTGTGTTATCTGTGACTTTAGTATTTATTCCAGTCCTATGTGTTATCTGTGACTATAATATTTAGTCCAGTCCTGTGTGTTATCTGTGACTATAATATTTACACCAGTCATGTGTGTTATCTGTGACTGTAATATTTACACCAGACCTGTGTGTTATCTGTGACTTTAGTATTTATTCCAGTCCTGTGTGTTATCTGTGACTATAATATTTACACCAGTCCTGTGTGTTATCTGTGACTATAATATTTACGCCTGTCCAGTATGTTATCTGTGACTATAATATTTACAACGGTCCTGTGTGTTACCTGTTAATATAATTACTCCTGTCCTGTGTGTTATCTGTGACCATAATATTTACACCAGACCTGTGTGTTATCTGTGACGATAATAATTAGTCCAGTCCTGTGTTATCTGTGACTATAATATTTACATTAGTCCTGTGTGTTATCTGTTACAATAATATTTGCTCCAATCATGTGTTATCTGTGTCTATAATATTTATAACAGTCCTGTGTGTTACCTGCTAACATTATATTTATTCAAGTCCTGTGTGTTATGTGTGACTATAATAATTACACCAGTTCTGTGTGTCATCTGTGACAATAATATTTACACCAGTCCTGTGTGTTATCTATGACTATAATATTTGCCGCATTCCTGTGTGTTATCTTTGACTATAATATTTACACCAGTCCTGTGTGTTATCTATGACTATAATATTTAAGCCTGTCCTGTGTGTTATCTGTGACTATAATATTTACAATGGTCCTGTGTGTTATCTGATAATATATTTACTCCTGTCCTGTGTGTTATCTGTGACCATAATATTTACACCGGTCCTGTGTGTTATCTGTGACGATAATAGATAGTCCAGTCCTTTGGTTTCTGTGACTATAATATTTACACTAGTCCTGTGTGTTATCTGTGACTATAATATTTATTCCAGTCCTGTATGTTATCTGTGACTATAATATTTACACCAGTCCTGTGTGTTATCTGTGACTATAACATTTACTCCTGTCCTGTGTGTTATCTGTGACTATAATATTTACACTAGTCCTGTGTGTTTTCTGTGACAATAATATTTGGTCCAATCCTGTGTCATCTGTGACTGTAATATTTATACCAGTCCTGTGTGTTACCTGCTAATATTATATTTATTCCAGTCCTGTGTGTTATGTGTGACTATAATATTTACACCAGCCCTGTGTGTTATCTGTGACTATAATACTTACACCAGTCATGTGTGTTGTCTGTGACTATAATAGTTACACCAGTCCTCTGTGTTATCTGTGACAAAAGTATTTACACCAGTCCTGTGTGTTATCTGTGACTATAATATTTACACCAGTCCTGTGTGTTATCATTTAATATAATATTCACTCCAGTCCTGTGTGTTAACTGTGACGATAATATTTACACCACTCCTGTGTGTTGTCTCTGACTATAATACTTACACCAGTCCTGTGTGTTATCTGTTAATATAATAGTTACTCCAGTCCTGTGTGTTAACTGTGACTATAATATTTACACCAGTCCTGTGTGTTATGTATGACTATAATATTTGCCCCAGTCCTGTGTGTTATCTGTGACTATAATATTTACACCAGTCCTGTGTGTTATCTGTGACTATAATATTTACACCAGTCCTGTGTGTTATCTGTTAATATAATATTTACTCCAGTCCTGTGTGTTAACTGTGACTATAATAGTTACACCAGTCCTGTGTGTAATCCATGAGTATAATATTTACTACTGTCCTGTGTGTTATCTGTGACTATAATATTTACAACAGTCCTGCGTGTTATCTATGACTATGATATTTGCCCCAGTCCTGTGTGTTATCTGTGAATATAATATTTACACCAGTCCTGTGTGTTATCTGTGACTATAATACTTACACCAGTCCTGTGTATTATCTGTGACAATAATATTTACACCAGTCCTGTGTGTTATCTGTGACTATAACATTTACTCCTGTCCTGTGTGTTATCTGTGACTATAATATTTACACTAGTCCTGTGTGTTTTCTGTGACAATAATATTTGGTCCAATCCTGTGTTATCTGTGACTATAATATTTATAACAGTCCTGTGTGTTACCTGCTAATATGTTTATTCCAGTCCTGTGTGTTTTGTGTGACTATAATATTAACACCAGTCCTGTGTGTTATCTGTGACTATAATACTTACACCAGTGATGTGTGTTATCTGTGACTATAATAGTTACACCAGTCCTCTGTGTTATCTGTGACTAAAGTATTTACACCAGTCCTGTGTGTTATCTTTTAATATAATAGTTACTCCAGTCCTGTGTGTTAACTTTGACTATAATAGTTACACCAGTCCTGTGTGTTGTCTCTGACTATAATACTTACACCAGTCCTGTGTGTTATCTGTTAATATAATTGTTACTCCAGTCCTGTGTGTTAACTGTGACTATAATATTTACACCAGTCCTGTGTGTTATCTGTGACTATAATATTTACACCAGTCCTGTGTGTTATCTGTGACTATAATATTTGCCCCACTCCTGTGTGTTATCTGTGACTATAATACTTACACCAGTCCTGTGTGTTATCTGTGACTATAATATTTACACCAGTCCTGTGTGTTATCTGTTAATATAATATTTACTCCAGTCCTGTGTGTTAACTGTGACTATAATAGTTACAACAGTCCTGCGTGTTATCTATGACTATAATATTTGCCCCAGTCCTGTGTGCTTTCTGTGACTATAGTACATACACCAGTCCTGTGTGTTATTTCTGACTATAATATTTACACCAGTCCTGTGTGTTATCTGTGACTGTAATACTTACACCAGTCCTGTGAATTATCTGTGACTATAATATTTACACCAGTCCTGTGTGTTATCTGTGACTATAATATTTACAACAGTCCTGTGTGTTATCTGTGACTATAATACTTAAACTTGTCCTGTGTGTTATCTGTGACTATAATATTTGCACCAGACCTGTGTGATTTCTGTGACTATAGTATTTATTCCAGTCCTGTGTGTCATCTGTGACTGTAATATTTAGTCCAATCCTGTGTGTTATCTTTGACTATAATATTTACACCAGTCCTGTGTGTTATCTATGACTATAATAATTACGCCTGTCCTGTGTGTTATCTGTGACTATAATATTTACAACGGTCCTGTGTGTTACCTGTTAATATAATTACTCCTGTCCTGTGTGTTATCTGTGACCATAATATTTACACCAGACCTGTGTGTTATCTGTGACGACAATAATTAGTCCAGTCCTGTGTTATCTGTGACGATAATATTTACACCAGTCCTGTGTGTTATCTGTGACTATAATATTTATTCCAGTCCTGTATGTTATCTGTGACTATAATATTTACACCAGTCCTGTGTGTTATCTGTGACTATAACATTTACTCCTGTCCTGTGTGTTATCTGTGACTATAATATTTACACTAGTCCTTTGTGTTTTCTGTGACAATAATATTTGGTCCAATCCTGTGTCATCTGTGACTATAATATTTATACCAGTCTGTGTGTTACCTGCTAATATTAAATTTATTCCAGTCCTGTGTGTTATGTGTGACTATAATATTTACACCAGTCCTGTGTGTTATCTGTGACTGTAATACTTACACCAGTCCTCTGTGTTATCTGTGACAAAAGTATTTACACCAGTCCTGTGTGTTATCTGTGACTATAATATTTACACCAGTCCTGTGTGTTATCATTTAATATAATAT
Organism: Carcharodon carcharias; assembly: GCF_017639515.1. Taxonomy (NCBI): domain Eukaryota; kingdom Metazoa; phylum Chordata; class Chondrichthyes; order Lamniformes; family Lamnidae; genus Carcharodon; species Carcharodon carcharias. Next base: position 84,048,979 of record NC_054476.1, on the reverse strand, counting down.
TCACTCCAGTCCTGTGTGTTAACTGTGACTATAATATTTACACCTGTCCTGTGTGTTATCTGTGACTATAATATTTACACCAGTCCTGTGTGTTATCTATGACTATAATATTTGCCCCAGTCCTGTGTGTTATCTGTGAATATAATATTTACACCAGTCCTGTGTGTTATCTGTGACTATAATATTTACACCAGTCCTGTGTGTTATCTGTTAATATAATATTTACTCCAGTCCTGTGTGTTAACTGTGACTATAATAGTTACACCAGTCCTGTGTGTTATCCATGAGTATAATATTTACTCCTCTCCTGTGTGTTATCTGTGACTATAATATTTACACCAGTCCTGTATGTTATCTATGACTATAATATTTGCCCCAGTCCTGTGTGTTATCTGTGACTATAATATTTACAACAGTCCTGTGTGTTATCTGTGACTATAATATTTAAACTTGTCCTGTGTGTTATCTGTGACTATAATATTTGCACCAGACCTGTGTGATTTCTGTGACTATAGTATTTATTCCAGTCCTGTGTGTTATCTGTGACTGTAATATTTAGTCCAATCCTGTGTGTTATCTTTGACTATAATATTTACACCAGTCCTGTGTGTTATCTATGACTATAATAATTACGCCTGTGCTGTGTGTTATCTGTGACTATAATATTTACAACGGTCCTGTGTATTACCTGTTAATATAATTACTCCTGTCCTGTGTGTTATCTGTGACCATAATATTTACACCAGACCTGTGTGTTATCTGTGACGATAATAATTAGTCCAGTCCTGTGTTATCTGTGATGATAATATTTTCATTAGTCCTGTGTGTTATCTGTTACAATAATATTTGCTCCAATCCTGTGTTATCTGTGTCTATAATATGTATAACAGTCCTGTGTGTTACCTGCTAACATTACATTTATTCAGGTCCTGTGTGTTATGTGTGAATATAATATTTACACCAGATCGGTGTGTTATCTGTGAGTATAATATTTACTCCTGTGCTGAGTGTTATGTGTGACTATAATATTTACACCAGTTCTGTGTGTTATCTATGACTATAATATTTGCCGCAGTCCTGTGTGTTATCTGTGACTAGAGTATTTACTCCAGTCCTGTGTGTTATCTGTGACTATAATATTTACACCAGTCCTGTGTGTTATCTATGACTATAATATTTACGCCTGTCCAGTATGTTATCTGTGACTATAATATTTACAATGGTCCTGTGTGTTACCTGTTAATATATTTACTCCTGTCCTGTGTGTTATCTGTGACTATAATATTTACACTAGTCCTGTGTGTTTTCTGTGACAATAATATTTGGTCCAATCTTGTGTTATCTGTGACTATAATATTTATACCAGTCCTGTGTATTACCTGCTAATATTATATTTATTCCAGTCCTGTGTGTTATGTGTGACTATAATATTTACAGCAGTCCTGTGTTTTATCTGTGACTATAATACTTACAGCAGTCCTGTGTGTTATCTGTGACTATAATATTTACACCAGTCCTGTGTGTTATCTGTGACTATAATAGTTATACCAGTCCTGTGTGTCATCTATGAGTATAATATTTGCCGCAGTCCTGTGTGTTATCTTTGACTATAATATTTACACCAGTCCTGTGTGTTATCTATAACTATAATATTTAAGCCTGTCCTGTGTGTTATCTGTGACTATAATATTTACAATGGTCCTGTGTGTTATCTGATAATATATTTACTCCTGTCCTGTGTGTTATCTGTGACCATAATATTTACACCAGACCTGTGTGTTATCTGTGACGATAATAGATTGTCCAGTCCTTTGTTTTCTGTGACTATAATATTTACACCAGTCCTGTGTGTTATCTGTGACTATAATATTTATTCCAGTCCTGTATGTTATCTGTGACTATAATATTTACACCAGTCCTGTGTGTTATCTGCGACTATAACATTTACTCCTGTCCTGTGTGTTATCTGTGACTATAATATTTACACTAGTCCTGTGTGTTTTCTGTGACAATAATATTTGGTCCAATCTTGTGTTATCTGTGACTATAATATTTATACCAGTCCTGTGTATTACCTGCTAATATTATATTTATTCCAGTCCTGTGTGTTATGTGTGACTATAATATTTACAGCAGTCCTGTGTTTTATCTGTGACTATAATACTTACAGCAGTCCTGTGTGTTATCTGTGACTATAATATTTACACCAGTCCTGTGTGTTATCTGTGACTATAATAGTTATACCAGTCCTGTGTGTCATCTATGAGTATAATATTTGCCGCAGTCCTGTGTGTTATCTTTGACTATAATATTTACACCAGTCCTGTGTGTTATCTATAACTATAATATTTAAGCCTGTCCTGTGTGTTATCTGTGACTATAATATTTACAATGGTCCTGTGTGTTATCTGATAATATATTTACTCCTGTCCTGTGTGTTATCTGTGACCATAATATTTACACCAGACCTGTGTGTTATCTGTGACGATAATAGATTGTCCAGTCCTTTGTTTTCTGTGACTATAATATTTACACCAGTCCTGTGTGTTATCTGTGACTATAATATTTATTCCAGTCCTGTATGTTATCTGTGACTATAATATTTACACCAGTCCTGTGTGTTATCTGTGACTATAACATTTACTCCTGTCCTGTGTGTTATCTGTGACTATAATATTTACACTAGTCCTGTGTGTTTTCTGTGACAATAATATTTGGTCCAATCCTGTGTCATCTGTGACTATAATATTTATACCAGTCCTGTGTGTTACCTGCTAATATTATATTTATTCCAGTCCTGTGTGTTATGTGTGACTATAATATTTACACCAGTCCTGTGTGTTATCTGTGACTATAATACTTACACCAGTCATGTGTGTTGTCTGTGACTATAATAGTTACACCAGTCCTCTGTGTTATCTGTGACAAAAGTATTTACACCAGTCCTGTGTGTTATCTGTGACTATAATATTTACACCAGTCCTGTGTGTTATCATTTAATATAATATTCACTCCAGTCCTGTGTGTTAACTGTGACGATAATATTTACACCAGTCCTGTGTGTTATCTGTGACTATAATATTTACACCAGTCCTGTGTGTTATCTGTTAATATCATATTTACTCCAGTCCTGTGTGTTAACTGTGACTATAATAGTTACACCAGTCCTCTGTGTTATCTGTGACTAAAGTATTTACACCAGTCCTGTGTGTTATCTTTTAATATAATAGTTACTCCAGTCCTGTGTGTTAACTTTGACTATAATAGTTACACCAGTCCTGTGTGTTGTCTCTGACTATAATACTTACACCAGTCCTGTGTGTTATCTGTTAATATAATTGTTACTCCAGTCCTGTGTGTTAACTGTGACTATAATATTTACACCAGTCCTGTGTGTTATCTGTGACTATAATATTTACACCAGTCCTGTGTGTTATCTATGACTATAATATTTGCCCCAGTCCTGTGTGTTATCTGTGACTATAATACTTACACCAGTCCTGTGTGTTATCTGTGACTATAATATTTACACCAGTCCTGTGTGTTATCTGTTAATATAATATTTACTCCAGTCCTGTGTGTTAACTGTGACTATAATAGTTACAACAGTCCTGTGTGTTATCCATGAGTATAATATTTACTCCTGTCCTGTGTGTTATCTGTGACTATAATATTTACAACAGTCCTGCGTGTTATCTATGACTATAATATTTGCCCCAGTCCTGTGTGCTTTCTGTGACTATAGTACATACACCAGTCCTGTGTGTTATTTCTGACTATAATATTTACACCAGTCCTGTGTGTTATCTGTGACTATAATACTTACACCAGTCCTGTGAATTATCTGTGACTATAATATTTACACCAGTCCTGTGTGTTATCTGTGACTATAATATTTACAACAGTCCTGTGTGTTATCTGTGACTATAATACTTAAACTTGTCCTGTGTGTTATCTGTGACTATAATATTTGCACCAGACCTGTGTGATTTCTGTGACTATAGTATTTATTCCAGTCCTGTGTGTTATCTGTGACTGTAATATTTTGTCCAATCCTGTGTGTTATCTTTGACTATAATATTTACACCAGTCCTGTGTGTTATCTATGACTATAATAATTACGCCTGTCCTGTGTGTTATCTGTGACTATAATATTTACAACGGTCCTGTGTGTTACCTGTTAATATAATTACTCCTGTCCTGTGTGTTATCTGTGACCATAATATTTACACCAGACCTGTGTGTTATCTGTGACGACAATAATTAGTCCAGTCCTGTGTTATCTGTGACGATAATATTTACACCAGTCCTGTGTGTTATCTGTGACTATAATATTTATTCCAGTCCTGTATGTTATCTGTGACTATAATATTTACACCAGTCCTGTGTGTTATCTGTGACTATAACATTTACTCCTGTCCTGTGTGTTATCTGTGACTATAATATTTACACTAGTCCTGTGTGTTTTCTGTGACAATAATATTTGGTCCAATCCTGTGTCATCTGTGACTATAATATTTATACCAGTCTGTGTGTTACCTGCTAATATTAAATTTATTCCAGTCCTGTGTGTTATGTGTGACTATAATATTTACACCAGTCCTGTGTGTTATCTGTGACTATAATACTTACACCAGTCCTCTGTGTTATCTGTGACAAAAGAATTTACACCAGTCCTGTGTGTTATCTGTGACTATAATATTTACACCAGTCCTGTGTGTTATCATTTAATATAATATTCACTCCAGTCCTGTGTGTTAACTGTGACTATAATATTTACACCTGTCCTGTGTGTTATCTGTGACTATAATATTTACACCAGTCCTGTGTGTTATCTATGACTATAATATTTCCCCCAGTCCTGTGTGTTATCTGTGACTATAATATTTACACCAGTCCTGTGTGTTATCTGTGACTATAATATTTACACCAGTCCTGTGTGTTATCTGTTAATATAATATTTACTCCAGTCCTGTGTGTTAACTGTGACTATAATAGTTACACCAGTCCTGTGTGTTATCCATGACTATAATATTTGCCCCAGTCCTGTGTGTTATCTGTGACTATAATATTTACAACAGTCCTGTGTGTTATCTGTGACTATAATATTTAAACTTGTCCTGTGTGTTATCTGTGACTATAATATTTGCACCAGACCTGTGTGATTTCTGTGACTATAGTATTTATTCCAGTCCTGTGTGTTATCTGTGACTGTAATATTTAGTCCAATCCTGTGTGTTATCTTTGACTATAATATTTACACCAGTCCTGTGTGTTATCTATGACTATAATAATTACGCCTGTGCTGTGTGTTATCTGTGACTATAATATTTACAACGGTCCTGTGTGTTACCTGTTAATATAATTACTCCTGTCCTGTGTGTTATCTGTGACCATAATATTTACACCAGACCTGTGTGTTATCTGTGACGATAATAATTAGTCCAGTCCTGTGTTATCTGTGATGATAATATTTTCATTAGTCCTGTGTGTTATCTGTTACAATAATATTTGCTCCAATCCTGTGTTATCTGTGTCTATAATATTTATAACCGTCCTGTGTGTTACCTGCTAACATTACATTTATTCAGGTCCTGTGTGTTATGTGTGAATATAATATTTACACCAGATCGGTGTGTTATCTGTGAGTATAATATTTACTCCTGTGCTGTGTGTTATGTGTGACTATAATATTTACACCAGTTCTGTGTGTTATCTATGACTATAATATTTGCCGCAGTCCTGTGTGTTATCTGTGACTAGAGTATTTACTCCAGTCCTGTGTGTTATCTGTGACTATAATATTTACACCAGTCCTGTGTGTTATCTATGACTATAATATTTACGCCTGTCCAGTATGTTATCTGTGACTATAATATTTACAACGGTCCTGTGTGTTACCTGTTAATATATTTACTCCTGTCCTGTGTGTTATCTGTGACTATAATATTTACACTAGTCCTGTGTGTTTTCTGTGACAATAATATTTGGTCCAATCTTGTGTTATCTGTGACTATAATATTTATTCCAGTCCTGTATGTTATCTGTGACTATAATATTTACACCAGTCCTGTGTGTTATCTGTGACTATAACATTTACTCCTGTCCTGTGTGTTATCTGTGACTATAATATTTACACTAGTCCTGTGTGTTTTCTGTGACAATAATATTTGGTCCAATCCTGTGTCATCTGTGACTATAATATTTATACCAGTCCTGTGTGTTACCTGCTAATATTATATTTATTCCAGTCCTGTGTGTTATGTGTGACTATAATATTTACACCAGTCCTGTGTGTTATCTGTGACTATAATACTTACACCAGTCATGTGTGTTGTCTGTGACTATAATAGTTACACCAGTCCTCTGTGTTATCTGTGACAAAAGTATTTACACCAGTCCTGTGTGTTATCTGTGACTATAATATTTACACCAGTCCTGTGTGTTATCATTTAATATAATATTCACTCCAGTCCTGTGTGTTAACTGTGACGATAATATTTACACCAGTCCTGTGTGTTGTCTCTGACTATAATACTTACACCAGTCCTGTGTGTTATCTGTTAATATAATAGTTACTCCAGTCCTGTGTGTTAACTGTGACTATAATATTTACACCAGTCCTGTGTGTTATCTATGACTATAATATTTGCCCCAGTCCTGTGTGTTATCTGTGACTATAATATTTACACCAGTCCTGTGTGTTATCTGTGACTATAATATTTACACCAGTCCTGTGTGTTATCTGTTAATATAATATTTACTCCAGTCCTGTGTGTTAACTGTGACTATAATAGTTACACCAGTCCTGTGTGTAATCCATGAGTATAATATTTACTACTGTCCTGTGTGTTATCTGTGACTATAATATTTATTCCAGTCCTGTATGTTATCTGTGACTATAATATTTACACCAGTCCTGTGTGTTATATGTGACTATAACATTTACTCCAGTCCTGTGTTATCTGTGACTATAATATTTACACTAGTCCTGTGTGTTTTCTGTGACAATAATATTTGGTCCAATCCTGTGTCATCTGTGACTATAATATTTATACCAGTCCTGTGTGTTACCTGCTAATATTAAATTTATTCTAGTCCTGTGTGTTACGTGTGAATATAATATTTACACCAGTTCTGTGTGTTATCTATGACTATAATATTTGCCGCAGTCCTGTGTGTTATCTGTGACTAGAGTATTTACTCCAGTCCTGTGTGTTATCTGTGACTATAATATTTACACCAGTCCTGTGTGTTATCTATGACTATAATATTTACGCCTGTCCAGTATGTTATCTGTGACTATAATATTTACAACGGTCCTGTGTGTTACCTGTTAATATATTTACTCCTGTCCTGTGTGTTATCTGTGACTATAATATTTACACTAGTCCTGTGTGTTTTCTGTGACAATAATATTTGGTCCAATCTTGTGTTATCTGTGACTATAATATTTATACCAGTCCTGTGTATTACCTGCTAATATTATATTTATTCCAGTCCTGTGTGTTATGTGTGACTATAATATTTACAGCAGTCCTGTGTTTTATCTGTGACTATAATACTTACAGCAGTCCTGTGTGTTATCTGTGACTATAATATTTACACCAGTCCTGTGTGTTATCTGTGACTATAATAGTTATACCAGTCCTGTGTGTCATCTATGACTATAATATTTGCCGCAGTCCTGTGTGTTATCTTTGACTATAATATTTACACCAGTCCTGTGTGTTATCTATGACTATAATATTTAAGCCTGTCCTGTGTGTTATCTGTGACTATAATATTTACAATGGTCCTGTGTGTTATCTGATAATATATTTACTCCTGTCCTGTGTGTTATCTGTGACCATAATATTTACACCAGACCTGTGTGTTATCTGTGACTATAATATTTATTCCAGTCCTGTATGTTATCTGTGACTATAATATTTACACCAGTCCTGTGTGTTATCTGTGACTATAATATTTACTCCTGTCCTGTGTGTTATCTGTGACTATAATATTTACACTAGTCCTGTGTGTTTTCTGTGACAATAATATTTGGTCCAATCCTGTGTCATCTGTGACTATAATATTTATACCAGTCCTGTGTGTTACCTGCTAATATTATATTTATTCCAGTCCTGTGTGTTATGTGTGACTATAATATTTACACCAGTCCTGTGTGTTATCTGTGACTATAATACTTACACCAGTCATGTGTGTTGTCTGTGACTATAATAGTTACACCAGTCCTCTGTGTTATCTGTGACAAAAGTATTTACACCAGTCCTGTGAGTTATCTGTGACTATAATATTTACACCAGTCCTGTGTGTTATCATTTAATATAATATTCACTCCAGTCCTGTGTTTTAACTGTGACGATAATATTTACACCACTCCTGTGTGTTGTCTCTGACTATAATACTTACACCAGTCCTGTGTGTTATCTGTTAATATAATAGTTACTCCAGTCCTGTGTGTTAACTGTGACTATAATATTTACACCAGTCCTGTGTGTTATCTATGACTATAATATTTGCCCCAGTCCTGTGTGTTATCTGTGACTATAATATTTACACCAGTCCTGTGTGTTATCTGTGACTATAATATTTACACCAGTCCTGTGTGTTATCTGTTAATATAATATTTACTCCAGTCCTGTGTGTTAACTGTGACTATAATAGTTACACCAGTCCTGTGTGTAATCCATGAGTATAATATTTACTACTGTCCTGTGTGTTATCTGTGACTATAATATTTACAACAGTCCTGCGTGTTACCTATGACTATGATATTTGCCCCAGTCCTGTGTGTTATCTGTGAATATAATATTTACACCAGTCCTGTGTGTTATCTGTGACTATAATACTTACACCAGTCCTGTGTATTATCTGTGACAATAATATTTACACCGGTCCTGTGTGTTATCTGTGACTATAACATTTACTCCTGTCCTGTGTGTTATCTGTGACTATAATATTTACACTAGTCCTGTGTGTTTTCTGTGACAATAATATTTGGTCCAATCCTGTGTTATCTGTGACTATAATATTTATACCAGTCCTGTGTGTTACCTGCTAATATATTTATTCCAGTCCTGTGTGTTTTGTGTGACTATAATATTAACACCAGTCCTGTGTGTTATCTGTGACTATAATACTAACACCAGTGATGTGTGTTATCTGTGACTATAATAGTTACACCAGTCCTCTGTGTTATCTGTGACTAAAGTATTTACACCAGTCCTGTGTGTTATCTTTTAATATAATAGTTACTCCAGTCCTGTGTGTTAACTTTGACTATAATAGTTACACCAGTCCTGTGTGTTGTCTCTGACTATAATACTTACACCAGTCCTGTGTGTTATCTGTTAATATAATTGTTACTCCAGTCCTGTGTGTTAACTGTGACTATAATATTTATACCAGTCCTGTGTGTTATCTGTGACGATAATATTTACACCAGTCCTGTGTGTTATCTATGACTATAATATTTGCCCCAGTCCTGTGTGTTATCTGTGACTATAATACTTACACCAGTCCTGTGTGTTATCTGTGACTATAATATTTACACCAGTCCTGTGTGTTATCTGTTAATATAATATTTACTCCAGTCCTGTGTGTTAACTGTGACTATAATAGTTACAACAGTCCTGTGTGTTATCCATGAGTATAATATTTACTCCTGTCCTGTGTGTTATCTGTGACTATAATATTTACAACAGTCCTGCGTGTTATCTATGACTATAATATTTGCCCCAGTCCTGTGTGCTTTCTGTGACTATAGTACATACACCAGTCCTGTGTGTTATCTCTGACTATAATATTTACACCAGTCCTGTGTGTTATCTGTGACTATAATACTTACACCAGTCCTGTGAATTATCTGTGACTATAATATTTACACCAGTCCTGTGTGTTATCTGTGACTATAATATTTACAACAGTCCTGTCTGTTATCTGTGACTATAATATTTAAACTTGTCCTGTGTGTTATCTGTGACTATAATATTTGCACCAGACCTGTGTGATTTCTGTGACTATAGTATTTATTCCAGTCCTGTGTGTTATCTGTGACTGTAATATTTAGTCCAATCCTGTGTGTTATCTTTGACTATAATATTTACACCAGTCCTGTGTGTTATCTATGACTATAATAATTACGCCTGTCCTGTGTGTTATCTGTGACTATAATATTTACAACGGTCCTGTGAGTTACCTGTTAATATAATTACTCCTGTCCTGTGTGTTATCTGTGACCATAATATCTACACCAGACCTGTGTGTTATCTGTGACGATAATAATTAGTCCAGTCCTGTGTTATCTGTGACGATAATATTTACACCAGTCCTGTGTGTTATCTGTGACTATAATATTTATTCCAGTCCTGTATGTTATCTGTGACTATAATATTTACACCAGTCCTGTGTGTTATCTGTGACTATAACAATTACTCCTGTCCTGTGTGTTATCTGTGACTATAATATTTACACTAGTCCTGTGTGTTTTCTGTGACAATAATATTTGGTCCAATCCTGTGTCATCTGTGACTATAATATTTATACCAGTCCTGTGTGTTACCTGCTAATATTATATTTATTCCAGTCCTGTGTGTTATGTGTGACTATAATATTTACACCAGTCCTGTGTGTTATCTGTGACTATAATACTTACAACAGTCCTCTGTGTTATCTGTGACAAAAGTATTTACACCAGTCCTGTGTGTTATCTGTGACTATAATATTTACACCAGTCCTGTGTGTTATCATTTAATATAATATTCACTCCAGTCCTGTGTGTTAACTGTGACTATAATATTTACACCTGTCCTGTGTGTTATCTGTGACTATAATATTTACACCAGTCCTGTGTGTTATCTATGACTATAATATTTGCCCCAGTCCTGTGTGTTATCTGTGACTATAATATTTACACCAGTCCTGTGTGTTATCTGTGACTATAATATTTACACCAGTCCTGTGTGTTGTCTGTTAATATAATATTTACTCCAGTCCTGTGTGTTAACTGTGACTATAATAGTTACACCAGTCCTGTGTGTTATCCATGAGTATAATATTTTCTCCTCTCCTGTGTGTTATCTGTGACTATAATATTTACATGAGTCCTGTATGTTATCTATGACTATAATATTTGCCCCAGTCCTGTGTGTTATCTGTGACTATAATATTTACAACAGTCCTGTGTGTTATCTGTGACTATAATATTTAAACTTGACCTGTGTGTTATCTGTGAATATAATATTTGCACCAGACCTGTGTGATTTCTGTGACTATAGTATTTATTCCAGTCCTGTGTGTTATCTGTGACTGTAATATTTAGTCCAATCCTGTGTGTTATCTTTGACTATAATATTTACACCAGTCCTGTGTGTTATCTATGACTATAATAATTACGCCTGTCCTGTGTGTTATCTGTGACTATAATATTTACAACGGTCCTGTGTGTTACCTGTTAATATAATTACTCCTGTCCTGTGTGTTATCTGTGACCATAATATTTACACCAGACCTGTGTGTTATCTGTGACGATAATAATTAGTCCAGTCCTGTGTTATCTGTGATGATAATATTTTCATTAGTCCTGTGTGTTATCTGTTACAATAATATTTGCTCCAATCCTGTGTTATCTGTGTCTATAATATTTATAACAGTCCTGTGTGTTACCTGCTAACATTACATTTATTCAGGTCCTGTGTGTTATGTGTGAATATAATATTTACACCAGATCGGTGTGTTATCTGTCAGTATAATATTTACTCCTGTGCTGTGTGTTATCTGTGACTATAATATTTACACCAGTCCTGTGTGTTATCTATGACTATAATATTTGCCGCAGTCCTGTGTGTTATCTGTGACTAGAGTATTTACTCCAGTCCTGTGTGTTATCTATGACTATAATATTTACGCCTGTCCAGTATGTTATCTGTGACTATAATATTTACAACGGTCCTGTGTGTTACCTGTTAATATATTTACTCCTGTCCTGTGTGTTATCTGTGACTATAATATTTACACTAGTCCTGTGTGTTTTCTGTGACAATAATATTTGGTCCAATCTTGTGTTATCTGTGACTATAATATTTATACCAGTCCTGTGTATTACCTGCTAATATTATATTTATTCCAGTCCTGTGTGTTATGTGTGACTATAATATTTACAGCAGTCCTGTGTTTTATCTGTGACTATAATAATTACAGCAGTCCTGTGTGTTATCTGTGACTATAATATTTACACCAGTCCTGTGTGTTATCTGTGACTATAATAGTTACACCAGTCCTCTGTGTTATCTGTGACTAAAGTATTTACACCAGTCCTGTGTGTTATCTGTGACTATAATATTTACACCAGACCTGTGTGTTATCTTTGACTATAATATTTGCACCTGTCCTATGTGTTATCTATGACTATAATATTTACTCCTTTCCTGTGTGTTATCTGTGACTATAATATTTACAATGGTCCTGTGTGTTATCTGTGACTATAATATTTATACCAGTCCTGTGTGTTACCTGCTAACATTATATTTATTCCAGTCCTGTGTGTTATGTGTGACTATAATATTTAACCAGTCCTGTGTGTTATCTGTGTCTATAATACTTACAACAGTCCTGTTTGTTAGCTGTTAATATAATATTTACTCCAGTCCTCTGTGTTAACTGTGAATATAATATTTACACCAGATCTGCGTGTTATCCATGAGTATAATATTTACTCCTGTCCTGTGTGTTTTCTTTGACTATAATATTTACACCAGTCCTGTGTGTTATCTATGACTATAATATTTACACCAGTCCTGTGTGTTATCTGTGACTATAATATTTGCACCAGACCTGTGTGATTTCTGTGACTATAGTATTTATTCCAGTCCTGTGTGTTATCTGTGACTATAATATTTAGTCCAGTCCTGTCTATTATCTTTGACTATAATATTTACACCAGTCCTGTGTGTTATCTATGACTATAATATTTACGCCTGTCCTGTGTGTTATCTGTGACTATAATATTTACAACGGTCCTGCGTGTTACCTGTTAATATAATTACTCCTGTCCTGTGTGTTATCTGTGACCATAATATTTACACCAGACCTGTGTGTTATCTGTGACGATAATAATTTGTCCAGACCTGTGTTATCTGTGACGATAATATTTACATTAGTCCTGTGTGTTATCTGTGACTATAATATTTGCTCCAATCCTGTGTTATCTGTGTCTATAATATTTATAACAGTCCTGTGTGTTACCTGCTAACATTATATTTATTCAGGTCCTGTGTGTTATGTGTGAATATAATATTTACACCAGATCTGTGTGTTATCTATGACTATAATATTTGCCGGAGTCCTGTGTGTTATCTGTGACTAGAGTATTTACTCCAGTCCTGTGTGTTATCTGTGACTATAATATTTACACCAGTCCTGTGTGTTATCTATGACTATAATATTTACGCCTGTCCATTATGTTATCTGTGACTATAATATTTACAACGGTCCTGTGTGTTATCTGTGACTATAATAGTTATACCAGTCCTCTGTGTTATCTGTGACTAAAGTATTTACAGCAGTCCTGTGTGTTATCTGTGACTATAATACTTACACCAGACCTGTGTGTTATCTTTGACTATATTATTTGCACCTGTCCTATGTGTTACCTATGACTATAATATTTAGTCCTGTCCTGTGTGATATCTGTGACTATAATATTTACTCCTGTCCTGTGTGTTATCTGTGACTATAATATTTATACCAGTCCTGTGTGTTACCTGCTAACATTATATTTATTCCAGTCCTGTGTGTTATGTGTGACCATAATATTTACACCAGTCCTGTGTGTTATCTGTGTCTATAATACTTACAACAGTCCTGTTTGTTAGCTGTTAATATAATATTTACTCCAGTCCTCTGTGTTAACTGTGAATATAATATTTACACCAGATCTGCGTGTTATCTATGCGTATAATATTTACTCCTGTCCTGTGTGTTTTCTTTGACTATAATATTTACACCAGTCCTGTGTGTTATCTATGACTATAATATTTACACCAGTCTTGTGTGTTATCTGTGACTATAATATTTGCACCAGACCTGTGTGATTTCTGTGACTATAGTATTTATTCCAGTCCTGTGTATTATCTTTGACTATAATATTTACACCAGTCCTGTGTGTTATCTATGACTATAATATTTACGCCTGTCCTGTGTGTTATCTGTGACTATAATATTTACAACGGTCCTGTGTGTTACCTGTTAATATAATTACTCCTGTCCTGTGTGTTATCTGTGACCATAATATTTACACCAGACCTGTGTGTTATCTGTGACGATAATAATTAGTCCAGTCCTGTGTTATCTGTGACCATAATATTTTCATTAGTCCTGTGTGTTATCTGTTACAATAATATTTGCTCTAATCCTGTGTTATCTGTGTCTATAATATTTATAACAGTCCTGTGTGTTACCTGCTAACATTATATTTATTCAGGTCCTGTGTGTTATGTGTGACTATAATATTTACACCAGTTCTGTGTGTTATCTATGACTATAATATTTGCCGGAGTCCTGTGTGTTATCTGTGACTAGAGTATTTACTCCAGTCCTGTGTGTTATCTGTGACTATAATATTTACACCAGTCCTGTGTGTTATCTATGACTATAATATTTACGCCTGTCCATTATGTTATCTGTGACTATAATATTTACAACGGTCCTGTGTGTTACCTGTTAATATATTTACTCCTGTCCTGTGTGTTATCTGTGACTATAATATTTACACAAGTCCTGTGTGTTTTCTGTGACAATAATATTTGGTCCAATCTTGTGTTATCTGTGACTATAATATTTATACCAGTCCTGTGTATTACCTGCTAATATTATATTTATTCCAGTCCTGTGTGTTATGTGTGACTATAATATTTACAGCAGTCCTGTATTTTATCTGTGACTATAATACTTACACCAGTCCTGTGTGTTATCAGTGACTATAATATTTACACCAGTCCTGTGTGTTATCTGTGATTAAGATAGTTATACCAGTCCTCTGTGTTATCTGTGACTAAAGTATTTACACCAGTCCTGTGTGTTATCTGTGACTATAATATTTACACGAGACCTGTGTGTTAACTTTGACTATATTATTTGCACCTGTCCTATGTGTTATCTATGACTATAATATTTACTCCTGTCCTGTGTGTTATCTGTGACTATAATATTTACTCCAGTCCTGTGTGTTATCTGTGACTATAATATTTATACCAGTCCTGTGTGTTACCTGCTAACATTATATTTATTCCAGTGCTGTGTGTTATGTGTGACTATAATACTTACAACAGTCCTGTGTGTTAGCTGTTAATATAATATTTACTCCAGTCCTGTGTGTTAACTGTGAATATAATATTTACAGCAGATCTGTGTGTTATCTATGAGTATAATATTTACTCCTGTCCTGTGTGTTTTCTTTGACTATAATATTTACACCAGTCCTGTGTGTTATCTATGACTATAATATTTGCCGCAGTCCTGTGTGTTATTTTTGAATATAATATTTACGCCAGTCCTGTGTGTTATCTATGACAATAATATTTACGCCTGTCCTGTGTGTTATCTGTGACTATTATATTTACTCCTGTGCTGTGTGTTATCTGTGACTATAATATTTACACTAGTCATGTGTGTTTTCATGACAATAATATTTGGTCCAATCCTGTGTTATCTGTGACTATAATATTTATTCCAGTCCTGTGTGTTATGTGTGCATATAATATTTACACCAGTCCTGTTTGTTATCTGTGACTATTATACTTGCACCTGTCCTGTGTGTTATCTGATAATATAAAATTTTCTCGAGTCCTGTGTGGTAACTGTGACTATAATATTTACACCAGTTTTGTGTGTTATCTATGAGTATAATATTTACTCCTGTCCTGTCTTATCTGTGACTATAACACTTACACCAGTCCTGTGTGTTACCTGTTAATATATTTACTCCTGTCCTGTGTGTTATCTGTGACCATAATATTTACTCCAGACCTGTGTGTTCTCTATGACTATAATATTTACGCCTGTCCTGTGTGTTATCTGTGACTATAATACTTGCACCTGTCCTGTGTGTTATCTGTTAATATAAAATTTTCTCGAGTCCTGTGTGGTAACTGTGACTATAATATTACACCAGTTTTATGTGTTATCTATGAGTATAATATTTACTCCTGTCCTGTCTTATCTGTGACTATAACACTTACACCAGTCCTGTGTGTTACCTGTTAATATATTTACTCCTGTCCTGTGTGTTATCTGTGACCATAATATTTACTCCAGACCTGTGTGTTCTCTATGACTATAATATTTACTCCTGTCCTGTGTGTTATCTGTGACTATAATATTTACAATGGTCCTGTGTGTTATCTGTGACTATAATATTTATACCAGTCCTGTGTGTTACCTGCTAACATTATATTTATTCCAGTGCTGTGTGTTATGTGTGACTATAATATTTACACCAGTCCTGTGTGTTATCTGTGACTATAATACTTACAACAGTCCTGTGTGTTAGCTGTTAATATAATATTTACTCCAGTCCTGTGTGTTAACTGTGAATATAATATTTACACCAGATCTGTGTGTTATCTATGAGTATAATATTTACTCCTGTCCTGTGTGTTTTCTTTGACTATAATATTTACACCAGTCCTGTGTGTTATCTATGACTATAATATTTACGCCAGTCCTGTGTGTTATCTATGACAATAATATTTACGCCTGTGCTGTGTGTTATCTGTGACTATAATATTTACACTAGTCCTGTGTGTTTTCATGACAATAATATTTGGTCCAATCCTGTGTTATCTGTGACTATAATATTTATTCCAGTCCTGTGTGTTATGTGTGCATATAATATTTACACCAGTCCTGTTTGTTATCTGTGACTATAATACTTGCACCAGTCCTGTGTGTTATCTGTTAATATAATATTTACTCCAGTCCTGTGTGGTAACTGTGACTATAATATTTACACCAGTTTTGTGTGTTATCTATGAGTATAATATTTACTCCTGTCCTGTCTTATCTGTGACTATAACACTTACACCAGTCCTGTGTGTTACCTGTTACTATATTTACTCCTGTCCTGTGTGTTATCTGTGACCATAATATTTACACCAGACCTGTGTGTTCTCTTTGGCGATAATAGTTAGTCCAGTCCTGTGTTATCTGTGACTATAATATTTACACCGGTCCTATGAGTTATCTTTGACTATAATATTTATTCCAGTCCTGTGTGTTATCTGTGACTATAATATTTACACCAGTCCTGTGTGTTATCTGTGCATATAATATTTATTCCTGTCCAGTGTGTTATCTGTGACTATAATATTTACACTAGTCCTGTGTGTTTTCTGTGACAATAATATTTGCTCCAATCCTCTGATATCTGTGTCTATAATATTTATAACAGTCCTGTGTGTTACCTGATAATATTATATTTATTCATGTCCTGTGTGTTATGTGTGACTGTAATATTTACTCCAGTCCTGTGTGTTATCTGTTAATATAATATTTACTCCACTCCTGTGTGTTATCTGTGACTATATTACTTACACCACTCATGTGTGTTATCTGTGACTATAATATTTACACCAGTCCTGTGTGTTATCTGCGACTATAATATTTACACGAGTCCTGTGTGTTAACTGTGACTATATTAGTTACACCAGTCCTGTGTGTTATCTGTGACTATAATATTTACACAAGTCCTGTGTGTTATCTGTTAATATAATATTTTACACCAGACCTGTGTGTTATCTGTGACTATAATATTTACTCCAGTCCTGTGTGTTATCTGTGACTATAATATTTACACCAGTCATGGGTGTTGTCTGTGACTATAATATTTACTCCAGTCCTGTGTGTTATCTTTGACTATAATATTTGCACCGTCCTATGTGTTATCTGTGACTATAATATTTACACCAGTCCTTTGTGTTATCTGTTAATATAATAATTACAAAGCTCCTGTGTGTTATCTGTTAATATATTTACTCCTTTCCTGTGTATTATCTTTGACAATAATAGTTAGTCCAGTCCTGTGTTATCTGAGACTATAATATTTACACCAGTCCTGTGTGTTATCTGTGACTATATTATTTATTCCAGTCCTGTGTGTTATCTGTGACGAAAATATTTACACCAGTCCTGTGTGTTATCTGTGACTATAATATTTACTCCTGTCCTGTGTGTTATCTGTGACTATAATATTTACACTTGTCCTGTGTGTTTTCTGTGACAATAATATTTGGTCCAATCTTGTGTTATCTGTGACTATAATATTTATACCAGTCCTGTGTATTACCTGCTAATATTATATTTATTCCAGTCCTGTGTGTTATGTGTGACTATAATATTTACACCAGTCCTGTGTGTTATCTGTGACTATAATACTTACACCAGTCATGTGTGTTATCTGTGACTATAATATTTACACCAGTCCTGTGTGTTATCTGTGACTATAATAGTTATACCAGTCCTGTGTGTTATCTGTGACTAAAGTATTTACACGAGTCCTGTGTGTTATCTGTGACTATAATATTTACACCAGACCTGTGTTTTATCTGTGACTATAATATTTACTCCTGTCCTGTGTGTTATCTGTGACTATAATATTTATACCAGTCCTGTGTGTTACCTGCTAACATTATATTTATTCCAGTCCTGTGTGTTATGTGTGACTATAATATTTACACCAGTCCTGTGTGTTATCTGTGACTATAATACTTACAACAGTCCTGTGTGTTAGCTGTTAATATAATATTTACTTCAGTCCTGTGTGTTAACTGTGAATATAATATTTGCACCAGTCCTGTGTGTTATCTGTGACTATAATACTTACAACAGTCCTGTGTGTTAGCTGTTAATATAATACTTACTCCAGTCCTGTGTGTTAACTGTGAATATAATATTTGCACCTGATCTTTGTGTTATCTATGAGTATAATATTTGCCGCAGTCCTGTGTGTTATTTTTGACTATAATATTTACGCCAGTCCTGTGTGTTATCTGTGACAATAATATTTACGCTAGTCCTATGTGTTATCTGTGACTATAATATTTACACCAGTCCTTTGTGTTATCTGTTAATATAATAATTACAAAGCTCCTGTGTGTTATCTGTTAATATATTTACTCCTTTCCTGTGTATTATCTTTGACAATAATAGTTAGTCCAGTCCTGTGTTATCTGAGACTATAATATTTACACCAGTCCTGTGTGTTATCTGTGACTATATTATTTATTCCAGTCCTGTGTGTTATCTGTGACGAAAATATTTACACCAGTCCTGTGTGTTATCTGTGACTATAATATTTACTCCTGTCCTGTGTGTTATCTGTGACTATAATATTTACACTTGTCCTGTGTGTTTTCTGTGACAATAATATTTGGTCCAATCTTGTGTTATCTGTGACTATAATATTTATACCAGTCCTGTGTATTACCTGCTAATATTATATTTATTCCAGTCCTGTGTGTTATGTGTGACTATAATATTTACACCAGTCCTGTGTGTTATCTGTGACTATAATACTTACACCAGTCATGTGTGTTATCTGTGACTATAATATTTACACCAGTCCTGTGAGTTATCTGTGACTATAATAGTTATACCAGTCCTGTGTGTTATCTGTGACTAAAGTATTTACACGAGTCCTGTGTGTTATCTGTGACTATAATATTTACACCAGACCTGTGTTTTATCTGTGACTATAATATTTACTCCTGTCCTGTGTGTTATCTGTGACTATAATATTTATACCAGTCCTGTGTGTTACCTGCTAACATTATATTTATTCCAGTCCTGTGTGTTATGTGTGACTATAATATTTACACCAGTCCTGTGTGTTATCTGTGACTATAATACTTACAACAGTCCTGTGTGTTAGCTGTTAATATAATATTTACTTCAGTCCTGTGTGTTAACTGTGAATATAATATTTGCACCAGTCCTGTGTGTTATCTGTGACTATAATACTTACAACAGTCCTGTGTGTTAGCTGTTAATATAATACTTACTCCAGTCCTGTGTGTTAACTGTGAATATAATATTTGCACCTGATCTTTGTGTTATCTATGAGTATAATATTTGCCGCAGTCCTGTGTGTTATTTTTGACTATAATATTTACGCCAGTCCTGTGTGTTATCTGTGACAATAATATTTACGCTAGTCCTGTGTGTTATCTGTTAATATAATATTTACTCCAGTCCTGTGTGTTAACTGTGACTATAATATTTACACGAGTTCTGTGTGTTATCTATGAGTATAGTATTTAGTCCAGTCCTGTGTGTTATCTATGACTATAATATTTGCCGCAGTCCTGTGCGTTATCTTTGACTATAATATTTACACCAAGTCCTGTGTGTTATCTATGACTATAATATTTACGCCTGTCCTGTGTGTTATCTGTGACTATAATATTTACAACGGTCCTTTGTGTTATCTGTTAATATATTTACTCCTGTCCTGTGTGTTATCTGTGACCATAATATTTACACCAGACCTGTGTGTTATCTGTGACGATAATAGTTATTCTAGTCCTGTGTTTTCTGTGACAATAATATTTACACCAGTCCTGTGTGTTATCTGTGACTACAATATTTATACCAGTCCTGTGTGTTACCTGCTAATATTATATTTATTCCAGTCCTGTGTGTTATGTGTGACTATAATATTTACACCAGTCCTGTGTGTTATCTGTGACTATAATACTTGCACCAGTCATGTGTGTTATCTGTTAATATAATATTTACTCCAGTCCTGTGTGTTAACTGTGACTATAATATTTACACCAGTTCTGTGTGTTATCTATGTGTATAATATTTACTCCTGTCCTGTGTGTTATCTGTGACTATAATACTCACACCAGTCCTCTGTGTTACCTGTTAATATATTTACTCCTGTCCTGTGTGTTATCTGTGACCATAATATTTACACCAGACCTTTGTGTTATCTGTGGCGATAATAGTTAGTCCAGTCCTGTGTTATATGTGACTGTAATATTTACACCGGTCCTGTGTGTTATCTGTGACTATAATATTTATTCCAGTCCTGTGTGTTATCTGTGAGTATAATATTTACACCAGTCCTGTGTGTTATCTGTGACTATAATATTTACTTCTGTCCTGTGTGTTATCTGTGACCAGAATATTTACACCAGACCTGTGTGTTATCTGTGGCGATAATAGTTAGTCCAGTCCTGTGTTATATGTGACTGTAATATTTACACCGGTCCTGTGTGTTATCTGTGACTATAATATTTATTCCAGTCCTGTGTGTTATCTGTGAGTATAATATTTACACCAGTCCTGTGTGTTATCTGTGACTATAATATTTACTTCTGTCCTGTGTGTTATCTGTGACCAGAATATTTACACCAGACCTGTGTGTTATCTGTGGCGATAATAGTTAGTCCAGTCCTGTGTTATATGTGACTGTAATATTTACACCGGTCCTTTATGTTATCTGTGTCTATAATATTTATTCCAGTCCTGTGTGTTATCTGTGAGTATAATATTTGCACCAGATCTATGTGTTATCTATGAGTATAATATTTACTCCTGTCCTGTGTGTTATCTGTGACTATAATATTTACACCAGTCCTGTGTGTTATCCATGACTATAATATTTCCCGCTGTCCTGTGTATTATTTTTGACCATAATATTTACGCCAGTCCTGTGAGTTATCTGTGACAATAATATTTACGCCTGTCCTTTGTGTTATCTGTTAATATAATATTTACTCCAGTCCTGTGTGTTAACTGTGACTATAATATTTACACCAGTTCTGTGTGTTATCTATGAGTATAATATTTTCTCCAGTCCTGTGTGTTATCTATGACTATAATATTTGCCGCAGTCCTGCGTGTTATCTTTGACTATAATATTTATACCAGTCCTGTGTGTTATCTATGACTATAATATTTACTCCTGTCCTGTGTGTTATCTGTGACTACAATATTTACAACGGTCCTTTGTGTTATCTGATAATATATTTACTCCTGTCCTTTGTGTTGTCTGTGATCATAATATTTACACCAGACCTGTGTGTTATCTGTGACGATAATAGTTATTCCTGTCCTGTGTTTTCTGTGACAATAATATTTACACCAGTCCTGTGTGTTATCTGTGACTATTATATTTATTCCAGTCCTGTGTGTTATCTGTGACTATAATATTTACTCCTGTCCTGTGTGTTATCTGTGACTATAATATTTACACTAGTCCTGTGTGTCTTCTGTGACAATAATATTTGGACCAATCCTGTGCTATTTGTGACTACAATATTTATACCAGTCCTGTGTGTTACCTGCTAATATTATATTTATTCATGTCCTGTGTGTTATGTGTGACTATAATATTTACACCAGTCGTGTGTGTTATCTGTGACTATAATACTTGCACCAGTCATGTGTGTTATCTGTTAATATAATATTTACTCCAGTCCCGTGTGTTAACTGTGACTATAATATTTACACCAGTTCTGTGTGTTATCTATGAGTATAATATTTACTCCTGTCCTGTGTGTTATCTGTGACTATAATTCTTACACCAGTCCTGTTTGTTACCTGTTAATATATTTACTCCTGTCCTGTGTGTTATCTGTGACCATAATATTTACACCAGACCTGTGTGTTATCTGTGGCGATAATAGTTAGTCCAGTCCTGTTTTATATGTGACTGTAATATTTACACCGGTCCTGTGTGTTATCTGTGACTATAATATTTACTTCTGTCCTGTATGTTATCTGTGACTATAATATTTACACTAGTCCTGTGTGTTATCTGTTACAATAATATTTGCTCCAATCCTGTGTTATCTGTGTCTATAATATTTATACCAGTCCTGTGTGTTACCTGCTAACATTATATTTATTCCAGTCCTGTGTGTTATGTGTGACTATAATATTTACACCTGTGTGTTATCTGTGACTATAATACTTACAACAGTCCTGTGTGTTATCTGAAATATAATATTTACTCCAATCCTGTGTAACTGTGACTATAATATTTACACCAGTTCTGTGTGTTATCTATGTGTATAATATTTACTCCTGTCCTGTGTGTTATCTGTGACTATAATATTTGCACCTGTCCTGTGTGTTATCTATGACTATAATATTTGCCGCAGTTCTGTGTGTTATCTTTGACTCTAATATTTACACCAGTCCTGTGTGTTATCCATGACTATAATATTTACAACGGTCCTGTGTGTTATCTGTTAATATAGTTACTCCTGTCCTGGGTGTTATCTGTGACCATAATATTTACACCAGACCTCTTTGTTATCTGTGACGATAATAGTTAGTCCAGTCCTGTGTTTTCTGTGTCTATAATATTTACACCAGTCCTGTGTGTTATCTGTGACTATAATATTTATTCCAGTCCGGTGTGTTATCTGTGTGTATAATATTTACACCAGTCCTGTGTGTTATCTGTGACGATAATAGTTAGTCCAGTCCTTTGTTATCTGTGACTATAATATTTACACCGGTCCTGTGTGTTATCTGTGACTATAATATTTATTCCAGTCCTGTATCTTATCTGTGACTATAATATTTACACCAGTCCTGCAAGTTTTCTGTGACTATTATATTTACTCCTGTCCTGTGTGTTAGCTGTGACTATAATATTTACACTGGTCATGTGTGTTATCTGTTACAATAATATTTGCTCCAACCCTGTGTTATCTGTGTCTATAATATTTATACCAGTCCTGTGTGTTACCTGCTAACATTATATTTATTCCAGTCCTGTGTGTTATGTGTGACTATAATATTTACACCTGTCCTGTGTGTTATCTGTGACTATAATACTTACAACAGTCCTGTGTGTTATCTGTTAATATAATATTTACTCCAGTCCTGTGTTAGCTGTGACTATAATATTTACACCAGTTCTGTGTGTTATCTATGAATATAATATTTACTCCTGTCCTGTGTGTTATCTGTGACCATAATATTTACACCGGACCTGTGTGTTATCTGTGACGATAATAGTTAGTCCAGTCCTGTGTTTTCTGTGACAATAATATTTACACCAGTCCTGTGTGTTATCTGTGACTATAATCTTTATTCCAGACCTGTGTGTTATCTGTGACTATAATATTTACACTAGTCCTCTGTGTTTTCTGTTACAATAATATTTGCTGCAATCCTGTGTTATCTGTGTCTATAATATTTATACCAGTCCTGTGTGTTACCTGCTAACATTATATTTATTCCAGTCCTGTGTGTTATGTGTGACTATAATATTTACACCTGTCCTGTGTGTTATCTGTGACTATAATACTTACAACAGTCCTGTGTGTTATCTGTTAATATAATATTTACTCCAGTCCTGTGTTAGCTGTGACTATAATATTTACACCAGTTCTGTGTGTTATCTATGAGTATAATATTTACTCCTGTCCTGTGTGTTATCTGTGACTATAATATTTACACCATTCCTGTGTGTTATGTATGACTATAATATTTGCCGCAGTCCTGTGTGTTACCTTTGACTATAATATTAACACCAGTCCTGTGTGTTATCTGTGACTATAATATTTACAACGGTCCTTTGTGTTATTTGTTAATATATTTACTCCTGTCCTGTGTGTTATCTGTGACTATAATATTTACACCATTCCTGTGTGTTATGTATGACTATAATATTTGCCGCAGTCCTGTGTGTTACCTTTGACTATAATATTAACACCAGTCCTGTGTGTTATCTGTGACTATAATATTTACAACGGTCCTTTGTGTTATCTGTTAATATATTTACACCGGACCTGTGTGTTATCTGTGACGATAATAGTTAGTCCAGTCCTGTGTTTTCTGTGACAATAATATTTACACCAGTCCTGTGTGTTATCTGTGACTATAATCTTTATTCCAGACCTGTGTGTTATCTGTGACTATAATATTTACACTAGTCCTCTGTGTTTTCTGTGACAATAATATTTGATCCAATCCTGTGTTATCTGTGACTATAATATTTATACCAGTCCTGTGTGTTACTTGCTACTGTTATATTTATTCCAGTCCTTTGTCTTATGTGTGACTATAATATTTACACCTGTCCTGTGTGTTATCTGTGACTATAATACTTTCACCAGTCATGTGTGTTATCTGTGACTATAATATTTACACCAGTCCTGTGTTTTATCTGTGACTATAATAGTTACACCAGTCCTCTCTGTTATCTGTGACTATAATATTTACACCAGTCCTGTGTATTATCTGTGACTATAATATTTACACCAAACCTGTGTGTTATCTTTGACTATAATATTTACACCAGTCCTGTGTGTTATCTGCGACTATAATATTTGCACCAGCCCTTTGTGTTATCTGTGACTATAACATTTTTTCCAGTGCTGTTTGTTACCTGTGACTATAATATTTACACATCTCCTTTGTGTTATCTGTTAATCTCTGCACCAGTTCTGTGTGTTTTCTGTGACTATAATATTTGCACCAGCCCTGTGTGTTCTCTGTGATTATTATATTATCTCCAGTCCTGATTGTTATCTGTGACTATAATATTTACAACAGTCATGTGTGTTGTCTGTGACTATAATTTTTACTCCAGTCCTGTGTGTTATCTCTGACTATAATATTTGCACCTGTCCTATGTGTTATCTGTGACTATATTATTTATACCAGTCCTGTGTGTTATCTGTTAATATAATACTTACACCAGTCCTGTGTGTTATCTGTGACTATAATATTTACACCAGTCCTGTGTGTTATCTGTGACTATAATACTTACACAAGTACTGTGTGTTACCTGTTAATATATTTACTCCTGTCCTGTGTGTTATCTGTGACCATAATATTTACACCAGACCTGTCTGTTATCTGTGACAATAATAGTTAGTCCAGTCCTGTGTTTTCTGTGACTATAATATTTGCTCCTGTCCTGTGTGTTATCTGTGACTATTATATTTACACCAGTTCTGGTGTTATCTATGACTGTAATATTTGCCGCAGTCCTGTGTGTTATCTATGACTATAATATTTACACCAGTCATGTGTGTTATCTGTGACTATAATATTTACACCAGTCCTGTGTGTTATCTGTGACAATAATAATTACACCAGTCCTGTGTGTTATGTGTGACTATAATATTTACACCAGCCCTGCGTGTTATCTGTGACTAGAATATTTACACCAGTCCTATGTGTTATCTGTGATTATAATATTTACACCAGTACTGTGCGTTATCTGTGACTATAATATTTGCACCAGCCCTTTGTGTTATCTGTGACAATAACATTTATTCCAGTCCTGTGTGTTATCTGTGACTATAATATTTACACCTCTCATGTGTGTTATCTGTTAATCTCTTTACACCAGTTATGGGTGTTTTCTGTGACTATAATATTTGCACCAGCCCTGTGTGTTCTCTGAGATTATAATATTTACTCCAGTCCTGTGTGTTAACTGTTACTATAATATTTACACCAGTCCTGTGTGTTATCTGTGACTATAATATTTACTCCAGTCCTGTGTGTTATCTGTGACTATAATATTTGCACCTGTCCTATCTGTTATCTGTGACTATAATATTTACACCAGTCCTGTGTGTTATCTGTTAATATAATACTTACACCAGTTCCGTGTTCTATCTGTGATTATAATATTTACACCAGTGCTGTGTGTTATCTGTGACTATAATACTTACACCAGTCCTGTGTGTTATCTGTGACTATAATATTTGCACCAGCCCTGTGTGTTATCTGTGACTATAATATTTACACCAGTCCTGTGTGTTATCTTTAACTATAATATTTGCACCAGCCCTGTTGTTAACTGTGATTATAATATTTACTCCAGTCCTGTGTGTTATCTGTGACTATAATATTTTCACCTGTCCTGTGTGTTATCTGTGACTATAGTACTTACAACAGTCCTGTGTGTTATCTGTTAATATAATATTTAGTCCAGTGCTGTGTGTTAACTGTGACTATAATATTTACACCAGTTCTGTGTGTTACCTCTGAGTATAATATTTACACCAGTCCTGTGTGTTATCTATGACTATAATATTTGCCGCAGTCCTGTGTGTTATCTTTGACTATAATATATACACCAGTCCTGTGTGTTATCTGTGACTATAATATTTACGCCTGTCCTGTGTGTTAACACTGACTATAATATTTACAATGGTTCTGTGTGTTTCTTGTTAATATATTTACTCGTGTCCTGTGTGTTATCTGTGACCATAATATTTACACCAGTTCTTTGTGGTATCTGTGACGATAATAGTTAGTCCAGTCCCGTGTTATCTGTGACTATAATATTTACACCAGTCCTGTGTGTTATCTGTGACTATAATATTTATTCCAGTCATGTGTGTTATCTGTGAGTATAATATTTACACCAGTCCTGTGTGTTATCTATGACTATAATATTTACGCCTGTCCTGTGTGTTATCTGTGACTATAATATTTACAACGGTCCTGTTTGTTACCTGTTATTATATTTACTCCTGTCCTGTGTCTTATCTGTGACCACAATATTTACACCAGTCATGTCTGTTATCTGTGACTATTATATTTAAACCAGTCCTGTGTGTTATCTGTGACTATAATATTTACTCCTATCCTTGTGTTATCGTGACTATAATATTTACACTAGTCCTGTGTGTTTTCTGTGACAATAATATTTGGTCCAATCCTGTGTTATCTCTGACTATAATATTTATACCAGTCCTGTGTGTTACCTGCTAATATTATATTTATTCCAGTCCTGTGTGTTATGTGTGACTATAATATTTACACCAGTCCTGTGTGTTATCTTGGACTATAATATTTACACCAGTCCTGGGTGTCATGTATGACTATAATATTTACGCCTGTCCTGTGTGTTATCTGTGCCTATAATATTTACAACGGTCCTGTGTGTTACCTGTTAATATATATACTTCTGTTCTGTGTGTTATCTGTGACCATAATATTTACACCAGGCCTGTGTGTTATCTGTGACGTTAATAGTTATTCCAGTCCTGTGTTATCGGTGACTATAATATTTACACCAGTCCTGTGTGTTATCTGTGACTATAATATTTATTCCCGTCATGTGTGTTATCCGTGACTATAATATTTAAACCAT
The DNA here is from genome assembly GCF_017639515.1 of Carcharodon carcharias. Lineage (NCBI taxonomy): Eukaryota > Metazoa > Chordata > Chondrichthyes > Lamniformes > Lamnidae > Carcharodon > Carcharodon carcharias. Next base: position 84,020,832 of record NC_054476.1, on the reverse strand, counting down.
CCTGTGTGTTATCTGTGACTATAATATTTACTCCTATCCTGTGTGTTATCTGTGACTATAATATTTACACTAGTCCTGTGTGTTTTCTGTGACAATAATATTTGGTCCAATCCTGTGTTTTCTCTGACTATAATATCGATACCAGTCCTGTGTGTTTCCTGCTAATATTATATTTATTCCAGTCCTGTGTGTGATGTGTGACTATAATATTTACACCAGTCCTGTGTGTTATCTGTGACTATAATACTTGCACCAGTCCTGTGTTTTATCTGTTAATATAATATTTACTCCAGTCCCGTGTGTTAACTGTGACTATAATATTTACACCAGTTCTGTGTGTCATCTATGAGTATCATATTTACTCCTGTCCTGTGTGTTATATGTGACTATAATACTTACACCAGTCCGATGTGTTAGCTGTTAATATAATATTTACTCCACTCCTGTGTGTTAACTGTGACTATAATATTTGCACCAGTTCTGTGTGTTATCTATGAGTATAATATTTACTCCTGTCCTGTGTGTTATCAGTGACTAGAATATTTACACCAGTCCTGTGTTTTATCTATGACTATAATATTGGCTGCAGTACTGTTTGTTATCTGTGACTATAATACTTACACCAGTCATGTGTGTTATCTGTGACTATAATATTTATACCGGTCCTGTGTGTTATCTGTGACTATATTAGTTCCACCAGTACTGTGTGTTAACTGTGACTATAATATTAGCACCAGCCCTTTGTGCTATCTGTGACTATAATATTTATTCCAGTCCTGTGTTTTATCTGTGACTATAATATTTACACCTCACCTGTGTGTTATCTTCTAGTCTCTTTACACCAGTTCTGTGTTTTCTGTGATTCTAATATTTGCACCAGCCCTGTGTGTTCTCTGTGATTATAATACTTACTTCAGTCCTGTTTGTTATCTGTGACTATAATATTTAAACCAGTCCTGTGTGTTATCTGTGACAATAATATTTACTCCAGTCCTGTGTGTTATCTGTGACTATAATATTTGCACCTGTCCTATGTGTTATCTGTTAATATAATACTTACACCAGTCCTGTGTGTTACCTGTGACTATAATATTTACACCAGTCCTATGTGTTATCTGTTAATATAATACTTACACCAGTCCTGTGTGTTATCTGTGACTATAATATTTAAACCAGTCCTGTGTGTTATCTGTGACTATAATACTTACACCAGTCCTGTGTGTTATCTGTCACTATAATATTTACACCAGTTCTGTGTGTTATTTGTCACTAAAATATTTGCACCAGCCCTGTCTGTTAGCTGTGACTATAATATTTACACCAGTCCTGTGTGTTATCTGTGACTAAAATATTTGCACCAGCCCTGTGTGTTAGCTGTGACTATAATATTTACACCAGCCCTGTGTGTTATCTGTGACTATAATACTTACAACAGTCTTGTGTGTTATCTGTTAATATAATATTTACTCCAGCCCAGTGTGTTAACTGTGACTATAATATTTACACCAGTTCTGTGTGTTATCTCTGTGTATAATAATTACTCCTCTCCTGTGTGTTATCTGTGACTATAATATTTACACCAGTCCTGTGTGTTATCTGTGACTATAATATTTACTCCTGTCCTGTGTGTTATCTGTGACTATAATTATTACACTAGTCCTGTGTGTTATCTGTTACAATAATATTTGCTCTAATCCTGTGTTATCTGTAACTATAATATTTATACCAGTCCTGTGTGTTATCTATGAGAATAATATTTACTCCTGTCCTGTGTGTTATTTGTGACAATAATATTTGCACCAGCACTGTGTGTTCTCTGTGATTATAATATTTACTCCAGTCCTGTGTGTTATCTGTGACTATAATATTTACACCAGTCCTGTGTGTTATCTGTGACTATAATACTTTCAACAGTCCTGTGTGTTATCTGTTAATATAATATTTACTCCAGTCATGTGTGTTAACTGTGACTATAATATTTACACCAGTTCTGTGTGTTATCTATGAGTATAATATTTACTCCTGTCCTGTGTGTTATCTGTGACTATAATATTTACACCAGTCCTTTGTGTTATCTATGACTATAATATTTGCCGCAGTCCTGTGTGTTATTTTGGACTATAATATTTACACCAGTCCTGTGTGTTATCTATGACTATAACATTTACGCCTGTCCTGTGTGTTATCTGTGACTATAATATTTACACCAGTCCTGTGTGTTATCTGTGACTATAATATTTATTCCAGTCATGTGTGTTATCTGTGACTATAATATTTACACCAGTCCTGTGTGTTATCTGTGACTATAATATTTACACCTCTCCTGTGTGTTATCTGTTAATCTCTTTACACCAGTTCTGTGTGTTTTCTGTGACAATAATATTTGCACCAGCCCTGTGTGTTCTCAGTGATTATAATATTTACTCCAGTCCTGTGTATTATCTGTGACTATAATATTTATTCCAGTCATGTGTGTTATCTGTGACTTTAATATTTACACCAGTCCTGTGTGTTATCTGTGACTATAATATTTACTCCTGTCCTGTGTGTTATCTGTGACTAGAATATTTACACTAGTCATGTGTGTTTTCTGTGACAATAATATTTGGTCCAATCCTGTGTTATCTGTGACTATAATGTTTATACCAGTCCTGTGTGTTACCTGCTAATATTATATTTATTCCAGTCCTGTGTGTTATGTGTGACTATAATATTTACACCAGTCCTGTGTGTTACATGTGAATATAACGCTTACACCAGTCCTGTGTGTTATCTGTTAATATAATATTTACTCCAGTCCTGTGTGTTAACTGTGACTATAATATTACACCAGTTCTGTGTGTTATCTATGAGTATAGTATTTACTCCTGTCCTGTGTGTTATCTGTGACTATAATATTTGCACCAGTCCTGTATGTTATCTATGACTATAATATTTGCCGCAATCCTGTGTGTTATCTGTGACTATAATACTTACACCAGTCATGTATGTTATCTATGACTATAATATTTACGCCTGTACTGTGTGTTATCTGTGACTATAATATTTACAACGGTCCTGTCTGTTACCTGTTAATATAATTATTCCTGTCCTGTGTGTTATCTGTGACCATAATATTTACACCAGACTTCTGTGTTATCTGTGACGATAATAGTTAGTCCAGTCCTGTGTTATCTGTGACTATAATATTTACACCAGCCCCGTGTGTTATCTGTGACTATAATATTTACTCCTGTCCTGTGTGTCATCTGTGACTAGAATATTTACACTAGTCATGTGTGTTTTCTGTGACAATAATATTTGTTCCAATCCTGTGTTATCTGTGACTATAATGTTTATACCAGTCCTGTGTGTTACCTGCTAATATTATATTTATTCCAGTCCTGTGTGTTATGTGTGACTATAATATTTACACCAGTCCTGTGTGTTACATGTGACTATAATGCTTACACCAGTCCTGTGTGTTATCTGTTTATATAATATTCACTCCAGTCCTGTGTGTTAACTGTGACTATAATATTACACCAGTTCTGTGTGTTATCTATGAGTATAGTATTTACTCCTGTCCTGTGTGTTATCTGTGACTATAATATTTGCACCAGTCCTGTATGTTATCTATGACTATAATATTTGCCGCAATCCTGTGTGTTATCTGTGACTATAATACTTACACCAGTCATGTATGTTATCTATGACTATAATATTTACGCCTGTACTGTGTGTCATCTGTGACTATAATATTTACAACGGTCCTGTCTGTTACCTGTTAATATAATTATTCCTGTCCTGTGTGTTATCTGTGACCATAATATTTACACCAGACCTCTGTGTTATCTGTGACGATAATAGTTAGTCCAGTCCTGTGTTATCTGTGACTATAATATTTACACCAGTCCTGTGTGTTATCTGTGACTATAATATTTATTCCAGTCATTTGTGTTATCTGTGACTATAATATTTACACCAGTCCTGTGTGTTATCTGTGACTATAATATTTACTCCTGTCCTGTGTGTTATCTGTGACCATAATATTTACACTAGTCCTGTGTGTTTTCTGTGACAATAATATTTGGTCCAATCCTGTGTTATCTGTGACTATCATGTTTATACCAGTCCTGTGTGTTACCTGCTAATATTATATTTATTCCAGTCCTGTGTGTTACGTGTGACTATAATATTTACACCAGTCCTGTGTGTTATCTGTTAATATAATATTTACTCCAGTCCTGTGTGTTAACTGTGACTATAATATTTACACCAGTTCTGTGTGTTATCTATGAGTATAATATTTACTCCTGTCCTGTGTGTTATTTGTGACTATAATATTTACACCAGTCCTGTGTGTTATCTATGACTATAATATTTGCCGCAATCCTGTGTGTTATCTGTGACTATAATACTTACACCAGTCATGTATGTTATCTGTGACAATAATATTTACAACAGTCCTGTGTGTTATCTGTGACTATAATAGTTACACCAGTCATGTGTGTTATCTGTGACTATAATATTTGCACCAGCCCTTTGTGTTATCTGTGACTATAATATTTATTCCAGTCCTGTGTGTTATCTGTGACTATAATATTTACACCTCTCATGTATGTTAACTGTTAATCTCTTTACACCAGTTCTGTGTTTTCTGTGACTATAATATTTGCACCAGCCCTGTGTGTTCTCTGTGATTATAATATTTACTCCAATCCTGTGTGTTATCTGTGACCATAATATTTACACCAGTCTTGTGTGTTATCTGTGACGATAATAGTTAGTCCAGTCCTGTGTTATTTGTGACTATAATATTTTCACCGGTCCTGTGTGTTATCTGTGAATATAATATTTATTCCAGTCATGTGTGTTTTCTGGGACTATAATATTTACACCAGTCCTGTGTGTTATCTGTGACTATAATATTTACTCCTGTCCTGTGTGTTATCTGTGACTATAATATTTACACTAGTCCTGTGTGTTATCTGTTACAATAATTTTTGCTCTACTCCTGTGTTATCTGTGACTATAATATTGATAGCAGTCCTGTGTGTTACCTGCTAACATTATATTTATTCCAGTCCTGTGTGTTATGTGTGACTATAATATTTGCACCAGCACTGTGTGTTATCTGTGACTATAATACTTGCACCAGTCATGTGTGTTATCTGTTAATATAATATTTACTCCAGTCCTGTGTGTTAACTGTGACTATAATAGTTACACCAGTCATGTGTGTTATCTGTGACTATAATATTTGCACCAGCCCTTTGTGTTATCTGTGACTATAATATTTATTCCAGTCCTGTGTGTTATCTGTGACTATAATATTTACACCTCTCATGTATGTTAACTGTTAATCTCTTTACACCAGTTCTGTGTTTTCTGTGACTATAATATTTGCACCAGCCCTGTGTGTTCTCTGTGATTATAATATTTACTCCAATCCTGTGTGTTATCTGTGACCATAATATTTACACCAGTCTTGTGTGTTATCTGTGACGATAATAGTTAGTCCAGTCCTGTGTTATTTGTGACTATAATATTTTCACCGGTCCTGTGTGTTATCTGTGAATATAATATTTATTCCAGTCATGTGTGTTTTCTGGGACTATAATATTTACACCAGTCCTGTGTGTTATCTGTGACTATAATATTTACTCCTGTCCTGTGTGTTATCTGTGACTATAATATTTACACTAGTCCTGTGTGTTATCTGTTACAATAATTTTTGCTCTACTCCTGTGTTATCTGTGACTATAATATTGATAGCAGTCCTGTGTGTTACCTGCTAACATTATATTTATTCCAGTCCTGTGTGTTATGTGTGACTATAATATTTGCACCAGCACTGTGTGTTATCTGTGACTATAATACTTGCACCAGTCATGTGTGTTATCTGTTAATATAATATTTACTCCAGTCCTGTGTGTTAACTGTGACTATAATATTTACACCAGTTCTGTGTGTTATCTATGAGTATAATATTTACTCCTGTGCTTTGTGTTATCTGTGACTATAATATTTACACCAGTCCTGTGTGTTATCTATGACTATAATATTTGCCGCAGTCCTGTGTGTTATCTTTGACTATAATATTTACGCCAGTCCTGTGTGTTATCTATGACTATAATATTTACGCCTGTCCTGTGTGTTATCTGTGACTATAATATTTACAAATGTCCTGTGTGTTATCTGTTAATATATTTACTCCTGTCCTGTGTGTTATCTGTGACCATAATATTTACTCCAGACCTGTGTGTTATCTGTGACGATAATAGTTAGTCCAGTCCTGTGTTATCTGTGACTATAATATTTGCAAGTGTCCTGTGTGTTATCTGTGACTGTAATATTTATTCCAGTCCGGTGTGTTATCTGTGACTATAATATTTACACCAGTCCTGTGTGTTATCCGTGACTATAATATTTACTCCTGTCCTGTGTGTTATCTGTGACTATAAAATTTACACTAGTCCTGTGTGTTTTCTGTGACAATAATATTTGGTCCAATCCTGTGTTATCTGTGACTAAAATATTTATACCAGTTATGTGTGTTACCTGCTAATATTATATTTATTCCAGTCGTGTGTGTTATGTGTGACTATAATATTTACAGCAGTCCTGTGTGTTATCTGTGACTATAATACTTGCACCAGTCCTGTGTGTTATCTGTTAATATAATATTTACTCCAGTCCTGTGTGTCAACTGTGACTACAATATTTACACCAGTTCTGTGTGTTATCTGTGACTATAATATTTACATCAGACCTGTGTGTTATCTGTGACGATAATAGTTTGTCCAGTCCTGTGTTATCTGTGACTATAATATTTACACCAGTCCTGTGTGTTATCTGTGACTATAATATTTACTCCTGTCCTGTGTGTTATCTGTGACTATAATATTTGCACTAGTCCTGTGTGTTATCTGTTACAATAATATTTGCTCCAAACCTGTGTTATCTCTGTTTATAATATTTATATCAGTCCTGTGTGTTACCTGTTAATATATTTACTCCTGTCCTGTGTCTTATCTGTGACCATAATATTTACATCAGACCTGTGTGTTATCTGTGACGATAATAGTTTGTCCAGTCCTGTGTTATCTGTGACTATAATATTTACACCAGTCCTGTGTGTTATCTCTGACTATAATATTTACTCCTGTCCTGTGTGTTATCTGTGACTATAATATTTGCACTAGTCCTGTGTGTTATCTGTTACAATAATATTTGCTCCAAACCTGTGTTATCTGTATGTATAATATTTATTCCAGTCCTGTGTGTTATCTGTGACTATAATATTTATTCCAGTCATGTGTGTTATCTGGGACTATAATATTTACACCAGTCCTGTGTGTTATCTGTGACTATAATAATCACTCCTATCCTGTGTGTTATCTGTGACTATAATATTTATTCCAGTCATGTGTGTTATCAGTGACTATAATAATAACACTAGTCCTGTGTGTTATCTGTTACATTAATATTTGCTCTAATCCTGTGTTATCTGTGACTATAATATTTATACCAGTCCTGTGTGTTACCTGCTAACATTATATTTATTCCAGTCCTGTGTGTTATGCGTGACTATAATATTTACACCAGTCCTGTGTGTTAACTGTGAATATAATATTTACACCAGATCGGTGTGTTATCTGTGAGTATAATATTTACTCCTGTGCTGTGTGTTATCTGTGACTATAATATTTACACCAGTCCTGTGTGTTATCTATGACTATAATATTTGCCGCAGTCCTGTGTGTTATCTTTGACTATAATATTTACGCCAGTCCTATGTGTTATCTATGACTATAATATTTACGCCTGTCCTGTGTGTTATCTGTGACTATAATATTTACAACGGTCCTGTCTGTTACCTGCTAATATAATTACTCCTGTCCTGTGTGTTATCTGTGACCATAATATTTACACCAGATCTCTGTGTTATCTGTGACGATAGTAGTTAGTCCAGTCCTGTGTTATCTGTGACTATAATATTTACACCAGTCCTGTGTGTTGTCTGTGACTATAATATTTATTCCAGTCATGTGTGTTATCTGTGACTATAATATTTACACCAGTCCTGTGTGTTATCTGTGACTATAATATTTACTCCTGTCCTGTGTGTTATCTGTGACTATAATATTTACACCAGTCCTGTGTGTTATCTGTGACTAAAATAATTTACACCAGTCCTGTGTGTTATCTGTTAATATAATATTTACACCAATCCTGTGTGTTATCTGTGACTATAATATTTACACCAGTCCTGTGTGTTATGTATGAATATAATATTTGCACCAGCCCTGTGTCTTATCTGTTAATCTCTTTACACTAGCTCTGTGTGTTATCTGTGACTATAATATTTGCACCAGCCCTGTGTGTTCTCTGTGATTATAATATTTACTCCAGTCCTGTGTGTTATCTGTGACTATAATATTTACACTTGTCCTGTGTCTTTTCTGTTAATATAATATTTACACCAGTCCTGTGTGTTATCTGTGACTATAATATTTGCACCACTCCTGTTTTTTTATCTGTGACTATAATAATTATTCCAGTCCTGTGTGTTATCTGTGACTATAATTCTTACACCAGATCTATGTGATATCTGTTAATATAATATTTACACCAGTTTTGTGTGTTTTCTGTGACTATAATGTTTGCACCAGTCCTGTGTGGATAATGCGGCGAAGAGCAGTGCGAACCAGGGGATTTTGAAGCCTTCAAAGTCTAACAGAGGACAACTATAAAAGAAATAAGGAGGGAGAAGATTAAATATGAGGGTAATCTAGCCACTAATATAAAAGAATATTGCAAGAGTTTCTTTAGATGTATAAAGTGTAAGAGAGAGGCAAAAGTGGACATTGGGTCGCTGGAAAATGATGCTGGGGAAGTAGCAATGGGGAACAAAGAAATGGCGGAGGAACTGAATAGATTCTTTGCATCAGTCTTCACGGTGGAAGTCACGAGTGACCTCCCCAAAGTTCAACAGAGTTGGGCAGAGGTAAGTATGGTGGCTATTACCAAGGAGAAGGTGCTAGGAAAACTTATAGGTCTGTAGGTGGATAAATTGCCTGGACCAGATGGATTACAAAGAGATAAAAACAAAAAACTGCAGATGCTGGAAATCCAAAACAAAAACAGAATTACCTGGAAAAACTCAGCAGGTCTGGCAGCATCGGCGGAGAAGAAAAGAGTTGATGTTTCGAGTCCTCATGACCCCTTTAGCAGAACTGGCTAAATCCAAGGAGAGGGGCGAAATATAAGCTGGTTTGAGGTTGGGGTGGTTGGTGGGGTGGGGTGGGGGGGGTGGTGGTGTGGGGGGGAGTGGGAGGGGGGCGTTGGGTTGGGGGGAGAGAAGTGGAGGGGGGGGTGTGGTTGTATGGACAAGCAAGCAGTGATAGGAGCAGATAATCAAACGATGTCACAGACAAAAGAACAAAAGAACACAGAGGTGTTGAAGTTGGTGATATTAGCTAATTTAGAATGGATGGTAGGGCACTCAAGGTATAGCTCTAGTGGGGGTGGAGGGGAATAAAAGATTTAAAATTAATGGAAATAGGTGGGAAAAGAAAAATCTATATAAATTATTGGAAAAAGCAAAAGGAAGGGGGAAGAAATGGAAAGGGGGTGAGGAAGGAGGAGGGAGTTCAAGATCTAAAATTGTTGAATTCAATATTCAGTCCGGAAGGCTGTAAAGTGCCTAGTCGGAAGATGAGGTGCTGTTCCTCCAGTTTGCATTGGGCTTCACTGGAACAATGCAGCAAGCCAAGGACAGACATGTGGGCAAGAGAGCAGAGTGGAGTGTTAAAATGGCAAGCGACAGGGAGGCTTGGGTCATTCTTGCGGATAGACCGCAGGTGTTCTGCAAAGTGGTCGCCCAGTTTACATTTGGTCTCTCCAATGTAGAGGAGACCGCATTGGGAGCAATGAATGCAGTAGACTCAGTTGGGGGAAATGCAAGTGAAATGCTGCTTCACTTGAAAGGAGTGTTTGGGCCCTTGGACGGTGAGGAGAGAGGAAGTGAAGGGGCAGGTGTTTCATCTTTTGCGTGGGCATGGGGAGGTGCCATAGGTGGGGATTGAGGAGTAGGGGGTGATGGAGGAGTGGACCAGGGTGTCCCGGAGGGAACGATCCCCTTGGAATGCCGCCAGGGAAATTGAAGGGAAGATGTGTTTGGTGGTGGCATCACGCTGGAGTTGGCGGAAATGGCAGAGGATGTTCCTTTGAATGCGGAGGCTGGTGGGGTAATAAGTGAGGACAAGGGGGACCCTAGCATGTTCCTGGGAGGGAGGAGAAGCGTGAGGGCGGATGCGATGGAGATGGGCCGTACACGGTTGAGGGCCCTGTCAACGACTGTGGGTGGAAAACCTCGGTTAAGGAAGAAGGAGGACATGTCAGAGGAACTGTTTTTGAATGTAGCATCCTCAGAACAGATGCAACGGAGGCGAAGGAACTGAGACAATGGGATGGAATCCTTACAGGAAGCAGGGTGTGAGGAGCTGTAGTCGAGGTAGCTGTGGGAGTCGGTAGGCTTGTAATGGATATTGGTGGACAGTCTATCACCAGAGATTGAGACACAGAGGTCAAGGAAGGGAAGGGAAGTGTCAGAGATGGACCACGTGAAAATGATGGAGGGGTGGAGATTGGAAGCAAAATTAATAAATTTTTCCAAGTCCCGACGAGAGCATGAAGCAGCACCGAAGTAATCATCGATGTACCGGAGAAAGAGTTGTGGAAGGGGGCCGGAGTAGGACTGGAACAAGGAATGTTCCACATACCCCATAAAGAGACAGACATAGCTGGGGCCCATGCGTTTACCCATAGCCACACATTTTATTTGGAGGAAGTGAGAGGAGTTGAAGGAGAAATTGTTCAGTGTGAGAACAAGTTCAGCCAGACGGAGGAGAGTAGTGGTGGATGGGGATTGTTCGGGCCTCTGTTCGAGGAAGAAGCTAAGGGCCCTCAGACCATCCTGGTGGGGGATGGAGGTGTTGAGGGATTGGACGTCCATCATAAAGAGGAAGTGGTTGGGGCCAGGGGACTGGAAATTGTTGATGTGACGTAAGGTGTCAGAGGAATCACGGATGTAGGTGGGAAGGGACTGGACAAGAGGAGAGGGAAGGGAGTCAAGATAACGAGAAATGAGTTCCGTGGGGCAGGAGTAAGCTGACACGATCGGTCTACCGGGACAGTTCTGTTTGTGGATTTTGGGTAGGAGGTAGAAGCGGGCCGTCTGAGGTTGGGCGACTGTCAGATTGGAAGCTGTGGGAGGAAGATCTCCAGAGGAGATGAGGTCAGTGACAGTCCTGGAAACAATGGCTTGATGTTCAGTGGTAGGGTCATGGTCCAGGGAGAGGTAGGAGGAAGTGTCTGCGAGTTGACGCTCAGCCTCCACGAGGTAGAGATCAGTGCGCCAGACAACAATAGCACCACCCTTGTCATCCATTTCTGCCAACTCCAGCATGATGCCACCACCAAACACATCTTCCCTTCACCCCCCCGGCAGCATTCCGTAGGGATTGTTCCCTATAGGACACCCTGGTCCACTCCTCCATCACCCCCTACTCCTCAATCCCTATCTATGGCACCTCCCCATGCCCACGCAAAAGATGAAACACCTGCCCCTTTACTTCCTCTCTCCTCACCGTCCAAGGGCCCAAACACTCCTTTCAAGTGAAGCAGCATTTCACTTGCATTTCCCCCAACTTAGTCTACTGCATTCGTTGCTCCCAATGCGGTCTCCTCTACATTGGAGAGACCAAACGTAAACTGGGCGACCACTTTGCAGAATGCCTGCAGTCTGTCCGCAAGAATGACCCAAACCTCCCTGCCGCTTGCCATTTTAACACTCCACCCTGCTCTCTTGCCCACATGTCTGTCCTTGGCTTGCTGCATTGTTCCAGTGAAGCCCAACGCAAACTCCTCATCTTCCGACTAGGCACTTTACAGCCTTCCAGACTGAATATTGAATTCAACAACTTTAGATCTTGAACTCCCTCCTCCTTCCCCACCCCCTTTCTGTTTTTTCCCCCTTCCTTTTGTTTTTTCCAATAATTTATATAGATTTTTCTTTTCCCACCTATTTCCATTATTTTTAAATCTATTATGCCCCTCCACCCCCACTAGAGCTATACCTTGAGTGCTCTACCATCCATTCTTAATTAGCACATTCGTTTAGATAATATCACCAACTTCAACACCTCTGTGTTCTTTTGTTCTTTTGTCTGTGACATTGATTATCTGCTCCTTTCACTGCTTGCATGTCCCTACAATCACACCACCACCCTCCACTTCTCTCCCCCCACCCAACCCCCCGCCCCCCCCACTTGAAACCAGCTAATATTTCACCCCTCTCCTTGGATTCACCCAGTTCTGCTGAAGGGTCATGAGGACTCGAAACGTCAACTCTTTTCTTCTCCGCTGATGCTGCCAGACCTGCTGAGTTTTTCCAGATGGCTTACACCCCAGAGTTCTGAAGGAGATAGCTGAAAAGATAGTGGAGGCGTTAGTGGTGATCTTCCAGGAATCACTGGAGTCAGGGAGGGTCCCAGAGGACTGGAAATTCGTTAATGTAACCCCCCTGTTTAAGAAGGGAGTGAGGCAAAATACGGGAAATTACAGGCTAATTAGCCTGACCTCAGTCGTTGGTAAGATTTTAGAATCCATTAATAAGGATGAGATTTCAGAATACTTGGAAGTGCATAGTAAAATCAGCAAAGTCGGCATGGTTTCATCAAGGGGAGGTCATGCCTGACAAATCTGTTAGAATTCTTTGAGGATGTAACGAGTAGGTTAGACAAAGGAGAGCCGATGGTTGGTATCTACTTGGATTTCCAGAAGTCCTTTGACAAGGTGCCGCACAGCAGGCTGCTCAGTAAGATAAGAGCCTATGGTGTTAGAGGCAAGGTACTAGCATGGGTAGAAGATTGGCTGTCTGGCAGGAGTCAGAGAGTGGGGATAAGGGTGTCCTTCTCAGGATGGCGGCCGGTGACTAGTGGAGTTCCGCAGGGGTCAGTGTTGGGACCACAACTTGTCACTTAATACATTAATGATCTAGATGAAGGAACTGATGGCATCATGTCTAAGTTTGCAGATGATACAAAGATAGGTGGAGGGACAGATAGTATTGAGGAGGCGGGGAGGCTCCAGAAGGATTTGGACAGGTTAGGAGAATGGGCAAAGAAGTGGCAGATGGAATACAACGTGGGGAAGTGTGAGGTCATGCACTTTGGTAGGAAGAATAGAGGCATAGACTATTTTCTAAATGGGGAGAGAATTCAGAAATCTGCAGTGCAAAGGGACTTGGGAGTCCTAGTCCAGGATTCTCTTAAGGTTAATTTGCAGGTTGAGTCGGTAGTTAGGAAGGCAAATGCAATGTTGGCATTTATTTAAAGAGGACTAGCATATAAAAGTAGAGATGTGCTCCTGAGGCTTTATAAGGCTCTGGTCAGACCACATTTAGAATATTGTGAGCAATTTTGGGCCCCGTATCTCAGGAAGGCTGTGCTGGCCCTGGAGATGGTCCAGAGGAGGTTCATGAGAATGATCCCAGAAATGAAAGGCTTAACATATGAGGAACATTTGAGGAGTCTGGTTCTTTACTCAATGGATTTTAGAAGAATGAGGGGGGATCGGATTGAAGCTTATAGAATACTGAGAGGCCTGGATAGAGTGGATGTGGGGAAGATGTTTCCATTAGTAGGAGAGACTAGGACCAGAGGGCACAGCCTCAGAGTAATGGGAAGACATTTTGGAACAGAGATGAGGAGAAACTTCTTTAGCCAGAGAGTGGTGAATCTATGGAATTCATTGCCACAGAAGGCTGTGGAGGCCAGGTCATTGAGTGTATTTAAGACCGAGATTGATGGGTTCTTGATTGGTAAGGGGATCAAAGGTTACGGGGAGAAGGCGGGAGAATGGGATTGAGAAACTTATCAGCCACGATTGAATGGCAGAGCATACTCGATGGGCCGAATGGCCTAATTTCTGCTCCTATGGTCTTATGGTCTTATGGTGTGTTCTCTGTGATTATAATATTTACTCCAGTCCTGTGTGTTATCTGTGACTATAATATTTACTCCAGTCCTGTGTGTCAACTGTTAATATAATATTTACTCCAGTCCTGTGTGTTACCTGTGACTATAATATTCTACCAGTCCAGTGTGCTGTTAATGTAATATTTACTCCAGCCCTGTGCATTACCCGTGACTATCATATTTACACCAGTCCAGTGTGTTAACTGCTAATATAATATTTACTCCAGTCCTGTATGTTACCTGTGACTATAATATTTACATCAGTCCAGTGTGTTATCTGTTACTATAATAATTACTCCAGTCCTGTGTGCTACCTGTGACTATAATATTTACACCAGTCCAGTGTGTTATATGTGACAATAACATTTACACCAGTCCAGTGTGTTACCTGTGACTATAATAATTACATCAGTCCTATGTGTTATCTGTTAATATAATATTTACACCAGTCCAGTGTGTTACCTGTGACTATAATATTTACACCAGTCCTATGTGTTATCTGTGACAATAATATTTACATCAGTCCAGTGTGTTATATGTGACAGTAACATTTACACCAGTCCAGTGAGTCATCTGTTAATATAATATGCACTCCAGTCCTGTGTGTTGCCTGTGAATATAATATTTACACCAGACCAGTGTGCTATCTGTGACTATAATATTTACTCCAATTCTTTTTGTTATCTGTTAATATAATATTTACACCAGTCCTGTGTGTCATCTGTGACTATAATATTTATGCCAGTTTTGTGTGATATCTGTTAATATAATATTTGAACCATGTCCTGTGTGTTATCTGTGACAATAACATTTGCACTAGTCTAGTGTGTTACCTGTGATTATAATACCATTTTGTAATATAATATAGAATTATTACCCCGGCCTTATTTGTTATTTCTGGCTATAAAATTTACTCCAGTCCAGTGTGTTATCTATGACTATAATATTTATACCAGCCCTGTGTGTTATCTGTGATTATAACATTTACACCAGCCCTGTGTATTATCTGTGACTAATATTTACACCAGTCCTGTGTGTTATCTGTGACCATTATATTTACTCCAGTCCTGTGTGTTATCTGTGACAATAATATTTATCTGTCCTGTGTGTAATCTGTGACTATAATATTTACACCAGTACTGTGTGTTATCTGTGACCATTATATTTACTCCAGTCCTGTGTGTTATCTGTGACAATAATATTTATCTGTCCTGTGTGTTATCTGTGACTATAATATTTACACCAGTCCTGTGTGTTATCTGTGACTATAATATTTACACCTGTCCTGTGTGTTATCTGTGACTATAATATTTACACCAGCCCTGTGTGTTATCTGTGACTATAATATTTACACCTATCCAGTGTGTTATCTGTGACTATAATATTTCCAAGAGCCCTGTGTGTTATCTGTGATTATAATATTTACACCAGCCCTGTGTATTATCTGTGACTATAATATTTACACCAGTCCTGTGTGTTATCTGTGACAATAATATTTATCTGTCCTGTGTGTTATCTGTTAATATAATAGTTACACCAGTCCTGTGTGCTATCTGTGACTATAATATTTACACCTGTCCTGTGTGTTATCTGTGACTATAATATTTACACCAGCCCTGTGTGTTATCTGTGACTATAATATTTACACCTATCCAGTGTGTTATCTGTGACTATAATATTTCCAAGAGCCCTGTGTGTTATCTGTGATTATAATATTTACACCAGCCCTGTGTATTATCTGTGACTATAATATTTACACCAGTCCTGTGTGTTATCTGTGACAATAATATTTATCTGTCCTGTGTGTTATCTGTTAATATAATAGTTACACCAGTCCTGTGTGCTATCTGTGACTATAATATTTACAGCAGTCCTGTGTGTTATCTGTGACAATAATACTTACATCAGTCCTGTGTGTTGCCTGTGAATATAATATTTACACCAGACCAGTGTGCTATCTGTGACTATAATATTTACTCCAGTTCTTTTTGTTATCTGTGAATATAATATTTACACCAGTCCTGTGTGCTATCTGTGACTATAATATTTACAGCAGTCCTGTGTGTTATCTGTGACAATAATACTTACATCAGTCCTGTGTGTTGCCTGTGAATATAATATTTACACCAGACCAGTGTGCTATCTGTGACTATAATATTTACTCCAGTTCTTTTTGTTATCTGTTAATATAATATTTACACCAGTCCTGTGTTTTATCTGTGACAATAATATTTACTCCAGTCCTGTGTGTCATCTGTGACTATAATATTTACACCAGTTTTGTGTGATATCTGTTAATATAATATTTGAACCATGTCCTGTGTGTTATCTGTGACAATAACATTTGCACTAGTCTAGTGTGTTACCTGTGATTATAATACCATTTTGTAATATAATATAGAATTTTTACCCCGGCCTTATTTGTTATTTCTGGCTTTAAAATTTACTCCAGTCCTGTGTGTTATCTGTGACTATAACTTTTACTCCAGTCCTGTGTGTTAACTGTGGCTATAATATTTATACCAGTCCTGGGTGTTATCTATGACTATAATATTTATACCAGCCCTGTGTATTATCTGTGACTATAATATTTACACCAGTCCTGTGTGTTATCTGTGACTATAATATTTACACCAGTCCTGTGTTTTATCTGTGACTATAATATTTACACCAGCCGTGTGTATTATCTGTGACTATAATATTTACACCAGTCCTGTGTGTTATCTGTGACCATTATATTTACTCCAGTCCTGTGTGTTATCTGTGACAATAATATTTATCTGTCCTGTGTGTTATCTGTTAATATAATATTTACACCAGTCCTGTGTGCTATCTGTGACTATAATATTTACAGCAGTCCTGTGTGTTATCTGTGACAATAATACTTACATCATTCCTGTGTGTTATCTGTTAATATAATATTTACACCAGTCCTGTGTGTTATCTGTGACAATAATATTTACATCAGTCCTGTGTGTTATGTGTTAATATAATATTTACACCAGTCCTGTGTGCTGTGACTATAATATTTACACCAGTCCTGTGTGTTATCTGTGACAATAATATTTACATCAGTCCTGTGTGTTATCTGTTAATATAATATTTACACCAGTCCTGTGTGCTATCTGTGACAGTAATATTTACACCAATCTAGTGCGTTATCTGTTAATATAATATTTACTCCAGTCCTGTATGTTACCTGTGACTATAATATTCACACCAGTCCAATGTGCTGTTAATGTAATATTTACTCCAGTCCTGTGCATTAACTGTGACTATAATATTTACACCAGTCCAGTGTGTTATCTGCTAATATAATATTTACTCCCGTCCTGTGTGTTACCTATGACTATAATATTTACACCAATCCAGTGTGTTATCTGTTACTATAATAATTACTCCAGTCCTGTGTGTTATCTGTGACTATAATATTTACACCATTTTTGTGTGATATCTGTTAATATATTTACTCCAGTCCTGTGTGTTATCTGTGAGAATAATATTTATATCAGTCCTGTGTGTTATCTGTTAATATAATATTTACACCAGTTCTGTGTTTTATCTGTTAATAAAATTTTTACACCAATTCTGTGTGTTGTCTGTGACTATAATATTTACACCTGTCCTGTGTGTTATCTGTTAATATAATATTTACACCTGTCCTGTGTGTTATCTGTTAATAAATTTTTTACACCAGCCCTGTGTGTTATCTGTGACTATAATATTTACAGCAGCCCTGTGTGTTATCTGGGACTATAATATTTACACCTGTCCTGTGTGTTATCTGTTAATATAATATTTACACCGGTTCTGTGTGTTACCTGTGACTATAATATTTACACCTGTCCTGTGTGTTATCTGTTAATATAATATTTACACCGGTCCTGTGTGTTATCTGTGACTATAATATTTGCACCACTCCTGTGTGTTATCTGTGACTATAATATTTAGACCATTCCTGTGTGTTATCTGTGACTATAATATTTACGCTAGTCCTATATCTTATCTGTCATTATAATATTTACACGAGCCCTGTGTGATATCTGTTAATATAATATTTATACCATTTTGTAATATAATATAGAATAATTACCCCGGCCTTTTTTGTTATCTCTGGCTATAATATTTACTCAAGTCCTGTGTGTTATCTGTGACTATAATATTTACACCAGTCCTGTGTGTTATCTATGACTATAATATTTGCACCACTCCTGTGTGTTATCTGTGACTATAATATTTAGACCATTCCTGTGTGTTATCTGTGACTATAATATTTACGCTAGTCCTATATCTTATCTGTCATTATAATATTTACACGAGCCCTGTGTGATATCTGTTAATATAATATTTATACCATTTTGTAATATAATATAGAATAATTACCCCGGCCTTTTTTGTTATCTCTGGCTATAATATTTACTCAAGTCCTGTGTGTTATCTGTGACTATAATATTTACACCAGTCCTGTGTGTTAGCTGTTATTATAAGTTTTACACCATTTTGTAATATACCATAAAATAATTAACCCAGCTTTTTTTGTTATCTGTGGCTGTAATATTTACACCAGTCCTGTGTGTTATCTCTGGCTATAATATGTACTCCAGTCCTGTATGTTATCTGTGACTATAATATTTATAACAGTCCTGCGTGCTAATATTTACTCCAGTCCTGTGTGTTAACTGTGAGTATAATATTTACTCCTGTCCTGTGCGTTAGCTGTGACTATAATATTTACAGCAGTCCTGTGTGTTTTGTCTGGCTATAATATTTACTCCAGTACTATGTGTTATCTGTGACTATAATATTTACTCCAGCCCTGTGTTTTATGTGTGTCTATAATATTTACACCAGTCCTTCTGTGGTCTCTATCTATAATATTTACACCAGTCCTGTGTATTATCTGTTATAATATTTACACCATTTTGTAATATAATATAGAATAATTACCCCAGTCTTTTTTGTTATCTGTGGCTGTAATATTTGCACCTGTCCTGTGTGTTATCTCTGGCTATAATATTTGCACCAGTCCTGTGTGCTATTTCTGACTGTAATATTTCCACTAGTCCTGTGTGTTCTCTGTGACAATAACATTTACCCTAGTCCTTTGTGTTATCTCTGGCTATAATATTTACTCCAGTCCTGTGTGTTGTTTCTGACTATAATGTTTGCACCTGTCCTCTCTGTATCTGAGTATATTATTCACATCTGTCCAGTTGCAATATTTATTTGTACAAGTAATTAATCCATTTTCATTTGAAAATTGCCATTTATGGCAACACGCTGAGCATTCTCTTGACGCATTTACTCAGAATAATCAATCTTGTGTGAAAGTAGCATGGTTAAATATCACTTACTTTACTGCCATCTCTAGGCTACAGAGATAGCGACACAGAGTGGATTTTAGGAGATGCATCATTTGCTCTCATGTATTTCAAAACTGGCGCTATGCGCTCCCTGTGCGGGTGGGTGGGTGGGTGGGGGGTCGGGATGGGGGGGTGGGGCGTGGTTCTCTAAACTGAGAATCTGCTTTTTCGCACATGCACGAAAGAGCGCACTCATCTCCCTGAGGCCTAGTGCTGCCTCAGGGCGATTGGCGGCAAATGCAAAAATGTGAAAAATAGAAAAATAAAATTTCCCTGACATGTCCCCTCATGTGACACTGTCACATGAGATGGGACATGTCCATCACTTTTAATTAAACTTTTATTAAATTTTTAAAAATCTACATGAAACCTCATCCCACTCATGGATGAAGTTTCATGCTTTTTCTGAAACCTGCCAGGGCTCCCGGCCTGTCTGCCAACCTTAAAGTTGGACGGGCAGATCCTTTAAGTGCTTCAATTAGTTTTTAAATGGCCTCAATAAGCTGTTGCCAGGTCGGCAGGTGCACAGCTGATTTGGCTGCGCTCCCGCCCACCTGAAAATTGAAATGATGCAGGGCTCCGTCGGGAGTTCCACTCGACGTCATCCCGCATCATTTTACATGTCGTCGAACGGGCCCTGCCCCCCCTCCCCCGCTCGCTGACCTCAATATCCTGCCCCATATCTTTTTGTGATGATTTCCTGCTCTTGCTTTCCCCTGCTCTGTAATGTGCCAAATGAACAGAGCTTTATTACAGAGTTCGACTCCTGTTCACCAAATTACCAGAGGTGAGGTGAGAGCGACTGCCCTTGGTATCAAGGCAGCATTTGACCGAGTGTGGCATCAAGGAGCCCTAGCAAAACTGGAGTCAATGGGAATCAGGGGGAAAACTTTCCACTGGTTGGAGTCATACCTGGCATAAAGGAAGATGGTCATGGTTGTCGGAGGTCAGTCATCTCAGCTCCAGGACACCACTGCAGGAGTTCCTCAGGGTAGTGTCCTAGGGCCAACCATCTTCAGCTGCTTCATCAATGACCTTCCTTCTATAATAAGGTCAGAAGTGGGAATGTTCGCTGATGATTGCACAATGTTCAGAACCATTCACGACTCCTCAGATACTGAAGCAGTTCATGTCCCAATGCAGCAAGACCTGGAGAATATTCAGGCTTGGGCTGACATGTGGCAAATAACATTTGTGCCGCATAAGTGCCAGGCAATGACCACCTACAGCAAGAGAGAATCTAAACATCACCCCTTGATGTTTAATGGCTTTACTATCATTGAATCCCCCACTATCAACATCCTGGCAGTTACCATTAACATAAAACTGAATGGAACTAGCCATATAAGTACTGTGGCTATAAGAACGGGTCAGAGGCTAGGAATCCTGTGGCGAGTAACTCACCTCCTGACTCCCCAAAGCCTGTCCACCATCTACAAGTCAGCAGTGTGATGGAATACTCTCCACTTGCCTGGATGAGTGCAGCTCCCACAACACTCAAGAAGCACGACACCATCCGGGACAAAGCAGCCCGCTTGATTGGCACCCCTTCCACAAACATTCACTCCCTCCACCACCAACGCACAGTAGTAGCAATGTGTACCATCTACAAGTCTGGGAAGAGTGTCCTGCAGTCAATCCTTGTTAAAAATAACAAGAGTGACATCAGAAGACAGAGTGAGAGAGTAGCGAGAGATCAAAACCAGCACGAGTGCGGGGAAGCTCCATAAAGTGATGTCAGCACAAAGGGTGAGATCTGATTGGTGAGTAGTGGGTAAATGTTTTTCTCCAGTTTTTTCTCCAATTTAAAATAGATTAAGCTAAGGAAAGGAAGAGTTTTGTGAATAATGTGCTTTTAGATGCAGTCACCCCATAGCTTACGGAAGTACAGATAGAGAGGGAATGGGTGACCATCAGTCAGAAGAAAGGTATCAGGCAGGTAGTCAGGAAATTCCCAGGGTGCACCTCACTCGAGAACCATTTCTCTGTGTTGGAAAATGGAGAGAGTGACAGTTTCTCATGCTTATGGCACTGTGAGCGGCTCAGCTGCACAAGGGGGGAGGAAAAAGAGGGGAAGAGCAATTGTGGTAGGAGACTCGATAGTAAAGGGAACAGACAGGTGTTTCTGTGGCCGTAGATGTGACTCCAGGATGGTATGTTGCCTCCCTGGTGCCAGGGTCAAGGATGTCACTGAACGGCTGCAGGGCATTCTAAAGAGGGCGGGCAAACAGACAGAGATCGTGGTACATATTGGTACCAGCAACATAGGTAGAAAAAGGGATGAGGCCCTGCAAGCAGAATTTAGGGAGCTAGGAAACAGATTAAAAAACAGGACCTCAAATGTAGTAATCTTTGGATTACTTCCGGTCCCATGTGCTAGTGGGTATAGAAATAGGAGGTTAGTTCAGATGAATGTGTGGCTGGAGAGATGGTGCAGGATGGATGGCTTTAGATTTCTGGGACATTGGGACCATTTCTGGGGGCAGTGGGACCTGTACAAGGCAGATGGTTTGCACCTGAACTGGAATGGGACCAACATCCTTGCAGGGAGGTTTCCTAGTGCTGTTGGGGAGGGTTTAAACTAACTTGGCAGGGGGTTGGGATCCTGAGAGGAGGTTCAGCAGGAGGAGATACACAGCCAAAATTAGAAGAGAGAGCAAGTGAGTCTGGAAGGCATAGAAATTATAGGCCAGTTAAAGCACAAGGGAGTTTGGCAAGGTTGGAAGGTATTTATTTTAATGCAAGGAGTCTGACAAATAAGGCAGATGAGTTGAGGGCACAAATTAACACATGGAAGTATGATATCATTGCTGTCACAGAGACATGGTTGAGAGAGTGGCAGGATTGGCAACTCAATATTCCAGGATATAGGGTCTTCAGGCGAGACAGAGAAGGAGGTAAAAGAGGAGGGGTTATTGCAATATTGATCAAGGAATCAATTACAGCAGTAAGGAGGGATGACATCTTAGAAGGCTCCTCAAATGAAGCTTTTTGGGCAGAACTGAAAAACAAAAAAGGAGCAATCACATTCCTGGGAGTGTACTATAGGCCCCCAAACAGTCAGAGAGAAATAGAAGAGCAGATATGTAGGCAAATTTCAGAGAAGTGTAAAAATAATAGGGTAGTAATGGTGGGGGATTTCAACTTCCCCAATATTAACTGGGTTAGTCATAGTGTGATAGGTTTAGAGGGAGTGGAATTCTTAAAATGCATCCAGAAGAGCTTTTTAAGCCAGTACGTAGAAGGTCCTACAAGAGAAGGGGTGGTCCTGGAGTTAATTTTGGTGAATGAAGCCAGGCAAGTGGTAGAGGTATCAATGGGGGAGCATTTTGCAGATAGTGATCATAACTCCGTTAGATTCAAGGTTGTTCTGGAAAAGGACAAGGGTGGGCCAGAAATCAGTGTTCTAAATTGGGAGAAGGCCAATTTTAATAAGATCAGACATAATTTGGCCAGAGCGGACTGGGAGCAGCTACTTTTAGGTAAATCTGCATCAGAGCACTGGGACTCATTCAAGAAGGAAATAGGGAGTGTTCAGGTCCCATGTATTCCAGTAAATACAAAGGGTGGGACCAAAAAATCCAGGAATCCCTGGATGTCAAAGGATATACAGGGTTAGAGAAAGGGAGGCTCATGGCAGATACCAAGGGCTGAAAACTGCGGAAGCCCTAGAGGAGTATAGAATGTGTAGAGGGAACTTGAAAGGGAAATTAGGAGAGCATGAAAAACAATTGGCAGGTAAAATAAAGGAAAATCCAAAGTTATTTTACAAGTACATTAACAGTAAGAGTATAGCAAGAAAAAGAGTAGGCCCCGTTAAGGATGGTGATATAATTAAATAAATTAGCATAGAAAGGGAGGAGGCTCTAAGTGACCTGGCAGACTTAAAAGTAGATAAACCTCCAGGCCTGGATGAAATGTATCCCAGGATGTTGAGTGAGGCAAGGGAGGAGATAGCAGGGGCGATGGCAATAATTTTCAATACCTCTCTGGCCACAGGAGAAGTGCCAGAGGACTGGAGGACAGCCAATGTGGTACCGTTATTCAAGAAGGGAGGAAGGGGTAAACCAGGGAACTACAGGCTAGTCAGTCTAACCTCAGTGGTGGAGAAACTATTGGAAGCAATTCTGAGGGACAGAATTAATCTATACTTGGAGAGGTAGGGTTTAATCAAGGACAGTCAGCATGGTTTTGTTAAGGACAGGCCATGTCTGACCAATTTGACTGAATTTTTCGAAGAGGTGACCAGGTGTGTAGACGAGGGCAATGCATTTGACATAGTCTACTTGAACTTCAGCCAGGCTTTTGATAAGGTCCCGCATGGGCAACTGATAACGAAGGTAAGAGCCCATGGGATCCAATGCAATTTGGCAAATTGGATCCAGAATTGGCTGAGTGGCAGGAAGCAGAGGGTGATGGTCGAGAGGTGCTTTTGTGACTGGATGCCTGTGCCCAGTGGGGTTCCACAGGGATCGGTGTTGGGTCCCTTGCTGTTTGTGGCATATATAAACGATTTAGACTTGAATGTAGAAGGGTTGATCAGTAAGTTCGCAATTGACATGAAAATTGGTGGGGTGGAAAATAGTGAGGACGATGGCCTTAGATTACAGGAGGATATAGACGGGCTGGCCAGATGGGCTGATCAGTGGCAAATGCGTGAAAGAGCACACTCTTGCTTTTGGGGAATCCCACCCCACCCCCCACCCGCACGGAAAGCACATAGCGCTTCCCACCGGATGTCACGCCGGTGGGTCTTAATTGGCCTGCCAACGTAAAATGGCGGCGAGGCCTCTGAGAATGCAGTGCTCCCTGAGTACTGCACTGGAGGGTGTCAGCCCAGAGTTTTGCACTCAAGTCCTGGCTTGAAAGTAGAACCAAGCCTCCTGACTCAGAAACAAGAATATTACTCCCTTTTATTCCTTAGAACTGAGATAGGGTCAATCCCTATTGGACCATTTATACCTCCTAGCAACCTGGAGCCCATTCTTATAAGGGAGTTTATTCTCCATCAGGCTGTTTGAGAGAAAGAAAAAGAATCAGTTTATATGGCACCTTCCAATACCTTTGCATATTGCAAAGTGCTTTACAGCCAGTGAAGCACAGCCAATGTTGTAAATCCAACACCCATATACACAGCAAGCTCCCACAGACAGCAATATGCTACAATCTATTGCAGTGGTGCCAGTTGTGACTATTGGACGAGACACCCTTGTTTTTTTCAAATGGTTCTGTGAGATCATTTGAATTAATTTGAAAAGACAGAGTCTCTAGCCAAAAAAAACGCCTCCAAAGCTGCAGCACACTCACAGTACTCAATGAAGTGTCAGCCTATCTCAAGTGCTCAAGCTTATCGAGTGGGCCTTGAACCTACAACCTTTTGTTGTAGAACATGGTGAACATACTACATAACAAGCAATTTTTGGAGTGTTGCTGCTGGGATTCATTCAGTCATTCTCTTTTCCCTGACCTTGATAAGATGAGAAAAGAAAGGCTTGCATTTATATAGCGTCTTTCATCTCAAAGCATTTTACAGCCTATGAAGCATTTTTTGAAGTGTGGTCATGGTTGTAAAGTAAGAAACACAGCAGCTAAATTGCACACAGCAAATTTCCACAAACAGTAGTGTGACAATAACCAGATAACCTGCTTTTGTGATGTTGATTGACGGATAAATACTGGCCAAGACACTGGGGATAACTCTACTGTTCTTCCAAACAGTGCCACAAATCTCTCATATCCATCTGAGCCGGCAGATGGTTCATCATCTCATTGAAAGACAGCACTTCAAACAGTACAGAACTCCCTCAGCACTGCATTGCTTGCACTGGATTGTCAGCCTTGCTTTTTTTCTGCTCAAACCCTGGACTGAGTCTTGAACGCAGAACACTGTGATTCAGAGGCAAGGGCGCTACTGATGAAGGCACAGCTGACACAACTGTAACTAAGTGCAAATTTTATCCTTAAAAATCTTATATTTTCTTTTCAACTTAGTACGAATAGAACTAGTAGCATTGAGCTTTCTCATTATTCTGCCAGTGGGATTCTCCGTACCCATCCACCGCCGGGATCTTCTGGTCCCGCCGCAAGTCCATGGACTTCTGGCTGGGGCACTGCCTCACCCCCGGTAGGTCCGACCCGCGACGGGGCCGGAAAATCCTGGCCGGATTTACCTGTTTATAATTCATTCGAGGCCACGGTCCCAGGCTTAGGTTGCTACTCGTTCTGCTCCCAGGTGACAAACTGACAGCCAGGGGAAGCATGTGATGCTCTGTGAGTAAAATGCATGTGGAATACATGGAGCTTATTACTGTTCACCCATCACCAGTGAGACAACATGATGTTCAGGGTGAAACTTAGAAAAATAAGCACTAGTCAATGAGATAGAAAAAGCCAAAATCATTAAACTAGGCTGAATCTCAGGGAGACATTAGTTAAAATAAAAAAGAATCTCAACGCTTAATTATGTCACAAATAATCAGTATAATTAATGCCCAAGTGAGATCACTTACAAATATGATTTATGAACGATAAAAATATGGCCTTTTATGTAATAGTTGAGGGTTAACGTCTAAGGTGAAGTCATTCACAGTGAACTGTATTGAACATGAGGACTTAAAAAAGACTTAAATTCTCTATCACAGAGACCTGGAAAACGTTTTCAGACACCTTTTCTCCTCATAATTAAAATACCGAACATTCAAAATAAGTTTCCAATTATCAAAACAGAAAAGTTAAAAATTATATAGGAAGGATTTTCCTCTGCTCAACTGCACCCAGAACATTGATTTCCCCACTGTTAATTGTATATTAATTGTATTCAGCTGGTAGACGTTCACTGGGGATTCACTTGTGCTCTTTTATATAGGAACAGACCAAATCTATAATTGTTGTGTTAGTAAGTGCAAGTTTGTAATGTGTATCTCTGTTAATAAATGCTTATAAAAATGTGTAAAGATCAGCTGTAGCTCTGCCCATCACATCTGGCTTTCTGGGGCAGAGTTTTCCAGTCGGCATTTTTCAGACCATCACACGGGTGTAACGGGTGCTATGGGCAGGCGGGTAGGCCACATTTTTAAAAATCTCATCCGCAGGCGGGGTAAGAGGGGTGAGTGGACTCACAAATGCAAGTTGTTAGGACTTTAGTTTTTAAACTTACTGCTACTTGCTTGTGTGAACAGGATAACTTCATTTCGCTTCAAAGCTGCTTTGACAGAAATAACAGGCTTCAGTTCAGTACTCTGGAGGAATCATAACACTTGGGGCCTTGCTGGTATCAGACAGCCTTCCCTTACCCTGGAAATAGGGATTGTGCTCTCCACTGGAGGCACCTCCTCTGAGGAGGAAGAGAGGGCCAGAAGGGGGAGGAGGCCAGGTGCCCCTATTCAGCCTCCAGGGGAGCGACATCTGGGAGGAGAGGAAAAAGGGACGCAGGGCCAACAGGAAGTCCAAGGCGGAAGGGGCTGCAGAAGATGCCACTATCCTGCTGCCAGGCTATACAGGCGGCGAAGCAGCTATCTCAATATGTCTGAGGTGCAGTGCAGAAGGAGGCTAAGTCTCTCAAGGGAGAGAGTGACCTCCACCTGTCAAATGATTGGCCCTGAGATCAGCTCCATCTGTGTGAATGTACACCCCATGCCAGTTACCCTCAACTTCTATGCTTCCAGCTCTTTCCAGGGCTCGGAGGGTGATCTTTGTGGAGTCTCCCAATCAGCTGTCCACAGTTGTGTCGAGCTGGTGACAGTCGTTCTGTTCAGGCATGCATTGACTTTCATTCACTACCATATGGATGAGGTCAGCCAGACAGAGCGAGCCAGAGGCTTTGCAGCCATTGCTGGCTTCTCCTGCGTCCAGGGTGCTATAGACTGCACACATGTGGCCATCAAGGCGCCAGCAGGTGAGCCCGGTGCCTTCGTCAACACGAAGGGCTTCCACTCCATGAACGTGCAGATAGTGTGTGATCACAGGATGCTGATTCTACACGTCTGTGCGAGGTACCCAGGCAGCTCCCACGATGGCTACATCCTCAGACACTCCCAGGTGCCGGGGCTGTTCAGTGCTCCGGCTTGCCTGGATGGTTGGCTGCTGCATGACATGGGCTATCCTCTGTGAAGGTGGTTCATGATGCCACTCCGACATCCAAGAACAGAGGCCGAGCAATGATACAAAAGGAGACACGCCTCCACAGAGAGAACCATCGGTCTTCTCAAGATGCGCTTCCGATGCCTGGACCGTTCAGAGGGAGCTCTCCAATACCCCCCAGATCGCGTGTCACTGATAGTAGTTGCATGCTGCGCTTTCCACAATCTGGCACTGGAAAGGGGGGATGCAGTGGAGGAAGATGTAGACACAGATGCTCTAGCTGCAGATGATGAGTCCAGTAATGAGTCTGAGGGTCAGTACACTCAGGAGAATGCTGAGGGGATAGATGCTGACCTGGGCAACCTCCAGGGAGGCAGGGACACCTGGGAGGCTTTGATCCAATGCTCCTTCAGTTAGCCTACCAAAGATGAACCACTACCACATGCCAGGGCTACAGGCTCCATACTCGATACCTGACAGCAACATTTGCTTGGTCAACAACATGCACTATGTGCCATTTCAACAAAGCTCAATGACAAACAAGTCACTCATAACATCATGGGTTCTCCTTCACCTGCAGAACTAATGAAGCCCACAGAGGCTTATTGAGAACAAACATATTTACTACTTTGGAGCCTGGCATACATAAATCAAAGTAAATAAAAAGGTGTTCAACACCACACCAACTTAAAAAGAACTTAAAAGTGGGGCAAAAGAAAAACACCATAAGCCCATGTTGTGCCAAAGGTGATTTACGTTTTTGTTTGCAGGTGCTACGTCTCGGTGCTCCCCCCTTGCTGGCCCTGGCATTGGAGACAGCCTGCACACTCTGCTGTCCTGTTGGCTTTGATGACCTTGGGTGTCCTCTGACCCTTGGAGCCTGTGCTGGCCCCACCTGGGAGGGAGCAGCCAGTGCCACAGCTGGTATCTCCCCAGTCGCCACAGCCTCATCAGATGCCATGGTCACTGGCAGAGGGCAGAGGAGCAGCTGCCATCATCTGGAGCACCCTGAGAGGAGCCTGCAGAGATGTCAAGCAGCTCGTGCGCCAACATCAGGTCTCTTTGGACCTCCCTACTCACCACTGATGGATGGTCATCTAGCTGGGATCCTGGGTGCCCAATTCATCTTCCACACTGACAGTGGCCACTTGAGGTCATTGCCAATGTGTGGGCTTGCAGGTCCGAGCAGATCCCCAGGATCCCCTGATTCAGCTCCTGAAAGAGCATCTCCATGAGAGTTGCCACTCTCTCCATGGAGGAGGCTGTGCGCTCGGCCATGAGGGTTATTGCATTGCTCATGTTCTGCATGGACTCCTCCATCACGGAGACTACAGCATGCATTCCCTCATGTATCTCCACCAGATCCTACCACACACCCTGCTGGACTTCCAGCATCTGCTGCCTCAGGGATGTCTCCAGAGCACATCATCAGCCACCGACTGAGCATGTTCCTGATCCCGGTGCCCTGGGCATTCTCTGTCTCTGCCTCCAGCTCAAGTGAGTATGAAGTGCCCTTACTGCTGTGCACAGAGATACTAGCCGATGATCTTATTCCCACCAAGGTGCTGGTATCTGCACTGGTGCCTGCCTGGCTGACAGGGTGTGACGCTGGTGTGTGTACATCTTCAGGGCTCTCAGGGGTCGGCGGTGGTCCCTCAGGCTTCTGAGACCGGGTGTGCTCTGGTGAGGATGAAAGGAAGATCAGGAACATTTGATTAGTCGAAGTAGTTACACTGTTAATGTGCATGCTTGGCACCCTGATCAGGATGCGCTCATCTTTCCATTATCAATGGGGATTCCATGTTCGAAGCTGAAATCAATATAGTCAACAGTAGAATGGTTGCAACGACAGACATTGTGACCTCAGTGCACAGCACTCTTACCTCCCAGTGGCACCCCAACCTCACTGCGGTTGGTTGACCTGAGGTGGGGGGGTGAGGGGCCAACATAACTGCTGTGCTACGTGACCCATGCCAACCCAGTACTCATCCTTTCCAATCGCAAGAGGCCATTAAACCACCTCCAGCTCCAGTGCCTCTTGCTCATATCTAGTGATGATGAGAAGGTGAGGCTGCCCTCCGCCAGTCCACAGCCTCTCAGCTTTATTGTGTGCTGACTTATCCTGAAAGGAGAGAGGAGCATTGATTAGTCCACCTTGTACCTGCATTGCCATTGCAGCCTGGCCAACCCCACCTGAGGAAAACCTTCAGGGCTCAACCAATTCGTGACCCTGGAGCCAAAATACACTCATTACAACAAGTAGCCAGGGCTCACCCCCTTACCCAGATGCTGCCTTCATCACATTTGCTACTCACACTCTAAGACCTTCCAAATCCATGACCACTACCACCTAGAAGGACAAGGGCAGCAGATAGATAGGAACACCGCCACCTGGAAGTTCCCTCCAAGTCACTCAGCATCCTGACTTGGAAATGTTTAGCTGTACCTTCACTATCACTGGGTCAAGATCCCGGCACTCGCCCCCGAACAGCACTGTGGGTGTACCTACACCATATGCAATGGTTCCAGAAGGCAGCTCAGCACCAGCTTCTCACGGGCAACTAGGGATGGGCAATAAATGCTGGCCCAGCCAGCAAAGCCCACATCCTGTGAATGAATTAATACAAGAACAAAATTCTGAGATTGGGGGGTGAGGGGCCAACCTAACTGCTGTGCTATGTGACTCATGCCAACCCAGTACTCACTCTTCCTGATCGCAGGAGGCCATTAAACCACTTGTGGCACTGCAGCCATGTGCCTCTCATCACATTGTGGGAGCTGACCCGTTCTGCCACCTCCTCCCAGGCATGTTTTATTAGGTGGGGGGGCCTCCTCCTCCCGTCCTCTCGAGGCAGGCTGCTATCTCCTCAAGGAGGGCGGCGAGGCACTCAGCTGAGAACCTCAGGGCTGACCTGCCGTCCTGCTTGGCCTGATTTCCGAGGATGTTCTCCATCATGCTCTTGACCAACATCAGTGGTAGCCTTAGGACGGCTGCCTGAAATGCCATTGGACCCAGCGGACATTGGCCTCCCGCCGCCCGCCCTTTCTGGCAGATCTCGGGAGCCGCGAATTATGCTGGGTGGGCCTTAATTGGCCTGCCTATGTAAAATCGCGGTGCAGAGCCGATTGCAGGCGGTGATCAGCTCCGCGCCTGCCTGCACCTGGTCCCCCTCATAGGAAAAATCTTGGCCCTGGTATATAACAGCCGCCCCTCCTCCCCACTCCACCCCCCCCCCAAGGGCAATGAAGATGATAAAGGCAAGAGGCACATTACACTTGGTCTGTGCTCCTATTGCTCTGGTGATAGCCATGACTTAGTTGGTCGCACCTCTGAGTCAGAAAGCTGTTGACTCAAATTCCCCTCAGGAGTCTAGGGTGCAAAAATCCAGGCTAACACTTCAGTGCAGGGCAGTGAATTGTCAGAAATGTAGTAGTTCAGATGAGAGGTTAAACCACGTCCATACCTGCTCTCTCCAATGGATGTCAAAAAGGAAGGGTAATGGAACTCTTACTATTGGCCTGACTGATATATACCCTCGACCAACATCACTAAAAACAAATTATCTGCTCACTATCACATTGCTGTTTGTGGGAACTTGCTATGCACAGGTTGACTGCAGTGTTTCCTACACCACAACAGATAACTACAGTTCAAAAGTACTTCATTGTCTGCAACATGCTTTGGGATGTCTTGACAGGCACTAGGTGAATGCACATCACTTCTTTTCCTGGGGTTTCCTCAGTAGCTATAAGTGAGTCAGCACTATAATCAGCGGAAGCCTATTATCATAATGGTATTATAATAAGGTGAGGGGAGGAGCTCCTGGACCCCCTCCCCCTCCTCATTTTTCTGCGGTCTACATTTGCAAATTGTAGGTGCAAGGGCCTCACTTGGAGGGCTTGTGTGGTTCCAGGGACAAGATAGGTCATTGAGGTAAATCTTGTTTTTTTAACTAACCCTCACACTCCCTGCCCCCACCAATGATTTGAATTATTGTTGGTGGTGGGGGCACTGTGGGCAGAGGCTGGGGGGTGGTGGGCTGTTGGGGGGGGTTCTTCTGAATGGTTCTTTTCAGCAGCAGCCAGAATGCCTTGGTTTTGGTGGCCAGGAGCTGCTGAGGCCTGCAGCTCTCCTCACATTTCCTCTCCAGAGTTAAGCAAGTAGCCTGGCCAGGAGCTGGGCTGGTTACACCTGAATTTCCTCTGGGCCATGTAGAAGGCTCACAAAGTGAAAAACTGCAGGCAGCTGCTTCCTCTGGGCACTCAGTAGACATGCCTGCAGGAAACTCTAGCCTCATATTTCACAAGAAGATGATTATATTTACCTATGGATTTGTGCACTTTTTAATGTCTCCCTTCAAGTTTTTACTTCAAGGCTGAAGATTTTCCCAGAAGCCAAGGCTTTGGAGCTGATGCCTTTGCCCATGGCTGACATTCAGATGTGTCTGGTGTATCTAATCATATCACAACACAGGAGGTGCCAGTTCTTTACGCATTTATTCCCGTTCCCCTACTCTTTCTCTGTAGCCTTGCAAATATTTCCTTTTCAAGTATAGATACAATTCTCTTTTTGAATATTCCTATTAAATCTGCTTCCCCCAACCTTTCTGGGAGTGCATTCAGATCGTAACAATCTGTTGCATACAAAATAAATCTCCTCTCCCTTCCCGTTCTTTTGCCAATAATATCGGAGTCCCCTTGTCACTCACCCTCCAGCCAGTGGAGACAGTTTCTCCTTATCTACATGATCAAAAGCCCCTCATCATTTTGAAGGCGTCAATTTGGTCAGCTCTTAGCCTTCTGTGCTCTGAGTGCATCAATTCCCACTCCACAATTGAAGTCCTTCTGGTAAGCATTTGATCATTTTTCTATGAACCTCATCCAAGGTGTTGACATCTTTCCTAATGTGTGATGCCAAGAATTTGACTCAATGCTCCAGCTGAGGACTAGACAGTGTTTTCATCTAGGTTTGGAATGACATCCCCACTTTTGAATTCTATCTTTCTATTTATAAAGACGAGGACCCCAAATGCTCAGCTTCTCCTGTCACCTGCAAAGATTTGTTCACCCCAGACCCCAGGTCTTTCTGTTCCTGCACTCCCTATAAAATTGGATCATTTGGTTTATATCACCTCTCCTCACTCTTCCTACCAAAACCCATCACTGATTATGACAATAGCTGACCTGTTAGAATGCTTGTCTTTCACTTCCAGCAACTTTACACAGTTGCTTTTTGAAAATAATCTGGAGAAAAGCTGGAGGACAGGTTTCAAAAGTGTTCTTCCTATTGGAGGGAGGTTGTGTGTCTGTGTGGAAATTTACTTCCTATTGGAGGGAGACTGTGGGTGGAATCATCCAGCCTTGTTGGCAGCGGGTGAGGGGGGAACAATTCGGTGAGGGGCAGAAATCGGTTTCACGCTGGCCTGAAAGAAGAGTGGGATCATCCGATGGTGTCCGCCATGGCAGAACACGAATCCCACTGGAGGCAGGCATGAACCCCACTTGCATCCCAGTAATCGGCGAAGGTGGGGGGCGGTGGGGGGAGAGGAATGTCTAGCTGTGAGTGGGAGAGGAAGGTGTACCAGTGGGGGGGGTGGGGGGTGCAGTGCAGGTGTGGTTAGCAGAGGGAGAAGGAGGTGTTGGGGGGGATGAAGGAGTACGGGGGGAGGAGGGTGTAACAGGGGGAGAATGCAGCAACTGAGGAAGGTAGGTGTAAGGGGGGAGGAAGGTTTAAGGGAGGAGTTTGAAGTGGGGGCGGTGTCTGGGGGGAGAAAGGAGTTCGGACAGGGGAACTGGGTGGAGGAGGGAGAAAGAGTGGGGCAATATCCAAGTGAATGTGCAAGGGAGGGGTCTCTGGAGCTAAGGATTGCCTCCTGGGGAGTGCAATAAGGGTGAGCATGGTAGGAGCGAATGGTGAGTGTGAGAGGGGGCAGAGGAGCTGGTAGGGTGAGAGGGTGAGGGTGCATCGGTAATAGTAGAAGGGATGGCAAGGGTGGTTGGTGGGGACGCGGAGGCAGACACGGACCCTTGGGGGTGGGAAGGAGGAGGTCGGGGAGGTCAATGTGGACAGGAGGGGGTTGGGTGGGATTTTTAGGAAGGTTAGGAATGTGCACGTTCACTTGGACATCCCGAAAAGGAAAGCATTCAGGGTGGTAGGTGACGGTCGGTAGGTGGAAGGTGATGCCAGCGGAGTCGACAATGATGGGAGATAGGATATGGGTGGCTGGGGGAGGGGAAAGGACAGGGGAGCAGAGAAGAGACTTGACTATGACCATGGCTGTCGAAATGGAAAGTTAGGAAGAATGGAAAAATAGAACATTTTTAAGATGGTAAGAAACTATTCAATGTTGATCTTTCAGAAATATGGGTGTTCTTGAACATGAAATACAGAAAGTTAACTCGCACGTTCAGCAAGCAATCAGGAAGGCAAATGTTATGCTAGTCTTTATTGCAAGGGGGTTGCAGTATAAAAATAAGGCTACCTTACTGCAATCATATAGGATATAGGTGAGACCATATCTGGAGTACTGTGTACAGTTTGGCCTCCATATCTAAGGAAAGATATCCTTGCCTTGAAAGTTGTAAAGTGAATGTTCACTAAATTGACTCTTGGGATCGTAGGGTTGCCCTATGGTGAATTGCTGAGTAAATTGTGCCTATATTCTCTTGAGTTTAGAAGAATGAGAGGTGATCTTATTGAAACATATAAGATTATATGCTGAGAGGTCATTTATCCTGTCTGGGAAACCTGGATAAGGGTTGCTGGAATTCTCTACCTCGAAGGCCTCAGATGCTCAGAGTTTGAATATATTTAAGGTTGTGATCAACAAATTTTTGGTCCCTCAGAGAGCCAATAGATATGGGGATCAGGCAGAAAGTGAAGTTGAAGTCAAAGGTCAGCCATGATCTTATTGAATGGTGGAGCAGGTTTGAGGGGCTGAATGGTCTATTCCTGTTCCTATTCCTTATGTTCTTATGGATGGATTCCAAGAGAGCAGTGCTATCTTTCACAGACGTGGCTAGTGAATCCTTTCCAGGATTCCAGCTTTGAATCCCGTAGACCTGTTGGAGTCAGTAAAGGAGACATTGCTGGATTAGTGAATTGCAGTGTCAGTGGCTGTGCCAATCTGCAGGTTCTTGGCACATCAGCAAGCACGGGTCTCATGGATTGTGATGGTATGCTGTATGCTGCTCAATTCTCTCTTACAGGAAGCCTAACCGATGAGAGCCGGAGAACGAAGGCCCCCACAGGAGGGCACAGGCATCATCAAGCAGAATAGCCATAGCAACAGTCTGAAGAAGATGCAGAAGATAAAATGCTGCTGGCTGCATGATACATTTGTGTTGATCTGATCACCATCATTTTCCTAATCACAATATTTACACAAATCATATCCCATTGAACAGTGAAATCACCTGTTCTATTTACTTAAAGGTTACGAGTTCAGATTCAACCAAGGCTGAGAGGATGAGAGTATATTGCTGTTCTCTATCTGTCTCCCATTGGAGTTTAATAAAAAACGCTAAATTAAGTTAGTTATGAAATTTCTAAACAGTGCTTGTGTTACTTGGTGGCTTCTACTTACATTTCAGTCTTCAGTATTTTGTTCTGCCAGTCTGTGCATCAGTCTATGGGCAGGTTATTCCGTTTGGCGAGTGGGGGCGGGGCCCGCTCGCCGACATGGCAAATGATGTGGGGATAC
The DNA here is from genome assembly GCF_017639515.1 of Carcharodon carcharias. Lineage (NCBI taxonomy): Eukaryota > Metazoa > Chordata > Chondrichthyes > Lamniformes > Lamnidae > Carcharodon > Carcharodon carcharias. Next base: position 83,985,660 of record NC_054476.1, on the reverse strand, counting down.
ATTGGGCGTGTGTCCCGATGTCACCCTGCGTCATTTAGATTTTCAGTTCTGCGGGCGCGCAGCTGAATCGGCTGCGTGCCGGCCAAACTGTCAACGGCCTAATAAGGCCATTAAAAAATGAATTAACTTGATTGATGGACCTGCCCATCCAGCCTCAGGTTTGGTGGGCCGGCTGGGAGCCCAGGCGGGCCTCGGAGAAAGCATGAAACCTCATCCACGGGCAGGATGAGGTTTCATGAGGGCTTTTAAATGTTTATCAAATGACTAAATAAAAGTTAAGGACATGTCCCAACTCATGTGACAGTGTCACATGAGGGGACATGTCAGGGAAATTTTTTTTATTACCTTTCTGTCGACTTTTAATTCAGAGCCAATCTCCCTGAGGCATCACTTTTCCTCAGGGAGATCTGTGCGTTTTCTCATGCACATGTCTGAAAGAGCCCACTCCCGGCTGAGGGAATGCCCCCCGCCCACAAAGGGGGTGCATGGCACTTCCTGGCGGACGTCACGCTGGGTGATCCTTATTGGCCCGCCCACGTAAAATGGCGGCATGCCTCCGACCGGGGGCGCTGATCAGAAGGCTGGCCACTGGCGCCCGCTCCTGCACTTATCCCCTGACAGGGGAAAATGTTCCCCACGAGCCAGTTCATTAAAATTTCACAAGATGATTCAAGTTTTATTTCAATGATGGAAAGTTGTTAAAAACAACCAATGGTTACAAGGCGGGTATGGAAGCTCTTAAAACCAACAAGGGTGTTGCTCCCTCCCATTGAATACAGGGCACAGACATAAACAACAGCTTACATTTATGTAGTACATTTAACATAATAAAACATCCCAAGATGTCTAATAGTTTTCAGATGATCTGTTAATTTTCGGGAACCACAGTTCTAAGTGTCCTTATAAAATGTTTGCCCCAGAAAGAAATCTTACACAATAAGCTGCCAAACGGCAGATTTTTAATTCTTTTTAATTTTGCTCACAGAACCTTCTGGGGTTTTGGCTATAATCTTATTTGGAGATTTATTTTCTTCACAATTAACTGCTGCTGCTTCTTTAAGATAAGAAGGATATTCCCTGATGTGAATACATTAAGTGGTTTTTGCTTTTGAGTCTTCCTGACCCTGATCTGACAGAACTGCTGGAGTTTGGGAAGTAATTGTGGAGGAACCCTATAGTGTCCACAAAGTGTCAACAGCCACCAGAAAATGTGGTGAGTGACATTCAGAATATATAATCGCTTTTAAACCTAAGATGAGAGGCAGTCAGTTGCACCTAACCGCTCAAAATGCAGGCCATTTCTGCTCACTATATTTGTCTGTACTGAATTTAGGAACTTGTATTTTCTATTGCCGGAATCAGCAGATGTGCAGTTAAAACCCAAGGTCACAAAACTTTTCTGAAAGGAAAATCCATAGACACAGGAACAGGAACTTAACTATGGGAAGCATCACAAGGTGTGAACTATGAAGGGAGAAAACACAATAGGAGGTCCATTGAGCTTCACAGGACTGTAGATTGTATGTTGCATAATAAGTTTGGTATGCTGTCTTCAAAGATTGCCTATATATTTGTTATTGATAAAGGAAATACAGCATTTTATTTTGGTCTAACTTCAAAGGGCTAGGGAGGTGGCATGTGAGTTTTACCTCTGTCTACATTAAAGGAAGTTTCCTTATATGACTGGCTGGATAAGGCCTGAGAAAACTCCTAATGTAAAAGCCCAAACCTATAACAGCATGCAATATTTCCAATGGGATTTTATTTCCCATTTCAGGAAATCAACCCTTTTAACAGAATCCAAAAAGTAACAGATTATACACTAAGGAGGGGCTTCCTGCCTGCCCATATAAATTTAAGGGGCGGGCCAGATCCGCTTGGGCAGCTCACCCCACTTTCATTTTTTGGGTGACTGTTCTTTAATTAGTATGAGGCAGGACTTCTGTCCATCTCCAGGGGGAGGTCTCACCCCATAGAGCTGCCAGCCAATTGGGGAACCGCAGCTCTGTGCCACACCAGGATTGGTGGCCACTGACAGTATTGCAGGAGGCCCGGCAGGAAGATGAACCATGGATGCCCCCAAAACCAGGCCAATCCAGGATCTCGCAGGGCTAGCTTGCAAATCCTGCTGAGGGCGTTGGAGGTGGGGTGGGGGATGTTGGGTAGGGCAGGGGATGAGGGTGGGAATGGAGAAGCAAAACTGTGGGGATGTCCTCCAATTGGCACAAGGGGCCCAGGAAGGAGGCACCAACCCCCGTGCCCACCATTCACTGATCAGCAGCCTGCACGGTTAAACCTACCATACTTCATGTTGGATGCAGGCCTTCCCCGCTGTCTGTTAAATCAGAGATTATGGCCTTTAATTGTGCATTAATTGCCCACTAAAGGCCTCAACTGGGCCATGGATCGATGATCTGCCCGCCACCTCCCCTGCCTGTAAAACCTTGGTTGGGGGGTGGGGGTGGTTGCAGGGGTGGGCGGGCCAGTGGTGGGAACACCACTGATGGAACAGCACCATAATTCAGCTGTCCACCTGCCATTTTTTCTCATCCCCTGGTGGCCTGTAAAATTCAGCCCATAGATCACCATTGGCACTAATAGCACACGATGAAAGTAAAATTCAACATCGGTGAGGTATAAGAAACAACAGTGGCAAACTGCCTATCCATATATTCACAAGCCTGATTAGCTTTTCCATTGAAGTCAATGGCAGGTATAATTGAGCAAGGACTATACACAGTGTGTAGCTGAAACACACCCCTTCTTCCATTAACATTAATTAGAACATAAGAACATAAGAAATAGAAGCATGAGTAGACCATTTGGCCCCTTGAGTCTGCTTCGTCAATTGATAAGATCACAGATGACCTGTTTGTGTTTTGAATTCCACATTCTCATCTAACCCCTGATAACCTTTGATTCCCTTGCCTAACAAGAATCTATCGACCTCTGCCTTAAAAATATTCAATGTCCCGCCTCTCCCAACTTCTGAGGCAGAGAATTCCAAAGTCGCACAACCCTCTGAAAGAAAAAATTTCTCCTCATCTCTGTGCTAAAAGGGTGACTCCTAATTTTAAAACAGTACCCCCTAGTTCTGGACTCCCCCCAGAGGAAACATCCTTTTGATGTACACCTTGTCAAGGCCGTTCAGGATCTTGCATACTTCAATAAAATCAGCCTTCACTCTTCTAAACTCAAGTGAAAATAAGCCCAGTCTGTCCAACATTTCCTTATAAGGCAACCTGCTCATTCCAGGTATCAATCTAATAAAGCTCCTCTGAACCACCTCCAGCGCATACACCCTTCCTAAAATAAAGAGCCCAAAACTACACATAGCATTTGAGGTGCGGTCTCACCAATGCCCTGTTTAACTGAAACATAACATCCTTACTTTTATGTTCCCTCTCGTAATAAAGGATAGTATTCCATTAGCCTTCATAATTACTTGCTGTACCTGCATACTAACTTTATGTGCCTCATGTACTAGAACACCTAGATCCCGTTGCACCTCCGAATTATATAGCCATTCTCCATTTAAATAATACTCTGCTTTTTTGTCCTTCCTGCCAAAGTGAACAACTTCACATTTTCCCACATTAAACTCAATTTTACAGATCTTTGCCCACTCACTCAACCTATCTATATCCATCTGCAACATCCTTATGTCTTCTTCACAACATACTTTCCTACCTATCTTTGTGTCATCTGCAAATTTAACTACCACGTCTTCACTCCCCTCATCTAAGTCATTGATATAAATCATAAAAAGTTGAGGTCCCAGGAGAGACCCCTGTGCATACTCTCTGCTTTCTGCCAGCCAGCCAATCTTCTACCCAGGCTAATATAGTTACCCCCTACACCATGCGCTTTTATTTTCCGTAATAACCTTTGATGTGACCTTATCAAATTTTCATCCACAAATACTTAAGTTGTTCACCTGACATTCTAGTTGACCTTTTAAAGTAGGCCTTAACCAAATTATTTTCAAAGTATTGCTGATAGCAGATATAGGAATTTCCTATCAACGTATTCAGTACTTACCACTTTTATATTGAAGACAGTAATTTCTAGCTTTTTATGCTTTAAGATTTTTAAAACAGAAAATGTAAAGACATTAATTTTCAGGCACGCTCTAATTTATAAACTTTTAAAAAAATGTTATTCACTCATCTTTATCCTTGCAAGGCTGACTTAAAATAAAAATAATTCTTTATTTGAAACAATGAGATGAGCATTCCCTCACTCCCAGGATTGCCTGCGCTTAGGGCTCATTGGTCGAAGCCTCCAAGAACAATCAAGTGACCCTTGATAGACAGCAGGAGAAGCTATACCTTCAATTACTACATTTCTTCCTCCTTTAGTTTTTTTTACAGTTTATTTTTATAAAGGAACTTTAACTATCCCACAGCATATACATTTATGCAACTCTGGCAATTAAAGATTAAGTCTCTGAGATGGTTTCTTTATTTGGTTATTCGACATGGTCAGGAACTGAAGCATCAGATATATCATTAGAAAGTGGCAGTTCAGGGTTTGGCAACTCAACAGAAACATCAGGCATGTCTATTCTAGGCCAGTCTGTCACCTCAAGGATTAATGGTTCGACTTCAATCACAAGTGGAGTAGCTGGTTGTTGGAATGTCTCTCTCTACTCCTAAGATGACCCATGTTTACGAACAATTTGGTCTTCCACTTCTACCTGGAAGGACAAGGGACCAGTTTCTGAGACAATTGTACCAGGAACCCAACAAAGTCCATTTCCAAAATTCCACGTGAAAACTGTTTGTATGAATATCATGATTCTTCTCTAAGTTTGGAAACGCCAGACTTAAATTTGTACGTAGGCAGTGTTTCATCAATAATTCAGACAGCGTTGAACCTCCAGTTAAATGAAGTGTCATACAATAATTGAGAAGAAAGCAGGTGAATAGAATTTCTAGAGTACCTTCTGATAACCTCTTCATTCCATATTTGAAAGTTTGTACAACTCTAAACCATTTGATGAGGGACAGTATGGGGCAGTTTTAATATGTCTGATTCCATTTAAATTCCAGAATCTCTGAAACTCTGTACTGGTAAAGACTGTATCAGAAACGATGATTTCCGGCAGGACATATATGTTAAAACAATGATGTCGCTTCTCGATAGTTGATTAGTGTCAGTGACCTGACTTTGTACATGTCTATTCATTTAGAATGCGCATCTACAATCAATAAAAACGCGGTACCTAAGAATGGACCTATATAATCAATATGTAGTCTGACCCAGAGTTGACCTGGCCACTCCCACGGATGCAGTGGAGCTGAATCAGGTAACTTCTGTTGTTGCTGACAATGGAGACAGTGCTTGACCATGCTTTCAATGTCGCTGTCAATGCCTGACCAGACATAGCTTCATGCAAGCATTTTCATCTTCCATATACATGGGTGCGCACTCTAAAGTTCTGTTAAGAGTGGTCCTCTTCCTTGCGAAGGGACAACAACTCTTGATCCGCACAACAAGATTCCATTTTGACAAGTTAACTCTGTTTTTCGGGCATGGAATGGTGTCATCTCTTCAGACATTGGTGAATTTGACCAGCCTTGGATCCCTGTTCATCCAATTTCTAATTTGCTTCACACACACAGGTGAAGAATCCAAGAAATTCAGTACAAACTCAACTTCTTGAGGCGCTGGTGCATGTACAATGCTATCTGGTAATGGGAGATGATTGAGTACATCCGTGTTTGCAATATCCAAGCCAGGAAGGTGCATAAAGGTATACACATACGCAGATAATATCAAAGCCCAATGTTGGATTCTTGCTGATGCTATTGGGAGAATGGCTGTATCCTCACTGAATAAACACATTAAAAGATTCACAATGGTGAAATGTCACTCATGCAGATACTGGTGGAATTTCTTCACTTTGAATATCACTGATAAACCTTCCTTTTCTGGTTGGGAATAACCCTTTCCAGCTGCAGGGAGGGTTCTGGAGACATAGCCAATTGGCCTTTCTGATCCATCTTCCACTCTGTGTGTTAACACAGCTCCCACACCATAAGGAGGTGCATCACATGTTAATACCGATTATTTTAATGGGTCGTAGTGTACCAGTAAACACCATTAATGTTATAGCCTCTTAACTTTCACAAAGGCTTCTTCCTGTTTCGAATTCCATAACCAACAATGATTCTTTTTTAATAACAAGTGTAATGGTGTGAATACTGTTGACATGTTTGGTGAGAAGTGACTATAATAGTTGATCTTACCCAGGAAAGACTTGACTTCAGTTATATTGGATGGAGAGGGCACATCTTTGATTTCCCTAACTTTCTCTTCTACGGGATGCAAACCCATGGCATTCCACCCTGTGACCCAGGTAAGTAACTTTTGGTGCTTGGAATGTACGTTTCATTTCTTTAATTGTACACCGGCTTCCAAGAATCTTCTCAGCACCTCTTCCAGGTTGGTCAAATGTTCGGTTTCAGTTGACCCTGTGATCAGAACATCATCTAGGTATACTACTACTCGGGGAGGTTCTTGCAAAAGACTTTGGAAAATTGCACATGTAGACGATACTCTAAAGGGTAGGCGAGTATTGATAAAGGCCATTGTGCATGTTGAAAGTTATGTATCCTTTAGATATGTTATCCAACTCTAATTGTTGGTAAGCATGGCTCATATCCAGATTTTCTTTTGTTCATTCATGGGATGTGGGCTTCAGTGGCTGGGCCAGCATTTATTGCCCATGCCTAGTTGCCCTTGAAAGGGTGGTACTGAGCTGCCTTCTTGAACCCCTGCAATCCATGTGGTGTAGGAAGCAAGTTCCAGGATTTTGTCCCAGGGACAGTGAAGGAATGGTGATATATTTCAAAGTCAGGATGGTGAGTGACTTGGGGGGAACTTCCAGGTGGTGGTGTTCCCATCCATCTGGTCCCCTTGCTCTTCTGGTTGGTAGTGGTCATGGATTTGGAAGATACTGTCTAATGAGCCTTGGTGAATTCCTGAAGTGCATCCTGTAGATGGTACATACTGCTGCAACTGTGTGTCGGTGGTTGAGGGAGTGAATGTTTGTGGATGTGATGCCAATCAAGCAATGGAAATGCCATTGAACATCAAGGGGTGATGGTTAGATTCTCTCTTGTTGGAGATGGTCATTGCCTGGCACTTATGTGGTGTGAATGTTACTTGCCACTTGTCAGTCCAAGCCTGCATATTGTCCAGGTCTTGCTGCATTTGGACATGAACTGTTTCAGTATCTCAGGAGTCACAAATGGTGCTGAACATTGTGCAATTATCAAAGAACATCCCCACTTCTGACCTTATGATGGAAGGAAGGCCATTGATGAAGCAGCTGAAGATGGTTGGGCCGAGGACACCACCCTGAGCAACTCCTGCAGTGATGTCCTGGAGCTGAGATGATTGACCTCCAACAACACAACCATCTTCCTTTGTGCCAGGTATGACTCCAACCAGTGGAGAGTTTTCCCCTGATTCCCATTGACTCCAGTTTTGCTAGGACTCCTCGATGCCACACTCGGTCAAATGCTGCCTTGATGCCAAGGACAGTCACTCTCACCTCACCTCTGGAGTTCAGCTCTTCTATCCATCTTTGAACCAAGGCCGTAATGAGGTCAGTAATTGAGTGGCCCTGGCAGAACCCAAGCTGGACATCAGTGAGCAGGTTATTGCTAAGCAAGTGCCGCTTGATAGCACTGTTGATGACCCCTTCCATTACTTTACTGATGATGGAGAGTAGATTGATGGGGTGGTAGTTGGTTGGGTTGGATTTGTCCTTCTTTTTGTGTACAGGACATATCTGGGCAATTTTCCACATAGCTGGGTAGATGCCAGTGTTGTGGTTGTACTGGAACAGATTGGCTAGGGGCATGGCAAGTTCTGGAGCACAAGTCTTTAGTACTATTGCTGGAATATTGTCAGGGTCCATGGCCTTTGCAGTATCCAGTGGCCTTCAGCCATTTCTTGATATCACTTGGAATGAATCGAAGTGGCTGAAGACTGGCATCTGTGATGCTGGGGACCTCTGGAGGAGGCTGAGATGGATCATCCACTTGGCACTTCTGGCTGAAGATTGTAGCAAATGCTTCAGCCTTATCTTTTGCACTGATGTGCTGGACTCCTCCATCATTTGAGGATGGGGATATTTGTGGAGCCTCCCCCTCCAGTGAGTTGTTTAATTATCCACCACCATTCACGACTGGAAGTGGCAGGACTGCAGAGCTTAGATCTGATCCATTGGTTGTGGGATCACTTAGCTCTGTCTATCACTTGTTGCTTATGCTGCTTGGCACGCAAGTAGTCCTGTGTTATAGCTTCATCAGGTTGACACCTCATTTTTAGGTAAGCCTGGAGCTGCTCCTGACATGCCCTCCTGCACTCTTCACTGAACCAGGGTTGATCCCCTGGCTTGATGGTAATGGTAGAGTGGGGATTATGCTGGGCCATGAGGTTACAGATTGTGGTTGTATACAATTCTACTGCTGCTGATGGCCCACAGCGCCTCATGGATGCCCAGTCTTGTGTTGCTATATCTGTTCAAAACCTATCCCATTTTTTACGGTGGTAGTGCCATGCAACACGATGGAGGGTATCCTCAATTACTTCAGGACTTTGACTCCACAAGGACTGTGCAGTGATCACTCCTACCGATATTGTCATGGACAGATGCATCGGTGGCAGGCAGGTTGGTGAGGATGAGGTCAAATGTGTTTTTTCCTCACCAACTGCTGCAGATCAAGTCTAGCAGCTATGTCCTTTAGGACTCAACCATCTCTGACTGTGGTGGTGCTACTGAGCTGCTGCTGGTGACGTACATTGAATTCCCTCACCCAGAGTACGTTCTGTGCCCTTGCCACCCTCAGTGCTTCCTCCAAGTTGTGTTCAACATGGAGGAGCACCGATTCATCAGCTGAGGAAGGGCGCTGCTTGGCAATCCTTGCATATTGCAAGGTTTCCTTGCATATTTAACCTGATGCCATGAGACTTCATGGGGTCCAGAGTCGATGTTGAGGACTCCCAGGGCAACTCCCTCCCAACTGTATACCACTGTGCTGGGTCTATCCTGCTGGTGGGACGGGACATATCCAGGGATGGTGATGGTGGTGTCTGAGACATTATCTGTAAGGTATGATTCTGTGATGATGACTATGTCAGGCTGTTGCTCGACTAGTCTGTGAGACAGCTCTCCCAATTCTGTCTCCTTGAATCTGCAGGTGTCCGGCATGTGGTTATCCCCAAATCTATAACAGATTAACCTGGGAGTTGCTGCTGAAATGCTTCCAGTTGGCCTTTTCATTTGTCTAGCAGCAAAGATTACCTCTCACTTCGCTGCTGTGTCTCTGGTGTTCTTACCAAGCCTGGCAGTAAGTTCCCCCACCCCACATGAAGAACAGCGCCATGTTGTACATTCTGCAAAGCCTGCGAGTCTCCCGCAGCACTTTCCATGGCTAGTGCTATTTCCAAGGCGCATTTCAAATCGATGTTGACCTCAATGAGTAAACGGCGCTGAATGGCATCATCCTGAACTCCACAAACGGAGCATATCATTGAATGTGTCCTGAAACCGCAGCGTTCTGTCAACTGCTTCAACTTCACTATATAAGTTCCAATGGACTCTCCCAGGTCCCTAACTCTGGAATTAAACTTAAACTTCTGCATTATTATGAATGGCTTCAGCTGGAAATGCATTTTCATGAGGTCTGCTAATTCGTTTGGGGCCATCAGGGTGGGGATGAGATTGTATGTCTTACTACCACATACACTCAAAAGGATTGCTTTCTGCTTTTCCTCTGCGGTAATTTCATTCACTATGAAATAAAAACCAAGGCGCTCTGCATACTGGCTCCAGTCTTCCATAGTAAGGATCGACCCTGGCAAACAGTGGCATGACTGGTGAATATTCCTTTTTTGTCTCACATTCACAAGGTGAGGTGCAGCATTGGAGCTATTTTACCCTCATCGCCAAATGTAATGACTTGATGGAGCAGACAGGCTTCAGTTGGAAACAGTTAACTTTATTATAGAGAGCTTTTCAACTGCAGTATGCTTGAGCCAGGTCCTGGACTAGAAAACCAAGCCCACCCCCCCAGAATTATCTGCGCTTAGGGCTCATTAGTCGGAGCCTCCAAGAACAATCATGTGACCCTGATAGACAGTAGGAGAGGCTATACCTTCAATCACTACAATGCCCCTGGTCCTTTGTTACATTTCTGGATGCTCATGTGAAACTGAGGACCAGCAGGAATTAACAAAAATGATTATTAAATATGACTGAAAACTTAAAGAATCAAAACCTATCTGTGCTCTTTAAGTCAGTTCCCCTACCTACAGGGTCTCCTTTCTAGTTTAAAACTCAGATACCTGAACTTTAGGTTACATGTGTGCCCTCTGCTTTGAGTCAGATGCCCCTATGTTTTTTGTCCTTATTTATCAGAGGTCACACTGTGATATAAAGTGGAGAAAGTTCCAATAGGTTCAAGAAAGACTTCCATTTATATAACGTAGGAAACGTGGCCACCAGTTTGCATACAGCAAGGTCTCAGTGACAGTGATCAGATAATCTGTTTTAGAGATGTTGGTCTGAGGGATAAATATTGACCAGGACACTGGGGGAGAATTCCATTGCCCCTCTGCAAATAGCGCCCTGTAATATGTTACATCCATTGATAGGACAGTAAGGCCTTGGTTTACAGCTTCATTTGAAAGGCAGCACATCCAACAGCGTAACACGCCCTCAGTGCTGCAGTAGAGTGTCAGCCTAAATTTGTGTTTGAGTCTCTGGAGTGAGTTGTTTTCGCCATCAGTTTCCTGATTATTGAAGCAGCAGCAAGGTAGCAGCACTGTCATTAATAATGATAGAACATTGGGCATATCTACAGCTTACTTTATGATGGTTTAATTTCTTGTTTTCATGTGTAGTAAAGCTGTGTTATATTGCAGGTCATTTTTGAACTGCCAGAGCTTCTAGTTAGCATCATCTTTTTCTTGATTGATAGGTTGGTACATACAGTTCGAATAAATATCCCAACACTAACAGATGATCTCTTTAACCTGCAGGAAGCAAGACTGGAGAAGAAGTTGACACAATCATTGCTTCAATATCTCTTGGCTCTCAGATTGTGACCTGCTCTTACCCACTAGGTAGGACTTTATGGTATTTGGAGACAGGGAGATAATGGGGCTTTATTTTCTACTTCTCTCTGCTTTCTCTCTGCAACTCAACTCTGGATGTATTCATTGAGATACAACAAACTCAAAATCAAGCAGGAAGTAATCTAAATCCATGAGATTCGGAATGAGTCTACGTATACTCCGGACATAAGAGAAACAAACATCAGTGCTGCTTACATTTCATGATCAAAATTGTGACCATAGAAAAGTGGGCCAGCTTCTAGCCAGATGAAGCAGGTAAACTGGATTTGGCACTAAAAGCTGATTGTGAGCATGTGTTGTGAGAGTGTTCGCCAAGAGCTAATTAATGATTCTGCATTCTTTCAAATGCCTTAGGTGGCCTCCAACTGAGCAAGGAAGTAGAGTAAGATCCAGATGGATGCTTGTGGCAGCTGTTGTTAAGCCATAAGATAAAATAAAGCAGCTACGTTTAATAGGCAAGCCTAGAAAGTGAACAAAGCCTATGAATGTGATTTCTGTGAGTGCTTCATGGACTGCATATGTGGAGAACGTAGAGAAGCTGGGATTGTTCTCTTCAGAGCTAAGAAAAGGGAGATTTAAGAGAGCTGTTCGAAATTATTATGGAGTAATTTGATGGAGTAAATTTAGAGAAAGTGTACCCACTGGCAGAAGGTTGGATAACCAATGGACAGAGGTTTCAGATAATTGGCAAAAGAACCAGGATGACATAAGGAACCATTTATTTATGCAGCGAGATCTGGAATTTAGTGCTAGAAAGGATGGAAGAAGCAGATTCAATATTAACTTTCAATAAGAAAATGGATAAACACTTTAAAAGGAAAAATATCCAATGCTACGGATAACTGGGACTAATTGGACAACTCTTTTAAAGAGTTGGCATGTTGGTCCAAATGACATCCTTTTTACGCTGTAAGATTTTATGATCTGTGCAGTTCATGTGAAAAATTACTTGAATCAAAAATTAGTATAGGCCTGGTCACATTCTTAGTCTTCCATCAGACTGCTGCCTAGCCAGTGATCAGATTGTAACTCTCACTGAATAGAATTTTACTATAAATGACTTTCATCTTTTGAGGCAGGGAGAGAATTTCTCATTCTTCTTTTGATGAAGCTGAACAGTCTTTTTCAAAATAGCAGATTTCAATATCCTAGTTCTCTCACTGATTCTAACCTGTCTGAGACACAGGGAAGAATTTTCTGTGCCTGCCGGCATTCACTGTCAGGATGCCTTCTGTGCCCGTGATCATCCACTCAATCCATCAAGGGTGGGCCGCATTCCCCGCAATCGGACATCGGGAACCTCACTGTAATATATCTGCATATCATTATAAGGCCAGCCACCGGATTTATTCCCCCCCAACCCCCGCCGCTGGATCCCGCTGGATCATCCACCCATGTTGGCATGATTGCACACCCACATGTTTCACGACAGCATAAATAAGGTGTGCATTCGGCGGCTGCACTTTGAGGGGAAGCCAGAGGTGAGTGCACAGTAACATAGTGCAGCACTTGCCCGTGTCGCCAGTTGGACTTCAAGGCTGAGGTGCTTTGTGGGGAGGGGTTGGGCCAAGGGCTGCCCTGCGGTTGAAGGTAGTGCACAAACATGTGAGAACGCGGGGGAGAGAAGCGACCAAGCAAAACAGTTGGACGACTGGGCACGTTGTACAATCTCCGTGCTAAAGTTGGCCATGGAGCAGTCACTGGTGGAGGTGCTCACAGCCCCTTGCAATGTCCACATCCCACTTTGGACCAGTCTCCCCCATGGGTTCAAGCTAACAGCGCAGCTTTGCAGTGCGGGTTAGGAGAATGTCTGTGCCTGATCTGAGAACACAGCATGCAGTCCAATGGGCAAAGCTGCTGACAATCAGTCAGGTGGAACGGGGTGGAGATGGGTGGGGTTTCGGGCACCCATGCAGCGCATTAAACTCTGGCCATCTAAGTGGTGGCCAGTACTCTCCAGGATGCTTTAAGGGGCCTTCAGACTTAACCAGGAAAGGTTCCTAGTACACCCAAGCCAACCCATGTATCTCTCTCTTTCAGCCTGCAAGAGGAGTACATCAGGATCATGGAGCATGCTGAACTAGCTGTATGCCTCATGATTTACAGAGAGTGAAGACAAAGGAGAAGAGAGTGACAGAGATGCCTGGTTGTGCAGAGAGAGGAGCAGGACCCTCTGGAAGAAGGGGTGGCTGGGGGTCCTCATAAGCCGCTGAAGAGCCACATCGAGCCGTCGCTGGTTAGAGCTTAGCTAGACACAGGGTTTACAGATGCTGCCTTTCATTCCTGCAGATGACTGAGAACCAGTGTCACTGCAGACTGCACATGTCTAGGGGACTGGTTGGTCACATCTGCCACCTGTTGCAGGATTTGGTGCCACGGGGACATGGAGGGCATCCACTGCCAGTGACCGTGAAAGTGAGAGTGGTGCTCAATCTTTACACCAGTGGCACCTTTCAGGGCTCCACAGGTGACGTCCGTGGGATATCACAAGTTTCCACCCAAAAAAGCATCCATGAGGTCACGGATGCCACTTTCGCGAGGACACACAACTCTCTGCATTTTGCCAGGGAACAAGAGAGCCAGGATGCAAGAATGATTGGATTTGCCCAGATCTCAGGTTTCCCACAGGTGAAGGATGCCGTCCTGTGGCGCTCAGATATCCGTGGCAACAAGCGGTCAACTACATCAAACGCAAGGGCTTCCATTCATTGAATGTGCAACTGGTGTGCGACCACCACAATGACATCCTGCAGGTCTGCGCACGGTTTTCAGGGAGTGTGCACAACACCTACCTTCTCAGTCGGTCACAGATCCTTGGTGTATTCCAGAGTCCACAGAAGCTGCAGGGTTGGCTCCTCTGGGACAAGGGCTACCTGCAGAGGCTGTGGCTGATGACACTAGTGCGGCAGCCTCAGACTGCAGCAGAGCGAAGATATAATGAGGCTCATGCAGCAGCTTGCAACTTGGTGGAGCAAACCATCGGGATGCTGAAAATTATGTTCTGGTGCTTAGACGGGTCTGGGGGAGCCCTGCAATATGGTCCACAGAGGTTGTCATACATCACCATCACCTGCTGCACCCTTTACAACCTGGCACTGCAACGGGGTGAGGAGCTGGCTGAGGAAGAGATGGAGGAGCTGGAGGTCTCCTCTGATGAGGAGGACGCCGACAGTGATGAGGGTGAGGGGGTCCTCGAAGGTGATGATGATGGGAGTGAGGTCCTTGCACTGGCCAGATGAGGGAGGCGCTCTTGGGAGGCCCTCATAGCTGCTAGGTTTGTGGAGGGTGATGACGACATGCTGTGAGGAGACACCATGGATCTTCACATTGTACCTGTGAACATTTGACTCCAGTCTGGCTTATGGCAGCACACATACCCTCTCTGTGATAATGCTCCTGTCATGGAGAGGCAGTGGAGTTCCTAATAGTCGCTCGATTGCAGGAGGATGACAACGACATGCAGTGAGGACACTCCATAGATCTTCACACAGCCTCTGAGAATGTCTGACTCCTGTCTGGCCAAGGAAAGCTCACTTGCGCTCTGTGATCAAGGTCATATCATAGAGATGCAGTCATAAAACTCCAGATGTCCTGATGCTTTGTCTGCCTTCAGCACCTGAGCCCTTCAGGAGCTGGTGCACAGCATCACTGGTCACAGATGCTGATGAGATAGGGGCCAGCCCCATTTTAAAGGTGCTGAGAGCACAGAAAGAATGATGGAACTCTATGACGCCTGCCCACTACATTCTGGCAGCAATGACAAGCACCATTGAGGTGTAGGCATCAGTAATGTGTCCAGGGTGTGTGAGGCTGGACCATCACTTTGATCTGAAGTCTGCACAAAGCACAGGGAAGAGGCCCTGGACTGAGACACCTGCCTTTATCTTGTGTAGAAAGGTTTCACATCTGAGTGGCATGAACACTGCTCATCAGAACAAGGAGCCATAGGCAGGGAGACATTTTTGGGAGTTTATTGATAACAGTGAACATTATGTACAAGTCATTAACACCTGTGCCCAGGCTGTACAACTAATTCTCCTTAACTTTCCTAACTCTGCTGCAACATCTTGTCGCTCACTGGATATCCACAGCGGGGGTGGAGGCAGCCTGCTGACCGTGATGCCCTGTCTGTGATGGCTTTGATGGGCGTCCTCTGGAGGGCTGAGACTTGGAGGGCTCCAGCCTGCTTTCGGGGTCCTGCTGTGTGGCAGTGACATCCTCCTCAGCCTGTGGGGCTGGAGATGCGGAAGTCACAGGAAGAAGGGAGTCAGATGGGCCAGACACTCCCAGAGTCACCTGGGTGGATGGCCCCAGGGGGTACATCTGCTGATCCTCCTCCTAATGAGTGCCAAGAGCCCCTGGCTGACTCCTTGAGGAGAAGGGGAAGCTGGAGTGAGATCGAGGTGCCTAGCATCCCCCTCGTGTTGACACTGCTGGAGGCCAACTATGGCATCAGTGATGCAGTTAAGCCTGCGCATCAGTGCAGGAGTGACGTCCTGCACCAAGGTCTCCATGGCGGCCGCCATCCTACCAATGTTGACATTGGTGCATTGACATGCCAGCGCTATCACCTCAGACTGAAGGCCGGCAGACTCCTCCATCATGCCTTGTAATCTGAGGAGTGCAGCGTACATTCCTTCCTGATGTTCCTGAGCTTGCCTTTGCAGCTTCAGCAACTGTGACATGACCAACTCCAGAGGCTCATCATCTGACTCGGACTCAGCAATGCTCTGGCCTCCAGCAGTACCCCGAGTGCCAGGGACCTGGGAAGTCCCTACCTCTGCCTGCTGTGGATCAGATAGTGCAATGTGCTCACCAGATTGTGATCCCAGGGCTACTCTAAAGCTAGGTCCCACCGAGGTGGGTGTCTCTGCGCGGGTGGAGGGTGTGTGTGAGCGCTGTGATGGGACTTCAGGGAGGGTGCCTTCAGATTCCTCTTCTGAGCTCCCTCAGGACTTGATTGGAGGCCCTGGGTCATGAGCTCTGTCGGCTGTTTGGCAGATATGCTGATATGGCAGAAAGCAAAGGGAGATAATTAGTGCATGGCAGTGGCCTGTAAAAGAGGACACATCACTCACAGTATGGTTATCTGATGGAAGTTGCACTGCTGGATGCTCACTTGGTAGAGCAGCACCGACCTCACTGTCAGCACAGGAATGGTCCAGATCCTCACCAGCCAGCTGTATGGCTCTGTTTTCAAAGTCCATAAGGACCTTGATTTCGGGCATTCCGCCATTGGTCTGCGACCTCTGCATCTTGTGTGCCAGCTTGTCCTGCATGGACAGAGATGGAGAAAGTGTAAGCAGGATGCCTGCCAGGCCAGATAATAAGTATGCCTGGCCTGTGTGGGTGGTGAGTGGTCCCAAGGACAGGATGAGGACAATGATGGTGTGTGTGAGAGAGTGAATGGTGATTTCCCTTGCACTGACAGTAAGTGAGGACTCTGTGGATGTGTGATGGGTTTGTGAGTGTGAGAGTTGAGATTGATGAGAAGAGTAATTTATACTGATGGAACAGAGGAGATCATTCACCCTCTTTTGGCACTAGGTGGCTGTCCTCTTTTGCAGGGCCTTGACTCTGACCACCTCTGCCACTGCCTCCCAAGTTGGATTGGTGATGTTGCTGCCCCTCCTGTGGCCAGAATGGGGGTAGAGCACATCACAACGAGCCTCCACTACATCCACAGGGTGCTGGAAAGATGTGTCATTGAACTTGGGGGCTACAGTCTTTTTGCCTTTCGGGACCATGTCTTCTTTGCAGCCGTCATGGGCTAGAAACACCGAGAGGTGCAAAGACGGCTGGAGTTTAAATATGGCACCCGTCGTGATGAAGTGGCGAGGTGATGGCTATTGGGTGAATGACAGCTTGCCCACCATGGAAACAATGTGTTTCCCGAGAATGCATAGTTAATGTCGCGTGAGAAGCCTCCATTGCAGCCGGCGGGTAAAACTTTGTTTTACCTGCCCGCTACCAGATTTACTGCAAATCTGGAACAATTCCGCTCACAGTCTACACAGCCTAGGGTGAACATTCCTGGGGGGCTGCTATTCACATTACCCCAGTCTCCTGTTGGGAAAGCCCAACTGCTGTTATCCATTGAAGTGACCACATGCTCCATGAATCTCTGTAGGGCATCAACATCACACGCCAGATCTCTACACAAATTGGTACTGAGCTCCTCCACGATGTCTGACTTACTCTAGTAACTCCCTAGCAGACAAACCAGTGCATTGGTGGTGCAAAGAAAGAATGCTATTTTTAAAGATAAGGTTTCTGATGCCCTGTTCCCGAGCTAGTCCCCCAGTGAGCTGATTTTTGGTCTGGCCTTTCCACCTTCCCCTACTCTGCTCACATGCTTGGTTGGACCTTACTAGCTCACTGTAAGTGCCATTTGGGGTGCTGATGTATGTGTTGCTGCTCAGGAGGGTGAGAATAAGTGACTGTACATATTCTGTAGTGTTGCCCTGTTCAGTGTAAAGGACTGCAAGACTCGAGAGCTCTGATGGACCAATGGAAGGGCAGAGACAAGGAGTAAGTACACAGTTACAAGGATAAGCAGCAGCAGATGAATGAGAGTGCGAAGCTTGTCAGCTTGTCATGCCGAGTGTGTGGCTGTGTGAGTGAGAGAGTTAAATACAAAAAAGGGAATAAGAGGCAATATACACACCTCCCTGCTGTGCTTTACCTCCTGCTCAGTTATCTCACATGTTGTATGTCCTTGCTCTATATAGATTATGTTAATGATGACCTCCTCCACTGGTGTCAGAGTTCGATGAGCTGCAGGACCTCCCCCTTTTAAGGTGCCTCCCTCCTGTTGTGTTTCTGCACCTCCTGCAAGAAATGGAATTACATAAAATTCACAGAATAGAAACTGGTCGGTGCCAATATTTGTGCTCCACATGAACATCCCACACCTCTCTTCATCTAATCCGATCCTTCTTTTCCTTTATATAAAATAAAAGCAAAAAACTGCGGATGCTGGAAATCCAAAACAAAAACGAAATTACCTGGAAAAACTCAGCAGGTCTGGCAGCATCTGCGGAGAGGAACACAGTTAACATTTTGAGTCCATATGACTCTTCAACAGAACTAAATAAAAATAGAAGAGAGGTGAAATATAAGCTGGTTTAAGTGGTGGGGGGGGGAGCGGGGTGGGACAGGTAGAGCTGGATAGAGGGCCAGTGATAGGTGGAGATAACCAAAAGATGTCACAGATAAAAGGACAAAGAGGTGTTGAAGGTGGTGATGTTATCTAAGGAATGTGCTAATTAAGGGTAGAAAGCAGGACAAGCAAGGTACAGATAGCCATAGTGGAGGTGGGGTGGGGTGAAGGAATCGAAAAAGACTAAAAGGTAGAGATAAAACAATGGATGGTAATGCATTTAAAAATAATAGAAATAGGTGGGAAAAGAAAAATCTATATAAATTATTGGAAATAAAGGGGGGATCGGAAAGGGGGTGGGGGTGGAGGAGAGAATTCATGACCTAAAATTGTTGAACTCAATATTCAGTCCGGAAGGCTGTAAAGTGCCTAGTCGGAAGTTGAGGTGCTGTTCCTCTAGTTTGTGTTGAGCTTCACTGGAACATTGCAGCAGGCCAAGGACTGACATGTGGGCATGAGAGCAGGGTGGAGTGTTGAAATGGCAAGCGACAGGGAGGTCTGGGTAATGCTTGCAGACAGACTGAAGGTGTTCTGCAAAGCGGTCACCCAGTCTGTGTTTGGTCTCTCCAATGTAGAGGAAACCACATTGGGAGAAACGAATGCAATAGACTAAATTGAGGGAAGTGCAAGTGAAATGCTGCTTCACTTGAAAGGAATGTTTGGGGCCTTGGACGGTGAGGAGAGGGGAAGTAAAGGGGCAGGTGTTGCACCTTCTGTGGATGCATGGGAAGGTGCCATGGCAGGGGGTTGAGGTGTAGGAGTTGATGGAGAAGTGGACCAGGGTGTCCCGGAGGGAACGATCCCTGCGGAATGCCTCCAGGAGGGGTGAAGAGAAGATGCGTTTTGTGGTGGCATCATGCTGGAGTTGGCGGAAATGGCGGAGGATGATCCTTTGAATGCAGAGGCTGGTGGAGTGATAAGTGAAGACAAGGAGGACCTTTCTCCATCTTGTGTTTATCTAGCTTCCCCTTCAAGGTATCAATGTCATTAACCTCAGTTATTCCCTGTGGTAGTCAGATCCCTATTAGTGGAATATGCCCTATGAACCATTGTTCAGGATGTAGGAAATGCCAAATTTGACAGCCAGCATGGAGAGGGGTGGCAGAGTGTGTAAATACTACCTGTAATTGTTCTCAGCACTCAGTTACTGTAATCTTACCAGGACTAACCAAGACTCACCTTCACCTCTCTCTGGCCCATTGCTGTCAAATTTGGCAGCTGGTTACCATTGGAGGGGAAAAGTGCCTCTTTCCTGCTGCTCACTCAATCTGTGGGCACCTCACCACTGGAAAGTCGGGGGGCACAGGCTGAGCTTGTCTTGTTTGTTGTTTCACAGTGTGGCCATTGCCATCCACCACTAGCTTAAAAGCACCACCCCTTTAAGGTGTTTGCAAGATGCCTTTAAGCAGCAGCTGTTTCACCGGATTTGCCGTCCTCCCAATGAGTGAATTGTCTGTTTCATTCCGGTTAGGACTGGCCAAAAAATGGCACTGGCTCTATGTTAATACCCTTGGGCTGGCATAATGCACATCTCACCTACCTCTGCTTTATCTGTGTAATAGTTGCAAATCATGCTAGGTGTTGTCTTGGAGTTAAGATGAAGTTGGTTTGGTGAGTTTAAAATGAAGACCAGTGACCGGGATCAAAAGCTGACCTTTGAAGGTGTTTCTTATGATTCATTGCTCTGTCTTGTTTTGTTTCCCAGCAGGTTTCAGAAGCTTATGCACAGTAATAAAACCGTGCCTGCCAATGACTGTTAAGATGGGCCGTTTTGAACGTGTCAAGTACCTGATGGTCGCTTTTAATATTCTGATTTGTGTAAGTGTACTTGAGAGAATGTCAGCACTATTGTAATATCTCAGAGAGATGTTTGAGATGGATATTTTGGAGGCAAAATTAAAACCTGGTTCTCCAGGTCTGTCCAGTTATCCAGCTTTGATTCGGATTCTATGAAAGGAATAGTTCTATTGAACTAAAATTGATAGTGTGTGAGGTGAGCTGAAAGCATAAACTATCTACTTCAGTTAATCAATTCAGAATACATTGGCTACACTCCATTCAGAGTGTCTGTTTGCTGATGGATCCACCATAGACTTGGGGCTGTGCTCTGTGCTAGTTCCAAACAATCAAATTAATAGGATCTTTGCAAAGCTTATACTTAGCTCTGGTCAGAGGCTCATGCCACATGTGATCCCATAAGCTTTACCCAGCCCCTCAGAAGTAATCTTAAGTAATCTTACTGTGATAATGTAAAATGGCTCGTGGCGAATAGCTGCTCATTTTGCATCTTTCACATTGAAACATTTGAAATAAAAATCAGAAGATGTGGAACAAGCTGCAATCACACTTTGCACAATGTCAAGATCTAGCCCTACATTAACAGCAAGAGATTTGGAGTGAACACATCCTGCGTGATTCATTAAGATCTACTTCTGGCAGGAATCAGGCTCCCTTCACAATGTCAACCTAATCGAGTTATTTCAGTTCAGCTTCACTCTGTGTCCTGCCTGACTCTTGTTCTGCTTGTTGCTTCCAAATGCCCTAAGACCATAAATTTGGCTTATTTGTTAATCCTGCAGAGTCCTTTTCACAAACATCTAGGGGAGGGTAGTGGGTTGAGATGTACTAGTGTCAAAGTCAGGAGAGCTGTCCCACAAATCAGTCAAACAAGCCTGACAGTCAAACTTACTCAATCATATCTGACAGCCAATGCTCCATCTCCCATCATTATCCTTGTGACCCACCAGAGGTGGGGGATATTCTGATATTCAGTCTGGGGGAATGGCCCTGGGGGTCCTCATCATTGACTCCAGACCCCATGAGACCTTATGCCTTTAGGTCAAACAGGAACAAGGAAACACATTGCTGTCCCAGAGCCAATGGATCTGCATTCTTCCACATTGAACTCACTCGGAGGAAGCACTGAGGATACATAATGTACTCCATCACCAAGAGTGGTTGCTAGTACCACTACTGACTGTACTAGCTGAGCCCTGAAAGGCATTGCTGCCAGACCAGGCTTATGGTAGGAAATGAGAGAACCAACACAAGGGAAAAATCTATCCACTGAACTACCTGTCGAAGATGCACCTGTCCATGACAGTATTGATAGGAGAGACCATTGCACAATCCTTGTGGAGACTCATTGCCACCTTCAAACTGGCAGCACCCTCCATCGTGTTGTGCAACACAACTACCATTCTAATGTAAAGATTAAATACCGTGTCAGCAGTTCAAAACTGAACTTGAGGTGCTGTCGGTCATCATCAGCAGCAGAATTATATTCAACCAAAGTCTGTAACTTCATGGTCCTGCAAACTCATCCAACCATTACCATGAAGCCAGCAGATCAACCTTAGTTCAAGCAGGAGTGCAGGAGAGCATTCCAGAAATATCACCAGGCATACCTGAAAATGAGGTGCCAAGCTGGTGAAGCTTCAAAACAGGGCTACATGCGAGCTAAACAGAAGGCACCATGTGATAGACAGAGCTAAGCGATTCCACAACCATTGGATCAGATCAAAGCTCTGCAATGCTACCACATCAACATCTTGGAAACCCATAAATGTGGGTAGCTGTTTAATGTTTTAACTGTCTGAGTGGCAGGTGCCAGAGCTTTCCCTGTGGTGGTATGGCAGCCTGATGTCACTCATACTTAACAAGTTCAAACTCTCCTCTCCCACTGGCAGGGTTAACACTGCAGGGTGCTGGGAGCTGATTGCAGCCCAGCTCTGGTGATGATGATTGTTTTATTGTGTTATAGGGCGGGGATAACAAAATCAGGGAAAGTTACAACATGGAAGGAAGTCAAAGCCCATTGTGTCCACACTGGCCAAAAACTAGTCATCCAGCCCCTAATCCCACTTTTCCATCCTTGACCTGTAGCCTTGTAGGTTTACAGCACTTCAAATGCCAATCCAAATACTTTTTAAATGTTATAAAGTTTCTGCCTTTACCACCCTTTCAGGAAATGAGTTCCAGGGCCTCACCACTCACTGTGTGAAAAACTTTCCGCTCAAATCCCCTCCTAAATATCCTACCTCTTACCCTAAATCCATTCCCACTGGTTATGGATCCCTCAACCAAAGGGAATGGAGCCTTCCTACCCACTCAGTCTAGTGGATAATCTTATCTACTTCAATTAGGCCTCCCCTCAGCCTCTTCTACGCAAAGAAAACAACCCCAGCCTATCCAATCTTTCATCATAACTAAAATTCTCCAGTCCAGGCGACATCCTTGTAACTCTCTTCTGTTCCCTTGAGTGCAATCACATCTTTTATACAGTGCAGTGACCAGCGATGCACACTGTACTCCTCATGTGGACTAACTAGTGTTTTATACAGTTCCAGAATAACCTCCCAGCTCTTGTATTCTATGCCACAGCTAATAAAGGCAAGTATCCTGTTCGCCTTCGTGACCACCTTATATACCTGTTCAGGAACCTTCAGGGATCTGTTTACACGCGCTCCAAGATCCTTCAGTTCCTCTACGCTTCTCAATATCCTTGCATTTATTGCATATTCCCTTGTCTTTCTAGCCTTCCCCATAGGCTTTATCTCACCTTCTCTGGACTGAACTCTATTTGCCATTGTTCCACTGACCTGACTAGTCCATTGATATCTTTCTGAAGTCTACAACCTTGTTTTACATTACCAATCGCACCAATTTTTATATAATCTGTAAACTTCTTAATCATACTTGCTACATTCAAGCCCAAGTTATTAATTTATACTAAAAAAAGCAAGGGACTCCTGATGAGCCCTCTGGAATCCCACTGGAAATAGCCTTTCAGTCACAAAAACAACCTTCAAGTATTCACCTTTGCTCTGTGCCTCTGAGCCAATTTTCAATCGAGCTAGCCACTGTGTCTTGGAACCCATGTGCTTTTACTTTTGAAATCAGCCTGCCAAATGGGACCTTATCAAATGCCTAATTAAAGTTCATATAAACTACATCAGATGCAGTATCGTTATTGACCCTCCTTTTATCTCCTCAAAAAATTCAATCATGTTAGTCAGACACAACCTTCCCTTAACAAATTTATGCTGGCTGTCTTTGATTTACCTGTGCCTCTCTGAATGAAGATTTATCCTGTCCTTCAGAATTTTCCCTGTAATCTTCCCACTGCAAGTTTAGGCTGACTGGTCTTATTTCATAGAGTCATAGAGGTCTACAGCACAGAAAAAGGCCCTTCAGCCCATTGAGTCTGCGCTGGTCAAACAAGTACCTAACTATTCTAATCCCATTTTCCAGCACTAGGCCCATATCCTTGTATGCCATAGCATTGCAAGTGCACATGCAAATATTTCTTAAACGTTATGAGGGTTTCTGCCTCTACTACCCTTTAAGGCAGTGGGTTCCAGACTCCCACCACCCTCAGTGAAAAAGTTCCTCACATCCCCTTTAAACCTCCAGATCCTTACCTTAAATCTATGCCCCCTGGTTATTGATCCCTTCACCAAGTGGAAAAATTCCTTCCTGTCTACCCTATCTGTGCCCCTCATAATTTAATACACCTCAATCATGTCCCCCCTCAATCTACTCTACTCCAGGGAAAATAACCCCAGTCTATCCAATCTCTCCTCATAACTCAAACTCTCCAGCCCAGGCAACATCCTGGTAAATCTCCTCTGCACTCTCTCTAGTGCAATCACATCCTTCCTATAATGCGGATTCCAGAACTGCATGCAATACTCTAGCTGTGGCCTAACTAGCGTTTTATACAGTTCCAGCATAACCTCCCTGCTCTTATATCCTATGCCCCAGCTAATAAAGGCAAGTATCCCATATGCCTTCTTAACCACCTTATCTACCTGTCCCGCTACCTTAAGTGACCAGTGGACATGTACACCAACGTCCCTCTGATCCTTGGTACTTCCCAGGGTCCTACCATTCAATGTGTATCACCATGCCTAGTTTGTCCTGCCCATGTGCATCACCTTACGCTTATCAGGATTAAATTCTATTTGCCACTGATCAGCCCATCTGAGCAGCCCATCTATATCCTCCTGTAATCTAAGGTTATCCACCTCATTATTTACCACCCCACCAATTTTCGTGTCATCCATGAACTTACTGATCAACCCTCCTACATTCAGGTCTAAATCGTTTATATATACCACAAACAGCAAGGGACCCAATGCCGATCCCTGTGGAACCCCACTGGACACAGGCGTCCAGTCACAAAAACACCCCTCGAACATCAACCTCTGCTTCCTGCCACTCAGCCAATTCTGGATCCAATTTGCCAAATTGCCTTGGATCCCATGGGCTCTTAGCTTAGTTATCAGTCTCCCATGTAGGACCTTATCAAAAGCCTTGCTGAAGCCCAAGTAGGCTACATCAAATGCATTGCCCTCATCTACACAGCTGGTCACCTCTTCGAAAAATTCAATCAAATTGGTCAGACATGACCTCCCCTTAACAAAACCATGCTGACTGTCCTTGATTAATCCCTGCCTCTCCAAGTGTAGATTAATTCTGTCCCTCCGAATTGCTTCCAATAGTTTCCTCACTACTGAGGTTAGATGACTGGCCTGTAGTTCCCTGGTTTATCCCTTTCTCCCTTCTTGAATAATGGTGCCACATTGGCTGTCCTCCAATCCTCTGGCACCTCTCCTGTGACCAGAGAGGTATTGAAAATTATTGCCAGTGCCCCTGCTATCTCCTCCCTTGCCTCACGCAACAGCCTGGGCTACATTTCATCAGGGTCTGGAGATTTATCTACTTTTAAGCCTGTAGACACTTAGAACCTCCTCCGTTTCTATGCTAATTTCTTTAATTATATCACCGTCCTTCTGCCTGATATCCATTCACATGTCGTCCCTCTCACTTATGAACACTGACACAAAGTATTCATTTAGAACCCTACCTACGTCTTCAGGCTCCACACACAAATTATAACGACAGTCCTTAATGGGCCCTACTCTTTCCCTAGGTATTCTCTTACTCTTAATATACCTGTAAAATAACTTTGGTCTGTCTTTGGTTTGATTCCATCTATTCCCTTCTCTCTTTTTAAACAATGATATAATTTTCACTATCCCCCAGTTCCCTGGTGCTATGCCTGTAGCCAGAGAGGTTTGGAAAATGATGACCAGAGCCTCTGCTATTTCTTCGCTTGATTCCTTTAACAGTCTAGTATACTTTTCATCCAGCACTGAGGATTTATCCCCTTCCAAAGATGCTCAATCCCTTAATACTTCCTCTCTTACTGTGTTAGTTTCATCTTATATTTCAAACTCCTCCTCCCTGTTTGTGTTATTTGAATTGTCCATCTCTTTTGCGAAAACTGATGTAAAATATTCATGAAGGTCCATACCAATGTCCCCACCTCCACATACAGCTTACCCTTATGTCCCCTTGTAGATCCTACTCGTTCTTTAGTTATGCTCCTGCTCTTAAAGTATATATTAAAAATCTTTGGGTTTTTCTTGATTTTAATGGCCAATTTTTTTTCACATCCTCTCTTTGCTATCCTAATTTCCTTTTTCATTTCACCCTGACACTTTTTATACTCCTCTAGATTTTCTGCAGTACTGAGCCCTCAGTAGGTGTCAGAAGTGTTGCTTTTTGTCTTTACCCTTTCCTTTAATCCCCTTGACATTCAGGGGGCTCAGGATCTGTTACTACCGCCCTTTATCTTAAAGGAAAAATACTTGCTCTAAATCCCCATTATCTCTTCCTTGAAAACCTCCCTACTGACCTGACATTGAATAGAAACAATGTGCAGGGGTACAGGGAAAAGGCAGGGCAATGGCACTAAGTCATATAACTCATTTGGAGAACCGGTGCTGACACAATGAGCCGAATGGCCTCCGTCTGTGCCGTTAAAATTCTATGATTCTGTGATTTACCTTCAAGTAGCTGTGACCAGTCGACTTTAGCTAAATCACATCTCAGCTTAGTAAAATTAGCTTTTCCCCAAATGAGAACTAGCAGCTAATATAAAAGGGAATCCCAAGGTCTTCTATAAGCATGTAAATAATAAAAGGGTGGTAAAAGGAAGGGTTGGGTCAATTAGGGATAAAAGAGGAGACTTGCATGTGGAGGCAGGAGATATAGCAGAGGTATTAAACGAGTACTTTGCATCTGTCTTTACAAAGATAAAAGATTCTACCCAGGCCGAGGCGAGAGAGGAGGTAACTGGTATACTTGAGGACTTCATAATTGAGAAGGAGGAGGTTTTAGAAAGGCTATCTTTATTTAAAATTGATAAGGTACCCAGGACCGGATTAGATGCATCCGAGGATACTGAGGGAGGTGAGAGTGGAAATTTCAGAGGCACTGGTGATAATTATCCAGTCTTCCTTAGACACAGGGGTGGTGCCAGAGGACTGGAGAATTGCGAATGTTACACCCTTGTTCAAAAATGACAATGCTGGCAACGACAGACCATTCAGCTTGACTTCAGTGGTAGGGAAACTTTTGGAAACTATAGTTCGGGACAAAATCAAGTGTCACTTCGACAAGTGCAGGATAATTAAGGAAAGCCAGAATGGATTCATTAAGGGCAAGTCATGTTTAACTAACTTGCTGGAGTTTTTTGAGGGGTAACGGAGAAGGTTGATAAGGGCAATGCTGTTGATGTAGTGTATATGGATTTCCAAAAGGCATTTGATACAGTGCCATACAATAGACTTGTGAGCAAAATTCTAGCTCGTGGAGTAAAAGGGAAAATAGGCACTTGGATAAGAAATTGGCAGAG
This sequence comes from Carcharodon carcharias, assembly GCF_017639515.1. Taxonomy (NCBI): domain Eukaryota; kingdom Metazoa; phylum Chordata; class Chondrichthyes; order Lamniformes; family Lamnidae; genus Carcharodon; species Carcharodon carcharias. The sequence continues at coordinate 83,958,634 of NC_054476.1, read as the reverse complement.
TGACAGGAAACAGAGGGTACTGATAAATGGTTGTTTTTCAGATTGGAGGAAGGTCTGTACTGGAGATCCCCAGGGGTCAGTGTTGGGACCCTTGTTCTTCTTGATATATATTAATGACGTAGACTGTGGTGTGCAGGGCATGATTTCAAAATTTGCGGACAATAGGAAGATTGGAAGCATTGTCAACTGTGATGAGGATAGTCTTGAAATTCAGAAGGATTGGCCAGACAAATGGCAGATGAAGTTCAGTGTGGAGAAGTGTGAGGTGATTCATTTTGGCAGGAGGAATATAGTGAGACAGTAGAAAGTAAAGGGAGAAACTCTAGAGCAGGTGCAGGAACAAAGGGACCTCGTTCTATACTTACATAAGTCATTGGAGATGGCAAGGCATGTTGAGAGAGCAGTTAATAAAGCATATAGCATCCTAGGTTTTATTAATAGAGGCACTGAGCACAAGAATAAGGAGGTCATGTTAAACTTGTGTAAGACACTAGTTAGGCCTCATCTGCGTCCAGTTCTGGGCACCATACTTGAGGAAGGATGTGAAGGTATTGGAGAGAGTAGAGAGGAGATTCACAAGAATGATTCCTGGGATAAAGAACTGTTGCTATGAGGATAGATTGGAGAGATTGGGACTCTTTTCCTTAGAGAAAAGAAGGCTGAGAGGAGACTTGATAGAAGTATTCAAGATCCTGAGGGGTATGGACAGGGTAAATAGTGAAAAACTGCTCCCACTCAAGAGAACATAAAGAACTAGAGGGCACAGATTCAAAACAATGGGCAAAAGGAGTAGAAGTGAAGTGAGGAAAAAATATTTTACCCAGAGGGTGGTTGGAGTCTGGAACTAACTTCTATAAAGGGTGGTGGAGGCAGGTTCGATCGAGGTATTCAAAAAGGAATCGGATTGCTATCTGAAATGAAGGAATGTGCAGAGTTATGGGAGTAAGGCAGGGGAGTGGTATTAGGTAGAATGCTCTTTCAGTGAGCCAGTACAGACTTGATAGACTGAATGGCTTCCTTCTGCGCTGTAAAGATTCTGAGATTCTGTGATTCCTAGTCTTTCTTTGCCCTTTTCCATAACTAACCTAAACCTAATTGAATTAAGATCACTTCCACCACAGTGCTCCCCTCTTCTGCCTGCCTATCCTCATTCGCTAAAAATAAGTCCAGAATCGTGTCCTCTCTTAAAGGATGATGTGTTACAGGATGGGGATGATGTTTGTTTTATTGTGTTACAGCTCAGTGGATGCCTCCTGCTAGGAATTGCATTCTTGCTATCGTTTCACCCAACTGAAATCAGACATGTTGTGTCACTGAGTACTGTGATCTTCGCTGGAACAATTTATGCTATTGTTTTGTCTGCTGTGCTGCTTATACTTGGCACACTGGGAAGCATTGCAGCCTTCCGGGAGAGTAGGAGTTTGTTGATGCTTGTAAGTCTAAATCATTTTCTTTGATTTCTATTTTCTTACATTTCATAAAATGCACTGTCTTTACACCTGTTTGAATTAAGCATGGTGACATACTGCACTGATATCAATGTGTCAGAACATGGATTTGCCTTGATGAGTACTGCTGCTGTAGAATTTCTGAACTCAGTCCCGGCATCCCAGTGGGATGCTCTCCTGTTATTGGAGATCAGGTGGTTTTATATAAAGTCCTGCTGAGGAAGAAGAGGCACAAATTAAAACTCAAGGCAAATGTTATTTTCATAACCAATCATTCTTCTTCTTCAAATCTATCAGCCTCAGGGGCATGCATAGTCTAGTCTGGCTGCCTGGCTGAGTAATTGGCAGTGGCCAATGCATCGACTAGGGAAATAGGATTCATATTGTTTAGCCATAGAGCATTTGCAGCACTTTTGGAGCAGTTTAAAGGAGAAGAGGAGATTGAGTTGTGGGAACGAAAGGGCAGAACAGGGTACTTTTAGAGCGGATACTTTTATGCCTCCATTTTATTTAGAATGCAACTTCTTAACCTATGTAGGGGGAGGAATTATAGTGAAGGCAGTTTCTGCTGCTACTTTAGACAGCTAGTGATCCCAAAGCTATGTCCTTGGGAGGGGCTGGTTAAAGAACTGTTTTCAGGCAGGTTCCCTTCCCAATGAATTATCAACATGTGGACTGGTACCTTACTGCTCACAAGGGCGTTATTCAAAACTGAATATTTAAAAGCATAAAAGGCAACTGATGGACAGCAAGCAGTGATGTAATCTTGACAGGCATAGCCTCCTCTGGGCCCAGAGGGGACAGCAGTCCCAGGGGAATAGCCCCCATATGCACTTTCCAAGCTCCTCGGCAATAGGGTAGGTTAAGCCAAGAAAGCATCCAACCCAGAGTGTGACATAAAGAGAATCTGCCAAGCAGCTAAACCAAACTCTCCTGTTCTGCTAAGATAAAAGCAAAAAACTGTGGATGCTGAAAATCTAAAACAAAAACAAAAATAGCTGAAAAAACTCAGCAGGTCTGACAGCATCTGCGGAGAGGAACACAGTTAACGTTTCGAGTCCGTATGACTCTTCATCAGAACTAAGGAAAAATAGAAAAGAGGTGAAATATAAGCTGGTTTAGGGAGGGGTGCATTATTTTTAAATTTATTTCCATCCATTGTTTTATCTCTACCTTTTAGCCTATTTCGATCCCCCCACCCCACCCCTACTAGAGCTACCTGTACCTTGCTTGTCCTGCTTTCTACCCTGAATGTCACCATTAGCACATTTCTTAGCTAATATCACCACCATCAACACCTCTTTGTCCTTTTGTCTGTGACATCTTTTGGCAATCTCCACCTAACACTGGCCCTCTATCCAGTTCTACCTGTCCCACCCCCACCTTAAACCAGCTTGTATTTCACCTCTTCTATTTTTCCTTAGTTCTGTTAAAGAGTCATGCGGACTCAAAACGTTACTGTATTCCTTTCTGCAAATGCTGTCAGACTTGCTGAGTTTTTCCAGCTATTTTTGTTTTTGTTCTCCTGTTCTGCCAGCTCTTCATGAAGATCACCAGCACTCCCATCTCCCACCCTTTGAATTTCCAGTCTCTTCTTTGTGATGAAGTTCTGATTTAGTGAGTCTGTCTCTGACCTGTGGAGATCTGCTCCGGTGGCTCTCTCACCGTCTGTTTTATGGATTGGGTGTATATCAGGATAGTTCCATTAATTTGCAGCCAGGCGGGCTAGCCTGGAAGGCAGCCAAATGCCATCTACGGATTATTTCCAATACAGTCAGGATAATAACTTGTTGTGGAGATGTGGATTTATTATTTCTTTCTGTGTTTCCATGTTTATAGTGCCTGAAATGAGGGTGGTCTTTTCTTGTTTCAGTTCTTCATGCTAATTCTGGTGGTCTTCATGGTGGAGCTTGCTGCAGGAATTGGTGCTTTTCTCTTCAGATTTCAAGTAAGTGCCCATTAGAACTAATGCTTGGATCTCAGAAGCACAGAAGCTGTACAGTCCCTCGAACCTGCTTCACTATTAAATACAATCACCTGAACCTGAACTCCACTTTCCCAATGATCTCCCTATCCTTTGATTTCCTTGAAGTCCAAAAATCTATTGAACTCAGCCTTGAACCTACTCAATGGCTAAGCATCTATCCACTGGGGCAGAGAATTCTAAAGATTCACCTCAGTACTAAATGGAGGACCCTTTATCCTGAGTCTGTGCCCCAGGTTCTATGCCCTTCATCGAGCATTGAGGGATGTGCCTTCAGCTCCCTAGATCCTAAACTCAGGAATTCCATTCCTAAACCTCTCTACCTCGCTTCCCTCCTTTAACACATAAATAAAAATGACCTCTTTGACCAAGCTTTAATTCTTCTGCCAACAAATGTGGCTCAGTGTCAAATTTTGTTTGGTAACTCTGCTGTGCGGCCAGTTCACTCAGTTGGCTGGATGGCCAACATTTGGTATAGAATAAAGTCAACTGCGTCAGTTCGATTCCTGTTCCAGCTGAGGTAGACTTGGGACTTGCCACCTTGTCCTGCCCCTGAGAGTAGAAAGCAATGGCAAACCACCACTGTCATATCTGCCAAGAAAATGGCTCAGGATGTAGCGTCAGTAATGAGCCAAGGACCTGCCTTTGGGCAGAAAATGCATGAATTAAACTTTGCTGTTTCCTATTTCATCATTGCTGTTGATGAGGAAGAACTATAACTACAGTGATGATGATGAAGAAAATGAAGCCATGTGTAAGTTAGTGCAGAAACTTACCTGTTCCTCTGCCTCAACCCCCTACAACTCTCCCCTAGTCAGTCCTGCCTTCAATCCAAGGCAGCAGCTCAGAGGCAAGTGGACAGTGGTATTGATAATACGGCACCAAGTGATTCACAAAGCACAAGGGAGGGGGCACTGGGAAGTAGGTGAGAATGTGGGACCTGCCCCCACCCCTCCCCCCCCTCCGGAGGCCGAAGAGTCATGGGACCCAGAAATCACTAATGTGTACCTGACAAGAAGGCTGGCATCATGGAACATTGTCAGAGACCATGCTCCAAGGATGTGTATTAACTTACACGTGAGTTGACAGATCTCAAAGTGATATCGGAGAAGCCCTTCCTTCATTCTAAACACGGAGACAGCATCTTGCAGTACTTCTGTAATCTGCAGCAGAATTCCACACAAGAAGTGACCAGGGATCAATCAGTGCTGCCATTTCCATAGACATACTGAGTGTAGCAAATAGGAGCGAGAACAAAGCCCAGTCTGTGTGGAAGTCATGGGGCATGTTGTTGTCTTGTAGGGCTTTCAGAATCTCACAGCTGCCATTAAGCCAGCCATCCAGATCTCAATGCAATAAGCTCATCTGCCTGACACTGTCACTTCAGGGTTGCAGTACATGCCAGGCCTTTGCCCTCTGTCCATTTCAGCTGCAGATCATGGGAGGTGCCAGCAGGTGCCCTAGGAACAAGTCTCAGTGATATAGTTAAAAGTGGCTCTTCCCAGGGGCAGAGTGCCATGATAAGAGGGCCAACCACCGCCTGTAAAACTGGCTCTCAGTATCTCTGGGAGAATAGGTGGTAGAAAGCCAAGTTTAGGTGCCCTAGTGTTAAGTAGAAGTAGATTAGAATGTGTTCACTTTAAGCATCATTGTAATAAAATCAAAAGTGGACTGGCATTGTACTTTGTTTTTTTGTACACATTAAATTCATACAATAATTCATTTATTTGGTTCTGGCTTATTCACTCAATGATGGTTGTTGGCACAGTCATAGCAAGATAAAGAGGGCTGATGTGTTGTCATGTTGTAGGATGGGTAATGGATTGAGGGAATGTCCCTTTATTGGAAGGGAGAGGAGGAGGAGGTCAGGCAGTGATTTCATTTGTAGACTGAGATACATAGATTTTAGTGATGAGATGTTCTCTGGAGACTCTTACATCAGTCACTGAGGATCCTCTGAGCTCAGGGCATCATGACAATCTGCTCCATGTAGTTCAGTCTCTAATGGATTCAATGCTTTATTACCAGTAATGTCACAGTGCAGCTCTGTTTGAATAGGTAAACTGGAAAAGTTACAGCAGACTTTAACTATTCATGATCTATGACTTGGAGCAGACTGCAGAGCTCCTCTTGAGCTAACTGTGCTCCTCTCCGCAGATGCTGCCAGACCTGCTGAGCTTTTCCAGGTATTTTTGTTTTTGTTCTGGATTTCCAGCATCCGCAGTTTTTTGCTTTTATCCTTTTGAGCTATACTGGCAGTAAAAGTGTTCCTTTAAAACCCTGATGGTCTTCTTTTTGACCAGTCGTGTAGAGACATGTGCATCATTGCAGCTCTGCTGTTGTTCAGGCCACTCTGACTGAGGTCATTATCTGTGGGAGCAGAGGGTGGGCTTTGACACCTACAAACCAGCCACTGACCTCATTCAAAACCCTGAAAAGTTCAGGAGAGGATCATAGCATTGTGACTTCCAGCATGTCAAGGATTGACATTAGATCCTCTGTGAGCTGTCCCATTCAGTCTTCACATTTGTAGAGTGAGAACCATACTGATAGTGGTTGGGCGGGGGGGTGGTGGGGAGATGTGGGTGGCGGGGGGGTGGGTTGTTGCGGTGTATTCATGTGGGAGCTCACAAACCATTCTGCGTACCATTGATCTTGTTTTGGATTGTGGGGAAACCGCCAGAAGATCCGATAAAATGGGAAGGCCCAAACTCCCAGGTACATTGTTGTGTGTCTAAAGGTGATGAATTCCCCAGATCTCCTGAAACACCCTCTATCTCCTATCTCCTTTTGCTTCCTCTTCTGGTTCTTCTCCTGCTCTTCATGTATAACACCAAACCCAGGGGATGTCTATTGGAGATACCACTCCTGCTCCTGAGGACACTGAATTGTGGGAGGATCCTTGTCCTTCAGAAGCAAGCACAGGTCTTTCCAAACAATGTTCAAGGAAATTGCTACAAAATATCTCACACAAAAATCACGTGTCAAATTCTCTACACATTTCAGGCTCAGAGATTCCTCTCTTCCAGCTGCCTCAGCTGAGGCTTTAAACATCTAGAAATCCCAGACTGTGTTACACAGATTGTATCCTAACTGGAAAAGCAGGAAGCTGGGAACCGAAGCGCCATTGGCTCTTATTAGCATATATGGAAATAAGCAGAATAGTGAATGAGAAAAAAGGAACAGGTAGAAATGAGATGATATTGGAAAAGTATGGACTTAGGTTCTGATCATTTATCTTTTCACTTGCCCCATTTATACACCCATATCTGAAACAATTCACCCTCTCCTCTGCCCCTCGTCTTGTCACCTGTCCTTCGTTTCCAGGGTGACATCCACTCAGAGTGGCGAGTTCCTCCCATTGGTCTTCATGTGACTGAACAGGCTGATTCTCAACCTGCAGCTCTTTGAGCACATGAGGCAGGATGTCCCACAAGGTAGTGAGATCTGGAGTGCAGGGTGTGCTTCCTTTTCTTTCCTTCTCTGCGTTAGATTCTCTGTGAGTTGTCCTATTCAGTCTGCTGCCGCTCTGCCTCATCATTAAGATGTTGTGCAGCTTGATGAACAAGTTGTCACCATTTTGAATGATTGCTAACAAGCTCCTCCCAATCAATAATCTCAATGTTGCCCTGCTTCAAGGAGAGTTTGAGTGTCCTTCAAGCACTTTTTTTGTCCTCCTGTGAAACGCAGTCATGAAAGCAGGGCCTGGTGGGGGCAATCTGGGCACAATGCCCAGTCTATCAAAGATGACTTTGCAGGGGTTTTGCCTGAATGTTTGTGGAGCTGGGCTCAAAAAGGATACTAGAGGTTGTTTGACGGTCCTCCAATTGAATCTGGAGGATGGGCAGAGGCATTGTTGATGGAATTTTGTGAGGCTGGGAAGAACATTTTGGACAACTCCCCAACCGTGAATTGACAGTGGCAGCTGATACTCTCCAGCCTATCCCCCCATTACCGTGTGGTTGAGTCCATGGGTGAAGCACCATTGATCGGAGAGCTGCAACAAGCAATCACATGGAGGAAAAGCAACAAAAGCTGCAACCCTGATGATATTTCAGCTGAGGCCTTCAAAGCTGGTGGGCCTTTGCTAACAGCAAGACCCCTGTGGATCTGGGAGGAAAAAGAACTGCCTGTCACCACCCCCACCCTACCCTCCCCCCTCCGCCCCTGGGCTTCAGGAATGTGACAATTGAAACTATCTTCAAGAACAGGGATAAATCATGCAGTGGGAACTATCGAGGTATTTCCCTCTTGTCCAAAGCAGGGGAAATCTTGACACACATTCTCCTGAATCACCCACTTCCTGTGGCTGAGGAGATTCTCCTAGAGACACAGTGTGGCTTTAGGCCAGCCAGAGGAACCTCCGACAAGCCCCTGTATATATTGTGACTGAATTTAACGGAGCATACACAAATCCAAAACAAGGCAGAAGAGACTTCATTTATGTCACAGTGCCTGTGAGAGTGTGTGATGTGACATAGCACAGACTGCAATATCAATGAGTCATTGGAGTCAATCCTCCAACCAGGAGTCATAGGGACATATGAAAATGCAAGAAAAAAACCAGCTGGTCCATCAAATCTGCCCCATATATGATATCTGGAACATTGTGACTATAGACTCCCTCCCCACTACTCCGGTTCCTTTCCACCCCATCCCTTATCCTCACCTCTCCTCCCTCCCTGCATCATGTGTACAAAAGAAACCTCAGGCCAATAGAGAAAAAAAATGCTGGAAAAATTCCTCTCTGTTTCCCTCCGGTGATGGAAACCAATCCAGGAGATCACATAGACCAACTATTACCTATAAAGACCTTTTATATGATGCTCTCTCTGCCCCTGGTCCAGCACACAGAGAGTTAACACACACACCATACCAACTGGCAACGCTTTCCAAAGACTCACTGCTCTCTAACAAATGAATAATCCTCCAGTGTTCAGTCTATACCTACTCTTACATCATTTAAACTCATGTGTCCCCCTCAATCTATCAAAATGGACGCTATCCTGCCCTTACATTTTACAGAGGCCACCTCTAAGTTCAAAATGGCTCTAAAATAAATTGATCAAGGCCATAGAGCCTATCTGAGAGGCCGAGAATTTTTAAAATGGGAATCATACTTGAAGCTCTCCTCTGGACATTTTCCAAGGCCAATATATCACATACCATGGAGGGATCTAATACTGACCTAACCAGCAATCTGTACATTCCCAAAATGATGTCTTTTGATTTATACTGAATGGTTCTATTGACACAGCCAAAATCCCTCTTAGCTTTAGCATTCTCCACATTGGTCACGAACTTTCAGTGACCTGAGCACAATAACGCATAGATCATTTTCCTTTCTCAGCCTCTTTCAGTATTATTCCTGCGAATACATGTGCATCCTGTGTTGATCCTATCAATGTGCATGGCATTACATATATCTAAATTAAACACCATTTGCCATTGTGTGCTCCACTCCCCTAGCACTTTTTGATATGATTATATTGATAAGAAAGTGTGATTGCTGTTATCACCGCCATTTCTTCTGTTTTCCAGTTGACAAAGGACTATTTTGATGATGATCTGATAAATTACTATAATGGAGACAATGTGACAAGCTCTTACTCAGCCAGCTCCAATTCTATTATGATCTCAGTAAGTTCATTTTCCATGAATCTCTCCTCAGAAGCACAAGGGCTTATTTCATTTTATTTTTAAAGAAATATAACTACAAGAGGAAATTGAATGTGATATTAAAGATTCCTGGATCAATCTCTAAAGTGGACCTTTTTTAAAAATTTTAATTTATTTTCTGTTTTGCACTCTTCTCCCAAATCCTAGCCCCACAAAGCAACCAGATGTTCCTCTCCCGTCTCTTCCACAAACTTGTTTTTATCATTTTATTTACCTCATTATGGGCCACGTATTGACATGAAAGACAGATGGTGAATTTGAGCCTTACTCCAAGCTTGATGTAGGACCCAAGGGTAGAGTTACACGTCTTGCACATGTAGGGCCTTGAGCTCAACCCATGAAAAAATAATGTTCCAACATTGTTTCCGCCTCTTGGTATGATTCAGCAGGGCAAAAGGACCTTGCTTAATCTGAAGAGAACCCCTGTTACCTTATTCCTAAATACCCGGCATGGCCCCTTGCGATAATTTATTGCATAAACTGGAAAGTATAAGGAGCCTTTTTCGATGAAATGGAGGATTCCTTTACTTTCAGATATGGTCCTGTCAGTAAAACAAGAAAGACAAACTGTCGTTCACAAGGCAACTAAGGTATCAATGATAGGCTGCAATAGGATCATTTTGTGAAGGTTTTGTTAAGGTAAATAGAGGAAGAGTATTTTCATTGGTTGGTGAGTCATGAACTAGAGAGCATAGCTTTAAGATCATCACCAAAAGAATGAAGGGAGTTTTTTTTATGTCGGCACATGGAATGCCAATGAGAAGCCATGGTATAGGCAGAGTCTTTAAGGGGTAATGGGTTAATATTTGACAAGGGATCATTTATAGGCCTATGGGGAAAGTACAAATAAATGACACTCAGCTGTTTCAAAGAGTTTGCTTAGACCTGATGGACTCAATTAGTTCCTTCAGTGCAATAAAACTGTCCAAGTTTAATACCAGTTTGTGTGGAAATATTTGTTCTAAGAAATGGGTGGATGGGTAGGAAAAAGAGAGGATATTCGTTCTTTTGTTGACTGAGTTTAGCAACACCATCATAACCATTGTTCCCTCCCTAAAATCAAGGATGAAACATTTGTGTTCTTTATACATCAAAAAGCACTTCATCAGAATGAGTTACTTTAAATGCTGTAACTTTCGTTGCATAAAAACAGTCTACAAGCAACTGAAAGCTGTATAAGCTGAGAGTCTGATTTTGGAATTGACCGGGAGCAGGAGATGGCCAGGGCACAGAGACAATTCTTGGCTCCCCTTTAAACAGCAGCATTGATTTTTAACATTCACAGAATGGGCAGACAGACCTTGTGTTAACCTGTGACAGTGTAGCACATCTGTAATCGCACATTGTAACATTAACAACCCCTGATGTGGGGCCTGACCCTCTACCACCTGAGCTGAAGGGGAGAGAGCTACTGAGTAAAGCTGTCACATAGCAAACAAAGTACAGATTAAGACTGTTTTAAACTCATTTTATGTTGGAATCTTAAAGATTTGCATTAGGTTGGTCTTGAAATCAATATTTTTAAGTAAAGGGAATTTTTTCTAACCCTTGAGGGATTCCAATCTTCCAAGAATGTCTGGAATGTCCTGGAATTAAAGTGTTATCTCCTGGAGATTGCTATGAGTGATTTGTGGGAAGAATAATCAAGACATTAAAAAAAAGATTTTCTTTTATTTCCTTTTTGTAATTTAATTTAAACACTTTTATTAATATAAAATTATTGGAAATGGGGATTAAAAAGCACTTTAGCCAGTTGGAGATGGAAGTTCACCCAATGAAAGCATCATCAAAACATCCAATCTGAGTTGGCAGCTCTGTCCCACCATTTTAAATGTTTGCTTTGAATGGTGTTTCTTGGGGAAAAAGTAATTAATAATACCATTTTGTTTCTTTGTAATTTAGTTTGAATGCTGTGGAGTGGGTGGTCCAAAGGATTTCTTGCGCACCTTGGAGTTCATTATATTAAACCCTCTTTATGAGGTGCCAGAGGCTTGCTGCAAGAGGAACAAAGCAACACCAGATGGAGCTATAGCGAATTTAAAGGAATGCGTCTCTGGAAATGTTGACTTCATCCACAATAAGGTACAGAAAAACACATTCAGGTCCGTACCAGTTAATATTAGGCAATGCTCGAGGTTTTTGGGGTATTTTCTCATGAGCATTGATGTCAAAAGTGTGCCATGTTGCCCGATATCAAATGATATGAGAGCGGTGCAATTGTTAGAAGTCGCTTGTGTTACGGACAGAAGGGGGATTAATTTAAACAGTCCTGATTTCTCCGCTCACCACCTGTCCATAAGCAGAAAGGTGTTTTGATTTTTGATTTCCCCCATTAAAAGTGGTGACATATTTTCCCCAACCCCTCAGTTTTGGTGTGATCCAATTTCTATTGACAACTCCACTGCAAATCCTAGATAGGGTTAACTCAGAGGGGTAATTTATTCACACACATTCAAACACAAGAGGAAGGTCACAACATAGCCTCCTTTTTCACTCATACAATAAAAGAAGAGGGATAGAGAAAGAAAGATTTACAAGGCAAAACACACAGAATAAGGACTTATTGTTTCACGTGAATCCAGAGCCAGAATCAAAGTCCAATGGTATATTCTTTCACAGAGTTGGCAGGTTGAAGACTGATGCTGGATAATTCACGTTCCTAGTAGAGATGACTTCCACAATGGGATAGGCATGCAGAGATGAATTAGTCTTGTAGGCGCCAGTACAGAAGTTCTAGTAGGCACAGTATAGGTGGGGCCAGACCTTTAAACCTGGTCAGAGCTCTGGTTTTGAGCTGCTGCTTGCTAGATGGAAGATGGCAGAATGTTTTGCAGCTCCATAAGGCAATTACAGGTTCCACCAGCTTGTAGGAGGGGGGTGGGGGGAGGGGTGGGGGGCGGAAATGAAGCAGAGTCATATGACACCCACCTTTACACTTTGACTTGGGCAAGGTTTCCTTAGTCTGGATTCTTGAGATTGGTAATGTTTCAACCATTAAGGATTTCAAAAGTGGTTTCAGGGTCCTTTGTCCTAGCAGAATAGTTATCACCATTACAGGCCTGGCTTAAGAAATGTAAATGGCTTTTATATAATTCCTTTGTAAATTGGCCTTCTGCAGTTCACCAGGTTATTAGCATCTCTTCAGAGATAATGAGGTAGCAGCTGTCCTGAATGCCAGAAAGCGCCTTTTGTTTAAGTCATAGCCAACCATGGCCCCAGTCATTTTAAAGTCTTTCCAGTTTTTAAAAATATATATAAATTAGCCATGATGATATATACATTTATTTTATAAAAATATAGACTGAGGTCTTAGCCCCCTTGTGATCTGAACTGCATCCTGTGTCTTTCACGATGCCTTTCTCCAATCTTTCCAAAGCTGGACTGAAATATTAAGTAAGACAAGGCCAGCAAGTGTATGTATAAAGCAACAGATATAATCAAATCTTTCCTCGATTCAACTAAGTATGGAACTACCCTCAAGGATGAGAAAATAAAAAAATGCACTGCTCTTCCCCTGTTGTGCTCGTTTAACCTTTCCTGGGCAGCTGTCATGCTGAGCAGCTCTGGGCTTGAGGTGAGTGATTTACCCTCACGAGGTCTGCTCTCCCCAGATCTAGCTGGCTGCTGCAAAATCCCTTGGTCCTTTTCTCTCTGTCTTCCATGCAAGAAAATGGGGCAGCTATCTTTCTGTCTTCTTCCCCGATTCAGTAACAGACACCTTTCCTTCTCCATTAGGGTGTGAGTTTGAAGAAATCATCTTCAAAATGTATGGTAGACAAACTGGGTTAATGGGCCCGGGATGACATGATTAATTCTCATTGTCTCGTTTGGAAATAGGCCGTGAGCCATGAAATTGTTCAAATTGGTTTGCCTACCTTTAATGCACATCTTCAGTGTCTGATTCACTACCAAGAAAACCTTTTGTCTCAGTGGCTTCAGCCTCTGATTTGTTTTAAAGTTGTTGAAACTGCTTTGTTTTAATTTTAACTCGTTCCCAAATCCTTTCCTTGAAGACAAAAATCAAGATCAAGAAAGCTGAAGCGTGGCTGGCTTGGAGTGACAGGATTGTGGGGTGGGGGGAGGCGAGTGTTAGGGCTGCAGGTCAACTGATGGCTCTCGTGGGTGATTGGAGAATGAAAGATGGAGTCTCGAGGGAAGCAGGCGAATGGAGTGTTTCCCAGAACAGATCTCAGGAACTCAATGCGACGCTGGGGAAGGGTTTGGATTTCAGAGGTTTGACTAATGTGGTGATGAACCAACCATTGACTATCAGTTTGACGAAGTGAATGCTGTGCCTGGATTCCCCTTCGGTTGAATGGTTAGTAGCGGGATGGGGGTGTGGTTGAACAGGGTGTTTGGAGCTTCTCCAAAGAGTACAGGGAGCGGATGCCATTTGAAGCACCATTGGAGGAGCTGTGCATGCACAGATTGTGCTTCACCAAGGAAGCAATTGGCATGAATTCAATGGACCGAATGGCCTCCTTCTGTGCCTTAATATCTCAATGACCCTATGACCTATGTTCCAGGAAGATCTGAAATTGCAGTTTACTTCCCACAGGGCCTTGTCACTGGCAATGAAGGTTAACAATAGCCCTCAGTTTCTGTGAATCTGGTTATTTCCATTCAGGCACTCAGTGACATCAGCCAAGGAACTGTGAGGACCTGCATTTAACTGGTGACAGAGATCCTCTTCTGCAAGGGCATCAGACTGATCAAATTCCCCTGTGAAGCCAAGAGACAAGTCCATGAATTGCAGGCTTCCTCAGGGTGCAGGGGGCAATCAATGGACCCGTGTGCCGATGAAAGCCCTACTTCAAGAACCTATCACTTTCATCAGCAGGAAAGATTACCACCCACAGGATCATAATACCATAAGAAATAAGTGCAGGAGTTTCCCATTCAGCACACTGGTCCTGCTTCAGCATTCAATAAGATCATGGTGATCTGATTGTGGCCTTAACTACACTCTCCTACCTGTCCCCCATAACCCTTGACATCCTGGTCAAACAAAAATCTGTCCAACTCCAGCCTAAATATATTCAATGATCCAGCCTCCACTTCTTTCTGGGGACGAGAATTCCAAAGATTTAACAACTCTCTGAGAGATCCTGAAATGTGACATTGACAGTAAAGATGTAAGATTTATCCAGAACCTTCAGCAAGCATCAGGCTAGAACAGGATATCAGATATGTTTCAAGTGAAGAGAGGAGTATGACAAGGCTCTATACTGTCACCGAAATTATTCAATCTGTACATAGGACAAATATTCAGAGAATTAGATGTACTTCCAGAGGTAATAACTGGAGGCAGGAACATGAGATACTCGGGGTACACTGATGACACAGTGTTATTTGCAGAATCAGAAGTGGCCCTACAAAATATTGCAGATCAAGTAAAATCCAGAAGCTTAGAATATGGATTGAGTATGAATGCCAAAAGGACAAAAATAATTGTAGTTGAAAGGAATACATTAGAAGAAACTAGAGTGAAGATTAAAGTGGATGATGTCACACTGGGACAAGTAGATAAGCTTATCTATTTAGGACAAATGATAACAGAAGATAGATATGATGCCAAAGTCAGAAGAAGGAAGGACAGAAATAGCCAGGAGTAATTTTGTGAAGATGAAGGATATGTTAACAACGAGAACACTCAATTTATAACAAGGAAAAAACTCAGAAGATGCTACATTCTTTCCACTTCCTTGTCTGCCTCAGAAACCTAGGAGAGAATTTTCCCCCTGTCGGGAGGTGGTAGGCGTGGGTGGGCGGACGCGTACCCAATTAGTGCCCCCGATCGGGTCCGTGCTGCCATTTTGCATCGGTGAGCCAATTAAGGCCCGCCCAGCGTGACGCACACTTGGAAGCACTGAGCCCTCCCTCTGTACAGGCAGGGGGGGGGGGCGGGGGGCTGCGGTGGTTCCCTGATTTGGGAGTGCGCTCTTTCCCGAATGAGCGCAGAAATCTCCCTGAGGCACAGAGGTGCCTTAGGGAGATAACTTTTAAGTTTTAAAAATTTTAATAAAGAAAAAATAATTTAAGACATGTCCCCTCATGTGACAGTGTCGCATGAGCTGGGATATGTCAGTGAACTTTAAGTTAAAAATTATTTGATTTATAAACCCTTCATGAAACCTCATCCCACTCGTGAATGAAATTCCATGAAAAATGCAAAGGCCGCCCGGGCTCTTTGCCTGGCCGCCAACATTAAGGTTAGACGGGCAGTTTTCTCAATAGGCTTAATTAGATAATTAAAAACAAAAACAGAATTACCAGGAAAAACTCAGCAGGTCTGGCAGCATCGGCATAACTAATGGCCTTATCAGGCCTTTAACAGTTCAGCGGGCATGAGTCGACTGCGCACCTACCAAATTGAGAATCTAAATGACCCACGCCCGATGTCATCCCGCGTCATTTTACGCCTCAGAGAGCAGGCCCTGCCCCCACTCGCTGAGCCAAAAATTCTCCCCCCGGTAATAAATAAAGATCTGTGGAGCAAAATATAGCACTTTAAAATGTGGGTGCTAAGACGTGTGCTTAAAATTTCATATGGAGACCAGAAGACCAATGAAGAGGTGTTTAAAATTACAAGAGAAAAGACAACTCTTCAAAAAGGACATACAGAAAAGAAAATGTCAGTATTCAACCATTCGATCAGAGATGAAAAGCTATAGAGATCTCTGCTACAGGACATAGTGGAGGGCAGCAGAAAGAGGAATTGTCCTAGGCCTAGTTGGATGATGGACATCACAGTGTGGTTACAGACAGGAAATGTGGATATGTGATGATGGCGTTAGACAGCAGAACTCCTGATAGAAGTCGCTATAAGCAGCAGCAGTAGCAACAGAAATAAGAAATTCCTTCTTAGTTCCATCTTAAATGGGGAAATCCTTATTTTTAAACTATGCCTCCTAACTATAGATTTCCCAACAAGGGGAAACATTGTCTCAGCACCTACCGGTCAAGCCCCCTCAGAATATTATATATTTCAATGAGGGCATCTCTCATTCTACTAAACTCCAATGAATATAGACACAATCTGCTCAAATGTCTTCATAAAACAAACCCCTCATCCTAGGAATTAGCCTAGCGAACCTTCTCTGAGCTATTTCCAATGCAAGTATGTCCTTTCTTGAATAAGATGGCCACAACTGTTGACAAGGACAGAATTTGTGTGTTTTGTTATTGTCCATCATTAATGTGTGAGGTTAATGTGTATTTTCTAACCCTCAGAGTGGTTGTCCCAATTTAAATAATTTCCAGCAGCAAGCTTTTGTAAATTTTAAAAGTAAAGATTATTTATTGTCGCATACTTGCCTCGGAAATTTTAACGCGACCTCTCGCTCACACTACAACACACACAAAGATGAGATATAGATAAAGAAGATAAGAATAAAGTTATAAGTTGTAATGTAATAAGTTGTATTTTCACAGTTGAATTGACACTTTAATTGGATTGGAGGTCTTGGAAAGTAGAAGAATCTCAGTAAGCTGTAATGCTTGTAATTGAATTTCCAGGAGGCTGGTTCTCAGTTGAGCTTGAAGCTGGAACAGCTTGAGGGGAAATTCCTTCTCCCTCTTTCAAAGTATAGCTGTTTCACTTTGGCTGTGCTGTTTTGCAGCTGATTTATTAATTTTTCAGATGATGTTTCTGATCTTAACAGCTTCTGCTGTTATTTTTAAAGAGAACGGGTAACAAACATGGCTGCCTTAAATCAGGTGACCAATTACGAGTTCAAAGTCCTTCCCCCAAAAAAGGTAGGGGGTTGTTTTTCCTCACCTCCTGTGTTTTTAGCCTTTCACGTGTTGTGAGATTTTGAGACAGCCAAGGTCGTCTTAATTAAGTGACCCATTCAATTCAAATTACTCTTTGGATGCCTTTCACCCTTAGGACAATGAGTTTCAATGGCTCTATGGCCCAGTCTGACCTGTCAGCTGATATGTGATAGTCTTGTTCTGTTTATAGTTCATCCTTAACAAAAGTACTTGTGAGTTTCACAAGTGGCTGGAATTGTTCATATTTTAATTAAGTATTTTCTTGAGTTTCAGTTCAGGAAAAATGCAAACGTAGTTCCATTGTTTAAAAAGGGATCAAAGGAAATGCCAAACAATTATAGGCCAGTTAGTCTTACATCAGTGGTGAGCAAATTAGTAGAATCAATCCTGAGATAGGATTAACTGTCATGTGGAAAGGCATGGGGGCAGAATTTTCTGCCTACTGAATGGGCGGGCCTGACCCAATCTCCGGCAGGCGGGGAGCCAATCCCAGCTGGAGAAGCAGGCCCCGCCGCCATTTTAAGTGGGCAGGCCAATTAAGGCCCGACCAGTGTGATGCCTAGTGGGAAGTGCTATGCGCTTCCTGTGTGGGCAGGGGGGTATTCCCCAAATGCGAGACTGGGCTTTTTCGCACATGCGCACAAAAGAGCACACATCTCCCTGAGGCTAAGTGCTGCCTCAGGGAGATCCCTTACACTTGTACGAACATTAAAAATAGAAAAATAAAAAATTCTTTAACATGTCCCCCTCATGTGACAATGTCACACGAGATGGGACATGTTAATAAATTTCACTCAAACTTTATCAAAGTTTCTTAAACCCTACATGAAACCTCATCCCGCCGGTGAATGAGGTTTCGTGTTTTTTCAGAAGCCTGCCCGGGCTCCTGGCCTGCCCACCAACCTTAAGGTTGGACGGTCAGGTCCTTTAATTGTTTCAATTATCCTGTCAATGGCCTCAATTGGCCATTGACAGGTCGGCAGGGACACAGCTGATTTGGCTGTGCCTCCACCGTCCTGAAAATTTAAATGGGGTGGGATGACGTAGGGGGTTCCCCCTGATGTCATCCCGCATCATTTTGCGTGTTGGCGAGTGGCCCCGCCCCTGCTCACCGATGGCAAAATTCAGCCTATGGACTAGTCAGGATGGATTTGTTAAAGGAAGTTCTTGCCTCACAAATTTGATTGAATTCTTTGAGGAAGTGACAAGAAGGGTTGATGAATGTAATGCAGTGGATGTTGTGTACTTGGATTTTTAGCAAGGCATTTGACAAGATCCCACATGGCAGATTGTTCAGGAAAGTAAAAGCCCATGGGATTCAGGGTAATGTGGCAAACTGGATAAAAGGTTGTCTTTGTAACAGGAAACAAAGGGTAATGGTCGATGGATGCCCTTGCGAATGGAAAGTTGTCTCAAGTGGTGTTCCACAGGGCTCGGTGTTGGGACCCTTGCTGTTTGTGTTATATATTAATGATTTGGATGTGAACGTGGGGGCACGATTGGGAAATTTGCAGGTGACACAAAGATTGGCCGAGTAATGTATAGTGTAGAGTAGAGCCAAAATCTCCAAAATGATAAAGTGGCAGATGGATTTTAACATAGAGAAATGTAAGGTCATACGTTTAGGGAGGTCAAAGAGTTACAGGGATTACAAAATAAATGGGAATATACTAAGAGGGGTAGATGAAGTGAGAGATCTTGGCATACAAGTACACAGGTCCCTGAAGGCAGCAGTTCAAGTAGACAAGGTTGTAAAGAAGGCATATGGAATACTCTCCTTCAATGGCAGAGGTATAGAATATAAAAGTAAGGATATAATGTTGGAATTGTATAAAACACTGGTGAGGCCACAACTGGAGTATTGTGTGCTGTTCTGGTCACCACAATACAGGAAGGACGTAATAGCTTTGGAGAGAGTGCAGAGGAGGTTCACATGAATGTTGCCAGGGTTAGAAAAGTGTAGCTAAGAGGAGAGATTAGATAGGTTGGGGTTATTTTCCTTAGAACAAAGAAGGCTGAGAGGTGATTTGTTTGAGCTCTCACCCGCAAATGGACGAATCCTCAATGTCACTAGCCTTTTTCTTTTTATAAACTTGTAGAAGCTTTTACTGTCTGTTTCTATATTTCTTGCTAGTTTTCTCTCATACTCCAATTTCTCCCTGTTTGTTATTTTTTTAATCACCCTTTGCTGGTTTCTACAATTTTCCAGACTACAACTAATCTTTGTAATTTTGTACATCTTTCTTTCAATTTGATACCATCCCTTGTGTCCTCTTTCAGCAACGGATGCTGCATCCTTCTCATAGTCTTTCTTTCTTAATGGAATATATCTTTGTTGAGAGATAGGAAATATTTCCTTAACTATCTGAAGCTCCAATTGGTTTATCTTTTATACAATTTTCCAAGCCCACTCTAGCTGAATCTCTTCAAACCCTTGTAATTGCCTTTATTTGAGTTGAAGACATTGGGCTGTAACTTCTGTGCTCCAGGGCAGTATAACTGTGGGGTACGTCAAAGGTGCGATAAGAACCCCCCGCCCCGCCACCAGAAATTCCCAGGTAAGGTTTGCATGGCAATTGCGCTGGAAATTCAAGCTTCCTATGAGCAATTGCTCTGCACTGGGAACCATCTGAAAATGTGATTTAAATCACAAACTTCAGATGGTTCCAACTGCGTTACAACAATAGTTACCCAGAAAAAATTAGAAGAATTAAACCCACTTCTAGCTTCTGGGTAACTATTGCACAGATCCACACCAACCCCCCACATGACTCCCCCTGCACCCCTGAACCTCCATGGGACTCCCCCATCACCTAACTACCCCCCACCCTACAGGACACCCCAGTGCCTCCAAGACTCCCCCCAACACAGAATAACATTCCCAAAAATGGGGCATGGCCTGCTTGCCTCTGATTTAGCAGCACTTGACTGAAGTCCTTAGGACTGCACTGCCTGACACAATTCTTGCCCGGCTTGAGTTGGAAGGTTGGGCGAGAAAGGATTGAAAAGATTACAAAAAAAGAAAGTAGGAGCGGAGTGGCAATCCAACTCTGATTGCCACTCTGCAGAAGTTCAGGCCCATTAGTTTCAGACCCAAATTTCTCACCCTCAAGCGGAATGTGAAATTCTGTAATGTTATGATCACTCTTACTTACAGGATCCTTTACTAAAATCACTAAGGCCTGAATTTTCCAGTTAGCTGGTGGGCTTGGCGGGAGCAAGTGGGTGCAGTTGCAGAGCCAACCACTGCCATTTTACGTGGGCCGGCCAATGAAGGCCCGCCCAGCATAAGACAGGAGCGGTACCTGTGCAGGTGGGGTAAGGAGGGAGAGTTGGGGCCAGCACTCTTTTGCGCAGGTGTGCAAAAGAGCACAGGAATCTCCATGAGGCATGGAGCTGCCTCAGGGAGATTGAAGCGCTTTTGAAATAAATGAATAAATGAATGGAAAATTTAATTAAGCATGTCCCCTCATGTGCCACATGTTTTTATATTTCAGAATATATTTGTATTGTCTGCAATACCCTGGCCAACTAAGGACCCTGAAAGTTCATTCAGACCAATGGTGAAAACAATCATGATTGGGATAGGCAGATACTAAACATTACTTTTAACTATCTTTTTAAGGTTTTTCTTTTTAACTGTAATTAATGTTTTAGAATTACTTTAAGGCAATTTCAAAGGCTGCAGATCAGTTTTCTGCCAGTGCCATACCTAAATCTGAGTTACAACACCTGTTTCTAGTTTTTCTGATGCATTATGATCCTTGAACAGACCTACAGGTTTTTGGTAAGATCCAGTTAGTGACCAAAAACATTTTGTTTAAAGCAGACAATGTTTGAGATTCAAGGCACTTGCTAATAGAATAAAGTCACAAGATTCCATGGCTTTTGAACAACAAAAATAAAGTTTAATATACAAGGTCAGAAAGATAAAATAATTTCCAGTATCTATCTTATACTTTAACATTCAGGATTAATATGAGATAAATGTGAATTAATAGGCACACTGTGGTTGAATATACCACATTACACAATAAATGACAGATGCGTCCAAGACAGAGTCCATGGATTTCTCAACAACCTACCCAGACATCAATAAACACTGTGAGTCAACCATTCTCGGTAAAACTCTGGGCAGAATTGTCTTAGATCTGCACTAAGTGTGGCAGCAGGCAGGAAAATTATGCTTTATCTGCTGGCTGCAATGGCGGCTTTTCATGCCATATTGTCCCAAACCCGCTGTATTAATTATGTGTTCCCAGGATACACACCGTTTCGATGGTGGGCGGGCTCTGATTCGCCTGCCTCGCCACTTCATCATGCTAGGGACCACATTTAAAGTACAGCCATGCTCAGTGCTTCCAGCCCAGGACTGCAGTAAAGAAGACATGGCCCCGACAGACAAGAAGACTGCAGGCCTCGAGTGCCTTTTGGATGAAATGATGGCCCGATGTGATGTCCTGTACCCATGCTCTGCAGGAGGGGCAGCAACATTACCACTCCGGCATGGTGGTCAGTGCTGATGCTGTGCAGGAGAGGTTGGCCATCCGTTGCAGATTGAGGATGAATGATGTCTTCCGTGCAGCCAGGGTATGGCAACAATCTCATCACTCTAAACTCACACACTCAAGCCCATCACACATTCACTGGCATCTCACTCACTGCCAGCTCAAGAGACATCACCACCAATTCTCACACACATACCCTCACATCTCCATCTGGTCTCATCTCCTCTGGAGACTGCCTCCTCAGCCCTCACCATCTTGAGGCCACTTGCACAGATTAATATGTGCCCCCCGCACACACCCTGAGATACCCTCCTTCCCCCAGTACAGCCCTTGTCCTGCAGCCTCTTCCCTTGCCTGAGGCCACTTCTACCCCTTCCCC
This sequence comes from Carcharodon carcharias, assembly GCF_017639515.1. Lineage (NCBI taxonomy): Eukaryota > Metazoa > Chordata > Chondrichthyes > Lamniformes > Lamnidae > Carcharodon > Carcharodon carcharias. Next base: position 83,936,860 of record NC_054476.1, on the reverse strand, counting down.
AAGCAAGGCCTTGCCCTGCAGCCATTGAAAAGCCACCCACTTATGGCTGATCTAGTAGGTAAAGACCTGCCCTGAGCCCCCCTAAAAGTGACATGGTGCTGTCTGTGAAGCCTGGCGCTGATGACTGCGAGTGCTGACTGAAGCAAGGTAGGAAAACAAACCTTGAAGTCCTGAGCGAAGTGCAGCTCACCTTATATATGCTGCTCTGAAACATGTCCGTGTGTTTTCCCACTGCCACGGGCGGAAGACCGAACAGGGGAGAATGAGTCCGGCGGGCTGACCTTATAATGATATGCAAATAAATGACAATGAGGTCCCTGCTGTCCGATGACGGGAAACGCAGCCCACCATTGGCAGGTGGAGCAGACAATTGCAAACTGGTTTCTTGATGTCGTGAAACCAATTTTTGGCCTTCTCACCATGTTGTCCACTCACCGAACACACCTGACGCCAGCGGGTGCAGGAAATCCCAGCCTCTGTCTCTCTCACAAGGAATTCAGTCTTCACCTTTGAAGATCTAGCCCAGGAATTCTCTCCAAAAGTTGCTCCAACTCGGACCTCGCAGAGTTTCAATCTCACCTCCTGAGATTCCAATACATTGGATTCCCAAGTATACACTCGAGGGCATCTTCAGCTCTTTAGCCATGCCAAGCAGAACATTACTGTCCAAAGGGGTACCTTTGCTAGAGCCACCAATCTTCTGCTAGCTTTCTGGTCTTCAGGGCTTCTCCTGAGCCCTCTTCACTTGATGTTTGCGACATGCAGCCCTTCTCTTATTTGGAGCATGTTTCTCTACTCCTCCCAGTTTTGGTTAACTGGTACCTGTCTCTGTCCCCTAACTGGGACTTCCTTTTTGGACCTCTCCCTATCCTCTCTCCCTTGGGGACCCCTCCCCGTCTCCTCTTCCTTTGGGACCTCTCCCCGTCTCCTCTCCTCACCCCCTCTCCCTGTCTCCTCTCCCTTGGGGACCTCGCCCCATCCCCTCTCCCTTTGAGACCTCTACCCATCTCCTCTCCCTTGGGGATGTCTCTCTGTTCCCTCTCCCTTTGGGACCTCTCCCCATCCCCTCTCCCCATCTCCTCTCCCTTAGGGACCACTTCCTGTCCTCTCTTCCTTAGGAAACTCTCCCTGTCCCCTCTCCCTTTGGGACCTCTTCCCATCCACCCTCCCTTTGAGACCTCCCTCTGTCCCCTCACCCCATCCCCTCACCCCATCCCCTCTCCCCGTCCCCTCACCCCGTCCTCTCTCCCCGTCCCCTTGCCAGGACAGTTTATGGATGTCCAGGAGCTTCATGTGAGGTTGAAACCAGGGACCTCTGTGTTGGGTCTTTCATGAGGTATTTGTGATTTATTGTGAGTATCATTCATTTTTTCAAACATTTTCAGGTTTGAAATTGGACTGCCTGAGGTTGTGTGCATGAGCCCCAGAGGGACTTCAAGAGGAGATTAGGGATGTTGGTGAGGTCCTGGTGGATTGCGTTTGTTTTCCTCGATTCATTGAGCTTTACGGAGGGTCACTTGATCACAGCGAATTGGTGGCTGCTGGGTGGGTGGTGGGTGGTGGTAAATGTGTGCCAACATGGGTAGGCAGCAATCAACACCAAGCTCTGACAAGATTGGGGACATGAGACTGGGAGAAAGGGAGGAGTCCATTCCTTCATGGGGAGGCCCGTGGGGATGGTGGAGGGAAGAGGATTCACAAGGCCCAGATCTCAGGGCCCAGCCTTTGAAAGAACAACAATTCAGAAGCATTAATGTCATATGCAAGGTGTGGAGATGGTTCAGATGGTGAGTACTGGGAGGAGTTTCATACCTGCATTAGCAACTCAGGAAATATCTTATAGTGTGCAGTTCGGTCTAGAGACAGTGAGATCCCAGGATGGTTTTCTGACAGAAAGACTCCAGGAAGAACTGAAGTAATGTGAAAATTCAGTGATATTTCCTGGTTAAAGTTATTGGTTAAGATGTACAATAATTGATCACTTTTAACCTTTGAATGTTGGATAGCAGCAAGAGAAATTGAAACTTCTAACATAAAGCAACTTGGCTAAAGTGTTTTGTACAAGAACACAAAGGTGTAACATGAATTCATTTTGGTGAGTCAGCCTTTATTTCTTCAAGCACTGAGCTAACAGTTGTGCTGCCCTTGCAATGGCAGCTGAGTCGCCTGTTCCACTTCCCCTCATTCTCCCACATGCTGTAAGGCTACAGCTGCATCCCCCATTTCTTCAACTTCATCACTACTCCCAGGTGCCAGAAGCAGCAAAAGTTCCTTGGGACAATTTTATGAATTATACAAAAATGATCGTGGAGACTCCCTTTGCGTTGCACTGAAAGCTTCTACCATATTTACCCAGGCAGCTTAAACAAGATTTCAGTATACCTATATTTAGAGACTCATGGTTTCATAAGTGGCACACAAGAACTGCCAATTGCTCCATGTACTTGTGAGAAGGCAGCCAGCCTACAAAACTGGGTAGCTATTTATTTTTTCCCCTCTTGTTCCACTGGGGAGGCAACAATTGTAATTGTAATTGAAAAGAAATGAATTCTATCTTTTTTCATATATGTGGTCTTAGGAAGGAAGAATAGGAAATGATGAAGTATACATGCATTCTCTCATTCACTCCCGAAAAAACACAAACACACACAGCTAGCGGGGAGGTGTGGAAATGTCAGTTCCCTGCTACATTCTCAAGGTTTACACATAGAACAGAATGTCAGCCAATGTGAGTAATTCCTTTTGTTGGTTAAAAAGTTGCAAGATCCAACTCCAGGGCATTGGGGGGAGGGTACTCCAGCTATATCGGGGTCCAGCAGGTGCTGGGTTCCCCTGCCTGACCTCAGCTCGCTGGCTGGGGCTCAGCTGGTAGTACTATCAATGTGTTGCTGGAGGTTCCCCTACATCCATGTCATGGACTGCCCTCCAACGGATCCCTGTGGATTTCTTTAAGTTCCCTGAGCAGGGTGGCCACATCCTCCCACTGCTCTTGGGTCAGGGTTGCTGAATGGCAATTCGAGACTCTGGGATCTGGCAGCCTGAGGTTCAACTGGGGAAACCTCCTTCTCACTTAACTCCTCCTGGCTGCCCTCAGATGCATCCACCCCTGGGAAACACTCACCGGTTGACTGGGCTCTGGGTTCAGTTTGGTTCTAACTGCACGTGAACTTCCCTTGTGGTAGTCCCAAGGGTGTTGGACTTTCAGGGTTACTTCTTTCCCTGATCTGTTACCTTGGGGAGGAGTTGGTTTCCAGCTTGTTTGCAACACTATTGCGCTCAGGTGGCCGTCCAACTCCTGCTGCACTGCCATGCGGCTCTTCAACTAGGTGAGACGTCTCCCTCACCATCTGTGTGTCTACCTGGGACCTTCCCTGTTCTCCCTCTAAGGTTGGGAGGATGATGTAGGTTAGCCAGGCCTCCTGCTAACCCAACAGGGGCACAGGCTTCTTTCTTTTTAAATTGTCCTTCCTGGTTTGGGACCTATTATATAGAGAAAGAGTTCCAGGAGAGACAATGAGGAAGAATGGGCACTTTCTCTAGTCTCCTCCTTTCTAGTTCTAGCAGCCATTTTGTGGCTATGGTAATTATCTTGAATGCAGGTCTCCATAATCAGTTTCTGGTTCCGATTCTTCTATCAGTTCTGGACAGGGACTGAGGTCTAACTTCTCACAAAGTATCTGGAGTACCTCGGGCTTTTTGGCCTCAGGAAAAACTTTTACTTATATTTTCCTGACTGCAAATCTCATTGGCCCCAAACTTAGGAGGCTAAAGTTTCACTAGTCAGCACTTCCTTTTTCCAAACCCTTCTTTGCAGTATAATTTACCTTGTTGCTTTAATGTGAGACTGGGAGAATTTGCTGCAGTACGTGTATTTGCCTTATAGTTAATTTCAGCAAGTAAACTTTCCCTCTTTGGCTTCCAATTGATTTATTTTATCTCTAATTTGGCTTGTCTCTGAACTCGGACTCTGGTCAAATTCAAAGTGGGCTTTCCCGGACTTGAGCTCCCAATTTCTATTACCGACAGGAAATGGATTAATTTAACTGGCCCTGACTTCTCCAATCACCACCTGTCCATAAATGGAAAGGGATTTTTGGATTCTGATATTCCCCCTTTAAAAATGGTGCTGAGTTTTCCCCAACCCTTCATTTGGAATGATCCCAATAGCTCTGCCTTTGTCCAGCACTGGCTGGTGCAGATGCCTTGTCTACTAGGCCTTTGTGTTGGCTTGGCTGGAATGTTTACAGAAGTGTTACATTCCAGGAGTTTGATGAGTTAGCCTTTGTCCATGTTTAAACTGCTCAGAAACTTCCAGAACTACCATCATGTTAGTGGTGGCCATTTTATCAGCCCAGCCATTTGTCCATTTTTTTTAAAAGTAATACGTTTATAAAATAGCCAGGGTGACAGATATATATATATATTTTTTTTTTCTTTCTGTCTTCATGACACTGGTGAAGAGGAGCTGCAGGTCTTCAGAAAGAAGTTAATACATTTCCCCAATACTTTATGAGAATAAGTACAGCCTTCTGAGGCACAGAATCTCAGAGAGGTATGAGTATAGACTCCTTGGTCTGTAGATCATGGTGACAGTCCACCTGTTGAACAAGATGCTTTCTACGATGTTTGACTAGTCAGAGTCTCTGAACTAGCCCGCATGTCCTCCTTGCCCTTTCCTCCTCCTCCTCTGTCAATTGGCATGCCCAAAGAGAGCATTGGTGACCATGGACTCCCATTGGATCAGTCCATGATTATTCTTGGCAAAATACTACAGGGTTTGCCATTGCCTTTTGCAGAATGGCTGAGCAGGAAACTCTCCTGTTCTTACCTCCTGCCATCAGAATATTGAAAGATTACAGGCTGATATTACAAACATATGAATTAAGAGCAGGAGTAGGACATTTGGCCCCTCAAGCCTGTTCCACCATTCAATAAGATCATGGTTGATCTGATTGTGGCCCCAACTACACATTCCACCTACCCCTAATAACCTTTGACTTCCTTGTTAGTCAAGAATCGATCTACCTCTGCCTCAAAAAATATTCAATGTCTCTGCCTGCACTGCTCTCTGGGGAAGAGAGACTCTCGACCCTTTGAGAAAAAAACTTTCTCCTCACGTCCATCTTAAATGAGCAAACCGTTATTTTTAAACTGCATCCCCTGTCTCTCCCACAGGGGAAACATCCCCTGTTTGGTCACATTATGAACACACCTTCCATAGCCATCAAATCCTGAAATAGGACTTGAACCAAGACCTTCTGGCCCAGAGATAGAGGCACTACCATTGCACCACGAGACCTCCTCCCTTGCCCTTTACAAAACAGAAAATAATGGTATTTAAAAAAGGAAATTCATGCCTAGGATGCAAGACAGAATTTTGAGCAGATCAGTGTGAAGTGAGCAGTAATATGTCCTGGCTCAAAAATTAAAATACTTTAAAGAAAGTTGTGCAAGCAAAGAAATGCCAATCCTCAGGGCGACACACAAAATGGCCTCATCTGAACTTTACTTGACCCAAAGGTACTTGCTACAGCATCTAGCATGAGATTATTATTTAGGGTGGAGAGGGACTGCGGGCCATTTCTCCTTGTTATGGGGTGAATCTTAAAGGGGACTGGCAGTTTTTTTGGAGGGAAGTACAGGTGCAGTTTGTTTGTGGTAGGCTTGAGGTGGAGGTCTTAAAGTATCAAACCCACCCTAAAATGGCAGTAAGTCGGAGGGGAATCTTCATCCCTCTCCACCCCCATATGTCCAGCTAGTTTCAATGAATAGAATTCAGCCAGAGGTGGAATATGTCCTCATTTGAAGTCATTGCAGTATAAAAACATTTTCTGTCTTTTTCTCTTGCTCACAGGGCTGCTTCGACCTAATTGCAAGTCAAGTGGAGATTTATCTTTACGTGGTTGGAGCACTAAATATTTGGATCTTAATAATTGAGGTAATTCTTCCATTGGTTTAATCACAGCAATATTCCATAAAATATATGGAGACTGAGGATAAGCAAATCCATCAAAAATGACCAACCAGCTCAATCTCTAGTGTTCCCCCTCCATCCTGCAGCATGTAAACAACAAGCAAACCAATTTCTCAGGCCCAGAAAAATAGAAAGCATTTCTGGTGACCGTGACTCCCCTTATTCAGTCTAAGTTCCTCAGTCCTGCACTATGCTGAGACTTCCCTAGTCCTGTTCTTTTGCTATGTCCTATATAAAGATATGAGTCCCCATGTAAGGCTTCATGAGTCATGAATTAAATGAGCCTCTCTTTATCCTTTGGAATATGATAAGTCCTGTATCAAGCTTATATAAATGATCACCTTATAACTAGGGATTTCAGAACTGAGGAACAGGAGTACACCATTCAACCTGTTGAGCCTGCTCTGCCATTCAATTAGATCATGGGTAATCATTTACCTCAATTCACATTCCTGCACTATCTCCATATCCCTTGATGTTATTTGTTTAATACTATAATTAGAATGGGGGCAACTCTGACCTGTAATCTTGAATTCCCAAGCAACCTGGGAATTTCATTATACTTTGTATGTCCTGGATGCTCACATTTGCAGGAAATCTCTCCAGCTGCTGAAACTAAAGCTGAGGGTTTCTGAGCTTGAGGGACAGCTAATTCACTGGTTGGCTGAACGTTTCCTGGATAGCAAATTCCAGGAGGTAGTTGTTATATTCCAGAAAGCCAGTTGGTGAAGAATAGAATTGGACACAGTTCTTTACACACTTTTATCTGCATTTATTTGCAGAGCTACACTTTACAAGCATGCACCTCCTAACCCCATAATCACAGTTTCAGTCTGTATTTATTTATAGGGGTACAAGTGCAGTCCCAGCTAAAGCCCACACCTACACACAATTAATATACAATTAACAGGGGGATCCCCACAGCCAGAAGACTCACTAGACTCTTTCCTGGGATGAAGGACTTACCTTATGAAGAAAGGTAGAGCAGGTTGTGCCTATACCCATTGGAGTTTAGAAGAATGAAAGGTGATCTTATTGAAGCATCTAAGATCCTGAGGGGACTTGATAGGGTGGATACCGCAAGGATGTTTCCTCTTGCGGAGAGGCCAAAACTAGAAGACATTGTTTAAAAATAAGAGGTCTCATTTTTATGACAGAGATTAGGATTTTTTTTCTCCCAAAGGGTTGTTAGTGTGTGGAATTCTCTTTGCCAGAAGATATTGGAGGCTGGGTCTTTAACTTCATTCAAGGCAGAATTAGGTTTTTGTTAGGCAAGGGAGTCAAGGGTTATGGTGGGCAGACAGGAAAGTGGAGCCACAACCAGATCAGCCATGATCTTATTGAATCCTGGAGCAGGCTTGATGGGCCAGATGGCCTACTCCTACTCCTATCTTCCTAGAAAAGTGCAGAGTATCAAGTGGTTGATCACTTGGAAGGGCAGGAAGAGGCAGGCTGTGCAGCATTAAATACCGCTGAAAGTGATGTCACCTTGAAGGGATGCAATCCTGAACTGGCACCATGAAGCAAAGGACTTTACAGGTGGTAATAGCAAAGTCTGGCAACACAGTACTAGTGGGGGATTTGATAGTCAGGAAGGTAGATGTTATGATCGATGCAGTTGGTAAAGCGGAGTTATTTAAAAATCCTAGAGGGAAACTTTAAACAACCGTCATAACCTATAATTTTAAGTGTTATGTTTGAGATGCAACTCTAAATTCAGGAATCAGACCACCAGTTCTCGAGAGGTTTTTATATTAAACTAGATAGAACATTTTATTAAGTTGCGAAACATTAAACACAGATACATGGCTACAAATTACTACTATCATAACATTTAACAAATTCCCAAACTAATCTCCATTAAGACAATAACAACCCATAGACTTAACCAGACACCAGGCAAAGCATTTTCACCTTATGAATTCAAAATGAAGTTATTTTCACTTTGGTTCCTGTGGAGACAGTTGGAGGCTTATAGCTGCTTTGATCTTACATTGCCTCTGCCCTACACACACAAAAACTACTGAAGTTATACGTAGCACTGCTCATTGAATATAAATTCTCATTGTATCACCAGTTTCTTTGAACTCCACCTTTTAACAATAAAGCTCTTTTCATAGTACCAATTTTATTAGTAATATAAACATATTGCTTGGTAGCTGCTAGATAGGTGGTAGTTTTCACCTCACTCCTTGAATGCGCGATTCAGAAAAATGCAAATGAACGCTATCTCTCACATCAAAACTAGTACAAATCAAAGCACCTGGACTAGCTGGCGTTAATCCAATTAAGACACACCCACAGACTAAACCTCTATTTTAAAAGAAAAATATTTTCCAACAATGTTATATACATAGCTTCATAACATAGGTCAATATGGTGTGTTGTCTCCCTGGCACCAGGGTACACGACATAATAGAGAGAGTGCAGAATGTTCTGCATTGAGCAGGGCAGGGGTGGGTTGTGAGCCAGAAGGAGAAGAGTCAGAAGCTCTTGTTCATATTGGAGCCAACAACATAGGGACAAAAAGAGTTGAGCTCCTGCAGTCAGAGAGAAAGGGAAATAAAAAGCCAGATCACAAAGATAGCTTTTATTATTTGTCCATGGGATGTGGGCATCGCTGGCTAGGCCAGCATTTATTGCCCATCCCTAATTGCCCCTGAGGAGGTGGCGAGCAGCCTTCTTGAGCCACTGCAGTCCATGTAGTGTAGGTACACCCACTGTGCTGTTAGGAAGGGAGTTCCAGGATTTTGGCCCAGTGATGGTGACAGGGAAGGAACAGTGGTATGGTTCCAAGTGAGGATGTTCAGTGATTTGGAGGGGAAATTGCAGGTGGTGATGTTCCCATGTACTAGCCGTCCTTGTTCTTCTTGGCAGATGGGGCGCCAATCAAGTGGGCTACTTTATCTTGGATGATATTAAGCTTTTTGAGTATTGTTGCACTCATCCAGGCAATTGGAGAGTATTCCATCACACGCCTGACTTTTGCCCTCCAGATAGTGGACAGACTTTGGGCACGAGTTACTCTTCACAGAATTTACTCTTGTAACCAGTATTTGTATGGTTGGTCCAGTTAAGTTTCTGGTCAATGGTAACTTTCAGGCTATTGATGGTGGGGCATACAATGCCTGAATGTTGTCTACATCTTGTGTATGAGCACGGACTGCTTCATTATCTGAGGAGTTGTGAGTTGTACTGAACAGTGTGTAATCATTAGCAAACATATATGTAGTCTAAGTATCTGGCACATACAGGGTTAACATGGGACTGAGTACAATCCCCTCCTCACAGTGATGTAAGAAGGCACATGACCCAGGCCCAGGGGTCAGTGTGGTGTTGAGCAGAGATGGGTTAAGATCTAAGCATGGAGATAGCTCCTAGCCTGAACCCTCTACTGTACATGTGTAAATAGTTCTACTTGTTAACAAAGACTTACGGTTAACCTGCAGAAAGCTATGAAGACTTCTTTAAGAGTCATCGCTCTGTAACCAACACCTTGCCAACAATAAGAACCACAGAACGTAATAAATAGGAGGAGTAGGCCATTTGGCCCATCGAGTCTTCTCCACCATTCAAGAAAATCATGGCTGATCTGATTTTAACCTTAACTCTAAAAAGTGATATCCGGCCATTTGATCAGAGCTGAAAAGCTACAGAGATCTCTCCTAGAGTACAAAGTGGAGGGCAGCAGGCAGAGGGGTTGACATAGACATTGTTAGATGACAGACTTCAGGAAGCTGTTGCTGATGATTAACAGTGGATGTGTGAGGATGGTGCAAGACAGACAAGTGTGACGTACCATAACAGTAGATCTGCTGGTAGGAGCAACTACAAGCAGGACAGGAAGACTAGCATTTTTGATGCTGAGTACCTCAGGAGGAGTTGGTTTCAAATGCTTCAGCCTTGTCTTTTGCACTGATGTGCTGGGCTCCACCATCATTGAGGATGGGGGTGTTTGTGGAGTCTCTCCATCTGGTTAGTTGTTTAATTGTCCACCACCATTCATGACCAGATGTGGCAGGACTGCAGAACTTAGATCTGATCCATTAGTTGTGGATCACTTTGCTGTGTCTATACAGTGGTGTTCCAGAGGAGTCAGGACCACTGTTTTTCTTGGTGTATATTAATGACTTGGACTTCAGGGTTCAGGGTACAATTCAACAATTTGCAAGTTACATGAAACTTGGAAGTAGAATGAACAGTTAAGCAGATAGTAATAGACTTCAAGAGGACATATATGGTTGGTGACATGGGCTGACACATGGCAGATGAAGTTTAACACAGAAAAATTAGAGGTGATACATTTTCATAAGAATGAGGAGTGACAATACAAACTAAATGTTATAATTTTAATGGCAGTGCAGGTACAGAGAGACCTGGGCATGCTTGTGCACAAATCTTTTGCAGGGCAGGTTGTCAAGCTGTTAATAAAACATATGGATGCTTTCTCTATGGGCATAGAATACGAAGGGCAGGACCTTATTCCAGAGCTATGTAGATCACCGGTTTGGCTCCAACTGTATTGTGTTCAATTCTGGGCACCATCCTTTTCGAAGGAGGTGAAGGCTTTGGTGGGATTTATTCAAGATGAGGAATAACAGTTATGTGGATAGGCTGGAGGAGCTGGGCTTGCACTCCTTACAGCAGATAAGGCTAACAGGAGATTTGAAAGAGGTACTTTTATAGCATGAAAGCATTAAATCAAGTAAATAAGGAGCAACTGTTTCCCAAGGCTGAAGTGTCAGTGATCAAAGGGCACAGACTAAAATGATTAGCAAAAAAATCAGAGGTGACAAGAGGAAAAATATTTTTAAGCAAAGAGTACTTAGGATTTGTAATGCACTGCTTGATAGAATAGTGGTATAAATTCAATCATAACATTCTAAAAGAAACTAGATAAAGATTTGAAGGAGAATAAATGAAAGGATATGGGAAAGAATTGTAGAATGGGATTAGCTGGATTGGTCTTCAAAAGAGCTGGCATGGACTTAATGGGTCAAATGGCCTCTTTCTGTGCTATGCTGTTCTATTATTCTATAAACTGAGCTTACCCTTGACGTGAGTAATATGCCTGAGTCCTGTATTAAGCTGTGACTCGACTTGTCCTGTCTAAAGTGCTGATTTTCAGGATTATAAGATGGTTATAGATCAGGGTGGCCATTCACCCCATCTAAATTCTAGAAGGATCTTAACTTTCCCCATAGCTGTATTCAATTACTCTGGGGCAATAGCATGGTTTCACATTCAGGACTATATCTCAAAGACTATTCCTTACATTGATAGCAATTTTCTGGTACCAGTCTTAAATTTACCTTTGCATAGTTTGAACTTGTGCCCAATGTCTCTCAAAATGTAATGTAAACAAATGTTAACTTCTTCTGTTACCTTCCTAATCTTACGTATCGAGCGGACTGTTTCTATTTCACTATGTCCCTGTGCCCTGTTTCTACTGATTTCTGCTGGCTCAGTTTTTGCTGCTGCTGGGACTCATCTGATCACAGCCTCCTGGCCCTCAAACTTTAACTCTGAACTGCTTCATGCTGCTTGCACCTTGCTCTCTGTTTACAACTATTATATGCCTTGTTTAATCTCCGTCATTCTGCCATAGAGCCTTTCATCTCTCTTCTCATGTGCTTTTCCCCCTCAGCCTCAACCTCAATGAATCATTGATGTTCTGTACACTGCCTTCCAACTCTTCTGCCACTCTTCTGAGCTTTAATGTTCCTTGAACGAGCCTTTGCCTGTTCTTTGTATCTCTGTGGCACTCTCCAAAATGCCATCGAGGGAGTCACCTTTCTGGCCAGCATGCCTCCTAGGGATTAGTCTCATCAACTTTTCCCCAGCTGCCTATCACTGGCCCTCTAGATTCTGCCAGTGGATTGTCTCCAGGAGCTCTGGGTGTGAAAGATAGAGAGATCCATATGAGGGGCCGAGCTGTCCATGGCTGACTCAAACTGTAACCAGGACAGATGTCAGACAGCCCTGCCCACCTCCAGTACCAGCAACATTCAGGGGCTGTTTGAAGGACAGTCACCAAATCTTAAATTCAAATTTAAAGCTGCAAATTCAAAAAAAAAGAATGCAGATTTGTGATGGGATGCCCATCTCTCTCTGTGTTCCCATGGATACCAAACTCGTAATATCTTACTGAGGTCTTAACTGGAGCTGATTTTGTATCTCTGCTGTTTGAAGTGTGCCTGTACAGAGGTAGCGCTTTGAGCCCATTCCACTCTGCTGATGTAGACACACTCACCAAAATCCCTACAGTTGTTCAGTGAAAAATGGGATTGAGCAATTGGTAAGGGACAGCTTAAGGCCGATTGGACTTTGGCCTGTGAGGAGCTGCCGATATTTAGGAGTACCAAACCCAAAACCACTCACAGAATGCAATATAACAGAACAAGCAGCACACACACTTCAGCTCTTGGGTGTGGTATATCCACTAAAGATACATTACACAAAGAAAATAAAGATGTGAATTTGATGCAGCTCCATTCACCACTTCAGGCCATCCTAAAGCTCTTTACAGTAAGGTTTCACACACCATCTGTTTTTAGTGATGTTGATTGACGGATAAACTTTGGCCAGGACACAGGAGACAACTTCCCCATGATCTTCATCGCAATAGTGCTATTGGGTCTTTTATAGCCTCCTGAGAGAGCCCAGGTTAATGCTTGTTCTGAAAGGGACACCAACAGTGTAGTACTCTCTCCCGTGTCAGCCTCGATTACACAAGCCTCAAGCCTCTGAACTTGGACCAACAAATTTCTGACTGAGGGGAAGCTGCAAAAAAAAATCATTTTTCTTCTCTCTCTCTTCCAGTTATGTGTGATGATCACTGCGATCTGGCTGTACCAACGAGCTTAGAAGAGATCCCCTTGGCCCAGCTTGGCCAAGAAAGACACTGGACTGTGATACGGTGTTTAATATTTACAGGGACAGTCACCTGGCTGCAACTGTAGGAACTGGATCTGTGGGTGGAGACCTTCAATGGAATGGACACTTCTAGCATCTAAACTGTGAGATTATTAGCTGAAAGCAGAACCTGAGAGAGACGGCTAGACTGGGGAATATCACCAGAGGCTAGAGACCCAGGTGGGAGAGGGAAGTGGAGCTAAGGGACAGAACAAGGCAAATTTGTAGCTGAACTAATGCACTCAGAATAGTGAATCTTCTAAAGTACAAAAACAAGGGATCTTACCTCCGGAATTAATTCCTGACATGGTCTGACTTTCTTTAATGAATACAGCACATTTGTTGCTTTGTGAAGCAATGTGAATAATTTATACTTTGAGATATTTATATAAAGTAATTCTCTGGGGACAGGTAATGTTACAAAGAGAGAGGGGGAGGGAACAGACAGTGTGTCCTTAGGGTGGGGGACAGGACAGACACCTTGGGGAGGGGGAGGGGACAGACAGGTGTGTCCTTAGGGCAGGGGAGGGGACAAACCGTGTATTCTTCAGGCGGGGGAGGGGAAAGATTCCTTGTGGGGGAGGGGACAGGCAGTGTAGCCTCGGTGGTGGGGGTTTGGGAGGGGGAGGCAACAGACGATGGGCGGAATCATCTGTGCCCGCTGGCGTCAGTGTGTTCAGCAGCGCAAGCGGACAATATGGTAGAAAGGCCAAAAATCCGTTTCATGACGATGTGAAACCAGTTTGCGATCATCCACTCAGCCCATCGATGGTGAGGACTTCATTGTAAAACATCAGCATACCAGTATAAGGCCAGCCCGCCGGACTCAAACCCACCCCCATTCCCCACTATTCCCCCGCTGCTGGATTGTCCGCCCACGTCAGCGGGAAAACATGTCTGGGCAGAACATGTCTTGACAACTGTGACGTGCAGAAGTCGGGACTCAACGCCAGGGCCTCGCTCGCATCGTGGACACCCGAGCAGCAGAAGATCCAGGAGGAATGTCCATGGCATGTCGGGTGGATTCTCATGGACATGGCTCTGCTGCAAAGCAGCACAAAAGTCACCATTGACGCTCAAAACGGATGATGCTTGAGGGGGTGGGAGAGAACAGTCTAGGACCGACTGGGATAGGAAGAGGCATCAGGGATGGGGTGGTGGGGGGCGGGGGGGGGGGGCGGTGGGGTTGTGGGGGAGGGAGTAACGAGGGTGAAGATTGCAACTGGGGAGGTAGATGTAAGGGAAGCAGTTCGGAGGAGGGAAGGGGTGCGGAGAGGGGAAGGAGTCCAGGGAGAGGAAGGTGTTTGGAAAGGGAAGGAAGTAAGGGTGGAGGAAGGAGTCGGGAAGGGGAAGGAGTAAATCTGGAGAAAGAAGTGAGCGTGTCTGAGGGAGTCAGGAAGGGGGGAGGAGTAAGTGGGTGGGGGGAGTCCGGGATGAGTGGGAGGACTAAGGATAGGGGAAGGGGTTCCCAGGGGAAGGGGTTCCAGTGGGGGAAGGAGTCAGGAGGGGGGGGATGTCCAGGTGAACGGACACAAGAGGGGCATGATGGGTCCATGACTTCCTTCTGCAGAGTGAACTGAGGGTGGGCAAGGTATGAGGGAATGGTGAGAATCACCGAGGGCAGAGTGAGGCAGTAGGGTGGTTGGTGGAGACCTGGGGGCAGACACGGACCTTGGGGGTGGAAGGAGGAGGTCAGGGTGGTTACTGTGGATGGGGGTGGGATTTTCAGGAAGGAAGGGAACATGCACGTTCACCTGGACATGGAAAAGGAACAGGATCGTGGCTGGTAGGTCACGGAGGGGAAGGTTGAAGGTGAGGCCAGAAGTGTCAACTGTGATGGGGGAAGGAAATAGGGAAGAGGAGAAAAGAAGGGGAGTTGACGATAAAGCAAATCCAGACCATGCTGTCCAAATCAAAAGTGAAAGGGGAGTGGCGGTGGGCGAGGTCAGGCACAGTATGGGAGTGTGATCATTGGGTGGGCGGAGATGCAGGTCAGCTCAGATGGACAACTGAAAGTGAACCCCAGCAGGCAGCATTGAAAATGCTCAGGACAGTAAGATGAGTGTGAAACGTGAAGGATCCGTGTGGAGAGGGCTTGCACGAGGCTCTGAAAGGCCCTGCCCCACACACACTCTTCCCTCCACAATCACTCATTGGCCAACTGCTCCCTCTGCAGTGACAGAGGACGAGGTTGAGGGTGTCACTGGCAAAGGGGACCTTGAGTGAGAGAAGTGACTCTGAGATTCCTGAGTGGATGACCCAGGGGTGTCCAGCTGTGATTCCTCCTCCCTCCGGGTGCCTGCAGGGCCCAGCCTGACTCCTTGAGGGGAAGGAGCACCTGGAAGGAGGTCGAGATGCCCCGTTTCCCTCTCATGTTACCACTGCAGGAACTCCGGCGATGGAGTGAAGGTCTACACACATCTGTGCATTCTGCTGGACCAGGGTCTCCATGACATCTGCCATCCTCCCCATGGAGACCTCCATATGCGCACATGTGGGCTCCACTTCATCAGAGAGCAGATGGGTGCACTCCCTCTTGAGGGCTTCCAACAGCTCTGCGTGATGTTTTCCCGCCTTCTGCTGTCTCTCCAGGATGAGTTGGAAGGCCGAATCCAGAGGTTCGTCATCTGACTCGGACCTCACAGAAGCTTCTTCCCCAGGAGTCCTCCAAGTGCCAGGGAGCTCAGCTGAACTTGCCTCCTGCTACTGCAGACATGTGTCCGTGTGGTGACCACCAGATTGTGGACCCAAGCCTGCTCTAGATACAGGCCCCAACGAGGTTTGTGTCTCTGCGCTGGTGGAGAGGTAATCATTGTGAGGGGTCTTCCAGGCTGCTTATTTCTAGTTCTTCAACAGAGGATGTGTTCTCTTGGCTGCAGATGAGGACGTGGATGGAGCTGAGGGACTGGCTGGCTGAGGATGTTGGTTGCTTGGCAGTGATCCCTGTGAATGAAAGTAGAGACAAGTAGTGCATGGCAGCAGAGTCAATAACAGGAGACAGAGCACTCACATTTACTTTGAGAGGGATGATGTGATGCAGGATTCTCACGAGGGTGTTCACCACCGACCTCACCATTACCACAGGCACGGTCTATGTCTTCACCAGTCAGCGCGATGGCACACTCCTCAAAGTGAGTGAGGGGCCTAATGTAAGCCACCCCACTCCCGGTCTGGGGCCTCTCTCTGCTGATGTGAGCCGACTCCTCCTGCATGAAAACAGATGGAGAGAGTCTGAGCAGGACACACAACCTTTACGTGGAATGTTTGTGGTAAGCGGAGCCATGGATGGGATGAGGATGTGAGCTCGAGAGGGTATGAGCCTGTTGGAGATGTGAGGGTGTGTGTGAGGGTTAGTGGTGTCCCTTGAGGTGTGAGATCCCTATGGATGTGTGATGGGTTTGTGAGTGTGTGAGTTGAGAGTGATGAGAAGAGTGACTTACCCTGATGGAACAGATAAGATCATTCAACCTGTAGCAGAACTGGGTGGCTGCCCTCTTTTTCAGGGCATTGGCACTGACCACTGTTGTCACCACCTCCAAAGCCTGATTAGTGATGTTGTTGCCCCCACTGTGGCCAGAGCGGGGGTTGGAGGACATCACCGTGCGCCTCCACTGCGTCCAAAAGGTGCTTGAGAAACACATCATTAACCCTGGAGGCTGCAGTGTTTTTGCCCTTCAAGGTCATCCTTCCTTATGTGCAGCAGTCCTGGGCTGGTAGCTCTGTGAGGCGTGTGTGCGGCTGCACTTCAAATATGGTGCCCGGTGTGGAGAAGCGGCGAGGTGATGATGTGGCAGGCGAATGAGAGCCCGCCCGCCATGGAAACGGCACGTTTCATGTAATGCGGTGGGTTAGGGACAATATGATTGTGGATTGTGTCTGCCATTGTGGCCGACCAAACAATTCCACCCAGCGTATTCTGGGGATCGGGAGGAGACAAATAGTGTATCCTGGGTGTGGGGAAGGGTCAGGCTGTGGAACCTGGGTGTGGGGAAGGGTCAGGCTGTGGAACCTGGGTGTGGGGAAGGGTCAGGCTGTGGAACCTGGGTGTGGGGAAGGGTCAGGCTGTGGAACCTGGGTGTGGGGAAGGGTCAGGCTGTGGAACCTGGGTGTGGGGGAGGGTCAGGCTGTGGAACCTGGGTGTGGGGAAGGGTCAGGCTGTGGATCCTGGGTGTGGGGGAGGGTCAGGAAGTGTATCCTCAGGGAGGGGGCAGACAGTATATTCTCGGACTAGGGGTGCTGTAGGTGGGGTAAAAGCTGAGTGCTGGGGGGATGAGGGACAGGAGTATGGGCTGGGTTGTGAGTGGCTGTTGCAAAACTGAATAATTCGAGGTGAGGGTTAGGTTCTGTAACACAGGAACTGTTAGCTGCTGCAGGGCGGGTGCTGCAGGGTGAGGCTGCAGAGCGGGTGCTGCAGGGTGGGTGCTGTGGGGGGGGGCTGTAGGGCGGGGCTGTAGGGGGGGGCTGCAGGGTGGGTGCTGTAGGGCGGGGCTGTAGGGCGGGGGCTGCAGGGCGGGGGTTGTAGGGCGGGGGCTGCAGGGCGGGCGCTGTAGGGCGGGGGCTGTAGGGCGGGCGCTGCAGGGCGGGTACTGCAGGACGGGTGCTGTAGGGTGGGGGTTGCAGGGTGGGTGCTGCAGGGTGGGTGCTGCAGGACGGGTGCTGCAGGACGGGTGCTGCAGGGTGGGGGTTGCAGGGTGGGTGCTGCAGGGTGGGTGCTGCAGGGCGGGTGCTGCAGGGTGGGTGCTGTAGGGCGGGTGCTGCAGGGTGGGTGCTGTAGGGCGGGTGCTGTAGGGCGGGTGCTGCAGTGTGGGTGCTACAGGGTGGGTGCTGCAGGGTGGGTGCTGCAGGGTGGGTGCTGTAGGGTGGGTGCTGCAGGACGGGTGCTGCAGGGTGGGGGTTGCTGGGTGGGTGCTGCAGGGTGGGTGCTGCAGGACGGGTGCTGCAGGGTGGGTGCTGTAGGGTGGGGGTTGCAGGGCGGGTGTTGCAGGACGGGTGCTGCAGGGTGGGGGTTGCAGGGCGGGTGTTGCAGGACGGGTGCTCAGGGTGGGTGCTGTAGGGTGGGGTACGGGTTGTACAACAGCAGGTGAGGGGTGTGTGTTACGAACATTGTATTTTACTCAACCCCTGCCGTTTGAGAGTTCTGTGAGAGTTGGATCCATGGTCTGCACATTTCCTGTTATCTCACAAATATCTCTGTATGGGTGGGAGGGGGAGGAGGAGAGTGGAGGGATGGGAGAAGGTGGGTTGGGAGAGGGGAGGAGGGGAAGGGGAGAGGTGGAGGAAGAGGGGAGGAGGGGTGGAGGGAGAGGGGAGGGAGGGGAGGTGGGGATGAGGGCAGGGGAGGAGAGGAGGGGCAAGGGCAGTGGAGGAATGCGGGTTGGGGGGTCTATGTGATACACGGATGTATTTTAAATAAATCAGTCAATTAGACTGACTAAGAATTTGATTCCGGATGGGGAGGCTCCTGCCTGGGGCTCTGGTTCTGTGTGAAGTACAGTCTAATCTTTCAGAAGTCTTGGGTTTTTTCTTCAGTAATTTGCAAACCTAAATTATCCCCAATTCTCAAGATGTTTTTGTGACAATATATGAAGTGCGTCTCAATCTGTAACACGAAGTTCTGCAATGATAAAAATGCTGAGGTGGAAGATAATGAAATGGTCTCTTAATGAAACCATGAATTGTAAAGTGAAAAAGTGAAGTTGTTCTTAATATTGTTGCTGTTTGATTGCCTTGTGAAATATTTACAATAAAATGATGTACAGAAGCACAGTGTGATCTGTTGGCTGGAGAGTGACTGACTACATTCTCAGGATCAAGAGGAAGTTAGCTACCCACTTTACAACCACATGCCAGTTCATACCCACTTACCATATGCACCCAGTGTAGAATGTGTGTCACTCTCTGTGCCTGCACTTGGTGTTTAAACCACTGTCAAATATTGAGGTTGTTGCTTCCTGTGTAAGCCTGTTGAGAAAACTCCCATGTGGTTGCCACGTCTCAGAACACCAGCAATTATTTTCCAAAGTAGGGGTCAGTCTCTCCAGCTCATTAATGAAGTGTATAAAATATCAAAGACATGCTCAGCTACTCCACCCCTCCATATACTTATACAATTGCACAACTCTAACAGAGTATACAACAGTATACTCTTCCCCTCAGTATACCCATAATATTGAACCCCTCTCTCAGTATAGGGTAATGTCCTAGGTCCAACCATCTTCAGCTGCTTCATCAATGACCTTCCTTCCATTATAAGGTTAGAAGTGGGGATGTTCGCTGATGATTGCACCATGTTCAGCACTATTCACAAATCCTCAGGTACTGAAGCAGTCCATGTCCAAATGCAGCAAGACCTGGACAATACCCAGGCTTGGGCTGACAAGTGGCAAATAATATTTGCGCCACACAAGTGCCAGGCAACAACCATCTCCAACAAGAGAAAATATAACCCTCTCCCCATGACACTCAATGGCATTACCACCACTGAATCCCCCTGGGGGTTACCACTGACCAGAAACTGAACTGCACTAGCCCTATAAATACTGTGGCTACATGAGCAGGTCAGAGGCTAGGAATCGTGTGACAAATAACTCACCTCCTGTCTACCATCTACAAGGCACAAGTCAGGAGTTTGATGGTTACACTCCACTTACCTGGATGAGTACAGCTTCAACAACAGTCAAGAAGCTCACTGGATCAGCAGCCCAACAACGACCTTAAACATTCCCTCTTGCCAACAATTGTGCACATTGGCAGCTGTGTGTAAATTTACCATGAGAGCAGCAAGAGGCATAAAGGAGCTGCCTGGGAGCGCACAGCAAGACTGGAGTTAGAATGCACAGTGAGAGGGGAGTGGGCCTGGGAGAGAGAGGATAACGAGAGGGGAGTGGGCCTGGGGGAAAGAGCACAGTGAGAGGGGAGTGGGCCTGGGAGAGAGAGGATAACGAGAGGGGAGTGGGTCTGGGGGAGAGAGCACAGTGAGAGGGGAGTGGGCGTGGGGGAGAGAGCACAGTGAGAGGGGAGTGGGCCTGGGGGAAAGAGCACAGTGAGAGGGGAGTGGGCCTGGGGGAGAGGGCACAGTGAGAGGGGAGTGGGTCTGGGAGAGAGATCACAGTGAGAGGGGAGTGGGCCTGGGGGAAAGAGCACAGTGAGAGGGGAGTGGGTCTAGGAGAGAGAGGACACAGTGAGAGGGGAGTGGGCCTGGGAGAGAGAGGATAGTGAGAGGGGAGTGGGTCTGGGAGAAGGAGCACAGTGAGAGGGGAGTGGGCCTGGGGGAGAGAGGGCACAGTGAGAGGGGAGTGGGCCTGGGGGAGAGACGATAGTGAGAGGGGAGTGGGCCTGGGGGAGAGAGAGCACAGTGAGAGGGGAGTGGGTCTGGGAGAGAGAGAGCACAGTGAGAGGGGAGTGGGCCTGGGGGAGAGAGAGCACAGTGAGAGGGGAGTGGGCCTGGGATAGAGAGCACAGTGAGAGGGGAGTGACCCTGGGAGAGAGGGGAAGGTGAGACGGGAGTGGGCCTGGGAGAGAGGGCACAGTGAGAGGGGAGTGGGCCTGGGGGAGAGGGCACAGTGAGAGAGGAGTGGGCCCAGGGGAGAAGGCACAATGATAAGGCAGTGGGCCTGGGGGAGAGGGCACAGTGAGAGGGGAGTGGGTCTGGGAGAGAGAGCACAGTGAGAGGGGAGTGGGCCTGGGGGAGAGGGCACAGTGAGAGGGAAGTGGGCCTGGGGGAGAGGGCATAGTGAGAGGGGAGTGTGTCTGGGAGAGAGAGGATAGTGAGAGGGCAGTGGGCCTGGGAGAGAGAGCAGAGTGAGAGGGGAGTGGGCCTATGAGAGAGAGCAGAGTGGGAGGGGAGTGGGTCTAGGAGAGAGAGCACAGTGATAAGGGAGTGGTCCTGGGAGAGAGGGCACATTGAGAGGGGAGTGGGTCTAGGAGAGAGAGGAAGTGAGAGGGCAGTGGGCCTGGGATAGAGAGCACAGTGAGAGGGGAGTGACCCTGGGAGAGAGAGGTTGGTGAGAGGGGAGTGGGCCTTGGAGAGAGACGATAGTGAGAGGAGAGTGGGCCAGGGAGAGAGAGGGCACAGTGAGGGGGGAGTGGTTCTGGGAGAGACAGGATAGTGAGAGGGGAGAGGGCCTGGGAGAGAGAGCACAGTGAGAGGGGAGTGGGTCTAGGAGAGAGAGCACAGTGAGAGGGGAGTGGTTCTGGGAGAGACAGGATAGTGAGGGGGGAGTGGTTCTGGGAGAGAGAGCACAGTGAGAGGGGAGAGACCCTGGGAGAGAGAGGATAGTGAGAGGGGAGTGGGTCTAGGAGAGAGAGGACACAGTGAAAGGGGAGTGGGCCTGGGGGAGAGAGGATAGTGAGAGGGGAGTGGGTCTGGGAGAGAGAGGACACAGTGAGAGGGTCCGGGCCTCGGAGAGAGACGATAGTGAGAGGGCAGTGGGCCTGGGAGAGAGAGCGCAGTGACAGGGGAGTGGGTCTGGGAGAGAGAGCACAGTGGGAGGGGAGTTGGTCTAGGAGAGAGAAGAAGTGAGAGGGGAATGGGCCTGGGAGAGAGAGGGCACAGTGAGGGGGGAGTGGTTCTGGGAGAGAGAGCACAGTGAGAGGGGAGACGGCCTGGGAGAGAGAGCACAGTGAGAGGGGAGAGGGCCTGGGAGAGAGAGCACAGTGAGAGGGGAGAGGGCCTGGGAGAGAGAGCACAGTGAGAGGGGAGAGGGCCTGGGAGAGAGAGCACAGTGAGAGGGGAGAGGGCCTGGGAGAGAGAGCACAGTGAGAGTAGAGTGGGCCTGGGAGAGAGAGAGCACAGTGATAAGGGAGTGGGTGTAGGAGAGAGAGGACACAGTGAAAGGGGAGTGGGTCTGGGGGAGAGAGGATAGTGAGAGGGGAGTGTGCCGGGGAGAGGGCACAGTGAGAGGGGAGTGGGTCTGGGAGAGAGAGGATAGTGAGAGGGTCCGGGCCTCGGAGAGAGAGGATAGTGAGAGGGGAGTGTGCCTGGGGGAGAGGGCACAGTGAGAGGAGAGTGGGCCTGGGAGAGAGAGCACAGTGAGAGGGGAGTTGGTCTAGGAGAGAGAGGAAGTGAGAGGGGAATGGGCCTGGGATAGAGAGCACAGTGAGAGGGGAGTGGGCCTGGGAGAGAGAGATCACAGTGAGAGGGGAGTGTGCTTGGGGGAGAGGGCACAGTGAGAGGAGAGTTGGTCTAGGAGAGAGAGGAAGTGAGAGGGGAATGGGCCTGGTATAGAGAGCACAGTGAGAGGGGAGTGGGCCTGGGAGAGAGAGGGCACAGTGAGGGGGGAGTGGTTCTGGGAGAGAGAGCACAGTGAGAGGGGAGAGACCCTGGGAGAGAGAGGATAGTGAGAGGGTAGTGGGCCTGGGAGAGAGAGCGCAGTGAGAGGGGAGTGGGTCTAGGAGTGAGAGCACAATGAGAGGGGAGTGGGCCTGGGAGAGAGAGCACAGTGAGAGGGCAGTGGGCCTGGGAAAGAGAGAGCACAGTGAGAGGGGAGTAGGCCTGGGAGAGAGAGCACAGTGAGAGGGGAGTGGGCCTGGGAGAGAGAGCACAGTGAGAGGGGAGTGGGCCTGGGAGAAAGAGCACAGTGAGAGTAGAGTGGGTCTGGGAGAGAAGGCACAGTGAGAGGGGAGTGGGTCTCGGGGAGAGGGCACGGTGAGAGGAGAGTGGGCCTGGGAGAAAGAGCACAGTGAGAGTAGAGTGGGTCTGGGAGAGAAGGCACAGTGAGAGGGGAGTGGGCCTGGGAGAGAGAGCACAGTGAGAGGGGATTGGGCCTGGGAGAGAGAGCACAGTGAGAGGGGAGTGGGCCTGGGACGGAGAGCACAGTGAGAGGGGAGTGGGTCTAGGAGAGAGAGGAAGTGAGAGGGGAGTCGGCCTGGGGGAGAGGGCACAGTGAGAGGGGAGTGGACCTAGGAAAAAGAGGGCACAGTGAGAGGGGAGGGGGTCTGGGAGAGAGACGATAGTGAGAGGGCAGTGGGTCTGGGGGAGAGGGCACAGTGAGAGGGAAATGGGTCTGGGAGAGAGAGCACAGTGAGAGGGGAGTGGGCCTGGGAGAGAGAGCACAGTGAGAGGGAAATGGGTCTGGGAGAGAGAGCACAGTGAGAGGGGAGTGGGCCTGGGGGAGAGGGCACAGTGAGAGGGGAGTGGGTCTGGGAGAGATAGGATAGCGAGAGCGGGTAGGCCTGGGAGAGAGACGATAGTGAGAGGGCAGTGGGCCTGGGAGAGAGAGGGCACAGTGAGAGGGGAGTTGGTCTAGGAGAGAGAGGAAGTGAGAGGGAAATGGGCCTGGGATAGAGAGCACAGTGAGAGGGGAGAGACCCTGGGAGAGAGAGGATAGTGAGAGGGGAGTGGGTCTGGGAAAGAGAGCACAATGAGAGGGGACTGGGTCTAGGAGAGAGAGGAAGTGAGAGGCTAATGGGCCTGGGAGAGAGAGCACAGTGAGAGGGGACTGGGTCTAGGAGAGAGAGGACACAGTGAAAGGGGAGTGGGTCTGGTGGAGAGAGGATAGTGAGAGGGGAGTGTTCCTGGGGGAGAGGGCACAGTGAGAGGGGAGTGTTCCTGGGGGAGAGAGCACAGTGAGAGGGGAGTGTTCCTGGGGGAGAGGGCACAGTGAGAGGGGAGTGTTCCTGGGGGAGAGAGCACAGTGAGAGGGGAGTGTTCCTGGGGGAGAGGGCACAGTGAGAGGGGAGTGGGTCTGGGAGAGAGAGGATAGTGAGAGGGCAGTGGGCCTGGGAGAGAGAGCACAGTGAGAGGAGAGTTGGTCTAGGAGAGAGAGGAAGTGAGAGGGGAATGGGCCTGGGATAGAGAGCACAGTGAGAGGGGAGTGGGCCTGGGAGAGAGAGGGCACAGTGAGGGGGGAGTGGTTCTGGGAGAGAGAGCACAGTGAGAGGGGAGAGACCCTGGGAGAGAGACGATAGTGAGAGGGTAGTGGGCCTGGGAGAGCGAGCGCAATGAGAGGGGAGTGGGCCTGGGAGAGAGAGCACAGTGGGAGGGGAGTGGGTCTAGGAGAGAGAGGAAGTGAGAGGGGAATGGGCCTGGGAGAGAGAGCACAGTGAGAGGGGAGTGGGCCTGGGAGAGAGAGCACAGTGACAGGGGAGTGGGCCTAGGGGAGAGAGGAAGTGAGAGCGGAGTGGGCCTGGGAGAGAGAGCACAGTGAGAGGGGAGTGGGCCTGGGAGAGAGAGCACAGTGACAGGGGAGTGGGCCTAGGGGAGAGAGCACAGTGAGAGGGGAGTGGGCCTGGGAGAGAGGGCACAGTGAGAGGGGAGTGGGCCTGGGGGAGAGGGCACAGTGAGAGGGGAGTGGGCCTGGGGGAGAGGGCACAGTGAGAGGGGAGTGGGTCTAGGAGCGAGAGGAAGTGAGAGGGGAATTGGCCTGGGAGAGAGGGCACAGTGAGAGGGGAGTGGGCCTGGGAGAGAGGGCACAGTGAGAGGGGAGTGGGCCTGGGAGAGAGAGCACAGTGAGAGGGGAGTGGACCTAGGAAAAAGAGGGCACAGTGAGAGGGGAGGGGGTCTGGGAGAGAGTGGATATTGAGAGGGGAGTGGGCCTGGGATAGAGAGCACAGTGAGAGGGGAGTGGGCCTGGGAGATAGAGAGCACAGTGAGAGGGGAGTGGGTCTAGGAGAGAGAGCACAGTGAGAGGGGAGTGGGTCTGGGAGAGAGAGCACAATGAGAGGGGAGTGGGCCTGGGAAAGAGAGAGCACAGTGAGAGGGGAGTTGGCCTGGGAGAGAGAGCACAGTGAAGGGGGAGTGGATCTGGGAGAAAGAGCACAGTGAGAGTAGAGTGGGTCTGGGAGAGAGAGCACAGTGAGAGGGGAGTGGGTCTGGGAGAGACAGGATAGTGAGAGGGGAGTGTGCCTGGGAGAGAGACGATAGTGAGAGGGCAGTGGGCCTGGGAGAGAGAGCACAGTGAGAGGGGAGTGGGTCTAGGAGAGAGAGGCCACAGTGAGAGGGGAGTGGGCCAGGGGGAGAGGGCACAATGAGAGGGGAGTGGGTCTGGGAGAGAGAGCACAGTGAGAGGGGAGTGGGTCTAGGAGAGAGAGGCCACAGTGAGAGGGGAGTGGGCCAGGGGGAGAGGGCACAGTGAGAGGGGAGTGTGCCTGGGAGAGAGAGGATAGTGAGAGGGGGTGGGCCTCGGAGAGAGAGGATAGTGAGAGGGGAGTGGGTCTGGGAAAGAGAGCACAATGAGAGGGGACTGGGTCTAGGAGAGAGAGGAAGTGAGAGGCTAATGGGCCTGGGAGAGAGAGCACAGTGAGAGGGGAGTGGGTGTAGGAGAGAGAGGACACAGTGAAAGGGGAGTGGGTCTGGTGGAGAGAGGATAGTGAGAGGGGAGTGTTCCTGGGGGAGAGGGCACAGTGAGAGGGGAGTGTTCCTGGGGGAGAGAGCACAGTGAGAGGGGAGTGTTCCTGGGGGAGAGGGCACAGTGAGAGGGGAGTGGGTCTGGGAGAGAGAGGATAGTGAGAGGGCAGTGGGCCTGGGAGAGAGAGCACAGTGAGAGGAGAGTTGGTCTAGGAGAGAGAGGAAGTGAGAGGGGAATGGGCCTGGGATAGAGAGCACAGTGAGAGGGGAGTGGGCCTGGGAGAGAGAGGGCACAGTGAGGGGGGAGTGGTTCTGGGAGAGAGAGCACAGTGAGAGGGGAGAGACCCTGGGAGAGAGACGATAGAGAGAGGGTAGTGGGCCTGGGAGAGAGAGCGCAATGAGAGGGGAGTGGGCCTGGGAGAGAGAGCACAGTGGGAGGGGAGTGGGTCTAGGAGAGAGAGGAAGTGAGAGGGGAATGGGCCTGGGAGAGAGAGCACAGTGAGAGGGGAGTGGGCCTGGGAGAGAGAGCACAGTGACAGGGGAGTGGGCCTAGGGGAGAGAGGAAGTGAGAGCGGAGTGGGCCTGGGAGAGAGAGCACAGTGAGAGGGGAGTGGGCCTGGGAGAGAGAGCACAGTGACAGGGGAGTGGGCCTAGGGGAGAGAGCACAGTGAGAGGGGAGTGGGCCTGGGAGAGAGGGCACAGTGAGAGGGGAGTGGGCCTGGGGGAGAGGGCACAGTGAGAGGGGAGTGGGCCTGGGGGAGAGGGCACAGTGAGAGGGGAGTGGGTCTAGGAGCGAGAGGAAGTGAGAGGGGAATTGGCCTGGGAGAGAGGGCACAGTGAGAGGGGAGTGGGCCTGGGAGAGAGGGCACAGTGAGAGGGGAGTGGGCCTGGGAGAGAGAGCACAGTGAGAGGGGAGTGGACCTAGGAAAAAGAGGGCACAGTGAGAGGGGAGGGGGTCTGGGAGAGAGTGGATATTGAGAGGGGAGTGGGCCTGGGATAGAGAGCACAGTGAGAGGGGAGTGGGCCTGGGAGATAGAGAGCACAGTGAGAGGGGAGTGGGTCTAGGAGAGAGAGCACAGTGAGGGGGGAGTGGGTCTGGGAGAGAGAGCACAATGAGAGGGGAGTGGGCCTGGGAAAGAGAGAGCACAGTGAGAGGGGAGTTGGCCTGGGAGAGAGAGCACAGTGAAGGGGGAGTGGATCTGGGAGAAAGAGCAGAGTGAGAGTAGAGTGGGTCTGGGAGAGAGAGCACAGTGAGAGGGGAGTGGGTCTGGGAGAGACAGGATAGTGAGAGGGGAGTGTGCCTGGGAGAGAGACGATAGTGAGAGGGCAGTGGGCCTGGGAGAGAGAGCACAGTGAGAGGGGAGTGGGTCTAGGAGAGAGAGGCCACAGTGAGAGGGGAGTGGGCCAGGGGGAGAGGGCACAATGAGAGGGGAGTGGGTCTGGGAGAGAGAGCACAGTGAGAGGGGAGTGGGTCTAGGAGAGAGAGGCCACAGTGAGAGGGGAGTGGGCCAGGGGGAGAGGGCACAGTGAGAGGGGAGTGTGTCTGGGAGAGAGAGGATAGTGAGAGGGGGTGGGCCTCGGAGAGGGAGGATAGTGAGAGGGGGTGGGCCTGGGAAAGTGAGCACAGTGGGAGGGAAGTGGGACTGGGGGAGAAACGATAGTGAATGGGGAGTGGGCCTGGGAGAGAGAGGATAGTGAGAGGGGAGTGGGCCTGGGAGAGAGAGGATAGCGAGAGGGGAGTGGGCCTGGGGGAGAGAGCACAGTGAGAGGAGAGTGGGCCTGGGGGAGAGGGTACAGTGAGAGGGGAGTGGGTCGGGGAGAGAGAGCACAGTGACAGGGGAGTGGGTCTGGGAGAGAGACGATAGTGAGAGGGGAGTGGGCCTGGGGGAGAGGGCACAGTGAGAGGGGAGTGGGTCTGGGAGAGAGAGCACAGTGAATGGGGAGTGGGCCTGGGAGAGAGAGGATAGTGAGAGGGGAGTGGATCTGGGAGAGAGACGATAGTGAGAGGAGAGTGGGCCTGGGAGAGAGGGCACATTGAGAGGGGAGTGGGTCTAGGAGAGAGAGGAAGTGAGAGGGCAGTGGGCCTGGGATAGAGAGCACAGTGAGAGGGGAGTGACCCTGGGAGAGAGAGGTTGGTGAGAGGGGAGTGGGCCTCGGAGAGAGACGATAGTGAGAGGGGAGTGGGCCTGGGAGAGAGAGGGCACAGTGAGGGGGGAGTGGTTCTGGGAGAGACAGGATAGTGAGGGGGGAGTGGGCCTGGGGGAGAGAGAGCACAATGAGAGGGGATTGACCCTGGGAGAGAGAGGATAGTGAGAGGGTAGTGGGCCTGGGAGAGAGAGAGCACAATGAGAGGGGAGAGGGCCTGGGAGAGAGAGCACAGTGGGAGGGGAATGGGCCTGGGATAGAGAGCACAGTGAGAGGGGAGTGGTTCTGGGAGAGACAGGATAGTGAGGGGGGAGTGGGTCTGGGAGAGAGAGCACAGTGAGAGGGGAGTGGGTCTGGGAGAGAGAGCACAGTGAGAGGGGAGTGGGCCAGGGGGAGAGGGCACAGTGAGAGGGGAGTGGGCCAGGGGGAGAGGGCACAGTGAGAGGGGAGTGGGCCTGGGGGAGAGGGCACAGTGAGAGGGGAGTGTGTCTGGGAGAGAGAGGATAGTGAGAGGGGGTGGGCCTCGGAGAGAGAGGATAGTGAGAGGGGGTGGGCCTGGGAAAGTGAGCACAGTGGGAGGGAAGTGGGACTGGGGGAGAAACGATAGTGAATGGGGAGTGGGCCTGGGAGAGTGAGCACAGTGAGAGGGGAGTGGATCTGGGAGAGAGAGCACAGTGAGAGGGGAGTGGGCCTAGGAGAGAGAGGGCACAGTGAGAGGGGAGTGACACTGGGAGAGAGAGGATAGTGAGAGGGGAGTGGGCCTGGGAGAGAGAGGATAGCGAGAGGGGAGAGGGCCTGGGGTAGAGAGCACAGTGAGAGGAGAGTGGGCCTGGGGGAGAGAGCACATTGAGAGGGGAGTGGGCCTGGGGGAGAGAGCACATTGAGAGGGGAGAGGGCCTGGGGGAGAGAGCACAGTGAGAGGGGAGTGGGCCTAGGAGAGAGAGGGCACAGTGAGAGGGGAGTGACACTGGGAGAGAGAGGATAGTGAGAGGAGAGTGGGCCTGGGGGAGAGAGCACATTGAGAGGGGAGAGGGCCTGGGAGAGAGAGGAAGTGAGAGGGCAGTGGGCCTGGGATAGAGAGCACAGTGAGAGGGGAGTGACCCTGGGAGAGAGAGGTTGGTGAGAGGGGAGTGGGCCTCGGAGAGAGACGATAGTGAGAGGAGAGTGGGCCTGGGGGAGAGAGAGCACAATGAGAGGGGATTGACCCTGGGAGAGAGAGGATGGTGAGAGGGTAGTGGGCCTGGGAGAGAGAGAGCACAGTGAGAGGGGAGAGGGCCTGGGAGAGATAGGAAGTGAGAGGGGAATGGGCCTGGGATAGAGAGCACAGTGAGAGGAGAGTGGGTCTGGGAGAGAGAGGATAGTGAGGGGGGAGTGATCCTGGGATAGAGAGCACAGTGAGAGGGGAGTGGGCCTGGGGGAGAGGGCAGTGAGAGGGGAGTGTGTCTGGGGGAGAGGGCAGTGAGAGGGGAGTGTGTCTGGGGGAGAGAGCAGTAAGAGGGCAGTGGGCCTGGGAGAGAGAGGGCACAGTGAGGGGGGAGTGACCCTGGGAGAGAGCGGATAGTGAGAGGGGAGTGGTTCTAGGAGAGAGAGCACAGTGAGAGGGGAGTGGGCCTGGGGGAGTGGGCACAGTGAGAGGGGAGAGGGCTTGGGGGGGAGAGCGCAGTGAGAGGGGAGTGGACCTGGGAGAGAGAGGATAGTGAGAGGGGAATGAGCCTGGGGGAGAGAGGATAGTGAGAGGGCACAGTGAGAGGGGAGTGGGTCTGGGAGAGAGAGCACAGTGAGAGGGGAGTGATCCGGGAATAGAGAGCACAGTGAGAGGGGAGTGGGTCTAGGAGAGAGAGGAAGTGAGAGGGGAGTGACCCTGGGAGAGAGACGATAGTAAGACGGGAGTGGGCCTGGGAGAGAGAGCACAGTGAGAGGGGAGTGGGTCTGGGAGAGAGAGCACAGTGACAGGGGAGTGGGTCTGGGAGAGAGAGAGCACAGTGAGAGCGGAGTTGGTCTGGGAGAGAGACGATAGTGAGAGGGGAGAGGGCCTGGGAGAGAGAACACAGTGATAAGGGAGTGGGCCTGGGAGATCAAAGTGAGAGGGGAGTGGCCCTGGGAGAGAGGGGGCAAAGTGAGTGGGTAGTGGGCTTGGGAGAGCGAGGATAGTGAGAGGGGAGTGATCCTGGGATAGAGAGCACAGTGAGAGGGGAGTGATCCTGGGATAGAGAGCGCAGTGAGAGGGGAGTGGGCCTGGGAGAGAGACGAAAGTGAGAGGGGAGTGGGCCTGGGAGAGAGAGGGCACAGTGAGGGGGGAGTGGGTCTGGGAGAGACAGGATAGTGAGAGGAGAGTGGGTCTGGGAGAGAGAGCACAGTGAGAGGGGAGTGGGTCTGGGAGAGAGAGAGCACTGTGAGAGGGGAGTGGGCCTGGGAGATCAAAGTGAGAGGAGTGTGGACCTGGGAGAAAGAGCACAGTGAGAGGGGAGTGGGCCTGGGGGAGAGGGCACAGTGAGAAGGGAGTGGGCCTGGGGGAGAGATCACAGTGAGAGGGGAGTGGGCCTGGGGGAGAGATCACAGTGAGAGGGGAGTGGGCCTGGGGGAGAGATCACAGTGACAGGGCAGTGGGCCTGGGGGAGAGAGGATAGTGAGAGCAGAGTGGGTCGGGGAGAGAGAGCACAGTGAGGGGGGAGTGACCCTGGGAGTTAGAGCACAGTGAGAGGGGAGTGGTTCTGGGAGAGAGAGCACAGTGAGAAGGGAGTGGGCCTGGGACAGAGAGCGCAGTGAGAGGGGAGAGGGCCTGGGGGAAAGAGCACAGTGAGAGGGGAGTGGGTCGGGGAGAGAGAGCACAGTGACAGGGGAGTGGGTCTGGGAGAGAGACGATAATGAGAGGGGAGTGGGTCTGGGAGAGAGAGGATAGTGAGAGTGGGTGGGCCTGGGAGAGAGACGATAGTGAGAGGGCAGTGGGCCTGGGAGAGAGAGCACAGTGAGAGGGGAGTGGGTCTAGGAGAGAGAGCACAGTGATAAGGGAGTGGTCTTGGGAGAGAGGGCACATTGAGAGGGGAGTGGGTCTAGGAGAGAGAGGAAGTGAGAGGGCAGTGGGCCTGGGATAGAGAGCACAGTGAGAGGGGAGTGACCCTGGGAGAGAGAGGTTGGTGAGAGGGGAGTGGGCTTTGGAGAGAGACGATAGTGAGAGGGGAGTGGGCCAGGGAGAGAGGGCACAGTGAGGGGGGAGTGGTTCTGGGAGAGACAGGATAGTGAGAGGGGAGTGGGCCTGGGAGAGAGAGCACAGTGACAGGGGAGTGGGCCTGGGAGAGAGAGAGCACAGTGACAGGGGAGTGGGCCTGGGAAAGAGAGAACAGTGACAGGGGAGTGGCCCTGGGAGAGAGAGCACAATCATAGGGGAGTGGGCCTGGGGGAGAGGGCACAGTGAGGGGGGAGTGGTTCTGGGAGAGACAGGATAGTGAGGGGGGAGTGGTTCTGGGAGAGAGAGCACAGTGAGAGGGGAGTGGGTCTAGGAGAGAGAGGAAGTGAGAGGGGAATGGGCCTGGGAGAGAGAGAGCACAGTGAGAGGGGAGTGGTTCTGGGAGAGACAGGATAGTGAGCGGGGAGTGGGTCTGGGAGAGAGAGCACAGTGAGAGGGGAGAGACCCTGGGAGAGAGAGGATAGTGAGAGGGGAGTGGGCCTGGGGGAGAGAGGACACAGTGAAAGGGGAGTGGGTCTGGGAGAGAGAGGACACAGTGAAAGGGGAGTGGGTCTGGGGGAGAGAGGATAGTGAGAGGGGAGTGTGCCTGGGGGAGCGGGCACAGTGAGAGGGGAGTGGGTCTGGGAGAGAGAGAATAGTGAGAGGGCAGTGGGCCTGGGAGAGAGAGCACAGTGAGAGGAGAGTTGGTCTAGGAGAGAGAGGAAGTGAGAGGGGAATGGGCCTGGGATAGAGAGCACAGTGAGAGGGGAATGGGCCTGGGATAGAGAGCACAGTGAGAGGGGAGTGGTTCTGGGAGAGAGAGCACAGTGAGAGGGGAGAGACCCTGGGAGAGAGAGGATAGTGAGAGGGTAGTGAGCCTGGGAGGGAGAGCACAGTGAGAGGGGAGTGGGTCTGGGAGAGAGACGATAGTGAGAGGGGAGTGGGCCTGGGAGAGAGAGCACAGTGAGAGGGGAGTGGGCCTGGGAGAAAGAGCACAGTGAGAGTAGAGTGGGTCTGGGAGAGAGAGCACAGTGAGAGGGGAGTGGGCCTGGGGTAGAGGGCACAGTGAGAGGGGAGTGGGTCTGGGAGAGAGAGCACAGTGAGAGGGGAGTGGGTCTGGGAGAGAGATCACAGTGAGAGGGGAGTGGGCCTGGGAGAGAGAGGATAGTGAGAGGGGAGTGACCCTGGGAGAGAGAGGATAGTGAGAGCATAGTGGGCCTGGGGGAGAGGGCACAGTGAGAGGGGAGTGGGCCTGGGGGAGAGGGCACAGTGAGAGGGGAGTGGGTCTGGGAGAGAGAGGATAGTGAGAGGGAAATGGGTCTGGGAGAGAGAGCACAGTGAGAGGGGAGAGGGCGTGGGAGAGAGAGCACAATCATAGGGGAGTGGCCCAGGTGAAGAGGGGGCACAGTGAGTGGGGAGTGGGCTTGGGAGAGGATAGTGAGAGAGGAGTAGGTCTGGGAGAGAGAGCGCAGTGAGAGTGGAGTGGGCCTGGGGGAGAGGGCACAGTGAGAGAGGAGTGGGTCTCGGAGAGAGACGATAGTGAGAAGGGAGTGGGCCTGGGGGAGAGGGCACAGTGAGGGGGCAGTGGGCCTGGGGGAGAGAGCACAGTGAGGGGGGAGTTGGCCTGGGGGAGAGAACACAGTGAGAGGGGAGTTGGCCTGGGGGAGAGGGCACAGTGAGGGGGCAGTGGGCCTGGGGGAGAGAACACAGTGAGAGGGGAGTGGGCCTGGGAGAGAGAGGATAGTGAGAGGGGAGTGGGCCTGGGGGAGAGGGCACAGTGAGAGGGGAGTGGGTCTGGGGGAGAGAGCACAGTGAGAGGAGAGTGGGACTGGGAGAGAGAGGATAGTGAGAGGGGAGTGGGCCTGGGGGAGAGGGCACAGTGAGAGGGGAGTGGGTCTGGGGGAGAGAGCACAGTGAGAGGAGAGTGGGACTGGGAGAGAGAGCACAGTGAGAGGAGAGTGGGACTGGGAGAGCACAGTGAGAGGGGAGTGGGTCTGGGAGAGAGAGCACAGTGAGAGGGGAGTGGGCCTGAGGGAGAGGGCACAGTGAGAGGAGAGTGGGCCTGGGAGAGAGAGCACAGTGAGAGGGGAGTAGGTCTGGGAGAGAGAGGAAGTGAGAGGGAAATGGGTCTGGGAGAGAGGGCACAGTGAGAGGGGAGTGGGCCTGGGGGAGAGAGGATAGTGAGAGGGGAGTGACCCTGGGAGAGAGAGGTTGGTGAGAGGGGAGTGGGCCTGGGAGAGAGAGCACAGTGAGAGGGGAGTGGGCCTGGGAGAGAGAGCACAGTGAGAGGGGAGTGGGTCTAGGAGAGAGAGCACAGTGAGAGGGGAGTGGGTCTAGGAGAGAGAGGCCACAGCGAAAGGGGAGTGGGCCTGGGAGAGAGAGGATAGTGAGAGGGAAATGGGTCTGGGAGAGAGGGCACAGTGGGAGGGGAGTGGGCCTGGGGGAGAGGGCACAGTGAGAGGGGAGTGACCCTGGGAGAGAGACGATAGTGAGAGGGGAGTGGGCCTGGGAGAGAGACGATAGTGAGAGGGGAGTGGGCCTGGGAGAGAGAGGGCACAGTGAGGGGGGAGTGGGCCTGGGAGAGAGACGATAGTGAGAGGGGAGTGGGCCTCGGAGAGAGACGATAATGAGAGGGGAGTGGGCCTGGGAGAGAGGGCACAGTGAGAGGGGAGTGGGCCTGGGAGAGAGAGGATAGTGAGAGGGGAGTGGGCCTGGGAGAGAGGGCACAGTGAGAGGGGAGTGGGTCTGGGAGAGAGAGGAAGTGAGAGGGGAGTGGGCCTGGGGGAGAGGGCACAGTGAGAGGGGAGTGGGTCTGTGGAGTGGGTCTGGGAGAGAGAGGATAGTGAGAGGGGAATGGGCCTGGGATAGAGAGCACAGCGAGAGGGGAATGGGCCTGGGATAGAGAGCACAGTGAGGGGGGAGTGGTTCTGGGAGAGAGACGATAGTGAGAGGGCAGTGGGCCTGGGAGAGAGAGCACAGTGAGAGGGGAGTGGGTCTAGGAGAGAGAGCACAGTGATAAGGGAGTGGTCCTGGGAGAGAGGGCACATTGAGAGGGGAGTGGGTCTAGGAGAGAGAGGAAGTGAGAGGGCAGTGGGCCTGGGATAGAGAGCACAGTGAGAGGGGAGTGACCCTGGGAGAGAGAGGTTGGTGAGAGGGCAGTGGGCCTTGGAGAGAGACGATAGTGAGAGGGGAGTGGGCCAGGGAGAGAGGGCACAGTGAGGGGGGAGTGGTTCTGGGAGAGACAGGATAGTGAGAGGGGAGTGGGCCTGGGAGAGAGAGCACAGTGACAGGGGAGTGGGCCTGGGAGAGAGAGAGCACAGTGACAGGGGAGTGGGCCTGGGAAAGAGAGAACAGTGACAGGGGAGTGGGCCTGGGAGAGAGAGCACAATCATAGGGGAGTGGGCCTGGGGGAGAAGGCACAGTGAGGGGGGAGTGGTTCTGGGAGAGACAGGATAGTGAGGGGGGAGTGGTTCTGGGAGAGAGAGCACAGTGAGAGGGGAGTGGGTCTAGGAGAGAGAGGAAGTGAGAGGGGAATGGGCCTGGGAGAGAGAGAGCACAGTGAGAGGGGAGTGGTTCTGGGAGAGACAGGATAGTGAGCGGGGAGTGGGTCTGGGAGAGAGAGCACAGTGAGAGGGGAGAGACCCTGGGAGAGAGAGGATAGTGAGAGGGGAGTAGGCCTGGGGGAGAGAGGACACAGTGAAAGGGGAGTGGGTCTGGGAGAGAGAGGACATAGTGAAAGGGGAGTGGGTCTGGGGGAGAGAGGATAGTGAGAGGGGAGTGTGCCTGGGGGAGCGGGCACAGTGAGAGGGGAGTGGGTCTGGGAGAGAGAGGATAGTGAGAGGGCAGTGGGCCTGGGAGAGAGAGCACAGTGAGAGGAGAGTTGGTCTAGGAGAGAGAGGAAGTGAGAGGGGAATGGGCCTGGGATAGAGAGCAAAGTGAGAGGGGAATGGGCCTGGGATAGAGAGCACAGTGAGAGGGGAGTGGTTCTGGGAGAGAGAGCACAGTGAGAGGGGAGAGACCCTGGGAGAGAGAGGATAGTGAGAGGGTAGTGGGCCTGGGAGAGAGAGCACAGTGAGAGGGGAGTGGGTCTGGGAGAGAGACGATAGTGAGAGGGGAGTGGGCCTGTGAGAGAGAGCACAGTGAGAGGGGAGTGGGCCTGGGAGAAAGAGCACAGTGAGAGTAGAGTGGGTCTGGGAGAGAGACGATAGTGAGAAGGGAGTGGGCCTGGGGGAGAGGGCACAGTGAGGGGGCAGTGGGCCTGGGGGAGAGAGCACAGTGAGGGGGGAGTTGGCCTGGGGGAGAGAACACAGTGAGAGGGGAGTTGGCCTGGGGGAGAGGGCACAGTGAGGGGGCAGTGGGCCTGGGGGAGAGAACACAGTGAGAGGGGAGTGGGCCTGGGAGAGGGAGGATAGTGAGAGGGGAGTGGGCCTGGGGGAGAGGGCACAGTGAGAGGGGAGTGGGTCTGGGGGAGAGAGCACAGTGAGAGGAGAGTGGGACTGGGAGAGAGAGGATAGTGAGAGGGGAGTGGGCCTGGGGGAGAGGGCACAGTGAGAGGGGAGTGGGTCTGGGGGAGAGAGCACAGTGAGAGGAGAGTGGGACTGGGAGAGAGAGCACAGTGAGAGGAGAGTGGGACTGGGAGAGCACAGTGAGAGGGGAGTGGGTCTGGGAGAGAGAGCACAGTGAGAGGGGAGTGGGCCTGAGGGAGAGGGCACAGTGAGAGGAGAGTGGGCCTGGGAGAGAGAGCACAGTGAGAGGGGAGTGGGTCTAGGAGAGAGAGGCCACAGCGAAAGGGGAGTGGGCCTGGGAGAGAGAGGATAGTGAGAGGGAAATGGGTCTGGGAGAGAGGGCACAGTGGGAGGGGAGTGGGCCTGGGGGAGAGGGCACAGTGAGAGGGGAGTGACCCTGGGAGAGAGACGATAGTGAGAGGGGAGTGGGCCTGGGAGAGAGACGATAGTGAGAGGGGAGTGGGCCTGGGAGAGAGAGGGCACAGTGAGGGGGGAGTGGGCCTGGGAGAGAGACGATAGTGAGAGGAGAGTGGGCCTCGGAGAGAGACGATAGTGAGAGGGGAGTGGGCCTGGGAGAGAGGGCACAGTGAGAGGGGAGTGGGCCTGGGAGAGAGAGGATAGTGGGAGGGGAGTGGGCCTGGGAGAGAGGGCACAGTGAGAGCGTGTGGGCCTCGGAGAGAGACGATAGTGAGAGGGGAGTGGGCCTGGGAGAGAGGGCACAGTGGGAGCGTGTGGGCCTCGGAGAGAGACGATAGTGAGAGGGGAGTGGGCCTGGGGGAGAGGGCACAGTGAGAGGGGAGTGTGTCTGGGAGAGAGAGCACAGTGAGAGGGGAGTGGGCCTGGGAGAGAGGGCACAGTGAGAGGGGAGTGGGTCTGGGAGAGAGAGGAAGTGAGAGGGGAGTGGGCCTGGGGGAGAGGGCACAGTGAGAGGGGAGTGGGTCTGGGGAGTGGGTCTGGGAGAGAGAGGATAGTGAGAGGGGAATGGGCCTGGGATAGAGAGCACAGCGAGAGGGGAATGGGCCTGGGATAGAGAGCACAGTGAGGGGGGAGTGGTTCTGGGAGAGAGACGATAGTGAGAGGGCAGTGGGCCTGGGAGAGAGAGAGCACAGTGAGAGGGGAGTGACCCTGGGAGAGAGAGGATAGTGAGAGGGTAGTGGGCCTGGGAGAGAGAGCGCAGTGAGAGGGGAGTGGGTCTTGGAGAGAGAGAGCACAGTGAGAGCAGAGTCGGTCTGGGAGAGAGAGCACAGTGAGAGGGGAGTGGTCCTGGGGGAGAGAGAGCACAGTGAGAGCAGAGTCGGTCTGGGAGAGAGAGCACAGTGAGAGGGGAGTGGTCCTGGGGGAGAGAGCACAGTGAGAGCAGAGTCGGACTGGGAGAGAGAGCACAGTGAGAGGGGAGTGGGCCTGGGGGAGAGAGCACAGTGATGAGGGGAGTGTGTCTGGGAGAGAGAGAGCGCAGTGAGAGGGGAGTGGGCCTGGGGGAGAGGGCACAGGGAGAGGGGACTGGACCTGGGGGAGAGGGCACAGTGAGAGGGGAGTGGGTCTGGGAGAGAGATCACAGTGAGAGGGGAGTGGGCCTGGGGGAGAGAGGATAGTGAGAGGGGAGTGGGCCTGGGAGAGAGATGATAGTGAGAGGGCAGTGGGCCTAGAAGAGGCAGTCTGAGGATTCCGAGCTGACTGACTATGTTCAAAAGGAAGTCAAAATATAATCTCACATGAAAATACGGAAGGGATTATTGGGTATTTTTATCTTTTCTCTCTCTAAATCATTGCTTTTATTTCAAATTAGGAGCTGGAATTGAAAATTTCAATTAGGGTTAGCATATCAGTAACTGATTATAAGCACAAAGCAGGTTTATGTATTAACTAAATAGCTCAAACAGGGCATTCGCTAGGTTGTTAAAGAGAGAATAGTGATTTTTATTTTGATCATAGGTGGGCAGCTGAGACCCGTTGCAATTCCTGTGCTATGTGGGAACTTCAGGATGCTTCCTGTGTCTTCAGTGACCATGTGTGTAGGAAGTGTCTCCAGCTGCTTGAGTTCAACTCAGGATTTCTGAGCTTGAGCGGCAGCTGGAGTCACTGCAGAGCATCAGGGAGGATGAAAATTTTCTGGACCATATGTTCCAGGAGGTGGCCACCCCACAGGCAGTAAGAGTTCAGGTTAGTGGGTGGGTGGATATCCAAAGTGTAGGAAGAGGCAGGAAACATAGGAGTCTTCAGGGTGTGTGCCACTCTCAAACAGATACTCAGTATTGGAGCCTGCTGGGAATGAAGATATCCTGAAGGAGTACAGTCCAGGCCATAGCATTAATGAGCAAGGGACTGTACAGGGAAAAACAGCAAAGAGTAGAAACGCAGTTGTTATCAGATAATCCACAGTCTGGGGACAGGTCAGCATTTCTGTAACCATCATTCTGAGTCCTACATGATGTGTTGCATCTCTGGTGCTGGAGTAAAGGGCATCATGGAGAGGGTGCAGAATATTCTTCAGCAGGGTGGGAATTAGCCAGAAGTTGCAGTACATGTTGGTCCCAATGACATAGAGGAGACAGGCATCGAGGTTCTTTGGTCAGGTTTTCAGGAGCTAGGGGAGAATTTAAAAAGTAGGATTACTCCCAGTATCACATGCTGGACGGAGTGAAAATAGAAAGGAAGTGAGGGTCAATACGTGGGCTTGAATCGTGGTGCAGGAGGGAGGGGTTCAGGTTCCTGGGGCTTTGGGACCAGTTTGGCACAAAAGGCACCAATTCACAAGGGACAGTTTAAACCTCAACAGGACTCAGGGAGGGGGGGGGGAGGGCAGGTGGTGTTAATGTCCTCATGGGGAGGTTCACTAGTGTGGGTGGGGGCAGGGTGTTAATCTAAATTCACAGGGGGTGGGCAGCAGCACAGAGAAGTCAAAAAGAGGAATAAGGTGCATAAAGGGACAGTGCTGGAGACACTAGAGAAGAGAGTAGTACCATATTTCATAGGAGGGGACAAAGAACTATGAGGGATGCAGTGATAGGATTACAATTCATGTGTGTAAACACACAAATTGTGGTGAACAAGTTTGGTGGGCTACCAGCATAGGGATGTGATGCAGTGGCAATAGTGGAAACATGGCTTAAAATAGTGAGGACTGGGTGCTTAATGTACAAGAATATAAAGTATGAGGAAAAGATAGAGGAGAAAAGGGAGATGGGCTGGCTGTACTGATTGGGGAAGGCATTGTAGTGTTAGAAAGAGGGGTTGCACTTGAGGCTGCAAAGAAAGATCCCTTTTGATTAGAATTGAGAAATAAAACGAGTTTGATCACTCTACTGGCGGTATTATATAGGCCTTCAAATAGTGAGAGATGGAGGAGGAAATCAGCAGGGAAATCACAGAAAT
Source organism: Carcharodon carcharias (assembly GCF_017639515.1). Taxonomy (NCBI): domain Eukaryota; kingdom Metazoa; phylum Chordata; class Chondrichthyes; order Lamniformes; family Lamnidae; genus Carcharodon; species Carcharodon carcharias. Next base: position 83,898,500 of record NC_054476.1, on the reverse strand, counting down.
GCAAGAACCATTGAGCGGTAGCACTGGGCTGGGCTTTAATTACCCAGATAACAATTGGATTAACGTTAGAGTAAAGAGAAATGGAGGGACTTGCTGAATTGTGTTCAGGAGAACATTCTCGATCAAAATGTTGTCAGTCCAGCCAGAAAGGAGGCATTGCTGGAATTGGTGCTGGGGAATGAGGTGGGCCAAGGGTGGTGTTCAATGTCCTCCCCCATGGCTAGTGTGGTGACGGGGACATATCAGCAGGTGGGAGGGTGATGGGTGGGGGGGACCCACCAGTTCCCGATTCCACGCCAATTAAGTCTGCAGCTTCTACAGTATATAAAAAGGAGAAGAGTAGCTAAAGTATGTGTTAGTTATTTAGAGGTAGGAATTAAAACAAGGAAATGGCAGAGGCTTTGAGTAAGCTTTTGTATCTGACTTCACAGTAGAAGACGTAGAACACACCCAAGAATAGCAGAAAATCAAGAGGCAAAAGGGAGGAACTTAAAACCATCCCAATCACTAGAGAAAAAATACTGGGGAAACTAACATGACTAAAGGCTGACAGTCGCCTGGACCTGATGGCCTGAATCCGAGGGCCTCAAAAGAAGTTGCTGCAGAGATAGTGAAAAAATCGGTTGTAAAAATTCCTGGGATTCTGGGAGGGTGCCAGGAGATTGGAAAACCACAAATTTAACCATTTTTTAAAGAAAGGAGGGAGACAAGAAGAAGGAAACTTTAGGCCAGTTGGTCAAACATCTGACATTGGGAAAATGCTAGAATCCATGATTAAGAGGGTAACAGCTGGACATTTAGAAGATCATAATATAACCAGGCAGAGTCAACATGGTTTTGTGAAAGGGAAATTGTGTTTGACAAATTTATTAGAGTTCTTTGAGGATGTAACAGGCAGGGTGGATAAAGGGGAACCGGTAGATGTAGTGTATTTGGATTTCTAAAAGGCATTCAATAAGATGCCACACAAAAAGTTATTACACAAGATAAGGGCCCATGCTATAAAACAGAAAGTGCTAGAAAAACTCAGCAGGTCTGGCAGCTTGTGGCAAGAGAGAAACAGAATTAATGGCCTGTAACTTCCGAGCTCCCCAGCGCCGGATTTGGGGGGTACTCCAAAGACGCTCTGGGGAATCCCTCCGGCAAGTTCCCAGGTAAGGGTTTGCACAGCAATTTCCCAGAAGTGTTAACTACCTCTGGACAATTACACTGCGCTGGGAACCATCCAAAAATGTGATTTAAATCGCAAACTTCGATGGTTCCCAGAAAATAGTTACCCAGAAAAAGTTAAAAAGAATTAAAACCTCTTCTAACTTCTGAGTAATTATTGTAAAGACCCAGACCGACCCCATTGGACTCCACCTAACCTCCAACAGCCCCCAACCCCCCGACCACCAACACAGTCAAACCCACCCCCCACTTCCAAACCCCCACCCCCGATCACTCCTCCTCCGACCTCCGAGCCCCCACCCCCAACCTCTGACACCTGCCAATCCCCCGGCCCTCACTCCCCCAAACTCCGACATCCCCCCCCCACCCAACTTCTGATACAACCCACCACCCTCCCAGGCCTCGGACCCTCCTTCGACTGACTTCCACCACCGACCTTGGACCCACACCCTGCCACCCCCCCCAACCACCCAACTGGACATCCAACTGACCCGCCCAACCCTCCTGTACCTTCGACAGACCACCCTCCCCACCGCCCCCCCCACCCCCACACCATCCCTGGATCTCCAACAACCCCTACTCCCCTGACCTTCGTCATGTCCCACCACGCCCCTGGCCCGCGGATTTCTGAAGCCCTATCACTCCAAACCCCACCCCAGGACCTTTGACTTACCTCCGCCGCTAACCTTGGATCCCACCTCCCCGTGACCCCACTGAGCCTCCAACCCCCTACCCCCAATGTCTCTAACCCTGACCTCAGACCACACCCCACTTCCTATGGACCACTGACCTCCTCCCAACCTCAGCAGCCCCCCACCCACGAGCCCCCTAGGACCTCCGACTCCCACCCACCGAACCTCGGAGCATCACCCCCACCGACAACCACCCCCACCCTGGACCTTGGACCCCCACCTCTGCACAACCACTTCCAGACCTCACACACCCCACCCCCCCGACCCCTCCAGATAGCAGATCCCCCCCCCACCACACCCCTTGGTCCTTGGACCTCTTTCACAACCGTCCCAGATTTCTGACCACCTCCCCACGATCCCTGGACCTCCAACTGATCTCTGCCCCCCCCACCTAACCCGGACCCCCAACATGGACCTCCGATCCCATCCGCTCCCCCCCACCAGCCCTAGACCTCCAACTGAACTCCCCTGGACATCTGACCCACCCCCTCCCCCGAATTGCCCCCGACACCCTTAACTCCCAAATCCTATTCGCTTACCTTAGACACTGACCTTCTCCCCGGCCTGTCAACTTCTCTGGCCCTGTAAACGTACCTGCTTTACGGCAGCAAGTGTCATAAAAATGGGGGCAGGGCCTTGTTGAATCTGCTGGATCTGGACTTTACTGGGGCCTGTGAGGAGCCTTTCGATGTAGGCCCCAGGCAGCTCCAGCAAATGGAAGTTTCAACGTTATATTCAAGACCAGGTAAGTAGGTGTTTATTTCTTCTTGCTCAGACACAACAAGTAATTAGGAAGGCAAATAGAAGGACAGAGTATAAAAGTGGAGAAATCTAGCTGTACAGGGAGGGTATTGGTGAGACAAGCACATGGAGTATTTTGTACCGTTTTGGCATCCTTATTTAAGGAGGGATATACTTGCATTGGAAGCAGTTCAGAGAAAGTTCACGAGGTTGATTCCTGGGACGAAAGGGTTTTCTTCTGAGGAGAGGTTGAGCAAGTTGGGCCTGTACTCATTGCAGGTTAGAAGAATGAGAGGTGATCTTATTGAAACATCTAAGATTTTAAGGGGGCTTGACAGAGTAAATGCTGAGAGGATGTTGCTTATGGCCATTCTTTTCTGAATATCTGATCTTTGAAGCTAAGTAGACTTAAGCTTGGTTAGTGCACAGCTGGGAGTCTGGATGGGATTACCAGGTACAGCAGTCTTTAAGTAGCCTGGTTAACTTGATTGAAAAATAATATCAGAGATTATGAGCTCAAATCCTATTTTGGGCAATAAACATTTAAAGGCAATTTGATAGCTCAATTTGATAGTGCAGCAGCCTTGTAAACCTGTTTAGCTCAGCTTTTACAAGACCCGAAGGGAACTTGAAAAGTAGTTTCACCATGTGGGAGAGATTATAAATTGGGTACACAGTTTAAAAATGAGGGGTCTCCTTTTTAAGGTGAAGCTGAGGTGAAATATTTTTTCCCTCAGAGGGGAACTCTCTTTCCTGGAAACCGATCCAGGCTGGGTCTTGAATGTTTTTAAGGCCAAGTTAGATAGATTCTTGATTGACAATGGGGTCAAAGGTTATAAAGGGTAGGCAGGAATGTGGAGTTAAGGCCACAATCAGATCAGCCATGATCTTAATGAATGGCGGAGCAGGCTCAAGGGGCTGAATGGCCTACTCCTGCTCCTAATTCGTATGTTCGCATGAATGTTTCTTCTCCTGGGGAGATTTAGAACTAGGGGGTGTCCTATATAAGATAGGGATGGGAAAGAATTTCTTCTCTCAAGGATCGTTAGTCTGTGGAATTCTGTTCCCAGAGCATTGGAAGCTGGATCATTAAATATATTCAAGGCAGAGTTAGACAGAGTTTTGATCGACAATGGGGTCAAGGGTTATGGGGGAGAGGCAGAAAATGGAGTTAAGGCCACAGATCATCCATCATCTTATCAAATAGCAGAGCAGAGCAGGCTGAATGGTCTGAATGGCCTACTCCTATTTCTCTTCCTTATGATTCAGTAAGTGAAAGTTCCTACATACAAACAGCCGAGATAGAAAGACTGTGAGATTGTGTGTGGTGCCACATTTGTGCAGGAAATGATGCGAGTGCTTGTAACTACATGAGGCCTATTGTTGTAGCGACTATTTCAAGTTAATGAAAGTTTGATTGATGTTGATTTTGGTTGGTTTGTTACAGTAACAGTTTAAGAAGTGAAATTGTGTTCATTGGTTTTCCTTCTCTTGGCACCTTGGAAAGTCCTTGTTTTTATAAGAAGTTGTCAATCTCTATGGGGACCGGAACAAGGCCCACACTAACTGCTTTGCTGGCCGCAGCTTCGATGCTGAAACATTCCACACCAGAGGTCGCATCACAAATTTATTGGTCATCGTGAGGTAATGAATCCAATATTGTCAAACTGCTGCTGCACATACACAGGGGACAGGGGCAGGGATACAAGAATGTCCTCTCAATACAACAGACCTGGAAAGGCACAAGTCCGACTGATAGAAACAGAACAAGATCATGTGGATTACAAAAAAAAACATTTCCAGGACAATCTGTCACTTTCCAGTCACACGACTGGGAGCTCTCCAGCGTGCAGCCCACTCCCACCAAACAGACACCACTCATTCCGCCAATCCTCACACTTTCTTCGGCTTCCGGCCAACTTGGTAATAGAAGTAGACACTGATGAGGAGGAAGAACCCTCGGCTCAGTTGCAGTAATATTGCGCCCTGTGGTAATGCTCCCTTTTCAAACAATGGCACGATTGTAACTGGAAGAGGGTGGAAAATGTCATTGTAAAAGTTAGAAAGAAGGAATCGCTGGGCTTATTAGTAAGGATTCGAATCATTAACCGTTACTTTCTAATGTGAAGGAGAGCCAGGCCAGCATTCATTGCTGACAATGTCAAATATGAGTCCATGCATCATGGACAATGGTTTAATGTCAAACACGAGAGGATATCTGACACATTAAAAAGTGATAGAGCTGGTGTAATTGTGAACAAAAGAAGTGGGGCTTTCTAACCCGGTCTCACAGTCATTAAACCGATGTCTCTCACACCAACAGTGACAAGCAGATGGTGCTGGGGTCCTGCTGTTTGGGAGGTGGGCGGAGGGGGTGAGGGGGTGGTGGCTATGGAGCTATGGGGCTGAGTTTTCAATTGCTGGTGGGGTTGGAGACAATCTGTAAATTGCATTTCCCAAGGGCAGCACTGGATCTCGTCACCTCCAGAACAAGATGTGATTTTCAAAGAGAGGGGGATTCTGCCACTTGCGAGGCTCCAGTTAAGTGTTTGTTGAGCTCATTGATGAGCAGGCCTCAGGGATGGGGATCGCCCAGTGTCTGGGACACATCAGGGTATAGGTCTATACACAGCAGGGAGACATGTGGGCCAATGGATAAATTGGTCAACTCATTTAACAGAGGGTGAACAAAGCTTGGCTGCACAGCCAGTGACACAGAGTTGTCATCATTGGTGCTGAGAGGCGTATACTTCTCACTAGTGAGAAGTTGGAATCCTGATAGGGGCACAGGCTGCTGACATTGCTTGGGCATTAGAGACTGGCAGAGGGAAACCCTGCTGAACAAAGGAGTGCCAGCTGAAGGAGTGGGGCAGGTTACTTGGAAAATGGACCAAGTATCGAGCAAGAGTTTCAGCAGAGATATCCTCCTGGTCAGCTGAAGGCCAGTAGAGCATCGAGAGAGGCTGCAGAGGAGGAAGGTGTCACCCGAGACATCAGGGGCACAGCCCAAGAGTCAGTACCTTCAAATGACAGGGTTCCAGTGCTGTAGGGAGGCTGCGTCTCTCCAGGCAGTTAGTCTTGGACATTTGTGCTCTGGTCCACAATGACCTTCATCAATGCCTCAGGAGAGGAATCGGGAAACTATGGCACTACCTGTGGATGCCTGCCCCTGCCAGCTATGCCCAGTAACCACCCTTCTGCAACAGCAAACAGCACTGACCCAATGACCACCACAGCAAGCCCTGTGATGTCTGCCACGCACCTTTTCAAAAGACCCGCTGACGAGGTGCCAAACCCACCCCCAGGCCAATTTTATGTTTTAAATTTGAAAATAGCATTGGGCAGGGTCAGGAGCTGGAAATTATCCAGGCATCAAGTTCCCATCCCCAGATGGACAACCCTGCCCCACGATATGAATGGGAGGGTTAAGCTGGTGTTTGGGAGGAATAGAAAGGAAGGAGGGAGCTGGAATGTTAGAACAATGAAAGCGGGAGGTTTCCAGGGTGATTGGGGCTTTGGTCTGTTGGAGATAAGTGCCTAACTGAGCCATCTATATTTATAATATACTATATAATCCTGAAGAGGCAGGGGTTCGAGCCTTTGAGGTCAAGATCCAGGAGTATTATGTTCAATAAAAGACGATATAATAAATACTATTTATTCTTAGAAAAGTACCTGATCAAATTGAATCACCTGAATCTAGTCACACAACAAATTCAATTGCAGTGTTGTGCCTGATTTTCATGTTGCCACATGTGGACACCAGGCAAGACAGGTTTGGGCTAACTCTGATGCTCCTTGCAGCCAAATAACCTTCTGATTTTCACAGTTGTGGATCACACTGCTGCAGGGTTACAGGCTGCCTGCCTGTTCAGTCTGCAGTAAATACTGGGCACTGCTGCCACCATGTGGCCACCCTCTGCTACAGCAACATGAGAATCCATTCCTCACCGAGGACCAGCTCACTCATCCTCCCTCAGAAGCAATGGCTCTCCCCATCACAACATCCTGTGAAATTCTGCAGAGCTCTTGTCTCCAGCACTTAACGAAGAATCCCGCTCCAGGGATCAATCACATTGCCTCACACCCTGATCTCGGAATTTTCTGACTTGTTCCCTTTCTCCCTGGGCACGGGGTTAACTGATTTTATTCCATTTGACAGCACATTTCCCTCGAGCAGATTTCTCCTACTCGCCTCCCTCTCTGGCTGATGTTCCTTTCCTCATGTTCTCAACCCTTTTGCAAAGTTGCCTCCTGGCCTCGGATGATCCCCTATTGCTGAAGGTGAGCTCCGAGTGCAGCAGAGCTGAGTGTCCACACTGACCCATTCATTGGGGTTGGCACTGAGCCCAGCAGCCTGCAGCCAACTGTGACTCTGCAATGGCAATCGTCTCCTGACCATGGCCAGCCTCTCCCGCCACCCCCCCCCCCTCCCCCCCACCCATCCCCATACTCAGCAAAGCTTTATTCTCAGTGGTCAATGTGTTACCGAGTTTCATCTCCGGCTGATTTAACAATGCTGCAGGAAACTCCTCCTCAGCATACTCCGAGCTGCCCACAATGCCATTCCTCCCCTTGGCAGCAGCAGCAGCAGCAGGCAGAGTGAACAAGCGGCTGGCTGGAGAGCAGGGCACCCATGGCAGAATCGGCTCCGGCCGTTGTTCGGAAACCTCAGCAACAAACACACATCAAGGAACCAGTGAAGCCCACGCCTTCACTGGGGTTCTCGGACACACCTCGACTAACTCAAGCAGAGATTCCAACAGGTCACAATGACCCAGCTCTCCCCCATCTCCAAGATCTCCGATAACTGCAGCTGGTTACTGTGCACTGCCAAAGAGGGGAAAAACCGGGCAGGTGAGCAACAGGAGGGGCAACAAGACCCTGGGCTGGAACGGGAGGGGCAGCGGGACCCTGGGGAGGAACGTGAGGGGCAATGGGATCCTGGGGAGGAACAGGAGGGGTAGCAGGATCCTGGGGAGGAACAGGAGCGGCAGCGGGACCCTGGGGAGGAACAGGAGCAGCAGCGGGACCCTGGGGAGGAACAGGAGCAGCAGCGGGACCCTGGGGAGGAACGGGAGGGGCAGTAGGACCCTGGGGAGGAACAGAGTTTGAAGCAGGACCCTGGGGAAGAACCGGAACGGCAGCGGGACCCTGGGGAGGAACGGGAGGGGCAGCGGGACCCTGGGGAGGAACGTGAGGGGCAGCGGGACCCTGGGGAGGAACAGGAGGGGTAGCAGGACCCTGGGGAAGAACAGGAGCGGCAGCGGGACCCTGGGGAGGAACGTGAGGGGCAGCGGGACCCTAGGGTGGAACTGGAGGGGTAGCGGGACCCTAGGGTGGAACTGGAGGGGTAGCGGGACCCTGGGGAGGATCGGGAGGGGTAGCGGGACCCTGGGGAGGAACGGGAGGGGTAGCGGGACCCTGGGTGGTTATGGGAGGATTTGGTCACGTGCTGAAATTGATTCTTCATTGTTAACCCACCTAAAAACTGCACTGTAAAATAGAACGCTTCTGTGAGCAGTGTCCATTGGATGACGCTCTTTTCCGCTGTATATAAAGCATGCCACATGATCACCGAAATACCTGGAGCAGAATGGAGAAGAGAGTGAAACATCAGGGTGCTTCTCTGAGACAGGGTTTTCGATACAGGGCACTCAGGTGCCTCACTACACACAAACCGTGAACTTCTTCCACTGCCCGGACACGGAGCCTGACCAGGCCGGCTGGGGGTGGGTGCGGGGGACAAAGTCTCAACATGACTTGGATTAATATAGAGCCTGGCTATAAAGTGTTCTTAGAGAAATCAGACACAGGAGAGAGACAGGAGGATCCTATAAAGGGAGGGAGAAATTTCGAAGCAGACATTTAGGAGAAGGAATTTCAGAGTTTAAAGCAGGTGAAGGGCATGGTCACGAATGATGGGCTGAGGGCAGTGCGGACACACACCAGATGAGCTGAGGGAGGAACAGAGATGGGAGGAGTCGCAGAGATGGAATTAGGCAGTGTCGGTGACAGAGGATATAGGTTCAGAAAGTCAGCATGGATGTGCCAACTTTGCCACCTACTGCAGCTTCAATCACTGGGCACTGATGGTTTGATGTGAGGGGTGGCAGAGGGAGGCTTGGGGCAGATTGCGCCAAAAACAATGGTTGTGGAGTTCCCAGTGTTTAACTCGAGGACATGGACACTGATCTAGGACTGGATTTTGGACAAATAGTCTGGAGAGGTGAAGAGAGGCGGTGGAGAAGCCAAAACTGCATCCTGTCAGTGTACATCACAATGCACATTGGCTATGTGTGTAATGGGTTTAAGGTGGACTGCTCCCTGTCCTGTGTGTAATGGGTTTAAGGTGGACTGCTCCCTGTCCTGTGTGTAATGGGTTTAAGGTGGACTGCTCCCTGTCCTGTGTGTAATGGGTTTAAGGTGGACTGCTCCCTGTACAAAAATAAAAACAAAAAAACTGCGGATGCTGGAAATCCAAAACAAAAACAGAATTACCTGGAAAAACTCAGCAGGTCTGGCAGCATCGGCGGAGAAGAAAAGAGTTGACGTTTCGAGTCCTCATGACCCTTTGACAGAACTGTCGAAGGGTCATGAGGACTCGAAACGTCAACTCTTTTCTTCTTCGCCGATGCTGTCAGACCTGCTGAGTTTTTCCAGGTAATTCTGTTTTTGTTTTGCCCCCTGTACAATGTGTGTAATGACTTTAAGGTGGACTGCTCCCTGTACTGTGTGTGTAATGGGTTTAAGGTGGACTGCTCCCTGTAGTCTGTAATGACTTTAAGGTGGACTGCTCCCTGTACTGTGTGCGTAATGGGTTTAAGGTGGACTGCTCCCTGTCCTGTGTGTAATGGGTTTAAGGTGGACTGCTCCCTGTAGTCTGTAATGACTTAAAGGTGGACTGCTCCCTGTACTGTGTGTGTAATGGGTTTAAGGTGGACTGCTCCCTGTACAATGTGTGTAATGGGTTTATGGTGGACTGCTCCCTGTACTGTGTGCTTAATGGGTTTAAGGTGGACTGCTCCCTGTCCTGTGTGTAATGGGTTTAAGGTGGACTGCTCCCTGTACTGTGCGTAATGGGTTTAAGGTGGATTGCTCCCTGTACTGTGTGCGTAATGGGTTTAAGGTGGACTGCTCCCTGTACTGTGTGTGTAATGGGTTTAAGGTGGACTGCTCCCTGTAGTCTGTAATGACTTTAAGGTGGACTGCTCCCTGTCCTGTGTGTGTAATGGGTTTAAGGTGGACTGCTCCCTGTAGTCTGTAATGACTTTAAGGTGGACTGCTCCCTGTACTGTGTGCGTAATGGGTTTAAGGTGGACTGCTCCCTGTCCTGTGTGTGTAATGGGTTTAAGGTGGACTGCTCCCTGTAGTCTGTAATGACTTCAAGGTGGACTGCTCCCTGTACTGTGCGTAATGGGTTTAAGGTGGATTGCTCCCTGTACTGTGTGCGTAATGGGTTTAAGGTGGACTGCTCCCTGTACTGTGTGTGTAATGGGTTTAAGGTGGACTGCTCCCTGTAGTCTGTAATGACTTTAAGGTGGACTGCTCCCTGTCCTGTGTGTGTAATGGGTTTAAGGTGGACTGCTCCCTGTAGTCTGCAATGACTTTAAGGTGGACTGCTCCCTGTCCTGTGTGTGTGTAATGGGTTTAAGGTGGACTGCTCCCTGTAGTCTGTAATGACTTTAAGGTGGACTGCTTCCTGTACTGTGTGCGTAATGGGTTTAAGGTGGACTGCTCCCTGTCCTGTGTGTGTAATGGGTTTAAGGTGGACTGCTCCCTGTAGTCTGTAATGACTTTAAGGTGGACTGCTCCCTGTACTGTGTGTAATAGGTTTAATGTGGATTGCTCCCTGTACTGTGTGTGTAATGGGTTTAAGGTGGACTGCTCCCTGTAGTCTGTAATGACTTTAAAGTGGACTGCTCCCTGTACTGTGTGTAATGGGTTTAAGGTGGACTGCTCCCTGTACTGTGTGTGTAATGGGTTTAAGGTGAACTGCTCCCTGTCCTGTGTGTGTAATGGGTTTAAGGTGGACTGCTCCCTGTAGTCTGTAATGACTTTAAGGTGGACTGCTCCCTGTACTGTGTGCATAATGGGTTTAAGGTGGACTGCTCCCTGTCCTGTGTGCGTAATGGGTTTAAGGTGGATTGCTCCCTGTCCTGTGTGTGTAATGGGTTTAAGGTGGACTGCTCCCTGTATTGTGTGCGTAAGGGGTTTAAGGTGGACTGCTCCCTGTACTGTGTTTGTAATGGGTTTAAGGTGGACTGCTTCCTGTATTGTGTGCATAACAGGTTTAAGGTGGACTGCTCCCCGTACCATGTGTGTAATAGGTTTAAGGTGGACTGCTGCTTGTACCAGGTGCATGATAACTTTCTCCTGGGGTGGATACTTACTGAGAAGGGCCCCTCCATAAAGTCTCACAGACATTTTACTGTTGGATCCCTCTTCTTCAAAGACAGCTTCATAGAGGAGCTTGGGAAATGTGAGAGCCTGGAAACATGAGACACACATCTATTTACTGTTAACATTCAGCACAATGCAAACTATCCCTATACAACACACAGGTAAAATCTGGTGTCTCCTGTACAACACAAACTGTAAAATGGGAAGGTCGCAAGAATGGAGGAGCTCATTCTGCCTGTCAGGAGTTGCTGCATTTAGTACCCCCGGACTCTGTCACCAGAAATGTGGGGTCCCTGCTTCAACCCAAAGAAGCCAGCTCCAAGCAGCACCCAGATTTCCAGGTCATCAGCTTTCAGACAGATCAAACAACAGACCAAGAGAGGAAGGCAGCTGAGCAACTGAGGGAGGGGGGAGGAAAAGAGTGAAATGAGAGAGTTTGTGAGGCACCAAGGGATGGAGGGAGGCAGCGAGGGTGTTAGTGATGCAGCAAGGGAGGGAGGCAGCAGAGTAAGAAAGGGAGGCAAAGAGGCAGCGAAGGAAGAAAAGGGAATGAGGGAGAGAGGGACAGAGGCAGGAAATGACAGAACTGCACAACAGGTGCCATGAACTCAAACAGATACTAAATTATACAAATAGTTCTCAGCAGACAGTTCCCAGAGATGCTCAAACAGATAATACAGCTGAATAACACCAGATATTTTTATTCTACAGTTACCTCCACTCAATTACAAATGCTAATTGGTTAACTCACAGAGACCACAGTACTTACTTCATTGTTCACTTTATAGAAAATTTAATATCAAAATCCTCTAGGAATTGAATGTTCCCATAGTCGCTGTAACATTTAGCAAACAATTCCTTCCAAGTTGGGATTAGCAGCTCCCCATAGGGGGGAGGTGGTGGCACTGGGGTATTGTTACTGGACCAGTAATCCCAGGTACAAATCCCACCATTGCAGAATCCTGCAGTATATTTATTCCCAGTAAATGGAATCCTGCAGATTATTCATTCCCAATGTATGGAATCCTGTAATATATTTATTCCATATATAAGAGATCCTGCAGTATATTTATTCCAAATGTACAGAATCCTGCAAGATATCCATTCCCTGTGTCTGGAATCCTGCCATATATTTATTCCCAGTTGTGGAATCCAGTAGCACTGAAGCTGACTAAATATTGGTCGAAATGGAGATGGTCGAATGCCATAATGAACAAGGTGCAAACTGGTAGGCAGGATGTACTGGGAATGTTGACTGTGCTTAGAGTGGATAAGTCTCCTGATCTAAATGGTTTGAATCCCAGTTTGCTTAAGGAAGTGGGAGTGGAGTTGGCAGAAGGGCTTCCCATAATCTTTCAATTTCCTCTAGAAATGAGGGAGGTGCCGGAGGATTGAAGAGGCAAATGTAACCCCCTTATTCAAGAAAGGTTGTAAAGACAGTCCTAGCAACCACAGGTAGTTTAACATCAGTTCTGGGGAAGGTTTTGGAATCCATAATCAAGGGGAAAAAATCAACAGCAACCTGGTGAGGTTTGAGTTAATGAAGGAGAGCCAACACAAAATTGTAAAAAGTAGCTCTGACAAAGGATCATACGGACTCAAAAATGTCAACTCTGTTTCTCTTTCCACAGTCTCTCTCTCACTGTCAGAACTACTGAGTTTTTCCAGCATTTTCTGTTTTTGTTGTAAAAGGCAGTTTGTGCTCGAATAATCTGCCTTTTCAATGAAGTAACAGAGAAGATTGATGAAGGGAATGCGATGGATGTTGTCTATATGGATTTTAAGAATGTGTTTAACAAGGTACCACATAAAAGGCTGGTTAACAAAACTGAGGCTCACAGACTAGGATTAGTGTCACCTTGGATAAAAAATTGGCCTAAAGACAGAAAACAGCAAGTTGTGGTAAGCAGTAATTGTCCAGACTGGCGGATGGTAGACAGTGGTGATCTCCAAGAGTCAGTGCTGCCAACATGTTTATATATATGCTTTGAATATTGAAATACAGAGTAAAATTTCAAAATTTGCCCATGATAGCACACTTGGAGGTGTAGCTATCAGTGAGGGTGATCCAAACAAATGCAAAAGGACATAGATAGGCCAGCAGAATGGGCAGACAAGTGGCAGATGGAATTTAATACAGAGAAGTGTGAGGTGATGTGTTTTGGCAGAAGGGATAGAAAGAGACAATATAGACTAAATGGCAAGGTTCTAAAGCATGTGTGGGGATGGAGGGATCTGGGGGTGCAGGTGCATCAATTTATGAAGGTGACAGGACATACTGAGAGAGGAGTTAGCAAAGCATATAGGATCTTGGGGCTTCATAAATAGAGGTACTGAGTACAAAAGTGGGGAAGTTATGCTGAATCTTTATAAAGCTCTGGTTAGGCTCCAACTAGAATATTGAATCCAGTTCTGGTCATCACACTTTAGGAAAGGTGTGAAGGTCCTTGAGAGGATGCAGAGGAGGTTTACAAGGATGGTTCCAGGGAGGAGGACTTTAGCTACAAGGCTAGGCTGGAGAAACTGGGGTTGTTCTCCCTGGGGTAAAGGAGATTGAGGAGAGATTTGATAGAGGTGCACAAGATTGTGACAGGTTTGGATCAGGTAGACAAGGACAAACTGTTCCCATTTGCTGATAGCACAAGGACTGAAAGGGCAAGATATTTTGGGGGGGGGGGGAGGGTGTGAGGAAGAGCTTTTATATGCAGTGAGTGGTAATGACCTGAAACTTGCTGCCAACAAGGGTGATAGAGGTGGAGACAGTCAATGATTTCAAAAGGAAATTGGATTGGGGCTTGAGGAAATTAAACCTGCAGGGGCTATAGGGATAGAGCAGGTGAATGGGACAGACCAAATTAATCTACAGAGATGAACTTGATGGGCAGAATGGCCTCCTTCTGCACTGTAATGGCTGCATGATTCTCTGTGTATTTCTCGTATGAGGAATCCTGCAGTTCATTTATTCCCTAGCTTCAATTAGTATCAGTTAGCTGTAGGTACAGGTCGGGAGAATTCTACATTCCCTCTCCTTCCTCCTGTCTTCTTGCAGTATCTGTATCCCAATCGTCTGAAATGTCAGTGTTTGACTGAGGAACTCAAATGCATCAACTGTATTGCAAATTATTCATTAATGGAAATCCCGGAAAAGCAACCCATAAACTGGTGGAAAAAAATCACCCACTCCAAATCCCCTGTAAATCTGAGCAAAGTATTTCTAGCAGTGGTTGGTTTTTCTTGTTAGCATTCCCCATTCTCTGCTGGAAGCACCTATTTTGTAAATTATTAGCTTATGACTCATTAAGTAATTTACTAACCAAGCTAAATCAGACAGTAAACTCGCTCTCCTCCATCCCACACGATGAAAATCACAGCAATCTGAACAGAAATGATACTGCTTTGGTCCCTACCTTTCTCCATCAGCACTGTGATGATGTGTACAATGAGAACTAAGATTGGGACCCTCAGAGAGAAGACTTTGATAAATGACCTGTTTCACAGTCATAGGCCCTTCATCCACTCACTCCTGCATCCTTCTTTCACGTGGTAAATAATGTTAAACAAATGTAAACTTACTATTATGGCAACGAGACTGAACATGATGGCTGACATCAGTTGCCATATCCTAAAGAGAGTTAAACAGATAAATTAGTGCACTCAGCGAGACAGATACAGGTGCAATCTCACATATAGACACCGTGAAAAGTACATACACCCGCACTGACGCATACACAGGCAGTGACACATGCAGTGATACACACACAGACACACACACATGCAGTGATGCACAACACATTCACACACCTGTAGTGATACACATACACATGCAGTGACATACACACATGCATGCACACGTGTAGTGATACACACAGTCACACACACAAAACTCAGTTGCACACATGCAGTGAAAAGCATCTCACACAGTCCCATACAGTGACACACGTGCAGTTACATACACACATGCACATAGTGACACACACAAAGACATGGACAGATGAGTTCACAATCTGGCACAAGTCACAAAATCTCTGTAGATCAAAGTTCACACTGTTAACAGTCTTTTAATAATGAGGCTGATAGATGGATGGACAGAAGTGTAAAAAACACTAAATGCCTGAGCTGGATCCTGGCTTGAGCTGCTGTTTTTGAAGATGGAGCTGGCTGGTGGGGGGGTTGGTTGTCTGATGAGTATCCGGGACTCAGACCTGCAGAGGCAGCAGGCTCCCTATGAGCAAAGTTCCAACATACAACTCACCCTCACTTAACCTGCTTGTTTCAGAAATTGGATTTTGTTTTGAAATGAAGAAGTTTTATTTAAGTTTTTTTTTAACTGCCATACTCGGCTATTATGCCTCTCGTAGTTCAATATCACTCCTAATGTCATTGCCCAAACTTGAAACCAAAGAACACAGCCATGGGCAAAATCCCAGTGAGCTGCTCACACTGACAGCAACTTCCTACAGAACTCAGCGCAAGGCTAGTGGCGCATCCCTACCCTCAGAATGTCCCTCCTCTGCACCCGTTCCTCCTCCTCCTCATTCCTCCTCCTCCTCTTCCTCCTCCTCCTCCTCATTCCTCCTCCTCCTCCTCATTCCTCCTCCCCCTCCTCATTCCTCCTCCTCCTCCTCATTCCTCCTCCTCCTCCCCATTCCTCCTCCTCCTCCTCCGTCTCCTCCTCCTCATTCCTCCTCCTCCTCCTCTTCCTCCCCGTTCCTCCTCCTCCTCCCCGTTCCTCCTCCTCCCCATTCCTCCTCCTCCCCATTCCTCCTCCGCCTCCTCCTCCTCCTCCCCATTCCTCCTCCTCCTCCCTCCGCCTCCTCCTCCTCATTCCTCCTCCTCCTCCTCATTCCTCCTCCTCCTCCTCCGCCCCATTCCTCCTCCTCCTCCGCCCCATACCTCCTCCTCATCATTCCTCCTCCTCCTCCTCATTCCTCTTCCTCATTCCTCCTCCTCATTCCTCCTTCTCCTCCTCATTCCTCCTCCTCCTCATTCCTCCTCCTCCTCATTCCTCCCTCTCCTCCTCCCCACTCCTCCTCCTCCTCATTCCTCCTCCTCCTCATTCCTCCTCCTCCTCCTCCCCATTTCTCCTCCTCCTCCTCCTCCCCATTCCTCCTCCTCCTCCGCCCCATTCCTCCTCCACCTCCTCCTCATTCCTCCTCCACCTCCTCCTCATTCCTCCTCCACCTCCTCCTCCTCATTCCTCCTCCTCCTCCTCCCCATTCCTCCTCCACCTCCTCCTCCTCCTCCTCCGCCCCATTCCTCTTGCTCCTCTGCCCATTCCTTCTCCTCCTCCACCTCCTCTGCTCATTCCTCCTCCTCTGCCCCATTCCTCCTCCTCCTCCTCCTCTTCCACTACCCCTCTCCCTCTTCTGACATGTTTATGTCCTGAGATCCCTTTTGTATGACAGTGAATGATCACCAGAAATGAAGGTGCCTTTCATGACCACCAGATGTCTCAAAGTGCTTTCCAGCCAATGAAGAGATTTTGAAGTGTCGTCTAATTAACTTCCAACAAACTCCCACGAAGAGCAATCTGATAATGAGCTGCTAAACTGTTTCAGTGATGTTGACTGACGGATAAATATTGGCCTGGGCACTGGAGACAGTTTCCTGCTCTTCCTCAAAATGTGTCCACTTGTGAAGGCAGGTGGGGCCTCAGTATAATATCTCATCCAAAAGACGGCACCTCTAACACTTGCTCAGTTCTGCACTGCAGTCTCAGCATTAGTTTATGTGCTCATGTCTCTGAGTGGGACTTGAGTACACAACTGTTTGACTCAGAGGTGAGCGGGCTACCACCCGAGCCACAGCTGGCACCATGAGATATGGACTGTGCTGAACTCTGGCAGCTGGAAACTCTTTCTAGTTGTAACAGACACTCCCATTGGATAACTACTGACACAGGGACAAACTTGGCAAATAGCCGCAGAGGACTCGATAGGAATAATTATCCCAGGTCCAGGCGAGTGGGCATACATCAGTGAACAGAGTGCAAATGTGGAAACACTCCTCACTATCATCGCAGGAACCAAATTGTGCCAGCACTTGCTAAATAATCACATAATACTTTAACACGGTATCCCAGACTCCAACATCACTATCCCTGGTAATGTCCTGTCCCAGTGGCAGGACAGACCCAGTAGAGGTGAGGAAGTTGCTCTGTGGGTTCTCAACATCGAATCCGGACCCCATGATGTTTCATGGTATCAGGTCAAACATGGGCAAGGAAACCTGATTACCACGTACTGTCCTCCCTCAGCTGATGAATCAGTGCTCCTCCATGTTGAACATCACTTGGTGAAAGCACTGAGTATGGCAAGGGTGCAGAATGTTTTCTGGGTGGGGGACTTCAATGTCCGTCACCAAGAGT
This sequence comes from Carcharodon carcharias, assembly GCF_017639515.1. Taxonomy (NCBI): domain Eukaryota; kingdom Metazoa; phylum Chordata; class Chondrichthyes; order Lamniformes; family Lamnidae; genus Carcharodon; species Carcharodon carcharias. The sequence continues at coordinate 83,881,127 of NC_054476.1, read as the reverse complement.
GGCTCGGTAGCACCACTGCTGACTGAGCTGGCTGAGCCCTAAAGGACATAGCGCTAGACTGGGTCTGCAGCAGGTGGTGAGGGAACCAACAAGAGGGAAAAACATGCTTGACCTCATCCTCACCAACCTGCCTGCCGCAGATGCATCTGTCCATGACAGGATCAGTAGGAGTGATCACCGCACAGACATTGTGGAGACGAAGTCCTGCCTTCACATTGAGGACTCCCTCCATCATGTTGTGTGGCACTATCACACCAATGGCACTATCGTACTAAATGGGATAGATTTCAAACAGATCTAGCAACTCAAGACTGGGCATCCATGAGGCACTGGGGGCTATCAGCAACAGCAGAATTGTACTCAAACACAATCTGTAACCTCATGGCCTGGCATATCCCCCACTCTACCATTACCATCAAGGCAAGGGATCAACCCTGGTTCAATGAAGAGTGCAGGAGGGCATACCAGAATCAGCACCAGGCATACCTAAAAATGAGGTGTCAACCTGGTGAAGCTATAACACAGGACTACTTGCATGCCAAACAGCATTCGTAGCAAGTGATAGACAGAGCAAAGTGATCCCACAACCAATGGATCAGATCTAAGATCTGCAGTCCTGCCATATCCAGTCGTGAATGATGATGGACAGTTAAACAACTCACTGGAGGAGGAGGTTCCACAAATATCCCCATTCTCAATGATGAGAGAGACCAGCACATCAGTGCAAAAGATAAGGCTGAAGCATTTGCTACAATCTTCAGCTAGAAGTGCCGAGTGGATGATCCATCTCGGCCTCGTCCGGAGGTCCCCAGCATCACAGATGCCAGTCTTCAGCCAATTCAATTCATCCCATGTGATATCAAGAAACGGCTGAAGGCACTGGACACTGCAAAGGCTATGGGGCCTGACAATATTCTGGCAATAGTACTGACGACTTGCACTCCAGAACTTGCCATGCCCCTAGCCAAGTTGTTCCAGTACAGCCACAGCACTGGCATCCACCCGGCTATGTGGAAAATTGCCCAGGTATGTCCTGAGCACAAAAAGCAGGACAGATCCAACCCAGCCAATTACCACCCCATCAGTCTACTCTCCATCATCAGTAAAGCAATGGAAGGGGTCATCAACAGTGCTATCAAGCAGCACTTGCTTAGCAATAACCTGCTCACTGATGTCCAATTTGGGTTCTGCCAGGGCCACTCAGCTCCAGACCTCATTACAGCCTTGGTTCAAATTTGGACAAAAGAGCTGAACTCCGAGGTGAGGTGAGAGTGACTGCCCTTGACATCAAGGGAGCATTTGACTGAGTGTGGCATCAAGGAGCCCAGGCAAAACTGGAGTCAATGGGAATCAGGGTGAAAACCTCTGCTGGTTGGAATCATACCTAGCACAAAGGAAGATAGTTGTGGTTGTTGGAGGTCAATAATCTCAGTTCCAGGACATCACTGTAGGAGTTCCTCGGGGTAGTGTCCTAGGCCCAACCATCTTCAGCTGCTTCACCAATAACATTCCTTTCACTATAAGGTCAGAAGTGGGGATGTTCGCTGATGATTGCACAATGTTGAGCACCATTCGTGACTCCTCAGATACTGAAGCAGTCCATGTCCAAATGCAGCAAGACCTGATCAATATCCAGGCTTGGGCTGACAAGTAGCAAGTAACATTCATGCCACACAAGTGCCAGGCAATGACCATCTCCAACAAGAGAGAATTCAACCATCGCATCCTGGGGGTTACCATTGACCAGAAACTGAACTGGACTAGCCATATAAATACTTTGGCTACAAGAGCAGGTCAGAGGCTGGGAATCCTGCGGTGAGTAACTCACCTCCTGATTCCCCAAAGCCTGTCCACTATCTACAAGGCACAAGTCAGGAGTGTGAAGGTATACTCTCCACTTGCCTGGATGAGTGCAGCTCCTACAACACTCAAGAAGCTTGATAACACCCAGGACAAAGCAGCCGCTTGATTGACATCACATCCACAAACATTCACTCCGTCCATCACCGACGCACAGTGAAAGCAGTGTGTATCATCTAGGCAACTGGGGAAAGCCAATAAATGCTGGCCCAGCCAGTGATGCCCACATCCCATGAATGAATAAAAAAACATTAAAGGCTGTACCTGAGACCCAAAGGTTCTCGCATAGCGAACTTCATTTCATTCCCCAGGACTTGGCTGATCTGCAAAAGAAGATATGAGGATAAGACATCTCAGAGCTGTCTGAAGTATTTAACCTTTCCAAGCCGATCTGTCAACCAGTTTCTTTTAGAAATCTTCCTTCCCTTCTCCTTTCTAGGATGGACAGCACTCTGCTTCTGAAGAGGCAAAAGCTTTACAAGTACCAACTCAAGTGATGTTTATTTTAACAAAGTTATGAGATTCTGAATAGGCCAATGGCTTTCCAAATGCCTGTCAAGAGATGTTTGCTTATTTTGACAGACTTCTGAGATTTTCAACAACTTCTGAATGCTCTTATAGGGCATGTAACTTCCCTTTATAAAGCAGATGCTGGGTGACTGGGTGAGGGGAGAGCTGAGTGGATGAGGACAGGTGTGTGGGAGTGGGAGGCAGTTGGGAAGGATGGGGGGGTAAGGCCAAGGGACTGAGGGTGAGAGGGTTTGAGGTGGGCTTGCACTGATCTGTAGGTTTAACTTTATTAGATAAACCACTGATGGTACTGAAGCACTGGGCCAAGGTTTCTGGGAATAAAGGCAGGTATTCTAATCTGGTCACTTCCACACCAGCCGGTTTCCACATTCACAGTCAGTCTGACTGAAGGTCATTCTACTCCATCACACAAGAACATGCTGACAGCCAGCTCTGCCGGAGTCAAAATGGGAGTATGATGTTGGCATTGATTGCACCAGCTGATTCACACTCCAATGAGAAAATTCTGGCCTCAGTGACTACTCAGTGTGTGCTCGAGCATCAGCATTTACTGAGTGTGTGTGATCCAGCATCAGTGTTTACTGAGTGTGTGTGATCGAGCATCAGTGTTTACTGAGTGTGTGTGATTGAGCATCAGTGTTTACTGAGTGTGTGTGATCGAGCATCAGTGTTTACTAAGTGTGTGTGATCGAGCATCAGTGTTTACTGAGTGCGTGTGATTGAGCATCAGTGCTTACTGAGTGTGTGTGATCGAGCTTCAGTGTTTACTGAGTGTGTGTGATCAAGCATCAGTGCTTACTGAGTGTGTGTGATCGAGCATCAGTGTTTACTGAGTGTGTGTGATCGAGCATCAGCATTTACTGAGTGTGTGTGATCGAGCATCAGCATTTACTGAGTGTGTGTGATTGAGCATCAGTGTTTACTGAGTGTGTGATCGAGCATCAGCATTTACTGAGTGTGTGTGATTGAGCATCAGTGTTTACTGAGTGTGTGATCGAGCATCAGCATTTACTGAGTGTGTGATCGAGCATCAGCATTTACTGAGTGTGTGTGATTGAGCATCAGTGTTTACTGAGTGTGTGTGATCGAGCATCAGTGTTTACTAAGTGCGTGTGATTGAGCATCAGTGCTTACTGAGTGTGTGTGATCGAGCTTCAGTGTTTACTGAGTGTGTGTGATCAAGCATCAGTGTTTACTGAGTGTGTGTGATCGAGCATCAGTGTTTACTAAGTGCGTGTGATTGAGCATCAGTGCTTACTGATTGTGTGTGATCGAGCTTCAGTGTTTACTGAGTGTGTGTGATCAAGCATCAGTGCTTACTGAGTGTGTGTGATCAAGCATCAGTGTTTACTGAGTGTGTGTGATCGAGCATCAGCATTTACTGAGTGTGTGTGATTGAGCATCAGTGCTTACTGAGTATGTGAGATCGAGCATCAGTGTTTACTGAGTGTGTCTGATTGAGCATCAGTGTTTACTGAGTGTGTGATTGAGCATCAGTGTTTACTGAGTGTGTGTGATTGAGCATCAGTGTTTACTGAATGTGTGATCGAGCATCAGTGTTTACTGAGTGTGTGTGATCGAGCATCAGTGTTTACTGAGTGTGTGTGATTGAGCATCAACATTTACTGAGTGTGTGTGATTGAGCATCAGTGTTTACTGAGTGTGTGATCGAGCATCAGTGTTTACTGGTTGTGTGTGATGTAGCGTCAGTGTTTACCGAGTGTCTGAGATGGAACATCAGTGTTTACCGAGTGTGATGCAGCGTCAGTGTTTAAAGAGTGTGTGATGCAGCGTCAGTGTTTAAAGAGTGTGTGATGGAGTGTCAGTGTTTACCGAGTGTCTGCGATGGAACGTCAGTATTTACTGGTTGTGTGTGATGGAGTATCAGTGTTTACCGAGCGCCTGTGATGGAGCGTGAGTGTTCGCTGGTTGTGTGTGATGGGGCATCAATTTTTACTGTGTATGAATGATGGAGTGTTAGTTCTTACCAAGTATGGCTCATGTAATGTCTCTTTTTACCGAATGTGTGTGATATAACATCACTGTGTGTGTGTGATGGAGTGCCAGTGTTTACTGAGTGTGTGTGATGGAGTGCCAGTGTTTACTGAGTGTGTGTGATGGAGTGTCAGTGTTTTCTGGGGTGTGTGTTGGAGTGTCAGTGTTTATTGGTTGTGGGTGATGGAGCATTAGTGTTTACCGAGTGTGTGTGATGGAGCGTCAGTGTTTACTAAGTATGTGTGATGGAGCCTCAGTGTTTACTGAGTGTATGATGAAGCATCATTGTTTATTCAGTTTGCCTGTTGGAACATCAGTGTTTAGCGAGGGTGTGATGGTACATCAGTGTTGACTGTGTATGTGTGATGTAACATCAGTGTTTACTGCATTTGTGTGATGGAACATCAGGGTTTACTGAGTCTGTTTGATAGAATGTCAGTATTTCCTGAGTGCGTGTGATGGAGTGTCAGTGTTTACTGAGTGTGTTTGATGGAGCGTCAGTGTTTACTGAGAGTGTGTGTGATGGAGAGTCAGTGTTTACCGAGTGTGTGTGATGGAACCTCAGCGTTTACTGAGTGTGTGTGATGGAGCGTCAGTGTTTACTGAGTGTGTGATGGAGAGTCAGTGTTTACCAAGTGTCTGTGATGGAACGTCAGTGTTTACTGAGCGTGCGTGATGGAACGTCAGTGTTTACCAAGTGTCTGTGATGGAACGTCAGTGTTTACTGAGCGTGTGCGATGGAACGTCAGTGTTTACTGAGTGTGCGTGATGGAACGTCGGTGTTTACCAAGTGTCTGTGATAGAACGTCAGTGTTTACTGAGCGTGTGTGATGGAACGTCAGTGTTTACCAAGTGTCTGTGATGGAACGTCAGTGTTTACTGAGCATGCGTGATGGAACGTCAGTGTTTACCAAGTGTCTGTGATGGACGTCAATGTTTACTGAGCGTGTATAATGGGGCGTCAGTGGTTACCTAGTGTGTGTGATGGAATGTCAGTATTTATTGAGTGTGTGTGATGTAACTTCAGTGTTTACTGAGTGTGTGTGATGGAGAGTCAGTGTTTACCAAGTGTGTTTAATGTGTCATCTATTTTTATTGGGTTTGACATGTTTACTGACTTGCCATCATTGATCTATTGAGTGCAGTAGTTTTGGAATGTGCTATTAATGCTGATTTTGACCTGTTAAGTTTAGGTGTGCTTTGTCGTTTTTTGTTTTTATTTCAGCCGGTGCAAATTATTTCTCTTCTCTGACTAATGCCATTTGTTCTTTAGCAAAAGAAAGTCTGCTGCTGGTTGCTCAGTGCTCCTGCAAAGTGCAGCTGTTTGGCTTCACTCTGTCAGCTTTACAGCATGATTCAGCAGTCAATAAGCAAAGAGCATACGCACCGTCACTCAAATACCCAGGCTCCTGAAAACTTACTGTTCAATTGAATTGTCAACTGGCGTTAAATTCCCATCAATCAAATAAAGAAACTGTTGCGTTAAATTCCTGGTCAATACAAGTCATGTTCTACGCTTACCTTGCAGGAGAAGAACTATTATGCGAGTACACTCAATCCCACTCATTTACTGTCCTCTCCCTTGCTCTCTCTACTCATCACAGTTGCTGGATGGTGAAGAGATATTTTCTCAATGCTGAAATTAGTTTTCTTTTGGTTTTGTTCTATTAATAAGCTTACAAATGGAGGGGTATTAACAAAGATGGAAGTCGGAAAGGCTGCAATGGCCACAAGCTTTGTTGCGATTCAATCAGGATTGTTTCTGTTCGGGATCAATCTGGGAATGTAAATATGGGGTTATAACCACAATGCAGCAGAAACGGTTTTGCTGACATTGTGATAGGATAAGTGGCTCGTGTCCTCTAACCTGATAGCTGTGGCCAATCCTTTCCATTGGAAGATTAACTGAATCTGAATGTTAATGGTCTCAGCAGAGATGATTATGAAGAGAGTATTAAAACAAACAGGTGAGGACATTGCTGATGCATTTGTCATGATTTTCCTGACTGCTCTCCAGATTTGAAAGCCATGCCCTTTGGAACGTATAATTGCAAATGTCACTCCGTTTATTTTTGAAGGGAGAGACCTGTCAGTTGTGTGGAAGTTACTTTAATCTGTTTGAATTCCACGGCGTGCCGGGGTTGGGGGAATTTCTGTAGCCCATGGGAAATCCAGACATAAGCACAACACATCTGTCAGCAGCTGGTTAACCCAGCCATTGCATTGGGATATCATTCCAACGTTTTCCAACCAAAGTGTGAGCGTGCATGATCATGACCTGCGTGAAGCGATTTCAGCTCCAGTATTTAAAGGGACATCGCGAACACAAAATTGAGTCAATTCTGGAGTTGGGAGCACAACAGAAGGAATTGGTGTGTTTGAGCCAGGCATTGAAAGGCTGTACCCCATTCAACTGACAAGCTGTTGGGGCTGTAAGGACCTTCAGGAAGATACTATTCCTAATGATAGGAGGAAGAAACTTCCCAGTGAAACCTAGAAGTTATGGCTGGAGTTTTCCCCTGAGGTCAGCAGCAGGAGTGTGGTATCAAAGTCATGGATTCAACGCCAGGAGTGTTTGAATGACCTAAGCAGAGAAGGAAAGATGAGTACAGTGCCCCATTGGCCTATTGCCTGTCCTGAGTATCACAACAAGCCCCTCACTCTGCCTTCTCAAACCTACTCTAGCACATCACTCCTTGTACCAACTTTCCTTGGACACATTACTCTCTGTCTATTCACTTTTTTACACCCCCTTCTGTCCATCTACCACTGGCATTCACCCACATCTTTATATAACGTCATGTCTCTCCCTCAGATACACTCTCAACAAATGAGCTCCTTTCATCCATTCAACAGATGTCATTGCTCTCACTCATAGACCTCTTCATTCCCTCAATGCAGTATGGAGGACAGAACACGAGGGAAAGGCAGAGAACTGGAGGCAGCCGTTCAGCCATCTTGCAACCAACAGATGCAGCGGAGGAGGTGCTGGACATTAGCAGAATCTCAGTGTGCTTGGCCTTTGGAGATGAGGACCTCATAGCTGCATGGTGACAAATTAAATATCAGACAGCCACATGGCATCCAACACTCACTCATGTTGATTTGATGTTAGCAACAAGTGAAAAGTCCATAATAGCCACTTAAAACATCGTTAACTTGACAGTTTTAATTTACGTCTTTAATCTCCCACAGGTCCTTCAAGTGTCTAACAGGAGGTGGTCCAGGAGGATGACAGCTCCTCAGAGGTCACTCCTTCTGAGGGTGCACTGTCACAAGGCTCATGCAGATCATGCACCAGCTCAAATACACACTCTTCAGTGGGACCAGAAAGGAAGGTAGCTAGGCTTTCACCTGGTGACTCACACATCACAAGTGAGCTTGAGCATATGGCAGAAACAGGGACAGCAGTAGACTCCACATTGAAGGCTGCAGGATGCTCCAAGCTCTGCTCAGCTGGACGCTGTAGCTACACTTCTGGGGCTGTTGACAAACTGACTACTTCCAGTGCAACAACAGAGGCTAAACAATATATGGGCAGTCATTCCAGATGCACTGTGCATGTTTGTAGAGATATGGAGAAGTTTGTCTTAAGCATGAATGGTATGATGTCGCAAGCTTTTGCTAAGATTAAGGAAAGAGGGTTCAGCTACATGGAGCATCAAATATAGCAATCATGCAAGTACATGCAGATATTCATCAATGACTTGCACATTATGAATGCCACCTTAAATAGGATGACCAATACCTTAGCCTTGACCATTCATCACCTCACTGATGTGCAGCAAAGTGTTCTCCAGCTCATTGCTAGCAGAAAGTGCAGTTGGCCATGAGAGGAATAAATGTGAAATGGGAGACTCCACTCAAAGCACTTCCACTTCTCACTCACTGTCCCAGCTAGGTCACTGTTCCACATGCTGTCTTGTGTACCGATTGGCTAAGTCTGCCCTGGACAGGTAGAGGTGGGACAGTTCTTTGACAGCCCCTCAGGGGCTTCAAAACCCAGAGGCTTCCAGCCAAAACCATCTCAGAGCAGGGATTTGAAAAGCTGCCTCGAGCTCTGCAGAAATTAGGGCCATGTAGAAGCGAGAGGAAGAAAAGGACTAAAGATGTGTAATTGCAAATATTAGACTATATCAGATTGTTAAGCTTCAGTTTTACTTTAGAGCTACAAAATAATTATTTCTTTTCACCAAATTCTCATGTTGTCCACTGGTGGTTGCTGCCTGACAAGTGCCCTTTTCACATGTGATGAATGGTAAGGCATGAACCGGCACAGAATAACAGCACGGCTGTGAGAGAGAGGCCTGGCTGTTTGCAGGACCGAAGGACCCTGTTAGTGTCATGGGGAGGTTAGCTGGTTATCAGATCAATGGACTGGTGGAACTTCAGTCACAATAACAGCATCCTAGGGTAGCAATAAGCACCCCTGTTGATGCATTGGCCACAAGATATTCCACCAACCCCTGTGAGGAGGCTCTGAGACCTTGTTCCTCCTCCAGGTTTAATCCTTGCAGCTGTGCAATGTTGTGCAGGGCACAGTACACTAATGATCACTCCGGACAGCCTGGTTCATCAAAGGTCACCGCCAGATCTGCCCAGGCTCCTGAAGCGCATCTTCAGCACACCAATGGACCCATCAATGCCATCTGCTGGTCATATCGCTTGCACTGGAGCACTCCTTGTTGGGGCCCTCATTGGTGTCATGAACCACGTTTTAAATGGGTAACCCTTGTCTCCAAGCAGCCAGCTAGTAAGGCAAAAACAGGTTAGGCAGGGTGGACTGCTACAGGGCAAAACCATCATGGCAACAGCTGTCACCAGCAGGAAGATCTTTCCGAGGTGATGGGCTGAAAAGCCTCCTTCCATGCTGTAACAATTCTGTGATTTGAAGACTGTTTTTTGTTAAGTAAAGGGATAAAAGGATATGAAACAAGGGCAGGCAAATGCAGTTGAAGCACAGATCAGCCATGATCCAGCTGAATGATGGAACAGATTCAAGGACTGAACAGATCCTCAGGCTAGAGGGGCCAAATGGCCTACTCCTGCTCCTAATTCCTATTAAAGGGGCTGAATGGCCTACTCCTGCATGGGAGACCTGGACAATGTGTAAAAGATGATTTGTCAGCTGATTTAATGCGAAGATCACAGCATTGCTTCTTTGAGCTGTTTGACCGATAGTTCTTTATTCAGAGGCATAAATTCCAGACAATGGGTAAAACAGGCAGTACTTCAAGTATTTATGTCACCTGATCCAGATGGTTTGAGTCCCAGGTTGCTAAGGGAAGTAGAGAGAGTGGAAAGGTTTGCTGTAACCTTCCAAGCTTCCTTAGATGCGGTGGAGGTGCCAGAGGATTAGAGAGTGGCAAATGCAGCACACTTGTTCAAGAAAGGGTGCAGAGACTTCTACAGGCTGCTCAGTTTAACATCACTTTGGAAACAGTAATCAGTGAAAAACATTCACAGGTACTTGGAGAGGTTTCAATTAATTAGAGAGAGCCAGCACAGATTTGTAAAGGGGAGATTCTGCGTGATTAATTAAATTGAATTTTTTGGTCAAGTAACAGAGGAGTTTGATGAAGGGAAAGGAATGGATATTCTCTATAAGGATTTTAAAAAGCATCTGCCAAGGGGCCATATGAAGAGCTGGTTAACAAAATGGAGGCTCACGAGGGTCAACAACTGGGATTTAAAAGTTGCCTTCAGGGCAGAAAACAGCAAGTTGTGGTAAATGGCTGTTTTTTATTCCCCAGATTGGAGGATCGTAGACAGTGGTGTTTACATATTAGGGTTTGTAAGGGTTAATGCATGGGACTGTATAATTAGCACCTCCCATAATAATGATGTAATAGAACACATGGCTAGGTGTCAAGGGCGAGATTGTTCATGGCTTCAGCAGTGTAACACCTCATCCTGTATAGCTGGGCATAGTTTAGTTGTATATAATGAACCAGTTGTTGTTTGAACATACCAATGTCTCAGTGATCCTTCCGAAGCTAGACTAATCAATATACAACAAGGTTCTCCAAGGGTCAGTGCTAGGTGCTTGTGCTTGACTATTGATCAAATAACTCAAGGAAGCAATGCTGCACTCTTTACATCAAATCAATTAACAAATGTCTTTACACATTGTCCAGGTCTCCCATATAGGAGTAGGTAACATTCAGCCCCTTCAACAGGAATTAGGAGCAGTAGTAGGCCATTCTGCTCCTCGAGCCTGAAGATCTGTTCAGTACTCAAATCTGTTCCACCATTGTTTTTTTGATATATTAAAAGAAAATCCACGTATATATCTAAGTTTGTTTATCTATACGCACATACATAGATGTAATAAGTGCAAACGGTGAGGATGATTAAAATCAACTGGAACAGGACATGGATACACTAGCAGAATAGGCAGACAAGTGACAGATTGAGGTTGATGCAGAGAAGTGTGTGGTGATGCATTTTGGCGGGAGAGACAATATAGACTAAATGGCACAGTTCCAGAGAATGTACAGGGGCACAGGGACCTGGGGGTTCATGTGCATCAACCTTTGAAGATGGCAGATGGCATATTGAGAGAATAGTTAGCAAAATAAATAGAATTTGCAGCTTCACAGTTGGAGGTATTAAGTTAAAAAGCAGGGAAGTTATGCTGAATCTTTCTAAAGCTTTGGTTAGGTTCCAACTAGTGTTATATCCCGTTCTGGTCACCACACTTTAGGAAGGGTTTGAGGGTGCAAAGGAGTTTTACCAGAATGGTTCCAGGGAGGAGGGATTTTAGCTACAAGGTTAGACTGGAGAAACTGGGGTTGCTCTCCTAGTTAGTCAAAAGAAAGCTGCTCCCATCAGCTGGTGTTACAAGGACTGGGGAACACAATATTAAGAGATAGAATGGGGATGCGAGGAGGAACTTCAATGCGAAGCAAGTGGAAATGAGCTGAAGCTCACTGCCTATGAGGGTGGTGGAAACAGAGATGATGGGTGATTTCAAAAGGAGATTGGATGAGCACCTGTGGGAAATAAACTTGTAGGGTTATGGGGATAGAGCAGGGGACTGGAACTTACTGGTTTATTCTACAAAGAGTTGGCATCGACGCTTATGGGCCAAATGAACACTCTTTGTGCCACTATCACTCAATGGGCCAGAACTTCTGAGCAGTAGTAATCACAGTCAGAATGCCACTCTGCCCCTTTGTATTTACGCTAAAATGGAGCCGTAGCTTTTGCACCTGACTTTCTGACTCAGGCCTGCTCAGGAGCAGTGCAGCAGATTCCCGAGGTCCCTGCCACTTTGAGAAGCCAGGGAGAACGTAAGTGGGTAGAATTGTGGTGGTGGGGGGGTGGGGGGGGGGTTGCGGAGGGCGTAATCAGAGGGAGAAGATTCAGGTGGTCAGTGAGGAGGTTGTAGGGTGTTCAGTGGGGGGCAGATGGTCAGCGGGAGATGGTTCGGGCAAACAGTGGTGGGGGGGGAGAGGGGGGAGTCAGATGGATAGTGATGGGGTGGCTGGATGGCCTTTGGGGGAGTCAATGGTCAGTAGGATGGGGTTCTGGTGGGCAGTGAGGGGGTTGGATCAGGTGGGCAGTGGAGGGAATCGATAGTCAGTGGGATATTGGTCAGGTGGGCAGTGGGGAGGTGGGTCAGATGATCAGTGGAGTGGGTCAGATGATCAGCGGAGGGGAGTAGGATGAGTTCAGTTGGTCAGTGGGTGTGGATTGGATGGTCAGTGGAGAGAGTAGGATGTGTCGGGGGATGTTCAAGGGGTTAGGTGGTCAGTGGAAGGGTAGTCAGTGTGGGTTCCCGTGGGGTGTCAGGGAGAGTGTGGAGTTCAGTAACTTACTTATCCAGGACCAAGAGGTGGAAGTGGTTTTAATTGTTCTAACTTTCCCTGGCTAACTATTCTGGTGAGACAGTTAGAACCATCTGAAGTCTGCGATTTAAATCAGAGTATTGGATGGTTACACGTGCAGGGTAATTGACCAGTGGAAGTTTGAACTTTCTTGGGCAATTCTCATGCAGTCCTTGCATGGGGACTTCAGGTGTGGGGAGGCCCCCAGCACATCTTCTGGGGAGGGGGTACCTCCCGGGTACAACCCCCCACAGAAATCAGAAGTTACGTGTCTGTAACTTTCTTCACACTAAACTGACAATGGTTGGGAAGTCAACGAAAGTCTTATTGCCCCATTGTCTTGCTAGTTATTGGTCCATAAGAAATACATTTGAAAATATTTAGGGGTGAAATTACTCTGCAGCAGCATTATGAAAACAGGTTTGTTGTCAATCAACAGCCGATTTTTCACCATGTCCAATTTCCTCTTCACTGAGATTCACAGAATGATCGCTCAAACTCTGTTTACAGACTCACTTCCTGGTGTCACTGTCCTTTCTCCTTGGATTGAAATTAAAAACCTTGGCAATGTTTCTCCAAGTCCATAGAAAGTGAAACCTGCTGTGATGGTAAGACTGCTGCCCATTTGGTTGCAGGCCCTTTCACACTTCTGCTGTCAGCCAATTACACCCCTTCAACTCATGTGGTCTGATTCAATCTTTTGTGTTTTCCACACACCTTGCAGCTTGTTTTTGTTTCTCTTTAACTATCTCACTTGTAAGTAAGTAGGTCGGTGGTTTCAGTCTGAAATAACAGCATTGCAACATGACAGTGACCATCTTCTGTGCCCACTAGGCATTTCCAGCACACACCAGGGCTCTAAGGCAGCGAGACTCTTAGGCTACTTACCCATTTACAGTTGAAGAATAGGTTGAGTTCAGATCCAAAACCTCTACTCGTTGGTTTTACTGGCTAAAACTGCAAGTGGATGAGCACCAGCTATCCTGAGGGAAACTTCAGGGGCAACCAGCTACTAGATGGTTTGAGTAGTCTTCCACTGCCTATGCACAGGTCTGAGACCAATTTGCACATCAGAGCGTTATGAACTTCCACCAGAGTTTCCCTGGTCCATCCTGCCTGAGCTTTCAACATCATCTATTGTGGTTATGTCAATGGGTGGATATTCCACACGGTGACCAGTGCACTGACAATAATCTGAAAGAGATTTGTGAAACCTTGGCTTCCTATCACACTCATAGCATTCGTAAAGATGTGAGTTTCATTTCATATGGGACTCAGACTCCTTGTAAAAACTCATTCTGCAGAGTGCAAATTAAATTCATTATGATAAAGTCCCAACTGTAAGGGTGGTATTGTCTGCACCTGTGTGTGTATTAACATTATCTGCTGTTTGCGGGAACTTGCTGTGCACAATTTGCTTTTCCTACATTATAACAGTGACTACACTTCAAAAAATACTGTAAAATCAAGAAATTGTGAAAGGCGCTATAACAATATAAATTCTTGCTTTCTTTCACTGGGATCTCTGTTTGAATGGGGCACTGGACTACCGAAGAATTTTTTTTAAAAAATTCATTCATGGGATGTGGGCTTCGCTGGCTGGGCCAGCATTTATTGTCCATCTCTAGTTGCCATTGAGAAGGTGGTGGTGAGCTGCCTTCTTGAACCGCTGCAGTCCATGTGGTGTAGGTACATCCGCAGTGATGTTAGGAAGGGAGTTCCAGGATTTTGACCCAGTAACAGTGAAGGAACGGCGATATATTTCCAAGTCAGGATGGTGAGTTACTTGGAGGAGAACTTCTAGGTGGTGGTGTTCCCATCTAGCTGCTGCCCGTGTCCTTCTAGATGGTAATGGTCTTGGGTTTGGAAGATGATGTCCAAGGAGCCTTGGTGAATTCCTGCAGTGCATCTTGTAGATGGTACACACTGCTGCTACTGTGTGTCGGTGGTGGAGGGAGTGAATGTTTGTGGATGTGGTGCCAATCAAGCGGGCTGCTTTGTCCTGGATAGCGTCGAGCTTCTTGAGTGTTGTGGGAACTGCATTCATCCAGGCAAGTGGAGGGTATTCCATCAAACTCCTGATTTGTGCCTTGTATATGGTGGACAGGCTTTGGGGAGTAAGGAGGTGAGTTACTCATCGAATGATTCCTAGCCTCTGACCTGCCCTTGTAGCCACAGTATTTATATGGCTAGTCCAGTTCTGTTTCTGGTCAATGGTAATCCCCAGGATGTTGATCGTGGGGAGTTTAGTGATGGTAATGCCATTGAACATCAAGGGGCAATGGTTGGATCCTCTCTTGCTGGAGATGGTCATTGCCTGGCACTTGTGTGGCGCGAATGTTACTTGCCACTTGTCAGCCCAAGCCTGGATATTGTCCAGGTCTTGCTACATTTGGACAGAGACTGCTTCAGTATCTGAGGAGTTGCAAATAGTGCTGCACATTGTGTATTAAAACGACACTGTATCTGATTAGGACATTAGGAGGATCCCTGCTTATATTAAAAGAGGGCTCCTTGATCTCTGTGTAAAGCAGCATGTAACAAAGATACATTGTACAGCCACATGTGCTTTAACATTGTTTGGATCATGGTGTATACAAAAGGGGCACTGTACAGACCTATGCCTGTATGAAAAAGGCTTTGTGTGGATTGTGCTGTGGTTTAAAATAGGCATTGTAGGGAAATGTGTGTGTATTAAAAGAGCTGAGAGAGAGTCTGGGCATACAGTGAAGGACATTTTCCAGACTTGTGTGTGCATTAGAGTTAAAATGCATGGAGCTCAACAAGTACTAAACGGGACAGTGTAGTATTGTAGACTCAGGTCCAGGAAAAACCTGCTGCCAAAGCTCTGTGCCAGCACTGGCTGATTGCACACTAGCTGATAAGTGATTCATTCCAGTCAAATGTATGATTCTACTCTTCTCTTGAACTGAAGCTAGTAGAAATGTTGTCGTTGACACCAATTAAGTTAGGAACAGGATCATTCCACTGCCTGGCTGAAAGGCTTGTCAGTTTGGTTACCAGGCCAATAAGGCATCTTTAATGGTCAAACTTTGGAGGTTGCCAGTTCCATACTTTTGGCTTTTACTCTGGGACACTCTAGAATATCCACAGGACAACAGTTTGGGGTTATTTTTGTCATGTAGATCACGGAACAAGTGTTGCCCCTATATTGATCCGTGAAGTTAATGGTATTAAGAGCAAGTTATCGGTGGGATGTGAAGTTACACAGACTCAATGCTGCAATAACAAGTTGTACTTATCTAGCACCTTTGACAAAATAAAACATTCCGAGGCACTTCACAAGGTTGTTATGCAGCAAAATTTGACACCAAGCCACATAAGGAGATATTAGGGCAGGTGATCAAAAGTAATAGGTTTTAAAGAGTGTCTAAAAGGAGGAAAGAGAAGTAGAAAGGCAGGGTGCTCTAAGGAGGGAATTCCAGAGTTTAGGGCCTTGGTAGCTGAAGGCCAATGGTGGAGTAAATAAAATCAGTGATGTGGGCCAGAATTATAGGAGTAATTTAATCACAGAGTGTAGAGGAGATTACAGAGATAGGGGTGAGGTGATGCCATAGAGAGCTTTGAAACCAAGAATGAGAATTTTAAAATTGAGGTGTTGCTCAATTTGCAGCCAGTGTAAGTCAATGAGCACAAGGGTGATAGGTGAATGGGACTTGGCAGCAAAGTTTTAGATGACCTTAACTTTACGGAAGTTAGAATGTGGTTGGCCGGTCTGGAGTACTGAAATAGCCAAGCTGAGGGGTAACAAAGGCACAGATATGGGTTTCAGCAGATGAGCTGAGGCAGGGGTGCAGTGCAGTGATGTTACAGAGGTGAAAATAGGAGGTCTTAGTGATGCCAAGGTCAGAAGCTCATCTTGAGATCAAATATGACACCAAGGTTGCAAACAGACTGGTTCAGCTCAAACAGTTGCCAGGGTGAGGGATGGAGTCAGTAGCTAGGCAATAGAGCTTGTAACTATAGTCAAAGGATTCAGTCTTCTTAGCACTGTATTTAATTCAAGTAAATTTCTGCTCATCCAATACTGGATGTCAGATAGGCAGTTTGATAATTTAGCAACAGTGGAGGAGTAGAGAGAGGCAGTGGTGAGACCAAGCTGGTTTCCATTTCTGATGATGTTGCCGAAAGGCAGCAAGTAAATGAAAGATAGGAGGAAAACAGCAATGGATCTACGGGGGACACCAGGAACAGGAAGAGAAGACATGATATACTCTGGATATGATTAATAGATACGAATGAGGATAGGAAGAACAGTGCCACCCAGCTGGATGACAGTGGAGAGGTGCTGGAGGAGGGCTTGTGCGGTCAATCATGTCAAAGGCTGCAGACAGACTGAGAAGGGGAGGGGATGGGAAGTTTACCTTTGTCATAGTCACATAGGATGTCATTTTGTGATTTTGATGAGAACCATTTTGGTACTGGGATGAGGCAGAAACCTGATTGCAAGGATTCAAACATTGTGTTCGGGCAGGATGGGTGCAGATTTATCAGGTGGCAACACATTCAAGGACTTTGAAGAGCAAAGGGTGGTTGGAGATGGGGCAGTGGTTTACAAGGACATTGGAGTCATGGGTTGGTTTGTTGATGAGAGGAGTGATGATGACAGATCTGAAGGAGGGAGGGACAACCCTGAAGAGAGAGAACTGCTAATGTACAGCTAACATGGGAGCCAGAAGGGGAAGCTGGTTGGTGCGCAGTTTGGTAGGAATAGGGTCAAGACTGCAGGAGGTTGGTCTCATGGGCAAGGTGAACTTGGATAGAGCACGAGAGGAGAGAAACTAGAGAATGATGGGAGTTCAGGGCTAGGGGAGCAGGAAGCTTTCGAGAAAGTTTGGTTCATGAGTCAGGGAAGAGAGAGAAATGGCAGAGGCAGCTGATTGGATGGTCTTGATTTTAGTGACAAAGGAATCCATGAGCTCCTAGCACTTATCGATGGAGGTGAGGGTACAGGAGACAGGAGAGAGGGGTTTAAAACGATGGTTTGCAGTAGAGAAAAGCCAGGAGTTATCCATGCATTCCAGAGAGGATCCTGGAATAGTGAGCAGTTTAGCAAGTTAGAACAGGGCTGTGGTCCAGCCAGATCTGGCAGTGAATGGTTCAGCCATTCTCTGCAGTTCAGAGATGGTTTACTAATCCAGCACCTGAATTGGGCAGGTTGTCTTATGAGGAAAAGTTGGACAAATTAGGTTTGTATCCGCTGGAGTTTAGAAGAGACAACTTCATTGAAACATATAAGATCCTGAGGGGTCTTGACAGGGTGGATGTGGAGAGGAATTTTCCTCGTGTGAGAGAATCTATTACTAGGGGTCACTGTTTAAAAATAATGGATAGCTCATTTAAAACAGAGATGAGGAGAAATTTTTTCTCTGAGGGTCATGAGTCTTTGGAACTCTCTTCCTCAAAAAGCGGTAGAGCAGAGTCTTTGAACATTTTTAAGGCAGAGCTAGATAGATCCTTGATTAATAAGGGGGTGAAAGGTTATTGCGGGTAGGCAGGAATGTGGGGTTGAGGTTACAATCAGATCAGCTATGATCTTTTTGAATGGCAGAGCAGGCTTGAGGTACCACTGCTCCTAATTTGTATGTTCGTATATATGTATGTTCATATGTAACCAATTGTTCACCATAACTGTTCAAGCGCGTCTCTCTTGGACTGAAGGAAGTAGAGATGAGGGCCGTACTGGGGATCAGCTGGGATGAGAGAGAGTAATGGTCTGATTGGACAAAGGTGGAGGCGAAGGTATAGAACAGCCACAGGTTAGATAGTTGGGATTTTGAAAGTACGGTTGTAAGTGAATTGGGGAATAATTCTTCCAAGGGATGGAGGTAGGGTTGGGGTGGAATATGGAGACTGATAGAAGGAAGTGAGCAGAGATGGTTTATCTGCGATTAGTACAATGAGAGTAATGAGTCCACGTGAGATAG
The DNA here is from genome assembly GCF_017639515.1 of Carcharodon carcharias. Taxonomy (NCBI): domain Eukaryota; kingdom Metazoa; phylum Chordata; class Chondrichthyes; order Lamniformes; family Lamnidae; genus Carcharodon; species Carcharodon carcharias. Next base: position 83,862,961 of record NC_054476.1, on the reverse strand, counting down.
CAAGGTCAAGGGGCGGCTGCCCACGGATATGTGCTGTGGAGTTTATATGGAGGGTGAGATGAAGAAAGAATAGTAAGTCGGTGAACTCAGAGGAGAGAGAATGATGAGTTAAGATGGAGATTGAAATCACTTAGGATGAGCAGTAGCTCAGTGCAGAGGCTGAGGGAGAAAAGCAGTGAAGATACCTTGGAGAAGATGTTTATGGGTGGGCAGTAGAAAACAAGGATCCCAAATGTGAGGTGAGAGGGGATGAAAGGAAAGGTGTCAAAAGGAGGAGAAGCAGGAGGTCAGGCTGAGGTGTGATTTGGTGATAAGACTTACTCAGTCACTGTGATGGTGATGGAAGGTAGAGCGAGGCAGGGAGGCTTCATTCCAAAAGAAGATGCCATCAGCTCTCAGCCATGATGATGATGCAATCACCCACAGTAAGATCACGGATGGCAAAGACCTTGTTCGCAAGTGAACAGACATTCTGGAGGGTTGGAGAGAATCCACAGGGTCAGCAGTGGGAGGGGTGAGTTGGACAGAAAGGAGATTGGCAAGATTAGCCCATGCAGGAAATCTGGCGAGAGAGTTGGTGGGGGCAATTGGAGTTGCTTCTCCTAATGAGCCAGCGTGGAGTACCTCGATGAGCCCTTTGGAGAATGCAAAGATAGTTACAGAGGGAAGCTGTAAGCTTATCCAAAACAAATCGAGTCACACACTGGGATAGCAGAGAGAGAGAGCAGGAAAGTTGAGTAGTATTAAAGGGTTAGGGTAGGAAGTCTTGTGGTGCAGTAGGTAGTATCCCTGCCTCTCAGGCAGAAGTTTCGGGTTCAAGCCCCACTCCAGGTGGCCAAGGGAGGTGCTTTCATAACACGGCTAGACAGGTTGACTATTGAGCTGCAAATCCTGGGGAGCCAGTTGGCTCAGTTGGTTGACATGTGGATCAGATTGCTGTCAACAGTGTGGGTTTCAATCCCCGTTCCTGCTGGGGAGGATTCAGGGCCTGCCTCCTTGCCCTACCTGTGGCGAAGTTTACTGCGCTGTGGGTAGGACCCGCCTTTGGACAGAGTACCTGAGAGGGAGAAATCAAAGGACGCACAATGACAGGAGAGAGGGATCAATGAGGGGGTGGAGAGAAAAGAAAAAAAAAACGGAGATTGAAATGATGGGTATATAGAATTAACCAACAGTACATGGAATCAGTGGTGTATAGAGTTATCTAACAGAACTTGGATGCACATTATCACAAGGCTGTAGTGAAGAAATGCTAAATTAAAGCACTATAGCACTCAAAATCTAATGCTCCTCCATTTGTAATTGGAAATCTATGAATGGAGGGGTTCCCAAACTGTGATTCAGGGCCCCTGGTGGGGTTGTATGACAGCAACTATGGTCATGAGCGCCCTCGACTGAGGCAGCATGGTGTCTGTGGATGTTCACTCGGGTGGGGCAGCCCTGACATCGGCTCCGAGGCCCGGTGACTTGTGCACACAGGTTCTTTTTCTTGTCAAGGTTCGGGTGGGCAAGACCTAATGAAATAAGCTCCGAGGCCCGATCACTGCATCCCATAAAGCCTGCAAAATGGTAGGGGTAGAAAACACAGCTGTCTGCTCTCTAATCTCCCACCCACCTGCTCTTACAGCCCTACCACTGGCCATCCCCACAGCTCTCCAGTCACGCCCACCCCTCCCCACAGCTCTACCACCCCCCAACCCCCACAACAGCTCTACCAGTCCCCCCATTCCCTCCCCACAGCTCTCACAGCTCTACCACCCCCCCCCACAACAGCTCTACCAGCCCCCCATGCCCTCCCCAGAGCTCTCACAGCTCTATCACCTCCCCCACATCACTCCCCACAGCTCTACCACACCCCCCATTAATCCCTCAGCTCTCACAGCTCTACCACCCTCACACCCCTCACTACACCCCCCCACAGCTCTACCCCCCTCCCCCCCACACACTCCCAGCTCTACCACCCCCACACCCCTCACCATACCCCCCACAGCTCTACCCCCTTCCCCCCACCCCACACATTCCCAGCTCTACCACCACCGCCCCCATAGCTCTTACAGTTCTACCCCCACCTCTTTCACTCTGGGGTCACGGCAGTTCTCCTGTCTTAAAATGGGGTCTCAGCGGGGAGAAGTTTGGGAAGGTCTTCATTAATGCAACAAGTCTAAAGGAAACCTGATTTTAGAGACAACAACAGGAACAACTTATATTGCGCCATGAACATGATAAAACTTTCTAAGGCAATTCATAGGAGCATTATCAAATGAAATTTGACATTGCTTTTGTCTTCCGCTCTAGTGGGTCAGTCTGACCCCAAACCTTAACTGGGCAAAATAAATTGTAACATGTTGACAGGCCAGGAAACTCAACCAACCAAAAACCAATGGGGAAATAAATAAAACACGTGGCTTGCACAAGTGCAAAGCCTTTCCCAGGTTTACCTTTCAGCAGACATGTGCTGCAGCATCATTCTCACACCATACACACAGAAGATATGGATGTGGCAATGCTAGAGAATATGTTAAAAAGAGACACAGAGAATACAACATCTTCATACAACTAGCCTCATTAACATGCACAGTGGGTCAATCTGAGCTGCTCCCTTCCTTGTGGAAACCAGGCAAGCATTGTGAGGGCAATTAAAATGAAATGGGGTATTTATCCATCCACCTGCAGGCCCAATCTAGCCATTTGCACCTAAAACACATGTTAGGACCCTGATAAAAATGAAAAGACGTCTGCAAAGTCACCTTTATCAATAAACAGTGCATAGCACAGGAAAAAGACACTGCACCAAAACCAGCCCTTTCCCACCCAGAAAATGGGTCCAGCAATGGCAAATTTCTACCTTAGTAGCTTCAAACAAATAGCCCCTGACAAACACATGTTCAAATGACTATAGCAAATTCAGAAGTAACTGCAACGACATCAAACACAACTGCATCATAAATAGACACACACACCCAACTTGCAAAAATGTTGTTGCCCTGCGTGTGGTGTTTAACAAGTGAAATGTTCCCCTACACACATCTATCTAGAAATAGTAATTTTATGTTTCTGCAATGTGGTCTTATTCAAATAAAGACCAGCTGTAGAATGTTCCAGATTTTACCGAGCAATGCACAGAGAAGTCCTGGGTTTGATGAGGGTGAAATAAAATCTGTTAAATAAAGGGCTTTTAACCCATTTGTTGTAGAACTGTTCCATCTCTTTGCAGGATCAGTGTAGCTCCTTGCTCAATGGTTGCTTGTGCTGTGTAGGTGGGTGGAACTGTTTAAATAACTACAGAGAACAGTGTGATCTGAAGCAGACCCCAGCTCTAAGAAGGCAAAGCCAGTGAATTAATTAACTTATTGAAGGCTGAACAAACTCTCATTTCTCGTGCCTGGCTGCATTTTAACCCAATGTTGAAATGGCCGTTCTAGAGGACTTGCATACAAGAGTTTCATCTTCCCTGACCACCCTGAACTCAAACCTGGCTGCCAAAGAATGAAATGATAAAACTGAATATTCTCACTCTATCCCAAAGAGAAAAATTCCCACTCGTATGCCCCCATTAACAATCGACCCAAAAGCTAACCTCTTGTTCCCAATAAATACAGATGGATTAGCCATGGAAAAGTTGGTGTTCAAGTCATTAAAAATTGTGCCAGCACTACAGCAATAATATCAAGTGACTTAATCTAAACTGACTATCGAACAAGTAGCAGCTGTGCTTCCGGACAGAGTACTTAAATGAAAATTACTCCAATAAATCAGCAATTCAGTGTGATTTGGGATTACTCAGTGTGCAATAAAAGCCTATTACACTATCAGTCCTGCAGTTAAACCAGCAGGAACAGTTTCAGCAAGTGTTTATTACATCGCTCGCAACAACTCATCTCAAGATATTGGAGATCAAATTAAATGAAATATCTTTACAAAAATATAGACAGGAAAAAAATCCCACCTCAAAAACTGTATGATCTGTTATCTCATTGCTGACAGGTAAAAGACATGTGGTATGAGAGGTAGCGAGGGAGCATGGTTAGACTTCCCTCAGGCTCCTGGTCCCACCACTCACCTATTCAACTCTGCCAATAACCCACCCTGGGGTGGCTCTAATGATGTGTTTGGTGCAGTTGAAAAGAGGTAAAGCAATTGCTCACTGGATTACCATCTTTCTTGGAAGGGAAAGAAATGAAGTTGCACTGCAGCATTTAAAACTGAGTTAGAGATGGCAGTTTTTCTGCCCTAATGAACATCAGTTGAATCTGATGAGCTTGTACAATAAACCAGCAGGCTAGATAATCATTTCTCTAGGGCTGACCCAGAAATAAACTGATTTATTTTATTCAATTCCACACAGTGCCTTGATGGGATTTGAACTCTAAAATTCTAGATCATGAGTTCAGGGCCATAGCCACCACACAAGAGTCTGCTATAATACGACACAACTAATGCTTTGGTATATTGATGTCATAATGCAGCCAATGATGCGTCAGATGCAGTAACGTGATGGAGCTACGCAGTGACGGATGCTTTTCTGCAACTGACTTCATGTGACTGATACCAAGACATGATTGATGCTCTGGTATGATTGACATGACAACATGATTAATGCTTAAATCCCAGTGTTTTTTTTCCCTTCACGTTACTGTAACCTCCTCCAGTCAACTCTGCCTTTTCAGAATCCTGTTTCTGGTGCCTTCTGTCTCTTCATCTCATCATAGAAGGCTGTGCTTAAGGTCCATGCCCTGTAATTCACTCTCTAAAGCCCCCTACCTCTCTTCATTCAAGCTGCTCTTTAAAATCCACCTCTTCAATGAAACTTTGGCTTCATCTCTTCATTTTTTTCCCTTACAAAATTCCTTGGAATAATTTCCTTTGTTAAAGCTGTATGATAAATTAAAGTTGCTGATGCCACAAATGATGCAGTGATGGAATTGTCTCCTGTAGCAGATATTTTTAACTAAGAAGAGTTGAGAGAGAGCTTTCTATCACATCTGTGCATTCTGAACATGGACAGCTAATGGCTTTGCCCAATGTGCAGCCTGTGCATCAAAGCAAAAGGGTAGAATGCTGCATTCCATCAACTCGTGAGGATGAGATTTTATTTGTTTCAAAGAATTTTTAGAGATATGGGAGATTGAACTCTCAAAGCTAACCCATTAAACTTCAGTGTTTTAAAAGGTATCTTTGGTTTGTTTACTATAGATGGTATAAGCCAATCAAATTTCTAATATTTGGTGCACATAAGGCCTGCAATAAAAGAAAAATGCCGTGGATTCTGGAGATCTGCAATAAAAACAAAGTGCCGGAACAACTCAGCAGGTCTGGCAACATCTGTGGAGAAAGAAAAACCAGAGTTAACATTTTGAGTCCAATATGACTCTTCTTCAGAACTGAAGATAGGCAGAAAAGTGATGGGTTTTATACTGTGGAAAAAGTGGGGAGGGTCAGGTGGAACAAAAAGGAAGATCAGGGATAGGTTAGAGCATGGGGGAGATTAAATGACAAATATATCATGGAACAAATTGCAAGGAGAATGGTAACGATGGGAAATGAAGAAACAAAGCATTGGTCCAAAGTATTAAAAGCAGAATAAAGGTCAGCTCCATCTGAAACCAAAAACATGAGAACGAGATACAGATCTTCATATAAACCTCTGTACTCCTGAGGTGAGACGAGAGTGACTGCCCTTGACGTCAATGCAGCATTTAACCGAGTGTGGCATCAAGCAGCCCTAGTAAAACTGGAGTCAATGGGAATCAGGGGGAAAACTCTTCACTGGTTGGAGTCATACCTAGCACAAGGAAGGTGATTGTGGCAGTTGAAGGTCAATCATCTCAGTTCCAGGACATCACTGCAGAAGTTCCTCAGGGTAGTGTCCTAGGCCTACCCATCCTCAGCTGCTTCATCAATGACTTTCCTTCCATCATAAGGTCAGAAGTGGGGATGTTCGCTGATGATTGCACAATGTTCAGCACCATTCACATCTCCTCAGATACAGAAGCAGCCCATGTCCAAATAGTGCTATGATCCACAGCTGAGGGTACCACTGGACAATCCTGATCCCAGGATGGAACACAGCTGATAGATCCTAACTTTATTTTTATATTTAGACACGTGGAGAGTAACTGAACAGAGTTACAGGAGTTAGCTGATGAACTTTTAACAAAAGAATAAGGCGTTTATTAAACAAGAAAAGGTGAACTATATTACAATACTCCTTCACCTATAACTATTCCTTTACAGATATATACAGATTTGTAAGGATAACACAAGTTAAAAAAGCTATCTTATACTCTAATGTCCACAGCAAGTACACAACCCATGTACCATTAGGTACCCTATGATTAGACACACCACACTCTGAAACCAAGTGACAGATGCCATCTCAACCAGATGCTATGGATCTCTCAACTCCCCTCAGACGTTTGGCACGCCACGAGCCAGCCAGTCTCACTGAACTCCATCTTTCACATGAGGGTTTCCAAATTCCACTCTCCAAAAACTCACTTTAGAATCTTCTCCCAAACCGATGCTTTCTCAGATATTTTCTGCAAGGGTTCACCTCCAGGGTTTTGAACTCTCCTTCCGATGTTCCTCTCCCCGGGTCACCACATGCACTCAAGCTCTCCCTCACTAACTCAGCTGTCAACAGTTCACCACTGCTTCTCCTGCCCATAGCAAAGAGTTACAAATCTTCAGTTGTCTCTTTGGACCTCCTTACCTCTTGCAAGCTGTTCTCGCTTTAAATTTGCTTTCTGCAGCTTTTTTTTGCTAAATCTGATGCTTGGAGCTTTTCTCTCTGCCGTTCACTCTTAACTTCATTAACAGGCCCTTTTCCAGGTTTCTGTCCTTCCTTTGACTAGAACGTCTGGTTGGGACTTTCTCTTGCTCCACTCTGCTGGATTCTTGGGGTTTTCCTTTAGATTGGTACTTGCTCCAGTCTCTCCTGGCAGCAACTTTCAAAAAACCAATTGAATTCCACAGCTTCCAAATCAAAACTGCTGTCTTTCTTCTTCTGTGTGCGCCTGTGGGATAGACTGGTCTGTCTGGCCCTTCTGTTGCTAGGCAACAATCCAATTCTTCTAATCCTGTTTGTTTAACTTCTTAAGTTGTAAACTCTCAGTAGAAATGAAAGCACCTTTTTGAAGTGAAAGTAAAACACCATTTAACCTTAACACACAGATACAGAAATACAAATCAAACTTAAACTTTAAAGCTAAAACTCATTCCTAACAACCAAAAATACAAATATAACTTATTTAAACTATCTCCATTTCCTAAGAGCAGCAAGACCTGGACAATACCCAGTTTGCCCCAAACAAGTGTCAGGCAATGACCATCTCCAACAAGAAAGAATCCAACCATCGCCCCTTGACATTCAATGGCATTACCATCACTGAATCCCCCACTATCAACATCATGGGGGAGGTGGGAGTGGGGTTACCATTGATCAGAAACTGAACTGGACTAGCAATATAAATATTGTGGCTACAAGAACAGGTCAGGGGCTAGGAATCCTGTGTGGGTAACTCACCTCCTGACTCCCCAATGCCTGTCCACCATCTACAAGGCAGCTCCTACAACACTCAAGAAGCTTGACACCATCCACGATAATGCAGCCCACATGATTGGCACCCCATCCACAAACATTCGCTCCCTCCACCACCGACGCACAGTGCAGCAGTGTGTACCATCTACAAGATGCACTGTAGGAATTCATCAAGGCTCCTTAGACAGCACCTTCCAAACACACGACCATTACCATCTAGAAGGACAAGGGCAGCAGGTACATGGGAACACCACGACCTGGAAGTTCCCCTCCAAGTCACTCACCATCCTGACTTGGAAATATATCGCCGTTCCTTCACTGTCGCTGGGTCAAAATCCTGGAACTCCCTCCTAACAGCACTGTAGGTGTACCTACACCACATGGACTGTAGCGGTTCAAGAAGGCAGCTCACGAACACCTTCTCAAGGGCAACTAGGGATGGGCAATAAATGTCGGCCTAGCCAGTGAAGCCCACATCCCCTAAACGCGGTCACCCAGTCTGCGTTTGGTCACCCCAATGCACAGGTGGCGGCACAATGCTATACAGTTGGGAGGGAGTTGCCCTCAACATCGACTCGGAACCCCATGAAGTCTCATGGCATCAGGTCAACTATAGGCAAGAAACCTCCTGCTGATACTGCCCTCCTCAGCTGATGAATCAGTGCTCCTCCATGTTGAATATCACTTGGTGGAAGCGCTAAGGGTGATAAGGGCGCAGAATGTACTCTGGATGGGGGACTTCAATGTACATCACCAAGAGTGGCTCAGTAGCACCACTACTGACTGAGCTGGCCGAGTCCTAATTGACACAGCTGCTAGACTGGGTCTGCGGCAGGTGGTGAGGGAACCAACAAGAGGGAAAAACATGCTTGACCTCATCCTCACCAACCTGCCTGCCGCAGATGCATCTGTCCATGACAGTATCGGTAGGAGTGATCACCACACAGTCATTGTGTGAATTCCACCTTCACATTGAGGATACCCTCCACATGTTGTGTGGCACCATCACCATGCTAAATGGGATAGATTTCAAACTGATCTAGCAACTCAAGACTGGGCATCCATGAGGCACTGTGGGCCATCAGCAGCAGCAGAATTGTACTCAAACACAATCTGTAATCTCATGGCCTGGCATATCCTCCACTCTATCATTACCACCAAGCCAGAGGATCAACCCTGACTCAATGAAGAGTGCAGGAGGGCACCAGGCATACCTAAAAATGAGGTGTCAACCTGGTGCAGCTACAACACAGGACTACTTCTGTGCTAAACCGCATAGGCAGCAAGTGATAAACAGAGCTAAGTGATCCCACAATCAACGGATCAGATCTAAGCTCTGCAGTCCTGCCACATCCAGTCATGAATGGTGGTGGACAATTGAATAACTCACTGGAGGAGGAGGAGGTGCCACAAACATCCCCATCCTCAATGATGGAGGAGCCCAGCACAGCAGTCAAGGAATGATGTATTTGCTACAATTTTCAGCCAGAAGTGCCAAATGGATGTTCCATCTCGGCCTTCTCCGGAGGTCCTCAGTATCATAGGTGCCAGTCTTCAGCTAAATCGAATCATGCCACGTGATATCAAAAAATGGTTAAAGACACTGGATACTGCAAAGGCAATGGACCCTGACAATATTCCAGCAATAATACTGAAGACTTGTGCTCCAGACCTTGCTGCGCCCCAAGCCAAGTTGTTCCAGTACAACTACAAGACTGGCATCCACCCAGCAATGTGGAAAATTGCCCAGGTACGTTCTGTACACAAAAAGCAGGGCAAATCCAACCCAGCCAATTACCACCCCATTAGCCTACTCTCCATCATCAGTAAAGAATGGAAGGGGTCATCAACAGTGCTATCAAGTGGCACTTGCTTAGCAATAAGCTGCTCACTGATGCCCAGTTTGGGTTCCGCCAGGGCCACTCAGCTCCTAACCTCATTACAGCCTTGGTTCAAACATGGACAAAAGAGCTGAATTCCCGAGGTGAGAGCGACTGCCTCGACATCAAGGCCGCATTTGACTGAGTGCGGCATCAACGAGCCCTAGCAAAACTGGAGTTGGTGGGAATCAGGGGAAAACTCTCCGCTGGTTGGAGTCATACCTAGCACAAAGGAAGATGATTGTGGTTGTTGGAGGCCAGTCATTTCAGATCCAGGACATCACCGCAGGAGTTCCTCAGGGTAGTGTCCTAGGCCCAACCATCTTCAGCTGCTTCATCAATGACCTTCCTTCCATCATGAGGTCAGAAGTGGGGATGTTCGCTGATAATTGCACAATATTCAACACCATTTGCGACTCCTCAGGTACTGAAGCAGCCCATGTCCAAATGCAGCAAGACCTGGACAATATTCAAGCTTGGGCTGACAAGTAGCAAGTAACATTTGTGTCACACAAGTGTCAGGTAATGACCGTCTCCAACAAGAGAGAATCTAACCATCGCCCCTTTACGTTTAATGGCACCACCATCACTGAATCCCCCACCATTAACATCCTGGGGCTTACCATTGACCAGAAATGGAACTGGACTAGCCATATAAATACTGTGGCTACAAGAGCAGATCTAAGGCTAGGAATCCTGCATGAAGTAACTCACCTCCCACCTCCCAAAAGCCTGTCCACCATCGACAAGGCACAAGTCAGGAGTGTAATGAAATATTCCCCACTTGCCTGGATGAGTGCAGCTCCCACAATACTTAAAAGCTGGACACCATCCAGGACTAATCAGCCTGCATGATTGGCACCACATCCACAAACATTCACTCCCTCCACCACCGACGCACAGCAGCAGTGTGTACCATCTACAAGATGCATTGCAGCAACTCAGCAAGGCTCCTTTGACATCACCTTCCAAACCCACAACCACTACCATCTAGAAGGACAAGGGCAGCAGATAGATGGGAACACTACCACCTGGAAGTTCTCCTCCAAGCCACTTACCATCCTGACTTGGAAATATATCGCCGTTCCTTCACTGTCGCTGGGTCAAAATCCTGGAATTCCCTTCCTAACAGCACTGTGGGTGTACCTACACCACATGGACTGCAGCGGTTCAAGAAGGCAGCTCACCACAACCTTCTCAAGGGCAACTAGGGATGGGCAATAAATGTTGGCCCAGCCAGATAAGCCCACATCCCGTGAATGAATGAAGAAATATTGTGAGCAATGAAGGCAGTGGACCAAATTGAAATAAGTACAAGCAAATCTCTGCTTTACCTGAAAGGAGTCTTTAGGCCTTGGATGGTGAGGAGGTAGGACATAAAGAGGCAGGTGTTGTACCTCCTGACATTGCATGGGAAGGTGCCGTGGGAAGGGGATGAGGAGTTGTGAGTTATAGAGGTGTGGACCAGGGTGTCAGGGAGGGAACGGTCCCCACAGAATGCTGACAGGGGGGATGAGGGCAGGATAAGTTTGGTGGTGGCATCATGCTAGAGTTGGCAGAAATGATGGAAGATGATCCTTTGAATACAGAGGCTGGTGGGGTATAAAGTGAGGACAATAAGCCCTGCTCTCCAATGTGTCTAGAATTCTTGGATTACTCCTTCACTTTCCATGCCTGTCAACTGAGATATCTCAACCCAAAATATTGTCAGATCCCCTGAGATTCCATGCCAAGACAGCCAGATCTTGAGCCACCCCTAGTGCTGATAACCCCATCTCCCTTATAATACTATGTCACGTTAAAGCTCCTCTTCCTATTAGAACTCACTGTGAGCAAGCCACAGAAGGTCTGCTAGTGAGCCAATAGACTACACTCAAGGACGAGAAAAGGGCAAACATTCTGGAGTTTCCGTTAATCTACGTTCAGACTAAGGTGGCATTTATTCGTGTTTACTGCATTACAATGTGTGGGGAGATCGTGGTGTAGTGGTAATGTTACTGGACTACTAATCCAGAGGCCCAGGCAAATGCTGGGTGCATGGGTTCAAATCCTACCATTCAATTAATCAAATCTGGAATTGAAAACTAGTCTTAGTAATGGTGACCATCAAAGGATCAGTGATTGCTGTTTAAACCCATCTGGTTGACTAATGCCCTTCAGGGAATGAAATCTGTTACCCTTACCCAGTCTGGCCTATATATGACTCCAGACCCTCAGCAATATGGTTGACTTAACTGCCCTCTGAAATGGCCGAGCAAGCCATGCAGTTCAAGGGCAATTAGGAATGGGCAACAAAATCCAGCAACTCCCACATCTCATGAAAGAATAAATAATTTGAAATACAGTAACTACACCTCAAAAGGTAATTCTTTGGCTCCAAAGCCCCTGGATGTCCAGTGGTCAAGAAAAGAGCTCTATAAATGCAAGTCTTTCTTTTGTGTTTTTGTAGAGTGAAAGAGAGGTGGCAGTGGGAATGGCTGATTAAAGCCTGCCTTCCGTTCACAGACTCTGCTGAAGTGTTTGTGCAGGAAGTCTCACATCTGATTCCTTTACAGGAAATCTGCTGTCAATCGTAGGAAATTGCATTATCACAGAAATTACTCAAGAAAAATAGCAGCTGGGCTAGTTTCATAAAATTAGAAAGGACCTCAGTTTCTGCGCAAAGTTTACCTCAGATCCTCACAGTTTTGCAGCTGGCTTGTATGGATTGTGTCCTCTCTACGCAGGGACACTTTCACATCAAACTAGAGAATATTGTAGAAACATAGTAAATAAGAAATATGGAACAAGAAGCAACTAATTGGGAGTACTGAAGGTAGCAGGGGATTGGTTTGTTTTTGGCCTTTCCATTTCTCAATCAGTTGGGTGTACACAAATTACTAAACACGAGTGCACAAACACATCAAACAATCAAAAAAGTCAACAGAATATTGATCTCGTCTCATGAGGGATGGAATATAAAGGGGAGGAAGCTCTGCTTCAGTTATACAGAGTCTTGGTCACACCTTATCAGGGCTACTGCATTCATTGCTGGCTACCACACCACAGGAAGGATATGTTGGCCTTGGAAGGGGTGTGCTGCGAATGGTGGCCGAGTTGGTACTATTGATAGAGTTGATCAGCAGAGACTTCTTGGGTGGAAACTTAAAGTTTATTTACAAGGTACTCAGCAGCTACTACATGTGTGCTTTCAGCTCAAACCATATCTCTAACTAACTACAGAGGTAGCCCGCACTACTCTCCTATTAGGTAAAGATCATGTGATCTTCCTTAACAAATATTATTCTTAAAGGTATAGACACACTAAATAAAACCAAATTACTACATCCCTCTCCCTTTACTTGGATATACATTTTATATTTACAATTACAAATTTCTCAAGATAGCAAATTATTTACACAGATAAGTAATTTACAAGCTCGTCTTTCTGGGGGTTTCCTTATACGTGTAGAATGTCTCAGCTCTACAGCTTCAGATGCTTTGTCAGGAACCTCCTTTCCTGGAGTTGCCTGAACATCAGGCATTTCAGTGGGCTCCTGCAGCTCTGTATCCTCCACTCTTACATCAGACATGTCTGTACAGGGTTGAGTTTTCTCAACAGGAAACGTTGACCCGGTCATGAACACTGATGGAATCATGTCTTGGTGATTGTTTCTCTCTTCCTTAAATGATCCATATGTCTCCATATGATTTGGCTTTCCACCTTCATGTAGTAAGATAGGGGTCCAATCACTGCACTTATTTCACCCGATAACCACTTTGGTCCTTCTCCGAAGTTCTTAACATATACTGTCTCTCCCACGGTAAATTTCCTCACGTGGCTATGCCAGTTGTGTGTGGCTTTCTGGCTTCCCTGACTCCTTTCCAGCTTCCCCCCTAAATTCGCAATATTAAGCTCAACCTCATCCTCTGACAATGTTTCACCAATAACTCCGCAGGTGTGACACCCGTCGTTGTGTGAGGGGTGGTCCGATAATGAAAAAGAAAGCGTTTTAACTTGGTTGCTAAGGAACCTCCACTTAGCTTCTTCATGGCTGCCTTGAACGTTTGAACTGCCCTTTTGGCCAGTCTGTTTGAGGAAGGGTGGTACGGCGAGGTTTTTACATGAGTGATACGGTTGAGGCTGATAAACGGTTGAAGCTCAGCACTCGTAAATGCTGTGCTGTTATCAGAAATGATCACTTCTGGTGGTCCATGAATGGCAAAACTTTGACGTAGCTTCTCAATTGTAGCAGCCGATGTTAGTGATTTCACCTCATATACATCCAGCTATTTTGAATGGGCACTGACAATGAGCAGAAACATTGTTCCCGGGAAAGGTCCTACATAGTCAATGTGTAACCGAACTCAGGGCCTACCTGGCCACTCTTAAATAGAGCTGTTTAAGGTAACTTTTGCAATTGCTGACATTGCATACAATTCTTCACTAAATTCTCTATTTTGCCATCCATCCCATTCCACCATAGATAGCTGCGTGCTATGGTCTTCACTTGTGAAGTTTCTGGATGTGCGCTGTGTAGTTCAATTAAAAGTGGCTCCCTTCCCTTTGGAGGAACTATCACTTGTACTTCCTGCAATAAGATACCATCCTGGCTGGTTATTTCATATCTTCTGCTGAAGTACGGTTTCATTTCATCAGATATGGGCTCTTGTGACCAACCATGAAGCACTTGTTCTCACATTTGAGATAGGACTGGGTCCCGACTTGTCCAGTCTCTGATCTGTCAAGCACATACCGGCGAGGAATGAGAAATTCAACAATAAAACAAGTCCCTGTGGAATTGGGACGTGCTCATCATTTTCTTGTAAAGGCAACGACTAAGGGCATCAGCATTTGCGATTTGATTGCCAGGCCTATGTACGAAAGTGTATTTGTATGCTGCCAGGATTAAAGCCCTATTTGTATTTCTGTATCTTCTTTCTACATGCCTTCTTCTTTCTCATGCAGACATTAATCTCAGCCTACTTTCTGGCTTCACTGTTGGCCGGACTTCTCTCAGATGCAAGCTCAGTTTGCCTGAGCTCAGTGGCTGAATCTCCCAACAGTTTATTATCTGTCTGCTTCTTGGAAAACTCTGCGACTTTTGCTTCCAAAGCCTCTTTGGCTTCCTTTAGCTGATTCTTCAGTTCTTCCGTCTCTTTTTTGTATTTGTTTGCTGCCTCTTGGAAAATAGAACATTGTCATGTCTTCTCTGCCAAATCATTCTTCAGTTTGTTCAGAGAGGTGCTGAATTCTTTCTGTTTGTGTTCACACTTTTCCAGAGGTACAAACTTTGACCTGAGGGAATCGTGTAGAGTTGAAAGTCTTTCAACAGGTTTTCTTTTTCCTTTGCTCATCTCAAATGCTGTCATCAAGGAGGGTTTCTTCAAGATTCTTCTGCTGTCCTTCCAGGTTTTAGCTTAAGACAGTCTGCATTTCTTCAGTTGTTGAGTCCTTACACACTCCTTTTTCAAAACAGGAACACTTCCAGCTTCTTTTGGAATCCCAGTAGCCAATTTCATTCTAGGAGGCTTGGTCCTCTGCCTCTCAATACCAACACTGATAGCTTTGCCGATTGGCTTCCATAATGGACAGTTACTCTGCTTATGTCTTTGACTTGAATGTCTTCACCCATGTATGTTTTTAATTTGGCAGCTGTTTCTTCTAAACGTAATTGATGTCCACCATTATTCAAATGTCTGAAGGTATGTTCCCCAATTACTGTAGTGGAAGATCCTATGTCCACTTCCATTCTAACAGGTTTGCCATGTACTTTCACTATGACAAATATTGTTTCTGCCTTTCCAACTTCCAGATTAAACAACGAGTAAATGTCTGAATTTGTTGTTTCAGGCTCTTCTACACTGTGGATTTCATTGGATTTTTTCTTTTGTTTACGAGCCTTCTTGAATCTTTCCTTGCAGTGCCTCATCATATGCCCATTTCTGTGACACTAGTAGCATTTGATTTTTTTAAACTGCCAATCCTTAAAAGACTGCTCATTTTCACCTCTACTGAAATTCTTTGATTTCGCTGCTAAGTTATTTTCTTTCATTCTTTCTTCTCGGCAGAGTCTCACATTTTCACGCCATTTTCAGCTGGGGTTTCCCACCCGATGTGGAGGACAGTGCCATTTTGCACTCCCTGTATGGCTTTTGAATCTCTTACTGCACTTTCCATGGCCAGTACTATCTCTAGCACCTTCTTGAAATCTAAATTCACTTTGCAAAATAATCTCTTATGAATAGTGTCCTCATTCACACCACACATTAAACTATCTCTGAGCATGTCGTTTAGCGACGTACCAAACTCACAATGTTCCATTAACTGCTTCAAATTTGCCACATAGCATGCAACTGTCTCACTCAGGGCTCTATTTCTCAAATCAAATTTGAACCTTTGCATCGTTATTGAGGGTCTTGGTTGATAATGACCCTTCACGAGGTCCACCAGTTCATTGAAATTTTTCGAATCCGGGGCACTCGGTGCCGTCAAACTTCAAATCAAGCTGTAGGCTTTACTCCCACATGAAGAGGATTGCTCGCCTCTTCTCTTCCCCCTTAATTTCGTTTGCTTGAAAAAAAGAACGTGAGGCATTCAACGTGATGAGACTAATTGACTGTGGCTGGGTCGAAAGGATCAATTCTTCCGAATTGTGGTAATTTGAGAGGGAATATCTTCTTAGGCTTTCTACTTAAAGTCACTGGGTGAGGTGCAGTGCCAATTTCTTTTCACTTGAGTTCTTCTGTTAAACTTGTTGTTTTCTCCTTGTCGCTAGTTTGTTGTGACTGGTGGCCGAGTTAGTACAATTGATAGAGTTGATCAGCAGACACTTCTTGGGTGCAGACTTAAAGTTTATTTAAAAGGTACTCAGCAGCACCTACACATGTGCTTTCAGCTCAAATTCTATCTCTACATAACTAACTACTGAGGTAGCCCACACTACTATCCTATTGGGTACTAATGATCATGCGATCTTCCTTAACGAGCTTTAATCTTAATGGTATATTACACACTAATTAAAACCATAATTAATACAGGGTGCAAAGCAGATTTACCAAAATGACACTAGGACTTAAACAGTTAAATTGAGAAGGACCGATTTTATCAGCAATCTGTTTATTCCCTTGGAGTTTAGAAGATTAAAGAATGAGATAATAGAGATATTTAAAATGATAAATGGATTCAATAAGGTAAACAATAAGGAGTTATTCCCTCTGTTGGGGGAATACAGAATGAGGGGACATAACAACAATTTACACAGTACCATTACCATAAGGGAATGCCCTAAGGTGCTTCACAAGGGCATTCTAAAGCAAAGTATGGTACCGAGCAAGTCAGATGACCAATAGCTTAGTCAGAGAGGTAGATTGGAAGGAGTGCCTTCAAGGGGGAAAGCAAGGTAGAGAGGCAGAGAGGTGTAGGGAAGGTATTCAAGAGCTTGGGGCGTTGGTATCTGAAGGCACGCCCACCAACGGTGGAACGATTAAAATTGGGGATACACAAAAGAATATCTCTCTCTCCTTTATTTAAAGGAGCACAGGTATTTTAGTGGCTTGTAGGGCTGGAGGAGATTACAGAGAAAGGGAGGGCCAAAGGCATGGAGAGGTTTGAAAATAAGCTTGAGAATTTCTAAACCAATATGTTGCTTGACCAGGAGCCAATGCAGGTCAGAGAGTGCAGGGATGATAGGAGAATACATTTCCTTGCAAGTTAAGACATGGGCAATAGAGTTTGGATGACCTCAGGTTTATGGAGGATAAAATGAGAGAGACCAGCTAGGAGTGCATTGAATAGCCAAGTCTAGAGGCAACAAAGGCATGAATGAGGATTCAGCAGCTGATGAACTTAGTCAGGGGAGAAGTCAAGCAATGTTACGGAGGTGGGAACAGGCGCTATTAGTGATAGCACAAATATGAGGTCACAAGCCCATTTCCGGATCAAAAGTGACACCAAGGTTGTGAACAGGCTGGCTTGATCTCAAGAGTGTTGTTAGGGAGACGGGTGAGTCAGTAGCCAGGGAATGGAGTCTAGAGTAGGTACTGAAAATAATGCCTTCAGTCTTCCCAATATTTAATTGGAGGAGATGTCTCCTCATCCAGTGCTGAATGTTGGATTGGCAGTCTGATAATTTAATAAGAATGGAAGATTATAGAGAGGTGGTGGTGAGGTAGAGCTGGGTGTTATTAGTTTATATGTGAAAACTAACGCTTTGCTTTCGGATGAAGAGTAGGACATAGATGAGAAATGGAGAGGGCCAAGAATCAAACTTTGGGGGGCACCAGAGGTAATGGTGTAAAAGCAGGAAAGAAGCCACTGCAAATGATTAGATAGTTAAAAATGGAACCAGGAGAAAGCAGTCCGATCCAGCTGGACGACAGTGCAGAGGTGCTGGAGGAGGATGGTGTGGTCAACCATGTCAAAGGCTGCAACAAGTTGAGAAGGACAAGGAGGGAAAGTTTGCCTTTATCCCAGTCACATAGAATATCATTTGTGACTTAAAATCGATCTTAAAATTTGAGCTAGAGTGGATATTGGGACACCAGGAGCTTCCGAGAATGAGGCTGATAATTTTCAAATAACGGGTTCAAGGAAATTGGTGCTAAGGTGAGTAAATGGGGTTGAGGTACCTTTCAGCCATGGTCTTAGTGAATTTAACTGGATCATGAGGGGCTGAATTGACTTGCTGCCTGTAAACAAAATCAGCTTAACAATTTGCATCTGACCTTGGATCAGGGAGTGTTTCAATGAGTCTCCAGAAAATCAGAAAACCTGACAGTGATCAATGTCTAAACAATGAGAAGCCCATGTGAGGGCATGTGGCTGACATGATATCCAATTCAAATCAAAATTGTGGGGGGGGGGGGGGGCGGTGATGGTGTTCATTGTTCCAACCCTGGGCTACTCTCTCATAGTTA
Source organism: Carcharodon carcharias (assembly GCF_017639515.1). Classification (NCBI taxonomy): domain Eukaryota; kingdom Metazoa; phylum Chordata; class Chondrichthyes; order Lamniformes; family Lamnidae; genus Carcharodon; species Carcharodon carcharias. Next base: position 83,844,643 of record NC_054476.1, on the reverse strand, counting down.
TCAGATGTTGGTTAGAACAGGCAAAACCACAGAAGTCCTTCTCAACTTTTAGAAACCGCTAGATAAGTCTCAGCTGGAGAATGGCATACAATTCTAGGCACAGCACTTTAGAAAGGATGAAAAGGCCCTGGACAGGGTACGAGGAGGTTTGAATAGTACCATTTCAGGAACACCTATCCCTCGTGACCCTTTGCACTGTTATTTCCCCAGTCTTTACCATTATTTCCCTGGTCCATACCATTACTACCCCAGTCCATACCATTACTACCACAGTCCATATCGTTTACTTCCTCAGGTCTGTACCGATACTTCACCAGTCTTTGCCGTTACTTCCCCAGTCCAACCGTCATTTTCCAGATCTATACTGTTACTTCCTCGGTCTTTACCATTACGTTCTAGGTCTTTACCGTTACTTCCTCAGTCTATACATATACTTCCCCAGTCTTTACCATTGATCTCCCAGTCCATACTGTTACTTTGCAGGTCTATGCTGTTACCTCCCCAGTCCATACCATTACTCTCCAGGTCTATAGCATTACTTCCCGGTCTACACCATTACTTTCCTGGTCTATATCGTAACTTCCTTGGTCTATATCGTTACTTCTCTGGTCTATATCAGGATAATTGAAGTCCCCCAACTTGCACCTTTTCTCAATTTATCTGCAAATCTGTTCCCATCTCCTTCCCACTATTTTGTGACATATAGTGTACAACAGAATACTGTGTCTTAAATATAACCTGATGGAACTCTCAAGACCTTTCTAATTCTGCCATCGCCCATTTTATTTATCCTGCCCCACCTTTCCTGAATACATTGCAGCTAGGAACATTAAGTGTCCAATCATCCCATTGTTTGAGCCTGATCTCCATTATTGCCATCATATCAGAGTCCCATGCTGCTACATATACCTGCAGTTCACCGACTTCAGTGACTGCTCTCCATGCATTTATGTGCATACACTCTAAACCAGGGCACTCATATTTTCTAAACTGAGTCTGGGGACACACAGGGTGTGAGTACAAAACAGCCCCAATGGCAAATGTAGGTAGTGCAATGTAGCAAGGCAAAATTCTCAAGTAGCCTATATTTTAACAGTTACATTTATAAGCTGAAAACAAAAAACAAATGTGCATATAATAACCATGATTCTGCATTATAAGCACATTCAGACTTTCTTCATAAATACTACAGTAACATTGTACAGGAACATCAGATTTTTCACACTCACTGTTTATACAGCCTAATCTGTGAACAGGACCTGAACTAGCAGGTGCTGTGAGAGCAGCTTTATGTTTAGTGGTACCTTTATGTTTTTTTAGAGATGTCCTGCAGCTGCAATAAATGGAAAATACTGACTGACACTTTGAACATAATACAGATGTTTCTTTTTTTTAAATTTCCAGTTGGTTGTAAATATGAAAAAATCCTATTGAAGCTGGTTGTTAAAGCAGCAAATTACACGTTGGTGACAACACCATTTTCACTTTACACTGAATCGCCAATCCTGTGTGCTCTAAATCAAACACCATTCAGTTCGTGTCATAGCTTTGACAACTGCAATAGTGATATACCACCCATTATAGCTAATATTTCTAGCTAATATAGGATATTTCTCTCTGATGCACTTACTATTATTGTTATTTAGACATTTAGCAGGCACGTTTATCCAAGGCAACTTACATAATGTGTTCTACCTCACTTATCACAGAATCCTTACAGCGCAGAAGGAGACCATTCAGCCCATTGTGTCTGCACAAGCTCTCAGAATGAGCATTTCACCAAGTGCCATTCTCCTGCCTTCTCCCCATAACCCCATACACTCCTCCTTTTCAGATAATAATCTAATTCCTTTTTCAATGCCTCATTTGAACCTACCTCTACCACACACTCAAGCAGCGCATTCCCTGATCTTAACCACTCTCATGAAAAGGTTTCTCCTCATATCGCTTTTGTTTCTTTTGCCAATTACCTTAAACTTGTGCTCTCTCCCTCTTGATCCTTCCACCAATGGGAACAGTTTCTGTATTTATCAGTTAGAAATATTCCAACATTTCAAAAGTTAGGATGTTCGATGATGAATTTCCTGAACTGGAGACTCTTCTGGAGATGTGGTTTTCTGCTGATATGGTTTTCTGGGGACACAGTGCCTATTCCAGGGAATGTCCTTGGAAAATAGGGATAGGCCACCCCTACTCTATCCTTGCATTCTCCCCTCGGATTTCTGAACTATTCTTTGTCCTAATGCTGTTCTCTCTCCCAGTCCTCAGTGCATTTTGTTCCTCTTCTCTAAAGCTTCATCCTGGTGCTCCTCACGAGAACATTAGTTTCCCCCCATCATTTATCAATTTGCTACTTTTCTCTCTCTGCCTCTCCCCAAAGTTGACTTCTTGCTAAGCTACTATCCATTAGTGCTGATCACCTTCAGTACTGATCCCAAACAGCCCTCACTGATCTGCATGATCTTACAATGAGCAGTGGTGGGCTCTTTGGCTACAGAGGCATCACAGCTGAGTTGAATCCCATTTTCACCCAACAGTGATTGCTGGATAGATATCACAGTTGGGAACCTGCAGCTTTTCATTGAGTTATTGGGCAAGTCCCAATACTTCAGCTTTTAATAAATGTTGTTCGAAGATGGCAAAACTGAGAATACGGTGAGACTTTCACCCAGGGCTAGGTGGGAAACCACAGTATTGTATTCTTCAGCCAAGCGGCTGGGAAGAGTTCTCACAGCTGACCCTGCAATGCAGTAAAGTCCAAGAGGATCTAATTGACATTTACAAATTATGGTAAAGAGTCCAAATATCAAAAGGCACAAGTTACATTGAGGAAATAAGGAGGAATAACCAAAATTAAAATGGGGAGGAACTTCCTATAGTAAGCAATGAGTTGTAGAGCTAGTTACCAGGGAAAGACAGTGAAGCTGACCATGGTAATAAGTTCAAGCAACTCCTGGAAAAAGAAAAACACCCGAGATATAAGGAGTTGTGGTCCTCTGAAATAAAACCACCTTAAATGGCCTGTTACTGCACTAATTTTTATGATCTTATTCCTATGAGTGTCAAAGGTGAAATAAGCTGAACTCATCATTCTGAGAGATCCCAGGTACACGTCCTGTAAAAGGCACAAAAGTCATTACCTTTGACCTGTGAATCTCTCCATCATCGTCCTTTCCACCTACTCCGAGGATTTTCCTGGTCTTCAGCCGGCTCACCAGGTCACTTTGACTGTGCTTTTTTATCAGAGGAGGTTGTTGTTTGGCAGCCATGGTTCCCAGCGAGAGCCAGACCTGATCATACACCGAAACTGAGGGAAGAAAGAAGTCATCAGATGGAGACACAAAGACAGATCAGAGACACATTATGAACCCTGCAATAACCCACGTACCAGGCCAATCTATCAAATACATGCTTAGATATCAGGCATAGCTCAGTTGGTAGCATCCTTGCCTCTGAGTCACAAGGTTCTAGGTTCAAGTCCCACTCCTAGGTCTGAGTACAAAAATCAAAGCTAATATTCTATACTGAGGGGGTATTGCGTTGTCAGAGGTGCCATTTTCGAACGTGACATTAAACCAAGGCCACATCTGCTCACTCGGGTGTAAATAAAAGATCCCATAGTGCTATTTTGAAGAAGTGCAGGGAGGCAATCCCTGTTGTTCTGGCAAATAATTATCCCTCAATCAACATCACAAAGAACAGATTACCTGGTCACTATCACATTGCTGTTTATTGGCGTTTGCTGAGCACATATTGACTGCTGTGTTTCCTACATTACAGCAGTGACTACACTTCAAGAGTGTACTTCATTAGCTATAAAGTACTTTGAGATATCCAATGATCCTGAAAAGCACTTTATAAATGCAAGTCTTTCTTCTTCTATCAGATAACCAAGTCATTATCACATTGCTATATGTGGGAGCTTGCTGTGCACAAATTGACTGATACATTTTCTACATTACAACAATGATTACACTTCAAAGCATTTCATTGGTTGTAATGTGCTTTCTCTCTTTAATGATGATTATTTTGAGCAAGCTGTATTACACACAAGGATGATCTCCAAAGCAGTACTGTACTTTATTTCAATAACAATCCTGTGCATTACCATTATACCGAGGAAGCAGATAATAATTATCATTTGAATACAGCACTAGTGAGAAAATTCCCTTTCATTATTGTGTTCATGATTATAATCTCATTGTAGGATGTTTGGTCTTTTTAAAAAAGCACTCACTTTATAGAAGAACTTCAAGGGGTGATTAGCAAGATGTGTAGTACTGTATTGTTTACTTAAATCAAAGGCATGGAGCACACTCTATTACTATCGAGATGATGTGACATTGCGCAGACTATTGGGTCTTGGGAGGAGGCATCCAAGTGGTAATTTTTTCTTCAAGAGAGCCAGCACAGACTCGATGAGCAGAATGACATCCTTTTGTGCTGTGCTATTCTATGATTCCATCAGAGAGATTAAGCAATATATGGACAAGACATCTGGATAGAAGTGGAAACAAAAGTCCTGGGTGAGGGGAGCTTTCTGAAGGAACGAATGAACAAACAAATGATGGGCTGAATGGCCTCATCAGTAATTATCGTGCGGTTTATGATATGACACCAGTGCATTTCTTCTGCAGGAGCAACAGGACATTTCCTGTCTGGAAATTGAATACTTTATTCAAACCACTGAAATGTGACCAGATTAGGAGGGGAGATATCAGTGTTTTCAATCATTTCTTTGTTAGTTATAGTCACAAAGCAGTGCAAGGAACAGGTTTTACACTTCTTCGCAAAAAACAAAAAGTCACAAAAATCCAAATACTGGTGACACCTCCAGTTGTCCCAATATTTTATTCTTTGTCATGTCCTCTCCTGCAGGTGAGATCCTCACTGGGCACCGCTCCACAGGCACCTAATCCAAATATTTAAAACGTTAAAAAGCATCCAGTCAGTTAGATATGGAAGAACTCTGATGAGGGAATCCAGAACAAGAGGGCATAATCTTAAAATTAGAGGTGAGCTAGTTAATGGGAATCTGGAACTCTCTCCCCCAAAACTAAGATGTTTGGCTAGGTAAGGACATCAAACAATATGTTGCAAAGGCAGGAAAATTGATTTGAACTGCACATTAGCCATGATCTAACTGAATGGCAGAGCAGACTTGAGGAGTTGAATGGCCTATTTTTCTTCCCATTTCATTCTCTGATATCTCAAAGAGACCATTCTCTACATGTGATAATTGACCAGGTTTTCTGCAGCCTATTCACTGACTGTGGGAGTAATCACAGTGGAGCCTGATCCTGTCTGGCCTCACATTCAGTCACCTCCAGCAGAGGCTCTGGATATAATCCAAAATGAAGAGGCTGATTGAATATTCTCCCCTCCTATGGCCCAGAATCCTGTGCCAAATTGCAACATATCATCTGATGCTCTGGTTCAGGTCAATTAACTCAGTATAGATCAGGGTTCAAACCAGGAAACTCCAAGCCTGTGTAACTTTGTAACATTTAAGATGGCTCAAATACCCATTCAGCCTCTGGAGGAATCACTGTCCAATTACAATTGGTTCATGAAGTTTAACATAAGCTGCTTGAAAACAACGCTAAATATGGAAGGCATGTTATTGTGAAAAGTGACAAGACCATAATGCATTCATAGCCCAAGTTGAGTCTATTTGTTTCAACACTGACACTGCAAACTGTCACCCTTGGAACTTTTGGCTGCAATAAGAGTTCATTTTAAAAACGAATACTGACCTCATTGTCCTCCCACTCATCAGACCAAACAAATAAATGGTCCCTTGTTATATCTTTTTGAGGTCAGAACAAATAAAATGGAAATTCCAGAAGTTATTCCATTCTGACTACTGTGACATTTAAAGGTCTACCTTCTCTCCAGTGGCATGGGATTTGGGACACTGGACATATTAATTTTAGAATGGATTGAGATATTCCCCCTCCCCCTCCTTGCTCTCATCTCAATTTTGATTGATAACTTTCTATCCTTTTAGACCTCAATAAGATTTTACTTGAAGACTTAGACTCATTCAAAAGCCTGGGCTTTCACTTGATATTTTTCCAGAACTGTGACTGTCGACAGAAGACAAGTGCTGCTGTTTGACCGCAGATGGTCAGCTTCATTTTCCAGGCTACGTCAGTAGCATTTCAGCTAGTTAAATATTTCTTTTATTACTTATCAGTTATTGAAATGGAACGTGAAGACTTTTCAACAGATTTATGCTGAAAATAAATTAGTTGGGAATTTCTTTCTTATAGTTGACAAAGGGAAAAATTGAAACCTGATTAAGTACCTACTATAGCTTCAATTTTTTATGCAAATTATAAACTGCTTGTGCTTTTAGAAAACGTATTAAGCTGAGAGATTGAGACCCAGAGTCCTCATGTAAATTTGAATAAAGAAGTTAAATGTTGACACCACTGTTATTACCCACATTTTGCTATAATTACTAATTGTGAACATTGTCATTACTGAGACCAGTGTAACATTGGGAAAGAAACCCACTTGTACATACTTCCAACAATCTATATAACTGATGTTATGAATATGGGAGAGGGGCAAACTGAACTCCTTTATTTTCTCCCCATCGGCCCATAAGCAGATGTGTCTTCATTTTTGAAACAGGCTGCGGCGTGTTTCCCTCTGTTTGTGAAGTCAATGTTTAAAGTGACTCGCAGCAAACTCTCTTTAGAGTTAAATCAGAAGTACTGTTTATTCATACATTCCATGTGGGGAGGGAATCATTGCAACTTCATACACGCACACAATAAGAAGATAAGGAGTTTTTATAACTGTGAATAACTCAAAAGTAAAAGAACCACAAATATGGATATCAATTCACATGATTGCCAGAGTCGAGAAAGTCAGAGTCCGGTAAGGGTTCCTTCACCGAGGAGTTACAGTTCAAGTGGGTTCAGCTGACAGAAGCAGGAGCTGTGGAATCCTTTAAAGTTGATGGTGACACAGCGTGATAAGGCTGGAATACAGATACTTGGTCTGTTCAGCAGTGATAAGAATTTTCCAGGGAAACAGGCTTCGAAGAGACTTACACATAATGTAGGCTGTTGCTCAGTCTGGAATCCGACTGTGGTGCTTGCAGGCTGGAGGGTAAACAGCAGACTGAGTTGTGAGTTCAGAAGTGTAACATTAAAACTTTCCGAAGGCCAGAAGCTTAAGTCATGTTGCCCATTAGCGAGTCAGCTGCAGGCTAACAAGCAATTTCTATTCCTCTGGTCAAAATCTATATGAATTATTTCACTTTAGGAGATTGATGGTGGCTGTTAGTGCCTCTGCAGGTATAAGAAGTTACAATGACTCCTTAGGGTGAGACAGATCATCTCCTGGCCCTAGTTTTGTTGATTGCAATGTATCCTCAATGAGAGGAGTGAGATTCCACAAGGATGAGGGTTCAGCTTTCGTCCTCTAACTGTTGTTGAAAATTTCCAGAAATTGTAGCCAACTTGTGAATCTTGCGACCCGTGGCAGCCATCTTTTGGTTCAGCATATCCACTTTATAAATAATCAAGAAAGTAAGGTTTGATTTAAACAGATTATGATCTCTTTCATGGCTTAGAGACACGGCATTGAACACTAGATTTATGTTTGCAGACATCTATTAGAAAGTTATAAAACCGTGCTGTTAAACCTGGTATTCATCCTCCTGCACTCCCAGGCACATTGTCTTCCCTTATGTCTGTCAATGGAATATTGTTGTTGCATTTTTTTTAAAACTTAAAATTATATTAACCAATCTAAAAAAAGTGACGCTGTGTGCAGCAAATGAACTGTAAAGATTCTAGCATTTGGAAGACTTCAATCAAAATGACGTGGAGTCTTGCAATGTGCACATGGTCAGTGAAGCCTTGTCATCTTTGGCACATCCACACAAAATGGTGAGAATTCTCTAATTGTTGTCAGGCTAAACAGCCTATGACTGACATTAACAGGGATTCTTTAGTCACGAGGAAAAGACTGCACAAAAATTACAAGGCCAGGCCTCAGGTCAGAGCATTCCAGATCCTTGGGATTGAGTTAGAGAATGCTGTGGGGGAGGGAGATGTAGGATTCCCTGCATCCACAGGCCGATCATACTGGCTTTTGCTCAAAGATCAGAAATAGATTCTGCTTTTTGTTTTGGAGGTCCAATTCTCTAAAGAGACTGTCAACATGTGCCAAACAGGATTAAAATAAAATGCAGCAGGAAAACACACTATAATTCTCACTCTAATCTCCACAGAAACTTGAAACAAAGGTTTTCAAAGACTGAGGGAAGGGCCAAGTGCCAGAAACATACCTCACCACCACAAGCATTTAGGCTGGAACATAAGCAAGATGTAAAATACGGCAGGTCCTCACTCTCTCTCTAGAATCTCCCTCCTCAACCCCAAACCCAGATGAAGGGTGAACAGGTGTGTGGGTTATTGTCCCACCAATCTATCAGAATACACACTCTCCACAATGTGCTCCAAATGTTTCACCTTGCTGCGTACTCTCAGCTTTAAACATGGCAAGGGAGATTTTAAAAAATGAAATGCATGGAGAAAATGTCAAAATAAAAGGCCACTCATTTACTGCTTTCATACAAATAAAAACAGATGTGGAAATCTATCGAGAGCAGCAGTATAAACCCCAGAGTACCTTTTAGTAAGAAATGGAATTTAATTTATTCAGCAGTTCTAATGATATCTCCCATATGGTATAACTATCCTTATTGCAAAACAGTCAATCTTGATTCACTATGAACAATGTCACAGGAGGTTCATGTTTGTGCGAGAATGAGTGTGCCAGGGACATGCAAGAGCGAGGGGGGAGCAAGTGCACCCGTGGGTGCCAGTGGCTGCGTCCGTCTGTCTATTTGAATTCCCCTCCCCGAGCTCAGTAAGCCAGTTCCTCTTCCAATCAGAGCTCACTGCTGAAATGATATTATTAATTCCAAATAAAATTGTAAAATTGACATGAAGTGAAGAATTCAAAGATTGTAAAATCAGGCCCTTTTTAAGAAAGACCATATTTAGGTGCTCACTCTCTATTTAGTTTCTATTTTCCAACATTGTGCACTAAAAGCAGAAAATGTTGGAAATACTCAGCAGATCTCGCAGCATCTGCAGAGGCAGAAACATGGGCCTAGATCTGGGCAGCGTCTGTGATGTTTGTAGTGACCCGATGATACTCCCCACTTCTTCTTCAGCTGGGAGCGGAAGATGCTGGAAGAAATGGACAGCAATGCATAGCAAAGCTGGAGGAAGGAGAGGATACACCTCTTTTTATGGCCGTAGCTGCTGTATTCACGTAAGTTTTTAAAGCTCCAAGTCTTTTCATGCATGAATGTGGGTTAGTGAATAGGGTGAGTGAATGAGCAAATGGGGTAGATGGGTGAAGTAGGGAAGGGGTTAGCTGGGTAGTCGGACTGAGAGGGTAGTCGGGTCGGGTCAGGAAGTAGTTGGGTCAGTTCAGGGGGTGCTAGTCGGGTGATCAGGCGGGTTTGCTTGTGTTGCTCAGTTGAGTTACCCGGTTGCTAGACCAGATATTAAGCTGTGTATCGCTTCGAGGGTAAGTATCCAGGTAGGTCTCACATGTCTGGTCCATTGCTTTGCCCTGAGCTCAGTATTAGAGACTTTCACGGAGGGTTCAGGGCAGCAGGGAATCAGCTGATTGGAAGTTTAAACTTCCCACATCTGGAAATCCTGACCCGCATCTCCCAACACATGTTCCATCTCCAACGATCCAGAGACCAGAAGATTTGGGCCAGAACTGATGCTTCAGGTCGATGACCTTCTGTCAGAACTGTTATGGCTGAGGTGTGTGACCATGAAGTTAATGGGGACAGTGAAACTCTGGGTAACAACAACAGACAGAGATAAATGTAAAATAAGAGAGCAGGATTGTACAAAGCACTTTCAAATTTCAAATCATCTCTGCGGGTCACATCTCTCTGATGGAAACAAAATGAATAATCGCCTGCCACTATAAAAATAACTACAGACTCCAGGACTTATCTTCTAAGTTGCAGTATTGGAAGCATCGGCAGGGTGAAGCAGCAAATAAATCTTCACAAAGAAGGGTAACCAACTGTGCATCGGGGCTGCTCGCTATGGCAATACCACTCATTGGGCTGCTGAAGAAGGATGTAGTCTAATACTGCAGTGATGATGGGTACTAGGGTACAGCGCAGGGCGCCACAGGATGGGTGGGTCAATCACCTACTAACTAACTGTCAGTAGACACATTCTAACACCATCGATTATCATCAATACCTGATCACAGGTTTGCCAACCCACCAGGATAGTCCTAAGACCTCCAGGAATGACAGGTTAATCCTGTGACTGTGAAGTATCTGGAAGAAAAATTGTACAACCATTTTAAAGGGAGTGCTTTCTTTTCTTCATTTTCTTTCAACACTTTTCTTTATTAATTTTAAAAACATTGCAGAAGGAGCAAGTATTTTTTCTGACTGTGCAGGAAGTTTGGTGGCGGGAGTTCATGTGATGACACCTCTCTATATATCTGCCTTCAGGTGCCATGCCCTAAGAGGGAGTTGGCGACCATGGACTTCCATTCGATTGGTCCATGACTATGCTTGGCATAGTGCTGCAGTGGTTTGCTGTTGTCTTCTGCAGTATGGCTGACCAGGGAACTGGTTTCCTGCTCTTACTGTTGCCATCAGTCGTTTTGGAAGGACTTATAGGCTGACAATCAACCTGTTTGGCCACATTAGGAGCACACCTTCCACGGTAATCAAATCCTGAAGTGGGACTTGAATCCCATCACCCTCACAGACCACACTGCATATCTTCAGCTGCTCACCAGCCCGATAGTTCACAGAGACACAGAAAACTACAGCACAAAGGAGGCCATTCTGCCCACTGTGCCTGTGCTGGATCTTTGAAAGAGTAGTTGTTTCAGTTTTTCTCCATTTACTCGAAACAAAATATCTCATCATCTGGAAACCTTTATGAGGTCGGATACAAGGAGAACTGTCTTAACTTTCCCATGCCTCTTCTCATGACTGTCGTTGGTCCCTGTAACATAGTGCTCTAGCTGAGGCTTAACCAGAGAGTCATAAAGTTCTAGCCCGATCTCTTTGCTCTTATATTTATAAATCCAAAAATAAATCTTCTATTTATAAATCGAGTAATCTTTTAGTAAACTTCATCAACTTGCCTTGCTGCATTGAAGGATTTGTGTATGTGGACAACAAGCCCTGTTTCCTCCTCTGCACTTTTCAAAATTGCCTCATTTTTTTGAATACTTGGACAAAGTAATGGACCCACAACTGATCTTTGTGGAATAGTTCCAGTGGAATACCACTGCAAATGACCTTCCATTCTGAAGAACATGCATCCTCTGCCACCTTTTGCTTTTAGTCACTGAGCCAATGTTGTATCCATACCACCACTTTCCCCTAGATTTCATAGGCTTTCATCTACTCGGTAAAGTCTCCTGTTGAATGCCTTCCAAAAATTCCGTGGACATAACATTACATTGAATATTATTATCTCGTCAAAGAATTTGATCAAGTTAGTTCAGCTTGATTTGGCTTTAACAAATCTATCTTGGCTTTCCTTGATTAACCCATACCTCTCCAAATGAAAGTTTGTTTTGTCCCTGAGAACACTTTGTAATAACCTGTCCACAGATGTTAGACTGACGGCCAAACAGGTTCCATGGGTCAGATTTTCATCTCCCAGTGGCAGTGGCAAATCAGGTTGCTGAATGCTGAACTTAATCTCTTTTTGCTGAAAAGGCTGGTTTCCACCACCTTCCCGACCAACTCCACATCATTTTCATGTGGCCTTCCCAAAAGTCGGGGAGGTCTTGGGTGCAAACGTACAGGCATCTCTTCTGAGATTGAGGTCCCCATTATGAGGACCACAAGAAAATTGTATTTCCTCCTGCACATTATCTTCTTGTGCTTTAAGAAGCCCTAAAAAAAAATCCACAAACCTCCTTGACGAGTTCATGAGCATTGGGAGAAACCTACTGAGGAGTCCAGGACATTCTGAATGTTAAGTGTAAAATGTTTTGGCACCTTCACGTGTCACTATTAGATGCTGCATTATAATGTAGATGTGTCTTAAAGCAGTGATTCACAGGGCTCTGTCCTGCAAACATTGACCAGCATCGTGTAATTATTGTCATGTATTGCAGTACTTTTCCAACTGTCCAAAGTACCATAATGCATTTTTAAAACACATTATTAAAAAGTGCTGTCAGCCTCATCTTTCATGTTTTGTGCTGTGATTTAAATATACTGACAGCTCTGGCTGTTTAAAAAAAAACCCTTACTTTTGAAAGTTGAATAAAAATGCCTGCAGCTGGTTGGTTGAAAGGCACTCTCTGCTGAAATGGAAATGGGACATCATTCTATTCTGCCAGTTTCAGGCAATGTAGCTGTTTCGTTATGACATGGGGATGGGTAAGGTGTGAGGGGAGCATGGGTGATCAAAGGTGGCATGGGGTTGGGTGAGGGAGCATGGTTATCTGAGGGGGCATGAGGTAGCATGTGGTGGTCGGGGTGAGCAGTGAGGTTTCGGGGGCCTTTAAGCACTGCCGGGCTGCTGTGTTGGAGAACGGATGTGGGCCATATCCGTATGCAAACTTTTCCCACATTCCATTGCCACTGGTAAGGTGCACTGCAAATTCAATCCTGTATGAAAAGACAAAACTCCCAGGTAAAGTCATACATGGGTTAGGCGTGAGTTTTCAAAGGCCTGAAAGTGCACTGGCTCAATGTGAAGGCTCAAGAGAGGGAAATGGCAAGTGAGAGGAAGGGTTGGTGAGCGGGAAAGTCAGGAGGGAAGCAGAGAGCTGAAGGTCGACAAGAGCGAGAGGCGGTGAACAGGAGGGGCTAGGAGAAAAATTGCAAATGGGTCGGGAAAGGAAGCAATGAGAGGGAGGGAATCTGTAAGCAGAGGGGTCAGTGAGTGGGGGAGAGGCGACGAGCGGGGGAGAGGCGACGAGCGGGGGAGAGGCGGTGAGCAAGTCAGGATGAAAAAAAAGCAAGCGGGAGGGTTGGGGAATGTGAGTGTCAGCAAGCAGGAGAGATCGCAAGCGGAGGATCGGGGAGCAGGGAAGGTAGTGGGGAGGGAGGGCAAACGGTAGGGGTAGCGAGCGGGAGGGAATTGGCGAGCAGGAGAAAGTTGAAAAAGTGAGTAATTTATTGAGAGCCAGTAAATTAAGAGGACTTTTGAGCCAGTTATGTTCAAGGCAGCCAATGGGTTTTTAATGTAAAAGTTACAGGTCAGACACCTTATTACATCATTTCTTAGGGGGAGGTCATTTTCATTTAGCACACTTTTGTTTAGTGTGCTGTTTTTTAGGAACATATTAGGAGTGATTGAAAGCAATAGGGCAATATTGGCAAAAAAGGAGAGATTACAGAAGGTTGGCCATAAGCCAAAAATCTATTACATGTCCGGATGCAGTGTTTGGAAGTGGCAGGTGACAGAGAGTAAGCAAGGCAAGAGTCAGAGCACAGAGTTCAATGGAGATTCATCAATTCTTTTTCCTTGCCAGGTCTCCTAATATATCACTTCTCACAAAATATGAGACATATCACTCTTCTAGAAATTTGTTTGTTCGAAATAAACTGGAGCTCACAGTCAGAAACAGAACACTTCAGTTCACAGATTGCCACCACCTTTGTTAGAGTGAATACAGTAGACTTCCTTCGTGGAACAATTGGATCGCAAAACAACCTTTGCAGCTGCTCTGGCTCTGGCAGCAAGTGTATTGATCTTAATTGCTGAAAGTTTAAAACCTCAAACCTATTTTCAAAAAATAATGTTGCACATATTCTGTGGGGTGTGTAAATAGTGGCTTGATTGCTCGCAAAAGTCTTCTGGACATGGAGCTAAAAGGGATATTCAAAATTGGGAGAATTTTGTACATTCCAAATAACTGACCTTTTGTAAATTTCTTTATCATAACTAAGGTGAAAACAAATAGTTGAGAAACAGAGTGGTATATAAAATGTGGTGGACAGGAACTAAGTGAAGGGCATAGCGATATCATATAATAGGCAATCTACTGTGGTGACGCACCAAAAGGATCAAGTCCGTTTTTTGTTTTTATCTATTTACATCCTGTCCTGGCTGCTTACATCTTATCACTAAAATTTTCTTCACAATGGCCTCAGACAGTTGGATTCATTATTTGTGTGCATTTAATATTATTTGTACAGTGTAAGCAAAGCAGATTTCACAGAGGACTTGCAGAAAAAGATTGAACAAACACATAAAATGTGCTGTGAAGATCTGATTAATGTGCAGCTCCTGGGGAATTATAACATTTTTGCGCAGTGTGTGGGGTAGCTTTTCTCAATTAATTATCTTAATTTTGGTTAGCGCAGTCGGAGTCTCATTTAATGTCATGTTTCACACAGAAACTGTGAGGAAATCCAGGTTTACCAAGTTTGCTTTGAAGATGGCAGTTTGTGTTTGGGAGATGATTCAATTTTATATTAAGCACGGCAATGATTTTACACAGAGTATGTGGCAAAGCAAGATGACATCAGGTTTCTCAGAACAGATACTGTAATTTATTGATACCCAAGGCAGAATGATTCATTTACTTATTCAATTATAATCGTGGATGTTAGAGCTTATTGTGGAAAATTGGCAAGTGTATGCAGATATAAGATTTTAAATATACTAAACAAAAATTGAAATACTGGCTGTAGGGAACTTGGGAGACACAAGTAACAAAGACAGAGAGAAAGAGAGACAATGAGAAAAGACAAAGAGAGTGAGAGAGAGACACAGAAGCTATCATTATTATTTGTTTTATACTCATCAAAAAGTCAAGATCTATCCTCAGAACCTCATTCAACTTTGACACAGCTTTTATTTCTGCTAGATATCCTCCTCAGGTTCCATGTCACTGACGTCTCCTGTGAGTTAACTCATGTGCTCTATTAACCAGGCTAACATTTGGCCAAATGGCACAAGGAATTTGGGGGACCCTTGACTTCACAATCTGTAACTAGAAATTATCACTTCCCACTACATGGTCTCCTAGTCTTTGGTAGACCGTGAACAGAATCTGGATCAGGCCGAGGTTCAGGCTCTAAACTAGCAACGTTATTCAACATTAACCAGTTAAATGAACCATCCACAGGGAGGACAACGGGGTCAGGTGTAAAACCAATTCTGTGCATCAGCCTGTGAAAGCATCCCATTTCCACTTGTATTGAACTCAGTGGGAATGATAATCAGGAGTACTCGATGTTGAGAGGTCCACAACCCAAGGGAGGTGTGGGTATTAGACAAACCCCTCAGTGGAATTTTTATTTCCAACCAGGATGTAGATTTGTTGAGAATTACCAAATATTTTTTTGAATGTTCACCACTGCTCTTCTACAATCATACCTTTCAACCTAATTTCCTTATCTAAATATACCAAACCTACTGGTTATTCCAAAAGTAGTATGTAAAATAATGTTCATTCACAGCTAACTATTTAAGGCTACCAATGTGCATGCAACAAACAAAGTGGAACCAAACTTCTGCAGTCAGGGGTCAGTCAGTGAACTCAACAGGAACAGACCTCATTTAAAGTGTAACATGTTAGTGGCTGAACAATTATCTACCTTGGTGCAGTATTCTGCTTCAACCACATTTACACTTGTGGCCTACATTGACATCACAGGAGATGATGATCATGACTAAATGTCTCAACTAAAGGTTTCTCGAATGGTGGAAATTCAGAATTCCCCAGTAACGCCTCATTTCAGTACAAGAATCATTTACATCAACAGCTCTTCTCCATCCAATCCCTAGTCACGAGGCATTAGTGAGAATATCTGTCGTTTATGCTTTAAACATTGTGGTGGTCGACTAGTTCTCTAAATGACGGCAGCAGCCGTGGTACTTATGGCACAGAAGCGCATGATTTGGCCCCACAGGTCCACACCAACAAAAACAACTTGCATTTATATAATGTCTTTAACTTAATAAAATGTCCCAAGGCATTTCATAGCATAAACTATGACACTAAGCTATATAAGGAGTAATTAGGGTAGGTGAGCAAAATATTTGTTTATGTGGTAGGTTTTAAAGTAGAAGAGAGAGATAGGGGTTTATCGAGCGAATTCCAGAATTTAGGGCTGAAGTAGCAGAAGAAACAGTTGCCAAGCTTCAAAAGAAAGGATTGAAGTGAAGGCTCAGTGAAAACTGATTCTGAATCCTGCTTATCAGCAGTAATTTTCCAACTTTTCTAATTGCAGCTCAATGGACTAGGCCCGTAGCTTTGATGGAACTGTGTGGATAAAGAGGAGGAGCTGCTCATGAATCTAACCCATCGTCTACATGTCCTGGCAGCGATAAACTCATGTAGGAAAGATGTCCACTTCTTCCCACACCAACAAAATTCATCTCAACCTTCACAACTCTCATCTGACACACAGTCCTTTAACACCGCCCTGAGACCTTTGCATCTCTGCAGTATGAAAACTCAACGGAAGAAACAAACACCCAGTGAGGGCTTAGCATCTCGTAATTAGCGTTTGTAGTGAATATTTTATTTTGACAAGTGCTGCCGCATTAAGGTGTCGATAATTCAAGACAATCTTGCCCTGCTTCCTCCCACACTCAGGGGGTTATTTTATAATTCAGT
Source organism: Carcharodon carcharias (assembly GCF_017639515.1). Lineage (NCBI taxonomy): Eukaryota > Metazoa > Chordata > Chondrichthyes > Lamniformes > Lamnidae > Carcharodon > Carcharodon carcharias. The sequence goes on along the minus strand of NC_054476.1, from coordinate 83,828,011 downwards.
GATTCATCAAAGCCGGCTCACTATATACTTAGTCACAGAGCTCCTGCCACTACAGGTCTTCCAACAGATGACAGCTTGAGTAAGCTGAGAGCTCCCTGTGGCTCTTTAAACTGCTGCAAGTTCTGGATAACACGAGTACCACCATAATGTACTGACTCTCGAGTTCAGGGGCGACAAGAGCTAGCTACCTGACATCTGTTTTCCTGAACAGTCAATCTTGGCATTTTTGCAAAACAGAAACTAGGGGTGCATAGGGAATGGCCAGTCTGCTCCCTCTTCCATCCCCCTCCCCGAAGGAGTCTGCTGCAGACTCGCCCTTCACATACACCCTGGCATGCCTTGTTGTCGTCTGGAGGTGGAAGTCCCCGTTTGGGGGCCCTCTATGGAGGTGTCCTCCCGCTTTCCGTTGGAGACCTGGGGTGGAGGGTGTTGCATGCAGCAGTCCCATAATCGTCGAATGTGTCAGTTCACGGACTCCCAAGATACTTGCCCTTTTTGTGGGCTTGTGGAGTCCGTAGACCATGTCTATATGAATTGTTGTAGGCTGCACTCCCTTTTCAGTTATTTAAAAAACCTTTTATTACTGTTTTGTTTGCACTTCAGTCCCACACTCCTGATCCACTGGCACCTGGTGCGGAGGGGGGCTGGGAAGGAGGAGGACCTCCTTGTGAACCTGCTCCTGGGCCTGGCCAAGTTGGCCATTAACAGGTCCAGGCAGTGGGCGATCGAGGGGGTCGTCCCACCCGACTGTTTGCCCCTCTTCCGCGGCTACATTTGCAGCCGGGTGTCCCTGGAGAGGGAGCACGAGGTGTCTGCCGGCACCGTCGAGGCCTTCTGTGCCGGGTGGGCACCGCGGGGACTGGGGTGCTTTATCGCCCCCCTCTAATCACATTTTGGTTTGATGTTGTAAGTTTCCTTTAAATTTTGTCTTTAATTTTGCAGTTAGGGGCTGCATTTTATTTTATCTCTCATTTTGTTAATTTAGTTTATTTGGTTGGCTTTAAAAGGGCTACCCACTCCAAGCCACAACAGAAATGCCTCTTCCTCTTAAAACCCAAGCCCATGGCAGACCTTCCTCAAAGTCAGAGCAGATCTGCCCCACTTTCCTGCTGGAGACTTTGCCCTCCTGCCAGGGTCTACAGCAGCTCACCGGTTCCTGCCTCTCTTTCAGTAAAGTGCTGGTGCCTTACACATCACAACCAGGAACCCTTACAAGTTTTGGTTTCAATTATTATTAAAAAATCTCTTCAAAGTAACCAGTGGGTGTAAATATGCACAAGAAAGAGTAATTAAAAAATGCTCCTCTCCCCCACCAATCATAAACAATAGTTCACTTTGGACTCTGCTGCTAAGTCCCCACCCACCACCCTTACCAAATCTCACTGCTCAACCACTGAACGTGTTCAAGACAGAAATCAATAGCTTTTTGGGTACTAATAACATCAAGGGAGATGGGAAGAGTGGGAAAAATGGCATAAGAGGTAGTGTTATGGCACAGCTGATGGTAAATGCTAAGTTGTTCAAACCCAAAAGGGAATTTGTAACAACTACCACAGCTTATTTTGCAATTTACATAAATTTCAAGATGGGTGCCTTGAATTCAGTAGTAATAAAACCACCAAGTTCTTATAGGTTTTTACAAAACTAGATTAAACATTTATTATAAAGAAAAATAATTTTAAGCACATACATATGACTACATATTACTATAATAACTTTTAAATCCCCCAGTTAAATTAACCCTCAGTTACAATTTAATTAAGGCAACAGTAAAACACACAGATTTTAAAAGACCCAGGCAAAGAAACATCATACCCTGAGCCAGTGGAATTCAAAATGAGTTTTCTTAACTTCAGTTCTTTGAAAACAGCAGCTTGAGGCATAGATGCTTGAAGGCTTTTCACACTTGTTAGATCTTAAGATGCCTACCCTTACACACAGCCTTCACTCCTTTATACATATTTTCCCCTTTAAAAGCAAATTCCCATTGTTTCACTATGTCTTTGGACTTTATCTTTCTGATCATAAACGTCTCTCATAGCACTAAGATTTACAGTAATCTTTGAGAAAAATAAACACACTTTTTTAACTGTACCTGGCTAGGTGACACATTTCACCCCTCCTTTGAAAACAATCTAGTCTGGTTTATTTAAAAATACAAATGTCCTTTTACACCTTACATTCTAAACTTCCCCCATGTTTACATCAAAGCCTTCAGACTAGCTGATTTAATCCAATTAAGTCTCATACACAAAGACACAGATACCACTTTTTAACAATAAATTCCAATAACATTATGAGAATTATATCTTCCTGACAGGTAGATGATCAGCCATAGCCTGTTTGAATGGCGGGGCAGGCTCAACAGGCTGAACGGCCAACTCCTGCTCCCATTTCCTATGCTTCCTGGTTCATCCACAATCCCTACAATTTAAAATCCTACTCCACTTGACCTTGGCAATTTCCTCCAGCTTTATCTCCTGAGCTGTGCCAGATTCTCAATCACTACTCGTCATCCTCATACCAGCATCCCTTCCAGACACTAGCATCCATTCTTTGGAGCTCTGACCTTCAAACATTTTGCCATGCAACCGCTCTCCCTTGGCTAAGTTACCGCTCTCTCTTGGCTAATCTTTACATATCATAAGACCATAAGACATAGGAGCAGAAATTAGGTCATTCGGCCCATCGAGTATACTCCGCCATTCAATCATGGCTGATAAGTTTCTCAACCCCATTCTCCCGCCTTCTCCCCGTAACCTTTGATCCCTTTACCAATCAAGAACCTATCTATCTCCGTCTTAAATACACTCAATGACCTGGCCTCCACAGCCTTCTGTGGCAATGAATTTCATAGATTCACCATTCTCTGGCTAAAGACGTTTCTCCTCAACTCTGTTCTAAAAGGTCTTCCCTTTACTCTGAGGCTGTGCCCTTGGGTCCTAGTCTCTCCTACTAATGGAAACATATCCTTTGGAATCTCCTGCTACATGTCGTGATGGTGAGATACTTAGATGTGTTCCTTCAGCCTGAAGGGAGCTGTCCAAATTCAAACTCATATGCTATCCACGTTTTCAGATCTAACAGCATTTGAGTTTAAAGGCAATACTTGTGAACATCTTAGATGTGGCCCACTGCAGATTCTTGGTTACTTCCCTTGGAAACTCATGCCTTGGCCTCGGCCCCACTAATGAGCACCATCACAAAGGGTGTGACTAGACTATCCACTGCAATGAAGCAATGGGCACAGGGCCCATTCCCCGTCCTTCTGACACCGCAGAGTCTCACTGCTGTGGAGTGTGTGTAGACTGGAGCCAGGCATGAGAGAACATCACCATCGACAAACTCAGCTGAACAAATACTCAAGCTCACAGCTCCATCTCCTGAACTGAAACAAAGTCAAATTGAATGTCTGTTTTTAAACAAAAAACATACACTGGACTGATCCCGTTACCATGCCAACAGCTAATCTGGTTCATTTTGGTTGTCTGAGGAAAGATCAGAACTGCCAGTTTGTGAGAGGTTGCAGATGTTTATCCGGTCACCACTATTTCAAACACTCAATATAATATTTCTGGATTATCTCACTTAATGGGCAGAATTTTCCATTCCGGAGATAAAGTCTGGTGGTGGACAGGAAAATCGGTGTGATTCCTGCTGGGCAGTGGAGCAGGTCAACACACGCAATCTTCTGCTTTTGAGCTCATTAATTAAGCATCAGCCAGCCGCCCCGCTGTCACCTCATGGAGTCGAAGCCCCTGCCACCATTTTTAAGGGCACCTGGGCACACATTCACTCATTGCAGGCCAGGAGCTCTGCATTATTTCTCAGATCCTTGTGGCCACCGCTCGCATCGGAGAAGCTGGCAGATGTGAGCAACCAAACCTCGGGACATACAAGGCACCTCCGGCATTGCCTTTCATTCATCTCTAGATAAGATCACCGTCAGCAATACACCCACGGTCAGGCCAATTCTCACTGTTACAGTGGGCCATGTGCACCAGCATCTTGATCTTATAGAGACCCTGCTGTCTCCTGCTGCTTAGACCCTTGCTCCTCCTGGTCCCATGCCAATCAGTGACAGGCCTTCCTTCTACTTATCTGGATGTGTTATGAAAGCATAATAACTTTCATAACATTTTTCTGGTTTGTTGTCAATTAGGTTTATGGGTGTCAGTATAGATGGTTCTGTCTGGGTGATTTCATTACATTTGGAGTCAGGTAGACTGCAAGCTTGAAATGATCAAACAAAGCTAGGTGTAGAAATGTTCTTGAAATGCGAATGAGTATATGTGGATGCTGTCTTAGCATGTAAGGTGTGAAGGGAATTTGCATTTTTAAATAAATGAAAGGATTATTTTGATTTCAAAGGGATGTTAGCCTGTTTACAACTAGCCTGATAAGCAAGGCTAAGGAGTATGTTTATTTTTCCCCAAAGATTACTGACAATATTGGCAACATGGAAGTTTTTATATTATGGGAAAGGTACAGTTCCCAAAGACATTTGGAAAAATGAAATTTACATATTAAAGAGAGAAACATATATAAAGGAGAATGAAAGGCTATGTGCTGGGGGCCATGTAAGATCTAACAGCCTTGAAGAAGCCACCAGCCATTTGTGCATGAGTCTGTTGTGTCCAGTAACGAAAGTTGGATAAAGCCATTTTGAATTCCACTGTCAAGTGGGTACTGTGTTAACTTTCTTTTCTTTTAATCTAAAATCTATTTGGACTGTTGCCTTAAAGGAGTTGTGTAACTGGGAATCAGATTAATTCGGAATTTTAGGATTTGTTATAGTATTAATTAATAGTAGTCTTATGTCTGTGTGTGTAATCTTTTATTTTGTTAATAAATATTTTAATTTAATTTTTAAAATCTCTAAAGTTCTTAGTGGACTCCTTACTTCTGAATTCAGGCACACATCTTCTCATAATAAATACAAATTGCATTTGTATTTCTGACAGTGTGACCGAGTTTCCCTTGTGGATTTGGTCTGCCTGGCATACATCATCTGCTCCGTCATAACAGATGGGAGTCACTACCAAGGCAGGGCTGCCCGCAGCCTGCATCGTCGATGCCTCCGTGGATCTGTGAACGAATTGGAGTGATATATTAAGTCAGCATGTCCTTTACAGATTTCCCTCCATTTAAAATCCAGCAGGTAAGTGCTAAGCCCTTCACCTGGCTTCTGTCTAGACATAGCATCCCAATTCCACCCCTTCCAGGTGGAGGACATTCTGTTCATACATGGATGTGTATATAGAGACATTGCTCTTTGACAAGGATGATGAGTACATGTGTAAGCAGCCTCACATGGACACTTTTCCGTTTGTCTCCACAACCCTCAAAACTTTAGAGAGGGACCATTGTCTTGTCTTAGAAAGGCTAACTGCGTGGTCCCTTGTCAGCCATGGCCGTACACCCAGGAGGATGGAGTTTTGGAGTCACAAGTTGGCTGCCATCCACCAACCATGCCCCTTGGAGGCATCTATCTCTCTCCCTTCCTCCCTACCTGACTGCAGCAAAAGGCACAGAATGAACAGTAGCTCCACAGCTTGCTGAGATCTCGATGTTATGAGACCCATTAGTTGGGAACAAGCCTGCTGCAATGGGGGCTTCACCACAGACAGAAGTACAAAAGTGAGAATCTTTGCCATCCAGTTGCCTCATAATTATTAGAGTGTCCCTTTAGTCAGCCACTTGTGCTGACCTCAAATTCCACCCACCTGAGAAGACCCTCCTCCCACCTCGAGGGATCTCACTGACTGACTGTGGTCAAGGTCAGCTTGGAAAAATGGTGCGTATCACCTTTCAAACTCACTCCACCACCTTCTCCCTGCCCCCTGTCACCAACGACTTCCCCCACCATCATAGATCCACCCAATATTATCATTCCTCTCCCTTCTGTCACCCTTGAACCTTCTCCGTTACCCTGGACCCTATCACGATCTATCTCCATATGCCTTTCCTCCCCTCAGAGCCAACACCTGTTACCATGCTCACCCACCATGACCCTGACCCCTCCTGTTATTCAAGCCATCTGTATTGTCCCCCTTTGTGACCCACCTGATGAGATGTTGACCTACCAGACTCTCACCCAGGACCTGCCCTACCACATCCCACTCCCCCCTTTATAACTGTTCCCCCCATCACCTGTATCCTAAAGATCCTCCCCCACAAGGGCAGCCCCTGCCTCGAGGACGCTCCCCTAGCCCCCCCAGACATTCCCCATCCCCTTCCCCAGGCACTCTCCCCACTCTACCCTAATAAACCTACCCCTCCTGTCTAGCCTGTGCTCCAGCCTTCCATCTTACCTCCCTGTTTCCTGCCTCCCTTGTCCAGTTGGCGCACTGTTTGCTAATGACACTCAAGTGAAGTTATGCGAGGTCCCCAAGAAGGAGAATGCAACATGTATAAACCTCAAAGTTGTGGAAGAGGTGCATGCCCACCCATATACAGTCATAAAACTGAACTTCCTAAATTCTCATTGACGGGGCATTTAATTTGAAGGGTGAACTTAATTCTGGCCAGGTGGCTTTTTACTGAGCACACACGAGATGCTAACACACGCAAAAGGCTCCCCGATACTGTTCGCTGGGAAGCTCGACCCACCTTTAACCAGCTTTGGAATTGGGAGAACTAAATTCCAACAGGTTATCCTGCCCTGGGGAAGTGGATATTTTGCCTCCCACCAAATTAAATGCCCCTGCCTGACAATCCCCGCTGCTGGCAGGACCAGAAGATTCCACCCAATGTTATTGGCTAGAGAGGGGAGTTCATAGACAATACGTAACAGCGCGCTCACACACACACACACACACACAGACATAGACACACACACACACACACACACACACACACACACACACACACACACACACACATAGACACACACACACACACACACACACACACACACACACACACACACACACACACACACACACACACACACACACACACACACACACACACACACACACACACACACACACACACAGTGCAAGGTAAAGCCCATTCATTTTTTTAAATTCATTTACGGGATGTGGGTGTCGCTGGCTGGGCCAGCATTTATTGCCCATCTCTAGTTGCCCTTGAGAAAGTGGTGGTGAGCTGCCTTCTTGAACAGCTGCAGTCCATGTAGTGTAGGTACACCCACAGTGCTGTTAGGGAGGGATTTCCAGGATTTTGACCCAGTGACAGTGAAAGAAAGGCGATATATTTCCAAGTTAGGATGGTGAGTGGCTTGGAGGGGAACTTCCAGGTGGTGGTCTTCCCATCTATCTGCTGCCCTTGTCCTTCTAGATGGTGGTGGTCGTGGGTTTGGAAGGTGCTGTCTAAGAAGCCTTGGTGAATCCTGAAGTGCATCTTGTTGCTGGTACTCACTGCTGCTGCTGTTTGTCAGTGGTGGAGGGAGTGAATGTTTGCGGATATGGCGCCAATCAAGTGGGCTGCTTTGTCCCTGGATGGTGTCAAGCTTCTTAAGTGTTGTAGGAGCTGCACTCATCCAGGCAAGTGGAGAGCATTCCATCACACTCCTGAATCATTGGAAGGTACCAGATGTGTGGAAGGAGAGAGATGATTAACTCAGGCCAGGGAGATGAGGTGACAGAAAGCCAATTGTTTTTCTTTCTTTACCCAGTTATGGAGCAGCCATGTCTGAGGCCTGGGAGCCGAGCTCCACCTGCTTACCTTGCTCTCTAAGATACTCTCTCACCTTTGCAGTGACTTTCTTTCTGGTGGTGAGGGATTCATTTTGTGTTGTATTTTGTGTTCCCCTCCATCAAACACCACCACAATGTGTTACCTGCAGGGTCATGGAACAAACCCAGCAAGCAGGCAGCAACTCCACATTCAGATAAGCAATGGTGTTGGGCTGAGAGTGGCCATCGGCAGCGAGGCACAGTCGCAAAGTGAAAAACATCAGCACCACCCCTCACCCCCCAACAAATGTTATCTGACACCAACCTCACTGCTCAAGTGAACAAAAACAAGATTCAAGGGTTCCTGATGCTGTTATTCTACTTTTCAGTCAACCCCCAAACTCACATCAACTCATTCCACTGTATTTTCAGAATGATCACATTAACATCCAGACAAAAAAATGCTAGCATTTTGAGTTCTATGCAAGGGATTTTACTCACATACTCACTGGCAGACATACTCAGTCATTGACATATTTGTAAACTCAAACAGACACCAGATTATATCTGAGACAGCTAGGGTTGCCAACTATGATGAAATGTATTCCTGGAGGTTTCATCACATAACTTGGCCCCATGCTCCAGCCATTCGTTGGCCAATGCATCCTTCCTTATGATGTACTGCCTTCCTACACCAATTAGAAAGCAAATGGACTCAATACCCAATTGGATGATGCTTGACTGTCAGCCAAACAGCCTTTATTTCCCATTTTCAACATTTTTATATCTGATAAAGAGAACTGTTCAAAGAAAATAACTAAAAAATCATCAGGGCATTAAGAAATATTTTTTTCTCCAGGGTTGCATACAGCAGCATCGTGGACACTCCAGGTCAATCCTGGAGGGTTGTAAACCCAATGTACCATCCACGCACTGAGGGAGTAGAATTCCCAGAAGTTTAATAAGTCTATGGGGTTTTGAGGTAGAGCCCTTGCGTTAATTACACTGAGTGCCATTACATCCCTTAGACCCTGGGGAAGCCAACACTTAATATAAAAATTTTAGAAAAATACTATCAATTAAGGTGGCCCATTGGATAACAGTTTGGGGAGAATGACTGATTCCACAACCTATCAATATCACAGTGGGATGCCTGCCAGTTCACTGTTTGATTGACAGTTCCAGGTGTTTATAAGGTCTTTGAAGTTGGGGTGCAAATGCAAATTCTTATTGTTATAAGGGATTAAGTGGCTGAATTGAAATTTAGTGAATAGGTTTTTATCAATGGGGACATTTCTTCTCAAATAGTGAATTCATCAGTAGGCACTCAGATTTTATATCATTGCCTCTCAGCATGGATCAATCAAGCAGGGGGCAGTAGTTGTGAGCATTGGAAGAAATAGAAAGTATAGGTACCTGAGCTTGAGAGCAAACAAAACTGGCAGGTACATGCAAATATGGAGTGAAGGAATTTGGCAACAGAAAAGCTAACATGAAGTAGGGCCTGAATGTACAGAAGGAGAGGACCCCTGGCTTACCTAAAATGGCACCAGAGCCCTAATTCCAGTAGTCCAGTCCTGAACCCAGCCCCCACTATTTCACTGGGGTTTGGGAGGGTGGGGGGTGTGGGAAGGAACAGAGGCAGGTTGTGTTTTGTACACCTATGGTTCATGGAGGCAGCTGCACATGTCACAGATCCAACTTTTGTCAGCAGGGTTACATGACTTGTGCAATTTGGACCTATCAGGAGAGCATCTGAGGTTAATGGAATTATTTGGAAAGTTAGGGTATGCTTTTGGAGAGATAGGATACCTCTTTGGATATGGTCCTGGGACACCTTTAAGAGAGATGAGGTGCCCTTTCGGAGGGGTAAAATGCCCTTTGGGAGAAGACAATTTCCCTTTGGGATTGTTAGAAGTAGACATGAATGTGTGTGAAAAGTAGTTAAATTCATTGGAATTGTCAAGCCAAAAAACTTAAAACTCCTTCACTTTAAATATCTGAATCAAAAAAGTGCCTGAAGTGTTAAAAAAAATCAGTCCTTGTTATTTCACTCTGTCTGTTGACATAAGCCTGAGAGTTATCAATATAGGATTAGTGCTGCATGACTGATTCCACAACCTATCATTATCACAATGGGGTGCCTGCCAGTTCACTGTTTGACTGACAGTTCCAGGTGCTTTGATACAAATGTTTATTGTTATAAGGAACTACCTGGTTGGATTGAAATGTAGTGAATAGGTTTTTATCAATGAGAGCGTTTCTTCTAAAATAGTGAATTCATCAACAGGCAATTAGAATTTTACTTTATTTCCTCTCAGCATGGATCCTGAACCTTGCCTATGGTTGGTACAGGCTGAGTTGTCATAGAGTAAGAAGGGTAGTGGGTGGGAGGCATGGGTTGCCATGAGTTAGTCCTAAGTTAGTATATGGGCTTTAAAAGGGTCTTGGAGGTGGGTGGAGGAACATAGGTTGGCATGGAAGGCATGAGGTGGCATGGATTGGAATGGATGGGACATAGTGAGTGTTAAAAGGGTGCAAGGATGTGAGGGGGTGAGGGCTAGAGAGTTGTTTTTTGTTTTATTGGGTTTTTTTTGCAGTCGGGACAAAGTGCTGAATTACCAAGGCCAGCCTTTTGCCCAGTCCACCTCCGCACCCGGCAACCCCTGTGCTTCCTCCAAACTGTTTCTGGGGTCGGCGGCCACAATTCCTGTTAACAACTACCTTCGTGGAATGAAAATCCCACCATTCGGGACAGTTTTTCAGGAGTCAGGTTGGAGCCGGGAATTCTCTCGACTCTGTGTTCTCCATCCAGGAACAAAAATTCAGGCCCAGGTGTTCATCCCGAGGGTTTCAGCACAGGAGAGAGAGAGAGCTCACAGAATTTGGACAGACAGGTCAGTATCACCTTCAACACAGCATACCCAGGTCATAACAAAAGTAGACAACAGGCAGGCTACCAATGGTGGTTGGGTCAGGAATGGCAATGGAAAATCAAACCGGTGGATATAAAAGTTGTATGTGGCCATTGAGGTAGAAAGAGGAATAGGCCATTCAGTCCTTTCAGCCTGCTACGCCACTAAATCAGATCATCACTGATCTGCACCACCCTCTATTTCCTACCTTTGTTCCATATCATTTGGCACCCTTAACAAAAATCTGTCAATCTCGGCCTTGGAAGCTCCTATTAACCCAGCAACTGCAGACTTTTAGAAGAGTACCAATTTTCCACGAGCTGTGTGTGAGAAAGTCCATTCTGATTTTCTTCTTAAAATAAGATAAGGCTATTTAAGAAAGTGTCCCTGTTTCTTAATTCCCTGAGGAAAGGGTTTCTTTCTATCAACCCCATCAATCTAATTTAACATTTTAAGCATCTCAATCAATCACCACTCAATTTCTATTCTCAAGGGACTACAAGCCAAATTTATGTAACCTGTCCTTTAACCTGTTTAGAGTATCGGATATCATTCTGATGCTACACCCTTCCAAGGCCAGAACATCCTTCCTAAGGTTTGGTGCCCAGAACGGAACACAGTATTTGAGCTGTGGCCTGAGCAAGGCTCTATACAATTGAAGCAGAACTTCCTCCCCTTTGTCATCCAGCCCCTTTGAGATCAAGTTATTCTTTGGAAGTTTTTTCTAAAAATATACTTCTTTTAGATGCTACATCTGGAGAGTTGTGTCCACTTCAGATTCACGAACTTCAAATAGGAATGAACAAAGATCTGCAACAGATCTCAGGGGGCTGAGCATGATTTCCCTACTGGTAAGAGGACTTATACAATTGGGAAAGTACTAACCATATAAATGTTGGTAGAATATGGATGTTGGTCTGTGATGCCAACACAACTAAAGCAGCAGGAAAGAGAGATGTAGTTCTGAAAATAGAGAAACTTTACAGCCTGTGGTATAGATTCAAGTTAAAAATTTACATAGAATTTCTTTACCCAAAGGACAACAAGTGGGACAAAACTGTCAGAGCAGCTGGCTGAACAGAAAGTTTTACAGCATGTTGATGAGGAAGTTCTCAACTTTTTAAGGGACTCACGGGCCAGAAATTTCCCCGTTGGGGGGTTGTGCGGGGGCAGGCAGGAACCTGATCGGCGCTCCGGCGCCATTTTACATGGGTGGGCCAATTATGGCCCGCCCATCGTAACGCACGACCGGAAGCGCTGAGCGCTCCCTGTGCAGGCGGAGGAGATTCCTTGAGTTGTTCCCTGCGCTCTTTCACGCATGTGCACAAAAAGTGCAGAGATCTCCCCAAGGCACAGAGGTGCCTCAGCTAGATTTGTTTCAGTGCTAAAGTTTTAAATAAAGGATTTTAGACTTTTAAAACACGTCCCCTCATGTGACACTATCACATTAGCTGGGACATGTCAAAGAATAAATGTATAAGTTTTTATTAGATTTTAAAACATTTCATGAAACCTCATCCCGCCCGTGAATGAGGTTTCATGAAAAATGCGAAGGCTGCCTGGGCTCTTCATCTGCCCGCCAACCTTAAGATTGGGCTGGCAGCTCATTAAATTGAGTTAATTAGGTTTTAAATGGCCTTAATAGGCCTCTGACAGTTCAGCGGGAGCGCAGCCAACTCGAGTGCGCGCCTGCCGAACTGAAAATCGATATGACGTGCAGTGATGTAGGGACGCCCACCCAACGTCACTGTGCGTCATTTCACGCGTCGGTGGGCAGGCCACACCCCCTACTCACCGACGGGAAAATGCTGCCCACAGTTACCGGATATGGGCCAGGAAAGTAGACAACAGCTGGATGAGACCATTGGATCTCTTGGTGAAAGATGTCACTATGTATAGATGCCCGAATAAGTTCCAGGGAACTGTATAAACTCATGTCACCCCTTTCTCACTGGTGAAACAGTCATGTTGATACTCACTTCAGGCTTATGGTGAAATAAATAGTTAACTAAAATAGCAGAAAGATAGTATTACTTATAAACTTTAGCACAGCTCAGCCACAGCTGTTGGGAATATAAGGGAAGTGGAGAGCAATCAATATACTAAAAACCTGAACAGCCAATTTTACAGTGCAGAAAAGAGTCATTCAGCCCATCTGGCATGTACTGAGCTTCTTCCCCACAAGCCACCTAGTTTAATTCCCCATGCCCTCACCATCTTAAATTCCCTTTAATTATTTTCATGATTAGCTTAGATTTATGAAGAGGGATGAAAGGGGCCCTAACAAAAGCTGTTTTAAAGATTTTTTCAGTAGGTCTTACCAAGAGGTTTAGAGGATTGTAAGGTTGAACAGTGGTGTTTATTGATAACACATAACTATTTACACATGTATAAAGTGTCACCCAAACTAAAAGCTGACTTCTGTTTGACTTTTTCCATACAACTGTCTAGTGTCTAGTATCATGTATTTTTCTACATCACACTGTGCGTGATAATGTTCTCCAGTCCCACATTAACCCTGGCTGTGCCGAACACCCTTACATTACACCTTCCCTCAGTCTTTACCCAACATATTTACAGTACAATCTTTCCCCCCTTCTCCCCGCCTCAAGTCTCTGACTTTATAAATTCAGACAGCCTGGGGTCTTGACAATTCTTCCAGATCTCATTCTGGTCACATTTGGAGGGGGAGTGCTAGGCTCAGTTGCCTTGGGAAAGCTTTGTTGGAGTTGAACTTGCAGTATTCCGTGCTTCTGGCTCTTGGTTGTCTCCATCTTTTTCACTTTATGCGCTCCTTGGAGTTGAACCTTTCCTTTTCAACAACCCACCTGCTTTGTTCAGACACCATGGGGCTGTCCCATCGCTTCTGAAGGGAGTGTTCATTCCGTTCCTTTATAGTCCCTTCTCGCCATGGTCTTTCTGAGAGTTGATGGTGTATCTCCATTCCTCATCCATAAGCTCAGCCTGCAATTTGGCTTTCATCACCACACTGTGTTCTTTCCTGTGCCCTTGTACCTCCCGAAGGTGTGCTCTGGTGAGTTGATAGTGACCACACTCCTGCTCCAGCATAGTCTTGCTGCTGTGCACTTTGGTGGAAATCGCTGTTTCATTGCCATGGTGCTTCTCGTTTGTGTGGCAGCAACTGTTGCAGTCTGACACTGGGACTCATCATTCTGTTGCTGGTCATTCTCATGTGTGTCTTTCACTCGAAGTATGGTGGCACTTAATCTGATGGTTTGGCTGGTCTGACCAAAGAGGAGCTTCTGCCGCCTGCAAGGGAGCTGGACAAACCGGCTCTGCAAAGAGTGAAGACAATTCAGAGCTGAAGTCTCGGTTGAGAATCTCTTCACTGGTGGACCTCTTGGGCTCTTGCAGTTCTGTGTAGGTGATGACAGAGGTTGATGTCTTCTACTGATTTGAGGAGGTTAAGGGCAATGCAGGCACCCTGCTTGAGGGAGAAAAGGATTGGTTTCAGACGACGTACAAAATTTCTAATATTTGCTTATCGCCATATCGGACAGGTTGGAGGAACATGCCTATGACTGGAAGTAGGATTCCTCCAGGGCCATAGAGTGGCATGTCTGTCTTTTGTAGCCAGAGGCCTTTCAGCCACTGTTCCTTTCCCAAGTCTAATTTGAAATTGGTGAGGTGATCGTCTACAGAGCTGTCAGCATTCCAAATGTAGAATCCGGATCCCTGATCTCACCCAAGAAGCTCAACTCTGTGGATTGTTTTGGGATCCTCTGCATCTCTCGGAGTCTTAGACTTGCACAAAGTGTCCCACCCTGTTGCAGTTGAAACACTGCACAGAGATTGCTGGACATTGCTCTCGCCTGTGAGGTCTTTTAGCTCCAAAGTGCTGACAGTCTCCCACCAACGTCTGGTCTGTTTGGTACTGTCTTCCTTGGCCTGGAATCTCCCTGCCCTTTTGTTGCTTTATGAACTGGACTGTTGGGAGTTGCTCTGTGCCGTGGCTTAACCTCACCACATGAAACAGACTGGTATTGTTGGCGAGTTTCAGACTGCCTGGCTATTTGGATGGCCTTTTCTAGAGTCAGGTCTTCTTTTGCCTGTAGTTTGTCTGAAAGGGCATCATCAGCCATTCTGACTACTATCCAGTCTTGTATGAGCTCTGATTTAAGGGCACTATAGTCAGAGCCTTCAGCCAATCTGTATAATTCATTTATAAAAGAGTCAACGGGATCTCCAGGCTGTTGGACTCACTTTTCAAACTTTGCTGGGTCTAAAATGTTATTACTTCTTTAATTAAAGTAGGTCTCGAAGGATTTCAGAACATCTTCAACCTTATATGAAGATTCATTTATTCCTTGCCCTGCAACAGGAGCATAAGAAATAGGAGCAGGAATAAGTCATTCAGCCCTTCAAGCCCATCCTGCCATCCAGTGAGATTGTGACTGATCTTCTTCTTCAACACCACGTTAATGGCTGTCAGGCCTGAGCACAGTAGTGTATTCACTTGTTCAGCCTTTATCTTCTTATCTAATCCAGAAGCTATCCTGAAAATTTTTTTCGCCAAAGTCACCAATTCTGGTCCGGCCTTTGTGTCAGTCCAAATTGATCTGATAGGGTTGGTATATTACCCATGGCTGCTTTTCAGCTCAGGCGAGTACAGCTTTGAATGCTGTTTCACCTTTAAGGATGGCACTGCAGTTCCTGTTTTTTCAATCCTCCTTCCCACGTTTGTCAGGTTTTAGCAGACCCAACCTCCAAGGGTTTGATTTTTTTGCAGTGAATTTTTAAGTCAAAGATTTGAGCCCCTTTAGAATATTTTTGGAGTATTTTAGAGTATTTAAAAGGTGGTTCCAGCTTTGGCTGAGTTTGTAAAAGTTTTTTTTTATGAAGCTCAGCTGCTGCGTGGTATGATGCCTACCCTGGCAGACCACAGAATTAACGAAACGGACTGCTTGCACTGATTAATAGCCTGAAGGCTTTTAAAGGCCAGTCCAACCATGGAACTGAATTTTTGCTCTTCCTTGCTGTGTCCTTTGAATCTGCAATCAATGGGCCTCCACATCAGTTCTTTAGCTGCACAGTGGACTTTCCTTCTGCTTTGCTACCATTTTAGGCAATCTGCAGCCGTGTCTTTAGTCCAGGCGCACTCCAGTCGGGTCACAATGTTGTTCCTTTAGTTTATCAGACCCCAGGTCCTTTGCCAGCTTCTTCATTCCTGGGTTCATTCATGCGTTGCCACCATGTTGTATGAGTTTGTTCAGTAGGACTTATGAAGGGGTTCAGAGGCTTGTAAGGTCAAACAATCAAGTTCATTGGTAACACATGACGATTAACATATGTAAAAAGTGTCGCCCAAACTAGGAGCTAACTTCACGCTGACTTCTCCTTGACCCTCTTTATACAACTCCATCTCCTGTCTACTGCCATGTGTCTCTCTACATCACACTGTAGGTAGTGCTGTTCTCCAGTCCCACATTAACCCTTACTATGCCAAATACCCTGTACTACAAATGCCACAAGGAGATACTATTGGTAATTGAGGAATTTTCACACTAGACACAGAAGGTGCAGTGAATAGGAAAATGAACAAAAAGTGTCAGAAATCTGTCCCTTCAGCAGCAGGTCCCTTATAGCCATGCAGTCAACATGTCTCAATATAATGCCTGCTATTTAACATAAGCACATTTAATAAAGAAGAGCCTCTACATATTATACATGCATGAGTTGCCACCATGTTGTATGGGTTTGTTCAGTAGGACTTATGAAGGGGTTCAGAAGCTTCTGAAGAGACAGCCTGTCATCTATGCTTCCCACTTGGATTCTGCCTGCCCCTTCACCACATGGGCTCCAGTCATTCAAGATGGCAACACCTCCATCTCAAGAGCAACTCATGCTGAGAAATAAATGTTGGGCTTCACCAGCGCTGCCCAGGTTCCAAAAAATAAACTGGCTTTTTTAGCCTGAAACCCATTCCTTAACTCACATAATTTGCCCTGAACTATAGAGAGAGCTCAGCATTGACACAGTCACCTAGGGATTTACAAAAATGTTTTACAAATCCAAACAAAGGTGACTAGGAGGAGATTGCACTCCTCTAAGCCTCTGGCCTATCAATGCTGAGGAGATAGCATCACTAGCTGGCAAGAAAAGCAGAAGCCTCATGTGCTCCAGATATGTGACACTGGTCTCAAGGCCACATTGAGAATCGAGAGTGATGGAGCGCTATGGTACATCCCAAAATTGAACAGTTTCCGGCTAAATCAATCTTGGAACATAGACATCAGCAGAAGGGTAGCTAGTGTGCTCTTAAATGTTCAGTCTAGTTAGTCAGCTCTGAATAATTACAAAAAGATAGGATGGACCATTTGAACCAACTCAGAACTAACCAGAATTGTGAGGGAAAAAAAACTCGATTTTATATAGCACCTGATGACCTAAAGCACTTTAGAATAGAGGCTACATTTTGAAAAGTACTTCATCGGTTGTAATATAGGAAATGTGCAGTAAACTTGTGCATAGCGAGGTCCCACAAAAACAGCGTAATAACGACCTGATAATCTGTTATTGTGGCGTTGGTTAATCAGACCAATCTGAAACATTGACAATACTGCTGCCCACAAAGCTGACTGAACAGTGGGATGCACCCTAACTAATTCCTGCTCCTAAAGGGAACCGTTTAATTACCCAATTGAATCTACAGGGTCACTTGGAACAACAAACTGAAACACTGAATGAATTCTACACAGAAACTGCAAAGCAAAAGGAGAGAATTTAAATTTGATGCTGAGGTAGTGGTTTAAGGGAAAGAATCCATTCAGCTGTGTAGGTCTCAGCAGATTTTCAGTCTTGCAGTTAATTTACAGCTTCATCATGCCCAAGCCCATCGATTAATGGGGGCCTGAAGTTTCTGAGACACTGTATGCAGAACCTGCTGATATCCTGCTTCACACTGTGTTTTGAGAGAATTTTTCAGGGAGTATTTGAAACATAAAGAATGACAAATCTGAAGGATCACACCAATGTGAGCTATGACTACAGTCATGGCAAGTTCTGAAATGTCAGTTAAAAATTGCACACACGAGACAGAGAAGATGCACCTCCTAATATCGGAACATATTCAAAATGTTACAACTGAGATGGGCGGAGTGCACAGTTGATCTAGCTCCACTGCTCCACAGGTCATACCATTAGTTTAAAAGTTTAATTTAATCACCAAAATGGCCAATTGTTAACCTTCACTACTGGCACTACTGCACTACCCAGAAAATAAGAGACTTTAACCAGGCTTCTTTCAATAAACAACAAACTGATTAGTTCATTATAAAATCAGTCTTGTCTAATATAAAGGCAAAGCTTATCAACATTCAGTATGGAATATGAAATTATACTAGTTACTCTTTTGAGATATCCTAAGACAGACACAGCCACACACAGAGACACACACGCACACGCGCTCGCAGTCACATGCGCACACAGTCACACGCACAGTCACAGTCACATGCACACAGTCACAGTCAAACAAAACAATGAAATAAAAATTGAAACAGAGGAATTCTGCCAAAGGTTAAAAGTCAATGGTTCAAAAGCAAAGGATGGTGCAGTCCTTTAAATGGCATCTGGGTTATACAGTTGTCTCTCAGCACTGATACGCAAAACAATCAATGACTCTGGCACTACTTTTCAGATGGGCTTGAGGACCACTTTCAGGTACTCTAGCCAAGCATGTGGCGACTCAGAAGCAGCTTGTTTTCACTTCTGGCTGTGGACTGCAATAAGGCCTACTGTCTTCCTTCTCAAGCAGTTGGTCCTTCACTTCTCAAAAGCAAAATGAAACTCACTTTATAAAACACAGTTTTCCAGGCATGGTTTCTTTTTCAGAGCCATAAAACCCAAGTGACCCCATTTTGCACACAGTTCATTGGGTCAAGAGGTTGACAGTTTTTTTTCCAACTGCTTTGTTACCCTTTCTTGCAAAAGAGAGCTTTTTCTATGAATAGCAATCAGAGTCTTGCATTAACCCTTTAAGGGACAGCGTCTTTTAAAATGCCGATTCTTCCAGAATGTCCCAAGTCCGTGAATATGAACCATTTCCTGTGATGAAGTGTTCATGACAAAATCTGTGTCACTATGGGATCCTGGGGGAGCTGGTGGGGGAGGGGAGAGGCGGGCAAAAGCGGTGGTGTCCCCAGGGTATTTTATTGGTTTATTAACATATTATTTCTGTAACTGATCACTAACTAGCACAATCTCTACAACTTTGGGCAGCCTTTCGAAAAGCCAGGGGTTCCCGGTGTGGTGTCAGTATCTGCAAGAGGTTTCGCATGTTTCAAAATCATTAGCACCAATGGGAATCCCCCTCCCTCCAATCAGCTCTCTTCACTCCCAAATTAGCTGAATGGCTCATTTCAGCCCAAGCAACATATGAAGCAAACTTTGACTACCAGTCACTGAGACAGACTGAGGATTTCTTTACCTTAGGCTACACCTTGGCACTTAACTTTCACAACACTCCATTCTCTTAGTGCCTCGATCAGACAAAAAGACAGAGAAGCATCGAAGTGTCTTGAGAACCGCTCAGAGTCCTTCATGATATGGCTTTCAGCATCATGAGGCCATTATTCTGGGATATTCTACACAACACCATTGAAAAAGTAACAATTCCAAGTGGACTGCAGCTCACCACCATGCCTTTTCATGATATCTAGGGATGGGCAATGAATGCAGGCTTCTCAGCATCTCCCACATCCAAGAACAAACAAGTTAGAAATAAATAAATAGCAAAATAGCGTGGATGCTGGAAATCAGAAATAAAAACAGAAAAGGCTGGAAATGCTCAGCTGGTCGGACAACAGATGAAGCTCATGATAACATCGAGGAACAGGAACATCTTTACAGCCTTCCAGACTCAACACTGAGTTCCAACAATTTCATGAAGTAACCTCTGCCCCCATTTTGTTTCTTTTTTTTTGCTGGTTTTAGTTGAACTCTTTTTCCTTTGCTTTCAGGTGGCAACTGTTCATTATCCTCTCATTCACAACCCCATGAGACACATGATTTTACTGCGCACTGACCCTTGTTCTGGCTATTAACACATTCTGCTATCTTACCTTTATGCCATGATCAACACCTTCTTTAGTCTTTACCATTACCATTAACACTCCCTTTGCTTTGTGTCCATGACGTCTTTGTCAATCTCTCCTGACCGCCCACCTATCCCTGACCACCCATCTTGCTGCACCTGCTCCACCCCCTCTTAAATGGTATAAAATCAACCACATTCCTATTTCTCTTTAGCTCTGAAGAAGTTACATGGACTCAGTGTTAACTCTGTTTCTCTCTCCACAGATGCTGCCAGACCTGCTGAGATTTTCCAGCATCTGCAGTGTTCTGCTTTTACCCATGAGACACATGCCTTTGTTTCTTTACTTGTTTCGTAACCATTCTTTTTGCCAACTCTTTTGTCATTTGATCTGTCTTGTCTTCCACTTGATCACAACCTTCCCTTTTGTTCTTTTCCCCAACCCCAACTCCTCTCATTTGCTTTAAACTGATTGTATTCCAACTTTTCTCAGTCTGATGAAAGGACATTTGACCTGAAACATTAACTGTTTCTCTCTCCACAGATGCTGCCTGACCTGTGGAGTATTTCCAATATTTTCTGTTTTATTTTTAAGGTTGTGCTTTCACTACTAGCCCACTTGGTTACTGGAATATTCCTCACCTTCAACACCAGTAGCCAAAAGGCCATTCACTTGTTCAAATGCCAAGCACACTAATATCTCAATAAACAGCAGCTACCAAATTCAAACATCCTGTGGATGTTTTAAACTACTTTCTCCTGTAACTCTGCTCATCCCTATATGGAACAGAAGACGATGATAAGTAGGAGCAGGACTGAACCCTATGGTCCATCAAGCCAGATCCACCATTCAATACAATCAAGGTTGATTTGCTTCAACTCCACTTTCCTGCCCACTCCCCATTTCCTTTGGTTCCTTGAGACACCAAAAATCTGCCCATCTTCGCCTTAAATACAGTCAATGATGGAGCATTCACAGTTCCGAAAGCAGCCTCATTCGTGCAGAAACCCCTAGGCAACATCAAGAAGAGAGGATCAATCATTGGATACTAAGAAGGTGCCGATGTCGAGGCTGATGTGTGGAACGATGGAAAAGAACAAAGTCAGGAACCAGCACATCAATGGGTGAGTGAAGATTATGGGGTCATCGAAGAAAGTAGCCGAGGAGAGATTGAAATGGTATGGTCACGTTACGGAGAGAGGAAATATGGTGAGGGGAGTGATGGATATGGGGCTGCCAGGGAGAAGGAAAGGAGGAAGGCCTAAGACCAGATTGGAAGGTGTGGTGGCGAGATAGAGTAAGCGCAGCAGGGTTGGAAGAGGAATGGGTGACAAGAGGAGATAAAGATGTGATCAACCAGCATTGTGGCGAGCCCAAGTAAAATGGGAGAAGCTGAAATAAGATGGACATCCACAAGTTACGTAGATAAATTGGAGAGGTTGGGACTGTTTTCTTTGGAGAAGAGAAGGTTGAGATAAGATTTGATAGGAGGCATTCAGAATCATAAGGAGTCTGGACAGAGTAGATAGCAAGAATTTGTTGCCATTGGTGGAAAGATTGAAAAAAGGCAGAGTTAAAGTGACTGACAAAAAAAAACAATGGCAACATAAGGAAAAATGTTTTGGTTTAGGTTGGTTAGGATCTGGAATGGTTAGGACCTGGAATGGTTCAGATCCAGAATGGTTAGGATCTGGAATGAACTGCTTGAAAGTGTAGTGGCAGCAGGTTCAAATGAGGCATTCAAGAAGGAATTAAAAGGAAGAATGTCTAGGGAGAAGGTGGGGGACTGGCACTAGGTGAATTACTCCTTCAGGGAGCCAGGACAGACGATGGGTCAAACAGCTTCCTACTGTGTTTAACCATTCTACGATTCTATGATTCTCTAACCCTCTGGAGTCCAGAATTCCAAAGGTTCACAACACTGAGTGAAAACATTTCTCTTCATCTCAGTGCTAAACTATCAGACCCTTATCCTGAGACTGTATCCCTGTGTTCTAGATTCCTATCTACCCTGTCAAGCTCCTTCAGGATCTTGTATGCTTCAATGAGATCACCTCTCATCTTAAACTCCAGGGAATATAAGCCTAATTAAGTTAGCCTCTCTTCATAGGTGAAAACTCTCATCCAAAAGTGCTTGAGTAAGTGGTCAGATCTCAGACCTCTCCCAACGTCATTCCATCAGAACTGTTTATTCTTTTAAGAACATACATTTTCAAATCGTGACTTCCCCCCACCCCAACCCCACTCAATGTACCTGTTGCAGCAGGCGAGGTCCTTTGACACAAGGAAGAGCAGGGAGAACTTCTACTGATGAAAGGAGATGTTATTCTGCCAATAGCATCTATTGTTATAATCCTTCTGAGGGCAGTCTTCGAGTGTACTCCCTCCACAATCTCCTCCTACAGTGACAAGAATCCATGTAACTGTAATCCCTATAACAAGAACGTACAAAACTGCTAAACCTAGAGGAAGGAAAGCTTTGAGAAATCACCTTGAGAGACAAACTAATTAACACCTATAAAGAAAGAGAGAATGAATCTCTGCAAATATCTTAGTTGAGCAGAGACCCATTTTCAATGCTGAGACGGAACTGTTCCGAGGGGCAAATTAAAATGTCTAGATTGGCAGCACTTTGAAATGGACAAATATGACATAAACTGAGCTAACCATCCAATTGGAAGGCAGCCAAGATTAATCTAAAAGAGGGCTTAAAACCCAAGAAAGACTTCACTTCTCTTCAATTGATCCCTTTGCAGAACCTTTAATAGTCTCTGATTTATAGTGAGTTAAAATGCATGGAAACAGACCACCTAACAAAGACAAAGAAGGCTTTACTTCAGATTAAACTCTGTGAGCTGGAGACTCTGGGATTTAAATTGATTGGTCCTGAAAACAGGCGTGGAGATGGAGATACTTAATTATCATTTAAATGATTTCTGCATGCAGCCAGCACTAACTGCGCTGTTCGTTGGCTGCACACATCAGTAAGCAGCCAATATTGTGCGTGGCTAGCATCACTTGTCTGCTTAAAGCTAGCCTATCCTACTTTAATAAGTCCAGTGCATTGTGGCTGGAACAGGTGCTGGGAGCCATGGTTGAAGAGAATCTTACCTACTTCAGAGTGAGGAACGACACAATATGGGAGAGAGTAGGCTCCAACGTATTCAAACACTTCATTTGGTGGTGGATGTGGAAAGGAGAAGAGATGTCCTATATTTGCAGGGAGTCAGGAGACCCTGGAGACACAGTGTGAGAAAGCAGTGGGAGAGATAGCCGTGGAGATCCGTAGCTGGAGTCAAGGCCCAAGGACCTGGATGCAGTGCTGTAAGATGTTCAATATCCTCGCTTGAGTAGTTAAACTCAGTGAAAGTATCTCCAAATGCCATATCCTGATAAACAGAAGCAGCAGGAGCTAACCAGAGGTGGAGAGGCATGCTTGCATGAGGTGGTGCTGGCAATTATTCAGTCAGCCATTGCTGAGGCAATGGCCAGGGGCAGGACTGAAATCAACAATGACAATGTCTTCATACATAATCCTCCATCTCACATCCCCCTCTTCTCAAGCTCTTTTCTGATTTGCATGCTGCAGATGGTGTAAACATGTGCCACTTACATTCACCCCTGCCCCCACGACCCCCACCCACCTCTCCATATCACCACCTTACCCTTGTAACCTTTAGCTTTGAGATCCCAAGAGGTCTAACCTGGCCAGGCAGTGAGGGAACACTTGGGAGAGAGCGATGATGAAAACAGAACACGGTCGTATGATTCCACACGCGCAGCCACCAGCTCAATTACTGCATGTTGGCTGTGTGAGAGCAACTCAAATACTGACACTCTGGCCTGGAGTTTTGCTTCTGAAGTGGGTGCAGAGAGTCGGGAAATTTTCTGGTTCGCCACACCTACCTTGAGAAAAAATGTCCCGAATTGTAGGACCTTCATTTCGGGGGTGTTCTGGATCTGGATGCACCATCCCTGGAAACAGTTCCGAGGCAGTCACAGAGGCTGCTGAGTGCTGAGTCAGGCAGGTTGCTCTCTGGGGCTTCATCCCAACTGTGCTGTTCAATATTAGATCCTCTAACCCTCAGCCCTCACACCCCTTCACCATCCACCCTATCCAAGACAGCTTATACCCTTCTATTAATAGGATCCAAGCCAGTTGGTGAAACCAAAACCAAGACACAGGGCTTTTCTTTATTGAGTTTATTGACTTGTTCAGTCTGACAGCTCTCCTCCTATACACGCAGTGTCCTAGCTATCACCTATTTATATGTGCTCAAAGACAATCAATACCCATTGGCTTTTTCTCTTAACCTTAACAGTGTAATTGACAAGGCGTTAACACCTTCCACCCAATCCCAATGGCCCTTCACACCCTCTTTGCCAAATCATGCTCTTCCACTCATCCCCATGACCCCTTGTAGCACCATGCCACTTCGTGCAAACCCATGCCAACTCATTCCCCCACCCACCACCCTTGGCCCTTACACCTTCCATGCCAACTCACCCAGTATCCACCAAGAGCAGACATCAGGAGCCATGCTGAGATGAAATAAAATAAAATTCTAAGTATCTATTACAGACTTCACTACATAAGAATACACTCATTGATAAGAGACTATTGAATACATTTAAATCCCTCAAGCACCTAATCCCTTATAAAAAAACATTTATATTTATAACTGCACATCAAAGACTGCTAATCCCTTAATAATCTCTTGGGGCTGGTATTCAAACCATGAATTTACAGCCCCACCCCCAATTGTACTATTGATAGGTTGCGGAAGCACTCAAGTGGTAGTAATGCTATAATGATAGCATTTAGGATTATGTCAACAAACAGCTATTAAAACTGCAAGCACCAATCCTTTTCAACTCAGAGACATAAGCAGGCTTTTTTTACTTAAAGGGCAAGGGGTTTAATTAACTTTGTAGCCTGACAATTATCCAGCTTTCACGAGCATTTATGTCTACTCTAAAAATTCTAAGTCTCACACTGCAGGATAAGACCCTTGCTCCAGCGAGAATTGGGTCTGTCTGAACTCAGCACTGAGTCTACATGGCCCTGCTGGGTTTGGGTTTCTCTAATGTGAGAGTCATGT
Organism: Carcharodon carcharias; assembly: GCF_017639515.1. Lineage (NCBI taxonomy): Eukaryota > Metazoa > Chordata > Chondrichthyes > Lamniformes > Lamnidae > Carcharodon > Carcharodon carcharias. The sequence goes on along the minus strand of NC_054476.1, from coordinate 83,803,298 downwards.
CTCACCACCCATTCCCAACCAGCAAAAATAGGATGTCTCGGAAATAGGGATATGACTTCTGGATTCAGGGTCCTGGTGCCATTTCTGATAAGGTGCGGAGCCTCCACAACTCTGTGAAAATCCAGGCCAGCATATAATCTAAAGGATAGATTAGGAGCAGAAGTTACACCAGGGTGAAATAGCGGATACGACTGGGCTGCAGCCAGGTTAGGGTGCAAGGATAGCACAGGTACCAGCTCGCTGGAGAATGAAATCACACACGAATTACGCATCAGAGAACTCAGGTGAGGAATTCAACAGTGTAACCTAAAAAAGAACACTCTTGGTAATGCACAACAAAATGCTGGCTTTGGGAAGCCTGCCAGAAAGCCTGCTGCTCATGTTAAGGAACATGGAGGAGACCAGCAGCAACTTGGCACAGGGCTCTGCACAGAACTTGGAGCCCATCCTTTCCAACATTCAAGTGGAGGCTAACTCCATCGACACACTTGTGGACACAACCATGATGCAACAACGTCTCTGCTTCCAACACAGCTCAAACAGCAGCCAAACGTCTTGAGTGCTGCAGGGAAACCTCAGAATGAAGTTATGCAAGCTCAGCTTGCGGTTATTAAAGTTCGGATTGCTGCCATCATGACTGGGGATTAGTGAGCCAAAGGGCTTGCAATGCTGAGATGATGCAGTCCAAAGCTGGGCCTTCTAGGCCCAGAGCTGCTCAAGGGCATCCTGCAAGGCCTTCACCACTGCAGCCTTCCACCAGCCATATTGCAGCCACTGGGCAAGAACTCGAGAAGAGGCAAGGGCACCCAGAATGCAGACACTCAGGAAATGCACAGGACTAATTAGTTGACTTTTGTAGGCAATATGGCATGATTTTATTTATAATCTTGGTGACTTTTACTCTTCCACTGACGCCATTTGGACATGGTGGTGGTCAGGTACAGAGGGAGAAGGGTAAGGTGTAGGACCTGTTGGTGAATGGGGGATTGGGGTTGTGGTTACTGGTATCGCACTTGGATGAGTTCCTCATGGGCAGCCCAGACAGTAAGGGTGTGTCTAGGTTACTTCTTCCTCCTTGTGCTGCTGCTCCTCCTCCTGCTATTCATACTCCTGCTCCTCAGCTGATTACCGTATAGATGCCAACAATGTCTGAAATACTGAGTGCTGTAGAGTTCCTCCAGAGCTATCCAGCTAGCAGCAGCATTGTTTCAACACTCCAATGATCTGATCTATCAAATTTCATGTAGCAGCATGGCTTTCACTGTAGGCCTGTAGCACACGTGTGCCTGGGCTACACACTAGAGTCATCAGCAGTGGTCAGCAGAAAGCCTTCCTCACCCAGGAGCCAGCCTTTGTGATGGTTCAAATGCAGCTGCGGGCACAGCAGGCTGGTGCAGAATGAAGCTATTGTGACTGCTGCCAGGATACTGAGAACTGACCTGTATGATGTGCTGAGTACAGTCCTGCAGTAACTACATAGTGACTGGAATCCCTATCAGGTCCAATACAAGGCACTGCTGACATTCAATGCCTGAAAAGTGACATATATGCAGTCAGTGGCACCTTGCATCATAGGGAAACCTGCAATTCTAGTAAAGCCACATGTTTATTCAGCCTGCTCATCCCAGCTTGGGTAGAGAGAATGAAAACTAGTCTTTGAACAGAGAGCACCAGTGACCTCCCTTGCACAAACAGAGAGATGGTGCACATATCTCCAGCTCTAGGCTGAAAGGAGCTAGAGGCGTTAAAGTTCAAGGCCACAGTCTACTGAACGTTGTCCTCATCCTGCTGAGGTTGCAGTCATGGCTTACAGCAGGGGGTAGCTTTCAGTGAGATGTCTTTATTGAAGTGGAGATGTCTGACATTGTTATTTGCAGAGCTTCAGGTTGCTCCCTCAACACAATGAGTTGATATGGTCTCCTGCTAAAATCCCTTCTCCCTCTGCTCCTACTCCTCCCTCTTCCAGCAGTTTGTCCTACTCAGTGTGGCTTCAGCTTATTCTCCAAATCACAGTGTATTATGAGGGGAATGCCTATACTAGTGCACCATACCCCAGACTAACTGATTTGTACAGTTCCCAGAAGGCCTCATTATGAATTCTTGACTGAGCAATAAGACTTACTAATGGGTTAGTTTAGCAGGACTCTATTTAGACAGGTAGAAATGGAGTGTTGCTTTGATTGATTGAAATCTTCAAAAGGTAATAACTGTCATTTCACCCCTTTCTTGGATTCACTCAAGTTCTGTCGAAGGGTCATGAGGACTCGAAACATCAACTCTTTTCTTCTCCGCCGATGCTGCCAGACCTGCTGAGTTTTTCCAGGTAATTCTGTTTTTGTTTATAATAAATTACTCTTTCTTTAATCTGTTTTTTGCAATGTCTGAATGCTTATTTGGGCAAGATTATGAGGTGTGAAGTAAGGTAGAGCTTCCGTTATTGATACTATAATGGCTCTGTTTGGTTAACACTTTTATAGGGTTGTAAGAACAGCAGATATTTTTCAAAGCGGGTTTCTAACTTTTTCTTTCATCAGAATTTTAAGACTTGCATTGTTATTATTTGGTTCATTGGTTCTCTACATAGTGCATATCAGAAGAGGGGGCTTGGAAGGCAAGGAAGTGATATGGAGGGCATGGAAGGGTGAGGGGGTATGAGAGGCAAGTGCTGTAGACCATAAGAACCTTTAATATAACTGTGGCAAAGTCTCAGGTAACCAAGGCAGGCCTTCTAACCAGCCTACCTCAGCGCTTGCTCACCCACCCCATGGTCACATCTGATCTGCTTCTGGGATCGGCAGGCCTGATTCAATCCCATCACTGCCCCAACCCCCGTGAGTAAAATAATGCACGCGTCATTTATATGAGAAAAGGTCTGCTGAGTTGGAAAATTTCCTGACTTGAGCTTCCCACCTTGTTAGCAAAAATCCAAACTCTCATGACCACAGCAAATGTTAATCGCTGCGCGACTCAAATCCTAGAGGGGACCTTGGCTTACGGGTCATCCCCTTTTTTGTTTGTATTTTGAAATCAAGGAGACAATGTACTGATTTCAGCAGTAAGAGGTCCAGTAACACTTTCGGGATTTTAAGAATTAAAAGTAAAAGTTTCATTAACAAGATAAAAGAAAATTTAAGCACACAAGATTACAATCACTAGCCTTACAAATGTTCCCCCCAAAAAAGACTCCCCACTTGGTCAAACCCACAAGTAAATGCCTTCCAGGCAACATTCCTTTATAGATGTTTAACTATAAGAAATCCAGTAATATTACCCAATGCAAACTGCTGTAGCTTTAATAGAGGCATACCACATGACCTATCAACTTTCTACCAATCTGTTGTGGAATCCAAACTTCAGAATAAAACTGCTTGTTGCAGCCCAAGACTTTTCTGGCTTGACTGGATGGCTGGTTCAAACAGCATCTCCTCCCAGCCCAGAGCTAACAGCTCCCAACTCAGCTCCAGCTGCTACCTCAATAGCTATCCCCAGCTATACCTCAGAGCTAAAATGCCTTTCTTCCCCTTTCATTTCAGGTTCTATTGTTCTCACACCTCTTTGAAACTCAAATATAAAATCTTTCATGTCTCCATTTGTTTTCGGGTCAATAAAATACAATACCCCACTTCTTGTTTACCGATGGAACTCCTGGCACCTCTGACTCTCCCATAATATTGAAACAAACTCTCAACTTATCTAAAAATGCAATTGTGAGATCTAACCTATTTACCTGTATCTCAAACCTAAGACCTCTATCCTTTTCATGTTTCAAAATCCCCAGACAACCTGGCTCCTATGAATCTCTGCCCAGCTTAATTGACTCACTCACTCACGCACGCATGTATACACACACACACACATGCACGCATGCACACGCACATGCCTGATACAAAGGGGACAGGTAAGAGTGACAATACCACTATGCCTTGAACAGTGCCTCAAGTGATTAACTCTACATGCATTCTCACACGCCTCATTGTGGGCTTGTCTCCTTCAACATCAAGTGACTCTCTAATCCTAGTATAAAGTTCCTGGGAGTCTCTGATTTATGTTCACACCTGCCTGCTGGTCACTTTCCACTTTCCAATCAGTCTCATTTGGGATTCAGGGTTCTCCACCTTCCACCATCACATTTCTTAGCTACCTCACATGCTCCTTAGCAGGGTCACTATTCCTGTTTGCTTGGAGTGCATCTATTGATCCTGAAACATGCCCCTTTCAAACAGCTTTTTAATACAACTTAATACTTGGAGTAGGCAGACACAGGAACATGCACATAGAAGTATAGCTTTGATACTTCAAACTGAATATAACTGCACACAGCCTGTAGTTTAAGAGAGACCACAGTTACTAAATGTAAGGCAAACAGGCATTTCAGCATTCAGTGTACTGGGTACAACAACATGTTCAAACTGAGCACTTCCATGTTGCTGTGCTCAGTACACATCCAGGTCGCTGTCATCCTCCCACACCCCCACCCGCGCCCCCTCCCTTCGCTTACCCAGTTCTCCATATTAATTGCATCAGGGGCTGCCCAATGAAGTAATGCTCTCCATTCCTAACAAGCCCAGACTGACCTGGCCAGCAGGCTGGGACTGTTCACTAACTGGACCATTTCCAGTAAGATGTGAATCCGGGTGTTTGGTGGGGAAGTTTGGCCGCAAGCCCAGTGTAAGCCGGATGCAGTAAGCAATCAAAGTCCAACGATAAGGGAACAGTGTATTGTGGTAATGTTGCCGGACTTGTAATCCAGAGGCTTGAACTAATACTCCAGAGACACAAGTTCAAATCCCACCACGACAGCCTGGGGAATTAAAATTCAATAAATTAATGCATCTCATTAAGAATCAGGTAACTATTGGATTGTTAGAAAAACCCATCTGCTTCAGAATGCCCTTCAGGGCAGGAAATTTCCCTCCGGCGAATCACTTGGAGAAGTCGTGGAGATGTCTATGGATCTGATTAAGTGTCATAGTGATTGATGAGACTGAACTCCAGTCTGTCTAAACAGAACATCAAAGACTACAAGCTCAGCTTCCCTTTGAACTCAGAATAAAGATAGTTCCCCTCATATAGATTCCAGAGTCAGCACCAACTGCAGCAACCACCCACCCCCCATCCCCACCCACCAACAGGGGGAAGGAGCAATCAGCAACATCAGGACGCCATCAAATCTCAACTTCAGCAAACCGATGGCAAGCTGCCATTTCCATCAACAAACCATCAACAAACCGCCATCACGATTGACAAATTGTCAACAAACCAACATGATTGTCACCTCAACATCAGCAAACTGCCATCACCATCAACAAACCGCCATCAAACCATTACCATAGCTAAACCATCAACAAACCACCATCACCACTGACAAATTGTCAACAAACCACCATCACCACCAACAAACCATCAACAAACCGCCATTACCACTGACAAATAATCAAAAAACTGCCATCACTACCGACAAACCATCAACAAACCGCCATCACCATGGCCAAACCATCAACAAACCGCCAGTACCATGGCCTAACCGTCAACAAACCAACATCACCATGGCCAAACTGTCAACAAACCGCCATCACCATCGACAAACCGCCATCACAACGGCCAAGCCGTCAACAAACCAACATCACCGTGGCCAAACCGTCGACAAGCTGCCATCACCATGGCCAAACCATCAACAAGCCGCCATCACCATGGCCAAACCGTCAACAAGCCGCCATCACCATGGCCAAACTGTTAACAAACCGCCATCACCATGGGCAAACTGTCAACAAACCAACATCACCATGGCCAAACTGTCAACAAACCACCATCACCATCGACAAACCGCCATCCCCACGGCCAAGCCGTCGACAAACCAACATCACCATGGCCAAATCATCAACAAGCCGCCATCACCATGGCCAAACCATCAACAAGCCGCCATCACCATGGCCAAACCGTCAACAAGGCGCCATCACCATGGCCAAACCGTCAACAAGCCGCCATCACCATGGCCAAACCGTCAACAAGCCGCCATCACCATGGCCAAACTGTCAACAAACCACCATCACCATGGCCAAACTGTCAACAAACCACCATCACCATGGCCAAACTGTCAACAAACCACCATCACCATGGCCAAACTGTCAACAAACCACCATCACCATGGCCAAACTGTCAACAAACCACCATCACCATCGACAAACTGTCAACAAACCACCATCACCATCGACAAACCGCCATCCCCACGGCCAAGCCGTCGACAAACCAACATCACCATGGCCAAACCATCAACAAGCCGCCATCACCATGGCCAAACCGTCAGCAAGCCGCCATCACCATGGCCAAACCGTCGACAAGCCGCCATCACCATGGCCAAACCGTCGACAAGGCGCCATCACCATGGCCAAACCGTCAACAAGCCGCCATCACCATGGCCAAACCGTCAACAAGCCACCATCACCATGGCCAAACCATCAACAAACCACCATCACCATGGCCAAACTGTCAACAAACCACCATCACCATCGACAAACTGTCAACAAACCACCATCACCATCGACAAACCGCCATCCCCATGGCCAAGCCGTCGACAAACCAACATCACCATGGCTAAACCGTCAACAAGCCGCCATTACCATGGCCAAACCGTCAACAAGCCGCCATCATCATAGCCAAACCGTCAACAAGCCTCCATCACCGTGGCCAAACTATCAACAAACCACCATCACCATGGCCAAACCGTCAACAAACCACCATCACCATCAACAAACCGCCATCACCACGGCCAAGCCGTCGACAAACCAACATCACCATGGCCAAACCATCGACAAGCTACCATCACCATGGCCAAACCGTCAACAAGCCGCCATGACCATGGCCAAACCGTCAACAAAACAACATCAACATGGCCAAACTGTCAACAAGCCGCCATCACCATGGCCAAACTGTCAACAAACCGCCATCACCATGGCCAAACTGTCAACAAACGGCCATCACCATGGCCAAACTGTCAACAAACAGCCATCACCATGGCCAAACTGTCAACAAACCACCATCACCATGGCCAAACTGTCAACAAACCACCATCACCATGGCCAAACTGTCAACAAACCACCATCACCATCGACAAACCGCCATCCCCACGGCCAAGCCGTCGACAAACCAACATCACCATGGCCAAACCGTCAACAAGCCGCCATCACCATGGCCAAACTGTCAACAAGCCGCCATCACCATGGCCAAACCGTCAACAAGCCGCCATCACCATGGCCAAACTGTCAACAAACCACCATCACCATGGCCAAACTGTCAACAAACCACCATCACCATGGCCAAACTGTCAACAAACCACCATCATCATCGACAAACCGCCATCACCATGGCCAAGCTGTCGACAAACCAACATCACCATGGCCAAACCATCGACAAGCTACCATCACCATGGCCAAACTGTCAACAAGCCGCCATGACCATGGCCAAACCATCAACAAACCAACATCAACATGGCCAAACTGTCAACAAGCCGCCATCACCATGGCCAAACTGTCAACAAACCACCATCACCATGGCCAAACTGTCAACAAACCACCATCACCATGGCCAAGCTGTCAACAAACCACCATCACCATCGACAAACCGCCATCCCCACGGCCAAGCCGTCGACAAACCAACATCACCATGGCCAAACCGTCAACAAGGCGCCATCACCATGGCCAAACCGTCAACAAGCCACCATCACCATGGCCAAACCGTCAACAAGCCGCCATCACCATGGCCAAACCGTCAACAAGCCGCCATCACCATGGCCAAACTGTCAACAAACCACCATCACCATGGCCAAAATGTCAACAAACCACCATCACCATCGACAAACCGCCATCACCACGGCCAAGCCGTCGACAAACCAACATCACCATGGCCAAACCATCAACAAGCCTCCATCACCATGGCCAAACCGTCAACAAGCCGCCATGACCATGGCCAAACCGTCAACAAACCAACATCACCATGGCCAAACTGTCAACAAACCAACATCACCATGGCCAAACAGTCAACAAACCAACATCACCATGGCCAAACATTCAGCAAACCACCATTACCATCGACAAACCGTCAACAAACCTCCATCACCGTCAACAAACTGTCAACAAATCGCCATCACCATATCCAAACCATCAACAAACTGCCATCACCATCGACAAACTGTCAACAAACCGCATCAGCATGGCCAAACCACCATCACCATGGCCAAACTGTCAACAAACCGCCATCACCATGGCCAAACCATGGCCAAACCATCATCACCATTGACAAACCGTCAACGAACCAACATCACCATGGCCAAAACATCGTTAAACCGCCATCACCTTGGCCAAACCACCAACAAACTGACATCAGCATCGACAACCTGTCAACAAACTGACATCACTGTCACCTCAACATTGGCAAGCCGCCGACACAGAGGCTCATGCAGCATTGAGAGAAAGTAAGAGCACTTTGCTCTAGACCAGAGACACAGTAAAGATTGCGAAGGACTTGAAAATGGATGAATAAGTCCCAGCAGGTTCAGCCAGTTATGTATGTATGGAATTGATCAACATAGGAACAGGGAATGATTTCCAGAAACCTGACCAGAAGTTTTACTTTGCTGCAACACTCAGGACTTTGCCAGCTACAGCGTTCTGCATGGTGAACTCACCAGGCTGTTACTGGGTTTATTCAATATTTACGTACTGATACGGGTGAAAAACCTCCCCACTTCTGTCTCTCTCTCAAGATAAGTACTTGCAGTTATACCACATCCTTAACATGATAAAACATCCTAAGGTGCCTCATAGGAGTGTTATTAAACAAAATATGACACTGAGCTGCATTAGGAGATATCAGCTCAGGTGATTAAATGCTTGGTCAAAGAAGTGGGATCTAAGGAGCACCTTAAAGGAGCTGAGAGAGAGAGAAGTTTAGTTGAGGACCAGGTAACTTAAGGCACAACCACAAATGGTGAGGCAAAGAAAAATCCAGGATGCCCAAGAGGCCAGAATTAGATGAGCACAGATCCCTCGGAGGGTCGTGGAGTTGGAGGAGATTCCAGACAAGTGGGGAGGAGTGAGGTCATGGAGGGATTTGAAAACAAAGATGAGAATTTTAAAGTTGAGTGATTGCAGGCTGGGAGCCAATGTGAGTCAGTGAGGACAGAGGTGATGGCTGAGCGTGGCTTGGTGCACGTAGCAGAGTTTTGGAGGTGTTCAAGTTAATGGAAGGTGGAAGATAGGAGGCCAGCCAATTGGGCTAAGCTTTTTAACCACTTTACCTAATGTCTCCGTCTTTGGCTCAGTGTTAATTTTTGTTTGATATCTGTAAAGTGGAATGCCTTAGGATGTTTGTACAGAGTTTTGATGAGAGCACAGCCGGACATCTGTGCCCAGTTTTGGTCACTTTATTTAAGGAAGGATGTACTTGTTTTGAGGGTGGTGCAGCAAAGGTTCAAAAGATTGGTTCCTGACATAAAGGTTTGTCTTATGATGAAAGTTTGAGTGGAACAAACCCTTTATACTTTCGAGTTTAGAAAAATGAGAGGTGGTCTCAATGAAATAAATGTTTAGTATTCTGAAGGGGCTTGACAAAGTAGATGCTGAGAGGATGTTTCCCTTCACGGGGGAATCTAGAAGTAGAGGGCACAGTTTTAGTGCTATCAAGCAGCACATACTCAGCAATAACCTGCTCACCGACGCCCAGTTTGGGTTCCGCCAGGGCCACTCAGCTCCTGACCTCATTACAGCCTTGGTTCAAACATGGACAAAAGAGCTGAACACCAGAGGTGAAACGAGAGTGACTGCCCTTGATATCAAGGCAGCATTGTGGCATCAAGATGCCCTAGCAAAACTGGAATCAATGTGACTCAAGGGGATAGCTCGCCACTGGTAGAAATCATACCTAGCACAAAGGAAGATGGCTGTGGTTGTTGGAGGTCAGTCATCTCAGCTCCAGGACATCACTGCCAGAGTTCCTCAGGGTAGTGTCCTCATCCCAACCATCTTCAGCTGCTTCATCAATTACCTTCCTCATAAGGTCAGAAGTGGGGATGTTTGCTGATGATTGCACAATGTTCAGCAACATTCGCAATTTCTCAGATATTGATACTGTCTATACCAATATGCAGCAAGACTTGGACAACATTCAGGCTTGGGCTGATAAGTGGCAAGTAATATATGCATCACACTAGTGCCAGGCAATGACCATCTCCAACAAGAGAGAACCCAATCATTTCTCCTTAATATTCAATGGAATTACCATCACTGAATCCCCCACTATCAATATCCTGGAGGTTACCATTGACCTGAAACTGAACTGGACTAGCCATATAAATACTGTGACTACAAGAGCAGGTCAGAGGCTGGAATTCTGTGGAGAGTAACTCACCTCCTGACACCCCAAAGCCTGTCCACCATCTACAAGGCACAAGTCAGGAGTGTGATGGAATACTCCCCACTTGCCTGGATGAATGCAGCTCCAACAACACTCAAGCTTGACACCGTGCAGGACAAAGCAGCTGCTTGACTGGCACCCCATCCACCACCTTCAACATTCACTCTGTTCACCACCACTGCACAGTAGCAATAATGTGTACCATCTACAAGATGCACTGTAGCAACTCACCAAGGCTCCTTTGACAGCACCTTCCAAACCCACAACTGCTACCACCTGAAAGGCAGCAGACACATGGGAACACCACAGCTGAAAAGTTTTTTTAATATTATTCATTCAAGGGATCTTGGCGTTGCTGGCTAGGCCAGCATTTATTGCTCATCCCTAAATGCCCTCTGAACAAGAGCAATTAAGAGTCAACCACATTGCTGTAGTTCTGGAGTCATATAAAGATAAGGCAGGGATTTCCTAATGGACGTTAGTGAACCAGATGGATTTTTACAACAATCTGGCAATGGTCATTATCAGATTTTTAATTCTGGATTTTTAATGAATTCAAATTTGCTGTGGTGGGATTTGTACCCAGGGCCCCAGAGCATTTCACTGGGTCTCTAGAATGCTAGTGACAATACTACTATGCCTCCGTTCCATCACTGTTGCTGGGTCAAAATCTTGAAACTCCCTCCCTAACAGCATCACAGGGACTGCAGTGGTTCCAGAAGGCAGCTCATCACCACCTTCTCAATGGAAATTAAGGATGGGCAATAAATACTGGCCTAGCCAAAGAGGCTCACATCCCATGAGAGAAATTTTAAAAATCAAAATAGAGGGTCTCCCATTTAAGGTGGAAATGTGAAGGACTTTTTTTCTTTCAGAGGGCTGTATAATCTTTGGACAATTTCATCCCAGAGGATTTTGGATGCTGAGTCATTGAGTATGTCCAAGATAGAGATCAATACTGGGCTTTAGTAGAATCAGTGACTGAGGGTAGTGTTGGAAAGTGGAGTTGAGATCAAAGATCAGCCTTGTTGAATGGCAGAGCAGGTTTGTGGAGCTGTATGACCCACTCCAGCTCCTCTTACATTCTTATGCTTTACACATGAATATAGTATATAAACCCAAGTTACTGCTGGTTCATACTGCCCAGTAGACCAACCCCAGACCAACAGGGCTTTACAGTCATGATTCAGGCTATCATCCTGTGTCAACTGTACAGTTTAACCAGCCAAATATTCTAGGCAAACCACCTGGCCACTTTCACATGTCGACATGTGCTGAAAGTGCTGTCTCTGCAGTGGTGTGAAGCCTAGGCCTAGCTTACCCAGTCAGCATACATAATTGGGATTGTACCTTCCAACAGGCTTTGAAGTAGCAAAAAAGTCTTTAATAAAAAAAAGTAAGAACGCCCACTTATATCATGGCTTTCATGATCTCAGGGCATCCCAGCTGATACTTTTGAAACATAATCAGTCTTGCAACATAAGAAAAGTGACAGCCAATTTGAACACAGCAAGATCCAACAAACAGCTATGAGGTGATGACCAGATAATAAACAGATAACAGTGATGTTGAGGGAAAAGTATTAGCCAGAGCATCAGGGAGAATTCCCTAACTTTTCTTCACATTGTCAAAGATCCCATTGCACTTTCACTCCAGGGAATGGACAGAGCCTTAGCTTAATGTCTCATTCAAAAGAAGCAGTGTTCCCTCAATACTGCACTGGAGTGTCAGCCAACATTCCTGTCAGAGATTCCACACTCAGTTAGGCTCCAGGAGAGAAATCCAAGGATTCTAATGTGCTGAGTATATCCAGCATTTCCTGCTTTTATTTCAGACCAATAGACGTAGGAGCAGAAGTAGGCCATTCGGCCCATCAAGTCTGCTCCGCCATTCAATGAGATTGTGGCTGATCTGATGATCCTCAACCCCACTTTCCTGCCTTTTCCCCGTAACCCTTGGTTCCCGAATCAGCAGCACTTTGCTTCTGAGTAAATCTTCATTCCTGAAGTCTGAGTGAAATTTGAATCCAGTAGTCCTTGACTGTGCATGTTGGAATGGAGGGGTGAGGGTTGCTCAGGGTAGCAAAGAAATCCAAGCATCAGGGATCTTTCCTTATTTTGAAATGGCAATGGCTGCAATTGAGGAATTGAATGCAGGTACTCTTTGTAACAGCTGCTGCTGTCTACCTTCAGCTTCAGGTCCACTCAATCAACTTTTTCATCCTACATTGGGGGCAGGGGCGTGATTTAGGCAGAAATGGGGAAATACTCAAAGACCCTAACTGAAAAAGGGTCTTGAAACACCTGTTTCTCCGTCAGGCCAAATTCACATGAAAGTTAAGTGTAGGGTTGCTACTTGTTCCACTGCACTCCTCTCATTCATGCAACATAAGCACTGGTCACACACCAAGAAATTGCCAATCCTTTCTTTCAGTTATTTTCAGTAACTTTCTAGTGATCACCTCTGAGGGATTATGGGGAAAACGGTTCCAAGAGGCATCAATCCATTCCACATAAAGCACCATGGGAAAGGTACAGGCTGAAGACATTTGTTAACCGAGAGGGGAAGAGTGTGTGACAGAGAGAGAGAGGGAGAAAGAAAGGGAGAGGAAAAGGCTGTGTGTGAGAGAGGGAGAGAGAGGGAGAGAGAGGGAGAGAGAGAAAGAAATTAAAGTGTACTTCTGTTCTATGAAGAGAAAAAGTCTTAAAAATGAATGAAAAAGGGAAAATTTGGCAGTGTTTGGCTGATACCACATTACATGTCCACCACACCCCCTCCCTTACTGACCTTTGCCTGATTTTAGGGCTGACTGTCCCCACTTTACCAGAGTGCCTGGCTGATTCTTCCCTTTGCCGGATTGCCTTATTGGTTTCCCGCTAGTCAGAGCGTCTGGCTGACTCTCTCCTGCAGCCTACACCAAGCTCCAGAGTCCAAAATGTTCAAGCTGTAGTATTTGAATGTTGGAATGTGTACTGTTGGCAGTAAGTAGGATGACTCCCACAGTGCCTGCCTGTGAAGCTGTTAAACCACCATCAATCTTTATTGTGTAACAGTCATTTTACAAAATATGAGCTGGGGTGGGGGGTCCTATCTTTCATTCTTTTCTCTGCTACCTTGAGCAACTCCCTTCCCTCCATTCCAACATGTGCAGTTATGGGCTCAAATCTCATTCAGGCTCCAGAAATGAAGATTTATTCAGAAGCAAAGTGCTGCTGATTCGGGAACCAAGGGTTACGGGGGAAAAGTAGGAAAGTGGGGTTGAGGATCATCAGAACAGCCACAATCTCATTGAATGGCGGAGCAGACTTGATGGGCCAAATGGCCTACTTCTGCTCCTACGTCTTATGGTCTGAAATAAAAGCAGAAAATGCTGGATATACTCAGCATGTTAGGCAGCATCTGAAAAAACTGAGTTAATGTTTCAGGTCGATGTCCCTTCATCTCCCTCCACAGATGCTGCCTAACCTGTTGAGTATTTCCAGCATTTTCTGCTTTTATTAAAATGCATTCTCTCTGTCAGTTTGAAGGAGATGTGAACGGAGGCTGAATGTTTTCAATGCAGGCTCTTAAAATCCACAGCTAAAAGTTGGAAAGGCGTTAGCAGTAAATTCACTATCTCACTCAAAAGCACAATGGTGACTAATGAAGGAAATGAATAACTTGCATATGTGGTGCCATTCACAGCCTCAGGGTGTCCCAGTTTGCTATTTTGGACAGTGAGATATTTTAGGAGTGTAGTCGCTAATGTAACAAAGGAAATGTGATACCCAAATTGCACAGAGCAAGCTGCAATAATAAGCCAATCATCAGTATTAATGATGTTGATTGATGGTCAAATATTGACCTGGAGCCCGTGAAGAACTCCACTGCTCTTCTACAAAATAGTGCCATGGGCTCTTTAATATCCAGAAGGGACAGATAGGACCTCAGTTTAATGCCTCATCGATGCCTCTGACAGTGCAGCACTTACTCAGTACTGAATTAGAGTGTCAGCCTCAAGTATCTGAAGTGGGATCTGGTCCCATCAGGTTCTGCTGCAGAAGCAAGAGAGCTACCATTACGCCATGACTGACACCTAATGGGAATGATCGTGTTACAATCTGAATGCTATACAAAGGTTGGGATTGTAAATGGAGCCTTACTTAGCATCTAACTTTCTCAAAGAAATGTAAAACAATGAACAGAGCTGCAGCTTCATTCTCTAGCTGTCTATGATGCTACTAAAACAAAGGAACAAGATAAATTTATACTACAGAGGAAAGCCAAGTCACCTGCAGTCATCTCCACTGATTTAGGATAAAAGCACTTAAAGTCTCCTTATACTGCAACATAACCTTCCAAACGTCCCAACTTTAACGTTAAGGGAAACCTCGCTGGAAAATGTTCCACACGTACGGGAACCAATCACTGGATAGATGCCACACGTACTGGAACCAATCGCTGGATAGATTCCAAATGCACAGGAACCAATCGCTGGATAGATTCCACATGTCCTGGACTCTATTGGATATAATCTATATTGTATAATGAAATGATACAGCACAGGAGGACATCATGACTGTGCTAGCTCATTGGTAGACTTATCCATTTAATCCTACTCCCTTGCTCGTTGCCCATAGCCCTGTAATTTATTTCCATTCATGTATTTATTCAATTGCCTTTCGAATGTTATTATTGAATCTGCCTCTACCAAGCTTTTTCAAGCAGCGCATTCCAGACTAAAATAACTCTGCGCAAAAAAGAAAATCTTTTCCTCATAGCATCTCTCATTCTTTTGTCAATTACCTTCAATCTGACCCTTCCTCCACTGGAGACAGTTTCACCTTATTTACAATTTCAAAACTGTTCATGATTTTGAACGGCTTTGTTAAATCTCCTTTTCACCATCTCTACTCCAAGGAAAACAAAGCCAGCTTCTCCAGTCTCTCCACATAACCGAAGTTCTTCATCCTTTGCTAGAGTTGTTGGTGAGACCACATCTGGAGTACTGTGTACAGTTTTGGTCTCCTTATTTAAAAGGTATAAATGCGTTAGGAGCAGTTCAGGGAAGGTTCGCTGGACTGCTACCTGTGATGGGGGTGTTGTCTTATAAGGAAAGGTTGGACAGGATCCATTGAAGTTTAGAAGATTGAGATGTGATCTTATGGAAACATGTAAGACTCTGATGGGTATATGCTGAAAGGATGTTTCCCCGTGTGGGAGAGACTCGAACTAGGGGAAACAGTTTAAAAATAAGGGATCTCCCATTCAAGACAGAGATGAGAAGAAATGATAGGGGGTACAATGCTTGTATATTACAATGTGTCCAAAGAAATTAAGCTAGTACGTGGTGCCTCTTCATATGGAGAAAGTGCTGTAATCTCTCATGTGTCGGATAGTGGTGAGGAGAGACTCATTGCATTAGCTTTTCATACCCTCAGTGGTAGTGAGCGAAATTATGCTCAGTTGGAATGTGAAGTATTGTCCTTGATTTTCATACTGATATGGCCGTAGTTTCACGATTGAAACTGATCAAAAGCCACTGACTGCTACATTGAATCCAAAGTCTCCAGCACCCATTTCAGTTGCAGCTCGAATGCAAACATCAGGGTAGGAGTGAAAAAAGTCTGAAGTTGAACCAGAAGGTGAAGACGAAAGATCATCATCATAAGTGGCTGAAGTGGCTGCCAGGAAGACTCATGAAAATACGTGATCCTTGCACATATTTAGTCAAGATGTTTGGTAGGGGAAAGATGGGGTTTGTATAGATAGATTATTTTTTACCTTCGGAGGCTCATGAGGAAGAAGGGATTTGGGAAACATCTAATGAGTCTGATGAATTGGATAGTCAGGATACAAGTAGAGTACCAATAGTTAATCCAAAACAAGTTGTGCCTGAAGTCACTTCAGATCTGAGTCAGGCTCTGATGAAGTGGAAAATTCAAGGGCAAAAAAAACAGTCTTTGGAGAAAATTTCTCAGACTCAGGCCAAGATCCTTCCCCAAGTTCTGAAAGTTCGAGTCAAGAAAGGCAGTATCATTTTAGAAATAGGAAATCAGTGGTCAAGTTGGATTTGCAAATAAATGAAAAACAAGAAATGTAGACAATTTGTATGGAATTTGAACATTGTGTAACTTTTTCATGAAGGAGGGAGGAGTATAATGACACCCTTTGTGGCCAATTGTGTATGTATGTATGTATATAAACAAAAAACAGAATAAACCAGTTCAGTTGGGTAATGGAACTCTAAGTGTATGCACCAGTAATTTTGTCCTGCCAAGATACCACAGTGCCACATATCTACCAAGTTACCAGTCTCTCTGCATCTTCCCGAAGTCTGTTACTATCCTCTTAATTCTTTACTATGTTTTCATATCATCTACAAAATTTGAAATTATGCTCTGTATACATAAGTCAAGGTCATTAATATATATCAAAAAGAGTGGTCCTAATACCACCGCAAGGGCACACCACTCTATACTTTCCTTCAGTCAAAAATATGACTGTTCACCACCAGTTTATGCTATCTATGCCTTAGATAGTTTTGTCTCCACACTGCCTCTGCTCCTTTAATCTCGCAGGCTTTTATTTTGCAAAGTCTGTTATGTAGTATTTTGTCAAACATCCTTTGAAAGTCCGTATGCGGATAAATCGCACTATCCTCATCAACCTTCTCTGTTACTTCAAAGGATTGCAGAAGTTCAATTTGGAGATTCCTTGTTTAGTGCTCACATTTAAAATTGCTGGATTGTGCTAAGGTGTCGAATATGGACAGGCTCCTGGTCTAATCTGGGGTTCAGTTCTCGGAAGGAGACTCACCTTTGGAGCAGACGTCTACAGCCTTAAAACATTTTGTGGGCAAGCAGTCATGTTCGGCAGTCTTGATGGCACAAATGGGACATTCCACAGTGTCACAAAGAGCTCGATGATTCTGACATTTCAGGATCATCCAGATACTGGACACAAGCACCAGTACAAAGGAAGAGTTTCAGACTGAAGGAGCAAGGATGAAAACTTTTAGCAGATTTAAATACCACAGCAGATGACAAGATTCGAGCCCAGGGATGAACCCCAGGAATGCCTGGGGAACAGTTAACTGGTGCATTAAGGGTGACTTGAAATATTATTCTGATGAACTATTCAAAGCGGAACAGCAGGTGTTGCATGACACACACAATTCTTGAAGCTGAAGATGATGATCAGTCTGAAGGAACTATACTAGGGAGAAGAAGCTAGCCAAACCTGGTTTGCCTTTCTATATTAATGACTCAGATGAAAGGACTGAGTGTAATGTGTCAAAGTTTGCTGATGATACAAAGCTAGATGGGAAAATAAGCTGTAAAAAGAACACAAACAGGCTTCAGAAGTTGAGTGAGTGGGGGTGGGCAGATATAGCATAGTGTGTGGAAATATGAGGTTATTCACTTCGAAAATAATATAAAAACAGAATAATTTTAAAATGATGAGAAACTATTAAATGTTGGTAGTCAGAGGAATTTGATGTCCTTGTTGTCAAAATAGCCAATGTTAATGTGTAGGTAAAACAAGAAATCAAGAAGGCAATTGGTATATTGATCTTTATTGCAAAGGGTTAACAACCTTTTATATTTTCTGAGCTTCCCAGGCTTCCCACCAAAAATATTATGAAGCCAACTGCACTGGAATGCCCATCAAGAAAATGGGCTCAAGAAGCATCAATGAAAATAATTAATTTCATGTTCTTGGGTCACCCAAGGATGAAATCTGAGTATGCATTTCTCCATATTTAATTTTTGTAATGTTTTATTTGCCCTTAAAACATTCTCAACGGGTGTTTCATCATAGTAGTTAATTCTAATACATCAAGATTAGCACACCACCAATTCAACATAGCAAACAAGTTTTAGAACAGCCTTGTTTCTTCTTTAGATGCGATACCATAGTTCTGTGATGGCCTAGCAATTACTATATCATGTTCCATGTCCAGTTTCATTTATGTCCTTTTAACAACAAAAATACCTCACCAGACATTAAGTCTAATAAAGTGGTTTACTCCAGCTACCTTGCATGGAATGGCCAATATTTCTCGTGAGCTCAATGTGTTGTTATCCCCAAACCTAAAACAAGTAGGGTTTTCATTCTCCCTGACCTTCCATCATTCCTCAGTAGTGAGTGAATCTAGATAACATTTTAACCAATCTGTTACACACACTGTCGAGGTGCAAACACCTACCTATCACTACACAATTAAATGAATTTGTAACAAATACACTCATCACTGGCCAAAAGCTTCTTCTCCCTAGTATAGTTCCTTCAGACTGATCATCATCTTCAGCTTCAAGAATTGTGTGTGTCATGCAACACCTGCTGTTCCGCTTTGAACAGTTCATCACAATATTTCAAGTCACCCTTAATGCACCAGTTAACTGTTCCCCAGGCATTCCTGGGGTTCATTCCTCGGCTCGAATCTTGTCATCTGCTGTGGTATTTAAATCTGCTAAAAGTGTTTTCATCCCTGTTCCTTCAGTCTGAAACTCTTCCTTTGTACTGGTGCTTGTGTCCAGTATCTGGATGATCTTGAAATGTCAGAATCATCGAGCTCTTTGTGACACTGTGGAATGTCCCATTTGTGCCATCAAGACTGCCGAAAATGACTGCTTACCCACAAAATGTTTTAAGGCTGTAGACGTCTGCTCCAAAAGTGAGTCGCCTTCCGAGAACTGAACCCCAGATTAGACCAGGAGCCTGTCCATATTCAACACCTTAGAACAATCCAGCAATTTTAAATGTGAGCACTAAACAAGGAATCTCCAAATTGAACTTCTGCAATCCTTTATACCGTCTATTTAAAATTCATGATATATTCCTCCATGGAATGAATGCTTCCCTTTCAAAATCTATCAACATTTGACCATACCTTGGAGGCATCCAATAGGTCATCTTTCTGGTAAATTTCATCTATGAACCTAATAAAAAATCCAAACCTGCCTCAGTATCCAACTGACAGGCATCCAGCTGACAAAATAACTTGCTTCTGATTTTATTTTTGTTAGGAAGCGACAATGCCAAGGTCATGCCATGTGTCCTCTTCAATAGGGACATAACCCATGTCCACATATCCATTTCATTTTTCCACTGGTCACAATGTTCAGAGTCTGAGAACATCTGTGTATAATCATTCCCTGGCAATTTACTTGCTTTCAGCCATTCTTCCCAAAAGTTACTCAAAATATAATCTTCAGTCTAAAAAGAAAGGCTTTCTTATTTTCCAACCTTCACCTTTAGGCAACTATCCTCTGCTACCATGTTAAACTCCTGACAGCCAATTGGTGAAATAGGACACCAGAGGCAACCTTTACTTAGGTTTCATTTTATTCACAGAGTGAAACATTACAAGTGTATAGCTCTTAACTCTACTCCCACACCAGTGTCAATAAGTGTCTCTTTATATATGCTCAAGCAATCATCCAACCAATGCCCTCCGCCTGTATATACTTAATCTTTACTTATACAATTAACACAGGAAACTATTCAGCCCATTGAGTCAGTGCTGCTGCCAGTTATTCCCAGTCACTCTTTCCCCATATCCCTGAAATTTCTCTCTTTCAATGATTTATCCAGTCCACTTTCAAAGGTTACTATTAAAGATGTATCCACACCCGATTAGGCATTGCATTTCAAAACCTATGCCAATCGCCTTAAATCTGTGCTCTCTGATTATAGATCCATCAGCGATTGCCAGTTTCCCTTTCTTTACCCTATCAGAACTATTTGGTAGTACAAAACTTGAGTATTGCTGAAAAAAAGATTTTTTGTTGAAGCTTTCTGTCTTGCACTCATCAGGACAATTCACAAGAAAATTTCAACGTTAGGGGAAACAACATATTTATACTGTAAGAGAAGAGCATGCCGATTGGTTGGCAAGTGGACTCTAATTGGTCGAGGCATTGTCATGGAGAATGCATCAGTTGATGGTGACTGACAGTTAACTGCCAAGCATTGTTTGACATTTAAACCAGGCAGCTTGACTTCATGATTTTACACAGCTCTATCAAATCTGTTTGTGCCTCCTCTGCTCAAAGGGAGAATAATACCAGCTTTTTCAATCTGTGCATCTGTAATAACCTCTTCTCTGGAACCATTTTACTAAATATCTTCTGTACATTCACCAAAGGCTTCATGTCCTTCCTAAAGTGTGGTGCCCAGAATTGGATGCAATACATCAGCTGGGGAAAAATCAGTTTATTTTTAAAGGTTTACCGTAACTTCCTAGTTTTTGTACCTTATGCCTCTATTTATAAAGGCTAAGATCCCATCTGATTCATTAATTTCCCCAGCTCAACTCAAGAGTATCCAACTGAAGAATGCTCTGAAGAACAGTCAAATGGACTCGAAACATTAACTCTGATTTTCTCTCCACAGATGCTGCTAGACCTGAGTTTTCCAGCATTTTCTGTTTTTGTTTCAGATTTCCAGCATCCACAATATTTTGCTTTTATCAAGAATGTCCAAGCTGTTAATGATTTCATAGTCTTCAATGGGTCTTCTCATGACTAAGAGTCTAATGTGGGATCAGCATGGACCTCCACAGAGCTGGCAGTTCATGTTGTCATTGGTGATGTTTGGGGAAATTTCTACAGCTGCGTCACCCTTGGGCAAGTCAGATGTTGAGAGTTTGTTGTAGATAGTTCTCGAAGCATATTGAACCAAATTTCAGTGCTTGCCTCTATATGGGAAAATACTATGGTCTACTGGTCTAAGAAAATTGGTCTGCAATGTGGAAGTTTGCAAGGCTCTTTTTAGGATGATGTTATATCATTTGTACTGACCACCCTGATATCGTTTGCCCTGACACAGTTCCCCATACAGGAGCTGCTTGCAATTCTGTGAACATCCTTGCAGGAGACATGGCCTTCCCATCGAAGTTGAAGGTGATCTCCATGCCGTTGAGCCCAGCACGATGGAGGATCTTATTGTTTGTGAGTTTGTCCTGCCATTGAATTCTTATGACGGACCTCAGATGACACTGGTGGAAGTGTTCCAGGGCTTTGATGTGGTGCCTCAGGCAGACCCAGATCCTGCGCCATACAGCAGGGTGATGAGAACAATGGCCTGGTAGAGTTTGATTTTAGTTTGCAGCTTAATACTAGCTTCCATACATGATCATGGAGTTCGCTAAAGGCAAAACTTACTTTCTGGATGCGTGCACATCTTCATCAATAGCGGCATTCCAGCGAGCACACTACCAAGGTGCGAGAATTTTTCTACAGCCTTGAAACTGGTACTGTGAATGGTTATATCTGGTGCTTCATAGCCTGTGCTTGGTACTGGCTAAAAGATAACCTCGGTCTTGGACACATTTATTTGGAGACCAAGTTTTTGGTAGCATGAGAATTTGTTTTCCATAGCGCTGATATCTTCCTTCCTGTGGGCACATAGGGTACAGTCATCTGCATACAGAAGCTCTCTAACTGCTGCCTCTGTAACTTTGGTGAAGGCACACAGTCTGGAGAGAAAGAAAGAGTACAAGAGTAAGGAAGTCTTGCTGCAATTGTACAGGACCTTGGTGAGACTACACCTGGAGTACTGTGTACAATTTTGGTCTCCATATCTAAGGAAGAATATATTTACCTTAGAAGTGCAGCAAATGTTCATTCAATTGATTCCTGGCATGAAAATTACCTTATGATCGGAGATGAGTAAATTGGGCCTATACTCTCTGGAGTTTAGAAGAATGAGAGGGGATGTCACTGAAATATACATGATTCTGCGAGAGTTTGAAAGTATTCACAAAGGCTTTTTCCCCTGACTGGAGAGTCTAGAAGTAGGTAGCATGGTCTCAGGATAAGGGAATGATCAATGGTCTGAGATGAAGAGAAATTGCTTCACCCAGAAGGTTGTAAATCTTTGGCTGTGGATGCTTAGTCACTGAGTATATTCAAGGTTGAGATTGATAGATTTTAGAAATCTAAGGCCATTAATTGTCTATCAATTATGGTCAAGTGGTGGGTATTAACTGGGGTCTCTTGAGCTCACAAATATGTAACCATGTAACTACCAGATTGCATGGCATCTTACCAAGTCTGGCCTTTGTGACTCAACTGCCCTCTGAAATGGCCTCCTAAGCCACTCAGTTGCATTCAAGAGGGCAGCTCACTACCGCCATTGCAAGGATAATTAGGCATGGGCAATAAATGCCACTGGAATATATCCAGTGATTGATACCTGAACATATGGAATATATCCAATCAGAGGTAGTACAAGGACATAGCTCAGTGAGCTGAGAAACAATCCTGATTCAAGGATCGATTGTTGGAGACCTGTGGGCTGACATTTAGATCAGCAGGATCCGGTGCTTCCAATGGTAAACGCAGCACAAATCGACAACGATTTGTAAAAAGGAGCTTATAAAAAGAAACCAACAGCTTTTAAGTGTACAAAGCCAGTGCATTGTGTTGTAGGCTCCAGGTGCAGCCAATGAGGGCTCCCTGCTCACTGGTGACAACTGCTACACTGAAACAACTATGATCAAGCTATTCGAGGTGAGTTGCTCTGCCAAACCTCTACCGTGTTGACAAGGAGGCCTGTCTTTTTATAATTGTGAACTCTCCTGGTGTGATGATGCTGGTTCTTGACTGATTGTTAACATTTTGGAACCGTTTATGACTAATTGTTCACACCACTGATCCACAAAAGTTCAACTTATTGTATACAGCATGAGGGAGGAGGAGTCATGGTAGAAGGACTGGGATCAACTCTACTTTGGCTACACCTGGGAAACAAACAGGATCTTGGCTCTAAATGTCAGCCTGTGCTGGTCTACACCAAGGGAACTGCTCTCTCTCTCTCTCTCTCTCTCTCTCACACAATCTCACTCTCTGCCATTACATTTCACTGTGAGTCATCATGTTTTGCATTACCCTGGTTGAGAGATATACCACTGACCTACACAATGGTATGGGAATAATCAGGACAATGTGAAACATTGGTACATTGGGAATCATTAAATCACTTATTTTAAATCAGCTACAAGCAGGGATTAAAGGAAAGTTATCAACACTCAGCTTTGCTTAGACTTTCTGAACAAAATAGAATTTGATACCTCACATCCCTCCAGAATACGTCTGGTGATCGATAAGACAGTAACACATGTGTGGATATAAGCACACACACAAACTAAAATCCCAGGTACTCTCACACACCTTCATTGTAAAACAGTGGTGCAGTACCTGAATCCTGACACTAGAAGACACTAAAGTATTTAGGCAGTACACCAAAACTTGAGGCACTTGAACCAGACAGTGAAGTTAGCAAAAATGGAAAGACAATTTTAACACCTCAAAACAGAAAATAAAATAAGTGGTACAAATTTAGTTAAAAGTTTGCCTTTTCACTATTTGGTTAAAGATGCTTATTTTTGCAAATGTATAGGGACAGTCAGCAATGTGAAGTATTAAGGTAGATCAGTGATCAGATTGAATTGACAAGAAATAACTTGCATTCATTTACCATTGTTTACAACACCAATAAGTCACAAATTACAGTCTATGAAATGCACTTTAAGTGTAGTCATTGTTAGAGATAGGGAACACAGCAGCCAAATTCTGCACAGAGAGGTCCCGCAAACAGCAATGGGTGTGATCATTACCAATCTGTTTAAGTGGCCATGTAACATTTCCTCAGTGCGACAATGAAATGTCAGTGTAGACTTTGTGCTCAAGTCTCTGGATTGGAGCTTGAAGCTACAAACTCTGACTCAGGTGAGTGTGCTACTACTGAACCACGTCTGACATACTTGACTTAGTGAGCAAAGCCTGTATATTCTAGGACTTTGTGGCTCTGGTTCAGGCAGTGCTTCATCTATAGAACAAGGGTCTTCCATTTGTTATAGATCAGAGTGCTTGGAAGAGAATTTGCAAGGTCGTATGGAGACAAGAAAGCCATGTTCAAGGGGAAAAGACTTTCCCAATGCAGTGTGCTCACTGTCACAGACTGCTGCTGCAGCTCATACTTCTCCAGTAACCTCCTCTCTCTCACAAACTGCTGAATATCTGATGGACTCCTGGAAATAAGAGATGATATCAACATGGCAGTGGGTATCAGAGGGTACTTTGTTTGCTTTAAATTAGGCAATACCAGCAGAGACCCACACAATTTGCAGTCAAATTAGAATACATGCTGAGTTCAATTCAATCTGATCACTGATCTACCTTAATACTTCACATTGCTGACTGTCCCTATACATTTGCAAAAATAAGCATCTTTAACCAAATTATCTTATCCACCCCTCCAATGCCATCCCTCCACCCCATGCCATGTCCATCCCATGGCATTCCATACCTCCCATGCCATACCATCTGTGATAAATTTTGACCTGGAAGCAGTGCAGTAATGAAAATTTGTAATTTCTTCATAATGTCTGTGGAATCTGTAATTGGTTTTTGAATCAATGTTCTAAGAGTTTATTTCCAATGTAAACAGATCAATTGTAATTTTCTTGAATAATAAGAAATGTTGGTCTATGTGACCTGGCAACCCTTGATTTGAAAGCAGTGCCAACAGGAAGGAAGCTAACAGAATAGCAAAGGAGTGCTGCAGCAGAGGGGAGAACAGAGAAGGAGCTGTATGTGAGTGTGTATGCGTGTGTGTGCATGTGTAAAATACAGTTAAACAGGACAGAAAGCAGAAGGCAAGGTGGGACTGTGAATTGGACAATTTTACTGCTGCTGCTTCAGTTTCACCAGAGCCGACCAGATCATTTAATGGTTTACTAAAGGGAAAAGATAAAGGAGTCTCTAGGGAATCTGTGCCAGCAAGACTATCCTGAACCGAGCTATGGAGGTTCTTCAAGCTCGTGCTATTCGTGTGATGACTGTCTCCAGGGACCTTAGATTAAATATCAGTAAATGCAACTCAAGGGCCAAATCTATTAAGTTGGGAAGTGAGAGATCCTACCTATCAGAGGCCGAGTTAGAGAATCTTGGAACTGCACACAGTGCCACAAGGTTACGGGGAATTTTGTGGATGCTTGTGGTTGTGTAAGACATATCTTTATTGTACCAACTATTTAAAGTGAAACTTACTGCCTGTTAATGCATGCTTAACTTGCGTTGATTCTGATATATGTCAAATTAAAAGTTACAAAAATTCTTGTTGGTAATTTCTTCATTTGGGGATTGTTTGGTAAATTTGGTTATTTTGGTTTATGTTTGCCCCACAGGGACCATTACAAAAGTTGGGGCTCAAGTCCAGGATATGGATGCAAAGACTGAAACAGATTCACTGACTTTCTGGCATTTAAACAAACAAGACTTCACATTTGCTTTTGCCGTATTTTATTTGGAACTCGACATGAGTACCTTTGAGGCTCAGGCTTTTGTTGAGAGAGATGATCTGAATCTTAGAGACTTACAACAGTCACAAAAAGATGATTTGCAGTTTGTAGCAGAGCACATGGGGATTAACATAAGCTCAGGAACTAAGAGGGACAGGACCCTTGAAGAATTGTTTAGGCCACTGGGTCTCGAGGAAGAAAGGGCCAGTTCTGTTGGTGATCAAGTACAACTGGCCAGAATTGAAAAAGAAATAGAACTAAGAAATACTGACTTAGAAAGAGAGAGATTAGCAAGTGAGGAAAGGCATAAAGAAAGAGAGAGATGAAAAGCTCGAAATGGAACATTGGTTCTGATTACGCAAGCCTGAACTGATGAGCAAAAGTGAGGCTGACTCAGAAAGAACTCCTCTTCACTTTGATATCTTTAAATTTACTGACGAGGAAATGCAGAAGTACTTTCATGTCCTAGAAAATTGCCATGAATCTAAATAGGAGAGTTCTAGACTCTCCCACAAGGGACAACATCCTTTCTCTGAACCTTATCAAATCCCCTCAGGATCTTATAGGTTTCAATAAGATCACCTCTCATTCTTCTAAATAGGTATAGGCCCAAAATGCTCAACCTTTCCTCATAAGATAAATGCTTCATCCCAGGAACCACTCAAGTGAAACTTCCCTGAAGTGCTTAAAATACAATTATATATTTTCTTAGGTAAGCAGACCAAACTGTATACAGTTCTCCAGATGTGGTCTCACGAAGGCCCTGTAGAGCTGTCGCAACGCTTCCCTACTTTTATACTCGAATCCCCTTGCAATGAACATCAACATCCATTTGCTTTCCTAATCATTGCTGTACCTGCATACCACCATTTTCTGATTCATGTACCAGGACACCCAGATCCCTCTGTACCATAGAGCTCTGCAGTCTCTCTCCATTTAAATAATATACTGTTTTTTTATTTTTCCTGCCAAAGTGGACAAGTACACATTTTCCTGCATTATACTCGATCTGCTAAATTTTTGCCCACTCCCTTAACCTGTTTAAATCCCTCTGAAGACCCTATGTCCTCTTAGCAATGTACTTTCCTGCCCACCTTTGTCATCAGCAAATTTAGCTACCATATATTCAGTTCCTTCATCCAAGTCATTGATATAGATTGGAAATAGTTGAAGCCCCAGCACTCTGGCACTCCACTAGTTACAGTTTGCCAACCCAAAAATGACCCATTTAACTCTACTCTCTGGTTACTGTTACCTAACCAATTCTATATCCATACTAATATGTTACTCCCTACACCATGAGCTCCTGTTTTGTGTAGCACTTGATGTGGCACTTTAGTAAATGCCTTTTGGAAATACAAAGTGCACCATATCCACAGGATCCCCTTTTTGCACCATGCTCGTTACTTCCTCAAAGAACTCTAGTAAATTAGTCAAACATGATTTCCCTTTCACAAAACCTCATTCTCTGCCTCACTGAATTATGATTTTCTAAACATTCTGCTATTGCCTCCTTGCAATTGTTTTTATTTAAGCTTAAGACACAAATCTTAGGCTTACAATGCTCATCCTCAAACTGAAGATGAAATTCCATCATTTTATGATCACTGCTGCCTCGAGGCTCCTTTACTATGAGGTCACAATCCTGGCTCATTGCACATTACCTGTTCTAAAATAGCTTGCTCCCTAGTTGGCACCAGAATGTACTCCTCTAAGAAATTGTCCCGAATACATTCAATGAACTCATTTTCCAGGCTACCTTTGCCAATCCGATTCGTCCAACCTATATGAAGATTAAAATCACCCATGATTATTGGACTTCCCTTCTTACAAAGCCCCATTATTTCATCCTGTATACTCTGTCCTACAGTGTGGCTACTGTTAGGGGGCCTATCAACTACTCCCACAAGAGACTTCTTACCTTTGCTGTTTCTTATTTCTACCCAAACTGAATCTACATCTTGATCTTCAGAACTAAGGTAATCTTTCACTACTGTGTATGTCATCCTTAAGTAACAGAGCTACTTTACCTAGCTTCCTGTCCTTCCAAAATGGCAAATACCCTTGAATATTTAGGTCCCAGCCTTGGTAACCTTGTAACCACATCTCTGAAATGGCTATCAGGTCAGGCATATTTATTTCTATTTGTGTTATCAATTCATCCATTTTGTTACAAAACTGCACACATTCAGATACAGAGCCTTTAATTCTGTCTTTTTACTATTTTTACAATCTCTGGCCTTATCTGCTGGTGCACACTTATGTTTATAGGCTCTGTCTCTTCCTCTACACTCTGGTTATCATCATCCATGTCACTACCCCATTCTGTTACTTTGTGCTTTCTCTTTAATGTTCCACGTCTCCCCGCATGCCCTTATGCTCCCCCTCTGCCCGCCCCGCCTGCACGTGTCACGTGCTGCAGCTCTCTGTGCACCCTACATGTCTCTGCATGGATCAGGCTCTGCCCACTACATCAACCCACTGTCCAGTCAAAAACATGCAGCCTGACAAAAGCTGCACATTTGCCTGGATATTATTACAGATGGCGAGATCAGCCTCTTCCGGCGACGATGACAGAATTAGGCTCTGTTCTCCAATCAAACCCACCAATCAATCAGAAAAGTGCTGACAGATAATAACTGCATCATTCGTATTGATAAAGCCACACAATTGGTGAAGAAATGTGATCACACGCATGGTTATGTCACTGGGACTTGGTGATGTCCCAGGGCACTGTCCTGACCATGTCTTCCAATACAACCGTTGCTTTCTCACTGCTCTTCACTGGTTTTCTTTCTTGCTCCTGAATCATTGAGCCCAAGGGTATGGGTACTCTGCACACCCAGGTGAGGTAAAGAGGACCATTAAACCACAGGGGACTGTTGTTGCACATATCCACTGATATCCACTATTATCAAGTTTAGGGTGGTCACTGGATAAGACTATGGGGCAGATTTCCCCTCCCTAACTCAGTTGTAGCATCTAGAGTTACTGCCCCTGATATAAACTGTAATCAAAAGGCCCAAGTCTGAGGCTGGGGCCTCTTTGGTTCGTGAGGCTCTGCTGCAACCTCACAAACTCATCTAAATGATCATTTGACTGCAAACTAAATATTACAGCTTTGTCGAGTGGAGCAGGAACAAGCTGG
The DNA here is from genome assembly GCF_017639515.1 of Carcharodon carcharias. Taxonomy (NCBI): domain Eukaryota; kingdom Metazoa; phylum Chordata; class Chondrichthyes; order Lamniformes; family Lamnidae; genus Carcharodon; species Carcharodon carcharias. Next base: position 83,774,451 of record NC_054476.1, on the reverse strand, counting down.
TTTAAGTTGGTTTTGAGATCAATCTGTCCCTAAACTGCATGTGCTCTGTGCAGAAAGCAGTGAGGATGGGCGTAAGCCAAGCCACTGTTTCAGCACAGCCAGTGTGTCCCTGCCAGAGAAACTCCAGAACAGGGCTTGTGAATCCAGACTGAACAAGCAGCCCTTCGCTTCCTCGTTCACTCCCAGCAATAAGTAAACAATTTGAATGTTTCCCCTAAAGATCTGGAACACAGACAAGCAAGGGAGTCCTCAAAGGTGTTTGCTGACTCCATATGTGGCATCAATTGGCAAGGGATTGGGCAGGCTATTAACGGAAAATAAAAACAGGAAGGAGAATGATTCACCTTTTGGGAAGGCAATTTTAACTCTGAGTCCAGATCCAACATGTTGAAATCCTCTTATTCCTCTCTCGCGATACTAGTGGGCCTACTGAGTATCTGGAGCATTTTTCATGCAAATTCCCAGCACCTGCATTTGTGTCTTTGAAGCTAGTGCTAATAGGAGAGAGCTGCTCTTTAAACTATAACATGCAGCACATCACTCAGTTACCGGTCCTAGCACCACACACTATACTCACAGGTTGAAACAGGAACAGGACAGAAAGCAATGTTCAACCTCACCATTCAAAACACTTCCAATAGCACACAGCTTCCAGTATAGGGGCTCAGCAGCAGGTAGCCTCAGCATTGTAGGTGGGTTTCCCAAACTCAAACTGCAAGTAACCCAGTTTCTGGCTGCTAGGGCTGAGCTCCTAGTTCTGAAGGATAACAACTCAGGCTTCTTCACATTCTGACAACTTGTTTCTCTGTCTTAGTTTGTATAATACGCACCACACGCAGACTGTATAGACACACACACCATCAGTCACACTCTGTCCAGGAGTCAGTCGCACACAGTGTCCAGTCTCGCGCAGTGTCCAGCCTCAGTAACAATCTATCCAGGAGCCAGTCTCGCGCAGTGTCCAGTCTCGCGCAGTGTCCAGTCTCGCGCAGTGTCCAGTCTCACGCAGTGTCCAGTCTCAGTCACAATCTTTCCAGGAGCCAGTCTCACACAGTGTCCAGTCTCAATCACAATCTATCCAGGAGCCAGTCTCACGCAGTGTCCAGTCTCAGTCACACAGTATCCAGTCTCAGTCACAATCTATCCAGGAGCCAGTCTCATGCAGTGTCCAGTCTCACGCAGTGTCCAGTCTCAGTCACACAGTATCCAGTGTCCAGTCTCACACAGTGTTCAGTGTCCAGTCTCACACAGTGTTCAGTGTCCAGTCTCACACAGTGTTCAGTGTCCAGTCTCACACAGTGCCCAGTCTCAGTCACAATCTATCCAGGAGCCAGTCTCACACAGTGTCCAGTCTCAATCACAATCTATCCAGGAGCCAGTCTCACGCAGTGTCAAGTCTCACACACTATCCAGTCTCAGTCACAATCTATCCAGTGTCCAGTCTCACACAGTGTCCAGTCTCACACAGTGTCCAGTCTCACACAGTGTCCAGTCTCACACAGTGTCCAGTCTCACACAGTGTCCAGTCTCACACAGTGTCCAGTCTCAGTCACAATCTATCCAGGAGCCAGTCTCACACAGTATCCAGTGTCCAGTCTCACACAGTGTCCAGTCTCAGTCACAATCTATCCAGGAGCCAGTCTCACACAGTGTCCAGTCTCACACAGTATCCAGTGTCCAGTCTCACACAGTGTTCAGTGTCCAGTCTCACACAGTGTCCAGTGTCCAGTCTCACACAGTGTCCAGTCTCACACAGTGTCCAGTCTCACACAGTGTCCAGTGTCCAGTCTCACACAGTGTCCAGTGTCCAGTCTCACACAGTGTCCAGTGTCCAGTCTCAGACTCTAATCTGGAGACAGTCTCACTCTGTGTTCAGGAGCCAGTCTCATTGAATCAGGGTGTCAGTCACACTCTGTCCGGTGTCAGTCTCTCTATCCTCGAGCCAGTCTCACTGTGTTTAGTGTCAATCACGTTAAATCCTGGATCAATCACACTTTGTCCCAGTGTCAGTCACACTTTATCCTCGAGTTAGTAACATTGTATCTACAGCAGGAAAGTTACCAGCAGTTTGTTTAATGAAACACAGCAGTTAGGATTAGGTTTTAAGCCCTGACCCCGGGATGCCCGCGTTTATCAGAGTTTGTAGCTCACTCACCTCAGGACTCTTGGCACTGGCATGCACTGGGTGGCTGCTTCTCTGCTTGGTGCCACCCCGCTGACCCGTCCCTCAACAGCGGTCCCGAAACAAGAGCAGAATACTGAGGGAGCTGGAGAGGAAAGTGTAATACATCTAATAGAGCCGCATTCCACTACCGTATTACACCCAGGAATGGAGCAGGAGTAATACATCTAATAGAGCCACACTGCACTACCATATTACACCCAGGAATGGAGAGGAGAGTGTATTACATCTAATAGAGCCACACTGCACTACAGTATTACACCCAGGAATGGAGCAGGTTAATACATCTAATAGAGCCGCACTGCACTACCGTATTACACCCAGGAATGGAGCAGGTTAATACATCTAATAGAGCTGCACTCCACTACCGTATTACACCCAGGAATGGAGCAGGTTAATACATCTAATAGAGCCACACTGCACTACCGTATTACACCCTGGAATGGAAAAGAAAGTGTATTACATCTAATAGACCTGCACTGCACTACTGTATTACACCCAGGAATACAGCAGGGTAATACATCTAATAGAGCCACACTGCACTACCGTATTACACCGAGGAATGGAGCAGGGTAATAACCCTAATACAGCCGCACTCCCCTACCGTATTACACCCAGGAATGGAGCAGGAGTAATACATCTAATAGAGCTGCACTGCGCTACCATTTTACATCCAGGAATGGAGCAGGAATAATACATCTAATAGAGCCGTACTGCACTACTGTATTACACCCTGGAATGGAAAGGAAAGTGTATTACATCTAATAGTCCTGCACTGCACTACTGTATTACACCCAGGAATGGAGCAGGGTAATACATCTAATAGAGCCGCACTGCACTACTGTATTACACCCAGGAATGGAGCAGGGTAATACATCTCATAGAGCCGCACTGCACTACTGTATTACACCCAGGAATGAAGCAGAAATAATAACTCTAGTAGAGCCACACTCCATTACCGCACTACACCCAGTTACTACACCAGGAATGGAGAGGGAGTAATACATCTAATAGAGCTGCACTCCATTACCATACTACATCCAGTTATTACACCCAGGAATGGAGCAGGGAGTACAAGTGACAAGTGACATTGTTGGCCATTGTTTTCGGCATTGGTGCTTATTGCCAAGCTGTTTTAGCCACTAGACTCTGTTGCAGTTCACACCAGCACAGTGGATGTGTTACTTTTTCCCTCTTTTGCTAGCTAGTGACTTCCAGGTGAGATAATTGTCGTTTAGGGCCTTCAGGTCATACTTGCAAGCATCTCTGTAATGGAGCCGAGGGCAACCCACAGGCTCTGGCTACCTCACAATGCAGCCCCCTGAGATATGTGTGCTTCTCCAATTCTGGCCTCTTGAGTTGACTTTAATCCCATCACCATCGGTGGCCGTGCCTTCAGCTGCCTAGGCCCTAAGCTCTGGAATTCTCTCCCTAAATCTCTCATCCCTCTATTTCTCTCTCTCTTCCTTTGAGATGCTCCTTAAAACCTACTTCTTTTACCAGGCTTTTGGTCATCTGCCCTAAAATTGCCTTTTTATTATGTTAAAGACACTATATAAAGACAAGTTGCTGCTCTTATTCATCATGCTCCCTCTTAGTTGTCGAGCCCCATCATGGAAATCACTTCAGTACAACTAAAACAAATCCAGTAAAAATAAGTAAAGGCTTGTAAATAATGCAATTTATATTCCATTATGAAAAGAGGAGCATTTAAATCAGCAAGTTCCCCAGGTGACTCAAAGGAGTTTTCTGGTGAATGGTGGATCTTGTAGGCCAAGAAATGTCTCAGATCTAGTCTCAATTTGATTTAGATGGGGCAGCAGTAAGAGAACACCAATTATCCCCAGACAAGGTTCCTGATCCTATTCAGCAGCCAGTGACCCCAGTTAAAAGTTTTTATTTGAGTACATCAGCGAGATGGCACTGTCTCAGTGAGTAAATGACCTTCTCCGCCTCATTGTTAAGCTTCATACATGAAGGAGGCCAGTTGGGCAAGGTCCAGGGAGGTGACAGCTGCCAGCAGGAAACAGTTTAACAAAAGGGTCAACATGTGGGGGAAAGGAGAAGAGAGATACGTTAACTAATGTATGTACAACAATTGGTGAGTGTCATAATTGGTAAAAGAGCTGATGAGGAGATTTTATTTTACATAGCAAGTTATTGTGATCTGGAATGCACTGTCTGGAAGGAAGGTAGAAGCAGATCGATGTTGACTTTCAAAACGTAATTCACTATATACTTGAAAAGGAAGTAATTCCTCAGCTCAACCATCTTCAGCTGCTTCATCAATGACCTTCCTTCCATCATAAGGTCAGAAGTGAGGATGTTCACTGATAATTGCACAATGTTAAGCACCATTCGCGACTCCTCAGATACTGAAGTAGTCCATGTCCAAAATGCAGCAAAACCTGGACAATATCCGGGCTTGGGCTAACAAATGGCAAGTAACATTCATGTCACACAAGTGCCAGGCAATGACCATCTCCAACAATAGAGAATCTAACCATCTCCTTTGACATTCAACACTATCATCGCTGAATCCCCCACTATCAAAAAGGGGTTACCAGTGACCAGAAACTTAACTCAGCCAGCCATATAAATACAGTGGCTATAAGAGCAGGCCAGAGACTGGGAATTCTGCGGCGGGTAACTCACCGCTAAAGTCTGTCTGTGTCATGTTACATTCATCTGTGACTTCTACTTCACCATCTACAAGGCACAAGTCAGGAATGTGATGGAATACTCTCTACTTGCCTGGATGAGTGCAGCTCCAAAAACACTCAAGAAGTTTGACATCATCCAGGACAAAGCAGCCTGCTTGATTTGCAACCCATCCGCCAACTTAAACATTCACTTCCTTCACCACCGATGCACAGTAGCACATGTGTGTACCATCCACAAGATGCAGTGTAGAAATTCACCAAGGCTCCTTTGATAGCACCATTCAAACCAGTGACCTCTACCACATAGAGGAAAGAGGACAGCAGATAGATGGGAACACCACCACCTGGAAGTTCCCCTCCATGCCACTCACCATCCTGACTTGGAAATATAACGCCGTTCCTTCACTGTCACTGGGTCAAAATCCTGGAACTCCCTCCCTAACAGCACTGTGAATGTGTACCTATATCACATGGACTGCAGCGGTTCAAGAAGGCTGCTCACCACCACGTCCTCGAGTGCAATTAGGGATGGGCAATAAATGCTGGCCCAGCCAGCGTAGCCCACATTCCGTGAAAAAATTTTAAAAATTACAATGCTCTGGGTGAAGAGCAGTGCAGTAGGATCTTTCTTGTTGACAAAAGCACAATGGAGTGAACAATTTCCTTCTTTGCTGTAAGATTTTATAATTTGATGATTCTATATATTAAGTATCCTTATACTTACAGATGATTGAAGACACAGAGGGAAGATATTTGTTCATGTAGCACCAGATCTAGCCAGTGAATGTCATGCGGGCCATGCAGATAGCGACTAACAATGCTGCCTTCCCCAAGGGAATCAATGTGAATCTTCATAGCACCCACTAGAAATGCTATTTCGTGGACAGGTTTCTCCCCTCAGAATCTAGAATATGTGGTATGCTGCCTGTATGATACAAATGGAACAATACAGCGTCTTAAGTACATTAGTAGCTATATGTGTAACATACAGATATAACATCCCAATATTCCATAAGTTGTATAAAATAATAAAAGATCATTAAACTCACAGATAAAACACAAGAAGCTGATTACTACCATCATGAAAAAGTAACTGTGCACAGAAAGAGATCAAAAACTGAAGGTTCAACTTTGTGATGTTGATTATCACAACTTTAGTTCATTAAATATAAAAACTGCATTTGAACCTCTTGTAAAAAGTAAGTTTATTGCACATGGATGATTCAGTGTGCTATCTGGCTGCTGCTGAGAAAATTGGACATTTATCCAGGATTTTATTGGTATCAGATCATAGGGTGTAGCCTCATCTAAATAACATGTACTCAACTCAACATGGTACAATTTGACTTTAAAGAGGCCTTCAGAGGGGCATTGTTACAGATTTCACTTGCGATGTACATCTTTCTGAAAGAGTTGGGAGGGGAAGTTGCTATGGATACTTGACTTTGGGCTTTGTAATTTGCGTCATATCACATTCATCTACTTCCCCACTCACCCTGCACCCACCCCCACCCCCGACTGACCCCTAAGGAGAGTAGACTATGACATTTGTGGGAAAGCAGTCTCAGTGTCTGGCCCCTCCCTTTGCCCTTGTTTTTATATGCATTGTGTGTGTTAACCAGACTGTGCCTCCCTATCCCTTCGATTCCTCCACTTCTGCTGTTACTCTATTATATTTGTGACTTGAATTGTTGCTCTGAAGACCGAGAGGTTAGTGGTCGATGTTGTTTGGTTATTGAGTCGATGTCATTAACCGTGATTTATTGCTTCAAAGGAGTGAGCTGCAGGAAGGCTAAAATCTTCCACTCCAGAAGTAGCCGCACTTGTCACTGTCTAACTGAACACTGCAATGTGGCACATCACTCAGATCAACTACCACTCTGGCTGCCCGTGCTCTTATACATTGCTCCCATATCCATTCACCACAACCCTGTGGGAAGTCCAGCGAATTGAGGGAAATAACGTTTACCCATCCACTAGGACCTTAATAACATCCCTCACTAGTTTCTGAAGTCACACAAGTCCTTATGACCCACATACTTACTCTTCGACCATAAGGCTTCAACCCCGATGAAGCCAGGAAAGTCGAATGGAGTTCAGAATAAGTCATAAACACCGTGTGAAAGACCAAAGCAAATGATCCTTGGCTTCGATCTTCCACAAATCTCATGAACAACCCTAAGCCGTATCCACACAAACCGTGGGAGATGCGGACACCTTATGCCCAAATGGAAAATTTACAATTCTTGTGTATGGTCGTCCAGAAAATGTAACGACGCACTGCACGGTTCACAAATACGAAGGAAACTTTGCAATGATATACGCCACTGCATCTGATACACCTGATTGTAAAATTAGTTGTTGCTCTACATTTAACATCAAGCAGAATCAAAGACGATCTTTGTGGATTGCCTTTATATCTGTAGCCTATTAACTGTATTCTCTCTTTAATGGGCTAACTTCAGAATTCCTTTGTTTATTTTTAATAATCTTTCTAGGAATGATGGTTTTGTCATCACCACCTCCGTGTTTTGATGCTCTTTGGACACTATCTGACAGAAGTTGCAATTATGTATGGAAGTTTAATGTCTAGTTTGGAAAGCAAAGTGTGTATAATGAAATGTTCTGACCCTGTCAATTTCTCCTTGCACCAAAAACTTGTTAACGAAGTGCTTCCCGCACATGGTCTAAAAGCTCCCTGTAGTCTGCTGTCACTTGGAAAGATGTGAATTTAACAGCTCAGGTCACAGTAGCGAGTTCCCTTGCACACACCATCTGGAGTTTGGCATAAAGGGTGGGTGTCACCGTTTGAGATTACCCAAACAGGAGGAGTGACAAACTGCCAGAAAAAAGACAGATGGCCAAAGGGGGGGGGGGGTGTAAATAGGACGAGAGAATGAACAGACAAAAGGTTTTAAATTGTAGCAAGATGGAGAAGAAGGAAGGGTACTTTCAGAGTTAAAGGATGTCAAGCTGTATTCAGTTGTAGCACCCTTGCTTCTGAGTTAGAAGGTTAGGGGTTCAAGCCCTACTCCAGAGATTTGAACATACAAATTTCACTAATACTGCAGGACAGCACTAAAAGTACAGCTATACTTTTAGACATACTGTCTTTTGGCTTAGACCTGGACAAAAAGATCCCAATGAAGAATAGGGGCTTTTGTCTGGTGTCCTGGACAATATTTATCCTTCAGTCAGCATCATTAAAACATTATCAAATCATTTAAGTCATTGCATTTTCTGGGACTTCATTGTGCACAAATTAGCTGCTACATTACAAACAGTGTTGTGTTTCTATGTCTGCTTTATACAAACTCATCAATCTCACACACACACAGTTATAAAAGACATACTGTCTTTTGGCTTAGACCTGGACAAAAAGATCCCAATGAAGAATAGGGGCTTTTGTCTGGTGTCCTGGACAATATTTATCCTTCAGTCAGCATCATTAAAACATTATCAAATCATTTAATTCATTGCATTTTCTGGGACTTCATTGTGCACAAATTAGCTGCTACATTACAAACAGTGTTGTGTTTCTATGTCTGCTTTATACAAACTCATCAATCTCACACACACACAGTTGTAAATTGTATGTTGGTTTGGTTTATTTGAAGATACAGCACAGGATGGCTCAGCAGACAAATCTACTCTATGAATTTCTCAGGATCCACCCAGCTACAATTCCTCCACACACAGAATGAGCTGCTGGTCACATGCTGCTCTACATCCTGGTTACTTGTGTTTTTGCATATTGCCTTAAAGTGATATCACAACAAACAACACTTCATCAGCTGTAAAGTATTCACAAGGTCATGAATGGAGTTCTATAAATGCAAATTCCTTCCTTCTTCAGGCACTGAATATGCAAAGGGACCCATAAATCCTTAAAAGTGGGTGGACAACTTTTAAAAAAATAAGTTAAATAGGATTTGGTGTATTATTATTTGGAGTGGTTGGTTGCAGAAGTAAAGTGGTCCAGATAAATGCACAAAATAATCATTAGTCACCCTCTGGAATGCTATTTACAATTTTGGCTTTCATAACAAAAGGATAGATATAATAACCACAGAGAAAGTCCAGTACTAACTTCCCAGGGATGATGTCAGTTCTGAGCTATGAAGAAGGGGCAGGACAATGAGAGCTGTAATCTTTTAGCAGAAAAGCCTGTTGAGGACTGGTTGGTGTAAGAGTTGCTCATAGCAATAAAAAGAACAGATAAACAAGGTAAACAGTTTCTAGATTTATCATTTCCAGCTAGTTTTTTGTGCTAAATTCAAGTTCTGAAATGTAGAATAAGCCACAACTGATGGTTACTTACAAGCTGAACACCAGAAGCAACAAAGCAGCCCCACAATCAGTAGATTGGAGCAACTGTCTACCACTTGAGGCAAGAATGTTGATCAATGATCAGGTCATTAAAGGCAGGAGCAGGTTCCACCATTCTCAACCCATGGTGGAGCCCAGCAGGTGAGTGCCAGCAATGTTTCTAAGCACCCATTTCCACCAAATGACCAAGTGGCCTATCCCACTTGGCCTCTTCCAGAGCTCCTCACCATCATAGGTACCATTGCCCAATATTTCAGTTCACTACATGTGACTTTAAGAAACCATTGAGCAGATCAGATACAGCAACTGTTACAGGCCTGGTAACATTCTAAGTGAAGACCTGTGCACCAGGATTAGCCAATCCACTAGCTAAATTATTGTTAGATGCTGTTGTCTATAGATGTTTGTTGAGTGTTGAAGTTTAAATCAAATCTTCCTTGCATTATGTTGGTGTTTTCTACTATTTTCCTTGTTGGTTGCCACTGGCCAGTTTTGAATTGAAGTTCAGTGATCTACTCATGCAGCCCCAGCCATAGACATTGCTCCTAATTGTAAACTGTCATATATACAAAGGTCAAGTAATTCAAAGTGCTCAAGCTGTGTGACAACTGAGCACCCACTTAATTTACTGGTAACATTTAAGCATAGGTTTCAGACCAGCACAGTACATAAGGATGGCACTAGAGGCTTCAGTCAAATCGTCATTAAGGTACTTCATCAAGATAATTAATTTCTACATAATTAAGAATATAGAAATTGAAATTTATCAACATAAAGCCCAACTGATTTCCTTCCTTCTCTAACTATTTACTTGTGAAATAGCACAGCTATAACATTGGGTTAGGGTAGTGCTGGTCGTTACAGTGTTACGAGAGCCAGTTCAGAATTAAAATGGCTGGGGGGGTGTCTGCTACCAGTCACATCCAGAGTAGTTCAACCTGATCACCATGTGTTTGAGGGCAATGGAGCCGGTGTCCCGTGCATGTGCCAGAAGCATGTAGTATGGGAAGGTTGTGACATCAGTCCATGTAGTGCTGATTTGGTGTCTGACTTGCAATTTTGGGACTTGTTGCCCCTGTTAAAGTGCTCTTGTTAACACACAGCTGAACATGCAGAATCCTTCCCCCTGCCACACCAGTGCTATTGAAACTTGCCATGCAACTTTCAGGTAAAGTGCTTTTGACTATTTGTTTGTTTACTTGGAAGGACTGTGTTATTGGAGGAGTTGTCCGACGTCCTTTCAGCCAGAAGGGAGTCATGCTGGAACCGTGAAAGCAGTGGGGTGCTTTTGAAAGGCTTCTGATCACACCATTTGTCCCCATTAATGAGAGCTATAGTTTCAGTTCTGCTTGGGCACAGGCAGCAGGGAGGAGTAGCTGCTCGCAGAGGTGGGAGGAGAAGGTGGGCTCTCGGCAGAAGGTCTTGCCCACCTGAGGTCTTAATACTTCTCCTACCTCAGCCAGGGGCTTCACCAAAGAAGTGGTCACAGATTGTACAACCTTTCCAAACTAGAGCTACCGGCTCAAAGCTGGGCGAGGATGCCACTGCCAGAGGCCGTCAAGGCCACCGAGGTCCATAATTTCTATACTCATGGACCCTTCCAGGCTGGATTCAGCAACATCACCAATGTCTCTCCATTCAGTTGCTACATCTGGGAGCTCACAAAGGTCCTGCTCACCAGGAAAGGAGACTTCATTGTCTTTTCAAAAGGAGGAGCAGGATGAGTGGATATGTAGCTTTGCTGGTTTAGCCGGATTCCCAATGATGCAGGGAGCCATCAACTGCACGCACTTGCTCTGGGGGCACTTCAGCCCAATGTTGAGATGTGCTATAACTACAAAGATTCCTACTCCTGGAACTGGATTTGGTGTGTAGCATCACCCAGACCATCATATCATGCTGATAAATATCTGCTATCTTGCAACTGGCATGTTGCTCTTCCTGTGACATTCCAGGCATCTTTAAACCAATGTGTCATACTAGAGGGTGGCTGCTTGGTGACAAGTGATGTCCGTTGTAAATGTGTGCCACTCGCCCACCCATGGGCAGTGTTCCCACAATGAGAGCTATGCTGTGACAGGAACATCAAAGAGCAGAACATTGGCGTCCTGAAACAACAGCTCCACTGTCTGGACCACTCGGGAGGGGCCAGAGCATGTCTCCTGATTCGTGGTGGTCTGCTGTGTCCTCCGCAATCCTGGCAATTATGAGAGCACAGCTTTTGCCATCAGGGCTTCAGTAAGCACCTTAGGAGGAGGAGGAAGAGGGAGGGAGGAGGCAGCCGCCTTTGGTGAGTACAAGCACATCATCAGACTCCAGTTCCCCTGAATGAGGCCCCGGGTCCCCATTGTTCAACACATCTCCACTTCCACATGTGCCTGTGACAAACATCACAGTGTCATCTTCGTCAAAGTCTTGAAGTAAAAGACAGCACAGAAGAACCATTCCAAACCAACTTTATCCAACAACACTTGCGATAATCAATACAATACTCAACAATCACTCTTGTACATTCTTTTATTACTTGCCTCGTGGATGTTTTTGCCTGGCCTCGCACTCCTGTGCAGTGCTGCTCCAGCAGCTGCAGCACTGTTGGTGGAAAGTTGCTGACTTTCACTGGCCAAGAGTTTTGCCAGACACCCTCGAGCAGCCCTGGGCCATGAGAGCCTAGCTTTGGACTGCACCATCTCAGCATGGGCAGCAACAGTCTGGACTGGCTGGCTGAGAGGCAACAACAAGGTGGTGGGAGAATGACTGTTGTCATCCTGAGAGACGATGGCAGGTTCACAGTCCATGGAGGCACTGCCTCTCGCCCAAGTTGGCCCTATAATCTCCTGGAGCCCAGATTGCTGGACTGCTGTGAAAGCCTGCATGCCCCTTTGAGCATTGGTATCTGCCACCATGATGGCAATAACAGTCTGAACCAGCAAGGCACCAAACATGCATCTCATGGCCCCACCATCTGAGCTTCCAATGTGCACTGACATGTTGGCTGGTTTTTACCTATGCTGCAGAGGAAACTGAGACATTAGCCACCAGATACTGAGCAACAGTAACACTTGGGTCCACAAGTGTTCTCATGGAGCTGGGCACCACTTCCATGCTGGAAATAATGACCTCCAAGCTCTGTGTGAAGTTCTGTGCTAAGCTGGAGCTGGAGTCCTCCATGCTGCTTGACAGTGAAAGTTGGTTCTCAGCAGGCTGCCAATGCACCATGCAGTTCAGTTCCTGTATGGCACCCTATCAAAGTCATCATCTGAGTCCTCTGAAGCAGAACTCATTTGCAACCTCTCCCCTTCGTCTGGCTGCAGCCTACCCATGCCCAGGGACTTACTATGTCTTGTTCCTGCCTCTATACTACCCTGTAGAGTATGTGCAATACTAGTCTGAGCTGCTGGCCCTGAGTGTCAGATCAAGGCCTGAATTTGTGCACAGAGGCACCTTCTTTGTGCAAAAATGCCGGCAGACTCCTGAATCCAAAGCCCCGCCCCCTAACCCAGCGCCTGTGATTTTCACAGGGGGTGAATGGGGGTGGGCTATAAATGGCACATTCCTGGTTCACAGAGGTAGCTGCCCATATAAGTCAGCAGCTGTGTCCACTCATGTGATTTTGTTAAGGTAGGTGCCTGAAACCTGAGTGTAGTTCTGGTATGATAGCCAAGTGGTTATGGTACTGGGCTTGTAACCCCAAGATCAAGAGTTCAAATCTCACCATGGCAAATTATGAAACAATGTAATTTCATCTGGGCAGGGAAAAGATCCAGAATTGTCATGCATATTACCGTGAAACCTGAGTGTGTACATTAGTCCTGTTTAGAACAGGTCTGGACCTTGTGGGTTCATTTGGATAGCCAAGATATCCTATTGAAGAAGTAAGGTACCCCTTTGAATACAGTCTCAGTACATTTGTGGGAGAGGTAAAGTACCCTTTGGCAGGTACCATTTGGGATTATTACAAGTAGATGTGATTGTGTGTTAAAAAGTGCATAAACCCATTGGAACTGACCAAGCTTTGAAAGAACTGTCAAAACTCAGTGGAACTGTCAATGGGTTTAACTTTACAGGGATTTAAATTTTAAAAAATGTGGAGTTAAAAAAAAAATCAGTGCTTGATGTTTTACTCTGTCTGTTGACATAAGCATGAATTATCACAGTGGTGTGCCTATTAAGCGATCAGTTTGATTGACAGCTCCAAGTGGTTATAGAATAGAAATGTTTGTTTTCAGAAGAGATTAGTTGAAGGAATTTCCATGAGTTGAATTTTCCTTTATCAATGAGAGTGTCATTTTTTTAAAATAGTGACATCATCAATAGGTACATAAATCCATCTTATGTCAGCACAGCTCCTGAGGTTTGCCCATGGTGGATACTAGGTGAGTTGGAGAGGGTAAGGACAAAGGGTGGTGGCTGGGGGGCATGGGATAGGATGATTTGGCACTAAGTTGAAAGAGGGGCTATAAAGGGCCATGGGAATGTGCGGGGGGAGCTGATATGGTATGGCATATGGGGTATGAGTGGTCATAGGGGTGGGTAGAGGGGCAAAGGGAGATATTGGGGCTATGAAGGCCATGGGAGTTGGTGGGGCCATGAGATGCATAGGAGGTATGAGAAAATATAAGGGGTAGGTAGAGGGGCATAGGATGAGTGAGGGCATGAGGTGGCACAGGTTGGCATGGATGGGGCATGGGGAGTGTGTGGGGATGGAGGGGGTGAGGGCTGGAGGGCTGCTTGTTGTTTTGTTCTTTTTCTTTGACTTCAATTTGTATTCAACAAAATGCCAGAACAAAGAGGCAGGCCTTCCATCCAGCTCACCTCCATACTCAGAAGCCCCAAAACTCATTCCAGGGGTGGTGGGTCTGACTTCTGATCCATCCGGCACCCACTACCCATCCTGGTATGACAATACCAACTTTCAGGCTTCTTTCTCCCGGGCCTGGGTCCGGTTAGTGGAGCTGGGGGATGTCCCATCTCTGTGCTCCCGACCCGGGAGTGAAATTATGAACCCAAATGATGGTGCTTCTTACTCAGATGTCTGCATTTGATTTGGGCCTTATTTCTCAGAGACCAACTGACTGACAAGTCGGCAGTTTCTGTAACCAGAAGCATAAATGCACAAGGGGAGTGCTGGGAGAAGAGAAACAAGGGTCTGGGTAAAGCAAGAGGTGCGTCATGAGGATTTGCTGCTGTGCCTGTGCCCCAGCAATTCATTCTTGCACCTCCTTGTTACAAAGCATGTTGAACTTCAAGAAAAAGGGAAGCTTCCCACTGAACGTGTACCATCCGTTTGGGTGATATATTTGTCTTGGTGAATAACGAGTTGTATTTGAAATTGCAAGACGTTGGCGTGAGGATTGAGGCAACGCTAAGGGTGTGAGGGACAGGTGAAGCAAATGAATGTTAAAGGAGTCTTGAGTTAAAGGGTAGAGTGCATTGAGCAGTGTGTGAAGTTGGAAGTGAGATTACTGGGGTATGGGGTGTGGTGCATTGAGCAGTGTATGAAGTTGGCAGTGAGATTACTGGGATATGGGCTGTGGAGCATCGAGCAGTGTGTGAAGTTGGTAGTGAGATTACTGGGGTATGGGGTGGGGTGCATTGAGTTGTGTGTGAAGTTGGTAGAGATTACTGGGTATGAGGTGTGGTGCATTGTGAAGTGTGTGAAGTTGGTATTGGGATTACTGGGATATGGGGTGTGGTGCATTGAGCAGTGTGTGAAATTGGTAATGAGATTACTGGGATATGGGGTTTGGATGCATTGATCAGTGTGTGAAGATGGTCGTTAGATTACAGCAGTGTGGGAGGTGGTGCATTGAGCAGTGCGTGATGTTTTTTAGTGAGATTACCGGGGTCTGGGGAGTGGTGCACCAAGCAGTGTGTGAAGCTGGTGGTGAGATTACTGGGGTATGGGGTGTGGTGCACCGAGCTGTGTGTGAAGTTGGTGGTGAGATTACTGGGGTATGGGGTGTGGTGCACCGAGCTGTGTGTGAAGTTGGTAGTGAGATTACTGAGTATGGGGTGTGCTGCATTGTGGAGTGTGTGAAGTTGGTATTGGGATTACTGGGGAATGCGGTGTGGTGCATTGAGCGGTGTGTGAAGTCGGTAGTGAGATTAGTGGGGTATGGAGTCTGGTGCATTGTTCAGTGTGTGAAATTGGTTGTCAGATTACTGTAGTATGGGAAGTGGTGCATTGAGCAGTGTGTGATGTTTTTTCGTGAGATTACCGGGGTCTGGGGCGTGGTGCACCGAGCGGTGTGTGAAGTTGATGGTGAGATTCCTGCGATATGGGGAGTGGTGCATTGAACAGTGTGTGAACTAGTTGTGAGATTCCTGCGATATGGGGAGTGGTGCATTGAGCAGTGTGTGAAGTTAGTCATGAGATTACCGGGGTATGGGGAGTGGTGTATTGAGCAGTGTTTGAAGTTGCTCGTGTATTTACTATGATAAAGGGGGTGTGGTGCATCGAGCAGTTTGTGTAGTTGGTCGTGAGATTACTGGGGTATGGGTGTGGTGCATTGAGCAGTGTGTGAGGTTGGTAGTGAGATTACAGGGGTATGGGGTGTGATGCATTGAGCAGGGTGTTAATTTGGATGTCAGATTACTAATGTATGGGAAATGGTGCATTGAGCAGTGTGTGAAGTTGATAGTGAGATTACTGGGATATGGGGAGTGGTGCATTGATCAGTGTGTGAAGTTGGTCATCAGATTACAGCAGTGTGGGAGGTGGTGCATTGAGCAGTGCGTGATGTTTTTTAGTGAGATTACCGGGGTCTGGGGAGTGGTGCATCAAGCAGTGTCAAGCAATGTGTGAAGTTAGTGGTGAGATTACTGGGGTATGGGGTGTGGTGCACCGAGCTGTGTGTGAAGTTGGTGGTGAGATTACTGAGTATGGGGTGTGCTGCATTGTGGAGTGTGTGAAGTTGGTATTGGGATTCCTGGGGTATGGGGTGTGGTGCATTGAGTGGTGTGTGAAGTTGGTAGTGAGTTTACTGGGGGATGTGGAGTGGTGCATTAAGTAGTGTGTGAAGTTGGTAATGCGATAACTGGGGTGTGGGAGCTGTGGCGCATTGAGCAAAGTGTGAAGTGGGTAGTGAAATTATCGTGGTATGGGGAGTGGTGAATTGAGCAGTGTGTGAAGTTGGTAGTGAGATTACTGTGGCATTGGAAGTGGTGCATTGAGCAGCGTGTGAAGTAACTAGTGAGATTACTGCGATATGGGGAGTGGTGCATTAAGCAGTGCGTGAACTAGTTGTGAGATTATCGGGGTGTGGGGTGTGGTGCATTGAGCAGTGTTTGACGTTAGTTATGAGATTACCAGGGTATGGGGAGTGGTGTATTGAGCAGTGTTTAAAGTAGCTCGTGGTTACTGTGATGCATTGAGCAGTTTGTGTAGTTGGTCGTGAGATTACTGGGGTATGGGTTTTGGTGCATTGAGCAGTGTGTGAAGTTGGTAGTGAGATTACTGTGTATGGCGAGTGGTGCAGCGAGCAGTGTTGAAGTTGATAGTGAGATTACTGGGAAATGGTGAGTGGTGCATTGAACAGTGTGTGAAGTTGGCAGTGAGATTACAGGGGCATGGGATCTGATGCATTCAGCAGTGTGTGAAGTTGGTATAGAGATTACTAGGGTAATAGTTGCATTGCATTTAGCAGTGTGTTAAATTGGATGTCAGATTACTAGTGTATGGGAAGTGGTGCATTGAGCAGTGTGTGAAGTTGATAGTGAGATTACTGGGATATGGGGAGTGGTGCATTGAGCAGTGTGTGAAGTTGGTTGTGAGATTACTGGGGTATGGGGGTGTGGTGCATCAAGCATAGTGTGAACCTGGCAATGAGATTACTGGGGTATGGTGTTGTGGTGCAGTGAGCAGTGTGTGAAGTTGGTAGTGAGATTACTGGGGTATGCGGTGGGGTGCATTGGTAGTGAGATTACTGGGGTATGCGGTGGGGTGCATTGAGCAGTTTTTGAAGTTGGTAGTGAGATTACAGGGTATGGTGAGTGGTGCATTGAGCAGTGTGTTAAGTTGGTAGTGAGATGACTGGGGTGTGGGGGTGGTGCATTGAGCAGTGTGTGTAATTGTTACTGAGATTAGTGGGGTATAGGTTGTGATGCATTGAGCAGTGTGTGAAGTTGTTCGTGTGATTACTGGGAAATGGTGAGTGGTGCATTGAACAGTGTGTGAAGTTGGCAGTGAGATTACTGGGGCCTACGGTGTGGTACATTGAGCAGTGTGTGAAGTTGGTAGAGAGATTACTGGGGTATGGGGGTGTGGTGCGTCGAGCAGTGTGTGAATTTGGTAATAGGAATCCTGGGATATGGGATGTGTGTTGAATTGAGCAGTGTGTGAAGTAGGTAGTGAGATTAGTGAGGTATGGGGTGTGATGCACCGAGCAGTGTGTGAAGTTGGTGGTGAGATTACTGGGGTATGGGGTCTGGTGCATCGAGCCGTGTGTGAAGTGGGTAGTGAGATTACTGGGGTATGGGGAGTGTTGCATTGAGCAGCGTGTGAAGTTGGTAGTGAGATTACTGGGGTATGGGGCTGTTTTCATTGAGCAGCGTGTGAAATTGGTTGTGAGACTACTGGGATATGTTGCAGTGTGCATTGAACAGTGTGGGAAGTTTGTAGTGAGATAACTGGGGTATGGTGTTGTGGTGCATTGAGCAGTATGTGAAGTACGTTGTGAGATTCCTCGGGTATGGGGAGTGGTACATTGAGCAGTGTGTGAAGTTGGTAGTGAGATTACTGAGATATGGAATTTGAAGATGCACTCATGGACGTATACCATTTATGTAAGATCATTGAACTTTTATGGCACTCATCCAGGTCCTTGGGGCTAGTCTCCTGACATTGGTCTCCATGGCTGCCTGTTCCCACTGCTTCGCACTGTCTATCTGGAAAGCTTCCTGCTGTCCTGCAGGGAACTCTCTCCACCTTTCAACCTCCAGCTCTGAGACTTTTATTGCTACATTGGATATCCTGGGAGTGCATACCCTCTCCTATCATGCCATTTCTCCAGGTTGCTCTTAATTCATAAGTGTTTCCCAGCCAGTTCAATGAACCTCTGCAACCAGAATGCACCTCCCTTTTAAGAGGTGCAGCTGGTTTTAGGAAATGAAGGCTAGCTTCAGTTGGTGAGAACATTTTGTGAGCTTGGTGATACTGCCTTCAGTTCCTTCAATAGGTTTGGGTTAATCAAGCATTATGCACCTATTAATGGGCCTTATCCAATTTTCAGCCTAGAGGATGAAGATGGTGTGTGTTTTAATTGGATCAGAGTCAACCTACAAAATTATTGAAGTTATCAATTATTTTATATAATCACATTTGTCTGTGAGCAGGTGGATTGTCCTGCCCCAGCTCCATTACACCAGTATGGGCTCTGTGTTGCCTTATTCTGGTGAAAAAATGTTAGCCCAAACCCCGAATCACAACCAAACCACAAAGGCATGATTCAGTTAACCTGAAGTCCCATCTTTGTCTGTTTATGTTTCATATTGTAATAGAATCTTATAGCACAGAAGGAGGCCATTCAGCCCAGCAAACCTAGGCCAGCTCTTTGAAAAGCTATCAAATTGGTTCCACACCCATTCTCTTTAACTACAGCACTTAACATTTATTTGATTATTAATGTTTAACTCAGAAGGCAAGGGTAAGTGCACTCATGAAAGTTATAACGTGCTTCCTTAAGACATAGAACATTTTTACTGGTGCAACAGATAGGGAGGAGCCTTCCAATACACATCAGATAGGTGTTGAACAAGTCAATCACCCGTTACAACTGTGTCTCTCACTGCTGCAACTCCCAAAGTATCTGTACATCACTCACGCTTTTCACTCTCAATTTTGAAACAGTCCCTTTCGATCAACATTTCAACTGCTTCTGACAAGTTGCTGCTGCTTATCGCTCAACAATCGTATCTTTAAATTGTTGGATTTCTAGGTCTTCCATTTCTATTTCAAACTCCTCTCCTTAATTTATTTTTCCTGTTAACTCATTGATGTAACATTTAATTCTGTGGGACAGGTTTTTGGCCACACTGAAGACTCTATATATCACAGGAGTCTCAGACCTGTCCTCTGGAAAACATCTTTCAACTGCTTACACCGTTTCATCGGACCTTAATTTGTTTTGTACAGGGTTCTGACTATCGTAACAATAATCCTTATATTGTGGTAGATCTAATCCTGTCCTATTTGTGTTTGCTGTTAAAAATTCTTCTTGAGCATCGTTTCCAATATCTCTTGTGGAGGTTTTATTTCACCCGCTAGATCTCTAATAGTTGAAGAAGGCACCACCAAGCATTGTGAGATACTAGGCTACATGCTGCTCTAATTAACTCATTGTTCAAATGCTGGACAGGAGCAACTTTATTGCCTCGACTGCCACATGGGACACATCAAATCAGAATTGACCCCCTGCCATCCTTCTGACATTCAAGCAACTGATAGCCTTAGCTCCAGTTTGGCTCTCTAAACCATTGGATTAGCTCTTTACCCTTAAAGAAATTCATAAAGTGAGAGACTGTATTCTGTTTGACAATTCACTTCATTTATTATTGGCAAGTATTAATCTTAATTATCCTGACCAATAATGCACAGCAACTCCACATCTAGATGCAAATGCATGGATTTTGATGCAAGGACTTGTGGCCACAGTAAACGATAACACATGATGCATGGAAATGACCAGCTGACAGGGAAAATGCTAAAAAGTTTATCATTTCACATTCAAACTATCTAATAGTTGGTTGTATCATTCATTCCCAGTTTATATAGCATGTAATAATCTTGTAATATTTTGTCAAGCAGTATTATTAGTCACACTGACTTGTCAGCACTGGGAACATCCCAACAATCTGAAAGTATTGGCATGTTTTGCACGATCTGGCAGTGTTATGATTTGGTATCGGAGTCAGGCAGTGTTTCAGGAAGGACCACGGGTCTGTGAGGACTGGGAAAACCCAAGGTTTCTGGAAACAATGCAGATGGATCTTCTAGAAATACTGGGATCTGGAATCATTGGGAGAAGGAGCCAATCAATAGTTTTTATAGACACACGTTTCCATAAACAAACAAATTACCTCATAAGACAATCAAACATTAATCATTTATTATGTTTAAAAATTCCTTAAACCACAAAAATGTTTCAGGAGAGATTTTATTTAACCAAATATAAAGAGAATGAGCGACAAAAAAGTGATCCATTCATTTTTACAAATGACATTACTTACTGTCTAACCATTAGCAAAGAAGCCAGTATCTTACATGTTCTCATCACTGATCTTGGAGGTCACTAGTATTGTTGCTCACTATTGCTATTGGTCACTGGTGCTGCTGGTCACTGGGTGCAGTTGGTCACTGGATATTGCTGGTCACTGGAGTTACTCATCACTAGGAATACTGGTCACTGGCGATACTGGTCACTGGTGCTTCTGGTCAATGGTGTTGCTGGTCACTGGAGTTATTAGTCACTAGGGATACTGTTCTCTGGTGTTACTGGTCTCTGGTGCTGCTGGTTACAGGTGAAACTGGTTTTGCTGGTCACTCTTTTCATAGTTCACTGGTGTTGTTGGTCATTGGTTTTGTTGGTCACTGGTTTTACAGGTCACTGGTGTTGTTGGTCACTGGTTTTACTGGTCACTGGTGTTGCTGGTCACTGGTTTTCCTAGTCTCTGATGCTGCTGGTCACTGGTTTTCCTAGTCTCTGATGCTGCTGGTCACTGGTTTTACGGCTCACTGGTATTGCTGGTCACTGGTTTTACTGGCCACTATTTTACTGGTCACTGGTGTTGCTGGTCACTGCTTTTACTGGTCACTGGCATTGCTGGTCACTGGCGTTGCTGGTCACTGATGTTGCTGGACACTTGTTTTACTGGTCACTGGTTTTACTAGTCACTAGCCTTGTTGGTCACTGGTGTTGTTGATTACTGGTTTTACTGGTCACTGATTTTATTGGTCACTGCTGCTTTTTCTCTGACCATTTCATTACAGAAGAGGACATTTGTTAATAAATCTTACCTGAAATTAAGCTTGGGAACTCATTCTCAAATTCTTTTCAAAATCTTTTGTTAATAGCAAAGAAATGTGTAAATCATTCCTTTCAATCTGTGTTCACATGTAGGCTACCTGGGAAATCTTGCAAACGGCACATCATCCAGATACAGAGATTTGATTGGATGCTTTCACCAGCCAATGGGAAATCAAAATATCCAGTCGCAGTTCAAAAATTGTACAACAGATTGCAACCCTCTAGTTAAAAAACTGTTCAAGTGTTAAGTAAAGCAAGAGTCATTTTGCACATTAAAATTTCAGCTACTGAGAAGAAAGTGCAGTTCAAAATGTATTTTTAGAGTTTCAATTAGTTCAGGAACAAATTGTGATGGCTAAAATGTCGACATGTAATATAGGGATTTTTCCACTATAAAGGTTAACATAAGCTTACCGTACGCACCCGTGTAAAAGTTGAATTTTTTAAACCAAGTTTTTAGGCAAAGTTTTAACGGGTGACTTTTACACAAACAATATTTTTGAGGGGTTGGGCCCACACTACATAAAACAAAGACCAAAGAAAAACCTTAACAAGCATTTAAGGATTCTCTTTGTATAAACACTTTACTGTACTCTCTGCCATTTCTGCACTGTTACAGTACTGTTATGGAGAATCTGATCAAAATCAAAAGTCCTCCATCATGCTGGCTCAGAAAGTCCACATCATCTTGAAGCTTCAAACAGAAGGGATTGCCTGGGACTACAGGCTCAGCACCTCCAAAACCATCAAGAGAAAAGAGCAGATTCTGGAGGAATGGTTGTGCAGTGAGAACCTGGAGAACAAGTGCAAGGGGAAGGACCACACCTACGACAGCAACCTGCTCATCTGGTTCTGGATGGCCATCAAGGAGAAAGGCCCTTTTTCATTCTTTCACAGGATGTGGGCATCGCTGGCTAGACCAGCATTTTTATTGCCCATCCCTAATTGCCTTTGAGAAGGTGCTGGTGAGCTGCCTTCTTGAATCGCTGCAGTCCATGTAGTGTAGGTACACCCACAGTGCTGTTAGGAAGAGAGTTCCAGGATTTTGACCCAGCGACAGTGAATGGACGGCGATTTATTTCCAAGTCAGGGTGGTGAATGACTTGGAGGGGAACTTACAGCTGGTGGTGTTCCCATGTGTCTGCTGCCCTTGTCCTTCTAGGTGGTAGAGATCATGGGTTTGGAAGGTGTTGTCTAAGGTGTCTTGGTGAATTCCTGCAGGGCATCTTGCAAATGGTACACACTGCTCCCGTTATGTGTCGGTGGTGGAGGGAGTGAACGTTGAAGTTGGTGGATGGGGTGCCAATCAAGCAGGCTGCTTTGTCCTGGCTGGTGTTGAGCTTCTTGAATGTTGTTGGAGCTGTACTCATCCAGGCAAGTGGAGAGTATACCACCACACTCCTGACATGTGCATTGTAAATGGTGGACAGGCTTTGGGGAGTCAGGAGGTGAGTTACTCACTGTAGAAGTCCAAACCTCTGATCTGCTCTTTTAGCCACAGTATTTATATGGCTAGTCCTGTTCAGTTTCTGGTCAATGCTAGCCCCCAGGATGTTGATAGTGGGGGATTCAGTGATGGTAATGTCATTGAACATCAAGGGGAGATGATTAGATTCTCTCTTGTTGGAGATGGTCATTGCCTGACACTTGTGTGGCATGAACGTTATTTGCCACTTGCCAGCCCAAGCCTGGATATTGTCCAGGTCTTGCTGCATATGGGCATGGACTGCTTCAGTAGTTTTGAGGCCAGTGCTGATGCCGAAAGCCAAGGCCCTCAGTGAGGAAATGGTGATCGAGCTGAAACTAACATTGTTGGTGGAGAACATTTTAGGGACAATAACCAGGAACAAAATTAATTGTCACTTGGAAAGGCATGGTTTAATCAATGACAAGCAGCAAGGATTTGTTAAAGGCAAAATGTATTTGAGTGATTTGATGGAGTCCTTTGATGAAGTAATGGAGAGGGTTGATGTGGGTGCTATGATTGATGGGCTTTTGGACTTCCAGAATGTTGTTGATAATATACCACATAATAGACAGATCTAGAAACTCAAGACTGGGCATCCATGAGGCACTGTGGGCTGTCAGCAACAGCAGAATTGTACTTGAACACAATCTGCAACCTCATGGCCTGGCATATCTCCTACTCTATCATTACCATCAAGCCAGGGGATCAATCCTGATTCAATGAAGAGTGCAGGAGGGCATGCCAGGAGCAGCACCATGCATACCTAAAAATGAGATGTCAACTTGGTGAAGCTATAACACAGGACTGTGTGCCAAATAGCATAAGCAGCAAGTGATAGACAGAGCTAAGTGATCCCACAACCAACAGATCAGATCTAAGCTCTGTAGTCCTGCCACATCCAGGCAGGAATGCTGATGGATATTAAACAACTCACTGGAGGAGGAGGCTCCCCAAATATCCCCGTCCTCAATGATGGAGGATCCCAGCAAATCAGTGCAAAAGATAAGGCTGAAGCATTTGCCAGAAGTGCCAAGTGGATGATCCATCTTGGGCTCTCCGGAGGTCTCCAGCATCACAGATGCCAGTCTTCGGCCAATTCAATTCACTCCACATGATATCAAGAAATGGCTGAAGGTACTGGATACTGCAAAGGCAATGGGCCCTGACAATATTCTGGCTATAGTAGTGAAGAACGTGCCATGCCCCTAGCCAAGCTGTTGGCACAACACAGGCATCTACCCAGCAATGTGCAAAATTACCCAAGTATGTCCTGTACACAAAAAGCAGGACAAATCCAACCCGGCCAATTACCGCTCCATCAGTCTACTCTGTAAGGTAATGGAAGGGGTCATCAACAGTGCTATCAAGCGGCACTTGCTTAGCAATAACCTGTTCACTGACACCCAGTTTGGGTTCCGCCAGGGTCACTTAGTTCCTGACCTCATTACAGCCTTGCTTCAAGCATGGACAAAAGAGCTGAACTCCTGAGGTGAGGTGAGAGCGACTGCTCTTGACATTAAGGTAGCATTTGACTGAGTGTAGGATCAAGAAGCCCTACGAA
Organism: Carcharodon carcharias; assembly: GCF_017639515.1. Taxonomy (NCBI): domain Eukaryota; kingdom Metazoa; phylum Chordata; class Chondrichthyes; order Lamniformes; family Lamnidae; genus Carcharodon; species Carcharodon carcharias. The sequence continues at coordinate 83,750,225 of NC_054476.1, read as the reverse complement.
AATTGGATTCAATGGAAATCGGGGGAAAACTCTCCGCTGGTTGGAGTTAAACCTAGCACAAAGGAAGATGGTTGTGGTTGTTGGAGGTCAGTCATCTCAGCTGCAGGACATCACTGCAGGAGTTCCTCAGGGTTGTGTCCTAGACCCAATCATCTTCAGCTGCTTCCTCAATGACCTTCCTTCTATCATAAGGCCAGAAGTGGGGATATTTGCTGATGATTGAACAACGTTCAGCACCTTTCACGACTCCTCAGATACTGAAGCAGTCCATGTCTAATTGCAGCAAGACTTGGACAATATCCAGGCTTGGTCTGACAAGTGGCAAGTAACATTAACACCACAAAAGTGCCAGGCAATGACCATCTCCAACAAGAGAGAATCCAACCATTGCCCCTCAAAGTTCAATGACATTATCATCACTAAAGCCCCAGTATCAACATCCTGGGGCTTACCAGTTATCCAGAAACTGAACTGGACTAGCCATATAAATACTGTGGCTACAAGAGCAGGTCAGAAGCTGGAGTCCTGTGGCAAGTAATTCACCTCCTGGCTCCCCAAAACCTGTCCACCATCTACAACACACAAGTCAGGAGTGTGATGGAATACTTGCCACTTGCCTGGATGAGTGCAGCTCCCACAACATTCAAGAAGCTTGACACCATTCAGGACAAAGCAGCCCACTTGATTGGCATCCCATCCACAAACATTCACTTCCTCCACCACTGACGCACAGTAGCAGCAGTGTGTACCATCTACAAGATGCACGGCAGGAACTCACCAAGGCTCCTTAGACAGCACCTTCCAAGCCCATGACCACTGCCACCTAGAAGGACAAAGGCAGCAGATAGATGGGAACACCATCACCTGGAAGTTCCCCTTCAAGTCACTCACCATCCTGACTTGGAAATATATCACCATTCCTTCACTGTTTCTGGGTCAAAATCCTGGAACTCCCTCCCTAACAGCACTGTGAGTGTACCTACACCACATGGACTGCAGCAGTTCAAGAAGGCAACTCCCCAGCACCTTCCCAAGGGCAATTAGGGATGGGCAATAAATGCTGGACCAGCCAGTGATGCCCACATCCCATGAAAAAAAAAACATTAAAATACAACTGGAATGAAAACGTCTTTAAAGCAGTTACTGCCTCCGATGTATTCAAAAGAATGCAATGAAAAGTTCCATCTATAGAATTGCATGCACATTGGTAATTAGTGGTTCCTTTGGGTCTGTCTTTTCATACAGCCTATAATTGCTTTTTATAAGGTGTTTTTACACTTACCCTGATCTAAGGGGGAGTGACAGAAGGCCTACATCGCTACATGTTCCACTGAGTTTATATATTTTCAGGACCCTATTCAGAAAGGGTTGTCGAAGCAGACTCAATAGTAACTTGCAGAAAGAAATTTGATAAATATTTCTAAAGGAAAATCTGCAGGGTTATAGGGAAAGAGCAGGGGACTGAGGCAATTAGACAGCTCATTTGAAGAGGCAGCACACACATGATGGGCTGAATGACCTTCTTCTTTGCTCTGAGATTCTATGGTAATTTTCCCATAGGCCTATTGGAGGATAAGTGGACAAGCATTTGCGACTGAAATGACGAGAGGTTTCTTCACTCTGAAGGTTGTGAACCTTTGGAATTCTCTACACTAGAGGGTTATGAATGCTCTATTGCAGGTGATATTTAAGGCTGAGTTGATATTTTTTTGATCTCAGGGAATCAAAGGGTATGGGGAGTGGGAGGGAAAGTGGAGTTTAGGCAGAAGATCAGCAATGATCATTCTGAATGGCGGGGCAGGTTCGAGGGACCATAAGGACCACTCGTGCTCCAGTGACTAATGTTATTATGTCATACAAGTCGCTTTCCTGTTTTAAAACCTTGCCTCTAAGATACTAAAGCCTTTCCTTCCTTGCAACAAAAAACAGTCCTCTATATTCTTATTCACCAAAAAACATCCCTGTTCCCTTCCACTTAGTCTCTCTTGTATATTCTATGCTGCTGTGATTGACAGCTAACCACAACTCAGATGTTGTCTTTTTCTCTTTAACATTGACTGCAGTGTTTCTGCATAAGGTGAACTCATTGGTGGATGCAGGGACGCAGAGTGCATCCAGGAGATGGGCTGACACTGTGGTCTGACCAGGTGGGACACTGACACATTGCACCCATAACCCCTACAAAGTCAAATCCCACCATGGAGGAGGGGTGGAGGAAGGGGCATCAGAGGGGGAAGGCTCCCAGTAGGCAATGGGCACAGGGAAATAATCATTTGGCTACACTGCAGTGACAAAAGTTTTCAGTCAGTAAAAGACCAGGAAATTCTTGTCAGAGCCTGCACATCATTCCCCATTGTCTGATTTTTTTTTTGCTTTATTTTCACCAGAATATCTTTTGGGAAAAGAAAAGGTCAGAAAGGAATAAAAAGGCAGCACGTTTTACCTGTCACTAGATACGGGTTCAATGACAGTGGGTAGAATGAAGTGACAGAGAAACAATACATCATCTAAATGTGCAAAGGAAGATACATTAAATTAGCCAGAACCTTTTGAACTGATTAATGTAAAGGAAGCATGATGAATCTGGAATCACTGTTGTTTAAATCCATCTCTACTTAAACCAGAGACGGTTAATGACAGTGGCTTCAGTGATCTGAACATGCATGTGTTTATGTTGTGTATATCTGCTTGGGTATCTGTGAATGTGTACATGTATATGTGCATATATGTATGCACATGCATGCATGTATATCTGTGTATATTGCATATATCTGACTACTTGCGTGTATGCCTATGTGTGTGTGTTTATTTAACTTTATTCTGCAGTTACTAATCTTATCCACTGTTTATGTTCCCTCGCTGTTTAAGTGCTCTTGTTATTCCTATTCTTTTGCATCTGTCACATGTAAAAGCCATTTATTAGAAATCTTTCCAAATATAAAGGGATCTTTTTATCACAGGCAGGGATGCAGGTGCAAAGAGTGAAACACTATGTATTCAGTGTCAATGTTGACTGCTCCCATGTCAGGTATAAGTGATTAGGTGCAATACAAAGTTCTTTTAGCATTGGTGCAGCAATAAAACTTAACCATAGCCCGGCACTCACTACTGCATCATGAATTTTCCATTTCCCTGTTTTGTCTCTGATCCTGTCCTCTAATATTAAGATAATTGGTGCCAATGCTGTTCATGTGTTACTAAGGGGATTATGTCAGACTGTTTGGGTTTATTTACTGATATCTCTCAGCTTCGCCTGGTTGCTTTGCATAATGCATTTGCTGGAGGCACCTTGATAGGAGAGGTTCTATCTGGAGGATTTCCCAACCTTTGACACTGTGATTGAAAGTAGAGAGCTGCAGACAGCAATCTCCATTCTGGTGTTTAAGACCCTCCATTAAAACTACCTCTGATCAAACTTTCAGTTACTTGTTCAAAACTGCAAAATTCAGGCCCTATCACTGCTCGAGTTGGCACTACGGCTGCTCCAAATTCCAAAAATATCATCCGGAATGTTTCTGGCTCCTTTGTGTGTTGCCAGAATGGCATACTGACAGAGCGGTAGTGCAGGTATGCCACATGTGTGCAGGACGCACAAAAAGTGGGTGGATTGTGTCTTCAAATAGCCTTGAATGCTGATTTGATGCAGGACTGCCATTCTGGACCACACATGTCTTGTTAACACCCTCTCCTAATCATTTGCAAATGGACAGGTGTTGATGTGCCAGAGGGAACCACCGCACACCACCACCCACCCCCCAACCCCAGCACCCCCTCTCCCCACCACCACCACCAACCCCCCTCCCCCACCCCCCCGCCCCCACCACTAACATTATTTAAAGGGCCAAACATCCAAATTTCAGGTGAGGTGTTTTTGACTCTTCCTGGTGCAGAGTTACTGGAAGTTCTACACTAATTGCCACTGAAGGAGTACTGCAACCTCCTTGGATTTTCAAAGGAGTGATACTGGACCTTGTCAAGGAGGTCAGGGGAGTTGCTTGAGCTGTCAAGACAGAGTCTGCTTCCGTAGCAGGTACTGTTCCATTTGGCCTGCTGCTTGATTTGAAAATGAAGCACAGCCAGCAGAGAGGGGAAACAGTGGGCAGAGGGAGGAGGAGGACGAACAGGAGGATGCATCCAGGGTCCCTTCACTTTGTGAATAGATTATCAACACAAAATCCCTTGAGATGTCATCACCCACATCAAAGTTACTTCACAATTCCCAACCTTTCAATCCATTTGCCATTGATTATCAGAGTGCCCTCTTGGTCAAAATCCTGAAATAAAAGGCACCCACAAAAAAAAACATTCCACAACAACTTTATCCAACCACACTTCCACTAATATATAAAAACTGAACAATGCCTCCTAGTGCGGCCCCTTAGTGCCTTTGTCTGTCCCAGTGTTCCTAAACAGTGCTACCTCAGTGATTGCAGCATGCTGAGACAAGGCTGCTGACTTCCACTGGCAGGGACTGCAAATGGCCTTGCAGGACACCCTGAACAAGGTCAGAAGGCTTGGCTTTGGACTGCACCATCTCTGTATTGGTGGCAACAATCAAGGCTAGCTGGCTGCGAGGCAACAGCAAAGGCAGTGACAACGTGGCAGTGGTGGGAACAGGAATGCTGCCACCCTGAGCCAGGGCATAGCAATTTCAAGTGCCACAGAGCTGCTGCTACTCCCCTTGTAACACTGGTAATCTGCTGGAGCCCAGATTGCAACTGGAAGATCTTCCCCTCGCCAGTCGGGCACGGTGGGTGGGCCTGGGAATGGCTGCACAACACTCTGCCACCACCCGTGTGGTCTGCCCGTGTGGTTTGCTGCCCATGTGGTCCGCCCATGTGTTCCGCCCATGTGGTCTGCCTGTGTGGTCTGCTGCCCGTGTGGTCTGTCCGTGTGGTCTGTCCGTGTGGTCTGTCCGTGTGGTCTGCTGCCCGTGTGGTCTGTCCGTGTGGTCTGTCCGTGTGGTCCGCCCGTGTGGTCCGCCCGTGTGGTCTGCCTCTGTGGTCTGCTGCCTGTTTGGTCTGTCTATGTGGTCTGTCCATGTGGTCTGCTGCCCGTGTGGTCTGTCCGTGTGGCCTGCCCGTGTGGCCTGCCCGTGTGGTCTGCCCGTGTGGTCTGCCCGTGTGGTCTGCCCGTGTGGTCTGCCCGTGTGGTCTGCCCGTGTGGTCTGTCCGTGTGGTCTGTCCACGTGGTCTGTCCACGTGGTCTGTCCATGTGGTCTGCTGCCCGTGTGGTCTGCTGCCCGTGTGGTCTGTCCGTGTGGTCTGTCCATGTGGTCTGCTGCCCGTGTGGTCTGCTGCCCGTGTGGTCTGTCCGTGTGGTCTGTCCGTGTGGTCTGTCCGTGTGGTCTGTCCGTGTGGTCTGTCTGTGTGGTCCGCTGCCCGTGGTTGAGCCCTGACGGCGATTTCATGCTGGTTTGCCAATGAATGGCTGGCCAGCGTCACATGAGCAGGAACATGTTGGAAATCAGTTCTGAAAACTTTTATTTTATTTTTAAACTCATGGATGAGGTTTCCTCAAAAATCGAAAGGCCGCTTGGCTTATTCACCTGCCCATCAACCGTAAGGTAGGATGGGCAGGGAAAAATTCCAATTCATAAATTGATTAATGGGCTTAACAGTCCTCCTAATTGTTGCCGGGTACGCTGCCAACTCATGCCCGCGCCCACTGACCGAAACGCGGCGTGAGTGTGCGATGATATTGGGACACTTGCCCAATGTCATCGCATGCTATTTCACACTCATCGGGCATACGCCCACACACCGAGGTGAAATCTCAGCCCATAGCTTCGGTAAGAGCGTGCTCCCCATGTTGAGCACAGGTATCTGAATCACAGAATCCCACAATTTTAATGGCACAGAGGGAGGTCATTCGGCCCATTGTGTCTGCATCTGCAGCCATGATGGCAACACTCCGAACCTGCATGGCACCAAGCTGGGTTAGCATGGTAATAAGTTTGGATCTGAGGACCTCAGTCTGAGCTTCCAGTGTAGTTCTGAGACATTGGATGGCCTCTTGCTGTACTGCAATGGAAGCCAGGACCTCAGCTATCAGATGCTGCATCATTGCTTGGCCTGCCAGTTGAAGTTGGTCACCACTTCCACAATGGAAAGGTTGGGCTCAAAGCTCCCTGCAAAGCCCCGTGCCAAGTTGGAGCTGGGCTACTCCATGCCTCTTGACTGTAACAACAGACTGTGTGGCAGGCTTCCTAATGCATCCTCATCAGCGTTCTTCAGTATACCACTGTTTCAAAATCTACATCGGAGTCACCTGAAGCAGAATTTATCTGTGATCTCACCCTCTGGCACTTTGCAGTCTCTGTTTCTGAGTTGGGGGCTAAGAGTATCAGGTGAAGTGAAAGGGTTTCTTCATTGGAGATCTGTTGTGAATTTCTCCCTTCATACTGAGGCTTCATAGGCTGGTCAGGCAGCCAATCCTGGATATCTAGAAGCAAAAGTGAAGCTGGGGAGTGTAGAGTGAGGAAAGGATTAAAAGCAAGATGTCCATGTTCACACCACGTGAAGCTTCAAGCCAGAATCAGGATGAGAGTGAAGTGAAATTTGAGAAGGGGCAGAAGGCACACCCTTCTGGGTGGCACCACATGCAATGGGTTCAGTCACGCCCAGCCCCATGAATGCAGAGAACAATCTGCTCCAGAGGGCTCAGGGGGTATTTGGCTGTCTGCCCCAGCTGGATCTCTGATGCTGCCTGTAGTTATGGACCACCATTTCCTGCTAAAAAGAGGGAAGAAGATTAGTGATTGTGTTGAATGTGTTTGGATGATGCGCCTGCCCTATAGCTGAGTATGTGGAAGCTGTAAGAGGTGGTTGTGAGGCTGGCAGCATTGGTAAATGTGTGAGAGTGGAGCACTGGATGGCTGCTGGGTGCCTGGTGGGTATGTGGTGTATTAAAAAATATGAAAGGTTGGTGGTGTAGTGGGTAGGGGATGTCATGTGAAGATATATTCACTGATCTTGACTAGCCACGTGAGTTCATTGAGTTTCTTTCAGCATTGTTGCTGGGCTCTCTGGACCAGATTCCAGTCCCTGACCTTCCCTGTGAGCTGCTGTATGTTTATTTGGTAGATTGAGCAAAGGGCTGGTCTAGCAGAGTCCTCAGACTTGACAGGATAGCAATGGATCCTACAATGGCTTGGGACCTCACTAAGGGATTCTTCATAATGGGCCAACTTTCACAGGGCAGCAGTGATGTCAGCAATGAGAGTACGTATTTACAGGTCAAAGTTCAGCCACCTGTTGCAGCGTTTCCAGTCACTCCCTCAGCCATTTTCCTTGAAGTGTAGCGTACACAAAAAGATGGCACCTGAGGGGGGCCTCTTACCGGACGTGGAATGGGATGAAGCCACCTCTGCCCTGACACCATTTCTGCCCCCGATTACACCTCCACCCTGCTTTGTGAGGCAGTGTGCCATCTTCAGCCTGCCACTCGGTGGGGTGAAAATACAATGGGTGGGCATAGCCATTCAGGAAGTGGGATCACAAAGTCCCGATTCCTGCATCAAACAGGAAAATCTAGCTTGGCATCTCTTCTTTTCCATCTCCATTGCAAATGCCTTTAGTGCTGCATCTGAACACCTTAAAACCTCTTTTTTTTTAACCTGTTACTCTATTTGCTGTGCTTTTCCTTCCAAACAAGCATTTCAGAAACAGTAGCATTAGCTCCTGTTGAATCACTTAAAAGAGGGACAGGCTGCCTTTAAGAGGGCAGTCGAACTGAAACATGTGTTACCCACACCTGCTGCTGAATCTGTAGCCTGCCTGCAGTGTAGGACATGCTGGGCTGCACATTGAAATTATTTTGAGGAGGAGGCAACATGAAGTTTGCCTGCTGCCTGCCTCGATGTAACCGATTGTGAGGCGATTGTACCTTACAATGCATGTGTCCAAAAATCAAGCTTATGGAACCTTTCCCTCAAACGTTCCTCTCCTTTGGCTCAGTGACAATTTTTTGGCTTGGAACGTTTTACTATATTAAAGGTGCTATATAAATGCAAATTGTTGTTGCTGTGACTGACAGCCATGATATTGTGGCTGTCTCTCATGGGAATGAGGCCTACATTAAAATCAAGCCTTCAGGGGGTGCTTCATTTGACTTCCAACATTTTGGCTGCAGCTTTCCAATCCTCCACCATTTAAATCCCATTTGGTTGGCACTGTATCACTGGTGAAGAAATTAATAAAATTACCTTAGCATTAAAGAGCCCCTAGCTTCAAAGGAAGTGATTGCTTATGCCATTTATTTGTTTGTGACATGTGCTTCCAGAGAGTGATTGCACAATATTAATTAGGTACCACCCACAAACAGGAATATATTGCACTTCCTACACATTTAATCCATCTCACTTGTGCTTCTTGCTCAGGTTCCTGAGAATGTCACAGAATCCTGTCATTCCCAACCCTCACCACCCCCACAAAAAAACAAGTCCTCTTAGCTATTTCATCGCTTTCCGTAAATATATTAAATTTCATCCTCCAGGTTTGGCTGCTCTGCCAATTCAGCCTGCACCAAAAATATACTGAATCTAGTCATTAAACTGACAGGCACAGCCATAGTTCAGTCATTCAGCAAACAGCAAAATCATCTGCTCAAAAATTCAAGTAACGTAAAAGCCACCTGCTGACCAAATACATAGTGGCTGTTGCTTTTAAATAAGATATGTATTACCCATTAGTTCATCTGCTTTTAAATCTGTGGTTTGCAAACTTCTCCAGTGGCATCCTTGTGTAAGTATTAAGATGCTCCCAGACCTATCCTAACTTTACTGCAATGATTAGGATGATCCCATATTTTGTTGTATATTCTTTCATGGATGTGGGCATCGCTGACAAGGCCAGCATTTGTTGCCCATCCCTAACTGTCCTTTAATTGAGTGGCTTGCTAGGCTATTTCAGAGGGCAGTTAAGAGTCAACCACATTGCTGTGAATCTGGAGTCACGTGTAGGCCAGACTAGGTAAGGATGGCAGATTTCCCTTCCTAAAAGGATGAGCAAACCAGCTGGATTTTTACAACAATTGATGGCAGCTTAATGGCCACTATTGCTGAGATTAACTTTATATTCCAGATTTATTAATTGAATTTAAATTCCATCAGTTGCTGCGGTGGGATTTAAACTCACATCCCTACAGCATTAGCCTGGATCACTGGTTTACTAGTCAAATGACATTGCCACTGCACCACACACTGCCACTAACCCTAGCTATACAGTTTAACCTATATGCAATGTAATGGTTATCCTCCACAGGTAATCGCAATACATCAAAGACTTTGCCTTGTACGCAGATCTGGACTAGCAGGGTTCTGGATAAACATTGAACTTATTTATAATTCAGCTGACACTGGAAATAGTATAGAGCACCACTGTACATTTAATATATTTGCATCTGAGCGTAAACACTACACTGACTGACCATGGGTAGAATTTTACAGATCCCCATGGAGTGGGCCGGCTGGGGCTGGTGCGGGGAGGGGTGTAAGATCGAGTGTTCTGTGGTGGCATCAGGCCTGTCACCCACCCGCCTCCCCTTGTATTTTACTAGTGATCTGGGAGGTGTCAGGAAGCCCATACCCCTTGGGCCAGTTGAGACCCTTGTCCAATTAATGTCCACTTAACCACCTCTAAACACCCTCACTGGTATTTTATCAGTGCTGGGAGGTGCCCACGCCACATGCTGAAACCTGGAAGCCTTTGATTGGGCTGAGGGGATTGGCCACTCCGTTTGAGAAACCTGTGCTCAATAGATTCATGTTGACATCTGGCTCCATGTCTTCTTGGTGCAGGGACTGCAGGCAGCCTGCTCTTGGTGGTGCTGCAGGTTAGAAAGCTGCTAGCCACCTGATTGTCCAGTAACTCCCAGAGTCAGGACTTCCTCCCTGATGGGGGTGGAAGTCTCGCCCTAAACCAATTAACAACCCGACAGCTGTTAAATGGCTGTGGACTGTCATGTTGTTATAATGATATAAAGACACCAATCGCTCGTAAAGGATTGTGTAAACAGGCTGTTGCTTCATTTTTTTAGACTAGGCACCTGAGAACATTTATATATATGAGCAGAAAGCTTGAAGGGATCAGCAACACAACTGTGGGCTGAATTCTCCAGTCAGTGAGCGGGAGTGGGGCCCATTCGCTGATGTGTAAAATGATGGATAGTGACATCGGGCAGGTGTCCCAACGTCACTGCCGTCATTAAGATTCTCAGTTAGGCGGGCGCCCACCAAACTGTCAAAGGCCTATTAAAAACTAATTTAAACAATTAAATGAGCTGCCATCCAACCTTAAGGTTGGCGGGCAGGGAAAGAGCCCAGGCGGCCTTTGCATTTTCATGGAGCCTCATCCACGGGTGGGATGAGGTTTCATGAAGTGCTTATAAATTGAACAAAAAATTTTTATTAAAAATCATTGATATGTTCTAGCTCATGTGACACTGCCACATGAGGGGACATGTTTTAAAAAATTTCAAATACTTTATTTAGAAGTTTTAAACTTAAACACATCTTCCTGAGGCACCCCGCCCCCCCCCCCTCCCCCCCCACCCCGCACAGGGACCGCTCAGCACTTCTGAGCGAGCGTCACGCTGGGCGGGCCTTAATTGATCCGCCCACATAAAATGGCGGCACGCACCTGATCGGGGGGTGCCGATTGGGTTCACTCTTGCTCCCGGCTGCCCTCACATAACCCCACCAATGAGGGGGCAATTCAGCCCTGTGTGTGTGTGTGTGTGTGTGTGTGTGTGTGCGCGTGTGTGTGGTCTGCTCAGCAGCAAAAGTGAAACCAAAACTGGATCACATGATGCACTTCCCTTCCAGTGATTTCATGTTGCTATCCTTTAAAGGCATATTACAATATGTCCAACCCAGCCAAGCAGGGCCGGCTCGTCCTTAACTTTTCAACCACTTCTACCCTGTAAAATTCTGGCCTGGGTGACTGGAAATCTATAAATCAAGTTGACTGAAAAGTAACATTGAATGTCAGTAGCAGTAGAAACAGAAATTTTAACTAGATTACAGGATCAGTTTTTAATTTACTCCAGTTATAACAAAACAATTAACCCTCTAAACCTGAAAATGAACCCCAAGGGAACCTTCTTTTACTGCAGTGACTCAGACACAAAGTGTCCAGGTGAACAAGCAAAGAATAACAGGAGATGGCTCACGTGACAAGAGGAATATTCTTGAAATTACAACAAAACTCTTTAATTAGAAGGTAGAACAATGAGCATAAGTTACCTAAACAGGTTGGCTTGTATTCCCTTGAGTTCAGAAAAGTAAGGGTAAATCTAATCAAATATTTAAAATAAATAAATAAATAAGTGTGATGAGTAGATACAGAGAAAGTAGTTCATCTGCTGGACTAGAACAAGGGGCAGAATTTTCCCATTGACGAGCGGGGTCAGGTCCCGCACGCATGTGTAGTGATGTAGGGTGAGCATCACCGCGTGCCATCCCGATATTTCATTGGGCGGTGCGCAATGATCTCCAATGCGTGCCCGCCATGAATTAACAGGCCACTTAAGGCCCTTAACTCACCAATTGACCGCGGTTTTTTTGGCGCCCGTGCAATCTTTGGGTCGTTGCATGGGCGCAATGGGCAGGCGGGTAGGATACATTTGTATTAACCTCATCCACGGGCGGGCGGGATAAGAGGGCTCAGTGGGGGTCACGAGTATGCTCTGTCAAATATTGGTTTTTCAAATTCACTGATACTTGCCTTTGTGAGCTGCAATACTTCAAAACACATACCGGCTGTTTGGTCTCGACTCACAACCTTTAGGTCAGCACTCTGCAGTGAGGAATCTTTTTTGGGCCTGCATGTACAGCAAGCCTACCCTTAGACTGGGAATGGAAGCTGAACTGTCCACTGGAGGCAGCTCCTTTGAGGAGGAAGGGAGGGCTAGAAGGGGGAGGAGGCCAGGAGTGTACATTCAGCCTCAAGTGGAGCCACCTTTGGGAGGTCAGGCATGGGCACAAGGGGCGCAGGGCCAAGAGGTAGTCCAAGGCAGAAGGGGCTGCAGAAGACATCACTATCCTGCTGCCAGGGTATGCAGGTGGTGAAGCAGCTACCTCAATATGACTGAGGTGCAGTACCGAAGGAGGCTCTCAAGGGAGACAGTCAACTATATCTGTCAGATGATTGGGCCTGAGATCTCCCCTAACTGTGTGGGTGGACACCGCATGCCAGTGGCTCTGAAGCTCACAGCTCCCCTCAACTTCTATCCCTCTGGCTCTTTCCAGGGCTCAGTGGGTGATCTTTGCGGTGTCTCCCAAACAGCTGTCCACACTTGTGTCAAGCAGGTCACAGATGCTTTGTTCACTCGGCCATTGACTTTCATCCATTGCCTTTGGGACCAGGCAAGTCAGGCACAGCGAGCCAGAGGCTTCGTGGCCATTGCTGGCTTCCCCCGTGTCCAGGGTGCTATAGACTGCACACATGTGGCCATCAAGGCGCCAGCAGGTGAGCCCGGTGCCTTTGTCAACAGGAAGGGCTTCCACTCAATGAACGTGCAGATAGTGTGTGATCACAGGATGCAGATTCTACACGTCTGTGCGAGGTACCCAGGCAGCTCCCACGATGGCTACATCCTCAGACACTCCCAGATGCCGGGGCTCTTCAGTGCTCCGGCTCGGCTGGATGGTTGGCTGCTGGGTGACAAGGGCTATCCCCTGTGAAGGTGCATCATGACACCTCTCCGCCATCCAAGAACAGAAGCTGAGCAGCGGTACAATAGGAGCCAGGGCACTATAAGGGTGGAGAGAGCCATCAATCTTCTCCAGCTGTGCTTCCGGTGCCTGGACCATTCGGGGGGCACACTCAAGGACCCCCCAGATCGTGTGTCACTGATAGTGGTTGCATGCTGCACTCTCCACAATCTTGCGCTGAAAAGGGGCGACGCTGTGGATGAAGAAGATGTAGATGCAGTTGCTGAGGCTGCACACAGAGTGCAGCAGTGAGTGCGAGAATGAGCATGCACAGGGAAATGATGAGGTGGTAGACGCTGACCCAGGCATACTCCAGGGAGGCAGGGACACCCAGGAGGCTTTAACCCAACGAATCTTTAGCTAGAACACCACAGATGGACCTCCAGGACAAGCCTGGGCTGTAGACTCCATATTCAAGACCTAAGTGCAAAATCTGCCTGGTTAGGAACTAAATAATTATTTAAATTTTTTAAATAAAGCTGAATGGCCCACAAAACACACTTTTACATTATTGGAAACCATCCGCCTGCAGAACAGAAGAGGCAACCTCAGCCATGGTGACATGTCTGAATTTAAGGTTGCAACCAAAGAAACTTAATGAAACAAAATGACAAAGGTGTTAAAAATCACACCAACTCATAAAGACCTCATCTTGGACGAAAACAAAAGCACCAGTCATAAACCCATGATGTGCCTAAGGTGCCTTATGTTTACATTTTTGGGTGCTATGTCTTGGTGCTGACCACTCGCTGGGAGTAGCATCTGAGACAGCCTGCTCACTCTGCTGTCCTGTTGGCCTCGATGACCTTGGCGGTTGTCCTCTGGCCCGTGGGGCCTGTGCTGGCCCCGACTGGGAGGAATCTGCCAGTTCCACAGTTGGCATCTCCCCAGTCATTGCAGCTTCATCAGATGCTGCGGTAACTGGGAAAGGGGCGGAGGAGCTGCTGCCCTCATCCGGAGCGCCCTGAGAGGAACCCGCAGAGAAGACAGTCAGCTGCCGTGCCGACATGAGGTCGCTTTGGACCTCCCTGCTCACCGTGGATGGATGGGCACCGAGCTGGGAAACATGGTGCCCACACCATCTCCCACACTGGCACTGACCAGCTGAGGTCAATGCCAATGTGAGGGCTTGCTGGTCCGAGCGCATCCCCTGGAAGCCCTGATTGGTCTCTTGGAAGAGGCTTTCCACAAGATTCGCCACATGGAGGACGCTTGGGGCTTGGACATGAGACTCATTGCATTGGCGATAGTCTGCGTAGACTCCTCCGCCACGGAGACCGAGCCAAGCATAGCCTCATGTATCCCCTCCAGATGGTCCTGCACACCCGGCTGCACTTCCTGCACCTGCTGCATCGCGGACAACTCCAGAGGCACATCATTAGACACTGACTGAGCACGTGCCTGGTTCCCTGCAGTCCTCTGGCTGCTGGTGCCATGGGCACTCCCTGTCTCTGCCAGCTCCTCCAGTGACTGTGAAGTGCCCTCACCGCTGTGCCCCGGGACACTAGCCCATGTTCTTATTCCCACCAAGGCGCTAGTATCTGCCCTGGTGCCTGCCAGGCAGAGATGGTGTGAAGCTGGTGAGTTCATGACTTCAGGGCCCTCAGGTGTGAGAGGAGGCCTCTGCTGCTCCTCTTCCCGGCCCCGCTCCAATGATGCTGAAAGGAAGAACAAGGACATTGGACCAGTTAACATGGAGACAATGACAAAGTGCATCCAGATCATTATGCTCTCATCCTTCCATAAGCAATGGTCAAGCCATGTTGCAAACTTCAACCGCTGAACATTCAGCACTGCCATGGCTGCTGGGACACTAATGGTGACCTCACTGCTGGGCAAACATTCCTGTTCGTGGCACCCCAGCCTCACTGACTCTGGTGGACCTGGGCGCATGGCACCTCTCCAAATCAAGGACCTCCTGCTCGAAGCGGCTGAGAATCGCCAACTGTGCCGGCCCTCTGCCAGTCCTCACCTGCTCGGCAGCATTATGTGCATTCTTCTCCTGAACAGGAGAGAAGAGCATTGATTAGAGCTACTTGTACCTGGAATCTCTTCGCGGACGGCCCACCCCAACCAGAATGGGACATTGCAGGGCTCCAGTGCCTTCTCACCCTGCTGCTGCTGAACACTCACACAAAGATGCTAGGCCTGTCCCCCCACCCTGTTGGCCAAATGCTGCTACATCACATTAGGCACCGCATGGTCTAACCTTCCATAGCAAGGAGGCACAAGCACGTGGAGTGCAGAGGACAGCAGATGGATCAGTGCCCTTCTTGAACACAACAGGTCATTGAAGCGCTTGCGACACTGGATCCAGGTGCACCGCACCATATCGCGGGAGCTCACTACCTCCGCCACCTCCTCACAGGCACGGTTGGTCATGTGGGGGGCCTCCTCCTCCTGGCCCTCAGAATGAGGAACTCCCGCCATGCTGCCACCTCCTCGAGGAGGGCAGCAAGGCAATCATCAGTAAAACGAGGGATACAGTGCCCTCCTGCCCTACCCTTCTGTCTGGCCTGCTCACCAGCAGCGCTCTGAGGAGCCCTTCCACTGGCCAGAATTCACAGCCTTTGAAAGGCTGCAGCAGCTCTTGTAAACAGGCCGCCAGGTTGCCATTGGACACGGCGGCCATTGCAGTCCCTCGGGCGCCGCGATTCCTGCTGGGTGGGCTTTAATTGGCCCACCCGCGTAAAATGGCAGAGTGGACCCAATTACGGGCGGCAATCGGGTCCGCGCCCGCCCACGCCCGGTCTCCCCAGCCCCCACCCCCCGCACCCCCTGCCAGCCAGAAAGTTCTGCCCAAGGAGTAATTATCTTAAAATTAGAGCCAGGTCACTTAGGAGTGAAACCAGGAGGTATTTTTCACACAAAGGGTAGTGGAAATCTGGACCTGTCTATCCAGAAAGGGTTGTGGATTAATTATAAATTTTCAGACTGAGATTCATATCAGCTCTGGTGACAGGTCATTAACTTAAGATGTTAATGCTATTTCTGTCTCTCCACATGCTGCCTGACCTGCTGATTATTTTCTAGCATTTTCTGTTTTTAATTTCAGGTTTTCCAGCATTTTGCTCTTGTTTATTTTGATGGGTAAGGTTATTGAGGGGTAAGAACGGGTTAATGGGTTTGAGGTACACGTCAGTATGATCCACCTGAATGGCAGAACAGGCTCGAGGGACTGAATGGCCTTGTCCTGTTTCTGTGATCACCAATCATAACTGATGTTTTCTTTTGTCAGGAGATGTTGAGGTTGACATAAGCTGCAGCTGGCTGTCTTTTGAAAAACAAAGATTGTTTTGATAGTTCAGCCACAGGAAACAACAATGATGCCTCCCTCATTAAGCAAGTTTAGTTGAAGAAACCCTAGCCAGTCTTATAATAAGGAGGTAAACAAATTATTAATGAATTGGATATTTCCTATTCAGGCACTGATGCAGCAGGCAGTTAACACACACACATCTGTGGAGATATTTACGTCACTTGTCCTGACTGACAGGGAAATCAAAACAAAAGAAATCACACCCAGAAAGGCGTTGCTGATATTTCAGGCTTTTTAAGACGATTGTTTAGAGACACAGTGGTGAGGTGATGATGGACGGGCGAATGAGAGCCCGCTCACCAAGGAAACAGCGTGTTTCTCAGGAATGCATAAATAACGTGGTGGGTCTGGGACAATACAGTGTGAAAACCCGCCACTCTGTTTCACCCACCTGTTACCCCACTTAGGGCAAATCTGGGACAATTCCACCCATAGTATCATAAGTTTAGGTTAGGCATGGAAAAGGACAAGGAGCAATCTCAAGTAAAAAATACTCAATTGGAGGAAAGCTATTTTGGTGGGGTGAGAATGGATCTGTCCCAGGTAGGTTGGAATCACAGTTTGGCAGGCAAAACCGTAACAGAACCAATGAGCTGCCTTTAAAGAGGAGATGGTTCGGGTAAAGTCAAAGTATATTCCCATGAGAGAGAAAAGTTAGGCTAACCAAAGCCAGAGCTGCCTGAACAACAAGAGAGAGTGAGAGTAAGATAATGCAGAGAAAAGTGGCTTACAGCCGATGTAAGATGGTATTGAAAACCAGGCTGAATATAGAAAATTCAGAGAAATGAGAAAGAAAATCAGAGAGGCAGGGAGAACATGTGAGAAGAGACTGATAGCTAACATAAAAAGGAATCCAGATATCTTCTATCAGCATATAAATAATGAAAGGGTAGTGAGAGGAAGGATGCAGCTGATTAGGAACCAAAAAGAGGATTTACGCATGGATGTAGAGGGCATGGCAGAGGTGCTAAATTAGTACTTTGCATCTGTCTTTAGCAAGGAAGAAGATGCTGCCAAAGCCATAGTGAAAGAGGCAGTAGTTGAGATACTGGGTGTGCTATAAATTGTTTATCGGGTGGTACCAGAAAGCTGGCTGTACTTAAAGTTGACAAAGTGGCAGGAATGTGTGGGATGCATCAAGGATATTGAGTGAAGTAAGGGAGGAGAATGCAGAAGGCCTGGCCATAATCTTCCAATCCTCCATAGATACAGGGGTGATGCCAGAGGACTGGAGAATTGTACGTATTACACCCTTGTTCAAAAAAGGGTGTAAGAATAAACTCAGTAATGGCAGGCCAGTCAGTTTAACATCACTGTTAGAAAAGCTTTCAGAAATGATTAACAGGGATAAAATTAACAATCACTCGGACTCATGTGGAATAATTAGAAAGGCAGCACTTGTTTGTTGAAGGCAATTTGATTGAGTTTTTTGATGAGGTAAACGCGGGTAATGTGGCCTGTTAAAAGTGGTTTGATGAAGTGCCACAAAATAGACTTGCCAACAAAATCAAAGGCCATGGAATTAAGGGGAAAGAGATAGCATGGATACAAAGTTGGCTCAGTGACAGGAAGCAAAGAATACTTGTGAATGGTTGTATTTCAGATTAGCAGGAGGTCACAGTGGAGTTCCCGAGAGTTCACTATTAGGATCACTGGTTTTCTTGATATATATTAATGACCTAGACTCTGGTGTGGAGGACGTGTGATGACTGCCACTTTAAGATCAGTTCAACTGAGTGGGGGTCACATGAAACAAAAACAGAAAATGCAGGAAAAACTCAGCAGGTCCAGCGATCCTCTGTGGAGAGAGAAACAGAGTTAACGTTTTGAGTCCATATGACCCTTCTTCTCTGAGTTTTTGCAGCATTTTCTATTTTGTTTCAGATTTCCAGCATCTGCAGTATTTTGCTTTTATCCTAGGGATCACATGATTTGTTCAACTAATATGTGGCTGACATGAGGGAATAAATTCTTTGACAGGAGCTTCCTAGAAAATGGCTGTATAAGGAGCTGGCAAGATACAAGCAGCCACAGAAGTGTGTTTTGTTTAACTAAGAAGCCTCCCATTTCTACATTTGGTGATGAGGATAATCTATCCTGGCACTATCTCCCGCCTGCATCTATGAGTATCATGTTTAATCGATTACTATGAATAGGAAATTATATTATTCACTAACATGCCTCTTTTAGGCCGGATAGGCCCATTCAACTCCTTTGCAGAGGAATGGGGTTAATACGTTGAGCACCTTGGATTATACTTTCAGGCAAATGAAATAAGGGATGAGGGGAAGCATGAGGCGATCTTCCTGAGCTTTTGTGGAAGCCAGACTTACAGTCTGATCCACATCGTTACTGCTCCAAGCGTACCTGACTCCAAATCATTCAGTGAGTTAGTGGATCTTCTTAAGGGTCATTTCCAACTGAAATCTTCAGTCATAATGCAACATTTAAAGTTTAAATCATAAGTGAGAGTCCTGGGGGAATCATTGTGAAACTCAATTATCAGAGCATTGCAATTTTGGTATGATCCTGTGATACGCTGCAGGATCGATTAGTCAGTGACATCTGTAATGATGCCATACAATGTTGGCTGTTAACGGAAGTTGATATCGATTTCAAACATGTAATGGAGATTATGCTCGCTATGGAAAGCACTAAGGCAGATGCATTGGAACTGCAGGGCGCGCAAAGTGCCAACACACATCAATTAGGGTGGGGATCACCACCAGCCATGGTGCCAAATCGGCCAAAGCCACTGCAAAAAGGGAAGTACCACCAGTAAGCTACAGAACTAAAAGATACAGCGGATTCAGTCAGGCAGTGATTCCCAATGCCCAATGTTATCAATGCAGGAGTAACCATACTTCTGAATCTTGTTGATTTAAGGAGGCTGAGTGCCATTATTATGGAACAAAGACACCTGAGGAGACAGTGCAGGACTAGGTCTAGGCAGCTGAACAGCCAATCCAACAAGATGTTAAAAGTACACAGTGTAGAAGACCCTGGTACCATTAAGCCTGATATTTATTCTCTTTCCAACCTCAAGCATGTTAAGCCAATCACTGTAACACTCCATGTAAATGGGAAGACTTGAAACACCACCATTGTACCTGTAAGCTAAGGACAGCAGTCTGCCCAGCTACCTAACATAGTAGTAGAGAGTGAAGGACCAAGCCTTCTGGGCCGTGACTGGCTCAAAAGAATAAAGCTAAATTGGGCTGACATTTTCCAGATGAGGACAGAGGGTTTGTCAGAATTGTAAAGAAAATATGATAGTGACTTCTGTGATGAGTTAGGCAAAATTAAGGGCTTACAAGCCAAAATCTACATGGATCTGGAAACCACTCCCTGATTTTTCAGAGCAAGGCCGGTACCATCTGCCCTGCGTGAGAAAGTGGATGTTGAACTAAAGAGGTTAGAAGAACTAGGTATTATCCAGCTGGTTCAATTTTCGGAATGAGCTGCACCCATTGTCCCCATCTGAAAACTCTACAAAACTATACGCATTTGCGGTGATTACAAACAAACTGTCAATCAGGATGCAAAGCTGGACAAGTATCCTCTTCCACGAATCAAAGATCTTTATGCAAAACTGGCAGGAACCAATCATATACCAGACTGGACATGAGTCACGCCTACCAACAGCTTGAGTTGGAATACGGTTCCTGAGGTAAGCACCCACAAAGGGCTTTTCAGGACATGTGCCTTCCTTTTGGTGTCTTGTCGGCATGTGCTATATTCCAATGGACAATGGAGAGCCTACTTCTGGGGTTTGCCACAGATTGTGGTATACTTCAATGATGTACTGATCATTGGGGCCACAGAGGCCAAACATCTGGCAAATTTAGAAGAAGTGCTAAAGAGATTTCAGGAGGCCGGAGTCCGCCTCAAGAAAGAAAAGTGCACTTTTCATGTCAAGGAGGAGACTTATCTGGGACACAGGATCAATGTTCAAGAGTTACACCGTGTCAAGGAGAAAGTCAGGGTCATAAAAGAAGCACCTTCCCCCACGAACGTGCCTGAAATTAAATCGTTTCTAGGAATAGTCAATTATTATGGGCAATTTTTGCCTAATCTATCCACTGTGCTGACCCCTTTACATGCCCTACTAAAGAAGCACCACTGCTGGTCTTGTGGAACTCCTCAGGAAATGGCATTCAACAAGATGAAGAAATTACTGCAATCTTCCAGCCTTCTTGTACATGTCGACCCATCGAAGAAACTAATACTGATGTGTGATGCCGTTCCATAAGTTGTTGGGACAGTGTTGTCCCATGAGATGGCTGATGGCTTGGAAAGGCCAAAAGGATATGTGTCAAGAACACTATCAGTAGCTGAAAGAGGCTATTCACAAATCAAAAAAGAGGGCCTATCAATAGTTTTCAGAATCAGAATGTTCCACCAATATCTACACGGGCCACACTTCAGTATTGTCTCAAACCACAAGCCGCTGTTGAGCCTTTTTAAGGAGGACAAGGCTACTCCACCAATAGCCTCTGTGAGGAGTCAGAGGTGGGTATTGATCCTAGCTGCATATGAATACACCTTCAAACACTGACCGGGGTACATATTGCGAATGCAGATGCCCTGAGTCGCCTGCCCTTGAGAGAAAGTATTACATGTACACCTATTCCACAAGAAATTGTCTTGGCCTTAAACTTTTTGGATATGCTACCAGTTTGTGTGAAACAAATCAAAATCTGGAGCAGTCGGGATCCACTGTTATCCGAAGTGCGAGATAAAATCCTTACGGGATGGGGAAATGAGGCAGTTTCAGAGGATGTGGAACCCTACTCCATCCGTAATCATGAATATAGTTGTCAAGATGGTATTGTGCTGTGGGGAGCGCAAGTGGTCGTTCCTGTGCCGGGCAGGGAGCTACTCCTGAAGGAATTACTCAGTGGCCACACTGGTATCTCGAAAATGAAAATGCTAGCCAGGAGTTATGTATGGTGGCCCAGAATCGACATGGATATTGAAAACCTGGAAAGGCATTACCAATAGTGCCAGTTGCAGCAAAACCTGCCAGCCACAGCTCTGTTACATCCTTGGCTGGCCATGGATCCACATCCATGTCAATTGTGCAGGACCATTTATGGGTACATTGTTTCTCCTTATAATTGATGCACACTCTAAGTGGATAGAAATTATTGTGATGAAGATGGCGGCCATCAAAAAGCTGCAGCACTGTTTTGCAGCACATGGTTTGCCTGAAGTAATTGTGTCCGATAATGGGGCAGTGTTCAAGAGTACGGAATCTCAAAACTTCACCACTCTCAATGGCATAACATACAAAGTCGGCATCCTGCCACCCAGCATTGAATGGCTTGGCCGAGAGAGACATCCAAACTTTTAATTCTGGCATGAAAAAACTACCAGGTGGATCTTTAGCAACAAGAGTCACGTTTTCTCTGGGTTACCGTACCAGCCCACATGCAATGACAGGTGTTCCTCCTGCTGAACTGTTGGTGAAACATTATCTCAAGATGAGGTTAAGTCTTGTGTTTCCAAATTTGCAGGGGAGGGTAAAGTCAAGTCAGTGCAACCAGAAGACATGTCATGATTCTCACAATAGAACTAGGAAGCTCTCGACTAATGAAAATGTGTAGGTGAAAATCTTCAGTAGCAGTCCTAGGTGGATTCCCGGAAGGGTAGTGTCGTAGACCGAACCTCTTTTGTATCAAATAAGGATAGAGGGACGGATCGTTTGGAAGCTCATAGACCACTTCAGGGATACAGAGGCAGTCTTGTAGTCAGTGTTACCACTGAGTGTTGGTGAACCTCTGCGCACCAAAGATGCTGGTCAACCTGTAATAAATGTCAAGGACATCCCTGTGGAAGTTAATGGTAATGAATTGCTCATACCAAATGTCCACACCAAGCCTAAGGCGGCTGGGGCTGAGGACTGCCAGGGAGCAGGAGGCGACCTGTCCCTGCACCTGCAAGAGGAGGAGCCCCAGGCAGGGGGCAGCAAAGTCCGAAGGCCCACTCAAAAGGGCCAGGACTGAACAGGAGCTAATGGCCATCCAGGAGGTACCCATTAGTACAGTTCCAGAAAATGTCAATCCAGTAGAAGCCTCACAACCTGTCGAACTACGCCGCTCAGCGTGAATTCGAAAACCACCCCTAAGACTTAATTTACAACTATAGGGTCTATTGTATGTATTGTGTAATTGAAGTCTGGGCTAATGGCATATGTAATTATTTCTAGAATTCAGAAAATTCTTGGTTCACTTGTATAAAGCAATTGTTAACTGAAAAGATGTACAAAGGAGATAAGGGAGAAGGGATTGTCATGAAGCTATTAATCTATATAATGTTGGAAATTATTTTTTTAAAAATAGAAGGTTAGCCTGTGGGTGTGTCTTAATTGGGTTAAAGCCAACTAGTCTGGGTCCTTTGATGTATACTAGTTTTGAGATGTAAGACAGGTAGAATGCATTTGCATTTTGTTGAATAGAGCATTCAAGAAGGGGAGTGAAATCTGGCACCTAGCTAGCAGAGACCAAGCAATGTTTATATTACTAACCAAATTGGTACTATGAAAGTGGTTTTATTGTTACAAGAGGTGGAGTTCAAAGGGGCTGGTGATACAATGAGAATTTACATTGAATGAGATGTACTGGGTATAACCGATAGCGGTTTTTGTGTGTGCAGAGCAGAGGCAATATAACATCAAAACCTGTAAGCCTACCTTTGTGTCTGCAAATGAACCAAAGTGAAAGGAACCTCATTTTGAATTTGTAAGGTGAAAATACTTTGCCTGTTGTCTGTTTAAAGTCTATGGGTTGCTGTTGCCTTAGTGGAGATTAGTCTGGGAATTTGTTAAAAGTTATGATAGTAGCAATTTGTAGCCATATGTATATATCTATCTTGTGTAAATTAATAAATGTCTCATGTATTTTGATATAAAAAACCTCTCGATAACTGGTGGTCTGATTCCTGAAGTTAGAGCTGCATCTCAAACATACCACTTAAAAATATAGGTTATGACAGTTGTTTAAAGTTTCTCTCTGGGATTTTTCAATAACTAAGCTTTATCAACGGCTGGGTCATAACAGGCATGTAATGGCTGTCACTTTAAGATCAGTTTAACTGAGTAGGGGTCACATGATTTGTTCAACCAATGTGTGGCTAGTGCAGGGGAATAAATTCTAGGGAGAGGTTCTGTAGGAAAAGATGGCTGTATGAGGGACTGGCTGGATATAAGCAGGCACCAAAGCTTTTGTGTAAATAAACTTCATTTTGTTTGACTAAGAAGCCTCCCAGAACATATTTCTACAGGACACATTTTCAAAATTTGCAGATGACACATCATTTGGAATTATTGTGAATTGTAAGGAGGATAGTGATAGTGAAATGGTACAGTTGGCAGGAAGAACTGTGTGTGTGTGCTCTCCTGAATGCAAAAGCACAACTAAAACTGGATCACATGACACACTTCCTTTCTATTGACGTCATGCTGTAATCCCTTAAAGGCATATTACAACAGTTGTCTGTCAGCCAACCAGCTCAGATTACTGTTGCCCAGGCCAAGATGGTGCAGTCTGAAGCCAGGCCTTCAAGGCCCTGGAAGCTGCTCAAAACCATCTTGCAAGGCCATCTGTATCCTTCCACTAGCTGATCTGTAGCCACTGGGCCAGCAGTAGACGAGGCAACGATACCACAAGACAGGCACTAAGGAATGCATGAGCGTGATTAGTTGAATTTTGTGTAGAATAATAGATAATTTGATTGATAAAGCTGGTTTGGAATGTTTGTTTTGTGGCAACTTTTATTTCAGTTTTGAGGCAAAGAGAACGCTGTGATGGTCAGTGACAAAGCGAGGGTAAGGTGTGGGACTACTGTTGAATGGGGAATTGAGGTTGTGTTCACTGGTATTGTAGCTAGTTGAGGTGATCATGGATGGCCTGGCCAGAAAGGAGATGTGTTGGTTGCTTCTTCCTCCTGTTCTGCCTCTTCCTGAGCTGTCCACATATGAAATTATGAACAAGGAGCAGGCGTAAGCCATTCTGCCCCTCAAGCCTGCTCCGCCATTTGCTCAAATCATGGCTGACCTGATAGTAACCTGAAATCTGCATTCTGCCTACCCCTGATAACTATCAGCTCCTTGCTTACCAAGAATCTATCCACCTCTGCCTTAAAAATATTCAAAGACTTCCACCACCTTTTCAAGAAGAGAGTTCCAAAGACTCACGACCCTCTGAGTGAAAAAATTTCTCCTCTTCTCTATTTTAAATGAGTGACCCCTTATTTTTAAACAGTGACCCCTGGTTCTAGATTTTTCCGCAAGAGGAAACATCCTCTCCAAATCCACCCTGTCAAGGCCCCTCTGGATCTTATATGTTTCAATCAAGTACTGAAGTACCAATACCTGGAGGTAAGGGCTGTTTCCTTATGATGCACCATGACGCAGATCTCCATGGTCTCACCAGGATGCACAATGACAGTGTGGTGAATTTAACTAATGACATGTTCTGATCCATTTTAGATTTGCCAGCACGCAATTGATCCGTGGACCCTGAAGGGCCACCCCTGATGCTGGAGGACCGCCAGGCTTCACTTGCACCTGTGTCATACCCGCTCTCTGAACCAGGCACCAGTACAGATACCAGCACCTTGGTGGGCATTAGCTCGGCGGGTAGAATGTCAGTGCACAGCAGTGAGGGCACTTCACACTTGCTTGAGGTGCAGGAGGAGGCAGAGAGTCCCCAGGGCAGAGGACTGCTGGAGGCCAGGACGATGCTGAGTTGAAGGCAGATGATGAGTCTTTAGAGTCGTCCATTAGGCAGAAGATGCTGGATGTCCAGCAGGATGACCTGGCGGAGATCCATGAGGGTCTGGGTGCCATGATCTCTGTGATGGAGGAGTCAAGCGGAGCGTTGACCCTCATGGTCGAGCACACTGCCTCCTTTATTGAGAGAGTGCTGACTCTCATGGAGAGGCAGCTGCAGGGACAGAATGAGGGGTCCCTGCATTAGTGCTCAGACCTCAGGTGGTTAGTGTCAGTGTGGGAGATGGATGAGGCACCCAGTATCCTAGCTAGATGCCTGTCCACCAGTGGTGAGCAGGGAGGTCCAGAGTGACCTCACGTTGGAGCACAAGCTGCTTGTTAACCTCTGTGGGCTCCTCTCAGGGTGCTCCAGATGACAACAGCAGCTCCTCCGCCCCTCTGACAGTGACCATGGTATCTGATGAGGCTGCGGTGATTGGGGAGATACCAGCTGTGGCACTGGTCATTCCCTCCCAAGCAGGGCCAGCACAGGCTCCACGGGCCAGAGGATGACTGCCAAGGTCATCAAGGCCAACAAGACAGTAGGGTCAGCAGACTGTCTCCAATGCCAGTGCCAGCGAGGGGGGTGGGGAGAGGGGCACCAAGATATAGCACTCGCAAATGTAAGTTAAAGGCACCATGAGCACAAGAAGGACAGTTCATGTGTGATTTTCTATTCATTTATGTTTGGTTTATCTTTACTGATCTGGGGATGTAGACCAGAGAAGGTTATATAAAGTATTTTGGATTGTCAAAATGAGACATTTTATTTTTGTTGTAATGGCCTGAGTATGCTTCACCTTTTTATTTTCTTGGTGCAGGGTATGCCAGTATGTAATGTAGAGCAGGTCATTGGCAGCCTACCTGAAAGAGCATTGGATCAAGGCATCACTGGTATCCCTGCTTCCCGGGAGGTTACCGAGGTCTGCCTCCATGCCCTCAGCATTCTCCTCTCTGTGCTCCTCTTCTGACTCACTGCTGGACTCATCATCTGTGGCCTCTGCAGCTGCTTCAAGAACCTCTTCCTCCAGTGGATCTCCTCTTGCCAGCGCCAGATTGTGGAGAGTGCAGCATGCGACGACTATCAGTGACACCTGTTCTTGGGGTCTTGTAGTGCTCCCCCCGAATGGTCCAGGCATTGGAAGCACATCTTGAGAAGGTCTATGGCCCTCTCTATCAACACCCTTGTGGAGGCATGACTTGTATTGTGACACTGCTCTGCCCCTGTTCTTGGGTGGCGGAGAGGCGTCATGAGCCACCTCTTCAACCGATAGCCCTTGTCACCCAGCAGCCATCCATCCAGTCGGGCTGGAGCAACGAAGAGCCCTGGCTCCTGGGAGTGTCTCAGGATGTAAGCGTTATGGGAGCTGCCGGAGTACAGAATCACAGAATCTTAATGACACAGAAGGAGGCCATTTGGCCCATCATGTCTACACCAGCTCTCCAAATGAGTATTATGGCCATTGCTCTGCCTTTTCCCCGTACCCTTGCACATTGTTTCTATTCAAATAATCATCTAATGCCTTCTTCAATGCCTTGATTGAACCTGCCTCCACCACACTCCCAGGCAGTGCATTCCAGGCTCAAACCACTCATTGCGTGAAAAAGTTTTTTCTCATGTCACACTTGTTTCTTTTGCAAATCACTTTAAGTCTGTGTCCTCTCGTTCTTGATCCTTTTACAAGTGGGAACAGCTTCTCCCAATCTACTCTGTCCAGCTCCGTCATGATTTTGAACACCTCTATCAAATCTCCTCTCAGCCTTCTTCTCTCCAAGGAGAACAGTCCCAACCTCTCCAATCTATCTTCATAACTGAAGTTTCTCATTCCTGGAACCATTCTTGAAAACCTCTTCTGCGCTCACTCCAATGTGTTCACATCCTTCTTATAATGTGGCGCCCAGAAATGTACACAATATGCCACTGAGGTCTAACGAGCGATTTATATAAGCTCAGCATAATCTCCTGCTCTTGTACTCTATGCACCTATTAGAACAAAGAACAAAGAAAAGTACAGCACAGGAACAGGCCCTTCGGCCTTCCAAGCCTGCACCAATCATATTGCCCGTCAACTAAAACATTTTGCACTTCCGGGGTCCGTATCCCTCTATTCCCATCCTATTCATGTATATGTCAAGCTGCCTCTTAAACACCACTATCATACCTGCTTCCACCACCTCCTCTGGCAGCGAAACCCAGACACTCATTACCCTCTGCGTAAAAAACTTGCTGCTCTGCATATGTCCTCTATAGTTTTCTCCTCTCACCTTAAATCTATGTCCCCCAGTAATTGACTCTTCCACCCTGGGAAAAAGCTTCTATCTACTCTGTCCATGCCACTCATAATTTTGTAAACTTCTATCAAATCGCCCCTCAATCTCCGTCACTCTAGTGAGAATAATCCGAGTTTCTCCAACCTCTCTCATAGCTAATAACCTCCAAACTAGGCAGCATCCTGGTAAACTTCCTCTGCACCCTCTCCAACACCTCCAAATCCTTCTGGTAATATGGCGACCAGAATTGCACGCAATATTCCAAGTGTGGCCTAACCAAGGTCCTATACAGCTGCAGCATGATTTCCCAGCTTTTATACTCAATACCCCTGCCAATGAAGGCAAGCATGCCTTATGCCTTCCTGACTACTTTATCCACCTGTGTTGCCACTTTCAGTGTCCTGTGGACCTGTACACCCAGATTCCTCTGCCCCTTGATGCACTTAAGGGTTCTGCCATTTACTGTATAATTCCTGCCTGTATTAGACTTTCCAAAATGCATTAATAAAACCTAAGATACTATTTGCTTTACTAACTGCTTTTTCCACCTGTCCTGCCACCTTCAATAATCTAAGCACATATACATCCAAGTCTTTGCACCCCTGTCAAAATTCCACCCCTTATTTTATATTGTCTGTCCTTGTTCTTCCTACCAAAATGCATCACCTCACACTTCTCTGCATTGAACTTCATCTGCCACCTATCTGCCCACTCCACCAACTTGTCTATGTCCTCTTGAAGTTCCACACCATCCTCCTCGCAGTTCACAATACTCCCAAGCTACGTATCATCCACAAACTTTGAAATTGTCCCCTACACACCAAGATCTAGATCATTAATATATATCAGCAACAACAAAGGTCCCAATGCCGACCCCTGGGGAGCTCCACTACAAACCTTACTCCATCCCGAAAAATATCTATTGGCCATTACACTCTGCTTCTTATTTCTCAGCCAACTTTGTATCCACGTTGCTACTGTCCCTTTTATTCCGTGAGCAATAACTTTTTGCAAAAGTTGACTGTGTGGCACTGTATCAAATGCCTTTTGAAAGTCCATGTACACCACATCAACAGCATTACCCTCATTGACCTTATCTGTTACCTCTTCAAAAAACTCCAACAAGTTAGTTAAACATTTTAGGTCCCAAATCGGCCCTACTCCCGCTTTTACCATCCTTTTACTATTTATATGCTTATAGCAGACTTTGGGATTCGCCTTTATGATGGCTGCCAGTCTTTTCTCATAATCCCTCTTTGCTTCTCTAATATGCTTTTTCACCTCTGGACCTTCAGTATTCATCTTAATTTTCAATTATATTTTCTACCTGATAACTGTCATAAGCACACTTTTTCTTCTTTATCTTAATTTCAATCTCCTTTTTCATCCAGGGAGCTCTGGATTTGTTTGTCCCACCTTTCCCTTTAGATGGAATATACCTTGACTATGCCCAGACCAATTCTTTTTTGAAGGTAGCCCATTTTTCAGCTCCAGTTTTTCCTGCCAAACTTTCATTCCAGTTTCTCTGGCCCAGCTCCATTCTTGCCCTGTTGAAGTCGGTTCTTGTCCAGTTAATTATTTTTGCTCTGGATTACATATCATCCTTTTCTATCATCATCTTAAAACGTACAATACAATGATCACTGTCTCCCAAATGCTCCCCCATTGACACTTGATCTACTTGGCCCACATTATTTCAAAGAACCAGGTCTTTTCTTATTTGATTGGACACACGCTACTGTAGAAAATTCTCCTGAACACAATCTAGGAACTTTTGCCCCTCTCCACCCTTTACACTACCACTGTCCCAGTCTATATTTGGGTAATTAAAATCCCCCATTATAATTACTCTATAATGCTTGCATTTCTCTGTAATTTCCCTGCAGATTTGTTCTTCTACATCTTTCTGTCCTCACTATTTGGCAGTCTATAGATGAAACCAAGCAATGTAATTGCACAACAAAAACAGAATTACCTGGAAAAACTCAGCAGGTCTGGCAGCATTGGTGGAGAAGAAAAGAGTTGACGTTTTGAGTCCTCATGACCCTTCAACAGAACTGAGTGAGTCTAAGGAGAGGGGTGAAATATAAGCTGGTTTAAGGTTGGGGGGGGGGTTTGGGTGGGGGGAGAGAAGTGGGGGTGGTGGTGTGGTTGTAGGGACAAGCAAGCAGTGATAGGAGCAGATAATCAAAAGATGTCACAGACAAAAGAACAAAAGAACACAGAGGTGTTGAAGGTGGTGATATTATCTAAACGAATATGCTAATTAAGAATGGATGGTAGGGCACTCAAGGTACAGCTCTAGTGGGGGTGGGGTGGAAAGGCTAGCAGGGCATAAAATATTTAAAAATAATGGAAATAGGTAGGAAAAGAAAAATCTATATAAATTATAAAGGAAAAAACAAAAGGAAGGGGGAAGAAACAGAAAGGGGGTGGGGATGAAGGAGGGAGTTCAAGATCTAAAGTTGTTGAATTCAATATTCAGTCCAGTAGGCTGTAACATGCCTAGTCGGAAGATGAGGTGCTGTTCCTCTAGTTTGCGTTGGACTTCACTGGAACAATGCAGCAAGCCAAGGACAGACATGTGGGCAAGAGAGCAGGGTGGAGTGATAAAATGGCAAGCAACAGGGAGGTTTGGGTCATTCTTGCAGACAGACCGCAGGTGTTCTGCAAAGCAGTCGCCCAGTTTACGTTTGGTCTCTCCAATGTAGAGGAGACCGCATTGGGAGCAATGAATGCAGTAGACTAAGTTGGGGAAATGCAAATGAAATGTTGCTTCACTTGAAAGGAGTGTTTGGGCCCTTGGATGGTGAGGAGAGAGGAAGTGAAGGGGCAGGTGTTGCATCTTTTGCGTGAGCATGGGGAGGTGACATAGGTGGGGGTTGAGGAGTAGGGGGTGATGGAGGAGTGGACCAGGTGTCCCGGAGGGAACGATCCCTACAAAATGACGCCAGAGGGGTGAAGGGAAGATGTGTTTGGTGGTGGCATCATGCTGGAGTTGGCGGAAATGGCGGAGGATGATCCTTTGAATGCGGAGGCTGGTGGAGTGATAAGTGAGGACAAGGGGGACCCTGTCATGTTTCTGGGAGGGAGGAGAAGGCGTGAGGGCGGATGCGCGGGAGATGGGCCGGACACGGTTGAGGGCCCTGTCAATGACCGTGGGTGGAAAACCTCGGTTAAGGAAGAAGGAGGACATGTCAGAGGAACTGTTTTTGAAGGTAGCATCATCAGAACAGATGCAACGGAGGCAAAGGAACTGAGAGAATGGGATGGAGTCCTTACAGGAAGCGGGGTGTGAGGAGCTGTAGTCGAGGTAGCTGTGGGAGTCGGTAGGCTTGTAATGGATATTGGTGGACAGTCTATCACCAGAGATTGAGACAGAGGTCAAGGAAGGGAAGGGAAGTGTTAGAGATGGACCATGTGAAAATGATGGAGGGGTGGAGATTGGAAACAAAGTTAATAAATTTTTCCAAGTCCCGACGAGAGCATGAAGCAGCACCGAAGTAATCATCGATGTACCGGAGAAAGAGTTGTGGAAGGGGGCCGGAGTAGGACTGGAACAAGGAATGTTCCACATACCCCATAAAGAGACAGGCATAGCTGGGGCCCATGCGGGTACTCATAGCCACACCTTTTATTTGGAGGAAGTGAGAGGAGTTGAAGGAGAAATTATTCAGTGTGAGAACAAGTTCAGCCAGACGGAGGAGAGTAGTGGGGATTGTTCGGGCCTCTGTTCGAGGAAGAAGCTAAGGGCCCTCAGACCATCCTGGTGGGGGATGGAGGTGTAGAGGGATTGGACG
Organism: Carcharodon carcharias; assembly: GCF_017639515.1. Lineage (NCBI taxonomy): Eukaryota > Metazoa > Chordata > Chondrichthyes > Lamniformes > Lamnidae > Carcharodon > Carcharodon carcharias. The sequence continues at coordinate 83,719,347 of NC_054476.1, read as the reverse complement.
TCCATGGTGAAGAGGAAGCGGTTGGGGCCAGGGAACTGGAAATTGTTGATGTGACGTAAGGTGTCAGAGGAATCACGGATGTAGGTGGGAAGGGACTGGACAAGGGGAGAGAGAATGGAGTCAAGATAATGCAAAATGGGTTCCACCCTTTTTTTCCCTTAGTTGTAGCCAAATTGATTCTGTCCCTGAACACTCTGGGGGCACCCTCTTTCTCCAGCACTGAAATGCTCTCCTTAACCAATACTGCCACTCTTCCTCCTTTCCTTTTTTCTCTATCTATTCTGAACATCTTGTACCCGGGAATATTTAACTCCCAGTCCTGCCCTTTCTTGAGCCAGGTCTCTGTTATCACCACAATATCATATTTCCACATGGTAATCTGTGCCTGTAACTCCCCAATCTTATTTACTATACTCTGTGCATTCACATGCATACATACTAACCCTGATTTAGATTTTGTTACTTTCTCCCTTACCCCGACTTTAACTATTAACTTACTATTCTCTATACTGGTGCTACCTGTCCCTCCCGGTATTTTATGCACCCTGGTGTTCCTCTCTAATATTTTCTCTTGTTTCCCACATCCCTGCTGAGTTAGTTTAAAGCCTTCTCAACAGCACTAGCAAAAATCCCTGCAAGGAACTCAGCCCCTTCTCAGTTCAGGTGCAACCCATCTGGCCTGTACATGTGCCATCTCCCCCAGACCCAGCCCCAGTGTCCCAGGAATCTAAAGCCTTCCCTCCTGCACCATGTTTCCAGCCATACATTCATATGCCTTATCCTCCTATTTATGTACTCACTGGCATGTAGAACTGGGAACAATCCGGAGATTACTACATTAAAGATCCTGCTTGTTAATTTTCTACCTAGCTCCCAAAGTTTTGATTGCAGGACCACATCCCCCTTCCTACTTAAATCATTGGTACCAATGCGGACCATGACGTCCCCCAGAAGAATGTCCTGCAATTGCTCTGTGACATCCTTTACCCTGGAACCAGGGAGGCAACATACCATCCTGGAGTCATATCTACAGCCACAGAAATGCCTGTCTGTTCCCCTAACCAATGAATTCTCTATCACTATAGCACTTCCTTTCTTCGTTCTCCCCTCCGGTACAGCCAAGCCACTTGTGGTGCCATAAACTTGGCTAGGACTGCACTCCTCTGAGGAACCAGCACCCTCATCAGCTTGCAAGACAGAAAACTGACTTGTAGGCATGACCTCAGAGGACTCCTGTGCTACCTGCCTACTTCTCTTGGACTGCCTGGTTTCACCTATTCCCTCTCTGTCTCCAGGCCCTTAAGCTGCGGTGTGACCACCTGAACATAATATCCACATAGCTCCCAGCCTCCCGGGAGTGCCACAGTGACTCCAGTCACCGCTCGAGCTCTGAAATCCGGAGCTTAAGTTTCTGCAGCTGACAACACTTGCTGCACATATGGTCATCTAGGACACCAGTACCGTCCATGACTTCACACATATTACAGGACACGCATTCCACTTGACTGAACTGCCCTGTCATGTCTTAACTCTACTTCCCTTACATTAACTTTATTCTACTTTGGATTATTTATATTACTTTAGTATATTGGCCCTTAAATTTCCCTTATTCCTGGTGCTTCATAGTTAAATCCAAGTACCAGAACTTTAAAAATATTATACTTTACTAATTTACTCACTATTTCCTACTTACCAAGGCCGCTGCTCTTCTTTCTGAGCAAAGGTAGAAAAAGAAAGGATCTGCTCCTCCCTTCTCATCAAACTCCCTCAGACACCAAACTCTAACTGAAGCACTCGAATGCAGCCAAACACAACACTCCAGTGCAGACCTTGCACAGACTTGCAGAATCTGCATCCTGTGGTCTCATACTATCTGCATGCTCATGGAGTGGAAACCCTTCCTGTTGACAAAGGCACCTGTCTGACCCGCTGGTGCCATGATGGCCACATTTGTGCATTCAATTACACCCTGGATGCAGGGGAACCCAGCAATCTCTGCAAAGCTTCTGGCTCAGTCAGCCTGGCTGGCCTTGTCTGTACAGTAAAGAATAAATGTCAGTACCCACCTGAACAGAGCTTCTGTCACCAGCTTGATGCAACTATAGACATCTGATTGGGAGATGCCGCACAGATACCCCACTGACCCCTAGAAATAGCCGGAGGCATAGAGGTTGAGGGCCGCTGTGACCTTCAGAGCCACTGACATGGAGTTTCCACCCACACAGTAGGAGTTGATCGCAGGCCCAATCATCTGACAAGCAGAGGTCACTGTCTGCCTTGAGAGGCAAAGCCTCCTTCAGCATTGCATCTCAGACATATTAAGGTAACAACATCACCACCTGCAAACCCTGGCTGCAGCCCCCTAACACCTTGGACTTCCTGCTGGACCTGTGCCCCTTGTGCCTGCACCACTCATCCCACAGTTTGCTCCCCTGGGAGCTGCGTTGGGCCACCTGGCCTCCTCTCCCTTCTGCCCCTCTCTTCCTCCTCAGAGGAGGTGCCTCCAGCTGAGACCACAATCCCCATTACCAGAGTAATAGAAGGGTCCACAGGGTCTGAATCTTGCGGAGGCCTTGGAAACACCAGTGAGTCCTGAAATGAAACCTGAAGGTGCTAACAATGAAGCCCCGAACAGAGATGAAGCTGCCATATACCAATAAGTAACCAGCAGCAAACGATCTAACAAACTGCCCACTACAGACACAAGCATAGCTGTTCACACATTTTATCAGGTCAGTGGATGAGGTTATTGAAAATGTCAGCCTCCCACAAGCCCGTTTTGTCCAAACAAGCACAAAATCGCACGGGTAACAAAAAATAGGTGTCAAATGGTGTTTCAATGAACACACTACAGTGCAAAAATTAAGCCAGATGGGAATCACACTGCAGTGCAAATGCTATACCACATGGGAATCATACTGCAGTGTAAACATTATACCAACTAGGAATCACACTGTAATGTATGCATTATACCAGATAGGAATCACACTGTAATGTATACATTATACCAGATAGGAATCACACTGCAGTATATACATTATACCTGATAGGAATCGCACTGCAGTGTATACATTGTAATTAATAGGTATCACACTGTAATGTATACGTTATACAAGATAGAACCTTAACTGCAGAATATATGTTATACCTAATAGGAATTGCACTGTAGTGTATACATTATAGTTAATAGGAATCACATTGCCGTTTAAACATTATACCAGATGGTAATCACACAGCAGTGTATACATTATACCAGATAGGAATCACACTGCAATGTATACGTGAGACCAGAAAGTAATCACACTGCAGTGCATACATTATACAAGAAAGGAATCGCACTACAGTGTGTACATTACAGCAAATCAGAATCACACTGTAGTGTATACATTATAGCAGATAGGAATCACACTGCAAGGTATAGATTATACCAGAAAGGAATCACAGTGCAGTGTATACCTTATACCAGATAGGTATCAAACTGCAGTGTATCCATTATAGCAGATAGGAATCAAACTGCAGTGTATAGATTATACCAGAAAGGAAAGACACTGCAGTGTATACATTGTAGGCGATGGGAATCACACTGCAGTGTATACATTATACCAGATAGGCATTGCACTGCGGTGTGTACATTATACCAGAAAGGAAATACACTGCAGTGTATATATAATAGCAGATAGGCATTACACTGCAGTGTGTATGTTATACCAGACAAAAAACACACTACAGTACATACATTATACCAGATGGGAATCACACTGCAGTGTGCACATTATACCAGAATGCAATTCACACTGCAGTGTATACATTATACCAGGTAGGAATCACAGAGCAACATAGACATTATACTTTAAAGGAATCAAATTACAGTGTTTACATTATAGTTTGTTGGAAACACACTGCTGTTCAAACATTATACCAGATGGGAATCCCACTGCAGCGTATGCATTATAACAGCTAAGAATCACTCTGCAATATATACGTTATACCAAATAGGACTCACACTGCAGTGTATACATTATATCAGGTAGGAAACACATTGCAGTGTATACATTATACCAGGTAGGAGACACACTGCAGAGTATACGTTATACCAGATAGGAATCACACAGCACTGTATACATTATAACAAATAGGAAAAACAGTGCAGTATATACATTATACCAGGTAGGAAACACACTGCAGCGTATATATTATACAAGATAGGAACCACTCTGCAGTGTATACATTATACCAAACAGGAAACACTCTGCAGTTTATACAGTATACCAAGATAGGAATTACACTGCAGTGTATACATTATACCAAATAGGTAACACACTGCAGTTTATACATTATACCAGATAGTTATCACACTGCAATGTATACATTATACCAGATAGGAAACACACTGCAGTGCATACGTTATACCAAATAGGAAACATACTGCAGCGTATACATTATACCAGATGGGGATCTCACTGAAGTGTATCCATGTTACGAGATAGGAGTCACACTGCAGTTTACACATTATACCTGTTAGGAATCACACTGCAGTTTATACATTATAGCAGATAGGACTCACACTGCAGCATATACATTATAGCAGATGGGAAACACACTGTAGTGTATAAATTATACCAGGTAGGAAACACACTGCAGTGTATACATTATTCCAAATAGGAATCAACTGCATTATATAGATTATACCAGATGGGAATCTCACTGAAGTGTATATATTTTACCAGATGGGAAACACACTGCAGTGTATACATTATACCAGAAAGGAATCACACAGCACTGTGTACATTATACCAAATAGGTTTCACACTGCAGTGTATTCATTATAGCAGATAGGCATTATACTGCAGTGTGTACATTATACCAGATAGGAATGACGCTGGAATGTGCACATTACACCAGGTGAAAATCACACTGCAGTGTGTGCATTATAGAAGATAGGAATCACCCTGCAGTGTACATTATACAAGGTAGGAATCAAAGTGCAGCATATACATTATACCATAAAGGAATCAAATTGCAGTGTATACATGATAGTTTGTAGGAATCACACTGCTGTTAAAACATTATACCAGATGTGAATTGCACTGCAGCAGATGCATTATAACAATTAAGAATCACTCTTCAATGTATACGTTATACCAGATCAGAAACACACTGCAGTTTATACAGTATACTAGGTAGGAAACACTGCAGCGTAAACATTATACCTGATATGAATCACACTGCAGTACATACGTTATACCAAATAGGAATCACACTGCAGTTTATTCAGTTCATTCCAGGAAGGAAACACACTGTATTTTATACATTATACCAAATAGGAATCACACTGCAGTGTATACATTATACCAGAAAGGAAACACACTGTATTTTATACATCCCACTAGATAAGGATCACATTGCAGTGTATACATTACACCAGGGAGAAATCACACTGCAGTGTATACACTATGCCAGGGAGGAACCTCACTTCAGTGTATATATTATACCAGAAAGAAAACACACTGTATTTTATACATTATACCAGATAGGAATCACACTGCAGTGTATACATTATACCAGAAAGGAAACACAGTGTATTTTATACATCCCACCAGATAGGAATCACACTACAGTGTATACATTACACCAGGAAAGAAACACACTGTGTTTTATACATTATACAAGATAGGAATCACCTTGCTGTGTGTACATTATACCAGATATCAAAAACACTGTAGTTTATACATTACACCAAAAAGGAATCACACTGTTGTGTATAAATTATACCAGACAGGAAACACACAGCAAGTTTATACATTATACCAAATAGTGATCACGCTGCAGTGTATACATTACACTAGATAGAAAACACACTATTTTATACATTATACCAAATAGGAATCACACTGCTGTTTATACATTATAGCAGGAAGGAAACACACTGTTTTTTATACATTATATCAGACAGGAATCACCCTGCAGTGTGCACATTATACCAGGTGAGAATCACCCTGCAGTGTGTGCATTATACAAGATAGGAATCACCCTGCAGTGTGTGCATTATACAAGGTAGGAATTACAGTGCAGCATATACATTATACCTTAAAGGAATCAAATTGCAGTGTATACATTATAGTTTGCAGGAACCACACTGCTATTCAAACATTATACCAGATGTGAATCGCACTGCAGCAGATGCATTATATCAATTAAGAATCACTCTTCAATGTATACGTCATACCAAATAGGAATTACACTGCAGTTTATACAGTATACCAGGTAGGAAACACACTGCAGCGTAAACATTATACCTGATAGGAATCACACTGCAGTATATACCTTATACCAAATAGGAATCACACTGCAGTTTATTCAGTATACCAGATAGGAATCATACTGCAGTGTACACATTATGCCAGAAAGGAAACACACTGTAGTTTATACATTATGCCATGCAGGAAACACACAGCAGTGTATACATTATACCAGAAAGGAAACACACTGCAGTGTATACATTATACCAGATAGGAATCACACTGCAGTGTATACATTATACCAGAAAGGAAACACACTGTATTTTATACATCCCACCAGATAGGAATCACACTGCAGGGAATGCATTATACCAAATAGGAAACACACAGTAGTTTATACATTATAACTGGTAGGTAACACACTGCAGTGCATACATTATACCACAAAGGAAACAAACTGCAGCTTATACATTATACCAGGTAGGAAACACACTGCAGTGTATACATTATACCAGAAAGGAAACACACTGCAGTGTATACATTCTACCAGATAGGAATCACACTGCAGTGCATACATTATATCAGAAAGGAAACACACAGTAGTTTATGTTATAACTGGTAGGTAACACACTGCAGTGCATACATTATACCACAAAGGAAACAAACTGCAGTTTATACATTATACCAGGTAGGAAACACACTGCAGTGCATACATTATACCAGAAAGGAAAGACACTGCAGTGTATGCATTCTACCAGATAGGAATCACACAGCAGTGCATACATTATACCAGAAAGGAATTACACCACAGTGTATAAATTATACTAAATAGGAATCACACTGCAGTTTATACATTATACCAGATAGGGATCATACTGCAGTGTATACATTATACCAAATAGGAAGCACACTGCTGTTTATACATTATACCAGATGGGAATCTCACTGAAGTGTAAACACTTTACCAGATAGGAATCACACTGCCGTGTAAACATTATGCCAGATAGGAATCACACTGCAGTTTACGTATTATTCCAGATAGGAATCACACTGCAGTGTATACATTATACCAGTAAGTAATCACACTGCAGTTTATACATTATACAAGATAGCAGTCACAGTGCAGCATATACATTATAGCAGATGGGAAACACACTGCAGTGTATACGTAATGCAAGGTAGGAATCACACTGCAGTGTATACATTATAGAAGATGGGAAACACACTGCAGTGTATACAGAATGCAAGGTAGGAATCACACTGCAGTGTATACATTATAGCAGATAGGAATCACACTGCAGTGTATAGATTATACCAGAAATGAATCATACTGCAGTGTATACATTGTAGCCGATGGGAATCACACTGCAGTGTATACATTATACCCGATAGGCATTAAACTGCGGTGTGTACATTATACCAGAAAGGAAATACACTGCAGTGTATACATTATATGAGATAGGCATTACAGTACAGTGTGTACATTATACCAGGCAAAAACTACACAACAGTACATACATTATACCAGATGTGCACACTGCAGTGTGATACCCATTATACCAGAATGCAATTCACACTGCAGTGTATACATTGTACCAGATAGGAATCACAGAGCAACATATACAATATACCTTGAAGGAATCAAATTGCAGTGTTTACATTATAGTTTTTTGGAAACACACTGCTGTTCAAACATTATACCAGATGGGAATCCCACTGCAGCGTATGCATTGTAACAGCTAAGAATCACTCTGCATGTATACGTTATACCAAATAGGAGTCACACTGAAGTGTATACATTATATCAGATAGGCATCACATTGCAGTGCATACATTATACCAAATAGGAACCATACTGCAGTTTAAACATTATACCAAACAGGAACCACACAGCAGTTTATACATTATACCAAACAGGAAACACACCGCGGTTTATACAATATACCGGACAGGAATCACACTGCAGTGTATACATTATACCAAATAGGTAACACACTGCAGTTTATACATTATACCAAATAGGAATCACAATGTAGTTTATACATTATACCAGAATGGAAACAAACTGCAAGGTATACATTATACCAGATAGGAATCACACTGCAGTGTATACATTAAACCAGGAAGGAAACACACTGTATTTTATACATTATACAAGATAGGAATCATATTGCTATGTTTACATTATACCAGATATCAAAAACACTGTAGTTTATACATTACACCAAACAGGAATCACACTGCTGTGTATAAATCATACCAGATAGGAAACACACTGCAGTTTATACATTTTAGCAGGTAGGAAACATACTGCAGAGTATACATTATACCAGATAGGAATCACACTACAGTGTATACGTTATACCAGGTAGGAATCACACTGCAGTGTATATATTATACCAGAAAGATAACACACGGTATTTTATACATCCCACCAGATAGGAATCACACTGCAGTGTATACATTACACCAGGAAAGAAACACACTGTATTTTATACATTATACAAGATAGGAATCACATTGCTATGTATACATCATACCAGATATCAAAAACATTGTAGTTTATACATTGCACCAAACAGGAATCACACGGCTGTGTATAAATTATACCAGATAGGAAACATTCTGCAGTTTATACATTATACCAAATAGTGATCATGCTGCAGTGTATACATTACACTAGATAGGAAACACACTATTTTATACATTATACCAAATAGGAATCACACTGCTGTTTATACATTATACCAGACAGGAATCACCCTGCAGTGTGCACATTATACCAGTTGAGAATCAAACTGCAGTGTGTGCATTATACAAGATAGGAATCACCCTGCAGTGTGTACATTATACAAGGTAGGAATCACAATGCAGCATATACATTATACCTTAAAGGAATCAAATTGCAGTGTATACATTATAGTTTGCAAAAACCACACTGTTGTTCAAACATTATACCAGATGTGAATCGCACTGCAGCAGATGCATTATAACAATTAAGAATCACTCTCCAATGAATATGTTATACCAAATAGGAAACACACTGCAGTTTATACAGTATACCAGGTAGGAAACACACTGCAGCGTAAACATTATACCTGATAGGAATCACACTGCAGTATATACCTTATACCAAATAGGAATCACACTGCAGATTATTCAGTATACCAGATAGGAATCATACTGCAGTGTACACATTATGCCAGAAAGGAAACACACTGTAGTTTATACATTATGCCATGCAGGAAACACACAGCAGTGTGTACATTATACCAGAAAGGAAACACACTGCAGTGTATACATTATACCAGATAGGAATCACACTGCAGTGTATACATTATACCACAAAGGAAACACATTGCAGTTTATACATTATACCAGGTAGGAATCACACTGCAGTGTATAGATTATACCAAATAGGGATCAGACTGCAGTGCATACATTATACCAAATAGGAATCACAATGCAGTTTATTCATTATACCAGAAAGGAAACAAACTGCAATGTATACATTATACCATATAGGAATCACACTGCAGTGTATACATTCAACCAGGAAGGAAACACACTGTATTTTATACATTATACAAGATAGGAATCACATTGCTGTGTATACATTATACCAGAAAAAAAACACACTGTATTTTATACATCCCACCAGATAGGAATCACATTGCAGTGTATACATTATACTAAATAAAAATCACAATGCAGTGTATACACTATACCAGGGAGGAATCACACTTCAGTTTATAGATTATACCAGGTACGAAACACTCTGCAGTGTATATATTACACCAGAAAGGAATCACAGTGCAGTTTATACATTATACCAGATAGGGATCATACTGCAATGTATACAATATATCAAATAGGAATCACACTGCTGTTTATACATTATACTAGATGGGAATCTCACTGAAGTATAAACACTTTACCAGATAGGAATCACACTGCCGTGTAAACATTATACCAGATAGGAATCACACTGTAGTGCATACATTATACCAGTTAGGAATCACACTGCAGTGTATGCATTATACCAAATAGGAAACACACTGCCGCAAATCCATTATACCAGATGGGAATCTCACTGAAGTGTAAATACTTTACAAGTTAGGAATCACACTGCCGGGTAAACATTATACCAGATAGGAAACACACTGCAGTTTATATATTATACCAGGTAGGAATCACACTGCAGTGTATACATTATACTGGTGAGGAATCACATTGTAGTTTATACATTATACAAGATAGGAATCACACTGCAGCATATACATTTTAGCAGATGGGAAACACACTGCAGTGTATATATTATGCCAGGTAGGAATCACACTGCAGTGTATATATTATATCAAATAGGAAACACGCTGCAGTGCATACATTAAACCAGGTAGGAAACACACTGAAGCATATACATTATTCCAAATGGCAATCTCACTGCAGTCTCTACATTATACCAGATGGGAAACAAACTGTAGTATACCAAATAGGAATCAGACTGCAGCGTATACATTATACCAGAAAGGGAACACACTGTAGGTTATACATTATACGTGGTAGGAAACACACTGCAGTGTATACATTATAACAGGTTGGAAACACACTGCAATATATGCATACCAGATAGGAATCACACTGCAGTTTATACATTATATCAGAAAGGAAGCACTCTATAGTTTATTCATTTTACTGGGTAGGAATCACACTGCAATGTATGCATTATACCAGGTAGGAAATATACTGCAGTGTATACATTATACCTGAAAGGAAACACTCTGTAGTTTATATATTGTACCACATAGGAATCACATTGCACTGTATACATTATACCAGGTCGGAAACACACTGCAGTGTATACATTCTACCAAATAGGAATCACACTGCAGTGTATACATTATATCAGGTAGGAAACACATTGCAGTGCATACATTATACTGAATAGGATTCACCTTGCAGTGTATACTTTACATTAGGTAGGAATGACACTGCAGTGTGCACATTATACCACGTAGGAATCACATTGAACTGTATACATTATACCAGTTTGGAAACAAAATACAGTGTATACATTACACCAAATAGGAATCACACTGCTGCATAAACATTATACCAGAAAGGAAACACACTGTAGTTTATACATTATACCAGGTAGGAAACACACTGCAGCATATACATTATACCAAATAGGAATCACACTGCCGTGTATACCTTATTCCGGATAGGAAACACCCTGCAGTTTTTACATTATACCAGATAGGAAACCCATTGCAGTATATACATTATACCAAATAGGAATCACAATGCAGTGTATACATTATACCAGATGGGAATCTCACTGCAGTGTGTATATTTTACCAGATGGGAAACACACTGCAGCATATACATAAAACCAGATAGGAATCACACTGCAGTGTATATACCTTACCAGATAGGAAACCCACTGCTGCTTATACCATTAGACCAGATACGAATCACACTGCAGTTTATACATGATAACAAATAGGAATCACACTGCCGTTTATAAATTATACCAGAAAGGAAACACACTGCAGCATATACATTATACCATAAAGGAATCACACTGCAGCGTTTGCATTATGCCAGGTAGGAAACACAATGCTGTATATACAGTATACTAAATAGGAATCACACTGCAGTAAATACATTATACCAGGTAGAAAACATGCTGCAGCTTATAGATTATACTTTATAGGAAATGCGCTGCAGTTTATAGATTATACGAAATAGGAAACACACTGCAGTTTATACGTTAAACCAGGTAGGATTCACACTGCAGCGTATACATTATTCCAGATGGCAATCTGACCGCAGTCTATACATTATACGAGACAGGAACCACAATGCTGTGTTTACATTACTCCAGGTGGGAATCTCACTGCAGTGTATACATTTTACCAGGTAGGAATCACACTTCATTGTATACATTATACTAGGTAGGAATCACACTGCAGTTTATACATTATACCAGAAAGGAAGCACTCTGTAGTTTATTCAATTTACTGGGTAGGAATCACACTGCAACGTATGCATTATACCAAATAGGATACATACTGCAGTGTATACATTATATCAGAAAGGAAACACACTGTAATTTATACATTATATTACACAGGAATTACACTGCACTGTATATATTATACCAGGTCGGAAACACACTGCAGTGTTTACATTCTACCAAATAGGAATCACATTGCAGTGTTTACAATATACCAGTAGGAATCACACTGCAGTGTGCACATTATACCACGTAGGAATCACATTCTACTGTATACATTATACCAGGTCGGAAACATACTGCAGTGTATACATTCTACCAAATAGGCATCACACTGCAGTGTACACGTTATACCAGGTAGGAAACAAACTGCAGTGTATACATTACACCAAATAGGAATCACACTGCAGTATATATATTATAACAGAAAGGACACACACTGTAGTTTATACATTATACCAGGTAGGAAACACACTGCAGCATATACATTATACCATAAAGGTAACACAATGCAGAGTATACCTTATCCCGGATAGGAAACACCCTGCAGTTTCTATGTTATACCAGATAGGAAATACACTGCAGTATCTACATTATGCCAAATAGGAATCACACTGCAGTGTATACATTATCCCAGGTGGGAATCTCACTGCAGTGTATATATTTTACCAGATGGGAAACACACTGCAGTGTGTACATTATATCAGATGGGAAACACACTGCAGCACATACATTATACTTGGTTAGAAAAACACTGCAGTGAATACATTATACCAGATAGGAAACATACTGCAGTTTATACATTATACTAAATAGGAATCACTCGGCAGTGTATACATTACACCAGGTGGGAAACACACTGCAGTGTATACATTAGAGCAGATGGGAAACACACTGCAGTGTATATTTTTTCCAAATGGGAATCACACTGCATTGTATACAATATATCAGTTAGGAAACACACTGCAGCATATACATTATGCTAGATGGGAATCTCACTGCAGTGTATACATTTCACCAGGTGGGAAACACACTGCGGTGTATACATTATACCAGGTAGGAAACACACTGCAGTGTAAAACTTATATCAGATCGGATTCACATTGCAGTGTATACATTATACCAGATAGGGATCATACTGCAGTGTATCCATTGTATCAGGGAGCAAGCACACTGCAGCGTATACATTATACCAGGTAGGAATCACACTGCAGTGTAAACATTATAGCAGTTAGGAATCACAATGCAGTGTGTACATTAGACCACATAGGAATCATGCTGCTGTATATACATTATACCAGGGAGGGAAGACAATGCAGCATATACATTATATCAGATAGGCATCACACTGCAGTGTATACATTATACCAAATAGGAATCACACTGCCGTGTATACCCTATCCTGGATAGGAAACACCCTGCAATTTCTACATTATACCAGATAGGAAACGCGTTGCAGTATATACGTTATACCAAATAAGAATCACAATGCAGTGTATAATTTATACCAGATGGGAAACACACTGCAGTGGATAAATTTTACCAGGTAGGAATCAGACTGCAGTGTATACATTATACCAGATAGGAATCACACTGCAGCTTATACATTATACCAGGTAGGAAGCACACTGCAGTTTATATATTATACCAGGTAGGAAACACACTGCAGCCTATACGTTATACCAGATGGAATCAAACTGCAGTGTATACGTTATACCAGATGGGAAACACACTGCAGTATACACATTATACCAGGTAGGAAACATATTGCTGTCTATACATTATACCACATGAGAATCACACTGCAGCGTATACATTTTACCAGATAGGAATCGCACAGCAGCGTATACATTATACGAGATAGGAATCACACTGCGGTGTATACATTATACCAGGTAGGAAACACACAGCAGCGTATACATTATACCAGATGGGAATCTCACTGCAGTGTATTCATTCTGCCAGATGGGAAACACACTGGAGCGTATACATTATGCCAAATAGGAATCACACCGCAGTGTATACATAGTACCAGATAGGAATCACACTGCAGTTTATACATTATACCAGGTAGGAACCACACTGCAATGTATATATTATATCGGGTAGGAAACACACCGCGGCGTATACATTAAACTAGATCGGAATCTCACAGCAGAGTATGCATTAGATCAGATCGGAAACACACTGCAGTGTTTACGTTATACCAGATGTGAATCTCAATGCAGTGTACGCAGTTTATTCGATGGGATACACACAGCAGAGTATACATTATACCAGACAGGAAACACATTGCAGTGTATACATTTTCCCTGATAGGAAACGCTCTGCGATGTATGCATTATACCAGATGGGAATCTTATTGCAGTGTATGCATTTTACCAGAGAGGAAACACACTGCAGTGTATACATTATTCCAGAATGGGAATCTCACTTCAATGTATGATTTATACCAGGTAGGAAACAAACTGCAGCCTACACATTATACCAGATGGGAATCACACTGCAGTGTATACAGTATACTGGATGGGAATCACACTGTAGTGTATACATTTTATCCGATGGGATGCACACTGCAGTTTATACATCATACCAGACAGGAAACACATTGCAGTGTATACATTTTACCTGATAGAAAACACTCTGCGGTGTATACTTTACATCAGATGTGAATCTCACTGCAGTGAATTCATTTTATCTGGTGGGATAGAGACTGCAGTATATACATTATACCAGATAGGAAACAAATTGCAGTATATACATTTTACCAGGTAGCAAACACACTGCAGCCTATACATTATAACGGATGGGAATCATACTGCAGTGTACACATTATACCCGATGGGATACACACTGCAGTGCATGCATTATACGAGATAGTAAACACATTGGAGTGTACAGATTATACCAAATACGAAACACACTGCAGTGTATAAATTATATCAGTTGGGCTCATACTGCAGTGTATACATTATACAAGGTAGGAAACACACTGTAGTGTATAGTTATGCCAGGTAGGAATCTCACTGCAGTGTATACATTATACCAGATAAGAAACACTCTGCATTGTATACATTATACTAAATAGGCTTCACACTGCAGTGTATACATTAAACCAAGTAGGAAACACACTGCAGCGTATACATTAGACCAAATGGGAACCACACTGCGGACTATACATTATACCAGATGGAAATCACACTGCAGTTTATACATTATACCTGATGGAAACACACTGCCGTGTATACATTATACCAGGTAGGAAACACGTTGCAGTGTATACATTATACCATACAGCAATCACAGCACAGTGTATACATTATTCCAGGTGGGAATCTCTCTGTTATCTATACATTATACCAAATGGGGAACACACTGTAGTGTAACATTATACCCTGTAGGAAACACACTGCAGCGTACACGTTATTCTAGGTAGGAATCTCACTGTGGTGTATACGTTATACCAGGTAGGAATCAGTCTGCACTGTATAAATTATACCAGTTTGGAATCACACTGCAGCGTCTACATTGTACCAGATAGGAATCACACCGCAGTGTATACATTATACCAGATAGAATCACACCGCAGTGTATACATTATACCAAGTAGGAATCACACTGCAGTTTATACATTATAACAATTAGAAATCACACTGCATCATATACATTATACCAGGTAGAAAACACACATCAGCGTATACATTATACCAGATATGAAACACACTGCAATGTATACATTATATCTGGTAGGAAACAAACTGCAGCATATGCATTATACCAAATGGGAATCTCACTGCAGTGTATGCATTATACCAGATCGGAAACACACTGCAGTGTTTACATTATACCAGATGTGAATCTCACCGCAGTGTATACATTTTATCCAATGGGATACATACTGCAGTGTATACATTATATGAGATAGGAATCACACTGTGGTGTATACATTATACCAGGTAGGAAACACACAGCAGCGTATACATTATACCAGATGGGAATCTCACTGCAGTGTATACATTCTACCAGATGGGAAACACACTGCAATGTATACATTATATCGGGTAGGAAACACACCACAGTGTATACATTATACCAGATGTGAATCTCAATGCAGTGTATACAGTTTATCCGATGGGATACACACAGCAGTGTATACATTATATCAGACAGGAAACATTGCAGTGTATACATTTTCCCTGATAGGAAACACTCTGCGGTGTTTACATTATACCAGATGGGAATCTTATTGCAGTATATACATTTTACCACATAGGAAACACACTGCAGTGTATACATTATTCCAGAATGGGGATCTCACTTCAGTTTATGATTTATACCAGGTAGGAAAGACACTGCAGCCTACACGTTATAACAGATGGGAATCACACTGCAGTGTACACAGTATACTGGCTGGGAATCTCACTGCAGTGTATACATTTTACCAGATGGGAAACACACCGCAGTTTATACATTATACCAATTAGGATTCACACTGCAGTGTATATATTATATCAGATAGGAAACACACTGCAATGTAGTCATTATATCGGTTAGGAAACACACCGCAGCGTATATATTATACCAGATGGGAATCTCACTGCAGTGTATGCATTATACCACATCAGAAACACACTGCAGTGTTTACATTATACCAGATGTGAATCTTACAGCAGTGTATACATTTTATCCAATGGGATGCACACTGCAGTGTGTACATCATACCAGACAGGAAACACATTGCAGTGTATACATTTTACCTGACAGGAAACACTCTGCAGTGTATATTTTATATCAGATGTGAATCTCACAGCAGTGTATACATTTTACCAGATAGGAATCACTCTGCAGTGTATACATAATACCAGATAGAAATCACACTGCATTGTATACATTATACCAGGTCGGAAACACAGTGCAGTGTATAATTTATACCAGATGGGAACCTAACTGCCGTATATACATTTTACCAGATGGGGAACACACTGCAGCGTTTCCATTATACCAGATAGGAATCACACAGCAGTTTATACATTATACCAATTAGGAACCACACTGCAGCGTATACATTATACCAGTTAGGAATCACACTGCAGTTTATACATTATACCAATTAGGAATTACACTGCAGCGTATACATTATACCAGGTAGGAAACAGAATGCAGCATATACATTATACCAGATGGAAAACACACTGCAGTGTATGCATTATACCAGATAGAAAACACACTGCAGTGCATGCATTATACCAGATAGGAAACAAATTGGAGCGTATACATTATACCAAATAGGAATCAAAGTGCAGTGTTTACATTATACCAGATAGGAATCACACTGAAGTTTATACATTATACCATTAGGAAACACACTGCAGCATATACATTGTACCATATAGGAAACACACTGCAGTGTATACATTATATTGGGTAGGAAAAGCACTGCTATAAAAACAAAAAAACTGCGGATGCTGGAAATCCAAAACAAAAACAAAAACAGAATTACCTGGAAAAACTCAGCAGGTCTGGCAGCATTGGCGGAGAAGAAAAGAGTTGACGTTTCGAGTCCTCATGACCCTTCGACAGAACTTGAGTTCGAGTCCAAGAAAGCGCAGAAAAGAACAGAACTTCTTCAAGGAGGTAGGCATTTCTTGAAGAGCAGTGGCAGTCAATTAAACACAGAGATAAAAACAAAAATACTGCGGATGCTGGAAATCCAAAACAAAAACAAAATCAGAGTTACCTGGAAAAACTCAGCAGGTCTGGCAGCATCGGCGGAGAAGAAAAGAGTTGATGTTTCGAGTCCTCATGACCCTTCGACAGAACTTGAGTTCGAGTCCAAGAAAGTGCAGAAAAGAACAGAACTTCTTCAAGGAGGTAGGCATTTCTTGAAGAGCAGTGGCAGTCAATTAAACACAGAGATAAAAACAAAAAAACTGCGGATGCTGGAAATCCAAAACAAAAACAAAATCAGAGTTACCTGGAAAAACTCAGCAGGTCTGGCAGCATCGGCGGAGAAGAAAAGAGTTGACGTTTCGAGTCCTCACACTGCAGTGTATACAATATACCAGATGTGAATCTCACTGCAGTGTATGCATTATACCAGTTCGGAAACACACTGCAGTGTTTACATTATCGGAGGGAAAAACACTGCAGAATATACATTATACCAGATAGGAATCACACTGCAGTTTATACATTAAATCAGATAGGAATCACACTGCAGTTTATACATTAAACCAGATAAGAATCACACTGCAGTTTATATATTATACCAATTAGGAATCACACTGCAGTGTATACATTATACCAGGTAGTAAACCAACCGCAGTGTATATATTATACCAGATAGGTAACACACTGAAGTGTATACATTATTCCAGATGGGAATCTCACTTCAGTGTATGAATTATACCAGGTAGGAAACACACTGCAGCCTATACATTATGCCCGATGGGAATCGCACTGGAATATATATATTATACCGGATGGGAAACACACTGCAGTGTATACAATATACCAGATGTGAATCTCACTGCAGTGTATGCATTATACCAGTTCAGAAACACACTGCAGTGTTTACATTATCGGAGGGAAAAACACGGCATCATATACATTATACCAGATAGGAATCACACTGCAGTTTATACATTAAACCAGATAAGAATCACACTGCAGTTTATATATTATACCAATTAGGAATCACACTGCAGCGTATACATTAGAGCAGATGGGAAACACACTTCAGTGTATACACTATACTAGGTAGGAATCACGCTGCAGTGTAAACATACCAAATAGGATTTTCACTGCAGTGGAAACATTATACCAGGTAGGAAACACACTGCAGTGTATACCTTATACCAGATAGGATTCACATTGCAGTGTATACATTATACCAGATAGGAAACACATTGCAGTGTATACATTTTACCAGATGTGAATCTCACTGCAGAGTATGCATTATACCAGATTGGAAAAACACTGCAGTGTTTTCATTATACCATTTGTGAATCTCATTGCAGTGTATACAATTTATCTGATGGGATACACAATGCAGTTTATACATTATACCAGACAGGAAACACATTGCAGTGTATACATTTTACCTGATAGGAAGCACTCTGTGGTGTATACATTATACCAGAAGGGAATCTTACTGCAGTGTATACATTTTACCAGATAGGAAACACACTGCAGTATATAGATTATTCCAGATGGGAATCTCACTTCAGTTTATGAATTATACCAGGTAGGAAACACACTGCAGCGTATACATTATACCACATGGGAATCACACGGCAGTGTATACATTACACCAGGTGGGAAACACACTGCAGTGTATAAATTAGAGCAGATGGGAAAGACACTGCAGTGTATACACTATACTAGGTAGGAATCACGCTGCAGTGTAAGCATACCAAATAGGAATTTCACTGCAATGGAAACATTATACCAGGTAGGAAACACACTGCAGTGTATACCTTATACCAGATAGGATTCATATTGCAGTGTATACATTATACCAGATAGGGATCACACTGCAGTGTATCCATTATATCAGGGAGCAAGCACACTGCGGCGTATAGATTATACCAGATAGGAATCACACTGCAGTGTATACATTATACAAGGTAGGAAACACACTGCAATGTATACATTATAACAAATAAGAATCAGACTGCAGTGTATACATTATACCAGCTAGGAAACACACTGCATTGTATAAATTATACCAGAAAAGCAACATACTTCAGTTTATACATTATACCAGAAAGGAATCACACTGCAGTACATATATTATTACCAGGTAGGAAACACAATGCAGTGTTTATGTTTTACCAGATGGGAAACACACTCCAGTTTATACATTATACCTGATAGGAAACACACTGCAGTGTGTACATTATAGCAGTTTGGAATCACACTGCAGTGTAAACATTATAGCAGTTAGGAATCACAATGCAGTGTGTACATTATACCACATAGGAATCATGCTGCTGTATATACATTATACCAGGGAGGGAAGACAATGCAGCGCATACAATATACCAAATAGGAATCACACTGCCGTGTATACCTTATCCCGGATAGGAAACACCCTGCAGTTTCTACATTATACCAGATAGGAAACGCATTGCAGTATATATGTTATACCATATAGGAATCACAATGCAGTGCATAATTTATACCAGATGGGAAACACACTGCAGTGGATAAATTTTACCAGGTAGGATTCAGACTGCAGTGTATACATTATACCAGATAGGAATCACATTGCAGTGTATATATTATACCGGACAGGAAACCCACTGCTGCTTATACCATTAGTCCAGATATGAATCACACTGCAGTTTATACATGATACCAAATAGGAATCACACTGCCGTTTATACATCATACCAAATAGGAAACACGCTATAGCGTATACATTATACCGGATGGAAATCTCACTGAAGTGTATCCATTTTACCAGATAGGAATCACACTGCAGTGAATACATTTTACCAGATAGGGATCACACTGCAGTGCATACATTATACCAAATAGGAAACACATTGCAGCATATCCATTATACCAGATGGGAATCTCACTGAAGTGTAAATACTTTACAAGATAGGAATCACACTGCCGGGTAAACATTATCCAAGAAAGGAAACACACTGCAGTTTATATATTATACCAGATAGGAATCACACTGCAGTGTATACATTTTACAAGATAGGAATCACACTGCAGTTTATATATTATACCAGATAGGAATCACAATGCAGTGTAGACATTTTACAAGATAGGAATCACACTGCAGTTTATACATTTTAGCAGATGGGAAACACACTGCAGTGTATATATTATGTCAGGTAGGAATCACACTGCAGTGTATATATTACAACAAATAGGAAACATGCTGCAGTGCATACATTAAACCAGGTAGGAAACACACTGAAGCATATACATTATTCCAGAAGGCAATCTCACTGCAGTCTCTACATTATACCAGATGGGAAACAAACTGTAGTATACCAAATAGGAATCAGACTGCAGTGTATACATTATACCAGAAAGTAAGCACTCTGTAGTTTATTAATTTTACTGGGTAGGAATCACACTGCAATGTATGCAATACACCAGGTACGAAACATACTGCAGTGTATACATTATACCAGAAAGGAAACACACTGTAGTTGATACATTATACCACATAGGAATCACATTGCACTGTATACATTATACCAGGTCGGAAACACCTGCAGTGTATACGTACTACCAAATAGGAATCACACTGCAGTGTATACGTTATACGAGAAAGGAAAAACCTGCAGTTTACATATTACACCAGGTAGGAAACACAATGTATTGTATACATTTTACCAGATAGGAAGCACACTGCAGTTTATATGTTATACCAGGTACGAAACACACTGCAGCTTATACATTATACCAGATGGGAATCAAACTGCAGTGTATATGTTATACTGGATGGGAAACACTGCATTATACACATTATAACAGGTAGGAAACACACTGCTGTCTATACATTATACCACATGAGAATTACACTGCAGCATATACATTATACCAGGTAGGAAACACACAGCAGAGTATACATTATACCAGATGGGAAACACACTGGAGCGTATACATTATGCCAAACAGGAATCACACCGCAGTGTATACATAATACCAGATAGGAATCACACTGCAGTTTATACATTATACCAGGTAGGAAACCCACTGCAATGTATATGTTTTATCGGGTATGAAACACACCGCAGCATATACATTAAACTAGATCGGAATCTCACAGCAGAGTATGCATTAGATCAGATCGGAAACACACTGCAGTGTTTACGTTATACCAGATGTGAATCTCAATGCAGTGTACGCAGTTTATTCGATGGGATACACACAGCAGAGTATACATTATACCAGACAGGAAACACATTGCAGTGTATACATTTTCCCTGATAGGAAACGCTCTGCGGTGTATGCATTATACCAGATGGGAATCTTATTGCAGTGTATGCATTTTACCAGAGAGGAAACACACTGCAGTGTATACATTATTCCAGAATGGGAATCTCATTTCAGTGTATGATTTATACCAGGTAGGAAACACACTGCAGCCTACATGTTATACCAGATGGGAATCACACTGCATTGCATACAGTATACTGGATGGGAATCACACTGCAGTGTATACATTTTATCCAATGGGATGCACACTGCAGTTTATACATCATACCAGACTGGAAACGCATTGCAGTGTATACATTTTACCCGATAGAAAACGCTCTGCGGTGTATACTTTACATCAGATGTGAATCTCACTGCAGTGTATTCATTTTATCCGGTGGGATAGAGACTGCAGTGTATACATTATACCAGATAGGGATCACACTGCAGTGTATCCATTATATCAGGGAGCAAGCACACTGCAGCGTATAGATTATACCAGGAATCACACTGCAGTGTATACATTATACAAGGTAGGAAACACACTGCAATGTATACATTATAACAAATAAGAATCAGACTGCAGTGTATACATTATACCAGCTAGGAAACACACTGCATTGTATAAATTATACCAGAAAAGCAACATACTTCAGTTTATACATTATACCAGAAAGGAATCACACTGCAGTACATATATTATTACCAGGTAGGAAACACAATGCAGTGTTTACGTTTTACCAGATGGGAAACACACTCCAGTTTATACATTATACCTAATAGGAAACACACTGCAGTGTGTACATTATAGCAGTTTGGAATCACACTGCAGTGTAAACATTATAGCAGTTAGGAAACACACTGCAGCCTATACATTATACCAGATGGGAATCAAACTGCAGTGTATATGTTATACTGGATGGGAAACACTGCATTATACACATTATAACAGGTAGGAAACACACTGCTGTCTATACATTATACCACATGAGAATTACACTGCAGCATATACATTATACCAGGTAGGAAACACACAGCAGAGTATACATTATACCAGATGGGAAACACACTGGAGCGTATACATTATGCCAAACAGGAATCACACCGCAGTGTATACATAACACCAGATAGGAATCACGCTGCAGTTTATACATTATACCAGGTAGGAAACCCACTGCAATGTATATATTTTATTGGGTATGAAACACACCGCAGCGTATACATTAAACTAGATCGGAATCTCACAGCAGAGTATGTATTAGATCAGATCGGAAACACACTGCAGTGTTTACGTTATACCAGATGTGAATCTCAATGCAGTGTACGCAGTTTATTCGATGGGATACACACAGCAGTGTATACATTATACCAGACAGGAAACACATTGCAGTGTATACATTTTCCCTGATAGGAAACGCTCTGCGGTGTATGCATTATACCAGATGGGAATCTTATTGCAGTGTATGCATTTTACCAGAGTGGAAACACACTGCAGTGTATACATTATTCCAGAATGGGAATCTCATTTCAGTGTATGATTTATACCAGGTAGGAAACACACTGCAGCCTACATGTTATACCAGATGGGAATCACACTGCATTGCATACAGTATACTGGATGGGAATCACACTGCAGTGTATACATTTTATCCAATGGGATGCACACTGCAGTTTATACTTCACACCAGACTGGAAACGCATTGCAGTGTATACATTTTACCCGATAGAAAATGCTCTGCGGTGTATACTTTACATCAGATGTGAATCTCACTGCAGTGTATTCATTTTATCCGGTGGGATAGAGACTGCAGTGTATACATTATACCAGATAGGAAACACATTGCAGTATATACATTTTACCAGGTAGCAAACACACTGCAGCCTATACATTATAACGGATGGGAATCATACTGCAGTGTACACATTATATGAGGCAGGAAACACACTGCAGTCTATACATTATACCAGATGGGAATCACACTGCAGTGTATACATTTTACTAGATAGGAAACACACTGCGTGTATACGTTATTCCACTGCAGTGTATACATTTTACCTGATGGGATACACACTGCAGTGCATGCATTATACCAGATAGGAAACACATTGGAGTGTACAGATTATACCAAATACACTACAGTGTATAAATTATATCAGTTGGGCTCATACTTCAGTGTATACATTATACCAGATAAGAAACACTCTGCGTTGTATACATTATACCAGATAGGCTTCACACTGCAGTGTATACATTAAACCATGTAGGAAACACACTGCAGTGTATACATTAAACCAAGTAGGAAACACACTGCAGCGTATACATTAGACCAAATGGAAATCGTACGGTGGACTATACGTTATACCAGATCGAAATCACACTGCAGTTTATACATTATACCTGATGGAAACACACTGCTGTGTATACATTATACCAGGTAGGAAACACGTTGAAGTGTATACATTATACCATATGGCAATCACAGCGCAGTGTATACATTATTCCAGGTGGGAATCTCTCTGTAGTCTATACATTATACCAAATGGGAAACACACTGTAGTGTAACATTATACCCTGTAGGAAACACACTGCAGCATACACGTTATTCTAGGTAGGAATCTCACTGTGGTGTATACGTTATACCAGGTAGGAATCAGTCTGCACTGTATAAATTATACCAGTTTGGAATCACACTGCAGCGTCTACATTGTACCAGATAGGAATCATACCGCAGTGTATACATTATACCAGGTAGGAATCACACTGCGGTTTATACATTATACCAATTAGGAATTAAACTGCAGCGTATACATTATACCAGGTAGGAATCTTACTGCAGTTTATACATTATACCAAATAGGAATTACACTGCAGCGTATCCATTAAACCAGGTAGGAAACAGACTACAGTGTATACATTATATCAGATAGAAAACACACTGCAGTTTATACATTATACCAGATAGGAAACACATTGCAGTGTATACATTTTACCAGATATGAATCTCACTACAGTGTATACATTTTACCCGATGGGATACACACTGCAGTGCATGTATTATACCAGATAGGAAAAATATTGGAGCGTACAGATTATACCAAATACGAATCACAACGCAGTGTATACATTATACCAGGTAGGAAACACATTGCAATGTATACGGTATATTGGGTAGGAAACACACTGCAGTGTGTACATAATACCAGATGGGAATATCACTGCAGTGTATGCATTTTATCCGATGGGATACACACTGCAGTGCATGCATTATAGCAGATAGGAAACACATTGCAGTGTATACATTTTACCTGATAGGAAACACTCCGCAGTGTATACGTTATACTAGGTCAGAAACACACTGCAGTGTATACTTTATACCAGATTGGAATCACACGGCAGTTTATACATTATACCAATTAGAAATTACACTGCAGCGTATACATTTTACCAGGTAGGAAACAGAATGCAGAGTATACATTATACCAGATAGAAAACACATTGCAGTGTATGCATTATACCCGATGGGATAAACACTGCAGTGCATGCATTATACCAGATAGGAAACAAATTGGAGCATATACATTATACCAAATAGGAATCAAACCGCAGTGTTTACTTTATACCAGATAGGAATTACACTGAAGTTTATACATTATACCATTAGGAAACACACTGCAGCATATACATTGTGCCAGATAGGAAACACACTGCAGTGTATACATTATATTGGGTAGGAAAAACACTGAAGTGTATACAATATACCAGATGTGAATCTCACTTCAGTGTATACAATTTAACCGATGGGATACACACTGCAGAGTATACATTGTATTAGTTAGGAATCACACTGCGGTTTATACATTAAACCAGATAAGAATCACACTGCAGTTTATATATTATACCAATTAGGAATCACACTGCAGCGTATACATTATACCAGGTAGTAAACAAACCGCAGTGTATATATTATACCAGACAGGTAACACACTGCAGTGTACATATTATTCCAGATGGGAATCTCACTTCAGTGTATGAATTATACCAGGTAGAAATCACACTGCAGCCTATACGTTATGCCCGATGGGAATCGCACTGGAATATATATATTATACCGGATGGGAAACACACTACAGTGTATACATTATTCCCGATGGTTATCTCACTTCAGTGTATGAAGTACACCCGGTCGGAAACACACTACAATGTATACATTATACATGATGGGAAACACACTGCAGCATATACATTATACCAGATAGGAATCACACAGCAGTGTATACGTTATACCAAATAGGATTCAAACCGCAGTGTTTATATTATACCAGATAGGAATCACACTGCAGTTTATACATTATACCAGGTAGGAAACACATTGGAGCGTATACACTACACCAAATATACATTATACCAGATTGGAATCTCACTGCAGTATTTACATTATGCCATTTGTGAATCTCATTTCAGTGTATACATTTTATCCGATGGGACACAAAATGCAGTTTATACATTATACCAGACAGGAAACACATTGCAGTGTATACATTTTACCTGATGGGAAGCACTCTGTGGTGTATACATTATACCAGATGGGAATCTTACTGCAGTATATACATTTTACCAGATAGGAAACACACTGCAGTGTATAGATTATTCCAGATTGGAATCTCACTTCAGTTTATGAATTATACCAGGTAGGAAACACACTGTAGCCTATACATTATACCAGATGGGAATCTCACTGCAGTGTATACATTTTACCAGATGGGAAACACACTGCAGAGTATACATTGTACTAGTTAGGAATCACACCACATTGTATACATTATACCAGATAGGAATCACACTGCAGTTTATACATTATGCCAATTAAGAATCACATGGCAGTGTATACATTATACCAGGTAGGAAACACATTGCAGTGTATATATTACACCAGATCGGTATCTCACTGCAGTGTATACATTTTATCTGAAGGGATGCACAATGCAGTTTATACATTATACCAGACAGGAAACACATTGCAGTGTATACAGTTTACCTGATAGGAAGCACTCTGTGGTGTATACATTATACCAGATGGGAATCTTACTGCAGTGTATACATTTTACCAGATGGGGAACACAATGCAGCATTTCCATTATACCAGTGAGGAATCACACTGCAGTTTATACCTTATACCAATTAGGAATTACTCTGCAGCGTATACATTATACCAGGTAGGAAATAGAATGCAGCGTATACATTATACCAGATAGAAAACACACTTCAGTGTATGCAGTATACCAGTTAGGAAACACATTGGAGCGTATACACTACACCAAATAGGAATCACACCATGGTGTTTAATTATACCAGACAGGAATCACACTGCAGTTTATAGATTATACCAGGTAGGAAACACACGGCAATGTATACATTATATCGGGTTGGAAACACACTGCAGTGTATACATTATACCAGATGGGAATCTCACTGCAGAGTATGCATTATACCAGATTGGAAACACACTGCAGTGTGTACATTATACCAGATGGGAATCTCACTGCAGAGTATGCATTATACCAGATCGGAAACACACTGCAGTGTTTACATTATACCATTTGTGAATCTCATTATCTGAAGGGACACACACTGCAGTTTATAGATCATACCAGACAGAAAACACTTTGCAATGTATACATTTTACCTGATAGGAAACACACTGTGGTGTACAAATTATACCAGATGGGAATCTTGCTGCAGTGTATACATTTTACCAGATAGGAAACACACTGCAGTGTATACATTATTCCAGATGGGAATCTCACTTCAGTTTATGAATTACACCAGGTAGGAAACACACTGCAGCCTATACATTATACCACATGGGAATCACACTGCAGTGTATACATTATACCAGATGGGAAACACACTGAACCTATCCATTGTACCAGATAGGAATCACACCGAATTGTAAACATTATATCAGATCGGAATCACACTGCCGTTTATACAGTATACCAATTAGGAATCACGCTGCAGCGTATACATTATACAAGGTAGGAAACACACCGCAGCCTATATATTATACCAGATAAGAAGCACACTGCAATATATTCATTATATCAGGTAGGAAACACACTGCAGCGTATATATTATACCAGATCGTTATCTCACTGCAGTGTATGCGTTATACCAGTTCGAAAACACACTGCCGTGTTTACATTATACCAGATGTGAATCTCACTACAGTGTATACAGTTTATCCGATGGGATGCACACTGTAGTGTATACATCAGACCAGACAGGAAACACATTGCTGTGCATACATTTTTCCTGATATGAAACACTCTGCAGTGTATACATTATACCAGATGGGAATCTTACTGCAGTGTATACACTATTCCAGATGGGAATCTTACTGCAGTGTATACACTATTCCAGATGGGAATCTCACGTCAGTGTATGAATTATACTAATTAGGAAATACACTGCAGCCTATTCATTTTACCAGATAGGAATCACACTGCAGTGTATACATTATACCAGGTAAGAAACACACAGCAGCTTATACATTATACGAGATAGGAAACGCAATGCAGCTTATACATTGTACCAGATGGCAATCTGATTGCATTGTATACAATATACCAGGTAGGAATCACACTGAAGTTTATACATTACACCAAGCAGGAAACACACTGCAGCATATACATTGTAACAGATAGGAAACACACTACAGTGTATACATTATACCAGATGGGAATCTCACTGCAGCGTATGCGTTATACCAGATTGGAACCACGCTGCTGTGTTTACATTATACCAAATGTGAACCTCACTGCAGTGTATTCATTTAATCCGATGGGATATACACTGCTGTGTATACATAATACCAGATAGAAATCACACTGCAGTTTATACATTATACCAGGTAGGAAACACACTGCAATGTATATATTATAGCGGGTTGGAAACACACTGCAGTGCATACATTATACCAGATGGGAATCTCACTGCAGAGTATGCATTTTATCCGATGGGATGCACACAGCGGTTTATACATTATACTAGACAGGAAACACATTGCAGTGTACACATTTTACCTCATAGAAAACTCTCTGTGGTGTATACATTATACCAGATGGGAATCTCACTGCAGTGTACACATTTTACCAGGTAGGATACACACTGCAGCGTATACATTATTCCAGATGGGAATCTCATGTCAGTTTATGAATTATGCCAGGTAGGAAACACACTGCAGCCTACACATTATACCAGATGGGAATCTCACTGCAGTGTATACATTATACTGCATGGGAATCTTACAGCATTGTACACATTATACCAGATGGGAATCATACAGCAGTGTATACATTATATCAGATGGGAAACACACTGCAGTGTATACATTATACCGGATGGGAATCTTACAGCATTGTACACGTTATACCAGATGGGAATCATGCAGCAGTGTATACATTATACCAGGTAGGAAACTCACTGCAGTGTATACATTTTACCAGATGGGAAACACACTGCAGTGTATACATTATTCCAGATGGGAATCTCACTTCAGTGTATGAATTATAACAGGTAGGAAACACACTGCAGCTATACATTATATCAGATGGCAATTGCACTGCAGTGTACACATTATACCAGGTAGTAAACACACTGCTGTCTATACATGATACCAGATGGGAATTCCCTGCAGGATAGACATTTTACCAGATTGGAAACACACTGCAATGTATACATTATTCCAGATGGGAATCTCACTTCAGTGAATGAATTACACCGGGTCGAAAAACACACTGCAATGTATACATTATACAAGATAGGAATCACACCGCAGTGTATACTTTATACCAGATAGAAATCACACTGAATTTTATATGTTATACCAGGTAGGAAACATACTGCAGCATTTACATTATACCAGGTAGGAAACACACTGCAGCGTTTACATTGTACCAGATAGGAAACACACTGCGGTGTATACATTATACCATATGGGAATCTCACTGCAGTGCCTGCATTATACCAGTTAGGAAACACTCTGCAGTGTATACATAATACCAGATAGAAATCACACTGCATTGTATACATTACACTAAGTAGGAAACACACTGCAGTGTATGCATTATACCAGTTAGGAAACACATTGCAGCGTATACATTTTACCAGATGTGAATCTCACTGCAGTGTATACATTTTACCCGATGGCATTCACACTCCATTGTATGCATTATACCAGATAGAAAACACACTGCAGCGTATGCATTAAACCAGATAGGAAACACATTGGAGCGTATACACTACACCAAATAGGAATCACACCACAGTGTTTACATTATACGACATAGGAATCACACTGAAGTTTATACATTATACCAGGTAGGAAACACACTGCAGTGTATACATTATACCAGTTAGGAAACACATTGCAGCGTATACATTTTACCAGATGTGAATCTCACTGCAGTGTATACATTTTACCCGATGGAATACACACTCCATTGCATGCATTATACCAGATAGAAAACACACTGCAGTGTATGCATTATATCAGATAGGAAACACATTGGAGCGTATACACTACACCAAATAGGAATCACACCACAGTGTTTACATTATACCACATAGGAATCACACTGAAGTTTATACATTATACCAGGTAGGAAACACACTGCAATGTATACATTATATCGGGCTGGAAACACACTGCAGTGTATACATTATACCAGATGTGAATCTCACTGCAGAGAATGCATTATACCAGATCGTAAACACACTGCAGTGTTTACATTACACCATTTGTGAATCTCATTGCAGTGTATACATTTTATCTGAAGGGACACACACTGCAGTTTATAGATCATACCAGACAGGAAACACTTTGTAGTGTATACATTTTACCTGATAGGAAACACTCTGTGGTGTATACATTATACCAGATGGGAATCTTACTGCAGTGTATACATTTTATCAGATAGGAAACACACTGCAGTGTATGCATTATTCCAGCTGGGAATCTCACTTCAGTTTATGAATTATACCAGGTAGGAAACACACTGCAGCCTATACATTATACCACATGGGAATCACACTGCAGTGTATACATTATACCGGATGGGAATCTTAGTGCATTGTACACATTACACCAGATGGGATTCACACTGCAGTGTATACATTATACTGGACAGGAATCTCACTTCAGTGTACACATTTTACCAGTTGGGAAACACACTGAACCTATCCATTGTACCAGATCGGAATCACACCGCATTGCATACATTATATCAGATTGGAATCACACTGCTGTTTATACATTATACCAATTAGGAATCATGCTGCAGCGTATACATTATACGAGGTAGGAAACACACCGCAGCCTATATATTATACCAGATAAGAAGCACACTGCAATATATTCATTATATCAGGTAGGAAACACACTGCAGCGTATATATTATACCAGATCGTTATCTCACTGCAGTGTATGCATTATACCAGTTCGGAAACAGAGTGCAGTGTTTACATTATAATAGATGTGAATCTCACAGCAGTGTATACATTTTATCCGATATGATGCACACTGTAGTGTATACATCACACCAGACAGGAAACACATTGCTGTGCATACATTTTTCCTGATATGAAACACTCTGCAGTGTATACATTATACCAGATGGGAATCTTACTGCAGTGTGTACACTATTCCAGATGGGAATCTCACGTCAGTGTATGAATTATACCAATTAGTAAACACACTGCAGCCATTACATTATAGCTGATGGGAATCGCACGGCAGTGTATATTTTATACCGGATGGGAAACACACTGCAGTGTATACATTATAGCAGTTACGAAACACACTGCTGTCTATACATTTTACCAGATGGGAATCACACTGCAGCCTATACATTTTACCAGATAAGAATCACACTGCAGAGTATACACTATACCAGGTAAGAAACACACAGCAGCTTATACATTATACGAGATAGGAAACACACCGCAGCTTATACATTGTACCAGATGGGAATCTGACTGCAATGTATACAATATACCAGGTAGGAATCACACTGAAGTTTATACATTACACCAAGCAGGAAACACACTGCAGCGTATACATTGTACCAGATAGGAAACACACTACAGTGTATACATTATACCAGATGGGAATCTCACTGCAGCATATGCATTATACCAGATCGGAAACACGCTGTTGTGTTTACTTTATACCAGATGTGAATCTCACTGCAGTATATTCATTTAATCCGATGGGATACACACTGCAGTGTCTACATTATAGCAGAGAGGAAACACATTGCAGTGTATACATAATACCAGATAGAAATCACACTGCAGTTTATACATTATACCAGGTAGGAAACACACTGCAATGTATACATTATATCGGGTTGGAAACACACTGCAGCCTATGCATTATACCAGATGAGAATCTCACTGCAGAGTATGCATTATACCGGATCGGAAACACACTGCAGTGTTTACGTTATACCATTTGTGAATCTCATTGCAGTGTATACATTTTATCCAATGGAATACACTCAGCAGTTTATACATTATACCAGACAGGAAACACATTGCAGTGTACACATTTTACTTGATAGGAAACACTCTGTGGTGTATACATTATACCAGATGGGAATCTTATTGCAGTGTACACATTTTACCAGGTAGGAAACATACTGCAGTGTATACATTATTCCAAATGGGAATCTCACTTCAGTTTATGAATTATGCCAGGTAGGAAACACACTGCAGCCTGTACATTATACCAGATGGGAATCACACTGCAGTGTATACATTATACCAGGTAGGAAACTCACTGCAGTGTATACATTTTACCAGATGGGAAACACACTGCAGCGTATCCATTGTACCAGGTAGGAATCACACCGCAGTGTATACATTATACCAGATAGGAATCACACTGCAGTTTATACATTATACCAATTAGGAATCACGCTGCAGCGTATACATTATATGAGGTAGGAAACACACCGCACCATATACATTATACCAGATAGGAAACACACTGCAATGTATTCATTATATCGGGTAGGAAACACACTGCAGCGTATATATTATACCAGAACATTATCTCACTGCAGCATATGCATTATACCAGTTTGGAAACACACTGCAGTGTTTACATTATACCAGATGTGAATCTCACAGCAGTGTATACATTTTATCCGATGGGATGCACACTGCAGTGTATACATCATACTGGACAGGAAACACATTGCTGTGCATACATTTTACCTGATAAGAAACACACTGCCGCCTATACATTATACCAGATGGGAATCACACTGCAGCGTATACATTTTACCAGATCGGAAACACTGCAGTGTATACATTATTCCAGATGGGAATCTCACTTCAGTGTATGAATTATACCAGGTAGGAAACACACTGCAGCCTATACATTATACCTGATGGGAATCACATGGCAGTGTATATATTATACCGGATGGGAAACACACTGCAGTGTATACATTATACCAGGTACGAAACACACTGCTGTCTGTACATTTTACCAGATGGGAATCACACTGCAGCCTATACATTTTACCAGATAGGACTTACACCGCAGTGTATACATTATACCAGTTAAGAAATACACAGCAGCTTATACATTATACGAGATAGGAAACACACTGCAGCTCATAAATTGTACCAGATGGGAATCTGACTGTGTCGTATACAATATACCAGGTAGGAATCACACTGAGGTTTATACATTATACCAAGTAGGAAACACACTGCAGTGTATACATTATATTGGGTAGGAATCACACTGCAGTGTATACATTATACCAGATGGGAATCTCACTGCAGTGTATGCATTATACCAGATTGGAAACAGACTGCAGTGTTTATATTATACCAGATGTGAATCTCACTGCAGTGTATTCATTTTATCCGATGGGATACACACTGCAGTGTATACATTATAGCAGAGAGGAAACACATTGCAGTGTATACATAATACCAGATAGAAATCACACTGCATTGTACACATTATACCAGGTCAGAAACACACTGCAGTGTATACTTTATACCAGATGGGAATCTCACTGCAGTGTATACATTTTACGAGATGGGGAACACACTACAGTGTTTCCATTATACCAGATAGGAATCACACTGCAGTGTATACATTATACCAATTAGGAACCACACTGCAGTGTTTACCTTATACCAGGTAGGATACACACTGCAGTGTATACATGATATCAGATAGGAAACACATTGCAGTGTATATATTATACCATATTGGAATCACACTACAATATGTACATTATATCACTTATGAATCACACTGCAGTTTATACATTATAGCAGATGAGAATTACATGCCATTATTTACAGTATACCAGAAAGGAATCACACTGCAGCGTACACTTTATACCAGATAATAATCAGACTGCAATGTATACGCCATGCCAGATTTTGATTTGGACCTGAAAATTTGAGAATCAATATCAAAATTTTGATTTTGTCCACCTCAAACCGCATATCACCTCTCCCATCTCCAATGCTGCATCCTTTTACTACCTCAGTGTCAGCCTAAAGAAGGCAATGCAACCCCAAACATATCTTCTCTATGTCTAACCATCCTGTCCTAACTACCTTTACATTGAACATCAAGTCCAGAATGCTTAGAGCTTTTCAATTCAAAGTTGTCTATAAAGCTCTTTCAGCCTTAGCTCCCTGTCACAGCCATATCCTCATCTCAGTCCTGACTTTCCCCTAATTCCCCCAACCCCATGACCTTCTCCTATATTGACCCTGACACTCTGATTGCCTTCTCCTGTTCCCTCACCCCCACGCCACCCAATTATCTTTCCTTGCTTTAATGTTCATGCTCCCACTGCCCTTCAAGAGTGCTACCTCACCCTCAAAATACCAACACTTAACACTGCCATCCTTGCAATAAATTCCACTTTTCTTTAGTCAAAATTTATTGATGCTCCACCTTTTAAAGCATGGAAATCAAAATTCTCATCTAGATACATTTGCCTTGCTCCAACCTTAATTCTGGAACATGGTACCCCAGGCTATTCCCTTTGGTCCTTCAACTCAGGCCTCTGCCTCACCCTCCCTTCTTCCTTGTGTTCTTGTGTCATTAGTGGCAGAAGATTCAGCTAGTTTGGTCCTATTGCCTGGAACTTCCTGTCTAATCCACTCATACATTATATGAACACCTTCGGTTTGTCTGCAAGCATGACCCAGACCTCCCTGTTGCTTGCCATTTCAACACACCACCCTGCTCTCTTGCCCACATGTCTGTCCTTGGCCTGCTGCATTGTTCCAGTGAAGCTCAATGCAAACTGGAGGAACAGCACCTCATCTTCCGATTAGGCACTTTACAGCCTTCCGGACTTAACTTTGAGTTCAACAACTTCAGATCATGAACTCCCTCCTAAATCCTCACCCCTTTTTGATCTCCTTTTTTTAAATATTTATTTTTTAATTTTTAAGTATATATATTTTTCCCACCTATTTCTGCTATTATTTTTAAAATTTATTTCCATTCATTGTTTTATCCCCACCTTTTAGCCTATTTTGATCTTTTCTCCCACACCAACCCCTCCCTCAACCACCCCCCCACCCCCCACGCACCCCCACCCCCCCTCCCCCACCCCACCAGGGCCATCTGTCACTTGCTCACCCTGCTTTCTACTCTTAATGCCACCATTAGCATCTTCTTTAGCCAGCATTACCAGCATCAACACCCCTTCGACCTTTTGTCTATGACATCTTTTGCAATCTCTCCTTTGCCTCCACCTATCACTGGCCCTCTCTCCAGCTTCACCTGTCCTACCCCCTTAAATAGCTTATATTTCACCACATTTCTATTTCTCTTTAGTTCTGAAGAAGGGCCATATGGACTCGAAGCATTAACTTTGTTTCTCTCTCCACAGCTGCTGTCAGACCTGCTGAGTTTTTCCAGCATTTTCTGTTCTTGTTTCATATATTACACCTATTGTCTTTAAGTGAATCATCAAACCGCGCTCTTTCAGCAGCTTTTTGGTTGTCACTCTTGATTTGTTTTTATATAGTGATGTACAGTTTATTGTTATGAAACACCGGGTACATAGACTACTTTAAAAGGGATAAGATTAATGAAAGCCATTGACTGTCGTTGGAACCCACTGAGCTTTAGCTGGCATCATTACAGTGGAGGAACAGTGATAGAGTTCCAAGTCAGGAAGGTGTATGATTTGAAGCAGAACCTGTAAGTGTTGGTATTCCTGTTCCTCTGCTGCTCTTGTCCTTCTAAAGTGTTAGATGTCATGAGTTTGGAAGGTGATGTTGAAGGAGCTGGGGTGAGTCACTACAGCGCATCTTGTATATTGTACACACCTCTGCCACTGTGCACTTGTGGTGGAGGGAGTGAATGTTTAAGATGATGTTTAATGGGGTGCCAAACAAGTGGGGTGCTTTGTTCTGGATGGTGTCTAGCTTCTTGAGTGTTGGAGTTGGACCCATCCAGACAAGTGGAGAGTATTCCACCACACTCCTGACTTGTAGATGGTGGATAGTCATGTGGTGAGTTGTTCACTACAAAATTCCCAGCCATTGACTTGGTCTTGAAGCCAAAGTATTTTTATGACAAGTTCAGTTCAGTTTCTGGTCAATGGTAACCCCCTGGATGCTGGTGGCTGGGGATTCAGTAACAGTAAGGCCATTGACTGTCAAAGGGTGATGGTTAGACTCTCTCTAATTGGAGATGGTCATTGTCTGGGCACCTGTGTGGCATGAATGAGCTTTATAAATAGGAGCTTAGATTACAATAACAAGGAAGTTATGATGAACCTTTATCAAACACTCCTCAATCTCAACCCCGAGGTTCAGCCTCAACTAGAGTATTGTGTCCAATTTTGGACACCATACTTTAGGAAGGATTTGAAGGCATTTGAGAGGATATAGAAATGATTCATGAGAATGGTTCCGGAGTGAGGAACTTCGGCTGTGTAGATAGATTGGAGAAACTAGGGGTCTGCTCTATGGAGAAGAAAAGGTTGAGAGGAGATTTGGTAAGAGGTGTTCAAGATCATAATTGGTCTGGACAGAGTAAAGAGGAAGAAACTGATTCCATTGACGGAAAGGTTGAGAACCAGAGGACACAGATTTAAGATCATTGGCAAAAGAAGTAATGGCAGCATGAGTAAAAACCTTTTATACAGTGAGTGGTCTGGTCTGATCTGCCTGAGTGTCTGATGCAGGCAGTTTCAATCATATCTCCCCAAAGAGAACTGGGTCTTTATCTGAAAGGGAAACATTTTCAGGGGAAAAGACAGGGGAGTGGCTCTAGGTGAATTGCTCTTGCGGTGAGACAGCACAGACATGATAGACTGAATGGCCTCCATTCTGTAATCATTCTATGATTCTATAAATGTTACATGCCATTTATCAGATTAAGCCCAAATGTTGCCCACGTCTTGCTGCATTTGGGCACGGACTGCTTTAGTATCTGAGGATAAAATTCTCAATGTCCCCCTTTGGATCTGCCCTCCCAAATGGATCCTTACATGGAGTCAGTAGTTTATTGGTAAAATGACTGACAATGTACTTTGCGATATCTCACTGCCCTGTACTAAACCACTTTAGTGATTCATGGGTGGAATTTTCCATTAATGAGACTAAGTGCAGAGGCAGGCAGTTTCGGCATTGCCCACCCTACTGGCCAGAATGGCGGCAACCCACACCCA
Organism: Carcharodon carcharias; assembly: GCF_017639515.1. Taxonomy (NCBI): domain Eukaryota; kingdom Metazoa; phylum Chordata; class Chondrichthyes; order Lamniformes; family Lamnidae; genus Carcharodon; species Carcharodon carcharias. The sequence continues at coordinate 83,681,394 of NC_054476.1, read as the reverse complement.
ATTGCCTACTTGGAGGGTCATTAATTATGCAAAGGCATGTATCGGACCGAATCACATGGAGGGTCAGGAGATGATTCGTCTGCCCACTGTCAGCTGGCGGGTTCATAGGTCCGGGCTCGGTATTTAAAGGTCAGTACAACACATAATCTCATTCTCTCCAGCCCACCAGAGATGTCTGGTAGCCAGAAGAAGAAGGCCGAGAGCCTCTTGAAAAAGGCAGCACCCCACTTCATGCACCAGGCCCTCCAGGCCTTGATCAGAGGGTTGCAGGTGCACAAGCAAGTCCGGTATCCCAGGGATGGCTGCATGAAGCTGGCAACGGCACCTGAAATGCCATCCAGTGCAGGAAGAGGATGATTGATCTCATCCGCTCCGCCAGGGTAAGTCACCCTTCAACTCCCTCCAATATCAAACTCTCATCACGCCATCATGCACGCAAACGGCTACCCTCTTCAGGGTCTCATGCAACCATTAGCGGGAGACACATATCAACACTCATTCTCTCACCAAAGCTTTCACATCACCACCGTCCCATCTATCATGTTGCTCACACTCCATCCTCTAGCCCTTCTGGGCAGGGCTCACCACACACACAGGGGACATGCATCACACCCAACCTCTGCCCCATCCCTTCTCATCACATGCCTTTCTTTCTTCTTCATACAGGCCAAGTTGGTGCACAACAGGCACAAGAGGTCGCAGACTGTGGGAGGGATGGCTGACACCATTGCCCTCTCTGAGTTCGAGGAGGCTGCAGCCAAGCTGGCTGGGGAGGACAAGGATCGCTCCTGTGGAGAAGGGGAGATCGGCCTCTTCCAGCAACCTGGTATGGATCACAGCTCCATCACCTCATCAAATCCTGACAATCACCGTGAGTTGTGTGCAGTCTTATCTTGCTCATGCTCAGTAACTGAAACTCTATTTTCTAGACACCAGCAGGTCAAGATCCTCAAGCCAGTCCAGCACCAGTGTGAGCCCCCGACTTCATTTGAAGAGGAAGCTCCAGAAGACTCATCACGATGCTCACACTCACCCTCCACCAGCTCAGAGACACACACATCAATGGGGCACAGCTGTAGATTAGGGTCGGGCTCACTTTCTGGGGAACACCTCACTGACACATCTCCAAAGCAGTTCGAGGCAGGGTCAGCCCAGGTCTCTGGTACTCAGAGGGCTGCTGGAGACCAGCCACGTGCTCAGTTTGAGTCAGATGATGAGCCTCTGGAAGCAGCCACCAACCCAGTGCTGGAGATGCAACGACAGGCGGCAAAACATCAGGCAGAGATTCGACAGTCACTCAGCAGACTAGAGCGAACAATGGATGAGTCTGTCTGTATCCTGTCTGATGTCATGGCTCTGACATGCGAGCGCCTCAAAGTCCCCATGGGAAAGCTGGCCACCACCATGGAGACCTTGGTCCAGCAGGTCTTGCCAGATTTACGCTTGGCCCCTGCACTCCATGGCCACACACCCTGATGGGCACCATCAAGATGTAGGTGACATGGGGACAAGGCACCTTGACCACCTTCCCGGTGCCCCTTCTCCTGCAGGAGTCAAGACACCCATGTGGAGGATGAACATCATCGGACACCCCTGGGGCCTCCTCTCAGGACACTCCAAGGGTGTGCAGCTGCTCACAGCCCCCTCTGCCTGTGACCCCATCCACTCCAACTGCTCAGGCCACTGAGGATGCTTCTGCCCCTGAGCAGTGACCCTTATCAGGCAAGGGTCCTCCAGGCCTCGGGCCACCAGAGGACATCCACCAAGGTCATCACAGACATCAGGACGTAGCAGTCAGCAGGCTGCCTCCCTCTCTGCTGTGGATGTCAGGGCTGCACCCAGGTGTAGCGGTAGATTTAGGCAAGTTAAGAAAAGTTGTTTCACTTTTGGGTCACAGGTGTTATACATGTAACTAAATTGCACTTTCATTAATGCATTTGATGATTATGTGAATGTTTTGAGCAACTGAAAGTGTTGTGATATTGTGCTTTGGAATTCTCTTATTTCATGGTTTAGCTTTCCTCCCACTCAGTGATAGTGTCTCACTGTGTACACAATACCTTTACTTTGGCTGTGAGGCCTCTTCTGTTTGGTTAATCCCTACTTGTTCCCCCCAAGGAACTGCCTACTCTCTTTGGCAAGACAGAGGCAGGGCCCATATGGCTGGTGTTTGCCCTTGCGGCTGGCATCCATAGGCAGCTTCCATCTCCTGGTTATGCTCGACACCACGAATTGGGTGACAAGCTCACCTACTGTCCAATGAGAGCACCTGCATTTCAAAATCATGTCGTGTGAGCGACATAGTGTCGACCTGTGGCCAGGACCTAGAAATTATCCAGGCATTGGATTCCCAACACTGCTTTGAAAACCTGACTCCTTAACTCTGTTTCTCCCATCACAGATGCTGCCATACTTACTGAGTGTTCCAAGCATGTTCTGTTTTTATTTCATGTTTGGCGTCATTACAGCCTTGCTTCAAACATGGACAAAAGAGCTAAACTCCTGAGGTGAGGTGAGAGTGACTGCCCTTGATACCAAGGCAGCATTTGACCGAGTGTGGCATCAAGGAGCCCTAACAAAACTGGAGTCAATGGGAATCAGGGGGAAAGCTCTCCACTGGTTGGAGTCATACCTAACACAAAGGGAGATAGTTGTGGTGTTTGGAAGTGAATCATCTGAATTCAAGGACATCAGTGCAGGAGTTCCTCAGGGTAGTGTCCTTGGCCCAACCATCTTCAGCTGCTTCATCAATGACGTTCCTTCCATCATAAGGTCAGAAGCGGGGATGTTCGCTGATGATTGCACAATGTTCAGCACCATTCGTAACACCTCAGATACTGAAACAGTCCATGTCCAAATACAGTAAGACCTGGACAAGTGGCCAGTAACATTTGTGCCACACATTTGCCAGGCAATGACCACCTCTAACAAGAGAGAATCTAACCATTGCCCCTTGACATTCAATGGTTTTATCATCATTGAACCCCCCAGTATCAACATTGTGGGGGTCATCATTGATCAGAAACTGAACTGGACTATAAATATTGTGGCTACAGGAGCAGGTCAGAGTGTTTTGATCCCCATCTGAGGTTACCACTGGACAAACCTGATCCCAGGGTGGAACCCTGCTTGATAGATCCTAACTTTTATTTCTTTTAGATACATGGAGTCTGAACAGAATCACCAGTGTCAGCTAATGATTTTTTAACAAAAACATAACACACTTATTCCACAAAATAAGATGAACTATATTAAAATACTACTTCACCCACAACTATACCTTTATAGTTATATACAGATTTGTAAGGATAACACAAGTTAAAAAAGCTATCTTATACTCCAATGTCCACAGTAAGTACACTGTCAATGTACCAATAGGCAGCCTGTGGTCTGACATACCTCATTCTGAAACCAAGTGACAGATGCCACCTCCATCAGATGCTATGGATTTCTCCTCAACTCCCCCAGATGCTTGTAACACCGTGAGCCAACCGGTCTCACTGAACTCCATCTTTCACACAAGGGTTTCCAATCTCCACTCTTCCAGAACTCACTTTGGAATTTTCTCCCAAAACCACGCTTTTTCTCAGATATCTTCCACAAGGATCTACCTCCAGGTTTTGAACTTTCCTTCTGATGTTCCTCTCCCCTGGGCCACCACATGCATTCAAACTTTCCTCCATGCAATCTCTCTCACTGACTCAGCTGTCAATAGTACATCACTGGTCCACATGTACATAGCAAAGTGTTACAGATCTTCACTCATCTCTTTGAACTTTCTTCCTCTTACAAGCTGTTCTCACTTTAAATCTTTTTGCAGCTTTTTCCTCTTTAAATCTGATGCTTAAAGCTTTTCTCTCTGCCTCTCACTCTTTACTTCACTTAACAGGATCTTTTCCAGTTTCCTGTCCTTCCCTTTGACTAGAAGGTCTGCTTGGGACTTTCTCCTTGTTCCCCTCTGCTGGATTTTGTGATATTTTCTTTAGCTTGGAATTGGCTACTGTCCCCTTTGCTCCAGTCTCACCTGGCAGCTAATTTAAAAACCAAATGAGCTCAAACAGCTTCTAAGTCAAACTGCTGCTTCTAGTTTCTTCTGTATGTGTCTGTGGGAGGGACCTGCCTCCCTGGACCCCTATTGCTAGGCAACAACCCAATTTCTATCTGCTTACTTGTTTAACTTAGCTGCAACAGTTGTAAAACTCTCGTTAGAAATGCAGGCACCTTTTTAAGTGAAACTAAAACTCAATTTGACCTTTTCTTAACACAGATACAGAAATACAAATCAAACTTAAACATTAAAGCTAAAACTCATTCCTAATGCCCACAATTACAAATATAACTTACTTAAACTATCTCTATTCCCTATGAAGAGGCTAGGAATCCTGTGGAGAGTAACTCACTTCCTTACTCCCCAAAGCCTGTCTACCATTGACAAGGCAGAAGTCAGGAATGTGATGGAATACTCTCCACTTGGCTGGGTGAGTGCAGCTCCAACAACACTCAAGAAGCTCAACACCATCCAGGTCAAGGCAGCCTGCTTGATTAGCACCCCATCCACAAACATTCAGTCCCTCCATCACTGACGCACAGTGGCAGCGGTGTGTACCATCTACAAGATGCACTGCAGCAACTCACCAAGCCTCCTTAGAAAGCACCTTCTAAACCCATGACCGCTTCCATCTAGAAGGACAAAGGCAGCAGACACATGGGAACACCACCACCTGGAAGTTCCCCTCCAAACCACTCATCATCCTGACTTGGAAATACATCACCGTTCCTTCACTGTTGCTGGGTCAAAATCCTGGAACTCCCTCCCTAACAGCACTGTGGGTGTATCTACACCACATGGATTGCAATGGTTCAAGAAGGCAGCTCACCACCACCTTCTCAAGGGCAATTTGTGATGGATAATAAATGCTGCCTAGCCAGCGTTGCCCACATGAATGAATAAAAAACAATAACTTGACTGAATTCTTTGATGAAGTAACAGGAATGGTTGATGATGGTACTGATTCTGTGTGTATGGATCTCATAAGGTGAATAACAAAGTACCACATAATAGATTTGTTGGCAAAAATAAAGCTCCTGGGAATAAAGGGACACTGGTAGCATTGGTACAAAGCTGGCTAAGGGACCGAAAGCACAAAGTAGCGGTGTACAGTTATTTTTCAGACTGCAGGGAAGTAGGCACTGATGGTCCCCAGGAGCTCTGCTTTTTTCCACTTGGGCTGCTGTATTCAGGCAGCATTTCAAACTTTGCAGATGGTGTGAAACTTGAAAACACAATAAAAAGTGAAGAAGATCATATCAGACTCAGGAGAACTAATGAAAACCAAGGCCAGATTTCTGTGAGCCATGAAAGCGGGGAATCAGTGTGGTAATCAGAAGAATTGGGTCTAGGGAACCTTAGATTTGAATTTTCCCCTCAAAAAGAGTCCCGCACAATTCTCTGATAGGTGGGGAAACATTCGGTATAGGTTCTGGTTGCAATCCTAAATGTACATCCTGTAACGTCAGACTTGTCATTGACAGGCCTCGGGGAAATATGTATTCAATGCCCCTCAGTACTTTTGTCAGGTTGGGTGGGTTTTGGAAGCCTTTGGAAAACCCAACAGTTAAGAGAGTTTGTGAAACTGTGTGAAAACCTGCTGAGGAGTCAGGAACAATCTTTCAGGTAAGTGTGAAATCTTTTGACAACTTCAAGTGTCATTTTTAGATGCTGTCTTATAAATTAGATGTGCTTTTACTGCAGTGATTGAGCATAGGGCTCTGTTCTGAAAAGATAAGTTGACCATTACATTGACCAGCATTGTGCAAGAGTTGAGATGCATTAAAGTACTTCTCCCATTTGAAAAAATGATACTATGCGTTCAAGATTGTAGAAACTAGTGCTTGGAATTATCCTGTCATGATGCTAACAGTGATTTAAATGTCCAGAGTGCCTTAACTTAGAAACACATTGACCTGTTCCTTAAACTTAGAGATAAAAACCCAGCCACTTGCTCATCTCCTTGGATTAACAAGCCACTTACTTTGAAATAGAAAACAGACTATCTGCTATTTCAGTTTCAATTGGCTCCACTGCCTGGAGCTGCAATAGCTTGTTTTGATAGCTGAGCCTATTATGAACACTTGGCTGATTTTCTATCAGGACGTGGATGAGGAGGGAGTGGAGAAAGTGCATAAAATGAAGCAACTTGCCATCATCCTCAATGGTCTCTGGCTTTTCTGCCAGTTGTGTGTTGACTTCTCCTGTAGGAGAGAAGGCAGAATGACAGTCACTCTGTATATCAGTGTGCTTGGGTGCTGTGCTTGTTGTAATTGAATAGCTGTAGATTTGTGAATGCATGAAGAAGTGTGTTTATGGCTGGCATGAGTATTTGAGGTGTAGGATAAGGATAATAAGGGTGAGTCCTGCCAGGGAATGCTGATGGGTGAGTAATAGGGGAAGTGGTGCATTAAGCAGTGTGAGAGGCCAGTGATATAGTGTGTCTGAGATGTGAAATAGAAATACATTCACTTGCCTTGACAACCCGAGTGAGGTCATTTAACTTCTTTCTGCACTGCTTTCTTGTCCTGATGCTGACTCTGGGCATTAACCACCATTGTGCTCTGTTCCATTCCTTTTGAGGTACTGCTGGAAGTCTTCCTGCCACCCAACAGCAATATGACCTCCCCTAGTCACCTCACTGACCAGTACTTTCAGGGTGGCATTAATGAAGTAGGAACCCTCTCCTTGGTGTGCTGCAATATTCCTTGTCCATGAATGTTGCAAAATAACAATCCAGCTGCCTGTGATGAATTGCTGCACCTCCTCTTTTAGAGGGTCCGTGCCTTTAAAAATGGAAGTCTGCCTGATTAGTTCAGAATGAAACATGGCCTCTGATGATGCTCAGAAGTTGCAGATAGCGCTATAGAGAGAGATTCAGTGTGGGAGCTGCTCAGGGCAACCATACAATAATGGAGATGAGATGGCTGCACCAATTATATGTGCTGCCCAGGCCATGAGAAATTGGAGAGAGCAGTTACTAATCACGATCCTCGTGCCTAAAACACAGGGTTGTCCAAATGCTAGCCTCTGGGATTGTATAGAATCATTTAAAAAGGCATTTCCAAATTCCTGACAATCCAAACTTTCGTTCTCCATTTACCACCACATCTCTGCAGCTACTGATCTGTTTAATCATATCCTCATTTCTACCTTTGATGTCCTTGTGTTTTAAAATCGTTACTCTCCCTCATCCTAGTCATTCATCCTGCTACAGCCCTCATCTCTTTACCCTGAAGTTCAAGGGTTGAAGAGTCAAGTGGTTATGGCGTTTAACTGGTTTAGACATTCATCGCTGGATCTGGCTGGACCACATTAAGCACTGGCCTCTTCTGCCAGAACTACTCAATATTCCAGAACCATTCTAGAATGCAGAGATGACCCTGGGCTTCTTTTTTCCATTACAAACTATCTAATTACATCCCTCTTTCCTGCACCTTCCACCCTCACTTCCATCCTCACCTCCACCCTCGCCTCCACCCTCACCTCCAACAGCAATTTGGAGGGGCTGATGGACTTGGTTGTTACCAAGATTGAGATCATTTGTTTAGCTGCCTCTGCTCCACCCTTCCCTCCCATTATCCCACCAAGCCAAATTTTCTCTAGAGTCCCTCCCTATCATTGCCTTGAACTCATACCCTTCTCTGGTTTATCTCCTAATTCCCCTCATGGCCTCTCTGAGCTCACCTTGTCCATGAAACCCACCTCCTGTTCACTCAACCCTATTCCTATTGAATTGCTGACCACCCAACCTCCCTTCCTGACCTCCATCTTACATGATATTTCTATTGATTCCCCAGTTTGAGGTACTATTCCCCTCGCCCTCAGCTCTGCCACTGAACCCCTCTCCTCCTAAAACCCACCCTGACCCCTCTGTCCTTGCAAACTACCGCCCCACTTCCAAACTTCCTTTCCTCTCCAAAGTCCTTGGACATGTTGTCACCTCCCAAATTCATGCCTATCTTTCCTACAACTCTTTTTTTGAATTCCTCCAGTCAGGTTCCACTTGCTACAATGCTAAAATGGCCCTTATCAAAGTCACAAAGTCCTTTATGGCTGTGACTGTTGCAAACTATCCCAACTCGTCCTTTTTGACCTGTCTGCAGCCTTTGATACAGTTCACCACAGCATTCTCCTCAAAGCCTCTCCACTCTTGTCCAGATTGATGGGACTGCAATTGCCTGGTTTAGTTCTTAACAATCTAATTATAGCAAGAGGATCACCATCAATGTCTTCTCTTCCCACTCCAGCACTATTACCCCAGGTGTCCCCCAAGGATCTTTCTTTGGCCCCCTCCTATTTTTCATCTATGTGCTGACCTGTGGTGATATCATCTAAAAACAAAACACCAAATTCCACATTTGAGCTGATAACACCCTCATTGTAACCTCTTACAACACCCCCAATATCGCTAATTTGTCAGACTGCTTGTCCTGCATCCAGTACTGGATGAGTTGATATCCTCCATCTAAATTTTGGGAGGACTGAAGCCATTGTCTTCAGTGCCCATCACAAACTCTATTCCCCAGTAAACAGGTCAAACCCTCTCCTCTGTCACTGAGGCTGAGCCTGGCCTTTCAAATTCTTGGCGTTATATTTTACCGAAGATCAGCTTCCGACTATGTTTCTGCTACATCAACTATTTTCCCCTCCGTAACATTGCCTCAGATCACTGGCTGCTGAAACCGTCACCCATGCCTTTATTACCTATGGACTTGACTATTTCAATACTCTTCTAGATGCCTTTCCATCTTCTATTACACATAAACTTGAGGTCATCCAAATCTCTGCAACCAAATCCTAACTCATGCCAAGTTCTGCTTACCCCTATGCTTGCTGAACCACATTGGCTCCCAGTCTGACAACACTTCAATTTTCAAATCCCCATCCTTGTTTTCAAATTCCTCCATGGTATTGCTACTTCCTATTTGTAAATCCCCAATTTAAACCTTCACTGGTCCAGGCCCTGAGCTTTGAAGTTCCATCTCTAAATCTGTCTGCCTCCCTACTTCTCTCTCCTCCTTTAAGACATTCTTTTAAAATAAACCTATTTGACCAAGCTTTTGGTCACATGTCCTCATATCCCCTAATGTGGATAAGGCACTATATAAATGCACATTGTTGTTGTTACTGTAAAAATGATTTATTAACTGCGGAATTATAATTAGCGATGACAAAACATCCAAGCTACATTTAAATCTGAAATGAATTACAGCTTGTAAAGAGAGTTAGCTATTTCACAGTAATTCAGCATTTCCTGGGTTGCTAATTAACAATTTATTTTCAAGAATATTGTCTGAGATTGATATAACTTGGAGCAATTACTTTAAGCCAATGGTCCTTAGATGGTGACAAGTTAATAGAATTAAACAGGCAGCTGTAATTAGATAGATTAGACTCCAAAGTTCTGGTAATTAGCAATGTTTTCAGTACTTGCATGGCCTCACACTTATGAGCTTGAACTGGGCCTCCATTTTCTCCTGAGACTGCAATGATTGTATCTGAGACATTGGATTAATGAAGAGATGCAATCCATGCCTCTTGGATATTCTGCTCCTGGCAAAATCCACTTTCAGCATTGGTATCTGTATCAGTAGCTGGCTAAATCTCAACTCCTCTCAGTATGCAAACACCAGCTATTAATACTGATAGACATGAGAGTCAAAGGTTATGGGGGGATAGGCAGGAAAGCAGAGTTGAGACCGCAATCAGATCAGCCCTAATCCTGTCGAATGGCAGAGCAGGCATGAAGGGCTAAATAGCTGACGCTTGCTCCTAAGTCTTATATACCAATATTCCTACCATGTGCTGAGGTTATATCTGTCCCCAGTGGTGTGAAGGGTAGTTCTGACCACATTGCCATGGAATGCTTCACTTGGACTATTTCTACCCTCGTAGAAATGTTAATGCAGAAAAACACCTTCCATCACAAGTCCATCAGGCAGCAGTCGACATATAACTTCCCCAAGACCCTGTGGGAAAAGGAGATGGTTTCCTGAGCAGACTGTCAAAGACATTTGGCGGGATGCCTCATCAGCAGAAATGTCAAACAAGTGCCAAGATGTGGCTTGGCTGGTGGTGAGAACGGCCCTTCCTGTCAGATCCTTCCTGCATGCCCAGGGTCTCATAGTTGTTGTAATATGACATTAAGTGGTATCAGCATGACATCACTAGAAGGCAAATGTGTCATGTGATTTAGTCCAAGTTTTGCTTTTGCTTTGAGTGGAGCACAGGCACAGCTCTGATGCCTTCAAGCTTTATACCTATTGATAACTGTTTTCCTGTGCCTAGTCTTAGTAAATGAACCCACAAAGTGTTTACCAAATCCCTTATGACCAAATGGTGGTCAAGGTATTATATCATCACAAAAACATGACACATATTACCACCAATCGAATAACACGACACGGTGATCAGCAGCGGTCAGACAGGTGGCAGCAAGATTAAGCACAGGTACGACATGGTGAGCAGCCTTAGATCATGCGACATGGCATGAGACAACCCTTGATGTCTGTTCAGCCCGCAACAAAGTTATAGCTTCAGAGAGTGCTGAGAATGCAGAGTGATGACTGCAAAGAAACGTTTTGAAGACACAGTGCCAAACTAGTGCTCAGGTAAAGAGCTGGTAAGCAGACGGATCCCTCATGGTGAGATTGCAGCACATAGCCTGTCAGTTCGATGAGTGGAACAGTGCATCAAGAGGACCAGTGCCGGGGTAGTTCAGTCGGGAAAGGTGAGTGACCAGGGTCTGGGTCAGGTCAATAACGAATGAGAGAAAGTGGAACAAAAAAAAGTCATCATAAGAATCGGGCCAGAGAATTGATTATAATGGGCGGCTTCAGGATGTGCTGAGCAGTAAATTGAATAAAAAGCGAAGACGCCATTACTCCATGGTGCGTTCCCGCCACATCTCATCTTCATGGGCGGGGCTTCAAAGAAACACATGAAAGCAGCTACGACAACCCTCATCCCAAGTACTACAGAAGGACGAAGGTAAAAGGGATATTGTCAGTATGTCCACAATTTGAATTGGGACGCCGCTGACCTACTACCTGAATCCACAATGTTTAAACACCATACAGAGCTATGGTTTCCTGATTCAGATATGTTTGAACTAGACAAGCAAGCCATAAAAATTCATCTAGCAATTGGGAATGAAGGTCTACACAGGCTCAACACATCAGGAATAACAGCAGAAGAGTGAAAGGATTCCCAAAAGATATGGACTACATTGGAAGACCAGTTCAGAATCATGTTAAACTTCCGTATTCATCAACTAGGGTTCATGTCATTTCGACAGCAGATACAGGACCCATAAACCACTTTGTCAGTAGATGCTGAGAAAAGGGTGCAGACTGAGATTTTTCAAATGCAGAGTTAGCAGCCAGAAGTGATGAGTTGGTGATCGCATCCATTCTCATGGAAGCATTCAGAAAAATCTGTTCAAAAAGCCCAAGATTTTTAGCATCAAAGTGTTACTCAAAGATGAATGTAAGTAAGAAGCGAGCCTCAAAGGTCAATGAAGTTACAGATCCTAAGCACAATCCCACATATTACTAAGACGCCTAATCCTAGCAAGACATGTGGAAGATGTAGCCTTCTGCACACACCAAGAAAATGCCCAGCTTTCTGGCAATTCTGCAAGGTATGTGCCAGAAAGGGCCATTGGCAGTGGCAATGCAATGGAGCAAAGGCTGATGCAGCTACAAGGAGCCGTGCACTGATCCAAACAGACCATACACAACAGGTGCCTTCATGCAATAAGAATGTCCACCCGGTATCCTGTCAAGAACATATACATGAGGCAATTAACAAATCAGGAAATGGTGATGATGGACACGATAGATGAAGAGCAGTGAACACATGTTTCACACCGTCAATTTCATGGAAAACATTGATGCCACCACACTGTCTGAAGTGTTTGCCAAGATTCGAATTATCTGTCCTAAGAACTACTGGTAACTATTCGTTATTGGCCAAGACTGACAAAGGGACAAGTGCCAACATACTATCTGTGTGACTTCTAAAAGACATGTATCCACAGAAATGGAAGGCCATGGTGAAATCTACTGATGTGAATCTTTCTAGTGTACAACGATTCACTAATTCCTTGTGCAGGATTCATAGTCCTGGTGTGCAAGTGCACTCAATCCTGCTGGGAGTCACAGACATTCAACATTGTAGAAATTAAAGGCCCAGTGATTGCAGGTCTACCAGCATTTTGTGACCTCACACTAGTAACAATCCATGGACTCAGTCAGATGTCACAAGGCTGATCAACCTCAGACACTACTCCTATTACCTCAGATCATGACCTAACACTGAAACATTCAGTGCCTCAACAAAATAGGCAGCTTCAAAGGAGCTGCCAACATTATACTTGCAGGAGAATGCAAGTCCATCAATTGATGCTAGTGCAGCATCTACATCACAAGACACGTTAAATGTCGAACTAAACAAAATAGAGAAAGAAGGCATCATTCAAAGAGCAGAAGAACACACAGATTGGTATAGCTCAATCACACGTGTCATAAAGAAAGACAGATCATTGAACATATGCCTCAATCTATGATATTTAAAAGCAGATTTGAAATGCTGTCCTCGCATAATTCCTAGATTAGAAGAGTTAAATCTGAGATTTACAGATGCAAAATTCTTCTTAAAGCTTGATACCAAGCATGGTTACTAGTCAGTACACCTCGTGGAGAAGTCCCAAGGGCTTATTACATTTTGTATCCCATTCAGACAATACTGTTTTCAATGATTTCCATTCAGGCTACCTGTTAGCCAGGGTCTCTTTCAAGCTGACATGGACCACACTACATGCACTGTACCAGGCAGCATCTGTATCACAGATGACATAGCAGTTGTACAGAGAATGAAGCAAGAACATGACCATAATCTGCATTAATTGACGCAAGAAGCACGTAATGAAGGATTGGTGCTCAACAGTCTAACATGCAACATCAACATGTAGCAGATCAATTTCCTTGGTTCTATTTATTCCAGTCCTGATCCAAGTGAATTAGGAGGTTAAATATTACAAAGCCAACTCAAGATAAAGACAATCCTTGAAGATGTATAGGTCTCTTTAATTCCTGTCTCCGTATATTCCCAAATTCATTCAAATACCTTCATCGCTAAGGGAGTTGTTGAGAAAGGATGTGCCTTTCCTGTGGCACGAAGACTGCCAATACCTCTTTGAAGCACTGCAAGTCATTGTCAGAAGCTTCAACAGTGCAATTTTACAATCCTAGGGAGACAACTACCCTGGAGTTAGATGTCTCTCAGAAAGGTCAGGGAGCATGCACGCAACAAAAAGGCAAACAGATTGCATTTGAGTCAAAATCTCTGTCCGTAACACAATCCATCTATTCCAACATTGAACTGGAAACATTAGCTTTAGTGTTTGGAATCATGTGTTTTTATACCTATCTATTTGGCAAAAGGTTTGTGGTAGTGACTGACCACAAGCCACTGGAGATGATTTGGTGAAAACCATTGACCAGTGCACCACCAAGATTGCAACATCTCTTGATAGAGATTCAAAGTTACAACTGTGAGATAAGATACAAGCCAGGTAACTTAATGGTCACATTGGATACACTTCGCAGATTGCCAAACCCAGCAAAAATAGAAAATATATCCTTAGCTCTACAAGTTGACTCAATTGACATTGAACTTGAAGATGCTCTCCAAATTGATCTGGTACATTTTGTGCAAAACAAATGTCAACAACTACAAGAAGAAATGGTGATAGATTCGACAGTGCAGAAACTGTGGAAATCTATCATCGAACGCTGGCCTAATTCAATTCAGCATCTCCAGGAACACATGAGACCATTTTGGCCTTTTTGGGATGAACTAAGCATCTCCTGGAGAGTCATTTTTAAAGCAGGCAAGGTCATCACACCAGAATCTTTGTGGCCTGACATTCTTCAATAACTTCATCACTCACACATGTGTACAGATCAGATAAGAAGACACGCAAGAGGGACAGCCTATTGGATAGGCATGAACAATGATATTGAAGTCATTGTCAAGAAGTACGAAAATTGTCAATAGCATATGCCAAGTCAGCACAAAGCACCATTGATTCCACATCAATTTCCTACCCAGGCTTGGTCCAAAATTGCATCCGACCTCTTTAATACCCATGGCACTGACTTCATCATCACCGTCAACTACTTTACCAAGGGCCCCATTATTCGACAATTGCACAATACGTCAAGCACAACCGATGCACTCACTCTAAGTGCTGTTTTCAGTTTATTTTGTGTGCCTAGAGGTCACGGTCTGCAATTTATTGGTAAGCCATTTCAAGATCAGTGTGAGAAGTGGAACATCGAGCTTCTCCACATTACCCTAGATCTAAGAGCCTTGCCGAACAGATGATTTTCACAGTGAAATTCCTAATTCTCAACTGTAGACAGACCAAGAAAGATCAACACATTGCAACGTTACATCTGAGAGCGACACCTTTAAGTACAACAGTTCCATCACAGGCAGAGCTCATGTTTGGCAGACGAGTGCTGCTTTACCTACTCTTACCCGCTATACTCTCTTAGGAGTTGGAGGGCAGCTTTTAAAACTACAAGAGAGGATGGTCAACGTGCATGATAAAAATGCAGGTACAGAATTGCCAAGTTTACAGTTGGGACAACAAATTCACATCCAAGATCCCACAAAAAGTGCCTAGCAACCAGCCAAGGTGACAAGGATTTGTTGAGAACCAAGATCCTATGAATTCATTACATACAAAGGCTCAACGATGAGGTGTGACCCATGACAAATCATTCTTGCTCCTCAACCATCATGCAGTCCTATAGCATCTAGGACAAGATCACAAATGCAACCAGGAACAATATCCCAGAATGACAATCCCACAGATCACTGTGAGCAATTAAAGGCACCTCCAGACAGCTTACCATTACAAGATCTAGGTGCACCAGCAGATTACCTTTGCACTTTAGAGACTCATAACTTCATCAGTTCTTTGCACTTATGTAATGGTAACTAAACATGAACATGTATTGTAAAAAGTTATACTTCATTGGAAGGAAGGAAAGCATCTTTAAAAAGAAAGGGTGATGATGTAATATGCCTTTAAAGGATATCAACATGACATCACTAAAAGGGAAATGTGTCATGTGATCCAGTCTTAGTTTACTTTTGCTTTGAGCAGAGCACACACACAGCCCTGATGACTTCAAGCTTTATACCCATGTATAACTGTTCTCATGTGCCTAGTCTTAATAAATGAACCCACAAAGTGTTTACCACATCCCTTATGAGTGATTAGTCTTTATGTCTTGAGCAATAAATAAGCCCAAGTATTATATCATTACAATAATGTATCAACCACCTCAAGGCAGCTGTTGTGGGGAGGAGACCATCATCCACCTTCTCCTGGAGCCTTTGCAAAGCAGCTCTGGAAAGTCAGGCAGTGGTTTTTGTCGAGGTTCATCCCGAGGAGCTCCGTAATGCAGGATTCGTGCTCCATGAGCTGTTCCCATTTTTGCATGCCAAGATAAACATCAATTACTGTGATAGGAGCCCTTTTGTCTGTCCGAAACTTGCTGGTCTTCCAATGCAGAGGTGACTAGGGGTGGAATTTTACTGCCCTGTCATGGTGGGGGCAGGACTGTAAACTGCGCCGAGCCACTCAAAAATCTATTGACTTTGGCAGGACCATAAAATCCCACCGGCGTAAAATTCCACCCAGACTGCCACATTCCAAGTTCCAGGATTACATGCTGAAGGACACATTAAAGTTTGAGGGAGCCGCTGCAAAGGCTCAATGGGAAAAGGCTACTGTTTAAGGCCCTCCTTCAATAGTATACCAAGAGCCTGGAACCTGTAGAAAACCCATATGCACAAGAAAATGTTTGACATAAAATGTATATTGTGGATATGATCTCTAAGTGCAAGTGTAGTCAGGCATCTCAGAGTGCCACATACTGTATTCACAGAAATGTAACTATGCTACACTTTATGCAATGTCTAATTTCACCTTTTATAAATTATATGAATTAAGTGTATTTATGGAAAAAAAATCTCAACTCTTCTGAATGATCTCAGGAAAATGAAGTAACATGCTTGGATCTGCCTATAACTTCCTGGTATAGGAATACAACCCGAATTCTGTAATATCTCTGTCTCTCTCTCTCTGTCAGAGATGTCATCCCTGCCTTTAACAGAGATACCCTTCCATAAGCTGTGAAAAGAGGACCGGCTTCACAAGCTGATTATTAGTCATGCAGAGGCAGTGTGCAGACCAGTGGAGCTGATCTTGCATGATCATGGTTGCAATGCATGAGGAATTGGCTGCAGTGAGAACGTTGGAGTTTGTTTGCCTGTATTCTACCAGTCTTTCAGTAGGCAGATCCTCTTTTCACAACTTAAGGATGGCACCCAAACCCAAGGAGGGCAGAGAGAACATTTTTAAGGACACCATGCCATGTGGCAGTGCCTTATCCAACAAGCTACAACACAATCAGAAACTGACTGTGTAAACTCTGCTGCAGAGAAGTGACGAAAGTGGGAGAGAGCAGAACCCTGGCTTGAGAACTCCCCTCCCCTTGAGATCCTCCCTAAGAGCAACTCCTATCCTCAATGAGGATAGACTTGTAGCTCCAGGACTACTGAGTCGCATGAGGACGTCATCCTTATTTCGAGAGGCTGATGATGACAATGACACTTCTGCATTAGTTAGGTTGAAACTCCAAAGTTTAACAGCAAAAACAAGAAATAAAGAGAAATAAAGAAGACTGAATGGGTCAAAACCACTTGAGAACTGAAAGGCTTCAGAAATTTTCATATAAAATAGGGTCATTAATTCAGGGGATCATTATTGTGACAAAATGAGCGCAGCCCTTAATTGTGGATCTTGTTAAAGGTTGTATGGTGATGGCATTGTATTTGGTTAAAGCACCACTCTCTTTGGAATAGGTTAAATTTAAGAGACACCAACTTTTAAGTATTGACATCAGTGAGATGGCCTCTATAAACCTTACCCAGGCCGGGAGGTTGCTCAAAGATTCCTGTGAGGTCTGGGTCTACTGAGTACTCAGCATAAATTCATTGAATCATAGAATGGTTACAGACCTTAAGGAGGCTATTCACCTGTTCAGCCTGCATAGGCTCTTTCCAAGAGCAATTTAGCTATTCCCACTCCACATCCTCTTCCCATAACCCAGCAATTTTTTCCACTTTTAGGTACTTATCCAAGTCCCTTTTAAAATTCCAATATAACTCATGGATTTTAAGCATTTTTGAGACAAAAACATTAACTTTTCTCACAAGGTGTGGCTCTTTATTTGGATATGACTCCCTGAAACGTTTTTATTAAATGATGGAACAAAAGTGAAATATTTTAGTAGATTGGGGAGAATAACGGTATCAGTTTACTGATTAAATATACAAACTATGGATCCAAGAAGAGCAACTCAAGGTACGTCACCACTCACTCTCACACACACACCCTCACATCTCCATCTGGCCTCCTCTGCCCTCACCATATTGAGGCTATTCACACAGATCAACCACACACTGGGGTACCCTCCATCCCCAGTACAGCCCTCACCCTGCTGCCTCTTCCCTTGCCTGAGGCCACTTCTCCCCCTTCCCCAAGCAAGCCACTCCTGCCTTATCGCTGGCCTGGTAGGTAGAGACCTGTCTGTGACCCTCCCTAAAAGTGATGTGGTGCTGCCTGTGAAGTCTGGCGCTGATGACTGCGAGTGCTGACTGAAGCAAGGTAGAGAAGCAAACCTCAAAGTCCTGAGTGAAGTGAAGCTCACCAGGTGCGTGTCACATATGTGCAGTTGTGAAACTAATCGGCATGCAGTCACGCTGATAGGGGCAGGCAATCCAGTGAGGGGGGGCTGAGTCTGGTGGGCTGGCCTTATAATGACATGCAGATGTATTACAAAGAGGTTCCCGACATCCGATGTCGGGAAACATGGCCCACCATCGACGGGCTGAGCGGATGATCATAAACTGGTTTCGTGACGTCTTGAGACCAAATTTTGCCCTGCTCGCCATATTGTCCGCTTATGCCACTGAGCATGCCCGACGCCAGGGGGCACGGAAAATTCCACCCATTAGGTCTATTTTCATACAATGAAGATTAGGTATTTTAAAGATTTTTCTTAAATATTTTTTCCAGCCCACCAAAATAGTTCAAACTCCCTTTTAGCTGTCAGTGACCGGGATGTAGGGAAGTAATTTATGCAGGGAGTGGCTGCGAGTGAATGCTAAAACTATGAATAGCTGGCTGCATATTACATTGTGTCTGTAGGACAGTTCTCTGCCTGTGACTACAGATTCCACTCTGTCTGTAGGACAGTTCTCTGTCTGTGACTACAGGTTCCACCCTGTCTGTAGGACAGCTCCCTGTCTGTGACCACTGGTTCCACTCTGCCTGTAGGAATGCTCCCTGTCTGTGACTACTGGTTCCACTCTGTCTGTAGGACAGCTCTATGTCTGTGGAAGGATATTCAGGACATAATTTTCCGGTCCCGCCAGCGGCAGGAATTGTGGCAGGCAGGAGTGGAAAATTTGGAGTGAGGCCGAAAGTTGGATTTCTGCCGGCAGGAAAACAAATCCGGATTAGCCCCTCAACACTTCCACGGCTGGCTGATGGCAGGTCGACTTTCCCACTGCTCCATGGCAGGAATGACATTTCCATACATTAACAGGTCATGGATGCTCATTAAAAACACAACTTGCTGGAATCATGTTCCCCTCCTAATTATGTGCCATGCCAGCGGGAGATTAGACCGATCTGAATCATGACCAGGTATAAGGAGTGTGCACCTGCCCACCTTCACTTCACTCGTGACTTCCAGGTGCGTACTACATTGTAAGCCTACCTGCGACAACACTGCTCCAGCTCATCACTGCTGCCAAAGCTGCTCTCTCGGGCAATACGGGAGCGTTCACTGGCAGGACTGCTCACACTGGGTGCAGCGGGGCACTGGCAAGGTTGTTCGCACTGAGTGCTGTGGGGCACTGGCAGGGCTGCTCACACTGGTGCAGCAATGCACTGGCAGGGCTGCTCACATTGGGTGCTGTGGGGCGCTGGCAGGGCTGATCACACTGGGTGCAGCAGGGTACTGGCAAGGTTGTTTGCACTGGGTGCTGTGGGGCACTGGCAGGGCTGCTCACACTGGGTGCAGCAATGCACTGGCAGGGCTGCTCACACTGGGTGCAGCGGGACATGGGCAAGGCTGTTCACACTGCGTGCTGTGGACTGGCAGGGCTGCTCACACTGGATGCTGTGGGGCGCTGGCAGGGCTGCTCACACTGGGTACAGTGGGGCACTGGCAGGGCTGCTCACACTGGGTGCTGTGGGGCACTGGCAGGGCTGCTCACACTGGGTGCTGTGGGGCACTGGCAGGGCTGCTCACACTGGGTGCTGCGGGGCACTGGCAGGGCTGCACTCTACTGGGAGAGAGCAGCATGGGGATGGTGGAGATGGGTTGTCAAATAGGCAGAGACATGAGGGTGAAGGGAATAGTGGGTTTTGATCTGGGGGGTGGCAGGCAAATGGATGCCTAGGGGTGGTGAGCTGGAGCCTGATATGAAAGAGTGCACACTGACTCGGAACTGGGGGTAGACGGGCTTTAGTATGACACAAGTGGGAGGGGGTGGATGCAGACACAAGCCTGGGAGATGGGGGGGTTAGTCTTGTACAGGAGGAGAGGGGTGCACAGAGACTCTTGACTGGGCCATGCAGGATGCAGAGGGTGACTGCTGAAGGAAGCGAAGGGTGAGTGTCAGAGAGTCATAGTTCTGGGACTGAGGTTAAATGGTCGGGGTGAGAGATTAAAGGCAGTTCTGGGGTTTTCTAGACTATGCTCAGGGCAATGCTTGGCATGCATATTGTGTTCCTGGTCCAGGAGGGGCAAGGCCTGTATGCTCAGTGGGGGTTGTGTACAGCATGGTGTGCACGGTGTGGTCAGTAACTCACACATGGTGGTCCTGGGGATGGCTGGCTCTGCGCTGGGCTGCAGTTGGATTAATCATTGTCAGGGGAGGCCTCTGCAGCCTGTAAGTGGGGAAAACATAATAATGGAGGGTTTGTGGGCACTCAAAGCTTTCGTGGAGAGGAGGGTGAAGCTCTATACATGACTATGCAGTCAGTCTCAAGGTGGGGAGGGGTGAGGACCATGGGACATAAAGGCATCCACAGTGATGTGTTCATGGGGAAGGGCAGGAAAGTCAATAACAATAACTATGGGCTCCAGAGTTACTGGGGGAGGTTGGACAGTGATTGGTGGGAGGTCTACCTGCACATCATGGGGTTCCAGGATGATCAGAGAGACATGAATGGTAACAGGGGGAGGGTTGAAGCTGGTCTAGAAGTGAAAACGCAGAACCACCACATTGAGACCCCAAATCCATGACTCAATTTAAAAAGGAAACTGGAAAAAAATCACCGCCGGAGAGTTCTGAGGCAATATGGGAGGAGCCCACATCTACTCTCCGCAGCCCTTCCAAGGGGAACCCTCATATTTATTAAAATTTCAATATGGAGATGAAGGCTTAGCGAACACATGAAGGCTTTATTGAAAAGTTAAGTTGGAACCAGTAACTCAAGGTGCACTTTTACGTGAGTTTACAATAGGCATTGGGGTCACATTAGAGGTGGTCTCATTGAGCATTTAATGGTCAGAGGAATGTGAGGAGGGAAGAGGTAGCCAAGCATTAAGGGAGCAGAGTTGCTGGGCATATGCAAGAAGCTCCATCAAATCCTACAAACCTTATTGTCCAATTGACATAGGTCACAAGGCACAAGGCATCCAATTATTTCTAAAGTGCAAGGCAGGGGTAATGTCAAATCCATGTTAGGCTGTGTATGAGTGCCTTCAGTGAGGCTCAAAATTACATGGCTGTGCTCAACCCTCTTCAATCCTATATGGGAGCTTTTGGAGTGGCTTCTTGGACACCTATGGTTGGTGAGAGAGCACCTCAGCTACAAGGCCAAAGCTGCATATAGCTGGTATGCAAGGGGAAAGAGAGCACACACAGAGCAAACCCTGCATCAACTGCACATTGTGTAGTTGTTACCACCTGAAGGAGATGTTTTCAGCAGCCCAGAGATTTGCATATGTTTATAGAAACCATAATGTCTCCATGACCGTTCAAAAGTGATGTCAGAAGCAAACCATCACACAAAGGGCAATGGAAATCCGAGGGGACCTCTCCCCAAAAAGCTGTCGAGGCCGGGAATCAGTCGAAAGTAACAAAACAGAGATTGATAGATTTTTGTTTTCGGCAAGGGATTGAGTGTCTTCAAACCAAGGTGGGTAGATGGTGTGAGGTACAGATCAGCCATGCTCGAACTGAATGATAGAACAGGCTCAAGGGGCTGAATGTCTTGCTTCTGTTCCCATGTTCTCTTCTGTCACAGATCCCAATGTATACATTCAGGACCATCAAAGCAGAGTGGGAGAGCAGCTAACAGCTGGAAAAATAAATGGAGGAGGAACAGTAAGAGAGGAAAAGATCAGAGGAAAAGAGGCAGAGACATACAAGAGAAGAATACTGAGAAAGACAGCAAGGTGGAAAAGAGTAATTTGGAACCAACGGAGTCAGTGGGCACAGGGATAGTGAGGGCATATGAGGACTGAGAAATGCATTACAACACTAAATACATTATAACACTGGCAATGGCAGGTAGGTGGTATATCTCATTGGGTGCAGGCCCCTACTGTGGACCAGAAAGGCTGCAATCTGACAACACCTTCAGTTCCAGCCGCCAACTGTGATACTTAATTAGTGATCATACCACTTTTCCTCTTAATACGCTGAACTCACAGTTTGCCTCCTGTAGCCAGGCGAGCTGCTTCTTCCAGCTGCGAGTGGTGGGAAACAGCCCCAGGGCTTGATAATAGCTTCAAACAATCCTCAATTCCTATCATTTCAGCCCCATTTGAACTGCCATTAACTCTGCTTTCATTTCACTAAAGCCATTATGAAAAGTGTCAGAGTGGCAACGATGTAATATTCAGAATCAAACGAGTTGGAAAGAGTACATCAGGTTTTCTATTGATTTAACAGCATTTTACTCACTGGTTCCAAATTGCAATTCTATCTACAGAAGTAATGTTCCAATAATTATAACCCCTAAAAGGACCATTTGTTGTCCCCCATCCCTATCCCATCCCCCTCTCAACCTCTCTTCTATCCTGGGGCGAATGGTGATGGCCACAGAACTGCACACGCTAACCTAAAATCTAATCGCCCATCGCTGAGCTGAGCTGGGCTGGGCTGGGCTAGGCTGAATGTGCTTCTGCAGTTGAAGTGACAATGAGCGATCATCATCATTCGTCCCAGGATAGAAGGGAAAATGGGAGGGGGAGGGGACAGGGATGGGGGAGAACAAATGGTTTCCTAATTCTGATGAATATCAAGTGACCTGTGAACCACCCCCAGCCCACTGGAAGCAGATGCGTGGACATATTGTGTCTGGCTCTGATGCTATCTGCTTTTCATGATCGAATAGCATTTGGGACTCAATCACCAGGGGAAGGACTGGGTTAAGTTTTGGAGGCACACCAGGGCCGGTAAAACGTATCCCAACAAGAGTCAGCCCCTCCAGGGGAGTCGATTCTGAAAGAGCATTTAAATATACAGTACACCATCAAGCTGTCGACATTCTCAATTGGGAAGAGTGCCACAGCATGGATTGAATAGTGTTGGAGATGGAATTTAAATGCCCCACCTGTGACGTGTATGGTTATGGTGGGGCGTTTAATTGGGTGGGTGGGTGCTTCTACCCCACATAAGTCCAAAGTGGGTAGGTTCATGCACAGCCTTCCAGCTGCTCCGCCAATTGAGGCCCTCAGGTGGGCAATTAATGGCCATCTATGCACCTCATTCTGCTGCTGTGCGGGAATCTCAAAAAGCAAACCCTCTTGGGGTCACTTGTAGGCTTCTGGGGGGGCAGGGGGGCAGTAAGGGGGGAAGGCAAATCCCTCATTGAAAGGCATGCAGTACCTAATCGAGGGACCTGCTATCGGGAAGGAGGCAGCTCATTGAGAGCTACCCCGCTAATCTTGTATCTGGCCCCGCACCCCCAAAACCCCTCCCCATGGCCCCACACCCCAAGATTCCCCTTCCATCATCACTCACCTATGGCCTCAGTCCATCTTGGGCCTCAGGTGGGTGCATTACTAGCAGCAGCCATCACCTCCCTGGTGGCGCTACTGAGCAATAAAGAGATGTCAGCCTCTGACTGATCGGCAGCTCTTGGGGGATGGGATTTCAACCCCCAGAGGCCCTGATCAGGCACTAAACTGGGCAGCAGGGGGCCTTCGCAAAAAGAGGTGATGCAGAGTTCTCATCAGCTCTCCAGCCAGCGGGCAAGAACCCGTCACCTACATCAAATTCTGCACGATGCATGTGATCGAGGCTATTTATTTTTTAATGGGATGTGAGCATCACTGGCTCAGCCAGCATTTATTGCCCATCCCTAATTGCCCTTGAGAAGGTGGTGGTGAGCTGCCTTCTTGAACTGCTGTAGCCCATGTGGTGTAGGTACATCCACAGTGATGTTAGTGAGGGAGTTCCAGGATTTTGACCTAGTGACAGTGAAGGAATGGCGATATATTTCCAAGCCAGGATGGTGGAGGTGAACTTCCAGGTGATGGTGTTCCCATTTATCTGCTGCCGTCCTTCAGGCGGTAGTGGTCATGAGATTAGAAGGTGCTATCGAAGGAGGTTTGCCGCTGTGCATCGGTGGTAGAGGGGATGAATGTTTAAGGTGGTGTATGGGGTGCCAGTCAAGTGAGCTGCTTTGTCCTGGATGGTGTCAAGCTTCTTGAGTGTTGTGGGAGCTGCACTCATCCAGGCAAGTGGGGAGTATTCCATTACACTCCTGACTTGTGCCTCGCCAATTGTGGACAGGCTTTGGGGAGTCAGGAGGTGAGTTACTCACTGCAGAATTCACAGCCTTGGACCTACTCTTGGACCATAGTATTTATATGTGTTATGGCACAGCCGATGGTAAATGCTGAGTTGTTCAAATCCCAAAGGGAAACTTTAAACAACTGTCACAGCTAATTTTTAATTTTTATAAATTTCGAGATGCATGCTTTGATTTCAGTAGTAATAAGACCACCAAGTCCTGTAGGTTTTTATAAAACTAAATTAACATTTATTAATAAGAGAAATGATTTTAAATACATACATAGGTCTACAAATTACTACTATGATAACTTCTAAATCCACCAATCAATCGAACTCCCAGTTACACTTTGGTTAAGGCAACAGTAAGACACATAGGGTAAGATTTTTAGCTCAGCGGGTGGGCAGGTGGGTATGCGCTCAACCCGCTTGAGCGTAAATTGATACGTGTTGACATCGGGTGAACATCCTATATTTCATTCAGCGGGCACACGCCAGAGTTGGCTGCCCACCTGCCGATAATTAAAAGGCCGGTTAAGACCATTAAAGGAGCAATTCAATAGAATTTTTCGTTGTACGTCCAACCTTACAGTTGGCGAACAGGCGAAAAGACCAAATGACCTTTACACGTTTTTAGGAAACCTCATCCATGGACAGGATGAGGTTTCCTAAAGCAAGTAAAACTAAAATAAAAATTTTAAAACAGAATTTATAACATGTCCCTGCTCATGTGACAGTGTTTTTTAAGTTCTTTATTTTTTTTAATCTAACTTTTCATCTTCCAAAGTGCTCACTCATGTGAAGGTCGTGCTTACCTCACTTGCACTCCTCCCCCCACCGACATAAGCAGCGCCCACATAGGCCGCTCACGTTTCACGTTGGGCGGGCCTCAATTGGCCTATCAGAATGAAATCACCTTCCGGCCCTGATCGCGGGCAGCAGTTGGCTTCCTGATTGCCCCCGCCTGCCCCTGCCGAGCCAGCCCAACAAAGGCATTATTCTGCCCATAGACTTTAAAAGACCCAGGCAAAGAAACATGCTACCCTGAACAAGTCAAATTCAAAGTGAGTTCTCCTCACTTCAGCCCCTGGAGACAGCAGCTAGAGGCACAGATGCTGAAGGCTTTTTCACACTTGTAAGTACTTAAAAATGCCTTCCCTTACACACAACCTTTGCTCCTTTATCCATATTTTCCCCTTCGAATGCAAATACCCATTGTTCCACTATATCTTTGGACTTAATCTCCCTGATAATAAAACCCTCTCATAGCACTAAGTTTTACCTGTGATCTTTGGGAAAAATAAACACACAGTTTCTAAACTTCACCTAGCTAGACGACATATTTCACCCCTCCTTTGAAGACAATCTAGTCTGCTTTATTTCAAAATGAAGTGTCTCCTTGGCATCTATGTTTCCAAACTTCCCCATGTTTACCTAATTAACATTTCAAACTTAACTTTTCTTCTTACATCAAAGCACCCAGGCTAGCTGCCTCTAATTCAATTTACACGCACACATACACATATAGACACATCCCACTATTACTCTATTTTACAATAAATTCCAATAACATTATTAGAAATATCATATCTCCTTGACATATGGCTGGTCCAGTTCAGTTTCCGATCAATGGTAAGCCCCCAGGATGTTGATAGTGGGGGATTCAGTGGTGATAATGCTGTTGAATGTCACAGGGTGATGGTTAGATTCGCTCTTGTTGGTGATGATCACAGCCTGGCACTTGTGTGGCACAAATGTTATTTGCCACTTGTCAGCCCAAGCCTGAATATTGTCCAGGTCATGCTGCATTTGGACATGGACTGCTTCAGTATCTGAGGAGTTGCGAATGGTGCTGAGCATTGCAAAATCAGCGCTTCTGACCCTATAATGGAAGGAAGGTCATTGGTGAAACAGCTGAAGATGGTTGGGCCGAGGACACTACCCTGAGGAACTCCTGCAGTGATGTCCTGGAGCTGAGATGACTGACCTCCAACAACCACAACCATCTTCCTTTGTATGATTCTGACCAGTGGAGAGTTCTCCCCCTGATTCCCATTGACTCCAATTTTGCTAAGGCTCCTTGATACCACACTCAGTCAAATGCTGCTTTGATGTCAAGGGCAGTCACTCCTTTCACCTTTTGAGTTCAGCTCTTTTGTCCATGTTTGAACTAAGGCTGTAATGAGGTCAGGAGCTAGGTGGCACTGGTGGAACCCAAACTGGGCTTCAGTGAGCAGGTTATTGCTAAGCAAGTGCCACTTGATAGCACTGTTGATGACTCCTTCCATCACTTTACTGCTGATCGAGAGTAGACAGAGGGGGCGGTAATTAGCCAGACTGTATTTGTCCTGCTTTTATGTGTGTGTAGGACATACCTGGGCAATTTTTCACTTTTCTGGGTAGATGCTAGTGTTGTAGCAGGTCTGGAACAGCTTGACCCGGGGCGCAGCAAGTTCTGGAGCACAAGTCTTCAGTACTATTGCTGGAATATTGTCAGGGTCCAAAACCTTTGCAGTATGTTCAGCTGTTCCTTGATATCATGTAGAGTTAATTGAATTGGCTGAAGACTGGCATCTGTGATGCTGGGGACCTCCAGAGGAGGCTGAGGTGGATCATCCACTCTGCACTTCTAGCTGAAGATTGTAGCAAATGCTTCAGCCTTATCTTTTGCATTGATCATTGAGGATGGGATATTTAAGGAGCCTCCTGCCCTGGTTAGTTGTTTAATTTACCACCATCATTCGTGGCTGGACGTGACAAGACTGCAGAGCTTAGTTCTGATTTGTTGGTCGTGGGATCACTTAGCTCTGTCTATCACTTGCTGCTTCCACCGTTTGGCATGTAAGTAGTCCTGTATTGTAGCTTCACCAGGTTGACACCTCATTTTTAGGTATGCCTGGTGCTGCTTCTGGTATGTCCTACTGCACTCTTCATTGAACCAGGGTTGATCCCCTGGCTTGATGATAATGGGAGAGTGGGGGGTTGTGCCGGGCCACGGGGTTACAGTTTGTGGTTCTGCTGCTGCTGAACAGTGCCTCCATGGATGCCCAGTTTGTGCTGCTAGATCTACGATGAGTGACTCAACATCTGACCCTTTGAACCTTTCTCACCATCTATAAGGCACAAGTCAGGAGTGTGATGGAATACTCTCCAGTTGCCTGGATGAGTACAAATCCAACAACACTCAAGAAGCTTGACACCATCCAGGACAGCTTGATCAGTCCCCTTAAACATTCACACCCTTCACCATAAATGCACAGTGGCAGCACTGTATACCATCTACAAGATGCAATGCAGCAACTTTTCAATCCTCAATCGACAGCACCTTCCAAACCCTTTACCTAGGAGAATAAGGGCACCACAAAGCTCCCCTCCAAGCCACTCACCATCCTGACTAGGAAATATATCGCCATTCCTTCACTGTCGCTGGGTCAAAATCCTGGAACTCCCTCCCTAACTGTGGGTGTACCTACACCTTAATGATTCTAGCGGTTCAAGAAGGCAGCTCACCACCATCTTCTCAAAGGTAATTAAGGATGAGCAATAAATGCTGGAATTGCGATCAGCATCCACATCTCATGAGTAAATTTTTAAAATGCTGTTGGTGCACCGTCTGCACAACCTCAAGGAGATTCTTATTCCACTGGAACTAAACAAAACTCCAACCAGACGTTCTTATTAACCCTTGTCTGATTCAAGTAAAAAGTCAGCAATGAAAACCTTAAATGATCCTCTGAAGGCAGGGAATCAATCTCATCTGAGCTCTGCTCTGAACCGTGAATAGTATCAATTGCTTTTGATTTTTGCCACTCACCAGAAATTCCAGCTGATGGAGAGTGAATAAAAACTGCAGTGTAATTGAGGGGCTCGGATGTCATCTAGAAGCAAGTTGAGATATTATATCCCATTTCACCAAACCCTTCAATTAAATTGCCACATGTAATTTAATACCCCATCTGATAGTTCAATTGATCACCTTTGTGTCTGAATGCTCTTTCAGAATTTATTTATTGTTTATAGTTAAAGCGGGTCTGAACTCTGAAAAAGTTGCATGTTCAAATGTTTAGTAGAAGATAAGTAACAAAGTTCCCTCTTCCTTCAGAATCCCGGAGTCCCAGTCTCAATTCCACAGAGTCCCGGAACCAATCCCAGTCTTTCTTCAGATTCCCTGAGTTATTTGCAAGTTCTCTTCACAAAATCCCCAAATCATTCTTGGTTTCTCTTCACAGAGTCCTAGAATCTTTCCCAGTCACTCCTCAGTGCCAGAATCATCCCCAGTCACTCCTCAGAGTCCCGGAATCATCCCCAGTCACTCCCAATTTCTCTTCAACTAGACCTGGAATCATCTCTGGTTTCTCTTCAAAGAATACCTGAATCATTCAGTTTTTTTGATATGGAGTCCTGGAATCATTCTCAGTGACTCTCCCAAGTCCAGATTGTTCCCAGTCACTTTCAAAGTTCTGGAATCATTCCCAGTTTCTCTTCACAGAGTCCCTGAATCATTCTCGGTACCTGTTCAGAGCCCTGGATTCATTCCCATTCCAGAATAATTCCCATTCACACTTCAGAGTCCCAAAAAAATTCCCATTTCCTTCCCAACAAGTTTGTTTGAGACTAAATTGTTAAACAAAAAATGCAGCTTTTTAAATTTGGCCTCAGGAGTGACCCACACCAAGTTGATCTTATTGACAAATGCCTTGGAAACTGGTCTCAGTCTTCACTGAAGACACCTTCACATTGATACTGATCTTTATTTGCCAATACGTTCAACATCTCCAACTAACATGGAAAGAAGTGCTAAGATCTGGTGCCAAAGTGGGTTTTTAGCCCTCTTCTGAAATAATGGTGCAAATCTTTCAGTCCTTGGATCATCGGAGGCCGGACGTACGACCAGCAAAGTGTACCGGGACCCTTTGGAAGTCCTGATGTGCTGATCTATGTGGGAATTACCCAGGAAGTTTTAACTTCTGATGGAAAATTTCCCTGCTCCCTGGGACCCTCTGCAAATTCGGACAATTCTATGGGAATTACCTGAATAGTTATCCAGGAAATGTTGGACAGAATAAAACCTAGGCCTGAATCTTCCATGGAGTGGCGATCATTGTCAGATCACCGTTCTGCCCAAACTTTCCCCCAAATCGACGCTGCTCCGTATTTCCTGCCAGGTCTTCTGAGCCTGGCTTTACCAGATATGGAGGACTTATTTCTACCGTGGGCGTTGGAATTATTCCTTCAGTCCTATTACTCTCATCTTCCATATGCTGCTTTTCTTGCTCTCTGACTGAGTACAACTCTTGATCTTCTTGTTCAGTAACTTTGGTTTCTACATTTATCATATGCTGATTCAAGAATTTCCAGGCTCCTGAAATAGCTCTAGCTCTATCGTGACCTCAACCTGGTGCATTGCTGCAACCTGATGCTTGACCACAGCCTGGAGATTGACCATGACCTGAAGTATCATTGTTTCCTATACACCTCCATGCCATCTGGAAATGACTGACTTTCCCACAGGCAAAGCATTTTGAATAGAAATGGGGGCATTAAGTTGTTCAGGGTTACCATGGGAACAGTCCCATCTAAATTTCTGACACTGAGAATGTCAACTTGATTGCTGATGCCTGGATCCCACTGAAATCTGGTGGATCCTCACTGCTAGCTCAGGAAAAGAACCTCTTTGCAATTTGTACCTATTTCTTTCTCCCATTGCCATGGTTGTGCCTCATCACTGGCTTCCTTCCACATCTGCTTATTTCCTTTGCTCAAAAGTTTGGCCTGGATTTTATTGTTCTTTAGGCTTCCTACGAAAGTGTCTCTAAGGTGATTTCTATGCTTCCTCCGTACCCATATTGGTGAGAGAGTTTCTTTAACTCAGGAATGTAATCAGCAACAGACTCACTTGGCAAGTGCTTCCTTTGACAGAATGCAACTCTCAGTGCAATTTCATTCTTAATAGTGCCATATATAAGTCCAGGGATTCATGAATTTCAATATATTCCATTGTTCTAGGGCCTCTCAGCCAACACTGCTTAGATGCTACATCAAAAGCATCTGGCCCCATCAGGGTAAGGAAAGCCTTTACTTTATCCTCATCTTCTAATTTATTCACTTTTAGCCAAATGTGATACGTTATTAACCGTTATTAACTCTCTGTTAGGGTTGAATTCTCCCATTGCCCCTAAATATGCCTTTTGTGTCATTTTTTAAAATGACGTGCTGACTCACTGAGGAACTACAGGAACATGATGTGCATATGAAGCCATCTTTCAAACTGCTCAAACTTCCTCAAAATCAACGTTAGGTGTTCCAAAAAGTGTGTCAGTCCTTCAGTCCTTAATGATCTTCAGTCCTTAATTTCTTAAATGAAATGCACAAAAAAAGATTTCCATCCCACCCTTGCCACCATCTTTCTGTTGTGCACTTCACTGAGGAAAGGCCAACACATGCTCAACTGCAAGCAAGACATTGTTGAACAAATTTTGTTCATGCCTCTGAGCAGAGAAGACAGCAGAGTTGCAGCTGTAAGACACACAACAGCAGGGGAAAGATAATGAAGGAGAAAGAAAGGGAATGAGAGAGACTAGGTGAAGAGAAAGAAACACAGGACACAGAGTGGGAGACATACAGATTTTGATGGGAGCAGAAAGTGAGGAGAAAAAGAGGGGCAAGAAAGACAACAGAGAATCATTAGAGCATTTTTCCAGGCTCTGTACCGACAGGACGCAACAAAGAGGAGATAATGTTTGAACTCATCGCATCTACTACTTGCATTTTAAACTGGTTCTAATCAATCTCCTGTTCACTTGCTCCCATTTCTCCACTCCTGAAGGCATCGGGACCTTGCTGGGTAGGATCTATACCAATTGTCCACCCTCCTGTACCTCACCCATGTGACCATTACGCTGGTTTCGTGAGTGTAAACATGAGTGGAAATTTGAGTGCACAGGATACTACAACTGAGTTTAATTATATCTTCGAATAGGTCGCTTTAGCCAATGTCACCAGATACCAAAAGTGGTTTCCCCTTCCAAAGCTCAGATGATGCACCCTGGCCAAGATCAGGTAACTCAACACCAGGATTGAATCTCGGAACTTCTTGCTCTGAAACATCTCAGCTACTACTGGAAAAAGACTTGCTGAGTCATCTGCCTTGAGGGGTTTAATCCACACTTTAAACCTTTGATAGAATGTGGCTGCTTTCCATTGCATGTATATACTCCTTTGTTCTGTTTCCAGATGGCCCATTATTGTGACTGATCAATGAAGACGGCTGTTTATGTGTTTGCTGGAGTCGCAGTAATTGACTCATGCTTTGCTAATTAGTTTTGGATAGTCTTAATTGCCTCAGTGCCTGTGTGAAAAAAAAACTTACATGTCAACACAATCTGTGGAGCTTTTAAGTCTTTGGATAGCTTTACCATCCATTGATGCCCAATTCAATGATGCGTCTGATCTTTGCTCTGTCAAATAGCATGTATCCGAAGAGAGGGACAAATCCAACTGGCTTCTGCTTAGCAACGTGCTTAGAGAATGATTATAACATCCTTCACTGGCTAATTGGTGCTGCGGAACCAATTAGTTTTCTGTTGTAAGGATTTATTGTTAAACTTCTAATTTAGCTGCTGAAGTTCCTTGTGGATCCTTCTGCTTGTCTTCTGGAATTTTGGCAGAAGAGCATAAATTCTGATAAAACAGTAAAAACACAAATCAAAATGAATAAGTGGGTGAAACTCCATGGAAGTTTGATTTCTTACTGTCTAGTTACAGCAGAGACTTAAGGTGCAATAAGAACAAAGGCTGGCTATTCAGCCCCTTGAGTCTGTTCTGCCGTTCACTTAAGCCACGGCTGATCTGCATCGTAACTCCATCTACTGTTTTGCGACCCTTAATATTCTTCCTTCACAAAAATGTATTAAGCTCAGTATCAAAATGTTCAATTGATCCCCAGTCTTAGGAGCTTTGTGAGGGAGAGAGTTTCAAATTTCCACAACATTTCTGACAATACCATCAAATGGCCTATTTCTAATGCCCTCGCGATCTAGATTCCTCCAACAGAGCAAATAGTGTCTCTTTATCTATCATATCCAATGCTTTCATTGCTCGATGAGATAAATGCTGATGAGGAAGGCCATTTAACTCATCCATCCAGAAAGAGCTTACTGCACCTCTTTCCTCATCAAAACATCACGCTGGAACATAAAAATTCTCTGAGTTTTTGCTTCCACAATTCAGAACATCACTCCATGCATTCATTACAAGTATTGTTGAGAAGCTCTTCTTGGCATTGGTCCTAATGAAAGGCTACCAACCAAAAACCATCCCTCTGTTTCCATCGCCACTGACACGGCCTGGACTTTTTAGGGCAGGGGGCAGTTTTATGACACTCTGTTGAGTGTAATGGGCAGTACTGTGACACTCAGTTGTGTGTAGCTGGGAGACCTGTGGCACTCTGTTGAGTGTAGTGGGCAGTCCTGTGGCACTCTGTTGAGTGTAGCGGGCAGTCCTGTGGCATTATGTTGAGAGTAGTGGGCAGTCCTGTGGCATTATGTTGAGAGTAGTGGGCAGTCCTGTGGCATTCTGTTCAGCGTAGTGGGCAGTCATATGGCACTCGGTTGTGTGTCGTTGGCAGACCTGTGGCAATCTGTTGAGTGTAGTGGGTAGTCCTGTGGCACTCTATTGAATGTAGTGGGCATTTTTGTGCACTCTGTTGAGTGCAGTGGGCAGTCCTGTGGCATTCAGTTCAGCGTAGTGGGCAGTCCTATGGCACTCGGTTGAATGTAATGAGTATTCCAGTGGCACTCTGTTGAATGTAGTGGGTAGTCCTGTGGCACTCTATTGAATGTAGTGGGCATTCTTGTGCACTCTGTTGAGTGTAGTGGGCAGTCCTGTGCCATTCTGTTGAGCGTCATAGGCAATCCTATGGCACTCTGATGAATAAAATGAATAGTCCTGTGGCACTCTGTTGAGTGTAATGGGTAGTCCAGTGGCACTCTGTTGAGCGTAGAGGGCAGTCCTGTGGCATTCTGTCGAGCCTAGTGGGCAGTGTTATGGCACTCTGTTGAATGTAATGAGTAGTCCTGTGTCACTCTGTTGAGTGTCATGGGCAGTCCTGTGGCATTCTGTTGAATGTAATGAGTATTCTGTGGCAATCTGTCGAATGTAATGGGAAGTCCTGTGGCACTCTGTTGAGTGTGGTGGGCAGTCCTGTGGCACTCTGTTGAGTGTAGTGGGCAGTCCTGTGCCATTCTGTAGAGCGTAGTGGGCAGTCTTGTGTCACTCTGTTGAGCGAAGTGGGCAGTCCTGTGGCACACTGTTGAGTGTAGTGGGCAGTCCTGTGGCACTCTGTTCAACATAGTGGGCAGACCAATGGCACTTCGTTGAGCAGTGTAGGCAGTCGTAAGGAACTCTGTCGAGTGTAGTTGGCAGTCCAGTGGCATTCTGTTGAGCGTAGTGGGCAGTCCTGTGGCACTCTGTTGAGTGTAATGTGTAATCCTGTGGCACTCTGTTGAGTGTAGTGGGGAAACCTGTGGTACTCTGTTGAGTGTAGTGGGCAGTCTTGTGCGCTCCGCTGAGTGTCGTGGGCAGTCCTGTGGCACTCTGTTGCGTGTAGTGGGCAGTCCTGTGCCATTGAGTTGGGCTTCGTAGGCAGTCTTATGGCACTCTGTTGAGTGTAGTGGGCAGATCTGTGCCATTGAGTTGAGCGTCGTTGGCAGTCTTATGGCACTCTGTTGAGTGTGGTGGGCAGTCCTGTGGCACTACGTTGAGTGTCGTGGGCAGTCCTGTGGCATTCTGTTGGGTGTAGTGAGCAATCTTGTGCACTCTGTTGAGTGTAGTGAGCAGTCCTGTGCACTCTGCTGAGTGTCGTGGGCAGTCCTGTGGCACTCTGTTGAATGTAATGAGTATTCTGTGGCACTCCGTCGAATGAAATGGGAAGTCCTGTGGCACTCTATTGAATGTAGTGGGCAGTCTTGTGCACTCTGGTGAGAGTAATGGGCAGTCCCGTGGCACTTAGTTGAGTATAGTGGGCAGTCCAATGGCACTCTCGCGTGTAGTGGGCAGTCTGGTGGCACTCTGTCGAGTGTGGTGGGCAGTCCAGTGGCACTCTGTTGGGTGTAGTGGGTAGACCTGTGGCATTCTGTTGAGCGTAGTGAGCTGTCCTATGGCACTCTGTTGAGTGTAGTTGGCAATCATGTGTGATTCTGTGGAGCGTAGTAGGCAGTCCTATGGCACTATGTTGAATGCAATGAGTAGTCCTGTGGCACACTGTTGAGTGCAGTTGGCAGACTTCTGCACTCAGTTGAGTTTAGTGCACAGTCCTGAGGCACTCTGTTGAGGGAAGTGGGCAATCCTGTGGCACTAGTTTGAGTGTAGTGGACAGTCAAGTGGCACTCTGTTGAGTGTAGTTGGCAGTCCTGTGCGATTCTGTGGAGTGAAGTAAGCAGTCCTATGGCACTATTTTGAATGCAATGAGTAGTCCTGTGGCACACTGTTGAGTGCAGTAGGCAGACTTCTGCGCTCAGTTGAGTATAGTGCCCAGTCCTGTGGCACACTGTTGAGGGAAGTGGGCAATCCTGTGGCACTAGGTTGAGTGTAGTGGGCAGTAATGTACACTCTGTTGAGAGTAGTGGGCAGTCCAGTGGCACTCTGTTGTGTGTAGTGGGCAGTCCTGTGGCATTGAGTTGAGCGTCGTAGGCAGTCCTGTGGCACTCGGTTGAATAAAATGAGTAGTCCTGTTGCACTCTGTTGAGTGCAGTGGGCAGTCCAGTGGCACTCTGTTGAGCGTAGTGTGCAGAACAATGACACTTCATTGAGCGTAGTGGGCAGTGCTTTGGCAGTCTGTCAAGTGTAGTTGGCAGAACAGTGGCATTTTGTTGAACGTAGTGGGCAGTCCTGTGGCACTCTGTTGAGCGTGGTGGGTAGTCCTTTGGCACTCTGTTGAGTGTGGTGGGCAGTCCTGTGCCACGCTGTAGAGTGTAGTGGGCAGTCCTGTGCCATTCTGAAGAGCATAGTGGGCAGTCCTGTGGCATTCTGTTGAGCCTAGTGGGCATTCCTATGGCACTCTGTTGAATGTAATGAGTAATCCTGTGGCAATCTGTTGTATGTAGTGGGCAGTCTTGTCGTGCTCTGTTGAGTGTAGTTGGCAGTCCTGTGGAACTCTGTTGAGTGTAGTGGGCAGTCCTGTGGCACTCAGTTGAGTGTGGTGGGCAGACCTGTGGCATTATGTTAAGCGTAGTGGGCAGTCCTATGGCACTCCGATGAATGAAATGAGTAGTCCTATGGGACTCTGTTGAGTGTTATGGTCAGTCCTGTAGTACTGTCTTGAGTGTAGTGGGCAGTTCAGTGGCAATCTGGCGAGTGTAGTGGGCAGTCCAGTGGCACTCGGCTAAGTGTAGTGGGCAGTCCGGTGGCACTCTGTTGAGTGTACTGGGCAGTCCGGTGGCACTCTGTTGAGTGTAGTGGGCACTCTTGTGCCACTCTGTTGAGTGTAGTGGGCAGTCCT
The DNA here is from genome assembly GCF_017639515.1 of Carcharodon carcharias. Classification (NCBI taxonomy): domain Eukaryota; kingdom Metazoa; phylum Chordata; class Chondrichthyes; order Lamniformes; family Lamnidae; genus Carcharodon; species Carcharodon carcharias. The sequence goes on along the minus strand of NC_054476.1, from coordinate 83,645,935 downwards.
GTGGCATTCTGTTGAGGGAAGTGGTCAGTCCTGTGGCACTCTACTGAGTGTAGTGGGCATTCCCGTGAAACTCTGTTGAGTGTAGTGGGTAGTCTTGTGGCAATCTGTTGAGTGTGGTGGGCAGTCCTATGGCACTCTGTTGAGTGTAGTGGGAGGTCCTATGGCATTCTGTTGAGGGTATTTGGCAGTCCTGTGGCATTCTGTTGAGTGTAGTTGGCAGTCCTATGGCAATCTGTTGAGTTTAGTGGGCAGTCCTGTGGCACTCTGTTGAGCGTAGTAGGCAGTCTTATGGCACTCTGTTGAATGTAATGAGTATTCCTGTGGCACTCTTCTGAGTGCATTCGGCAGACTTCTGCACTCAGTTGAGTTTAGTGCGCAGGCCTGTGGCACTCTGTTGAGGGAAGTGGGCAGTCCTGTGGCATTCTGTTGAGAGTAGTTGGCAGTCATATGGCACTCTCTTCAATGTAATAGATAGACCCATGGCACTCTGTTGAGTGTAGTGGGCAGTCCAGTGGCTTTCTGTTGAGCATAGTGGGCAATCCTCTGGCACCCTGTTGAACGTAATGAGTATTCTGTGGCACTCTGTCAAAAGTAAAGGGCAGTCCTGTGGCACTCTATTGAATGTAGTGGGCAGTCCCATGGCACTGTGTTGAGTAGAGTGGGCATTCTGGTGGCACTCGGTTGTGTGTAGTGGGCAGTCCGGTGGCACTCTGTTGAGTGCAGTGGGCTGTCCTGTGGCACTCTGTTGAGTGTCGTAGGCAGTCTTATGCACTCTGTTGAGTGTAGTTGGAACTCCTATGGCACTCTGTTGAGCATATTGGGCAGTCCTATGGCACTCTGTTGAGTGTAGTTGGCAGTCCTGTGGCAGTATGTTGAGTGTAGTGGGCAGTCCTGTGGCATTCTCTTGAGCGTAGTGGGCAGTCCTATGGCACTCTGTTGAGTGTAGTGGGCAGGCCTGTGGCACTCTGTTGAATGTACTGGGTAGTCCTGAGGAACTCTGTTGAGCGTAGTGGGCAGTCCTATGGCACTCTGTTGAGCGTAGTGGGCTGTCCGGTGGCATTCTGTTGAGTGTAGTGGGCAGCCCTGTGGCAATCTATTGAGTGTAGTGGCTAGTCCTGTGGCACTCCGTTGAGCGTAGTGGGCAGTCCTGTGGAACTCTGCTGAATGTAGTGGGCAGACCTGTGGCACGCTGTTGAGTGTAGTGGGCAGTCCTGTGGCACTCTGTTGAGTGTAGTGGGCAGTCCTGTGACATTCTGTTGAGCGTTGTGGGCAGACCAGTGGCACTCTGGTCAGCGAAGTGGGCAGTCCTGTGGCACTCTGTTGAGTGTGGTGCGTAGTCCTGTGCCATTCTGTTGAGCGGAGTAGGCAGTCCCATGGCACTCTGTTGAATGTAATGAGTAGTCCTGTGCAACTCTGTTGAGCGTAGTGGGCAGTCCTGTGGCACTCTGTTGAGCGTAGTGGGCAGTCATGTGGCACTTTGTTGAGGGAAGTGGGCAGTGCTGTGATATTCTGTTGAGTGTATTGGGCAGTCCTGTGCCATTCTGTTGAGTGTAGTGGGCAGTCCTGTGGCATTCTGTTGAGCGTAGTGGGTAGACCTGTGTCTCTCCGTTGAGTATAGTGGGCAGTCCTGTGGCAGTCTGTTGAGTGTAGTGGGCAGTCCTGTGGCACTCTGTTGAATGTAGTGGGCAGTCCATTGGCATTCTGTTGTGCGTAGCTGGCAGCCCTCTGGAAATCTGTTGAATGAAATGAGTATTCTGCGGCACTCTGTCGAATGTAATGGGCAGTCCTGTGTCACTCTATGGAATGTAGTGGGGAGTCCCAATGCACTTTGTTGAGTAAAGTGGGCATTCCGGTGGCACTCTGCGGAGGGTTGTTGGCAGTCCTATGGCTCTCTGTTGTGTCTAGTGGGTATTCGGGTGGAACTCTGTTGAGTGTAGTGGACAGTCCTGTGTCATTCTGTTGAGCGTAGTAGGCAGTCCTGTGGCACAATCTTGAATGTAATGGGTAGTCCTGTGTAAATCTGTTGAGCGTAGTGGGCAGTCGTATGGCACTCTGTTGAGTGTAGTGGGCAGTCTTCTGCAGTCTGTTGGGTGTAGGTGGCATTCCAGTGGCACTCTGTCGAGTATAGTGGGCAGTCCTGTGGCACTCTGTTATTTGTAGTGGGTATTCCTGGGAACTCTGTTGAGTGTAGTGGACAGTCCTGTGGCACTCTGTGAGTGTAGTGGGCAGTCCTGTGGCACTCAGTTGAGTGTAGTGGGCAGTCCTGTGGCACTCTATTGAGTGTAGTGGGCAGTCCTGTGGCACTCTGCTGAGTGTGGTGCGCAGACCTGTGGCATTATGTTAAGTGTAGTGGGCAGTCCTATGGCACTCCGATGAATGTAATGAGTAGTCCTATGGGACTCTGTTGAGTGTTGTGGGCAGCCCTGTGGTACTGTCTTGAGTGTAGTGGGCAGTCCAGTGGCAATCTGGCGAGTGTAGAGGGCAGTCCAGTGGCACTCTGCTAAGTGTAGTGGGCAGTCCGGTGGCATTCTGTTGAGTGTAGTGGGCAGTCCTGTGGCATTCTGTTGAGAGAAGTGGTCAGTCCTGTGGCACTCTGCTGAGTATACTGGCCATTCCTGTGGCACTCTGTTGAGTGTAGTGGGTAGTCCTGTGGCAATCTGTTGAGTGTAGTGGGCAGTCCTATGGCACTCTGTTGAGTGTAGTGTGAGGTCCTATGGCATTCTGTTAAGGGTATTTGGCAGCCCTGTGGCATTCTGTTGAGTGTAGTTGGCAGTCCTGTGGCAATCTGTTGAATTTAGTGGGCAGTCCTGTTGCACTCTGTTGAGCGTAGTAGGCAGTCTTATGGCACTCTGTTGAATGTAATGAGTATTCCTGTGACACTCTTCTGAGTGCATTCGGCAGACTTCTGCACTCAGTTGAGTTTAGTGCGCAGGCCTGTGACACTCTGTTGAGGGAAGTGGGCAGTCCTGTGGCATTCTGTTGAGAGTAGTTGGCAGTCATATGGCACTCTCTTCAATGTAATAGATAGACCCGTGGCACTCTGTTGAGTGTAGTGGGCAGTCCAGTGGCTTTCTGTTGAGCGTAGTGGGCAATCCTCTGGCACCCTGTTGAACGTAATGAGTATTCTGTGGCACTCTGTCGAACGTAAGGGGCAGTCCTGTGGCACTCTATTGAATGTAGTGGGCAGTCCCGTGGCACTGTGTTGAGTATAGTGGGCCTTCTGGTGGCACTCGGTCGAGTGTAGTGGGCAGTCTGGTGGCACTCTGTTGAGTGCAGAGGGCAGTCCTGTGGCACTCTGTTGAGTGTCGTAGGCAGTCTTATGCACTCTGTTGAGTGTAGTTGGAACTCCTATGGCACTCTGTCAAGCGTAGTGGGTAGTCCTATGGCACTCTGTTGAGTGTAGTGGGCAGTCCTATGGCACTCTGTTGAGCGTAGTGGGCTGTCCTGTGGCATTCTGTTGAGTGTAGTGGGCAGCCCTGTGGCAATCTATTGAGTGTAGTGGCTAGTCCTGTGGCACTCCGTTGAGCGTAGTGGGCAGTCCTGTGGCACTCTGCTGAATGTAGTGGGCAGACCTGTGGCACGCTGTTGAGTGTAGTGGGCAGTCCTGTGGCACTCTGTTGAGTGTAGTGGGCAGTCCTGTGCCATTCTGTTGAGCGTTGTGGCAGTCCAGTGGCACTCTGGTCAGCGAAGTGGGCAGTCCTGTGGCACTCTGTTGAGTGTGGTGGGTAGTCCTGTGCCATTCTGTTGAGCGGAATAGGCAGTCCCATGGCACTCTGTTGAATGTAATGAGTAGTCCTGTGCAACTCTGTTGAGCGTAGTGGGCAGTCCTGTGGCACTCTGTTGAGCGTAGTGGGCAGTCATGTGGCACTTTGTTGAGGGAAGTGGGCAGTGCTGTGATATTCTGTTGAGTGTATTGGGCAGTCCTGTGCCATTCTGTTGAGTGTAGTGGGCAGTCCTGTGGCATTCTGTTGAGCATAGTGGGTAGACCTGTGTCTCTCCGTTGAGTGTAGTGGGCAGTCCTGTGGCAGTCTGTTGAGTGTAGTGGGCAGTCCTGTGGCACTCTGTTGAGTGTAGTGGGCAGTCCTGTGGCACTCTGTTGAATGTAGTGGGCAGTCCATTGGCATTCTGTTGAGCGTAGCTGGCAGCCCTCTGGAACTCTGTTGAATGAAATGAGTATTCTGCGGCACTCTGTCGAATGTAATGGGCAGTCCTGTGTCACTCTATTGAATGTAGTGGGGAGTCCCATGGCACTTTGTTGAGTAAAGTGGGCATTCCGGTGGCACTCTGCGGAGGGTTGTTGGCAGTCCTATGGCTCTCTGTTGTGTCTAGTGGGTATTCGGGTGGAACTCTGTTGAGTGTAGTGGACAGTCCTGTGTCATTCTGTTGAGCGTAGTAGGCAGTCCTGTGGCACAATCTTGAACGTAATGGGTAGTCCTGTGTAAATCTGTTGAGCGTAGTGGGCAGTCGTATGGCACTCTGTTGAGTGTAGTGGGCAGTCTTCTGCAGTCTGTTGGGTGTAGGTGGCATTCCAGTGGCACTCTGTCGAGTATAGTGGGCAGTCCTGTGGCACTCTGTTATTTGTAGTGGGTATTCCTGGGAACTCTGTTGAGTGTAGTGGACTGTCCTGTGGCACTCTGTTGAGTGTACTGGGCAGTCCGGTGGCACTCTGTTGAGTGTACTGGGCAGTCCGGTGGCACTCAGTTGAGTGTAGTGGGCAGTCCTGTGGCACTCTGTTGAGGGAAGTAGGCAGTCCTGTGGCATTCTGTTGAGTGTAGTGGGCAGTCCTGTGGCATTCAGTTGAGCGTAGTGGGCAGTCCTGTGGCACTCTGTTGAGTGTAGTGGGAAGTCCTGTGGCATTCTGTTGAGAATAGTGGGCAGTCCTGTGGCATTCTGTTGAGTGTGGTGTGCAGTCCTGTGGCATTCTGTTGAGCATATTGGGCAGTCATTTGGCACTCTGTTGAATGTAGTGGGCAGTCCTGTGTCATTCAGTTGAGCGTAGTGGGCAGTCCTGTGACACTCTGTTGTGTGTAGTGGGCATTCTTGTCATGCTATGTTGAGTGTAGTTGGCAGTCCTGTGGCACTCTATTGATTGTAATGGGCAGAACTGTGGCATTCTGTTGAGCATAGTGAGCTGTCCTATGGCACTCTGTTGAGTGTAGTTGGCAGTCCTGTGGCCTTTGTTGAGTGTAGTGGGCAGCCCTGTGTGACTCTGTTGAGTGTAGTGGGCAGTCCTGTGGCACTCCATTCAGCATAGTGGGCAGAACAATGACACTTCGTTGAGCAGAGTAGGCAGTCCTTTGGCACTCTGTCGAGTGTAGTTGGCAGTCCAGTGGCATTCTGTTGAACGTAGTGGGCAGTCCTGTGGCACTCTGTTGAGCGTGGTGGGTAGTCCTTTGGCACTCTGTTGAGTGTGGTGGGCAGTCCTGTGAAACTCTGTTGACTGTAGTGGGCAGTCCTGTGCCATTCTGTAGTGCGTAGTGGGCACTCTTGTTACATTCTGTTGAGCCTAGTGGGCATTCCTATGGCACTCTGTTGAATGTAATGAGTAATCCTGTGGCACTCTGTTGTATGTAGTGGGCAGTCTTGTCGTGCTCTGTTGAATGTAGTTGGCAGTCCTGTGGAACTCTGTGAGTGTAGTGGGCAGTCCTGTGGCACTCTGTCGAGTGCAGTTGGCAGTCCAGTGGCATTCTGTTGAACGTAGTGGGCAGTCCTGTGGCACTCTGTTGAGCGTGCTGGGTAGTCCTTTGGCACTCTGTTGAGTGTGGTGGGCAGTCCTGTGAAACTCTGTTGACTGTAGTGGGCAGTCCTGTGCCATTCTGTAGAGCGTAGTGGGCACTCCTGTTACATTCTGTTGAGCCTAGTGGGCATTCCTATGGCACTCTGTTGAATGTAATGAGTAATCCTGTGGCACTCTGTTGTATGTAGTGGGCAGTCTTGTCGTGCTCTGTTGAATGTAGTTGGCAGTCCTGTGGAACTCTGTGAGTGTAGTGGGCAGTCCTGTGGCACTCAGTTGAGTGTAGTGGGCAGTCCTGTGGCACTCTATTGAGTGTAGTGGGCAGTCCTGTGGCACTCTGCTGAGTGTGGTGCGCAGACCTGTGGCATTATGTTAAGCGTAGTGGGCAGTCCTATGGCACTCCGATGAATGTAATGAGTAGTCCTATGGGACTCTGTTGAGTGTTGTGGGCAGCCCTGTGGTACTGTCTTGAGTGTAGTGGGCAGTCCAGTGGCAATCTGGTGAGTGTAGAGGGCAGTCCAGTGGCACTCTGCTAAGTGTAGTGGGCAGTCCGGTGGCATTCTGTTGAGTGTAGTGGGCAGTCCTGTGGCATTCTGTTGAGAGAAGTGGTCAGTCCTGTGGCACTCTGCTGAGTATACTGGCCATTCCTGTGGCACTCTGTTGAGTGTAGTGGGTAGTCCTGTGGCAATCTGTTGAGTGTAGTGGGCAGTCCTATGGCACTCTGTTGAGTGTAGTGTGAGGTCCTATGGCATTCTGTTGAGGGTATTTGGCAGCCCTGTGGCATTCTGTTGAGTGTAGTTGGCAGTCCTGTGGCAATCTGTTGAATTTAGTGGGCAGTCCTGTTGCACTCTGTTGAGCGTAGTAGGCAGTCTTATGGCACTCTGTTGAATGTAATGAGTATTCCTGTGACACTCTTCTGAGAGCATTCGGCAGACTTCTGCACTCAGTTGAGTTTAGTGCGCAGGCCTGTGACACTCTGTTGAGGGAAGTGGGCAGTCCTGTGGCATTCTGTTGAGAGTAGTTGGCAGTCATATGGCACTCTCTTCAATGTAATAGATAGACCCGTGGCACTCTGTTGCGTGTAGTGGGCAGTCCAGTGGCTTTCTGTTGAGCGTAGTGGGCAATCCTCTGGCACCCTGTTGAACGTAATGAGTATTCTGTGGCACTCTGTCGAACGTAAGGGGCAGTCCTGTGGCACTCTATTGAATGTAGTGGGCAGTCCCGTGGCACTGTGTTGAGTATAGTGGGCCTTCTGGTGGCACTCGGTCGAGTGTAGTGGGCAGTCCGGTGGCACTCTGTTGAGTGCAGAGGGCAGTCCTGTGGCACTCTGTTGAGTGTCGTAGGCAGTCTTATGCACTCTGTTGAGTGTAGTTGGAACTCCTATGGCACTCTGTCAAGCATAGTGGGGAGTCCTATGGCACTCTGTTGAGTGTAGTGGGCAGTCCTATGGCACTCTGATGAGTGTAGTGGGCAGTCCTGTGACACTCTGTTGAATGTAATGGGTAGTCCTGAGGAACTCTGTTGAGCGTAGTGGGCAGTCCTATGGCACTCTGTTGAGCGTATTGGGCAGTCCTGTGGCACTCTGTTGAGTGTAGTGGGCGGTCCTGTGGCATTCTGTTGAGCGTAGTGGGCAGTCCTGTGGCAATCTATTGAGTGTAGTGGGCAGTCCTGTGACACTCTGTTGAATATAATGGGTAGTCCTGAGGAACTCTGTTGAGCGTAGTGGGCAGTCCTATGGCACTCTGTTGAGCGTATTGGGCAATCCTGTGGCACTCTGTTGAGTGTAGTGGGCGGTCCTGTGGCATTCTGTTGAGCGTAGTGGGCAGTCCTGTGGCAATCTATTGAGTGTAGTGGGCAGTCCTGTGGCACTCTGTTGAATGTAATGAGTAGTCCTGTGGCACTCCGTTGAGCGTAGTGAGCAGTCCTGTGCAAATCTGTTGAGCGTAGTGGGCAGTCCTGTGGCACTTTGTTGAGTGTAGTGGGCAGTCCTTTTGCTCTCTGTTGAGCGTAGTGGGCAGTCAAGTGGCACTCCTTTGAGCAGAGTAGGCAGTTCTATGGCATTCTGTTGAGTCTATTGGGCAGTCTTGTGCCATTCTGTTGAATGTAGTGGGGAGAACTCTGTCTCTCCGTTGAGTGTAGTGGGCGGTCCTGTGGCAATCTGTTGAGAGTAGTATGCAGTCCTGTGGCATTCTGTTGAGTGTAGTGGGCAGTCCTGTGGCATTCTTTTGAGCGTAGTGGGCAGCCCTCTGGAAATCTGTTGAATGAAATGAGTATTCTGCGTCACTCTGTCGAATGTAATGGGCAGTCCTGTGGCATTCTATTGAATGTAGTGGGGAGTCCCATGGCACTTTGTTGAGTAAAGTGCGCATTCCGGTGGCACTCAGTCGAGTGTAGTTGGCAGTACTGTGACACTCTGTTTTGTCTAGTGGGTATTCGGGTGGAACTTTGTTGAGTGTAGTGGACAGTCCTGTGTCATTCTGTTGAGCGAAGTAGGCAGTCCTGTGGCACACTCTTGAATGTAATGGGTAGTCCTGCGGAAATCTGTTGAGCGTAGTGGGCAGTCCTATGGCACTCTGTTGAGTGTAGTGGGCAGTCTTATGCAGTCTGTTGAGTGTAGGTGGCATTCCGGTGGCACTCTGTCAAGCATAGTGGGCAGTCCTGTGGCACTCTGTTGAGTGTAGTGGGCAGTCCTGTGGCACTTTGTTGAGGAAAGTGTGCAGTCCTGTGGCATTCTGTTGAGCGTAGTGGGCAGTCCTGTGGCACAATGTTGAGTGTAGTGGGCAGTCCTGTGGCATTCTGTTGAGCGTAGTGGGCAGTCCTGTGGCACTCTGTTGAGTGTAGTGGGCAGTCCTGTGGCACTCTGTTGAGTGTAGTTGGCAGTCCTGTGGCAATCTGTTGAGTGTAGTGGGCAATTCTGTGGCATTCTGTTGAGAATAGTGGGCAGTCCTGTGGCACGCTGTTGAGTGTAGTGGGAAGTCCTGTGGCATTCTGTTGAGCGTAGTGGGCAGTCATTTGGCACTCTGTTGAGTGTAGTGGGCAGTCCTGTGGCATTCAGTTGAGCGTAGTGGGCAGTCCTGTGGCACTCTGTTGTGTGTAGTGGGCATTCTTGTCGTGCTATGTTGAGTGTAGTTGGCAGTCCTGTGGCACTCTATTGATTGTAGTGGGCAGAACTGTAGCATTCTGTTGAGCGTAGTGAGCTGTCCTATGGCACTCTGTTGAGTGTAGTTGGCAGTCCTGTGGCCTTTGTTGAGCATAATGGGCAGTCCTATGGCACTCTGTTGAGTGTAGTGGGCAGTCCTGTGACAGTCTGTTGAATGTAATGGGTAGTCCTGAGGAAGTCTGTTAATCGTAGTAAGCAGTCCTATGGCACTCAGTTGAGTGTAGTGGGCAGTCCTGTGGCACTCTGTTGAGCATAGTGGGCAGTCCTGTGGCACTCTTTTGAGTGTAGTGGCTAGTCCTGTGGCACTCTGCTGAATGTAGTGGGCAGACCTGTGGCACGCGGTTGAGTGTAGTGAGCAGTCCTGTGGCATTCTGTTGAATGTAGTGGGCAGTCCTGTGCCATTCTGTTGAGCATTGTGGGCAGTCCTGTGGTACTCTGTTCAGCGTAGTGGGCATTCCTGTGGCACTCTGTTGAGTGTGGTGGGCAGTCCTGTGCCATTCTGTTGAGCGGACTAGGCATTCCCATGGCACTCTGTTGAATGTAATGAGTAGTCCTGTGGCACTCCGTTGAGCAAAGTGAGCAGTCCTGTGCAACTCTGTTGAGCGTAGTGGGAAGTCCTGTGGCACTTTGTTGAGTGTAGTGGGCAGTCCTGTTGCTCTCTGTTGAGTGTAGTGGGCGGTCCTGTGGCACTCTGTTGAGCGTAGTGGGCAGTCATGTGGCACTCTTTTGAGCGTAGTGGGCAGTCCAGTGGCATTCTGTTGAGTTTATTGGGCAGTCCGGTGCCATTCTGTTGAGTGTAGTGGGCAGTCCTGTGGCATTCTGTTGAGCGTAGTGGGGAGACCTGTGTCTCTCAGTTGAGTGTAGTGGGCAGTCCTGTGGCATTCTGTAGAGCGTAGTGGGCACTCCTGTTACATTCTGTTGAGCGTAGTGGGCATTCCTATGGCACTCTGTTGAATGTAATGAGTAATCCTGTGGCACTCTGTTGTATGTAGTGGGCAGTCTTGTCGTGCTCTGTTGAGTGTAATTGGCAGTCCTGTGGAACTCTGTGAGTGTATTGGGCAGTCCTGTGGCACTCTGTTGAGTGTAGTGGGCAGTCCTGTGGCACTCCGATGAATGTAATGTGTAGTCCTATGTGACTCTGTTGAGTGTTGTGGGCAGTCCTGTGGTACTGTCTTGAGTGTAGTGGGCAGTCCAGTGGCAATCTGGCGAGTGTAGAGGGCAGTCCAGTGGCACTCTGCTAAGTGTAGTGGGCAGTCCAGTGGCATTCTGTTGAGTGTAGTGGGCAGTCCTGTGGCATTCTGTTGAGTGTGGTGGGCAGTCCTCTGGCACTCTTTTGAGTGTAGTGGGAGGTCCTATGGCATTCTGTTGAGGGTATTTGGCAGTCCTGTGGCATTCTGTTGAGTGTAGTTGGCAGTCCTATGGTAATCTGTTGAGTTTAGTGGGCAGTCCTGTGGCACTCTGTTGAGCGTAGTAGGCAGTCTTATGGCACTCTCTTGAATGTAATGAGTATTCCTGTGACACTCTTCTGAGTGCATTCGGCAGACTTCTGCACTCAGTTGAGTTTAGTGCGCAGGCCTGTGGCACTCTGTTGAGGGAAGTGGGCAGTCCTGTGGCATTCTGTTGAGAGTAGTTGGCAGTCATATGGCACTCTCTTCAATGTAATAGATAGACCCGTGGCACTCTGTTGAGTGTAGTGGGCAGTCCAGTGGCTTTCTGTTGAGCGTAGTGGGCAATCCTCTGGCACCCTGTTGAACGTAATGAGTATTCTGTGGCACTCTGTCGAACGTAAGGGGCAGTCCTGTGGCACTCTATTGAATGTAGTGGGCAGTCCCGTGGCACTGTGTTGAGTATAATGGGCCTTCTGGTGGCACTCGGTCGAGTGTAGTGGGCAGTCCGGTGGCACTCTGTTGAGTGCAGAGGGCAGTCCTGTGGCACTCTGTTGAGTGTCGTAGGCAGTCTTATGCACTCTGTTGAGTGTAGTTGGAACTCCTATGGCACTCTGTCAAGCGTAGTGGGGAGTCCTATGGCACTCTGTTGAGTGTAGTGGGCAGTCCTATGGCACTCTGTTGAGTGTAGTGGGCAGTCCTGTGACACTCTGTTGAATGTAATGGGTAGTCCTGAGGAACTCTGTTGAGCGTAGTGGGCAGTCCTATGGCAATCTGTTGAGCGTATTGGGCAGTCCTGTGGCACTCTGTTGAGTGTAGTGGGCGGTCCTGTGGCATTCTGTTGAGCGTAGTGGGCAGTCCTGTGGCAATCTATTGAGCACAGTGGGCAGTCCTATGGCACTCTGTTGAGTGTAGTGGGCAGTCCTGTGACAGTCTGTTGAATGTAATGGGTAGTCCTGAGGAAGTCTGTTAATCGTAGTAAGCAGTCCTATGGCACTCAGTTGATTGTAGTGGGCAGTCCTGTGGCACTCTGTTGAGCGTAGTGGGCAGTCCTGTGGCACTCTTTTGAGTGTAGTGGCTAGTCCTGTGGCACTCTGCTGAATTTAGTGGGCAGACCTGTGGCACGCGGTTGAGTGTAGTGAGCAGTCCTGTGGCATTCTGTTGAGTGTAGTGGGCAGTCCTGTGCCATTCTGTTGAGCATTGTGGGCAGTCCTGTGGTACTCTGTTCAGCGTAGTGGGCAGTCCTGTGGCACTCTGTTGAGTGTGGTGGGCAGTCCTGTGCCATTCTGTTGAGCGGACTAGGCATTCCCATGGCACTCTGTTGAATGTAATGAGTAGTCCTGTGGCACTCCGTTGAGCATAGTGAGCAGTCCTGTGCAACTCTGTTGAGCGTAGTGGGAAGTCCTGTGGCACTTTGTTGAGTGTAGTGGGCAGTCCTGTTGCTCTCTGTTGAGTGTAGTGGGCGGTCCTGTGGCACTCTGTTGAGCGTAGTGGGCAGTCATGTGGCACTCTTTTGAGCGTAGTGGGCAGTCCAGTGGCATTCTGTTGAGTGTATTGGGCAGTCCGGTGCCATTCTGTTGAGTGTAGTGGGCAGTCCTGTGGCATTCTGTTGAGCGTAGTGGGGAGACCTGTGTCTCTCAGTTGAGTGTAGTGGGCAGTCCTGTGGCATTCTGTAGAGCGTAGTGGGCACTCCTGTTACATTCTGTTGAGCGTAGTGGGCATTCCTATGGCACTCTGTTGAATGTAATGAGTAATCCTGTGGCACTCTGTTGTATGTAGTGGGCAGTCTTGTCGTGCTCTGTTGAGTGTAATTGGCAGTCCTGTGGAACTCTGTGAGTGTAGTGGGCAGTCCTGTGGCACTCAGTTGAGTGTAGTGGGCAGTCCTGTGGCACTCTGTTGAGTGTAGTGGGCAGTCCTGTGGCACTCCGATGAATGTAATGTGTAGTCCTATGTGACTCTGTTGAGTGTTGTGGGCAGTCCTGTGGTACTGTCTTGAGTGTAGTGGGCAGTCCAGTGGCAATCTGGCGAGTGTAGAGGGCAGTCCAGTGGCACTCTGCTAAGTGTAGTGGGCAGTCCAGTGGCATTCTGTTGAGTGTAGTGGGCAGTCCTGTGGCATTCTGTTGAGAGAAGTGGTCAGTCCTGTGGCACTCTGCTGAGTATACTGGCCATTCCTGTGGCACTCTGTTGAGTGTAGTGGGTAGTCCTGTGGCAATCTGTTGAGTGTGGTGGGCAGTCCTCTGGCACTCTTTTGAGTGTAGTGGGAGGTCCTATGGCATTCTGTTGAGGGTATTTGGCAGTCCTGTGGCATTCTGTTGAGTGTAGTTGGCAGTCCTATGGCAATCTGTTGAGTTTAGTGGGCAGTCCTGTGGTACTCTGTTGAGCGTAGTAGGCAGTCTTATGGCACTCTGTTGAATGTAATGAGTATTCCTGTGACACTCTTCTGAGTGCATTCGGCAGACTTCTGCACTCAGTTGAGTTTAGTGCGCAGGCCTGTGACACTCTGTTGAGGGAAGTGGGCAGTCCTGTGGCATTCTGTTGAGAGTAGTTGGCAGTCATATGGCACTCTCTTCAATGTAATAGATAGACCCGTGGCACTCTGTTGAGTGTAGTGGGCAGTCCAGTGGCTTTCTGTTGAGCGTAGTGGGCAATCCTCTGGCACCCTGTTGAACGTAATGAGTATTCTGTGGCACTCTGTTGAACGTAAGGGGCAGTCCTGTGGCACTCTATTGAATGTAGTGGGCAGTCCCGTGGCACTGTGTTGAGTATAATGGGCCTTCTGGTGGCACTCGGTCGAGTGTAGTGGGCAGTCCGGTGGCACTCTGTTGAGTGCAGAGGGCAGTCCTGTGGCACTCTGTTGAGTGTCGTAGGCAGTCTTATGCACTCTGTTGAGTGTAGTTGGAACTCCTATGGCACTCTGTCAAGCGTAGTGGGGAGTCCTATGGCACTCTGTTGAGTGTAGTGGGCAGTCCTATGGCACTCTGATGAGTATAGTGGGCAGTCCTGTGACACTCTGTTGAATGTAATGGGTAGTCCTGAGGAACTCTGTTGAGCGTAGTGGGCAGTCCTATGGCAATCTGTTGAGCGTATTGGGCAGTCCTGTGGCACTCTGTTCAGCGTAGTGGGCAGTCCTGTGGCACTCTCATGAGTGTAGTGGGCAGTCCTGTGCCATTCTGTTGAGCGTTGTGGGCAGTCCTGTGGTACTCTGTTCAGCGTAGTGGGCAGTCCTGTGGCACTCTGTTGAGTGTAGTGGGCATTCCTGTGGCACTCTCTTGAGTGTAGTGGGCAGTCCTGTGCCATTCTGTTGAGCGTTGTGGGCAGTCCTGTGGTACTCTGTTCAGCGTAGTGGACAGTCCTGTGGCACTCTGTTGAGTGTGATGGGCAGTCCTGTGCCATTCTGTTGAGCGGAGGAGGCATTCCCATGGCACTCTGTTGAATGTAATGAGTAGTCCTGTGGCACTCCGTTGAGCATAGTGAGCAGTCCTGTGCAACTCTGTTGAGCGTAGTGGGCAGTCCTGTGGCACTTTGTTGAGTGTAGTGGGCAGTCCTGTTGCTCTCTGTTGAGTGTAGTGGGCAGTCCTGTGGCACTCTGTTGAGTGTAGTGGGCAGTCATGTGGCACTCTTTTGAGTGTAGTGGGCAGTCATGTGGCACTCTGTTGAGCGTAGTGGGCAGTCCTATGGCAATCTGTTGAGTGTATTGGGCAGTCCTGTGGCACTCTGTTGAGTGTAGTGGGCAGTCCTGTAGCATTCTGTTGAGTGTAGTGGGCAGTCCTGTGGCAATCTATTGAGTGTAGTGGGCAGTCCTGTGGCACTCTGTTGAATGTAATGAGTAGTCCTGTGGCACTCCGTTGAGCGTTGTGAGCAGTCCTGTGCAACTCTGTTGAGTGTAGTGGGCAGTCCGTTTGCTCTCTGCTGAGCGTAGTGGGCAGTCAAGTGGCACTCTTTTGAGTGTGGTGGGCAGTCCAGTGCCATTCCGTTGAGCGGAGTAGGCAGTACTATGGCATTCTGTTGAGTGTATTGGGCAGTCCTGTGCCATTCTGTTGAGTGTAGTGGGCAGGCCTGTGGTATTCTGTTGAACGTGGTGGGGAGAGCTGTGTCTCTCCGTTGAATGTAGTGGGCAGTCCTGTGGCAATCTGTTGAGTGTAGTAGGCAGTCCTGTGGCACTCTGTTGAGTGTAGTGGGCAGTCCTGTGGCACTCTGTTGAGGGTAGTGGGCAACTTATGGCACTCTGTTGAGTGTAGTGGGCATTCCTGTGGCACTCTCTTGAGTGTAGTGGGCAGTCCTGTGCCATTCTGTTGAGCGTTGTGGGCAGTCCTGTGGTACTCTGTTCAGCGTAGTGGACAGTCCTGTGGCACTCTGTTGAGTGTGGTGGGCAGTCCTGTGCCATTCTGTTGAGCGGAGGAGGCATTCCCATGGCACTCTGTTGAATGTAATGAGTAGTCCTGTGGCACTCCGTTGAGCATAGTGAGCAGTCCTGTGCAACTCTGTTGAGCGTAGTGGGCAGTCCTGTGGCACTCTGTTGAGTGTAGTGGGCGGTCCTGTGGCATTCTGTTGAGCGTAGTGGGCAGTCCTGTGGCAATCTATTGAGCACAGTTGGCAGTCCTATGGCACTCTGTTGAGTGTAGTGGGCAGTCCTGTGACAGTCTGTTGAATGTAATGGGTAGTCCTGAGGAAGTCTGTTAATCGTAGTAAGCAGTCCTATGGCACTCAGTTGATTGTAGTGGGCAGTCCTGTGGCACTCTGTTGAGCGTAGTGGGCAGTCCTGTGGCACTCTTTTGAGTGTAGTGGCTAGTCCTGTGGCACTCTGCTGAATTTAGTGGGCAGACCTGTGGCACGCGGTTGAGTGTAGTGAGCAGTCCTGTGGCATTCTGTTGAGTGTAGTGGGCAGTCCTGTGCCATTCTGTTGAGCATTGTGGGCAGTCCTGTGGTACTCTGTTCAGCGTAGTGGGCAGTCCTGTGGCACTCTGTTGAGTGTGGTGGGCAGTCCTGTGCCATTCTGTTGAGCGGACTAGGCATTCCCATGGCACTCTGTTGAATGTAATGAGTAGTCCTGTGGCACTCCGTTGAGCATAGTGAGCAGTCCTGTGCAACTCTGTTGAGCGTAGTGGGAAGTCCTGTGGCACTTTGTTGAGTGTAGTGGGCAGTCCTGTTGCTCTCTGTTGAGTGTAGTGGGCGGTCCTGTGGCACTCTGTTGAGCGTAGTGGGCAGTCATGTGGCACTCTTTTGAGCGTAGTGGGCAGTCCAGTGGCATTCTGTTGAGTGTATTGGGCAGTCCGGTGCCATTCTGTTGAGTGTAGTGGGCAGTCCTGTGGCATTCTGTTGAGCGTAGTGGGGAGACCTGTGTCTCTCAGTTGAGTGTAGTGGGCAGTCCTGTGGCATTCTGTAGAGCGTAGTGGGCACTCCTGTTACATTCTGTTGAGCGTAGTGGGCATTCCTATGGCACTCTGTTGAATGTAATGAGTAATCCTGTGGCACTCTGTTGTATGTAGTGGGCAGTCTTGTCGTGCTCTGTTGAGTGTAATTGGCAGTCCTGTGGAACTCTGTGAGTGTAGTGGGCAGTCCTGTGGCACTCAGTTGAGTGTAGTGGGCAGTCCTGTGGCACTCTGTTGAGTGTAGTGGGCAGTCCTGTGGCACTCCGATGAATGTAATGTGTAGTCCTATGTGACTCTGTTGAGTGTTGTGGGCAGTCCTGTGGTACTGTCTTGAGTGTAGTGGGCAGTCCAGTGGCAATCTGGCGAGTGTAGAGGGCAGTCCAGTGGCACTCTGCTAAGTGTAGTGGGCAGTCCAGTGGCATTCTGTTGAGTGTAGTGGGCAGTCCTGTGGCATTCTGTTGAGAGAAGTGGTCAGTCCTGTGGCACTCTGCTGAGTATACTGGCCATTCCTGTGGCACTCTGTTGAGTGTAGTGGGTAGTCCTGTGGCAATCTGTTGAGTGTGGTGGGCAGTCCTCTGGCACTCTTTTGAGTGTAGTGGGAGGTCCTATGGCATTCTGTTGAGGGTATTTGGCAGTCCTGTGGCATTCTGTTGAGTGTAGTTGGCAGTCCTATGGCAATCTGTTGAGTTTAGTGGGCAGTCCTGTGGTACTCTGTTGAGCGTAGTAGGCAGTCTTATGGCACTCTGTTGAATGTAATGAGTATTCCTGTGACACTCTTCTGAGTGCATTCGGCAGACTTCTGCACTCAGTTGAGTTTAGTGCGCAGGCCTGTGGCACTCTGTTGAGGGAAGTGGGCAGTCCTGTGGCATTCTGTTGAGAGTAGTTGGCAGTCATATGGCACTCTCTTCAATGTAATAGATAGACCCGTGGCACTCTGTTGAGTGTAGTGGGCAGTCCAGTGGCTTTCTGTTGAGCGTAGTGGGCAATCCTCTGGCACCCTGTTGAACGTAATGAGTATTCTGTGGCACTCTGTTGAACGTAAGGGGCAGTCCTGTGGCACTCTATTGAATGTAGTGGGCAGTCCCGTGGCACTGTGTTGAGTATAATGGGCCTTCTGGTGGCACTCGGTCGAGTGTAGTGGGCAGTCCGGTGGCACTCTGTTGAGTGCAGAGGGCAGTCCTGTGGCACTCTGTTGAGTGTCGTAGGCAGTCTTATGCACTCTGTTGAGTGTAGTTGGAACTCCTATGGCACTCTGTCAAGCGTAGTGGGGAGTCCTATGGCACTCTGTTGAGTGTAGTGGGCAGTCCTATGGCACTCTGATGAGTATAGTGGGCAGTCCTGTGACACTCTGTTGAATGTAATGGGTAGTCCTGAGGAACTCTGTTGAGCGTAGTGGGCAGTCCTATGGCAATCTGTTGAGCGTATTGGGCAGTCCTGTGGCACTCTGTTCAGCGTAGTGGGCAGTCCTGTGGCACTCTCATGAGTGTAGTGGGCAGTCCTGTGCCATTCTGTTGAGCGTTGTGGGCAGTCCTGTGGTACTCTGTTCAGCGTAGTGGGCAGTCCTGTGGCACTCTGTTGAGTGTAGTGGGCATTCCTGTGGCACTCTCTTGAGTGTAGTGGGCAGTCCTGTGACAGTCTGTTGAATGTAATGGGTAGTCCTGAGGAAGTCTGTTAATCGTAGTAAGCAGTCCTATGGCACTCAGTTGATTGTAGTGGGCAGTCCTGTGGCACTCTGTTGAGCGTAGTGGGCAGTCCTGTGGCACTCTTTTGAGTGTAGTGGCTAGTCCTGTGGCACTCTGCTGAATTTAGTGGGCAGACCTGTGGCACGCGGTTGAGTGTAGTGAGCAGTCCTGTGGCATTCTGTTGAGTGTAGTGGGCAGTCCTGTGCCATTCTGTTGAGCATTGTGGGCAGTCCTGTGGTACTCTGTTCAGCGTAGTGGGCAGTCCTGTGGCACTCTGTTGAGTGTGGTGGGCAGTCCTGTGCCATTCTGTTGAGCGGACTAGGCATTCCCATGGCACTCTGTTGAATGTAATGAGTAGTCCTGTGGCACTCCGTTGAGCATAGTGAGCAGTCCTGTGCAACTCTGTTGAGCGTAGTGGGAAGTCCTGTGGCACTTTGTTGAGTGTAGTGGGCAGTCCTGTTGCTCTCTGTTGAGTGTAGTGGGCGGTCCTGTGGCACTCTGTTGAGCGTAGTGGGCAGTCATGTGGCACTCTTTTGAGCGTAGTGGGCAGTCCAGTGGCATTCTGTTGAGTGTATTGGGCAGTCCGGTGCCATTCTGTTGAGTGTAGTGGGCAGTCCTGTGGCATTCTGTTGAGCGTAGTGGGGAGACCTGTGTCTCTCAGTTGAGTGTAGTGGGCAGTCCTGTGGCATTCTGTAGAGCGTAGTGGGCACTCCTGTTACATTCTGTTGAGCGTAGTGGGCATTCCTATGGCACTCTGTTGAATGTAATGAGTAATCCTGTGGCACTCTGTTGTATGTAGTGGGCAGTCTTGTCGTGCTCTGTTGAGTGTAATTGGCAGTCCTGTGGAACTCTGTGAGTGTAGTGGGCAGTCCTGTGGCACTCAGTTGAGTGTAGTGGGCAGTCCTGTGGCACTCTGTTGAGTGTAGTGGGCAGTCCTGTGGCACTCCGATGAATGTAATGTGTAGTCCTATGTGACTCTGTTGAGTGTTGTGGGCAGTCCTGTGGTACTGTCTTGAGTGTAGTGGGCAGTCCAGTGGCAATCTGGCGAGTGTAGAGGGCAGTCCAGTGGCACTCTGCTAAGTGTAGTGGGCAGTCCAGTGGCATTCTGTTGAGTGTAGTGGGCAGTCCTGTGGCATTCTGTTGAGAGAAGTGGTCAGTCCTGTGGCACTCTGCTGAGTATACTGGCCATTCCTGTGGCACTCTGTTGAGTGTAGTGGGTAGTCCTGTGGCAATCTGTTGAGTGTGGTGGGCAGTCCTCTGGCACTCTTTTGAGTGTAGTGGGAGGTCCTATGGCATTCTGTTGAGGGTATTTGGCAGTCCTGTGGCATTCTGTTGAGTGTAGTTGGCAGTCCTATGGCAATCTGTTGAGTTTAGTGGGCAGTCCTGTGGTACTCTGTTGAGCGTAGTAGGCAGTCTTATGGCACTCTGTTGAATGTAATGAGTATTCCTGTGACACTCTTCTGAGTGCATTCGGCAGACTTCTGCACTCAGTTGAGTTTAGTGCGCAGGCCTGTGGCACTCTGTTGAGGGAAGTGGGCAGTCCTGTGGCATTCTGTTGAGAGTAGTTGGCAGTCATATGGCACTCTCTTCAATGTAATAGATAGACCCGTGGCACTCTGTTGAGTGTAGTGGGCAGTCCAGTGGCTTTCTGTTGAGCGTAGTGGGCAATCCTCTGGCACCCTGTTGAACGTAATGAGTATTCTGTGGCACTCTGTTGAACGTAAGGGGCAGTCCTGTGGCACTCTATTGAATGTAGTGGGCAGTCCCGTGGCACTGTGTTGAGTATAATGGGCCTTCTGGTGGCACTCGGTCGAGTGTAGTGGGCAGTCCGGTGGCACTCTGTTGAGTGCAGAGGGCAGTCCTGTGGCACTCTGTTGAGTGTCGTAGGCAGTCTTATGCACTCTGTTGAGTGTAGTTGGAACTCCTATGGCACTCTGTCAAGCGTAGTGGGGAGTCCTATGGCACTCTGTTGAGTGTAGTGGGCAGTCCTATGGCACTCTGATGAGTATAGTGGGCAGTCCTGTGACACTCTGTTGAATGTAATGGGTAGTCCTGAGGAACTCTGTTGAGCGTAGTGGGCAGTCCTATGGCAATCTGTTGAGCGTATTGGGCAGTCCTGTGGCACTCTGTTCAGCGTAGTGGGCAGTCCTGTGGCACTCTCATGAGTGTAGTGGGCAGTCCTGTGCCATTCTGTTGAGCGTTGTGGGCAGTCCTGTGGTACTCTGTTCAGCGTAGTGGGCAGTCCTGTGGCACTCTGTTGAGTGTAGTGGGCATTCCTGTGGCACTCTCTTGAGTGTAGTGGGCAGTCCTGTGCCATTCTGTTGAGCGTTGTGGGCAGTCCTGTGGTACTCTGTTCAGCGTAGTGGACAGTCCTGTGGCACTCTGTTGAGTGTGATGGGCAGTCCTGTGCCATTCTGTTGAGCGGAGGAGGCATTCCCATGGCACTCTGTTGAATGTAATGAGTAGTCCTGTGGCACTCCGTTGAGCATAGTGAGCAGTCCTGTGCAACTCTGTTGAGCGTAGTGGGCAGTCCTGTGGCACTTTGTTGAGTGTAGTGGGCAGTCCTGTTGCTCTCTGTTGAGTGTAGTGGGCAGTCCTGTGGCACTCTGTTGAGTGTAGTGGGCAGTCATGTGGCACTCTTTTGAGTGTAGTGGGCAGTCATGTGGCACTCTGTTGAGCGTAGTGGGCAGTCCTATGGCAATCTGTTGAGTGTATTGGGCAGTCCTGTGGCACTCTGTTGAGTGTAGTGGGCAGTCCTGTGGCATTCTGTTGAGCGTAGTGGGCAGTCCTGTGGCAATCTATTGAGTGTAGTGGGCAGTCCTGTGGCACTCTGTTGAATGTAATGAGTAGTCCTGTGGCACTCCGTTGAGCGTTGTGAGCAGTCCTGTGCAACTCTGTTGAGTGTAGTGGGCAGTCCGTTTGCTCTCTGCTGAGCGTAGTGGGCAGTCAAGTGGCACTCTTTTGAGTGTGGTGGGCAGTCCAGTGCCATTCCGTTGAGCGGAGTAGGCAGTACTATGGCATTCTGTTGAGTGTATTGGGCAGTCCTGTGCCATTCTGTTGAGTGTAGTGGGCAGGCCTGTGGTATTCTGTTGAACGTGGTGGGGAGAGCTGTGTCTCTCCGTTGAATGTAGTGGGCAGTCCTGTGGCAATCTGTTGAGTGTAGTAGGCAGTCCTGTGGCACTCTGTTGAGTGTAGTGGGCAGTCCTGTGGCACTCTGTTGAGGGTAGTGGGCAACTTATGGCACTCTGTTGAGTGTAGTGGGCATTCCTGTGGCACTCTCTTGAGTGTAGTGGGCAGTCCTGTGCCATTCTGTTGAGCGTTGTGGGCAGTCCTGTGGTACTCTGTTCAGCGTAGTGGACAGTCCTGTGGCACTCTGTTGAGTGTGGTGGGCAGTCCTGTGCCATTCTGTTGAGCGGAGGAGGCATTCCCATGGCACTCTGTTGAATGTAATGAGTAGTCCTGTGGCACTCCGTTGAGCATAGTGAGCAGTCCTGTGCAACTCTGTTGAGCGTAGTGGGCAGTCCTGTGGCACTTTGTTGAGTGTAGTGGGCAGTCCTGTTGCTCTCTGTTGAGTGTAGTGGGCAGTCCTGTGGCACTCTGTTGAGTGTAGTGGGCAGTCATGTGGCACTCTTTTGAGTGTAGTGGGGCAGTCCTGTGGCACTCTGTTGAGGGAAATGGGCAGTCCTGTGGCACTCTGTTGAGTGTAGTGGGCATTCCTGTGGCACTCTGATGAGTGTAGTTGGCAGTCCTGTGGCAATCTGTTGAGTGTAGTGGGCAATTCTGTGGCATTCTGTTGAGAATAGTGGGCAGTCCTGTGGCACGCTGTTGAGTGTGGTGGGCAGTCCTGTGGCACTCTGTTGAGTGTAGTGGGAAGTCCTGTGGCATTCTGTTGAGCGTAGTGGGCAGTCATTTGGCACTCAGTTGAGTGTAGTGGGCAGTCCTGTGGCATTCAGTTGAGCGTAGTGGGCAATCCTGTGGCACTCTGTTGTGTGTAGTCGGCATTCTTGTCATGCTATGTTGAGTGTAGTTGGCAGTCCTGTGGCACTCTATTGATTGTAGTGGGCAGAACTGTAGCATTCTGTTGAGCGTAGTGAGCTGTCCTATGGCACTCTGTTGAGTGTAGTTGGCAGTTCTGTGGCCTTTGTTGAGCATAGTGGGCAGTCCTATGGCACTCTGTTGAGTGTAGTGGGCAGTCCTGTGACAGTCTGTTGAATGTAATGGGTAGTCCTGAGGAAGTCTGTTAATCGTAGTAAGCAGTCCTCTGGCACTCAGTTGAGTGTAGTGGGCAGTCCTGTGGCACTCTGTTGAGCGTAGTGGGCAGTCCTGTGGCACTCTTTTGAGTGTAGTGGCTAGTCCTGTGGCACTCTGCTGAATGTAGTGGGCAGACCTATGGCACGCGGTTGAGTGTAGTGAGCAGTCCTGTGGCATTCTGTTGAGCGTAGTAGGCAGTCCTGTAGCACAATCTTGAATGTAATGGGTAGTCCTGTGGAAATTTGTTGAGCGTAGTGGGCAGTCCTATGGCACTCTGTTGAGTGTAGTGGGCAGTCTTATGCAGTCTGTTGAGTGTAGGTGGCATTCCAATGGCACTCTGTTATTTGTAGTGGGTATTCCTGAGAACTCTGTTGAGCGTAGTGGGCAGTCCTGTGGCACACTGTTGAGTGTAGTGGGCAGTCCTGTGGCAGTCTGTTGAGTGTAGTGGGCAGTCCTGTGGCATTCCGATGAGTGTAGTGGGCAGTCCTGTGTCATTCTGTTGAGCGTATGGCACTCTGCTGAAGGTAATGAGAAGTTCTGTGGCACTCTGTTGAGTGCCGTGGGCAGACTTCTGCACTCAGTTGAGTTTAGTGCGCCGTCCTGTGGCACTCTGTTGAGTATAGTGGGCAGTCCTGTGGCACTCCATTGAGTGTAGTGGGCAGTCCTGTGGCACTCTGTTGAATGTAGTGGGCACTCCTGTGGCACTCTGTTGAGTGTAGTGGGCAGTCACGTAGCATTCTGTTGAGCGTTGTAGGCAGTCCTGTGGCACTCTGTTGAGTGTGGTGGGCAGTCCTGTGCCATTCTGTTGAGCGCATTAGGCATTCCTATGGCACTCATTTGAATGTAATGGGTAGTCCTGAGGATCTCTGTTGAGTGTAGTGGGCAGTCCTGTGGCACTCTGTTGGGTGTAGTGGGCAATCTTGTGCACTCTGTTGAGTGTAGTGGGCAGTCTTGTGCACTCTGTTGAGTGTCGTGAGCAGTCCTGTGGCACTCTGTTGAATGTAATGAGTATTCTGTGGCACTCTGTCGAATGTAATGGGAAGTCCTATGGCACTCTATTGAATGTAGTCGGCAGTCTTGTGCACTCTGGTGAGAGTAGTGGGCAGTCCCGTGGCACTTTGTTGAGCGTAGTGAGCAGTCCTATGGCACTCTGTTGAGTGTAGTTGGCAACCCTGTGTGATTCTGTGGAGCGTAGTAAGCAGTCCTGTGGCATTATGTTGAATGCAATGAGTAGTCCTGTGGCACATTGTTGAGTGCAGTTGGCAGACCTCTGCAATCAGTTGAGTTTAGTGCGCAGTCCTGAGGCACTCTGTTGAGGGAAGTGGGCAATCCTGTGGCTCTGTGTTGAGGGAAGTAGGCAATCCTGTGGCACTCTGTTGAGGGTAGTGGACAGTCTTGTGTGATCCGCTGAGTGTCATGGGCAGTCCTGTGGCACTCTGTTGAGTGTAGTGGGCAGACCTGTGCCATTGAGTTGAGTGTCATAGGCAGACTTATGGCGCTCTGTTGAGTGTAGTGGGCAGTCCTGTGGCACTACGTTGAGTGTCGTGGGCAGTCCTGTGGCATTCTGTTGGGTGTAGTGAGCAATCTTGTGCACTCTGTTGAGTGTAGTGAGCAGTCCTGTGCACTCTGTTGAGTGTTGTGGGCAGTCCTGTGGCACTCTGTTGAATGTAATAAGTATTCTGTGGCACTCTGTTGAATGTAATGGGAAGTCCTGTGGCACTCTATTGAATGTAGTGGGCAGTCTTGTGCACACTGTTGAGAGTAGTGGGCAGTCCCGTGGCACTTGGTTGAGTATAGTGGGTAGTCCGATGGCACTCTGTCGAGTGTAGTGGGCAGTCTGGTGGCACTCTGTCAAGTGTGGTGGGCAGTCCAGTGGCACTCTGTTGAGTGTAGTGGGTAGACCTGTGGCATTCTGTTGAGCGTAGTGAGCAGTCCTATGGCACTCTGTTGAGTGCAGTTGGCAGACCTCTGCACTCAGTTGAGTTTAGTGCGCAGTCCTGTGACACTCTGCTGAGTGTAGTGGGCAGTCTTGTGCGCTCCGCTGAGTGTCGTGGGCAGTCCTGTGGCAATCTGTTGCGTGTAGTGGGCAGTCCTGTGCCATTGAGTTGAGCGTCGTAGGCAGTCCTATGGCACTCTGTTGAATAAAATGAGTAGTCCTGTGGCACTCTGTTGAGTGCAGTCGGCAGTCCAGTGGCACTATGTTGAGCGTAGTGTGCAGAACAATGACACTTCGTTGAGCGTAGTGGACAGTGCTTTGGCATTCTGTTGAGCGTAGTGGGCAGTCCTGTAGCACTCTGTTGAGCGTAGTGGGCAGAACAATGACACTTCTTTGAGCGTAGTGGGCAGTGCTTTGGCATTCTGTTGAGCGTAGTGGGCAGTCCTGTGGCACACTGTTGAGCATAGTGGGCAGAACAATGACACTTTGTTGAGCGTAGTGGGCAGTGCTTTGGCACTCTGTCGAGTGTAGTTGGCAGTCCAGTGGCATTCTGTTGAATGTAGTGGGCTGTCCTGTGGCACCCTGTTGAGCATGGTGGGTTGTCCTTTGGCACTCTGTTGAGTGTGGTGGGCAGTCCTGTGCCACTCTGTTGAGTGTAGCGGCGCAGTCCTGTGCCACTCTGTTGAGTGTAGTGGGCAGTGCTTTGGCATTCTGTTGAGCCGAGTGGGCATTCCTATGGCACTCTGTTGAATGTAATGAGTAATCCTGTGGCACTCTGTTGTATGTAGTGGGCAGTCTTGTCGTGCTCTGTTGAGTGTAGTTGGCAGTCCTATGGCACTCTGTGGAGTGTAGTGGGCAGTCCTGTGGCACTCTGTTGAGTGTAGTGGGCAGTCCTGTGGCACTCTGTTGAGTGTGGTGGGCAGTCCTGTGGCATTATGTTAAGCGTAGTGGGCAGTCCTATGGCACTCCGATGAATGTAATGAGTAGTCCTATGGGACTCTGTTGAGTGTTGTGGGCAGTCCTGTGGTACTGTCCTGAGTGTAGTGGGCAGTCCAGTGGCAATCTGGCGAGTGTAGTGGGCAGTCCAGTGGCACTCTGCTAAGTGTAGTGGGCAGTCCGGTGGCACTCTGTTGAGTGTACTGGGCAGTCTGGTGGCACTCTGTTGAGTGTAGTGGGCAGTCCTGTGGCATTTTGTTGAGGGAAGTGGGCAGTCCTGTGGCACTCTGCTGAGTATAGTGGGCATTCCTGTGGCCCTCTGTTGAGTGTAGTCGGTAGTCCTGTGGCAATCTGTTGAGCGTTGTGGGCAAGCCTGTGGCAATCTGTTCAGCATAGTGGGCAGTCCTGTGGCACTCTGTTGAGTATGGCGGGCAGTCCTGTGCCATTCTGTTGAGCGGAGTAGGCATTCCCATGGCACTCTGTTGAATGTAATGAGTAGTCCTGTGGCACTCCGTTGAGCGTGGTGAGCAGTCCTGTGCAACTCTGTTGAGCGTAGTGGGCAGTCCTGTGGCACTCTGCTGAATGTAGTGGGCAGAGCTGTGGCACGCTGTTGAGTGTAGTGGGCAGTCCTGTGCCATTCTGTTGACCGTTGTGGGCAGTCCTGAGGCACTCCGTTGAGCGTAGTGAGCAGTCCTGTGCAACTCTGTTGAGCGTAGTGGGCAGTCCTGTGGCACTCTGTTGAGCGTAGTGGGCAGTCCGGTGCCATTCCGTTGAGTGTAGTGGGCAGTCCTGTGGCACTCCATTGAGTGTAGTGGGCAGTCCTGTGGCACTCTGTTGAATGTAGTGGGCACTCCTGTGGCACTCTGTTGAGTGTAGTGGGCAGTCACGTAGCATTCTGTTGAGCGTTGTAGGCAGTCCTGTGGCACTCTGTTGAGTGTGGTGGGCAGTCCTGTGCCATTCTGTTGAGCGCATTAGGCATTCCTATGGCACTCATTTGAATGTAATGGGTAGTCCTGAGGATCTCTGTTGAGTGTAGTGGGCAGTCCTGTGGCACTCTGTTGGGTGTAGTGGGCAATCTTGTGCACTCTGTTGAGTGTAGTGGGCAGTCTTGTGCACTCTGTTGAGTGTCGTGAGCAGTCCTGTGGCACTCTGTTGAATGTAATGAGTATTCTGTGGCACTCTGTCGAATGTAATGGGAAGTCCTATGGCACTCTATTGAATGTAGTCGGCAGTCTTGTGCACTCTGGTGAGAGTAGTGGGCAGTCCCGTGGCACTTTGTTGAGCGTAGTGAGCAGTCCTATGGCACTCTGTTGAGTGTAGTTGGCAACCCTGTGTGATTCTGTGGAGCGTAGTAAGCAGTCCTGTGGCATTATGTTGAATGCAATGAGTAGTCCTGTGGCACATTGTTGAGTGCAGTTGGCAGACCTCTGCAATCAGTTGAGTTTAGTGCGCAGTCCTGAGGCACTCTGTTGAGGGAAGTGGGCAATCCTGTGGCACTAAGTTGAGTGCAGTGGGCAGTAATGTGCACTCTGTTGAGAGTAGTGGGTCGTCCAGTGGCTTTCTGTTGAGTGGAGTTGGCAGTCCAGTGTGATTCTATTGAGCATATTAGGCAGTCCTATGGCACTCTGTTGAATGCAATGAGTAGTCCAGTGGCACTCTGTTGAGTGCAGTGGGCAGACTTATGCATGCAGTTGAGTGTAGTGTGCACTCCTGTGGCTCTGTGTTGAGGGAAGTAGGCAATCCTGTGGCACTCTGTTGAGGGTAGTGGACAGTCTTGTGTGATCCGCTGAGTGTCGTGGGCAGTCTTGTGGCACTCTGTTGTGTGTAGTGGGCAGTCCTGTGCCATTGAGTTGGGCGTCGTAGGCAGTCTTTTGGCACTCTGTTGGGTGTAGTGGGCAGACCTGTGCCATTGAGTTGAGTGTCATAGGCAGACTTATGGCGCTCTGTTGAGTGTAGTGGGCAGTCCTGTGGCACTACGTTGAGTGTCGTGGGCAGTCCTGTGGCATTCTGTTGGGTGTAGTGAGCAATCTTGTGCACTCTGTTGAGTGTAGTGAGCAGTCCTGTGCACTCTGTTGAGTGTTGTGGGCAGTCCTGTGGCACTCTGTTGAATGTAATAAGTATTCTGTGGCACTCTGTTGAATGTAATGGGAAGTCCTGTGGCACTCTATTGAATGTAGTGGGCAGTCTTGTGCACACTGTTGAGAGTAGTGGGCAGTCCCGTGGCACTTGGTTGAGTATAGTGGGTAGTCCGATGGCACTCTGTCGAGTGTAGTGGGCAGTCTGGTGGCACTCTGTCAAGTGTGGTGGGCAGTCCAGTGGCACTCTGTTGAGTGTAGTGGGTAGACCTGTGGCATTCTGTTGAGCGTAGTGAGCAGTCCTATGGCACTCTGTTGAGTGCAGTTGGCAGACTTCTGCACTCAGTTGAGTTTAGTGCGCAGTCCTGAGGCACTCTGTTGAGGGAAGTGGGCAATCCTGTGGCACTAGGTTGAGTGTAGTGGACAGTCCGGTGGCACACCATTGAGTGTAGTTGGCAGGCCTGTGGCATTCTGTTGAGCATAGTGAGCAATCCAATGGCACTCTGTTGAGTGTAGTTGGCAGTCCTGTGCGATTCTGTGGAGCGTAGTCAGCAGTCCTGTGAAATTATGTTGAATGCAATGAATAGTCCTGTGGCAGACTGTTGAGTGCAGTTGGCAGACCTCTGCACTCAGTTGAGTTTAGTGCGCAGTCCTGTGACACTCTGCTGAGTGTAGTGGGCAGTCTTGTGGCAATCTGTTGCGTGTAGTGGGCAGTCCTGTGCCATTGAGTTGAGCGTCGTAGGCAGTCCTATGGCACTCTGTTGAATAAAATGAGTAGTCCTGTGGCACTCTGTTGAGTGCAGTCGGCAGTCCAGTGGCACTATGTTGAGCGTAGTGTGCAGAACAATGACACTTCGTTGAGCGTAGTGGACAGTGCTTTGGCATTCTGTTGAGCGTAGTGGGCAGTCCTGTAGCACTCTGTTGAGCGTAGTGGGCAGAACAATGACACTTCTTTGAGCGTAGTGGGCAGTGCTTTGGCATTCTGTTGAGCGTAGTGGGCAGTCCTGTGGCACACTGTTGAGCATAGTGGGCAGAACAATGACACTTTGTTGAGCGTAGTGGGCAGTGCTTTGGCACTCTGTCGAGTGTAGTTGGCAGTCCAGTGGCATTCTGTTGAATGTAGTGGGCTGTCCTGTGGCACCCTGTTGAGCATGGTGGGTTGTCCTTTGGCACTCTGTTGAGTGTGGTGGGCAGTCCTGTGCCACTCTGTTGAGTGTAGTGGCGCAGTCCTGTGCCACTCTGTTGAGTGTAGTGGGCAGTGCTGTGGCATTCTGTTGAGCCTAGTGGGCATTCCTATGGCACTCTGTTGAATGTAATGAGTAATCCTGTGGCACTCTGTTGTATGTAGTGGGCAGTCTTGTCGTGCTCTGTTGAGTGTAGTTGGCAGTCCTGTGGAACTCTGTTGAGTGTAGTGGGCAGTCCTGTGGCACTCAGTTGAGTGTAGTGTGCAGTCCTATGGCACTCTGTGGAGTGTAGTGGGCAGTCCTGTGGCACTCTGTTGAGTGTAGTGGGCAGTCCTGTGGCACTCTGTTGAGTGTGGTGGGCAGTCCTGTGGCATTATGTTAAGCGTAGTGGGCAGTCCTATGGCACTCCGATGAATGTAATGAGTAGTCCTATGGGACTCTGTTGAGTGTTGTGGGCAGTCCTGTGGTACTGTCCTGAGTGTAGTGGGCAGTCCAGTGGCAATCTGGCGAGTGTAGTGGGCAGTCCAGTGGCACTCTGCTAAGTGTTGTGGGCAGTCCGGTGGCACTCTGTTGAGTGTACTGGGCAGTCTGGTGGCACTCTGTTGAGTGTAGTGGGCAGTCCTGTGGCATTTTGTTGAGGGAAGTGGGCAGTCCTGTGGCACTCTGCTGAGTATAGTGGGCATTCCTGTGGCACTCTGTTGAGTGTAGTCGGTAGTCCTGTGGCAATCTGTTGAGCGTTGTGGGCAAGCCTGTGGCAATCTGTTCAGCATAGTGGGCAGTCCTGTGGCACTCTGTTGAGTATGGCGGGCAGTCCTGTGCCATTCTGTTGAGCGGAGTAGGCATTCCCATGGCACTCTGTTGAATGTAATGAGTAGTCCTGTGGCACTCCGTTGAGTGTGGTGAGCAGTCCTGTGCAACTCTGTTGAGCGTAGTGGGCAGTCCTGTGGCACTCTGCTGAATGTAGTGGGCAGAGCTGTGGCACGCTGTTGAGTGTAGTGGGCAGTCCTGTGCCATTCTGTTGACCGTTGTGGGCAGTCCTGAGGCACTCCGTTGAGCGTAGTGAGCAGTCCTGTGCAACTCTGTTGAGTGTAGTAGGCAGTCCATTGGCATTCTGTTGAGCGTAGCTGGCAGCCCTCTGGAACTCTGTTGAATGAAATGAGTGTTCTGTGGCACTCTGTCGAATGTAATGGGCAGTCCTGTGGCACTTTATTGAATGTAGTGGTGAGTCCCATGGCACGTTGTTGAGTAAAGTGGGCATTCCGGTGGAATTCTGTTGAGTGTAGTGGACAGCCCTGTGTCATTCTGTTGAGCGTAGTAGGCAGTCCTGTGGCACAATCTTGAATGTAATGGGTAGTCCTGTGGAAATCTGTTGAGTGTAGTGGGCAGTCCTGTGGCAATCTGTTGTGTTTAGTGGCCATTCTTGTCATGCTATGTTGAGTGTAGTTGGCAGTCCTGTGGCACTCTATTGAGTGTAGTGGGCAGAACTGTGGCATTCTGTTGAGCATAGTGAGCGGTCCTATGGCACTCTGTTGAGTGTATGTGGCAGTCCTGTGGCCTTTATTGAGTGTAGTGGGCAGTCCTGTGTGACTCTGTTGAGTGTAGTGGGCAGTCCTGTGGCACTCCTTTCAGCATAGTGGGCAGAACAATGACACTTCGTTGAGCGGAGTAGACAGTCCTTTGGCACTCTGTCGAGTGTAGTTGGCAGTCCAGTGGCATTCTGTTGAACGTAGTGGGCAGTCCTGTGGCACTCTGTTGAGCGTGGTGGGTAGTCCTGTGGCACTCTGTTGAGTGTAGTGAGCAGTGCTGCGCCATTCTGTAGAGTGTAGTGGGCAGTCCTGTTACATTCTGTTGAGCCTAGTGCGCATTCCTATGGCACTCTGTTGAATGTAATGAGTAATCCTGTGGCACTCTGTTGTATGTAGTGGGCAGTCTTGTCGTGCTCTGTTGAGTGTAGTTGGCAGTCCTGTGGAACTCTGTTGAGTGTAGTGGGCAGTCCTGTGGCACTCTGTTGAGTGTGGTGGGCAGACCTGTGGCACTCTGTTGAGTGTAGTGGGCGGTCCTGTGGCATTCTGTTGAGCGTAGTGGGCAGTCCTGTGGCAATCTATTGAGTGTAGTGGGCAGTCCTGTGGCACTCTGTTGAATGTAATGAGTAGTCCTGTAGCACTCCGTTGAGCACAGTGAGCAGTCCTGTGGCACTCTGTTGAGCGTAGTGGGCAGTCCTGTGGCACTTTGTTGAGTGTAGTGGGCAGTCCTGTTGCTCTCTGTTGAGTGTAGTGGGCGGTCCTGTGGCACTCTGTTGAGCGTAGTGGGCAGTCATGTGGCACTCTTTTGAGTGTAGTGGGCAGTGCTGTGCCACTCTGTTGAGTGTAGTGGGCAGTCCTGTGCCACTCTGTTGAGTGTAGTGGGCAGTGCTGTCGCATTCTGTTGAGCCTAGTGGGCATTCCTATGGCACTCTGTTGAATGTAATGAGTAATCCTGTGGCACTTTGTTGTATGTAGTGGGCAGTCTTGTCGTGCTCTGTTGAGTGAAGTGGGCAGTGCTGTGGCACTCTGTTGATTGTAGTGGGCAGTTCTTTGGCACTCTGTTGAGTGTAGTAGGCAGTCCATTGGCATTCTGTTGAGCGTAGTGGGCAGTCCTATGGCACTCCGATGAACGTAATGAGTAGTCCTATGGGACTCTGTTGAGTGTTGTGGCAGTCCTGTGGTACTGTCCTGAGTGTAGTGGTCAGTCCAGTGGCAATCTGGCGAGTGTAGTGGGCAGTCCAGTGGCACTCTGCTAAGTGTAGTGGGCAGTCCGGTGGCACTCTGTTGAGTGTACTGGGCAGTCGGGTGGCACTCGGTTGAGTGTAGTGGGCACTCCTGTGGCACTCTGTTGAGTGTAGTGGGCAGTCCTGTGGCATTCTGTTGAGGGAAGTGGTCAGTCCTGTGGCACTCTGCTGAGTATAGTGGGCATTCCTGTGGCACTCTGTTGAGTGTAGTGGGTAGTCCTGTGGCAATCTGTTGAGTGTAGTGGGCAGTCCTATGGCACTCTGTTGAGTGCAGTTGGCAGTCCTGTGGCATTCTGTTGAGCATAGTGAGCAATCCTATGGCACTCTGTTGAGTGTAGTTGGCAGTCCTGTGCGATTCTTTGGAGCGTAGTAGGCAGTCCTGTGGCACTATGTTGAATGCAATGAGTAGTCCTGTGGCACACTGTTGAGTGCAATTGGCAGACTTATGCACTCAGTTGAGTTTAGTGCGCAGTCCTGTGACACTCTGCTGAGTGTAGTGGGCAGTCTTGTGCGCTCCGCTGAATGTCGTGGGCAGTCCTGTGGCAATTTGTTGCGTGTAGTGGGCAGTCCTGTGCCATTGAGTTGAGCGTCGCAGGCAGTCCTATGGCACTCTGTTGAATAAAATGAGTAGTCCTGTGGCACTCTGTTGAGTGCAGTCGGCAGTCCAGTGGCACTATGTTGAGCGTAGTGTGCAGAACAATGACACTTCGTTGAGCGTAGTGGGCAGTGCTTTGGCAGTCTGTTGTGCGTAGTGGGCAGTCCTGTGGCACTCTGTTGAGCGTAGTGGGCAGTCTTGTCATGCTCTGTTGAGTGTAGTTGGCAGTCCTGTGGAACTCTGTGAGTGTAGTGGGCAGTCCTGTGGCACTCAGTTGAGTGTAGTGGGCAGTCCTGTGGCATTCTGTTGAGCCTAGTGTGCATTCCTATGGCACTCTGTTGAATGTAATGAGTAATCCTGTGGCACTCTGTTGTATGTAGTGGGCAGTCTTGTCGTGCTCTGTTGAGTGTAGTTGGCAGTCCTGTGGAACTCTGTGAGTGTAGTGGGCAGTCCTGTGGCACTCTGTTGAGTGTAGTGGGCAGTCCTGTGGCACTCCGATGAATGTAATGTGTAGTCCTATGTGACTCTGTTGAGTGTAGTGGGCAGTCCAGTGGCAATCTGGCGAGTGTAGAGGGCAGTCCAGTGGCACTCTGCTATGTGTAGTGGGCAGTCCAGTGGCATTCTGTTGAGCGTAGTGGGGAGACCTGTGTCTCTCCATTGAGTGTAGTGGGCAGTCCTGTGGCACTCTGTTGATTGTAGTGGGCAGTTCTTTGGCACTCTGTTGAGTGTAGTTGGCAGTCCAGTGGCATTCTGTTGAACGTATTGGGCAGTCCTGTGGCACTCTGTTGAGCGTGGTGGGTAGTCCTGTGGCACTCTGTTGAGTGTAGTGATCAGTCCTGCGCCATACTGTAGAGTGC
Organism: Carcharodon carcharias; assembly: GCF_017639515.1. NCBI lineage: Eukaryota > Metazoa > Chordata > Chondrichthyes > Lamniformes > Lamnidae > Carcharodon > Carcharodon carcharias. The sequence continues at coordinate 83,614,004 of NC_054476.1, read as the reverse complement.
AGTGGGCAGTCCTGTGGCATTCTGTTGAGCCTAGTGCGCATTCCTATGGCACTCTGTTGAATGTAATGAGTAATGCTGTGGCACTCTGTTGTATGTAGTGGGCAGTCTTGTCGTGCTCTGTTGAGTGTAGTTGGCAGTCCTGTGGAACTCTGTGAGTGTAGTGGGCAGTCCTGTGGCACTCAGTTGAGTGTAGTGGGCAGTCCTGTGGCACTCTGTTGAGTGTAGTGGGCAGTCCTGTGGCACTCCGATGAATGTAATGTGTAGTCCTATGTGACTCTGTTGAGTGTTGTGGGCAGTCCTGTGGTACTGTCTTGAGTGTAGTGGGCAGTCCAGTGGCAATCTGGCGAGTGTAGAGGGCAGTCCAGTGGCACTCTGCTAAGTGTAGTGGGCAGTCCAGTGGCATTCTGTTGTGTGTAGTGGGCAGTCCTGTGGCATTCTGTTGAGAGAAGTGGTCAGTCCTGTGGCACTCTGCTGAGTATACTGGGCATTCCTGTGGCACTCTGTTGAGTGTAGTGGGCAGTCCTGTGGCACTCTGTTGAGTGTAGTGGGCAGTCCTGTGGCACTCTGTTGAGTGTTGTGGGCTGTCCTGTGGTACTGTCTGGAGTGTAGTGGGCAGTCCGGTGGCAATCTGGCGAGTGTAGTGGGCAGTCCAGTGGCACTCTGCTAAGTGTAGTGGGCAGTCCGGTGGCACTCTGTTGAGCGTCGCAGGCAGTCCTATGGCACTCTGTTGAATAAAATGAGTAGTCCTGTGGCACTCTGTTGAGTGCAGTCGGCAGTCCTGTGGCACTATGTTGAGCGTAGTGGGCAGAACAATGACACTTCGTTGAGCGTAGTGGGCAGTGCTTTGGCAGTCTGTTGTGCGTAGTGGGCAGTCCTGTGGCACTCTGTTGAGCGTAGTGGGCAGAACAATGACACTTCTTTGAGCGTAGTGGGCAGTGCTTTGGCATTCTGTTGAGCGTAGTGGGCAGTCCTGTGGCACTCTGTTGAGCGTAGTGGGCAGAACAATGACACTTTGTTGAGCGTAGTGGGCAGTGCTTTGGCACTCTGTCGAGTGTAGTTGGCAGTCCAGTGGCATTCTGTTGAATGTAGTGGGCTGTCCTGTGGCACCCTGTTGAGCATGGTGGGTTGTCCTTTGGCACTCTGTTGAGTGTGGTGGACAGTCCTGTGCCACTCTGTTGAGTGTAGTGGCGCAGTCCTGTGCCACTCTGTTGAGTGTAGTGGGCAGTGCTGTGGCATTCTGTTGAGCCTAGTGGGCATTCCTATGGCACTCTGTTGAATGTAATGAGTAATCCTGTGGCACTCTGTTGTATGTAGTGGGCAGTCTTGTCGTGCTCTGTTGAGTGTAGTTGGCAGTCCTGTGGAACTCTGTTGAGTGTAGTGGTCAGTCCTGTGGCACTCAGTTGAGTGTAGTGGGCAGTCCTATGGCACTCTGTGGAGTGTAGTGGGCAGTCCTGTGGCTCTCTGTTGAGTGCCGTGGGCAGACATCTGCACTCAGTTGAGTTTAGTGAGCCGTCCTGTGGCAGCCTGTTGAGTATAGTGGGCAGTCCTGTGGCACTCTGTTCCGCATAGTGGGCAGTCGTGTGGCACTCTGTTGAGTGTATGGGCCAGTCCTGTGCCACTCCATTGAGCGTAGTGGGCAGTCCTGTGGCACTCTGTTGAGCATAGTGGGCAGTCCTGTGGCACTCTGTTGGATGTAGTGGGCACTCCTGTGGCACTCTGTTGAGTGTAGTGGGCAGTCACGTGGCACTTTGTTGAGCGTTGTGGACAGTCCTGTGGCACTCTGTTGAGCATAGTGGGCAGTCCTGTGCCATTTTGTTGAGCGCATTAGGCATTCCTATGGCACTCAGTTGAATGTAATGGGTGTTCCTGAGGAACTCTGTTAAGTGTAGTGGGCTGTCTTATGCAGGCTGTTGAGTGTAGTTGGCAGTCCTTTGGCACTTGTGTTGAGTGTAGTTGGGAGTGCTGTGGCACTCTGTTGAATGTACTGGGCAATCCTGTGGCACTCTGTTGAATGCAATGGGCAGTCCTATGAACTCTGTTGAGCGTAGTTAGCAGTCCGATGGCAATCTGTTGAGTGTAGTGGGCAGTCCTGTGGCACTCTGTTGAGTATAGTGGGCAGTGCTGTGGCACTTTGTTGAGCGTTTTGGGCAGTCCTGTGGCACACTGTTCAGTGTAGTGGGCAGTCCTATGGCACTCTGTTGAGTGTAGTGGGCAGTCCTGTGTCACTCTGTTGAGTGTAGTGGGCAGTCCTATGGCACTCTGTTGAGTGTAGTGGGCAGTCCTGTGCCTTTCTGTTGAGCATTGTGGCAGTCCTGTGGCACTCTGCTGAGCATAGTGGGCAGTCCTGTGCCTTTCTGTTGAGCATTGTGGCAGTCCTGTGGCACTATGTTGAGCGTAGTGGGCTGTCCTGTTGCACTCTGTTGAGTGTGGCGGGCAGTCCTGTGCCATTCGGTTGAGCGGAATAGGCATTCCTATGGAACTCTGTTGAATGAAATGAGTATTCTGCGGCACTCTGTCGAATGTCATGGGCAGACCTGTGGCACTCTATTGAATGTAGTGGGGAGTCCCATGACACTTTGTTGAGTATAGTGTGCATTCCGGTGGCACTCTGTTGTGTCTAGTGGGTATTCGGGTGGAACTCTGTTGAGTGTATTGGACAGTCCTGTGTCATTCTGTTGAGCGTAGTAGGCAGTCCTGTAGCACACTCTTGAATGTAATGGGTAATCCTGCGGAACTGTGTTGAGCGTAGTGGGCAGTCCTATGGCACTCTGTTGAGTGTAGTGGGCAGTCTTATGCAGTCTGTTGAGTGTAGGTGGCATTCCGGTGGCACTTTGATGAGTATAGTGAGCTGTCCTGTGGTACTCTGTTATTTGTAGTGGGTATTCCTGGGAACTCTGTTGAGTGTAGTGGACAGTACTGGGGCACTGTGTTAAATGTAATGGGTAGTGCTGTGGAACTCTGTTGAGTGTAGTGGGCAGTCCTGTGGCATTCTGTTCAGCATAGTGGGCTGTCCTGTGGCACTTTGTTGAGTGTAGTGGGCAGTCCTGTGTCATTCTGTTGAGCGTATGGCAGTCAGCTGAATGTAATGAGTAGTCCTGTGGCACTCTGTTGAGTGCCGTGGGCAGACTTCTGCACTCAGTTGAGTTTAGTGCGCAGTCCTGTGGCACTCTGTTATTTGTAGTGGGTATTCCTGGGATCTCTGTTGAGTGTAGTGGACAGTCCTGTGGCACTGTATTAAATGTAATGGGTCTTGCTGTGGCACTCCGTTGAGTGTAGTGGGCAGTCCTGTGTCATTCTGTTGAGCGTATGGCACTCTGCTGAATGTAATGAATAGTCCTGTGGCAGTCTGTTGAGTGCCGTGGGCAGACCTCTGCACTCAGTTGAGTATAGTGGGCAGTCCTGTGGCATTCTGTTCCGCATAGTGGGCAGTCGTGTGGCACTCTGTTGAGTGTATGGGCCAATCCTGTGGCACTCCATTGAGTGTAGAGGGCATTCCTGTGGCACTCTGTTGAGTGTAGTGTGCAGTCCTGTGGCACTCCGTTGAGCGTAGTGGGCAGTCCTGTGGCACTCTGTTGAATGTAGTGGGCACTCCTGTGGCACTCTGTTGAGTGTAGTGGGCAGTCACGCGGCACTCTGTTGAGCATTGTGGGCAGTCCTGTGGCACTCTGTTGAGCGTAGTGGGCAGTCCTGTGGCACTCTGTTAAGTGTGGTGGGCAGTCCTGTGCCATTCTGTTGAGCGCATTAGGCACTCCTATGGCACTCAGTTGAATGTAATGGGTAGTCCTGAAGATCTCTGTTGAGTGTAGTGGGCTGTCTTATGCAGGCTGTTGAGTGTAGTTGGCAGTCCTTTGGCACTGTGTTGAGTGTAGTTGGCAGTCCTGTGGCACTCTGTTGAATGTAGTGGGCAGTCCTATGACAGTCTATTGAATGTATTGGGTAGTCCTGAGGAACTCTGTTGAGCGTAGTGAGCAGTCCCGTGCAACTCTGTTGAGTGTAGTGGGCAGTCCTGTTACTCTCTGTTGAGAGTCAATGGCGGTCCTGTGGCACTCTGTTGAGCGTAGTGGGCAGTCATGTGGCACTCTTTTGAGTGTGGTGGGCAGTCCAGTGCCATTCTGTTGAGCGGAATAGGCAGTCCTATGTAACTGTTGAGCGTAGTTGGAAGACCTGTGTCTCACCGTTGAGTGTAGTGGGCAGTCCTGTGGCAGTCTGTTGAGTGTAGTGGGCAGTCCTGTGGCACTCTGTTGAGTGTAGTAGGCAGTCCTGTGTCACTCTGTTGAGTGTAGAGGGCAGTCCTGTGGCATTCTTTTGAGCGTAGTGGGCAGCCGTCTGGAAATCTGAATGAAATGAGTATTCTGCGGCACTCTGTCGAATGTAATGGGCAGTCCTGTGGCACTCTATTGAATGTAGTGGGGAGTCCCATGACACTTTGTTGAGTATAGTGTGCATTCCGGTGGCACTCTGTTGTGTCTAGTGGGTATTCGGGTGTATTGGACAGTCCTGTGTCATTCTGTTGAGCATAGTAGGCAGTCCTGTAGCACACTCTTGAATGTAATGGGTAGTCCTGCGGAAATGTGTTGAGCGTTGTGGGCAGTCCTGTGGCACTCTGTTGAACGTAGTGGGCAGTCCTGTGGCGCTCTGTTGAGTGTGGTGGGCAGTCCTGTGCCATTTTGTTGAGCGTATTAGGCATTCCTATGGTACTCAGTTGAATGTAATGGGTAGTCCTGAGGAACTCTGTTGAGTGTAGTGGGCTGTCTTATGCAGGCTGTGAGTGTAGTTGGCAGTCCTTTGGCACTGTGTTGACTGTAGTTGGGAGGGCTGTGGCACTCTGTTGAATGTACTGGGCAGTCCTGTGGTACTCTGTTGAATGCAGTGGGCAGTCCTATGGCACTCTGTTGAGTGTAATGGGCAGTCCTGTGACACTCTGTTGAGTGTGGTGGGCAGTCCTGCAGCACTCTGTTGAATGTAATGGGTAGTCCTATGAACTCTGTTGAGCGTAGTTAGCAGTCCAATGGCACTCTGTTGAGTGTACTGGGCAGTCCTGTGGCACTCTGTTGAGTGTAGTGGGCAGTCCTATAGCACTCTGCTGAGTGTAGTGGGCAGTCCAGTGGCACACTGTTGAGCGTAGTGGGCAGTCCTGTGGCAGTCTGTTGAGTGTAGTGGGCAGTCCTGTGTCATTCTGTTGAGCGTATGGCACTCTGCTGAATGTAATGAGTAGTCCTGTGGCACTCTGTTGAGTGCCGTGGGCAGACTTCTGCACTCAGTTGAGTTTAGTGCGCCGTCCTGGCACCCTGTTGAGTATAGTGGGCAGTCCTGTGGCACTCTGTTCCGCATAGTGGGCAGTCGTGTGGCACTCTGTTGAGTGTATGGGCCAGTCCTGTGGCGCTCCATTGAGCGTAGTGGGCAGTCCTGTGGCACTCTGTTGAGTGTAGTGGGCAGTCCTGTGACACTCTGTTGAGTGTGGTGGGCAGTCCTGCAGCACTCTGTTGAATGTAATGGGTAGTCCTATGAACTCTGTTGAGCGTAGTTAGCAGTCCGATGGCACTCTGTTGAGTGTAGTGGGCAGTCCTGTGGCACTCTGTTGAGTGTAGTGGGCAGTCCTGTGGCATTCTGTTAAGCGTAGTGGGCAGTCCTTTGGCCCTCTGTTGAGTGTCGTAGGCAGTCTTATGCAATCTGTTGATTGTAGTTGGCACTCCTATGGCACTCTGTTGAGCGTAGTGGGCAGTCCTTTGGCACTCTGTTGAGTGTAGTGGGCAGTCCTGTGACAGTCTGTTGAATGTAATGGGTAGTCCTGAGGAACTCTGTTGAGCGTTGTGGGCAGTCCTGTGGCACTTTGTTGTGTGTAGTGGGCATTCCTGTTGCTCTCTGTTGAGTCGTGGGCGGTCTTGTGGCACACTGTTGAGCGTAGTGAGCAGTCATGTGGCACACTTTTGAGTGTGGTGGGCAGTCCAGTGCCATTCTGTTGAGCAGGATAGGCAGTCCTATGGCACTCTGTTGAGTGTAGTGGGAAGTCCTGTGGCATTCTGTTGAGTGTATTAGGCTGTCCTGTGCCATTCTGTTGAGTGTAGTGGGGAGATCTGTGTCTCTCCGTTGAGTGTAGTGGGCAGTCCAGTGGCAGTATGTTGAGTGTAGTGGGCAGTCCTGTGGCACTCTGTTGAGTGTAGGAGGCAGTCCTGTGGCACTCTGTTGAGTGTAGTGGGCAGTCGTGTGGCACACTATTGAATGGAATGGGGAGTCCCATGGCTCTTTGTTGAGTATAGTGGGCATTCCGGTGGCACTCTGTCGAGTTTAGTTCGCAGTCCTGTGGCACTCTGTTGTGTCTAGTGGGTATTCGGGTGGAACTCTGTTGAGTGTAGTGGACAGTCCTGTGTCATTCTGTTGAGAATAGTAGGCAGTCGTGTGGTACACCTTTGAATGTAATGGGTAGTCCTGCGGAAATGTGTTGAGCGTAGTGGGCAGTCATATGGCACTCTGTTGAGTGTTGTGGGGAGTGTTATGCAGTCTGTTGAGGGTAGGTGGCATTCCGGTGGCACTTTGTTGAGCATAGTGGGCTGTCCTGTGGCACTCTGTTATTTGTAGTGGGTATTCCTGGGAACTCTGTTGAGTGTAGTGGACAGTCCTGTGGCACTGTGTTAAATGTAATGGATAGTGCTGTGGAACTCTGTTGAGTGTAGTGGACTGTCCTGTGGCACACTGTTGAGCGTAGTGGGCCGTCCTGTGGCAGTCTGTTGAGCGTAGTGGGCAGTCCTGTGTCATTCTGTTGAGCGTATGCCAATCTGCTGAATGTAATGAGTAGTCCTGTGGCACTCTGCTGAATGTAGTGGGCAGACCTGTGTCACGCTGTTGAGTGTAGTGGGCAGTCCTGTGCCATTCTGTTGAGCATTGTGGGCAGTCCTGTGGCACTCTGTTCAGCGTAGTGGGCAGTCCTGTGGCACTCTGTTGAGTGTCGTAGGCAGTCTTATGCAATCTGTTGATTGTAGTTGGCACTCCTATGGCACTCTATTGAGCGTAGTGGGCAGACCTGTGGCACTCTGTTGAGCGTAGTGGGCAGTCCTGTGGCACTCTGTTGAGTGTAGTGGTCGGTCGTGTGGCATTCTGTTGAGCGTAGTGGGCAGTCCTGTGGCACTCTATTGAGTGTAGTGGGCAGTCCTGTGGCACTCCATTGAGCATAGTGCGCAGTCACGTGGCACTATGCTGAATGTAGTGGGCAGACATGTGGCACGCTGTTGAGTGTAGTGGGCAGTCCTGTGGCACTCTGTTGAGTGTAGTGGGCAGTCCTGTGCCATTCTGTTGAGCATTGTGGGCAGTCCTGTGGCATTCTGTTGAGCGTAGTGGGCATTCCTGTTGCTCTCTGTTGAGAGTCGTGGGCGGTCTTGTGGCACTCTGTTGAGCGTAGTGGGCAGTCATGTGGCACACTTTTGAGTGTGGTGGGCAGTCCAGTGCCATTCTGTTGAGCGGAATAGGAAGTCCTATGGCACTCTGTTGAGTGTAGTCGGCAGTCCTGAGGCATTCTGTTGAGTGTATTGGGCTGTCCTGTGCCATTCTGTTGAGTGTAGTGGGGAGATCTGTGTCTCTCCGTTGAGTGTAGTGGGCAGTCCAGTGGCAGTATGTTGAGTGTAGTGGGCAGTCCTGTGGCAATCTGTTGACTGCAGTGGGCAGTCGTGTGGCACACTATTGAATGGAATGGGGAGTCCCATGGCACTTTGTTGAGTATAGTGGCACTCTGTCGAGTTTAGTTCGCAGTCCTGTGGCACTCTGTTGTGTCTAGTGGCTATTCGGGTGGAACTCTGTTGAGTGTAGTGGACAGTCCTGTGTCATTCTGTTGAGCGTAGTAGGCAGTCCTGTGGCACACTCTTGAATGTAATGGGTAGTCCTGCGGAAATGTGTTGAGCGTAGTGGGCAGTCATATGGCACTCTATTGAGTGTTGTGGGGAGTCTTATGCAGTCTGTTGAGGGTAGGTGGCATTCCGGTGGCACTCTGTTGAGCATAGTGGGCTGTCCTGTGGCACTCTGTTATTTGTAGTGGGTATTCCTGGGAACTCTGTTGAGTGTAGTGGACAGTCCTGTGGCACTGTGTTAAATGTAATGGGTAGTGCTGTGGAACTCTGTTGAGTGTAGTGGACCTTCCTGTGGCACACTGTTGAGCGTATTGGGCAGTCCTGTGGCAGTCTGTTGAGTGTAGTGGGCAGTCCTGTGTCATTCTGTTGAGCGTATGGCACTCTGCTGAATGTAATGAGTAGTCCTGTGGCACTCTGTTGAGTGCCGTGGGCAGACTTCTGCACTCAGTTGAGTTTAGTGCGCCGTCCTGTGGCACCCTGTTGAGTATAGTGGGCAGTCCTGTGGCACTCTGTTCCGCATAGTGGGCAGTCATGTGGCACTCTGTTGAGTGTATGGGCCAGTCCTGTGCCACTCCATTGAGCGTAGTGGGCAGTCCTGTGGCACTCTGTTGAGCATAGTGGGCAGTCCTGTGGCACTCTGTTGGATGTAGTGGGCACTCCTGTGGCACTCTGTTGAGCGTTGTGGACAGTCCTGTGGCACTCTGTTGAGCATAGTGGGCAGTCCTGTGCCATTTTGTTGAGCGCATTAGGCATTCCTATGGCACTCAGTTGAATGTAATGGGTAGTCCTGAGGAACTCTGTTGAGTGTAGTGGGCTGTCTTATGCAGGCTGTTGAGTGTAGTTGGCATTCCTTTGGCACTGTGTTGAGTGTAGTTGGGAGTCCTGTGGCACTCTGTTCAATGTAATGGGTAGTCCTGAGGAATTCTGTTGATCGTAGTGAGCAGACCTTTGGCACTCTGTTGAGTGTAGTGGGCAGTCCTGTGGCACTCTGCTGAATGTAGTGGGCAGACCTGTGGCACACTGTTGAGTGTAGTGGGCAGTCCTGTGGCACTCTGTTGAGCGTAGTGGGCAGTCCTGTGTAACTCTGTTGAGCGTAGTGGGCAGTCCTGTGGCACTTTGTTGAGTGTAGTGGGCATTCCTGTTGCTCTCTGTTGAGAGCCGTGGGCGTTCCTGTGGCACTCTGTTGAGGGTAGTGGGCAGTTATGTGGCACTCTTTTGATTGTGGTGGGCAGTCCAGTGCCATTCTGTTGAGCGGAATAGGCAGTCCTATGGCACTCTGTTGAGTGTAGTGGGCAGTCCTGTGGCATTCTGTTGAGTGTATTGGGCAGTCCTGTGCCATTCTGTTGAGCGTAGTGGGCTGTCCTGTGGCACTCTGTTGAGTGTAGTGGGCAGTCATGTGGCACTCTGTTGAGTGTGGTGGGCAGACCTGTGTCATTATGTTAAGCGTAGTGGGCAGTCCTATGGCACTCCGATGAATGTAATGAGTAGTCCTATGGGACTCTGTTGAGTATTGTGGGCAGTCCTGTGGTACTGTCTTGAGTGTAGTGGACAGTCCTGTGGCACACTGTTGAGCGTATTGGGCAGTCCTGTGGCAGTCTGTTGAGTGTAGTGGGCAGTCCTGTGTCATTCTGTTGAGCGTATGGCACTCTGCTGAATGTAATGAGTAGTCCTGTGGCACTCTGTTGAGTGCCGTGGGCAGACCTCTGCACTCAGTTGAGTTTAGTGCGCCGTCCTGTGGCACCCTGTTGAGTATAGTGGGCAGTCCTGTGGCACTCTGTTCCGAATAGTGGGCAGTCGTGTGACACTCTGTTGAGTGTATGGGCCAGTCCTGTGCCACTCCATTGAGCGTAGTGGGCAGTCCTGTGGCACTCTGTTGGATGTAGTGGGCAGTCCTGTGGCACTCTGTTGAGCATAGTGGGCAGTCCTGTGGCACTCTGTTGAGTGTAGTGGTCGGTCGTGTAGCATTCTGTTGAGCATAGTGGGCAGTCCTGTGGCACTCTATTGAGTGTAGTGGGCAGTCCTGTGGCACTCTGTTGAGCATAGTGCGCAGTCACGTGGCACTATGCTGAATGTAGTGGGCAGACGTGTGGCACGCTGTTGAGTGTAGTGGGCAGTCCTGTGGCACTCTGTTGAGTGTAGTGGGCAGTCCTGTGCCATTCTGTTGAGCGTTGTGGGCTGTCCTGAGGCATTCTGTTGAGTGTAGTGGGCAGTCCTGTGGCCCTCTGTTGAGTGTCGTAGGCAGTCTTATGCAATCTGTTGATTGTAGTTGGCACTCCTATGGCACTCTGTTGAGCGTAGTGGGCAGTCCTTTGGCACTCTGTTGAGTGTAGTGGGCAGTCCTGTGACAGTCTGTTGAATGTAATGGGTAGTCTTGAGGAACTCTGTTGAGCGTAGTGAGCAGTCCTGTGCAACTCTGTTGAGCGTTGTGGACAGTCCTGTGGCACTTTGTTGTGTGTAGTGGGCATTCCTGTTGCTCTCTGTTGAGAGTTGTGGGCGGTCTTGTGGCACACTGTTGAGCGTAGTGGGCAGTCATGTGGCACACTTTTGATTGTGGTGGGCAGTCCAGTGCCATTCTGTTGAGCAGGATAGGCAGTCCTATGGCACTCTGTTGAGTGTAGTGGGCAGTCCTGTGGCATTCTGTTGAGTGTATTGGGCTGTCCTGTGCCATTCTGTTGAGTGTAGTGGGGAGATCTGTGTCTCTCCGTTGAGTGTAGTGGGCAGTCCAGTGGCAGTATGTTGAGTGTAGTGGACAGTCCTGTGGCACTCTGTTGAGTGTAGTAGGCAGTCCTGTGGCACTCTGTTGAGTGTAGTGGGCAGTCGTGTGGCACACTATTGAATGGAATGGGGAGTCCCATGGCTCTTTGTTGAGTATAGTGGGCATTCCGGTGGCACTCTGTCGAGTTTAGTTCGCAGTCCTGTGGCACTCTGTTGTGTCTAGTGGGTATTCGGGAAGAACTCTATTGAGTGTAGTGGACAGTCCTGTGTCATTCTGTTGAGAATAGTAGGCAGTCGTGTGGTACACTCTTGAATGTAATGGGTAGTCCTGCGGAAATGTGTTGAGCGTAGTGGGCAGTCATATGGCACTCTGTTGAGTGTTGTGGGGAGTCTTATGCAGACTGTTGAGGGTAGGTGGCATTCCGGTGGCACTCTGTTGAGCATAGTGGGCTGTCCTGTGGCACTCTGTTATTTGTAGTGGGTATTCCTGGGAACTCTGTTGAGTGTAGTGGACAGTCCTGTGGCACTGTGTTAAATGTAATGGATAGTGCTGTGGAACTCTGTTGAGTGTAGTGGACAGTCCTGTGTCATTCTGTTGAGCGTATGCCAATCTGCTGAATGTAATGAGTAGTCCTGTGGCACTCTGTTGAGTGCCGTGGGCAGACTTCTGCACTCAGTTGAGTTTACTGAGCCGTCCTGTGGCAGCCTGTTGAGTATAGTGGGCAGTCCTGTGGCACTCTGTTCCGCATAGTGGGCAGTCGTGTGGCACTCTGTTGAGTGTATGGGCCAGTCCTGTGCCACTCCATTGAGCGTAGTGGGCAGTCCTGTGGCACTCTGTTGAGCATAGTGGGCAGTCCTGTGGCACTCTGTTGGATGCAGTGGGCGCTCCTGTGGCACTCTGTTGAGTGTAGTGGGCAGTCACGTGGCACTCTGTTGAGCGTTGTGCACAGTCCTGTGGCACTCTGTTGAGCATAGTGGGCAGTCCTGTGCCATTTTGTTGAGCGCATTAGGCATTCCTATGGCACTTTGCTGAATGTAATGAGTAGTCCTGTGGCACTCTGTTGAGTGCCGTGGGTAGACTTCTGCACTCAGTTGAGTTTAGTGCGCCGTCCTGTGGCACCCTGTTGAGTATAGTGGGCAGTCCTGTGGCATTCTGTTCCGCATAGTGGGCAGTCGTGTGGCACTCTGTTGAGTGTATGGGCCAGTCCTGTGGCATTCCATTGAGCGTAGTGGGCATTCCTGTGGCACTCTGTTGGAAGTAGGGGGCACTCCTGTGGCACTCTGTTGAGTGTAGTGGGCAGTCACGTGGCACTCTGTTCAGCGTTGTGTGCAGTCCTGTGGCACACTGTTGTGCGTAGTGGGCAGTCCTGTGGCACTCTGTTGAGTGTGGTGGGCAGTCCTGTGGCACTCTGTTGAGCATAGTGGGCAGTCCTGTGGCACTCTGTTGGATGTAGTGGGCACTCCTGTGGCACACTGTTGAGTGTAGTGGGCAGTCACATGGCACTCTGTTGGGCGTTGTGGGCAATCCTGTGGCACACTGTTGAGCATAGTGGGCAGTCCTGTGGCACTCTGTTGAGTGTGGTGGGCAGTCCTGTGCCATTCTGTTGAGCGCATTAGGCATTCCTATGTCATTCAGTTGTTTGTAATGGGTAGTCCTGAGGAACTCTGTTGGGTGTAGTGGGCATTCTTATGCAGGCTGTTGAGTGTAGTTGGCAATCCTTTGGCACTGTGTTGAGTGTAGTTGGGAGTGCTATGGCACTCTGTTGAATGTACTGGGCAGTCCTGTGGCACTCTGTTGAGTGTAGTGGGCAATTTTGTGTCACTCTGTTGAGTTTGGTGGGCAGTCCTGCAGCACTCTGTTGAATGTAGTGGGCAGTCCTATGGCACTTTGTTGATTGTAGTGGGCAATCCTGTGCCTTTCTGTTGAGCATTGTGGCAGTCCTGTGGCACTCTGTTGAGCGTAGTGGGCAGTCCTGTGGCACTCTGTTGAGTATGGCGGGAAGTCCTGCGCCATTCTGTTGAGCGGAATAGGCATTCCTATGGCACTCTGTTGTTTGTAACGAGTAGTCCTGTGCAACTCTGTTGAGTGTAGTCGGCAGTCCTGTGGCACTCTGTTGAGTGTAGTGGGCAGTCCTGTGGCACTCTGTTGAGCGATTTGGGCAGACCTGTGGCACACTATTCAGTGTAGTGGGCAGTCCTGTGGCACTCTGTTGAGTGTAGTGGGCAGTCCATTGACATTCTGTTGAGTGTAGTGGGCAGTCCTGTGGCACTCTGTTGAGCGTAGTGGGCATTCCTGTGGCACTCTGTTGAGTGTAGTGGGCAGTTCTGTGGCACTCTGTTGAGCGTAGTGGGCAGTCCTGTGGCACTCTGTTGAGTGTAGTGGGCAGTCACGTGGCACTCTGTTGACCGTTGTGGGCAGTCTTGTAGCGCTCTGTTGAGTGTAGTGGGCAGTCCTGTGGCACTCTGTTGAGTGTATTGAGCTGTTCTGAAGCACTCTGCTGAATGTAGTGGGCAGTCCTGCGGCACTCTGTTGAATGTAATGGGTAGTCCTAAGGAAATCTGTTGAGCGTAATGAGCAGTCCGATGGCACTCTGTTGAGTGTAGGTGGCAGTACTGTGGCACTCTGTTGAGTATGGCGGGAAGTCCTGCGCCATTCTGTTGAGCGGAATAGGCATTCCTATGGCACTCTGTTGATTGTAACGAGTAGTCCTGTGCAACTCTGTTGAGTGTAGTGGGCAGTTCTGTGGCACTCTGTTGAGTGTAGTGGGCAGTCCTGTGGCACTCTGTAGAGTGTAGTGGGCAGTCACGTGGCACTCTGTTGACTGTTGTGGGCAGTCTTGTAGCGCTCTGTTGAGCGTATTGGGCAGTCCTGTGGCACTCTGTTGAGTGTATTGAGCAATTCTGTGCCACTCTGTTGAATGTAGTGGGCAGTCCTGCAGCACTCTGTTGAATGTAATGGGTTGTCCTAAGGAACGCTGTTGAGCGTAGTGAGCAGTTCGATGGCACTCTGTTGAGTGTAGTGGGCAGTCCTGTGGCACTCTGTTGAGTGTAGTGGGCAGTCCTGTGGCACTCTGTTGAGCGATTTGGGCGGTCCTGTGGCACACTGTTCAGTGTAGTGGGCAGTCCTGTGGCACTCTGTTGAGCGTAGTGGACATTCCTGTGGCACTCTGTTGAGTGTAGTGGGCAGTCCTGTGGCACTCTGTTGAGCGTAGTGGGCAGTCCTGTGGCACTCTGTTGAGTGTAGTGGGCAGTCACGTGGCACTCTGTTGACCGTTGTGGGCAGTCTTGTAGCGCTCTGTTGAGCGTAGTGGGCAGTCCATTGACATTCTGTTGATTGTAGTGGGCAGTCCTGTGGCACTCTGTTGAGCGTAGTGGACATTCCTGTGGCACTCTGTTGAGTGTAGTGGGCAGTCCTGTGGCACTCTGTTGAGCGTAGTGGGCAGTCCTGTGGCACTCTGTTGAGTGTAGTGGGCAGTCACGTGGCACTCTGTTGACCGTTGTGGGCAGTCTTGTAGCGCTCTGTTGAGCGTAGTGGGCAGTCCTGTGGCACTCTGTTGAGTGTATTGAGCTGTTCTGTGGCACTCTGTTGAATGTAGTGGGCAGTCCTGCGGCACTCTGTTGAATGTAATGGGTAGTCCTAAGGAAATCTGTTGAGTGTAATGAGCAGTCCGATGGCACTCTGTTGAGTGTAGGTGGCAGTACTGTGGCACTCTGTTGAGCGTAGTGGGCAGTCCTGTGGCACTCTGTTGAATGTAGTGGGCAGTCCTGCAGCACTCTGTTGAATGTAATGGGTAGACCTAAGTAACTCGGTTCAGTGTAGTGGGCAGTCCTGTGGCATTTTCTTGAGCGTAATGGGCAGTCCTATGGCACTCGGTTGAATATAGTTGGCAGTCCTATGGCATTCTGTTGAGTTTAGTGGGCAGTCCTATGGCACTCTGTTGAGCGTTTTGGGCAGTCCTGTGGCACACTGTTCAGTGTAGATGGCAGTCCTGTGGCATTCTCTTGAGTGTAGTGGGCAGTCCTATGGCTCTCTGTTGAATGTACTGGGCAGTCTTATGGCACTCTGTTGAGTGTAGTGGGCAGTCGTGTGCCTTTCTGTTGAGTATAGTGGAAAGTCCTGTGCCTTCCTGTTGAGCATTGTGGCAGTCCTGTGGCACACTGTTTAGCGTAGTGGGCAGTCCTGTGGCACTCTGTTGAATGTAGTGGGCAGTCCTGCAGCACTCTGTTGAATGTAATGGGTAGACCTAAGTAACTCGGTTCAGTGTAGTGGGCAGTCCTGTGGCATTTTCTTGAGCGTAATGGGCAGTCCTATGGCCCTCGGTTGAATGTAGTTGGCAGTCCTATGGCATTCTGTTGAGTTTAGTGGGCAGTCCTGTGTCACTCTGTTGAGTGTAGTGGGCAGTCCTATGGCACTCTGTTGAGCGTTTTGGGCAGTCCTGTGGCACACTGTTCAGTGTAGATGGCAGTCCTGTGGCATTCTCTTGAGTGTAGTGGGCAGTCCTATGGCTCTCTGTTGAATGTACTGGGCAGTCTTATGGCACTCTGTTGAGTGTAGTGGGCAGTCGTGTGCCTTTCTGTTGAGTATAGTGGAAAGTCCTGTGCCTTCCTGTTGAGCATTGTGGCAGTCCTGTGGCACACTGTTTAGCGTAGTGGGCAGTCCTGTGGCACTCCGTTGAGTGTAGTGGGCAGTCCTGTGGCACTCTGTTGAGCGTTTTGGGCAGTCCTGTGGCACACAGTTCAGTGTAGTGGGCAGTCCTATGGCACTCTGTTGAGTGTAGTGGGCAGTCCTGTGTCACTCTGTTGAGTGTAGTGGGCACTCCTATGGCACTCTGTTGAGTGTAGTGGGAAGTCCTGTGCCTTTCTGTTGAGCATTGTGGCAGTCCTGTGGCACTCTGTTGAGCATAGTGGGCAGGCCTGTGGCACTCTGTTGAGTGTGGCGGGAAGTCCTGTGCCATTCTGTTGAGCGGAATAGGCATTCCTATGGCACTCTGTTGATTGTAACGAGTCATCCTGTGCAACTCTGTTGAGTGTAGTGTGCAGTCCTGTGGCACTAAGTTGAGCGAAGTGGGCAGTCCTGTGTTACTCTGTTGAGTGTATTGAGCAATTCTGTGCCACTCTTTTGAATGTAGTGGGCAGTCCTGCAGCACTCTGTTGAATGTAATGGGTAGTGCTAAGGAACTCTGTTGAGCGTAGTGAGCAGTTCGATGGCACTCTGTTGAGTGTAGTTGGCTGTCCTGTGGCACTCTGTTGAGTGTAGTGGGCAGTCCTGTGGCACTCTGTTGAGCGATTTGGGCAGTCCTGTGGCACTCTGTTCAGTGTAGTGGGCAGTCCTGTGGCACTCTGTTGAGTGTAGTGGGCAGTCCATTGACATTCTGTTGAGTGTAGTGGGCAGTCCTGAGGCACTCTGTTCAGTGTAGTGGACAGTCCTGTGGCACTGTGTTAAATGTAATGGGTAGTGCTGTGAAACTCTGTTGAGTGTTGTGGGCAGTCCTGTGGCATTCTGTTCAGCATAGTGGGCAGTCCTGTGGCACTTTGTTGAGTGGAGTGGGCAGTCTTATGCAGTCTGTTGAGTGTAGGTGGCATTCCGGTGGCACTCTGTTGAGCATAGTGGGCAGTCCTGTGGCACTGTGTTAAATGTAATTGGTAGTGCTGTGGAATTCTGTTGAGTTTAGTGGGCAGTCCTGTGGCATTCTGTTGAGGGTAGTGGGCTGTCCTGTGTCATTCTGTTGAGCATATAGCACTCTGCTGAATGTAATGAGTAGTCCTGTGGCACTCTGTTGAGTGCCGTGGGCAGACGTCTGCACACAGTTGAGTATAGTGGGCAGTCCTGTGGCATTCTTTTCCGCATAGTGGGCAGTCGTGTGGCACTCTGTTGAGTGTATGGGCCAGTCCTGTGGCACTCCATTGAGCGTAGTGGGCAGTCCTGTGGCACTCTGTTGAGTGTAGTGGGCAGTCTTGTGGCACTCTGTTGAGCGTAGTGGGCAGTCCTGTGGCACTCTGTTGAATGTAGTGGGCAGTCCTGTGGCACTCTGTTGAGTGTAGTGGGCAGTCACGTGGCACTCTGTTGAGCGTTGTGGGCAGTCCTGTGGCACTCTGTTGAGCGTAGTGGGCAGTCCTGTGGCACTCTGTTGAGTGTGGTGGGCAGTCCTGTGCCCTTCTGTTGAGCGGAATAGGCATTCCTATAGCACTCTGTTGAATGTAATGAGTAGTCCTGTGCAATTCTGATGAGTGTAGTGGGCGGTCCTGTGGCATTCTGTTGAGGGTAGTGGGCAGTCAGGTGGCACTCCATTGAGCGTAGTGGGCAGTCACCTGGCACTCTGCTGAATGTAGTGGGCAGACCTGTGGCACGCTGTTGAGTGTAGTGGGCAGTCCAGTGGCACTCTGTTGTGTGTAGTGGGCAGTCCTCTGCCATTCTGTTGAGCGTTGTGGGCATTCCTGTGGCACTCTGTTCAGCGTTGTGGGCAGACCTGTGGCACTCTTTTGAGTGTCGTAGGCAGTCTTATGCAATCTGTTGATTGTAGTTGGCACTCCTATGGCACTCTGTTGAGCGTAGTGTGCAGTCCTATGGCACCTTGTTGAGTGTAGTGGGCATTGCTGTTGCTCTCTGTTGAGAGTCGTGGGCGGTTCTGTGGCACTCTGTTGAGCATAGTGGGCAGTCATGTGGCACGCTTTTGAGTGTGTTGGGTAGTCCAGTGCCATTCTGTTGAGCGGAATAGGCAGTCCTATGGCACACTGTTGATTGTAATGGGCAGTCCTGTGGCATTCTGTTGAGTGTATTGGGCAGTCCTGTGCCATTCTGTTGAGTGTAGTGGGCAGGCCTGTGGTATTCTGTTGAGCGTAGTGGGGAGACCTGTGTCTCTCCGTTGAGTGCAGTGGGCAGTCCTGTGGCAGTATGTTGAGTGTAGTGGGCAGTCCTGTGGCACTCATTTGAGCGTAGTGGGCAGCCCTCTGGAAATCTGTTGATTGAAATGAGTATTCTGCGGACTCTGTCGAATGTAATGGGCAGTCCTGTGGCACTGTATTGAATGTAGTGGGGAGTCCCATGGCACTTTGTTGAGTATAGTGGGCATTCTGGTGGCACTCTGTCAAGTTTAGTTGGCAGTCCTGTGGCACTCTGTTGTGTCTAGTGGGTATTCGGGTGGAACTCTGTGTATTGGACAGTTCTGTGTCATTCTGTTGAGCATAGTAGGCAGTCCTGTAGCACACTCTTGAATGTAATGGGTAGTCCTGCGGAAATGTGTTGAGCGTAGTGGGCAGTCCTATGGCACTCTGTGGAGAGTTGTGGGGAGTCTACTGCAGTCTGTTGAGTGTAGGTGGCATTCTGGTGGCACTCTGTTGAGCATAGTGGGCAGACCTGTGGCACTCTGTTATTTGTAGTGGGTATTCCTGGGAACTCTGTTGAATGTAGTGGACAGTCCTGTGGCACTCTGTTGAATGTAATGGGTAGTGCTGTGGAACTCTGTTGAGTGTAGTGGGCAGTCCTGTGGCACACTGTTGAGCGTAGTGGGCAGTCCTGTGGCAGTCTGTTGAGTGTGGTGGGCAGTCCTGTGTCATTCTTTTGAGCGTATGGCACTCTGCTGAATGTAATGAGTAGTCCTGTGGCACTCTGTTGAGTGCCGTGGGCAGACATCTGCACTCAGTTGAGTTTAGTGCGCCGTCCTGTGGCACCCTGTTGAGTATAGTGGGCAGTCCTGTGCCATTCTTTTCCGCATAGTGGGCAGTCGTGTGGCACTCTGTTGAGTCTATGGGCCAGTCCTGTGGCACTCCATTGAGCGTAGTGGGCAGTCCTGTGGCACTCTGTTGAATGTAGTGGGCAGTCCTGTGGCACTCTGTTGAGCATAGTGGGCAGTCACGTGGCACTCTATTGAGCATAGTGGGCTGTCCTGTGGCACTCTGTTGAGCGTAGTGGGCAGTCCTGTGGCACTCTGTTGAGTGTGGTGGGCAGTCCAGTGCCATTCTGTTGAGCGCATTAGGCATTCCTATGGCACTCAGTTGAATGTAATGGGTAGTCCTGAGGAACTCTGTTGAGTGTAGTGGGCTGTCTTATGCAGGCTGTTGAGTGTAGTTGGCAGTCCTTTGGCACTGTGTTGAGTGTAGTTGGCAGTTCTGTGGCACTCTGTTGAATGTACTGGGCAGTCCTTTGGCACTCTGTTGAATGTAGTGGGCAGTCCTATGGCACTCTGTTGAGTGTAGTGGGCAGTCCTGTGTCACTCTGTTGAGTGGTGTGGGTAGTCCTGCAGCACTCTGTTGAATGTAATGGGTAGTCCTATGAACTCTGTTGAGCGTAGATAGCAGTCTGATGGCACTCTGTTGAGTGTAGTGGGCAATCCTGTGGCACTCTGTTGAGTGCAGTGGGCAGTCCTGTGGCACTCTGTTGAGTGTAGTGGGCAGTCCTGTGCCTTTGTGTTGAGCATTGTGGCAGTCCTGTGGCACTCTTTTCAGCGTAGTGGGCAGTCCTGTGCCTTTCTGTTGAGCATTGTGGCAGTCCTGTGGCACTCTGTTGAGCGTAGTGGGCAGTCCTGTGGCACTCTGTTGAGTGTGGCGGGCAGTCTTGTGCCATTCTGTTGAGCGGAATAGGCATTCCTATGTCACTCTGTTGAATGTAATGCATGCTCCTGTGCAACTCTTTTGAGTGTAGTGGGCAGTCCTGTGGCATTCTGTTGAGGGTAGTGGGCTGTCCTGTGTCATTCTGTTGAGCGTATGGCTCTCTGCTGAATGTAATGAGTAGTCCTGTGGCACTCTGTTGAGTGCCGTGGGCAGACGTCTGCACACAGTTGAGTATAGTGGGCAGTCCTGTGGCATTCTTTTCCGCATAGTGGGCAGTCATGTGGCACTCTGTTGAGTGTATGGGCCAGTCCTGTGGCACTCCATTGAGCGTAGTGGGCAGTCCTGTGGCACTCTGTTGAGTGTAGTGGGCAGTCTTGTGGCACTCTGTTGAGCGTAGTGGGCAGTCCTGTGGCACTCTGTTGAATGTAGTGGGCAGTCCTGTGGCACTCTGTTGAGTGTAGTGGTCAGTCCTGTGGCACTGTGTTGAGTGTAGTGGGCAGTCACGTGGCACTCTGTTGAGTGTTGTGGGCAGTCTTGTGGCACTCTGTTGAGTGTGGTGGGCAGTCCTGTGCCCTTCTGTTGAGCGCATTAGGCATTCCTATGGCACTCAGTTGAATGTAATGGGTAGTCCTGAGGAACTCTGTTGAGTGTAGTGGGCTGTCTTATGCAGGCTGTTGAGTGTAGTTGGCATTCCTTTGGCACTGTGTTGAGTGTAGTTGGCAGTGCTGTGGCACTCTGTTGAATGTACTGGGCAGTCCTGTGGCACTTTATTGAATGTAGTGGGCCGTCCTATGGCACTCTGTTGAGTGTAGTGGGCAGTCCTGTGCCTTTCTGTTGAGCATTGTGGCAGTCCTGTGGCACTCTGTTGAGCGTAGTGGGCTGTCCTGTGGCACTCTGTTGAGTGTGGTGGGCAGTCCTGTGCCATTCTGTTGAGCGGAATAGGCATTCCTATAGCACTCTGTTGAATGTAATGAGTAGTCCTGTGCAATTCTGATGAGTGTAGTGGGCGGTCCTGTGGCATTCTGTTGAGGGTAGTGGGCAGTCATGTGGCACTCCATTGAGCTTAGTGGGCAGTCACGTGGCACTCTGCTGAATGTAGTGGGCAGACCTGTGGCACGCTGTTGGGTGTAGTGGGCAGTCCAGTGGCACTCTGTTGAGTGTAGTGGGCAGTCCTCTGCCATTCTGTTGAGCATTGTGGGCAGTCCTGTGGCACTCTGTTCAGCGTTGTGGGCAGACCTGTGGCACTCTTTTGAGTGTCGTAGGCAGTCTTATGCAATCTGTTGATTGTAGTTGGCACTCCTATGGCACTCTGTTGAGCGTAGTGTGCAGTCCTATGGCACCTTGTTGAGTGTAGTGGGCATTGCTGTTGCTCTCTGTTGAGAGTCGTGGGCGGTCCTGTGGCACGCTTTTGAGTGTGTTGGGTGGTCCAGTGCCATTCTGTTGAGCGGAATAGGCAGTCCTATGGCACACTGTTGAGTGTAATGGGCAGTCCTGTGGCATTCTGTTGAGTGTATTGGGCAGTCCTGTGCCATTCTGTTGAGTGTAGTGGGCAGGCCTGTGGTATTCTGTTGAGCGTAGTGGGGAGACCTGTGTCTCTCCGTTGAGTGCAGTGGGCAGTCTTGTGGCAGTATGTTGAGTGTAGTGGGCAGTCCTGTGGCACTCATTTGAGCATAGTGGGCAGCCCTCTGGAAATCTGTTGATTGAAATGAGTATTCTGCGGACTCTGTCGAATGAAATGGGCAGTCCTGTGGCACTGTATTGAATGTAGTGGGGAGTCCCATGGCACTTTGTTGAGTATAGTGGGCATTCCGGTGGCACTCTGTCGAGTTTAGTTGGCAGTCCTGTGGCACTCTGATGTGTCTAGTGGGTATTCGGGTGGAACTCTGTGTATTGGACAGTTCTGTGTCATTCTGTTGAGCATAGTAGGCAGTCCTGTAGCACACTCTTGAATGTAATGGGTAGTCCTGCGGAAATGTGTTGAGCGTAGTGGGCAGTCCTATGGCACTCTGTGGAGTGTTGTGGGGAGTCTACTGCAGTCTGTTGAGTGTAGGTGGCATTCTGGTGGCACTCTGTTGAGCATAGTGGGCAGACCTGTGGCACTCTGTTATTTGTAGTGGGTATTCCTGGGAACTCTGTTGAATGTAGTGGACAGTCCTGTGGCACTGTGTTAAATGTAATGGGTAGTGCTGTGGAACTCTGTTGAGTGTAGTGGGCAGTCCTGTGGCACACTGTTGAGCGTAGTGGGCAGTCCTGTGGCAGTCTGTTGAGTGTAGTGGGCAGTCCTGTGTCATTCCTTTGAGCGTATGGCACTCTGCTGAATGTAATGAGAAGTCCTGTGGCACTCCGTTGAGTGCCGTGGGCAGACATCTGCACTCAGTTGAGTTTAGTGCGCCGTCCTGTGGCACCCTGTTGAGTATAGTGGGCTGTCCTGTGCCATTCTTTTCCGCATAGTGGGCAGTTGTGTGGCACTCTGTTGAGTCTATGGGCCAGTCCTGTGGCACTCCATTGAGCGTAGTGGGCAGTCCTGTGGCACTCTGTTGAATGTAGTGGGCAGTCCTGTGGCACTCTGTTGAGCATAGTGGGCAGTCACGTGGCACTCTGTTGAGCATTGTGGGTTGTCCTGTGGTACTCTGTTGAGCGTAGTGGGCAGTCCTGTGGCAATTTGTTGAGTGTGGTGGGCAGTCCAGTGCCATTCTGTTGAGCGCATTAGGCATTCCTATGGCACTCAGTTGAATGTAATGGGTAGTCCTGAGGAACTCTGTTGAGTGTAGTGGGCTGTCTTATGCAGGCTGTTGAGTGTAGTTGGCAGTCCTTTGGCACTGTGTTGAGTGTAGTTGGCAGTTCTGTGGCACTCTGTTGAATGTACTGGGCAGTCCTGTGGCACTCTGTTGAATGTAGTGGGCCGTCCTATGGCACTCTGTTGAGTGTAGTGGGCAGTCCTGTGGCACACTGTTGAGAGTAGTGGGCAGTCCTGTGGCAGTCTGTTGAGTGTAGTGGGCAGTCCTGTGTCATTCTTTTGAGAGTATGGCACTCTGCTGAATGTAATGAGAAGTCCTGTGGCACTCCGTTGAGTGCCGTGGGCAGACTTCTGCACTCAGTTGAGTTTAGTGCGCCGTCCTGTGACACCCTGTTGAGTATAGTGGGCAGTCCTGTGCCATTCTTTTCCGCATAGTGGGCAGTCGTGTGGCACTCTGTTGAGTCTATGGGCCAGTCCTGTGGCACTACATTGAGCATAGTGGGCAGTCCTGTGGCAGTCTGTTGAGTGTAGTGGGCAGTCCTGTGTCATTCTGTTGAGCGTATGGCACTCTGCTGATTGTAATGAGTAGTCCTGTGGCACTCTGTTGAGTGCCGTGGGCAGACTTCTGCACTCAGTTGAGTTTAGTGCGCAGTCCTGTGTCACTATGTTGAGTGTATTGGGCAGTCCTGTGGCACTCTGTTGAGTGCAGTGGGCAGTCCTGTGCCTTTCTGTTGAGCATTCTGGCAGTCCTGTGGCAATCTGTTGAGCGTGTTGGGGAGTCCTGTGGCACAATGTTCAGTGTAGTGGGCAGTCCTGTGGCACTCTGTTGAGCGTGTTGGGCAGTCCTGTGGCACAATGTTCAGTGTAGTGGGCAGTCCTGTGGCATTCTCTTGTGCGTAATGAGCAGTCCTATGGCACTCTGTTGAATGTATTTGGCAGTCCTATGGCACTCTGTTGAGTGTAGTGGGCAGTCCTGTGTCACTCTGTTGAGTGTAGTGGGCAGTCCTGTGGCAGTCTGTTGAGCGTAGTGGGCAGTCCTGTGGCACTCTGTTGAGTGTGGTGGGCAGTCCAGTGCCATTCTGTTGAGCGCATTAGGCATTCCTATGGCACTCAGTTGAATGTAATGGGTAGTCCTGAGGAACTCTGTTGAGTGTAGTGGGCTGTCTTATGCAGGCTGTTGAGTGTAGTTGGCAGTCCTTTGGCACTGTGTTGAGTGTAGTTGGCAGTTCTGTGGCACTCTGTTGAATGTACTGGGCAGTCCTTTGGCACTCTGTTGAATGTAGTGGGCAGTCCTATGGCACTCTGTTGAGTGTAGTGGGCAGTCCTGTGTCACTCTGTTGAGTGGTGTGGGTAGTCCTGCAGCACTCTGTTGAATGTAATGGGTAGTCCTATGAACTCTGTTGAGCGTAGATAGCAGTCTGATGGCACTCTGTTGAGTGTAGTGGGCAATCCTGTGGCACTCTGTTGAGTGCAGTGGGCAGTCCTGTGGCACTCTGTTGAGTGTAGTGGGCAGTCCTGTGCCTTTGTGTTGAGCATTGTGGCAGTCCTGTGGCACT
The DNA here is from genome assembly GCF_017639515.1 of Carcharodon carcharias. Classification (NCBI taxonomy): domain Eukaryota; kingdom Metazoa; phylum Chordata; class Chondrichthyes; order Lamniformes; family Lamnidae; genus Carcharodon; species Carcharodon carcharias. The sequence goes on along the minus strand of NC_054476.1, from coordinate 83,590,614 downwards.
CTTTTCAGCGTAGTGGGCAGTCCTGTGCCTTTCTGTTGAGCATTGTGGCAGTCCTGTGGCACTCTGTTGAGCATAGTGGGCAGTCCTGTGGCACTCTGTTGAGTGTGGCGGGCAGTCTTGTGCCATTCTGTTGAGCGGAATAGGCATTCCTATGTCACTCTGTTGAATGTAATGCGTGCTCCTGTGCAACTCTTTTGAGTGTAGTGGGCAGTCCTGTGGCACTCCGTTGAGCGAAGTGGGCATTCCTGTGTTTCTCTGTTGAGTGTATTAAGCGGTTCTGTGGCACTCTGTTGAATGTAGTGGGTAGTCCTGCGGCACTCTGTTGAATGTAATGGGTAGTCCTAAGGAACTCTGTTGAGCGTAGTGAGCAGTCCGATGGCACTCTGTTGAGTGTAGTGGGCAGTCCTGTGGCACTCTGTTCATGGTAGTGGGCAGTCCTGTGGCACTCTGTTGAGTGTAGTGGGCAGTCCATTGACATTCTGTTGAGTGTAGTGGGCAGCCCTCTGGAACTCTGTTGAATGAAATGAGTATTCTGCGGATTCTGTCGAATGTAATGGGCAGTCCTGTTGCACTCTATTGAATGTAGTGGGGAGTCCCATGACACTTTGTTGTGTATAGTGGGCATCCCGGTGGCACTCTGTTGTGTGTAGTCGGTATTCGGGTGGAACTCTGTTGAGTGTATTGGACATTCCTGTGTCATTCTGTTGAGCGTAGTAGGCAGTCCTGTAGCACACTCTTGAATGTAATGGGTAGTCCTGCGGAAATCTGTTGAGCGTATGGGCAGTCCTATGGCACTCTGTTGAGTGTAGTGGGCAGTCTTATGCAGTCTGTTGAGTGTAGGTGGCATTCCGGTGGCACTTTGACGAGCATAGTGGGCTGTCCTGTGGTACTCTGTTATTTGTAGTGGGTATTCCTGGGAACTCTGTTGAGTGTAGTGGACAGTCCTGTGGCACTGTGTTAAATGTAATGGGTAGTGCTGTGGAACTTTGTTGAGTGTAGTGGGCAGTCCTGTGGCATTCTGTTCAGCATAGTGGGCAGTCCTGTGGCATTCTTTTCAGCATAGTGGGCAGTCCTGTGGCACTTTGTTGAGCGTAGTGGGCAGTCCTGTGGCATTCTGTTGAGTGTAGTGGGCAGTCTTATGCTCTCTGTTGGGTGTAGGTGGCATTCCGGTGGCACTCTGCTGTTTGTAGTGGGTATTCCTGGGAACTCTGTTGAGTGTAGTGGAGGGTCCTGTGGCACTGTGTTAAATGTACTGGGTAGTACTTTGGAACTCTGTTGAGTGTAGTGGGCAGTCCTGTGGCACTCTGTTGAGCATAGTGGGCAGTCCTGTGGCACTCCGTTGAGTGTAGTGGGCAGTCCTGTGGCATTCCGTTGAGCGTTTGGCACTCTGCTGAATGTAATGAGTAGTACTGTGGCACTCTGTTGAGTGCCATGGGCAGACCTCTGCACTCAGTTGAGTTTAGTGTGCAGTCCTGTGGCACCCTGTTGAGTATAGTGGGCAGTCCTGTGGCACTCTGTTATTTGTAGTGGGTATTCCTGGGAACTCTGTTGAGTGAAGTGCACAGTCCTGTGGCACTGTGTTAAATGTAATGGGTCTTGCTGTGGAACTCTGTTGAGTGTAGTGGGCAGTCCTGTGGCAGTCTGTTGAGTGTAGTGGGCAGTCCTGTGTCATTCTGTTGAGCGTATGGCACTCTGCTGATTGTAATGAGTAGTCCTGTGGCACTCTGTTGAGTGCCGTGGGCAGACTTCTGCACTCAGTTGAGTTTAGTGCGCAGTCCTGTGTCACTATGTTGAGTGTATTGGGCAGTCCTGTGGCACTCTGTTGAGTGCAGTGGGCAGTCCTGTGCCTTTCTGTTGAGCATTCTGGCAGTCCTGTGGCAATCTGTTGAGCGTGTTGGGGAGTCCTGTGGCACAATGTTCAGTGTAGTGGGCAGTCCTGTGGCACTCTGTTGAGCGTGTTGGGCAGTCCTGTGGCACAATGTTCAGTGTAGTGGGCAGTCCTGTGGCATTCTCTTGTGCGTAATGAGCAGTCCTATGGCACTCTGTTGAATGTATTTGGCAGTCCTATGGCACTCTGTTGAGTGTAGTGGGCAGTCCTGTGTCACTCTGTTGAGTGTAATGGGCTGTCCTGTGTCACTCTGTTGAGTGTAGTGGGCAGACCTATGGCACTCTGTTGAGTGTAGTGGGCAATCCTGTGCCTTTCTGTTGAGCATTGTGGCAGTCCTGTGGCACTCTGTTGAGCGTGTTGGGCAGTCCTGTGCCACACTGTTCAGTGTAGTCGGCAGTCCTGTGGCATTCTCTTGAGAATAGTGGGCAGTCCTATGGCCCTCTGTTGAATGTAGTGGGCAGTCATGTGCCTTTCTGTTGAGCGTAGTGGGCAGTCCTGTGCCTTTCTGTTGAGCATTGTGGCAGTCCTGTGGCACTCTGTTGAGTGTAGTGGGCAGTCCTGTGGCACTCTGTTGAGTGTAGTGGGCAGTCCTGTGGCACACTGCTCATTGTAGTGGGCAGTCCTGTGGCACTTTGTTGAGTGTGGTGGGCAGTCCTGTGGCACTCTGTTGAGTGTGGTGGGCAGTCCTGTGCACTCTGTTGAGTGTTTTGGGCAGTCCTGTGGCACACTGCTCATTGTAGTGGGCAGTGCTGTGGCACTCTGTTGAGTGCAGTGGGCAGTCCTGTGGCATTCTGTAGAGTGTGGTGGGCAATCCTGTTGCAATCTGTTGAGCGTTTTGGGCAGTCCTGTGGCACACTGTTCAGTTTAGTTGGCCTTCCTATGGCACTCTGTTGAGTGTAGTGGGCAGTCCTGTGGCACTCTGTTGAGTGTAGTGGGCAGTCCTATGGCACTCTGATGAGTGTAGTGGGCAGTCCTGTGCCTTTCTGTTGAGCATTGTGGCAGTCCTGTGGCACTCTGTTCAGAGTAGTGGACAGTCCTGTGCCTTTCTGTTGAGCATTGTGGCAGTCCTGTGGCACTCTGTTGAGCATAGTGGGCAGTCCTGTGGCACTCTGTTGAGTGTGGCGGTCAGTCCTGTGCCATTCTGTTGAGCGGAAAAGGCATTCCTATGGCACTCTGTTGAATGAAATGTGTAGTCCTGTGCAACTCTGTTGAGTGTAGTGGGCAGTCCTGTGTTACTCTGTTGAGTGTATTGAGCAGTTCTGTGGGACTCTGTTGAATGTAGTGGGCACTCCTGCGGTACTCTGTTGAATGTAATGGGTAGTCCTAAGGAACTCTGTTGAGCGTAGTGAGCAGTCCGATGGCACTCTGTTGAGTGTAGGTGGCAGTGCTGTGGCACTCTGTTGAGCGTAGTGGGCAGTCCTGTGGCACTTTGTTAAATGTAGTGGGCAGTAATGCAGCACTCTGTTGAATGTAATGGGTAGTCCTAAGGAACTCTGTTGAGCGTAGTGAGCAGTCCGATGGTACTCTGTTGAGTGTAGTGGGCAGTCCTGTGGCATTCTGTTGAGTGTAGTGGGCAGTCCATTGACATTATGTTGAGCGTTGTGAGCAGTCCTCTGGAACTCTGTTGAATGAAATGAGTATTCTGCGGAGTCCGTCGAATGTAATGGGCAGTTCTGTGGCACTCTATTGAATGTAGTGGGGAGTCACATGACACTTTATTGAGTATAGTGGGCATTCCGGTGGCACTCTGTTGTGTCTAGAGGGGATTTGGGTGGAACTCTGTTGAGTGTAGTGGACAGTCCTGTGTCATTCTGTTGAGCGTAGTAGGCAGTCCTGTAGCACACTCTTGAATGTAATGGGTAGTCCTGCGGAATTCCGTTGAGCGTAGTGGGCAGTCCGATGGCACTCTGTTGAGTGTAGGAGGCATTCCGGTGGCACTTTGACGAGTATAGTGGGCAGTCCCGTGGCACTCTGTTATTTGTAGTGGGTATTCCTGGGAACTATGTTGAGTGTAGTGGACAGTCCTGTGGCACTGTGTTAAATGTAATGGGTAGTGCGGTGGAACTCTGTTGAGTGTAGTGGGTAGTCCTGTGGCATTCTGTTCAGCATAGTGGGCAGTCCTGTGGCACTTTGTTGAGCGTAGTGGACAGTCCGGTGGCATTCTGTTGAGTGTAGTGGGCTGTCCTGTGGCACTCTGTTCAGTGTAGTGGGCAGTCCTGTGGCACTCTGTTGAGCGTGTTGGGCAGTCCTTTGGCACACTGTTGAGCGTAGTGGGCAGTCCTGTAGCACTCCGTTGAGCGAAGTGGGCAGTCCTGTGTTACTCTGTTGAGTGTATTGAGCAGTTCTGTGGCACTCTGTTGAATGTAGTGGGCAGTCCTGCGGCACTCTGTTGAATGTAATGGCTAGTCCTAATGAACTCTGTTGAGCGTAGTGAGCAGTCCGATGGCACTCTGTTGAGTTTAGGTGGCCGTCCTGTGGCACTCTGTTGAGCATAGTGGGCAGTCACGTGGCACTCTGTTGAGCATTGTGGGCCGTCCTGTGGCACTCTGTTGAGCGTAGTGGGCAGTCCTGTGGCACTCTGTTGAGTGTGGTGGGCAGTCCAGTGCCATTCTGTTGAGCGCATTAGGCATTCCTATGGCACTCAGTTGAATGTAATGGGTAGTCCTGAGGAACTCTGTTGAGTGTAGTGGGCTGTCTTATGCAGGCTGTTGAGTGTAGTTGGTAGTCCTTTGGCACTGTGTTGAGTGTAGTTGGCAGTTCTGTGGCACTCTGTTGAATGTACTGGGCAGTCCTTTGGCACTCTGTTGAATGTAGTGGGCAGTCCTATGGCACTCTGTTGAGTGTAGTGGGCAGTCCTGTGTCACTCTGTTGAGTGGTGTGGGTAGTCCTGCAGCACTCTGTTGAATGTAATGGGTAGTCCTATGAACTCTGTTGAGCGTAGATAGCAGTCTGATGGCACTCTGTTGAGTGCAGTGGGCAGTCCTGTGGCACTCTGTTGAGTGCAGTGGGCAGTCCTGTGGCACTCTGTTGAGTGTAGTGGGCAGTCCTGTGCCTTTGTGTTGAGCATTGTGGCAGTCCTGTGGCACTCTTTTCAGCGTAGTGGGCAGTCCTGTGCCTTTCTGTTGAGCATTGTGGCAGTCCTGTGGCACTCTGTTGAGCATAGTGGGCAGTCCTGTGGCACTCTGTTGAGTGTGGCGGGCAGTCTTGTGCCATTCTGTTGAGCGGAATAGGCATTCCTATGTCACTCTGTTGAATGTAATGCGTGCTCCTGTGCAACTCTTTTGAGTGTAGTGGGCAGTCCTGTGGCACTCCGTTGAGCGAAGTGGGCATTCCTGTGTTTCTCTGTTGAGTGTATTAAGCAGTTCTGTGGCACTGTTGAATGTAGTGGGTAGTCCTGCGGCACTCTGTTGAATGTAATGGGTAGTCCTAAGGAACTCTGTTGAGCGTAGTGAGCAGTCCGATGGCACTCTGTTGAGTGTAGTGGGCAGTCCTGTGGCACTCTGTTCATGGAAGTGGGCAGTCCTGTGGCACTCTGTTGAGTGTAGTGGGCAGTCCATTGACATTCTGTTGAGTGTAGTGGGCAGCCCTCTGGAACTCTGTTGAATGAAATGAGTATTCTGCGGATTCTGTCGAATGTAATGGGCAGTCCTGTTGCACTCTATTGAATGTAGTGGGGAGTCCCATGACAATTTGTTGAGTATAGTGGGCATCCCGGTGGCACTCTGTTGTGTGTAGTCGGTATTCGGGTGGAACTCTGTTGAGTGTATTGGACATTCCTGTGTCATTCTGTTGAGCGTAGTAGGCAGTCCTGTAGCACACTCTTGAATGTAATGGGTAGTCCTGCGGAAATCTGTTGAGCGTATGGGCAGTCCTATGGCACTCTGTTGAGTGTAGTGGGCAGTCTTATGCAGTCTGTTGAGTGTAGGTGGCATTCCGGTGGCACTTTGACGAGCATAGTGGGCTGTCCTGTGGTACTCTTTTATTTGTAGTGGGTATTCCTGGGAACTCTGTTGAGTGTAGTGGACAGTCCTGTGGCACTGTGTTAAATGTAATGGGTAGTGCTGTGGAACTTTGTTGAGTGTAGTGGGCAGTCCTGTGGCATTCTGTTCAGCATAGTGGGCAGTCCTGTGGCATTCTTTTCAGCATAGTGGGCAGTCCTGTGGCACTTTGTTGAGCGTAGTGGGCAGTCCTGTGGCATTCTGTTGAGTGTAGTCGGCAGTCTTATGCACTCTGTTGGGTGTAGGTGGCATTCTGGTGGCACTCTGCTATTTGTAGTGGGTATTCCTGGGAACTCTGTTGAGTGTAGTGGACAGTCCTGTGGCACTGTGTTAAATGTAATGGGTAGTACTTTGGAACTCTGTTGAGTGTAGTGGGCAGTCCTGTGGCACTCTGTTGAGCGTAGTGGGCAGTCCTGTGGCACTCTGTTGAATGTAGTGGGCAGTCCTGCAGCACTCTGTTGAATCTAATGCGTAGTCCTAAGGAACTCTGTTGAGCTTAGTGAGCAGTTCGATGGCACTCTGTTGAGTGTAGTCGGCAGTCCTGTGGCACTCTGTTGAGCGTAGTGGGCAGTCCTGTGGCACTCTGTTGAGTGTAGTGTGCAGTCCTGTGGCACTCTGTTGAGTGTAGTGGGCAGTCCTGTGGCACTCTGTTGAGCGATTTGGGCACTCCTGCGGCACACTGTTCAGTGTAGTGGGCAGTCCTGTGGCACTCTGTTGAGTGTAGTGGGCAGTCCATTGACATTCTGTTGAGCGTAGTTGGCAGCCCTCTGAACTCTGTTGAATGAAATGAGTATTCTGCGGACTCTGTCGAATGTAATGGGCAGTCCTGTGGCACTCTATTGAATGCAGTGGGGAGTCCCATGACACTTTGTTGAGTATAGTGGGCATTCCGGTGGCACTCTGTTGTGTCTAGTGGGTATTCGGGTGGAATCTGTTGAGTGTAGTGGACAGTCCTGTGTCATTCTGTTGAGCGTAATAGGCAGTCCTGTAGCACACTCTTGAATGTAATGGGTAGTCCTGTGGCACACTGTTCATTGTAGTGGGCAGTCCTATGGCACTCTGTTGAGTGTAGTGGGCTGTCCTGTGGCAATCTGTTGAGCGTGTTGGGCAGTCCTGTGGCACACTGTTCAGTGTAGTGGGCAGTCCTGTGGCATTCTCTTGAGCGTAGTGAGCAGTCCTTTGGCAATCTGTTGAGTGTAGTGGGCAGTCACGTGGCACTCTGTTGAGCCTTATGGGCAGTCTTGTGGCACACTGTCGAGAGTAGTGGGAAATCCTGTGGCACTCTGTTAAGTGTGGTGGGCAGTCCTGTGCCCTTCTGTTGAGCGCATTATGCATTCCTAAGGCACTCAGTTGAATGTAATGGGTAGTCCTGAGGAACTCTGTTGAGTGTAGTGGGCAGTCCAATGACACTCTGTTGAGTGTAGTTGGCAGTCCTGTGCCTTTCTGTTGAGCATTGTGGCAGTCCTGTGGCACTCTGTTGAGCGTAGTGGGCAGTCCTGTGGCACTCTGTTGAATGTAGTGGGCAGTCATGCAGCACGCTGTTGAATGTAATGGGTAGTCCTAAGGAACTCTGTTGAGCGTTTTGAGCAGTCTGATGGCAATCTGTTGAGTGTAGTGGGCAGTCCTGTGGCACTCTGTTGAGCGTGTTGGGCAGTCCTGTGGCACACTGTTCAGTGTCGTGGGCAGTCCTGTGGCCCTCTGTTGAGTGTAGTGGGCAGTCCACTGACATTCTGTTGAGCGTAGTGGGCAGCCCTCTGGAACTCTGTTGAATGAAATGAGTATTCTGCGGACTCTGTAGTATGTAATGGGCAGTCCTTTGGCACTCTATTGAATGTAGTGGGGAGTCCCATGACATTGTGTTGATTATAGTGGCCATTCCGGTGGCACTCTGTCGAATGTAGTTGGCAGACCTGTGGCACTCTGTTGTGTCTCGTGGGTATTTGTGTGGAACTCTGTTGAGTGTAGTGGACAGTCCAGTGTCATTCTGTTGAGCGTAGTATGCAGTCCTGTAGCACACTCTTGAATGTAATGTGTAGTCCTGCGGAAATCTGTTGAGCATAGTGCGCAGTCCAATGGCACTCTGTTGAGTGTAGGTGGCATTCCAGTGGCACTTTGATGAGTATAGTGGGCAGTCCTGTGGCAATCTGTTATTTGTAGTGGGTATTCCTGGGAACTCTGTTGAGTGTAGTGGACAGTCCTGTGGCATTGTGTTAAATGTAATGGGTAGTGCGGTGGAACTCTGTTGAATGTAATGGCTAGTCCTAATGAACTCTGTTGAGCGTAGTGAGCAGTCCGATGGCACTCTGTTGAGTGTAGGTGGCAGTCCTGTGGCACTCTGTTGAGCGTAGTGGGCAGTCCTGTGGCACGCTGTTGAATGTAGTGGGCAGTCCTGTGGCACACTGTTCTGTGTAGTGGGCAGTCCTATGGCACTCTGTTGAGTGTAGTGGGCAGTCTTATGCAGTCTGTTGAGTGAAGGTGGCATTCCGGTGGCACTTTGACGAGTATAGTGGGCAGTCTTGTGGCACTCTGTTATTTGTAGTGGGTATTCCTGGGAACTCTGTTGAGTGTAGTGGACAGTCCTGTGGCACTGTGTTAACTGTAAAGGGTAGTGCTGTGGAACTCTGTTGAGTGTAGTGGGTAGTCCTGTGGCATTCTGTTCAGCATAGTGGGCAGTCCTGTGGCTCTTTGTTGAGTGTAGTGGGCAGTCCTGTGGCATTCTGTTGAGTGTAGTGGGCAGTCGTGTGCCAATATGTTGTGTAGTGGGCAGTCCTGTGGCGCTCTGTTGAGTGTAGTGGGCGGTCATGTGGCATTCTGCTGAGCGTAGTGGGCAATCCTGTGACACTCTGTTGAGTGTAGTGGGCAGTCTTATGCACTCTGTTGAGTGTAGGTGGCATTCCAGTGGCACTTTGACGAGTATAGTGGGCTGTCCTGTGGCACTCTGTTGAATGTAATTGCTAGTCCTAATGAACTCTGTTGAGCATAGTGAGCAGTCCGATGGCACTCTGTTGAGTGTAGGTGGCAGTCCTGTGACACTCTGTTGAGCGTAGTGGGCAGTCCTGTGGCACTCTGTTGAATGTAGTGGGCAGTCCTGTGGCACACCGTTCAGTGTAGTGGGCAGTCCTGTGGCATTCTGTTGAGTGTAGTGGGCAGTCCATTGACATTCTGTTGAGGTAGTGGGCAGCCCTCTGGAACTCTGTTGAATGAAATGAGTATTCTGCGGACTCTGTCGATTGTAATGGGCATTCCTGTGGCACTTTATTGAATGTAGTGGGGAGTCCCATGACATTTTGTTGAGTATAGTGGGCATTCCGGTGGCACTCTGTCGAGTGTAGCTGGCAGTCCTGTGACACTCTGTTGTGTGTAGTGCGTATTTGTGTGGAACTCTGTTGAGTGTAGTGGACAGTCCTGTGTCATTCTGTTGAGCGTAGTAGGCAGTCCTGTAGCACACTGTTGAATGTAATGCGTAGTCCTGCGGAAATCTTTTGAGCGTAGTGGGCAGTCCTATGGCACTCTGTTGAGTGTAGTGGGCAGTCTTATGCAGTCTGTTGAGTGAAGGTGGCATTCCGGTGGCACTTTGACGAGTATAGTGGGCAGTCTTGTGGCACTCTGTTATTTGTAGTGGGTATTCCTGGGAACTCTGTTGAGTGTAGTGGACAGTCCTGTGGCACTGTGTTAACTGTAAAGGGTAGTGCTGTGGAACTCTGTTGAGTGTAGTGGGTAGTCCTGTGGCATTCTGTTCAGCATAGTGGGCAGTCCTGTGGCTCTTTGTTGAGTGTAGTGGGCAGTCCTGTGGCATTCTGTTGAGTGTAGTGGGCAGTCGTGTGCCAATATGTTGTGTAGTGGGCAGTCCTGTGGCGCTCTGTTGAGTGTAGTGGGCGGTCATGTGGCATTCTGCTGAGCGTAGTGGGCAGTCCTGTGACACTCTGTTGAGTGTAGTGGGCAGTCTTATGCACTCTGTTGAGTGTAGGTGGCATTCCAGTGGCACTTTGACGAGTATAGTGGGCTGTCCTGTGGCACTCTATTGAATGTAATGGCTAGTCCTAATGAACTCTGTTGAGCATAGTGAGCAGTCCGATGGCACTCTGTTGAGTGTAGGTGGCAGTCCTGTGACACTCTGTTGAGCGTAGTGGGCAGTCCTGTGGCACTCTGTTGAATGTAGTGGGCAGTCCTGTGGCACTTTGTTGAGTGTAGTGGGCAGTCCTGTGGCATTCTGTTGAGTGTAGTGGGCAGTCCATTGACATTCTGTTGAGCGTAGTGGGCAGCCCTCTGATACTCTGTTGAATGAAATGAGTATTCTGCGGACTCTGTCGATTGTAATGGGCATTCCTGTGGCACTTTATTGAATGTAGTGGGGAGTCCCATGACATTTTGTTGAGTATAGTGGGCATTCCGGTGGCACTCTGTCGAGTGTAGTTGGCAGTCCTGTGACACTCTGTTGTGTCTAGTGCGTATTTGTGTGGAACTCTGTTGAGTGTAGTGGACAGTCCTGTGTCATTCTGTTGAGCGTAGTAGGCAGTCCTGTAGCACACTGTTGAATGTAATGGGTAGTCCTGCGGAAATCTTTTGAGCGTAGTGGGCAGTCCTATGGCACTCTGTTGAGTGTAGTGGGCAGTCTTATGCAGTCTGTTGAGTGTAGGTGGCATTCCGGTGGCACTTTGACGAGTATAGTGGGCAGTCTTGTGGCACTCTATTATTTGTAGTGGGTATTCCTGGGAACTCTGTTGAGTGTAGTGGACAGTCCTGTGGCACTGTGTTAACTGTAAAGGGTAGTGCTGTGGAACTCTGTTGAGTGTAGTGGGTAGTCCTGTGGCATTCTGTTCAGCATAGTGGGCAGTCCTGTGGCTCTTTGTTGAGCGTAGTGGGCAGTCCTGTGGCATTCTGTTGAGTGTAGTGGGCAGTCGTGTGCCAATATGTTGTGTAGTGGGCAGTCCTGTGGCGCTCTGTTGAGTGTAGTGGGCGGTCATGTGGCATTCTGCTGAGCGTAGTGGGCAGTCCTGTGACACTCTGTTGAGTGTAGTGGGCAGTCTTATGCACTCTGTTGAGTGTAGGTGGCATTCCAGTGGCACTTTGACGAGTATAGTGGGCTGTCCTGTGGCACTCTGTTATTTGTAGTGGGTATTCCTGGGAACTCTGTTGAGTGTAGTGGACAGTCCTGTGGCACTGTGTTAAATGTAATGTGTAGTGCTGTGGAACTCTGTTGAGTGTAGTGGGCATTCCTGTGGCATTCTGTTCAGCATAGTGGGCAGTCCTGTGGCACTTTGTTGAGCGTAGTGGGCAGTCCTGTGGCATTCTGTTGAATGTAGTGGGCAGTCTTATGCAGTCTGTTGAGTGTAGGTGGCATTCTGGTGGCACTCTTTTGAGCATAGTGGGCAGTCCTGTGGCAGTGTGTTAAATGTAATGGGTAGTGCTGTGGAACTCTGTTGAGTGTAGTAGGCAGTCCTGTGGCACACTGTTGAGCGTAGTGGGCAGTCCTGTGGCACTCCGTTGAGAGTAGTGGGCAGTCCTGTGTCATTCTGTTGAGCGTATGGCACTCTGCTGAATGTAATGAATAGTCCTGTGGCACCCTGTTGAGTATAGTTGGCAGTCCTGTGGCATTCTGTTCCGCATAGTGGGCAGTCGTGGGGCACTCTGTTGAGTGTATGGGCCAGTCCTGTGGCACTCTGTTGAGCGTAGTGGGCAGTCCTGTGGAACTCTGTTGAGTGTAGTGGACAGTCCAGTGTCATTCTGTTGAGCGTAGTATGCAGTCCTGTAGCACACTCTTGAATGTAATGGGTAGTCCTGCGGAATTCTGTTGAGCATAGTGGGCAGTCCTATGGCACTTTGTTGAGTGTAGGTGGCATTCCGGTGGCACTTTGACGAGTATCGTGGGCAGTCCTGTGGCACTCTGTTATTTGTAGTGGGTATTCCTGGGAACTCTGTTGAGTGTAGTGGACAGTCCTGTGGCATTGTGTTAAATGTAATGGGTAGTGCTGTGGAACTCTGTTGAGTGTAGTGGGTAGTCCTGTGGCATTCTGTTCAGCATAGTGGGCAGTCCTGTGGCACTTTGTTGAGCGTAGTGGGCAGTCCGGTGGCATTCTGTTGAGTGTAGTGGGCAGTCCTGTGGCACTCCGTTGAGCGAAGTGGGCAGTCCTGTGGCACTCTGTTGAGTGTATTGAGCAGTTCAGTGGCACTCTGTTGATTGTAGTGGGCAGTTCTGCGGCACTCTGTTGAATGTAATGGCTAGTCCTAATGAACTCTGTTGAGCATAGTGAGCAGTCCGATGGCACTCTGTTGAGTGTAGGTGGCAGTCCTGTGGCACTCTGTTGAGCGTAGTGGGCAGTCCTGTGGCACTCTGTTGAATGTAGTGGGCAGTCCTGTGGCATTCTGTTGAGTGTAGTGGGCAGTCCATTGACATTCTGTTGAGCGTAGTGGGCAGCCCTCTGATACTCTGTTGACTGAAATGAGTATTCTGCGGACTCTGTCGATTGTAATGGGCATTCCTGTGGCACTTTATTGAATGTAGTGGGGAGTCCCATGACATTTTGTTGAGTATAGTGGGCATTCCGGTGGCACTCTGTCGAGTGTAGTTGGCAGTCCTGTGACACTCTGTTGTGTCTAGTGCGTATTTGTGTGGAACTCTGTTGAGTGTAGTGGACAGTCCTGTGTCATTCTGTTGAGCGTAGTAGGCAGTCCTGTAGCACACTGTTGAATGTAATGGGTAGTCCTGCGGAAATCTTTTGAGCGTAGTGGGCAGTCCTATGGCACTCTGTTGAGTGTAGTGGGCAGTCTTATGCAGTCTGTTGAGTGTAGGTGGCATTCCGGTGGCACTTTGACGAGTATAGTGGGCAGTCTTGTGGCACTCTGTTATTTGTAGTGGGTATTCCTGGGAACTCTGTTGAGTGTAGTGGACAGTCCTGTGGCACTGTGTTAACTGTAAAGGGTAGTGCTGTGGAACTCTGTTGAGTGTAGTGGGTAGTCCTGTGGCATTCTGTTCAGCATAGTGGGCAGTCCTGTGGCTCTTTGTTGAGCGTAGTGGGCAGTCCTGTGGCATTCTGTTGAGTGTAGTGGGCAGTCGTGTGCCAATATGTTGTGTAGTGGGCAGTCCTGTGGCGCTCTGTTGAGTGTAGTGGGCAGTCATGTGGCATTCTGCTGAGCGTAGTGGGCAGTCCTGTGACACTCTGTTGAGTGTAGTGGGCAGTCTTATGCACTCTGTTGAGTGTAGGTGGCATTCCAGTGGCACTTTGACGAGTATAGTGGGCTGTCCTGTGGCACTCTGTTATTTGTAGTGGGTATTCCTGGGAACTCTGTTGAGTGTAGTGGACAGTCCTGTGGCACTGTGTTAAATGTAATGTGTAGTGCTGTGGAACTCTGTTGAGTGTAGTGGGCATTCCTGTGGCATTCTGTTCAGCATAGTGGGCAGTCCTGTGGCACTTTGTTGAGCGTAGTGGGCAGTCCTGTGGCATTCTGTTGAATGTAGTGGGCAGTCTTATGCAGTCTGTTGAGTGTAGGTGGCATTCTGGTGGCACTCTTTTGAGCATAGTGGGCAGTCCTGTGGCAGTGTGTTAAATGTAATGGGTAGTGCTGTGGAACTCTGTTGAGTGTAGTGGGCAGTCCTGTGGCACACTGTTGAGCGTAGTGGGCAGTCCTGTGGCACTCCGTTGAGTGTAGTGGGCAGTCCTGTGTCATTCTGTTGAGCATATGGCACTCTGCTGAATGTAATGAATAGTCCTGTGGCACCCTGTTGAGTATAGTTGGCAGTCCTGTGGCATTCTGTTCCGCATAGTGGGCAGTCGTGGGGCACTCTGTTGAGTGTATGGGCCAGTCCTGTGGCACTCTGTTGAGTGTAGTGGGCAGTCCAGTGTCATTCTGTTGAGCGTAGTATGCAGTCCTGTAGCACACTCTTGAATGTAATGGGTAGTCCTGCGGAATTCTGTTGAGCATAGTGGGCAGTCCTATGGCACTTTGTTGAGTGTAGGTGGCATTCCAGTGGCACTTTGACGAGTATCGTGGGCAGTCCTGTGGCACTCTGTTATTTGTAGTGGGTATTCCTGGGAACTCTGTTGAGTGTAGTGGGTAGTCCTGTGGCATTCTGTTCAGCATAGTGGGCAGTCCTGTGGCACTTTGTTGAGCGTAGTGGGCAGTCCGGTGGCATTCTGTTGAGTGTAGTGGGCAGTCCTGTGGCACTCCGTTGAGCGAAGTGGGCAGTCCTGTGGCACTCTGTTGAGTGTATTGAGCAGTTCAGTGGCACTCTGTTGATTGTAGTGGGCAGTTCTGCGGCACTCTGTTGAATGTAATGGCTAGTCCTAATGAACTCTGTTGAGCATAGTGAGCAGTCCGATGGCACTCTGTTGAGTGTAGGTGGCAGTCCTGTGGCACTCTGTTGAGCGTAGTGGGCAGTCCTGTGGCACTCTGTTGAATGTAGTGGGCAGTCCTGTGGCACACCGTTCAGTGTAGTGGGCAGTCCTGTGGCATTCTGTTGAGTGTAGTGGGCAGTCCATTGACATTCTGTTGAGCGTAGTGGGCAGCCCTCTGATACTCTGTTGAATGAAATGAGTATTCTGCGGACTCTGTCGATTGTAATGGGCATTCCTGTGGCACTTTATTGAATGTAGTGGGGAGTCCCATGACATTTTGTTGAGTATAGTGGGCATTCCGGTGGCACTCTGTCGAGTGTAGTTGGCAGTCCTGTGACACTCTGTTGTGTCTAGTGCGTATTTGTGTGGAACTCTGTTGAGTGTAGTGGACAGTCCTGTGTCGTTCTGTTGAGCGTAGTAGGCAGTCCTGTAGCACACTGTTGAATGTAATGGGTAGTCCTGCGGAAATCTTTTGAGCGTAGTGGGCAGTCCTATGGCACTCTGTTGAGTGTAGTGGGCAGTCTTATGCAGTCTGTTGAGTGTAGGTGGCATTCCGGTGGCACTTTGACGAGTATAGTGGGCAGTCTTGTGGCACTCTGTTATTTGTAGTGGGTATTCCTGGGAACTCTGTTGAGTGTAGTGGACAGTCCTGTGGCACTGTGTTAACTGTAAAGGGTAGTGCTGTGGAACTCTGTTGAGTGTAGTGGGTAGTCCTGTGGCATTCTGTTCAGCATAGTGGGCAGTCCTGTGGCTCTTTGTTGAGCGTAGTGGGCAGTCCTGTGGCATTCTGTTGAGTATAGTGGGCAGTCGTGTGCCAATATGTTGTGTAGTGGGCAGTCCTGTGGCGCTCTGTTGAGTGTAGTGGGCGGTCATGTGGCATTCTGCTGAGCGTAGTGGGCAGTCCTGTGACACTCTGTTGAGTGTAGTGGGCAGTCTTATGCACTCTGTTGAGTGTAGGTGGCATTCCAGTGGCACTTTGACGAGTATAGTGGGCTGTCCTGTGGCACTCTGTTATTTGTAGTGGGTATTCCTGGGAACTCTGTTGAGTGTAGTGGACAGTCCTGTGGCACTGTGTTAAATGTGATGTGTAGTGCTGTGGAACTCTGTTGAGTGTAGTGGGCATTCCTGTGGCATTCTGTTCAGCATAGTGGGCAGTCCTGTGGCACTTTGTTGAGCGTAGTGGGCAGTCCTGTGGCATTCTGTTGAATGTAGTGGGCAGTCTTATGCAGTCTGTTGAGTGTAGGTGGCATTCTGGTGGCACTCTTTTGAGCATAGTGGGCAGTCCTGTGGCAGTGTGTTAAATGTAATGGGTAGTGCTGTGGAACTCTGTTGAGTGTAGTGGGCAGTCCTGTGGCACACTGTTGAGCGTAGTGGGCAGTCCTGTGGCACTCCGTTGAGTGTAGTGGGCAGTCCTGTGTCATTCTGTTGAGCGTATGGCACTCTGCTGAATGTAATGAATAGTCCTGTGGCACCCTGTTGAGTATAGTTGGCAGTCCTGTGGCATTCTGTTCCGCATAGTGGGCAGTCGTGGGGCACTCTGTTGAGTGTATGGGCCAGTCCTGTGGCACTCTGTTGAGCGTAGTGGGCAGTCCTGTGGAACTCTGTTGAGCGTAGTGGGCAGTCCTGTGGCACGCTGTTGAGTGTAGTGGGCAGTCACGTGGCACTCTGTTGAGTGTTGTGGGCAGTCTTGTGGCACTCTGTTGAGCGTAGTGGGCAGTCCTGTGGCACTCTGTTGAGTGTGGTGGGCAGTCCTGTGCCATTCTGTTGAGCGCATTAGGCATTCCTATGGCACTCAGTTGAATGTAATGGGTAGTCCTAAGGAACTCTGTTGAGTGTAGTGGGCTGTCCTGTGGCACTCTGTTGACCGTGTTGGGCAGTCCTTTGGCACACTATTGAGCGTAGTGGGCAGTCCTGTGGCACTCTGTTGAGGGTAGTGGGCAGTCACGTGGCACTCTGTTGAGCATTGTGGGCAGTCTTGTGGCATTCTGTTGAGCATAGTGGGCAGTCCAGTGGCACTCTGTTGAGTGTGGTGGGCAGTCCTGTGCCATTCTGTTGAGCGCATTAGGCATTCCTATGGCACTCTGTTGAGTGTAGGTGGCATTCCTGTGGCACTCTGTTGAGCGTATTGGGCAGTCCTGTGGCACTCTGTTGAATGTAGTGGGCAGTCCTGCAGCACTCTGTTGAATGTAATGGGTAGTCCTAAGGAACTCTGTTGAGCGTAGTGAGCAGTCCGATGGTACTCTGTTGAGTGTAGTGGGCAGTCCTGTGGCACTCTGCTGAGTGTAGTGGGCAGTCCTGTGGCACTCCGTTGAGCGTGTTGGGCAGTCCTGTGGCACACTGTTCAGTGTAGTGGGCAGTCCTGTGGCATTCTGTTGAGCGTAGTGGGCAGCCCTCTGGAACTCTGTTGAATGAAATGAGTATTCTGCGGACTCTGTCGAATGTAATGGGCAATCCTGTGGCACTCTATTGAATGTAGTGGGGAGTCCCATGACATTTTGTTGAGTATAGTGGGCATTCCGGTGGCACTCTGTTGAGTGTAGTGGGCAATCACGTGGCACTCTGTTGAGCGTTGTGGGCAGTCCTGTGGCACTGTGTTGAGTGTGGTGGGCATTCCTGTGCCATTCTGTTGAGCGGAGTAGGCATACCTATGGAAATCTGTTGGATGAAATGAGTAGTCCTGTGGCTCTCTGTCGAGTGTAGTGGGCGTTCATGTGGCATTCTGCTGAGCCTAGTGGGCAGTCCTGTGGCAATCTGTTGAGTGTAGTGGGCAGTCGTGTGCCAATATGTTGTGTAGTGGGCAGTCCTGTGGCACTTTGTTGAGCGTAGTGGGCAGTCCTGTGGCATTCTGTTGAATGTAGTGGGCAGTCCTGCAGCACTCTCTTGTATGTAATGGGTAGTCCTAAGGAACTCTGTTGAGCGTAGTGAGCAGTCCGATGGCACTCTGTTGAGTGTAGGTGGCAGTCCTGTGGCACTCTGTTGAGCGTAGTGGGCAGTCCTGTGGCACTCTTTTGAATGTAGTGGGCAGTCCTGCAGCACTCTGTTGAATCTAATGCGTAGTCCTAAGGAACTCTGTTGAGCTTCGTGAGCAGTTCGATGGCACTCTGTTGAGTGTAGTCGGCAGTCCTCTGGCACTCTGTTGAGCGTAGTGGGCAGTCCTGTGGCACTCTGTTGAGTGTAGTGTGCAGTCCTGTGGCACTCTGTTGAGTGTAGGTGGCAGTCCTGTGGCACTCTGTTGAGCGATTTGGGCACTCCTGCGGCACACTCTTCAGTGTAGTGGGCAGTCCCGTGGCACTCTGTTGGGTGCAGTGGGCAGTCCATTGACATTCTGTTGAGCGTAGTGGGCAGCCCTCTGAACTCTGTTGAATGAAATGAGTATTCTGCGGACTCTGTCGAATGTAATGGGCAGTCCTGTGGCACTCTATTGAATGTAGTGGGGAGTCCCATGACACTTTGTTGTGTATAGTGGGCATTCCTGTGGCACTCTGTTGTGTCTAGTGGGTATTCGGGTGGAACTCTGTTGAGTGTAGTGGAAAGTCCTGTGTCATTCTGTTGAGCGTAATAGGCAGTCTTGTCGCACACTCTTGAATGTAATGGGTAGTCCTGTGGCACACTGTTCATTGTAGTGGGCAGTCCTATAGCACTCTGTTGAGTGTAGTGGGCTGTCCTGTGGCAATCTGTTGAGAGTGTTGGGCAGTCCTGTGGCACACTGTTCAGTGTAGTGGGCAGTCCTGTGGCATTCTCTTGAGCGTAGTGGGCAGTCCTTTGGCAATCTGTTGAGTGTAGTGGGCAGTCACTTGGCACCCTGTTGAGCATTGTGGGCAGTCTTGTGGCACTCTGTTGAGAGTAGTGGGAAATCCTGTGGCACTCTGTTGAGTGTGGTGGGCAGTCCTGTGCCCTTCTGTTGAGCGCATTATGCATTCCTATGGCACTCAGTTGAATGTAATGGGTAGTCCTGAGGAACTCTGTTGAGTGTAGTGGGCTGTCTTATGCAGGCTGTTGAGTGTAGTTGGCAGTCCTTTGGCACTGTGTTGAGTGTAGTTGGCAGTGCTGTGGCACTCTGTTGAATGTAGTGGGCTGTCCTGTGGCACTCTGTTGAATGTACTGGACAGTCCTATGGCAATATGTTGAGTGTAGTGGGCTCTCCTGTGTCACTCTGTTGAGTGTAGTGGGCAGTCCGATGGAACTCTGTTGAGTGTAGTGGGCAAACCTGTGCCTTTCATTTGAGTATTGTGGCAGAGTGGGGCACTCTGTTGAGAGTAGTGGGCAGTCCTGTGGCACTCTGTTGAATGTAGTGGGCAGTCATGCAGCACTCTGTTGAATGTAATGGGTAGTCCTAAGGAACTCTGTTGAGCGTTTTGAGCAGTCTGATGGCACTCTGTTGAGCGTGTTGGGCAGTCCTGTGGCACACTGTTCAGTGTCGTGGGCAGTCCTGTGGCCCTCTGTTGAGTGTAGTGGGCAGTCCACTGACATTCTGTTTAGCGTAGTGGGCAGCCCTCTGGAACTCTGTTGAATGAAATGAGTATTCTGCGGACTCTGTAGAATGTAATGGGCAGTCCTTTGGCACTCTATTGAATGTAGTGGGGAGTCCCATGATATTGTGTTGAGTATAGTGGCCATTCCGGTGGCACTCTGTCGAGTGTAGTTGGCAGTCCTGTGGCACTCTGTTGTGTCTAGTGGGTATTTGGGTGGAAATCTGTTGAGTGTAGTGGACAGTCCAGTGTCATTCTGTTGAGCGTATTAGGCAGTCCTGTAGCACACTCCTAAATGTAATGGGTAGTCCTGCAGAATTCTGTTGAGCATAGTGGGCAGTCCTATGGCACTCTGTTGAGTGTAGGTGGCATTCCAGTGGCACTTTGACGAGTATAGTGGGCAGTCCTGTGGCACTCTGTTATTTGTAGTGGGTATTCCTGGGAACTCTGTTGAGTGTAGTGGACAGTCCTGTGGCACTGTGTTAAATGTAATGGGTAGTGCTGTGGAACTCTGTTGAGTGTAGTGGGCATTCCTGTGGCACTCCGTTGAGTGTAGTGGGCAGTCCTGTGGCATTCTGTTGAGCGTATGGCACTCTGCTGAATGTAGTGAGTAGTCCTGGGGCACTCTGTTGAGTGCCGTGGCTAGAGTTCTGCACTCAGTTGAGTTTAGAGCGCAGTCCTGTGGCTCCCTTTTGAGTATAGTGGGCAGTCCTGTGGCATTCTGTTCCGCATAGTGGGCAGTCCTGTGGCACTCTGTTGAGTGTATGGGCCAGTCCTGTGGCACTCCATTGAGCGTAGTGAGCAGTCCTGTGGCACTCTGTTGAGTGTAGTGGGCATTCCTGTGCCATTCTATTGAGCGTATTGGGCAGTCCTGTGGCACTGTGTTGAATGTGGTGGGCATTCCTGTGCCATTCTGTTGAGCGGAGTAGGCATTCCTATCGAACTCTGTTGGATGTAATGAGTAGTCCTGTGACACTCTGTTGAGTGTAGTGGGCGGACATGTGGCATTCTGCTGAGCGTAGTGGGCAGTCCTGTGGCACTCTGTTGAGTGTAGTGGGCAGTCTTATGCACTCTGTTGAGTGCAGGTGGCATTCCAGTGGCACTTTGACCAGTATAGTGGGCTGTCCTGTGGCACTCTGTTATTTGTAGTGGGTATTCCTGGAAACGCTGTTGAGTGTAGTGGACAGTGCTGTGGCACTGTGTTAAATGTAATGGGTAGTGCTGTGGAACTCTGTTGAGTGTAGTGGGCATTCCTGTGGCATTCTGTTCAGCATAGTGGGCAGTCCTGTGGCACGTTGTTGAGCGTAGTGGGCAGTCCTGTGGCAGTCTGTTGAATGTAGCGGGCAGTTCTGTGCCAATATGTTGAGTGTAGTGGGCAGTCCTGTGCCATTCTATTGAGCGTTTTGGGCAGTCCTGTGGCACTGTTTTGAGTGTTTTGGGCATTCCTGTGCCATTCTGTTGAGCGGAGAGGGCATTCCTATGGAACTCTGTTGGATGTAATGAGTAGTCCTGTGGCACTCTGTTGAGTGTAGTGGGCAGTCGTGTGGCACTCCACTGAGTGTAGTGGGCAGTCCTGTGGCACTCTCTTGAATGTAGTGGGCAGTTCTGTGCCAATATGTTGAGTGTAGTGGGCAGTCCTGTGCCATTCTATTGAGCGTTTTGGGCAGTCCTGTGGCACTGTGTTGAGTGTGGTGGGCATTCCTGTGCCATTCTGTTGAGCGGAGAGGGCATCCCTACGGAACTCTGTTGGATGTAATGAGTAGTCCTGTGGCACTCTGTTGAGTGTAGTGGGCGGTCATGTGGCATTCAGCTGAGCATAGTGGGCAGTCCTGTGGCACTCCGTTGAGTGTAGTGTGCAGTCCTGTGTCATTCTGTTGAGGTTATGGCACTCTGCTGAATGTAATGAGTAGTCCTGTGGCACTCTGTTGAGTGCCGTGGCCAGACTTCTGCACTCAGTTGAGTTTAGTGCGCAGTCCTGTGGCACTCAGTTGATTATAGTGGGCAGTCCTGTGGCATTCTGTTCCGCATAGTGGGCAGTCGTGTGGCACTCTGTTGATTGTATGGGCCAGTCCTGTGGCACTCCATTGAGCGTAGTGGGCAGTCCTGCGGCACTCTGTTGAGTGTAGTGGGCAGTCCTGTGGCACTCTGTTGAGCGTATTGGGCAGTCCTGTGGCACTCTGTTGAGTGTAGTGGGCAGTCACGTGGCACTCTGTTGAGAGTTGTGGGCTGTCTTCTGGCTCTCTGTTGAGCGTAGTGGGCAGTCCTGTGGCACTCTGTTGAGTGTGGTGGGCAGTCCTGTGCCATTCTGTTGAGCGCATTAGGCATTCCTATGGCACTCAGTTGAATGTAATGGGTAGTCCTAAGGAACTCTGTTGAGTGTAGTTGGCTGTCCAGTGGCACTCTGTTGAGTGTGGTAGGCAGTCCTGTGGCACTCTGTTGAGCGTGTTGGGCAGTCCTGTGGCACACTGTTGAGCGTAGTGGGCAGTCCTGTGGCACTCTGTTGAGTGTAGTGGGCAGTCACGTGGCACTCTGTTGAGCGTTGTGGGCAGTCTCGCTGCACTCTGTTGAGCATAGTGGGCAGTCCTGTGGCACTCTGTTGAGTGTGGTGGGCAGTCCTGTGCCATTCTGTTGAGCGCATTAGGCATCCCTAGGCAATGTAATGGGTAGTCCTGAGGAACTCTGTTGAGTGTAGTGGGCTGTCCTGTGGCACTCTGTTGAATGTAGTGGGCAGTCCTGCGGCACTCTGTTGAATGTAATGGGTAGTCCTAAGGAACTCTGTTGAGTGTAGTGAGCAGTCCGATGGCACTCTGTTGAGTTTAGGTGGCAGTCCTATGGCACTCTGTTGAGCGTAGTGGGCAGTCCTGTTGCAATCTGTTGAATGTAGTGGGCAGTCCTGCAGCACTCTGTTGAATGTAACGGGTAGTCCTAAGGAACTCTGTTGAGCGTAGTGAGCAGTCCGATGGTACTCTGTTGAGTGTAGTGGGCAGTCCTATGGTACTCTGTTGAGTGTAGTGGGCAGTCCTGTGGCACTCTGTTGAGCGTGTTGGGCAGTCCTGTGGCACACTGTTCAGTGTAGTGGGCAGTCCTGTGGCATTCTTTTGAGCTTAGTGGGCAGTCCATTGACATTCTGTTGAGCGTAGTGGGCAGCCCTCTGGAACTCTGTTGAATGAAATGATTATTCTGCGGAACTCTGTCGAATGTAATGGGCAGTCCTGTGGCACTCTATTGAATGTAGTGGGGAGTCCCATGACATTTTGTTGAGTATAGTGGGCATTCCGGTTGCACTCTGTCGAGTGTAGTTGGCAGTGCTGTGGCACTCTGTTGTGTCTAGCGGTTATTTGGGTGGAACACTGTTGAGTGTAGTGGACAGTCCTGTGTCATTCTGTTGAGCGTAGTAGGCAGTCCTGTAGCACACTCTTGAATGTAATGGGTAGTCCTGCGGAAATCTGTTGAGCGTAGTGGGCAGTCCTATGGCACTCTGTTGAGTGTAGTGGGGAGTCTTACGCAGTCTGTTGAGTGTAGGTGGCATTCCAGTGGCACTTTGATGAGTATAGTGGGCAGTCCTGTGGCACTCTGTTATTTGTAGTGTGTATTCCTGGGAACTCTGTTGAGTGTTGTGGGCGGTCATGTGGCATTCTGCAGAGCGTAGCGGGCAGTCCTGTGGCACTCTGTTGAGTGTGTTGGGCAGTCCTGTGGCACTCTGTTGAGTGTGGTGGTCAGTCCTGTGGCACTCTGTTGAGCTTAGTTGGCAGTCCTGTGGCACTCCATTGAGCGTAGTGGGCAGTCCTGTGGCTCTCTGTTGAGTGTGGTGGGCAGTCCAGTGCCATTCTGTTGAGCGGAGTAGGCAGTCCTATGGCACTCTGCTAGAGGTAAATAGTAGTCCTGTGGCACTCTGTTGAGTGTATTGGTCAGTGCTGTGCCATTCTGTTGAGTGTAGTGGGCAGTCATGTGGTATTCTGTTGCAAGTAGTGGGGAGTCCTGTGTCTCTCCGTTGAGTGTAGTGGGCATTCCTGTGGTAAACTGTTGGGCATAGCGGGCATTCCTGTGCCATTCTGTTGAGCATTGTGGGCAGTCCTGTGCAATTCTGTTGAGTGTATTGGGCAGTCATGTGGTATTCTGTTGAGCGTAGTGGGCAGTCCTGTTGCATTCTGTTGAGCGGATTGGCATTCCTATGGCACTCTGTTGAATGTAATGAGTAATCCCGTGGCACTCTGTTGAGTTTAGTGGGCAGTCCTGTGGAACTCTGATGAGTGTATTGGGCAGACCTGTGCCATTCTGTTGAGCGTAGTAGGCAGTCCTATGGCACTCTGTTGAATGGAATGAGTATTCTGTGGCACTCTGTCGAATGCATTGTGCAGTCCTGTGGCACTCTATTGAATGTAGTGGGCAGCCCCGTGGCACTTTTTTGAGTATAATGGGCAATCAGGTGGCACTCTGTTGAGTGTAGTGGACAGTCCTGTGTCATTCTGTTCAGCATATGGCACTCTGTTGAATGTAATGATTAGTCCTGTGGCACTCTGTTGAATGCTGTATGCAGACTTCTGCAGTCAGTTGAGTTTAGTGCGCAGTCCTGTGGCACTCTTTTGTGTGCAGTGGGCAGTCCTGTGGCATTCTGTTCTGCATAGTGGGCAGTCGTATGGCACTCTGTTGAGTGTAGTGGGCAATCCTATGGCATTCTGTTCCGCATTGTGGGCAGTCCTGTGGCACTCTGCTGAGTGTAGTGGGCAGTCCTATCGCACTCAGTTGAGTGTAGTGAGCAGTCCTGTGCTACTCTGTTAAGTGTAGTGGGCAATCCTGTGGCATTCTGTTGAGCATAGTGGGCAGTCCTGTGGCACCCTGTTGAGTGTAGTGGGCAGTCCTGCGGCACTCAGTTGAATGAAATGTGTAGTCCTGAGGAACTCTGTTGAGCGTATTGAGCAGTCCTATGGCACTCTGTTGAGTGTAGTGGGCATTCTTATGCAGTCTGTTGAGTGTAGTTGGCAGTCCTTTGGCACTGTGTTGAGTGTAGTTGGCAGTCCTATGGCACTCTGTTGAATGTAGTGGACAGACCTGTGGCACTCGGTTGAGTGTAGTGGGCAGTCCTGTGGCACTCTGTTGAGTGTTTTGGGCAGTCCTGTGCCTTTCTGTTGAGCGCTGTGGGCAGTCCTGTGGCACTCTGTTGACCATAGTGTGCAGTCCTGTGGCACTCTGTTCAGTGTGGTGGGCTGTCCTGTGCCATTCTGTTGAGCGGAGTAGGCATTCCCATGGCACTCTGTTGAATGTCATGAGTAATCCCGTGGCACTCTGTTGAGTGCAGTGGGCAGACCTCTGCACTCAGTTGAGTTTAGTGCGCAATCCTGTGGCATTCTGTTGAGCGTAGTGGGCAGTCCTCTGCCACTCTATTGAACGTAATGAGTATTCTGTGGCACTCTGTCGAATGTAATGGGCAGTCCTGTGCACTCTATTGAATGTAGTGGGCAGTCCATTGGCACTTTGTTGAGTATAGTGGGCATTCTGGTGGCACTCTGTCGAGTGTAGTGGGCAGTCCGGTGGCACTCTGTTGAGTGTAGTGGGCACCTGTGGCACTCTGTTGAGCATAGTGGGCAGTCCTGTGCCACTCTGTTGAGTGTAGTGGGCAGTCCTGTGGTATTCTGTTGAGCGTAGTGGGCACTCAAGTGGCACTATGTTGAGCGTAGTGGACAGTCCTGTGGTTCTCTGTTTAGTTTAGTGGGCAGTCCTGTGGCATTCTGTTGAGTGTTTTGGGCAGTCCTTTGGCATTCTGTTGAGCGTAGTGGGCAGTCCTGTGGCACTCTGTTGAGCATAGTGGGCAGTCCTGTGCCACTCTGTTGAGTGTAGTGGGCAGTATGTGGCACTCTGCTGAGCATAGTGGGCAGTCCTGTGGCACTCTGTTGAGTGTAGTGGGCAGTCCTGTGGCATTCTGTTGAGTGTCATGGGCAGTGTGTGGCACCCTGTTGAGCATAGTGGGCAGTCCTGTGGCACTCTTTTGAGCGTAGTGAGCAGTCCGATGGCACTCTGTTGAGTGTAGTGGGCAATATTATGCCATCTGTTGAGTGTAGTTGGCTGTCCTTTGGCACTGTGTTGAGTGTAGAGTGCTATGGCACTCTGTTGTGTGTAGTTGGCAGTCCTGTGGCACTCTGTTGAAAGTAACGGTAGTCCTGTGGAACTCTGCTGAGTGTTGTGGGCAGTTATGTGTCATTCTGTTAAGCGTAGTAGGCAGTCCTATGGCACTCTGTTGAGTGTAGTCAGCAGTCCTGTGGCACTCTGTTGAGTGCAGTGGGCAGACGTCTGCACTCAGTTGAGTTTAGTGTGCAGTCCTCTGGCACTCTGCTGAGGGAAGTGGACAATCCTGTGGCACTCTGTTGAGTGTATTGGGCAGTCCTGTGGCACGCTGTTTAGTGTAGTGGGCAGTCCTGTGGCACTCTGTTGGGTGTAGTGGACAGTCCTGTGGCAATCTGTTGAGCGTTGTGGGCAGTCCTGTGGCACTCTGTTGAGCGTAGTGGGCAGTCCTGTGGCACTCTGTTGAATATAGTGGGCAGACCTGTGGCACTCTGTTGAGTGTAGTGGGCAGTCCTGTGGCACTCTGTTGAGTGTAGTGGGCAGTCCTGCGGCACTCAGTTGAATGAAATGTGTAGTCCTGAGGAACTCTGTTGAGCGTATTGAGCAGTCCTATGGCACTCTGTTGAGTGTAGTGGGCATTCTTATGCAGTCTGTTGAGTGTAGTTGGCAGTCCTTTGGCACTGTGTTGAGTGTAGTTGGCAGTCCTATGGCACTCTGTTGATTGTAGTGGACAGACCTGTGGCACTCGGTTGAGTGTAGTGGGCAGTCCTGTGGCACTCTGTTGAGTGTTTTGGGCAGTCCTGTGCCTTTCTGTTGAGCGCTGTGGGCAGTCCTGTGGCACTCTTTTGACCATAGTGTGCAGTCCTGTGGCAATCTGTTTAGTGTGGTAGGCTGTCCTGTGCCATTCTGTTGAGCTGAGTAGGCATTCCCATGGCACTCTGTTGAATGTCATGAGTAACCCCGTGGCACTCTGTTGAGTGCAGTGGGCAGACCTCTGCACTCAGTTGAGTTTAGTGCGCAATCCTGTGGCATTCTGTTGAGCGTAGTGGGAAGTCCTCTGCCACTCTATTGAATGTAATGAGTATTCTGTGGCACTCTGTCGAATGTAATGGGCAGTCCTGTGCACTCTATTGAATGTAGTGGGCAGTCCATTGGCACTTTGTTGAGTATAGTGGGCATTCCGGTGGCACTCTGTCGAGTGTAGTGGGCAGTCCGGTGGCACTCTGTTGAGTATAGTGGCACCTGTGGCACTCTGTTGAGCAGAGTGGGCAGTCCTGTGCCACTCTGTTGAGTGTAGTGGGCAGTCCTGTGGTATTCTGTTGAGCGTAGTGGGCACTCAAGTGGCACTATGTTGAGCTTAGTGGGCAGTCCTGTGGTTCTCTGTTTAGTGTAGTGGGCAGTCCTGTGGCAGTATGTTGAGAGTAGTGGGCAGTCCTGTGGCACTCTGTTGAGCGTTTTGGGCAGTCCTTTGGCATTCTGTTGAGCGTAGTGGGCAGTCCTGTGGCACTCTGTTGAGCATAGTGGGCAGTCCTGTGGCACTCTGTTGAGTGTAGTGGGCAGTCTAGTGGCATTCTGTTGAGTGTAGTGGGCAGTGTGTGGCACTCTGCTGAGCGTAGTGGGCAGCCCTGTGGCACTCTGTTGAGTGCAGTGGGCAGTCCTGTGGCATTCTGTTGAGTGTCATTGGCAGTGTGTGGCACCCTGTTGAGCATAGTGGGCAGTCCTGTGGCACTCTTTTGAGCGTAGTGAGCAGTCCGATGGCACTCTGTTGAGTGTAGTGGGCAATATTATGCCATCTATTGAGTGTAGTTGGCTGTCCTGTGGCACTCTGTTGAATGTAATGGTAGTCCTGTGGAACTCTGCTGAGTGTCGTGGGCAGTTATGTGTCATTCTGTTAAGCGTAGTAGGCAGTCCTATGGCACTCTGTTGAGTGTAGTCAGCAGTCCTGTGGCACTCTGTTGAGTGCAGTGGGCAGACGTCTGCACTCAGTTGAGTTTAGTGCGCAGTCCGCTGGCACTCTGCTGAGGGAAGTGGGCAATCCTGTGGCACTCTAATGAGTGTATTGGGCAGTCCTGTGGCACGCTGTTTAGTGTAGTGGGCAGTCCTGTGGCACTCTGTTGAGCGTAGTGGGCAGTCCTGTAGCACTCTGTTGAGCGTAGTGGGCAGTCCTGTGGCACTCTGTTGAATATAGTGGGCAGACCTGTGGCACTCTGTTGAGTGTAGTGGGCAGTCCTGTGGCACCCTGTTGAGTGTAGTGGGCAGTCCTGCGGCACTCAGTTGAATGAAATGTGTAGTCCTGAGGAACTCTGTTGAGCGTATTGAGCAGTCCTATGGCACTCTGTTGAGTGTAGTGGGCATTCCTATGCAGTCTGTTGAGTGTAGTTGGCAGTCCTTTGGCACTGTGTTGAGTGTAGTTGGCAGTCCTATGGCACTCTGTTGAATGTAGTGGGCAGACCTGTGGCACTCTGTTGACCATAGTGTGCAGTCCTGTGGCACTCTGTTCAGTGTGGTGGGCTGTCCTGTGCCATTCTGTTGAGCGGAGTAGGCATTCCCATGGCACTCTGTTGAATATCATGAGCAATCCTGTGGCATTCTGTTGAGCGTAGTGGGCAGTCCTCTGCCACTCTATTGAATGTAATGAGTATTCTGTGGCACTCTGTCGAATGTAATGGGCAGTCCTGTGCACTCTATTGAATGTAGTGGGCAGTCCATTGGCACTTTGTTGAGTATAGTGGGCATTCCGGTGGCACTCTGTCGAGCATAGTGGGCAGTCCTGTTGCATTCTGTTGAGCGGATTGGCATTCCTATGGCACTCTGTTGAATGTAATGAGTAATCCCGTGGCACTCTGTTGAGTGTAGTGGGCAGTCCTGTGGAACTCTGATGAGTGTATTGGGCAGACCTGTGCCATTCTGTTGAGCGTAGTAGGCAGTCCTATGGCACTCTGTTGAATGGAATGAGTATTCTGTGGCACTCTGTCGAATGCATTGTGCAGTCCTGTGGCACTCTATTGAATGTAGTGGGCAGCCCCGTGGCACTTTTTTGAGTATAATGGGCAATCAGGTGGCACTCTGTTGAGTGTAGTGGACAGTCCTGTGTCATTCTGTTCAGCATATGGCACTCTGTTGACTGTAATGATTAGTCCTGTGGCACTCTGTTGAATGCCGTATGCAGACTTCTGCAGTCAGTTGAGTTTAGTGCGCAGTCCTGTGGCACTCTTTTAAGTGCAGTGGGCAGTCCTGTGGCATTCTGTTCCGCATAGTGGGCAGTCGTGTGGCACTCTGTTGAGTGTAGTGGGCAATCCTATGGCATTCTGTTCCGCATTGTGGGCAGTCCTGTGGCACTCTGTTGAGTGTAGTGGGCAGTCCTATCGCACTCAGTTGAGTGTAGTGAGCAGTCCTGTGCTACTCTGTTAAGTGTAGTGGGCAATCCTCTGGCACTCTGTTGAGTGTAGTGGGCAGGCCTGTGGCACTCTATTAAGTGTAGTGGGCAGTCCTGTGGAATTCTCTTGAGCGTAGTGGGCAGTTCTATGGCACTCGGTTGAATGTAGTGGGCAGTCCTGTACCACTCTGTTGTGACTAGTAGGCAGTCTGGTGGCACTCTGCTGAGTGTAGTGGGCATTCCTATGGCACTCTGTTGAATGTAATGAGTAGTTCTGTGGCACCCTGTTGAGTGTAGTGTGCAGTCCTGTGGCACTCTGTTGAATGTAATGGGTAGTCCTGTGACATTCAGTTGAGATTAGTGGGCAGTCATATGGCATTCTGTTGAACGTAATGACTTGTCCTGTGGCACTCTGTTGAATAAAATGAGTAGTCCTGTGGCACTCAGTTGAGTGTAGTGGGCCGTCCTGTGGCACTCTGTTGAGTGTAGTGGGCAGTCCTGTGGCATTCTGTTGAGTGTAGTGGCCAGTCCTGTGGCATTCGGTTGAGACCAGTGGGCAGTCATTTGGCAGTCTGCTGAACGTAATGGGTAGTCCTGTGGCAATCCGTTGAGCGTAGTGGGCAGTCCTGCGGCACTCTGTTGAATGTAGAGGGTAATCCTGTACCACTGTGTTGAGCATTGTAGGCAGTCCTATGGCTGTTGAATAAAATGAGTACTCCTGTGGCACTCTGTTGAGTGTAGTGGGCATTCCTTTTGCACTCTGTTGAGTGTAGTGGGCAGTCCTGTGGCATTCTGTTGAGTGTAGTGGGCAGTCCTGTGCCATTCCCCTGAGCATAGTAGGCAGTCCTGTGGCACTCTATTCAATGTAATGAGTAGTTCTGTGCCATTCTGTTGAGTTTATTGTGTAGTCCTGTAGCACTCTGTTGAGTGTAGTGGGCAGCCCTGTGGCATTCTCTTGAGCTTAGTGGGCTGTCCTATGGCCCTCTGTTGAGTGTAGTGGGCATGCCTGTGGCACTCTGTTGAGTGTAGTGGGCAGTCCTGTGGCAATCGGTTGAGACTAGTGGGCAGTCATATGGCAGTCTGTTGAACGTAATGGGTAGTCCTGTGGCAATCCGTTGAGCGTAGTGGGCAGTCCTATGGCACTCTGTTGAGTGTAGTGGGTAATCCTGTACCACTCTGTTGTGACTAGTAGGCAGTCTAGTGGCACTCTGCTGAGTGTAGTTGGCAGTCCTGTGCCATTCTGTTAAGCATAGTGGGCAGTCGTATGGCACTCTGTTGAATGTAATGAGTTGTCCTGTGGCACTCTGTTGAGTGCAGTGGGCAGTCCTGTGGCATTCGGTTGAGACTAGTGGGCAGTCATATGGCACTCTGTTGAATGTAATTGGTAGTCCTGTGGCACTCAATGGAATGTATTGGGTAGTCCTGGGGCACTCTGTTGAATGTTATGGGTATTCCTGTGGTACTCTGTTGAGTGTAGTGGGCACTCCTGTGTTACTCTGTTGAATGTAGAGGGCAGTCTTTTGGCATTCTGTTGAGTGTAGTGGGCAGTCCAGTGGCATTCTGTTGAGCATAGTGGGCATTCCTAAGGCACTCTGCTGAATGTAATGAGTAGTCCTGTGGCACTCTGTTGACTGTAGTGGGCAGTCTTTTGGCACTCTATTGACTGTAGTGGGCAGTCTTGTGGCAATAATTTGAGTGTAGTTGGCAGTCATGTGGCACTCTTTTGAGACTAGTGGGTAGTCCTGTGGCACTCTGGTGAGTGTAGTGGGCATTCCTGTGGCACACTGTTGAGTGTAGTTGGCAGTCCTGTGCCATTCTGTTTAGCCTAGTGGGCAATTCTATGGCACTCTGTTGAATGTAATGAGTTGTCCTGTGGCACTCTGTTGTGTGCAGTGGGCAGTCCTGTGGCACCCTGTTGAATTTAATGGGTAGTCCTGCGGCACTCTGTTGAATGTAATGGGTAGTCCCGTGACACTCTGGAGTGGGCAGTCTTTTGCAATCTGTTGAGTGCAGTGGGCAGTGCTGTGGCATTCTGTTTTGTTTAGTCGGCAGTCTTATGTCACTGTGTTGAATATAATGAGAAGTTATTTGGCACTCTGTTGAGTGTAGTGGGCAGTCCTGTGGCACTCAGTTGACTGCAGTGTCCAATCCTGTGGCATTCTGTTGCACGTAGTGGGCAGTCATGTGGCATTATGTTGAGCCTGGTGGGCAAACCATTGGCATTCTGTTGAATAAAATGAGTAGCCCTGTGGAACTCTGTTGAATGTAATGAGTAGTCCTTTGGCATTCTGTTGAGTGTAATGGGCAGTCCTGTGCCATTGTGCTGAGCAGCGTAGGCAGTCCTATGGCACTCTGTTGAATAAAATGAGTAGTCCTGTGGCACTCTGTTGAGTGTAGTTGGCAGTCCTGTGGAACTCTGTTGAGTGTAGTGGGCAGTCCTGTGGCACTGTGTTGAGTGTAGTGGGCAGTGCTGTGGCACTCTGTTGAGTATAGTGGGCAGTCCTGTGGCATTCTCTTGAGCATAGTTGGCAGTCCTTTGGCACTCTGTTGAGCGTAGTGAGCAGTCCTATGGCACTGTGTTGAGTGTAGTGGGCAGTGCTGTGGCACTCTATTGAGTGTAGTGGGCAGTCCTGTGGCATTCTCTTGAGTGTAGTGGGCAGTCCTATGGCACTCTGTTGAGTGTAGTGGGCAATCTTCTGCACTTGGTTGAGTGTAGTTGGCAGTCCTGTGGCACTCTGTTGAGCATAGTGGGCAGTCCTGTGGCACTCCGTTGACTGTAGTGGGAAGTCCAGTGGCATACTGTTGAGTGTAGTGGGCAGACTGGTGGCACTCTGTTGAGTGTAGTGGGCAGTCCTGTGGCACTCTGTTGAGTGTAGTGGGCAGTCCGGTGGCACTCTGTTATGTGTCGTGGGCAGTCTTGTGGCATTCTCTTGAGCGTAGTGGGCAGTCCTATGGCACTCTGTTGTGTGTAGTGGGTAGTCCTGTGGCATTCTCTTGAGCAAAGTTGGCAGTCCTATGGCACTCTGTTGAGCGTAGTGAGCAGTCCAATGGCACTGTGTTGAGTGTAGTGGGCAGTGCTGTGGCACTCTGTTGAGTGTAGTGGGCAGTCCTGTGGCATTCTATTGAGCGTAGTGGGCAGTACTATGGCAGTCTGCTGAGTGTAGTGGGCAGTCTTTTG
Source organism: Carcharodon carcharias (assembly GCF_017639515.1). Lineage (NCBI taxonomy): Eukaryota > Metazoa > Chordata > Chondrichthyes > Lamniformes > Lamnidae > Carcharodon > Carcharodon carcharias. The sequence continues at coordinate 83,559,315 of NC_054476.1, read as the reverse complement.
CACCCGGTTGAGTGTAGTTGGCAGTCCTATGGCACTCTGTTGAGTGTAGTGGGCAGTCTTTTGCACTCGGCTGAGTGTAGTGGGCAGTCCTGTGGCACTCTGTTGAGTGCAGTGGGCAGTACAATGGTACTCTGTTGATTGTAGTGGGCAGTCCTGTGGCATTCGGTTGAGACTAGTGGGGAGTCATATAGCAGTCTGTTGAATGTAATTGGTAGTCCTGTGGCACTCAGTGGAATGTAATGGGTAGTCCTGTGGCACTCTGTTAAATGTTATGGATTTTCCTGTGGTGCTCTGTTGAGTGTAGTGGGCACTCCTGTGGTAGTCTGTTCAGTGTAGTGGGCAGTCCGTTGGCATCCTTTTGAGTGTAGTGGGCAACCCGGGGGCATTCTCTTGAGCGTAGTGGGCATTCCTGTGGCACTCTGTTGAATGTAATGAGTAGTCCTGTGGCAGTCTGTTGATTGTAGTGGGCAGTCTTTTGGCACTCTGTTGAGTATAGTGGGCAGTCCTGTGGCATTCTCTTGAGCATAGTGGGCAGTCATATGGTACTCTGTTGAGTGTGGTGGGCAGTCTTTTGCACTCGGTTGAGTGTAGTTGGCAGTCCTGTGGAACTCTGTTGAGTGTAGTGGACAGTCCTGTGGCATTCTCTTGAGCATAGTGGGCAGTCATATGGTACTCTGTTGAGAGTGGTGGGCAGTCTTTTGCACTCGGTTGAGTGTAGTTGGCAGTCCTGTGGCACTCTGTTGAGTGTAGTGGGCAGCCCTGTGGCACACTGTTGAGTGTAGTTGGCAGTCCTGTGCCATTCTGTTTAGCCTAGTGGGCAGTCCCATGGCACTCTATTGAATGTAATGAGTTGTCCTGTGGCACTCTGTTGTGTGCAGTGGGCAGTCCTGTGGCACTCTCTTGAATTTAATGGGTAGTCCTGTGGCACTCTGTTGAATGTAATGGGTAGTCCTGTGACACTCTCTTGAGTGTATTGGGCAGTCTTTTGCAATCTGTTGAGTGTAGTGAGCAGTGCTGTGGCATTCTGTTTTGTGTAGTTGGCAGCCTATTGGCACTGTGTTGAATATAATGAGAAGTTATTTGGCACTCTGTTGAGTGCAGTGGGCAGTCCTGTGGCACTCTGTTGAATGTAATGAGTAGTCCTGTGGCATTCTGTTGAGTGTAGTGGGCAGTCCTGCGCCATTGTGCTGAGCATCGTAGGCAGTCCTATGGCACTCTGTTGAATAAAATGAGTAGTCCTGTGGCACTCTGTTGAGTGTATTGTCAGTCCTTTGGCACTCCGTTGACTGTAGTGGGAAGTCCAGTGCCATATTGTTGAGTGTAGTGGGCAGACCGGTGGCACTCTGTTGAGTGTAGTGGGCAGTCCTGTGGCACTCTGTTGAGTGCAGTGGGCAGTCCAGTGGCACTCTGTTATTTGTGGTGGGCAGTCATCTGGCATTCTCTTGAGCGTAGTGGGCAGTCCTATGGCACTCTGTTGTGTGTAGTGGGTAGTCCTGTGGCATTCCTTTGAGCAAAGTTGGCAGTCCTATGGCACTCTGTTGAGCGTAGTGAGCAGTCCTATGGCACTGTGTTGAGTGTAGTGGGCAGTGCTGTGGCACTCTGTTGAGTGTAGTGGGCAGTCCTGTGGCATTCTCTTGAGCATAGTGGGCAGTACTATGGCACTCTGTTGAGTGTAGTGGCCTGTCTTTTGCACTCGGTTGAGTGTAGTTGGTAGTCCTGTGGCACTCTGTTGAGTGTAGTGGGCTGTCCTGTGGCACGCTGTTGAATTTAATGGGTAGTCCTGTGGCACTCTGTTGAATGTAATGGGTAGCCCTGTGACACTCTGGAGTGGGCAGTCTTTTGCAATCTGTTGAGTGCAGTGGGCAGTGCTGTGGCATTCTGTTTTGTTTAGTCGGCAGTCTTATGGCACTGTGTTGAATATAATGAGAAGTTATTTGGCACTCTGTTGAGTGCAGTGGGCAGTCCTGTGGCACTCTGTTGAGTGTAGTGGGCAGTCCTGTGGCATTCGGTTGAGACTAGTGGGCAGTCATATGGCACTCTGTTGAATGTAATTGGTAGTCCTGTGGCACTAAGTGGAATGTGATGGGTAGTCCTCTGGCACTCTGTTAAATGTTTTGGGTATCCCTGTGGTGCTCTGTTGAGTGTAGTGGGCACTCCTGTGTTACTCTGTTGAGTGTAGTGGGCATTCTGTTGGCATTCAGTTGAGTGTAGTGGGCACTCCGGTGGCATTCAGTTGAGCGTAGTGGGCATTCCTGTGGCACTCTGTTGAATGTAATGAGTAGTCCTGTGGCACTCTGTTGATTGTAGTGGGCAGTCTTTTGCCACTCTATTGAGTGTAGTGGGCAGTCCTGTCGTACTCCGTTGACTGTAGTGGGCAGTCCTCTGGCACTCTGTTGAGTGTAGTGGGCAGGCCTGTGGCATTCTCTTGAGTATAGTGGGCAGTCTTATGGTACTCTGTTGAGTGTGGTGGGCAGTCTTTTGCACTCGGTTGAGTGTAGTTGGCAGTCCTATGGCACTCTGTTGAGTGTAGTGGGCAGTCCTGTGGAATTCTCTTGAGCATAGTGGGCAGTTCTCTGGCACTCTGTTGAGTGTAGTGGGCAGTCCTGTGGCAATCTCTTGAGCATCGTGCGAAGCCCTATGGCACTCTGTTGAATGTAATGGGTAGTTCTGTGGCACTTTGTTGAGTGTAGTGGGCAGTCCAGTGGCACTTGGTTGACTGTAGTGGGCAATCCTGTGGCATTCTGTTGCACGTAGTGGGCAGGCATGTGGCGTTATGTTGAGCATGGTGGGCAGTCCGTTGGCACTCTGTTAAGTAAAATGAATAGTCCTGTGGCACTCTGTTGAATTTAATGAGTAGTACTGTGGCATTCTGTTGAGTGTAGTGGGCAGTCCTGTGCCATTGTGCTGTGTGGTGTAGGCAGTCCTATGGCACTCTGTTGAGTGTAGTGGGCAGTCCTGTGGCATTCTGTTGAGGTAGTGAGCAGTCCGGTGGCACTCTGTTGAGGTAGTGAGCAGTCCAGTGGCACTCTGTTGTGTGCAGTGGGCAGTCCTGTGGCATTCTCTTGAGCGCAGTTGGCAGTCCTATGGCACTCTGTTGAGCTTAGTGAGCAGTCCTATGGCACTCTGTTGAGGTAGTGAGCAGTCCGGTGGCACTCTGTTGAGTGTAGTGGGCAGTCATGTGGCATTCTCTTGAGCGTAGTTGGCAGTCCTATGGCACTCTGTTGAGCTTAGTGAGCAGTCCTATGGCACTGTGTAGAGTTTAGTGGGCAGTCCGGTGGCACTCTGTTGAGTGTAGTGGGCATTCCTGTGGCATTCTCTTGATCGTAGTGGGCAGTCCTATGGCACTCTGTTGAGTGTAGTGGGCTGTCATGTGGCATTCTCTTGAGCGTAGTTGGCCGTCCTATGGCACTGTGTTGAGTTTAGTGGGCAGTCCTGTGGCACTCTGTTGAGTGTATTGGGCAGTCCTGTGGCATTCTCTTGAGCGTAGTGGGCAGTCCTATGGCACTCTGTTGAGTGTAGTGGGCTGTCATGTGGCATTCTCTTGAGCGTAGTTGGCCGTCCTATGGCACTGTGTTGAGTTTAGTGGGCAGTCCTGTGGCACTCTGTTGAGTGTATTGGGCAGTCCTGTGGCATTCTCTTGAGCGTAGTGGGCAGTCCTATGGCACTCTGTTGAGTGTAGTGGGCAGTCTTTTGCACTCTGTTGAGCTTAGTGAGCAGTCCTATGGCACTGTGTTGAGTTTAGTGGGCAGTCCTGTAGCACTCTGTTGAGTGTTGTGGGCAGTCCTGTGGCACACTGTTGATTGTAGTTGGCTGTCCTGTGCCATTCTGTTGAGCCTAGTGGGCAGTCCTGTGGCACTCTGTTGAGTGTAGTGGGCAGTCCTCTGGCATTCGTTTGAGACTAGTGGGCAGTCATATGGCACTTGGCTGAATGTAATGGGTAGTCCTGTGACAATCCGTCGACCATCGTGGGCAGTCCTGTGGCACTCTGTTGAGTGTAGTGGGCAGTCCTCTCGCATTCGGTTGAGACTAGTATGCAGTCATATGGCACTCGGTTGAATGTAATGGGTAGTCCTGTGGCAATCCGTCGAGCATCGTGGGCAGTCCTATGGCACTCTGTTGAGTGTAGTGGGTAGTCCTGTACCACTCTGTTGTGACTAGTAGACAGTCTTGTGGCACTCTGCTGAGTGTTTGTGTAGTTCTATGGCACACTGTTGAATGTAATGAGTAGTTCTGTGGCACCCTGTTGAGTGTAGTGTTCAGTCCTGTGGCATTCTGTTGAGTGTAGTGGGCAACCCCATGGCACTGTTGAATGTAATGGGTAGTCCTTTGGCACTCTGTTGGGTGTAGTGGCAGACCTGCAGCACTCGGTTGTGTAGTGGACATTCCTGTGGCACTCTGTTGAGTGTAATCGGCAGTCCTGTGTCATTATATTGAGCGTAATGGGCAGTCCTGTGGCACTCTGTTGAGTGTAGTGGGTGGTCTTGTGCACTCTGTTGAGTGTAGTATGCCGTCCTTTGGCACTCGGTTGAGTGTAGCAGGCAGTCCTGTGCCATTCTCTTGAACGTAATTGGCAATCCTGTGTCATTCTGTTGAGCGAAGAAAGCAGTCCTATGGCACTCTGTTCAATGTAATGAGTAGTTCGGTGCCATTCTTTTGAGTTTAGTGTGTAGTCCTGTGGCAAACTGTTCAATGTAGTGGGCAGTCCTGTGGCACTCTGTTGAATGTAATGGGTAGTCCTAAGGAACTCTGTTGAGCGTAGTGAGCAGTCCTGTTTCACTCTGTTTAGTATAGTTGGCAGTCCTGTGCCATTCTGTTGAGCCTAGCGGGCAGTCCTATGGCACACTGTTGAATGTAATGAGTTGTCCTGTGGCAATCTGTTGAGTGCAGTGGGCAGTCCTTTGGCACTCTGTTGAGTTTAGTTGGCAGTCCTGTGGCATTCTCTTGAGCATAGTGGGTAGTCCTATGGCACTCTGTTGAGTGTAGTGGGTAGTCTTTTGCACTCGGTTGTGTGTAGTTTGCATTCATGTGGCACTCATTTGAGTGTATTATCAGTCCTGTGGCACTTTGTTGAGTGCAATGGGCAGTCCTGTGGCACTCAGTTGAGTGTAGTGGGCAGTCCTGTGGCATTCTCTTGAGCGTTGTGGGTAGGCCTATGGCACTCAGTTGAGTGTAGTGGGCAGTCCTGTGGCACTCTGTTGATTGTAGTGGGCAGTCCTGTGGCACACTGTTGAGTGTAGATGGCAGTCCTGTGCCATTCTGTTTAGCCTAGTGGGCAGTCCTATGGCACTCTGATGAATGTAATGGGTAGGCCTGTGGCACTCTGTTGAATGTAAAGGGTAGTCCTGTGACACTCTCTTGAGTGTAGTGGACAGTCTTATGCCATCTGTTGAGTGCAGTGGGCAGTCCGGTGGCATTCTTTTGAGCGTAGTGCGAAGACCTATGGCACTCTGTTGAATGTAATGGGTAGTCCTGTCGCACTTTGGTGAGTGTAGTGGGCAGTCCTGTGGCACTCGGTTGACTGTAGTGGGCAATCCTGTGGCATTGTGTTGCACATAGTGGGCAGTCATGTGGCATTATGTTGAGCATGGTGGGCAGTCCATTGGCACTCTTTTGAGTGTAGTGGGCAGTCCTGTGGCATTCTCGTAAGCATAGTGGGCAGTCCTATGGCACTCTGTTGAGTGTAGTGGGCAGTCCTTTGGCATTCTCCTGAGAATAGTGGGCAGTCCTGTGGCACTGTTGAATAAAATGAGAAGTGCTGTGGCACTCTGTTGAGTGTACTGGGCAGTCCTGTGGCAATCTGTTGAGTGTAGTGGGAAGTTCGGTGGAATTCTGTTGAATAAAATGAGTAGTGCTGTGGCACTCTTTTGAATGTAGTGGGCAGTCCGGTGGAACTCTGTTGACTGTAGTGGGCAATCCTGTGGCATTCTGTTGCACGTAGTGGGCAGTCATGTGGCATTATGTTGAGCTTGATGGGCAGTCCGTTGGCACGCTTTTGAGTGTAGTGGGCAGTCCTGTGGCATTCTCTTAAGCGTAGTGGGCAATCCTATGGCACTCTGTTGATTGTAGTGGGCAGTCCTGTGGCATTCTCCTGAGTATAGTGGGCAGTCTTGAGGCACACTGTTGAATAAAATGATTAGTCCTGTGGCACTCAGTTGAGTGTGGTGGGCAGTCCTGTGGCACTCTGCTGAGTGTAGTGGGAAGTTCGGTGGCACTCTGTTGAATAAATGAGTTGTCCTATGGCACTCTGTTGAGTGTAGTGGGCAGTCCTGTGACATTCTGTTGATTGTAGTGGGCAGTCCGGTGGCATTCTGTTGTGTGTAGTTGGCAGTCCTGTGGCATTCTGTTGTGTGTAGTTGGCAGTCCTGTGGCATTCTCTTGAGTGTAGTTGGCAGTCCTATGGCACTCTGTTGAGTGTAGTGGGCAATCCTGTGGCACTCTCTTGTGTGTAGTGGACAGTCCTGTGGTACTCTGTTGTGCGTAGTGTGTAGTCCTGTGGCACTCTGTTGAGTGTAGTGGGCATGTCTTTTTCACTCTGTTGAATGTAGTTGGCAGTCTTGTGCCATTCTGTTTAGCCTAGTGGGCAGTCCTATGGCACTCTGTTGAGCATAGTGGGCAGTCCTGTGGCACTTTGTTGAGCGTAGTGGGCAGTCCTGTGGCACTCTGTTGAGTGTAGTGGGCAGTGCTGTGGCATTCGGTTGAGACTAGTGGGCAGTCCTATGGCACTCTGTTGAATGTAATGAATTGTCCTGTGCCGCTCTGTTGAGTGCAGTGGGCTGTCCTGTGGCACTCTGTTGAATGTAATGGGTAGTCCTGTGGCACTCTGTTGAATGTAATGGGTAGTCCTGTGACACTCTCTTGAGTGTAGTGGACAGTCTTTTCCAATCTGTTGAGTGTAGTGGGCAGTGCTGTGGCATTCTTTTGAGCGTAGTGCGAAGACCTATGGCACTCTGTTGAATGTAATGGGTAGTCCTGTCGCACTTTGTTGAGTGTAGTGGGCAGTCCTGTGGCACTCGGTTGACTGTAGTGGGCAATCCTGTGGCATTGTGTTGCACGTAGTGGGCAGTCATGTGGCACTATGTTGAGCGTGGTGGGCAGTCCATTTGCACCCTGTTGAATAAAATGAGTAGACCTGTGGCACTCTGTTGAATGTAATGAGTAGTCCTGTGGCATTCTCTTGATCGTAGTGAGCAGTCCTATGGCACTCTGTTGTGTGCAGTGGGCAGTCCTGTGGCATTCTCTTGAGCGTAGTTGGCAGTCCTATGGCACTCTGTTGAGCTTAGTGAGCAGTCCTATGGCACTGTGTTGAGTTTAGTGGGCAGTCCTGTGGAAATCTGTTGAGTGTATTGGGCAGTCCTGTGGCATTCTCTTGAAAGTAGTAGGCAGTCCTATGGCACTCTGTTGAGTGTAGTGGGCAGTCTTTTGCACTCTGTTGAGCTTAGTGAGCAGTCCTATGGCACTGTGTTGAGTTTAGTGGGCAGTCCTGTGGCACTCTGTTGAGTGTAGTGGGCAGTCCTGTGGCACTCTGTTGAGTGTAGTTGGCAATCCTGTGCCATTCTGTTGAGCCTAGTGGGCAGTCCTGTGGCATTCAGTTGAGACGAGAGGGCAGTCATATGGCACTTTGTTGAATGTAATGTGTAGTCCTGTGGCAATCCGTCGACCATCGTGGGCAGTCCTATGGCACTCTGTTGAGTATAGTGGGTAGTGCTGTACCACTCTGTTGTGACTAGTAGGCAGTCTTGTGGCACTCTGCTGAGTGTTTGTGCAGTTCTATGGCACTCTGTTGAATGTAATGATTAGTTCTGTGGCACCCTGTTGAGTGTAGTGTTCAGTCCTGTGGCATTCTGTTGAGTGTAGTGGGCAATCCCATGGCACTCTGTTGAATGTAATGGGTAGTCCTTTGGCAGTCTGTTGGGTGTAGTGGCAGTCCTGCAGCAGTCGGTTGAGTGTAGTGGACATTCTGTGGCATTCACCTGAGCGTAGTGGGTAGTCCTATGGTGCTCTGTTGAGTGTAGTGGGCAGTCTTTTGCACTCGGTTGTGTGTAGTTTGCATTCCTGTGGCACTCTTTTGAGTGTAGTTATCAGTCCTGTAGCACTCTGTTGACTGCAGTGGGCAGTCCTGTGGCACTCTGTTGAGTGTAGTGGGCAGTCCTGTGGCATTCTCTTGAGCGTTGTGGGTAGTCCTATGGCACTCAGTTGAGTGTAGTGGGTAGTCCTGTGGCACTCTGTTGATTGTAGTGGGAGTCCTGTGGCACACTGTTGAGTATAGTTTGCAGTCCTGTGCCATTCTGTTTAGCCTTGTGGTTAGTCCTATGGCAACCCGTTGAATGTAATGAATTGTCCTGTGCCACTCTGTTGTGTGCAGTGGGCTGTCCTGCGGCACTCTGTTGAATGTAATGGGTAGTCCTGTGGCACTCTGTTGAATGTAATGGGTAGTCCTGTGACACTGTCTTGAGTGTAGTGGACAGTCTTTTGCCATCTGTTGAGTGTAGTGGGCAGTGCTGTGGCATTTTTTTGAGCGTAGTGCGAAGACTTATGGCACTCTGTTGAATGTAATGGGTAGTCCTGTCGCACTTTGGTGAGTGTAGTGGGCAATCCTGTGGCACTCGGTTGACTGTAGTGGGCAATCCTGTGGCATTGTGTTGCACGTAGTGGGCAGTCATGTGGCATTATGTTGAGCGTGGTGGGCAGTCCATTGGCACTCTTTTGAGTGTAGTGGGCAGTCCTGTGGCATTCTCCTAAGAATATTGGGCAGTCCTGTGGCACTGTTGAATAAAATGAGTAGTCCTGTGGCAGTCATTTGAGTGTACTGGGCAGTCCTGTGGCCCTCTGCTGAGTGTAGTGGGAAGTTCGGTGGCACACTGTTGAATAAAATGAGTAGTGCTGTGGCACTCTTTTGAGTCTAGTGGCCAGTCCTGTGGCACTCTGTTGACTGTAGTGGGCAATCCTGTGGCATTCTGTTGCACGTAGTGGGCAGTCATGTGGCATTATTGTGAGCATGATGGGCAGTCCATTGGCACGCTTTTGAGTGTAGTGGGCAGTCCTGTGGCATTCTCTTAAGCGTAGTGGGCAGTCCAATGGCACTCTGTTGATTGTAGTGGGCAGTCCTGTGGCATTCTCCTGAGAATAGTGGGCAGTCTTGAGGCACCCTGTTGAATAAAATGAGTAGTCCTGTGGCACTCAGTTGAGTGTAGTAGGCAGTCCTGTGGTACTCTGTTGAGTGTAGTGGGAAGTTCGGTGGCACTCTGTTGAATAAATGAGTTGTCCTGAGCACTCTTTTGAGTGTAGTGGGCAGTCCTGTGACATTCTGTTGATTGTAGTGGGCAGTCCGGTGGCATTCTGTTGTGTGTAGTTGGCAGTCCTGTGGCATTCTGTTGTGTGTAGTTGGCAGTCCTGTGGCATTCTCTTGAGTGTAGTTGGCAGTCCTATGGCACTCTGTTGAGTGTAGTGGGCAATCCTGTGGCACTCTCTTGTGTGTAGTGGACAGTCCTGTGGTACTCTGTTGTGTGTAGTGTGTAGTCCTGTGGCACTCTGTTGAGTGTAGTGGGCATGCCTTTTTCACTCTGTTGAATGTAGTTGGCAGTCTTGTGCCATTCTGTTTAGCCTAGTGGGCAGTCATATGGCACTCTGCTGAGCGTAGTGGGCAGTCCTGTGGCACTTTGTTGAGCGTAGTGGGCGGTCCTGTGGCACTCTGTTGAGTGTAGTGGGCAGTCCTGTGGCATTCGGTTGAGACTAGTGGGCAGTCCTATGGCACTCTGTTGAATGTAATGAATTGTCCTGTGCCGCTCTGTTGAGTGCAGTGGGCTGTCCTGTGGCACTCTGTTGAATGTAATGGGTAGTCCTGTGGCACTCTGTTGAATGTAATGGGTAGTCCTGTGACACTCTCTTGAGTGTAGTGGACAGTCTTTTCCAATCTGTTGAGTGTAGTGGGCAGTGCTGTGGCATTCTTTTGAGCGTAGTGCGAAGACCTATGGCACTCTGTTGAATGTAATGGGTAGTCCTGTCGCACTTTGTTGAGTGTAGTGGGCAGTCCTGTGGCACTCGGTTGACTGTAGTGGGCAATCCTGTGGCATTGTGTTGCACGTAGTGGGCAGTCATGTGGCACTATGTTGAGCGTGGTGGGCAGTCCATTTGCACCCTGTTGAATAAAATGAGTAGACCTGTGGCACTCTGTTGAATGTAATGAGTAGTCCTGTGGCATTCTCTTGATCGTAGTGAGCAGTCCTATGGCACTCTGTTGTGTGCAGTGGGCAGTCCTGTGGCATTCTCTTGTGCGTAGTTGGCAGTCCTATGGCACTCTGTTGAGCTTAGTGAGCAGTCCTATGGCACTGTGTTGAGTTTAGTGGGCAGTCCTGTGGAACTCTGTTGAGTGTATTGGGCAGTCCTGTGGCATTCTCTTGAAAGTAGTAGGCAGTCCTATGGCACTCTGTTGAGTGTAGTGGGCAGTCCTTTGCACTCTGTTGAGCTTAGTGAGCAGTCCTCTGGCACTGTGCTGAGTTTAGTGGGCAGTCCTGTGGCACTATGTTGAGCGTGGTGGGCAGTCCATTTGCACCCTGTTGAATAAAATGAGTAGACCTGTGGCACTCTGTTGAATGTAATGAGTAGTCCTGTGGCATTCTATTGAGTGTAGTGGGCAGTCCTGTGGCACTCTGTTGTGTGTAGTGGGCAGTCCGGTGGCACACTGTTGAGGTAGTGAGCAGTCCGGTGGCTCTCTGTTGAGTGTAGTGGGCAGTCATGTGACATTCTCTTGATCGTAGTGAGCAGTCCGATGGCAATCTGCTGTGTGCAGTGGGCAGTCCTGTGGCATTCTCTTGAGCATAGTTGGCAGTCCTATGGCACTCTGTTGAGCTTAGTGAGCAGTCCTATGGCAGTGTGTTGAGTTTAGTGGGCAGTCCTGTGGAACTCTGTTGAGTGTATTGGGCAGTCCTGTGGAATTCTCTTGAAAGTAGTAGGCAGTCCTATGGCACTCTGTTGAGTGTAGTGGGCAGTCTTTTGCACTCTGTTGAGCTTAGTGAGCAGTCCTCTGGCACTGTGCTGAGTTTAGTGGGCAGTCCTGTGGCACTCTGTTGAGTGTAGTGGGCAGTCCTGTGGCATTCTCTTGAGCATTGTGGGTAGTCCTATGGCACTCAGTTGAGTTTAGTGGGCAGTCCTGTGGCACTCTGTTGATTGTAGTGGGAGTCCTGTGGCACACTGTTGAGTATAGTTTGCAGTTCTGTGCCATTCTGTTTAGCCTTGTGGGTCGTCCTATGGCAACCCGTTGAATGTAATGAATTGTCCTGTGCCACTCTGTTGTGTGCAGTGGGCTGTCCTGCGGCACTCTGTTGAATGTAATGGGTAGTCCTGTGACACTCTCTTGAGTGTCGTGGACAGTCTTTTGCCATCTGTTGAGTGTAGTGGGCAGTGCTGTGGCATTCTTTTGAGCGTAGTGCGAAGACTTATGGCACTCTGTTGAATGTAATGGGTAGTCCTGTCGCACTTTGGTGAGTGTAGTGGGCAGTCCTGTGGCACTCGGTTGACTGTAGTGGGCAATCCTTTGGCATTGTGTTGCACATAGTGGGCAGTCATGTGGCATTATGTTGAGCGTGGTGGGCAGTCCATTGGCACTCTTTTGAGTGTAGTGGGCAGTCCTGTGGCATTCTCCTAAGAGTAGTGGGCAGTCCTGTGGCACTGTTGAATAAAATGAGTAGTCCTGTGGCACTCATTTGAGTGTACTGGGCAGTCCTGTGGCCCTCTGCTGAGTGTAGTGGGAAGTTCGGTGGCACTCTGTTGAATAAAATGAGTATTGCTGTGGCACTCTTTTGAGTCTAGTGGCCGGTCCTGTGGCACTCTGTTGAGTGTAGTGGGCAGTCCGGTGGCACTCTGTTGACTGTAGAGGGCAATCCTGTGGCATTCTGTTGCACGTAGTGGGCAGTCATGTGACATTATGTTGAGCATGATGGGCAGTCCGTTGGCACGCGTTTGAGTGTAGTGGGAAGTCCTGTGGCATTCTCTTAAGCGTAGTGGGCAGTCCTGTGGCACTCTGTTGAGTGTAGTGGGCAGTCTTGTGGCATTCTCCTGAGAATAGTGGGCAGTCTTGAGGCACTCTGTTGAATAAAATGAGTAGTCCTGTGGCACTCAGTTGATTGTAGTGGGCAGTCCTGTGGCACTCTGTTGAATAAAATGAGTAGTGCTGTGGCACTCTTTTGGGTGTAGTGGGTAGTCCTATGGCACTGTGTTGAGTGTAGTGGGCAATCCTGTGGCATTCTCTTGAGAGTAGTGGGAAGTCCTATGGCACTCTGTTGTGTGTAGTGGACAGTCCTGTAACATTCTCTTGAGCGTAGTTGGCAGTCCTTTGGAACTCAGTTGAGTGTAGTGAGCAGTCCTTTGGCACTGTGTTGAGTGTATTGGGCAGTCCTGTGGCACTCTGTTGAGTGTAGTGGGCAGTCTTTGTACTCAGTTGAGTGTAGTTGGCAGTCCTGTGGCACTCTGTTGAGTGTAGTGTGCAGTTCTGTGGCATTCTGTTGAGTGCAGTGGGCAGTCCTGTGGCTCTCTGTTGAGCGTAGTGTGTCGTCCTGTGGCACTGTTGAGAGTAGTGAGCATGCCTGTGGCACTATGTTGAGTGTAGTTGGCAGTCCTGTGCCATTCTGTTTAGCCTAGTGGGCAGTCCTATGGCACTCTGATGAATGCAATGGGTAGTCCAGTAACACTCTCTTCAGTGTTTTGGGCAGTCTTTGGCAATCTGTTGAGTGTAGTGGGCAGTGCTGTGGCATTCTGTTTTGGGTAGTCGGCAATCTTATGGCACTGTGTTGAATATAATGAGAAGATATTTGGCACTCTGTTGAGTGTCGTGGGCAGTCCGGTGACATTCTTTTAAGTGTAGTGCGAAGACCTATGGCACTCTGTTGAATGTAATGTGTAGACCTGTCGCAATTTGTTGAGTGTAGTGGGCAGTCCGGTGGCACTCGGTTGACTGTAGTGGGCAATCCTGTGGCATTCTGTTGCACGTAGTGGGCAGTCATGTGGCATTATGTTGAGTGTGGTGGGCAGTCTGTTGGCACTCTGTTGAGTAAAATGAGTAGTCCTGTGGCACTCTGTTGAATGTAATGAGTAGTCCTGTGGCATTCTGTTGAGTGTAGTGGGCAGTCATGTGCCATTGTGCTGAGCGGCAGAGGCAGTCCTATGGCACTCTGTTGAATAAAATGAGTAGTCCTGTGGCACTCTGTTGAGTGTAGTGGGCAGTCCGGTGGCACTATGTTGAGTGTAGTGGGCAGTCATGTGGCATTCTCTTGAGCGTAGTGTGCAGTCCTACGGCACTCTGTTGAGCGTCGTGAGCAGTCCTATGGCACTGTGTTGAGTGTAGTGGGCAGTCCTGTGGCACTCTGTTGAGTGTAGTGGGCAGTCCTGTGGCACTCTGTTGAGTGTAGTGGGAAGTTCGGTGGCACTCTGTTGAATAAAATGAGTAGTCCTGAGCACTCTTTTGACTGTAGTGGGCAGTCCTGTGGCACTCTGCTGAATAAAATGAGTAGTGCTGTGGCACTCTTTTGAGTGTAGTGGGCAGTCCTGTGGCACTCTGTTGATTGTAGTGGGCAGTCCGGTGGCACTCTGTTGACTGTAGTGGGCAGTCCTGTGGCATTCTGTTGTGTGTAGTTGGCAGTTCTGTGGCATTCTCTTGAGTGTATTTGGCAGTCCTATGGCACTCTGTTGAGCGTAGTGAGCAGTCCTATGGCACTGTGTTGAGTGTAGTGGGCAATCCTGTGGCACTCTGTTGAGTGTAGTGGGCAGTCCTGTGGCATTCTCTTGAGAGTAGTGGGAAGTCCTATGGCACTCTGTTGTGTGTAGTGGACAGTCCTGTGGCATTCTCTTCAGCGTAGTTGGCAGTCCCATGGAACTCTGTTGAGCGTAGTGAGCAGTCCTATGGCACTGTGTTGAGTGTATTGAGCAGTCCTGTGGCACTCTGTTGAGTGTAGTGGGCAGTCTTTGTACTCAGTTGAGTGTAGTTGGCAGTCCTGTGGCACTCTGTTGAGTGTAGTTGGCAGTCCTGTGGCATTCTGTTGAGTGTAGTGGGCAGTCCTGTGGAATTCTGTTGAGTGTAGTAGGCAGTCCTGTGGCATTCTGTTGAGTCTAGTGTGCAGTCCTTTGGCACTCTGTTGTGTGTAGTGGGCAGTCTTTGCACTCAGTTGAGTGTAGTTGGCAGTCCTGTGGCACTCTGTTGAGTGTAGTGGGCAGTCCTGTGGCATTCTGTTGAGCGTAGCGGGCAGTCCTGTGGTACACTGTTGAGTGCAGTGGGCAGTCCTGTGCCATTCTGTTTAGCCTAGTGGGCAGTCCTATGGCACTCTGTTGAATGTAATGGGTAGTCCAGTAACACTCTCTTCAGTGTTTTGGGCAGTCTTTTGCAATCTGTTGAGTGTAGTGGGCAGTGCTGTGGCATTCTGTTTTGTGTAGTCGGCAATCTTATGGCACTGTGTTGAATATAATGAGAAGATATTTGGCACTCTGTTGAGTGTCGTGGGCAGTCCGGTGACATTCTTTTGAGCGTAGTGCGAAAACCTATGGCACTCTGTTGAATGTAATGTGTAGACCTGTCGCACTTTGTTGAGTGTTGTGGGCAGTCCGGTGGCACTCGGTTGACTGTAGTGGGCAATCCTGTGGCATTCTGTTGCACGTAGTGGGCAGTCATGTGGCATTATGTTGAGTGTGGTGGGCAGTCCGTTGGCACTCTGTTGAGTAAAATGAGTAGTCCTGTGGCACTCTGTTGAATGTAATGAGTAGTCCTGTGGCATTCTGTTGAGTGTAGTGGGCAGTCATGTGCCATTGTGCTGAGCGGCATAGGCTGTCCTATGGCACTCTGTTGAATAAAATGAGTAGTCCTGTGGTACTCTGTTGAGTGTAGTGGGCAGTCCGGTTACACTCTGTTGAGTGTAGTGGGCAGTCATGTGGCATTCTCTTGAGCGTAGTTTGCAGTCCTACGGCACTCTGTTGAGCGTCGTGAGCAGTCCTATGGCACTGTGTTGAGTGTAGTGGGCAGTCCTGTGGCACTCTGTTGAGTGTAGTGGGCAGTCCTGTGGCACTCTGTTGAGCGTAGCGGGCAGTCCTGTGGCACTCTGTTGAATAAAATGAATACTCCTGTGGCACTCTGTTGAGTGTAGCGGGCACCCCTGTGGCACTCTGTAGAGTGTAGTGGGAAGTTCGGTGGCACTCTGTTGAATAAAATGAGTAGTGCTGTGGCACTCTTTTGAGTTTAGTGGGGAGTCCTGTGGCACTCTGTTGCACGTAGTGGGCAGTCATGTGGCATTATGTTGAGCGTGATGGGCAGTCCGTTGGCACGTGTTTGAGTGTAGTGGGCAGTCCTGTGGCATTCTGTTGAGTGTAGTGGGCAGTCCTGTGGCACTCTGTTGAGCGTAGTGGGCAGTCCTGTGGCACTCTGTTGAATAAAATGAATACTCCTGTGGCACTCTGTTGAGTGTAGCGGGCAGCCCTGTGGCACTCTGTTGAGTGTAGTGGGAAGTTCGGTGGCACTCTGTTGAATAAAATGAGTAGTGCTGTGGCACTCTTTTGAGTTTAGTGGGGAGTCCTGTGGCACTCTGTTGCACGTAGTGGGCAGTCATGTGGCATTATGTTGAGCGTGATGGGCAGTCCGTTGGCACGTGTTTGAGTGTAGTGGGCAGTCCTGTGGCATTCTCTTAAGCATATTGGGCAGTTCTATGGCACTCTGTTGAGTGTAGCAGGCAGTCCAGTGGCATTCTCCTGAGAATAGTGGGCCGTCTTGAGGCACTCTGTTGAATAAAATGAGTAGTCCTGTGGTACTCAGTTGAGTGTAGTGGGCAGTCCTGTGGCACTCTGTTGAGTGTAGTGGGAAGTTCGGTGGCACTCTGTTGAATAAAATGAGTAGTCCTGAGCACTCTTTTGACTGTAGTGGGCAGTGCTGTGGCACTCTGCTGAACAAAATGAGTAGTGCTGTGGCACTCTTTTGAGTGTAGTGGGCAGTCCTGTGGCACTCTGTTGATTGTAGTGGGCAGTCCGGTGGCACTCTGTTGACTGTAGTGGGCAGTCCTGTGGCATTCTGTTGTGTGTAGTTGGCAGTTCTGTGGCATTCTCTTGAGTGTATTTGGCAGTCCTATGGCACTCTGTTGAGCGTAGTGAGCAGTCCTATGGCACTGTGTTGAGTGTAGTGGGCAATCCTGTGGCACTCTGTTGAGTGTAGTGGGCAGTCCTGTGGCATTCTCTTGAGAGTAGTGGGAAGTCCTATGGCACTCTGTTGTGTGTAGTGGACAGTCCTGTGGCATTCTCTTCAGCGTAGTTGGCAGTCCCATGGAACTCTGTTGAGCGTAGTGAGCAGTCCTATGGCACTGTGTTGAGTGTATTGAGCAGTCCTGTGGCACTCTGTTGAGTGTAGTGGGCAGTCTTTGTACTCAGTTGAGTGTAGTTGGCAGTCCTGTGGCACTCTGTTGAGTGTAGTTGGCAGTCCTGTGGCATTCTGTTGAGTGTAGTGGGCAGTCCTGTGGCATTCTGTTGAGTGTAGTAGGCAGTCCTGTGGCATTCTGTTGAGTCTAGTGTGCAGTCCTTTGGCACTCTGTTGTGTGTAGTGGGCAGTCTTTGCACTCAGTTGAGTGTAGTTGGCAGTCCTGTGGCACTCTGTTGAGTGTAGTGGGCAGTCCTGTGGCATTCTGTTGAGCGTAGCGGGCAGTCCTGTGGTACACTGTTGAGTGCAGTGGGCAGTCCTGTGCCATTCTGTTTAGCCTAGTGGGCAGTCCTATGGCACTCTGTTGAATGTAATGGGTAGTCCAGTAACACTCTCTTCAGTGTTTTGGGCAGTCTTTTGCAATCTGTTGAGTGTAGTGGGCAGTGCTGTGGCATTCTGTTTTGTGTAGTCGGCAATCTTATGGCACTGTGTTGAATATAATGAGAAGATATTTGGCACTCTGTTGAGTGTCGTGGGCAGTCCGGTGACATTCTTTTGAGCGTAGTGCGAAAACCTATGGCACTCTGTTGAATGTAATGTGTAGACCTGTCGCACTTTGTTGAGTGTTGTGGGCAGTCCGGTGGCACTCGGTTGACTGTAGTGGGCAATCCTGTGGCATTCTGTTGCACGTAGTGGGCAGTCATGTGGCATTATGTTGAGTGTGGTGGGCAGTCCGTTGGCACTCTGTTGAGTAAAATGAGTAGTCCTGTGGCACTCTGTTGAATGTAATGAGTAGTCCTGTGGCATTCTGTTGAGTGTAGTGGGCAGTCATGTGCCATTGTGCTGAGCGGCATAGGCTGTCCTATGGCACTCTGTTGAATAAAATGAGTAGTCCTGTGGTACTTTGTTGAGTGTAGTGGGCAGTCCGGTTACACTCTGTTGAGTGTAGTGGGCAGTCATGTGGCATTCTCTTGAGCGTAGTTTGCAGTCCTACGGCACTCTGTTGAGCGTCGTGAGCAGTCCTATGGCACTGTGTTGAGTGTAGTGGGCAGTCCTGTGGCACTCTGTTGAGTGTAGTGGGCAGTCCTGTGGCACTCTGTTGAGCGTAGCGGGCAGTCCTGTGGCACTCTGTTGAATAAAATGAATACTCCTGTGGCACTCTGTTGAGTGTAGCGGGCAGCCCTGTGGCACTCTGTTGAGTGTAGTGGGAAGTTCGGTGGCACTCTGTTGAATAAAATGAGTAGTGCTGTGGCACTCTTTTGAGTTTAGTGGGGAGTCCTGTGGCACTCTGTTGCACGTAGTGGGCAGTCATGTGGCATTATGTTGAGCGTGATGGGCAGTCCGTTGGCACGTGTTTGAGTGTAGTGGGCAGTCCTGTGGCATTCTCTTAAGCATTTTGGGCAGTTCTATGGCACTCTGTTGAGTGTAGTAGGCAGTCCTGTGGCATTCTCCTGAGAATAGTGGGCCGTCTTGAGGCACTCTGTTGAATAAAATGAGTAGTCCTGTGGCACTCAGTTGAGTGTAGTGGGCAGTCCTGTGGCACTCTGTTGAGTGTAGTGGGAAGTTCGGTGGCACTCTGTTGAATAAAATGAGTAGTCCTGAGCACTCTTTTGACTGTAGTGGGCAGTCCTGTGGCACTCTGCTGAACAAAATGAGTAGTGCTGTGGCACTCTTTTGAGTATAGTGGGCAGTCCTGTGGCACTCTGTTGATTGTAGTGGGCAGTCCGGTGGCATTCTGTTGACTGTAGTGGGCAGTCCTGTGGCATTCTGTTGTGTGTAGTTGGCAGTTCTGTGGCATTCTCTTGAGTGTATTTGGCAGTCCTATGGCACTCTGTTGAGCGTAGTGAGCAGTCCTATGGCACTGTGTTGAGTGTAGTGGGCAATCCTGTGGCACTCTGTTGAGTGTAGTGGGCAGTCCTGTGGCATTCTCTTGAGAGTAGTGGGAAGTCCTATGGCACTCTGTTGTGTGTAGTGGACAGTCCTGTGGCATTCTCTTCAGCGTAGTTGGCAGTCCCATGGAACTCTGTTGAGCGTAGTGAGCAGTCCTATGGCACTGTGTTGAGTGTATTGAGCAGTCCTGTGGCACTCTGTTGAGTGTAGTGGGCAGTCTTTGTACTCAGTTGAGTGTAGTTGGCAGTCCTGTGGCACTCTGTTGAGTGTAGTTGGCAGTCCTGTGGCATTCTGTTGAGTGTAGTGGGCAGTCCTGTGGCATTCTGTTGAGTGTAGTAGGCAGTCCTGTGGCATTCTGTTGAGTCTAGTGTGCAGTCCTTTGGCACTCTGTTGTGTGTAGTGGGCAGTCTTTGCACTCAGTTGAGTGTAGTTGGCAGTCCTGTGGCACTCTGTTGAGTGTAGTGGGCAGTCCTGTGGCATTCTGTTGAGCGTAGCGGGCAGTCCTGTGGTACACTGTTGAGTGCAGTGGGCAGTCCTGTGCCATTCTGTTTAGCCTAGTGGGCAGTCCTATGGCACTCTGTTGAATGTAATGGGTAGTCCAGTAACACTCTCTTCAGTGTTTTGGGCAGTCTTTTGCAATCTGTTGAGTGTAGTGGGCAGTGCTGTGGCATTCTGTTTTGTGTAGTCGGCAATCTTATGGCACTGTGTTGAATATAATGAGAAGATATTTGGCACTCTGTTGAGTGTCGTGGGCAGTCCGGTGACATTCTTTTGAGCGTAGTGCGAAAACCTATGGCACTCTGTTGAATGTAATGTGTAGACCTGTCGCACTTTGTTGAGTGTTGTGGGCAGTCCGGTGGCACTCGGTTGACTGTAGTGGGCAATCCTGTGGCATTCTGTTGCACGTAGTGGGCAGTCATGTGGCATTATGTTGAGTGTGGTGGGCAGTCCGTTGGCACTCTGTTGAGTAAAATGAGTAGTCCTGTGGCACTCTGTTGAATGTAATGAGTAGTCCTGTGGCATTCTGTTGAGTGTAGTGGGCAGTCATGTGCCATTGTGCTGAGCGGCATAGGCTGTCCTATGGCACTCTGTTGAATAAAATGAGTAGTCCTGTGGTACTTTGTTGAGTGTAGTGGGCAGTCCGGTTACACTCTGTTGAGTGTAGTGGGCAGTCATGTGGCATTCTCTTGAGCGTAGTTTGCAGTCCTACGGCACTCTGTTGAGCGTCGTGAGCAGTCCTATGGCACTGTGTTGAGTGTAGTGGGCAGTCCTGTGGCACTCTGTTGAGTGTAGTGGGCAGTCCTGTGGCACTCTGTTGAGCGTAGCGGGCAGTCCTGTGGCACTCTGTTGAATAAAATGAATACTCCTGTGGCACTCTGTTGAGTGTAGCGGGCAGCCCTGTGGCACTCTGTTGAGTGTAGTGGGAAGTTCGGTGGCACTCTGTTGAATAAAATGAGTAGTGCTGTGGCACTCTTTTGAGTTTAGTGGGGAGTCCTGTGGCACTCTGTTGCACGTAGTGGGCAGTCATGTGGCATTATGTTGAGCGTGATGGGCAGTCCGTTGGCACGTGTTTGAGTGTAGTGGGCAGTCCTGTGGCATTCTCTTAAGCATTTTGGGCAGTTCTATGGCACTCTGTTGAGTGTAGTAGGCAGTCCTGTGGCATTCTCCTGAGAATAGTGGGCCGTCTTGAGGCACTCTGTTGAATAAAATGAGTAGTCCTGTGGCACTCAGTTGAGTGTAGTGGGCAGTCCTGTGGCACTCTGTTGAGTGTAGTGGGAAGTTCGGTGGCACTCTGTTGAATAAAATGAGTAGTCCTGAGCACTCTTTTGACTGTAGTGGGCAGTCCTGTGGCACTCTGCTGAACAAAATGAGTAGTGCTGTGGCACTCTTTTGAGTATAGTGGGCAGTCCTGTGGCACTCTGTTGATTGTAGTGGGCAGTCCGGTGGCATTCTGTTGACTGTAGTGGGCAGTCCTGTGGCATTCTGTTGTGTGTAGTTGGCAGTTCTGTGGCATTCTCTTGAGTGTATTTGGCAGTCCTATGGCACTCTGTTGAGCGTAGTGAGCAGTCCTATGGCACTGTGTTGAGTGTAGTGGGCAATCCTGTGGCACTCTGTTGAGTGTAGTGGGCAGTCCTGTGGCATTCTCTTGAGAGTAGTGGGAAGTCCTATGGCACTCTGTTGTGTGTAGTGGACAGTCCTGTGGCATTCTCTTCAGCGTAGTTGGCAGTCCCATGGAACTCTGTTGAGCGTAGTGAGCAGTCCTATGGCACTGTGTTGAGTGTATTGGGCAGTCCTGTGGCACTCTGTTGAGTGTAGTGGGCAGTCCTGTGACATTCTATTAAGCGTAGTGGGCAGTTCTATGGCACTCTGTTGAGTGTAGTAGGCAGTCCTGTGGCATTCTCCTGGGAATTTTGGGCAGTCTTGAGGCACTCTGTTGAATAAAATGAGTAGTCCTGTGGCACTCAGTTGAGTGTAGTGGGCAGTCCTGTGGCACTCTGTTGAGTGTAGTGGGAAGTTCGGTGGCAGTCTGTTGAATAAAATGAGTAGTCCTGAGGACACTTTTGAGTGTAGTGGGCAGTCCTGTGGCACTCTGTTGAATAAAATGAGTAGTGCTGTGGCACTCTTTTGAGTGTAGTGGGCAGTCCTATGGCACTCTGTTGATTGTAGTGGGCAGTCCGGTGGCACACTGTTGACTGTAGTGGGCAGTCCTGTGGCACTCTGTTGAGTGTAGTGGGCATGCCTTTTTCACTCTGTTGAATGTAGTTGGCAGTCTTGTGCCATTCTGTTTAGCGTAGTGGGCAGTCCAATGGCACTCTGTTGAGCGTAGTGGGCAGTCCTGTGGCACTTTGTTGAGCGTAGTGGGCAGTCCTGTGGCACTCTGCTGATTGTAGTGGGCAGTCCTGTGGCACACTGTTGAGTGCAGTGGGCTGTCCTGTGGCACTCTGTTGAATGTAATGGGTAGTCCTGTGGGAATCTGTTGAATGTAATGGGTAGTCCTGTGACACTCTCTTGAGTGTAGTGGACAGTCTTTTCCAATCTGTTGAATGTAGTGGGCAGTGCTGTGGCATTCTTTTGAGCGTAGTGCGAAGACCTATGGCACTCTGTTGAATGTAATGGGTAGTCCTGTCGCACTTTGTTGAATGTAGTGGGCAGTCATGTGGCATTATTTTGAGCGTGGTGGGCAGTCCATTGGCACTCTTTTGAGTGTAGTGGGCAGTCCTGTGGCATTCTCCTAAGAATATTGGGCAGTCCTGTGGCACTGTTGAATAAAATGAGTAGTCCTGTGGCACTCATTTGATTGTACTGGGCAGTCCTGTGGCCCTCTGCTGAGTGTAGTGGGAAGTTCAGTGGCACTCTGTTGAATAAAATGAGTAGTCCTCAGCACACTTTTGAGTGTAGTGGGCAGTCCTGTGGCACTCTGTTGAATAAAATGAGTACTGTTGTGGCACTCTTTTGAATCTAGTGGCCAGTCCTGTGGCACTCTGTTGACTGTAGAGGGCAATCCTGTGGCATTCTGTTGCACGTAGTGGGCAGTCATGTGGCATTATGTTGTGCATGATGGGCAGTCCTTTGGCCGCGTTTGTGTGTAGTGGGAAGTCCTGTGGCATTCTCTTAAGCGTAGTGGGCAGTCCTTTGGAACTCAGTTGAGTGTAGTGGGCAGTCCTGTGGCATTCTCCTGAGAATAGTGGGCAGTCTTGAGGCACTCTGCTGAATAAAATGAGTAGTCCTGTGGCACTCAGTTGAGTGTAGTGGGCAGTCCTGTGGCACTCTGTTGATTGTAGTGGGAAGTTCCGTGGCACTCTGTTGAATAAAATGAGTAGTCCTGAGCACTCTTTTGAGTGTAGTGGGCAGTCCTGTGGCACTCTGTTGAATAAAATGAGTAGTACTGTGGCACTCTGTTGAGTGTAGTGGGCAGTCCTATGGCACTGTGTTGAGTGTAGTGGGCAACCCTGTGGCATTCTCTTGAGTGTAGTGGGAAGTTCGGTGGCACTCTGTTGAATAAAATGAGTAGTGCTTTGGCACTCTTTTGAGTTTAGTGGGGAGTCCTGTGGCACTCTGTTGCACGTAGTGGGCAGTCATGTGGCATTATGTTGAGCGTGATGGGCAGTCCGTTGGCACGTGTTTGAGTGTAGTGGGCAGTCCTGTGGCATTCTCTTAAGCATATTGGGCAGTTCTATGGCACTCTGTTGAGTGTAGTAGGCAGTCCTGTGGCATTCTCCTGAGAATAGTGGGCCGTCTTGAGGCACTCTGTTGAATAAAATGAGTAGTCCTGTGGCACTCAGTTGAGTGTAGTGGGCAGTCCTGTGGCACTCTGCTGAGTTTAGTTGGCAATCCTGTGCCATTCTGTTGAGCCTAGTGGGCAGTCCTGTGGCATTCAGTTGAGACGAGAGGGCAGTCATATGGCACTTTGTTGAATGTAATGGGTAGTCCTGTGGCAATCCGTCGACCATCGTGGGCAGTCGTATGGCACTCTGTTGAGTGTAGTGGGTAGTGCTGTACCACTCTGGTGTGACTAGTAGGCAGTCTTGTGGCACTCTGCTGAGTGTTTGTGCAGTTCTATGGCACTCTGTTGAATGTAATGATTAGTTCTGAGGCACCCTGTTGAGTGTAGTGTTCAGTCCTGTGGCATTCTGTTGAGTGTAGTGGGCAATCCCATGGCACTCTGTTGAATGTAATGGGTAGTCCTGTGGCACTCTGTTGGGTGTAGTGGCAGTCCTGCAGCAGTCGGTTGAGTGTAGTGGACATTCCTGTGGCATTCACTTGAGCATAGTGGGTATCCTATGGTGCTCTGTTGAGTGTAGCGGGCAGTCTTTTGCACTCGGTTGTGTGTAGTTTGCATTCCTGTGGCACTCTTTTGAGTGTAGTTATCAGTCCTGTGGCACTCTGTTGACTGCAGTGGGCAGTCCTGTGGCACTCTGTTGAGTGTAGTGGGCAGTCCTGTGGCATTCTCTTGAGCATTGTGGGTAGTGCTATGGCACTCAGTTGAGTTTAGTGGGCAGTCCTGTGGCACTCTGTTGATTGTAGTGGGAGTCCTGTGGCACACTGTTGAGTATAGTTTGCAGTTCTGTGCCATTCTGTTTAGCCTTGTGGGTAGTCCTATGGCAACCCGTTGAATGTAATGAATTCTCTTGTGGCACTCTGTTGTGTGCAGTGGGCTGTCCTGCGGCACTCTGTTGAATGTAATGGGTAGTCCTGTGACACTCTCTTGAGTGTCGTGGACAGTCTTTTGCCATCTGTTGAGCGGAGCGTAGTGGGCAGTGCTGTGGCATTCTTTTGAGCTTAGTGCGAAGATCTATGGCACTCTGTTGAATGTAATGGGTAGTCCTGTCGCACTTTGTTGAGTGTAGTGGGCAACCCTGTGGCATTCTCTTGAGAGTAGTGGGAAGTCCTATGGCACTCTGTTGTGTGTAGTGGACAGTCCTGTGGCATTCTGTTGAGCGTAGCGGGCAGTCCTGTGGTACTCTGTTGAGTGCAGTGGGCAGTCCTGTGGCTCTCTGTTGAGCGTAATGTGTCGTCCTGTGGCACTGTTGAGAGTAGTGAGCATGCCTGTGGCACTATGTTGAGTGTAGTTGGCAGTCCTGTGCCATTCTGTTTAGCCTAGTGGGCAGTCCTATGGCACTCTGTTGAATGTAATGGGTAGTCCAGTAACACTCTCTTCAGTGTTTTGGGCAGTCTTTTGCAATCTGTTGAGTGTAGTGGGCAGTGCTGTGGCATTCTGTTTTGGGTAGTCGGCAATCTTATGGCACTGTGTTGAATATAATGAGAAGATATTTGGCACTCTGTTGAGTGTCGTGGGCAGTCCGGTGCCGTTCTTTTGAGCGTAGGGCGAAAACCTATGGCACTCTGTTGAATGTAATGTGTAGTCCTGTCGCACTTTGTTGAGTGTAGTGGGCAGTCCTGTGGCACTCGGTTGACTGTAGTGGGCAATCCTTTGGCATTGTGTTGCACGTAGTGGGCAGTCATGTGGCATTATGTTGAGCGTGGTGGGCAGTCCATTGGCACTCTTTTGAGTGTAGTGGGCAGTCCTGTGGCATTCTCCTAAGAATAGTGGGCAGTCCAGTGGCACTGTTGAATAAAATGAGTAGTCCTGTGGCACTCATTTGAGTGTACTGGGCAGTCCTGTGGCCCTCTGCTGAGTGTAGTGGGAAGTTCGGTGGCACTCTGTTGAATAAAATGAGTATTGCTGTGGCACTCTTTTGAGTCTAGTGGCCAGTCCTGTGGCACACTGTTGAGTGTAGTGGGCAGTCCGGTGGCACTCTGTTGACTGTACAGGGCAATCCTGTGGCATTCTGTTGCACGTAGTGGGCAGTCATGTAACATTACGTTGAGCATAATGGGCAGTCCGTTGGCACGCGTTTGAGTGTAGTGGGAAGTCCTGTGGCATTCTCTTAAGCGTAGAGGGCAGTCCTGTGGAACTCTGTTGAGTGTAGTGGGCAGTCTTGTGGCATTCTCCTGAGAATAGTGGGCAGTCTTGAGGCACTCTGTTGAATAAAATGAGTAGTCCTGTGGCACTCAGTTGAGTGTAGTGGGCAGTCCTGTGGCACTCTGTTGATTGTAGTGGGAAGTTCGGTAGCACTCTGTTGAATAAAATGAGTAGTCCTGAGCACTCTTTTGAGTGTAGTAGGCAGTCCTGTGGCACTCTGTTGAATAAAATGAGTAGTGCTGTGGCACTCTTTTGAGTGTAGTGGGCAGTCCTACGGCACTGTGTTGAGTGTAGTGGGCAACCCTGTGGCATTCTCTTGAGAGTAGTGGGAAGTCCTATGGCACTCTGTTGTGTGTAGTGGACAGTCCTGTGGCATTCTCTTGAGCGTAGTTGGCAATCCCTTGGAACTCTGTTGAGCGTAGTGAGCAGTCCTTTGGCACTGTGTTGAGTGTATTGGGCAGTCCTGTGGCACTCTGTTGAGTGTAGTGGGCAGTCCTGTGGCATTCTGTTGAGTGTAGTGGGCAGTCCTGTGGCATTCTGTTGTGTGTAGTGGACAGTCTTTGCACTCAGTTGAGTGTAGTTGGCAGTCCTGTGGCACTCTGCAGAGTGTAGTGGGCAGTCCTGTGGCATTCTGTTGAGCGTAGCGGGCAGTCCTGTGGTACTCTGTTGAGTGCAGTGGGCAGTCCTGTGGCTCTCTGTTGAGCGTAGTGTGTCGTCCTGTGGCACTGTTGAGAGTAGTGAGCATGCCTGTGGCACTATGTTGAGTGTAGTTGGCAGTCCTGTGCCATTCTGTTTAGCCTAGTGGGCAGTCCTATGGCACTCTGTTGAATGTAATGGGTAGTCCAGTAACACTCTCTTCAGTGTTTTGGGCAGTCTTTTGCAATCTGTTGAGTGTAGTGGGCAGTGCTGTGGCATTCTGTTTTGGGTAGTCGGCAATCTTATGGCACTGTGTTGAATATAATGAGAAGATATTTGGCACTCTGTTGAGTGTCGTGGGCAGTCCGGTGACATTCTTTTGAGCGTAGTGCGAAAACCTATGGCACTCTGTTGAATGTAATGTGTAGACCTGTCGCAATTTGTTGAGTGTAGTGGGCAGTCCGGTGGCACTTGGTTGACTGTAGTGGGCAGTCCTGTGGCACTCTGTTGAGCGTAGCGGGCAGTCCTGTGGCACTCTGTTGAATAAAATGAATACTCCTGTGGCACTCTGTTGAGTGTAGCGGGCAGCCCTGTGGCACTCTGTTGAGTGTAGTGGGAATTTCGGTGGCACTCTGTTGAATAAAATGAGTAGTGCTGTGGCACTCTTTTGAGTTTAGTGGGGAGTCCTGTGGCACTCTGTTGCACGTAGTGGGCAGTCATGTGGCATTATGTTGAGCGTGATGGGCAGTCCGTTGGCACGTGTTTGAGTGTAGTGGGCAGTCCTGTGGCATTCTCTTAAGCATATTGGGCAGTTCTATGGCACTCTGTTGAGTGTAGTAGGCAGTCCCGTGGCATTCTCCTGAGAATAGTGGGCCGTCTTGAGGCACTCTGTTGAATAAAATGAGTAGTCCTGTGGCACTCAGTTGAGTGTAGTGGGCAGTCCTGTGGCACTCTGTTGAGTGTAGTGGGAAGTTCGGTGGCACTCTGTTGAATAAAATGAGTAGTCCTGAGCACTCTTTTGAGTGTAGTGGGCAGTCCTGTGGCACTCTGTTGAATAAAATGAGTAGTGCTGTGGCACTCTTTTGAGTGTAGTGGGCAGTCCTGTGGCACTCTGTTGATTGTAGTGGGCAGTCCGGTGGCAATCTGTTGACTGTAGTGGGCAGTCCTGTGGCATTCTGTTGTGTGTAGTTGGCAGTTCTGTGGCATTCTCTTGAGTGTATTTGGCAGTCCTATGGCACTCTGTTGAGCGTAGTGAGCAGTCCTATGGCACTGTGTTGAGTGTAGTGGGCAATCCTGTGGCACTCTGTTGAGTGTAGTGGGCAGTCCTGTGGCATTCTCTTGAGAGTAGTGGTAAGTCCTATGGCACTCTGTTGTGTGTAGTGGAAAGTCCTGTGGCATTCTCTTCAGCGTAGTTGGCAGTCCCATGGAACTCTGTTGAGCGTAGAGAGCAGTCCTATGGCACTGTGTTGAGTGTATTGGGCAGTCCTGTGGCACTCTGTTGAGTGTAGTGGGCAGTCTTTGTACTCTGTTGAGTGTAGTTGGCAGTCCTGTGGCACTCAGTGGAGTGTAGTTGGCAGTCCTGTGGCACTCTGTTGAGTGTAGTGGGAAGTTCGGTGGCACTCTGTTGAATAAAATGAGTAGTGCTGTGGCACTCTTTTGAGTTTAGTGGGGAGTCCTGTGGCACTCTGTTGCACGTAGTGGGCAGTCATGTGGCATTATGTTGAGCGTGATGGGCAGTCCGTTGGCACGTGTTTGAGTGTAGTGGGCAGTCCTGTGGCATTCTCTTAAGCATATCGGGCAGTTCTATGGCACTCTGTTGAGTGTAGTAGGCAGTCCCGTGGCATTCTCCTGAGAATAGTGGGCCGTCTTGAGGCACTCTGTTGAATAAAATGAGTAGTCCTGTGGCACTCTTTTGACTGTAGTGGGCAGTCCTGTGGCACTCTGCTGAACAAAATGAGTAGTGCTGTGGCACTCTGTTGAGTGTAGTGGGCAGTCCTGTGGCACTCTGTTGATTGTAGTGGGCAGTCCAGTGGCACTCTGTTGACTGTAGTGGGCAGTCCTGTGGCATTCTGCTGTGTGTAGTTGGCAGTCCTGTGGCATTCTCTTGAGTGAATTTGGCAGTCCTATGGCACTTTGTTGAGCGTAGTGAGCAGTCCTATGGCACTGTGTTGAGTGTAGTGGGCAATCCTGTGGCACTCTGTTGAGAGTAGTGGGCAGTCCTGTGGCATTCTCTTGAGAGTAGTGGGAAGTCCTACGGCACTCTGTTGTGTGTAGTGGACAGTCCTGTGGCATTCTCTTCAGCGTAGTTGGCAGTCCCATGGAACTCTGTTGAGCGTAGTGAGCAGTCCTATGGCACTGGGTTGAGTCTATTGGGCAGTCCTGTGGCACTCTGTTGAGTGTAGTGGGCAGTCCTGTGACATTCTATTAAGCGTAGTGTGCAGTTCTATGGCACTCTGTTGAGTGTAGTAGGCAGTCCTGTGGCATTCTCCTGAGAATAGTGGGCAGTCTTGAGGCACTCTGTTGAATAAAATGAGTAGTCCTGTGGCACTCAGTTGAGTGTAGTGGGCAGTCCTGTGGCACTCTGTTGAGTGTAGTGGGAAGTTCGGTGGCAGTCTGTTGAATAAAATGAGTAATCCTGAGCACACTTTTGAGTGTAGTGGGCAGTCCTGTGGCACTCTGTTGAATAAAATGAGTAGTGCTGTGGCACTCTTTTGAGTGTAGTGGGCAGTCCTGTGGCACTCTGTTGAGTGTAGTGGGCAGTCCTGTGGCATTCTCTTGAGCATTGTGGGTAGTGCTATGGCACTCAGTTGAGTTTAGTGGGCAGTCCTGTGGCACTCTGTTGATTGTAGTGGGAGTCCTGTGGCACACTGTTGAGTATAGTTTGCAGTTCTGTGCCATTCTGTTTAGCCTTGTGGGTAGTCCTATGGCAACCCGTTGAATGTAATGAATTGTCTTGTGGCACTCTGTTGTGTGCAGTGGGCTGTCCTGCGGCACTCTGTTGAATGTAATGGGTAGTCCTGTGACACTCTCTTGAGTGTCGTGGACAGTCTTTTGCCATCTGTTGAGCGGAGCGTAGTGGGCAGTGCTGTGGCATTCTTTTGAGCTTAGTGCGAAGATCTATGGCACTCTGTTGAATGTAATGGGTAGTCCTGTCGCACTTTGTTGAGTGTAGTGGGCAACCCTGTGGCATTCTCTTGAGAGTAGTGGGAAGTCCTATGGCACTCTGTTGTGTGTAGTGGACAGTCCTGTGGCATTCTGTTGAGCGTAGCGGGCAGTCCTGTGGTACTCTGTTGAGTGCAGTGGGCAGTCCTGTGGCTCTCTGTTGAGCGTAGTGTGTCGTCCTGTGGCACTGTTGAGAGTAGTGAGCATGCCTGTGGCACTATGTTGAGTGTAGTTGGCAGTCCTGTGCCATTCTGTTTAGCCTAGTGGGCAGTCCTATGGCACTCTGTTGAATGTAATGGGTAGTCCAGTAACACTCTCTTCAGTGTTTTGGGCAGTCTTTTGCAATCTGTTGAGTGTAGTGGGCAGTGCTGTGGCATTCTGTTTTGGGTAGTCGGCAATCTTATGGCACTGTGTTGAATATAATGAGAAGATATTTGGCACTCTGTTGAGTGTCGTGGGCAGTCCGGTGACATTCTTTTGAGCGTAGTGCGAAAACCTATGGCACTCTGTTGAATGTAATGTGTAGACCTGTCGCAATTTGTTGAGTGTAGTGGGCAGTCCGGTGGCACTTGGTTGACTGTAGTGGGCAGTCCTGTGGCACTCTGTTGAGCGTAGCGGGCAGTCCTGTGGCACTCTGTTGAATAAAATGAATACTCCTGTGGCACTCTGTTGAGTGTAGCGGGCAGTCCTGTGGCACTCTGTTGAGTGTAGTGGGCAGTCTTTGTACTCTGTTGAGTGTAGTTGGCAGTCCTGTGGCACTCAGTGGAGTGTAGTTGGCAGTCCTGTGGCACTCTGTTGAGTGTAGTGGGAAGTTCGGTGGCACTCTGTTGAATAAAATGAGTAGTGCTGTGGCACTCTTTTGAGTTTAGTGGGGAGTCCTGTGGCACTCTGTTGCACGTAGTGGGCAGTCATGTGGCATTATGTTGAGCGTGATGGGCAGTCCGTTGGCACGTGTTTGAGTGTAGTGGGCAGTCCTGTGGCATTCTCTTAAGCATATCGGGCAGTTCTATGGCACTCTGTTGAGTGTAGTAGGCAGTCCCGTGGCATTCTCCTGAGAATAGTGGGCCGTCTTGAGGCACTCTGTTGAATAAAATGAGTAGTCCTGTGGCACTCTTTTGACTTTAGTGGGCAGTCCTGTGGCACTCTGCTGAACAAAATGAGTAGTGCTGTGGCACTCTGTTGAGTGTAGTGGGCAGTCCTGTGGCACTCTGTTGATTGTAGTGGGCAGTCCAGTGGCACTCTGTTGACTGTAGTGGGCAGTCCTGTGGCATTCTGCTGTGTGTAGTTGGCAGTCCTGTGGCATTCTCTTGAGTGAATTTGGCAGTCCTATGGCACTTTGTTGAGCGTAGTGAGCAGTCCTATGGCACTGTGTTGAGTGTAGTGGGCAATCCTGTGGCACTCTGTTGAGAGTAGTGGGCAGTCCTGTGGCATTCTCTTGAGAGTAGTGGGAAGTCCTACGGCACTCTGTTGTGTGTAGTGGACAGTCCTGTGGCATTCTCTTCAGCGTAGTTGGCAGTCCCATGGAACTCTGTTGAGCGTAGTGAGCAGTCCTATGGCACTGGGTTGAGTCTATTGGGCAGTCCTGTGGCACTCTGTTGAGTGTAGTGGGCAGTCCTGTGACATTCTATTAAGCGTAGTGGGCAGTTCTATGGCACTCTGTTGAGTGTAGTAGGCAGTCCTGTGGCATTCTCCTGAGAATAGTGGGCAGTCTTGAGGCACTCTGTTGAATAAAATGAGTAGTCCTGTGGCACTCAGTTGAGTGTAGTGGGCAGTCCTGTGGCACTCTGTTGAGTGTAGTGGGAAGTTCGGTGGCAGTCTGTTGAATAAAATGAGTAATCCTGAGCACACTTTTGAGTGTAGTGGGCAGTCCTGTGGCACTCTGTTGAATAAAATGAGTAGTGCTGTGGCACTCTTTTGAGTGTAGTGGGCAGTCCTGTGGCACTCTGTTGAGTGTAGTGGGCAGTCCTGTGGCATTCTCTTGAGCATTGTGGGTAGTGCTATGGCACTCAGTTGAGTTTAGTGGGCAGTCCTGTGGCACTCTGTTGATTGTAGTGGGAGTCCTGTGGCACACTGTTGAGTATAGTTTGCAGTTCTGTGCCATTCTGTTTAGCCTTGTGGGTAGTCCTATGGCAACCCGTTGAATGTAATGAATTGTCTTGTGGCACTCTGTTGTGTGCAGTGGGCTGTCCTGCGGCACTCTGTTGAATGTAATGGGTAGTCCTGTGACACTCTCTTGAGTGTCGTGGACAGTCTTTTGCCATCTGTTGAGCGGAGCGTAGTGGGCAGTGCTGTGGCATTCTTTTGAGCTTAGTGCGAAGATCTATGGCACTCTGTTGAATGTAATGGGTAGTCCTGTCGCACTTTGTTGAGTGTAGTGGGCAACCCTGTGGCATTCTCTTGAGAGTAGTGGGAAGTCCTATGGCACTCTGTTGTGTGTAGTGGACAGTCCTGTGGCATTCTGTTGAGCGTAGCGGGCAGTCCTGTGGTACTCTGTTGAGTGCAGTGGGCAGTCCTGTGGCTCTCTGTTGAGCGTAGTGTGTCGTCCTGTGGCACTGTTGAGAGTAGTGAGCATGCCTGTGGCACTATGTTGAGTGTAGTTGGCAGTCCTGTGCCATTCTGTTTAGCCTAGTGGGCAGTCCTATGGCACTCTGTTGAATGTAATGGGTAGTCCAGTAACACTCTCTTCAGTGTTTTGGGCAGTCTTTTGCAATCTGTTGAGTGTAGTGGGCAGTGCTGTGGCATTCTGTTTTGGGTAGTCGGCAATCTTATGGCACTGTGTTGAATATAATGAGAAGATATTTGGCACTCTGTTGAGTGTCGTGGGCAGTCCGGTGCCGTTCTTTTGAGCGTAGGGCGAAAACCTATGGCACTCTGTTGAATGTAATGTGTAGTCCTGTCGCACTTTGTTGAGTGTAGTGGGCAGTCCTGTGGCACTCGGTTGACTGTAGTGGGCAATCCTTTGGCATTGTGTTGCACGTAGTGGGCAGTCATGTGGCATTATGTTGAGCGTGGTGGGCAGTCCATTGGCACTCTTTTGAGTGTAGTGGGCAGTCCTGTGGCATTCTCCTAAGAATAGTGGGCAGTCCAGTGGCACTGTTGAATAAAATGAGTAGTCCTGTGGCACTCATTTGAGTGTACTGGGCAGTCCTGTGGCCCTCTGCTGAGTGTAGTGGGAAGTTCGGTGGCACTCTGTTGAATAAAATGAGTATTGCTGTGGCACTCTTTTGAGTCTAGTGGCCAGTCCTGTGGCACACTGTTGAGTGTAGTGGGCAGTCCGGTGGCACTCTGTTGACTGTACAGGGCAATCCTGTGGCATTCTGTTGCACGTAGTGGGCAGTCATGTAACATTACGTTGAGCATAATGGGCAGTCCGTTGGCACGCGTTTGAGTGTAGTGGGAAGTCCTGTGGCATTCTCTTAAGCGTAGAGGGCAGTCCTGTGGAACTCTGTTGAGTGTAGTGGGCAGTCTTGTGGCATTCTCCTGAGAATAGTGGGCAGTCTTGAGGCACTCTGTTGAATAAAATGAGTAGTCCTGTGGCACTCAGTTGAGTGTAGTGGGCAGTCCTGTGGCACTCTGTTGATTGTAGTGGGAAGTTCGGTAGCACTCTGTTGAATAAAATGAGTAGTCCTGAGCACTCTTTTGAGTGTAGTAGGCAGTCCTGTGGCACTCTGTTGAATAAAATGAGTAGTGCTGTGGCACTCTTTTGAGTGTAGTGGGCAGTCCTACGGCACTGTGTTGAGTGTAGTGGGCAACCCTGTGGCATTCTCTTGAGAGTAGTGGGAAGTCCTATGGCACTCTGTTGTGTGTAGTGGACAGTCCTGTGGCATTCTCTTGAGCGTAGTTGGCAATCCCTTGGAACTCTGTTGAGCGTAGTGAGCAGTCCTTTGGCACTGTGTTGAGTGTATTGGGCAGTCCTGTGGCACTCTGTTGAGTGTAGTGGGCAGTCCTGTGGCATTCTGTTGAGTGTAGTGGGCAGTCCTGTGGCATTCTGTTGTGTGTAGTGGACAGTCTTTGCACTCAGTTGAGTGTAGTTGGCAGTCCTGTGGCACTCTGCTGAGTGTAGTGGGCAGTCCTGTGGCATTCTGTTGAGCGTAGCGGGCAGTCCTGTGGTACTCTGTTGAGTGCAGTGGGCAGTCCTGTGGCTCTCTGTTGAGCGTAGTGTGTCGTCCTGTGGCACTGTTGAGAGTAGTGAGCATGCCTGTGGCACTATGTTGAGTGTAGTTGGCAGTCCTGTGCCATTCTGTTTAGCCTAGTGGGCAGTCCTATGGCACTCTGTTGAATGTAATGGGTAGTCCAGTAACACTCTCTTCAGTGTTTTGGGCAGTCTTTTGCAATCTGTTGAGTGTAGTGGGCAGTGCTGTGGCATTCTGTTTTGGGTAGTCGGCAATCTTATGGCACTGTGTTGAATATAATGAGAAGATATTTGGCACTCTGTTGAGTGTCGTGGGCAGTCCGGTGACATTCTTTTGAGCGTAGTGCGAAAACCTATGGCACTCTGTTGAATGTAATGTGTAGACCTGTCGCAATTTGCTGAGTGTAGTGGGCAGTCCGGTGGCACTTGGTTGACTGTAGTGGGCAGTCCTGTGGCACTCTGTTGAGCGTAGCGGGCAGTCCTGTGGCACTCTGTTGAATAAAATGAATACTCCTGTGGCACTCTGTTGAGTGTAGCGGGCAGCCCTGTGGCACTCTGTTGAGTGTAGTGGGAATTTCGGTGGCACTCTGTTGAATAAAATGAGTAGTGCTGTGGCACTCTTTTGAGTTTAGTGGGGAGTCCTGTGGCACTCTGTTGCACGTAGTGGGCAGTCATGTGGCATTATGTTGAGCGTGATGGGCAGTCCGTTGGCACGTGTTTGAGTGTAGTGGGCAGTCCTGTGGCATTCTCTTAAGCATATTGGGCAGTTCTATGGCACTCTGTTGAGTGTAGTAGGCAGTCCCGTGGCATTCTCCTGAGAATAGTGGGCCGTCTTGAGGCACTCTGTTGAATAAAATGAGTAGTCCTGTGGCACTCAGTTGAGTGTAGTGGGCAGTCCTGTGGCACTCTGTTGAGTGTAGTGGGAAGTTCGGTGGCACTCTGTTGAATAAAATGAGTAGTCCTGAGCACTCTTTTGAGTGTAGTGGGCAGTCCTGTGGCACTCTGTTGAATAAAATGAGTAGTGCTGTGGCACTCTTTTGAGTGTAGTGGGCAGTCCTGTGGCACTCTGTTGATTGTAGTGGGCAGTCCGGTGGCAATCTGTTGACTGTAGTGGGCAGTCCTGTGGCATTCTGTTGTGTGTAGTTGGCAGTTCTGTGGCATTCTCTTGAGTGTATTTGGCAGTCCTATGGCACTCTGTTGAGCGTAGTGAGCAGTCCTATGGCACTGTGTTGAGTGTAGTGGGCAATCCTGTGGCACTCTGTTGAGTGTAGTGGGCAGTCCTGTGGCATTCTCTTGAGAGTAGTGGGAAGTCCTATGGCACTCTGTTGTGTGTAGTGGAAAGTCCTGTGGCATTCTCTTCAGCGTAGTTGGCAGTCCCATGGAACTCTGTTGAGCGTAGAGAGCAGTCCTATGGCACTGTGTTGAGTGTATTGGGCAGTCCTGTGGCACTCTGTTGAGTGTAGTGGGCAGTCTTTGTACTCTGTTGAGTGTAGTTGGCAGTCCTGTGGCACTCAGTGGAGTGTAGTTGGCAGTCCTGTGGCACTCTGTTGAGTGTAGTGGGAAGTTCGGTGGCACTCTGTTGAATAAAATGAGTAGTGCTGTGGCACTCTTTTGAGTTTAGTGGGGAGTCCTGTGGCACTCTGTTGCACGTAGTGGGCAGTCATGTGGCATTATGTTGAGCGTGATGGGCAGTCCGTTGGCACGTGTTTGAGTGTAGTGGGCAGTCCTGTGGCATTCTCTTAAGCATATCGGGCAGTTCTATGGCACTCTGTTGAGTGTAGTAGGCAGTCCCGTGGCATTCTCCTGAGAATAGTGGGCCGTCTTGAGGCACTCTGTTGAATAAAATGAGTAGTCCTGTGGCACTCTTTTGACTGTAGTGGGCAGTCCTGTGGCACTCTGCTGAACAAAATGAGTAGTGCTGTGGCACTCTGTTGAGTGTAGTGGGCAGTCCTGTGGCACTCTGTTGATTGTAGTGGGCAGTCCAGTGGCACTCTGTTGACTGTAGTGGGCAGTCCTGTGGCATTCTGCTGTGTGTAGTTGGCAGTCCTGTGGCATTCTCTTGAGTGAATTTGGCAGTCCTATGGCACTTTGTTGAGCGTAGTGAGCAGTCCTATGGCACTGTGTTGAGTGTAGTGGGCAATCCTGTGGCACTCTGTTGAGAGTAGTGGGCAGTCCTGTGGCATTCTCTTGAGAGTAGTGGGAAGTCCTACGGCACTCTGTTGTGTGTAGTGGACAGTCCTGTGGCATTCTCTTCAGCGTAGTTGGCAGTCCCATGGAACTCTGTTGAGCGTAGTGAGCAGTCCTATGGCACTGGGTTGAGTCTATTGGGCAGTCCTGTGGCACTCTGGTGAGTGTAGTGGGCAGTCCTGTGACATTCTATTAAGCGTAGTGGGCAGTTCTATGGCACTCTGTTGAGTATAGTAGGCAGTCCTGTGGCATTCTCCTGAGAATAGTGGGCAGTCTTGAGGCACTCTGTTGAATAAAATGAGTAGTCCTGTGGCACTCAGTTGAGTGTAGTGGGCAGTCCTGTGGCACTCTGTTGAGTGTAGTGGGAAGTTCGGTGGCAGTCTGTTGAATAAAATGAGTAATCCTGAGCACACTTTTGAGTGTAGTGGGCAGTCCTGTGGCACTCTGTTGAATAAAATGAGTAGTGCTGTGGCACTCTTTTGAGTGTAGTGGGCAGTCCTGTGGCATTCTCTTGAGCATTGTGGGTAGTGCTATGGCACTCAGTTGAGTTTAGTGGGCAGTCCTGTGGCACTCTGTTGAGTGTAGTGGGCATGCCTTTTTCACTCTGTTGAATGTAGTTGGCAGTCTTGTGCCATTCTGTTTAGCCTAGTGGGCAGCCCAATTGCACTCTGTTGAGCGTAGTGGGCAGTCCTGTGGCACTTTGTTGAGCGTAGTGGGCAGTCCTGTGGCACTCTGCTGATTGTAGTGGGCAGTCCTGTGGCACAGTGTTGAGTGCAGTGGGCTGTCCTGTGGCACTCTGTTGAATGTAATGGGTAGTCCTGTGGGACTCTGTTGAATGTAATGGGTAGTCCTGTGACACTCTCTTGAGTGTAGTGGACAGTCTTTTCCAATCTGTTGAGTGTAGTGGGCAGTGCTGTGGCATTCTTTTGAGCGTAGTGCGAAGACCTATGGCACTCTGTTGAATGTAATGGGTAGTCCTGTCGCACTTTGTTGAATGTAGTGGGCAGTCCTGTGGCACTCGGTTGACTGTAGTGGGCAATCCTGTGGCATTGTGTTGCACGTAGTGGGCAGTCATGTGGCATTATTTTGAGCGTGGTGGGCAGTCCATTGGCACTCTTTTGAGTGTAGTGGGCAGTCCTGTGGCATTCTCCTAAGAATATTGGGCAGTCCTGTGGCACTGTTGAATAAAATGAGTAGTCCTGTGGCACTCATTTGAGTGTACTGGGCAGTCCTGTGGCCCTCTGCTGAGTGTAGTGAAAAGTTCAGTGGCACTCTGTTGAATAAAATGAGTAGTCCTGAGCACACTTTTGAGTGTAGTGGGCAGTCCTGTGGCACTCTGTTGAATAAAATGAGTACTGTTGTGCCACTCTTTTGAGTCTAGTAGCCAGTCCTGTGGCACTCTGTTGACTGTAGAGGGCAATCCTGTGGCATTCTGTTGCACGTAGTGGGCAGTCATGTGGCATTATGTTGAGCATGATGGGCAGTCCGTTGGCACGCGTTTGTGTGTAGTGGGAAGTCCTGTGGCATTCTCTTAAGCGTAGTGGGCAGTCCTTTGGAACTCAGTTGAGTGTAGTGGGCAGTCCTGTGGCATTCTCCTGAGAATAGTGGGCAGTCTTGAGGCACTCTGCTGAATAAAATGAGTAGTCCTGTGGCACTCAGTTGAGTGTAGTGGGCAGTCCTGTGGCACTCTGTTGATTCTAGTGGAAAGTTCCGTGGCACTCTGTTGAATAAAATGAGTAGTCCTGAGCACACTTTTGAGTGTAGTGGGCTGTCCTGCGGCACTCTGTTGCATGTAATGGGTAGTCCTGTGACACTCTCTTGAGTGTCGTGGACAGTCTTTTCCAATCTGTTGAGTGTAGTGGGCAGTGCTGTGGCATTCCTTTGAGCTTAGTGTGAAGACCTATGGCACTCTGTTGAATGTAATGGGTAGTCCTGTCGCACTTTGGTGAGTGTAGTGGGCAGTCCTGTGGCACTCGGTTGACTGTAGTGGGCAATCCTTTGGCATTGTGTTGCACGTAGTGGGCAGTCATGTGGCATTATGTTGAGCGTGGTGGGCAGTCCATTGGCAATCTTTTGAGTGTAGTGGGCAGTCCTGTGGCATTCTCCTAAGAATAGTGGGCAGTCCAGTGGCACTGTTGAATAAAATGAGTAGTCCTGTGGCACTCATTTGAGTGTACTGGGCAGTCCTGTGGCCCTCTGCTGAGTGTAGTGGGAAGTTCGGTGGCACTCTGTTGAATAAAATGAGTATTGCTGTGGCACTCTTTTGAGTCTAGTGGCCAGTCCTGTGGCACACTGTTGAGTGTAGTGGGCAGTCCGGTGGCACTCTGTTGACTGTACAGGGCAATCCTGTGGCATTCTGTTGCACGTAGTGGGCAGTCATGTAACATTACGTTGAGCATAATGGGCAGTCCGTTGGCACGCGTTTGAGTGTAGTGGGAAGTCCTGTGGCATTCTCTTAAGCGTAGAGGGCAGTCCTGTGGAACTCTGTTGAGTGTAGTGGGCAGTCTTGTGGCATTCTCCTGAGAATAGTGGGCAGTCTTGAGGCACTCTGTTGAATAAAATGAGTAGTCCTGTGGCACTCAGTTGAGTGTAGTGGGCAGTCCTGTGGCACTCTGTTGATTGTAGTGGGCAACCCTGTGGCATTCTCTTGAGAGTAGTGGGAAGTCCTATGGCACTCTGTTGTGTGTAGTGGACAGTCCTGTGGCATTCTCTTGAGCGTAGTTGGCAGTCCCTTGGAACTCTGTTGAGCGTAGTGAGCAGTCCTTTGGCACTGTGTTGAGTGTATTGGGCAGTCCTGTGGCACTCTGTTGAGTGTAGTGGGCAGTCCTGTGGCATTCTGTTGAGTGTACTGGGCAGTCCTGTGGCATTCTGTTGTGTGTAGTGGACAGTCTTTGCACTCAGTTGAGTGTAGTTGGCAGTCCTGTGGCACTCTGCTGAGTGTAGTGGGCAGTCCTGTGGCATTCTGTTGAGCGTAGCGGGCAGTCCTGTGGTACTCTGTTGAGTGCAGTGGGCAGTCCTGTGGCTCTCTGTTGAGCGTAGTGTGTCGTCCTGTGGCACTGTTGAGAGTAGTGAGCATGCCTGTGGCACTATGTTGAGTGTAGTTGGCAGTCCTGTGCCATTCTGTTTAGCCTAGTGGGCAGTCCTATGGCACTCTGTTGAATGTAATGGGTAGTCCAGTAACACTCTCTTCAGTGTTTTGGGCAGTCTTTTGCAATCTGTTGAGTGTAGTGGGCAGTGCTGTGGCATTCTGTTTTGGGTAGTCAGCAATCTTATGGCACTGTGTTGAATATAATGAGAAGATATTTGGCACTCTGTTGAGTGTCGTGGGCAGTCCGGTGACATTCTTTTGAGCGTAGTGCGAAAACCTATGGCACTCTGTTGAATGTAATGTGTAGACCTGTCGCAATTTGTTGAGTGTAGTGGGCAGTCCGGTGGCACTTGGTTGACTGTAGTGGGCAGTCCTGTGGCACTCTGTTGAGCGTAGCGGGCAGTCCTGTGGCACTCTGTTGAATAAAATGAATACTCCTGTGGCACTCTGTTGAGTGTAGCGGGCAGCCCTGTGGCACTCTGTTGAGTGTAGTGGGAATTTCGGTGGCACTCTGTTGAATAAAATGAGTAGTGCTGTGGCACTCTTTTGAGTTTAGTGGGGAGTCCTGTGGCACTCTGTTGCACGTAGTGGGCAGTCATGTGGCATTATGTTGAGCGTGATGGGCAGTCCGTTGGCACGTGTTTGAGTGTAGTGGGCAGTCCTGTGGCATTCTCTTAAGCATATTGGGCAGTTCTATGGCACTCTGTTGAGTGTAGTAGGCAGTCCTGTGGCATTCTCCTGAGAATAGTGGGCCGTCTTGAGGCACTCTGTTGAATAAAATGAGTAGTCCTGTGGCACTCAGTTGAGTGTAGTGGGCAGTCCTGTGGCACTCTGTTGAGTGTAGTGGGAAGTTCGGTGGCACTCTGTTGAATAAAATGAGTAGTCCTGAGCACTCTTTTGAGTGTAGTGGGCAGTCCTGTGGCACTCTGCTGAATAAAATGAGTAGTGCTGTGGCACTCTTTTGAGTGTAGTGGGCAGTCCTGTGGCACTCTGTTGATTGTACTGGGCAGTCCGGTGGCAATCTGTTGACTGTAGTGGGCAGTCCTGTGGCATTCTGTTGTGTGTAGTTGGCAGTTCTGTGGCATTCTCTTGAGTGTATTTGGCAGTCCTATGGCACTCTGTTGAGCGTAGTGAGCAGTCCTATGGCACTGTGTTGAGTGTAGTGGGCAATCCTGTGGCACTCTGTTGAGTGTAGTGGGCAGTCCTGTGGCATTCTCTTGAGAGTAGTGGTAAGTCCTATGGCACTCTGTTGTGTGTAGTGGAAAGTCCTGTGGCATTCTCTTCAGCGTAGTTGGCAGTCCCATGGGACTCTGTTGAGCGTAGTGAGCAGTCCTATGGCACTGTGTTGAGTGTATTGGGCAGTCCTGTGGCACTCTGTTGAGTGTAGTGGGCAGTCTTTGTACTCTGTTGAGTGTAGTTGGCAGTCCTGTGGCACTCAGTGGAGTGTAGTTGGCAGTCCTGTGGCACTCTGTTGAGTGTAGTGGGAAGTTCGGTGGCACTCTGTTGAATAAAATGAGTAGTGCTGTGGCACTCTTTTGAGTTTAGTGGGGAGTCCTGTGGCACTCTGTTGCACGTAGTGGGCAGTCATGTGGCATTATGTTGAGCATGATGGGCAGTCCATTGGCACGTGTTTGAGTGTAGTGGGCAGTCCTGTGGCATTCTCTTAAGCATATTGGGCAGTTCTCTGGCACTCTGTTGAGTGTAGTAGGCAGTGCTGTGGCATTCTGTTTTGGGTAGTCGGCAATCTTATGGCACTGTGTTGAATATAATGAGAAGATATTTGGCACTCTGTTGAGTGTCGTGTGCAGTCCGGTGACATTCTTTTGAGCGTAGTGCGAAACCCTATGGCACTCTGTTGAATGTAATGTGTAGACCTGTCGCACTTTGTTGTGTGTATTGGGCAGTCCGGTGGCACTGGGTTGACTGTAGTGGGCAATCCTGTGGCATTCTGTTGCACGTAGTGGGCAGTCATGTGGCATTATGTTGAGTGTGGTGGGCAGTCCGTTGGCACTCTGTTGAGTAAAATGAGTAGTCCTGTGGCACTCTGTTGAATGTAATGAGTAGTCCTGTGGCATTCTGTTGAGTGTAGTGGGCAGTCATGTGCCATTGTGCTGAGCGGCATAGGCAGTCCTATGGCACTCTGTTGAATAAAATGAGTAGTCCTGTGGCACTCTGTTGAGTGTAGTGGGCAGTCCGGTGGCACTATGTTGAGTGTAGTGGGCAGTCATGTGGCATTCTCTTGAGCGTAGTGTGCAGTCCTACGGCACTCTGTTGAGCGTAGTGAGCAGTCCTATGGCACTGTGTTGAGTGTAGTGGGCAGTCCTGTGGCACTCTGTTGAGTGTAGTGGGCAGTCCTGTGGCACTCTGTTGAGCGTAGCGGGCAGTCCTGTGGCACTCTGTTGAATAAAATGAATACTCCTGTGGCACTCTGTTGAGTGTAGCGGGCAGCCCTGTGGCATTCTCTTGAGTGTAGTGGGAAGTTCGGTGGCACTCTGTTGAATAAAATGAGTAGTGCTGTGGCACTCTTTTGAGTTTAGTGGGGAGTCCTGTGGCACTCTGTTGCACGTAGTGGGCAGTCATGTGGCATTATGTTGAGCGTGATGGGCAGTCCGTTGGCACGTGTTTGAGTGTAGTGGGCAGTCCTGTGGCATTCTCTTAAGCATATTGGGCAGTTCTATGGCACTCTGTTGAGTGTAGTAGGCAGTCCTGTGGCATTCTCCTGAGAATAGTGGGCCGTCTTGAGGCACTCTGTTGAATAAAATGAGTAGTCCTGTGGCACTCAGTTGAGTGTAGTGGGCAGTCCTGTGGCACTCTGCTGAGTTTAGTTGGCAATCCTGTGCCATTCTGTTGAGCCTAGTGGGCAGTCCTGTGGCATTCAGTTGAGACGAGAGGGCAGTCATATGGCACTTTGTTGAATGTAATGGGTAGTCCTGTGGCAATCCGTCGACCATCGTGGGCAGTCCTATGGCACTCTGTTGAGTGTAGTGGGTAGTGCTGTACCACTCTGTTGTGACTAGTAGGCAGTCTTGTGGCACTCTGCTGAGTGTTTGTGCAGTTCTATGGCACTCTGTTGAATGTAATGATTAGTTCTGTGGCACCCTGTTGAGTGTAGTGTTCAGTCCTGTGGCATTCTGTTGAGTGTAGTGGGCAATCCCATGGCACTCTGTTGAATGTAATGGGTAGTCCTGTGGCACTCTGTTGGGTGTAGTGGCAGTCCTGCAGCAGTCGGTTGAGTGTAGTGGACATTCCTGTGGCATTCACTTGAGCATAGTGGGTATCCTATGGTGCTCTGTTGAGTGTAGCGGGCAGTCTTTTGCACTCGGTTGTGTGTAGTTTGCATTCCTGTGGCACTCTTTTGAGTGTAGTTATCAGTCCTGTGGCACTCTGTTGACTGCAGTGGGCAGTCCTGTGGCACTCTGTTGAGTGTAGTGGGCAGTCCTGTGGCATTCTCTTGAGCATTGTGGGTAGTGCTATGGCACTCAGTTGAGTTTAGTGGGCAGTCCTGTGGCACACTGTTGAGTATAGTTTGCAGTCCTGTGCCATTCTGTTTAGCCTTGTGGGCAGTCCTATGGCAACCCGTTGAATGTAATGAATTGTCCTGTGGCACTCTGTTGTGTGCAGTGGGCTGTCCTGCGGCACTCTGTTGAATATAATGGGTAGTCCTGTGACACTCTCTTGAGTGTCGTGGACAGTCTTTTCCAATCTGTTGAGTGTAGTGGGCAGTGCTGTGGCATTCCTTTGAGCTTAGTGTGAAGACCTATGGCACTCTGTTGAATGTAATGGGTAGTCCTGTCGCACTTTGGTGAGTGTAGTGGGCAGTCCTGTGGCACTCGGTTGACTGTAGTGGGCAATCCTTTGGCATTGTGTTGCACGTAGTGGGCAGTCATGTGGCATTATGTTGAGCGTGGTGGGCAGTCCATTGGCACTCTTTTGAGTGTAGTGGGCAGTCCTGTGGCATTCTCCTAAGAATATTGGGCAGTCCTGTGGCACTGTTGAATAAAATGAGTAGTCCTGTGGCACTCATTTGAGTGTACTGGGCAGTCCTGTGGTCCTCTGCTGAGTGTAGTGGGAAGTTCGGTGGCACTCTGTTGAATAAAATGAGTATTGCTGTGGCACTCTTTTGAGTCTAGTGGCCAGTCCTGTGGCACACTGTTGAGTGTAGTGGGCAGTCCGGTGGCACTCTGTTGACTGTACAGGGCAATCCTGTGGCATTCTGTTGCACGTAGTGGGCAGTCATGTAACATTACGTTGAGCATAATGGGCAGTCCGTTGGCACGCGTTTGAGTGTAGTGGGAAGTCCTGTGGCATTCTCTTAAGCGTAGAGGGCAGTCCTGTGGAACTCTGTTGAGTGTAGTGGGCAGTCTTGTGGCATTCTCCTGAGAATAGTGGGCAGTCTTGAGGCACTCTGTTGAATAAAATGAATAGTCCTGTGGCACTCAGTTGAGTGTAGTGGGCAGTCCTGTGGCACTCTGTTGATTGTAGTGGGATGTTCGGTAGCACTCTGTTGAATAAAATGAGTAGTCCTGAGCACTCTTTTGAGTGTAGTAGGCAGTCCTGTGGCACTCTGTTGAATAAAATGAGTAGTGCTGTGGCACTCTTTTGAGTGTAGTGGGCAGTCCTACGGCACTGTGTTGAGTGTAGTGGGCAACCCTGTGGCATTCTCTTGAGAGTAGTGGGAAGTCCTATGGCACTCTGTTGTGTGTAGTGGACAGTCCTGTGGCATTCTCTTGAGCGTAGTTGGCAGTCCCTTGGAACTCTGTTGAACGTAGTGAGCAGTCCTTTGGCACTGTGTTGAGTGTATTGGGCAGTCCTGTGGCACTCTGTTGAGTGTAGTGGGCAGTCTGGTGGCATTCTGTTGAGTGTAGTGGGCAGTCCTGTGGCATTCTGTTGTGTGTAGTGGACAGTCTTTGCACTCAGTTGAGTGTAGTTGGCAGTCCTGTGGCACTCTGCTGAGTGTAGTGGGCAGTCCTGTGGCATTCTGTTGAGCGTAGCGGGCAGTCCTGTGGTACTCTGTTGAGTGCAGTGGGCAGTCCTGTGGCTCTCTGTTGAGCGTAGTGTGTCGTCCTGTGGCACTGTTGAGAGTAGTGAGCATGCCTGTGGCACTATGTTGAGTGTAGTTGGCAGTCCTGTGCCATTCTGTTTAGCCTAGTGGGCAGTCCTATGGCACTCTGTTGAATGTAATGGGTAGTCCAGTAACACTCTCTTCAGTGTTTTGGGCAGTCTTTTGCAATCTGTTGAGTGTAGTGGGCAGTGCTGTGGCATTCTGTTTTGGGTAGTCGGCAATCTTATGGCACTGTGTTGAATATAATGAGAAGATATTTGGCACTCTGTTGAGTGTCGTGGGCAGTCCGGTGACATTCTTTTGAGCGTAGTGCGAAAACCTATGGCACTCTGTTGAATGTAATGTGTAGACCTGTCGCAATTTGTTGAGTGTAGTGGGCAGTCCGGTGGCACTTGGTTGACTGTAGTGGGCAGTCCTGTGGCACTCTGTTGAGCGTAGCGGGCAGTCCTGTGGCACTCTGTTGAATAAAATGAATACTCCTGTGGCACTCTGTTGAGTGTAGCGGGCAGCCCTGTGGCACTCTGTTGAGTGTAGTGGGAATTTCGGTGGCACTCTGTTGAATAAAATGAGTAGTGCTGTGGCACTCTTTTGAGTTTAGTGGGGAGTCCTGTGGCACTCTGTTGCACGTAGTGGGCAGTCATGTGGCATTATGTTGAGCGTGATGGGCAGTCCGTTGGCACGTGTTTGAGTGTAGTGGGCAGTCCTGTGGCATTCTCTTAAGCATATTGGGCAGTTCTATGGCACTCTGTTGAG
Organism: Carcharodon carcharias; assembly: GCF_017639515.1. NCBI lineage: Eukaryota > Metazoa > Chordata > Chondrichthyes > Lamniformes > Lamnidae > Carcharodon > Carcharodon carcharias. Next base: position 83,515,606 of record NC_054476.1, on the reverse strand, counting down.
TGTAGTAGGCAGTCCTGTGGCATTCTCCTGAGAATAGTGGGCCGTCTTGAGGCACTCTGTTGAATAAAATGAGTAGTCCTGTGGCACTCAGTTGAGTGTAGTGGGCAGTCCTGTGGCACTCTGTTGAGTGTAGTGGGAAGTTCGGTGGCACTCTGTTGAATAAAATGAGTAGTCCTGAGCACTCTTTTGAGTGTAGTGGGCAGTCCTGTGGCACTCTGCTGAATAAAATGAGTAGTGCTGTGGCACTCTTTTGAGTGTAGTGGGCAGTCCTGTGGCACTCTGTTGATTGTACTGGGCAGTCCGGTGGCAATCTGTTGACTGTAGTGGGCAGTCCTGTGGCATTCTCTTGAGAGTAGTGGGAAGTCCTATGGCACTCTGTTGTGTGTAGTGGAAAGTCCTGTGGCATTCTCTTCAGCGTAGTTGGCAGTCCCATGGAACTCTGTTGAGCGTAGTGAGCAGTCCTATGGCACTGTGTTGAGTGTATTGGGCAGTCCTGTGGCACTCTGTTGAGTGTAGTGGGCAGTCTTTGTACTCTGTTGAGTGTAGTTGGCAGTCCTGTGGCACTCAGTGGAGTGTAGTTGGCAGTCCTGTGGCACTCTGTTGAGTGTAGTGGGAAGTTCGGTGGCACTCTGTTGAATAAAATGAGTAGTGCTGTGGCACTCTTTTGAGTTTAGTGGGGAGTCCTGTGGCACTCTGTTGCACGTAGTGGGCAGTCATGTGGCATTATGTTGAGCGTGATGGGCAGTCCGTTGGCACGTGTTTGTGTGTAGTGGGCAGTCCTGTGGCATTCTCTTAAGCATATCGGGCAGTTCTATGGCACTCTGTTGAGTGTAGTAGGCAGTCCCGTGGCATTCTCCTGAGAATAGTGGGCCGTCTTGAGGCACTCTGTTGAATAAAATGAGTAGTCCTGTGGCACTCTTTTGACTGTAGTGGGCAGTCCTGTGGCACTCTGCTGAACAAAATGAGTAGTGCTGTGGCACTCTGTTGAGTGTAGTGGGCAGTCCTGTGGCACTCTGTTGATTGTAGTGGGCAGTCCAGTGGCACTCTGTTGACTGTAGTGGGCAGTCCTGTGGCATTCTGCTGTGTGTAGTTGGTAGTCCTGTGGCATTCTCTTGAGTGAATTTGGCAGTCCTATGGCACTTTGTTGAGCGTAGTGAGCAGTCCTATAGCACTGTGTTGAGTGTAGTGGGCAATCCTGTGGCACTCTGTTGAGAGCAGTGGGCAGTCCTGTGGCATTCTCTTGAGAGTAGTGGGAAGTCCTACGGCACTCTGTTGTGTGTAGTGGACAGTCCTGTGGCATTCTCTTCAGCGTAGTTGGCAGTCCCATGGAACTCTGTTGAGCGTAGTGAGCAGTCCTATGGCACTGTGTTGAGTCTATTGGGCAGTCCTGTGGCACTCTGTTGAGTGTAGTGGGCAGTCCTGTGACATTCTATTAAGCGTAGTGGGCAGTTCTATGGCACTCTGTTGAGTGTAGTAGGCAGTCCTGTGGCATTCTCCTGAGAATAGTGGGCAGTCTTGAGGCACTCTGTTGAATAAAATGAGTAGTCCTGTGGCACTCAGTTGAGTGTAGTGGGCAGTCCTGTGGCACTCTGTTGAGTGTAGTGGGAAGTTCGGTGGCAGTCTGTTGAATAAAATGAGTAGTCCTGAGCACACTTTTGAGTGTAGTGGGCAGTCCTGTGGCACTCTGTTGAATAAAATGAGTAGTGCTGTGGCACTCTTTTGAGTGTAGTGGGCAGTCCTGTGGCATTCTCTTGAGAGTAGTGGGAAGTCCTATGGCACTCTGTTGTGTGTAGTGGACAGTCCTGTGGCATTCTCTTGAGCGTAGTTGGCAGTCCCTTGGAACTCTGTTGAGCGTAGTGAGCAGTCCTTTGGCACTGTGTTGAGTGTATTGGGCAGTCCTGTGGCACTCAGTTGAGTGTAGTGGGCAGTCCTGTGGCATTCTGTTGAGTGTAGTGGGCAGTCCTGTGGCATTCTGTTGTGTGTAGTGGACAGTCTTTGCACTCAGTTGAGTGTAGTTGGCAGTCCTGTGGCACTCTGCTGAGTGTAGTGGGCAGTCCTGTGGCATTCTGTTGAGCGTAGCGGGCAGTCCTGTGGTACTCTGTTGAGTGCAGTGGGCAGTCCTGTGGCTCTCTGTTGAGCGTAGTGTGTCGTCCTGTGGCACTGTTGAGAGTAGTGAGCATGCCTGTGGCACTATGTTGAGTGTAGTTGGCAGTCCTGTGCCATTCTGTTTAGCCTAGTGGGCAGTCCTATGGCACTCTGTTGAATGTAATGGGTAGTCCAGTAACACTCTCTTCAGTGTTTTGGGCAGTCTTTTGCAATCTGTTGAGTGTAGTGGGCAGTGCTGTGGCATTCTGTTTTGGGTAGTCGGCAATCTTATGGCACTGTGTTGAATATAATGAGAAGATATTTGGCACTCTGTTGAGTGTCGTGGGCAGTCCGGTGACATTCTTTTGAGCGTAGTGCGAAAACCTATGGCACTCTGTTGAATGTAATGTGTAGACCTGTCGCAATTTGTTGAGTGTAGTGGGCAGTCCGGTGGCACTTGGTTGACTGTAGTGGGCAGTCCTGTGGCACTCTGTTGAGCGTAGCGGGCAGTCCTGTGGCACTCTGTTGAATAAAATGAATACTCCTGTGGCACTCTGTTGAGTGTAGCGGGCAGCCCTGTGGCACTCTGTTGAGTGTAGTGGGAATTTCGGTGGCACTCTGTTGAATAAAATGAGTAGTGCTGTGGCACTCTTTTGAGTTTAGTGGGGAGTCCTGTGGCACTCTGTTGCACGTAGTGGGCAGTCATGTGGCATTATGTTGAGCGTGATGGGCAGTCCGTTGGCACGTGTTTGAGTGTAGTGGGCAGTCCTGTGGCATTCTCTTAAGCATATTGGGCAGTTCTATGGCACTCTGTTGAGTGTAGTGGAAAGTCCTGTGGCATTCTCTTCAGCGTAGTTGGCAGTCCCATGGAACTCTGTTGAGCGTAGTGAGCAGTCCTATGGCACTGTGTTGAGTGTATTGGGCAGTCCTGTGGCACTCTGTTGAGTGTAGTGGGCAGTCTTTGTACTCTGTTGAGTGTAGTTGGCAGTCCTGTGGCACTCAGTGGAGTGTAGTTGGCAGTCCTGTGGCACTCTGTTGAGTGTAGTGGGAAGTTCGGTGGCACTCTGTTGAATAAAATGAGTAGTGCTGTGGCACTCTTTTGAGTTTAGTGGGGAGTCCTGTGGCACTCTGTTGCACGTAGTGGGCAGTCATGTGGCATTATGTTGAGCGTGATGGGCAGTCCGTTGGCACGTGTTTGAGTGTAGTGGGCAGTCCTGTGGCATTCTCTTAAGCATATCGGGCAGTTCTATGGCACTCTGTTGAGTGTAGTAGGCAGTCCCGTGGCATTCTCCTGAGAATAGTGGGCCGTCTTGAGGCACTCTGTTGAATAAAATGAGTAGTCCTGTGGCACTCTTTTGACTGTAGTGGGCAGTCCTGTGGCACTCTGCTGAACAAAATGAGTAGTGCTGTGGCACTTTGTTGAGTGTAGTGGGCAGTCCTGTGGCACTCTGTTGATTGTAGTGGGCAGTCCAGTGGCACTCTGTTGACTGTAGTGGGCAGTCCTGTGGCATTCTGCTGTGTGTAGTTGGTAGTCCTGTGGCATTCTCTTGAGTGAATTTGGCAGTCCTATGGCACTTTGTTGAGCGTAGTGAGCAGTCCTATGGCACTGTGTTGAGTGTAGTGGGCAATCCTGTGGCACTCTGTTGAGAGTAGTGGGCAGTCCTGTGGCATTCTCTTGAGAGTAGTGGGAAGTCCTACGGCACTCTGTTGTGTGTAGTGGACAGTCCTGTGGCATTCTCTTCAGCGTAGTTGGCAGTCCCATGGAACTCTGTTGAGCGTAGTGAGCAGTCCTATGGCACTGTGTTGAGTCTATTGGGCAGTCCTGTGGCACTCTGTTGAGTGTAGTGGGCAGTCCTGTGACATTCTATTAAGCGTAGTGGGCAGTTCTATGGCACTCTGTTGAGTGTAGTAGGCAGTCCTGTGGCATTCTCCTGAGAATAGTGGGCAGTCTTGAGGCACTCTGTTGAATAAAATGAGTAGTCCTGTGGCACTCAGTTGAGTGTAGTGGGCAGTCCTGTGGCACTCTGTTGAGTGTAGTGGGAAGTTCGGTGGCAGTCTGTTGAATAAAATGAGTAGTCCTGAGCACACTTTTGAGTGTAGTGGGCAGTCCTGTGGCACTCTGTTGAATAAAATGAGTAGTGCTGTGGCACTCTTTTGAGTGTAGTGGGCAGTCCTGTGGCATTCTCTTGAGAGTAGTGGGAAGTCCTATGGCACTCTGTTGAGTGTAGTGGGCATGCCTTTTTCACTCTGTTGAATGTAGTTGGCAGTCTTGTGCCATTCTGTTTAGCCTAGTGGGCAGCCCAATTGCACTCTGTTGAGCGTAGTGGGCAGTCCTGTGGCACTTTGTTGAGCGTAGTGGGCAGTCCTGTGGCACTCTGCTGATTGTAGTGGGCAGTCCTGTGGCACACTGTTGAGTGCAGTGGGCTGTCCTGTGGCACTCTGTTGAATGTAATGGGTAGTCCTGTGGGACTCTGTTGAATGTAATGGGTAGTCCTGTGACACTCTCTTGAGTGTAGTGGACAGTCTTTTCCAATCTGTTGAGTGTAGTGGGCAGTGCTGTGGCATTCTTTTGAGCGTAGTGCGAAGTCCTATGGCACTCTGTTGAATGTAATGGGTAGTCCTGTCGCACTTTGTTGAATGTAGTGGGCAGTCCTGTGGCACTCGGTTGACTGTAGTGGGCAATCCTGTGGCATTGTGTTGCACGTAGTGGGCAGTCATGTGGCATTATTTTGAGCGTGGTGGGCAGTCCATTGGCACTCTTTTGAGTGTAGTGGGCAGTCCTGTGGCATTCTCCTAAGAATATTGGGCAGTCCTGTGGCACTGTTGAATAAAATGAGTAGTCCTGTGGCACTCATTTGAGTGTACTGGGCAGTCCTGTGGCCCTCTGCTGAGTGTAGTGAAAAGTTCAGTGGCACTCTGTTGAATAAAATGAGTAGTCCTGAGCACACTTTTGAGTGTAGTGGGCAGTCCTGTGGCACTCTGTTGAATAAAATGAGTACTGTTGTGGCACTCTTTTGAGTCTAGTAGCCAGTCCTGTGGCACTCTGTTGACTGTAGAGGGCAATCCTGTGGCATTCTGTTGCACGTAGTGGGCAGTCATGTGGCATTATGTTGAGCATGATGGGCAGTCCGTTGGCACGCGTTTGTGTGTAGTGGGAAGTCCTGTGGCATTCTCTTAAGCGTAGTGGGCAGTCCTTTGGAACTCAGTTGAGTGTAGTGGGCAGTCCTGTGGCATTCTCCTGAGAATAGTGGGCAGTCTTGAGGCACTCTGCTGAATAAAATGAGTAGTCCTGTGGCACTCAGTTGAGTGTAGTGGGCAGTCCTGTGGCACTCTGTTGATTGTAGTGGAAAGTTCCGTGGCACTCTGTTGAATAAAATGAGTAGTCCTGAGCACACTTTTGAGTGTAGTGGGCAGTCCTGTGGCACTCTGTTGAATAAAATGAGTAGTACTGTGGCACTCTGTTGAGTGTAGTGGGCAGTCCTATGGCACTGTGTTGAGTGTAGTGGGCAACCCTGTGGCATTCTCTTGAGAGTAGTGGGAAGTCCTATGGCACTCTGTTGTGTGTAGTGGACAGTCCTGTGGCATTCTCTTGAGCGTAGTTGGCAGTCCCATGGAACTCTGTTGAGCGTAGTGACCAGTCCTATGGCACTGTGTTGAGTGTATTGGGCAGTCCTGTGGCACTCTGTTGAGTGTACTGGGCAGTCATTGTACTCAGTTGAGTGTAGTTGGCAGTCCTGTGGCACTCTGTTGAGTGTAGTGGGCAGTCCTGTGGCATTCTGTTGAGTGTAGTGGGCAGTCCTGTGGCATTCTGTTGCGTGTAGTAGGCAGTCCTGTGGCTCTCTGTTGAGCGTAGTGTGTAGTCCTGTGGCACTGTTGAGAGTAGTGAGCATGCCTGTGGCACTATGTTGAGTGTAGTTGGCAGTCCTGTGCCATTCTGTTTAGCCTAGTGGGCAGTCCTATGGCACTCTGTTGAATGTAATGGGTAGTCCAGTAACACTCTCTTCAGTGTTTTGGGCAGTCTTTTGCAATCTGTTGAGTGTAGTGGGCAGTGCTGTGGCATTCTGTTTTGTGCAGTCGGCAATCTTATGGCACTGTGTTGAATATAATGAGAAGATATTTGGCACTCTGTTGAGTGTCGTGTGCAGTCCGGTGACATTCTTTTGAGCGTAGTGCGAAACCCTATGGCACTCTGTTGAATGTAATGTGCAGACCTGTCGCACTTTGTTGTGTGTAGTGGGCAGTCCCGTGGCACTGGGTTGACTGTAGTGGGCAATCCTGTGGCATTCTGTTGCACGTAGTGGGCAGTCATGTGGCATTATGTTGAGTGTGGTGGGCAGTCCGTTGGCACTCTGATGAGTAAAATGAGTAGTCCTGTGGCACTCTGTTGAATGTAATGAGTAGTCCTGTGGCACTCTGTTGAGTGTAGTGGGCAGTCCGGTGGCACTATGTTGAGTGTACTGGGCAGTCATGTGGCATTCTCTTGAGCGTAGTGTGCAGTCCTACGGCACTCTGTTGAGCGTCGTGAGCAGTCCTATGGCACTGTGTTGAGTGTAGTGGGCAGTCCTGTGGCACTCAGTTGAGTGTAGTGGGCAGTCCTGTGGCACTCTGTTGAGCGTAGCGGGCAGTTCTGTGGCACTCTGTTGAATAAAATGAATACTCCTGTGGCACTCTGTTGAGTGTAGCGGGCAGCCCTGTGGCACTCTGTTGAGTGTAGTGGGAAGTTCGGTGGCACTCTGTTGAATAAAATGAGTAGTGCTGTGGCACTCTTTTGAGTTTAGTGGGGAGTCCTGTGGCACTCTGTTGCACGTAGTGGGCAGTCATGTGGCATTATGTTGAGCGTGATGGGCAGTCCGTTGGCACGTGTTTGAGTGTAGTGGGCAGTCCTGTGGCATTCTCTTAAGCATATTGGGCAGTTCTATGGCACTCTGTTGAGTGTAGTAGGCAGTCCTGTGGCATTCTCCTGAGAATAGTGGGCCGTCTTGAGGCACTCTGTTGAATAAAATGAGTAGTCCTGTGGCACTCAGTTGAGTGTAGTGGGCAGTCCTGTGGCACTCTGTTGAGTGTAGTGGGAAGTTCGGTGGCACTCTGTTGAATAAAATGAGTAGTCCTGAGCACTCTTTTGAGTGTAGTGGGCAGTCCTGTGGCACTCTGCTGAATAAAATGAGTAGTGCTGTGGCACTCTTTTGAGTGTAGTGGGCAGTCCTGTGGCACTCTGTTGATTGTACTGGGCAGTCCGGTGGCAATCTGTTGACTGTAGTGGGCAGTCCTGTGGCATTCTGTTGTGTGTAGTTGGCAGTTCTGTGGCATTCTCTTGAGTGTATTTGGCAGTCCTATGGCACTCTGTTGAGCGTAGTGAGCAGTCCTATGGCACTGTGTTGAGTGTAGTGGGCAATCCTGTGGCACTCTGTTGAGTGTAGTGGGCAGTCCTGTGGCATTCTCTTGAGAGTAGTGGGAAGTCCTATGGCACTCTGTTGTGTGTAGTGGAAAGTCCTGTGGCATTCTCTTCAGCGTAGTTGGCAGTCCCATGGAACTCTGTTGAGCGTAGTGAGCAGTCCTATGGCACTGTGTTGAGTGTATTGGGCAGTCCTGTGGCACTCTGTTGAGTGTAGTGGGCAGTCTTTGTACTCTGTTGAGTGTAGTTGGCAGTCCTGTGGCACTCAGTGGAGTGTAGTTGGCAGTCCTGTGGCACTCTGTTGAGTGTAGTGGGCAGTCCTGTGGCACTCTGTTGAGCGTAGCGGGCAGTCCTGTGGCACTCTGTTGAATAAAATGAATACTCCTGTGGCACTCTGTTGAGTGTAGCGGGCAGCCCTGTGGCATTCTCTTGAGTGTAGTGGGAAGTTCGGTGGCACTCTGTTGAATAAAATGAGTAGTGCTGTGGCACTCTTTTGAGTTTAGTTGGGAGTCCTGTGGCACTCTGTTGCACGTAGTGGGCAGTCATGTGGCATTATGTTGAGCGTGATGGGCAGTCCGTTGGCACGTGTTTGAGTGTAGTGGGCAGTGCTGTGGCATTCTCCTAAGCATATTGGGCAGTTCTATGGCACTCTGTTGAGTGTAGTAGGCAGTGCTGTGGCATTCTGTTTTGGGTAGTCGGCAATCTTATGGCACTGTGTTGAATATAATGAGAAGATATTTGGCACTCTGTTGATTGTCGTGTGCAGTCCGGTGACATTCTTTTGAGCGTAGTGCGAAACCCTATGGCACTCTGTTGAATGTAATGTGTAGACCTGTCGCACTTTGTTGTGTGTAGTGGGCAGTCCGGTGGCACTGGGTTGACTGTAGTGGGCAATCCTGTGGCATTCTGTTGCACGTAGTGGGCAGTCATGTGGCATTATGTTGAGTGTGGTGGGCAGTCCGTTGGCACTCTGTTGAGTAAAATGAGTAGTCCTGTGGCACTCTGTTGAATGTAATGAGTAGTCCTGTGGCATTCTGTTGAGTGTAGTGGGCAGTCATGTGCCATTGTGCTGAGCGGCATAGGCAGTCCTATGGCACTCTGTTGAATAAAATGAGTAGTCCTGTGGCACTCTGTTGAGTGTAGTGGGCAGTCCGGTGGCACTATGTTGAGTGTAGTGGGCAGTCATGTGGCATTCTCTTGAGCGTAGTGTGCAGTCCTACGGCACTCTGTTGAGCGTCGTGAGCAGTCCTATGGCACTGTGTTGAGTGTAGTGGGCAGTCCTGTGGCACTGTGTTGAGTGTAGTGGGCAGTCCTGTGGCACTCTGTTGAGTGTAGTGGGCAGTCCTGTGGCACTCTGTTGAGCGTAGCGGGCAGTCCTGTGGCACTCTGTTGAATAAAATGAATACTCCTGTGGCACTCTGTTGAGTGTAGCGGGCAGCCCTGTGGCATTCTCTTGAGTGTAGTGGGAAGTTCGGTGGCACTCTGTTGAATAAAATGAGTAGTGCTGTGGCACTCTTTTGAGTTTAGTGGGGAGTCCTGTGGCACTCTGTTGCACGTAGTGGGCAGTCATATGGCATTATGTTGAGCGTGATGGGCAGTCCGTTGGCACGTGTTTGAGTGTAGTGGGCAGTCCTGTGGCATTCTCTTAAGCATATTGGGCAGTTCTATGGCACTCTGTTGAGTGTAGTAGGCAGTCCTGTGGCATTCTCCTGAGAATAGTGGGCCGTCTTGAGGCACTCTGTTGAATAAAATGAGTAGTCCTGTGGCACTCAGTTGAGTGTAGTGGGCAGTCCTGTGGCACTCTGCTGAGTTTAGTTGGCAATCCTGTGCCATTCTGTTGAGCCTAGTGGGCAGTCCTGTGGCATTCAGTTGAGACGAGAGGGCAGTCATATGGCACTTTGTTGAATGTAATGGGTAGTCCTGTGGCAATCCGTCGACCATCGTGGGCAGTCGTATGGCACTCTGTTGAGTGTAGTGGGTAGTGCTGTACCACTCTGGTGTGACTAGTAGGCAGTCTTGTGGCACTCTGCTGAGTGTTTGTGCAGTTCTATGGCACTCTGTTGAATGTAATGATTAGTTCTGTGGCACCCTGTTGAGTGTAGTGTTCAGTCCTGTGGCATTCTGTTGAGTGTAGTGGGCAATCCCATGGCACTCTGTTGAATGTAATGGGTAGTCCTGTGGCACTCTGTTGGGTGTAGTGGCAGTCCTGCAGCAGTCGGTTGAGTGTAGTGGACATTCCTGTGGCATTCACTTGAGCATAGTGGGTATCCTATGGTGCTCTGTTGAGTGTAGCGGGCAGTCTTTTGCACTCGGTTGTGTGTAGTTTGCATTCCTGTGGCACTCTTTTGAGTGTAGTTATCAGTCCTGTGGCACTCTGTTGACTGCAGTGGGCAGTCCTGTGGCACTCTGTTGAGTGTAGTGGGCAGTCCTGTGGCATTCTCTTGAGCATTGTGGGTAGTGCTATGGCACTCAGTTGAGTTTAGTGGGCAGTCCTGTGGCACACTGTTGAGTATAGTTTGCAGTCCTGTGCCATTCTGTTTAGCCTTGTGGGCAGTCCTATGGCAACCCGTTGAATGTAATGAATTGTCCTGTGGCACTCTGTTGTGTGCAGTGGGCTGTCCTGCGGCACTCTGTTGAATATAATGGGTAGTCCTGTGACACTCTCTTGAGTGTCGTGGACAGTCTTTTCCAATCTGTTGAGTGTAGTGGGCAGTGCTGTGGCATTCCTTTGAGCTTAGTGTGAAGACCTATGGCACTCTGTTGAATGTAATGGGTAGTCCTGTCGCACTTTGGTGAGTGTAGTGGGCAGTCCTGTGGCACTCGGTTGACTGTAGTGGGCAATCCTTTGGCATTGTGTTGCACGTAGTGGGCAGTCATGTGGCATTATGTTGAGCGTGGTGGGCAGTCCATTGGCACTCTTTTGAGTGTAGTGGGCAGTCCTGTGGCATTCTCCTAAGAATAGTGGGCAGTCCAGTGGCACTGTTGAATAAAATGAGTAGTCCTGTGGCACTCATTTGAGTGTACTGGGCAGTCCTGTGGTCCTCTGCTGAGTGTAGTGGGAAGTTCGGTGGCACTCTGTTGAATAAAATGAGTATTGCTGTGGCACTCTTTTGAGTCTAGTGGCCAGTCCTGTGGCACACTGTTGAGTGTAGTGGGCAGTCCGGTGGCACTCTGTTGACTGTACAGGGCAATCCTGTGGCATTCTGTTGCACGTAGTGGGCAGTCATGTAACATTACGTTGAGCATAATGGGCAGTCCGTTGGCACGCGTTTGAGTGTAGTGGGAAGTCCTGTGGCATTCTCTTAAGCGTAGAGGGCAGTCCTGTGGAACTCTGTTGAGTGTAGTGGGCAGTCTTGTGGCATTCTCCTGAGAATAGTGGGCAGTCTTGAGGCACTCTGTTGAATAAAATGAGTAGTCCTGTGGCACTCAGTTGAGTGTAGTGGGCAGTCCTGTGGCACTCTGTTGATTGTAGTGGGAAGTTCGGTAGCACTCTGTTGAATAAAATGAGTAGTCCTGAGCACTCTTTTGAGTGTAGTAGGCAGTCCTGTGGCACTCTGTTGAATAAAATGAGTAGTGCTGTGGCACTCTTTTGAGTGTAGTGGGCAGTCCTACGGCACTGTGTTGAGTGTAGTGGGCATCCCTGTGGCATTCTCTTGAGAGTAGTGGGAAGTCCTATGGCACTCTGTTGTGTGTAGTGGACAGTCCTGTGGCATTCTCTTGAGCGTAGTTGGCAGTCCCTTGGAACTCTGTTGAGCGTAGTGAGCAGTCCTTTGGCACTGTGTTGAGTGTATTGGGCAGTCCTGTGGCACTCAGTTGAGTGTAGTGGGCAGTCCTGTGGCATTCTGTTGAGTGTAGTGGGCAGTCCTGTGGCATTCTGTTGTGTGTAGTGGACAGTCTTTGCACTCAGTTGAGTGTAGTTGGCAGTCCTGTGGCACTCTGCTGAGTGTAGTGGGCAGTCCTGTGGCATTCTGTTGAGCGTAGCGGGCAGTCCTGTGGTACTCTGTTGAGTGCAGTGGGCAGTCCTGTGGCTCTCTGTTGAGCGTAGTGTGTCGTCCTGTGGCACTGTTGAGAGTAGTGAGCATGCCTGTGGCACTATGTTGAGTGTAGTTGGCAGTCCTGTGCCATTCTGTTTAGCCTAGTGGGCAGTCCTATGGCACTCTGTTGAATGTAATGGGTAGTCCAGTAACACTCTCTTCAGTGTTTTGGGCAGTCTTTTGCAATCTGTTGAGTGTAGTGGGCAGTGCTGTGGCATTCTGTTTTGGGTAGTCGGCAATCTTATGGCACTGTGTTGAATATAATGAGAAGATATTTGGCACTCTGTTGAGTGTCGTGGGCAGTCCGGTGACATTCTTTTGAGCGTAGTGCGAAAACCTATGGCACTCTGTTGAATGTAATGTGTAGACCTGTCGCAATTTGCTGAGTGTAGTGGGCAGTCCGGTGGCACTTGGTTGACTGTAGTGGGCAGTCCTGTGGCACTCTGTTGAGCGTAGCGGGCAGTCCTGTGGCACTCTGTTGAATAAAATGAATACTCCTGTGGCACTCTGTTGAGTGTAGCGGGCAGCCCTGTGGCACTCTGTTGAGTGTAGTGGGAATTTCGGTGGCACTCTGTTGAATAAAATGAGTAGTGCTGTGGCACTCTTTTGAGTTTAGTGGGGAGTCCTGTGGCACTCTGTTGCACGTAGTGGGCAGTCATGTGGCATTATGTTGAGCGTGATGGGCAGTCCGTTGGCACGTGTTTGAGTGTAGTGGGCAGTCCTGTGGCATTCTCTTAAGCATATTGGGCAGTTCTATGGCACTCTGTTGAGTGTAGTAGGCAGTCCCGTGGCATTCTCCTGAGAATAGTGGGCCGTCTTGAGGCACTCTGTTGAATAAAATGAGTAGTCCTGTGGCACTCAGTTGAGTGTAGTGGGCAGTCCTGTGGCACTCTGTTGAGTGTAGTGGGAAGTTCGGTGGCACTCTGTTGAATAAAATGAGTAGTCCTGAGCACTCTTTTGAGTGTAGTGGGCAGTCCTGTGGCACTCTGTTGAATAAAATGAGTAGTGCTGTGGCACTCTTTTGAGTGTAGTGGGCAGTCCTGTGGCACTCTGTTGATTGTAGTGGGCAGTCCGGTGGCAATCTGTTGACTGTAGTGGGCAGTCCTGTGGCATTCTGTTGTGTGTAGTTGGCAGTTCTGTGGCATTCTCTTGAGTGTATTTGGCAGTCCTATGGCACTCTGTTGAGCGTAGTGAGCAGTCCTATGGCACTGTGTTGAGTGTAGTGGGCAATCCTGTGGCACTCAGTTGAGTGTAGTGGGCAGTCCTGTGGCATTCTCTTGAGAGTAGTGGGAAGTCCTATGGCACTCTGTTGTGTGTAGTGGAAAGTCCTGTGGCATTCTCTTCAGCGTAGTTGGCAGTCCCATGGAACTCTGTTGAGCGTAGTGAGCAGTCCTATGGCACTGTGTTGAGTGTATTGGGCAGTCCTGTGGCACTCTGTTGAGTGTAGTGGGCAGTCTTTGTACTCTGTTGAGTGTAGTTGGCAGTCCTGTGGCACTCAGTGGAGTGTAGTTGGCAGTCCTGTGGCACTCTGTTGAGTGTAGTGGGAAGTTCGGTGGCACTCTGTTGAATAAAATGAGTAGTGCTGTGGCACTCTTTTGAGTTTAGTGGGGAGTCCTGTGGCACTCTGTTGCACGTAGTGGGCAGTCATGTGGCATTATGTTGAGCGTGATGGGCAGTCCGTTGGCGCGTGTTTGAGTGTAGTGGGCAGTCCTGTGGCATTCTCTTAAGCATATCGGGCAGTTCTGTGGCACTCTGTTGAGTGTAGTAGGCAGTCCCGTGGCATTCTCCTGAGAATAGTGGGCCGTCTTGAGGCACTCTGTTGAATAAAATGAGTAGTCCTGTGGCACTCTTTTGACTGTAGTGGGCAGTCCTGTGGCACTCTGCTGAACAAAATGAGTAGTGCTGTGGCACTCTGTTGAGTGTAGTGGGCAGTCCTGTGGCACTCTGTTGATTGTAGTGGGCAGTCCAGTGGCACTCTGTTGACTGTAGTGGGCAGTCCTGTGGCATTCTGCTGTGTGTAGTTGGCAGTCCTGTGGCATTCTCTTGAGTGAATTTGGCAGTCCTATGGCACTTTGTTGAGCGTAGTGAGCAGTCCTATGGCACTGTGTTGAGTGTAGTGGGCAATCCTGTGGCACTCTGTTGAGAGTAGTGGGCAGTCCTGTGGCATTCTCTTGAGAGTAGTGGGAAGTCCTACGGCACTCTGTTGTGTGTAGTGGACAGTCCTGTGGCATTCTCTTCAGCGTAGTTGGCAGTCCCATGGAACTCTGTTGAGCGTAGTGAGCAGTCCTATGGCACTGTGTTGAATCTATTGGGCAGTCCTGTGGCACTCTGTTGAGAATAGTGGGCAGTCTTGAGGCACTCTGTTGAATAAAATGAGTAGTCCTGTGGCACTCAGTTGAGTGTAGTGGGCAGTCCTGTGGCACTCTGTTGAGTGTAGTGGGAAGTTCGGTGGCAGTCTGTTGAATAAAATGAATAGTCCTGAGCACACTTTTGAGTGTAGTGGGCAGTCCTGTGGCACTCTGTTGAATAAAATGAGTAGTGCTGTGGCACTCTTTTGAGTGTAGTGGGCAGTCCTGTGGCACTCTGTTGATTGTAGTGGGCAGTCCGGTGGCACACTGTTGACTGTAGTGGGCAGTCCTGTGGCACTCTGTTGAGTGTAGTGGGCATGCCTTTTTCACTCTGTTGAATGTAGTTGGCAGTCTTGTGCCATTCTGTTTAGCCTAGTGGGCAGCCCAATTGCACTCTGTTGAGCGTAGTGGGCAGTCCTGTGGCACTTTGTTGAGCGTAGTGGGCAGTCCTGTGGCACTCTGCTGATTGTAGTGGGCAGTCCTGTGGCACACTGTTGAGTGCAGTGGGCTGTCCTGTGGCACTCTGTTGAATGTAATGGGTAGTCCTGTGGGACTCTGTTGAATGTAATGGGTAGTCCTGTGACACTCTCTTGAGTGTAGTGGACAGTCTTTTCCAATCTGTTGAGTGTAGTGGGCAGTGCTGTGGCATTCTTTTGAGCGTAGTGCGAAGACCTATGGCACTCTGTTGAATGTAATGGGTAGTCCTGTCGCACTTTGTTGAATGTAGTGGGCAGTCCTGTGGCACTCGGTTGACTGTAGTGGGCAATCCTGTGGCATTGTGTTGCACGTAGTGGGCAGTCATGTGGCATTATTTTGAGCGTGGTGGGCAGTCCATTGGCACTCTTTTGAGTGTAGTGGGCAGTCCTGTGGCATTCTCCTAAGAATATTGGGCAGTCCTGTGGCACTGTTGAATAAAATGAGTAGTCCTGTGGCACTCATTTGAGTGTACTGGGCAGTCCTGTGGCCCTCTGCTGAGTGTAGTGAAAAGTTCAGTAGCACTCTGTTGAATAAAATGAGTAGTCCTGAGCACACTTTTGAGTGTAGTGGGCAGTCCTGTGGCACTCTGTTGAATAAAATGAGTACTGTTGTGCCACTCTTTTGAGTCTAGTAGCCAGTCCTGTGGCACTCTGTTGACTGTAGAGGGCAATCCTGTGGCATTCTGTTGCACGTAGTGGGCAGTCATGTGGCATTATGTTGAGCATGATGGGCAGTCCGTTGGCACGCGTTTGTGTGTAGTGGGAAGTCCTGTGGCATTCTCTTAAGCGTAGTGGGCAGTCCTTTGGAACTCAGTTGAGTGTAGTGGGCAGTCCTGTGGCATTCTCCTGAGAATAGTGGGCAGTCTTGAGGCACTCTGCTGAATAAAATGAGTAGTCCTGTGGCACTCAGTTGAGTGTAGTGGGCAGTCCTGTGGCACTCTGTTGATTGTAGTGGAAAGTTCCGTGGCACTCTGTTGAATAAAATGAGTAGTCCTGAGCACACTTTTGAGTGTAGTGGGCAGTCCTGTGGCACTCTGTTGAATAAAATGAGTACTACTGTGGCACTCTGTTGAGTGTAGTGGGCAGTCCTATGGCACTGTGTTGAGTGTAGTGGGCAACCCTGTGGCATTCTCTTGAGAGTACTGGGAAGTCCTATGGCACTCTGTTGTGTGTAGTGGACAGTCCTGTGGCATTCTCTTGAGCGTAGTTGGCAGTCCCATGGAACTCTGTTGAGCGTAGTGAGCAGTCCTATGGCACTGTGTTGAGTGTATTGGGCAGTCCTGTGGCACTCTGTTGAGTGTACTGGGCAATCATTGTACTCAGTTGAGTGTAGTTGGCAGTCCTGTGGCACTCTGTTGAGTGTAGTGGGCAGTCCTGTGGCATTCTGTTGAGTGTAGTGGGCAGTCCTGTGGCATTCTGTTGCGTGTAGTAGGCAGTCCTGTGGCTCTCTGTTGAGCGTAGTGTGTAGTCCTGTGGCACTGTTGAGAGTAGTGAGCATGCCTGTGGCACTATGTTGAGTGTAGTTGGCAGTCCTGTGCCATTCTGTTTAGCCTAGTGGGCAGTCCTATGGCACTCTGTTGAATGTAATGGGTAGTCCAGTAACACTCTCTTCAGTGTTTTGGGCAGTCTTTTGCAATCTGTTGAGTGTAGTGGGCAGTGCTGTGGCATTCTGTTTTGTGCAGTCGGCAATCTTATGGCACTGTGTTGAATATAATGAGAAGATATTTGGCACTCTGTTGAGTGTCGTGTGCAGTCCGGTGACATTCTTTTGAGCGTAGTGCGAAACTCTATGGCACTCTGTTGAATGTAATGTGTAGACCTGTCGCACTTTGTTGTGTGTAGTGGGCAGTCCGGTGGCACTGGGTTGACTGTAGTGGGCAATCATGTGGCATTCTGTTGCACGTAGTGGGCAGTCATGTGGCATTATGTTGAGTGTGGTGGGCAGTCCGTTGGCACTCTGATGAGTAAAATGAGTAGTCCTGTGGCACTCTGTTGAATGTAATGAGTAGTCCTGTGGCACTCTGTTGAGTGTAGTGGGCAGTCCGGTGGCACTATGTTGAGTGTAGTGGGCAGTCATGTGGCATTCTCTTGAGCGTAGTGTGCAGTCCTACGGCACTCTGTTGAGCGTCGTGAGCAGTCCTATGGCACTGTGTTGAATCTAGTGGGCAGTCCTGTGGCACTCTGTTGAGTGTAGTGGGCAGTCCTGTGGCACTCTGTTGAGCGTAGCGGGCAGTTCTGTGGCACTCTGTTGAATAAAATGAATACTCCTGTGGCACTCTGTTGAGTGTAGCGGGCAGCCCTGTGGCACTCTGTTGAGTGTAGTGGGAAGTTCGGTGGCACTCTGTTGAATAAAATGAGTAGTGCTGTGGCACTCTTTTGAGTTTAGTGGGGAGTCCTGTGGCACTCTGTTGCACGTAGTGGGCAGTCATGTGGCATTATGTTGAGCGTGATGTGCAGTCCGTTGGCACGTGTTTGAGTGTAGTGGGCAGTCCTGTGGCATTCTCTTAAGCATATTGGGCAGTTCTATGGCACTCTGTTGAGTGTAGTAGGCAGTCCTGTGGCATTCTCCTGAGAATAGTGGGCCGTCTTGAGGCACTCTGTTGAATAAAATGAGTAGTCCTGTGGCACTCAGTTGAGTGTAGTGGGCAGTCCTGTGGCACTCTGTTGAGTGTAGTGGGCAGTCCTGTGGCACTCTGCTGAATAAAATGAGTAGTGCTGTGGCACTCTTTTGAGTGTAGTGGGCAGTCCTGTGGCACTCTGTTGATTGTAGTGGGCAGTCCGGTGGCAATCTGTTGACTGTAGTGGGCAGTCCTGTGGCATTCTGTTGTGTGTAGTTGGCAGTTCTGTGGCATTCTCTTGAGTGTATTTGGCAGTCCTATGGCACTCTGTTGAGCGTAGTGAGCAGTCCTATGGCACTGTGTTGAGTGTAGTGGGCAATCCTGTGGCACTCTGTTGAGTGTAGTGGGCAGTCCTGTGGCATTCTCTTGAGAGTAGTGGGAAGTCCTATGGCACTCTGTTGTGTGTAGTGGAAAGTCCTGTGGCATTCTCTTCAGCGTAGTTGGCAGTCCCATGGGACTCTGTTGAGCGTATGAACAGTCCTATGGCACTGTGTTGAGTGTATTGGGCAGTCCTGTGGCACTCTGTTGAGTGTAGTGGGCAGTCTTTGTACTCTGTTGAGTGTAGTTGGCAGTCCTGTGGCACTCAGTGGAGTGTAGTTGGCAGTCCTGTGGCACTCTGTTGAGTGTAGTGGGAAGTTCGGTGGCACTCTGTTGAATAAAATGAGTAGTGCTGTGGCACTCTTTTGAGTTTAGTGGGGAGTCCTGTGGCACTCTGTTGCACGTAGTGGGCAGTCATGTGGCATTATGTTGAGCGTGATGGGCAGTCCGTTGGCACGTGTTTGAGTGTAGTGGGCAGTCCTGTGGCATTCTCCTAAGCATATTGGGCAGTTCTATGGCACTCTGTTGAGTGTAGTAGGCAGTGCTGTGGCATTCTGTTTTGGGTAGTCGGCAATCTTATGGCACTGTGTTGAATATAATGAGAAGATATTTGGCACTCTGTTGATTGTCGTGTGCAGTCCGGTGACATTCTTTTGAGCGTAGTGCGAAACCCTATGGCACTCTGTTGAATGTAATGTGTAGACCTGTCGCACTTTGTTGTGTGTAGTGGGCAGTCCGGTGGCACTGGGTTGACTGTAGTGGGCAATCCTGTGGCATTCTGTTGCACGTAGTGGGCAGTCATGTGGCATTATGTTGAGTGTGGTGGGCAGTCCGTTGGCACTCTGTTGAGTAAAATGAGTAGTCCTGTGGCACTCTGTTGAATGTAATGAGTAGTCCTGTGGCATTCTGTTGAGTGTAGTGGGCAGTCATGTGCCATTGTGCTGAGCGGCATAGGCAGTCCTATGGCACTCTGTTGAATAAAATGAGTAGTCCTGTGGCACTCTGTTGAGTGTAGTGGGCAGTCCGGTGGCACTATGTTGAGTGTAGTGGGCAGTCATGTGGCATTCTCTTGAGCGTAGTGTGCAGTCCTACGGCACTCTGTTGAGCGTCGTGAGCAGTCAAGTGGCACTGTGTTGAGTGTCGTGGGCAGTCCTGTGGCACTCTGTTGAGTGTAGTGGGCAGTCCGGTGGCACTCTGTTGAGTGTAGTGGGCAGTCCTGTGGCACTCTGTTGAGCGTAGCGGGCAGTCCTGTGGCACTCTGTTGAATAAAATGAATACTCCTGTGGCACTCTGTTGAGTGTAGCGGGCAGCCCTGTGGCATTCTCTTGAGTGTAGTGGGAAGTTCGGTGGCACTCTGTTGAATAAAATGAGTAGTGCTGTGGCACTCTTTTGAGTTTAGTGGGGAGTCCTGTGGCACTCTGTTGCCCGTAGTGGGCAGTCATATGGCATTATGTTGAGCGTGATGGGCAGTCCGTTGGCACGTGTTTGAGTGTAGTGGGCAGTCCTGTGGCATTCTCTTAAGCATATTGGGCAGTTCTATGGCACTCTGTTGAGTGTAGTAGGCAGTCCTGTGGCATTCTCCTGAGAATAGTGGGCCATCTTGAGGCACTCTGTTGAATAAAATGAGTAGTCCTGTGGCACTCAGTTGAGTGTAGTGGGCAGTCCTGTGGCACTCTGCTGAGTTTAGTTGGCAATCCTGTGCCATTCTGTTGAGCCTAGTGGGCAGTCCTGTGGCATTCAGTTGAGACGAGAGGGCAGTCATATGGCACTTTGTTGAATGTAATGGGTAGTCCTGTGGCAATCCGTCGACCATCGTGGGCAGTCGTATGGCACTCTGTTGAGTGTAGTGGGTAGTGCTGTACCACTCTGGTGTGACTAGTAGGCAGTCTTGTGGCACTCTGCTGAGTGTTTGTGCAGTTCTATGGCACTCTGTTGAATGTAATGATTAGTTCTGTGGCACCCTGTTGAGTGTAGTGTTCAGTCCTGTGGCATTCTGTTGAGTGTAGTGGGCAATCCCATGGCACTCTGTTGAATGTAATGGGTAGTCCTGTGGCACTCTGGTGGGTGTAGTGGCAGTCCTGCAGCAGTCGGTTGAGTGTAGTGGACATTCCTGTGGCATTCACTTGAGCATAGTGGGTATCCTATGGTGCTCTGTTGAGTGTAGCGGGCAGTCTTTTGCACTCGGTTGTGTGTAGTTTGCATTCCTGTGGCACTCTTTTGAGTG
Organism: Carcharodon carcharias; assembly: GCF_017639515.1. Taxonomy (NCBI): domain Eukaryota; kingdom Metazoa; phylum Chordata; class Chondrichthyes; order Lamniformes; family Lamnidae; genus Carcharodon; species Carcharodon carcharias. The sequence goes on along the minus strand of NC_054476.1, from coordinate 83,496,111 downwards.
TAGTTATCAGTCCTGTGGCACTCTGTTGACTGCAGTGGGCAGTCCTGTGGCACTCTGTTGAGTGTAGTGGGCAGTCCTGTGGCATTCTCTTGAGCATTGTGGGTAGTGCTATGGCACTCAGTTGAGTTTAGTGGGCAGTCCTGTGGCACACTGTTGAGTATAGTTTGCAGTCCTGTGCCATTCTGTTTAGCCTTGTGGGCAGTCCTATGGCAACCCGTTGAATGTAATGAATTGTCCTGTGGCACTCTGTTGTGTGCAGTGGGCTGTCCTGCGGCACTCTGTTGAATGTAATGGGTAGTCCTGTGACACTCTCTTGAGTGTCGTGGACAGTCTTTTCCAATCTGTTGAGTGTAGTGGGCAGTGCTGTGGCATTCCTTTGAGCTTAGTGTGAAGACCTATGGCACTCTGTTGAATGTAATGGGTAGTCCTGTCGCACTTTGGTGAGTGTAGTGGGCAGTCCTGTGGCACTCGGTTGACTGTAGTGGGCAATCCTTTGGCATTGTGTTGCACGTAGTGGGCAGTCATGTGGCATTATGTTGAGCGTGGTGGGCAGTCCATTGGCACTCTTTTGAGTGTAGTGGGCAGTCCTGTGGCATTCTCCTAAGAATAGTGGGCAGTCCAGTGGCACTGTTGAATAAAATGAGTAGTCCTGTGGCACTCATTTGAGTGTACTGGGCAGTCCTGTGGTCCTCTGCTGAGTGTAGTGGGAAGTTCGGTGGCACTCTGTTGAATAAAATGAGTATTGCTGTGGCACTCTTTTGAGTCTAGTGGCCAGTCCTGTGGCACACTGTTGAGTGTAGTGGGCAGTCCGGTGGCACTCTGTTGACTGTACAGGGCAATCCTGTGGCATTCTGTTGCACGTAGTGGGCAGTCATGTAACATTACGTTGAGCATAATGGGCAGTCCGTTGGCACGCGTTTGAGTGTAGTGGGAAGTCCTGTGGCATTCTCTTAAGCGTAGAGGGCAGTCCTGTGGAACTCTGTTGAGTGTAGTGGGCAGTCTTGTGGCATTCTCCTGAGAATAGTGGGCAGTCTTGAGGCACTCTGTTGAATAAAATGAGTAGTCCTGTGGCACTCAGTTGAGTGTAGTGGGCAGTCCTGTGGCACTCTGTTGATTGTAGTGGGAAGTTCGGTAGCACTATGTTGAATAAAATGAGTAGTCCTGAGCACTCTTTTGAGTGTAGTAGGCAGTCCTGTGGCACTCTGTTGAATAAAATGAGTAGTGCTGTGGCACTCTTTTGAGTGTAGTGGGCAGTCCTACGGCACTGTGTTGAGTGTAGTGGGCAACCCTGTGGCATTCTCTTGAGAGTAGTGGGAAGTCCTATGGCACTCTGTTGTGTGTAGTGGACAGTCCTGTGGCATTCTCTTGAGCGTAGTTGGCAGTCCCTTGGAACTCTGTTGAGCGTAGTGAGCAGTCCTTTGGCACTGTGTTGAGTGTATTGGGCAGTCCTGTGGCACTCTGTTGAGTGTAGTTGGCAGTCCTGTGGCACTCTGCTGAGTGTAGTGGGCAGTCCTGTGGCATTCTGTTGAGCGTAGCGGGCAGTCCTGTGGTACTCTGTTGAGTGCAGTGGGCAGTCCTGTGGCTCTCTGTTGAGCGTAGTGTGTCGTCCTGTGGCACTGTTGAGAGTAGTGAGCATGCCTGTGGCACTATGTTGAGTGTAGTTGGCAGTCCTGTGCCATTCTGTTTAGCCTAGTGGGCAGTCCTATGGCACTCTGTTGAATGTAATGGGTAGTCCAGTAACACTCTCTTCAGTGTTTTGGGCAGTCTTTTGCAATCTGTTGAGTGTAGTGGGCAGTGCTGTGGCATTCTGTTTTGGGTAGTCGGCAATCTTATGGCACTGTGTTGAATATAATGAGAAGATATTTGGCACTCTGTTGAGTGTCGTGGGCAGTCCGGTGACATTCTTTTGAGCGTAGTGCGAAAACCTATGGCACTCTGTTGAATGTAATGTGTAGACCTGTCGCAATTTGTTGAGTGTAGTGGGCAGTCCGGTGGCACTTGGTTGACTGTAGTGGGCAGTCCTGTGGCACTCTGTTGAGCGTAGCGGGCAGTCCTGTGCCACTCTGTTGAATAAAATGAATACTCCTGTGGCACTCTGTTGAGTGTAGCGGGCAGCCCTGTGGCACTCTGTTGAGTGTAGTGGGAAGTTCGGTGGCACTCTGTTGAATAAAATGAGTAGTGCTGTGGCACTCTTTTGAGTTTAGTGGGGAGTCCTGTGGCACTCTGTTGCACGTAGTGGGCAGTCATGTGGCATTATGTTGAGCGTGATGGGCAGTCCGTTGGCACCTGTTTGAGTGTAGTGGGCAGTCCTGTGGCATTCTCTTAAGCATATTGGGCAGTTCTATGGCACTCTGTTGAGTGTAGTAGGCAGTCCCGTGGCATTCTCCTGAGAATAGTGGGCCGTCTTGAGGCACTCTGTTGAATAAAATGAGTAGTCCTGTGGCACTCAGTTGAGTGTAGTGGGCAGTCCTGTGGCACTCTGTTGAGTGTAGTGGGAAGTTCGGTGGCACTCTGTTGAATAAAATGAGTAGTCCTGAGCACTCTTTTGAGTGTAGTGGGCAGTCCTGTGGCACTCTGCTGAATAAAATGAGTAGTGCTGTGGCACTCTTTTGAGTGTAGTGGGCAGTCCTGTGGCACTCTGTTGATTGTAGTGGGCAGTCCGGTGGCAATCTGTTGACTGTAGTGGGCAGTCCTGTGGCATTCTGTTGTGTGTAGTTGGCAGTTCTGTGGCATTCTCTTGAGTGTATTTGGCAGTCCTATGGCACTCTGTTGAGCGTAGTGAGCAGTCCTATGGCACTCTGTTGAGTCTAGTGGGAAGTTCGGTGGTTTCTGTTGAATAAAATGAGTAGTGCTTTGGCACTCTTTTGATTTTAGTGGGGAGTCCTGTGGCACTCTGTTGAACGTAGTGGGCAGTCATGTGGCAATATGTTGAGCGTGATGGGCAGTCCGTTGGCACGTGTTTGAGTGTAGTGGGCAGTCCTGTGGCATTCTCTTAAGCATATTGGGCAGTTCTATGGCACTCTGTTGAGTGTAGTAGGCAGTGCTGTGGCATTCTGTTTTGGGTAGTCGGCAATCTTATGGCACTGTGTTGAATATAATGAGAAGATATTTGGCACTATGTTGATTGTCGTGTGCAGTCCGGTGACATTCTTTTGAGCGTAGTGCGAAACCCTATGGCACTCTGTTGAATGTAATGTGTAGACCTGTCGCACTTTGTTGTGTGTAGTGGGCAGTCCGGTGGCACTGGGTTGACTGTAGTGGGCAATCCTGTGGCATTCTGTTGCACGTAGTGGGCAGTCATGTGGCATTATGTTGAGTGTGGTGGGCAGTCCGTTGGCACTCTGTTGAGTAAAATGAGTAGTCCTGTGGCACTCTGTTGAATGTAATGAGTAGTCCTGTGGCATTCTGTTGAGTGTAGTGGGCAGTCATGTGCCATTGTGCTGAGCGGCATAGGCAGTCCTATGGCACTCTGTTGAATAAAATGAGTAGTCCTGTGGCACTCTGTTGAGTGTAGTGGGCAGTCCGGTGGCACTATGTTGAGTGTAGTGGGCAGTCATGTGGCATTCTCTTGAGCGTATTGTGCAGTCCTACGGCACTCTGTTGAGCGTCGTGAGCAGTCCTATGGCACTGTGTTGAGTGTAGTGGGCAGTCCTGTGGCACTCTGTTGAGTGTAGTGGGCAGTCCTGTGGCACTCTGTTGAGCGTAGCGGGCAGTCCTGTGGCACTCTGTTGAATAAAATGAATACTCCTGTGGCACTCTGTTGAGTGTAGCGGGCAGCCCTGTGGCATTCTCTTGAGTGTAGTGGGAAGTTCGGTGGCACTCTGTTGAATAAAATGAGTAGTGCTGTGGCACTCTTTTGAGTTTAGTGGGGAGTCCTGTGGCACTCTGTTGCACGTAGTGGGCAGTCATGTGGCATTATGTTGAGCGTGATGGGCAGTCCGTTGGCACGTGTTTGAGTGTAGTGGGCAGTCCTGTGGCATTCTCTTAAGCATATTGGGCAGTTCTATGGCACTCTGTTGAGTGTAGTAGGCAGTCCTGTGGCATTCTCCTGAGAATAGTGGGCCGTCTTGAGGCACTCTGTTGAATAAAATGAGTAGTCCTGTGGCACTCAGTTGAGTGTAGTGGGCAGTCCTGTGGCACTCTGCTGAGTTTAGTTGGCAATCCTGTGCCATTCTGTTGAGCCTAGTGGGCAGTCCTGTGGCATTCAGTTGAGACGAGAGGGCAGTCATATGGCACTTTGTTGAATGTAATGGGTAGTCCTGTGGCAATCCGTCGACCATCGTGGGCAGTCCTATGGCACTCTGTTGAGTGTAGTGGGTAGTGCTGTACCACTCTGTTGTGACTAGTAGGCAGTCTTGTGGCACTCTGCTGAGTGTTTGTGCAGTTCTATGGCACTCTGTTGAATGTAATGATTAGTTCTGTGGCACCCTGTTGAGTGTAGTGTTCAGTCCTGTGGCATTCTGTTGAGTGTAGTGGGCAATCCCATGGCACTCTGTTGAATGTAATGGGTAGTCCTGTGGCACTCTGTTGGGTGTAGTGGCAGTCCTGCAGCAGTCGGTTGAGTGTAGTGGACATTCCTGTGGCATTCACTTGAGCATAGTGGGTATCCTATGGTGCTCTGTTGAGTGTAGCGGGCAGTCTTTTGCACTCGGTTGTGTGTAGTTTGCATTCCTGTGGCACTCCTTTGAGTGTAGTTATCAGTCCTGTGGCACTCTGTTGACTGCAGTGGGCAGTCCTGTGGCACTCTGTTGAGTGTAGTGGGCAGTCCTGTGGCATTCTCTTGAGCATTGTGGGTAGTGCTATGGCACTCAGTTGAGTTTAGTGGGCAGTCCTGTGGCACACTGTTGAGTATAGTTTGCAGTCCTGTGCCATTCTGTTTAGCCTTGTGGGCAGTCCTATGGCAACCCGTTGAACGTAATGAATTGTCCTGTGGCACTCTGTTGTGTGCAGTGGGCTGTCCTGCGGCACTCTGTTGAATGTAATGGGTAGTCCTGTGACACTCTCTTGAGTGTCGTGGACAGTCTTTTCCAATCTGTTGAGTGTAGTGGGCAGTGCTGTGGCATTCCTTTGAGCTTAATGTGAAGACCTATGGCACTCTGTTGAATGTAATGGGTAGTCCTGTCGCACTTTGGTGAGTGTAGTGGGCAGTCCTGTGGCACTCGGTTGACTGTAGTGGGCAATCCTTTGGCATTGTGTTGCACGTAGTGGGCAGTCATGTGGCATTATTTTGAGCATGGTGGTCCATTGGCACTCTTTTGAGTGTAGTGGGCAGTCCTGTGGCATTCTCCTAAGAATAGTGGGCAGTCCAGTGGCACTGTTGAATAAAATGAGTAGTCCTGTGGCACTCATTTGAGTGTACTGGGCAGTCCTGTGGCCCTCTGCTGAGTGTAGTGGGAAGTTCGGTGGCACTCTGTTGAATAAAATGAGTATTGCTGTGGCACTCTTTTGAGTCTAGTGGCCAGTCCTGTGGCACACTGTTGAGTGTAGTGGGCAGTCCGGTGGCACTCTGTTGACTGTACAGGGCAATCCTGTGGCATTCTGTTGCACGTAGTGGGCAGTCATGTAACATTACGTTGAGCATAATGGGCAGTCCGTTGGCACGCGTTTGAGTGTAGTGGGAAGTCCTGTGGCATTCTCTTAAGCGTAGAGGGCAGTCCTGTGGAACTCTGTTGAGTGTAGTGGGCAGTCTTGTGGCATTCTCCTGAGAATAGTGGGCAGTCTTGAGGCACTCTGTTGAATAAAATGAGTAGTCCTGTGGCACTCAGTTGAGTGTAGTGGGCAGTCCTGTGGCACTCTGTTGATTGTAGTGGGAAGTTCGGTAGCACTCTGTTGAATAAAATGAGTAGTCCTGAGCACTCTTTTGAGTGTAGTAGGCAGTCCTGTGGCACTCTGTTGAATAAAATGAGTAGTGCTGTGGCACTCTTTTGAGTGTAGTGGGCAGTCCTACGGCACTGTGTTGAGTGTAGTGGGCAACCCTGTGGCATTCTCTTGAGAGTAGTGGGAAGTCCTATGGCACTCTGTTGTGTGTAGTGGACAGTCCTGTGGCATTCTCTTGAGCGTAGTTGGCAGTCCCTTGGAACTCTGTTGAGCGTAGTGAGCAGTCCTTTGGCACTGTGTTGAGTGTATTGGGCAGTCCTGTGGCACTCTGTTGAGTGTAGTGGGCAGTCCTGTGGCATTCTGTTGAGTGTAGTGGGCAGTCCTGTGGCATTCTGTTGTGTGTAGTGGACAGTCTTTGCACTCAGTTGAGTGTAGTTGGCAGTCCTGTGGCACTCTGCTGAGTGTAGTGGGCAGTCCTGTGGCATTCTGTTGAGCGTAGCGGGCAGTCCTGTGGTACTCTGTTGAGTGCAGTGGGCAGTCCTGTGGCTCTCTGTTGAGCGTAGTGTGTCGTCCTGTGGCACTGTTGAGAGTAGTGAGCATGCCTGTGGCACTATGTTGAGTGTAGTTGGCAGTCCTGTGCCATTCTGTTTAGCCTAGTGGGCAGTCCTATGGCACTCTGTTGAATGTAATGGGTAGTCCAGTAACACTCTCTTCAGTGTTTTGGGCAGTCTTTTGCAATCTGTTGAGTGTAGTGGGCAGTGCTGTGGCATTCTGTTTTGGGTAGTCGGCAATCTTATGGCACTGTGTTGAATATAATGAGAAGATATTTGGCACTCTGTTGAGTGTCGTGGGCAGTCCGGTGACATTCTTTTGAGCGTAGTGCGAAAACCTATGGCACTCTGTTGAATGTAATGTGTAGACCTGTCGCAATTTGTTGAGTGTAGTGGGCAGTCCGGTGGCACTTGGTTGACTGTAGTGGGCAGTCCTGTGGCACTCTGTTGAGCGTAGCGGGCAGTCCTGTGGCACTCTGTTGAATAAAATGAATACTCCTGTGGCACTCTGTTGAGTGTAGCGGGCAGCCCTGTGGCACTCTGTTGAGTGTAGTGGGAATTTCGGTGGCACTCTGTTGAATAAAATGAGTAGTGCTGTGGCACTCTTTTGAGTTTAGTGGGGAGTCCTGTGGCACTCTGTTGCACGTAGTGGGCAGTCATGTGGCATTATGTTGAGCGTGATGGGCAGTCCGTTGGCACCTGTTTGAGTGTAGTGGGCAGTCCTGTGGCATTCTCTTAAGCATATTGGGCAGTTCTATGCACTCTGTTGAGTTTAGTAGGCAGTCCTGTGGCATTCTCCTGAGAATAGTGGGCCGTCTTGAGGCACTCTGTTGAATAAAATGAGTAGTCCTGTGGCACTCAGTTGAGTGTAGTGGGCAGTCCTGTGGCACTCTGTTGAGTGTAGTGGGAAGTTCGGTGGCACTCTGTTGAATAAAATGAGTAGTCCTGAGCACTCTTTTGAGTGTAGTGGGCAGTCCTGTGGCACTCTGCTGAATAAAATGAGTAGTGCTGTGGCACTCTTTTGAGTGTAGTGGGCAGTCCTGTGGCACTCTGTTGATTGTAGTGGGCAGTCCGGTGGCAATCTGTTGACTGTAGTGGGCAGTCCTGTGGCATTCTGTTGTGTGTAGTTGGCAGTTCTGTGGCATTCTCTTGAGTGTATTTGGCAGTCCTATGGCACTCTGTTGAGCGTAGTGAGCAGTCCTATGGCACTGTGTTGAGTGTAGTGGGCAATCCTGTGGCACTCTGTTGAGTGTAGTGGGCAGTCCTGTGGCATTCTCTTGAGAGTAGTGGGAAGTCCTATGGCACTCTGTTGTGTGTAGTGGAAAGTCCTGTGGCATTCTCTTCAGCGTAGTTGGCAGTCCTATGGAACTCTGTTGAGCGTAGTGAGCAGTCCTATGGCACTGTGTTGAGTCTATTGGGTAGTCCTGTGGCACTCTGTTGAGTGTAGTGGGCAGTCCTGTGGCATTCTCTTAAGCGTAGTGGGCAGTTCTATGGCACTCTGTTGAGTGTAGTAGGCAGTCCTGTGGCATTCTCCTGAGAATAGTGGGCCGTCTTGAGGCACTCTGTTGAATAAAATGAGTTGTCCGGTGGCACTCAGTTGAGTGTAGTGGGCAGTCCTGTGGCACTCTGTTGAGTGTAGTGGGAAGTTCGGTGGCACTCTGTTGAATAAAATGAGTAGTCCTGAGCACACTTTTGAGTGTAGTGGGCAGTCCTGTGGTGCTCTGTTGAATAAAATGAGTAGTGCTGTGGCACTCTTTTGAGTGTAGTGGGCAGTCCTGTGGCACTCTGTTGATTGTAGTGGGCAGTCCGGTTGCACTTTGTTGACTGTAGTGGGCAGTCCTGTGGCATTCTATTGTGTGTAGTTGGCAGTCCTGTGGCAATCTCTTGAGTGTAGTTGGCAGTCCTATGGCACTCTGTTGAGCGTAGTAAGCAGTCCTATGGCACTGTGTTGAGTGTAGTGGGCAATCCTGTGGCACTCTGTTGAGTGTAGTTGGCAGTCCTGTGGCATTCTCTTGAGAGTAGTGGGAAGTCCTATGGCACTTTGTTGTGTGTAGTGGACAGTCCTGTGGCATTCTCTTCAGCGTAGTTGGCAGTCCCATGGAACTCTGTTGAGCGTAGTGAGCAGTCCTATGGCACTGTGTTGAGTGTATTGGGCAGTCCTGTGGCACCCTGTTGAGTGTAGTGGGCAGTCCTGTGTCATTCACTTGAGTGTAGTGGGCAGTCCTAAGGCACACTGTTGAGTGTAGTGGGCAGTGTTTGCACAAAAATGAGTGTAGTTGGCAGTCCTGTGGCACTCTATTGAGTGTAGGGGGCAGTCCTGTGGCATTCTGTTGAGCATAGCGGGCAGTCCTGTGGCACTCTGTTGAGTGCAGTGGGCAGTCCTGTGGCACTCTTTTGAGTGTAGTGGGCAGTCCTGTGGCACTCTGTTGATTGTAGTGGACAGTCCGGTGGCACTCTTTTGACTGTAGTGGGCAGTCCTGTGGCATTCTGTTGTGTGTAGTTGGCAGTTCTGTGGCATTCTCTTGAGTGTATTTGGCAGTCCTATGGTACTCTGTTGAGCATAGTGAGCAGTCCTATGGCACTGTCTTGAGTGTAGTGGGCAATCCTGTGGCACTCTGTTGAGTGTAGTGGGCAGTCCTGTGGCTCTCTGTTGAATAAAATGAGTAGTACTGTGGCACTCTGTTGAGTGTAGTGGGCAGTCCTATGGCACTGTGTTGAGTGTAGTGGGCAACCCTGTGGCATTCTCTTGAGAGTACTGGGAAGTCCTATGGCACTCTGTTGTGTGTAGTGGACAGTCCTGTGGCATTCTCTTGAGCCTAGTTGGCAGTCCCATCGAATTCTGTTGAGCGTAGTGAGCAGTCCTATGGCACTGTGTTGAGTGTATTGGGCAGTCCTGTGGCACTCTGTTGAGTGTAGTGGGCAGTCTTTGTACTCAGTTGAGTGTAGTTGGCAGTCCTGTGGCACTCTGTTGAGTGTAGCGGGCAGTCCTGTGGCATTCTGTTGAGAGTAGTGGGCAGTCCTGTGGCATTCTGTTGCGTGTAGTAGGCAGTCCCGTGGCATTCTGTTGAGTCAAGTGGGCAGTCCTGTGTCACTCTGTTGTGTGTAGTGGGCAGTCTTTGCACTCAGTTGAGTGTAGTTGGCAGTCCTGTGGCACTCTGTTGAGTGTAGTGTGCAGTCCTGTGGCATTCTGTTGAGCGTAGCGGGCAGTCCTGTGGTACACTGTTGAGTGCAGTGGGCAGTCCTGTGGCTCTCTGTTGAGCGTAGTGTGTAGTCCTGTGGCACTGTTGAGAGTAGTGAGCATGCCTGTGGCACTATGTTGAGTGTAGTTGGCAGTCCTGTGCCATTCTGTTTAGCCTAGTGGGCAGTCCTATGGCACTCTGTTGAATGTAATGGGTAGTCCAGTAACACTCTCTTCAGTGTTTTGGGCAGTCTTTTGCAATCTGTTGAATGTAGTGGGCAGTGCTGTGGCATTCTGTTTTGTGTAGTCGGCAATCTTATGGCACTGTGTTGAATATAATGAGAAGATATTTGGCACTCTGTTGAGTGTCGTGTGCAGTCCGGTGACATTCTTTTGAGCGTAGTGCGAAAACCTATGGCACTCTGTTGAATGTAATGTGTAGACCTGTCGCACTTTGTTGAGTGTAGTGGGCAGTCCGGTGGCACTGGGTTGACTGTAGTGGGCAATCCTGTGGCATTCTGTTGCACGTAGTGGGCAGTCATGTGGCATTATGTTGAGTGTGGTGGGCAGTCCGTTGGCACTCTGTTGAGTAAAATGAGTAGTCCTGTGGCACTCTGTTGAATGTAATGAGTAGTCCTGTGGCATTCTGTTGAGTGTAGTGGGCAGTCATGTGCCATTGTGCTGAGCGGCATAGGCAGTCCTATGGCACTCTGTTGAATAAAATGAGTAGTCCTGTGGTACTCTGTTGAGTGTAGTGGGCAGTCCGGTGGCACTTTGTTGAGTGTAGTGGGCAGTCCTGTGGCATTCTGTTGTGTGTAATTGGCAGTCCTGTGGCAATCTCTTGAGTGTAGTTGCCAGTCCTATGGCACTCTGTTGAGTGTAGTGGGCAGTCCTGTGGCACTCTGTTGAGTGTAGCGGGCAGTCCTGTGGCACTCTGTTGAATAAAATGAATACTCCTGTGGCACTCTGTTGATTGTAGCGGGCAGCATTGTGTCACTCTGTTGAGTGTAGTGGGAAGTTCGGTGGCACTCTGTTGAATAAAATGAGTAGTGCTGTGACACTCTTTTGAGTTTAGTGGGGAGTCCTGTGGCACTCTGTTGCACGTAGTGGGCAGTCATGTGGCATTATGTTGAGCGTGATGTGCAGTCCGTTGGCACGTGTTTGAGTGTAGTGGGCAGTCCTGTGGCATTCTCTTAAGCATATTGGGCAGTTCTATGGCACTCTGTTGAGTGTAGTAGGCAGTCCTGTGGCATTCTCCTGAGAATAGTGGGCAGTCTTGAGGCACTCTGTTGAATAAAGTGAGTAGTCCTGTGGCACTCAGTTGAGTGTAGTGGGCAGTCCTGTGGCACTCTGTTGAGTGTATTGGGAAGTTCGGTGGCACTCTCTTGAATAAAATGAGTAGTCCTGAGCACTCTTTTGACTGTAGTGGGCAGTCCTGTGGCACTCTGCTGATTAAAATGAGTAGTGCTGTGGCACTCTTTTGAGTGTAGTGGGCAGTCCTGTGGCTCTTTGTTGATTGTAGTGGGCAGTCCTGTGGCACTCTGTTGACTGTAGTGGGCAGTCCTGTGGCATTCTGTTGTGTGTAGTTGGCTGTGCTGTGGCATTCTCTTGAGTGTATTTGGCAGTCCTATGGCACTCTGTTGAGCGTAGTGAGCAGTCCTATGGCACTGTGTTGAGTGTAGTGGGCAATCCTGTGGCACTCTTTTGAGTGTGGTGGGCAGTCCTGTGGCATTCTCTTGAGAGTAGTGGGAAGTCCTATGGCACTCTGTTGTGTATAGTGGACAGTCCTGTGTCATTCTCTTCAGCGTAGTTGGCAGTCCAATGGAACTCTGTTGAGCATAGTGAGCAGTCCTATGGCACTGTGTTGAGTCTATTGGGTAGTCCTGTGGCATTCTGTTGAGTGTAGTGGGCAGTCCTGTGGCATTCTCTTAAGCGTAGTGGGCAGTTCTATGGCACTCTGTTGAGTGTAGTAGGCAGTCCTGTGGCATTCTCCTGAGAATAGTGGGCCGTCTTGAGGCACTCTGTTGAATAAAATGAGTAGTCCTGTGGCACTCAGTTGATTGTAGTGGGCAGTCCTGTGGCACTCCGTTGAGTGTAGTGGGAAGTTCGATGGCACTCTGTTGAATAAAATGAGTAGTCCTGAGCACACTTTTGAGTGTAGTGGGCAGTCCTGTGGCACTCTGTTGAATAAAATGAGTAGTGCTGTGGCACTCTTTTGAGTGTAGTGGGCAGTCCTGTGGCACTCTGTTGATTGTAGTGGGCAGTCCGGTGGCACTTTGTTGACTGTAGTGGGCAGTCCTGTGGCATTCTGTTGTGTGTAGCTGGCAGTCCTGTGGCAATCTCTTGAGTGTAGTTGGCAGTCCTATGGCACTCTGTTGAGCGTAGTAAGCAGTCCTATGGCACTGTGTTGAGTGTATTGGGCAGTCCTGTGGCATTCTCTTGAGTGTAGTGGGCAGTCCTAAGGCACACTGTTGAGTGTAGTGGGCAGTCTTTGCACAAAAATGAGTGTAGTTGGCAGTCCTGTGGCACTCTATTGAGTGTAGGGGGCAGTCCTGTGGCTTTCTGTTGAGCGTAGCGGGCAGTCCTGTGGCATTCTGTTGAGTGCAGTGGGCAGTCCTGTGGCAATCTCTTGAGAGTAGTGTGCAGTCCTGTGGCACTCTGTTGAGTGTAGTGGGTAGTCTTTTGCACTCGGTTGTGTGTAGTTTGCATTCCAGTGGCACTCATTTGAGTGTAGTTATCAGTCCTGTGGCACTCTGTTGAGTGTAGTGGGCAGTCCTGCGGCATTCTCTTGAGCGTAGTTGGTAGTCCTATGGCACTCTGTTGAGTGCAGTGGGCAGTCCTTTGGCACTCAGTTGAGTGTAGTGGGCAGTCCTGTGGCATTCTCTTGAGCGTAGTGGGTTGTCCTATGGCGCTCTGTTGAGTGTAGTGGGCATTCTTTTGCACTCGGTTGTGTGTAGTTTGCATTCCTGTGGCACTCTTTTGAGTGTAGTTATCAGTCCTTTGCCACTCTGTTGATTGCAGTGGGCAGTCATGTGGCACTCTCTTGAGTGTAGTGGGCAGTCCTGTGGCATTCTCTTGAGCGTTGTGGGTAGTCCTATGGCACTCAGTTGAGTGCAGTGGGCAGTCCTGAGGCACTCTGTTGATTGTAGTGGGCAGTCCTGTGGCACTCTGTTGATTGTAGTGGCCAGTCCTGTGGCACACTGTTGAGTGTAGTTTGCAGTCCTGTGCCATTCTGTTTAGCCGAGTGGGCAGTCCTATGGCACTCTGTTGAATGTTATGAATTGTCCTGTGCCACTCTGTTGTGTGCAGTGGGCTGTCCTGCGGCACTCTGTTGAATGTAATGGGTAGTCCTGTGGCACTCTGTTGAACGTAATGGGTAATCCTGTGACACTCTCTTGAGTGTCGTGGACAGTCTTTTGCCATCTGTTGAGTGTAGTGGGCAGTGCTGTGGCATTCTTTTGAGCGTAGTGCGAAGACCTATGGCACTCTGTTGAATGTAATGGGTAGTCCTGTCGCACTTTGGTGAGGGTAGTGGGCAATCCTGTGGCACTCCGTTGACTGTAGTGGGCAATCCTGTCGCATTTTGTTGCACTGAGTGGGCAGTCATGTGGCATTATGTTGAGCGTGGTGGGCAGTCCATTGGCACTCTTTTGAGTGTAGTGGGCAGTCCTGTGGCATTCTCCTAAGAATATTGGGCAGTCCTGTGGCACTGTGTTGAATATAATGAGAAGATATTTGGCACACTGTTGAGTGTAGTGGGCAGTCCGGGGGCATTCTTTTGAGCGTAGTGCGAAACCATATGGCACTCTGTTGAATGTAATGGGTAGTCCTGTCGCACTTTGTTGAGTGTAGTGGGCAGTCCTGTGGCACTCGGTTGACTGTAGTGGGCAATCCTGTGGCATTCTGTTGCACGTAGTGGGCAGTCATGTGGCATTATGTTGAGTGTGGTGGGCAGTCCATTGGCACTCTGTTGAGTAAAATGAGTAGTCCTGTGACACTCTGTTGAATGTAATGAGTAGTCCTGTGGCATTCTGTTGAGTGTAGCGGGCAGTCATGTGCCATTGTGCTGAGCGGCATAGGCAGTCCTATGGCACTCTGTTGAATAAAATGAGTAGTCCTGTGGCACTCTGTTGAGTGTAGTGGGCAGTCCGATGGCACTCTGTTGAGTGTAGTGGGCAGTCATGTGGCATTCTCTTGAGCGTAGTGGGCAGTCCTACAGCACTCTGTTGAGCATCGTGAGCAGTCCTATGGCACTGTGTTGAATGTAGTGGGCAGTCCTGTGGCACTCTGTTGAGTGTAGTGGGCAGTCCTGTGGCACTCTGTTGAGCGTAGCTGGCAGTCCTGTGGCACTCTGTTGAATAAAATGAGTACTCCTGTGGCAGTCTGTTGAGTGTAGTGGGCAGTCCTGTGGCACGCTGTTGAGTGTAGCGGGCAGTCCTGTGGCACTCTGTTGCACGTAGTGGGCAGTCATGTGGCATTATGTTGAGCGTGATGAGCAGTCCATTGGCACGCTTTTGAGTGTTGTGGGCAGTCCTGTGGCATTCTCTTAAGCGTAGTGGGCAGTTCTATGGCAGTCTGTTGAGTGTAGTCGGCAGTCCTGTGGCATTCTCCTGAGAATACTTGGCAGTCTTGAGGCACTTTGTTGAATAAAATGAGTAGTCCTGTGGCACTCAGTTGAGTGTAGTAGGCATTCCTGTGGCACTCTGTTGAGTGTAGTGGGCAGTCCTGTGGCACTCTGTTGAATAAAATGAGTAGTGCTCTGGAATTCTTTTGAGTGTAGTGGGCAGTCCTGTGGCACTCTGTTGATTGTAGTGGGCAGTCCGGTGGCACTCTTTTGAGTGTAGTGGGCAGTCCTGTGGCATTCTGTTGTGTGTAGTTGGCAGTCCTGTGGCATTCTCTTGAGTGTAGTTGGCATTCCTATGGCACTCTGTTGAGCGTAGTGAGCGGTCCTATGGCACTGTGTTGAGTGTAGTGGGAAATCCTGTGGCACTCTGTTGAGTGTAGTGGGCAGTCCTGTGGCATTCTCTTGAGAGTAGTGGGAAGTCCTATGGCACTCTGTTGTGTGTAGTGGACAGTTCTGTGGCATTCTCTTCAGCGTAGTTGGCAGTCCCATGGAACTCTGTTGAGCGCAGTGAGCAGTCCCGTGGCACTCTGTTGAGTGTAGTGGGCAGTCTTTGCACTCAAATGAGTGTAGTTGGCAGTCCTGTGGCACTCTGTTGAGTGTAGTGGGCAGTCCTGTGGCATTCTGTTGAGAGTAGTGGGCAGTCCTGTGGCACTCTGTTGAGTGTAGTGGGCTGTCCGGTGGCACTCTGTTGACTGTAGTGGGCAATCCTGTGGCATTCTGTTGCACATTGTGTGCAGTCATGTGGCATTATGTTGAGCGTGATGGGCCGTCCATTGGAACGCTTTTGAGTGTAGTGGGCAGTCCTGTGGCATTCTCTTATGCGTAGTGGGCAGTCCTATGGCACTCTGTTGAGTGTAGTGGGCAGTCCTGTGGCATTTTCCTGAGAATAGTGGGCAGTCTTGAGGCCCAATGTTGAATAATGAGTGTAGTTGGCAGTCCTGTGGCACTCTGTTGAGTGTAGTGGGCAGTCCTGTGGCATTCTGTTGAGAGTAGTGGGCAGTCCTGTGGCACTCAGCTGAGTGTAGTGGGAAGTTCGGTGGCACTCTGTTGAATAAAATGAGTAGTCCTGAGAACTCTTTTGAGTGTAGTCGGCAGTCCTGTGGAACTCTGTTGATTGTAGTGGGCAGTCCTGTGGCATTCTGTTGAGCGAAGCAGGCAGTCCTGTGGCACTCTGTTGAGTACAGTGGGCAGTCCTGTGGCACTCTGTTGAGTGTAGTGGACAGTCCTGTGTCACTCTCTTCAGAGTAGTGAGCTGTCCTGTGGCACTCTGTTGAGTGTAGTGGAGAGTCCTGTGGCACTCTCTTGAGAGCAGTGGGCAGTCCTGTGGCACTCTGTTGAGCGTAGTGTGTAGTCCTGTGGCACTGTTGAGTGTAGTGAGCATGCCTGTGGCACTATGTTGAGTGTAGTTGGCATTCCTGTGCCATTCTGTTTAGCCTAGTGGGCAGTCCTATGGCACTCTGTTGAATGTAATGAGTTGTCCTATGGCACTCTGATGAGTGCAGTGTGCAGTCCTGTGGCGCTCTGTTGAATGTAGCGGGTCGTTCAGTGGCTCTCTGTTGAATGTAATGGGTTGTCCTGTGACAATCTCTTGAGCGTAGTGGGCAGTCCTGTGCCATTGTGCTGAGCGGAGTAGGAAGTCCTATGGCACTCTGTCGAATAAAATGAGTAGTCCTGTGGCACTCTGTTGAGTGTAGGGGCAGTAATGTGGCATTCTCTTGAGCGTAGTGGGCAGTCCTACGGCACTCTGTTGAGCGTTGTGCGCAGTCCTATGGCACAGTGTTGAGTGTAGTGGGCCGTCCTGTGGCACTCTGTCGAGCGTAGCGGGCAGTCCTGTGGCACTCTGTTGAGTGCAGCGGTTAGTCCTGTGGCACTCTGTTGAGTGTAGTGGGCAGTCCTGTGGCATTTGGTTGAGACTAGTGGGCAGTAAGATGGCAGTCTGCTGAATGTAATTGGTAGTCCTGTGGCACTCAGTGGAACATAATGGGTAGTCCTGTGGCACTATGTTGAATGTAATAGGTATTCTTGTGGTGCTCTGTTGAGTGTAGCGAGCACTCCTGTGGTACTCTGTTGAGTGTAGTGGGCAGTACTTTGGCACTCTTTTGTGTGCAGTGAGCAGTCCGGTGGCATTCTTTAGAGCGTAGTGTGAATGTTGAATGTAATGTGTAGTCCTGTGGCACTTTGTTGAGTGTGGTGGGGAGTCCTGTGGCACTCAGTTGACTGTAGTGGCCAATCCTGTGGCATTCTGTTGCATGTAGTGGGCAGTCATGTGGCATTATGTTCAGCGTAGTGGGCAGTCCGTTGGCACTCTGTTGAGTGTAGTGGGCAGTCCTGTGGCATTCTCTTGAGCGTAGTGTGCAGTCCTATGGCACTCTGTTGAGTGTAGTGGGCAGTCCTGTGGCATTCTCTTGAGAATAGTGGGCAGTCCTGTGGCACTTTGTTGAATAAAATGAGTACTCCTGTGGCACTCTGTTGAGTGTAGTGGGCAGTCCTGTGGCACTCTGTTGAGTGTAGTGGGTAGTCCGGTGGCACTCTGTTGAGTGCAGTGGGCAGTCATGTGGCATTCTCTTGAACGTAGTGGGCAGTCCAACGGCACTGTGTTGAGCGTCGTGAGCAGTCCTATGGCACAGTGTTGAGTGTAGTGGGCCGTCCTGTGGCACTCTGTTGAATGTAGTGGGCAGTCCTGTGGCATTCGGTTGAGACTAGTCGGCAGTAAGATGGCAGTCTGCTGAATGTAATTGGTAGTCCTGTGGCACTCAGTGGAATATAATGGGTAGTCCTGTGGCACTATGTTGAATGTAATGGGTATTCTTGTGGTGCTCTGTTGAGTGTAGCGGGCACTCCTGTGGTACTCTGTTGAGTGTAGTGGGCAGTACTTTGGCACTCTTTTGTGTGTAGTGGGCAGTCCGGTGGCATTCTTTAGAGCATAGTGCGAAGCCCTATGGCACTCTGTTGAATGTAATGGGTAGTCCTGTGGCACATTGTTGAGTGTGGTGGGGAGTCCTGTGGCACTCGGTTGACTGTAGTGGCCAATCCTGTGGCATTCTGTTGCATGTAGTGGGCAGTCATGTGGCATTATGTTGAGCATGGTGGGCAGTCCATTGGCACGCTGTTGAGTGTAGTGGGCAGTCCTGTGGCATTCTCTTGAGCGTAGTGGGCAGTCCTATGGCACTCTGTTGAGTGTAGTGGGCAGTCCTGTGGCATTCTCTTGAGAATAGTGGGCAGTCCTGTGGCACTTTGTTGAATAAAATGAGTAGTCCTGTGGCACTCTGTTGAGTGTAGTTGGCAGTCCTGTGCCATTCTGTTTAGCCTAGTGGGCAGTCCTATGGCACATTTTTGAATGTAAAGAGTTGTCCTGTGGCACTCTGTTGAGTGCAGTGGGCAGTCCTGTGGCACTCTGTTGAATGTAATGGGTAGTCCTGTGGCACTCTGTTGAATGTAATGGGTAGTCCTGTGACACTCTCTTCAGTGTAGTGGACAATCTTTTGCAATCTGTTGAGTGTAGTGGGCAGTGCTGTGGCATTCTGTTTTGTGTAGTCAGCAATCTTATGGCCCTGTGTTAAATATAATGAGAAGATATTTGGCACTCTGTTGAGCGTTGTGAGCAGTCCTATGGCACTGTGTTGAGTGTAGTGGGCAGTCCTGTGGCACTCTGTTGTGTGTATTAGGCAGTCCGGTGGCACTTTGTTGAGTGTAGTGGGCAGTCCTGTGGCACTCTGTTCAGCATCGTGGGTAGTCCTGTGGCACTCTGTTGATTGTAGTGGGCAGTCCTGTGGCACACTGTTGAGTGTAGTTTGCACTCCTGTGCCATTCTGTTTAGCCTTGTGGGCAGTCCTATGGCACTCTGTTGAATGTAATGAATTGTGCTGTGCCACTCTGTTGAATGCAGTGGGCTGTCCTGTGGCACTCTGTTGAATGTAATGGGTAGTCCTGTGGCACTCTGTTGAATGTAATGAGTAGTCCTGTGGCATTCTGTTGAGTGTAGCGGGCAGTCATGTGCCATTGTGCTGAGCGGCATAGGCAGTCCTATGGCACTCTGTTGAATAAAATGAGTAGTCCTGTGGCACTCTGTTGAGTGTAGTGGGCAGTCCGATGGCACTCTGTTGAGTGTAGTGGGCAGTCATGTGGCATTCTCTTGAGCGTAGTGGGCAGTCCTACAGCACTCTGTTGAGCATCGTGAGCAGTCCTATGGCACTGTGTTGAATGTAGTGGGCAGTCCTGTGGCACTCTGTTGAGTGTAGTGGGCAGTCCTGTGGCACTCTGTTGAGCGTAGCTGGCAGTCCTGTGGCACTCTGTTGAATAAAATGAGTACTCCTGTGGCAGTCTGTTGAGTGTAGTGGGCAGTCCTGTGGCACGCTGTTGAGTGTAGCGGGCAGTCCTGTGGCACTCTGTTGCACGTAGTGGGCAGTCATGTGGCATTATGTTGAGCGTGATGAGCAGTCCATTGGCACGCTTTTGAGTGTTGTGGGCAGTCCTGTGGCATTCTCTTAAGCGTAGTGGGCAGTTCTATGGCAGTCTGTTGAGTGTAGTCGGCAGTCCTGTGGCATTCTCCTGAGAATACTTGGCAGTCTTGAGGCACTTTGTTGAATAAAATGAGTAGTCCTGTGGCACTCAGTTGAGTGTAGTAGGCATTCCTGTGGCACTCTGTTGAGTGTAGTGGGCAGTCCTGTGGCACTCTGTTGAATAAAATGAGTAGTGCTCTGGAATTCTTTTGAGTGTAGTGGGCAGTCCTGTGGCACTCTGTTGATTGTAGTGGGCAGTCCGGTGGCACTCTTTTGAGTGTAGTGGGCAGTCCTGTGGCATTCTGTTGTGTGTAGTTGGCAGTCCTGTGGCATTCTCTTGAGTGTAGTTGGCATTCCTATGGCACTCTGTTGAGCGTAGTGAGCGGTCCTATGGCACTGTGTTGAGTGTAGTGGGAAATCCTGTGGCACTCTGTTGAGTGTAGTGGGCAGTCCTGTGGCATTCTCTTGAGAGTAGTGGGAAGTCCTATGGCACTCTGTTGTGTGTAGTGGACAGTTCTGTGGCATTCTCTTCAGCGTAGTTGGCAGTCCCATGGAACTCTGTTGAGCGCAGTGAGCAGTCCCGTGGCACTCTGTTGAGTGTAGTGGGCAGTCTTTGCACTCAAATGAGTGTAGTTGGCAGTCCTGTGGCACTCTGTTGAGTGTAGTGGGCAGTCCTGTGGCATTCTGTTGAGAGTAGTGGGCAGTCCTGTGGCACTCTGTTGAGTGTAGTGGGCTGTCCGGTGGCACTCTGTTGACTGTAGTGGGCAATCCTGTGGCATTCTGTTGCACATTGTGTGCAGTCATGTGGCATTATGTTGAGCGTGATGGGCCGTCCATTGGAACGCTTTTGAGTGTAGTGGGCAGTCCTGTGGCATTCTCTTATGCGTAGTGGGCAGTCCTATGGCACTCTGTTGAGTGTAGTGGGCAGTCCTGTGGCATTTTCCTGAGAATAGTGGGCAGTCTTGAGGCCCAATGTTGAATAATGAGTGTAGTTGGCAGTCCTGTGGCACTCTGTTGAGTGTAGTGGGCAGTCCTGTGGCATTCTGTTGAGAGTAGTGGGCAGTCCTGTGGCACTCAGCTGAGTGTAGTGGGAAGTTCGGTGGCACTCTGTTGAATAAAATGAGTAGTCCTGAGAACTCTTTTGAGTGTAGTCGGCAGTCCTGTGGAACTCTGTTGATTGTAGTGGGCAGTCCTGTGGCATTCTGTTGAGCGAAGCAGGCAGTCCTGTGGCACTCTGTTGAGTACAGTGGGCAGTCCTGTGGCACTCTGTTGAGTGTAGTGGACAGTCCTGTGTCACTCTCTTCAGAGTAGTGAGCTGTCCTGTGGCACTCTGTTGAGTGTAGTGGAGAGTCCTGTGGCACTCTCTTGAGAGCAGTGGGCAGTCCTGTGGCACTCTGTTGAGCGTAGTGTGTAGTCCTGTGGCACTGTTGAGTGTAGTGAGCATGCCTGTGGCACTATGTTGAGTGTAGTTGGCATTCCTGTGCCATTCTGTTTAGCCTAGTGGGCAGTCCTATGGCACTCTGTTGAATGTAATGAGTTGTCCTATGGCACTCTGATGAGTGCAGTGTGCAGTCCTGTGGCGCTCTGTTGAATGTAGCGGGTCGTTCAGTGGCTCTCTGTTGAATGTAATGGGTTGTCCTGTGACAATCTCTTGAGCGTAGTGGGCAGTCCTGTGCCATTGTGCTGAGCGGAGTAGGAAGTCCTATGGCACTCTGTCGAATAAAATGAGTAGTCCTGTGGCACTCTGTTGAGTGTAGGGGCAGTAATGTGGCATTCTCTTGAGCGTAGTGGGCAGTCCTACGGCACTCTGTTGAGCGTTGTGCGCAGTCCTATGGCACAGTGTTGAGTGTAGTGGGCCGTCCTGTGGCACTCTGTCGAGCGTAGCGGGCAGTCCTGTGGCACTCTGTTGAGTGCAGCGGTTAGTCCTGTGGCACTCTGTTGAGTGTAGTGGGCAGTCCTGTGGCATTTGGTTGAGACTAGTGGGCAGTAAGATGGCAGTCTGCTGAATGTAATTGGTAGTCCTGTGGCACTCAGTGGAACATAATGGGTAGTCCTGTGGCACTATGTTGAATGTAATAGGTATTCTTGTGGTGCTCTGTTGAGTGTAGCGAGCACTCCTGTGGTACTCTGTTGAGTGTAGTGGGCAGTACTTTGGCACTCTTTTGTGTGCAGTGAGCAGTCCGGTGGCATTCTTTAGAGCGTAGTGTGAATGTTGAATGTAATGTGTAGTCCTGTGGCACTTTGTTGAGTGTGGTGGGGAGTCCTGTGGCACTCAGTTGACTGTAGTGGCCAATCCTGTGGCATTCTGTTGCATGTAGTGGGCAGTCATGTGGCATTATGTTCAGCGTAGTGGGCAGTCCGTTGGCACTCTGTTGAGTGTAGTGGGCAGTCCTGTGGCATTCTCTTGAGCGTAGTGTGCAGTCCTATGGCACTCTGTTGAGTGTAGTGGGCAGTCCTGTGGCATTCTCTTGAGAATAGTGGGCAGTCCTGTGGCACTTTGTTGAATAAAATGAGTACTCCTGTGGCACTCTGTTGAGTGTAGTGGGCAGTCCTGTGGCACTCTGTTGAGTGTAGTGGGTAGTCCGGTGGCACTCTGTTGAGTGCAGTGGGCAGTCATGTGGCATTCTCTTGAACGTAGTGGGCAGTCCAACGGCACTGTGTTGAGCGTCGTGAGCAGTCCTATGGCACAGTGTTGAGTGTAGTGGGCCGTCCTGTGGCACTCTGTTGAATGTAGTGGGCAGTCCTGTGGCATTCGGTTGAGACTAGTCGGCAGTAAGATGGCAGTCTGCTGAATGTAATTGGTAGTCCTGTGGCACTCAGTGGAATATAATGGGTAGTCCTGTGGCACTATGTTGAATGTAATGGGTATTCTTGTGGTGCTCTGTTGAGTGTAGCGGGCACTCCTGTGGTACTCTGTTGAGTGTAGTGGGCAGTACTTTGGCACTCTTTTGTGTGTAGTGGGCAGTCCGGTGGCATTCTTTAGAGCATAGTGCGAAGCCCTATGGCACTCTGTTGAATGTAATGGGTAGTCCTGTGGCACATTGTTGAGTGTGGTGGGGAGTCCTGTGGCACTCGGTTGACTGTAGTGGCCAATCCTGTGGCATTCTGTTGCATGTAGTGGGCAGTCATGTGGCATTATGTTGAGCATGGTGGGCAGTCCATTGGCACGCTGTTGAGTGTAGTGGGCAGTCCTGTGGCATTCTCTTGAGCGTAGTGGGCAGTCCTATGGCACTCTGTTGAGTGTAGTGGGCAGTCCTGTGGCATTCTCTTGAGAATAGTGGGCAGTCCTGTGGCACTTTGTTGAATAAAATGAGTAGTCCTGTGGCACTCTGTTGAGTGTAGTTGGCAGTCCTGTGCCATTCTGTTTAGCCTAGTGGGCAGTCCTATGGCACATTTTTGAATGTAAAGAGTTGTCCTGTGGCACTCTGTTGAGTGCAGTGGGCAGTCCTGTGGCACTCTGTTGAATGTAATGGGTAGTCCTGTGGCACTCTGTTGAATGTAATGGGTAGTCCTGTGACACTCTCTTCAGTGTAGTGGACAATCTTTTGCAATCTGTTGAGTGTAGTGGGCAGTGCTGTGGCATTCTGTTTTGTGTAGTCAGCAATCTTATGGCCCTGTGTTAAATATAATGAGAAGATATTTGGCACTCTGTTGAGCGTTGTGAGCAGTCCTATGGCACTGTGTTGAGTGTAGTGGGCAGTCCTGTGGCACTCTGTTGTGTGTATTAGGCAGTCCGGTGGCACTTTGTTGAGTCTAGTGGGCAGTCCTGTGGCACTCTGTTCAGCATCGTGGGTAGTCCTGTGGCACTCTGTTGATTGTAGTGGGCAGTCCTGTGGCACACTGTTGAGTGTAGTTTGCACTCCTGTGCCATTCTGTTTAGCCTTGTGGGCAGTCCTATGGCACTCTGTTGAATGTAATGAATTGTGCTGTGCCACTCTGTTGAATGCAGTGGGCTGTCCTGTGGCACTCTGTTGAATGTAATGGGTAGTCCTGTGGCACTCTGTTGAATGTAATGGGTAGTCCTGTGGCACTCTGTTGAATGTAATGGGTAGTCCTGTGACACTCTCTTGAGTGTAGTGGACAGTCTTTTGCCATCTGTTGAGTGTAGTGGGCAGTGCTGTGGCATTCTTTTGAGCGTAGTGCGAAGACCTATGGCACTCTGTTGAATGTAATGGGTAGTCCTGTCGCACTTCGTTGACTGTAGTGGGCAATCCTGTGGCATTCTGTTGCACTTAGTGGGCAGTCATGTGGCATTATGTTGAGTGTGGTGGGCAGTCCATTGGCACCCTGTTGAATAAAATGAGTAGACCTGTGGCACACTGTTGAATGTAATGAGTAGTCCTGTGGCATTCTGTTGTGTGTAGTGGGCAGTCCGGTGGCACTCTGTTGAGGTAGTGAGCAGTCCCTTGGCACTCTGTTGAGTGTAGTGGGCAATCATGTGGCATTCTCTTGATCGTAGTTGGCAGACCTATGGCACTCTGTTGTGTGTAGTGGGCAGACCTGTGGCATTCTCTTGAGCGTAGTTGGCAGTCCTATGGCACCCTGTTGAGTGTAGTTTGCCGTCCTGTGGCACTCTGTTGAGTGTAGTGGGCAGTCCTGTGGCACTCTGTTGAGTGTAGTGGGCAGTCCTGTGGCACTCTGTTGAGTGTAGTGGGCAGTCCGGTGGCACTCTGTTGAGTGTAGTGGGCAGTCATATGGCATTCTCTTGAGCGTAGTGACAAGTCCTGTGGCACTCTGTTGATTGTAGTGTGCAGTCCTGTGGCACACTGTTGAGTGTAGTTTGCACTCCTGTGCCATTCTGTTTAGCCTAGTGGGCAGTCCTATGGCACTCTGTTGAATGTAATGAATTGTCCTGTGCCACTCTGTTGAGTGCAGTGGACTGTCCTGTGGCACTCTGTTGAATGTAATGGGAGGTCCTGTAGCACTCTGTTGAATGTAATGGGTAGTCCTGTGACACTCTCTTGAGTGTAGTGGACAGTCTTTTGCCATCTGTTGAGTGTAGTGGGCAGTGCTGTGGCATTCTTTTGAGCTTAGTGCGAAGACCTATGGCACTCTGTTGATTGTAATGGGTAGTCCTGTCGCACTTTGTTGAATGTAGTGGGCAGTCCTGTGGCACTCTTTTGAGTGTAGTGGGCAATCCTGTGGCATTGTGTTGCACGTAGTGGGCAGTCATGTGGCATTATGTTGAGCGTGGTGGGCAGTCCATTGGCACCCTGTTGAATAAAATGAGTAGACCTGTGGCACTCTGTTGAATGTAATGAGTGGTCCTGTGGCATTCTGTTGTGTGTAGTGGGCAGTCATGTGGCATTCTCTTGATCGTAGTGGGCAGTCCTATGGCACTCTGTTGTCTGTAGTGGACAGTCCTGTGGCATTCTCTTGAGCATAGTTGGCAGTCCTTTGGCACTCTGTTGAGCGTAGCGTGTAGTCCTGTGGCACTGTTGAGTGTAGAGTGCATGCCTGTGGCACTATGTTGAGTGTAGTTGGCAGGCCTGTGCCATTCTGTTTAGCCTAGTGGGCAGTCCTGTGGCACTCTTCTGAATGTAAAGAGTTGTCCTGTGGCACTCTGTTGAGTGCAGTGGGCAGTCCTGTGGCATCTGTTGAATGTAATGGGTAGTCCTGTGGCACTCTGTTGAGTGTAGTGGGCAGTCCTGTGGCATTCTCTTGAGAGTAGTGGGAAGTCCTATGGCACTCTGTTGTGTGTAGTGGACAGTTCTGTGGCATTCTCTTCAGCGTAGTTGGCAGTCCCACGGAACTCTTTTCAGCGTAGTGAGCAGTCCCGTGGCACTCTGTTGAGTGCAGTGGGCAGTCTTTGCACTCAAATGAGTGTAGTTGGCAGTCCTGTGGCACTCTCTTGAGAGTAGTGGGCAGTCCTGTGGCACTCTGTTGAGTGTAGTGGACAGTCCTGTGGCACTCTCTTGAGAGCAGTGGGCAGTCCTGTGGCACTCTGTTGAGCGTATTGAGTAGTCCTGTGGCACTGTTGAGTGTAGTGAGCATGCCTGTGGCACTATGTTGAGTGTAGTTGGCATTCCTGTGCCATTCTGTTTAGCCTAGTGGGCAGTCCTATGGCACTCTGTTGAATGTAATGAGTTGTCCTATGGCACTCTGATGAGTGCAGTGGGCAGTCCTGTGGCGCTCTGTTGAATGTAACGGGTCGTTCAGTGGCACTCTGTTGAATGTAATGAGTTGTCCTGTGACACTCTCTTGAGCGTAGTGGGCAGTCCTGTGCCATTGTGCTGAGCGGCGTAGGAAGTCCTATGGCACTCTGTCGAATAAAATGAGTAGTCCTGTGGCACTCTGTTGAGTGTAGAGGCAGTAATGTGGCATTCTCTTGAGCGTAGTGGGCAGTCCTATGGCACTCTGTTGAGCGTTGTGAGCAGTCCTATGGCACAGTGTTGAGTGTAGAGGGCCGTCCTGTGGCACTCTGTTGAGTGCAGCGGTTAGTCCTGTGGCACTCTGTTGAGTGTAGTGGGCAGTCCTGTGGCATTTGGTTGAGACTAGTGGGCAGTAAGATGGCAGTCTGCTGAATGTAATTGGTAGTCCTGTGGCACTCAGTGGAATATAATGGGTAGTCCTGTGGCACTATGTTGAATGTAATGGGTATTCTTGTGGTGCTCTGTTGAGTTTAGCGGGCACTCCTGTGGTACTCTGTTGAGTGTAGTGGGCAGTACTTTGGCAATCTTTTGTGTGTAGTGAGCAGTCCGGTGACATTCTTTAGAGCGTATTGCAAATGTTGAATGTAATGTGTAGTCTTGTGGCACTTTGTTGAGTATGGTGGGGAGTCCTGTGGCACTCGGTTGACTGTAGTGGCCAATCCTGTGGCATTCTGTTGCATGTAGTGGGCAGTCATGTGGCATTCTCTTGAGTGTAGTGGGCAGTCCTATGGCACTCTGTTGAGTGTAGTGGGCAGTCCTGTGGCATTCTCTTGAGAATAGTGGGCAGTCCTGTGGCACTTTGTTGAATAAAATGAGTACTCCTGTGGCACTCTGTTGAGTGTAGTTGGCAGTCCTGTGCCATTTTGTTTAGCCTAGTGGGCAGTCCTATGGCACTCTTTTGAATGTAAAGAGTTGTCCTGTGGCACTCTGTTGAGTGCAGTGGGCAGTCCTGTGGCACTCTGTTGAATGTAATGGGTAGTCCTGTGGCACTCTGTTGAATGTAATGGGTAGCCCTGTGACACTCTCTTCAGTGTAGTGGGCAGTCTTTTGCAATCTGTTGAGTGTAGTGGGCACTCCTGTGGTACTCTGTTGAGTGTAGTGGGCAGTACTTTGTCACTCTTTTGTGTGTAGTGTGCAGTCCGGTGGCATTCTTTAGAGCATAGTGCGAAACCCTATGGCACTCTGTTGAATGTAATGGGTAGTCCTGTGGCACTATGTTGACTGTAGTGGGGAGTCCTTTGGCACTTGGTTGACTGTAGTGGCCAATCCTGTGACATCCTGTTGCATGTAGTGGGCAGTCATGTGGCATTATGTTGAGCATGGTGGGCAGTCCATTGGCACGCTGTTGAGTGTAGTGGGCAGTCCTGTGGCATTCTCTTGAGCGTAGTGGGCAGTCCTATGGCACTCTGTTGAGTGTAGTGGGCAGTCCTGTGGCATTCTCTTGAGAATAGTGGGCAGTCCTGTGGCACTTTGTTGAATAAAATGAGTACTCCTGTGGCACTCTGTTGAGTGTAGTTGGCAGTCCTGTGCCATTCTGTTTAGCCTAGTGGGCAGTCCTATGGCACTCTTTTGAATGTAAAGAGTTGTCCTGTGGCACTATGTTGAGTTCAGTGGGCAGTCCTGTGGCACTCTGTTGAATGTAATGGGTAGTCCTGTGGCACTCTGTTGAATGTAATGGGTAGTCCTGTGACACTCTCTTGAGTGTAGTGGACAGTCTTTTGCCATCTGTTGAGTGTAGTGGGCAGTGAAGTGGCATTCTTTTGAGCTTAGTGCGAAGACCTATGGCACTCTGTTGAATGTAATGGGTAGTCCTGTCGCACTTTGTTGAGTGTAGCTGGCAGTCCTGTGGCATTCTCTTGAGTGTAGTGGACAGTCCTGTGGCACTCTGTTCAGCATCGTGGGCAGTCCTGTGGCACTCTGTTGATTGTAGTGGGCAGTCCTGTGGCACACTGTTGAGTGTAGTTTGCAGTCCTGTGCCATTCAGTTTAGCCTTGTGGGCATTCCTATGGCACTCTGTTGAATGTAATGAATTGTGCTGTGCCACTCTGTTGAGTGCAGTGGGCTGTCCTGTGGCACTCTGTTGAATGTAATGGGTAATCCTGTGGCACTCTGTTGAATGTAATGGGTAGTCCTGTGACACTCTCTTGAGTGTAGTGGACAGTCTTTTGCCATCTGTTTAGTGTAGTGGGCAGTGCTGTGGCATTCTTTTGAGCGTAGTGCGAAGACCTATGGCACTCTGTTGAATGTAATGGGTAGTCCTGTCGCACTTCGTTGACTGTAGTGGGCAATCCTGTGGCATTCTGTTGCATTTAGTGGGCAGTCATGTGGCATTATGTTGAGTGTGGTGGGCAGTCCATTGGCACCCTGTTGAATAAAATGAGTAGACCTGTGGCACTCTGTTGAATGTAATGAGTAGTCCTGTGGCATTCTGTTGTGTGTAGTGGGCAGTCCGGTGGCACTCTGTTGAGGTAGTGAGCAGTCCCTTGGCACTCTGTTGAGTGTAGTGGGCAGTCATGTGGCATTCTCTTGATCGTAGTTGGCAGACCTATGGCACTCTCTTGTGTGTAGTGGGCAGTCCTGTGGCATTCTCTTGAGCGTAGTTGGCAGTCCTATGGCACTCTGTTGAGCTTAGTGAGCAGTCTTTTGGCACTGTGTTGAGTTTAGTGGGCAGTCCTGTGGCACTCTGTTGATTGTAGAGGGCAGTCCTGTGGCATTCTCTTGATCGTAGTGGGCAGTCCTATGGCACTCTGTTGTGTGTAGTGAGCAGTCCTGTGGCATTCCCCTAAGCGTAGTTGGCAGTCCGTTGGCACTCTGTTAAGTAAAATGAATAGACCTGTGGCACTCTGTTGAATGTAATGAGTAGTCCTGTGGCATTCTGTTAAGTGTAGTGGGCCGTCCTGTGGAATTGTGCTGAGCGGTGTAGGCAGTCCTCTGGCACTCTGTTGAATAAAATGAATAGGCCTGTGGTACTCTGTTGAATAAAATAAGTAGTCCTGTGGCACACTGTTGAGTGTAGTTTGCCGTCCTGTGGCAGTCTGTTGAGTGTAGTGGGCAGTCCTGTGGCACTCTGTTGAGTGTAGTGGGCAGTCCTGTGGCACTCTGTTGAGTGTAGTGGGCAGTCCGGTGGCACTCTGTTGAGTGTAGTGGGCAGTCATATGGCATTCTCTTGAGCGTAGTGACAAGTCCTGTGGCACTCTGTTGATTGTAGTGGGCAGTCCTGTGGCACACTGTTGAGTGTAGTTTGCACTCCTGTGCCATTCTGTTTAGCCTAGTGGGCAGTCCTATGGCACTCTGTTGAATGTAATGAATTGTCCTGTGCCACTCTGTTGAGTGCAGTGGACTGTCCTGTGGCACTCTGTTGAATGTAATGGGAGGTCCTGTAGCACTCTGTTGAATGTAATGGGTAGTCCTGTGACACTCTCTTGAGTGTAGTGGACAGTCTTTTGCCATCTGTTGAGTGTAGTGGGCAGTGCTGTGGCATTCTTTTGAGCTTAGTGCGAAGACCTATGGCACTCTGTTGAATGTAATGGGTAGTCCTGTCGCACTTTGTTGAATGTAGTGGGCAGTCCTGTGGCACTCTTTTGAGTGTAGTGGGCAATCCTGTGGCATTGTGTTGCACGTAGTGGGCAGTCATGTGGCATTATGTTGAGCGTGGTGGGCAGTCCATTGGCACCCTGTTGAATAAAATGAGTAGACCTGTGGCACTCTGTTGAATGTAATGAGTAGTCCTGTGGCATTCTGTTGTGTGTAGTGGGCAGTCATGTGGCATTCTCTTGATCGTAGCGGGCAGTCCTATGGCACTCTGTTGTCTGTAGTGGACAGTCCTGTGGCATTCTCTTGAGCATAGTTGGCAGTCCTTTGGCACTCTGTTGAGCGTAGCGTGTAGTCCTGTGGCACCGTTGAGTGTAGTTGGCAGTCCTGTGCCATTCTGTTTAGCCTAGTGGGCAGTCCTGTGGCACTCTTCTGAATGTAAAGACTTGTCCTGTGGCACTCTGTTGAGTGCAGTGGGCAGTCCTGTGGCATCTGTTGAATGTAATGGGTAGTCCTGTGGCACTCTGTTGAGTGTAGTGGGCAGTCCTGTGGCATTCTCTTGAGAGTAGTGGGAAGTCCTATGGCACTCTGTTGTGTGTAGTGGACAGTTCTGTGGCATTCTCTTCAGCGTAGTTGGCAGTCCCATGGAACTCTGTTGAGCGTAGTGAGCAGTCCCGTGGCACTCTGTTGAGTGAAGTGGGCAGTCTTTGCACTCAAATGAGTGTAGTTGGTAGTCCTGTGGCACTCTGTTGAGTGTAGGGGGCAGTCCTGTGGCATTCTGTTGAGAGTTTTGGGCAGTCCTGTGGCACTCTGTTGAGTGTAGTGGGCTGTCCGGTGGCACTCTGTTGACTGTAGTGGGCAATCCTGTGGCATTCTGTTGCACATTTTGTGCAGTCATGTGGCATTTTGTTGAGCGTGATGGGCCATCCGTTGGCACGCTTTTGAGTGTAGTGGGCAGTCCTGTGGCATTCTCTTATGCGTAGTGGGCAGTCCTATGGCACTCTGTTGAGTGTAGTGGGCAATCCTGTTGCATTTTCCTGAGAACAGTGGGCAGTCTTGAGGCCCAATGTTGAATAAAATCAGTAGTCCTGTGGCACTCAGCTGAGTGTAGTGGGAGGTTCGGTGGCACTCTGTTGAATAAAATGAGTAGTCCTGAGAACTCTTTTGCGTGTAGTCGGCAGTCCTGTGGAACTCTGTTGATTGTAGTGGGCAGTCCTGTGGCACTCTGTTGAGTGCAGTGGGCAGTCCTGTGGCACTCTGTTGAGTGTAGTGGACAGTCCTGTGTCACTCTCTTGAGAGTAGTGGGCAGTCCTGTGTCACTCTGTTGAGTGTAGTGGACAGTCCTGTGGCACTCTCTTGAGAGCAGTGGGCAGTCCTGTGGCACTCTGTTGAGCGTAGTGTGTAGTCCTGTGGCACTGTTGAGTGTAGTTGGCATTGCTGTGCCATTCTGTTTAGCCTAGTGGGCAGTCCTATGGCACTCTGTTGAATGTAATGAGTTGTCCTATGGCACTCTGATGAGTGCAGTGGGCAGTCCTATGGCGCTCTGTTGAATGTAACGGGTCGTTCAGTGGCACTCTGTTGAATGTAATGAGTTGTCCTGTGACACTCGCTTGAGCGTAGTGGGCAGTCCTGTGCCATTGTGCAGAGCGGCGTAGGAAGTCCTATGGCACTCTGTCGAATAAAATGAGTAGTCCTGTGGCACTCTGTTGAGTGTAGGGGCAGTAATGTGGCATTCTCTTGAGCGTAGTGGGCAGTCCCATGGCACTCTGTTGAGCGGTGTGAGCAGTCCTATGGCACAGTGTTGAGTGTAGTGGGCCGTCCTGTGGCACTCTGTTGAGTGCAGCGGTTAGTCCTGTGGCACTCTGTTGAGTGTAGTGGGCAGTCCTGTGGCATTTGGTTGAGACTAGTGGGCAGTAAGATGGCGGTCTGCTGAATGTAATTGGTAGTCCTGTGGCACTCAGTGGAATATAATGGGTAGTCCTGTGGCACTATGTTGAATGTAATGGGTATTCTTGTGGTGCTCTGTTGAGTGTAGCGGGCACTCCTGTGGTACTCTGTTGAGTGTAGTGGGCAGTGCTTTGGCACTCTTTTGTGTGTAGTGAGTAGTCCGGTGGCCTTCTTTAGAGCATAGTGTGAAACCCTATGGCACTCTGTTGAATGTAATGGGTAGTCCTGTGGCACTTTGTTGACTGTAGTGGGGAGTCCTGTGGCACTTGGTTGACTGTAGTGGCCAATCCTGTGACATTCTGTTGCATGTAGTGGGCAGTCATGTGGCATTATGTTGAGCATGGTGGGCAGTCCATTGGCACGCTGTTGAGTGTAGTGGGCAGTCCTGTGGCATTCTCTTGAGCGTAGTGGGCAGTCCTATGGCACTCTGTTGAGTGTAGTGGGCAGTCCTGTGGCATTCTCTTGAGAATAGTGGGCAGTCCTGTGGCACTTTGTTGAATAAAATGAGTAGTCCTGTGGCACTCTGTTGAGTGTAGTTGGCAGTCCTGTGCCATTCTGTTTAGCCTAGTGGGCAGTCCTATGGCACTCTTTTGAATGTAAAGAGTTGTCCTGTGGCACTCTGTTGAGTGCAGTGGGCAGTCCTGTGGCACTCTGTTGAATGTAATGGGTAGTCCTGTGGCACTCTGTTGAATGTAATGGGTAGTCCTGTGACACTCTCTTCAGTGTAGTGGGCAGTCTTTTGCAATCTGTTGAGTGTAGTGGGCAGTGCTGTGGCATTCTGTTTTGTGTAGTCAGCAATCTTATGGCACTGTGTTGAATATAATGAGAAGATATTTGGCACTCTGTTGAGCATAGTGAGCAGTCCTATGGCACTGTGTTGAGTGTAGTGGGCAGTCCTGTGGCACTCTGTTGTGTGTATTAGGCAGTCCGGTGGCACTCTGTTGAGTGTAGTGGGCAGTCATGTGGCATTCTCTTGAGCGTAGTTGGCAGTCCTATGGCACTCTGTTGAGCGTAGTGTGTAGTCCTGTGGCACCGTTGAGTGTAGAGTGCATGCCTGTGGCACTATGTTGAGTGTAGCTGGCAGTCCTGTGCCATTCTGTTTAGCCTAGTGGGCAGTCCTATGGCACTCTTTTGAATGTAATGAGTTGTCCTGGGCACTCTTTTGAGCTTAGGGGGCAGTCCTGTGGCTCTCTGTTGAGTGCAGTGGGTAGTCCTCTGGCACTCTGTTGAGTGTAGTGGGCAGTCCTGTGGCATTTGGTTGAGACTAGTGGGCAGTAACATGGCAGTCTGTTGAATGGAATTGGTAGTCCTGTGGCACTCAGTGGAATTTAATGGGTACTCCTGTGGCACTATGTTGAATGTAATGGTTATTCTTGTGGTGCTCTGTTGAGTGTAGCGGGCACTCCTGTTGTACTCTGTTGAGTGTAGTGGGCAGTACTTTGGCACTCTGTTGAGTGTAGTGGGCAATCGTGTGGCATTCTGATGCACATAGTGGGGAGTCATGTGGCATTATTTTGAGCGTGGTGGGCAGTCCGTTGGCACTCTGTTGAATAAAATGAGTAGGCCTGTGGCACTCTGTTGAATGTAATGAGTAGTCCTGTGGCATTCTGTTAAGTGTAGTGGGCCGTCCTGTGGAATTGTGCTGAGCGGTGTAGGCAGTCCTGTGGCACTCTGTTGAATAAACTGAGTAGGCCTGTGGTACTCTGTTGAATAAAATAAGTAGTCCTGTGGCACTCTGTTGAGTGTAGTGGGCAGTCCTGTGCCACTCTGTTGAGTGCAGTGGGCAGTCCTGTGGCACTCAGTTGAGTGAAGTGGGCAGTCCTGTGGCACTCGGTTGAGTGCAGTGGACATTCCTGTGGCACTCCGCTCTGCGTAGTTTGCAGTCCTGTGGCACTCTGTTGAGTGTAATCGGCAGTCCTGTGTCATTCTATTGAGCGTAATGGGCAGTCCTGTGGCACTCTGTTGAGTGTAGTGGGCTGTCCTGTGGCACTCTGTTGAGTGTAGTGGGCAGTCCGGTGGCACTCTGTTGAGTGTAGTGGGCAGTCATGTGGCATTCTCTTGAGCGTAGTGACAAGTCCTGTGGCACTCTCTTGATTGTAAAGGGCAGTCCTGTGGCACACTGTTGAGTGTAGTTTGCACTCCTGTGCCATTCTGGTTAGCCTAGTGGGCAGTCCTATGGCACGCTGTTGAATTTAATGAATTGTCCTGTGCCACTCTGTTGAGTGCAGTGGGCTGTTCTGTGGCACTTTGTTGAATGTAATGGGTAGTCCTGTGGCACTCTGTTGAATGTAATGGGTAGTCCTGTGACACTCTCTTGAGTGTAGTGGAGAGTCTTTTGCCATCTGTTGAGTGTAGTGGGCAGTGCTGTGGCATTCTTTTGAGCGTAGTGCGAAGACCTATGGCACTCTGTTGAATGTAATGGGTAGTCCTGTCGCACTTTGTTGAATGTAATGGCCAGTCCTGTGGCACTCGGTTGACTGTAGTGGGCAATCCTGTGGCATTCTGTTGCAAATAGTGGGCAGTCATGTGGCACTCTGTTGTGTGTAGTGGGCAGTCCAATGGCACTCTTTTGAGTGTAGTGGGCAATCCTGTGGCATTGTGTTGCACGTAGTGGGCAGTCATGTGGTATTATGTTGAGCGTGGTGGGCAGACCATTGGCACCCTGTTGAATAAAATGAGTAGACCTGTGGCACTCTGTTGAATGTAATGAGTAGTCCTATGGCATTCTGTTGTGTGTAGTGGGCAGTCATGTGGCATTCTCTTGATCGTAGCGGGCAGTCCTATGGCACTCTGTTGTCTGTAGTGGACAGTCCTGTGGCATTCTCTTGAGCGTAGTTGGCGGTCCTTTGGCACTCTGTTGAGCGTAGCGTGTAGTCCTGTGGCACCGTTGAGTGTAGAGTGCATGCCTGTGGCACTATGTTGAGTGTAGTTGGCAGTCCTGTGCCATTCTGTTTAGCCTAGTGGGCAGTCCTATGGCACTCTTCTGAATGTAAAGAGTTGTCCTGTGGCATTCTGTTGAGTGCAGTGGGCTGTCCTGTGGCATCTGTTGAATGTAATGGGTAGTCCTGTGGCACACTGTTGAATGTAATGGGTAGACCTGTGGCACTCTGTTGAATGTAATGGGTAATCCTGTGACACTCTCTTCAGTGTAGTGGGCAGTCTTTTGCAATCTGTTGAGTGTAGTGGGCAGTGCTGTGGCATTCTGTTTTGTGTAGTTGGCAATCTTATGGCACTGTGTTGAATATAATGAGAAGATATTTGGCACTCTGTTGAGCGTAGTGAGCAGTCGTATGGCACTGTGTTGAGTGTAGTGGGCAGTCCTGTGGCAATCTGTTGTGTGTATTAGGCAGTCCGGTGGCACTCTGTTGAGTGTAGTGGGCAGTCATGTGGCATTCTCTTGAGCGTAGTTGGCAGACCTATGGCACTCTGTTGAGCGTAGTGTGTAGTCCTGTGGCACCGTTGAGTGTAGAGTGCATGCCTGTGGCACTATGTTGAGTGTAGTTGGCAGTCCTGTGCCATTCTGTTTAGCCTAGTGGGCAGTCCTATGGCACTCTTTTGAATGTAATGAGTTGTCCTGTGGCACTCTATTGAGTGCAGTGGGCAGTCCTGTGGCACTCTGTTGAATGTAATGGGTAGTCCTGTGGCACTCTGTTGAATGTAATGGGTAGTCCAGTGACACTCTCTTCAGTGTTTTGGGCAGTCTTTTGCAATCTGTTGAGTGTAGTGGGCAGTGCTGTGGCATTCTGTTTTGTGTAGTCGGCAATCTTATGGCACTATGTTCAATATAATGAGAAGTTATTTGGCACTCTGTTGAGCATGGTGGGCAGTCCGTTGGCACTCTGATGTGTGTAGTGGGCAGTCCTGTGGCATTCTCTTGAGCGTAGTGAGTAGTCCTATGGCACTATGTTGAGTGTAGTTTGCACTCCTGTGCCATTCTGTTTAGCCTAGTGGGCAGTCCTATGGCACTCTGTTGAATTTAATGAATTGTCCTGTGCCACTCTGTTGAGTGCAGTGGGCTGTCCTGTGGCACTTTGTTGAATGTAATGGGTAGTCCTGTGGCACTATGTTGAATGTAATGGCTATTCTTGTGGTGCTCTGTTGAGTGTAGTGGGCACTCATGTGGTACTCTGTTGAGTGTAGTGGGCAGTACTTTGGCACTCTGTTGAGTGTAGTGTTCAGTCCTGTGGCATTCTGTTGAGTGTAGTGGGCAATCCCATGGCACTCCGTTGAATGTAATGGGTAGTCCTGTGGCACTCTGTTGGGTGTAGTGGCAGTCCTGCAGCACTCGGTTGAGTGTAGTGGACATTCCTGTGGCACTCCACTCTGCTTAGTTTGTAGTCCTGTGGCATTCTATTGAACGTAATGGGCAGTCCTGTGGCACTCTGTTGATTGTAGTGGGTGGTCTTGTGCACTCTGTTGAGTGTAGTATGCCGTCCTTTGGCACTCGGTTGAGTGTAGTGGGCAGTCCTGTGGCACTCAGTTGAGTGTAGTGGGCAGTCCTGTGGCACTCGGTTGAGTGCAGTGGACATTCCTGTGGCACTCCGCTCTGCGTAGTTTGCAGTCCTGTGGCACTCTGTTGACTGTAGTGGGCTGTCCCGTGGCACTCTGTTGAGTGTAGTGGGCAGTCCGGTGGCACTCTGTTGAGTGTAGTGGGCAGTCATGTGGCATTCTCTTGAGCGTAGTGACAAGTCCTGTGGCACTCTCTTGATTGTAATGGGCAGTCCTGTGGCACGCTGTTGAGTGTAGTTTGCACTCCTGTGCCATTCTGGTTAGCCTAGTGGGCAGTCCTATGGCACGCTGTTGAATTTAATGAATTGTCCTGTGCCACTCTGTTGAGTGCAGTGGGCTGTTCTGTGGCACTTTGTTGAATGTAATGGGTAGTCCTGTGGCACTCTGTTGAATGTAATGGGTAGTCCTGTCGCACTTTGTTGAATGTAGTGGGCAGTCCTGTGGCACTCGGTTGACTGTAGTGGGCAATCCTGTGGCATTCTGTTGCCCATAGTGGGTAGTCATGTGGCACTCTGTTGTGTGTAGTGGGCAGTCCAATGGCACTCTTTTGAGTGTAGTGGGCAATCCTGTGGCATTGTGTTGCACGTAGTGGGCAGTCATGTGGTATTATGTTGAGCGTGGTGGGCAGTCCATTGGCACCCTGTTGAATAAAATGAGTAGACATGTGGCACTCTGTTCAATGTAATGAGTAGTCCTGTGGCATTCTTTTGTGCGTAGTGGGCAGTCATGTGGCATTCTCTTGATCGTAGCGGGCAGTCCTATGGCACTCTGTTGTCTGTAGTGGACAGTCCTGTGGCATTCTCTTGAGCGTAGTTGGCGGTCCTTTGGCACTCTGTTGAGCGTAGCGTGTAGTCCTGTGGCACCGTTGAGTGTAGCGTGCATGCCTGTGGCACTATGTTGAGTGTAGTTGTCAGTCCTGTGCCATTCTGTTTAGCCTAGTGGGCAGTCCTATGGCACTCTTCTGAATGTAAAGAGTTGTCCTGTGGCACTCTGTTGAGTGCAGTGGGCAGTCCTGTGGCATCTGTTGAATGTAATGGGTAGTCCTGTGACACTCTCTTCAGTGTAGTGGGCAGTCTTTTGCAATCTGTTGAGTGTAGTGGGCAGTGCTGTGGCATTCTGTTTTGTGTAGTCGGCAATCTTATGGCACTGTGTTGAATATAATGAGATGATATTTGGCACCCTGTTGAGCGTAGTGAGCAATCCTATGGCACTGTGTTGAGTGTAGTTTGCACTCCTGTGCCATTCTGTTTAGCCTAGTGGGCAGTCCTATGCCACTCTGTTGAATTTAATGAATTGTCCTGTGCCACTCTGTTGAGTGCAGTGGGCTGTCCTGTGGCACTATGTTGAATGTAATGGCTATTCTTGTGGTGCTCTGTTGAGTGTAGTGGGCACTCATGTGGTACTCTGTTGAGTGTAGTGGGCAGTACTTTGGCACTCTGTTGAGTGTAGTGTTCAGTCCTGTGGCATTCTGTTGAGTGTAGTGGGCAATCCCATGGCACTCCGTTGAATGTAATGGGTAGTCCTGTGGCACACTGTTGGGTGTAGTGGCAGTCCTGCAGCACTCGGTTGAGTGTAGTGGACATTCCTGTGGCACTCCACTCTGCTTAGATTGTAGTCCTGTGGCATTCTATTGAACGTAATGGGCAGTCCTGTGGCACTCTGTTGAGTGTAGTGGGTGGTCTTGTGCACTCTGTTGAGTGTAGTATGCCGTCCTTTGGCACTCGGTTGAGTGTAGTGGGCAGTCCTGTGGCACTCAGTTGAGTGTAGTGGGCAGTCCTGTGGCACTCGGTTGAGTGCAGTGGACATTCCTGTGGCACTCCGCTCTGCGTAGTTTGCAGTCCTGTGGCACTCTGTTGAGTGTAATCGGCAGTCCTGTGTCATTCTATTGAGCGTAATGGACAGTACTGTGGCACTCTGTTGAGTGTAGTGGGCTGTCCTGTGGCACTCTGTTGAGTGTAGTGGGCAGTCCGGTGGCACTCTGTTGAGTGTAGTGAGCAGTCATGTGGCATTCTCTTGAGCGTAATGACAAGTCCTGTGGCACTCTCTTGATTGTAATGGGCAATCCTGTGGCACACTGCTGAGGGTAGTTTGCACTCCTGTGCCATTCTGTTTAGCCTAGTGGGCAGTCCTATGGCACGCTGTTGAATTTAATGAATTGTCCTGTGCCACTCTGTTGAGTGCAGTGGGCTGTTCTGTGGCACTTTGTTGAATGTAATGGGTAGTCCTGTGGCACTCTGTTGAATGTAATGGGTAGTCCTGTGACACTCTCTTGAGTGTAGTGGAGAGTCTTTTGCCATCTGTTGAGTGTAGTGGGCAGTGCTGTGGCATTCTTTTGAGCGTAGTGCGAAGACCTATGGCACTCTGTTGAATGTAATGGGTAGTCCTGTGGCACTCTGTTGAATGTAATGGGTAGTCCTGTCGCACCTTGTTGAATGTAGTGGCCAGTCCTGTGGCACTCGGTTGACTGTAGTGGGCAATCCTGTGGCATTCTGTTGCACATAGTGGGCAGTCATGTGGCACTCTGTTGTGTGTAGTGGGCAATCCAATGGCACTCTTTTGAGTGTAGTGGGCAATCCTGTGGCATTGTGTTGCACATAGTGGGCAGTCATGTGTTATTATGTTGAGCGTGGTGGGCAGTCCATTGGCACCCTGTTGAATAAAATGAGTAGACCTGTGGCACTCTGTTGAATGTAATGAGTAGTCCTGTGGCATTCTGTTGTGTGTAGTGGGCAGTCATGTGGCATTCTCTTGATCGTAGCGGGCAGTCCTATGGCACTCTGTTGTCTGTAGTGGACAGTCCTGTGGCATTCTCTTGAGCGCAGTTGGCGGTCCTTTGGCACTCTGTTGAGCGTAGCGTGTAGTCCTGTGGCACCGTTGAGTGTAGAGTGCATGCCTGTGGCACTATGTTGAGTGTAGTTGGCAGTCCTGTGCCATTCTGTTTAGCCTAGTGGGCAGTCCTATGGCACTCTTCTGAATGTAAAGAGTTGTCCTGTGGCACTCTGTTGAGTGCAGTGGGCAGTCCTGTGGCATCTGTTGAATGTAATGGGTAGTCCTGTGGCACTCTGTTGAATGTAATGTGTAGAACTGTGGCACTTTGTTGAATGTAATGGGTCGTCCTGTGGCACTATGTTGAATGTAATGGCTATTCTTGTGGTGCTCTGTTGAGTGTAGTGGGCACTCATGTGGTACTCTGTTGAGTGTAGTGGGCAGTCCTGTGGCATTCTGTTGAGCATAGTGGGCAGTCCTGTGGCACTCTGTTGAGCGCAGTCGTCAGTCCTGTGGCACTCTCTGGAGAGTAGTTGGCAGTCCTGTAGCAGTCCGTTGAGCGTAGTGTGTAGTCCTGTGGCACTGCAGAGTGTAGAGCGCATGCCTGTGGCACTCTGTTGAGTGTAGTTGGCAGTCCTGTGCCATTCTGTTTAGCCTAGTGGGCAGTTCTATGGCACTCTGTTGAATGTAATGAGTTGTCCTGTGGCACTCTGTTGAGTGCAGTGGGCAGTCCTGTGGCACTCTGTTGAATTTAATGGGTAGTCCTGTGGCACTCTGTTGAATGTAATGGGTAGTCCAGTGACAATCTCTTCAGTGTAGTGGGCAGCCTTTTGCAATCTGTTGAGTGTAGTGGGCAGTGCTGTGGCATTCTGTTTTGTGTAGTCGGCAATCTTATGGCACTGTGTTGAATATAATGAGAAGATATTTGGCACTCTGTTGAGCGCAGTGAGCAGTCCTATGGCACGGTGTTGAGTGTAGCGGGCAGTCCTGTGGCACTCTGTTGAGTGTAGTTGGCAGTCATCTGGCACTCTGTTGAGTGTAGTGGGCAGTCCTGTGGCATTCTCTTGAGCATAGTGGGGAGTCCTGTGGCACTCTGTTGAGTGTGGTGGGCAGTCTTTTGCACTCGGTTGAGTGTAGCTGGCAGTCCTGTGGCATTCTCTTGAGTGTAGTGGACAGTCCTGTGGCACTCTCTTGAGCGTAGTGGGCAGTCCTGTGGCACTCTGTTCAGCATCGTGGGTAGTCCTGTAGCACTCTGTTGATTGTAGTGGGCAGTCCTGTGGCACACTGTTGAGTGTAGTTTGCAGTCCTGTGCCATTCTGTTTAGCCTTGTGGGCAGTCCTATGGCACTCTGTTGAATGTAATGAATTGTGCTGTGCCACTCTGTTGAGTGCAGTGGGCTGTCCTGTGGCACTCTGTTGAATGTAATGGGTAGTCCTGTAGCACTCTGTTGAATGTAATGGGTAGTCCTGTGACACTCTCTTGAGTGTAGTGGACAGTCTTTTGCCATCTGTTGAGTGTAGTGGGCAGTGCTGTGGCATTCTTTTGAGCGTAGTGCGAAGACCTATGGCACTCTGTTGAATGTAATGGGTAGTCCTGTCGCACTTCGTTGACTGTAGTGGGCAATCCTGTGGCATTCTGTTGCATTTAGTGGGCAGTCATGTGGCATTATGTTGAGTGTGGTGGGCAGTCCATTGGCACCCTGTTGAATAAAATGAGTAGACCTGTGGCACTCTGTTGAATGTAATGAGTAGTCCTGTGGCATTCTGTTGTGTGTAGTGGGCAGTCCGGTGGCACTCTGTTGAGGTAGTGAGCAGTCCCTTGGCACTCTGTTGAGTGTAGTGGGCAGTCATGTGGCATTCTCTTGATCGTAGTTGGCAGACCTATGGCACTCTGTTGTGTGTAGTGGGCAGTCCTGTGGCTTTCTCTTGAGCGTAGTTGGCAGTCCTATGGCACTCTGTTGAGCTTAGTGGGCAGTCTTTTGGCACTGTGTTGAGTTTAGTGGGCAGTCCTGTGGCACTCTGTTGATTGTGGAGGGCTGTCCTGTGGCATTCTCTTGATCGTAGTGGGCAGTCCTATGGCACTCTGTTGTGTGTAGTGAGCAGTCCTGTGGCATTCTCCTAAGCGTAGTTGGCAGTCCGTTGGCACTCTGTTAAGTAAAATGAATAGACCTGTGGCACTCTGTTGAATGTAATGAGTAGTCCTGTGGCATTCTGTTAAGTGTAGTGGGCCGTCCTGTGGAATTGTGCTGAGCGGTGTAGGCAGTCCTGTGGCACTCTGTTGAATAAACTGAGTAGGCCTGTGGTACTCTGTTGAATAAAATAAGTAGTCCTGTGGCACTCTGTTGAGTGTAGTGGGCAGTCCTGTGCCACTCTGTTGAGTGCAGTGGGCTGTTCTGTGGCACTTTGTTGAATGTAATGGGTAGTCCTGTGGCACTCTGTTGAATGTAATGGGTAGTCCTGTGACACTCTCTTGAGTGTAGTGGACAGTCTTTTGCCATCTGTTGAGTGTAGTGGGCAGTGCTGTGGCATTCTTTTGAGCTTAGTGCGAAGACCTATCGCACTTTGTTGAATGTAGTGGGCAGTCCTGTGGCACTCTTTTGAGTGTAGTGGGCAATCCTGTGGCATTGTGTTGCACGTAGTGGGCAGTCATGTGGCATTATGTTGAGCGTGGTGGGCAGTCCATTGGCACCCTGTTGAATAAAATGAGTAGACCTGTGGCACTCTGTTGAATGTAATGAGTAGTCCTGTGGCATTCTGTTGTGTGTAGTGGGCAGTCATGTGGCATTCTCTTGAGCATAGTTGGCAGTCCTTTGGCACTCTGTTGAGCGTAGCGTGTAGTCCAGTGGCACCGTTGAGTGTACAGTGCATGCCTGTGGCACTATGTTGAGTGTAGTTGGCAGTCCTGTGCCATTCTGTTTAGCCTAGTGGGCAGTCCTGTGGCACTCTTCTGAATGTAAAGACTTGTCCTGTGGCACTCTGTTGAGTGCAGTGGGCAGTCCTGTGGCATCTGTTGAATGTAATGGGTAGTCCTGTGGCACTCTGTTGAGTGTAGTGGGCAGTCCTGTGGCATTCTCTTGAGAGTAGTGGGAAGTCCTATGGCACTCTGTTGTGTGTAGTGGACAGTTCTGTGGCATTCTCTTCAGCGTAGTTGGCAGTCCCATGGAACTCTGTTGAGCGTAGTGAGCAGTCCTGTGGCACTCTGTTGAGTGCAGTGGGCAGTCTTTGCACTCAAATGAGTGTAGTTGGCAGTCCTGTGGCACTCTCTTGAGAGTAGTGGGCAGTCCTGTGGCACTCTGTTGAGTGTAGTGGGCAGTACTTTGGTACTCTTTTGTGTGTAGTGAGCAGTCCGGTGGCATTCTTTAGAGCGTAGTGCGAATGTTGAATGTAATGTGTAGTCCTGTGGCACTTAGTTGAGTGTGGTGGGGTGTCCTGTGGCACTCGGTTGACTGTAGTGGCCAATCCTGTGGCATTCTGTTGCATGTAGTGGGCAGTCATGTGGCATTCTCTTGAGCATAGTGGGCAGTCCTATGGCACTCTGTTGAGTGTAGTGGGCAGTCCTGTGGCATTCTCTTGAGAATAGTGGGCAGTCCTGTGGCACTTTGTTGAATAAAATGAGTACTCCTGTGGCACTCTGTTGAGTGTAGTTGGCAGTCCTGTGCCATTCTGTTTAGCCTAGTGGGCAGTCCTATGGCACTCTTTTGAATGTAAAGAGTTGTCCTGTGGCACTCTGTTGAGTGCAGTGGGCAGTCCTGTGGCACTCTGTTGAATGTAATGGGTAGTCCTGTGGCACTCTGTTGAATGTAATGGGTAGCCCTGTGACACTCTCTTCAGTGTAGTGGGCAGTCTTTTGCAATCTGTTGAGTGTAGTGGGCACTCCTGTGGTACTCTGTTGAGTGTAGTGGGCAGTACTTTGGCACTCTTTTGTGTGTAGTGTGCAGTCCGGTGGCATTCTTTAGAGCATAGTGCGAAACCCTATGGCACTCTGTTGAATGTAATGGGTAGTCCTGTGGCACTTTGTTGACTGTAGTGGGGAGTCCTGTGGCACTTGGTTGACTGTAGTGGCCAATCCTGTGACATTCTGTTGCATGTAGTGGGCAGTCATGTGGCATTATGTTGAGCATGGTGGGCAGTCCATTGGCACACTGTTGAGTGTAGTGGGCAGTCCTGTGGCATTCTCTTGAGCGTAGTGGGCAGTCCTATGGCACTCTGTTGAGTGTAGAGGGCAGTCCTGTGGCATTCTCTTGAGAATAGTGGGCAGTCCTGTGGCACTTTGTTGAATAAAATGAGTAGTCCTGTGGCACTCTGTTGAGTGTAGTTGGCAGTCCTGTGCCATTCTGTTTAGCCTAGTGGGCAGTCCTATGGCACTCTTTTGAATGTAACGAGTTGTCCTGTGGCACTCTGTTGAGTGCAGTGGGCAGTCCTGTGGCACTCTGTTGAATGTAATGGGTAGTCCTGTGGCACTCTGTTGAATGTAATGGGTAGTCCTGTGGCACTCTGTTGAATGTAATGGGTAGTCCTGTGACACTCTCTTGAGTGTAGTGGACAGTCTTTTGCCATCTGTTGAGTGTAGTGGGCAGTGCTGTGGCATTCTTTTGAGCTTAGTGCGAAGACCTATGGCACTCTGTTGAATGTAATGGGTAGTCCTGTCGCACTTTGTTGAGTGTAGCTGGCAGTCCTGTGG
The DNA here is from genome assembly GCF_017639515.1 of Carcharodon carcharias. NCBI lineage: Eukaryota > Metazoa > Chordata > Chondrichthyes > Lamniformes > Lamnidae > Carcharodon > Carcharodon carcharias. The sequence continues at coordinate 83,453,857 of NC_054476.1, read as the reverse complement.
CATCCTCTTGAGTGTAGTGGACAGTCCTGTGGCACTCTCCTGAGCGTAGTGGGCAGTCCTGTGGCACTCTGTTCAGCATCGTGGGTAGTCCTGTGGCACTCTGTTGATTGTAGTGGGCAGTCTTGTGGCACACTGTTGAGTGTAGTTTGCAGTCCTGTGCCATTCTGTTTAGCCTTGTGGGCAGTCCTGTGGCACTCTGTTGAATGTAATGAATTGCGCTGTGCCACTCTGTTGAGTGCAGTGGGCTGTCCTGTGGCACTCTGTTGAATGTAATGGGTAGTCCTGTGGCACTCTGTTGAATGTAATGGGTAGCTGTGACACTCTCTTGAGTGTAGTGGACAGTCTTTTGCCATCTGTTGAGTGTAGTGGGCAGTGCTGTGGCATTCTTTTGAGCGTAGTGCGAAGACTTATGGCACTCTGTTGAATGTAATGGGTAGTCCTGTCGCACTTCGTTGACTGTAGTGGGCAATCCTGTGGCATTCTGTTGCACTTAGTGGGCAGTCATGTGGCATTATGTTGAGTGTGGTGGGCAGTCCATTGGCTCCCTGTTGAATAAAATGAGTAGACCTGTGGCACTCTGTTGAATGTAATGAGTAGTCCTGTGGCATTCTGTTGTGTGTAGTGGGCATTCCGGTGGCACTCTGTTGAGGTAGTGAGCAGTCCCTTGGCACTCTGTTGAGTGTAGTGGGCAGTCATGTGGCATTCTCTTGATCGTATTTGGCAGACCTATGGCACTCTGTTGTGTGTAGTGGGCAGTCCTGTGGCTTTCTCTTGAGCGTAGTTGGCAGTCCTATGGCACTCTGTTGAGCTTAGTGAGCAGTCTTTTGGCACTGTGTTGAGTTTAGTGGGCAGTCCTGTGGCACTCTGTTGATTGTAGAGGGCAGTCCTGTGGCATTCTCTTGATCGTAGTGGGCAGTCCTATGGCACTCTGTTGTGTGTAGTGAGCAGTCCTGTGGCATTCTCCTAAGCGTAGTTGGCAGTCCGTTGGCACTCTGTTAAGTAAAATGAATAGACCTGTGGCACTCTGTTGAATGTAATGAGTAGTCCTGTGGCATTCTGTTAAGTGTAGTGGGCCGTCCTGTGGAATTGTGCTGAGCGGTGTAGGCAGTCCTCTGGCACTCTGTTGAATAAAATGAATAGGCCTGTGGTACTCTGTTGAATAAAATAAGTAGTCCTGTGGCACTCTGTTGAGTGTAGTTTGCCGTCCTGTGGCACTCTGTTGAGTGTAGTGGGCAGTCCTGTGGCACTCTGTTGAGTGTAGTGGGCAGTCCGGTGGCACTCTGTTGAGTGTAGTGGGCAGTCATATGGCATTCTCTTGAGCGTAGTGACAAGTCCTGTGGCACTCTGTTGATTGTAGTGGGCAGTCCTGTGGCACACTGTTGAGTGTAGTTTGCACTCCTGTGCCATTCTGTTTAGCCTAGTGGGCAGTCCTATGGCACTCTGTTGAATGTAATGAATTATCCTGTGCCACTCTGTTGAGTGCAGTGGACTGTTCTGTGGCACTCTGTTGAATGTAATGGGAGGTCCTGTAGCACTCTGTTGAATGTAATGGGTAGTCCTGTGACACTCTCTTGAGTGTAGTGGACAGTCTTTTGCCATCTGTTGAGTGTAGTGGGCAGTGCTGTGGCATTCTTTTGAGCTTAGTGCGAAGACCTATGGCACTCTGTTGAATGTAATGGGTAGTCCTGTCGCACTTTGTTGAATGTAGTGGGCAATCCTGTGGCACTCTTTTGAGTGTAGTGGGCAATCCTGTGGCATTGTGTTGCACATAGTGGGCAGTCATGTGGCATTATGTTGAGCGTGGTGGGCAGTCCATTGGCACCCTGTTGAATAAAATGAGTAGACCTGTGGCACTCTGTTGAATGTAATGAGTAGTCCTGTGGCATTCTGTTGTGTGTAGTGGGCAGTCATGTGGCATTCTCTTGATCGTAGCGGGCAGTCCTATGGCACTCTGTTGTCTGTAGTGGACAGTCCTGTGGCATTCTCTTGAGCATAGTTGGCAGTCCTTTGGCACTCTGTTGAGCGTAGCGTGTAGTCCTGTGGCACCGTTGAGTGTAGTTGGCAGTCCTGTGCCATTCTGTTTAGCCTAGTGGGCAGTCCTGTGGCACTCTTCTGAATGTAAAGACTTGTCCTGTGGCACTCTGTTGAGTGCAGTGGGCAGTCCTGTGGCATCTGTTGAATGTAATGGGTAGTCCTGTGGCACTCTGTTGAGTGTAGTGGGCAGTCCTGTGGCATTCTCTTGAGAGTAGTGGGAAGTCCTATGGCACTCTGTTGTGTGTAGTGGACAGTTCTGTGGCATTCTCTTCAGCGTAGTTGGCAGTCCCATGGAACTCTGTTGAGCTTAGTGAGCAGTCCCGTGGCACTCTGTTGAGTGTAGTGGGCAGTCTTTGCACTCAAATGAGTGTAGTTGGCAGTCCTGTGGCACTCTGTTGAGTGTAGGGGGCAGTCCTGTGGCATTCTGTTGAGAGTAGTGGGCAGTCCTGTGGCACTCTGTTGTGTGTATTGGGCTGTCCGGTGGCACTCTGTTGACTGTAGTGGGCAATCCTGTGGCATTCTGTTGCACATTTTGTGCAGTCATGTGGCATTTTGTTGAGCGTGATGGGCCGTCCGTTGGCACGCTTTTGAGTGTAGTGGGCAGTCCTGTGGCATTCTCTTATGCATAGTGGGCAGTCCTATGGCACTCTGTTGAGTGTAGTGGGCAATCCTGTTGCATTTTCCTGAGAATAGTGGTCAGTCTTGAGGCACAATGTTGAATAAAATCAGTAGTCCTGTGGCACTCAGCTGAGTGTAGTGGGAGGTTCGGTGGCACTCTGTTGAATAAAATGAGTAGTCCTGAGAACTCTTTTGCGTGTAGTCGGCAGTCCTGTGGAACTCTGTTGATTGTAGTGCGCAGTCCTGTGGCACTCTGTTGAGTGCAGTGGGCAGTCCTGTGGCACTCTGTTGAGTGTAGTGGGCAGTCCGGTGGCACTCTGTTGAGTGTAGTGGGCAGTCATATGGCATTCTCTTGAGCGTAGTGACAAGTCCTGTGGCACTCTGTTGATTGTAGTGGGCAGTCCTGTGGCACACTGTTGAGTGTAGTTTGCACTCCTGTGCCATTCTGTTTAGCCTAGTGGGCAGTCCTATGGCACTCTGTTGAATGTAATGAATTGTCCTGTGCCACTCTGTTGAGTGCAGTGGACTGTCCTGTGGCACTCTGTTGAATGTAATGGGAGGTCCTGTAGCACTCTGTTGAATGTAATGGGTAGTCCTGTGACACTCTCTTGAGTGTAGTGGACAGTCTTTTGCCATCTGTTGAGTGTAGTGGGCAGTGCTGTGGCATTCTTTTGAGCTTAGTGCGAAGACCTATGGCACTCTGTTGAATGTAATGGGTAGTCCTGTCGCACTTTGTTGAATGTAGTGGGCAATCCTGTGGCACTCTTTTGAGTGTAGTGGGCAATCCTGTGGCATTGTGTTGCACATAGTGGGAAGTCATGTGGCATTATGTTGAGCGTGGTGGGCAGTCCATTGGCACCCTGTTGAATAAAATGAGTAGACCTGTGGCACTCTGTTGAATGTAATGAGTAGTCCTGTGGCATTCTGTTGTGTGTAGTGGGCAGTCATGTGGCATTCTCTTGATCGTAGCGGGCAGTCCTATGGCACTCTGTTGTCTGTAGTGGACAGTCCTGTGGCATTCTCTTGAGCATAGTTGGCAGTCCTTTGGCACTCTGTTGAGCGTAGCGTGTAGTCCTGTGGCACCGTTGAGTGTAGTTGGCAGTCCTGTGCCATTCTGTTTAGCCTAGTGGGCAGTCCTGTGGCACTCTTCTGAATGTAAAGACTTGTCCTGTGGCACTCTGTTGAGTGCAGTGGGCAGTCCTGTGGCATCTGTTGAATGTAATGGGTAGTCCTGTGGCACTCTGTTGAGTGTAGTGGGCAGTCCTGTGGCATTCTCTTGAGAGTAGTGGGAAGTCCTATGGCACTCTGTTGTGTGTAGTGGACAGTTCTGTGGCATTCTCTTCAGCGTAGTTGGCAGTCCCATGGAACTCTGTTGAGCTTAGTGAGCAGTCCCGTGGCACTCTGTTGAGTGTAGTGGGCAGTCTTTGCACTCAAATGAGTGTAGTTGGCAGTCCTGTGGCACTCTGTTGAGTGTAGGGGGCAGTCCTGTGGCATTCTGTTGAGAGTAGTGGGCAGTCCTGTGGCACTCTGTGGTGTGTATTGGGCTGTCCGGTGGCACTCTGTTGACTGTAGTGGGCAATCCTGTGGCATTCTGTTGCACATTTTGTGCAGTCATGTGCCATTTTGTTGAGCGTGATGGGCCGTCCGTTGGCACGCTTTTGAGTGTAGTGGGCAGTCCTGTGGCATTCTCTTATGCATAGTGGGCAGTCCTATGGCACTCTGTTGAGTGTAGTGGGCAATCCTGTTGCATTTTCCTGAGAATAGTGGTCAGTCTTGAGGCACAATGTTGAATAAAATCAGTAGTCCTGTGGCACTCAGCTGAGTGTAGTGGGAGGTTCGGTGGCACTCTGTTGAATAAAATGAGTAGTCCTGAGAACTCTTTTGCGTGTAGTCGGCAGTCCTGTGGAACTCTGTTGATTGTAGTGGGCAGTCCTGTGGCACTCTGTTGAGTGCAGTGGGCAGTCCTGTGGCACTCTGTTGAGTGTAGTGGACAGTCCTGTGTCACTCTCTTGAGAGTAGTGGGAAGTCCTGTGTCACTCTGTTGAGTGTAGTGGACAGTCCTGTGGCACTCTCTTGAGAGCAGTGGGCAGTCCTGTGGCACTCTGTTGAGCGTAGTGTGTAGTCCTGTGGCACTGTTGAGTGTAGTGAGCATGCCTGTGGCACTATGTTGAGTGTAGTTGGCATTCCTGTGCCATTCTGTTTAGCCTAGTGGGCAGTCCTATGGCACTCTGTTGAATGTAATGAGTTGTCCTATGGCACTCTGATGAGTGCAGTGGGCAGTCCTGTGGCGCTCTGTTGAATGTAACGGGTCATTCAGTGGCACTCTGTTGAATGTAATGGGTTGTCCTGTGACACTCTCCTGAGCGTAGTGGGCAGTCCTGTGCCATTGTGCTGAGCGGCGTAGGAAGTCCTATGGCACTCTGTCGAATAAAATGAGTAGTCCTGTGGCACTCTGTTGAGTGTAGGGGCAGTAATGTGGCATTCTCTTGAGCGTAGTGGGCAGTCCTATGGCACTCTGTTGAGCGGTGTGAGCAGTCCTATGGCACAGTGTTGAGTGTAGTGGGCCGTCCTGTGGCACTCTGTTGAGTGCATCGGCTAGTCCTGTGGCACTCTGTTGAGTGTAGTGGGCAGTCCTGTGGCATTTGGTTGAGACTAGTGGGCAGTAAGATGGCAGTCTGCTGAATGTAATTGGTAGTCCTGTGGCACTCAGTGGAATATAATGGGTAGTCCTGTGGCACTATGTTGAATGTAATGGGTATTCTTGTGGTGCTCTGTTGAGTGTAGCGGGCACTCCTGTGGTACTCTGTTGAGTGTAGTGGGCAGTGCTTTGGCACTCTTTTGTGTGTAGTGAGTAGTCCGGTGGCATTCTTTAGAGCATAGTGCGAAACCCTATGGCAATCTGTTGAATGTAATGGGTAGTCCTGTGGCACTTTGTTGACTGTAGTGGGGAGTCCTGTGGCACTTGGTTGACTGTAGTACCCAATCCTGTGGCATTCTGTTGCATGTAGTGGGTAGTCATGTGGCATTATGTTGAGCATGGTGGGCAGTCCATTGGCACGCTGTTGAGTGTAGTGGGCAGTCCTGTGGCATTCTCTTGAGCGTAGTGGGCAGTCCTATGGCACTCTGCTGAGTGTAGTGGGCAGTCCTGTGGCATTTTCTTGAGAATAGTGGGCAGTCCTGTGGCACTTTGTTGAATAAAATGAGTACTCCTGTGGCACTCTGTTGAGTGTAGTTGGCAGTCCTGTGCCATTCTGTTTAGCCTAGTGGGCAGTCCTATGGCACTCTTCTGAATGTAAAAGTTGTCCTGTGGCACTCTGTTGAGTGCAGTGGGCAGTCCTGTGGCACTCTGTTGAATGTAATGGGTAGTCCTGTGGCACTCTGTTGAATGTAATGGGTAGTCCTGTGACACTCTCTTCAGTGTAGTGGGCAGTCTTTTGCAATCTGTTGAGTGTAGTGGGCAGTGCTGTGGCATTCTGTTTTGTGTAGTCAGCAATCTTATGGCACTGTGTTGAATATAATGAGAAGATATTTGGCACTCTGTTGAGCGTAGTGAGCAGTCCTATGGCACTGTGTTGAGTGTAGTGGGCAGTCCTGTGGCACTCTGTTGAAGTAGTGGGCAGTCCTGTGGCATTCTCTTGAGCGTAGTTGGCAGTCCTATGGCACTCTGTTGAGCGTAGTGTGTAGTCCTGTGGCACCGTTGAGTGTAGAGTGCATGCCTGTGGCACTATGTTGAGTGTAGCTGGCAGTCCTGTGCCATTCTGTTTAGCCTAGTGGGCAGTCCTATGGCACTCTTTTGAATGTAATGAGTTGTCCTGGGCACTCTTTTGAGCTTAGGGGGCAGTCCTGTGGCTCTCTGTTGAGTGCAGTGGGTAGTCCTCTGGCACTCTGTTGAGTGTAGTGGGCAGTCCTGTGGCATTTGGTTGAGACTAGTGGGCAGTAACATGGCAGTCTGTTGAATGGAATTGGTAGTCCTGTGGCACTCAGTGGAATTTAATGGGTACTCCTGTGGCACTATGTTGAATGTAATGGTTATTCTTGTGGTGCTCTGTTGAGTGTAGCGGGCACTCCTGTGGTACTCTGTTGAGTGTAGTGGGCAGTACTTTGGCACTCTGTTGAGTGTAGTGGGCATTCCTGTGCCATTCTGTTTAGCCTAGTGGGCAGTCCTATGGCACTCTGTTGAATGTAATGAGTTGTCCTATGGCACTCTGATGAGTGCAGTGGGCAGTCCTGTGGCGCTCTGTTGAATGTAACGGGTCGTTCAGTGGCACTCTGTTGAATGTAATGGGTTGTCCTGTGACACTCTCTTGAGCGTAGTGGGCAGTCCTGTGCCATTGTGCTGAGCGGCGTAGGAAGTCCTATGGCACTCTGTCGAATAAAATGAGTAGTCCTGTGGCACTCTGTTGAGTGTAGGGGCAGTAATGTGGCATTCTCTTGAGCGTAGTGGGCAGTCCTAAGGCACTCTGTTGAGCGGTGTGAGCAGTCCTATGGCACAGTGTTGAGTGTAGTGGGCCGTCCTGTGGCACTCTGTTGAGTGCATCGGTTAGTCCTGTGGCACTCTGTTGAGTGTAGTGGGCAGTCCTGTGGCATTTGGTTGAGACTAGTGGGCAGTAAGATGGCAGTCTGCTGAATGTAATTGGTAGTCCTGTGGCACTCAGTGGAATATAATGGGTAGTCCTGTGGCACTATGTTGAATGTAATGGGTATTCTTGTGGTGCTCTGTTGAGTGTAGCGGGCACTCCTGTGGTACTCTGTTGAGTGTAGTGGGCAGTGCTTTGGCACTCTTTTGTGTGTAGTGAGTAGTCCGGTGGCATTCTTTAGAGCATAGTGCGAAACCCTATGGCAATCTGTTGAATGTAATGGGTAGTCCTGTGGCACTTTGTTGACTGTAGTGGGGAGTCCTGTGGCACTTGGTTGACTGTAGTGGCCAATCCTGTGGCATTCTGTTGCATGTAGTGGGTAGTCATGTGGCATTATGTTGAGCATGGTGGGCAGTCCATTGGCACGCTGTTGAGTGTAGTGGGCAGTCCTGTGGCATTCTCTTGAGCGTAGTGGGCAGTCCTATGGCACTCTGCTGAGTGTAGTGGGCAGTCCTGTGGCATTTTCTTGAGAATAGTGGGCAGTCCTGTGGCACTTTGTTGAATAAAATGAGTACTCCTGTGGCACTCTGTTGAGTGTAGTTGGCAGTACTGTGCCATTCTGTTTAGCCTAGTGGGCAGTCCTATGGCACTCTTCTGAATGTAAAAGTTGTCCTGTGGCACTCTGTTGAGTGCAGTGGGCAGTCCTGTGGCACTCTGTTGAATGTAATGGGTAGTCCTGTGGCACTCTGTTGAATGTAATGGGTAGTCCTGTGACACTCTCTTCAGTGTAGTGGGCAGTCTTTTGCAATCTGTTGAGTGTAGTGGGCAGTGCTGTGGCATTCTGTTTTGTGTAGTCAGCAATCTTATGGCACTGTGTTGAATATAATGAGAAGATATTTGGCACTCTGTTGAGCGTAGTGAGCAGTCCTATGGCACTGTGTTGAGTGTAGTGGGCAGTCCTGTGGCACTCTGTTCAAGTAGTGGGCAGTCCTGTGGCATTCTCTTGAGCGTAGTTGGCAGTCCTATGGCACTCTGTTGAGCGTAGTGTGTAGTCCTGTGGCACCGTTGAGTGTAGAGTGCATGCCTGTGGCACTATGTTGAGTGTAGCTGGCAGTCCTGTGCCATTCTGTTTAGCCTAGTGGGCAGTCCTATGGCACTCTTTTGAATGTAATGAGTTGTCCTGGGCACTCTTTTGAGCTTAGGGGGCAGTCCTGTGGCTCTCTGTTGAGTGCAGTGGGTAGTCCTCTGGCACTCTGTTGAGTGTAGTGGGCAGTCCTGTGGCATTTGTTTGAGACTAGTGGGCAGTAACATGGCAGTCTGTTGAATGGAATTGGTAGTCCTGTGGCACTCAGTGGAATTTAATGGGTACTCCTGTGGCACTATGTTGAATGTAATGGTTATTCTTGTGGTGCTCTGTTGAGTGTAGCGGGCACTCCTGTGGTACTCTGTTGAGTGTAATGGGCAGTACTTTGGCACTCTGTTGAGTGTAGTGGGCAATCGTGTGGCATTCTGATGCACATAGTGGGGAGTCATGTGGCATTATTTTGAGCGTGGTGGGCAGTCCGTTGGCACTCTGTTGAATAAAATGAGTAGGCCTGTGGCACTCTGTTGAATGTAATGAGTAGTCCTGTGGCATTCTGTTAAGTGTAGTGGGCCGTCCTGTGGAATTGTGCTGAGCGGTGTAGGCAGTCCTGTGGCACTCTGTTGAATAAACTGAGTAGGCCTGTGGTACTCTGTTGAATAAAATAAGTAGTCCTGTGGCACTCTGTTGAGTGTAGTGGGCAGTCCTGTGGCACTCTGTTGAGTGCAGTGGGCAGTCCTGTGGCACTCAGTTGAGTGTAGTGGGCAGTCCTGTGGCACTCGGTTGAGTGCAGTGGACATTCCTGTGGCACTCCGCTCTGCGTAGTTTGCAGTCCTGTGGCACTCTGTTGAGTGTAATCGGCAGTCCTGTGTCATTCTATTGAGCGTAATGGGCAGTCCTGTGGCACTCTGTTGAGTGTAGTGGGCTGTCCTGTGGCACTCTGTTGAGTGTAGCGGGCAGTCCGGTGGCTCTCTGTTGAGTGTAGTGGGCAGTCATGTGGCATTCTCTTGAGCGTAGTGACAAGTCCTGTGGCACTCTCTTGATTGTAAAGGGCAGTCCTGTGGCACACTGTTGAGTGTAGTTTGCACTCCTGTGCCATTCTGTTTAGCCTAGTGGGCAGTCCTATGGCACGCTGTTGAATGTAATGAATTGTCCTGTGCCACTCTGTTGAGTGCAGTGGGCTGTTCTGTGGCACTTTGTTGAATGTAATGGGTAGTCCTGTGGCACTCTGTTGAATGTAATGGGTAGTCCTGTGACACTCTCTTGAGTGTAGTGGACAGTCTTTTGCCATCTGTTGAGTGTAGTGGGCAGTGCTGTGGCATTCTTTTGAGCGTAGTGCGAAGACCTATGGCACTCTGTTGAATGTAATGGGTAGTCCTGTCGCACTTTGTTGAATGTAGTGGCCAGTCCTGTGGCACTCGGTTGACTGTAGTGGGCAATCCTGTGGCATTCTGTTGCACATAGTGGGCAGTCATGTGGCACTCTGTTGTGTGTAGTGGGCAGTCCAATGGCACTCTTTTGAGTGTAGTGGGCAATCCTGTGGCATTGTGTTGCACGTAGTGGGCAGTCATGTGGTATTATGTTGAGCGTGGTGGGCAGTCCATTGGCACCCTGTTGAATAAAATGAGTAGACCTGTGGCACTCTGTTGAATGTAATGAGTAGTCCTGTGGCATTCTGTTGTGTGTAGTGGGCAGTCATGTGGCATTCTCTTGATCGTAGCGGGCAGTCCTATGGCACTCTGTTGTCTGTAGTGGACAGTCCTGTGGCATTCTCTTGAGCGTAGTCGGCGGTCCTTTGGCACTCTGTTGAGCGTAGCGTGTAGTCCTGTGGCACCGTTGAGTGTAGAGTGCATGCCTGTGGCACTATGTTGAGTGTAGTTGGCAGTCCTGTGCCATTCTGTTTAGCCTAGTGGGCAGTCCTATGGCACTCTTCTGAATGTAAAGAGTTGTCCTGTGGCACTCTGTTGAGTGCAGTGGGCAGTCCTGTGGCATCTGTTGAATGTAATGGGTAGTCCTGTGGCACTCTGTTGAATGTAATTGGTAGACCTGTGGCACTCTGTTGAATGTAATGGGTAATCCTGTGACACTCTCTTCAGTGTAGTGGGCAGTCTTTTGCAATCTGTTGAGTGTAGTGGGCAGTGCTGTGGCATTCTGTTTTGTGTAGTTGGCAATCTTATGGCACTGTGTTGAATATAATGAGAAGATATTTGGCACTCTGTTGAGCGTAGTGAGCAGTCCTATGGCACTGTGTTGAGTGTAGTGGGCAGTCCTGTGGCACTCTGTTGTGTGTATTAGGCAGTCCGGTGGCACTCTGTTGAGTGTAGTGGGCAGTCATGTGGCATTCTCTTGAGCGTAGTTGGCAGACCTATGGCACTCTGTTGAGCGTAGTGTGTAGTCCCGTGGCACCGTTGAGTGTAGAGTGCATGCCTGTGGCACTATGTTGAGTGTAGTTGGCAGTCCTGTGCCATTCTGTTTAGCCTAGTGGGCAGTCCTATGGCACTCTTTTGAATGTAATGAGTTGTCCTGTGGCACTCTATTGAGTGCAGTGGGCAGTCCTGTGGCACACTGTTGAATGTAATGGGTAGTCCTGTGGCAATCTGTTGAATGTAATGGGTAGTCCAGTGACACTCTCTTCAGTGTAGTGGGCAGTCTTTTTCAATCTGTTGAGTGTAGTGGGCAGTGCTGTGGCATTCTGTTTTGTGTAGTCGGCAATCTTATGGCACTGTGTTGAATATAATGAGATGATATTTGGCACCCTGTTGAGCGTAGTGAGCAGTCCTATGGCACTGTGTTGAGTGTAGTTTGCACTCCTGTGCCATTCTGTTTAGCCTAGTGGGCAGTCCTATGGCACTCTGTTGAATTTAATGAATTGTCCTGTGCCACTCTGTTGAGTGCAGTGGGCTGTCCTGTGGCACTTTGTTGAATGTAATGGGTAGTTTGTGGCACTATGTTGAATGTAATGGCTATTCTTGTGGTGCTCTGTTGAGTGTAGTGGGCACTCATGTGGTACTCTGTTGAGTGTAGTGGGCAGTACTTTGGCACTCTGTTGAGTGTAGTGTTCAGTCCTGTGGCATTCTGTTGAGTGTAGTGGGCAATCCCATGGCACTCCGTTGAATGTAATGTGTAGTCCTGTGGCACTCTGTTGGGTGTAGTGGCAGTCCTGCAGCACTCGGTTGAGTGTAGTGGACATTCCTGTGGCACTCCACTCTGCTTAGTTTGTAGTCCTGTGGCATTCTATTGAACGTAATGGGCAGTCCTGTGGCACTCTGTTGAGTGTAGTGGGTGGTCTTGTGCACTCTGTTGAGTGTAGTATGCCGTCCTTTGGCACTCGGTTGAGTGTAGTGGGCAGTCCTGTGGCACTCAGTTGAGTGTAGTGGGCAGTCCTGTGGCACTCGGTTGAGTGCAGTGGACATTCCTGTGGCACTCCGCTCTGCGTAGTTTGCAGTCCTGTGGCACTCTGTTGAGTGTAATCGGCAGTCCTGTGTCATTCTATTGAGCGTAATGGGCAGTCCTGTGGCACTCTGTTGAGTGTAGTGGGCTGTCCTGTGGCACTCTGTTGAGTGTAGTGGGCAGTCCGGTGGCACTCTGTTGAGTGTAGTGGGCAGTCATGTGGCATTCTCTTGAGCGTAGTGACAAGTCCTGTGGCACTCTCTTGATTGTAATGGGCAGTCCTGTGGCACACTGTTGAGTGTAGTTTGCACTCCTGTGCCATTCTGTTTAGCCTAGTGGGCAGTCCTATGGCACGCTGTTGAATTTAATGAATTGTCCTGTGCCACTCTGTTGAGTGCAGTGGGCTGTTCTGTGGCACTTTGTTGAATGTAATGGGTAGTCCTGTGGCACTCTGTTGAATGTAATGGGTAGTCCTGTGACACTCTCTTGAGTGTAGTGGACAGTCTTTTGCCATCTGTTGAGTGTAGTGGGCAGTGCTGTGGCATTCTTTTGAGCGTAGTGCGAAGACCTATGGCACTCTGTTGAATGTAATGGGTAGTCCTGTCGCACTTTGTTGAATGTAGTGGCCAGTCCTGTGGCACTCGGTTGACTGTAGTGGGCAATCCTGTGGCATTCTGTTGCACATAGTGGGCAGTCATGTGGCACTCTGTTGTGTGTAGTGGGCAGTCCAATGGCACTCTTTTGAGTGTAGTGGGCAATCCTGTGGCATTGTGTTGCACGTAGTGGGCAGTCATGTGGTATTATGTTGAGCGTGGTGGGCAGTCCATTGGCACCCTGTTGAATAAAATGAGTAGACCTGTGGCACTCTGTTGAATGTAATGAGTAGTCCTGTGGCATTCTGTTGTGTGTAGTGGGCAGTAATGTGGCATTCTCTTGATCGTAGCGGGCAGTCCTATGGCACTCTGTTGTCTGTAGTGGACAGTCCTGTGGCATTCTCTTGAGCGTAGTTGGCGGTCCTTTGGCACTCTGTTGAGCGTAGCGTGTAGTCCTGTGGCACCGTTGAGTGTAGAGTGCGTGCCTGTGGCACTATGTTGAGTATAGTTGGCAGTCCTGTGCCATTCTGTTTAACCTAGTGGGCAGTCCTATGGCATTCTTCTGAATGTAAAGAGTTGTCCTGTGGCACTCTGTTGAGTGCAGTGGGCAGTCCTGTGGCATCTGTTGAATGTAATGGGTAGTCCTGTGGCACTCTGTTGAATGTAATGGGTAGAACTGTGGCACTCTGTTGAATGTAATGGGTAATCCTGTGACAGTCTCTTCAGTGTAGTGGGCAGTCTTTTGCAATCTGTTGAGTGTAGTGGGCAGTGCTGTGGCATTCTGTTTTGTGTAGTTGGCAATCTTATGGCACTGTGTTGAATATAATGAGAAGATATTTGGCACTCTGTTGAGCGTAGTGAGCAGTCCTATGGCACTGTGTTGAGTGTAGTGGGCAGTCCTGTGGCACTCTGTTGTGTGTATTAGGCAGTCCGGTGGCACTCTGTTGAGTGTAGTGGGCAGTCATGTGGCATTCTCTTGAGCGTAGTTGGCAGACCTATGGCACTCTGTTGAGCGTAGTGTGTAGTCCCGTGGCACCGTTGCGTGTAGAGTGCATGCCTGTGGCACTATGTTGAGTGTAGTTGGCAGTCCTGTGCCATTCTGTTTAGCCTAGTGGGCAGTCCTATGGCACTCTTTTGAATGTAATGAGTTGTCCTGTGGCACTCTGTTGAATGTAATGGGTAGTCCTGTGGCACTCTGTTGAATGTAATGGGTAGTCCAGTGACACTCTCTTCAGTGTAGAGGGCAGTCTTTTTCAATCTGTTGAGTGTAGTGGGCAGTGCTGTGGCATTCTGTTTTGTGTAGTCGGCAATCTTATGGCACTGTGTTGAATATAATGAGATGATATTTGGCACCCTGTTGAGCGTAGTGAGCAGTCCTATGGCACTGTGTTGAGTGTAGTTTGCACTCCTGTGCCATTCTGTTTAGCCTAGTGGGCAGTCCTATGGCACTCTGTTGAATTTAATGAATTGTCCTGTGCCACTCTGTTGAGTGCAGTGGGCTGTCCTGTGGCACTTTGTTGAATGTAATGGGTAGTCCTGTGGCACTATGTTGAATGTAATGGCTATTCTTGTGGTGCTCTGTTGAGTGTAGTGGGCACTCATGTGGTACTCTGTTGAGTGTAGTGGGCAGTACTTTGGCACTCTGTTGAGTGTAGTGTTCAGTCCTGTGGCATTCTGTTGAGTGTAGTGGGCAATCCCATGGCACTCCATTGAATGTAATGGGTAGTCCTGTGGCACTCTGTTGGGTGTAGTGGCAGTCCTGCAGCACTCGGTTGAGTGTAGTGGACATTCCTGTGGCACTCCACTCTGCTTAGTTTGTAGTCCTGTGGCATTCTATTGAACGTAATGGGCAGTCCTGTGGCACTCTGTTGAGTGTAGTGGGTGGTCTTGTGCACTCTGTTGAGTGTAGTATGCCGTCCTTTGGCACTCGGTTGAGTGTAGTGGGCAGTCCTGTGGCACTCTGTTCAATGTAATGAGTAGTCCTGTGGCACTCTGTTGAATGTAATGGGTAGTCCTGTGGCATTCTCTTGAGCGTAGTTGGCAGTCCTATGGCACTCTGTTGAGCGTAGTGTGTAGTCCTGTGGCACCGTTGAGTGTAGAGTGCATGCCTGTGGCACTATGTTGAGTGTAGCTGGCAGTCCTGTGCCATTCTGTTTAGCCTAGTGGGCAGTCCTATGGCACTCTTTTGAATGTAATGAGTTGTCCTGGGCACTCTTTTGAGCTTAGGGGGCAGTCCTGTGGCTCTCTGTTGAGTGCAGTGGGTAGTCCTCTGGCACTCTGTTGAGTGTAGTGGGCAGTCCTGTGGCATTTGGTTGAGACTAGTGGGCAGTAACATGGCAGTCTGTTGAATGGAATTGGTAGTCCTGTGGCACTCAGTGGAATTTAATGGGTACTCCTGTGGCACTATGTTGAATGTAATGGTTATTCTTGTGGTGCTCTGTTGAGTGTAGCGGGCACTCCTGTGGTACTCTGTTGAGTGTAGTGGGCAGTACTTTGGCACTCTGTTGAGTGTAGTGGGCATTCCTGTGCCATTCTGTTTAGCCTAGTGGGCAGTCCTATGGCACTCTGTTGAATGTAATGAGTTGTCCTATGGCACTCTGATGAGTGCAGTGGGCAGTCCTGTGGCGCTCTGTTGAATGTAACGGGTCGTTCAGTGGCACTCTGTTGAATGTAATGGGTTGTCCTGTGACACTCTCTTGAGCGTAGTGGGCAGTCCTGTGCCATTGTGCTGAGCGGCGTAGGAAGTCCTATGGCACTCTGTCGAATAAAATGAGTAGTCCTGTGGCACTCTGTTGAGTGTAGGGGCAGTAATGTGGCATTCTCTTGAGCGTAGTGGGCAGTCCTATGGCACTCTGTTGAGCGGTGTGAGCAGTCCTATGGCACAGTGTTGAGTGTAGTGGGCCGTCCTGTGGCACTCTGTTGAGTGCATCGGTTAGTCCTGTGGCACTCTGTTGAGTGTAGTGGGCAGTCCTGTGGCATTTGGTTGAGACTAGTGGGCAGTAAGATGGCAGTCTGCTGAATGTAATTGGTAGTCCTGTGGCACTCAGTGGAATATAATGGGTAGTCCTGTGGCACTATGTTGAATGTAATGGGTATTCTTGTGGTGCTCTGTTGAGTGTAGCGGGCACTCCTGTGGTACTCTGTTGAGTGTAGTGGGCAGTGCTTTGGCACTCTTTTGTGTGTAGTGAGTAGTCCGGTGGCATTCTTTAGAGCATAGTGCGAAACCCTATGGCAATCTGTTGAATGTAATGGGTAGTCCTGTGGCACTTTGTTGACTGTAGTGGGGAGTCCTGTGGCACTTGGTTGACTGTAGTGGCCAATCCTGTGGCATTCTGTTGCATGTAGTGGGTAGTCATGTGGCATTATGTTGAGCATGGTGGGCAGTCCATTGGCACGCTGTTGAGTGTAGTGGGCAGTCCTGTGGCATTCTCTTGAGCGTAGTGGGCAGTCCTATGGCACTCTGCTGAGTGTAGTGGGCAGTCCTGTGGCATTTTCTTGAGAATAGTGGGCAGTCCTGTGGCACTTTGTTGAATAAAATGAGTACTCCTGTGGCACTCTGTTGAGTGTAGTTGGCAGTACTGTGCCATTCTGTTTAGCCTAGTGGGCAGTCCTATGGCACTCTTCTGAGTGTAAAAGTTGTCCTGTGGCACTCTGTTGAGTGCAGTGGGCAGTCCTGTGGCACTCTGTTGAATGTAATGGGTAGTCCTGTGGCACTCTGTTGAATGTAATGGGTAGTCCTGTGACACTCTCTTCAGTGTAGTGGGCAGTCTTTTGCAATCTGTTGAGTGTAGTGGGCAGTGCTGTGGCATTCTGTTTTGTGTAGTCAGCAATCTTATGGCACTGTGTTGAATATAATGAGAAGATATTTGGCACTCTGTTGAGCGTAGTGAGCAGTCCTATGGCACTGTGTTGAGTGTAGTGGGCAGTCCTGTGGCACTCTGTTCAAGTAGTGGGCAGTCCTGTGGCATTCTCTTGAGCGTAGTTGGCAGTCCTATGGCACTCTGTTGAGCGTAGTGTGTAGTCCTGTGGCACCGTTGAGTGTAGAGTGCATGCCTGTGGCACTATGTTGAGTGTAGCTGGCAGTCCTGTGCCATTCTGTTTAGCCTAGTGGGCAGTCCTATGGCACTCTTTTGAATGTAATGAGTTGTCCTGGGCACTCTTTTGAGCTTAGGGGGCAGTCCTGTGGCTCTCTGTTGAGTGCAGTGGGTAGTCCTCTGGCACTCTGTTGAGTGTAGTGGGCAGTCCTGTGGCATTTGTTTGAGACTAGTGGGCAGTAACATGGCAGTCTGTTGAATGGAATTGGTAGTCCTGTGGCACTCAGTGGAATTTAATGGGTACTCCTGTGGCACTATGTTGAATGTAATGGTTATTCTTGTGGTGCTCTGTTGAGTGTAGCGGGCACTCCTGTGGTACTCTGTTGAGTGTAATGGGCAGTACTTTGGCACTCTGTTGAGTGTAGTGGGCAATCGTGTGGCATTCTGATGCACATAGTGGGGAGTCATGTGGCATTATTTTGAGCGTGGTGGGCAGTCCGTTGGCACTCTGTTGAATAAAATGAGTAGGCCTGTGGCACTCTGTTGAATGTAATGAGTAGTCCTGTGGCATTCTGTTAAGTGTAGTGGGCCGTCCTGTGGAATTGTGCTGAGCGGTGTAGGCAGTCCTGTGGCACTCTGTTGAATAAACTGAGTAGGCCTGTGGTACTCTGTTGAATAAAATAAGTAGTCCTGTGGCACTCTGTTGAGTGTAGTGGGCAGTCCTGTGGCACTCTGTTGAGTGCAGTGGGCAGTCCTGTGGCACTCAGTTGAGTGTAGTGGGCAGTCCTGTGGCACTCGGTTGAGTGCAGTGGACATTCCTGTGGCACTCCGCTCTGCGTAGTTTGCAGTCCTGTGGCACTCTGTTGAGTGTAATCGGCAGTCCTGTGTCATTCTATTGAGCGTAATGGGCAGTCCTGTGGCACTCTGTTGAGTGTAGTGGGCTGTCCTGTGGCACTCTGTTGAGTGTAGCGGGCAGTCCGGTGGCTCTCTGTTGAGTGTAGTGGGCAGTCATGTGGCATTCTCTTGAGCGTAGTGACAAGTCCTGTGGCACTCTCTTGATTGTAAAGGGCAGTCCTGTGGCACACTGTTGAGTGTAGTTTGCACTCCTGTGCCATTCTGTTTAGCCTAGTGGGCAGTCCTATGGCACGCTGTTGAATGTAATGAATTGTCCTGTGCCACTCTGTTGAGTGCAGTGGGCTGTTCTGTGGCACTTTGTTGAATGTAATGGGTAGTCCTGTGGCACTCTGTTGAATGTAATGGGTAGTCCTGTGACACTCTCTTGAGTGTAGTGGACAGTCTTTTGCCATCTGTTGAGTGTAGTGGGCAGTGCTGTGGCATTCTTTTGAGCGTAGTGCGAAGACCTATGGCACTCTGTTGAATGTAATGGGTAGTCCTGTCGCACTTTGTTGAATGTAGTGGCCAGTCCTGTGGCACTCGGTTGACTGTAGTGGGCAATCCTGTGGCATTCTGTTGCACATAGTGGGCAGTCATGTGGCACTCTGTTGTGTGTAGTGGGCAGTCCAATGGCACTCTTTTGAGTGTAGTGGGCAATCCTGTGGCATTGTGTTGCACGTAGTGGGCAGTCATGTGGTATTATGTTGAGCGTGGTGGGCAGTCCATTGGCACCCTGTTGAATAAAATGAGTAGACCTGTGGCACTCTGTTGAATGTAATGAGTAGTCCTGTGGCATTCTGTTGTGTGTAGTGGGCAGTCATGTGGCATTCTCTTGATCGTAGCGGGCAGTCCTATGGCACTCTGTTGTCTGTAGTGGACAGTCCTGTGGCATTCTCTTGAGCGTAGTCGGCGGTCCTTTGGCACTCTGTTGAGCGTAGCGTGTAGTCCTGTGGCACCGTTGAGTGTAGAGTGCATGCCTGTGGCACTATGTTGAGTGTAGTTGGCAGTCCTGTGCCATTCTGTTTAGCCTAGTGGGCAGTCCTATGGCACTCTTCTGAATGTAAAGAGTTGTCCTGTGGCACTCTGTTGAGTGCAGTGGGCAGTCCTGTGGCATCTGTTGAATGTAATGGGTAGTCCTGTGGCACTCTGTTGAATGTAATTGGTAGACCTGTGGCACTCTGTTGAATGTAATGGGTAATCCTGTGACACTCTCTTCAGTGTAGTGGGCAGTCTTTTGCAATCTGTTGAGTGTAGTGGGCAGTGCTGTGGCATTCTGTTTTGTGTAGTTGGCAATCTTATGGCACTGTGTTGAATATAATGAGAAGATATTTGGCACTCTGTTGAGCGTAGTGAGCAGTCCTATGGCACTGTGTTGAGTGTAGTGGGCAGTCCTGTGGCACTCTGTTGTGTGTATTAGGCAGTCCGGTGGCACTCTGTTGAGTGTAGTGGGCAGTCATGTGGCATTCTCTTGAGCGTAGTTGGCAGACCTATGGCACTCTGTTGAGCGTAGTGTGTAGTCCCGTGGCACCGTTGAGTGTAGAGTGCATGCCTGTGGCACTATGTTGAGTGTAGTTGGCAGTCCTGTGCCATTCTGTTTAGCCTAGTGGGCAGTCCTATGGCACTCTTTTGAATGTAATGAGTTGTCCTGTGGCACTCTATTGAGTGCAGTGGGCAGTCCTGTGGCACACTGTTGAATGTAATGGGTAGTCCTGTGGCAATCTGTTGAATGTAATGGGTAGTCCAGTGACACTCTCTTCAGTGTAGTGGGCAGTCTTTTTCAATCTGTTGAGTGTAGTGGGCAGTGCTGTGGCATTCTGTTTTGTGTAGTCGGCAATCTTATGGCACTGTGTTGAATATAATGAGATGATATTTGGCACCCTGTTGAGCGTAGTGAGCAGTCCTATGGCACTGTGTTGAGTGTAGTTTGCACTCCTGTGCCATTCTGTTTAGCCTAGTGGGCAGTCCTATGGCACTCTGTTGAATTTAATGAATTGTCCTGTGCCACTCTGTTGAGTGCAGTGGGCTGTCCTGTGGCACTTTGTTGAATGTAATGGGTAGTTTGTGGCACTATGTTGAATGTAATGGCTATTCTTGTGGTGCTCTGTTGAGTGTAGTGGGCACTCATGTGGTACTCTGTTGAGTGTAGTGGGCAGTACTTTGGCACTCTGTTGAGTGTAGTGTTCAGTCCTGTGGCATTCTGTTGAGTGTAGTGGGCAATCCCATGGCACTCCGTTGAATGTAATGTGTAGTCCTGTGGCACTCTGTTGGGTGTAGTGGCAGTCCTGCAGCACTCGGTTGAGTGTAGTGGACATTCCTGTGGCACTCCACTCTGCTTAGTTTGTAGTCCTGTGGCATTCTATTGAACGTAATGGGCAGTCCTGTGGCACTCTGTTGAGTGTAGTGGGTGGTCTTGTGCACTCTGTTGAGTGTAGTATGCCGTCCTTTGGCACTCGGTTGAGTGTAGTGGGCAGTCCTGTGGCACTCAGTTGAGTGTAGTGGGCAGTCCTGTGGCACTCGGTTGAGTGCAGTGGACATTCCTGTGGCACTCCGCTCTGCGTAGTTTGCAGTCCTGTGGCACTCTGTTGAGTGTAATCGGCAGTCCTGTGTCATTCTATTGAGCGTAATGGGCAGTCCTGTGGCACTCTGTTGAGTGTAGTGGGCTGTCCTGTGGCACTCTGTTGAGTGTAGTGGGCAGTCCGGTGGCACTCTGTTGAGTGTAGTGGGCAGTCATGTGGCATTCTCTTGAGCGTAGTGACAAGTCCTGTGGCACTCTCTTGATTGTAATGGGCAGTCCTGTGGCACACTGTTGAGTGTAGTTTGCACTCCTGTGCCATTCTGTTTAGCCTAGTGGGCAGTCCTATGGCACGCTGTTGAATTTAATGAATTGTCCTGTGCCACTCTGTTGAGTGCAGTGGGCTGTTCTGTGGCACTTTGTTGAATGTAATGGGTAGTCCTGTGGCACTCTGTTGAATGTAATGGGTAGTCCTGTGACACTCTCTTGAGTGTAGTGGACAGTCTTTTGCCATCTGTTGAGTGTAGTGGGCAGTGCTGTGGCATTCTTTTGAGCGTAGTGCGAAGACCTATGGCACTCTGTTGAATGTAATGGGTAGTCCTGTCGCACTTTGTTGAATGTAGTGGCCAGTCCTGTGGCACTCGGTTGACTGTAGTGGGCAATCCTGTGGCATTCTGTTGCACATAGTGGGCAGTCATGTGGCACTCTGTTGTGTGTAGTGGGCAGTCCAATGGCACTCTTTTGAGTGTAGTGGGCAATCCTGTGGCATTGTGTTGCACGTAGTGGGCAGTCATGTGGTATTATGTTGAGCGTGGTGGGCAGTCCATTGGCACCCTGTTGAATAAAATGAGTAGACCTGTGGCACTCTGTTGAATGTAATGAGTAGTCCTGTGGCATTCTGTTGTGTGTAGTGGGCAGTAATGTGGCATTCTCTTGATCGTAGCGGGCAGTCCTATGGCACTCTGTTGTCTGTAGTGGACAGTCCTGTGGCATTCTCTTGAGCGTAGTTGGCGGTCCTTTGGCACTCTGTTGAGCGTAGCGTGTAGTCCTGTGGCACCGTTGAGTGTAGAGTGCGTGCCTGTGGCACTATGTTGAGTATAGTTGGCAGTCCTGTGCCATTCTGTTTAACCTAGTGGGCAGTCCTATGGCATTCTTCTGAATGTAAAGAGTTGTCCTGTGGCACTCTGTTGAGTGCAGTGGGCAGTCCTGTGGCATCTGTTGAATGTAATGGGTAGTCCTGTGGCACTCTGTTGAATGTAATGGGTAGAACTGTGGCACTCTGTTGAATGTAATGGGTAATCCTGTGACAGTCTCTTCAGTGTAGTGGGCAGTCTTTTGCAATCTGTTGAGTGTAGTGGGCAGTGCTGTGGCATTCTGTTTTGTGTAGTTGGCAATCTTATGGCACTGTGTTGAATATAATGAGAAGATATTTGGCACTCTGTTGAGCGTAGTGAGCAGTCCTATGGCACTGTGTTGAGTGTAGTGGGCAGTCCTGTGGCACTCTGTTGTGTGTATTAGGCAGTCCGGTGGCACTCTGTTGAGTGTAGTGGGCAGTCATGTGGCATTCTCTTGAGCGTAGTTGGCAGACCTATGGCACTCTGTTGAGCGTAGTGTGTAGTCCCGTGGCACCGTTGCGTGTAGAGTGCATGCCTGTGGCACTATGTTGAGTGTAGTTGGCAGTCCTGTGCCATTCTGTTTAGCCTAGTGGGCAGTCCTATGGCACTCTTTTGAATGTAATGAGTTGTCCTGCGGCACTCTGTTGAATGTAATGGGTAGTCCTGTGGCACTCTGTTGAATGTAATGGGTAGTCCAGTGACACTCTCTTCAGTGTAGAGGGCAGTCTTTTTCAATCTGTTGAGTGTAGTGGGCAGTGCTGTGGCATTCTGTTTTGTGTAGTCGGCAATCTTATGGCACTGTGTTGAATATAATGAGATGATATTTGGCACCCTGTTGAGCGTAGTGAGCAGTCCTATGGCACTGTGTTGAGTGTAGTTTGCACTCCTGTGCCATTCTGTTTAGCCTAGTGGGCAGTCCGAAGGCACTCTGTTGAATTTAATGAATTGTCCTGTGCCACTCTGTTGAGTGCAGTGGGCTGTCCTGTGGCACTTTGTTGAATGTAATGGGTAGTCCTGTGGCACTATGTTGAATGTAATGGCTATTCTTGTGGTGCTCTGTTGAGTGTAGTGGGCACTCATGTGGTACTCTGTTGAGTGTAGTGGGCAGTACTTTGGCACTCTGTTGAGTGTAGTGTTCAGTCCTGTGGCATTCTGTTGAGTGTAGTGGGCAATCCCATGGCACTCCATTGAATGTAATGGGTAGTCCTGTGGCACTCTGTTGGGTGTAGTGGCAGTCCTGCAGCACTCGGTTGAGTGTAGTGGACATTCCTGTGGCACTCCACTCTGCTTAGTTTGTAGTCCTGTGGCATTCTATTGAACGTAATGGGCAGTCCTGTGGCACTCTGTTGAGTGTAGTGGGTGGTCTTGTGCACTCTGTTGAGTGTAGTATGCCGTCCTTTGGCACTCGGTTGAGTGTAGTGGGCAGTCCTGTGGCACTCTGTTCAATGTAATGAGTAGTCCTGTGGCACTCTGTTGAATGTAATGGGTAGTCCTGTGACACTCTCTTGATTGTAGTGGACAGTGTTTTGCCATCTGTTGAGTGTAGTGTGCAGTGCTGTGACATTCATTTGAGCGTAGTGCGAAGACCTATGGCACTCTGTTGAATGTAATGGGTAGTCCTGTCGCACTTTGTTGAATGTAGTGGGCAGTCCTGTGGCACTCTTTTGACTGTAGTGGGCAATCCTGTGGCATTGTGTTGCACGTAGTGGGCAGTCATGTGGCATTATGTTGAGCATGGTGACCAGTCCATTGGCACCTTGTTGAATAAAATGAGTAGGCCTGTGGCACTCTGTTGAATGTAATGAGTGGTCCTGTGGCATTCTGTTAAGTGTAATGGGCCGTCCTGTGGAATTGTGCTGAGCGGTGTAGGCAGTCCTCTGGCACTCTGTTGAATAAACTGAGTAGGCCTGTGGTACTCTGTTGAATATAATAAGTAGTCCTGTGGCACTCTGTTGAGTGTAGTGGGCAGTCCTGTGGCATTCTTTTGATCGTAGTGGGCAGTCCTATGGCTCTCTGTTGTGTGTAGTGGGCAGTCCTGTGGCATTCTCTTGAGCACAGTTGGCAGTCCTATGGCACTCTTTTGAGCTTAGTGAGCAGTCCTATGGATCTTTGTTGAGTTTAGTGGGCAGTCCTGTGGCACTCTGTTGAGTGTATTGTGCAGTCCTGTGGCATTCTCTTGAGTGCAGTGGGCAGTCCTGTGGCACTCGGTTGAGTGTAGTGTGCAGTCCTGTGGCATTCTCTTGAGCGTAGTGGGTAGTCCTATGGCACTCTGTTGAGTGTAGTGGGCAGTCTTGTGGCACTCTGTTGAGTGTAGTGAGCAGTCCTGTGGCATTCTCTTGAGCGTTGTGGGTAGTCCTATGGTACACAGTTGACTGTAGTGGGCAGTCTTTTGCAATCGGTTGTGTTTAGTTTGCATTCCTGTGGCACTCTTTAGAGTGTAGTTATCAGTCCTGTGGCCCTCTGTTGAGTGCAGTGGGCAGTCCTGTGGCACTCAGTTGAGTGCAGTGGGCAGTTCTGTGGCACTCGGTTGAGTGCAGTGGACATTCCTGTGGCACGCCGTTCTGCATAGTTTGCAGTCCTGTGGCACTCTGTTGAGTGTAATCGGCAGTCCTGTGTCATTCTATTAAGCGTAATGGGCAGTCCTGTGGCACTCTGTTGAGTGTAGTGGGCAGTGCTGTGGCACTCTGTTGAGTGTAGTGGGTGGTCTTGTGCACTCTGTTGAGTGTAGTATGCCGTCCTTTGGCACTCGGTTGAGTGTAGTGGGCAGTCCTGTGGCACTCTATTCGATGTAACGAGTAGTTCTGTGCAATTCTTTTGAGTTTAGTGTGTAGTCCTGTGGCAAACTGTTCAATGTAGTGGGCAGTCCTGTGGCACTCTGTTGAATGTAATGGGTAGTCCTGTGGCACTCTGTTGAATGTAATGGGTAGTCCTGTGACACTCTCTTGAGTGTAGTGGACAGTCTTTTGCCATCTGCTGAGTGTAGTGGGCAGTGCTGTGGCATTCTTTTGAGCGTAGTGCGAAGACGTATGGCACTCTGTTGAATGTAATGGGTAGTCCTGTCGCACTTTGTTGAATGTAGTGGGCAGTCCTGTGGCACTCGGTTGACTGTAGTGGGCAATCCCGTGGCATTGTGTTGCACGTAGTTGGCAGTCATGTGGCATTATGTTGAGCGTGGCGGGCAGTCCACTGGCACCCTGTTGAATAAAATGAGTAGACCTGTGGCACTCTGTTGAATGTAATGAGTAGTCCTGTGGCATTCTGTTGAGTGTAGTGGGCAGTCTTGTGGCACTCTGTTGTGTATAGTGGGCAGTCCAGTGGCACTCTGTTGAGTGTAGTGGGCAGTCAAGTGGCATTTACTTGATCGTAGCGGGCAGTTCTATGGCACTCTGTTGTGTGTAGTGGGCAGTCCTGTGGCACTCTGTTGAGCATCGTGAGCAGTCCTATGGCACTGTGTTGAGTGTAGTGGGCAGTCCTGTGGCACTCTGTTGAGTGTACTGGGCAGTCCTGTGGCATTTTCCTGAGAGAAGTGGGAAGTCCTATGGCACACTGTTGAGTTAAGTGGGCAGTCCTTTGCACTCGGTTGAGTATAATTGGCAGTCCTGTGGCACTCTGTTGAGTGCAGTGGGCAGTCCTGTGGCACTCTCTTGAGAGTAGTGGGTAGTCCTGTGGCACTCTGTTGAGCGTGGTGTGTAGTCCTGCAGCCCTCTGTTAAGTGTAGTGTGCATGCCTGGGGCTCTATGTTGAGGGTAGTTGGCAATCCTGTGCCATTCTGTTTAGCCTAGTGGGCAGTCCTGTGGCACTCTGTTGAATGTAATGGGTAGTCCTGTGGCACTCTGTTGAATGTAATGGGTAGTCCTGTGACACTCTCTTGAGGGTGGTGGACAGTCTTTTGCAATCTGTTGAGTCTAGTGGGCAGTCCTGTGGCACTCTGTTGAGTGCAGTGGGCAGTCCTGTGGCACTCTCTGGAGGGTAGTGGGCAGTCCTGTGGCACTCTGTTGAGCGTAGTGTGTAGTCCTGTGGCACATTTGTATGTAGTGAGCATGCCTGTGGCACTATGTTGAGTGTAGTTGGAAGTCCTGTGCCATTCTGTTTAGCCTAGTGGGCAGTCCTATGGCACTCAGTGGAATGTAATGGGTAGTCCAGTGGCACTATGTTGAATGTAATGGGTATTCTTGTGGTGCTCTGTTGAGTGTAGCGGGCACTCCTGTGGTACTCTGTTGAGTGTAGTGGGCAGTACTTTGGCACTCTTTTGTGTGTAGTAGGCAGTCCGGTGGCATTCCTTTGAGCGTAGTGTGAAGCCCTATGGCAATCTGTTGAATGAAATGTGTAGTCATGTGGCATTATTTTGAGCGTGGTGGGCAGTCCTCTGTCACTCTGTTGAGTGTAGTGGGCAGTCCTGTGGCATTCTCTTGAGAATAGTGGGCAATCCTTTGGTACTCTGTTGAATAAATTGAGTACTCCTGTGGCACTCTGTTGAGTGTAGTGGGCAGCCCTGTGGCACTCTGTTGAGTGTAGTGGGCAGTTCAGTGGCACTCTGTTGAATAAAATGAGTAGTCCTGTGGCACTCTGTTGAGTGTAGTGGGCAGTCCTGTGACATTCTGTTGTGTGTAGTTGGCAGTCCTGTGGCATTCTCTTGAGTTTAGTTGGCAGTCCTATGGCACTCTGTTGAGCATAGTGAGCAGTCCTATGGCACTGTGTTGAGTGTAGTGAGCAGTCCTGTGGCACTCTGTTGAGTGTACTGGGCAGTCCTGTGGCATTTTGCTGAGAGTAGTGGGAAGTCCTATGGCACACTGTTGAGTTTAGTGGGCAGTCCTTTGCACTCGGTTGAATGTAATTGGCAGTCCTGTGGCACTCTGTTGAGTGCAGTGGGCAGTCCTGTGGCACTCTCTTGAGAGTAGTGGGCAGTCCTGTGGCACTCTGTTAAGTGTAGTGTGCATGCCTGTGGCACTATGTTGAGTGTAGTTGGCAGTCCTGTGCCATTCTGTTTAGCCTAGTGGGCAGTCCTATGGCACTCTGTTGAATGTAATGGGTAGTCCTGTGGCACTCTGTTGAATGTAATGGGTAGTCCTGTGACACTCTCTTGAGTGTGGTGGACAGTCTTTTGCAATCTGTTGAGTGTAGTGGGCAGTGCTGTGGCATTCTGTTTTGTGTAGTCGGCAATCTTATGCCACTATGTTGAATATAATGAGAAGTTATTTGGCACTCTGTTGAGCATGGTGGGCAGTCCATTGGCACATTGATGTGTGTAGTGGGCAGTCCTGTGGCATTCTCTTGAACGTAGTGAGTAGTCCTATGGCACTATGTTGAGTGTAGTGGGCAGTCCTGTGGCACTCTGTTGAGTTTAGTGGGCAGTCCTGTGGCATTCTCTTGGATGTAGTGGGCATTCCTATGGCACACTGTTGAGTGTAGTGGGCAGTCTTTTGCACTCGGTTCAGTGTAGTTGGCAGTCTTCTGTCGCTCCGTTGAGTGTAGTGGGCAGTCCTGTGGCACTCTGTTGAGTGTAGTGGGCAGTTCGGTGGCACTCTGTTTAATAAAATGAGTAGTCCTGTGGCACTCTTTTGAGTGTAGTGGGCAGTCCTTTGACATTCTGTTGTGTGTAGTTGGCAGTCCTATAGCACTCTGTTGAGCATAGTGAGCAGTCATATGGCACTGTGTTGAGTGTAGTGGGCAGTCCTGTGGCACTCTGTTGAGTGTAGTGGGCAGTCTTTTGCACTCGGTTCAGTGTAGTTGGCAGTCCTCTGTCGCTCCGTTGAGTGTAGTGGGCAGTCCTGTGGCACTCTATGGAGCATAGTGGGCATTGCTATGGCACTCTGTTGAGTGCCGTCGGCAGTCCTGTGGCATTCGGTTGAGACTAGTGGGCAGTAATATGGCACTCTGTTGAATGTAATTGGTAGTCCTGTGGCACTCAGTGGAATGTAATGGGTTGTCCTGTGGCACTCTGTTGAACGTTATGGGTATTGCTGTGGTGCTCTGTTGAATGTAGTGGGCACTCCTGTGGTACTCTGTTGAGTGTAATGGGTAGTCCTATGGCACTTTGTTCAGTGTAATGGACAGTCCTGTGGCACTCGGTTGAGTGTAGTGGCCAATCCTGTGGCATTCTGTTGCACGTATTGGGCAGTCATGTGGCATTATGTTGAGCCTGGTGGGCAGTCCGTTGGCACTCTGTTGAATAAAATGAATAGTCCTGTGGCTCTCTGTTGAGTGTACTGGGCAGTCCTGTGGCACTCTGTTGAGTGTACTGGGCAGTCCTGTGGCATTTTGCTGAGAGTAGTGGAAAGTCCTATGGCACACTGTTGAGTTTAGTGGGCAGTCCTTTGCACTCGGTTGAATGTAATTGGCAGTCCTGTGGCACTCTGTTGAGTGCAGTGGGCAGTCCTGTGGCACTCTCTTGAGAGTAGTGGGCAGTCCCGTGGCACTCTGTTGAGCATAGTGTGTAGTCCTGCGTCCCTCTGTTAAGTGTAGTGGGCATGCTTGTAGCACTATGTTGAGTGTAGTTGGCAGTCCTGTGCCATTCTGTTTAGCCTAGTGGGCAGTCATATGGCACTCTGTTGAATGTAATGGGTAGACCTGTGTCACTCTGTTGAATGTAATGGGTAGTCCTGGGACACTCTCTTGAGTGTGGTGGACTGTCTTTTGCAATCTGTTGAGTGTAGTGGGCAGTGCTGTGGCATTCTGTTTTGTGTAGTCGGCAATCTTATGGCGCTACGTTGAATATAATGAGAAGTTATTTGGCACGCTGTTGAGAATGGTGGGCAGTCCGTTGGCACTCTGATGTGAGTAGTGGGCAGTCCTGTGGCATTCTCTTGAGCGTAGTGAGTAGTCCTATGGCACTAAGTTGAGTGTAGTGGGCAGTCCTGTGGCACTCTGTTGAGTTTAGTGGGCAGTCCTGTGGCATTCTCTAGGATGTAGTGGGCAGTCCGATGGCACTCTGGTGAGTGTAGTGGGCAGTCCTGTTGGATTCTCTTGAGAATAGTAGGCAGTCCTGTGGCACTCTGTTGAATAAAATGAGTACTCCTGTGGCACACTGTTGAGTGTAGTGGGCAGTCCTGTGGCACTCTGTTGAGTGTAGTGGGCAGTTCGGTGGCACTCTGTTGAATAAAATGAGTAGTCCTGTGGCACTCTTTTGAGTGTAGTGGGCAGTCCTGTGACATTCTGTTGTGTGTAGTTGGCAGTCCTATGGCACTCCGTTGAGCGTAATGAGCAGTCCTATGGCACTGTGTTGAGTGTAGTGGGCAGTCCTGTGGCACTCTGTTGAGTGTACTGGGCAGTCCTGTGGCATTTTCCTGAGAGAAGTGGGAAGTCCTATGGAACACTGTTGAGTTTAGTGGGTAGTCCTTTGCACTCGATTGAGTATAATTGGCAGTCCTGTGGCACCCTGTTGAGTGCAGTGGGCAGTCCTGTGGCACTCTGTTGAGTGTAGTGGGCAGTCCTGTGGCACTCTGTTGAGCGTAGTGTGTAGTCCTGCGGCCCTCTGTTAAGTGTAGTGTGCATGCCTGTGGCACTATGTTGAGTGTAGTTGGCATTCATGTGCCATTCTGTTTAGCCTAGTGGGCAGTCCTATGGCACTCTTTTGAATGTAATGGGTAGTCCTGTGGCACTCTGTTGAATGTAATGGGTAGTCCTGTGACACTCTCTTGAGGGTGGTGGACAGTCCTTTGCAATCTGTTGAGGCTAGTGGGCAGTCCTGTGGCACTCTGTTGAGTGCAGTGGGCAGTCCTGTGGCATTCTGTTTAGCGTAGCGGGCAGTCCTGTGGCACTCTGTTGAGTGCAGTGGGCAGTCCTGTGGCACTCTCGGGAGAGTAGTGGGCAGTCCTGTGGCACTCTGTTGAGCGTAGTGTGTAGTCCTGTGGCACATTTGAGTGCAGTGAGCATGCCTGTGGCATTATGTTGAGTGTAGTTGGCAGTCCAGTGCCATTCTGTTTAGCCTAGTGGGCAGTCCTATGGCACTCAGTGGAATGTAATGGGTAGTCCTGTGGCACTATGTTGAATGTAATGGGTATTCTTGTGGTGCTCTGTTGAGTGTAGCGGGCACTCCTGTGGTACTCTGTTGAGTGTAGTGGGCAGTACTTTGGCACTCTTTTGTGTGTAGTGGGCAGTCCGGTTGCATTCCTTTGAGCGTAGTGCGAAGCCCTATGGCACTCTGTTGAATGTAATGTGTAGTCCTGTGGCACTTTGTTGAGTGTGGTGGGGACTCCAGTGGCACTCGGTTAACTGTAGTGGCCAATCCTGTGGCATTATGTTGCACGTAGTGGGCAGTCATGTGGCATTATGTTGAGCGTGGTGTGCAGTCCTTTGGTACTCTGTTTAGCGTAGTGGGCAGTCCTGTGGCATTCTCTTGAGAATAGTGGGCAGTCCTGTGGCACTCTGTTGAATAAATTGAGTACTCCTGTGGCACTCTGTTGAGTGTAGTGGGCAGCCTATGGCACTCTGTTGAGTGTAGTGGGCAGTTCGGTGGCACGCTGCTAAATAAAATGAGTAGTCCTGTGGCACTCTGTTGAGTGTAGTGGGCAGTCCTGTGACATTCTGTTGTGTGTAGTTGGCAGTCCTGTGGCATTCTCTTGAGTTTAGTTGGCAGTCCTATGGCACTCTGTTAAGCATAGTGAGCAGTCCTATGGCACTGTGTTGAGTGTAGTGAGCAGTCCTGTGGCACTCTGTTGAGTGTACTGGGCAGACCTGTGGTATTTTGCTGAGAGTAGTGGGAAGTCCTTTGGCACACTGTTGAGTTTAGTGGGCAGTCCTTTGCACTCGGTTGAATGTAATTGGCAGTCCTGTGGCACTCTGTTGAGTGCAGTGGGCAGTCCTGTGGCACTCTCTTGAGAGTAGTGGGCAGTCCTGTGGCACTCTGTTAAGTGTAGTGTGCATGCCTGTGGCACTATGTTGAGTGTAGTTGGCAGTCCTGTGCCATTCTGTTTAGCCTAGTGGGCAGTCCTATGGCACTCTGTTGAATGTAATGGGTAGTCCTGTGGCACTCTGTTGAATGTAATGGGTAGTCCTGTGACACTCTCTTGAGTGTGGTGGACAGTCTTTTGCAATCTGTTGAGTGTAGTGGGCAGTGCTGTGGCATTCTGTTTTGTGTAGTCGGCAATCTTATGGCACTATGTTGAATATAATGAGAAGTTATTTGGCACTCTGTTGAGCATGGTGGGCAGTCCGTTGGCACTCTGATGTGTGTAGTGGGCAGTCCTGTGGCATTCTGTTGAGCGTAGTGAGTAGTCCTATGGCACTATGTTGAGTGTAGTGGGCAGTCCTGTGGCACTCTGTTGAGTTTAGTGGGCAGTCCTGTGGCATTCTCTTGGATGTAGTGGGCATTCCTGTGGCACACTGTTGAGTGTAGTGGGCAGTTTTTGCACTCGGTTCAGTGTAGTTGGCAGTCCTCTGTCGCTCCGTTGAGTGTAGTAGGCAGTCCTGTGGCACTCTATGGAGCATAGTGGGCGTTGCTATGGCACTCTGTTGAGTGCAGTGGGCAGTCCTGTGGAATTCGGTTGAGACTAGTGGGCAGTAATATGGCACTCTGTTGAATAAAATGAGTAGTCCTGTGGCACTCTGGTGAGTGTAGTTGGCAGTCCTGTGGCACTCTGTTGAGCGTAGTGAGCAGTCCTATGGCACGGTGTTGAGTGTAGTGGGCAGTCTTGTGGCAATAGGTTGAGTGTAGTTGGCTTTAATCTGGCACTCTGTTGAGTGTAGTGGGCATTCCTATGGCACTCTGTTGAATGTAATGAGTAGTCCTGTGGCACTCTGTTGATTGTAGTGGGCAGTCTTTTGCCACTCTATTGAGTGTAGTGGGCAGTCCTGTCGTACTCCGTTGACTGTAGTGGGCAGTCCTGTGGCAATACGTTGAGTGTAGTTGGCAGTCCTCTGGCACACTGTTGAGTGTAGTGGGCAGGCCTGTGGCATTCTCTTGAGCATAGTGGGCAATCCTATGGTACTCTTTTGAGTGTGGTGGCAGACTTTTGCACTCGGTTGAGTGTAGTTGGCAGTCCTGTGGCACTCTGTTGAGTGTAGTGGGCAGTCCTGTGGAATTCTCTTGAGCGTAGTGGGAGTACTCTGGCACTCTGTTGAGTGTATTGGGCAGTCCTGTGGCATTCTCCTGAGCATAGTGCAAAGCCCTATGGCACTCTGTTGAATCTAATGGGCAGTCCTGTGGCACTTTGTTGAGTGTAGTGGGCAGTCCAGTGGCACTCAGTTGACTGTAGTGGGCCATCCTGTGGCATTCTGTTGCACGTAGTGGGCAGTCCTGTGGCATTATGTTCAGCGTGGTGGGCAGTCCGTTGGCACTCTGTTGAATGAAATGAGTAGTCCTGTGGCACTCTGTTGAGTGTAGTGGGCAGTCCTGCGACATTCTGTTGTGTGTAGTTGGCAGTCCTGTGGCATTCTCTTGAGTTTAGTTGGCAGTCCTATGGCACTCTGTTGAGCATAGTGAGCAGTCCTATGGCACTGTGTTGAGTGTAGTGAGCAGTCGTGTGGCACTCTGTTGAGTGTACTGGGCAGTCCTGTGGCATTTTGCTGAGAGTAGTGGGAAGTCCTATGGCACACTGTTGAGTGCAGTGGGCAGTCCTTTGCACTTGGTTGAATGTAATTGGCAGTCCTGTGGCACTCTGCTAAGTGCAGTGGGCAGTCCTGTGGCACTCTCTTGAGAGTAGTGGGCAGTCCTGTGGCACTCTGCTGAGCATAGTGTGTAGTCCTGCGTCCCTCTGTTAAGTGTAGTGTGCATGCCTGTGGCACTATGTTGAGTGTAGTTGGCAGTCCTGTGCCATTCTGTTTAGCCTAGTGGGCAGTCCTATGGCACTCTGTTGAATGTAATGGGTAGTCCTGTGTCACTCTGTTGAATGTAATGGGTAGTCCTGTGACACTCTCTTGAGTGTGGTGGACAGTCTTTTGCAATCTGTTGAGTGTAGTGGGCAGTGCTGTGGCATTCTGTTTTGTGTAGTCGGCAATCTTATGCCACTATGTTGAATATAATGAGAAATTATTTGGCACGCTGTTGAGCATGGTGGGCAGTCTGTTGGCACTCTGATGTGTGTAGTGGGCAGTCCTGTGGCATTCTCTTGAGCATAGTGAGTAGTCCTATGGCACTATGTTGAGTGTAGTGGGCAGTCCTGTGGCACTCTGTTGAGTTTAGTGGGCAGTCCTGTGGCATTCTCTTGGATGTAGTGGGCATTCCTATGGCACACTGTTGAGTGTAGTGGGCAGTCTTTTGCACTCGGTTTAGTGTAGTTGGCAGTCTTCTGTCGCTCCGTTGAGTGTAGTGGGCAGTCCTGTGGCACTCTGTTGAGTGTAGTGGGCAGTTCGGTGGCACTCTGTTTAATAAAATGAGTAGTCCTGTGGCACTCTTTTGAGTGTAGTGGGCAGTCCTTTGACATTCTGTTGTGTGTAGTTGGCAGTCCTATAGCACTCTGTTGAGCATAGTGAGCAGTCATATGGCACTGTGTTGAGTGTAGTGGGCAGTCCTGTGGCACTCTGTTGAGTGTAGTGGGCAGTCCTGTGGCATTTTCCTGAGAGAAGTGGGAAGTCCTATGGCACACTGTTGAGTTTAGTGGGCAGTCCTTTGCACTCGGTTGAGTAAAATTGGCAGTCCTGTGGCACTCTGTTGAGTGCAGTGGGCAGTCCTGTGGCACTCTCTTGAGAGTAGTGTGCATGCCTTTGGCAGTCTGTTGAGTGTAGTTGGCAGTCCTGTGCCATTCTGTTTAGCCTAGTGGGCAGTCCTGTGGCACTCTGTTGAGCGTAGTGTGTAGTCCTGTGGCACATCTGAGTGTAGTGAGCATGCCTGTGGCACTATGTTGAATGTGGTTGGCAGTCCTGTGCCATTCTGTTTAGCCTAGTGGGCGTTCCTATGGCACTCAGTGGAATGTAATGGGTAGTCCTGTGGCACTATGTTGAATGTAATGGGTATTCTTGTGGTGCTCAGTTGAGTGTAGCGGGCACTCCTGTGGTACTCTGTTGAGTGTAGTGGGCAGTACTTTGGCACTCTTTTGTGTGTAGTGGGCAGTCCGGCTGCATTCCTTTGAGCGTAGTGCGATGCCCTATGGCACTCTGTTGAATGTAATGTGTAGTCCTGTGGCACTCTGTTGTATGTAATGGGTAGTCCTGTGGCACTCTGTTGAATGTAATGGGTAGTCCTGTGACACTCTCTTGAGTGTGGTGGACAGTCTTTTGCAATCTGTTGAGTGTAGTGGGCAGTGCTGTGGCATTCTGTTTTGTGAAGTCGGCAATCTTATGGCACTATGTTGAATATAATGAGAAGTTATTTGGCACTCTGTTGAGTGTAGTGGGCAGTCCGTTGGCACTCTGATGTGTGTAGTGGGCAGTCCTGTGGCATTCTCTTGAGCGTAGTGAGTAGTCCTATGGCACTATGTTGAGTGTAGTGGGCAGTCCTGTGGCATTCTCTTGGATGTAGTGGGCATTCCTGTGGCACACTGTTGAGTGTAGTGGGCAGTCTTTTGCACTCGGTTCAGTGTAGTTGGCAGTCCTCTGTCGCTCCGTTGAGTGTAGTAGGCAGTCCTGTGGCACTCTATGGAGCATAGTGGGCGTTGCTATGGCACTCTGTTGAGTGCAGTGGGCAGTCCTGTGGCATTCGTTTGAGACTAGTGGGCAGTAATATGGCACTCTGTTGAATAAAATGAGTAGTCCTGTGGCACTCTGTTGAGTGTAGTTGGCATAACTGTGGCACTCTGTTGAGCGTAGTGAGCAGTCCTATGGCACGGTGTTGAGTGTAGTGGGCAGCCCTGTGGCACTCTGTTGAGTGTAGTGGGCAGTTCAGTGGCACTCTGTTGAATAAAATGAGTAGTCCTGTGGCACTCTGTTGAGTGTAGTGGGCAGTCCTGTGACATTCTGCTGTGTGTAGTTGGCAGTCCTGTGGCATTCTCTTGAGTTTAGTTGGCAGTCCTATGGCACTCTGTTGAGCATAGTGAGCAGTCCTATGGCACTGTGTTGAGTGTAGTGAGCAGTCCTGTGGCACTCTGTTGAGTGTACTGGGCAGTCCTGTGGCATTTTGCTGAGAGTAGTGGGAAGTCCTATGGCACACTGTTGAGTTTAGTGGGCAGTCCTTTGCACTCGGTTGAATGTAATTGGCAGTCCTGTGGCACTCTGTTGAGTGCAGTGGGCAGTCCTGTGGCACTCTCTTGAGAGTAGTGGGCAGTCCTGTGGCACTCTGTTAAGTGTAGTGTGCATGCCTGTGGCACTATGTTGAGTGTAGTTGGCAGTCCTGTGCCATTCTGTTTAGCCTAGTGGGCAGTCCTATGGCACTCTGTTGAATGTAATGGGTAGTCCTGTGTCACTCTGTTGAATGTAATGGGTAGTCCTGTGACACTCTCTTGGGTGTGGTGGACAGTCTTTTGCAATCTGTTGAGTGTAGTGGGCAGTGCTGTGGCATTCTGTTTTGTGTAGTCGGCAATCTTATGCCACTATGTTGAATATAATGAGAAGTTATTTGGCACTCTGTTGAGCATGGTGGGCAGTCCGTTGGCACTCTGATGTGTGTAGTGGGCAGTCCTGTGGCATTCTCTTGAGCGTAGTGAGTAGTCCTATGGCACTATGTTGAGTGTAGTGGGCAGTCCTGTGGCACTCTGTTGAGTTTAGTGGGCAGTCCTGTGGCATTCTCTTGGATGTAGTGGGCATTCCTATGGCACACTACTGAGTGTAGTGGGCAGTCTTTTGCACTCGGTTCAGTGTAGTTGGCAGTCCTCTGTCGCTCCGTTGAGTGTAGTGGGCAGTCCTGTGGCACTCTATGGAGCATAGTGGGCATTGCTATGGCACTCTGTTGAGTGCAGTGGGCAGTCCTGTGGCATTCGGTTGAGACTAGTGGACAGTAATATGGCACTCTGTTGAATGTAATTGGTAGTCCTGTGGCACTCAGTGGAATGTAATGGGTTGTCCTGTGGCACTCTGTTGAACGTTATGGGTATTGCTGTGGTGCTCTGTTGAATGTAGTGGGCACTCCTGTGGTACTCTGTTGAGTGTAATGGGTAGTCCTATGGCACTTTGCTGAATGTAATGGGCAGTCCTGTGGCACTCGGTTGAGTGTAGTGGCCAATCCTGTGGCATTCTGTTGCACGTAGTGGGCAGTCATGTGGCATTATGTTGAGCATGGTGGGCAGTCCGTTGGCACTCTGTTGAATAAAATGAATAGTCCTGTGGCACTCTGCTGAGTGTACTGGGCAGTCCTGTGGCACTCTGGTGAGTGTACTGGGCAGTCCTGTGGCATTTTGCTGAGAGTAGTGGAAAGTCCTATGGCACACTGTTGAGTTTAGTGGGCAGTCCTTTGCACTCGGTTGAATGTAATTGGCAGTCCTGTGGCACTCTGTTGCGTGCAGTGGGCAGTCCTGTGGCACTCTCTTGAGAGTAGTGGGCAGTCCCGTGGCACTCTGTTGAGCATAGTGTGTAGTCCTGCGTCCCTCTGTTAAGTGTAGTGGGCATGCCTGTAGCACTATGTTGAGTGTAGTTGGCAGTCCTGTGCCATTCTGTTTAGCCTAGTGGGCAGTCATATGGCACTCTGTTGAATGTAATGGGTAGTCCTGTGTCACTCTGTTGAATGTAATGGGTAGTCCTGTGACACTCTCTTGAGTGTGGTGGACTGTCTTTTGCAATCTGTTGAGTGTAGGGGGCAGTGCTGTGGCATTCTGTTTTGTGAAGTCGGCAATCTTATGGCACTATGTTGAATATAATGAGAAGTTATTTGGCACTCTGTTGAGCATGGTGGGCAGACCGTTGGCACTCTGATGTGTGTAGTGGGCAGTCCTGTGGCATTCTCTTGAGCGTAGTGAGTAGTCCTATGGCACTATGTTGAGTGTAGTGGGCAGTCCTGTGGCATTCTCTTGGATGTAGTGGGCATTCCTGTGGCACACTGTTGAGTGTAGTGGGCAGTCTTTTGCACTCGGTTCAGTGTAGTTGGCAGTCCTCTGTCGCTCCGTTGAGTGTAGTAGGCAGTCCTGTGGCACTCTATGGAGCATAGTGGGCGTTGCTATGGCACTCTGTTGAGTGCAGTGGGCAGTCCTGTGGCATTCGGTTGAGACTAGTGGGCAGTAATATGGCACTCTGTTGAATAAAATGAGTAGTCCTGTGGCACTCTGTTGAGTGTAGTTGGCATTCCTGTGGCACTCTGTTGAGCGTAGTGAGCAGTCCTATGGCACGGTGTTGAGTGTAGTGGGCAGCCCTGTGGCACTCTGTTGAGTGTAGTGGGCAGTTCAGTGGCACTCTGTTGAATAAAATGAGTAGTCCTGTGGCACTCTGTTGAGTGTAGTGGGCAGTCCTGTGACATTCTGCTGTGTGTAGTTGGCAGTCCTGTGGCATTCTCTTGAGTTTAGTTGGCAGTCCTATGGCACTCTGTTGAGCATAGTGCGCAGTCCTATGGCACTGTGTTGAGTGTAGTGAGCAGTCCTGTGGCACTCTGTTGAGTGTAGTGGGCAGTCCTGTGGCATTTTGCTGAGAGTAGTGGGAAGTCCTATGGCACACTGTTGAGTTTAGTGGGCAGTCCTTTGCACTCGGTTGAATGTAATTGGCAGTCCTGTGGCACTCTGTTGAGTGCAGTGGGCAGTCCTGTGGCACTCTCTTGAGAGTAGTGGGCAGTCCTGTGGCACTCTGTTAAGTGTAGTGTGCATGCCTGTGGCACTATGTTGAGTGTAGTTGGCAGTCCTGTGCCATTCTGTTTAGCCTAGTGGGCAGTCCTATGGCACTCTGTTGAATGTAATGGGTAGTCCTGTGTCACTCTGTTGAATGTAATGGGTAGTCCTGTGACACTCTCTTGGGTGTGGTGGACAGTCTTTTGCAATCTGTTGAGTGTAGTGGGCAGTGCTGTGGCATTCTGTTTTGTGTAGTCGGCAATCTTATGCCACTATGTTGAATATAATGAGAAGTTATTTGGCACTCTGTTGAGCATGGTGGGCAGTCCGTTGGCACTCTGATGTGTGTAGTGGGCAGTCCTGTGGCATTCTCTTGAGCGTAGTGAGTAGTCCTATGGCACTATGTTGAGTGTAGTGGGCAGTCCTGTGGCACTCTGTTGAGTTTAGTGGGCAGTCCTGTGGCATTCTCTTGGATGTAGTGGGCATTCCTATGGCACACTACTGAGTGTAGTGGGCAGTCTTTTGCACTCGGTTCAGTGTAGTTGGCAGTCCTCTGTCGCTCCATTGAGTGTAGTGGGCAGTCCTGTGGCACTCTATGGAGCATAGTGGGCATTGCTATGGCACTCTGTTGAGTGCAGTGGGCAGTCCTGTGGCATTCGGTTGAGACTAGTGGACAGTAATATGGCACTCTGTTGAATGTAATTGGTAGTCCTGTGGCACTCAGTGGAATGTAATGGGTTGTCCTGTGGCACTCTGTTGAACGTTATGGGTATTGCTGTGGTGCTCTGTTGAATGTAGTGGGCACTCCTGTGGTACTCTGTTGAGTGTAATGGGTAGTCCTATGGCACTTTGTTGAATGTAATGGGCAGTCCTGTGGCACTCGGTTGAGTGTAGTGGCCAATCCTGTGGCATTCTGTTGCACGTAGTGGGCAGTCATGTGGCATTATGTTGAGCATGGTGGGCAGTCCGTTGGCACTCTGTTGAATAAAATGAATAGTCCTGTGGCACTCTGCTGAGTGTACTGGGCAGTCCTGTGGCACTCTGGTGAGTGTACTGGGCAGTCCTGTGGCATTTTGCTGAGAGTAGTGGAAAGTCCTATGGCACACTGTTGAGTTTAGTGGGCAGTCCTTTGCACTCGGTTGAATGTAATTGGCAGTCCTGTGGCACTCTGTTGAGTGCAGTGGGCAGTCCTGTGGCACTCTCTTGAGAGTAGTGGGCAGTCCCGTGGCACTCTGTTGAGCATAGTGTGTAGTCCTGCGTCCCTCTGTTAAGTGTAGTGGGCATGCCTGTAGCACTATGTTGAGTGTAGTTGGCAGTCCTGTGCCATTCTGTTTAGCCTAGTGGGCAGTCATATGGCACTCTGTTGAATGTAATGGGTAGTCCTGTGTCACTCTGTTGAATGTAATGGGTAGTCCTGTGACACTCTCTTGAGTGTGGTGGACTGTCTTTTGCAATCTGTTGAGTGTAGGGGGCAGTGCTGTGGCATTCTGTTTTGTGTAGTCGGCAATCTTATGGCACTATGTTGAATATAATGAGAAGTTATTTGGCACGCTGTTGAGAATGGTGGGCAGTCCGTTGGCACTCTGATGTGTGTAGTGGGCAGTCCTGTGGCATTCTCTTGAGCGTAGTGAGTAGTCCTATGGCACTATGTTGAGTGTAGAGGGCAGTCCTGTGGCACTCTGTTGAGTTTAGTGGGCAGTCCTGTGGCATTCTCTAGGATGTAGTGGGCAGTCCTATGGCACTCTGTTGAGTGTAGTGGGCAGTCCTGTGGCATTCTCTTGAGAATAGTAGGCAGTCCTGTGCCACTCTGTTGAATAATATGAGTACTCCTGTGGCACACTGTTGAGTGTAGTGGGCAGTCCTGTGGCACTCTGTTGAGTGTAGTGGGCAGTTCGGTGGCACTCTGTTGAATAAAATGAGTAGTCCTGTGGCACTCTTTTGAGTGTAGTGGGCAGTCCTGTGACATTCTGTTGTGTGTAGTTGGCAGTCCTATGGCACTCCGTTGAGCGTAATGAGCAGTCCTATGGCACTGTGTTGAGTGTAGTGGGCAGTCCTGTGGCACTCTGTTGAGTGTACTGGGCAGTCCTGTGGCATTTTCCTGAGAGAATTGGGAAGTCCGATGGAACACTGTTGAGTTAAGTGGGTAGTCCTTTGCACTCGGTTGAGTATAATTGGCAGTCCTGTGGCACTCTGTTGAGTGCAGTGGGCAGTCCTGTGGCATTCTCATGAGCGTAGTGAGTAGTCCTATGGCACTATGTTGAGTGTAGAGGGCAGTCCTGTGGCACTCTGTTGAGTTTAGTGGGCAGTCCTGTGGCATTCTCTTGGATGTAGTGGGCATTCCTGTGGCACACTGTTGAGTGTAGTGGGCAGTCTTTTCCACTCGGTTCAGTGTAGTTGGCAGTCCTCTGTCGCTCCGTTGAGTGTAGTAGGCAGTCCTGTGGCACTCTATGGA
Source organism: Carcharodon carcharias (assembly GCF_017639515.1). Lineage (NCBI taxonomy): Eukaryota > Metazoa > Chordata > Chondrichthyes > Lamniformes > Lamnidae > Carcharodon > Carcharodon carcharias. Next base: position 83,415,003 of record NC_054476.1, on the reverse strand, counting down.
GCATAGTGGGCATTGCTATGGCACTCTGTTGAGTGCAGTGGGCAGTCCTGTGGCATTCGGTTGAGACTAATGGGCAGTAATATGGCACTCTGTTGAATAAAATGAGTAGTCCTGTGGCACTCTGTTGAGTGTAGTTGGCAGTCCTGTGGCATTCTGTTGAGCGTAGTGAGCAGTCCTATGGCACGGTGTTGAGTGTAGTGGGCAGTCTTGTGGCAATAGGTTGAGTGTAGTTGGCTTTAATCTGGCACTCTGTTGAGTGTAGTGGGCATTCCTATGGCACTCTGTTGAATGTAATGAGTAGTCCTGTGGCACTCTGTTGATTGTAGTGGGCAGTCTTTTGCCACTCTATTGAGTGTAGTGGGCAGTCCTGTCGTACTCCGTTGACTGTAGTGGGCAGTCCTGTGGCAATACGTTGAGTGTAGTTGGCAGTCCTCAGGCACACTGTTGAGTGTAATGGGCAGGCCTGTGGCATTCTCTTGAGCATAGTGGGCAATCCTACGGTACTCTTTTGAGTGTGGTGGCAGACTTTTGCACTCGGTTGAGTGTAGTTGGCAGTCCTGTGGCACTCTGTTGAGTGTAGTGGGCAGTCCTGTGGAATTCTCTTGAGCGTAGTGGGAAGTACTCTGGCACTCTGTTGAGTGTATTGGGCAGTCCTGTGGCATTCTCCTGAGCATAGTGCAAAGCCCTATGGCACTCTGTTGAATGTAATGGGCAGTCCTGTGGCACTTTGTTGAGTGTAGTGGGCAGTCCAGTGGCACTCAGTTGACTGTAGTGGGCAATCCTGTGGCATTCTGTTGCACGTAGTGGGCAGTCCTGTGGCATTATGTTCAGCGTGGTAGGCAGTCCGTTGGCACTCTGTTGAATAAAATGAGTAGTCCTGTGGCACTCTGTTGAGTGTAGTGGGCAGTCCTGTGACATTCTGTTGTGTGTAGTTGGCAGTCCTGTGGCATTCTCTTGAGTTTAGTTGGCAGTCCTATGGCACTCTGTTGAGCATAGTGAGCAGTCCTATGGCACTGTGTTGAGTGTAGTGAGCAGTCCTGTGGCACTCTGTTGAGTGTAGTGGGCAGTCCTGTGGCATTTTGCTGAGAGTAGTGGGAAGTCCTATGGCACACTGTTGAGTGCAGTGGGCAGTCCTTTGCACTCGGTTGAATGTAATTGGCAGTCCTGTGGCACTCTGTTAAGTGCAGTGGGCAGTCCTGTGGCACTCTCTTGAGAGTAGTGGGCAGTCCTGTGGCACTCTGTTGAGCATAGTGTGTAGTCCTGCGTCCCTCTGTTAAGTGTAGTGTGCATGCCTGTGGCACTATGTTGAGTGTAGTTGGCAGTCCTGTGCCATTCTGTTTAGCCCAGTGGGCAGTCCTATGGCACTCTGTTGAATGTAATGGGTAGTCCTGTGTCACTCTGTTGAATGTAATGGGTAGTCCTGTGACAATCTCTTGAGTGTGGTGGACAGTCTTTTGCAATCTGTTGAGTGTAGTGGGCAGTGCTGTGGCATTCTGTTTTGTGTAGTCGGCAATCTTATGCCACTATGTTGAATATAATGAGAAATTATTTGGCACGCTGTTGAGCATGGTGGGCAGTCTGTTGGCACTCTGATGTGTGTAGTGGGCAGTCCTGTGGCATTCTCTTGAGCATAGTGAGTAGTCCTATGGCACTATGTTGAGTGTAGAGGGCAGTCCTGTGGCACTCTGTTGAGTTTAGTGGGCAGTCCTGTGGCATTCTCTTGGATGTAGTGGGCATTCCTATGGCACACTGTTGAGTGTAGTGGGCAGTCTTTTGCACTCGGTTCAGTGTAGTTGGCAGTCTTCTGTCGCTCCTTTGAGTGTAGTGGGCAGTCCTGTGGCACTCTGTTGAGTGCAGTGGGCAGTTCGGTGGCACTCTGTTTAATAAAATGAGTAGTCCTGTGGCACTCTTTTGAGTGTAGTGGGCAGTCCTGTGACATTCTGTTGTGTGTAGTTGGCAGTCCTATAGCACTCTGTTGAGCGTAGTGAGCAGTCATATGGCACTGTGTTGAGTGTAGTGGGCAGTCCTGTGGCACTCTGTTGTGTGTAGTGGGCAGTCCTGTGGCATTTTCCTGAGAGAAGTGGGAAGTCCAATGGCACACTGTTGAGTTTAGTGGGCAGTCCTTTGCACTCGGTTGAGTAAAATTGGCAGTCCTGTGGCACTCTGTTGAGTGCAGTGGGCAGTCCTGTGGCACTCTGTTAAGTGTAGTGTGCATGCCTGTGGCACTATGTTGAGTGTAGTTGGCAGTCCTGTGCCATTCTGTTTAGCCTAGTGGGCAGTCCTATGGCACTCTGTTGAATGTAATGGGTAGTCCTGTGGCACTCTGTTGAATGTAATGGGTAGTCCTGTGACACTCTCTTGAGTGTGGTGGACAGTCTTTTGCAATCTGTTGAGTGTAGTGGGCAGTGCTGTGGCATTCTGTTTTGTGTAGTCGGCAATCTTATGCCACTATGTTGAATATAATGAGAAGTTATTTGGCACTCTGTTGAGCATGGTGGGCAGTCCGTTGGCACTCTGATGTGTGTAGTGGGCAGTCCTGTGGCATTCTCTTGAGCGTAGTGAGTCGTCCTATGGCACTATGTTGAGTGTAGTGGGCAGTCCTGTGGCACTCTGTTGAGTTTAGTGGGCAGTCCTGTGGCATTCTCTTGGATGTAGTGGGCATTCCTATGGCACACTACTGAGTGTAGTGGGCAGTCTTTTGCACTCGGTTCAGTGTAGTTGGCAGTCCTCTGTCGCTCCGTTGAGTGTAGTGGGCAGTCCTGTGGCACTCTATGGAGCATAGTGGGCATTGCTATGGCACTCTGTTGAGTGCAGTGGGCAGTCCTGTGGCATTCGGTTGAGACTAGTGGGCAGTAATATGGCACTCTGTTGAATGTAATTGGTAGTCCTGTGGCACTCAGTGGAATGTAATGGGTTGTCCTGTGGCACTCTGTTGAACGTTATGGGTATTGCTGTGGTGCTCTGTTGAATGTAGTGGGCACTCCTGTGGTACTCTGTTGAGTGTAATGGGTAGTCCTATAGCACTTTGTTGAGTGTAATGGGCAGTCCTGTGGCACTCGGTTGAGTGTAGTGGCCAATCCTGTGGCATTCTGTTGCACGTAGTGGGCAGTCATGTGGCATTATGTTGAGCATGGTGGGCAGTCCGTTGGCACTCTGTTGAATAAAATGAATAGTCCTGTGGCACTCTGTTGAGTGTACTGGGCAGTCCTGTGGCACTCTGGTGAGTGTACTGGGCAGTCCTGTGGCATTTTGCTGAGAGTAGTGGAAAGTCCTATGGCACACTGTTGAGTTTAGTGGGCAGACCTTTGCACTCGGTTGAATGTAATTGGCAGTCCTGTGGCACTCTGTTGAGTGCAGTGGGCAGTCCTGTGGCACTCTCTTGAGAGTAGTGGGCAGTCCCGTGGCACTCTGTTGAGCATAGTGTGTAGTCCTGCGTCCCTCTGTTAAGTGTAGTGTGCATGCCTGTGGCACTATGTTGAGTGTAGTTGGCAGTCCTGTGCCATTCTGTTTAGCCCAGTGGGCAGTCCTATGGCACTCTGTTGAATGTAATGGGTAGTCCTGTGTCACTCTGTTGAATGTAATGGGTAGTCCTGTGACAATCTCTTGAGTGTGGTGGACAGTCTTTTGCAATCTGTTGAGTGGAGTGGGCAGTGCTGTGGCATTCTGTTTTGTGTAGTCGGCAATCTTATGCCACTATGTTGAATATAATGAGAAATTATTTGGCACGCTGTTGAGCATGGTGGGCAGTCTGTTGGCACTCTGATGTGTGTAGTGGGCAGTCCTGTGGCATTCTCTTGAGCATAGTGAGTAGTCCTATGGCACTATGTTGAGTGTAGAGGGCAGTCCTGTGGCACTCTGTTGAGTTTAGTGGGCAGTCCTGTGGCATTCTCTTGGATGTAGTGGGCATTCCTATGGCACACTGTTGAGTGTAGTGGGCAGTCTTTTGCACTCGGTTCAGTGTAGTTGGCAGTCTTCTGTCGCTCCTTTGAGTGTAGTGGGCAGTCCTGTGGCACTCTGTTGAGTGCAGTGGGCAGTTCGGTGGCACTCTGTTTAATAAAATGAGTAGTCCTGTGGCACTCTTTTGAGTGTAGTGGGCAGTCCTGTGACATTCTGTTGTGTGTAGTTGGCAGTCCTATAGCACTCTGTTGAGCGTAGTGAGCAGTCATATGGCACTGTGTTGAGTGTAGTGGGCAGTCCTGTGGCACTCTGTTGTGTGTAGTGGGCAGTCCTGTGGCATTTTCCTGAGAGAAGTGGGAAGTCCAATGGCACACTGTTGAGTTTAGTGGGCAGTCCTTTGCACTCGGTTGAGTAAAATTGGCAGTCCTGTGGCACTCTGTTGAGTGCAGTGGGCAGTCCTGTGGCACTCTGTTAAGTGTATTGTGCATGCCTGTGGCACTATGTTGAGTGTAGTTGGCAGTCCTGTGCCATTCTGTTTAGCCTAGTGGGCAGTCCTATGGCACTCTGTTGAATGTAATGGGTAGTCCTGTGGCACTCTGTTGAATGTAATGGGTAGTCCTGTGACACTCTCTTGAGTGTGGTGGACAGTCTTTTGCAATCTGTTGAGTGTAGTGGGCAGTGCTGTGGCATTCTGTTTTGTGTAGTCGGCAATCTTATGCCACTATGTTGAATATAATGAGAAGTTATTTGGCACTCTGTTGAGCATGGTGGGCAGTCCGTTGGCACTCTGATGTGTGTAGTGGGCAGTCCTGTGGCATTCTCTTGAGCGTAGTGAGTCGTCCTATGGCACTATGTTGAGTGTAGTGGGCAGTCCTGTGGCACTCTGTTGAGTTTAGTGGGCAGTCCTGTGGCATTCTCTTGGATGTAGTGGGCATTCCTATGGCACACTACTGAGTGTAGTGGGCAGTCTTTTGCACTCGGTTCAGTGTAGTTGGCAGTCCTCTGTCGCTCCGTTGAGTGTAGTGGGCAGTCCTGTGGCACTCTATGGAGCATAGTGGGCATTGCTATGGCACTCTGTTGAGTGCAGTGGGCAGTCCTGTGGCATTCGGTTGAGACTAGTGGGCAGTAATATGGCACTCTGTTGAATGTAATTGGTAGTCCTGTGGCACTCAGTGGAATGTAATGGGTTGTCCTGTGGCACTCTGTTGAACGTTATGGGTATTGCTGTGGTGCTCTGTTGAATGTAGTGGGCACTCCTGTGGTACTCTGTTGAGTGTAATGGGTAGTCCTATAGCACTTTGTTGAGTGTAATGGGCAGTCCTGTGGCACTCGGTTGAGTGTAGTGGCCAATCCTGTGGCATTCTGTTGCACGTAGTGGGCAGTCATGTGGCATTATGTTGAGCATGGTGGGCAGTCCGTTGGCACTCTGTTGAATAAAATGAATAGTCCTGTGGCACTCTGTTGAGTGTACTGGGCAGTCCTGTGGCACTCTGGTGAGTGTACTGGGCAGTCCTGTGGCATTTTGCTGAGAGTAGTGGAAAGTCCTATGGCACACTGTTGAGTTTAGTGGGCAGACCTTTGCACTCGGTTGAATGTAATTGGCAGTCCTGTGGCACTCTGTTGAGTGCAGTGGGCAGTCCTGTGGCACTCTCTTGAGAGTAGTGGGCAGTCCCGTGGCACTCTGTTGAGCATAGTGTGTAGTCCTGCGTCCCGCTGTTAAGTGTAGTAGGCATGCCTGTAGCACTATGTTGAGTGTAGTTGGCAGTCCTGTGCCATTCTGTTTAGCCTAGTGGGCAGTCATATGGCACTCTGTTGAATGTAATGGGTAGTCCTGTGTCACACTGTTGAATGTAATGGGTAGTCCTGTGACACTCTCTTGAGTGTGGTGGACAGTCTTTTGCAATCTGTTGAGTGTAGTGGGCAGTGCTGTGGCATTCTGTTTTGTGTAGTCGGCAATCTTATGGCACTATGTTGAATATAATGAGAAGTTATTTGGCACGCTGTTGAGAATGGTGGGCAGTCCGTTGGCACTCTGATGTGTGTAGTGGGCAGTCCTGTGGCATTCTCTTGAGCGTAGTGAGTAGTCCTATGGCACTATGTTGAGTGTAGTGGGCAGTCCTGTGGCACTCTGTTGAGTTTAGTGGGCAGTCCTGTGGCATTCTCTAGGATGTAGTGGGCAGTCCTATGGCACTCTGTTGAGTGTAGTGGGCAGTCCTGTGGCATTCTCTTGAGAATAGTAGGCAGTCCTGTGGCACTCTGTTGAATAAAATGAGTACTCCTGTGGCACTCTGTTGAGTGTAGTGGGCAGTCCTGTGGCACACTGTTGAGTGTAGTGGGCAGTCCTGTGACATTCTGTTGTGTGTAGTTGGCAGTCCTATGGCACTTCGTTGGGCGTAATGAGCAGTCCTATGGCACTGTGTTGAGTGTAGTGTGCAGTCCTGTGGCACTCTGTTGAGTGTACTGGGCAGTCCTGTGGCATTTTCCTGAGAGAAGTGGGAAGTCCTATGGAACACTATTGAGTTTAGTGGGTAGTCCTTTGCACTCGGTTGAGTATAATTGGCAGTCCTGTGGCACTCTGTTGAGTGCAGTGGGCAGTCCTGTGCCACTCTGTTGAGCGTAGTGGGCAGTCCTGTGGCACTCTGTTGAGCGTAGTGTGTAGTCCTGCGGCCCTCTGTTAAGTGTAGTGTGCATGCCTGTGGCACTATGTTGAGTGTAGTTGGCAGTCATGTGCCATTCTGTTTAGCCTAGTGGGCAGTCCTATGGCACTCTTTTGAATGTAATGGGTAGTCCTGTGGCACTCTGTTGAATGTAATGGGTAGTCCTATGACAATCTCTTGAGGGTGGTGGACAGTCTTTTGCAATCTGTTGAGGCTAGTGGGCAGTCCTGTGGCACTCTGTTGAGTGCAGTGGGCAGTGCTGTGGAATTCTGTTTAGCGTAGCGGGCAGTCCTGTGGCACTCTGTTGAGTGCAGTGGGCAGTCCTGTGGCACTCTCGGGAGAGTAGTGGGCAGTCCTGTGGCACTCTGTTGAGTGTAGTGTGTAGTCCAGTGGCACATTTGAGTGCAGTGAGCATGCCTGTGGCACTATGTTGAGTGTAGTTGGCAGTCCAGTGCCATTCTGTTTAGCCTAGTGGGCAGTCCTATGGCACTCAGTGGAATGTAATGGGTAGTCCTGTGGCACTATGTTGAATGTAATGGGTATTCTTGTGGTGCTCTGTTGAGTGTAGCGGGCACTCCTGTGGTACTCTGTTGAGTGCAGTGGGCAGTACTTTGGCACTCTTTTGTGTGTAGTGGGCAGTCCGGCTGCATTCCTTTGAGCGTAGTGCGAAGTCCTATGGCACTCTGTTGAATGCAATGGGTAGTCCTGTGGCACTCTGTTGAATATAATGTGTAGTCCTGTTGCACTTTGTTGAGTGTGGTGGGGACTCCAGTGGCACTAGGTTAACTGTAGTGGCCAATCCTGTGGCATTATGTTGCACGTAGTGGGCAGTCATGTGGCGTTATATTGAGCGTGGTGGGCAGTCCTTTGGCACTCTGTTGAGCGTAGTGGGCAGTCCTGTGGCATTCTCTTGAGAATAGTGGGCAGTCCTGTGGCACTCTGTTGAATAAATTGAGTACTCCTGTGGCACTCTGTTGAGTGTAGTGGGCAGCCTATGGCACTCTGTTGAGTGTAGTGGGCAGTTCGGTGGCACGCTGCTGAATAAAATGAGTAGTCCTGTGGCACTCTGTTCAGTGTAGTGGGCAGTCCTGTGACATTCTGTTGTGTGTAGTTGGCAGTCCTGTGGCATTCTCTTGAGTTTAGTTGGCAGTCCTATGGCACTCTGTTGAGCATAGTGAGCAGTCCTATGGCACTGTGTTGAGTGTAGTGAGCAGTCCTGTGGCACTCTGTTGAGTGTAGTGGGCAGTCCTGTGGCATTTTGCTGAGAGTAGTGGGAAGTCCTATGGCACACTGTTGAGTGCAGTGGGCAGTCCTTTGCACTCGGTTGAATGTAATTGGCAGTCCTGTGGCACTCTGTTGAGTGCAGTGGGCAGTCCTGTGGCACTCTCTTGAGAGTAGTGGGCAGTCCTGTGGCACTCTGTTAAGTGTAGTGTGCATGCCTGTGGCACTATGTTGAGTGTAGTTGGCAGTCCTGTGCCATTCTGTTTAGCCTAGTGGGCAGTCCTATGGCACTCTGTTGAATGTAATGGGTAGTCCTGTGGCACTCTGTTGAATGTAATGGGTAGTCCTGTGACACTCTCTTGAGTGTGGTGGACAGTCTTTTGCAATCTGTTGAGTGTAGGGGGCAGTGCTGTGGCATTCTGTTTTGTGTAGTCGGCAATCTTATGCCACTATGTTGAATATAATGAGAAGTTATTTGGCACTCTGTTGAGCATGGTGGGCAGTCTGTTGGCACTCTGATGTGTGTAGTGGGCAGTCCTGTGGCATTCTCTTGAGCGTAGTGAGTAGTCCTATGGCACTATGTTGAGTGTAGTGGGCAGTCCTGTGGCACTCTGTTGAGTTTAGTGGGCAGTCCTGTGGCATTCTCTTGGATGTAGTGGGCATTCCTGTGGCACACTGTTGAGTGTAGTGGGCAGTCTTTTCCACTCGGTTCAGTGTAGTTGGCAGTCCTCTGTCGCTCCGTTGAGTGTAGTAGGCAGTCCTGTGGCACTCTATGGAGCATAGTGGGCGTTGCTATGGCACTCTGTTGAGTGCAGTGGGCAGTCCTGTGGCATTCGGTTGAGACTAGTGGGCAGTAATATGGCACTCTGTTGAATAAAATGAGTAGTCCTGTGGCACTCTGTTGAGTGTAGTTGGCAGTCCTGTGGCACTCTGTTGAGCGTAGTGAGCAGTCCTATGGCACGGTGTTGAGTGTAGTGGGCACTCTTGTGGCAATAGGTTGAGTGTAGTTGGCTTTAATCTGGCACTCTGTTGAGTGTAGTGGACATTCCTATGGCACTCTGTTGAATGTAATGAGTAGTCCTGTGGCACTCTGTTGATTGTAGTGGGCAGTCTTTTGCCACTCTATTGAGTGTAGTGGGCAGTCCTGTCGTACTCCGTTGACTGTAGTGGGCAGTCCTGTGGCAATACGTTGAGTGTAGTTGGCAGTCCTCTGGCACACTGTTGAGTGTAGTGGGCAGGCCTGTGGCATTCTCTTGAGCATAGTGGGCAATCCTATGGTACTCTTTTGAGTGTGGTGGCAGACTTTTGCACTCGGTTGAGTGTAGTTGGCAGTCCTGTGGCACTCTGTTGAGTGTAGTGGGCAGTCCTGTGGAATTCTCTTGAGCGTAGTGGGAAGTACTCTGGCACTCTGTTGAGTGTATTGGGCAGTCCTGTGGCATTCTCCTGAGCATAGTGCAAAGCCCTATGGCAATCTGTTGAATGTAATGGGCAGTCCTGTGGCACTTTGTTGAGTGTGGTGGGGACTCCAGTGGCACTCGGTTAACTGTAGTGGCCATCCTGTGGCATTATGTTGCACGTAGTGGGCAGTCATGTGGCATTATGTTGAGCGTGGTGGGCAGTCCTTTGGCACTCTGTTGAGCGTAGTGGGCAGTCCTGTGACATTCTCTTGAGAATAGTGGGCAGTCCTGTGGCACTCTGTTGAATAAATTGAGTACTCCTGTGGCGCTCTGTTGAGTGTAGTGGGCAGCCTATGGCACTCTGTTGAGTGTAGTGGGCAGTTCGGTGGCACGCTGCTGAATAAAATGAGTAGTCCTGTGGCACTCTGTTCAGTGTAGTGGGCAGTCCTGTGACATTCTGTTGTGAGTAGTTGGCAGTCCTGTGGCATTCTCTTGAGTTTAGTTGGCAGTCCTATGGCACTCTGTTGAGCATAGTGAGCAGTCCTATGGCACTGTGTTGAGTGTAGTGAGCAGTCCTGTGGCACTCTGTTAAGTGTAGTGTGCATGCCTGTGGCACTATGTTGAGTGTAGTTGGCAGTCCTGTGCCATTCTGTTTAGCCTAGTGGGCAGTCCTATGGCACTCTGTTGAATGTAATGGGTAGTCCTGTGGCACTCTGTTGAATGTAATGGGTAGTCCTGTGACACTCTCTTGAGTGTGGTGGACAGTCTTTTGCAATCTGTTGAGTGTAGTGGGCAGTGCTGTGGCATTCTGTTTTGTGTAGTCGGCAATCTTATGCCACTATGTTGAATATAATGAGAAGTTATTTGGCACTCTGTTGAGCATGGTGGGCAGTCCGTTGGCACTCTGATGTGTGTAGTGGGCAGTCCTGTGGCATTCTCTTGAGCGTAGTGAGTAGTCCTATGGCACTATGTTGAGTGTAGTGGGCAGTCCTGTGGCACTCTGTTGAGTTTAGTGGGCAGTCCTGTGGCATTCTCTTGGATGTAGTGGGCATTCCTGTGGCACACTGTTGAGTGTAGTGGGCAGTCTTTTGCACTCGGTTCAGTGTAGTTGGCAGTCCTCTGTCGCTCCGTTGAGTGTAGTAGGCAGTCCTGTGGCACTCTATGAAGCATAGTGGGCATTGCTATGGCACTCTGTTGAGTGCAGTGGGCAGTCCTGTGGCATTCGGTTGAGAGTAGTGGGCAGTAATATGGCACTCTGTTGAATAAAATGAGTAGTCCTGTGGCACTCTGTTGAGTGTAGTTGGCAGTCCTGTGGCACTCTGTTGAGCGTAGTGAGCAGTCCTATGGCACGGTGTTGAGTGTAGTGGGCAGTCTTGTGGCAATAGATTGAGTGTAGTTGGCTTTAATCTGGCACTCTGTTGAGTGTAGTGGGCATTCCTATGGCACTTTGTTGAATGTAATGAGTAGTCCTGTGGCACTCTGTTGATTGTAGTGGGCAGTCTTTTGCCACTCTATTGAGTGTAGTGGGCAGTCCTGTCGTACTCCGTTGACTGTAGTGGGCAGTCCTGTGGCAATACTTTGAGTGTAGTTGGCAGTCCTCTGGCACACTGTTGAGTGTAGTGGGCAGGCCTGTGGCATTCTCTTGAGCATAGTGGGCAATCCTATGGTACTCTTTTGAGTGTGGTGGCAGACTTTTGCACTCGGTTGAGTGTAGTTGGCAGTCCTGTGGCACTCTGTTGAGTGTAGTGGGCAGTCCTGTGGAATTCTCTTGAGCGTAGTGGGCAGTACACTGGCACTCTGTTGAGTGTATTGGGCAGTCCTGTGGCATTCTCCTGAGCATAGTGCAAAGCCCTATGGCACTCTGTTGAATGTAATGGGCAGTCATGTGGCACTTTGTTGAGTGTAGTGGGCAGTCCAGTGGCACTCAGTTGACTGTAGTGGGCAATCCTGTGGCATTCTGTTGCACGTAGTGGGCAGTCCTGTGGCATTATGTTCAGCGTGGTGGTCAGTCCGTTGGCACTCTGTTGAATAAAATGAGTAGTCCTGTGGCACTCTGTTGAGTGTAGTGGGCAGTCCTGTGACATTCTGTTGTGTGTAGTTGGCAGTCCTGTGGCATTCTCTTGAGTTTAGTTGGCAGTCCGATGGCACTCTGTTGAGCATAGTGAGCAGTCCTATGGCACTGTGTTGAGTGTAGTGGGCAGTCCTGTGGCATTTTGATGAGAGTAGTGGGAACTCCTATGGCACACTATTGAGTTTAGTGGGCAGTCCATTGCACTCGGTTGAATGTAATGGGCAGTCCTGTGGCACTCTGTTGAGTGCAGGGGGCAGTCCTGTGGCACTCTCTTGAGAGTAGTGTGCATGCCTTTGGCACTCTGTTGAGTGTAGTTGGCAGTCCTGTGCCATTCTGTTTAGCCTAGTGGGCAGTCCTGTGGCACTCTGTTGAATGTAATGGGTAGTCCTGTGGCACTCTGTTGAATGTATTGGGTAGTCCTGTGACACTCTCTTGAGGGTGGTGGACAGTCTTTTGCAATCTGTTGAGTGTAGTGGGCAGTCCTGTGGCACTCTGTTGAGTGCAGTGGGCAGTCCTGTGGCATTCTGTTGAGGGTAGCGGGCAGTCCTGTGGCACTCTGTTGAGTGCAGTGGGCAGTCCTGTGGCACTCTCGGGAGAGTAGTGGGCAGTCCTGTGGCACTCTGTTGAGCGTAGTGTGTAGTCCTGTGGCACATTTGAGTGTAGTGAGCATGCCTGTGGCACTATGTTGAGTGTAGTTGGCAGTCCTGTGCCATTCTGTTTAGCCTAGTGGGCAGTCCTATGGCACTCAGTGGAATGTAATGGGTAGTCCTGTGGCACTATGTTGAATGTAATGGGTATTCTTGTGGTGCTCTGTTGAGTGTAGCGGGCACTCCTGTGGTACTCTGTTGAGTGTAGTGGGCAGTACTTTGGCACTCTTTTGTGTGTAGTGGACAGTCCGGCTGCATTCCTTTGAGCGTAGTGCGAAGCCCTATGGCACTCTGTTGAATGTAATGTGTAGTCCTGTGGCACTCTGAAAATGTAATGGGTAGTCCTGTGGCACTCTGTTGAATGTAATGGGTAGTCCTGTGACACTCTCTTGAGTGTGGTGGACAGTCTTTTGCAATCTGTTGAGTGTAGTGGGCAGTGCTGTGGCATTCTGTTTTGTGTAGTCGGCAATCTTATGCCACTATGTTGAATATAATGAGAAGTTATTTGGCACTCTGTTGAGCATGGTGGGCAGTCCGTTGGCACTCTGATGTGTGTAGTGGGCAGTCCTGTGGCATTCTCTTGAGCGTAGTGAGTAGTCCTATGGCACTATGTTGAGTGTAGTGGGCAGTCCTGTGGCACTCTGTTGAGTTTAGTGGGCAGTCCTGTGGCATTCTCTTGGATGTAGTGGGCATTCCTGTGGCACACTGTTGAGTGTAGTGGGCAGTCTTTTGCACTCGGTTCAGTGTAGTTGGCAGTCCTCTGTCGCTCCGTTGAGTGTAGTGGGCAGTCCTGTGGCACTCTATGGAGCATAGTGGGCATTGCTATGGCACTCTGTTGAGTGCAGTGGGCAGTCCTGTGGCATTCGGTTGAGACTAGTGGGCAGTAATATGGCACTCTGTTGAATGTAATTGGTAGTCCTGTGGCACTCAGTGGAATGTAATGGGTTGTCCTGTGGCACTCTGTTGAACGTTATGGGTATTGCTGTGGTGCTCTGTTGAATGTAGTGGGCACTCCTGTGGTACTCTGTTGAGTGTAATGGGTAGTCCTATAGCACTTTGTTGAGTGTAATGGGCAGTCCTGTGGCACTCGGTTGAGTGTAGTGGCCAATCCTGTGGCATTCTGTTGCACGTAGTGGGCAGTCATGTGGCATTATGTTGAGCATGGTGGGCAGTCCGTTGGCACTCTGTTGAATAAAATGAATAGTCCTGTGGCACTCTGTTGAGTGTACTGGGCAGTCCTGTGGCACTCTGGTGAGTGTACTGGGCAGTCCTGTGGCATTTTGCTGAGAGTAGTGGAAAGTCCTATGGCACACTGTTGAGTTTAGTGGGCAGACCTTTGCACTCGGTTGAATGTAATTGGCAGTCCTGTGGCACTCTGTTGAGTGCAGTGGGCAGTCCTGTGGCACTCTCTTGAGAGTAGTGGGCAGTCCCGTGGCACTCTGTTGAGCATAGTGTGTAGTCCTGCGTCCCGCTGTTAAGTGTAGTAGGCATGCCTGTAGCACTATGTTGAGTGTAGTTGGCAGTCCTGTGCCATTCTGTTTAGCCTAGTGGGCAGTCATATGGCACTCTGTTGAATGTAATGGGTAGTCCTGTGTCACACTGTTGAATGTAATGGGTAGTCCTGTGACACTCTCTTGAGTGTGGTGGACAGTCTTTTGCAATCTGTTGAGTGTAGTGGGCAGTGCTGTGGCATTCTGTTTTGTGTAGTCGGCAATCTTATGGCACTATGTTGAATATAATGAGAAGTTATTTGGCACGCTGTTGAGAATGGTGGGCAGTCCGTTGGCACTCTGATGTGTGTAGTGGGCAGTCCTGTGGCATTCTCTTGAGCGTAGTGAGTAGTCCTATGGAACTATGTTGAGTGTAGTGGGCAGTCCTGTGGCACTCTGTTGAGTTTAGTGGGCAGTCCTGTGGCATTCTCTAGGATGTAGTGGGCAGTCCTATGGCACTCTGTTGAGTGTAGTGGGCAGTCCTGTGGCATTCTCTTGAGAATAGTAGGCAGTCCTGTGGCACTCTGTTGAATAAAATGAGTACTCCTGTGGCACACTGTTGAGTGTAGTGGGCAGTCCTGTGGCACACTGTTGAGTGTAGTGGGCAGTCCTGTGACATTCTGTTGTGTGTAGTTGGCAGTCCTATGGCACTTCGTTGGGCGTAATGAGCAGTCCTATGGCACTGTGTTGAGTGTAGTGTGCAGTCCTGTGGCACTCTGTTGAGTGTACTGGGCAGTCCTGTGGCATTTTCCTGAGAGAAGTGGGAAGTCCTATGGAACACTATTGAGTTTAGTGGGTAGTCCTTTGCACTCGGTTGAGTATAATTGGCAGTCCTGTGGCACTCTGTTGAGTGCAGTGGGCAGTCCTGTGCCACTCTGTTGAGCGTAGTGGGCAGTCCTGTGGCACTCTGTTGAGCGTAGTGTGTAGTCCTGCGGCCCTCTGTTAAGTGTAGTGTGCATGCCTGTGGCACTATGTTGAGTGTAGTTGGCAGTCATGTGCCATTCTGTTTAGCCTAGTGGGCAGTCCTATGGCACTCTTTTGAATGTAATGGGTAGTCCTGTGGCACTCTGTTGAATGTAATGGGTAGTCCTATGACAATCTCTTGAGGGTGGTGGACAGTCTTTTGCAATCTGTTGAGGCTAGTGGGCAGTCCTGTGGCACTCTGTTGAGTGCAGTGGGCAGTGCTGTGGAATTCTGTTTAGCGTAGCGGGCAGTCCTGTGGCACTCTGTTGAGTGCAGTGGGCAGTCCTGTGGCACTCTCGGGAGAGTAGTGGGCAGTCCTGTGGCACTCTGTTGAGTGTAGTGTGTAGTCCTGTGGCACATTTGAGTGCAGTGAGCATGCCTGTGGCACTATGTTGAGTGTAGTTGGCAGTCCAGTGCCATTCTGTTTAGCCTAGTGGGCAGTCCTATGGCACTCAGTGGAATGTAATGGGTAGTCCTGTGGCACTATGTTGAATGTAATGGGTATTCTTGTGGTGCTCTGTTGAGTGTAGCGGGCACTCCTGTGGTACTCTGTTGAGTGCAGTGGGCAGTACTTTGGCACTCTTTTGTGTGTAGTGGGCAGTCCGGCTGCATTCCTTTGAGCGTAGTGCGAAGTCCTATGGCACTCTGTTGAATGCAATGGGTAGTCCTGTGGCACTCTGTTGAATATAATGTGTAGTCCTGTTGCACTTTGTTGAGTGTGGTGGGGACTCCAGTGGCACTAGGTTAACTGTAGTGGCCAATCCTGTGGCATTATGTTGCACGTAGTAGGCAGTCATGTGGCGTTATATTGAGCGTGGTGGGCAGTCCTTTGGCACTCTGTTGAGCGTAGTGGGCAGTCCTGTGGCATTCTCTTGAGAATAGTGGGCAGTCCTGTGGCACTCTGTTGAATAAATTGAGTACTCCTGTGGCACTCTGTTGAGTGTAGTGGGCAGCCTATGGCACTCTGTTGAGTGTAGTGGGCAGTTCGGTGGCACGCTGCTGAATAAAATGAGTAGTCCTGTGGCACTCTGTTCAGTGTAGTGGGCAGTCCTGTGACATTCTGTTGTGTGTAGTTGGCAGTCCTGTGGCATTCTCTTGAGTTTAGTTGGCAGTCCTATGGCACTCTGTTGAGCATAGTGAGCAGTCCTATGGCACTGTGTTGAGTGTAGTGAGCAGTCCTGTGGCACTCTGTTGAGTGTAGTGGGCAGTCCTGTGGCATTTTGCTGAGAGTAGTGGGAAGTCCTATGGCACACTGTTGAGTTTAGTGGGCAGTCCTTTGCACTCGGTTGAATGTAATTGGCAGTCCTGTGGCACTCTGTTGAGTGCAGTGGGCAGTCCTGTGGCACTCTCTTGAGAGTAGTGGGCAGTCCTGTGGCACTCTGTTAAGTGTAGTGTGCATGCCTGTGGCACTATGTTGAGTGTAGTTGGCAGTCCTGTGCCATTCTGTTTAGCCTAGTGGGCAGTCCTATGGCACTCTGTTGAATGTAATGGGTAGTCCTGTGGCACTCTGTTGAATGTAATGGGTAGTCCTGTGACACTCTCTTGAGTGTGGTGGACAGTCTTTTGCAATCTGTTGAGTGTAGGGGGCAGTGCTGTGGCATTCTGTTTTGTGTAGTCGGCAATCTTATGCCACTATGTTGAATATAATGAGAAGTTATTTGGCACTCTGTTGAGCATGGTGGGCAGTCCGTTGGCACTCTGATGTGTGTAGTGGGCAGTCCTGTGGCATTCTCTTGAGCGTAGTGAGTAGTCCTATGGCACTATGTTGAGTGTAGTGGGCAGTCCTGTGGCACTCTGTTGAGTTTAGTGGGCAGTCCTGTGGCATTCTCTTGGATGTAGTGGGCATTCCTGTGGCACACTGTTGAGTGTAGTGGGCAGTCTTTTCCACTCGGTTCAGTGTAGTTGGCAGTCCTCTGTCGCTCCGTTGAGTGTAGTAGGCAGTCCTGTGGCACTCTATGGAGCATAGTGGGCGTTGCTATGGCACTCTGTTGAGTGCAGTGGGCAGTCCTGTGGCATTCGGTTGAGACTAGTGGGCAGTAATATGGCACTCTGTTGAATAAAATGAGTAGTCCTGTGGCACTCTGTTGAGTGTAGTTGGCAGTCCTGTGGCACTCTGTTGAGCGTAGTGAGCAGTCCTATGGCACGGTGTTGAGTGTAGTGGGCACTCTTGTGGCAATAGGTTGAGTGTAGTTGGCTTTAATCTGGCACTCTGTTGAGTGTAATGGACATTCCTATGGCACTCTGTTGAATGTAATGAGTAGTCCTGTGGCACTCTGTTGATTGTAGTGGGCAGTCTTTTGCCACTCTATTGAGTGTAGTGGGCAGTCCTGTCGTACTCCGTTGACTGTAGTGGGCAGTCCTGTGGCAATACGTTGAGTGTAGTTGGCAGTCCTCTGGCACACTGTTGAGTGTAGTGGGCAGGCCTGTGGCATTCTCTTGAGCATAGTGGGCAATCCTATGGTACTCTTTTGAGTGTGGTGGCAGACTTTTGCACTCGGTTGAGTGTAGTTGGCAGTCCTGTGGCACTCTGTTGAGTGTAGTGGGCAGTCCTGTGGAATTCTCTTGAGCGTAGTGGGAAGTACTCTGGCACTCTGTTGAGTGTATTGGGCAGTCCTGTGGCATTCTCCTGAGCATAGTGCAAAGCCCTATGGCAATCTGTTGAATGTAATGGGCAGTCCTGTGGCACTTTGTTGAGTGTGGTGGGGACTCCAGTGGCACTCGGTTAACTGTAGTGGCCAATCCTGTGGCATTATGTTGCACGTAGTGGGCAGTCATGTGGCATTATGTTGAGCGTGGTGGGCAGTCCTTTGGCACTCTGTTGAGCGTAGTGGGCAGTCCTGTGACATTCTCTTGAGAATAGTGGGCAGTCCTGTGGCACTCTGTTGAATAAATTGAGTACTCCTGTGGCGCTCTGTTGAGTGTAGTGGGCAGCCTATGGCACTCTGTTGAGTGTAGTGGGCAGTTCGGTGGCACGCTGCTGAATAAAATGAGTAGTCCTGTGGCACTCTGTTCAGTGTAGTGGGCAGTCCTGTGACATTCTGTTGTGAGTAGTTGGCAGTCCTGTGGCATTCTCTTGAGTTTAGTTGGCAGTCCTATGGCACTCTGTTGAGCATAGTGAGCAGTCCTATGGCACTGTGTTGAGTGTAGTGAGCAGTCCTGTGGCACTCTGTTGAGTGTAGTGGGCAGTCCTGTGGCATTTTGCTGAGAGTAGTGGGAAGTCCTATGGCACACTGTTGAGTTTAGTGGGCAGTCCTTTGCACTCGGTTGAATGTAATTGGCAGTCCTGTGGCACTCTGTTGAGTGCAGTGGGCAGTCCTGTGGCACTCTCTTGAGAGTAGTGGGCAGTCCTGTGGCACTCTGTTAAGTGTAGTGTGCATGCCTGTGGCACTATGTTGAGTGTAGTTGGCAGTCCTGTGCCATTCTGTTTAGCCTAGTGGGCAGTCCTATGGCACTCTGTTGAATGTAATGGGTAGTCCTGTGGCACTCTGTTGAATGTAATGGGTAGTCCTGTGACACTCTCTTGAGTGTGGTGGACTGTCTTTTGCAATCTGTTGAGTGTAGTGGGCAGTGCTGTGGCATTCTGTTTTGTGTAGTCGGCAATCTTATGCCACTATGTTGAATATAATGAGAAGTTATTTGGCACTCTGTTGAGCATGGTGGGCAGTCCGTTGGCACTCTGATGTGTGTAGTGGGCAGTCCTGTGGCATTCTCTTGAGCGTAGTGAGTAGTCCTATGGCACTATGTTGAGTGTAGTGGGCAGTCCTGTGGCACTCTGTTGAGTTTAGTGGGCAGTCCTGTGGCATTCTCTTGGATGTAGTGGGCATTCCTGTGGCACACTGTTGAGTGTAGTGGGCAGTCTTTTGCACTCGGTTCAGTGTAGTTGGCAGTCCTCTGTCGCTCCGTTGAGTGTAGTAGGCAGTCCTGTGGCACTCTATGAAGCATAGTGGGCATTGCTATGGCACTCTGTTGAGTGCAGTGGGCAGTCCTGTGGCATCCGGTTGAGAGTAGTGGGCAGTAATATGGCACTCTGTTGAATAAAATGAGTAGTCCTGTGGCACTCTGTTGAGTGTAGTTGGCAGTCCTGTGGCACTCTGTTGAGCGTAGTGAGCAGTCCTATGGCACGGTGTTGAGTGTAGTGGGCAGTCTTGTGGCAATAGATTGAGTGTAGTTGGCTTTAATCTGGCACTCTGTTGAGTGTAGTGGGCATTCCTATGGCACTTTGTTGAATGTAATGAGTAGTCCTGTGGCACTCTGTTGATTGTAGTGGGCAGTCTTTTGCCACTCTATTGAGTGTAGTGGGCAGTCCTGTCGTACTCCGTTGACTGTAGTGGGCAGTCCTGTGGCAATACTTTGAGTGTAGTTGGCAGTCCTCTGGCACACTGTTGAGTGTAGTGGGCAGGCCTGTGGCATTCTCTTGAGCATAGTGGGCAATCCTATGGTACTCTTTTGAGTGTGGTGGCAGACTTTTGCACTTGGTTGAGTGTAGTTGGCAGTCCTGTGGCACTCTGTTGAGTGTAGTGGGCAGTCCTGTGGAATTCTCTTGAGCGTAGTGGGCAGTACACTGGCACTCTGTTGAGTGTATTGGGCAGTCTTGTGGCATTCTCCTGAGCATAGTGCAAAGCCCTATGGCACTCTGTTGAATGTAATGGGCAGTCATGTGGCACTTTGTTGAGTGTAGTGGGCAGTCCAGTGGCACTCAGTTGACTGTAGTGGGCAATCCTGTGGCATTCTGTTGCACGTAGTGGGCAGTCCTGTGGCATTATGTTCAGCGTGGTGGTCAGTCCGTTGGCACTCTGTTGAATAAAATGAGTAGTCCTGTGGCACTCTGTTGAGTGTAGTGGGCAGTCCTGTGACATTCTGTTGTGTGTAGTTGGCAGTCCTGTGGCATTCTCTTGAGTTTAGTTGGCAGTCCTATGGCACTCTGTTGAGCATAGTGAGCAGTCCTATGGCACTGTGTTGAGTGTAGTGGGCAGTCCTGTGGCATTTTGATGAGAGTAGTGGGAACTCCTATGGCACACTATTGAGTTTAGTGGGCAGTCCATTGCACTCGGTTGAATGTAATGGGCAGTCCTGTGGCACTCTGTTGAGTGCAGGGGGCAGTCCTGTGGCACTCTCTTGAGAGTAGTGTGCATGCCTTTGGCACTCTGTTGAGTGTAGTTGGCAGTCCTGTGCCATTCTGTTTAGCCTAGTGGGCAGTCCTGTGGCACTCTGTTGAATGTAATGGGTAGTCCTGTGGCACTCTGTTGAATGTATTGGGTAGTCCTGTGACACTCTCTTGAGGGTGGTGGACAGTCTTTTGCAATCTGTTGAGTGTAGTGGGCAGTCCTGTGGCACTCTGTTGAGTGAAGTGGGCAGTCCTGTGGCATTCTGTTGAGGGTAGCGGGCAGTCCTGTGGCACTCTGTTGAGTGCAGTGGGCAGTCCTGTGGCACTCTCGGGAGAGTAGTGGGCAGTCCTGTGGCACTCTGTTGAGCGTAGTGTGTAGTCCTGTGGCACATTTGAGTGTAGTGAGCATGCCTGTGGCACTATGTTGAGTGTAGTTGGCAGTCCTGTGCCATTCTGTTTAGCCTAGTGGGCAGTCCTATGGCACTCAGTGGAATGTAATGGGTAGTCCTGTGGCACTATGTTGAATGTAATGGGTATTCTTGTGGTGCTCTGTTGAGTGTAGCGGGCACTCCTGTGGTACTCTGTTGAGTGTAGTGGGCAGTACTTTGGCACTCTTTTGTGTGTAGTGGACATTCCGGCTGCATTCCTTTGAGCGTAGTGCGAAGCCCTATGGCACTCTGTTGAATGTAATGTGTAGTCCTGTGGCACTCTGAAAATGTAATGGGTAGTCCTGTGGCACTCTGTTGAATGTAATGGGTAGTCCTGTGACACTCTCTTGAGTGTGGTGGACAGTCTTTTGCAATCTGTTGAGTGTAGTGGGCAGTGCTGTGGCATTCTGTTTTGTGTAGTCGGCAATCTTATGCCACTATGTTGAATATAATGAGAAGTTATTTGGCACTCTGTTGAGCATGGTGGGCAGTCCGTTGGCACTCTGATGTGTGTAGTGGGCAGTCCTGTGGCATTCTCTTGAGCGTAGTGAGTAGTCCTATGGCACTATGTTGAGTGTAGTGGGCAGTCCTGTGGCACTCTGTTGAGTTTAGTGGGCAGTCCTGTGGCATTCTCTTGGATGTAGTGGGCATTCCTGTGGCACACTGTTGAGTGTAGTGGGCAGTCTTTTGCACTCGGTTCAGTGTAGTTGGCAGTCTTCTGTCGCTCCGTTGAGTGTAGTAGGCAGTCCTGTAGCACTCTATGAAGCATAGTGGGCATTGCTATGGCACTCTGTTGAGTGCAGTGGGCAGTCCTGTGGCATTCGGTTGAGAGTAGTGGGCAGTAAAATGGCACTCTGTTGAATAAAATGAGTAGTCCTGTGGCACTCTGTTGAGTGTAGTTGGCAGTCCTGTGGCACTCTGTTGAGCGTAGTGAGCAGTCCTATGGCACGGTGTTGAGTGTAGTGGGCAGTCTTGTGGCAATAGATTGAGTGTAGTTGGCTTTAATCTGGCACTCTGTTGAGTGTAGTGGGCATTCCTATGGCACTCTGTTGAATGTAATGAGTAGTCCTGTGGCACTCTGTTGATTGTAGTGGGCAGTCTTTTGCCACTCTATTGAGTGTAGTGGGCAGTCCTGTCGTACTCCGTTGACTGTAGTGGGCAGTCCTGTGGCAATACTTTGAGTGTAGTTGGCAGTCCTCTGGCACACTGTTGAGTGTAGTGGGCAGGCCTGTGGCATTCTCTTGAGCATAGTGGGCAATCCTATGGTACTCTTTTGAGTGTGGTGGCAGACTTTTGCACTCGGTTGAGTGTAGTTGGCAGTCCTGTGGCACTCTGTTGAGTGTAGTGGGCAGTCCTGTGGAATTCTCTTGAGCGTAGTGGGCAGTACTCTGGCACTCTGTTGAGTGTATTGGGCAGTCCTGTGGCATTCTCCTGAGCATAGTGCAAAGCCCTATGGCACTCTGCTGAATGTAATGGGCAGTCATGTGGCACTTTGTTGAGTGTAGTGGGCAGTCCAGTGGCACTCAGTTGACTGTAGTGGGCAATCCTGTGGCATTCTGTTGCACGTAGTGGGCAGTCCTGTGGCATTATGTTCAGCGTGGTGGGCAGTCCGTTGGCACTCTGTTGAATAAAATGAGTAGTCCTGTGGCACTCTGTTCAGTGTAGTGGGCAGTCCTGTGACATTCTGTTGTGTGTAGTTGGCAGTCCTGTGGCATTCTCTTGAGTTTAGTTGGCAGTCCTATGGCACTCTGTTGAGCATAGTGAGCAGTCCTATGGCACTCTGTTGAGTGCAGTGGGCAGTCCTGTGGCACTCTCTTGAGAGTAGTGTGCATGCCTTTGGCACTCTGTTGAGTGTAGTTGGCAGTCCTGTGCCATTCTGTTTAGCCTAGTGGGCAGTCCTGTGGCACTCTGTTGAATGTAATGGGTAGTCCTGTGTCACTCTTTTGAATGTACTGGGTAGTCCTGTGATACTCTCTTCAGTGTGGTGGACAGTCTTTTGCAATCTGTTGAGTGTAGTGGGCAGTGCTGTGGCATTCTGTTTTGTGTAGTCGGCAATCTAATGGCACTATGTAGAATATAATGAGAAATTATTTGGCACGCTGTTGAGCATGGTGGGCAGTCTGTTGGAACTCTGATGTGTGTAGTGGGCAGTCCTGTGGCATTCTCTTGAGCGTAGTGAGTAGTCCTATGGCACTATGTTGAGTGTAGTGGGCAGTCCTGTGGCACTCTGTTGAGTTTAGTGGGCAGTCCTGTGGCATTCTCTTGGATGTAGTGGGCATTCCTATGGCACACTGTTGAGTGTAGTGGGCAGTCTTTTGCACTCGGTTCAGTGTAGTTGGAAGTCTTCTGTCGCTCCGTTGAGTGTAGTGGGCAGTCCTGTGGCACTCTGTTGAGTGTAGTGGGCAGTTCGGTGGCACTCTGTTTAATAAAATGAGTAGTCCTGTGGCACTCTTTTGAGTGTAGTGGGCAGTCCTGTGACATTCTGTTGTGTGTAGTTGGCAGTCCTATAGCACTCTGTTGAGCGTAGTGAGCAGTCCTATGGCACTGTGTTGAGTGTAGTGGGCAGTCCTGTGGCACTCTGTTGAGTGTAGTGGGCAGTCCTGTGGCATTTTCCTGAGAGAAGTGGAAAGTCCTATGGCACACTGTTGAGTTTAGTGGGCAGTCCTTTGCACTCGGTTGAGTATAATTGGCAGTCCTGTGGCACTCTGTTGAGTGCAGTGGGCAGTCCTGTGGCACTCTCTTGAGAGTAGTGTGCATGCCTTTGGCACTCTGTTGAGTGTAGTTGGCATTCCTGTGCCATTCTGTTTAGCCTAGTGGGCAGTCCTGTGGCACTGTGTTGAATGTAATGGGTAGTCCCGAGGCACTCTGTTGAATGTAATGGGTAGTCCTGTGACACTCTCTTGAGGGTGGTGGACAGTCTTTTGCAATCTGTTGAGTGTAGTGGGCAGTGCTGTGGCACTCTGTTGAGTGCAGTGGGCAGTCCTGTGGCATTTTGTTGAGAGTAGTGGGAAGTCCTATGGCACACTGTTGAGTTTAGTGGGCAGTCCTTTGCACTCAGTTGAATGTAATTGGCAGTCCTGTGGCACTCTGTTGAGTGCAGTGGGCAGTCCTGTGGCACTCTCTTGAGAGTAGTGGGCAGTCCTGTGGCACTCTGTTGAGCATAGTGTGTAGTCCTGCGTCCCTCTGTTAAGTGTAGTGTGCATGCCTGTGGCACTATGTTGAGTGTAGTTGGCAGTCCTGTGCCATTCTGTTTAGCCTAGTGGGCAGTCCTATGGCACTCTGTTGAATGTAATGGGTAGTCCTGTGTCACTCTTTTGAATGTACTGGGTAGTCCTGTGATACTCTCTTGAGTGTGGTGGACAGTCTTTTGCAATCTGTTGAGTGTAGTGGGCAGTGCTGTGGCATTCTGTTTTGTGTAGTCGGCAATCTAATGGCACTATGTAGAATATAATGAGAAATTATTTGGCACGCTGTTGAGCATGGTGGGCAGTCTGTTGGCACTCTGATGTGTGTAGTGGGTAGTCCTGTGGCATTCTCTTGAGCGTAGTGAGTATTCCTATGGCACTATGTTGAGTGTAGTGGGCAGTCCTGTGGCACTCTGTTGAGTTTAGTGGGCAGTCCTGTGGCATTCTCTTGGATGTAGTAGGCATTCCTATGGCACACTGTTGAGTGTAGTGGGCAGTCTTTTGCACTCGGTTCAGTGTAGTTGGCAGTCTTCTGTCGCTCCGTTGAGTGTAGTGGGCACTGCTGTGGCACTCTGTTGAGTGTAGTGGGCAGTTCAGTGGCACTCTGTTTAATAAAATGAGTAGTCCTGTGGCACTCTTTTGAGTGTAGTGGGCAGTCCTGTGACATTCTGTTGTGTGTAGTTGGCAGTCCTATAGAACTCTGTTGAGCGTAGTGAGCAGTCCTATGGCACTGTGTTGAGTGTAGTGGGCAGTCCTGTGGCACTCTGTTGAGTGTAGTGGGCAGTCCTGTGGCATTTTCCAGAGAAAAGTGGGAAGTCCTATGGCACACTGTTGAGTTTAGTGGGCAGTCCTTTGCACTCGGTTGAGTATAATTGGCAGTCCTGTGGCACTCTGTTGAGTGCAGTGGGCAGTCCAGTGGCACTCTCTTGAGAGTAGTGTGCATGCCTTTGGCACTCTGTTGAGTGTAGTTGGCAGTCCTGTGCCATTCTGTTTAGCCTAGTGGGCAGTCCTGTGGCACTCTGTTGAATGTAATGGGTAGTCCAGAGGCACTCTGTTGAATGTAATGGGTAGTCCTGTGACACTCTCTTGAGGGTGGTGGACAGTCTTTTGCAATCTGTTGAGTGTAGTGGGCAGTCCAGTGGCACTCTGTTGAGTGCAGTGGGCAGTCCTGTGGAATTCTGTTGAGCGTAGCGGGCAGTCCTGTGGCACTCTGTTGAGTGCAGTGGGCAGTCCTGTGGCACTCTCGGGAGAGTAGTGGGCAGCCCTGTGGCACTCTGTTGAGCGTAGTGTGTAGTCCTGTGGCACATTTGAGTGTAGTGAGCATGCCTGTGGCACTATGTTGAGTGTAGTTGGCAGTCCTGTGCCATTCTGTTTAGCCTAGTGGGCAGTCCTATGGCACTCAGTGGAATGTAATGGGTAGTCCTGTGGCACTATGTTGAATGTAATGGGTATTCTTGTGGTGCTCTGTTGAGTGTAGCGGGCACTCCTGTGGCATTCTCCTGAGCATAGTGCAAAGCCCTATGGCACTCTGCTGAATGTAATGGGCAGTCATGTGGCACTTTGTTGAGTGTAGTGGGCAGTCCAGTGGCACTCAGTTGACTGTAGTGGGCAATCCTGTGGCATTCTGTTGCACGTAGTGGGCAGTCCTGTGGCATTATGTTCAGCGTGGTGGGCAGTCCGTTGGCACTCTGTTGAATAAAATGAGTAGTCCTGTGGCACTCTGTTGAGTGTAGTGGGCAGTCCTGTGACATTCTGTTGTGTGTAGTTGGCAGTCCTGTGGCATTCTCTTGAGTTTAGTTGGCAGTCCTATGGCACTCTGTTGAGCATAGTAAGCAGTCCTATGGCACTCTGTTGAGTGCAGTGGGCAGTCCTGTGGCACTCTCTTGAGAGTAGTGTGCATGCCTTTGGCACTCTGTTGAGTGTAGTTGGCAGTCCTGTGCCATTCTGTTTAGCCTAGTGGGCAGTCCTGTGGCACTCTGTTGAATGTAATGAGTAGTCCTGTGTCACTCTTTTGAATGTACTGGGTAGTCCTGTGATACTCTCTTCAGTGTGGTGGACAGTCTTTTGCAATCTGTTGAGTGTAGTGGGCAGTGCTGTGGCATTCTGTTTTGTGTAGTCGGCAATCTAATGGCACTATGTAGAATATAATGAGAAATTATTTGGCACGCTGTTGAGCATGGTGGGCAGTCTGTTGGAACTCTGATGTGTGTAGTGGGCAGTCCTGTGGCATTCTCTTGAGCGTAGTGAGTAGTCCTATGGCACTATGTTGAGTGTAGTGGGCAGTCCTGTGGCACTCTGTTGAGTTTAGTGGGCAGTCCTGTGGCATTCTCTTGGATGTAGTGGGCATTCCTATGGCACACTGTTGAGTGTAGTGGGCAGTCTTTTGCACTCGGTTCAGTGTAGTTGGAAGTCTTCTGTCGCTCCGTTGAGTGTAGTGGGCAGTCCTGTGGCACTCTGTTGGGTGTAGTGGGCAGTTCGGTGGCACTCTGTTTAATAAAATGAGTAGTCCTGTGGCACTCTTTTGAGTGTAGTGGGCAGTCCTGTGACATTCTGTTGTGTGTAGTTGGCAGTCCTATAGCACTCTGTTGAGCGTAGTAAGCAGTCCTATGGCACTGTGTTGAGTGTAGTGGGCAGTCCTGTGGCACTCTGTTGAGTGTAGTGGGCAGTCCTGTGGCATTTTCCTGAGAGAAGTGGAAAGTCCTATGGCACACTGTTGAGTTTAGTGGGCAGTCCTTTGCACTCGGTTGAGTATAATTGGCAGTCCTGTGGCACTCTGTTGAGTGCAGTGGGCAGTCCTGTGGCACTCTCTTGAGAGTAGTGTGCATGCCTTTGGCACTCTGTTGAGTGTAGTTGGCATTCCTGTGCCATTCTGTTTAGCCTAGTGGGCAGTCCTGTGGCACTGTGTTGAATGTAATGGGTAGTCCCGAGGCACTCTGTTGAATGTAATGGGTAGTCCTGTGACACTCTCTTGAGGGTGGTGGACAGTCTTTTGCAATCTGTTGAGTGTAGTGGGCAGTGCTGTGGCACTCTGTTGAGTGCAGTGGGCAGTCCTGTGGCATTTTGTTGAGAGTAGTGGGAAGTCCTATGGCACACTGTTGAGTTTAGTGGGCAGTCCTTTGCACTCAGTTGAATGTAATTGGCAGTCCTGTGGCACTCTGTTGAGTGCAGTGGGCAGTCCTGTGGCACTCTCTTGAGAGTAGTGGGCAGTCCTGTGGCACTCTGTTGAGCATAGTGTGTAGTCCTGCGTCCCTCTGTTAAGTGTAGTGTGCATGCCTGTGGCACTATGTTGAGTGTAGTTGGCAGTCCTGTGCCATTCTGTTTAGCCTAGTGGGCAGTCCTATGGCACTCTGTTGAATGTAATGGGTAGTCCTGTGTCACTCTTTTGAATGTACTGGGTAGTCCTGTGATACTCTCTTGAGTGTGGTGGACAGTCTTTTGCAATCTGTTGAGTGTAGTGGGCAGTGCTGTGGCATTCTGTTTTGTGTAGTCGGCAATCTAATGGCACTATGTAGAATATAATGAGAAATTATTTGGCACGCTGTTGAGCATGGTGGGCAGTCTGTTGGCACTCTGATGTGTGTAGTGGGTAGTCCTGTGGCATTCTCTTGAGCGTAGTGAGTATTCCTATGGCACTATGTTGAGTGTAGTGGGCAGTCCTGTGGCACTCTGTTGAGTTTAGTGGGCAGTCCTGTGGCATTCTCTTGGATGTAGTAGGCATTCCTATGGCACACTGTTGAGTGTAGTGGGCAGTCTTTTGCACTCGGTTCAGTGTAGTTGGCAGTCTTCTGTCGCTCCGTTGAGTGTAGTGGGCACTGCTGTGGCACTCTGTTGAGTGTAGTGGGCAGTTCAGTGGCACTCTGTTTAATAAAATGAGTAGTCCTGTGGCACTCTTTTGAGTGTAGTGGGCAGTCCTGTGACATTCTGTTGTGTGTAGTTGGCAGTCCTATAGAACTCTGTTGAGCGTAGTGAGCAGTCCTATGGCACTGTGTTGAGTGTAGTGGGCAGTCCTGTGGCACTCTGTTGAGTGTAGTGGGCAGTCCTGTGGCATTTTCCAGAGAGAAGTGGGAAGTCCTATGGAACACTGTTGAGTTTAGTGGGCAGTCCTTTGCACTCGGTTGAGTATAATTGGCAGTCCTGTGGCACTCTGTTGAGTGCAGTGGGCAGTCCAGTGGCACTCTCTTGAGAGTAGTGTGCATGCCTTTGGCACTCTGTTGAGTGTAGTTGGCAGTCCTGTGCCATTCTGTTTAGCCTAGTGGGCAGTCCTGTGGCACTCTGTTGAATGTAATGGGTAGTCCAGAGGCACTCTGTTGAATGTAATGGGTAGTCCTGTGACACTCTCTTGAGGGTGGTGGACAGTCTTTTGCAATCTGTTGAGTGTAGTGGGCAGTCCAGTGGCACTCTGTTGAGTGCAGTGGGCAGTCCTGTGGAATTCTGTTGAGCGTAGCGGGCAGTACTGTGGCACTCTGTTGAGTGCAGTGGGCAGTCCTGTGGCACTCTCGGGAGAGTAGTGGGCAGTCCTGTGGCACTCTGTTGAGCGTAGTGTGTAGTCCTGTGGCACATTTGAGTGTAGTGAGCATGCCTGTGGCACTATGTTGAGTGTAGTTGGCAGTCCTGTGCCATTCTGTTTAGCCTAGTGGGCAGTCCTATGGCACTCAGTGGAATGTAATGGGTAGTCCTGTGGCACTATGTTGAATGTAATGGGTATTCTTGTGGTGCTCTGTTGAGTGTAGCGGGCACTCCTGTGGTACTCTGTTGAGTGTAGTGGGCAGTACTTTGGCACTCTTTTGTGTGTAGTGGGCAGTCCGGCTGCATTCCTTTGAGCGTAGTGCGAAGCCCTATGGCACTCTGTTGAATGTAATGTGTAGTCCTGTGGCACTCTGTTGAATGTAATGGGTAGTCCTGTGGCACTCTGTTGAATGTAATGGGTAGTCTTGTGACACTCTCTTGAGTGTGGTGGACAGTCTTTTGCAATCTGTTGAGTGTAGTGGGCTGTGCTGTGGCATTCTGTTTTGTGTAGTCGGCAATCTTATGGCACTATGTTGAATAAAATGAGAAGTTATTTGGCACTCTGTTGAGCATGGTGGGCAGTCCGTTGGCACTCTGATGTGTGTAGTGGGCAGTCCTGTGGCATTCTCCTGAGCGTAGTGAGTAGTCCTATGGCACTATGTTGAGTGTAGTGGGCAGTCTTGTGGCAATAGGTTGAGTGTAGTTGGCTTTAATCTGGCACTCTGTTGAGTGTAGTGGGCATTCCTATGGCACTCTGTTGAATGTAATGAGTAGTCCTGTGGCACTCTGTTGATTGTAGTGGGCAGTCTTTTGCCACTCTATTGAGTGTAGTGGGCAGTCCTGTCATACTCCGTTGACTGTAGTGGGCAGTCCTGTGGCAATACGTTGAGTGTAGTTGGCAGTCCTCTGGCACACTGTTGAGTGTAGTGGGCAGGCCTGTGGCATTCTCTTGAGCATATTGGGCAATCCTATGGTACTCTGTTGAGTGTGGTGGCACACTTTTGCACTCGGCTGTGTGTAGTTGGCAGTCCTGTGGCACTCTGTTGTATGTAGTGGGCAGACCTGTGGAATTCTCTTGAGCGTAGTGGGCAGTACTCTGGCACTCTGTTGAGTGTATTGGGCAGTCCTGTGGCATTCTCCTGAGCATAGTGCAAAGCCCTATGGCACTCTGTTGAATGTAATGGGCAGTCCTGTTGCACTTTGTTGAGTGTAGTGGGCAGTCCATTGGCACTCAGTTGACTGTAGTGGGCAATCCTGTGGCATTCTGTTGCACGTAGTGGGCAGTCCTGTGGCATTATGTTCAGCGTGGTGGGCAGTCCGTTGGCACTCTGTTGAATAAAATGAGTAGTCCTGTGGCACTCTGTTGAGTGTAGTGGGCAGTCCTGTGACATACAGTTGTGTGTAGTTGGCAGTCCTGTGGCATTCTCTTGAGTTTAGTTGGCAGTCCTATGGCACTCTGTTGAGCATAGTGAGCAGTCCTATGGCACTGTGTTGAGTGTAGTGAGCAGTCCTGTGGCACTCTGTTGAGTGTAGTGGGCAGTCCTGTGGCATTTTGCTGAGAGTAGTGGGAAGTCCTATGGCACACTATTGAGTTTATTGGGCAGCCCTTTGCACTCGGTTGAATGTAATTGGCAGTCCTGTGGCACTCTGTTGAGTGCAGTGGGCAGTCCTGTGGCACTCTCTTGAGGGTGGTGGAAAGTCTTTTGCAATCTCTTGAGTCTAGTGGGCAGTCCTGTGGCACTCTGTTGAGTGCAGCGGGCAGTCCTGTGGCATTCTGTTGAGGGTAGCGGGCAGTCCTATAGCACTCTGTTGAGCATAGTGAGCAGTCCTATGGCACTGTGTTGAGTGTAGTGGGCAGTCCTGTGGCATTTTCCTGAGAGAAGTGGGAAGTCCTATGGCACACTGTTGAGTTTAGTGGGCAGTCCTTTGCACTCGGTTGAGTATAATTGGCAGTCCTGTGGCACTCTGTTGAGTGCAGTGGGCAGTCCTGTGGCACTCTCTTGAGAGTAGTGTGCATGCCTTTGGCACTCTGTTGAGTGTAGTTGGCAGTCCTGTGCCATTCTGTTTAGCCGAGTGGGCAGTCCTGTGGCACTCTGTTGAATGTAATGGGTAGTCCTGTGGCACTCTGTTGAGCATAGTGTGTAGTCCTGCGTCCCTCTGTTAAGTGTAGTGTGCATGCCTGTGGCACTCTGTTGAGTGTAGTTGGCAGTCCTGTGCCATTCTGTTTAGCCTAGTGGGCAGTCCTATGGCACTCTGTTGAATGTAATGGGTAGTCCTGTGTCACTCTGTTGAATGTAATGGGTAGTCCTGTGACACTCTCTTGAGTGTGGTGGACAGTCTTTTGCAATCTGTTGAGTGTAGTGGGCAGTGCTGTGGCATTCTGTTTTGTGTAGTCGGCAATCTTATGGCACTATGTTGAATATAATGAGAAGTTATTTGGCACGCTGTTGAGCATGGTGGGCAGTCTGTTGGGACTCTGATGTGTGTAGTGGGCAGTCCTGTGGCATTCTGTTGAGCGTAGTGAGTAGTCCTATGGCACTATGTTGAGTGTAGTGGGCAGTCCTGTGGCACTCTGTTGAGTTTAGTGGGCAGTCCTGTGGCATTCTCTTGGATGTAGTAGGCATTCCTATGGCACACTGTTGAGTGTAGTGGGCAGACTTTTGCACTTGGTTCAGTGTAGTTGGCAGTCTTCTGGCGCTCCGTTGAGTGTAGTGGGCAGTCCTGTGGCACTCTGTTGAGTGTAGTGGGCAGTTCGGTGGCACTCTGTTTAATAAAATGAGTAGTCCTGTGGCACTCTTTTGAGTGTAGTGGGCAGTCCTGTGACATTCTGTTGTGTGTAGTTGGCAGTCCTATAGCACTCTGTTGAGCATAGTGAGCAGTCCTATGGCACTGTGTTGAGTGTAGTGGGCAGTCCTGTGGTACTCTGTTGAGTGTAGTGAGCAGTCCTGTGGCATTTTCCTGAGAGAAGTGGGAAGTCCTATGGCACACTGTTGAGTTTAGTGGGCAGTCCTTTGCACTCGGTTGAGTATAATTGGCAGTCCTATGGCACTGTGTTGAGTGTAGTGGGCAGTCCTGTGGCACTCTGCTGAGTGTAGTGGGCAGTCCTGTGGCATTTTCCTGAGAGAAGTGGGATGTCCTATGGCACACTGTTGAGTTTAGTGGGCAGTCCTTTGCACTCGGTTGAGTATAATTGGCAGTCCTGTTGCACTCTCTTGAGAGTAGTGTGCATGCCTTTGGAACTCTGTTGAGTGTAGTTGGCAGTCCTGTGCCATTCTGTTTAGCCTAGTGGGCAGTCCTGTGGCACTTTTTTGAATGTAATGGGTAGTCCTGTGGCACTCTGTTGAATGTAATGAGTAGTCCTGTGACACTCTCTTGAGGGTGGTGGACAGTCTTTTGCAATCTCTTGAGTCTAGTGGGCAGTCCTGTGGCACTCTGTTGAGTGCAGCGGGCAGTCCTGTGGCATTCTGTTGAGCGTAGCGGGCAGTCCTATAGCACTCTGTTGAGCATAGTGAGCAGTCCTATGGCACTGTGTTGAGTGTAGTGGGCAGTCCTGTGGCACTCTGTTGAGTGTAGTGGGCAGTCCTGTGGCATTTTCCTGAGAGAAGTGGGAAGTCCTATGGCACACTGTTGAGTTTAGTGGGCAGTCCTTTGCACTCGGTTGAGTATAATTGGCAGTCCTGTGGCACTCTGTTGAGTGCAGTGGGCAGTCCTGTGGCACTCTCTTGAGAGTAGTGTGCATGCCTTTGGCACTCTGTTGAGTGTAGTTGGCAGTCCTGTGCCATTCTGTTTAGCCGAGTGGGCAGTCCTGTGGCACTCTGTTGAATGTAATGGGTAGTCCTGTGGCACTCTGTTGAGCATAGTGTGTAGTCCTGCGTCCCTCTGTTAAGTGTAGTGTGCATGCCTGTGGCACTCTGTTGAGTGTAGTTGGCAGTCCTGTGCCATTCTGTTTAGCCTAGTGGGCAGTCCTATGGCACTCTGTTGAATGTAATGGGTAGTCCTGTTTCACTCTGTTGAATGTAATGGGTAGTCCTGTGACACTCTCTTGAGTGTGGTGGACAGTCTTTTGCAATCTGTTGAGTCTAGTGGGCAGTGCTGTGGCATTCTGTTTTGTGTAGTCGGCAATCTTATGGCACTATGTTGAATATAATGAGAAATTATTTGGCACGCTGTTGAGCATGGTGGGCAGTCTGTTGGCACTCTGATGTGTGTAGTGGGCAGTCCTGTGGCATTCTGTTGAGCGTAGTGAGTAGTCCTATGGCACTATGTTGAGTGTAGTGGGCAGTCCTGTGGCACTCTGTTGAGTTTAGTGGGCAGTCCTGTGGCATTCTCTTGGATGTAGTAGGCATTCCTATGGCACACTGTTGAGTGTAGTGGGCAGTCTTTTGCACTCGGTTCAGTGTAGTTGGCAGTCTTCTGTCGCTCCGTTGAGTGTAGTGGGCAGTCCTGTGGCACTCTGTTGAGTGTAGTGGGCAGTTCGGTGGCACTCTGTTTAATAAAATGAGTAGTCCTGTGGCACTCTTTTGAGTGTAGTGGGCAGTCCTGTGACATTCTGTTGTGTGTAGTTGGCAGTCCTATAGCACTCTGTTGAGCATAGTGAGCAGTCCTATGGCACTGTGTTGAGTGTAGTGGGCAGTCCTGTGGCACTCTGTTGAAGTAGTGGGCAGTCCTGTGGCATTTTCCTGAGAGAAGTGGGAAGTCCTATGGCACACTGTTGAGTTTAGTGGGCAGTCCTTTGCACTCGGTTGAGTATAATTGGCAGTCCTGTGGCACTCTGTTGAATGTAATGGGTAGTCCTGTGGCACTCTGTTGAATGTAATGGGTAGTCCTGTGACATTCTCTTGAGGGTGGTGGACAGTCTTTTGCAATATGTTGAGTCTAGTGGGCAGTCCTGTGGCACTCTGTTGAGTGCAATGGGCAGTCCTGTGGCATTCTGTTGAGCGTAGCGGGCAGTCCTGTGGCACTCTGTTGAGCGTAATGTGTAGTCCTGTGGCACATTTGGGTGTAGTGAGCATGCCTGTGGCACTATGTTGAGTGTAGTTGGCAGTCCTGTGCCATTCTGTTTAGCCTAGTGGGCAGTCCTATGGCACTCAGTGGAATGTAATGGGTAGTCCTGTGGCACTATGTTGAATGTAATGGGTATTCTTGTGGTGCTCAGTTGAGTGTAGCGGGCACTCCTGTGGTACTCTGTTGAGTGTAGTGGGCAGTACTTTGGCACTCTTTTGTGTGTAGTGGGCAGTCCGGCTGCATTCCATTGAGCGTAGTGCGAAGCCCTATGGCACTCTGTTGAATGTAATGTGTAGTCCTGTGGCACTTTGTTGAGTGTGGTGGGGACTCCTGTGGCACTCGGTTGACTGTAGTGGCCAATCCTGTGGCATTCCGTTGCACGTAGTGGGCAGTCATGTGACATTATTTTGAGCGTGGTGGGCAGTCCTTTGGCACTCTGTTGAGTGTAGTGGGCAGTCCTGTGGCATTCTCTTGAGCATAGTGTGCAGTCCTATGGCACTCTGTTGAGTGTAGTGGGCAGCCCTATGGCACTCTGTTGAGTGTAGTGGGCAGTTCGGTGGCACGCTGTTGAATAAAATGAGTAGTACTGTGGCTCTCTGTTGAGTGTAGTGGGCAGTCCTGTGACATTCTGTTGTGTGTAGTTGGCAGTCCTGTGGCATTCTCTTGAGTTTAGTTGGCAGTCCTATGGCACTCTGTTGAGCATCGTGAGCAGTCCTATGGCACTGTGTTGAGTGTAGTTAGCAGTCCTGTGGCACTCTGTTGAGTGTAGTGGGCAGTCCTGTGACATTCTGTTGTGTGTCGTTGGCAGTCCTATGGCACTCCGTTGAGCGTAGTGAGCAGTCCTATGGCACTGTGTTGAGTGTAGTGGGCAGTCCTGTGGCACTCTGTTGAGTGTACTGGGCAGTCATGTGGCATTTTCCTGAGAGAAGTGGGAAGTCCTATGGAACACTTTTGAGTTTAGTGGGCAGTCCTTTGCACTCGGTTGAGTATAATTGGCAGTCCTTTGGCACTCTGTTGAGTGCAGTGGGCAGTCTTGTGGCACTCTGTTGAGTGTAGTGGGCAGTCCTGTGGCACTCTGTTGAGCGTAGTATGTAGTCCTGCGTCCCTCTGTTAAGTGTAGTGTGCATGCCTGTGGCACTATGTTGAGTGTAGTTGGCAGTCATGTGCCATTCTGTTTAGCCTAGTGGGCAGTCCTATGGCACTCTGTTGAATGTAATGGGCAGTCCTGTGGCACTCTGTTGAATGTAATGGGTAGTCCTGTGACACTCTCTTGAGTGTGGTGGACAGTCTTTTGCAATCTGTTCAGGCTAGTGGGCAGTCCTGTGGCACTCTGTTGGGTGCAGTGGGCGGTCCTGTGGCATTCTGTTGAGCGTAGCGGGCAGTCCTGTGGCACTCTGTTGAGTGCAGTGGGCAGTCCTGTGGCACTCTCGGAAGAGTAGTGGGCAGTCCTGTGGCACTCTGTTGGGTGCAGTGGGCAGTCCTGTGGCATTCTGTTGAGCGTAGCGGGCAGTCCTGTGGCACTCTGTTGAGTGCAGTGGGCAGTCCTGTGGCACTCTCGGGAGAGTACTGGGCAGTCCTGTGGCACTCTG
This sequence comes from Carcharodon carcharias, assembly GCF_017639515.1. Lineage (NCBI taxonomy): Eukaryota > Metazoa > Chordata > Chondrichthyes > Lamniformes > Lamnidae > Carcharodon > Carcharodon carcharias. Next base: position 83,380,844 of record NC_054476.1, on the reverse strand, counting down.
TTGAGCGTAGTGTGTAGTCCTGTGGCACATTTGAGTGTAGTGAGCATGCCTGTGGCACTATGTTGAGTGTAGTTGGCAGTCCAGTGCCATTCTGTTTAGCCTCGTGGGCTGTCCTATGGCACTCAGTGGAATGTAATGGGTAGTCCTGTGGCACTATGTTGAATGTAATGGGTATTCTTGTGGTGCTCTGTTGAGTGTAGCGGGCACTCCTGTGGTACTCTGTTGAGTGTAGTGGGCAGTACTTTGGCACTCTTTTGTGTGTAGTGGGCAGTCCGGTTGCATTCCTTTGAGCGTAGTGCGAAGCCCTATGGCACTCTGTTGAATGTAATGTGTAGTCCTGTGGCACTTTGTTGAGTGTGGTGGGGACTCCAGTGGCACTCGGTTCACTGTAGTGGCCAATCCTGTGGCATTCTGTTGCACGTAGTGGGCAGTCATGTGGCATTATGTTGAGCATGTTGGGCAGTCCTTTGGCACTCTGTTGAGTGTAGTGGGCAGTTCTGTGGCATTCTCTTGAGCGTAGTGGGCAGTCCTATGGCACTCTGTTGAGCGTAGTGGGCAGTCCTGTGGCATTCTCTTGAGAATAGTGGGCAGTCCTGTGGCACTCTGTTGAATAAATTGAGTACTCCTGTGGCTCTCTGTTGAGTGTAGTGGGCAGCCTATGGCACTCTGTTGATTGTAGTGGGCAGTAAGGTGGCACGCTGTTGAATAAAATGAGTAGTCGTGTGGCACTCTGTTGAGTGTAGTGGGCAGCCCTGTGACATTCTGTTTTGTGTAGTTGGCAGTCCTGTGGCATTCTCTTGAGTTTAGTTGGCAGTCCTATGGCACTCTGTTGAGCATAGTGAGCAGTCCTATGGCACTCTGTTAAGTGTAGTGAGCAGTCCTGTGGCACTCTGTTGAGTGTAGTGGGCAGTCCTGTGGCATTTTGCTGAGAGTAGTGGGAAGTCCTATGGCACACTGTTGAGTTTAGTGGGCAGTCCTTTGCACTCAGTTGAATGCAATTGGCAGTCCTGTGGCACTCTGTTGAGTGCAGTTGGCAGTCCGGTGGCACTCTCTTGAGAGTAGTGGGCAGTACTGTGGCACTCTGTTAATGTAGTGTGCATGCCTGTGGCACTATGTTGAGTGTAGTTGGCAGTCCTTTGCCATTCTGTTTAGCCTAGTGGGCAGTCCTATGGCACTCTGTTGAATGTAATGGGTAGTCCTGTGGCACTCTGTTGAATGTAATGGGTAGTCCTGTGACACTCTCTTGAGTGTGGTGGACAGTCTTTTGCAATCTGTTGAGTGTAGTGGGCAGTGCTGTGGCATTCTGTTTTGTGTAGTCGGCAATCTTATGCCACTATGTTGAATATAATGAGAAGTTATCTGGCACTCTGTTGAGCATGGTGGGCAGTCCGTTGGCACTCTGATGTGTGTAGTGGGCAGTATTGTGGCATTCTCTTGAGTGCAGTGAGTAGTCCTATGGCACTATGTTGAGTGTAGTGGGCAGTCCTGTGGCACTCTGTTGAGTTTACTGGGCAGTCCTGTGGCATTCTCCTGGATGTAGTGGGCATTCCTGTGGCACACTGTTGAGTGTAGTGGGCAGTCTTTTGCACTCGGTTCAGTGTAGTTGGCAGTCCTCTGTCGCTCCGTTGAGTGTAGTAGGCAGTCCTGTGGCACTCTATGAAGCATAGTGGGCATTGCTATGGCACTCTGTTGAATGCAGTGGGCAGTCCTGTGGCATTCGGTTGAGACTAGTGGGCAGTAATATGGCACTCTGTTGAATAAAATGAGTAGTCCTGTGGCACTCTGTTGAGTGTAGTTGGCAGTCCTGTGGCACTCTGTTGAGCGTAGTGAGCAGTCCTATGGCACGGTGTTAAGTGTAGTGGGCAGTCTTGTGGCAATAGGTTGAGTGTAGTTGGCTTTAATATGGCACTCTGTTGAGTGTAGTGGGCATTCCTATGGCACTCTGTTGAATGTAATGAGTAGTCCTGTGGCACTCTGTTGATTGTAGTGGGCAGTCTTTTGCCACTCTATTGAGTGTAGTGGGCAGTACTGTCGTACTCCGTTGACTGTAGTGGGCAGTCCTGTGGCAATACGTTGAGTGTAGTTGGCAGTCCTCTGGCACACTGTTGAGTGTAGTGGGCAGGCCTGTGGCATTCTCTTGAGCATAGTGGGCAATCCTATGGTACTCTGTTGAGTGTGGTGGCAGACTTTTGCACTTGGTTGAGTGTAGTTGGCAGTCCTGTGGCACTCTGTTGAGTGTAGTGGGCAGTCCTGTGGAATTCTCTTGAGCGTAGTGGGCAGTACTCTGGCACTCTGTTGAGCGTATTGGGCAGTCCTGTGGCATTCTCCTGAGCATAGTGCAAAGCCCTATGGCACTCTGTTGAATGTAATGGGCAGTCCTGTGGCACTTTGTTGAATGTAGTGGGCAGTCCAGTGGCACTCAGTTGACTGTATTGGGCAATCCTGTGGCATTCTGTTGCACGTAGTGGGCAGTCCTGTGGCATTATGTTCAGCGTTGTGGGCAGTCCGTTGGCACTCTGTTGAATAAAATGAGTAGTCCTGTGCCACTCTGTTGAGTGTAGTGGGCAGTCCTGTGGAATTCTCTTGAGCGTAGTGGGCAGTACTCTGGCACTCTGTTGAGCGTATTGGGCAGTCCTGTGGCATTCTCCTGAGCATAGTGCAAAGCCCTATGGCACTCTGTTGAATGTAATGGGCAGTCCTGTGGCACTTTGTTGAATGTAGTGGGCAGTCCAGTGGCACTCAGTTGACTGTAGTGGGCAATCCTGTGGCATTCTGTTGCACGTAGTGGGCAGTCCTGTGGCATTATGTTCAGCGTTGTGGGCAGTCCGTTGGCACTCTGTTGAATAAAATGAGTAGTCCTGTGCCACTCTGTTGAGTGTAGTGGGCAGTCCTGTGATATTCTGTTGTGTGTAGTTGGCAGTCCTGTGGCATTCTCTTGAGTTTAGTTGGCAGTCCTATGGCACTCTGTTGAGCATAGTGAGCAGTCCTATGGCACTGTGTTGAGTATAGTGAGCAGTCCTGTGGCACTCTGTTGAGTGTAGTGGGCAGTCCTGTGGCATTTTGCTGAGAGTAGTGGGAAGTCCTATGGCACACTGTTGAGTTTAGTTGGCAGTCCTTTGCACTCGGTTGAATGTAATTGGCAGTCCTGTGGCACTCTGTTGAGTGCAGTGGGCAGTCCTGTGGCACTCTCTTGAGAGTAGTGGGCAGTCCTGTGGCACTCTGTTGAGCATAGTGTGTAGTCCTGCGTCCCTCAGTTAAGTGTAGTGTGCATGCCTGTGGCACTATGTTGAGTGTAGTTGGCAGTCCTGTGCCATTCTGTTTAGCCTAGTGGGCAGTCCTATGGCACTCTGTTGAATGTAATGGGTAGTCCTGTGTCACTCTGTTGAATGTAATGGGTAGTCCTGTGACACTCTCTTGAGTGTGGTGGACAGTCTTTTGCAGTCTGTTGAGTGTAGTGGGCAGTGCTGTGGCATTCTGTTTTGTGTAGTCGGCAATCTTATCGCGCTATGTTGAATATAATGAGAAGTTATTTGGCACTCTGTTGAGCATGGTGGGCAGTCCGTTGGCACTCTGATGTGTGTAGTGGGCAGTCCTGTGGCATTCTCTTGAGCGTAGTGAGTAGTCCTATGGCACTATGTTGAGTGTAGTGGGCAGTCCTGTGGCACTCTGTTGAGTTTAGTGGGCAGTCCTGTGGCATTCTCCTGGATGTAGTGGGCATTCCTGTGGCACACTGTTGAGTGTAGTGGGCAGTCTTTTGCACTCGGTTCAGTGTAGTTGGCAGTCCTCTGTCGCTCCGTTGAGTGTAGTAGGCAGTCCTGTGGCACTCTATGGAGCATAGTGGGCGTTGCTATGGCACTCTGTTGAGTGCAGTGGGCAGTCCTGTGGCATTCGGTTGAGACTAGTGGGCAGTAATATGGCACTCTGTTGAATAAAATGAGTAGTCCTGTGGCACTCTGTTGAGTGTAGTTGGCAGTCCTGTGGCACTCTGTTGAGCGTAGTGAGCAGTCCTATGGCACGGTGTTGAGTGTAGTGGGCACTCTTGTGGCAATAGGTTGAGTGTAGTTGGCTTTAATCTGGCACTCTGTTGAGTGTAGTGGACATTCCTATGGCACTCTGTTGAATGTAATGAGTAGTCCTGTGGCACTCTGTTGATTGTAGTGGGCAGTCTTTTGCCACTCTATTGAGTGTAGTGGGCAGTCCTGTCGTACTCCGTTGACTGTAGTGGGCAGTCCTGTGGCAATACGTTGAGTGTAGTTGGCAGTCCTCTGGCACACTGTTGAGTGTAGTGGGCAGGCCTGTGGCATTCTCTTGAGCATAGTGGGCAATCCTATGGTACTCTGTTGAGTGTGGTGGCAGACTTTTGCACTTGGTTGAGTGTAGTTGGCAGTCCTGTGGCACTCTGTTGAGTGTAGTGGGCAGTCCTGTGGAATTCTCTTGAGCGTAGTGGGCAGTACTCTGGCACTCTGTTGAGTGTATTGGGCAGTCCTGTGGCATTCTCCTGAGCATAGTGCAAAGCCCTATGGCACTCTGTTGAATGTAATAGGCAGTCCTGTGGCACTTTGTTGAATGTAGTGGGCAGTCCAGTGGCACTCAGTTGACTGTAGTGGGCAATCCTGTGGCATTCTGTTGCACGTAGTGGGCAGTCCTGTGGCATTATGTTCAGCGTGGTGGGCAGTCCGTTGGCACTCTTTTGAATAAAATGAGTAGTCCTGTGGCACTCTGTTGAGTGTAGTGGGCAGTCCTGTGACATTCTGTTGTGTGTAGTTGGCAGTCCTGTGGCATTCTCTTGAGTTTAGTTGGCAGTCCTATGGCACTCTGTTGAGCATAGTGAGCAGTCCTATGGCACTGTGTTGAGTGTAGTGAGGAGTCCTGTGGCACTCTGTTGAGTGTACTGGGCAGTCCTGTGGCATTTTGCTGAGAGTAGTGGGAAGTCCTATGGCACACTGTTGAGTTTAGTGGGCAGTCCTTTGCACTCGGTTGAATGTAATTGGCAGTCCTGTGGCACTCTGTTGAGTGCAGTGGGCAGTCCTGTGGCACTCTCTTGAGAGTAGTGGGCAGTCCTGTGGCACTCTGTTGAGCATAGTGTGTAGTCCTGCGTCCCTCAGTTAAGTGTAGTGTGCATGCCTGTGGCACCACGTTGAGTGTAGTTGGCAGTCCTGTGCCATTCTGTTTAGCCTAGTGGGCAGTCCTATGGCACTCTGTTGAATGTAATGGGTAGTCCTGTGTCACTCTGTTGAATGTAATTGGTAGTCCTATGACACTCTCTTGAGTGTGGTGGACAGTCTTTTGCAATCTGTTGAGTGTAGTGGGCAGTGCTGTGGCATTCTGTTTTGTGTAGTCGGCAATCTTATGGCACTATGTTGAATATAATGAGAAATTATTTGGCACGCTGTTGAGCATGGTGGGCAGTCTGTTGGCACTCTGATGTGTGTAGTGGGCAGTCCTGTGGCATTCTCTTGAGTGTAGTGAGTAGTCCTATGGCACTATGTTGAGTGTAGTGGGCAGTCCTGTGGCACTCTGTTGAGTTAAGTGGGCAGTCCTGTGGCATTCTCTTGGATGTAGTAGGCATTCCTATGGCTCACTGTTGAGTGTAGTGGGCAGTCTTTTGCACTCGCTTCAGTGTAGTTGGCAGTCTTCTGTCGCTCCGTTGAGTGTAGTGGGCAGTCCTGTGGCACTCTGTTGATTGTAGTGGGCAGTTCGGTGGCACTCTGTTTAATAAAATGAGTAGTCCTGTGGCACTCTTTTGAGTGTAGTGGGCAGTCCTGTGACATTCTGTTGTGTGTAGTTGGCAGTCCTATAGCACTCTGTTGAGCGTAGTGAGCAGTCCTATGGCACTGTGTTGAGTGTAGTGGGCAGTCCTGTGGCACTCTGTTGAGTGTAGTGGGCAGTCCTGTGGCATTTTCCTGAGAGAAGTGGGACGTCCTATGGCACACTGTTGAGTTTAGTGGGCAGTCCTTTGCACTCGGTTGAGTATAATTGGCAGTCCTGTGGCACTCTGTTGAGTGCAGTGGGCAGTCCTGTGGCACTCTCTTGAGAGTAGTGTGCATGCCTTTGGCACTCTGTTGAGTGTAGTTGGCAGTCCTGTGCCATTCTGTTTAGCCTAGTGGGCAGTCCTGTGGCACTCTGTTGAATGTAATGGGTAGTCCTGTGGCACTCTGTTGAATGTAATGGGTAGTCCTGTGACATTCTCTTGAGGGTGGTGGACAGTCTTTTGCAATCTGTTGAGTCTAGTGGGCAGTCCTGTGGCACTCTGTTGAGTGCAATGGGCAGTCCTGTGGCATTCTGTTGAGCGTAGCGGGCAGTCCTGTGGCACTCTGTTGAGCGTAGTGTGTAGTCCTGTGGCACATTTGAGTGTAGTGAGCATGCCTGTGGCACTATGTTGAGTGTAGTTGGCAGTCCTGTGCCATTCTGTTTAGCCTAGTGGGCAGTCCTATGGCACTCAGTGGAATGTAATGGGTAGTCCTGTGGCACTATGTTGAATGTAATGGGTATTCTTGTGGTGCTCTGTTGAGTGTAGCGGGCACTCCTGTGGTACTCTGTTGTGTGTAGTGGGCAGTACTTTGGCACTCTTTTGTGTGTAGTGGGCAGTCCGGCTGCATTCCTTTGAGCGTAGTGCGAAGCCCTATGGCACTCTGTTGAATGTAATGTGTAGTCCTGTGGCACTCTGTTGAATGTAATGGGTAGTCCTGTGGCACTCTGTTGAATGTAATGGGTAGTCCTGTGACACTCTCTTGAGGGTGGTGGGCAGTCTTTTGCAATCTGTTGAGTCTAGTGGGCAGTCCTGTGGCAGTCTGTTGAGTGCAGTGGGCAGTCCTGTGGCATTCTGTTGAGCGTAGCGGGCAGTCCTGTGGCACTCTGTTGAGTGCAGTGGGCAGTCCTGTGGCACTCTCGGGAGAGTAGTGGGCAGTCCTGTGGCACTCTGTTGAGCGTAGTGTGTAGTCCTGTGGCACATTTGAGTGTAGTGAGCATGCCTGTGGCACTATGTTGAGTGTAGTTGGCAGTCCAGTGCCATTCTGTTTAGCCTAGTGGGCAGTCCTATGGCACTCAGTGGAATGTAATGGGTAGTCCTGTGGCACTATGTTGAATGTAATGGGTATTCTTGTGGTGCTCTGTTGAGTGTAGCGGGCACTCCTGTGGTACTCTGTTGAGTGTAGTGGGCAGTACTTTGGCACTCTTTTGTGTGTAGTGGGCAGTCCGGCTGCATTCCTTTGAGGCTAGTTCGATGCCCTATGGCACTCTGTTGAATGTAATGTGTAGTCCTGTGGCACTTTGTTGAGTGTGGTGGGGACTCCTGTGGCACTCGGTTGACTGTAGTGGCCAATCCTGTGGCATTCCGTTGCACGTTGTGGGCAGTCATGTGACATTATGTTGAGCGTGGTGGGCAGTCCATTGGCACTCTGTTGAGTGTAGTGGGCAGTCCTGTGGCATTCTCTTGAGCGTAGTGTGCAGTCCTATGGAACTCTGTTGAGTGTAGTGGGCAGTCCTGTGGCACTCTGTTGAATAAAATGAGTACTCCTGTGGCACGCTGTTGAGTGTAGTGGGCAGCCCTATGGCACTCTGTTGAGTGTAGTGGGCAGTCCTGTGGCACTCTGTTGAGTGCAATGGGCAGTCCTGTGGCATTCTGTTGAGCGTAGCGGGCAGTCCTGTGGCACTCTGTTGAGCGTAGTGTGTAGTCCTGTGGCACATTTGAGTGTAGTGAGCATGCCTGTGGCACTATGTTGAGTGTAGTTGGCAGTCCTGTGCCATTCTGTTTAGCCTAGTGGGCAGTCCTATGGCACTCAGTGGAATGTAATGGGTAGTCCTGTGGCACTATGTTGAATGTAATGGGTATTCTTGTGGTGCTCTGTTGAGTGTAGCGGGCACTCCTGTGGTACTCTGTTGTGTGTAGTGGGCAGTACTTTGGCACTCTTTTGTGTGTAGTGGGCAGTCCGGCTGCATTCCTTTGAGCGTAGTGCGAAGCCCTATGGCACTCTGTTGAATGTAATGTGTAGTCCTGTGGCACTCTGTTGAATGTAATGGGTAGTCCTGTGGCACTCTGTTGAATGTAATGGGTAGTCCTGTGACACTCTCTTGAGGGTGGTGGGCAGTCTTTTGCAATCTGTTGAGTCTAGTGGGCAGTCCTGTGGCAGTCTGTTGAGTGCAGTGGGCAGTCCTGTGGCATTCTGTTGAGCGTAGCGGGCAGTCCTGTGGCACTCTGTTGAGTGCAGTGGGCAGTCCTGTGGCACTCTCGGGAGAGTAGTGGGCAGTCCTGTGGCACTCTGTTGAGCGTAGTGTGTAGTCCTGTGGCACATTTGAGTGTAGTGAGCATGCCTGTGGCACTATGTTGAGTGTAGTTGGCAGTCCAGTGCCATTCTGTTTAGCCTAGTGGGCAGTCCTATGGCACTCAGTGGAATGTAATGGGTAGTCCTGTGGCACTATGTTGAATGTAATGGGTATTCTTGTGGTGCTCTGTTGAGTGTAGCGGGCACTCCTGTGGTACTCTGTTGAGTGTAGTGGGCAGTACTTTGGCACTCTTTTGTGTGTAGTGGGCAGTCCGGCTGCATTCCTTTGAGGCTAGTTCGATGCCCTATGGCACTCTGTTGAATGTAATGTGTAGTCCTGTGGCACTTTGTTGAGTGTGGTGGGGACTCCTGTGGCACTCGGTTGACTGTAGTGGCCAATCCTGTGGCATTCCGTTGCACGTTGTGGGCAGTCATGTGACATTATGTTGAGCGTGGTGGGCAGTCCATTGGCACTCTGTTGAGTGTAGTGGGCAGTCCTGTGGCATTCTCTTGAGCGTAGTGTGCAGTCCTATGGAACTCTGTTGAGTGTAGTGGGCAGTCCTGTGGCACTCTGTTGAATAAAATGAGTACTCCTGTGGCACGCTGTTGAGTGTAGTGGGCAGCCCTATGGCACTCTGTTGAGTGTAGTGGGCAGTCCTGTAGCACTTTGTTGAGTGTAGTGGGCAGTCCAGTGGCACTCAGTTGACTGTAGTGGGCAATCCTGTGGCATTCTGTTGCAAATAGTGGGCAGTCCTGTGGCATTATGTTCAGCGTGGTGGGCAGTCCGTTGGCACTCTGTTGAATAAAATGAGTAGTCCTGTGCCACTCTGTTGAGTGTAGTGGGCAGTCCTGTGATATTCTGTTGTGTGTAGTTGGCAGTCCTGTGGCATTCTCTTGAGTTTAGTTGGCAGTCCTATGGCACTCTGTTGAGCATAGAGAGCAGTCCTATGGCACTGTGTTGAGTGTAGTGAGCAGTCCTGTGGCACTCTGTTGAGTGTACTGGGCAGTCCTGTGGCATTTTGCTGAGAGTAGTGGGAAGTCCTATGGCACACTGTTGTGTTTAGTGCCAGTCCTTTGCACTCGTTTGAATGTAATTGGCAGCCCTGTGGCACTCTGTTGAGTGCAGTGGGCAGTCCTGTGGCACTATCTTGAGAGTAGTGGGCAGTCCTGTGGCACTCTGTTAAGTGTAGTGTGCATGCCTTTGGCACTATGTTGAGTGTAGTTGGCAGTCCTGTGCCATTCTGTTTAGCCTAGTGGGCAGTCCTATGGCACTCTGTTGAATGTAATGGGTAGTCCTGTGTCACTCTGTTGAATGTAATGGCTAGTCCTGTGACACTCTCTTGAGGGTGGTGGACAGTCTTTTGCAATCTGTTGTGTCTAGTGGGCAGTCCTGTGGCACTCTGTTGAGTGCAATGGGCAGTCCTGTGGCATTCTGTTGAGCGTAGCGGGCAGTCCTGTGGCACTCAGTGGAATGTAATGGGTAGTCCTGTGGCACTATGTTGAATGTAATGGGTATTCTTGTGGTGCTCTGTTGAGTGTAGCGGGCACTCCTGTGGTACTCTGTTGAGTGTAGTGGGCAGTACTTTGGCATTCTTTTGTGTGTAGTGGGCAGTCCGGCTGCATTCCTTTGAGGCTAGTTCGATGCCCTATGGCACTCTGTTGAATGTAATGTGTAGTCCTGTGGCACTTTGTTGAGTGTGGTGGGGACTCCTGTGGCACTCGGTTGACTGTAGTGGCCAATCCTGTGGCATTCCGTTGCACGTTGTGGGCAGTCATGTGACATTATGTTGAGCGTGGTGGGCAGTCCATTGGCACTCTGTTGAGTGTAGTGGGCAGTCCTGTGGCATTCTCTTGAGCGTAGTGTGCAGTCCTATGGAACTCTGTTGAGTGTAGTGGGCAGTCCTGTGGCATTCTCTTGAGATTAGTGGGCAGTCCTGTGGCACTCTGTTGAATAAAATGAGTACTCCTGTGGCACGCTGTTGAGTGTAGTGGGCAGCCCTATGGCACTCTGTTGAGTGTAGTGGGCAGTCCTGTAGCACTTTGTTGAGTGTAGTGGGCAGTCCAGTGGCACTCAGTTGACTGTAGTGGGCAATCCTGTGGCATTCTGTTGCAAATAGTGGGCAGTCCTGTGGCATTATGTTCAGCGTGGTGGGCAGTCCGTTGGCACTCTGTTGAATAAAATGAGTAGTCCTGTGCCACTCTGTTGAGTGTAGTGGGCAGTCCTGTGATATTCTGTTGTGTGTAGTTGGCAGTCCTGTGGCATTCTCTTGAGTTTAGTTGGCAGTCCTATGGCACTCTGTTGAGCATAGAGAGCAGTCCTATGGCACTGTGTTGAGTGTAGTGAGCAGTCCTGTGGCACTCTGTTGAGTGTACTGGGCAGTCCTGTGGCATTTTGCTGAGAGTAGTGGGAAGTCCTATGGCACACTGTTGTGTTTAGTGCCAGTCCTTTGCACTCGTTTGAATGTAATTGGCAGCCCTGTGGCACTCTGTTGAGTGCAGTGGGCAGTCCTGTGGCACTATCTTGAGAGTAGTGGGCAGTCCTGTGGCACTCTGTTAAGTGTAGTGTGCATGCCTTTGGCACTATGTTGAGTGTAGTTGGCAGTCCTGTGCCATTCTGTTTAGCCTAGTGGGCAGTCCTATGGCACTCTGTTGAATGTAATGGGTAGTCCTGTGTCACTCTGTTGAATGTAATGGCTAGTCCTGTGACACTCTCTTGAGGGTGGTGGACAGTCTTTTGCAATCTGTTGTGTCTAGTGGGCAGTCCTGTGGCACTCTGTTGAGTGCAATGGGCAGTCCTGTGGCATTCTGTTGAGCGTAGCGGGCAGTCCTGTGGCACTCTGTTGAGCGTAGTGTGTAGTCCTGTGGCACATTTGAGTGTAGTGAGCATGCCTGTGGCACTATGTTGAGTGTAGTTGGCAGTCCTGTGCCATTCTGTTTAGCCTAGTGGGCAGTCCTATGGCACTCAGTGGAATGTAATGGGTAGTCCTGTGGCACTATGTTGAATGTAATGGGTATTCTTGTGGTGCTCTGTTGAGTGTAGCGGGCACTCCTGTGGTACTCTGTTGAGTGTAGTGGGCAGTACTTTGGCACTCTTTTGTGTGTAGTGGGCAGTCCGGCTGCATTCCTTTGAGCGTAGTGCGAAGCCCTATGGCACTCTGTTGAATGTAATGTGTAGTCCTGTGGCACTCTGTTGAATGTAATGGGTAGTCCTGTGGCACTCTGTTGAATGTAAAGGGTAGTCCTGTGACACTCTCTTGAGGGTGGTGGACAGGCTTTTGCAATCTGTTGAGTGTAGTGGGCAGTCCTGTGGCACTCTGTTGAGTGCAGTGGGCAGTCCGGTGGCATTCTGTTGAGCGTAGCGGGCAGTCCTGTGGCACTCAGTGGAATGTAATGGGTAGTCCTGTGGCACTATGTTGAATGTAATGGGTATTCTTGTGGTGCTCAGTTGAGTGTAGCGGGCACACCTGTGGTACTCTGTTGAGTGTAGTGGGCAGTACTTTGGCACTCTTTTGTGTGTAGTGGGCAGTCCGGCTGCATTCCTTTGAGCGTAGTGCGATGCCCTATGGCACTCTGTTGAATGTAATGTGTAGTCCTGTGGCACTTTGTTGAGTGTGGTGGGGACTCCTGTGGCACTCGGTTGACTGTAGTGGCCAATCCTGTGGCATTCCGTTGCACGTTGTGGGCAGTCATGTGACATTATGTTGAGCGTGGTGGGCAGTCCATTGGCACTCTGTTGAGTGTAGTGGGCAGTCCTGTGGCATTCTCTTGAGCGTAGTGTGCAGTCCTATGGAACTCTGTTGAGTGTAGTGGGCAGTCCTGTGGCATTCTCTTGAGATTAGTGGGCAGTCCTGTGGCACTCTGTTGAATAAAATGAGTACTCCTGTGGCACGCTGTTGAGTGTAGTGGGCAGCCCTATGGCACTCTGTTGAGTGTAGTGGGCAGTCCTGTAGCACTTTGTTGAGTGTAGTGGGCAGTCCAGTGGCACTCAGTTGACTGTAGTGGGCAATCCTGTGGCATTCTGTTGCAAATAGTGGGCAGTCCTGTGGCATTATGTTCAGCGTGGTGGGCAGTCCGTTGGCACTCTGTTGAATAAAATGAGTAGTCCTGTGCCACTCTGTTGAGTGTAGTGGGCAGTCCTGTGATATTCTGTTGTGTGTAGTTGGCAGTCCTGTGGCATTCTCTTGAGTTTAGTTGGCAGTCCTATGGCACTCTGTTGAGCATAGAGAGCAGTCCTATGGCACTGTGTTGAGTGTAGTGAGCAGTCCTGTGGCACTCTGTTGAGTGTACTGGGCAGTCCTGTGGCATTTTGCTGAGAGTAGTGGGAAGTCCTATGGCACACTGTTGTGTTTAGTGCCAGTCCTTTGCACTCGTTTGAATGTAATTGGCAGCCCTGTGGCACTCTGTTGAGTGCAGTGGGCAGTCCTGTGGCACTATCTTGAGAGTAGTGGGCAGTCCTGTGGCACTCTGTTAAGTGTAGTGTGCATGCCTTTGGCACTATGTTGAGTGTAGTTGGCAGTCCTGTGCCATTCTGTTTAGCCTAGTGGGCAGTCCTATGGCACTCTGTTGAATGTAATGGGTAGTCCTGTGTCACTCTGTTGAATGTAATGGCTAGTCCTGTGACACTCTCTTGAGGGTGGTGGACAGTCTTTTGCAATCTGTTGTGTCTAGTGGGCAGTCCTGTGGCACTCTGTTGAGTGCAATGGGCAGTCCTGTGGCATTCTGTTGAGCGTAGCGGGCAGTCCTGTGGCACTCTGTTGAGCGTAGTGTGTAGTCCTGTGGCACATTTGAGTGTAGTGAGCATGCCTGTGGCACTATGTTGAGTGTAGTTGGCAGTCCTGTGCCATTCTGTTTAGCCTAGTGGGCAGTCCTATGGCACTCAGTGGAATGTAATGGGTAGTCCTGTGGCACTATGTTGAATGTAATGGGTATTCTTGTGGTGCTCTGTTGAGTGTAGCGGGCACTCCTGTGGTACTCTGTTGAGTGTAGTGGGCAGTACTTTGGCACTCTTTTGTGTGTAGTGGGCAGTCCGGCTGCATTCCTTTGAGCGTAGTGCGAAGCCCTATGGCACTCTGTTGAATGTAATGTGTAGTCCTGTGGCACTCTGTTGAATGTAATGGGTAGTCCTGTGGCACTCTGTTGAATGTAAAGGCTAGTCCTGTGACACTCTCTTGAGGGTGGTGGACAGGCTTTTGCAATCTGTTGAGTGTAGTGGGCAGTCCTGTGGCACTCTGTTGAGTGCAGTGGGCAGTCCTGTGGCATTCTGTTGAGCGTAGCGGGCAGTCCTGTGGCACTCTGTTGAGTGCAGTGGGCAGTCCTGTGGCACTCTCAGGAGAGTAGTGGACAGTCCTGTGGCACTCTGTTGAGCGTAGTGTGTAGTCCTGTGGCACATTTGAGTGTAGTGAGCATGCCTGTGGCACTATGTTGAGTGTAGTTGGCAGTCCTGTGCCATTCTGTTTAGCCTACTGGGCAGTCCTATGGCACTCAGTGGAATGTAATGGGTAGTCCTGTGGCACTATGTTGAATGTAATGAGTATTCTTGTGGTGCTCTGTTGAGTGTAGCGGGCACTCCTGTGGTACTCTGTTGAGTGTAGTGGGCAGTACTTTGGCACTCTTTTGTGTGTAGTGGGCAGTCCGGCTGCATTCCTTTGAGCGTAGTGCGATGCCCTATGGCACTCTGTTGAATGTAATGTGTAGTCCTGTGGCACTTTGTTGAGTGTGGTGGGGACTCCTGTGGCACTCGGTTGACTGTAGTGGCCAATCCTGTGGCATTCCGTTGCACGTTGTGGGCAGTCATGTGACATTAAGTTGAGCGTGGTGGGCAGTCCTTTGGCACTCTGTTGAGTGTAGTGGGCAGTCCTGTGGCATTCTCTTGAGCGTAGTTTGCAGTCCTATGGAACTCTGTTGAGTGTAGTGGGCAGTCCTGTGGCATTCTCTTGAGATTAGTGGGCAGTCCTGTGGCACTCTGTTGAATAAAATGAGTACTCCTGTGGTACTCTGTTGAGTGTAGTGGGCAGCCCTATGGCACTCTGTTGAGTGTAGTGGGCAGTCCTGTAGCACTTTGTTGAGTGTAGTGGGCAGTCCAGTGGCACTCAGTTGACTGTAGTGGGCAATCCTGTGGCATTCTGTTACAAATAGTGGGCAGTCCTGTGGCATTATGTTCAGCGTGGTGGGCAGTCCATTGGCACTCTGTTGAATAAAATGAGTAGTCCTGTGCCACTCTGTTGAGTGTAGTGGGCAGTCTTGTGATATTCTGTTGTGTGTAGTTGGCAGTCCTGTGGCATTCTCTTGAGTTTAGTTGGCAGTCCTATGGCACTCTGTTGAGCATAGTGAGCAGTCCTATGGCACTGTGTTGAGTGTAGTGAGCAGTCCTGTGGCACTCTGTTGATTGTAGTGGGCAGTCCTGTGGCATTTTGCTGAGAGTAGTGGGAAGTCCTATGGCACACTGTTGAGTTTAGTGCCAGTCCTTTGCACTCGGTTGAATGTAATTGGCAGCCCTGTGGCACTCTGTTGAGTGCAGTGGGCAGTCCTGTGGCACTCTCTTGAGAGTAGTGGGCAGTCCTGTGGCACTCTGTTAAGTGTAGTGTGCATGCCTGTGGCACTATGTTGAGTGTAGTTGGCAGGCCTGTGCCATTCTGTTTAGCCTAGTGGGCAGTCCTATGGCACTCTGTTGAATGTAATGGGTAGTCCTGTGGCACTCTGTTGAATGTAATGGGTAGTCCTGTGACACTCTCTTGAGTGTGGTGGACAGTCTTTTGCAATCTGTTGAGTGTAGTGGGCAGTGCTGTGGCATTCTGTTTTGTGTAGTCGGCAATCTTATGGCACTATGTTGAGTGTAGTGGGCAGTCCTGTGGCACTCTGTTGAGTTTAGTGGGCAGTCCTGTGGCACTCTCTTGAGAGTAGTGGGCAGTCCTGTGGCACTCTGATGAGCATAGTGTGTAGTCCTGCGTCCCTCTGTTAAGTGTAGTGTGCATGCCTGTGGCACTATGTTGAGTGTAGTTGGCAGTCCTGTGCCATTCTTTTTAGCCTAGTGGGCAGTCCTATGGCACTCTGTTGAATGTAATGGGTAGTCCTGTGTCACTCTGTTGAATGTAATGGGTAGTCCTGTGGCATTCTCTTGAGGATAGTGAGTAGTCCTATGGTACTATGTTGAGTGTAGTGGGCAGTCCTGAGGCACTCTGTTGAGTTTAGTGGGCAGTCCTGTGGCATTCTCTTGGATGTAGTAGGCATTCCTATGGCACACTGTTGAGTGTAGTGGGCAGTCTTTTGCACTCGCTTCAGTGTAGTTGGCAGTCTTCTGTCGCTCCGTTGAGTGTAGTGGGCACTGCTGTGGCACTCTGTTGAGTGTAGTGGGCAGTTTGGTGGCACTCTGTTTAATAAATTGAGTAGTCCTGTGGCACTCTTTTGAGTGTAGTGGGCAGTCCTGTGACATTCTGTTGTGTGTAGTTGGCAGTCCTATAGCACTCTGTTGAGCGTAGTGAGCATTCCTATGGCACTGTGTTGAGTGTAGTGGGCAGTCCTGTGTCACTCTGTTGAATGTAATGGCTAGTCCTGTGACACTCTCTTGAGGGTGGTGGACAGTCTTTTGCAATCTGTTGTGTCTAGTGGGCAGTCCTGTGGCACTCTGTTGAGTGTACTGGGCAGTCCTGTGGCATTTTGCTGAGAGTAGTGGGAAGTCCTATGGCACACTGTTGTGTTTAGTGCCAGTCCTTTGCACTCGTTTGAATGTAATTGGCAGCCCTGTGGCACTCTGTTGAGTGCAGTGGGCAGTCCTGTGGCACTATCTTGAGAGTAGTGGGCAGTCCTGTGGCACTCTGTTAAGTGTAGTGTGCATGCCTTTGGCACTATGTTGAGTGTAGTTGGCAGTCCTGTGCCATTCTGTTTAGCCTAGTGGGCAGTCCTATGGCACTCTGTTGAATGTAATGGGTAGTCCTGTGTCACTCTGTTGAATGTAATGGCTAGTCCTGTGACACTCTCTTGAGGGTGGTGGACAGTCTTTTGCAATCTGTTGTGTCTAGTGGGCAGTCCTGTGGCACTCTGTTGAGTGCAATGGGCAGTCCTGTGGCATTCTGTTGAGCGTAGCGGGCAGTCCTGTGGCACTCTGTTGAGCGTAGTGTGTAGTCCTGTGGCACATTTGAGTGTAGTGAGCATGCCTGTGGCACTATGTTGAGTGTAGTTGGCAGTCCTGTGCCATTCTGTTTAGCCTAGTGGGCAGTCCTATGGCACTCAGTGGAATGTAATGGGTAGTCCTGTGGCACTATGTTGAATGTAATGGGTATTCTTGTGGTGCTCTGTTGAGTGTAGCGGGCACTCCTGTGGTACTCTGTTGAGTGTAGTGGGCAGTACTTTGGCACTCTTTTGTGTGTAGTGGGCAGTCCGGCTGCATTCCTTTGAGCGTAGTGCGAAGCCCTATGGCACTCTGTTGAATGTAATGTGTAGTCCTGTGGCACTCTGTTGAATGTAATGGGTAGTCCTGTGGCACTCTGTTGAATGTAAAGGCTAGTCCTGTGACACTCTCTTGAGGGTGGTGGACAGGCTTTTGCAATCTGTTGAGTGTAGTGGGCAGTCCTGTGGCACTCTGTTGAGTGCAGTGGGCAGTCCTGTGGCATTCTGTTGAGCGTAGCGGGCAGTCCTGTGGCACTCTGTTGAGTGCAGTGGGCAGTCCTGTGGCACTCTCAGGAGAGTAGTGGACAGTCCTGTGGCACTCTGTTGAGCGTAGTGTGTAGTCCTGTGGCACATTTGAGTGTAGTGAGCATGCCTGTGGCACTATGTTGAGTGTAGTTGGCAGTCCTGTGCCATTCTGTTTAGCCTACTGGGCAGTCCTATGGCACTCAGTGGAATGTAATGGGTAGTCCTGTGGCACTATGTTGAATGTAATGAGTATTCTTGTGGTGCTCTGTTGAGTGTAGCGGGCACTCCTGTGGTACTCTGTTGAGTGTAGTGGGCAGTACTTTGGCACTCTTTTGTGTGTAGTGGGCAGTCCGGCTGCATTCCTTTGAGCGTAGTGCGATGCCCTATGGCACTCTGTTGAATGTAATGTGTAGTCCTGTGGCACTTTGTTGAGTGTGGTGGGGACTCCTGTGGCACTCGGTTGACTGTAGTGGCCAATCCTGTGGCATTCCGTTGCACGTTGTGGGCAGTCATGTGACATTAAGTTGAGCGTGGTGGGCAGTCCTTTGGCACTCTGTTGAGTGTAGTGGGCAGTCCTGTGGCATTCTCTTGAGCGTAGTTTGCAGTCCTATGGAACTCTGTTGAGTGTAGTGGGCAGTCCTGTGGCATTCTCTTGAGATTAGTGGGCAGTCCTGTGGCACTCTGTTGAATAAAATGAGTACTCCTGTGGTACTCTGTTGAGTGTAGTGGGCAGCCCTATGGCACTCTGTTGAGTGTAGTGGGCAGTCCTGTAGCACTTTGTTGAGTGTAGTGGGCAGTCCAGTGGCACTCAGTTGACTGTAGTGGGCAATCCTGTGGCATTCTGTTACAAATAGTGGGCAGTCCTGTGGCATTATGTTCAGCGTGGTGGGCAGTCCATTGGCACTCTGTTGAATAAAATGAGTAGTCCTGTGCCACTCTGTTGAGTGTAGTGGGCAGTCTTGTGATATTCTGTTGTGTGTAGTTGGCAGTCCTGTGGCATTCTCTTGAGTTTAGTTGGCAGTCCTATGGCACTCTGTTGAGCATAGTGAGCAGTCCTATGGCACTGTGTTGAGTGTAGTGAGCAGTCCTGTGGCACTCTGTTGATTGTAGTGGGCAGTCCTGTGGCATTTTGCTGAGAGTAGTGGGAAGTCCTATGGCACACTGTTGAGTTTAGTGCCAGTCCTTTGCACTCGGTTGAATGTAATTGGCAGCCCTGTGGCACTCTGTTGAGTGCAGTGGGCAGTCCTGTGGCACTCTCTTGAGAGTAGTGGGCAGTCCTGTGGCACTCTGTTAAGTGTAGTGTGCATGCCTGTGGCACTATGTTGAGTGTAGTTGGCAGGCCTGTGCCATTCTGTTTAGCCTAGTGGGCAGTCCTATGGCACTCTGTTGAATGTAATGGGTAGTCCTGTGGCACTCTGTTGAATGTAATGGGTAGTCCTGTGACACTCTCTTGAGTGTGGTGGACAGTCTTTTGCAATCTGTTGAGTGTAGTGGGCAGTGCTGTGGCATTCTGTTTTGTGTAGTCGGCAATCTTATGGCACTATGTTGAGTGTAGTGGGCAGTCCTGTGGCACTCTGTTGAGTTTAGTGGGCAGTCCTGTGGCACTCTCTTGAGAGTAGTGGGCAGTCCTGTGGCACTCTGATGAGCATAGTGTGTAGTCCTGCGTCCCTCTGTTAAGTGTAGTGTGCATGCCTGTGGCACTATGTTGAGTGTAGTTGGCAGTCCTGTGCCATTCTTTTTAGCCTAGTGGGCAGTCCTATGGCACTCTGTTGAATGTAATGGGTAGTCCTGTGTCACTCTGTTGAATGTAATGGGTAGTCCTGTGGCATTCTCTTGAGGATAGTGAGTAGTCCTATGGT
Source organism: Carcharodon carcharias (assembly GCF_017639515.1). Taxonomy (NCBI): domain Eukaryota; kingdom Metazoa; phylum Chordata; class Chondrichthyes; order Lamniformes; family Lamnidae; genus Carcharodon; species Carcharodon carcharias. Next base: position 83,362,096 of record NC_054476.1, on the reverse strand, counting down.
ACTATGTTGAGTGTAGTGGGCAGTCCTGAGGCACTCTGTTGAGTTTAGTGGGCAGTCCTGTGGCATTCTCTTGGATGTAGTAGGCATTCCTATGGCACACTGTTGAGTGTAGTGGGCAGTCTTTTGCACTCGCTTCAGTGTAGTTGGCAGTCTTCTGTCGCTCCGTTGAGTGTAGTGGGCACTGCTGTGGCACTCTGTTGAGTGTAGTGGGCAGTTTGGTGGCACTCTGTTTAATAAATTGAGTAGTCCTGTGGCACTCTTTTGAGTGTAGTGGGCAGTCCTGTGACATTCTGTTGTGTGTAGTTGGCAGTCCTATAGCACTCTGTTGAGCGTAGTGAGCATTCCTATGGCACTGTGTTGAGTGTAGTGGGCAGTCCTGTGTCACTCTGTTGAATGTAATGGCTAGTCCTGTGACACTCTCTTGAGGGTGGTGGACAGTCTTTTGCAATCTGTTGTGTCTAGTGGGCAGTCCTGTGGCACTCTGTTGAGTGCAATGGGCAGTCCTGTGGCATTCTGTTGAGCGTAGCGGGCAGTCCTGTGGCACTCTGTTGAGCGTAGTGTGTAGTCCTGTGGCACATTTGAGTGTAGTGAGCATGCCTGTGGCACTATGTTGAGTGTAGTTGGCAGTCCTGTGCCATTCTGTTTAGCCTAGTGGGCAGTCCTATGGCACTCAGTGGAATGTAATGGGTAGTCCTGTGGCACTATGTTGAATGTAATGGGTATTCTTGTGGTGCTCTGTTGAGTGTAGCGGGCACTCCTGTGGTACTCTGTTGAGTGTAGTGGGCAGTACTTTGGCACTCTTTTGTGTGTAGTGGGCAGTCCGGCTGCATTCCTTTGAGCGTAGTGCGAAGCCCTATGGCACTCTGTTGAATGTAATGTGTAGTCCTGTGGCACTCTGTTGAATGTAATGGGTAGTCCTGTGGCACTCTGTTGAATGTAAAGGCTAGTCCTGTGACACTCTCTTGAGGGTGGTGGACAGGCTTTTGCAATCTGTTGAGTGTAGTGGGCAGTCCTGTGGCACTCTGTTGAGTGCAGTGGGCAGTCCTGTGGCATTCTGTTGAGCGTAGCGGGCAGTCCTGTGGCACTCTGTTGAGTGCAGTGGGCAGTCCTGTGGCACTCTCAGGAGAGTAGTGGACAGTCCTGTGGCACTCTGTTGAGCGTAGTGTGTAGTCCTGTGGCACATTTGAGTGTAGTGAGCATGCCTGTGGCACTATGTTGAGTGTAGTTGGCAGTCCTGTGCCATTCTGTTTAGCCTACTGGGCAGTCCTATGGCACTCAGTGGAATGTAATGGGTAGTCCTGTGGCACTATGTTGAATGTAATGAGTATTCTTGTGGTGCTCTGTTGAGTGTAGCGGGCACTCCTGTGGTACTCTGTTGAGTGTAGTGGGCAGTACTTTGGCACTCTTTTGTGTGTAGTGGGCAGTCCGGCTGCATTCCTTTGAGCGTAGTGCGATGCCCTATGGCACTCTGTTGAATGTAATGTGTAGTCCTGTGGCACTTTGTTGAGTGTGGTGGGGACTCCTGTGGCACTCGGTTGACTGTAGTGGCCAATCCTGTGGCATTCCGTTGCACGTTGTGGGCAGTCATGTGACATTAAGTTGAGCGTGGTGGGCAGTCCTTTGGCACTCTGTTGAGTGTAGTGGGCAGTCCTGTGGCATTCTCTTGAGCGTAGTTTGCAGTCCTATGGAACTCTGTTGAGTGTAGTGGGCAGTCCTGTGGCATTCTCTTGAGATTAGTGGGCAGTCCTGTGGCACTCTGTTGAATAAAATGAGTACTCCTGTGGTACTCTGTTGAGTGTAGTGGGCAGCCCTATGGCACTCTGTTGAGTGTAGTGGGCAGTCCTGTAGCACTTTGTTGAGTGTAGTGGGCAGTCCAGTGGCACTCAGTTGACTGTAGTGGGCAATCCTGTGGCATTCTGTTACAAATAGTGGGCAGTCCTGTGGCATTATGTTCAGCGTGGTGGGCAGTCCATTGGCACTCTGTTGAATAAAATGAGTAGTCCTGTGCCACTCTGTTGAGTGTAGTGGGCAGTCTTGTGATATTCTGTTGTGTGTAGTTGGCAGTCCTGTGGCATTCTCTTGAGTTTAGTTGGCAGTCCTATGGCACTCTGTTGAGCATAGTGAGCAGTCCTATGGCACTGTGTTGAGTGTAGTGAGCAGTCCTGTGGCACTCTGTTGATTGTAGTGGGCAGTCCTGTGGCATTTTGCTGAGAGTAGTGGGAAGTCCTATGGCACACTGTTGAGTTTAGTGCCAGTCCTTTGCACTCGGTTGAATGTAATTGGCAGCCCTGTGGCACTCTGTTGAGTGCAGTGGGCAGTCCTGTGGCACTCTCTTGAGAGTAGTGGGCAGTCCTGTGGCACTCTGTTAAGTGTAGTGTGCATGCCTGTGGCACTATGTTGAGTGTAGTTGGCAGGCCTGTGCCATTCTGTTTAGCCTAGTGGGCAGTCCTATGGCACTCTGTTGAATGTAATGGGTAGTCCTGTGGCACTCTGTTGAATGTAATGGGTAGTCCTGTGACACTCTCTTGAGTGTGGTGGACAGTCTTTTGCAATCTGTTGAGTGTAGTGGGCAGTGCTGTGGCATTCTGTTTTGTGTAGTCGGCAATCTTATGGCACTATGTTGAGTGTAGTGGGCAGTCCTGTGGCACTCTGTTGAGTTTAGTGGGCAGTCCTGTGGCACTCTCTTGAGAGTAGTGGGCAGTCCTGTGGCACTCTGATGAGCATAGTGTGTAGTCCTGCGTCCCTCTGTTAAGTGTAGTGTGCATGCCTGTGGCACTATGTTGAGTGTAGTTGGCAGTCCTGTGCCATTCTTTTTAGCCTAGTGGGCAGTCCTATGGCACTCTGTTGAATGTAATGGGTAGTCCTGTGTCACTCTGTTGAATGTAATGGGTAGTCCTGTGGCATTCTCTTGAGGATAGTGAGTAGTCCTATGGTACTATGTTGAGTGTAGTGGGCAGTCCTGAGGCACTCTGTTGAGTTTAGTGGGCAGTCCTGTGGCATTCTCTTGGATGTAGTAGGCATTCCTATGGCACACTGTTGAGTGTAGTGGGCAGTCTTTTGCACTCGCTTCAGTGTAGTTGGCAGTCTTCTGTCGCTCCGTTGAGTGTAGTGGGCACTGCTGTGGCACTCTGTTGAGTGTAGTGGGCAGTTTGGTGGCACTCTGTTTAATAAATTGAGTAGTCCTGTGGCACTCTTTTGAGTGTAGTGGGCAGTCCTGTGACATTCTGTTGTGTGTAGTTGGCAGTCCTATAGCACTCTGTTGAGCGTAGTGAGCATTCCTATGGCACTGTGTTGAGTGTAGTGGGCAGTCCTGTGGCACTCTGTTGAGTGTAGTGGGCAGTCCTGTGGCATTTTCCTGAGAGAAGTGGGAAGTCCTATGGCACACTGTTGAGTTTAGTGGGCAGTCCCATGCACTCGGTTGAGTATAATTGGCAGTCCTGTGGCACTCTGTTGAGTGCAGTGGGCAGTCCTGTGGCACTCTCTTGAGAGTAGTGTGCATGCCTTTGGCACTCTGTTGAGTGTAGTTGGCAGTCCTGTGCCATTCTGTTTAGCCTAGTGGGCAGTCCTGTGGCACTTTTTTGAATGTAATGGGTAGTCCTGTGGCACTCTGTTGAATGTATTGGGTAGTCCTGTGACACTCTCTTGAGGGTGGTGGACAGTCTGTTGCAATCTGTTGAGTCTAGTGGGCAGTCCTGTGGCACTCTGTTGAGTGCAGTGGGCAGTCCTGTGGCATTCTCTTGGATGTAGTAGGCATTCCTATGGCACACTGTTGAGTGTAGTGGGCAGTCTTTTGCACTCGCTTCAGTGTAGTTGGCAGTCTTCTGTCGCTCCGTTGAGTGTAGTGGGCAGTCCTGTGGCACTCTGTTGATTGTAGTGGGCAGTTTGGTGGCACTCTGTTTAATAAAATGAGTAGTCCTGTGGCACTCTTTTGAGTGTAGTGGGCAGTCCTGTGACATTCTGTTGTGTGTAGTTGGCAGTCCTATAGCACTCTGTTGAGCATAGTGAGCAGTCCTTTGGCACTGTGTTGAGTGTAGTGGGCAGTCCTGTGGCACTCTGTTGAGTGTAGTGGGCAGTCCTGTGGCATTTTCCTGAGAGAAGTGGGAAGTCCTATGGCACACTGTTGAGTTTAGTGGGCAATCCTTTGCACTCGGTTGAGTATAATTGGCAGTCCTGTGGCACTCTGTTGAGTGCAGTGGGCAGTCCTGTGGCACTCTCTTGAGAGTAGTGTGCATGCCTTTGGCACTCTGTTGAGTGTAGTTGGCAGTCCTGTGCCATTCTGTTTAGCCTAGTGGGCAGTCCTGTGGCACTCTGTTGAATGTAATGGGTAGTCCTGTGGCACACTGTTGAATGTAATGGGTAGTCCTGTGACACTCTCTTGAGGGTGGTGGACAGTCTTTTGCAATCTGTTGAGTCTAGTGGGCAGTCCTGTGGCACTCTGTTGAGTGCAGTGGGCAGTCCTGTGGCATTCTGTTGAGCGTAGCGGGCAGTCCTGTGGCACTCTGTTGAGTGCAGTGGGCAGTCCTGTGGCACTCTCGGGAGAGTAGTGGGCAGTCCTGTGGCACTCGGTTGAGCGTAGTGTGTAGTCCTGTGGCACATTTGGTTGTAGTGAGCATGCCTGTGGCACTATGTTGAGTGTAGTTGGCAGTCCTGTGCCATTCTGTTTAGCCTACTGGGCAGTCCTATGGCACTCAGTGGAATGTAATGGGTAGTCCTGTGGCACGATGTTGAATGTAATGAGTATTCTTGTGGTGCTCTGTTGAGTGTAGCGGGCACTCCTGTGGTACTCTGTTGAGTGTAGTGGGCAGTACTTTGGCACTCTTTTGTGTGTAGTGGGCAGTCCGGCTGCATTCCTTTGAGCGTAGTGCGAAGCCCTATGGCACTCTGTTGAATGTAATGTGTAGTCCTGTGGCACTTTGTTGAGTGTCGTGGGGACTCCTGTGGCACTCGGTTGACTGAAGTGGCCAATCCTGTGGCATTCCGTTGCACGTAGTGGGCAGTCATTTGACATTATGTTGAGCATGGTGGGCAGTCCTTTGGCACTCTGTTGAGTGTAGTGGGCAGTCCTGTGGCATTCTCTTGAGCGTAGTGTGCAGTCCTATGGCACTCTGTTGAGTGTAGTGGGCAGTCCTGTGGCATTCTCTTGAGAATAGTGGGCAGTCCTGTGGCACTCTTTTGAATAAAATGAGTACTCCTGTGGCACTCTGTTGAGTGTAGTGGGCAGCCCTTTGGCACTCTGTTGAGTGTAGTGGGCAGTTCGGTGGCACGCTGCTAAATAAAATGAGTAGTCCTGTGGCACTCTGTTGAGTGTAGTGGGCAGTCCTGTGACATTCTGTTGTGTGTAGTTGGCAGTCCTGTGGCATTCTCTTGAGTTTAGTTGGCAGTCCTATGGCACTCTGTTGAGCATAGTGAGCAGTCCTATGGCACTGTGTTGAGTGTAGTGAGCAGTCCTGTGGCACTCTGTTGAGTGTAGTGGGCAGTCCTGTGGCATTTTGCTGAGAGTAGTGGGAAGTCCTATGGCACACTGTTGAGTTTAGTGGGCAGTCCTTTGCACTCGGTTGAATGCAATTGGCAGTCCTTTTGCACTCTGTTGAGTGCAGTGGGCAGTCCTGTGGCACTCTCTTGAGAGTAGTGGGCAGTCCTGTGGCATTCTGTTGAGCATAGTGTGTAGTCCTGCGTCCCTCTGTTAAGTGTAGTGTGCATGCCTGTGGCACTATGTTGAGTGTAGTTGGCAGTCCTGTGCCATTCTGTTTAGCCTAGTGGGCAGTCCTATGGCACTCTGTTGAATGTAATGGGTAGTCCTGTGGCACTCTGTTGAATGTAATGGGTAGTCCTGTGACACTCTCTTGAGTGTGGTGGACAGTCTTTTGCAATCTGTTGAGTGTAGTGGGCAGTGCTGTGGCATTCTGTTTTGTGTAGTCGGCAATCTTATGGCACTATGTTGAGTATAATGAGAAGTTATTTGGCACTCTGTTGAGCATGGTGGGCAGTCCGTTGGCACTCTGATGTGTGTAGTGGGCAGTCCTGTGGCATTCTCTTGAGCATAGTGAGTAGTCCTATGGCACTATGTTGAGTGTAGTGGGCAGTCCTGTGGCACTCTGTTGAGTTTAGTGGGCAGTCCTGTGGCATTCTCTTGGATGTAGTGGGCATTCCTATGGCACACTGTTGAGTGTAGTGGGCAGTCTTTTGCACTCGGTTCAGTGTAGTTGGCAGTCCTCTGGCACTCCGTTGAGTGTAGTGGGCAGTCCTGTGGCACTCTATGGAGCATAGTGGGCATTGCTATGGCACTCTGTTGAGTTCAGTGGGCAGTCCTGTGGCATTCGGTTGAGACTAGTGGGCAGTAATATGGCACTCTGTTGAATGTAATTGGTAGTCCTGTGGCACTCAGTGGAATGTAATGGGTAGTCCTGTGGCACTCTGTTGAACGTTATGGGTATTGCTGTGGTGCTCTGTTGAATGTAGTGGGCACTCCTGTGGTACTCTGTTGAGTGTAATGGGTAGTCCTATGGCACTTTGTTGAGTGTAGTGGGCAGTCCTGTGGCACTCGGTTGAGTGTAGTGGCCAATTCTGTGGCATTCTGTTGCACGTAGTGGGCAGTCATGTGGCATTATGTTGAGCCTGGTGGGCAGTCCGTTGGCACTCTGTTGAATAAAATGAATAGTCCTGTGGCACTCTGTTGAATGTAATGATTAGTCCAGTGGCATTCTGTTGAGTGTAGTGGGCAGTCCTGTGTCATTGTGCTGAGCGGCGTAGGCAGTCCTATGGCACTCTGTTGAATAAAATGAGTAGTCCTGTGGCACAGTGTTGAGTGTAGAGGGCAGTCTTGTGGCAATAGGTTGAGTGTAGTTGGCTTTAATCTGGCACTCTGTTGAGTGTAATGGGCATTCCTATGGCACTCTGTTGAATGTAATGATTAGTCCTGTGGCACTCTGTTGATTGTAGTGGGCAGTCTTTTGCCACTCTATTGAGTGTAGTGTGCAGTCCTGTCGTACTCCGTTGACTGTAGTGGGCAGTCCTGTGGCAATACTTTGAGTGTAGTTGGCAGTCCTCTGGCACACTGTTGAGTGTAGTGGGCAGGCCTGTGGCATTCTCTTGAGCATAGTGGGCAATCCTATGGTACTCTGTTGAGTGTGGTGGCAGTCTTTTGCACTCGGTTGAGTGTAGTTGGCAGTCCTGTGGCACTCTGTTGAGTGTAGGGGGCAGTCCTGTGGAATTCTCTTGAGCGTAGTGGGCAGTACTCTGGCACTCTGTTGAGTGTATTGGGCAGTCCTGTGGCATTCTCCTGAGCATAGTGCAAAGCCCTATGGCACTCTGTTGAATGTAATGGGCAGTCCTGTGGCACTTTGTTGAGTGTAGTGGGCAGTCCAGTGGCACTCAGTTGACTGTAGTGGGCAATCCTGTGGCATTCTGTTGCACGTAGTGGGCAGTCCTGTGGCATTATGTTCAGCGTGGTGGGCAGTCCATTGGCACTCTGTTGAATAAAATGAGTAGTCCTGTGGCACTCTGTTGAGTGTAGTGGGCAGTCCTGTGACATTCTGTTGTGTGTAGTTGGCAGTCATGTGGCATTCTCTTGAGTTTAGTTGGCAGTCCTATGGCACTCTGTTGAGCATAGTGAGCAGTCCTATGGCACTGTGTTGAGTGTAGTGAGCAGTCCTGTGGCACTCTGTTGAGTGTAGTGGGCAGTCCTGTGGCATTTTGCTGAGAGTAGTGGGAAGTTCTATGGCACACTGTTGAGTTTAGTGGCAGTCCTTTGCACTCGGTTGAATGTAATGTGTAGTCCTGTGGCACTTTGTTGATTGTAGTGGGCAGTCCAGTGGCACTCAGTTGACTGTAGTGGGCAATCCTGTGGCATTCTGTTGCACGTAGTGGGCAGTCCTGTGGCATTATGTTCAGCGTGGTGGGCAGTCCGTTGGCTCTCTGTTGAGTTAAATGAGTAGTCCTGTGACACTCTGTTGAGTGTAGTGGGCAGTCCCGTGGCACACTGTTGAGTGTAGTGGGCAGTCATGTCGCATTCTCTTGAGCGTAGTGGGCAGTCCTGTGGCATTCTCTTGAGTTTAGTTGGCAGTCCTATGGCACTCTGTTGAGCATAGTGAGCAGTCCTATGGCACTCTGTTGAGTGTAGTGGGCAGTCCGGTGGCACTCTGTTGAGTGTAGTGGGCAGTCCTGTGGCACTCTGTTGAGTGTCGTGGGCAGTCATGTGGCATTCTCTTGAGCGTAGTGGGCAGTCCTATGGCACTGTCTTGTGTGTAGTGGACAGTCCTGTGGCATTCTCCTGAGCGTAGTTGGCGGTCCTATGGAACTCTGTTGAGCGTAGTGTGCAGTCCTATGGCACTATGTTGAGTGTAGTGGGCAGTCCTGAGGCACTCTGTTGAGTGTAGTGGGTAGTCCTGTGGCATTCTCTTGAGTGTAGTGGGCAGTCCTATGGCACACTGTTGAGTGTAGTGGGCAGTCCTGTGGCATTCGGTTGAGCATAGCGGGCAGTCCTGTGGCACTCTGTTGAGTGCAGTGGGCAGTCCTGTGTCACTCTCTTGAGAGTAGTGGGCAGTCCTGTGCCACTCTGTTGAGCGTAGTGTGTAGTCCTTTGGCACTCTGTTGAATGTAGTGAGCACTCCTGTGTTACTCTGTTGAGTGTAGTGGGCAGTCCCGTGGCATTCTTTTGAGCATGGTGCGAAGCCCTATGGCACTCTGTTGACTGTAATGGGTAGTCCTGTGGTACTTTGATAAGTGTAGTTGGCAGTCCTGTGGCACTCGGTTGAGTGTAGTGGGCAGTCCGGTGGCACTCTTTGAGTGTAGTGGGCAGTCATGTGGCATTCTCTTGAGCGTAGTGGGCAGTCCTATAGCACTCTGTTGAGTGTAGTGGTCTTTCCTGTGGCATTCTCTTGAGCGTAGTTGGCAGTCCTATGGCACTCTGATGAGCGTAGTGAGCAGTCCTTTGGCACTGTGTTGAGTGTAGTGGGCGGTCTTGTGGCAATACGTTGAGTGTAGTTGGCATTCCACTGGCACTCTGTTGAGTGTAATTGGCAGGCCTGTGGCACTCTGTTGAGTGTAGTGGGCAGTCCTGTGGCACTCCGTTGAGTGTAGTGGGCAATCCTGTGGCATTCTCTTGACCGTAGTGGTCTGTCCTATGGCACATTGTTGAGTGTAGTTGGCAGTCCTGTGGCACTCGGTTGAGTGTAGAGGGCAGTCCTGTGGTACTCTGTTGTGCGTAGTGGGTAGTCCTGTGGCACTCTGTTGAGTGTAGTGGGCATGCCTGTTTCACTCTGTTGAATGTAGTTGGCAGTCTTGTGCCATTCTGTTTAGACTAGTGGGCAGTCCTTTGGCACTCTGTTGAATGTAATGAATTGTCCTGTGCCACTCTGTTGAGTGCAGTGGGCAGTCCAGTGGCACTCTGTTGAATGTACTGGGTAGTCCTGTGGCACTCAGTTGAATGTAATGGGTAGTCCTGTGGCACTTTCTTCATTGTAGTTGGCAGTCTTTTGCAATCTGTTGAGTGTAGTGGGCAGTGCTGTGGCATTCTGTTTTGTGTAGACGGCAATCTTATGGCACTGTGTTGAATATAATGAGAAGTTATTTGTCACTCTGCTGAGTGTAGTGGGCAGTCCGGTGGCATTCTTTTCAGCGTAGTGCGAAGCCCTATAGCACTCTGTTGAATGTAATGGGTTGTCCTGTGGCATTTTGTTGAGTGTAGTGGGTAGTCCTGTGGCATTCTCTTGAGTGTAGTGGGCAGTCCTATGGCACACTGTTGAGTGTAGCGTGCAGTCCTGTGGCACTCTGTTGACTGTAGTGGGCAGTCCTGTGGCATTCTCTTGAGTGTAGTGGGCAGTCCTATGGCACACTGTTGATTGTAGTGGGCAGTCCTGTGGCACTCTGTTGAGTGTGGTGGGCAGTCATTTGCACTCGGTTGAGTGTAATTGGCAGTCCTGTGGCACTCTATTGTGCGTAGTGTGTAGTCCTGTGGCACTCTGTTGAGTGAAGTGGGCCTCTCCTGTGGCTCTCTGTTGAGTGTAGTTGGCAGTCCTGTGCCATTCTGTTGAGCCTAGTGGGCAGTCCTGTGGCACCCTGTTGAGTGTAGTTGGCAGTCCTGTGCCATTCTGTTGAGCCTAGTGGGCAGTCCTGTGGCACTCTGTTGAGTGTAGTGGGCCTCTCCTGTGGCACTCTGTTGAGTGTAGTGGGCAGTCCTTTGGCACACTGTTGAGTGTAGTTGGCAGTCCTGTGCCATTCTGTTGAGCCTAGTGGGCAGTCCTGTGGCACTCTGTTGAGTGTAGTGGGCAGTCCTCTCGCATTCGGTTGAGACTAGTATGCAGTCATATGGCACTCGGTTGAATGTAATGGCTAGTCCTGTGGCAGTCTGTCGAGCATCGTGGGCAGTCCTATGGCGCTCTGTTGAGTGTAGTGTGTAGTCCTGTTCCACTCAGTTGTGACTTGTAGGCAGTCTTGTGGCACTCTGCTGAGTGTTTGTGTAGTTCTATGGCACTCTGTTGAATGTAATGAGTAGTTCTGTGGCACCCTGTTGAGTGTAGTGTTCAGTCCTGTGGCATTCTGTTGAGTGTAGTGGGCAATCCCATGGCACTCTGTTGAATGTAATGGGTAGTCCTGTGGCACTCTGTTGGGTGTAGTGGCAGTCCTGCAGCACTCCGTTGAGTGTAGTGGACATTCCTGTGGCACTCCGTTCTGCGTAGTTTGCAGTCCTGTGGCACTCTGTTGAGTGTAATCGGCAGTCCTGTGTCATTCTATTGAGCGTAAGTGCAGTCCTGTGGCACTCTGTTGAGTGTAGTGGGCAGTCCTTTGGCACTCTGTTGAGTGTAGTGGGCAGTCCTGTAGCACTCTGTTGAGTGTGGTTGGCAGTCCTGTGGCACTCTGTTGAGTGTAGTGGGTGGTCTTGTGCACTCTGTTGAGTGTAGTATGCCGTCCTTTGGCACTCAGTTGAGTGTAGTGGGCAGTCCTGTGCCATTCTCTTGAACGTAATTGGCAATCCTGTGTCATTCTTTTGAGCAAAGTAGGCAGTCCTATGGTGCTCTGTTCAATGTAATCAGTAGTTCTGTGCCATTCTTTTGAGTTTAGTGTGTAGTCCTGTGGCAAACTGTTCAATGTAGTGGGCAGTCCTGTGGCACTCTGTTGAGTATAGTTGGCAGTCCTGTGCCATTCTGTTGAGCCTAGCAGGCTGTCCTATGGTACTCTGTTGAATGTAATGAGTTGTCCTGTGGTACTCTGTTGAGTACAGTGGGCAGTCCTGTGGCACTCTGTTGAGTGTAGTGGCAGTCCTGTGGCATTCTCTTGAGCGTAGTGGCTAGTCCTATGGCACTCTGTTGAGTGTAGTGGGTAGTCTTTTGCTCTCGGTTGTGTGTAGTTTGCATTCCTGTGGCACTCTTTTGAGTGTAGTTATCAGTCCTGTGGCACTCTGTTGAGTGCAGTGGGCAGTCCTGTGGCACTCTGTTGAGTGTAGTGGGCAGTCCTGTGGCATTCTCTTGAGCATAGTGGGTAGTCCTATGGCACTCAGTTGAGTGTAGTGGGCAGTCCTGTGGCACTCTGTTGAGCGTAGTGGCCAGTCCTATGGCACTCTGTTGAACGTAATGTGTAGTCCTGAGGCACTCTGTTGATTGTAGTGGCCAGTCTAGTGGCACTCTGTTGAGTGTAGTGGGCATTCCTGTGGTACTCTGTTGAGTGTAGTGGGCACTCCTGTGACAATCCGTTGAGTGTAGTTGGCAGTCCTATGGCACTCTGTTGAGTGTAGTGGGCAGTCCTGTGGCACTCTGTTGAGTGTAGTGTGCTGTCCTGTGGCATTCTCTTGAGCGTAGTGGGCAGTCCTATGGCACTTTGTTGAGTGTAGTGGGCAGTGCTATGGCACTCTGTTGAGTGTAGTGGGCAGTCTTTTGAACTCGGTTGAGTGTAGTTGGCAGTCCTGTGGCACTCTGTTGAGTGTAGTGGGCAGTCCTGTGGCACTCTGTTGAGTATAGTGAGCTGTCCTGTGGCACTCTGTTGTTTGTAGTGGGCAGTCCTGTGGTACTCTGTTGAAGGTAGTGGGTTGTCCTGTACCACTTTGTTGTGACTAGTAGACAGTCTTGTGGCACTCTGCTGAAAGTAGTGGGCAGTCCTATGGCACTCTGTTGAATGTAATGAGTAGTTCTGTGGCACCCTGTTGCATGTAGTGGGCAGTCTTGTGGAATCTATTGAGTGTAGTTGGCAGTACTGTGGCACTCTGTTGAGTGTAGTGGGCATTCTTGTGGCACTCCGTTCTGCGTAGTTTGCAGTCCTGTGGTACTCTGTTGAGTGTAACCGTTAGTCCTGTGGCATTCTATTGAGCATAATGGGCAGTCCTGTGGCACTCAGTTGATTGTAGTGGGTGGTCTTGTGCACTCTGTTGAGTGTATTGTGCCATCCTCTGGCATTTGGTTTAGTGTAGTGGGCAGTCTTGTGCCATTTTATTGAACGTAATAGGCAATCCTGTGCCATTCTGTTGAGCATTGTAGGCAGTCCTATGGCACTCTGTTCAATGTAATGAGTAGTTCTGTGCCATTCTGTTGAGTTTAGTGTGTAGTCCTGTGGCACTTTGTTGAGTGTAGTGGGCAGACCTGTGGCACTCTGTTGAGAGTAGTGGGCAGTCCTATGGCATTCTGTTGAGCCGAGTGGGCAGTCTTGTGGCACTCTGCTGAGCGTAGTTGGCAGTCTTGTGTGTTTCTGTTGAGTGTAGTGGGCAGTCTTGTTCTCTCTGTTCAATGTAGTGGGCAGTGTTGTGCACTCTGTTGAGAGTAGAGGGCAATCCTGTGGCACTCGGTTAAGTGTAGTGGGCTGTCTTGTGCAATCTGTTGAGTGTAGTGGGCAGTCCTGTGGCATTCAATTGAGAGTAGTGGGCAGTCATATGGCACTCTGTTGAGTGTAGTGGGTAGTCCTGTACCACTCTGTTGTGACTAGTAGGCAGTCTTGTGGCATTCTGCTGAGTGTAGTGGGCAGTCCTATGGCACTCTGTTGAATGTAATGAGTAGTTCTGTGGCACCCGGTTGAGTGTAGTGTGCAGTCCTGTGGCATTCTGTTGAGTGTAGTGGGTAATCCCATGGCACTCTGTTGAATGTAATGGGTAGTCCTGTGGCACTCTGTTGAGCCTAGTGGGCAGTCTTGTGGCATTCTGCTGAGCGTAGTGGGCAGTCCTGTGGGGCTCTGTTGAGTGTAGTGTGCAGTCTTGTGCACTCCGTTGAGAGTAGTGTGCAATCCTGTGGCACTCTGTTAAGTGTAGTGGGCTGTCTTGTGCACTCTGTTGAGTGTAGTGAGCAGTTCTGTGGGGCACTCTGTTGAATATAATGGGTAGTCCTGTGGCACTCTCTTGAGTGTAGTGGGCAGTCTTTTGCAATCTGTTTTGTGTAGTGGGCAGTCCTATGGCACTGTGTTGAATATAATGAGTATTCCTTTGGCACTCTGTTGAGTGTAATGGGCAGTCCTGTGGCGTTCTGTTGAGCGTAGTGCGAATTCCTATTGCTCTCTGTTGAATGTAATGGTTGTCCTGTGGCACTTTGTTGAGTGTAGTGGGCAGTCCTGTGGCACTCGGTTGACTGTAGTGGGCAGTCCTGTGCACTCTATTGAGTGTAGTGAGCTGTCTTGTGCACACTGTTGAGTGTAGTGTGCAATCCTGTGGCACTTTCTTGGGCAGTCCTGTGGCTCTCCATTGAGCATAGTGGGCAGTCCGGTGGCACTCTGTTGCATGTAGTGGGCAGTCCTGTGTCACTGCGTTGAGCGTAGTGTGCCATCCTATGGCACTCTGTTGAGCATAGTGGGCAGAGTTGTGGCACTCTGTTGAGTGTATATGGAGTCCTGTGGCACTCTGTTGAGTGTAGTGGGCAGTCCTGTGGCACTCTGTTGTGTGTAGTGGGCAGTCCTTTGGCACTCTGTTGTGTCTAATGGGTAGTTCTGTGGCACTCTGTTGAGTGTGGTGTATAGTCCTGTGGCACTCTGTTGTGACTAGTGGGCAGTCCTGTGGCACTCTGTTGTGTGTCGTGGGCAGTCCTTCGGCACTCTGTTGTGTGTTATGGGTAATCCTGTGGCACTCTGTTGAGTGTAGTGGGTAGTCCTGTACCACTCTGTTGTGACTAGTAGGCAGTCTTCTGGCACTCTGCTGAGAGTAGTGGGCAGTCCTATGGCACTCTGTTGAATGTAATGAGTAGACCTGTGGCACCCTGTTGAGTGTAGTGTGCAGTCCTGTGGCATTCTGTGGAGTCTAGTGGGCAATCCCATGGCACTCTGTTGAATGTAATGGCTAAACCTGTGGCACTCTGTTGCATGTAGTGGGCAGTCTTGTGGAATCTGTTGAGTGTAGTTCGCAGTCCTGTGGCACTCTGTTGAGTGTAGTGGGCATTCCTGTGGCACTCCGTTCTGCGTAGTTTGCAGTCCTATGGCACTCTGTTGAGTTTAATTGGTAGTCCTGTGGCATTCTATTGAGCATAATGGGCAGTCCTGTGGCACTCAGTTGAGTGTAGTGGGTGGTCTTGTGCACTCTGTTGAGAGTAGTGGGCAATCCTGTGGCACTATGTTAAGTGTAGTGGGCTGTCTTGTGCACTCTTTTGAGTGTAGTGAGCAGTCCTGTGGCACACTGTTGAATGTAATGGGTAGTCCTGTGGCACACTGTTGAATTTAATGGGTAGTCCTGTGACACTCTCTTGAGTGTAGTGGGCAGTCTTTTGCAATCTGATGAGTGTAGTGGGCAGTGCTGTGGCACTTTGTTGAATGTAATGGGTAGTCCTGTGACACTCTGTTGAATTTAATGGGTAGTCCTGTGACACTCTCTTGAGTGCAGTGGTCAGTCTTTTGCAATTTGTTTTGTGTAGTGGGCAGTCCTGTGGCACTGTGTTAAATATAATGAGTATTCCTTTGGCACTCTGTTGAGTGTAATGGGCAGTCCTGTGGCGTTCTGTTGAGCGTAGTGCGAAGTGCTATGGCACTCTGTTGAATGTAATGGGTAGTCATGTGGCACTCGGTTGACTGTAGTGGGCAATCCTGTGGCATTCTGTTGCACGTAGTGGGCAGTCCTGTGGCATTTTGTTGAATGTAATGGGTAGTCCTGTGGCACTCTGCTGAGTGTAGTGGGCAATCCTGTGGTACTCTGTTGAGTGCAGTGGACGGTCTTGTTCTCTCTGTTGAGTGTAGTGTGCATTCCTGTGGTACACTGTTGAGTGTAGTGGGCAGTCCTGTGCACTCTATTGAGTGTAGTGAGTTGTCTTATGCACTCTGTTGAGTGTCGTGTGCAATCCTGTGGCACTTTCTTGAGTGTATTGGGCAGTCCTGTGGCACTCTGTTGCGTGTAGTGGGCAGTCTTGTGGCACTCCGTTGAGCATAGTGTGCCATCCTATGGCACTCTGTTGAGCATAGTGGGCAGTGTTGTGGCACTCTGTTGAGTGTATATGGAGTCCTGTGGCACTCTGTTGTGACTAGTGGGCAGTCTTGTGGCACTCTGCTGAGTGTAGTGGGCATCCCTGCAGCACTTCATTGACCGCATGGGCAGTGTTGTGGCACTCTGTTGAGTGTAATTGGAGTCTGTAGCACTCTGTTGAGTGTAATGGGTAGTCCTGTAGCACTCAGTTGCGTGTTATGTGTAGTCTTGTGGCAGTCTGTTCAGTGTAGTGGGCATTCCTGTGTCCCTCCGTTGAGCGAAGTGGGCAGTCCTGTGGCACTCTGTTGAGTTTAATCGGTAGTCCTGTGGCATTCTATGGAGCATAATGGGCAGTCCTGTGGCACTCAGTTGAGTGTAGTGGGTGGTCTTGTGCACTCTGTTGAGAGTAGTGGGCAATCCTGTGGCACTCTGTTAAGTGTAGTGGGCTGTCTTGTGCACTCTTTTGAGTGTAGTGAGCAGTCCTGTGGCACTCTGTTGAATGTAATGGGTAGTCCTGTGGCACACTGTTGAATTTAATGGGTAGTCCTGTGACACTCTCTTGAGTGTAGTGGGCAGTCTTTTGCAATCTGATGAGTGTAGTGGGCAGTGCTGTGGCACTCTGTTGAATGTAATGGGTAGTCCTGTGACATTCTGTTGAATTTAATGGGTAGTCCTGTGACACTCTCTTGAGTGTAGTGGTCAGTCTTTTGCAATTTGTTTTCTGTAGTGGGCAGTCCTATTGCACTGTGTTAAATATAATGAGTATTCCTTTGGCACTCTGTTGAGTGTAATGGGCAGTCCTGTGGTGTTCTGTTGAGCGTAATGCGAAGTCCTATGGCACTCTGTTGAATGTAATGGGTAGTCATGTGGCACTCGGTTGAGTGTAGTGGGCATTCCTGTGGCACTCGGTTGACTGTAGCGGGCAATCCTGTGGCATTCTGTTGCACGTAGTGGGCAGTCCTGTGGCATTCTGTTGAATGTAATGGGTAGTCCTGTGGCACTCTGCTGAGTGTAGTGGGCAATCCTGTGGTACTCTGTTGAGTGCAGTGGACGGTCTTGTTCTCTCTGTTGAGTGTAGTGTGCATTCCTGTGGTACACTGTTGAGTGTAGTGGGCAGTCCTGTGCACTCTATTGAGTGTAGTGAGTTGTCTTATGCACTCTGTTGAGTGTCGTGTGCAATCCTGTGGCACTTTCTTGAGTGTATTGGGCAGTCCTGTGGCACTCTGTTGCGTGTAGTGGGCAGTCTTGTGGCACTCCGTTGAGCATAGTGTGCCATCCTATGGCACTCTGTTGAGCATAGTGGGCAGTGTTGTGGCACTCTGTTGAGTGTATATGGAGTCCTGTGGCACTCTGTTTTGACTAGTGGGCAGTCTTGTGGCACTCTGCTGAGTGTAGTGGGCATCCCTGCAGCACTTCGTTGACCGCATGGGCAGTGTTGTGGCACTCTGTTGAGTGTAATTGGAGTCTGTAGCACTCTGTTGAGTGTAATGGGTAGTCCTGTGGCACTCAGTTGAGTGTTATGTGTAGTCTTGTGGCAGTCTGTTCAGTGTAGTGGACATTCCTGTGTCCCTCCGTTGAGCGTAGTGGGCAGTCCTGTGGCACTCTGTTGAGTTTAATCGGTAGTCCTGTGGCATTCTATGGAGCATAATGGGCAGTCCTGTGGCACTCAGTTGAGTGTAGTGGGTGGTCTTGTGCACTCTGTTGAGAGTAGTGGGCAATCCTGTGGCACTCTGTTAAGTGTAGTGGGCTGTCTTGTGCACTCTTTTGAGTGTAGTGAGCAGTCCTGTGGCACTCTGTTGAATGTAATGGGTAGTCCTGTGGCACTCTGTTGAATTTAATGGGTAGTCCTGTGACACTCTCTTGAGTGTAGTGGTCAGTCTTTTGCAATTTGTTTTGTGTAGTGGGCAGTCCTATTGCACTGTGTTAAATATAATGAGTATTCCTTTGGCACTCTGTTGAGTGTAATGGGCAGTCCTGTGGCGTTCTGTTGAGCGTAGTGCGAAGTCCTATGGCACTCTGTTGAATGTAATGGGTAGTCCTGTGGCACTTGGTTGACTGTCGTGGGCATTCCTGTGGCACTCGGTTGACTGTAGTGGGCAATCCTGTGGCATTCTGTTGCACGTAGTGGGCAGTCTTGTGGCATTCTGTTGAATGTAATGGGTAGTCCTGTGGCACTCTGCTGAGTGTAGTGGGCAATCCTGTGGTACTCTGTTGAGTGCAGTGGAAGGTCTTGTTCTCTCTGTTGAGCGTAGTGTGCATTCCTGTGGTACACTGTTGAGTGTAGTGGGCAGTCCTGTGCACTCTATTGAGTGTAGTGAGCTGTCTTGTGCACTCTGTTGAGTGTAGTGTGCAATCCTGTGGCACTTTCCTGAGTGTATTGGGCAGTCCTGTGGCACTCTGTTGCGTGTAGTGGGCAGTCCTGTGGCACTCCGTTGAGCGTAGTGTGCCGTCCTATGGCACTCTGTTGAGCATAGTGGGCAATGTTGTGGCACTCTGTTGAGTGTATATGGAGTCCTGTGGCACTCTGTTGTGACTAGTGAGCAGTCTTGTGGCACTCTGCTGAGTGTAGTGGGCAGCCCTGCAGCACTTCGTTGACCGCATGGGCAGTGTTGTGGCACTCTGTTGAGTGTAATTGGAGTCTGTGGCACTCTGTTGAGTGTAATGGGTAGTCCTGTGGCACTCAGTTGCGTGTTATGTGTAGTCTTGTGGCAGTCTGTTCAGTGTAGTGGGCATTCCTGTGTCCCTCCGTTGAGCGTAGTGGGCAGTCCTATGGCACTCTGTTGAGTGTAGTGGGCAGTCCTGTGGCATTCTGTTGAGTGTAGTGGGAAGTCTCGTGCACTGTGTTGATGTAGTGGGCTGTCCTGTGGCATTCTGTTGAGTGTAGTGGGAAGTCTTGTGCACTCTGTTGATGTAGTGGGCTGTCCTGTGGCATTCTGTTGAGTGTAGTTGGCCGTCCTGTGGCACTCCATTGAGCGTAGTGGGCATTCCTATGGCACTCTGTTCATTGTAATGTGTAGTCCTGTGGCACTCTGTTGAGCGTAATGGGCAGTCCTATGGCACTGCGCTGCATCAGGAATTGAATGTCTCCTTTATGCCTCAGTGTCGATGTAGGAACCACCTGCAAGAATTGTTCTGTCTCTCGCAATGTGTAATCAGATCATGTTTTCCTCCTATTTTAGATTCTCTGTTTTGTCTTTGGCATTGTAGTTTGCTGCTCCATGGTGAAGGGTATTCCATAACGCTTATTCCAAATTTTGGAGCCAAAGCTAATTGCCTGTGAATGCCAAAACAAAATCAGAGAAGTTCAATTTAGCCTCGCATTCAGTGTTTTCAAATCATTTACAAAATGCTGACATCCATTTTTCTTCCACAATCTCACATGGGACTGGTTACTATGTTCAGAATGACCCATCACATTGACCTTTTTAAAGTGCTACATCAGAATAAGCCACCTGCTACACCATCCTTGGTTCAAGCCTTTCTGCTATAATCAGAACTCTTGTCAAACAGGCTTTTGAATGATTTTGTTCTGAAATTCTTGATGAGCAGCCAGGTACTGAAAAGGCCTATTAATGAGGGCAATTTTAACTTAACCACTGAGAAACTGGCTGGATCAGCTGTAGCGCTGCTGTTACAACTGTCCCTTCTTACTTTCCATTGAATTCAGTGACGAGTAATGCTGGGTGGATTTTAATGCCCTCTCCTTTGCTGAGATTGGTGGTGGAGGCATTTAATCAGGTGGGACGGTGGTGGGTGTGGCTGCCTTCCCACTGCTGCCTTGATTAGGTGCTGGGTGGAAAGGCCCTCCCACTTAAGGGCCTTATCCTGCCGCTGCTGGGATTCGCTATGCTGGGAACCCAAAGAGCAAACCCTGTCGAGGTTGTTTGTAGGGTTCTGGGGGGGTATCTCATTCAAAGACACTCAGCGCCTGATTGAGGGAAGTGTGAGGTCCTACTGAGAGCCAGCCCCCTGTCCTTGCTGCCACGTACCCCATGTCCTCCCTCCTTCATGACCTCTGCCTCATGAATCCCCGCTCCTGACACCACTCACCTGGGGCCTGGGTCCAGAGCTGATCCTGGGCCTCTGGTGAGTGCATTCCCAGCAGCAACCACTGCCTCCTCAATGGTAATGCTGATCTTGGGGAAGGCCTACCAATGCCCAGTTAAGTGCCTGAATCCCCCAGAATCAACATTCTGGGGGTTACCATTGACCAGAAACTGAAGTGGACTAGCCATATAAATACTGTGGCTACAAGAGTAGGTCAGAGGCTGGGAATCCTGCGGCAAGTAACTCACCTCCTTACTCCCCAAAGCCTGTCCACCATCTACAAGGCACAAGTCAGGAGTGTGATGGAATACTCTCCACTTGCCTGGATGAGTGCAGCTCCCACAGAACTCAAGAAGCTTGACACCATCCAGGACAGAGCAGCCCACTTGATTGGCATCACATCCACAAACATTCACTCCCTCCACCACCGACGCACAGTAGCAGCAGTATGTACCATCTACAAGGTGCACTACAGCAACTCACCAACGCTCCTTCAACTGCACCTTCCAAACCCACAACCTTTACTACCTAGAAGGACAAAGGCAGCAGGCATACAGGAACACCACCACCTGCAAGTTCCCCTCCAAGCCACTCACCATTCTGACCTGGAAATATATTCACTGTCACTGGGTCAAAATCCTGGAACTCCCTTCCTAACAGCACTGTGGGTATTCTTAGACCACAGGGACTTAAAACGGAGCTCACCACCACCTGCTCAAGGGCAACTAAGGATGGGAAATAAATGCTGGCCCAGCCAGTGACATCCACACCCCTTGAATGAAGGGAAAAAACTCTGTTCCCCAACATATTGTTTGGATTACAAGCAAAATACTGCAGATGCTGAAAATCTGAAACAAAAACAGAAAATGCTGGAAAAATTCAGCAGGTCTAGCAGCATCTGTGGAGAGAGAAACAAAGTTAACATTTTGAGTCCGTATGACCCTTCTTCAGAAGGACCTTCATCAGCTGCTCTGAAGAAGGGTCATACGGACTAAAAACGTTAACTCTATTTCTAGATGCAGCTAGACCTGCTGAGTTTTTTCAGTATTTTCTGATATTGTTCAGATTGTGGAAGCACCAGTCCAGGTCAGGAGCACCATGGAGCATGAACCTGCTATTCTCTCTCAGGATGTTGCCACTGTTATTCTGTCAATTCCTCTGCTGGTATCTCTGAGGCAGCAGGGGAAGGTAGCGGCCACCCATGCTCAGGTAGTGCAGTCAGAAGCTGCGCCTTCTAGGCCGAGAGAGTGGCTTGAGGTCACTCCATAAGTCCTGGAGTTTCCACCAGTGAAGATCAGCAGTCTTCCAGCGGCCACGCAGCAGCCACTGGGATAGCCTCTGTAGGAACACGAGGGCAGGCAAAGGCAGACGGAGGACTGCGCAAGTGTGATTAGTTGACTTTTTGTGTGGAATATTGGATGGTTTGATTGATAAAATGAATCAGCACTGGAGCCCCTCCGAGGTCAATAAGATACAGTGCCCAGGACTGAATGAAGCATTCTAAAGAGGGCAGACCAGAGCTCGGTATAAATGTAATGAGCTTCCACCCTTTTGTGGTCCAAATGTGGTGACCAATGTGGGTGATCAAAG
Source organism: Carcharodon carcharias (assembly GCF_017639515.1). Lineage (NCBI taxonomy): Eukaryota > Metazoa > Chordata > Chondrichthyes > Lamniformes > Lamnidae > Carcharodon > Carcharodon carcharias. The sequence goes on along the minus strand of NC_054476.1, from coordinate 83,341,110 downwards.
ACATTCCTGGACATTTGACTACATGACATCTAATTGCTTTGACAACTAGTATTGCATTCACTTCAGAAAGGGTGAAGTTGATTATTTTTGCTTGGGATTTCACACCAGCAGCTTGTTGACAAGCTCCTTGAAGTTACAGGTCACTCACCAACAGCTGAAAAGAGGAAACTGAGGTTGGGGAATCTGAGGATGAAGAAGAAGGGAAACTGAGGGTGAGGATGAGGGGAAGATGAGGGTGAGGAGGAGGGGAAGATGAGGGTGAGGAGGAGGGGAAGATGGGGGTGAGGAGGAGGGGAAGATGGGGGTGAGGAGGAGGGGAAGCTGAGTGTGAGGAAGAGGGGAACCTGACGGTAAGGACGAGGGGAAATTGAAGGTGAGGATGAGGGGAACCTGAGGGTGAGGGCAAGAGGAAACTAAGGATGAGGGCAAGGAGAAGCTGAGGATAAGCAAGGGAAAACTGAGGATGAGGAAGAGGAGAAAGTGAGGGTGAGCAATGGGAGAAGCTGAGGATGAGGAAGAGGGGAAGCTGCGGAAGGAGAAGAGGGAGTCTGAGGACAGGAAACAGCGGAAAATGTGATTGGGGAAGAGGGGGAACTGAAGGTGGGGAGGAGGGCATGGTAGCATAGTAGTAATGTTACTGAACTAGTAACCCAGAGGCCTAAGGCTATAACTCAGGTAACATGGGTTTGAATCTCGCCATGTCATCTGGTGGAATTTAAATTCAATCAATTGATAAAAATCTGCTAATCTCAGTAATGGTGACCATGAAACTCCTGAACTGTCGCAAATAACTGATCTGATTCACTAATATCCTTTAAGGAAGGAAATCCTTACCTGGTCTGAACTACATGTGACTCCAGACCCATAGCAATGTGGTTGACTCTTGACTAGCCTCTGAAATGGCCTAGCAAGCCACTCAGTTGTAGCAAACTGTTATGTAAATGTCCAAAAGGAATAAGACCTGTTGGAGCACCTGGCATCAACCTAGGCACCAGAAACAAGGGCAAGCCAGCCCTGTCGACCCTGCAAAGTTCTCCTTACTAACATCTGGGGGCTTGTGCTAAAATTGGGAGAACTCCGCTTATAGGCTAGTCAAGCAACAGCCTAACTTAGTCATCCTCACGGAATCATACTTTACAGATAATGTCCCAGACTCCACCATCACCATCCCTGGGTATGTCTTGGACATACAGGACAGATCCAGTAGAGGTGGCAGCACCGTGGTATACAGTCAGGAGGGAGTTGCTCTGGGAGTTCTTATCATTGACTTTGGGCTCCATGAATTCTCGTGACATCAGGTCATACATGGTCAAGGAAACCTCCTGCTGAAAACCATGTACTGCCACCACCCGTGCCCCCTGCCTCAGCTGATGAATCAGTGGTCCTCCATGTTGAACACTTCTTGGAGGAAGCAGCACCAGTAGCAAAGACACAGAATGTACTCTGGGTGGTGATCTTCAATATCCATCACCAAGAGTGGCTTGGCAGCAGCATCAGTGACCAAGTTGGCTGAGTACTGTAGGACATATTTGCCAGACTATGCCTGTTGCATGTGGTGCGAGAACCAACAAGAGGGAAAAACCTACTTGAGTAAGCGTTGGCAGCTTTATACAACTTTGTGTTTTGCTATTGGAATGAACAATTGATAGACCATTCCTGTTTGTCTACACATTTCCTAATGGTCAAATTGTGATCCTGAATCTGGTCCCAGATTTTCGCCATGGTCGAGAGCCTCTCTGTTGTGGTGAAATAGCAAACAAGCTGGGAAATCTTAAGTGCCACCCCCAAACATGGCATTCTCTATTTTCAGGGGTCAGGCTGGGGTTCGTGGATGTGCAGTTTACAGAAGCAGCTGTCCATTTAAGTCTCCAGCTACCTCCACTAGAGTAGGATTTTGGTAGGCCAGGAGTGTGAAACCCGGAGTGTGGAGATTAGACCAAGTAAGATGAGGTTTAACTTGGTGGATTCATTTGGATTCCCCTTTAGAGAGGTACGATGCCCCTTTGGATATGGTCCTGGGACGCCTTTGGCAGAGGTAAGGCACCCTTTGGGATTGTAAAAGTAAATATTATTGTGCGTAAAAACTGCATAAACTCATTGGAAATGTCAAAGCTGTCAAAGAACTATCAAAGGATACAAGGTGAGTTGGCACAGAGGGGCAATGGAAAAGAGTGTTGGTTGGGGTCATGAATTGGCACTAAGTTGGCATAGGGGCATTGGGGGGGTTGGGTGGGGGGCAGGTCTTGAATAGGAGGTATGAGGGGTCATGTGGTGTGGAGGGGGGTATAGGATGGCATAGGAGGTAGAAGGGGCCATGCAGGTGAGTGGGTAGAATACCTTGGCATAGGTTGGCATGGATGGGGCATGGGGAGTGTTTTGGGGTTGAGAGGGTTAAGGGGTGAGGGCTGTTTTTTATTTCAATTTTTTAAAAAATTAATTCAACAAAGCACTGGAGCATGGAGGCAGACTCTCCATCCAGCCGACCCCTTCACCTGGCAGCCTCCACACTCATTCAGGGGTAGCGGACTCAACTTCTAAACCAGCCTGTGCCCCCCACCCCTCCACCTTCCACTCCCGTCACCCCCAGCCCCGGAATGAAAATCAGAACTGAGGAAGGCTATTTTTAAAGGTTAGGTCCACAATGCCAGGAATTCACCCCCATCTCTGTGTACCTAACCCCGAGAGTGAAAATCTGGGCCTCTCTCTTTTCATGATTGTTGTTGTTGGATTGGAAATGGATCCCACTTAATACATTCTCTTGATTATTGTGATTGTTTTGGCTTGACAGCCTTTTTATCTCCTTTTCCACGGCTAGTTCCTCTTTATTATGACACTTTATACCCTTTCTTCTGCTGAAAACTCTGAACTGTATTCTGACATACAGCAATAGTGGCTCAGTGCCACCATTACTGACAGAGCTGGCTGAGTACTGAAGGACGTAGTTGCTAGACTGGGTCTGTGGCTGTCGGTGAGGGAACCAGTAGGGGGGGAAAATCTGTAAGACCTTGTCTTTACCAATTTACCTGTGGCACATGCATCGTTTCATGACAATATTGGTAGGAGTGACCATCACACAGTGCTTGAGGAGACATGGTCCCATCTTAACACTGAGGGTATCCTCCATTGTGTTGTGTGGCACTACCACGGTGCTAAATGGGAAAGGCTCAGAACAAATCTAGCAGCTCAGACTGGGCATCCATGAGGTGCTGTGGGCCATCAGCAGCAGCAGCAGAATTGTACTCGACCATAATCTGTAACCTCATAGCCTGGCATATCTTCCACTCTACTATTACCATCAAGCCAGAGGATCAACCCTGGTTCAATGAGTGCAGGAACTAATGAATCAAATCAAAACTTTGCAGGGTATGTTCTGCTTCCATGCTATCCTCAGTGCTTCTTCCAAGTGGTGCTCAGCATGGCCATGTCTAGCTGTGAAGGGTGGTGGACAATTATACCATCTAGAATAGGAGGCTTCACAAATATCCCCATCCTCAATGATGGAGGAACCCAGTTCATCAGTGCGAAAGATAAGGCTGAAGCATTTGCACCAGTCTTTAGCCAGAAATCTCAAATGGATGATCCATCTTGGCCTCCTTCCGAGGTCACCAGCATCACAGAGGCCAGCCTTCAGCTAATTTGATTCACTCCACGTGATGCCATAAAACAGCTGAAGGCATTGGATACAGCAAAGGCTATGGGGCCTGACAATATTGCGGTGGTAGAAATGAAGACTTCTGCTTCAGAACTAACAGCTCTTCCAATACATCTACAACACTGGAATTTAACTGACACTGTGGAAGATTACCCAGGTGTGTCCTGTCTACAAAGAGCAGGATAAATCCAACCTGACCAATTACCGCCCAATCAGCCTGCTCTCAATCATCAGCAAAGTGATGGAAGGTATTATTGACAGTGCTATCAAGTGGCACTTACTCAGCAATAACCTGCTCGTTGATGCTCAGTTTGGTTTTGCCAGGGCCACTCGACTCCTAACCTCATAATAGTCTTGGTCCAAACATGGACAAAGGAGCTGGACTCCCAAGGTGAGGTGAGAGTGACTGCCCTTGACATCAAGGCAGCATTTAACCAAATGTGGCATCAAGGAGCCCAAGCAAAATTGAAGTTAATGGGAATCAAGGGGGAACCTCTCGATTGGTTGCAGTCTTACTTGGCACAAAGGAAGATGGTTGTGGTTGTTGGAGGTCAATCATCTCAGCTTCAGGTCATCACTGCAGGAGTTTCTCAGGGTAGTGTCTTCGGCCCAATCATCTTCAGCTACTTCATCAATGACCTTCTTTCCATCATAAGGTCAGAAGTGGGGATGTTCGTTGATGATTGCACAATGTTCATCACCATTCGCAACCCCTCAGATACTGAAGCAGTCTATGTCCATATGCAGCAACACTTAGGCAACATTCAAGCTTGGATTGATAACTGGCAAGTAACACAAGTGCCAGGCAATGACTATCTCCAACAAGAGAAAATCTAACCATTGCCCCTTAACATTCAATGGCATTACCATTGCTGAATGCCCCACTATCAACATTCTGGGGGGCTACCACTGACCAGAAACTGAACTGAACTAGCCATATAAATACTGTGGCTACAAAAGCAGATCAGAGGCTAGGAATCCTGCAGTGCGTAACTCACCTCCTGACTTCCCAAAGCCTGTCCACCATCTACAAGGCACAAGTCAGGAGTGTGATGGAATACTCCCCACTTGCCTGGATGAGTGCTGCTCCAACAACACCCAAGAAGCTTGACATCATCAAAGACAAAGCAGCTGGCTTGGTGAGCACCACATCCGCTACCTTCAACATTCACTCCCTCCACCACCGATGCACAGGAACAGCAGTGTGTACCATCTACAAGATGCACTGCAGCAACCCACCAAGGCTCCTTCGATGGCACCTTCCAAGCCTGCAACTTCTACCACGCAAAAGGGCAAGGGCAGCAGATAGATGTGTACACCACCAGCTGGAAGTTCCCCTCCAAGCCACTTATCATCCTGACTTGAAAATATATCACCATTCCTTCACTGTCGCTGGGACAAAATCCTGGAACTCCCTCCCTAACAGCACTGTGGGTGTCCCTAGACCACATGGACTGCAGCAGTTCAAGAAGGCCACCTCCTTTTAGGGGCTGTTAGGGATGAGCAACAAATACTGGCCTAGCCATCGACACTCACAGCCCATAAAGGAATAAAAAATAAAAGTGGCGTCAGGGAAGAGGGGGAATCAAGGGCAGGGAAGAGAGAAACTGAGGACAGAGAAGGGAAAATCGGGTGTTGGGGGGGGAAAAGGGGGAAACTGATAACAGAACAGAGATAAAACAATATCTGGTCCAAGGTCCTCCACTTTCTACACTCAGATACAATTGTCTTCTTCATATCAATGTGTCGTCCCTCTATAACAGGTAATGAAACTCACCAATGCAGATCTGTAAACCTTTAAATGTGAAACCAGTGAGATGCCCTCTCCAAAACCTTCCACATCAGGGCACATCAGTGTTGAACAGAGCCATGATTGGATTCCAGAAGGGAAAGCCCTCAGCTGCTCTTGAATTTGGAGTACTTTGGAGTCAGAACATTTGCTTTCCTTGCACTTTGAAGCAAGCAGAATGTTTAGTTTATGCCACCCCTAAGGATTTGCTAAACTCTTTCTCATTCTTGAGACAGTTAGAAATGCATCTCATATTGTTTACCTATGACACAGCAGGCTGCCTCAATCAAGTGCAGTGTTAGACCTGATCACAAACACTCAGGAGGTTTGATGGATTTACTCTGCTGAGATCACAAAATAAGCTACAGTTTCTGTCCTCAGATAGCAAATGAAAATGCAAAAGAAAAAACACTAGTAAATGATAGTCCTAGATTTCAAAGACTCACTCTACTTTTTCAGAGAATCCTATCTAATGTTCACAAAGGAATTGTAAATTTAAATTGGCATTAGTCTCGTCACCTTGATCTAAAAAGTACTGGAAACCACGATGAAATATGTATGGGGATTAAAGGTGAAAACAGGGGCTATATGAATGCAGCAATAATAAAACACACCTATTTGAAAGTCTGGATTTAGTCTGGAACACCAGCAGCTGGAAGTTCCCCTCCAAGTCACTCGTCATCCTGATTTGGAAATATAACGCCGTTCCTTCACTGTCACTGGGTCAAAATCCTGGAACTCCCTTCCTAACAGCACTGTGTGTGTACCTACACCACATGGACTGCAGCAGTTCAAGAAGGCAGCTCACCATCACCTTCTCAAGGGCAATTAGGGATAGGCAATGATTGTTGGTCTCACCAGCGGCACTCACATCCCGTGAACGAATAAATAAAAAATAAATAAATCAATTTAACCCACCATTATAGTTATAATTGCTGATTACCATAAGTGGAATCTGCCTGGGGGTGCTAAAACAGACACTTGCAGATCTATTACTGATTAGAAGCAATTTTCATGGAGAAATATAGGTGGAATTTAATGTCCTTCCCCCAAGGCAAGTTTGGAGTTGGGGGCGGTATTAGATTGGGTGAGAGGGTGCTAGGTGGGGACCGGCCACCTCCCCTCCTCTGCCTTGATTAAATTCGGTGTGGGCAGACTCATGGATCGTTCTCTGTTCTGCTGCCAGTTGAGGCCCTTAAATGGATAATTAATGTCCACTTAAGGGCCTCATCCTGCCGCTGCTGATATTCAACCAGCAGTGGGTTGGGCAGTGGCCATGCTGGAAGCCTAAAAAGCAATCCTTATCAAGTTTGCTTGCGTGTTCCAAGGGGCTATCCCTCGTTCAACGGCACTCAGTGACTGATTGAGGGACCTGACATTGGGGGTGGGGGTGGGGGCGGGGGGGGCATATCGAGAGCTGCCTGCTGCTTTTGCCATTGAATCCCCAGTCTCTCCTAACCAGTGAATGCGCCCCCACCACCCCCGCACCACGACCCCCATCCTGCCCTCACTCACCTGGGTCCTTCCATGATCCTGGATCGCTGGTGGGTGCGTCACCAGCAGCTTCCACCATTCCCCGGGTAGCTGACGGCAGTGAGGAGATGCCAGCATCTGATTGGCCAGCATCTCTCAGGGGGACAGGATTTCTGCTTTCAGAGTCCATGATCCCAGGGAAGGCCCTCTGTTGGCCACTTCAGTGCCTGTCTGGTATTGAACATGGTGGGCCTTCCCGAAAGGAGGCAATGTTGGGCTCTCAACGTCCCCCCCAGCTGGCGAGCGAGAGCACCATTGTCTGGATTAAATGCCATCCTAAACTTCCACTGAGGATGTGGAGTGCACTGACTGGCATGATGGCTCAGTACTGAGGGTGAGGGAAGCAAGTTCTTGGATTTGGCACTGGAGACTGGCAGAGGAGTTTCTGAGGAGGACAGATGCTCAGTATCTACAGGGAGGGGCAAGCAACCTGTCTCACCCTCCTGCCCCTCTCCCCTGCAGGAGTTGGTGTTCTACATTATCTCCACCTCCCATTCATTCTGCAGTCCAAAGGAGACCCCCAGGAAGATGCTAATGACTCAGCATTCTCTCTCTCTCTCCTGCTGACTCCAGTAAGTTTGTGTAGCATTGCACTTATTCTTTTCTGGTGAAGTCCTCAGGCATATTCCAGAATAAGTGTTGTTAGAGTGTTGATGAAACCTTGTGTCTTAGAAAGCCTCCTAATATGTTTCAGATGTCTTGTACCAGCTTGAGCAGCAATGAACATGAAGTGATGAGTATCCCTTTGAGTATAACTTTTGAAATCGACTTCAACACAATTTTTACTCGCAAACAACTGGTGAATATTAGGAGAGAGCGTAAGTTAAAGCACTAGCCACCAGAATGCCGGCACTAGCGGACATCATTTAGCTCTTTAATGAACCTCTTTGCAATGGCTTCACCTCCATTATGAAGCTGGTGTCTTGTGCAAAATGCAGGTGAAATCAATGTTTCAGTGAAGATGCCAAAATAAATCTAGGAGAATCAATAGCAGATGAATGTGCTGCTGAAAATCACTCCTAAGTTTCAACGTTTCTGAAACTACAGATTTTTTTTTACAATGATCACATGCATCCTCCTAAATAAAGGATCTAACCTAGTTAATGAAGTATTGGCTGCATTTGTACTGATTCACTTTATAAACCATCTACTCAATCCATTTGCCCTTGGCTCTACCTCAAGTTCCAAACTTTGGTTGGACATATTCCTGGAGGTTTCATCATCTGTCCTCCTGCCTGTAACCTTCCCACTCACACTCCAGCCATTGGTTGCCTGATGGTATCCATTCAACTGAAAGGATTTTAGTGATGAAAGAGTTAATTTCCCTTAAAAATGAAGAACTGCTGTACAGACCTTAGTAACCAGGTGTATAAATCTTTGCCAAGAAACTTTAGAACACAATGTAACGTTCTGAGACACTGAGGGGCTGTTTCCCCTGCTGGAGAGTCTTCAACGAGGAAGCATCATCTCAGGATAAGGGGTCAGCCACCTGGGTCTGAAATGAGCAGAAATCTCTCAACTCAAAGGATTATGAATCTTTGGAGCTGTCTATCCCAGAGAGCTGTGAATGCTGTGTCGTTAAGTGTATTCGACAGCGAGATTGATAGATTTGTTTTGGTTCTAAGTGAATCAAGGGATATGGGGATAAGGGGAGAAAGTGGATTTGAGGTTATGATATCAGCCATGATCTTGTTGAATGACAGAGCAGGTTCGAGGGGCTGAATGATCCTAATTCCTGTGTTCTAAATCAGTGAATAAACCTCAGGTTGACTGTATTTGGTCTTCACCAATCAATATATTGATCCTTTAAAAAAAATGTTAAAATGCTCCAGTCCTCCACAATTAGAACTGGGAGCTGTAAGAGATTTAATCGATCTCAACAAGCGCAGAGCCAGTACGATATGGGGATGGTGAGAAAGAATCAAAGGGAAGGTCTGTGATTGTGTGGAAGGCAGGAGTGATTAAATGACAAGGTAAAAGGGGATGGCAGTGGAAAGAAACAGAAGATATGTCTGGAGGAGGGATAAATGGAAAAAGCAGACTCATTATTAACAGCTGCTGAACGCAAGTTGTTAAAATCAGTGCAAAGGCTGGAAGGGTGTAAATTGCTCAGTAAAAATGTGAGATGCTGTTCCTCAAGATTGTGTTGATCTTCAGTGGAGGTGTAGGAGGCTGAGGACAGAAAAGTTCAGAGTGGGAGCGGGTCGAAGTTGCAGTTCTGATGAATGGTCATCATCCTGGAATGTTAACACAGTTTCTCTCTCCATAGATTCTTCCTGACCTGTTCAGTATCTCCAGCATTTCAGTTTTTAATTACAGATTTCCAGCATCTGTAATATTTTGCTTTAGCTCATCTGATCCTAGGTGCATGTTTCCAAGGGGCATGTAGCTTGATCCCGCCTCTCCATCCCTCTATCTCAACTTGTACATTTTCATACATATCATTGTGCTGCAGCCATTCTGCACACCCTGAGAAGAGGGAGAGCTTTCTGGGAAACAGTGGGAAGCATGAGCCATTTCCAATCGTCCAGAACAGACTCTCAGGGCTCTATGAGTGAGAAAGATCCAAGAACCTTTGTTTTGTGTTCCTGGATTCAAATATTAATAACTTTTCTCACAGCAAAACCTAACCTTAGCTCCTTTCTTTCTTGATTCAAAGAGTTCTGACTGTAATGTGTTAAGAAGTCTGAACTGAATGAAGATTTTCCCTGCGGTTTCGAGCACGTTGAAGTGAGACCATGCAGTGCATAGGAAATCTGCATGATTCATGCAATATTCATGAGACTTAACATGTCTTCTTAATGGGATAAGGCTCAAGATCTCAAGCCAGGGATTAATTTAATGTTCAAATACCCTGTCTGGGCCACAATGGGCTCTTTAGAATCATTATAATATCTTAAAGGGTGGGTGGCTAACTAACTTATGACTAGATGCAGCTAAAGTACCCTGGCTGCGTCTGATTGGGAATCATCTGATCTAGAACAGATATATTTTATTTGTTTTTATTTATTTATTTGCTTTCAAACTTCCATCACAGCAAGGAGTCTAATCCATGCAAGTTAACATCATGATCCAGAGCTCATACTAAAAGAGGGCTGTTGTGAGTTGTGGCCGAGTTGGTACAATTGATAGAGTTGATCAGGAGACAGCTGATTGGGAGGCAGTGACATAATGGTATTGTCACTGGGCTGGTATTCCAGAAATCTAGGGTAATTCTCTGGGGACCTGGGTTCAAATCCCACCATGGTAGATGGTGAAATTTGAATTCAATAAAAATCTAGAATTGAAAGTCTGATAATGTCTGGTTCACTAATGAAGGAAACATATGGTCCTTAACTCCAGACCCACAGCAATGTGGTTGACTCTTAACTGCCCTCTGAATATGGGCAATAAATGCTGGCCTAGCCAGCAATGCCCACATGAATGAATAAAAAAGAAATGTCTTAGGTGGAAACAGTGAATTTATTTACAAGGTACTCAGCAGCTACTATATATGTGCTTTCAACTCAAACTCTACCTCTACACAACTAATTACTGAGGTAGCCTATGCTACTCTCCTATTGGGTACTAAAGGTCATGTGATCTTCCTTAACAAGCATCATTCTTAAAGCCATTATTGCTACATCCCTTCTCCCTTTACTCGGATATACATATTATATTTACAAGTACAAATCCCTCAACAAAATATTTACACTGGCTAAGGAATTTACAAGTTCAGTCTTTTCTTCAGATGCTTTGTCAGGAACCTCCTTTTCCGAAGTTGCCTGAACATCAGGTCCTTTGGTGGGCATCTCCAGTTCTGTCTCCTCAACTCTGACAGGGACATCAGGTATGTCTGTCCTGGATTGAATATGCTCAACAGGAAACGCTGACTCGGTCGTGAACACTGGTGGAATCAAATCTTGGTGATTTGTTTCTCTCTTCCTTAAATGATCCACATGTCTCTGCATGACCTGGCCTTCCACCTCCATGTGGTAAGATAGAGGTCCAGTCACTGTACTTATTTCAGCCGGTAACTACTTTGGTCCTGGATTGAATATCCTCAACAGGAAACACTGACCCAGTCGTGAACACTGGTGGAATCAACTCTTGGTGATTTGTTTCTCTCTTCCTTAAATGATCCACGTGTCTCTGCATGACCTGGCCTTCCACCTCCATGTGGTAAGATAGAGGTCCAGTCACTGTACTTATTTCAGCCGGTAACTACTTTGGTCCTGGCTTGAATATCCTTAACAGGCAACGCAGACCAGGTCATGATCACTCATGTCTCTGTCTTCCTTAAATGGTCCACATGGTTATGAATGATCCATCCTTCCACCTCCACTTGGTAAGATAGAGGTCCAGTCATCGCACTTATTTCACCTGGTAACCACTTTGGTCCTTCCCTGAAATTTTTCACGTTTTTCACGGTAAATTTCCTCTTGCAACTATGCCAGTCGTGCCTAATTTTCTGGCTTCACTGACTCCTTTCCACCTTCCCCCCTAAATTCAGCAATATTAAGCTCAACTTTTTCCTGAGGTGGCATTTCATCAATAACTCCACAGGTGTAAGACCTGCTGTTCTGTGAGGGCTAGTCCTGTAATGAAAAAGAAAGCGTACTAGCTTGGTTGCCAAGGAATCGCCAGTTGGATTTTTCATGCCTGCACTGAATGTTAGAACTGCCCTGTCAGCCAGTCCGTTTGAGGAAGAGCGTATAGTGAAGTTTTTACATGAGCGTTACCGTTGAGGCTGATAAACGGTTGAAACTCAGTTCTCATAAATGCCGTGCTGTTATCGGAAACAACTACTTCTGGTAGTCCGTGAATGGCAAAACTTTGACGTAACTTCTCAATTGTAGTGCTAGAAGTTGGTGATTTCACCTCATATACGTCCAACCATTTTGAATGGGCATCGACAATGAGCAGAAACATCGTTCCCAGGAAAGGTCCCACATAGTCAATGTGTAACCACACCCAGGTCTACCTGGCCACTCCCATGCGTGTTAACAGAGCTGTCACTGGCAACTTTTGCAGTTGCTGACATTGCATACAATTCTTCACTAAACTCTCTATTTCACCATCCATCCCAGGCCACCATAGATAGCTGCGTGCTATGGTCTTCATTTAGGAAATTTCTGGATGTGTGCTGTGTAGTTCAATTAAAAGTGGCTCCCTTCCCTTTGGAGGAGCTATCACTTGTGCTTCCCACAATAAGATGCCATCCTGGCTGGTTATTTCATATCTTCTGCTGAAGTACAGTTTCATTTCGTCAGATATGGGCTCTTGTGACCACCCATGAAGCACTTGTTCTCGTACTTGAGATAGGACTGGGTCCCAACTTGTCCAGTCTCTGATCTGTCAAGCACATACCAACAAGGAATCTGAGAAATTTAACAATAAAACAAGTTTCTGTGGAACTGGGACTTCATCACTTTCTTGGAAAGCCAACGACTAAGTGCACCAGCGTTTGCAATTTGATTGCCAGGCCTATGTATGAAAGTGTATTCGTACACTGCCAGGATTAAGGTTCATCGTTGTATTCTTGCCGAGGCTATGGGTGGCACAGCCTTGTCCTCACTGACCAATCCTAGCAATGGCACGTGGTCTGAAATAATTGTAAAGTGGCAGCCATGTACGTACTGGTGAAATTTCTTGATACCAAAGATGATGGACAGGTCTTCTTTTTCTGTCTGCAAGTATCCCTTTTCCACTGTGGTGAGTGTTCTTGATAACTAATCTACAGACTGTTCTATGCCATCGTCCATCCAATGGGAGACCACTACTCCCACTTCTTTGAGGGATGCGTCACAAGCCTACACCAATTCTTTTCTTAATGTAGAGTCATAGAGTCATAGAGGCCTACAGCACAGAAAATGGCCCTTCGGCTCATTGAGTCTGCGCCGGTCAAACATGTACCTAACTATTCTAATCCCATTTTCCAGCACTAGGCCTATTGCCTTGTATGCCATGGCATCGCAAGTGCAGATCCAAATACTTCTTAAATGTTTTGAGGGTATCTGCCTCTACCACCCTTTCAGGCAGTGAGTTCCAGATTCCCACCACCCTCTGGGTAAAAACAATCTTCCTCACATCCCGTCTAAACCTCCAGCCCCTTATCTTAAATCTATGCCTCCTGGTTATTGATCCCTCCACCAAAGGGAAAAGTTCCTTCCTGTCTACCCTATCTATGCCCCTCATAATTTTATACATCTCAATCATGCCCCCTTAAATCTCCTCTGCTCAAGGGAAAATAACCCCAGAGATAAAAACAAAAAAACTGCGGATGCTGGAAGTCCAAAACAAAAACAGAATTACCTGGAAAAACTCAGCAGGTCTGGCAGCATCGGCGGAGAAGAAAAGAGTTGACGTTTCGAGTCCTCATGACCCTTCGACAGAAATAACCCCAGTCTATCCAATCTCTCCTCATAGCTAAAACTCTCCAGCCCAGGCACCATCCTGGTAAATCTCCTCTGCACTCTCTCCAGTGCAATCACATCCTTACTATAATGCGGATTCCAGAACTGCACGCAATATTCTAGCTGTGGCCTAACCAGTGTTTTATACTGTTCCAGCATAACCTCCCTGCTCTTATATTCTATGCCTTCTTGACCACCTTATCTACCTGTCCCGTTACCTTAAGGGACCGGTGGACATGCACACCAACATCCCTCTGATCCTCGGTACTTCCCAGGGTCCTAACATTCATCCTGTATTCCCGTGCCTTGTTTACCCTGCCCAAGTGCATCACCTCACACTTATCCAGGCTAAATTCCATTTGCCACTGATCGCCCTTCTGACCAGCCCGTCTATATCCTCCTGTAATCTAAGGCTAATCTCCTCACTATTTACCATCCTACCAATTTTTGTGCCATCCGTGAACTTACTGATCAGGCCTCCTACATTCAAGTCTAAATTGTTTATATATACCACAAACAGCAAGGGATCCAACACCGATCTCTGTGGAACCCCAATGAACACAGGCATCCAGTCACAAAAATACCCCTCGACCATCACCCTCTGCTTCCTGCCACTCAGCCAATTCTGGATCCAATTTGCCAAATTGCCTTGGATCCCATGGGCTCTTAGCTTAGTTATCAGTCTCCCATGCAGGACCTTACCAAAAGCCTTGCTGAAGCCCAAGTAGGCTACATCAAATGCATTGCCCTCATCTACACAGCTGGTCACCTCTTCAAAAAATTCAATCAAATTGGTCAGACATGGCCTTCCCTTTAACAAAACCATGCTGACTGTCCTTGATTAATCCCTGGCTTTCCAAGTGTAGATTAATTCTGTCCCTCAGAATTACTTCCAATGGTTTCCCCACCACTGAAGTTAGACTGACCGGCCTTTAGTTCTCTGGTTTATCCCTTCCTCCCTTCTTGAATAATGGTACCACATTGGCTGTCCTCCAGTCCTCTGGCACCTCTCCTGTGACCAGAGAGGTATTGAAATTAATTGCCAGCGCCCCTGCTATCTCCTCCCTTACCTCACTCAACAGCCTGGGGTGCATTTCATCCGGGCTTGGAGATTTATCTACTTTTAAGCCAGCCAGACCACTAATAGGTTGGATGAGTGCAACAATTTTTTCACCATTATGAAAGCTTCTTTCTGGGGTGTCTCCCAAGACCAATGTTGGTTCTTTTTCAGTAGAGAATGCAGGGTGTCAGGGTGGACAAATTGGGTAAGAAATGCCCATAATAGTTGATCATTCCTAGGAATGATTTGAGCTCTGAGGTGTTCTTTGGTGCAGGTGTCTCTCTTATGGCTCTCACTTTCTCCTCAGCTGGGTGGAGGCCCTGTGAATCTACCTGGTGACCAAAACAGGTTACTTCCCTTGCTTGGAACATGCACTTTTCTTTTTTTAAACACATTCCAGCTTGCAAGAAACATTTTTAAACTTCTTCTAAGTTTGCTAAATGCTCTTTTTAGTGAATCATGTCACCAAAACATAATCTAAATAGACTACAACCTGGGGCAGTCCCAGCAATAAACTTTGCATTGTTCTCTAGAAGATGGCGTAAGCTGAGGAGATGCCAAAAGGCAATCGAGTATGTTGGTACAACCCTTTGTGGGTATTAATTGTGACAAATTCCCAGGAGGCATATAGTTGTTGATAAGCATTACTCAGATCAAGCTTTATGTAGGTGGATCCACCTGCCAGCTTGGCATATAGTTCTTCGATTTTTGGTATCCGATGTCTATCTAGCTTAGCTATTTTATTAACTGTCAGTTTGTGGTCTCCACAAATTTGGATGCTTTGGTCAGGGTTAAGGAGAGGGATTATGGATGCTGCCCATTTGCAGAACTGCACAGATTATAAAATGCCCAGTTTCTTTTCTAGTCTATCCAGTTCAATGTCGACTCTTTCTCGCAGTGTGCATGGCACCGGTGTCGCCTTCATGAATTGAGGGGCTGCCTCCAGATCCACATGAATTTTTGCCTGCAGCCCTTGGATCTTCCCAAGTTCATCCTTGAAGACTATGGCGTACTTTTGAAGTAGCTCTGGTAGCCCACTTGCTCTCAATGGAAAATTTCAGCCCATTCTAACTTAATCTCCTTTAGCCAGTTTCACCCCAGGAGGCTTGGCCCTCACCTGCTACCACCATCAAGGGTAGTTTTGCCAATTGGCTTCCATAATGGACAGTTACTCTATTTATGCCTCTGACTTGAATGTCTTCACTTGTGTAGATTTTTAGTTTGGCAGCTGTTTTTTCTAAATTTAATTGGTATGCTCACAATTACTGTAGTGGAAGCTCCTGTGTCCATTTCCATTCTAACAGGTTTGCCATTTACTTTCACTGTGACAAATATTGTTTCTGTCTTTCCAACTTTCAGATTAAACAACAAGTAAACATCAGAATTTGTTGTTTCAGGCTCTTCTATGTTGAAGATTTCATTGGGGTTTTTCCTCTGTTTACGAACCTGCTTGAATCTTTCCTTGCACTGTCTCATTATATTTCTGTGGTAATAATAACATTTGATTTTTTAACTGCCAATCATTAAAAGACTGCATTTTCCTTTCAGGCTTCCAGAATTTTTGCAGTTTTTCCATTTTTATTTATCTCCACAATTGGTGGCTGTACCTTCAGGTGTCTGGGCCCTTAGTTTTGGAATTCTCTCCCCAAACCTCTCCCCTTCTATGCCTCTCTCTCCTCTTTGAACAAACTCTGTAAAAACTACCTCTTTAACCAAGCAAATCTCCTGCTGTGTTGTCTGCCGACACTTCCTTGAAGCATCTTTGGCACATCTGTCTATAGCAAAGGAGCTATACAAATGCAATAATGTTAAAGCAAAATACTGCAGATACTGGAAACCTGAAATAAAAACATTTGCTCCCGTTCTGAAGAAGATCATATTGGACTCAAAGCATTATCTCTGCTCCTCTCTCCACAGATGCTGCCAGACCTGCTGAGTTTGTCCAACACTTTCAGGTTTTTATTTCTATACAAATGCAAGTTGTTGTTGTTGGTGCATCTGCTGACTTTCTGCAGACTTGGCTTGCTGAGCATTGCTACAATTTAAGAAATAACATTGTCATTTCTGTCACCATCATGCAACATAAAGGCCATCAGTTGAACTGCAAAGCACAGTCAAACCGGGTGTGGATTGCAGTGCCTGCTGAAGAGATCTGGCCCAGTCACGTGTTACTTAATCATTCAAAATGTGGATTTATCAGTAGTGAAGTCTGGCGATCTGTAATTGGGCTTACATGGGCTGTAAAGTTCTGTTAACCTGAAATCCATTGGACCTTGAGCAGATTTGCTTTTTGCTGCTGTTTATAAGCATGCCTTTGTAGGTATTGCCACTTCTGTACATTCTCTGTAAGATCTATCAGCCAAGTTTTGCCTTTTTATCTTGAGTTCATTTTGTCTTGTTTTTCCCTTATTTTGTATTCTTTTCTCCTTTCAATGGTTGAACTGATTTTTGATGTCCCCCTTTCACTGCAATCTTTGCTGAGTAACTTATATAAATAATAATGTTTGCACTTGTATAATGCTGAAATATCCAACATACTTCACACAATGAATTACGTTTGAAATGCAAAGCTTGCTCTTGTGAAGGCAAATAGCATTATGAATTCACCTTTAAAGAGATTTTTTTGAATTGTACAATGCCAGAGCTAATTACAGTGTTAATATGTTATTCCTTGAACCTCCCTTCCTGCCTGCTCCTAAACGGCCATGGTAGACACTCACAATACAGCCATGAGGTAGAACAAAGACAAGAAGTTAGGAATACTCTGTTCCTCGCTGGACTGATTTAACATAAGGAGCACAGATACTGAAGAGGAAAGGAGATGCTGTGAGGGAAGCAGAGAAATTAACATAAGCTGTGTTAAGGAGCCTGACCGAGTATCACTAATGTAACCATTCTCGGCATCCAAGTTGAACCTCTATATGATGATAATTCTATGCCCCCCTCAGACAGGTCAAATAATTTCCAGAACTAGGCCCTTCAACAGGAGATTGAACAATTGGAGACCATACAGAACCTTCACATGGATTTCATTAAACAATATTTAGCTCAGATTTGTGGACTTGGACCATTCTCTGGTGTTATACTCCTGAAAGCCCATTAGTGAAGGAAGAATCCAAAGCCAGTCTTTATTTGTGAAAGATTTATTCACAGAGTGAAACATTGCAGGTTTGATTCCACTGAACTCTTGTTTCTGTAAGTGTCTTTTTATATGTGTTCAAGTAACCATTCAATCAATGCCTCCACGTTATGTACTTAACATCAGTTGATATAATTACTATGGTGGAGGTATAAATCAAACTGGTAACACCATTTGATGAGTTGTTAAACATCCATCCTACTTTACTATCTGACTCTCCCGTTCTATTTCAATTGTTTCTCAAAATGAACTAAGTTCCCAACGAAAGTGATATCTGAAGATTTCAGTGCTCCAGCTCTGGTCCAGTTGACCAGACATAGCAATTACACCTGTGGGCTAGCTGTTCCATTGCAGCTACAATGCTGGCATCCACCTGACAATGTGGACAATTGCCCAGGGTATGAGATGTCCACAAAAAGCAGGACAAATCCAACCCAGCCAATTGCCACCCCATCACTCTACTCTGCATCATCAATAAAGTAATGGAAGGGGTCAACAGACTATCAAGCGGCACTTACACAGCAATAACCTGTTCACTGACGCTCGGTTTGAGTGCGCCAGGGCCACTCAGCCCCTGATCTCATTATAGCCTTGGTTCAAACATGGACAAAAGAGCTGAAGTCAAGGGGTGAGGTGAGAGTGACTGCCCTTGACATCAAGGCGGCATTTGACTGAGTGCAGCATCAAGGATTCCTAGCAAAACTGGAGTCAATGGGAATTGGGGAAAACTCTCCACTGGTTGGAGCCATACCTAGCACAAAGGAAGATGGTTGTGTTGTTGGAGGTCAATCATCTCAGCTCCAGGACATCACTGCAGGGATTCCTCAGGGTAGTGTCCTAGGCCCAACCATCTTCAGCTGCTTCATCAATGACCTTCCTTCCATCATGTGATCAAAAGTGGGGATGTTCACTGATGATTGCACAATGTTCAGCACCATTCGCAACCCCACAGATACTGAAACAGTCCATGTACAAATGCCACAAGATCTGGACAATATCCAGGCTTGGGCTGACGAGTGGCAAGTAACATTCACATCACACAAATGCTAGGCAAAGACCATCTTCAAGAAGAGAGAATCTAACCATTTCTCCTTGACATTCAACGACATTACTGTTACTGAATGCCCCACCATCAACATCCTGGGGGTTACCATTGATCAGAAATGGAACAGGACTAGCAATATAAATACTGTGGCTGCAAGAGCTGGTCAGAGGCTGGGAATCCTGCGGTAAGTAACTCACCTTCTGACTCCCCAAAGCCTGTCCACCAACTACAAGGCACAAGTCAGGAGTGTGATGGAATACTCCCCACTTGCCCGGATGAGTGCATCTCCAACACACGCAAGAAGGCTTGACACCATCCAAGACAAAGCAGCTCGCTTGATTGGCACCCTATCCACCACCTTCAACATTCACTCCCTCCACCACCAACGTACAGGAGCAGCAGTGTGTACCATCTACAAGATGCACTGCAATAACTCACCAAGGCTCCTTCGACGGCACCTCCCAAAACCGGGACCTCTGCCACCTGGAAGGAGAAGGGTAGCAGACACATGGAAGCACTACCGCCTGCAAGTTCCCCTCCAAGCCACTCACCATCCTGACTTTAAATATATCGCCATTCCTTCACTGTCGCTGGGTCAAAATCCTGTAACTCCCTCCCTAACAGCACTTTTGCATGTACCTATGCCACATGGGCTGAAGCAGTTCAAGAAGGCAGCTCACCACCACCTTCTCAAGAGCAACTAGGGATGGGCAACAAATGCTGGCCCAGTCAGTAACACCTAGATCCTGTGAAAGGGGACAATAGTTCCCTGGTGCACTCTCCATGGCAATGCCTCAAACAATCAGGGTCGACTTGCCAACTTTTTTCTCTTGCAGTATAAATTGTTGTTCCCCGTGAAATTTGGCATTCTTGTGTCTATCCTGATGAGTTCAAGATGAAAAGCTTCGACAGCGTGGCTCTTATTTCACCAATACTCCATTAAGGATAGCTAATTTCTACCATTTTCTTGGAAGCTGTTGTGTTCCTACTTACACTTAACAATGAGAAGGACGTATTTTGTAGCCTGGCCCTTATCCCAAACATAGCACCCATCCAAGGGGAGATTCCAATTGAAATCCTCCAGATCCCCACCAATCTTTTTCAGAGATCTCCCGGAAGGACAAGAATGGCTTGTATTAGATATCTCATGTTTCATAATCCTGGCTTGCTGCTAAACGTGCAGGAGTGGTGAGTTGTGCATGAAGCAAGCAGTATGTAGAACACATGGTGAAAATACATTGAAGATGCACTCAGTCATGCTGACAGTATCACTGCATTTAAACAATTAATATAACTCTGGATAGTGAGAACATCTACTGGATCAGTAATGATTTAGTAGAATGGTTGTGACATAGAGAACCAACTTTTTCATACAAACTAATAAAAAGATTATGATAAGATTAAAATACTCGTAACTACCAGAGTTATTGAATTTAAAATAAGGACAAAGAATTGGCGAGTTCTATTAAAATTGTCCACAATATGGTAATCAATGAGAAAGTACTAAAGGATCTATTAGTTCCTGGTCATTATGTTCTGTTATATGGAAATAGGTTGTAAAGCCCTACTTGCTTTACAGTGAATAATACTGTATTCACCATATTCACTATAACATGGTATGTGGGATCAACGTAAGAATTTACACTGTAGACTAGACTGAAACAGGTACATGGTTGGATTTTCAAGTCAGGGGCGGGAAACAGGAGTCAGGACAGTTTCTGGTTCCCAAATCTGCTTTTGGTGGGGGGAAGCACTCACTCTTTGGGATTTTCATGGAGGGACTCCCTTAATTGATATGGAGACAGGTTCCCTGTCCAATTAAGGGTTCTTAAAGCTGGAGGGCCAGTCACAGCCAGCAATGGATGGTAAGTAACTGAGAGGGAATTTCAACATAGAGCCGCCCTCTCACCAACTTTATTCAAGCATTAAATCAAAGCAGATATATCGGCCAGGCCACCACTCTGTGAGAGATGGAGTGGCGGGGGTCACACCTGGGGTTAGGGAGGAGATGTTACCCATCTACATGGCATCCTTTGGCTATAGGGCAGGACTGTTGGGGCATTGGCCTCCAGGCAGTTAAACTGCCTCTTGTCCATTCAGGAAACAGGAGGCCAAATGGAAAATTGCAATCAGTCTCCTATCAATGCCCTTAATAGGGCTCTTAATAAGCTTAGTTGGCTGCTCTCCATATAGGGCCAGAGTGCCCTGCAAGCTCCAAACCTGCATCAGCAAAAATGACCACATTGTCTGCCTCTATTTCCACTCTCAGTGGGTCTGAAAATTCAGCCCCAAATGTTGATGATATTATATGTACTGACCTATGACACTTTGACATTAAGAATTGCTGGAAAACAGACATGCTGTTGAAGCTTTTCATCTTACAATCAACAGGACAGGACAGGCGCAAGTATACTAAATTTCAAAGGGAGCAACAATTTATACTCCAGGAGAAAAAGATGCTGATTAGTTGTCAAGCCCTCTCTGGTCAAGGCATTGCCAAAAGGAATGCACCAG
Organism: Carcharodon carcharias; assembly: GCF_017639515.1. NCBI lineage: Eukaryota > Metazoa > Chordata > Chondrichthyes > Lamniformes > Lamnidae > Carcharodon > Carcharodon carcharias. Next base: position 83,319,983 of record NC_054476.1, on the reverse strand, counting down.
GGAACTGTTGCCCCCACACTTCTGTTTAATTTTCTCATTCAGTATAAATTTTTGATCCCTTTGAAATTTGGCATTCTTGCATCTGCCCTGATGAGTACAAAATGAAAAAGTTCGATAGCACTTCTCTTTTTTCAACAATACACATGTTCTGAACTACAAAGAAACTTTGAAATTAGCAATGTGGGGACAATGTTAGAGAACATAGGTGAGAAAAAGGCAAACTATATTTTGAAAAGATTAGCAGAGGCTGAAGAACAAAATCCCAGCTGTCATTACCTAATATAATTTATGCTTTTTCTCTCACCTGAATGTGATCTTTCAATCTCTGATGTTTGCTATTTGCTTTTGATTGCCCCTCTACCTCCTTAACTCTGTTACCACACCCTTTGGTGTGACTAACTTTGCCTAAATCCAGCACAGCCTTTGTCTGTTTGTTGAGGGCTGCCTCTAACTCCTTATCCTCCTCCTATACAATTTCCTTCCTTCAGTACCATATTTTGAGTACTGCTCTAATTTTTTTCTTGGTGCTTGACAGTTATAATTACCATTACTCCTCCATCCTGTGCTGCTGCTAACCTCATATTTTCCTGGGTAAGGGCAACATGTACTCATTCAAAACTGTTTTTTTTGACAGACTAAGCCCAATGTAGACTCCATTCATTGAAATAGTTCAATGAACGTTTCTAGATTAAGTCTGTCTCCCATGGTACCTCATTTAAAATGAAGCTGTAACCAATGATACAATGATACAGTGCCAATGGAGTATGGCACTATATTATCTCATCTACAATACCACTGCTTTAAGTAAGTTCATTCAACCATAGAAAGACAATATGTATACAAACAAAAATTTACTTCTTCAAAATCTAATCCTTCATATAAGGTAAAAGCACTTATAAAGTCAATAAATCAGATATTTGCAAATATGATCTATTGAATGAAAAGAACTTGAACTCAAACTGCCCACTTAAAACCAAAGCTGGTGACAATTAGCCACTTTTAATACCTTTCTGATATCCGTTAATCTAACTATATTTATAAGCCTTGCAATAGTCTCTCTAAACCATAAGATGCAACAAATGGGTGAAATTAAACAATTTATTGACATGGTGAGATGAATTAATCTCATAATGCTGTTTCCCTCCACTCTCGACATCATCCCTTCCTCATTTGAGGTCTACTGAGGGTCCGATGAGATCACCCCTGTGGGGCTGGTGGGACAATGTAACAGGAATCCAGGATATGGGGAATTTTGGCATTAATAGTGGATTGGTGGTCTGGAAGGAGATGGGATTCAGTTAGCAATTGTCCTCAGGCAGTTAGACCTTTCCATCATAAAGCAGTGAGTGTTAGAACAGGGTTAGGAATGGAGAGCTACAAATACAAGAAAAATAGATCAGCGGGTAAAGGGCAGATGGGATCTACCGCACAGACACAAAACCCCATTCCATTGCTTAGGAAAACTCCACCCAGCGGCCTGGGCTGTGCAAGGCCCCAGGAAAGGTTATGATATTAATGTTGTAGTTGGAAAGAAGAGCATGGTCAGGAACTCAAAGACAGTCAAAGAAATCCATGGTTCCTGGTTTCTCAGCCATATTCCCGCCCCATGTTCCTAAACCCCACCCAGAGTAAAACATGTATGGCATTGGCAACAAACGCAGCCTTTCAGGTCACTAGGCCCACTTTAAATCTGACACAGTACCCTGTCTGGGCTCTTTCATACTGGAGCACATTAGGCTGCTTGCACATACAACCCCTCAAGAGAAGCAGAATGTGTGGTAATTAATTTTGGTCGGAAGAACATGGAGACACAATATAAATAAAGGGGTACAACGCTAAAGGGTGTGCAGGAGCAGAGGGACCTGTGTGTATATATGCCTAAATCATTGAAGGTATCAGAGACAGATGGAGAGAGTAGCTCATAAAGCATACAGTATCCTAGGCTTTATTAATGGAGCATAGAGTACAAGAGCAAGGAGTTTATGCTGAATTTATACAGGACACTAGTTAAACATTGGCTGGAGTGTTGAGTACAGTTCTGGGTGCCACACTTTAGGAAGGATGTGAACGCACTGGAGAGAGTGCAGAAGAGGTTTACAAGAATGGTTCCAGGGATGAGAAACTTCAGTTATGAAGGTAGATTGGAGAAGTTGGGGCTGTTCTCCTTGGAGAGAAGAAGGCTGCTAAGAGGAGATTTGATAGGGGTGTTCAAAATCATGAGGGGGCTGGACAGAGTAGATAGGGAGAAACTGTTCCTGCGCATGAAAGGAACCAGAGGGCACAGGTTTAAAGTGATTTACAAAAGGTGCAAATGCAATGTGAGAAAAAATGTTTCCACACAGTAAGTAGTTCAGGTCCGGAATGCACTGCTTGGAATTCCGGTGGAGGCAGGTTCAACTGAGGAATTCAAGAGAGCATTAGATGATTATTAGAACAGAAACAATGTGCAGGGCTACAGGGAAAAAGCAGGAGATTGACACTGAGTCATAATGCTTATTCAGAAATTTGGTGCAGACATGCTGAACTGAATCGTCTCCTTCTGTGATTCTGTGATTCTATGATTCTATTATGCGAATCGTTCACTTCGAACAATAGTTTAACACACTTTTAAATTTAACATGCTTCAGTACTCACAACTTCTTTCTTACCTAAATAGGAAAGGGCCACTATGAGGCCTCAACTATGGGCAGGTGGGCAACCTGACATCTCCCCCACTGGTAAGGTACCAGTGGAGATGGGTAGGTGTCATGCACGGTACCTCCTGTCATGCCATCCAATTTTGCACCCCTCCCCCACCTACCAGCCTATTCCCGAGGGTGGGGGTGGTGGGAGTGTAAAATTTGAGCCTATGATTCTATAAGCAGGTGCTATCACTGATTAATGGGTTTGAAAAGGCATCATTTACTACCATCATTGTGTTGAGCCCAAAAATGCCCTTCCACTTACTCCAAAAAAAATCAAAACTGAATAAAACACTCATTTGGCCGAATTTTTATTCCTGAGTTGGGTAGCTCATCAGGAAATTTTACGACTCACCGGACCCACCTCGATAAAAAGGCCCATGGATGTTCTCTCTGGGGTGCGGGGGTGGGTGACGGTGATGGGGGAGGTGGGCGAAAGAAGCGTGGGATGGAGATGCGCCTATCTACCCCAGAAGCAGGGTGTAGGTAGATAATGGGGTGGCTGAGCGCTGAGATGGGTTAGTCAGGAGGTCTGCTTTGGTTCTCTGGGACCTCTTCCCAGTTATGATAAAAGATTTTAGACCCTCTAACCCTCATTCCTCACAACCCCACGCACACCCATCCAGCCCCATGTCCCCTTATTCCTCCATGCTAACTCATGCCCCCCCCACCCACTCCTCATGGCCTTCCATACCCCCATGCTGACTCATGCCCCCATCCAGCTCCCCACATGGTTACTTACATCACTCATGCCAACTCACCTTGGGCGGACCTCAGGAGCCATATAGAAATGAAGTAAAATAAAGTTCTGTAAATTGAATACAGCCCTCACTATAAAGACTTGACAACAACAATAAATCCCATCCATGAAAGCCCATTAAAAGCTCTTTTTAAATATTAAGTGTTAAATCTCTTACAAAAACAAACTTCTATTCACCCCACATCAAAGATAGCTAATCCTTTAATAAGTTCTTTGACCTGTCAATCAGACTGTGAACTCAGAATCTCACTGCTGAGATAATTGTTGCTTTTGGAAATCAACCATGCATTCATAAAGACTCCTTGGGGAAATGTCAGCAAACAACTATTAAAACTGCTAGAACAGATGCTACACCACCTGGCCTGGCAATCAAAACAATCCAGCAGAGTTTTCTTTTAACTCTTACTGACACCTACAAGCTGTTGTTTTTTTCCACTTTTTTAAAGGACTAGGGATTTAAAATAATTTCAGACCATGACAGTTAAACAGACCTACTCCACCCTTCAAGAGTGCTTATACCTACTATATAACTTTGTGACTCACAACTGCAAAAATGGGGTCTGTTTGAACTCAGCACTGGGTTCAAATAGTTTTGATGAGTTTGGATTTACCTCATACCCCATACAAATCATACCCCACCACCTTTCCCTTATTGGCAAAAATTCGATCTGTGGGAAATGGGAGTGGGACTTCTGTATCCAGGTCCGGCCTGCCATTTTTGAAGGTCAGTGAAGTCTTCCCAACTCTGTGACAATCTGGGTCTAATAGTAAGTTTCAAATGCGGCCAATTCAAAATCAGATCAGGTTAGAGAGAAGGCATCAATTCAGGAGGAGGATAGGAACCTGTCAGCAAGCCTGGTGCTTTCAAAATTAGCTTCAGGTTGTCTCCTGGACTGGTGCTTTTTGTGTGTGAACTGCTTATCCATTTATAATTGCACATCTCTGCTAAGTTGCAAAGAGTGTCATGAGATGCAGGCACAAGGAAGAGGTTATTGGGGTGAAATTAGACCTGGGCTGGACAAAAATGTCAGAATCGCATCTGCAAATCATTATAGTATGTCAATATTTGATCGAATGAATTGGACAGAACTGAAGGTCAGATGAGGTATACGACCCATTCAGCTCTGCCTGTGTTCTGTCCTTGCCCAAGCTCAACTTCGCCCACTGAGATTCAGCAGTAGAACTTAAACAAATTCTACACAGCCACAGTGGGTTTAGCAACTGATCCAGGGCTCCCTACAAACAGGAACATCAAAACTAATCTTATCACAATGTGAGGAAGAGATTAGAGCTCATTCTCACCTGCAGTAGCTGAGCAACCTTCAAGCAAAGGGTTACCAGCTATTGGTGTAAACTGTGTCAAATTTCCTCACATATTGTTGCTGAGCTGGCTGGCTTGTTAGCATTCAGAGGGTGTCAAGTTGAGCTTATTTTCCAGCTGGGGAAGTTTTAGCTGAGGCGTGCTGCACATCTGACTTCAATAACATTTCAGGCTGTCTTTTCATTGTCACAGTTTCCCAACTCAAAGATGCCTCTTTGACAGGAATCTCCACAGTCTAAAGGAGAGAGTAGCCATGCTGAGCCAACAGCTGCTACGGACAGATTACAGCTCTGCACTGGGATGTCAACTGGGGAGGGGGTGAGAAGATGTCGGGGAGGGTACGATGGGTGTGGGTGAGGCACTCAGGTGGTGGGGGTTTATGTAGATGTAACATCCACTGAGTAAGCAGAACCATAATTGCAATCCAACAAAGCACACTGTTCAGAAGGCACAGTTTAAAAGTTTGTTCGGCTCACAGTCAAGTGATACAGAGGAGCGTGTTTATTATTTTATTGAGTGCGAGTGATTTAGGCAGTGTCAGGGAGGGTAACTGTGGGCCACTCAGTCACTGGCTGGAGGAAGTGCTTTCTTATTTCACTGAAGTTACAGTGAACAAACTGGAGACAAGGATAAAGGATATGTCTGTACAGGAGGAAGTTTGATGAAGCAACTTATACCAAACAGTTCCATGTTAACTCCCACAATTAAGATCTTGCTGCACTATCGAGGATTCAATGTGTAAATCTGCGATTCTAGCACACAGATATTCCTCTGGAGGACAGATTCACAGCAATATACAGCCAGCAATATCTCTTTAAATCAGTAGATTATTGACAAGCACACACATTTACAGGAAAGGGCTGTAGATTATGTAGAGCAGAATGTACACCACAGTAACAGCCCAACTATGTGGGTGTTTATGATCCACACAAGTTTCCTCCGACCCTTTATTTAACCCACCCAGCATAGCCTTCTATTCCTTTCTCATTCATGCACTTATCTAGCTTCCCTTTAAATACATGTTGACTTAATTGCTCTATTCTCAGCACATATTCAACCCAGCGTTGATAGACTTGACTTTCAGCTAACACCTTTATATCTCTGGCTTTCCCCAGCTCTGCAACATAGTATGTAGAGTGAGTATTTTCCTGGCGGGGCTGCTCCCAGCCTGAACAAAGTGTTCACCACCCCAGTATGCATAATGTCTCTGGCCATGCAGGGTGAGTGGGTTTCCGCCCATGGGCCCGTAATTCAGACTGGTTTCAAATTGCTTCCCCTTTTTCCTGCACTTTGCCACATTTGTGCATGTTTGATTCTGGAGTGGCCTTCCTGTTTCAAGCTCAAATGTATATTTGTGCGAGTTTGCACAGAAAAGGGAAATTAACATTTTGCACAGAAAATAGTATTTCCTGGGCTTTGTTTTGGTTGGGGGCGGGGAGGAAGCTTTGATGAGCAGGAGTTTAAGATTTCCCACTGGTGCCGAATTTTTAAAAATAATCAATAAAAGATCTGCTGATATTCCTGTCTGAGTGCTCAGCAATGGATGTAGCACCACAGGTACAGGTATAGGCCATTCAGGTCCTTGAGCTTGTTCAGTTAGACTGTGGCTGATCTGTACTTCAACCCTATTTAGTTACCTTGGATCCCTTGATATCCTTACCTAACAGAAATCTATCAACCTCAATCTTGAAACCAACAATTGTGCCAGCATCTATTGGAGGCAGAAAGTGCCATATTTCTACTTTCTGTGGAACAAAACTGGGATAGATTAATTAGTGCAATGGGCTAAATGAATAAAAATCATTGATCTAGGCACAAAGCAGAGGGAGAAATATCGTGGAGTAATTTTAAATTTTGGAAGCAATGAAGTGAATGAAAATGAAAGCTTGCTGAGGTATATAACAGCAATCAATCCAATAACATGTGTTTTATGCCACTGCCAAATATTAAGATATTCTCCGTTGATCAGGATAAAAGCAAAATGCTGCGGATGCTGGATTTTGTTTATATTCAATGACTTAATTAACACAGGAAAAGAAGTCAGGTGAGCATAAAAATGGAAAAGCAATTGTGTTTATTTCAAAACAGATGAACTCAATTAGCTAGATGGCTAGAGTGTGGTGCAGAATGACACCAACAATGCAGGTTCAGTTCCTGTACTGGCTGCGGTAGTTTATGGAGGACAACCTCCTTGCCTTGGCCCCATGTTTGATGTGAAGCTATGTATAACATTTGTCTCTCTCTCTGATAGAAAGGCCTATGGTCCTTCATGGACTTTGACTAAAAATAAAAGATTACCCACATATTAAAACAGCCAGGGGGTGGATTTGGTGTGACTGTGCTAAACAGTCTACACAAGCTAGAATTCAGAGGTAACATGAGCTGGTCATGGGTGTTCATTCATGGTGCTCCTGCTGCCTCTTTGTGTGCTGATCCCACTTGAGTCTGCAGCATAGTGTGAGTGAGCTCCCAGCCCATAATGGCATTAGCATCAGAACTTAGCCTGAGCAGGTAGAAAATTGTGCATAAGTAGCCTTTAAACAATTGCTAGTGTTGATTATTCTGTGTGTAGCAATGCTCTGATCTACAGTTAGAGGGCAGCATTAGGCACTTTCACTAAAAGAGCCCAAGATGGAGAGTAAGAGGGTGAGTCACTGTCCCCCATTCATGACTAGTCCCGTGGTGCCTCCTAGTGGTCATTTACAGACTAGTATTGGCAGATGTTCCTGACTTGTCCTCTGTCAGCCTGTGAGCCCCAAAGAGAAGATAAACATTTCTTTAATGTATAAAGAAATGTCACCTACAAGACCCCTTTGATTGGAGATAGTTCCTAGATTAGACACATGCCCACAAGGGGGAAAGAAAGGGCATCCAAAGAGACAGTTCCCTGGATGACTAAAGATCAGGGTTGTAAAATTTGGCTTTGGAGTACTGTTGGAACTGGCGCTGTGGAAACCATCGAAGCTGAAAACAGCAGGCACACAGCTTCTGGCCACTTCCACTGTAGCCGGCACAGAGACCAGTGTGTGGACAGGCAGTAGTGAGGGCGCTGTGTGTGTGCCAGAAACACACAATGTGGGCAAATTGTGATGTTAGATCATCTTTAAGGCTAATTTGACAAACATTCAGAAAACTGAGAGTGCACAGGTATAAAAGCAGAAAATACTTAGCATTTCAAGCAGCATTTATGCAGAGAGAAACAAAGTTAATATTTTAGGTCAATGATCCTTCATTAGAACTATAGAAATGAAATAGGCATTAAGCCAGTGGAAAGGGGGAGGGGGCAGAAGGAACAAAAGGGCAAATCTGTGATAGAGTGGAGGGAAGGAGAGATTGAATGAAAAAAGGTTTCATGGTATAAAAACCAAAGAGAATGGTAATGGATATAGTAAAGAAACAAAAGATGTGTCCAGATGAGGTGTGAATGGCTGTACCTCGGTGTGATGTTCATCAGTGTTCTCCTAATCAGTGCCATGTTGATGTCTTCACCTGATTCCCACCAGGCATCCAATGTCTCTCACAACCTCACCCTCCAGGAAGCTGGGATATATGGTGTTTGGCTGCAGCCCACTTCTGCCTGGTGACTCTTTGTGTGTGGATCCTAACTCTATACTTCCCTCGAAGGTACACACAGTGCCTGTATCTGCGAGTGTCAGATCAAGTGATGCTGCTCTTGCCCTTCCTCATGAGACTGCATTCACTGGCTATAACACCATTATTGGGTATCTGAAAGCATAGACGCAGAAAGGGAGGGTTGGAGGCGAATGGATATGGGTGGGGCAGAAAGCAAAAGTCCACAGTCACATCACCCACGGTTTTCCCTTCACTCTATGTAGCAGGGTGAGGGTGAGGTGGCAGGAAGATGCCATCACTGGAATGTTCTCATCTCTGTCACAGCAATGGGAAGTAAGTGTGAGGCTGGCAGCATTGCGAGGGAGAGTTACCAGTACTGGGGACCTGGGACTTCAGCTACATGGAGAGGCTCGAGAAGCTGGAATTCTCACTGGAGCACACAAGGTTAATGGGAGATTTGAGAGAATTCTTCAAAATCATGAAGGGTTTTGATAGAATAAAAAAGGGAGAATGGTTTCAAGTGGGGGAAAGGTTGGTTATCAGGGGGCACTGATTTAAGGTAATTGGTGAAAGAGTCAGAGGTGATATGAGGAAAACATTTTTTTAACCCAGTGAGAGGTTATGCTCTGGAATTTTCATTTTGGCCTGATTGCAGGGTAGGAGAATGGAGGAAGCAGATTCAATAATAACTTAGAAAGTGAATTGGATAAATACTTGAAGGGTGGAAGAATTTACAGGGCTGTGGAGAAAGAGCAGTGGAATGGGATCAATTAGATAGCTCTGAGCCAGCATAGCACAATGGGTCTCGTCCTGGGCTGCACCATTCTATGATTAAACGAACTGAGAGAAATGTAAGATTGCCCTTGCAAAATCAAAGGACATGGAGAAAATTAAGTTCAGTGCTTGGATGATGCATCAAGAACAGAATGAAGATCATTTGTACAGGAAGCATATATCTGAGTGAGACCATCATTAAAAGCACGATCAGGAGATCATTGATAGAGTGGGAGGTGAGCCAAAAGACTTTCTTTGAACTGGAGCTGAATAAACATCAGGCATTTAAATGCCAATTTCTGCATTCAGTGGACAGCGACTGTTGCCCAGATGTGGTTAATGGCTGCTGTGATGTGTGAGACGATCATTCACGATTCTCCAGAATCAAAGTGACCAAGTTATTTGAATACCTTGTCAATTGTATAAGATCAGTAATCTCGTCAAGGTCGGCTAATGAAAGTTTACTTCAAAAGAACGTCAAGAGACAATGTGAGAAGCAGAGTTGTGAGGCTGGTTGACAGTTTTCCCATGGACCCTAGAGGAAGATTAATAACCATCCTGTGTCGTACAGGAGAGGGAGGATGGAAATGCTCCTCACTGTGATTTCCGAGAGCTTGCTGCAATAATAAAGGTTTGGCCATGTCTTCATTACAAATATGACAGTTTTAATAAAATTCTTCTTAGCCTGAAGAAAGAATTCTGTAAGTGAAGGGAGTGCTTTGTTGCACATTAGCAAACCGTGAATGCAGCTATGACAATTTCTTGTGCGCTTTACCTAATATCTTTTCCTCTGCATATTAGGTTTAAGTGCAAATAAATTCTGCCATTATCCAATTCCATACGGCTGATCTGCATGTATTACCCTGTCGACTGCAGTGATTCAGTAAGAAGCATAATAAGGGGTAATATGTAGCTTATTTCAATAGGGGATTACCTGTTTGGCTCACTGGGCTGGATTTTCGCAGAGTCAGGGAGACTTTGAAGATCTCTAAAAATAGCGTCCAGGACCTGATTCCAGGATTCCTAACCCATACCCGGGGTTTCTGACACTTAACAGGGTCTTTTAAGACTGCAAGCTGGTTCAGGTCGTGAGCCTGCACCCTGCATTACTGACCTTGCCATTGTGGGAATAGGTATGCCCTACTCCTCCACAATTTTCATGGAGCTAGGCCAGGTTTTTAAAGAGTCATGTTTCACAGCCCCTCAGGGGTGCTGTTAAAAACAGTCTACATGAAGGAACCTTTTGAAAGGTATGTTCAGAAGGTCATCCTCATGTGCTCCAGGCAAAAGTATGCCCACACCAACCCCCTTTGGCCCCTCATGATCCCATTACAAGATATGGCACTTCCATGCCCACTCACCATAAAACATATGGAACCAATGAACACTAGAGTTACAATAGGGTACCTAAAAGGAGCTTTGAAAACAGTCATTCATTGATGATTTTCCACTTTCTTAAAAAAAAGACTCCTTTTTACTACAGGCTAATAAAAGTGTCAATCATCCAGCCCCTTTAAAGCATCAATAGCAAAAACTGCAAGTACTTGAAATGTCTTTATTGTGTGTATGTAAACATTGTGCAATTGATAAAATAGATCAAAGTTATCAATCAAGCAATGCTTTCCCTTGGGCTCCATTGTTTCAGGTCTTTGGTATGGGGGGAGGGGGGGCATGAGGACTCATGGGGGGTTGGGTGAGGGGCATAATGTGGCATGAATGGGGCCTAGGGAGTGTGTGGGGGTGAGGGCTGGAGGGACTTTCTGTTTTTATTATAACTGGGACGCAGACCCACAGCACTGAATCAGGCCTTTTAAACAGCCCGCCACGGCACCTGACAGCCTCAGTGGCTGTCTCTGGTATTTTTCCTGGGTCAGCTGGCCCGGCTGCAGCCTGCAGTTGACTCTCCGCATCGCCCACAGTGAAAATCCCATCTTTCTGGGCACTTTCTCCTGAGGTGAGCGGGCTGAGCTGGGAATTTTCTTAACTCCCGCTACCCACCGAGGATGAAAATCCCGCTTGTTATGTCTGTAAGGGCAGCAGTAGTAAGCAAGCTTCCTTTTCTTTGAAAACCAGAATTATATGAAGCACCTGCAATCTGCCCAAAGTAAACAGAGATCTGTTGTGCGTACCCTCACGGTCAACAGCAAGTCTTTGGACTATCCCAACTATTATGTCAATGTTGCTCTGGTTACAGTCAAGCTGAGAACACAGCAGCACCTTTAAATTTCCACACATACTTATTTTAAAACCTTGATGTAGTGATCATGTCTTGGAGATATGGATATTTTAGGTCCCAATATTTTCTCCATTAATATTTTAAAATATACGTTAACACCATAACAGTCCTTATCCTCCTGATTTATTTTTAATTTCCCTGGTATTTTGTCATCCTATGTGATTGTAAAAACAGATGCAAAGTAGTAATTTAAAATGTTTACAATTTCCTTATCGTTGATCCCAGTATCTCTTACATCTCTCTTTAATGGGCCCATACCCTGTCCCCATTCCCAGTCTCTGGAGCTTATTTTGAAAACAGGTCCCAGTTGGTGTTGTGCTAATGAGAGGAGCCCATCAACACCACACATCCTCCGAAACAGTGGCCTCTTCAGCAGCGACATCCAGCTACTCTTCTTCTGGAAACCCATTACCAGCCATTCTATACAGCTGACCAATCAGCAGCAAGAATGTTAACCTAACCTATTACAAACATTTTGCCTGACCAATCAGCAGTAAGATCCCACTCAAACACCCATATTCCATTATATATAACAACTCTCACCTCTGGGGTAGTAAAAAAGGCATATGGGACACTTGCCTTTATCAATTGAGACATAGATTACAAAAGTAGGGAGGTCATATTGGAGTTGTATAGAACCTTGATGAGGCCAAAGCTGGAGCACTGTGTACAGTTCTGGTCGCCACATTATAGGAAGGATGTGATTGTACTGGAGGGGGTGCAGAGGAGATTCACCAGGATGTTGCCTGGGATGAAACATTTAAGTTATGAAGAGAGGTTGGATAGACTTGGGTTGTTTTCGTTGTAGCAGAGAAGACTGACGGGCGACCTGATCGAGACGTACAAGATTATGAAGGGCATGGACAGGGTGAATAGGGAGCAGCTGTTCCCTTTAGTTGAAGGGTCAGTCACAAGGGGGTATAAGTTCAAAGTGAGGGGCAGGAGGTTTAGGGGGGATGTGAGGAAAAACTTTTTTACCCAGAGGATGGTGACAGTCTGGAATGCACTGCCTGGGACGATGGTGGAGGCGGGTTGCCTCACATCCTTTAAAAAGTACCTGAATGAGCACTTGGCACGTCATAACATTCAAGGCTATGCCAAGTGCTAGTAAATGGGTTTAGGTAGGTAGGTCAGGTGTTTCTCACGTGTCAGTGCAGACTCGATGGGCCGAATGTCCTCTTCTGCTCTGTGTGATTCTGTGATTCTGTGTGATTCCAGTCATTCCTCCAGAATGATGGGTAGTGTTTGGTGTCTGGTTTCTGAAATGTTGAGGTCTGAGCAATTTTTTGAAGTAACAAATGCTCTTTCAGAGCAAATTTTACATGATGTGACTGTAAATTTGTTTTACTCAAGGAAAGTGTTTTTCAGGAAAATTGATGATTGCTGTGATTTTGAATGCTCCTGCTGCCACCAAAACTGACAGCTGCAGGGTTAGCACTCAAGCACTGATTAGATGCTTTTTCTCCTAGAGCTGTATATGTACCCTGTACTCACCCACTTCCACTGAGCTTGTGGAGTGGTCTGGCTGACATATAGTATCAGGGGTGGAATCTTCAGTTCGGCGAGTGGGGGTGGGGCCCACTCGCCGACGCATAAAATGACACTTGGTGATGTCAGGCGTGCTTCCTGACATCACCGTGCGTCATTCTTGAGGACTGTCAAAGGCCTAATAAGGCCATTTGAATTCCAATTGAAATAATTAGCAGGGCTACCCATCCAGCCTTAAGGTTGGCAGGCAGGCGAAGAGCCCAGGCAGCCTTCGCATTTATCATGCAACCTCATCCACAGGCGGGATGAGGTTTCATGAGGGTTTTTAAACTTTAAAATTCATGGACATGTCCCAGCTCATGTGACACTGTCACATAAGGGGACATGTCTTAAAGTTTTTTTTCCCCTTTATTTAAATTTTTACATATCAAACTGATCTCCCTGAGGTAGCTCTGTGCTTCAGGGAGATTCTGCACTCTTTCACGTGTGCAGGCCCTGACTCAGCCTTCTCCCCCTGCCTGCACACATAAAATAGTGGTGCGCAGCCAATCGCGGGCAGTGATTGGCTGTGCACCCACCCGTTCCTGCTCCTGCCCAACCCCCCCAAAGGGGAGAAAATTCTCCCCTAGGTTTCAGGGTGACTCAGATGGCTGAGGGAGAGGGCGCACAGATTCTTGAGCAAGGCACTGAGGTCCTGGTGGAGGTGTCCATGTGGAGGGATGCCCTATACTGACAGGGCGCTGCCTGGCCTCATTTCCTCCTCCTAGTCCTCCTGCAGACCATGGGTTCCCCATCAAGAAGTGAATACCCAAGCACTCTCTTTCTCCTAGTGACTCCTAAGGTGCCCAGTAACATAGAGTAATAAGAACATAAGAAATAGGAGCAGGAGTAGGCCATTTGGCCCCTCAAGCCTTCCTCAACATTCACTAAGATCATGGCTGACCTGCCTCAGGCCTCAGCTCCTCTTTTGTGCCAGCTCCTCAAAGCCCTCACCTCCTCGATATTTCAAAAATCTATTTCTACCACCTCTTTAAATACTTTCAGTGACCTAGCCTCCACAACTCTCCGGGGTAGAGAATTCCAGACATTCACTGCCCTATGAGAGAAGAAATTCCTTGGTATCTCAGTTTTAAATGAGTGCCCACTTATTCTGTAACTATGCCCCCTAGTTTGAGATTCCCCACCATCTTCTCAACATCTACCCTGTGAAGCCCCCTCGGAATCTTGTACATTTCACTAAGATCACCCTTCATTCTTCTAAACTCTAATGAATAAAGTGAATAAAGGCCAAACCTGTTTAGCCGCTCTTGATAAGTAAATGCCTTCATCCCCAGGAATCAGCCTAGTGAATCTCTTTTGGACTGCCTCCAATGCCAGTATATCCTTTCTTAAATAGAGGGACAAAAACAGTACACAGTACTCCAGATGCAGCCTCACCAACATCCTGTACAGTTGTTACAAGGCTTCCCTATTGTTAAATTCTAGCCCGTTAGCAATACAGGCCAAAATTCCATTTGCTTTCTTCGTTACTTGCTGCACCTGCAATGCTAACTTTTTGGGTTTCATGCAGAAGACCACCCAGGTCCCTCTGTGCTGCACAATTTTGGAGTCTCTCTCCATTTAAATAATAGTCTGCCTTTTGAATCTTCCTATCAATGTGCATGACCTCACGCTTTCCTACATTAAACTCCATCTGCCAAGTTTTTGCTCACTGACTCAATCTGTCTATATCCCCTTGCAGATTCCTTATGTCCTCATCACAACATGCCCTCCCACCTATTTTTGTATCATCAGCAAATTTGGATATATTACACTCTGCCCCCCCCCCTCAAAATCATTAATATAGGTAGTAAATAATTGAGGCCCTAGGACTGATCCTTGGATCCTTGCAGGCACTCCATGAGTTACATCTTTCCAACCTGAAAAAGACCCATTAATCCCGACTCTGTCTTCTGTGTGTTAACCAATCCTCAATCCATGCTAATACATTACCCCCCATACCGTGAGCTCCTATCTTGTGCAATAACCTTTTATGTGGCACCTTATCGAATGCCTTCTGGAAATCCAAATACACTACATCTACCAGTTCCCCTTTATCAGCTCTGCTTGTTATATCCTCAAAGAGCTCTGGCAAATTTGTCAAACATGATTTTCTTTTCACAAAACCACATTGACGCTGTTTGATTGTGTTAAGCTTTTCTAAATATCTTGCTATTTCTACCTTAATAATGGACTCTAACATTTTCCCAATGACAGATGTTAGGCTGACTGGCTTATAGTTCCCTGCTTTTTGTCTGCCTCCTTTCTTGAACAGAGGCATCACATTAATAGTTTTCCAATCTGCTGGGAACTGTCCAGAATCCAGTGAGTTCTGGAATATTTCGACCAATGCCTCCACTATCTCTGCAGCCACTTCCTTTAGCACAGTAGCACAGATCTCCCCCTTTTTAGGTGAACTCCCCAGGAAATTTCCAGAAGAAACCAAGATGAAATATTGATGTGTTAGTGAAGCCTTGATGTAGTTTCCCAAAAAGACCTTCAATGTGTTTCAAAAGTTATTTTCAAACATCCAGCTGCAAATGAGCAGTGAAAGCTGTTACACCTCTTCAGTAGAGCTCAAAGTCCTCAGCAATAACTTATTTATTCCCAATCAATAACTCAATGGGTCAACTGATTGCAGCAAATGGGTGCTAGCAGACAATTTAATTTTCTACCATCCCTTTAATGGTCCTCTGGATGGCGTCCAATTTCTTAAACAAGATGGCACCTTGCGCTATACTTGGGGGGAAGTGAAGAAACTAATTAGAAAAGCAAGGAGAGAACATAAAAAGAGACTGGCAGCGAACATAAAAAGGAATCCCAAGGTCTTTTATAAGCATGCAAATAATAAAAGGGTGGTAAAAGAAAGAGTAGGGCCAATTATGGACAAAAAAGGGGACTTGCATGTGGAGGCTGAGAAAAGGTGAAGATGTTGAACGAGTACTTTGCGTCTTTACAAATGAAAACTTGCCACCTAGGCCGAGTGATGAGGTAATTGGTACAGTAGAAGAACTTACAGTTGAGAGGAAGGTGGTGTTGGAAAGGTTGTCTTTACTTAAAATAGACAAGGTACCAGGACCAGATGAGGTGCATCCAAGGGTACTGAGGGAAGTGAGAGTGGAAATTGCAGAGGCACTAGTGATAATCTTCCAGTCTTCTTCAGACACAGGGGTGGTGCCAGGGAATGGAGAATTGCGAATGTTACACCCTTGTTCAAAAAGGAGTGCAAGAATAATGCCGGCAACTACAGACCAGTCAGTTTGACTTCAGTGGTAGGGAAGTGTCTGGAAACTGTAGTGTGGGACAAAATCAAAAGCCACTTAGACAAGTGCAGGATAATTAAGGAAAGCCAGCACAGGTTCATCAAGGGAAAAATCATGTTTAACTAACTTGCTTGAGTTTTTTTGAGGAGTTAACAGAGAAAGTTGATAAAGGACATACTGTTTTGTGGTGTATATGGATTTTCAAAAGGCATTTGATACAGTGCCACACAACAGACTGATGAGCAAAAGGCTGGGCCATGGAATAAAAGGGAAAGTAGGCACTTGGAAAAGAAATTGGCTGAGTGACAGGAAACAGAGAATAGTAATAAATGGTTGTTTTTCAGATATGAGGAAGGTTTGTAGTGGAGTTCCCTAGGCGTCAGTGTTGGGACCCTTGCTCTTCCTGATATATATTAATGACCTCGACTGTGGTGTTCAGGGCATGATTTCAAGATTTGCAGATCATACGAAGATTGGAAATGTTGTCAACTGTGATGGGGACAGACTTGAACTTCAAAAGGACATAGGCATGTTGGTGGATTGGCAGACAAGTGGCAAATGAAGTTCAATGCAGCGAAGTGTGGAGTGATTCAAGAAAGATATGGGAAGACAGTGTGAAATAAAAGGAGAGCCTCTAAAGGAGCTGCAGGAACAGAGGGAACTTGCTGTAAACGTACATCGGTAATTGAAGATGGCAGGACATGTTGAGAGAGCAGTTAATAAAGCATATAGTACCTTAGGCTTTATTAATAGGGGCATTAAGTACAAGAGTAAGGAGGTCATGTTGAAATTGTATAAGGCACTAGTTAGGCCTAATCTGGAGCCCTGCATCCAGTTCTGGGCACCATATTTGAGGAAGGATGTGAAGGCATTGAACAGAGTACAGAGGAGATTCTCAAGATTGATTCTCGGGATGAGGAACTGTTGCTATGAGGATAGATTGAAGAGGTTGTGACTGTTTTCCTTGGAGAAAAGAAGGCTGAGGGGAGACTTGATAGAGGTATTCAAGATCCTGAGGGGTTTGGAAAGGGTAAATAGTGAGAAACTGTTCCCACTCAAGAGAACATCAAGAACTAGAGGGCACAGATTCAAAATGATGGACAAAAGGAGTAAATGTGATATGAGGAAACATTTTTCCACCCAGATGGTGGGTGAAGTCTGGAACAAATGTCCTGAATGGGTGGTGGAGGCAGGTTTGATTGAGGTATACAAAAGGGAATTGGATTGCTACCTGAAAAGAGAGAATGTGCAAGTTTACGGGGATAAGGCAGGGGAGTGGGACTAGGTGGGATGCTCTTTCAGAGAGCCGGTGCAGACTTGATGGGCTGAATAGCCTCCTTCTGCACTGTACAGATACTGTGACACTGTAAACCAGCGATGCAGCTTAAGACCTTGATGCCCAGTGTCTGGGGAAAATTGTCCCACTTTCACTGCATATATTTAAAGATTTTGCTGTTAGCTTTAATATCTCTTACAAGCTCTTAATTTGATCTTCCTTTTTTGCAAGTCCATATTTTCTTTCCCAGTTTGCTGCATTTCCACTTCTCTTTGCATTTGTCTAGAATTTTCTTTTTGCTTCTTGTTGTCTCTTTTGTTGACCATAGTTTTTGAACCAGACAAGTAGAGCTCTGGCCTTTTAGGAGTGTGGCTTGAATTATGCCAAATATTTAATTGAATACTATGCCTGAATAAAAGTTCAGCTCAATTGACAGTGATCTTCCCTTTAAATTTTCCCTTAAGTTTAAAACTTTGCTTTGTGGCCCTCCCACCTTAGAAACCTGCCGGCCACCCTGTTGGCTGGAAGCCCTCTAGTCCAGCTGTGCCAATGAGAGCGCTGACAATGGCTGGGACTACAGGCTGTGCCATCAGGTCGAGTTCGGGCTGAGGGCTTTGGGGAAGGGTTGGGTTCAAGAAGCCAGGGGGTGGGAGAAGATGCCTTCGATGGACCCATGGGACCTACAAAGGAGTCCCCTACCCCTGGCAAGTAAAATATCAGCGGCTGTGGAATGAGGCCTTTAAGTGACATTAATTGGGTACTTAAGGGCCTCAATAGGCCCAAGGGCAGGCAAGCCGCATTGCCTGCACCCCCCCTCCCCCCCCAAACCCCACCACCCAGAACCATGTAAAATTTCGGACAGGTCAAAGGTGGGCATGTTGGTTGTGGGAAGACCACCCACTGGATTTTATGTGCCCCCCAAAATTCAAACTTGTTGACGGGGTAGCGTAAAATCCATCCCCTAGAATGACTTCCTTCTGTGCTGTACCATTCGGCCCGTTATGTCTCTACCAACTCGCTGCAAGAGCGATTCACCTAGTGTCACTTCTCTGTCTTTACCCCATAGCCCTGCCATTTTTTCATTTTCAGATAATGACTCCATTCTCTTTTGAAAGCGATGATTAAATCTGCCTCCAGCACACTCTCATGCAGTGCATTCTAGATCATAATCACCCATTGCATAAAGAAGTTTTTCCTCATATCTTCATTGCTTCTTTTGCCAATTGCCTTAAATCTGTGCCTTCTGGTTCTTGATTCTTTCACCAATGGCAACTGTTTCTCACTATCTATTCTGTCTAGATCCTTTGTGATTTTATATACCTCTATCAAATCTCCTCTCAGCCTCTTTTCCAAAGAAGTCAGTCCCAGCTTCTCCAATCTATCTATGTAACTGAAGCTCCTCATTCCTGGAACCATTCCCGTGAATCTTTGCTACACCCTCTCGAATGCCTTCACATCCTTCCTAAAGCATGGTGCCTAGAACTAGTCGCAATACTCCAGCTGAGGCTAAAGCAGCATGTTATACAGGCTTAACATACCTTCCTTGCGCTTGTACTCAATGCCTCTACTTACAAATCCCAGAATCCTATATGCTTTATTAATCGCACTCTCAACCTGCCCTGCCACCTTCAATAATTTTTGCACATATACCCCTGGGTCCCTCTGTTCCTGCACCGCTTTGTACCTTTCATTTTATATTGTGTCTCCTCATTTCTCCTAGAAAATGAATTACTTCACACTTCTCAATATTGAATTTCATCTGCCTCTGTTGTCTCCCCATTCCACCAACTCCTTTGGAACTTTAACACTATCCTCTTCACACTTCACAATACTTCCAAATTTTGTCTCATCTGCAAATTTTGAAATTGTGCCCTTTACATCAAAGCCTCTGTCATTAATATCAGAAAGAGCAGGGGCCCTAACACCAACCCTGGGGAATTCCACTATAACCTTCCTCCAGTTTGAAAAACAACCATTCACCACTACTCTATTTCCTGTGTGATGAACCTGTCTATGGAAAATTTGGAGGATATTGAATTTTAGACATTTTTCCTCCTGAGTTATTTTTTAAAAGTTTGCAATATTAATTCAGGCTGTGAATATGCCCTTCTTTAAGAAACCACAGGTCAAGATAGATAGTTCCCAGTGGGGAACTGAGAGAAGAGATACTTTGTATATCTAAGTGAACAAAGAACTGCTGTTGCCAGGCCAAGGACTCTTGCTGATTGGTTAAAAGCACCTGGCCTAAGAGAAGTATTCTTTGAGCATCTTAGTCTTTAAGACTCAGTCAGAGAGACTGTGCATGTGTGTTCCTTGGAAGCAAGAAAAAAGCTGGCTATTTCCCTCTCTCTGTCCTGTCTTTGTGTTAAACGTTCCTCAGAAACGTTTCAACAGGATATCTCATCTGGTTTTTTGAGAGTTTGCAAAATTGTGATAATAAGAGCCATCAAGGACAGTTTCACCAACAAGACTGTCTGAAAGACCTTCCAGATTTATTGTGACCAGAATTCTGTTAGATTAACAGTGTTGAGATCTCTTCAAATATTATCCTTTTAAAGGAAACTGACCCACTCGAGCTGCTGCAGGGGATTATGTTTGTTTTGTCCTGTTTTGTGTTTGTGTACGGGAGTAAATGGGGGTTCGACTATGTTTTTTAAAAAGAGGGAGATCATTACACTTCCAAACTACCACTTGTACATTAACTACTTTTGAAAAGTAGTTAGTTTTATAATAAATCAACATTTTTTGTGTTTTCTGAAAGAAGCCTGGTTAGAGATTTTTTTATGCTGGGAATAACAGTATCAAAGGAAAACAATTGGTCAGTTTTGTAGGTGAATCAAACATTTAAACTATTGTTATGGCTTGTGGAGAAGTGGGGTTAGAATTAACTGCACACCTCCCATCACGACCTGTAACACCTGTCACTTGGTCAATTTTGTATCCATATTGTTACAATCCCTTTTATTCCATGAGCTCCAACTTTGCTTACATTTTTATAAAGCACTTTATCAAATGCCTTTTCGAAGGCCACACACACCACATCAACAGCATTACCCCTCATCAACCCTCTTTCTTACCGTATCCAAAAACTCCAGCAAGTTAGTTAAACACGATTTGCCCTTAACAAATCTGTGCTGACTTTCCTTAAATAATCTACTTTTGCCCAAGAGACTGTTAATTTGGCCCAGATTATCATTTCTAAAAGCCCCCACTCCAGCACCAATGTTAAACTGACTGACCTGTCATTACTGGGTTTACCTTTGCACCTTTTTTTTGAACAAGGGTGTAGCATTTGCAATTCTCCAGGTCTCAGGCACCATCCTTGTATCGATGGCCATGGCATTCACAATTTCCATCCTCACTTCTCTCTGCATCCGTTCCTGGGGAATTATCAACTTCAAGTGCAGGCAATCTATCTAATACCTCTTCTTTATCAATTTTAACCCATCTCCTCTTTCACCATGACCTGGGCAACATCTTTTTCTTTGGTAAAGACAGATACAAAGTATTCATTTAATACCTCAGCCATGCTCCCTTCCTCCATGCGTAAGTCCCCTTTTGTCCCTAATTGGCCTCACTAATCCTCTTACCATTTATATGCCAATAAAAGACCTTTGGATTCACTTTTACGTTAGCTGCTAGTCTCTTTCCATACTCTCTCTTTGCTTCTCTTATTTACTTTTTCACTTCCCCTCTGAACCTTTTATATTCAGCCTGGTTCTCAGTTGTATTGTCCACCTGACATCTGTCATAAGCACACTTTTTCTTCTTCATCTTAATCTCTATCTCTTTTATCATCCAATGAGCTCTGGATTTGTTTGCCCAGCTTTTCCACTTCATGGGAATATACCTTGTCTGTGCCCGAACTACCTCTTCTTTAAAGGCAGCCCATTGTTCAGATACATTTTTCCTGTCAACCTTTGATTCCAATTTATCTGGACCAGATCCATTCTCACCCCATTGTTGGCTTTCCCAGAGTTAATTATCTGACTCTGGATTATCCCTTTTCCATAACCTAAACCTTATGATACAATGATCACTGTCCCCTAAATGTTCCCATGCTGACACTTGATCCAATTGGCCCACCTCATTCCCACGGACCAGGTCCAGCAATGCCTCCTTTCTCATTGAACTGGAAACATATTACTGTAGAAAATTCTCCTGAACACACTCTAGGATCTATTGTCCTTCTCTGCCCTTTACTCTATTACAATCCCAGTCAATATTCAGATAGATAATTAAAACTCCCCAATATAACCACTTTATAATTCTTGCACCTCTCTGTAATTTCCTTGCAAATTTCTTCCTTTATATTTTTCCCATTCCCTATCAAATACACCCAACAATAGAATGCTACCTCTATTGTTCCTTAGCTCTAGCTCCCTGTCATTGACCCTTCAGGGACATCGTCTCTCTCCAGCACTGTCATATTCTCCTTAATCAATAGTGCCATCCCTCCTCCTTTCTTTCCTTTCTATCGGTCCTGAATATGAAATATCCAGTCCTGCCCTTCTTTGAGCCAGGGCCCTGTTTCCTATGACAACATATTTCCACATAGCAGATTGTGCCTGTACTGACCAATTGTATTAACCACACTCCGTACATTCACATCCATGCACAGCAACTCTAATTTAGACTTTATTACTTCTCTCTTACTCTGCTCCTATCTAGTACCTTACTACTTCCTACTTTAATATTATCTATCTCTCCCAGTATTCTGTGCAGTTTTGTATTGCTCTCTGACATTATCTCTTGGCTCCCACACCCCTGCCAAGTTATTTTAAACCCTTCCCAATAGCACTAGGAAATTGGTGCCAGTATTGTATTGGTGCAACACATGCAGCCTGTGCAGGTCCCATCTCTCCCAGATCTGATCCCAATGTCCCAGGAGTCTATTGCCCTCTATCTTGCACCATGTCTCCAGCCATGCATTCATCTGTTCTATCCTCTTAATTCTATACTCACTTGCACATGGTACTGGGAGTAACCTGGAGGTTACTACTATTGAGGTCCTGTTTCCTAGTTTTCTTCCTAGCTCCCTAAGTTTTGACTACAAGACCACACCTTTCTACCTATCTTTGTTGTTGGTACCAATGTGGCAGGGCCCCTGGGTGTTCACCACCACCCCCCCCTCCCCCCTACCCTGGCCACTCAGTGCTCTGCAGCACCCAGTGACATCCTTGACCCTGGAACCAGGGAGGCAAAATAACATCCTGGATTCACATCTGTGGCCACAGTAACATCTGTCTGTTCCTCTATCAAATCTCCTATCACTGTTGCTTTTCCAATTTTGCTCATGCCCTCGGTACATCAGAGCCAGCTGTGGTGCCATGGACCTGGCTGTGGCTGCACTACCCAGATGAACCCATCACTTTAGTCAGTATTCGGAACTGATTGCTGGTTGGAGAGTGAGATGAACTCCAGGGATGGATCTATGCTGTTTCTTCACCTGCTGTCTGCCTCTCCTGTACTGTGCCCCCTTCTCCTGCAAGAACATTTTTTGTCTTGGGTTCAGGATCTAGGTAGGTTTTTTTTTAGGGTTTGCCTGTTACCCGAAGAATGCTGTCCTAGAACATTATTCATTAAAAAAAAAATTCTTGTTTATTTACAGATCGACATATATCTTATTACTCTGATGTCGTTTTGAGGTTGAGGATCAACTGCACTCTCTCGCAGTTCAATAGGAATGTCTTCCACCTAGGAGGTTGTAGTGTTTCTACTTGTTTACTTGTCTAGGGTTCTACTTGTTTCTAGTTCCTTGTCTCCATCTGGATCTAAATAGTATGTCCAAGGTTCCTTTGGTTTCCTTCCCAATGATATCAAGACTCTTCAGTTCCTTCTGATATTTCCCTGGTCAGTCTCAATTCCATAAGATCTCGGCTGTGGAACTCTTTCTATTACAATACCTTATTTCTGTTGATCTCATATCCACACTCTCTTCCTGGTTTATAGCACTTCCAAGTCTCGTGCCCTGTGCCTGAAGTTGATGTAGGCTTCGCTGGCTGGATCAGCATTTATTGTCCATCCCTAGCTGCCCTTTAGAAGGGGGTGGTGAACTGTTTTCTTGAGCTGCTACAGTCCATGTGGTGTAGATACATCCACAGTGCTGTTAGGGAGTGAGTTTCAGGATTTTGACCCAGCGACAGTGAAGGAAAGGTGATATATTTCCAAGTCAGGATGGCGGGTGTCTTGGAGGGGAACTACCAGGTAGTGGTGTTCCCATCTATCTGCTGCCCTTGTCCTTGTATGTAGTAGTGGTTTACAGGTTTGGAAGGTGCTGTCTAAAGTCTTGGTAAATTCCTGCAGTGCATCTTGTAGATGGTACACACTGCTGCTACTGTGTGTCAGTGATGGAGGGAGTGGATGTTTGTGGATGAGGTACCAATCAAGCAGGCTGCTTTGTCCTGAATGGTGTCAAGCTTCTTGAGTGTTGTGAGAGCTGCACTCATCCAGGCAAGTGGAGGGTATTCCATCACATTCCTGACTTGTGCCTTGTAGATGGTGTACAGGCTTTGGGGAGTCAGGAGGTGAGTTACGCGTCATAGGACTCCTAGCCTCTGACCAGCTCTTGTAGCCACAGTATTTATATTGCTAGTCCTGTTCAGTTTCTGGTCTACTGCCGTTGAACGTCAAGGGGCAATGGCTAGATTCTGTCTTGTTGGAGATGGTCACTACCTGGCACTTCTGTGTGCATATGTTACTTGCCACATGTCAGCCCAAGCCTGGATATTGTCCAGGTCTTGCTGCACTTGGACATGAACTGCTTCAGTATCTGAAGAATAAGGAATGGTGCTGAACATTGTGCAGTCATCAGCGAACATCCACACTTCTGAACTTATGATGGAAGGAAGGTCATTGATGATGCAGCTGAAGATGGTTGGGCCTAGGACACTACCCTGAGGAACTCCTGCAGTGATGTCCGGGAATTCAGATGATTCACAACCATCTTCCTTTGTGCTAGATATGACTCCAAATAGCAGGAAGTTTTTCCAAATTCCCATTGATTCCAGTTTTGCTAGGGCTCCTTGATGCCACACATGGTCAAATGCCACCTTGATGCCAAGGATAATCACTGTCACTTCATCCCTTGACTTCAGCTCTTTTGTCCATGTTTGAAACATACCATTGTGCTAGGTATAACTCCAGCCAGTAGAGAGTTTTCCCCCGATTCCCATTGACTCCAGTTTTGCTAGGGCTCCTTGATGCCACACCTGATCAAATGCTGCCTTGATGCCAAGGGCAATCACTCTCACCTCTCCTCATGAGGATGGTAAGATGTTTCCTTTGCTCAAAATATTGGTGAAGTACAGGTTTATTTGGAGTGTACTTTGCCCATCCATTCTGGCAATGCTCTTTTATTTTGATGCACTCATCACCCTGCTGTTGTGCTTGCTTAATTTCTTGTCATTTCTCCTCAGTGGCTGGTAAGTGTTTAGTAATGAGCAAAGTACATGCTTCCACTTCCCCAGTAAAATTTAAAACATCCATTTTGACTGGTATTCTTGATAATGACCTGCTGTTGTCTGATACTGAATGTACTCAGTAGCTGAATCATACCTCATGAGTCTCAGTTTAATATGTTGAATTCTAGGTGACATTTCTGCAATTTTCTTCAGATTAAGAAGAGTAACCAAATGTTTGAGGTCAGTTTCAACTTTAAATCTTAATCCCATCACATAACCTGAGAAATTCTCACAGGCCCATGTGACGGCTAATGTTTTTTTCTCAATAGTTGCATACCTCTTCTCTGTGTCCATGAGAGATCTTGAGGTGTAATAAACTGGTCTTCTTTGTCCATCCTGCTGAACTTGAAACGTTACTGTGCCCAAGCCTGTCGATGATGTGTCTGCTGCTACAATTGTTGGCAACTCTGGATTGTAGTGCACTAGAATTTCTGGTGAAATTGGTATATTTGTGATCTTGTCAAAAACATTTTCCACATTTTGCCTTGTCTCAACAGCTGTCGTAATGACTTATACAAACATACAAATTAGGAGCAGGAGTGGGCCATTGGTTCTCTCTGGCATGCTCCACCATTCAATAAGAATCATGGTTGATCTGATTGTGACCTCAACTCCACATTCCACCTATCCACAATAACCTTTAGCTCCATTGTTAATCAAAAATCTATCTACTTCAGCCTTAAAAATGTCTACTGGCCCTGCCTCTGCCACTCTTTGGGAGAGAAAGTTCCAAAGATTCCCTGAGAGAAAACATTTCTTCTCATCTGTTATGAAGTGGCAGATGATATGTGCCAGATGAACCAAATCAATGGTTTTACAATTTGTATTTATTATGAGAAGATGTGTGCACAGAATTCAGAAGTAATAGGCCCACCAACACCTTTAGAGATTTGAAAATTAAGTTAGAATATTTATTAACAAAATAAAAGATTTCAAACACATTCATATGACTACAAGTTACTTACTACTATAACAACTCCTAAAATTCCTAATTAATCTGGCTCCCAGTTACACACCCCCTTTAATGCAACAGTCCAAAATAGATTTTAGATTAAAAACAAAATCAGCAAATTAGCACAGTACCCACTGGCAGTGGAAATCCAAATGGCTTCCCCAACTTCAGTCATTTTACATGGCAAAGTTATATACAAACAGCTAGAAGCTTCTTGAAGGCTGTTTTATACACTCTTGTTAGATCTTACATGGCCCTCTCCTTTCTTACTCCTTTCATTCTCCTTTATATATGTTTCTCTCTCTTTAATATGTAAATCCTATTATTCCATATGTCTTTGAAACTGTATCTTCCACATAATATAATAAATTTTTATGTTGTCAATATTTTCAGTAACCTTGGGAAAAATAAACACACTCCTTAGCCTTGCTTGTCTGGCTAGTTGTAAACAGATTAACATCACTTTGAAATCCAAGCAATCCTTTAATTTATATAAAAAATGCAAATTCCCTTCATACCTTACATGCTAAAACAGCAACCAAATGTGTACTTATTAGCATTTCAAGCACATTTCTATACCTAGCTTCTTTTGATAATCCCAAGCTTACAGTTTACCTGACTCCAAATATAATTAAATCACAAACAGATCCAACTATAATTACACCCATAAAGGAACGTACAAAAAAACAGAAAAATATTATGAAAATTATTACACTTTCATAACACATCTCCATCTTAAATGGGACCCCCTTATTTTAAAACTGTGTCCCCTAGTTCAGGCCTCTCCCACAAGGGGAAATATCCTCTCATCATCCACCCTATCAAGCCCCCTCAGGATCTTATATGTTTCAATGAGATCACCTCTTAATCTTCTAAACTCCAATGGATACAGGCCCAGCCTTTCCTCATAAGATAAACCCCACCTCCCCCTCCCCCCATCCCAGGTATCAGTCAACTGAACCTTCTCTGAACTGCTTCCAGTGCAGTTATATTTGTTCTTAAATAAGGAGACCAAAACTGCACACAGTACTCCAGATGTGGTCTCACCAGTAGCCTGTACAACTGAAGCAAAGCATCTCTATTTTTATATTCCATTCCACTTGCAATAAATGATATTATTCCATTTACCTTCCTAATTACTTGCTGTACCAGCATACTAACTTTTTCTGATTCATGTACCAGGAAACCTGGGTCCCTTTGTACCTCAGAGTTCTACAGTCTTTCCTTTTGAAAAATATGCTGATTTTCTATCCTTCCTGCCAAAGTGGACAAGCTCACATTTTCCCACATTATACTCTATCTGCCAATTTTTTGCCCACTCACTTAACCTATCTATATTCATTTGCAGACTTCTTATGTCCACTTCACATTTCACTTTCCTACCTGGCTTTGTATCATTGGTAAACTTGGCAACCATACATTCGGCCCCTTCATCCAAGTCATAGTTGTGGCCCCAGAACTAAACCTTGCGGCACTCTACTTGTCACATCTTGTCAATCCGAAAAAGACCCATTTATTCCTGCTCTCTGCTTCCTGTTAACCTAATCAATCCTCTACCATACTATTATTATGTTACCCCCTACACATAAGCTCTTCTTTTGCGTAGTTTGTTTTGACATCGCACCTGTCAAATGCCTTCTGAAAATATAAGTACAGCACAAGGTTCCCCTTTATCCACATTGCTTGTAACTCCCTCAAAGAATCGCAGAATCACAGTGCAGAAGAGGCCCTTCGGCCCATCAAGTCTGCACCAACACGTGAGAAACACCTGAACTGCCTACTTAATCCCATTTACCAGCACTTGGCCCATAGCCTTGAATGTTATGATGTGCCAAGTGCTCATCCAAGTACTTTTTAAAGGATATGAGGCAACCCGCCTCCACCATCCTCCCAGGCAGTGCGTTCCAGACCGTCACCACCCTCTGGGTAAAAAAGGTTTTTCCCCACATCCCCTCTAAACCTCATGCCCCGCATCTTGAACTTATGGCCCCTCGTGATTGACCCTTCAACTAAGGGACACAGCTGCTCCCTCTCCACCCTGTCCATGCCCCTTATAATCTTGTACGTCTCGATCAGGTCACCCCTCAGTTTTCTCTGCTCCAACGAAAACAACCCAAGTCTATCCAACCTCTCTTCATAACTTAAATGTTTCATCCCAGGCAACATCCTGGTGAATCTCCTCTGCACCCCCTCCAGTGCAATCACATCCTTCCTATAATGTGGCAACCAGAACTGCACACAGTGCTCCAGCTGTGGCCTCACCAAGGTTCTGTACAACTCCAACATGACCCTCCCTACTTTTGTAATCCATGCTACAATTGATAAAGGCAAGTGTCCCATATGCCTTTTTCACCACCCCACTAACATGCCCTCCGCCTTCAGAGATCTATGGACACACATGCCAAGGCCCCATTGTTCCTTAGAACTTCCTAGTGCCATGCCATTCATTGAATACTTACTTGTCAAATTATTCCTTCCTAAGTGTAACACCTCACACTTTTCAGGGTTAAATTCCATCTGCCACGTATCTGCCCATTTGACTATCCAGTCTATGTCTTCCTGTAGCCCAAGACACTCAACCTCACTGTTAACCACCCGGCCAATCTTTGTGTCATCCGCAAACTTACTAATCCTACCCCCCACATAGTCATCTATGTCGTTTATATAAATGAAGAATAATAGGGGACCCAGCACAGATCCCTGTGGTATGCCACTGGACACTGGCTTCCAGTCACTAAAGCAGCCTTTTGTCATCACCCTCTGCCTCCTACAACTAAGCCAATTTTGAATCCACCTTATCAACTTACCCTGTATCCCATGTGCATTTGCCTTCTTTATAAGTCTCCCATGTGGGACCTTGTCAAAAGCTTTGCTGAAATCCATATAAACTACATCAACTGCACTACCCTCATCTACACACCTGGTCACCTCCTCAAAATATCCTAATAAATTATTCAAATATGATTTCCCTTTCGCAAAACTATTTTAACTCTACCTAATTGAATTGAGATTTTCCAAGTAACTTGCTATAATGTCCTTAATAATAGATTCCAGCAATTTCCTTCTGACAGATGTTAAGATAATTAGATTGTAGTTTCCTGCTTTCTGTCCCCTTCCTTTCTTGAATAGAGATGCCACATTCACAATTTTCCAATCTGATGGGATCTTTCCAGAATCTAGGGAATATTGTCAAATTGTAACTAATGCATCTACTATCTTAGCAGACAGTTCTGTTATGGTCCTAGGATGATGTCTATCAGGACCTGGGGACTTGTCAACTCTTAGTATGAATAATTTTCTTAATACTGTTAAGACCACAGCAGGTGCTATCGCTGAGCAAGCCAGATCCCAGAGGGAAACATTTCTTACTGATCGTAAACTTTCCTTTTGTATTTTGAAAATGAGGAGGAAGAGGTACTGACCCCAAAATCATAGAACTCCAGTAACATGTTTAGGATTTTAAAAATTAAAAGATTTATTGAAAAGAAAATAAATAAGCACATAAGATTAAAGTTACAAAGTTAAAACAGTCTTCCAAAACACCCCCAAAAAGCCCACTTGGCCAAAACACACAAGTAAACTACCTTCTTGGCAATAGTTTCCTTATAGATTTTAACTATAGAAATCCAGTAATATTACCCAAAGCAAAGAATTGTTGTCACTTTAATAAAGGTATACTACAAAACCCTTCAAACACTTCCATTTTGATGTAGAAATCTAAAAGGAAGGTTCAGAAACAACCTGCTTTCTGAAAACAAAGATTTTTCTGGTTTGAAATTGGGTAGCTGCTTCGAATTCAAAACTTTCACACCTTCCCAGCAAACAGATTTGGTCTTCAGGACATTTCCCCACACAGCCACACCAACAAAGCAAAACATCTTTCCTTAAATATCTTTTTTTCCTTTGATCTCAAATTCCATTGTCCTCTAATGCCTTTTTGAAATCAACTTCTCCAAATATAAAAATCTGTTATGTTTTCCAAGTGTTTCCACTTTTAGTCAATAAAATTTAATATACCTTCCTCTATTTACCTATGAAACCCTAATAAGTTATCATTTCAGTTCTTCCCTTTGAAATTTAATAGCTGAAAAATCAAGTCCCCACTTAACTTATAATGCACATTTTTGATTCAACCTATTTACTTGTAACGCAAACACACCAATACTCCTCATTACAAATGCATCAACCTAACACCTTTGTCTCTCATCTCTCAGTCCTCACAGATAACTTGTCTTTATTAGCCTCCCACAGTTTAATTAATCATGGTCACACACACTCACACACACACAACTTTCTTCACAGAATACCACCACAATCCCCAAAATATAAAAAAAACTCATCACTCGTCCTTCAAAACAAAAAATGAAATGTCATATCTTTTTAAAGATGTTTTCATTTTCTTAAGCTATTTGTTATTACTTACTATACTTACCTATGCAAAGTATTATTACACTATAATGTACATGCATCAAATATGAAAACATATACAAGTCTTCTGTAAGAATAAAGTTCATTCCAGTCCATTCTCAATTTCCTGACATCCAAGTCCTTTTCCATTTAAGCTCTTGACAATGCATCCGCAATTAAATTCTCTCATCCAGCCATGTGTATCATTTTTAAATTGAACAATTGCAATAATAAACTTCACCGGAACAGTCTGGCATTTTTGTCCTGAAATTTCTCCAGAAAGGATTGTGGTAAGTATATACAACAGTCTCTGAAGACTTTTTGCAACATACGCTTTAAAAGCCAAAACCAAACTTAAAGTCTCTTTTTCTATATTTCAATATTTCTTTAGATGAACATTCAATTTCTGTGAGAAATACTGCACTGGTTTCTCAAGTCCAAGTTCAGCTTCCTGTAGCAACACAGCACCAACACCCACATCACTGGCGTCAACAGCCATTTTGAGCTGCTTTCTATAATGTGGGAACACATGTGGTAGTCAGTACAGCTTTTAGGCTGTCAAATGCAACCTGACATCTAGAAATCTTGTGGACACATTCATGATTGTCTGTAAATACTGATTTCCACTTTAATCTGAAGGAGGGGTCCTACACAATCAAACAGGACTCTGTTAAAAAGGTTCCTCAAATACTGGAATTGGAATTAAAGGTGCAGATTTAATCACTGCCTGAGGTTTTCCTATCATTAACATATGTGGCCTGACAGACATAGTTTGGATACATCTTTATGTAGTCCAGGCCAATAGAAATGTTTCTGTATCTTAGCTTGAGTTTTCCTAAATCCCAATTGTCCAGCCATTGGGATTTCATGAACCACTCTCAAAATTTCATTCCAGTACCCACGTGGTATCACTATTTGATTAACTATTGCTTAATTTCCATCTGCAGAAACACAAGGTAGTCTCCATTTCCTCATTAACACATTGTCTTTAAGGTAATCATGCTCTGGAATTTATTCTGCCTCTGTTTCAGAATAAGCTATCTGGCATATCTCTTTTAATTCCGGGTCCTTCTGCTGTAACTCCACTAAATTCACTGAACTAAAATCCTGGAACTCCCTTCCTAACAGCACTTTGGGTGTACCTACAACACATGGACTGCAGTGGTTCCAGAAGGCAGCTCACCACCACCTTCTCAAGGGCAACTAGGGATGGGCACTAAATGCTGGCCCAGTCAGTGAAGCCCACATCCCATGAATGAATAAAAAAAATGTGTCCACATAATTTTATCATAGGCTTTATAAATTCACATTTGTCATTTAATGTCAAACTTGCTTCTTGTAGGACTTTGAGGACTGTTCTTAAATAATGGTCATGTTCTTCCTTTGATGAACCATGTATGAGAATGTCATCCATATGGCATATCACCCGTTCCATGCTTTCCAGGATCTGAGACATTGTTCTTTGGAATATCTCAGGTGCAGAAGCAATTCTGAATGATAACCTGTTAAAACAATAACGGCCAAATGGAGTGATTGCTAACATGGAGAGACTTTCATCCACTGATGCCATTGGGTGGATCTCATGCTTTTCTTACTTTTTTAATTGAGTCAAGTCCACACAAATTCTAATTGAACCATTAGATCTTGATAATGTGACCATTCCAGAACACCACTGTCAGTATGGTTACTGGAGAGATGACCCCTTGTTGTAACATGTGTTCAGTCTTGCTCTTGACTTTGTCTAAGAGTGGGGTGAGGAATCTCCCTCACTGTGAAGAGACATATAAGTTTAACGTCTGCCCTTAGGGTTATTTGATATTCTGTTTTCAGCTTATCTCAGCCTCATAATATGGATGGAAATTCATTCCTGACTGCCTCACCGGATGGCTTATCACCAATTTTATTAATCTTGTAAATGAGCCTCAGCTGCAAGTATGCTTTTCATGCTCAGTAATGGTGACTCCTGGTTCCCATACAGGGGTTCCACAATTTCTTTATCCTTGTATCATAATCTTGCCAAATGTTGGTGTAGTCCCTCTTTTAGTGTAGTCCCTCCCAGACCTTGCAACTGAATGGAGGATTGCTGAAATGTGATATTTTTAAGCCATTTAACTTAATTGGATAATACTGAAACACCTGCCCCCGTATCTAGCTTGAATCAACTTCTAATTTAATGTTCCAGTAATTATTTTCTGTTTTGTTAACTTCTCCTAAGAAGGTTATTTGTTTTTTCTGAGACTTTTCCACTTCCTGGATTATACTTGGTTTCATTATAATCTCTTTCTTCCTATGAGCTATAGGAACTTTGGATCTGCAGACTATTTTAAAATGTCCTAACTTCCCACAGCTGTTGCACTCAGCTCCCCTTGCTGGGCATTCTTCTTGCTTGTGCAGGGTTTTCCCAACATACCAAGAGCATCTCAAGATGGTGGTTATTGTGCTTTTTCCTGTTTTCACAGGCTTTTTACTTCACTGCTTTTTCTTTTTTGTTCGTCATTTTGAATGCTTTCACTCATATTTTTCCAATGGACCTCACTTTCTACATGAACAAATGTTTTGTTTAGCTGCCTACATTTGGTTGGTCATGCTATTTGTACTGCCTTTGTGAGAGTTAAGTCTTCCCTCAGTTGCAAAAGATGCGATGGGGTTTCCTTCAAGATCCTAACCACTATAAAATCATATATTAAATCATACCTTAGGATTCCATAGTCACAAATCTCCACAAGTCTGCACAGGTCATTTATGAATGAACCTGTGGATCCACCGAACTTTGCCTCCTCTGATTAAACTTTGCTTGCTCAATTATCCAATGTTTTTCAAACACTGAAGTACGAATCGAATGCCTGGAGGACTTCTCCATATGAGTTCAAAACGTCAGCGATGCTCTGTCTTGCAATAACATCATCTGCTATGGTCCTTACTACGTAAAGTAGTGTCCTGATCCTTCTGGCCCTTCTTAATGAAACCTGAAGCTGTCCTGTATCTGGAGAATCTCTTCTTCTAATTGTCCCAGTGTTGAGACTATTGTGAGTTTTAAGCACTTTGGAATGGTTCTGAGAGTGGCAATGTTAACTCCATGTTTACCCTAAGCTCTGGATCTGTTGCTACTTCAGTGGTCTGGTTTGTAGATTGTGATTTGTACTCACTGCGGTCTGGACTCTGGGTCTGTGTGTCTGCTTGCATCTGCTCCAATCACACTGCTTCATTCTTTGTGATTCTTCAATCTTTTCTCTTCTTGTCTTTTTTCCAAGGATTTCTAGGTCTTTCAGGTCTGTATTCTTCTCTTGGATATTTTCTGTGTCTTTATGTCCTGAACGCTGCCACCATGTTTTGTCTTGGGTTCAGGGTCTAGATGGGGTTTCTTTAGGAATTGCCTGTTACCCTAAAAATGCTGCCATAGACTGGTATTCATAAAAAAACATTCTTGTTTATTTATAGATCTATATACACGTCAGTACTCTGCACAGTGTTGTACTTCTGCTTCCAACCAGATCTCAGTCTCTTAGTGATGTGACGTTCCATCATAGTTACACCAATAGTTATATCAGTATCAGTATGCTCCTGATATTTACCTTTTACTCTACAGAGAGAGGGCAGCATGTAAGTGACTGTGTGTCAGCGTGATTGGATGATGTACCTACCCTAGCTGAATAGTTGTAGGTTTGTAAATGAGCTTGTGCAGCATGCATGATTGGAAGATCTTTGTAGGTGAGGTAAAGTATAATGCTGTAAGCGGTGAGTCCTGAGTGTCAGGGTGGGCATCTGGGGGTGTGGTGCATTAAGCAGTTTGGGAGCTGCGTATTGTAGTGGGTGAGAGGCGATTGCCAGAATTCTTTGTGGAGGCAACGGGCCCACCCGCAGCTGAAAAGTCAGGGATGAGCCCGCCTCTGCTTTGCTGGGAGGGCCCAGTCTGGTTTAGTGGCTGGCTTGGCTGTTAAGTGGCTCAGCTCGTGGCTTCCAAATCCGCCTGGAAGGATGTACCACCTCAGAGCTTCCTGCCAATCAGGTGAGCAGCAGCTCTGCAATCCCAGCAACCAGTCCCCCATGAGGATCTTTGCAGGAGGTCATACACTGAGGAGAGTGGGGAAGTTTCACTGGGCCTGTCAGGCTCCACTTCCAGCCTACTTCTGTGGACATAGCAATTACTTCAATTATTTCCTTAACTATCTGTTTGCTGTTGTCAGAGGCATTGCCATTGATAGAATATTGTGTGCAGTTTTGGTCTCCTTATCTGAGGAAAGATGTATTTGTTATAGAGGGAGTGCAGCGCAGGTTTACCTGACTGATTCCTGGGATGGCGGGACTGACATATGAGGAGAGATTGAGTCAGTTAGGATTATATTCACTGGAGTTCAGAAGAATGAGGGGGGATCTCATAGAAACCTATAAAATTCTAACAGGACTAGACAGGGCAGATGCAGGAAGGATATTCCCGATGGTGGGGAGTCCAGAACCAGGGGTCACAGTCTGAGGATATGGGGTAGACCATTTAGGGCTGAGATGAGGAGAAATTTCTTCACCCAGAGTGGTGAGCCTGTGGAATTTGTTACCATAGAAAGTAGTTGAGACCAGAACATTTTATGTTTTCAAGAAGGAGTTAGATATTGCTCTTGGGGCAAAAAGGATTAAAGGGTATGGGGAGAAAGCAGGAGCAGGCTATTGAGTTGGATGATCAGCCATGATCATAATGAATGGTGGAGCAGGCTTGAAGGGCCGAATGGCCTACTCCTGCTCTTAGTTTCTATGTTTCCATGCTGCACTCCCACATCCAGGAAATGCACAAGGAGGCAGGAACATGACAGGGAGTTATCCTGACACTTTTATTTGTAAAATTATGGAAACCTGAAGCTGTTCTGTAACTGGAGAATCTCTTCTTCCAGTTGTCCCAGTGTTGAGACTGTTGTGTGTTTTCAGCACTTTCGAATGGTTCTCCCTCCATGGGCCTGGGGAAATTCCTGCCTGGGTCTCTGAAGATTGTTACCCAGTCACCTGGAGTGTGCAGAGGGTGCCTGCACTAAAAAGGAGACTGAGGCTGTACACAAACCACCCATGCTAACAGGGCAATCATGGAGATCAGGTGTGTAAACAAATTCTGTGTGTTACCATCTTGAATCATGGCCCCCACTACCAGTTATCAGGGCACATGGATCTCAGGCACTTTGAATCTGATTCTCTGAACACTGGTAGCATTGCTGATCTGTGCAGCCCATAAAACCCAGGCAACCCATCCTTATTAGTTTGTATTAATTGTTTGCCAATTGAAAATTGTTGCCTTGAAGGTTTGATAAAAGTCACAGTCAGCCATGATGCACTAAACAAAGAGAACAAATGGTTTGTTTTATCTGTGTTTGATTATGCTAGTCTGGTAACAGACCCTTGTACACTTGCTTGATTGCTTAAGCCTGTAAGTGGAGCAAGTGAGTTAAGTATTGACACCACACATGGAATGTTCCAGAAAGGATCTGGGCTCTGAGCTGTAAACATGTGTGTGTTGGTGTTATGGAGAGAGACAGTCAAACTGCAGTGATTTCATCCTACCACCTGTTTTTAAAAGAATAAGTGTTTTCCTAATCCCTCATTTCTTGTGATCCAACTTTATTAATAATCCACAGCAAACTCAATTTAGGATTAACTCAGAAGGTTCATTTATTTAGTATGTTCAAAACTCGTGAATGGAGTGTTTGCCACATCCCAATCCACATACACACAGTAAAGAGCGGTTGGGGAGGGGGTAGAGGAAAGGAGTTTTACAGTCCAAGGACCACAGAAAGTAAGTATTAGTTCACATGAGTTCCAGAGTCCAAGGTCAGAGTCCAATGAAGATTTTTTTCATGTAGGCGTTCCAGTTCAGCTGGCTGAAGACCAGAGTTATAGGATTTGTTTTTCAGTTGGTGCTGATACTGCAAGATGAAGTGGTTATGTAGAGATGGAATAGGTTATGCAGGTGATGGTACAAAATCTTCCAGCACTATCAGGCTAGATGAGCATGCTGTTCTGCCTGGAGGAGCTAGCTTCTTTGTGGCCCACCAGTTGGATGTTAAAACAGCGGACTGGCTGTGAATCCCAAAGATGTAAAAAAGGTCAGAGGTTTTGGTCATGTGACATGGCCTATTAATGGTTAATTGCAGCTGAACAATCAGTTTCTGTGCTTCTGGCCAAAATTCCATTGTTCCTCCTTAGGAGAGACACAACTTGGTTATTCATATTTTTTCCAGTAACGAGTTTTGATCTTTCTCTTTTGTGATAGTTCAGGATTGGGGAGCCAGCTCATCTGCACTTCCTCTGCTTTCGTTGATTACAAGGATTTGTACAATGTGGTGTGAAATTCCAGAAGCTGGGAATAGAATTCTTTCATTCCTGAAACTCCTGGGGATAGCTCCCGGGCGAAGGGCCAACCCTTTGGTCAGGTGACTTGTAGCAGCCATTGTTTCTTTGTTCAGCAGAAAATTTATTTGAAGAAATGCAACAAGGATAAAATTTTTGAACATAAATGTTGGGTTTCTTTTTGTATCGTAGCAACCCAACAGTTAAATTCTGGGGTATTCTAATGTTCTGTAAATAAACTGTTTGGATTTAGAATTAGGATAATCTCTGCATTGCTCTGAGATAAATAAGATATGCAGCAAATCATATACAGCAAATATATAACAGTGTCAGTGATAAATTGTAGATCCTCACCATCGTATTACACATTGGTGAAAATAAACTGCCAATATCATGTGACAATTCCATGTGTTCTGAATTGCTGTGAAGGTAAATTATTTTTTCATGTGAGAAATAACTTTTGCTGCAGAAACTTGACTTCTGCATTTTCACATTGACCATTTTGCAGTCTGACATTACATCGCATTAACTGTTATCTGAGTGTGTTTCATTCCCAAGTTTGGTCACTGGGATAATGGTTCTGCGTCTCAGCTGCTGGGAGATGTAATAATTGTGCCTCACATCTTTTAATATGCAAGTTAGGGTTTTTTGCACAGCACAGTGGCTGGCATCCATAATCACTAAATTATACATTAAAAGATTGCTGAAATAAGGTAAATATTTCATTAAGTGCATCATTTAATATTGTCAGTTGTGTGTGAACTCTACAAAACAACAAGGATGTCCAGTAAATGTGCTTTTGCTCCATTTCTTTCCTCCCTTTGTTGCCTTGTCTTTGCTCCTGTTTCAAATCCCTCACCTTTCTTTGCTCATCCCTTGCTGCCTAATTTCAGTGCCCCAAACAATTACTTCTGAGGAAGCTCTCCTGTGGTCGAAGGAACTCTGCTTTTTACTTGTTTATTTTGATTTTGCAGCTCTGGCCTTTCCAGGAAATATCTTCTAATATTCCCATTGTTCTCCAGTTTAAGATGGTTCTCACAGAACCAGAGTATTTTGTTCAAAATAGCAGCTTTGATTGACCCCAGTATATTGACCTACTTTGGTCAACCTGTCTGACAACTGCAGGTGAAATAAGAGTGATGCTAAGCTCCAAGAAACAGCTGCATGAATGGACTATCTTTTGGAAACTATGACCTCATAGGATTATCTTTTTTGCATTCCCCTGATACACTGTTACCTTGATTGTTTTAATTTTTTAACCAAAATATCAAATATTTCCCCCTGGATGATCACTAAAGTCCGCCATGGCAAGAGTATTTTTATTAAACCCTTCATCAACATTGGGGTTTTAGAAGAGCTGATCTGCTCAATTTTTTTTTCATATTATTAGTTCATTGGATGTGAGTGTTGCTGGCTAGGCCAAAATTTATTGCCCATCTCAAGTTGCACTTGAGCAGGAGGAGGTGAGCTGCCTTCTTGTGGTGTAGGTACATCCACAATGCTGTTAGGGAGGGTGTTCCAGGAGTTTGACCCAGTAACAGTGAAGAAACAGTGATATATTTCCAAGTCAGGACGGTGTGTGATTTGGAGGGGAACTTGGAGGTGACTTTCCGAAGTGGTCTGCTGCCAATGTGCTCTTGATGGTAGTGGTCATGGGTTTGGAAAATGCTATTAATGGAGTCTTAGTGAGTTGCTGCAGTGCATCTTGTATATGGCACAAACTGTTGCATCGGTGGTGGAGGAAGTGAATGTTGAACGTAGTGGATGGAGTACCAATCAAGCTGGCTGCTTTGTCCTCGATGGTGTTGTGCTTTTTGAGTATTGTTGGAGCTGCACTCGTCCAGACAAGTGGAGAGTATTCCATCACACTCCTGATTTGAGTCTCCTAGATGGAGAACAGGCTTTGGGGAGTCAGGCCATTGGTTACTTGCTGTAGTATTCCCAGCCTCTTGCCTACTCTTGTAGCCACAGTATTTTTATGGGTGGTCCATTTAAGTCCATCAAGTACCTGCAGGATTTTGATGATGGGGAATTTAGCAATGGTCATATTCCTGAATGTCACAGGTGATGGTGAGATTCTCTTTTGTTGGAGATGGTCATTGCCTGGCACTAGTCTGGTGTAAATACTATTTCTCACTTATCAGCCCTAGAACGTTGTATAGGGGTGGGATTCTCTGTACCCGTCTGCTGCCGTGATCTTACGGTCCCGCCGCAAGTCAATGGACTTCCGGCTGGGGCACCGTCTTGCCCATTGCGGGTCCTACACGCAGTGCTATTACCAGCATACATACTCCCTTCTGACCTTATGATGAAAGGAAGATCATTGATGAAGCAGCTGAAGATGGTTGGGCCAGGGACACTACCCTGAGGAACACCTGCAGTGATGTCCTGGTACTGAGATGATTGATTTCCAACACTAACAACCATCTTTCTTTGTGCTAGGTATGACTCCAACCAGCGGAGAGTTTTCCCCCTGATTCCCATTGATTCCAGTTTTGCTAGGGCTCCTTGATGTCACACTCAATCAAATTCTGCCTTGATGTCAAGGGCAGTCACTCTCACCTCACATCGGGAGTTCAGCTCCTTTGTCTATGTTTGGACCAAGGCTGTAATGAGGTCAGGAGTTAAGTGACCCTGGTGGAACCCAAATTGAGCATTGGTTAGTAGGTTATTGCTGGGCAAGTACAACTTGATAGCACTGTGAACACCTTCTATCACTTTGCTGATGACTGAGAGTAGGCTGAGGGGGCAGTAATTGACTGGATTGGATTTTCCTGTATTGCTTTTTTGGGTACAGGACATACCTGGGCAAATTTCCACATTGTCAGGTTGATGTCAGTGTTGTAGCTGTACTGGAATAGCTTGGCTAGTGGGGCACAAATCTTTAGTACTACAGCAAGGATGTTATCAGGGTCCAAAGGTTTTTACTGTATCCTCTGCATCCAGCCATTTTTTGATATCATTTGGCATGAATTGAATTGGCTGAAGTCTGGCATCTGTGATGCTGGGGGCCTCAGGAGAAGTTTTTAGTAATTGTGTGTTTTCCAGTAGTATGTTTTATACAGAGGTGATCTCATGCTATCTCCTCTCTCACAGGCACATTACCTTACAAAGCCCAAGTAAGCTTCTATGTTTGTTGATATTTCTTTGTCTCCTCCTTAAGCAATCGGCATTATCGTTCTGTGAAATCTTTCCAAGGTCTGAACACTTGCGTCCACCGTAGATAAAATATTGTGCTTCTGTAAACACTGTAAAGATTGAAATTTCCCCTTCTACAGAAGTGTTGTCCAGGTTACTTCCACTCTAACCTAACTGAGCATCCCGTTTCCAATGTCCGACTTCTGGTATTAGAGTAGAAAATAAAGATTAAGGCTCCTCTCAGCCTTAAATTGTTTTTTTTGCCTTTTTGTGTATTATACATGGTGTTTGGATTGGGTGACCTCCCTATGCCACCAAAAATCATTCTTTATTTTCTAGATTGAGCTGAACATTAATCCATTCCTGGCACTCGTCCAAGACTACTTCTCCCCTATTCTGACTGCTATACAACTGTTCTTCTTTGCCATCCTGATTATTTGAGACCATTAGACTAGAATCACAGCTAAACCCTCAGTACTTCTACAGTTGTACATTCTAACCATATCCCAGCTGGAACCATTGTTAAATAGGGAAGGGTTCTTGCTAGGCTCATCCTCCTACAATCCATCTGTTTTTTTTCATTCAGATGAAGTTACATTGTTTCATAGTTTGTCATTGTGAGATTTGAACTCTTGATACTCTTTTGAGTAAACCTGTTTCCATCTGTTTCAGATGAAGTTACATTGTTTCATAGTTTGCCATTGTGAGATTTGAACTCTTGATCTTGGGGTTACAAACCCAGTACCATAACCACTTGGCTATTTAGGCCAAGCTCTCCTACAATCCATGTTGAACTCTGGTGGATATGAGCCTGATTGTCCAATAAAATGATTAATGATTCGATTGGGATCAGGCGACATTCAAAGGAACAGAAAAGGCCAGTCAAACTTAACAATAGCAAGTTATTAGCTGTTACAGTTCTCACCTACCTGGAGTATATCCTGATGCCATTTACACTTTGAAGTCGCTAACAGCTTTTTTTAGTTCATGTGAATACTTGTGCTGCACTGTTTTGTAGGCTATGCTGTTCGCCTACACATCAGGAAACATTAAGTTCCCTCAGTCAGACAGTACAGGCTTCTGTTAATTTACAGAAATGTTTTATCACCTACTCTTTTACTATAATCAATTAACATTTGGAAAGATTAGAATGAATACCAAAATGATTCATCTTATGCTTCAGTTAATATTCCCTGGTGACAGACATAACAACGGCGGGTAACTCTCCTCCTGACTCCCCAAAGCCTGTTCATCTACAAGGCACAAGTCAGGAGTGTAATGGGATATTCTCCACTTACCTGGATGAGTGCAGCTCCATCAGTACTCAAGAAGCTTAACACCATCCAGGACAAAGCAGCCCACTTCATTGGGATCCCATTCACCGTCATAAACAGTCACTCTCTCCACCACCGACACACAGTGTCATCAGTTTGTACCATCTACAAGATGCACTACAGGAACTCTCTAAGGCTCCTTAGACAGCACCTTCCAAAACCACAGCCTCTATGACCTAGAAGGGCAAGGACAACAGATACATGGGAACACCACCACCAGCAAATTCCCTTTTAAGCAACTCACCATCCTGATTTGGAAATATATTGCCATTCCTTCACTGTCTCTGGGCCAAAATACTGGAATTTCCTTCCTAACAGCACTGTGAGTGCACCTACACCACATGGACTGCAGCGATTCAAGAAGTTGCCACACCACCACCTTCTCAAAGGCAATTAGGGATGGGCAATAAATGTTGGCCTAGACAGCGATGCCCATATCCTGTGAGAGAACAAAGAAAACAGGTTCCCAGAAAAATTACGTCTATTTCACCATTTCCTATTTCAATACATACATTGTGTTCTGTGATACTGTGGTTGATGTGCTACATTAAACACATATTTCAGTTCTCAACATTTTTCAGTATAAAGTCCAACTGTAATGGGGATGAGTTTCGACTGCGTAGTTTCAGTGGGAATACCATTTAAAAGCAGAAATGGAGCTTGTGACAATGTTGAGGTGCCTCAACATATTTTTCTGCTAAAATAACTCAGCAGTATGTTGTGATCATGGAAACTTAGCTGATTTTTTGGAATTGACACAGACGCCTACAGAAGTGATGTGTCTGCGAGTCCTGCAGCTGAACGTATTTAGCTCGACTGCTGCCTTCTCAATTTTCTGCTTGTGAGATTGTGTGACATTGTAATAAAACTGGGTTTTCACTGAATTCCCCCTGGGACTTTGGATCTGAAAACATGAATTTCCTCCAAGCTTCTCCCAGTTGCAACTCTGGGAGAAGGTCAACAGAACCACTGGTTCGCCTGAACTGGACCCATTTGCCCATCTGTTGAATTTTGATGCTCAGCAAATATCTGAGAAACCTT
This sequence comes from Carcharodon carcharias, assembly GCF_017639515.1. NCBI lineage: Eukaryota > Metazoa > Chordata > Chondrichthyes > Lamniformes > Lamnidae > Carcharodon > Carcharodon carcharias. The sequence goes on along the minus strand of NC_054476.1, from coordinate 83,277,913 downwards.
TGGAAGCTGCAGGTTTTTAAATTGGCAGTAAGGATCTTTAACGATACTGTAATCCCAGAGAGATATGGGGCAAAGGTTAGTGGAGCCCAGTACAAAAGATCCCAGTCAGCAAGCAAAGAGTGAATCCTGGAAAGGGGTGAGAGGTGAACTAAACAGCTTATTATGACAAGAGGAAATAAATTCTCTTATCGCGCTCGTGTGATATTTCAGTCAGCAGGCGCATGCGGGAGCCATGCCCGCCATTAATTAAGAGGCCAGTTAAGGCCATTAAGAAGGCAATTGATGCCGATTTTATGTTGCCCATATGATTTCGCGCTCGTCGCATGGGAAAAATGAGCAGGCGGCCAGCTGACAATTTCAAAAATCTCACCCGTGGGAGGGATAAAAAGTGTCAGCAGCATTGCCAGTGTGAGTAGTGAGGAGTTTGATAGATAGTTTGCTGCTGGTGACTTATTGGTATATGGCAGCTTAATCTGTGTTCGGGGCTTCATTGTTAGCATTTTCAGGCTTCATTCCAGGACTCATTGCTGTCTCCAAGGCCTCCATAGGATTCAGACCACGTGGACGCTTCCAGGTATCAGACAGCCTTCTATTACCCAGGTAATGGGGATTGTGGTCTCTGCTGGTGGCATCTCCTCTGAGGAGGAAGAGGGAGGCGGAGGGGAGAGGCCAGTTGTCCCAGTGCAGCAACCTGTGGGAGGAGAGGCTTAGGCACAAGGAGCGCAGGGCCAACAGGAAGTCCAAGGTGTTAAGGGCTGCAGAAGCCACCACTATTTTGCTGCCAGGGTTTACAGGCAGTGATGCAGCTACTTCAATATGTCTGAGGTGCGATGTCGAAGGAGGCTCCGCCTCGCAAGGGAAACAGTGACCTCCATTTGTCAGATAATTGGCCCTGAGATCTGACTGTGTGGGTGGACACCCCATGCCAGTGGCTCTGAAGGTCACTGTGGCCCTCAACTTCTTTGCCTCTGGCTCTTTCCAGGGCTCAGTGGGGGATCTTTGTGGAGTCTCAGCTGTCCACAGTTGCATCAATCTGGTGACAGAAGGCCTGTTCGCAGGTATTGACTTTCATTCATTTCCCTATGGATGAAGCCAGGCAGGCTGAGCGAACCAGAGGCTTTGCGGCGATCACTGGCTTCCCCCGCGTCCAGGGTGCAATCGACTGCACACATGTGGCCATCAAGGCGCCAGCGGGTCATCCAGAGGTGCATCTGCACTGGTGCCTGTTCAAAGAGTGGGTGTGATGAAGATGTATCTGGAGTCTGGCAGTCCTCTGGCATCAGGGGTGGGTCTTTGGGTTCCTGCAATTGGATTCATGGTGGTGATTCTAAGGGAGAGCAATGACACATCATTGGTTAACTTCACTACACTGTCACCGTGCATGCCAGGCACCCTGGTGAGACAATGGAGATCTGCATCATGGTGCCATTGTCTTTCAATGATCAATGGGGAATCCAGTTTTGAGGTTCCCATCAATAATAAGGTTACACAGGAAAGTTTGCAGCATCCGAAATTCTCACCTCTGTGCACTGCACTCTTACCTTCATCTGACACTCCAGTCTCTCCGCGGCCAGTTGACCGAGGTGCCTGGCACCTCTCCAGCTCCAAAGTGTCCTCTCGTATCTGGTTAGGATTGGGAGATTAGCTGGGCCTCCGCCAGTCTGCAACCTCTCAATGTTGTTATGGGCCGTCTTCTCCTGAAAGGACAAAGGAGCATTGATTAGTCCACTCTCTACCTACAGCACCATTGCAGCCTGGCCAACGCCACCTGAGGAACACCTCGCAGGGCACATCCGAGTCATAGCCTTGATCCACAAGGCACTCAGCCCAAGCAGACAGGGCTCACCCCCTTGGCCAGATCTGGCATCATTGACAGTTGACATTCAGACTCTAACACCCCTGAGCTCCACAGGGGGGATGGCCAAACCTTAACATTTAATAGACTGATCCATGCCAACACAATACTGTCCCTTCCTGAGCACAGCAGGTTGTTAAACTTCTTGCAAAGCTGGAAACAGGCAAAGCACCCATCATGGCTGCTGACCTGCGCTGCCACCTCCTCCCAAGCTCTTTTGGTTAGGTGCAGTGACCTCCTCCTTCCAGCACTGGGGACAAGGGTGTCCCTCCTGGCAGCCACCACCTCCAGGAGGACCGCGAAGCACTCGTCAGAAAACCGGGAGGCTGAGTGCCCACCTGACCTGCGCTCCCGCCTGGCATCTGCAGCCGCATTGGAATCAATAATTTTGAATCTCCTGCTAACAACACTGAAGATGTCTTCCTCTCCAGCAGCCCCCCAGGGCCTGACTATGCCAATTTTAAACCAGCCACCAGGTCACCATTGGACCAGGTGGCCGACAGGTCCCCACCCCCGCCCACCCCTCCCTGACCATTGGGGAGCCTCCGATCATGCTGGGCGGGCTTTAATTGGCCCACCAGTGTGAAATCGCGGTCGGGGGCCGATCGCGGGCGGTGGCACCTTTCCCAGCCGCTCCCAGGCTGACCGATCATGCCCGCCCGCCAAACTCAAAATTCTGCCCGATATGTATGTGATGCAGAGTGTTTAGTGACAAGGAGTCAAAGTTGGCAACATGAGAAATGCCACCGATTAATGAATATTGAATTTCTTTTGGAACTTGTTAACTGTCAAAAATGATTTTGCAAAAGAAAAAGTCATCATCAGTGAGTTTAAATTCCTCTATCAATGAATAGTACAACTTTAAAATGACAAAGAACATCATAAAACCATATGCAGCAGCTCAAACACCATTACTGCAGGAGACAAAACATGTCCAGGGAAGCATAAAGCTGTTAGCTGAGTGTCAATAGCAGCAAAGATAGTGGAATCTTTACTCAAAAATATAACCAAAAATTTAATAAAGCCTGATAAACACGGATTTCATCAGTGAAGCGTAAGGTAAAAAACCTTATTGAATTCTTTAAGGAAGCAACACAAAAGTGAATAAGGTAAATGCATTAAAAGAAACCTATTTGGATTTTCAAAAAGCCATCAATAAGCTAGTGTATTGTAGGCTTATAACTGAGGGCAGAGCATGTGGAGTCAGGACAGGTAGCAGGATAGATAGCAAGTTGGCTGCACCAAAGTGGGAGATTTTCTTGGTACTGAAGAAGACTGTGACAAATGCAAGGGAAAATTAATAAACTTGCAGAGTGGGCATGTATGTAACTGGAAAATGAATAACAATATAGATGAGTTAGAGGGTGCATTTTATATGAAGAATAAAGAGGTCACATTCTGCTTGGACAATAAGAGTCTAGGTAGAGGATAGAAGGGGTAGAGGAGCAAGAAGATTTGGGGTATAGATGCAGAAGTCATGGTTACTAAAACAAAGCATTGGGTTCATTTTTACAGGGATAGAATTGAAAAGCAGAGAAATTGCCACTATCGTGAGCTGCATTTTATGGCTCCTGGGGGTGGGATGGCAGGCATGTAGGACCATCAAATCGGGTGCCATGTCAAGGGCGCTGATCCTGGCACCTACCACCTGCCCCCACACCAACTGCAATTTTATTAGCAGCAGGGCATGTGTAACTCTTTTTGAGTCAACCAAACGAACTAAATGAACAAAATCAGGGGCAAAGTAAAAAGCAGCCCCTTAAAGGAAACTGCAAAAAACAGAGAGGAAATTTAAAGCAAACTTGAAAATATTAAACCAAAATGTGATTAAGAGGGTCAATAAACACCCCAGTCCCCATGGTGCCCACCGAGTATGGAAGACCTCGACAGCGCTGGCAGACACTGCGTGCTCCCTCTCCAGGGACACCCGGCTGCGAACGTAGCTGCGGAAGAGGGACAGACAGTTGGGTTGACAATCCCCTCGATCGCCTGCTGCCTGGACCTGTTAATGGCTAAGTTGGCCAGGCCCAGGAGCAGGTTCACGAGGAGGTCCTCCTCCCTCCCAGCCCCCCCTCCGCACCAGGTACCCGTAGATCAGGAGTGTGAAGTGCAAACAAAACAACAGTAAAAGATTTTTTAAATAATTGAAAAAGGAGTGCAGCCTACAACAACCTATATAGACATGGTTTGCGGATGCCACAACCCCACAAGGCCGCAATAGACGCAGGTATTTTGGGAAGTGTGAACCGACACAACCTACAGTTGTATGGGACTGCTGTGTGCAACACCCTCCACCACCTCTGTTGAGGGCCCCCCCAACGTGGACCTCCTCCACCCGATGGCCACAAAGTACGCCAGGGTGCGTCCGGGCGGTGGGCGAGGACAAGGAATTTAAGGGTGTGCAGCAGCAGCCCTTACAGGAAACTCCTCCACCTTGTGCTACTGAGGGAGGGTCTAGGGCTTGAAGCCAATGTGGAATTCCATCCGAACAGGGGTACGTTTGGACAGAAGATCACATTGCACCTGCACCACCTCGAGTCTTATTATGACATCGGGGCCAACACAAGCATCCTAAGATCTTGAATGGCACTGGCTGCGAGCCAGATGTCCACCAAAGTGTGATTCATCAACTGTTGTGGAAGCATCCAGCCCACTCCTCCACCACCCAGCACATCACTGACCCTGGTAACCCCGGCAGCCACAGCCCTCCCCTCCACCAGTCACTGAGATGGCAGCAGTGCAGATTCCTGAGCAGTGGCTCTCTGATGATAGCCATAGCTCCTGACAGCAGAGAGCTGCGCCGCAAGGCGACCATGTTCCAGACTTTGATCAGGTCCTGGAGGGCAGGTGCAGGTATGCCTGCAGGCCTCTGGGCCAATTGAGGTCCTTAAGTGGCCGATTAATGGTTTCTTGAGGGCTTCCTCCTGCCATCAGTGGAATTTTGCCTATGGTGAGGGGAGGCTGGTGTTTGGGGTGGGGTGGGGCAAGTGGGTGTGGTGCTGATGGCTAGGCAAGGTGGAGTGCCTCCTTCTTGCCCCCCCCTCGACCCCAGTATTCCCCTCAATCCGTGTTTCATCTCCCTCTCCCACCACCATCTCCCCTTCTCCCACACCAGGGCCCAACAAGACCCCAAATTCAACTTTCATCCCAGCTTCATTGCGCCAGCTTCCCTCTGAGACTTGGTGCAGTCCCAGCAGTGGCCACTGCTCCTAGTGTCACAGCTGGACCCAAAGAAGTGCCAGCCATTTGATTAGACAGCAGCTCTCGGAAGATTGACCTCCTCCACGATGTGGAGGGTCCACCTCAAGCCAATTAAAGGCCCAGCAGCTGATAAATGGCCACTGGGTGAGACGGCCAAGCTGGGGCGAGCTTGTCCCTGACATTTACACGAGGGGACGTGGGGAGAAAAGGGTCATAAAATTCAGCCCTTTGTGTAGAACTTTGGTTGGACAACAGTTGGAACACTGTGTATAGTTCTCCATATTACAATAAAGAAAATAGGGCATTGAGGAAAGTGCAAAAAAATTTCAAAAGGATAACTCCAGAACTGAGACTGTCAAGAAAGATTGAACAGGATGGGTTCTTCGTTTTTTAGGGTGGATTTTAAAATAATAAAAGGGTTTGATAGGGTATGCACAGGGTATACATTTCCATTTGTGAGGGAAACCAAAACTTCGAGTATAAGATAGTCACTAATGAATCTAAGAGGGACGGTTCGAATGTGGAGTGCACTACCACATCGTAGAGTTGAGAACAGCATAGATGCAGTTATGGGGAAGCAAAGTGAGGGAAAGACAAGCAGTGTTGACAGGCTGAGATGTGGTAGAGTTGTATGGTCTGCTTTTGTGCTGTAGATCGATGTAACTCGAAACAATTCACCAGCTAGAGAAATCAATAAAAATTGATTGTAGTAAGGGTGGAGGCAATGGGAGTGTCCCTGAAACTGCCTGACTGATATCCCAGATAATGACTAGTTCTTGGAGCAGTTGGGCCCATAAGGAGGAGAGGAACTGTGAATTATTAAGAAAGGAAGTTAGACTTGCATTTACACAGCACCTTTCAGGACCCCATGATGTCCTAGGTTGTTTGACAGTCAATTAAATAATTTTAAATTGTAGTCACAATGGTTTAGGTGCCAATGATTTGGTGGGGTGATAGGAAAGATAAAATGAGCTGGGAGGTGATTAGTGCATAATTGGATTCAGATAGAAACACAGGAACAGGAGTAGGCCAATCAGTCCCTAAAGTCCAATTCTGCAATTAAGTAAAATCATGGCTGATCTGTATTCTAACCCCATCCATCTGCCTTGGCTCCATATCCTTTAACATCCATGTCTAGCAAAAAACTATCAATCTCAGCTTTAAAATTATAATTGAACTGCTTTTTGTGGGAGAGTGTACCACACTCTGTAATTTAAGTTTTCCAGTGTCCTTTTGTGTGGGCATGTTGACAGCCACTCCAGACCTAAACCCATCACTTCCATTTCCACTTTATTATATTCTTCCCCCTTTTAGCTTTTGTTCTCTCTACCTCTTCTAGACCCTCCTCTTCTGTCATTATGCCTTCTTTCATTTCTCTACTCCCAAGTATACTTCTCTCCCAAATTCCAAGGATCCCTTGACCTTCCTACTCTCCTGGCAACACCTCTCTTAGATAACCCTACACCCTCCATCTGTGCCCCCTGGCATCCTCCAAAGGGCTCATCGAGGCACTCATCGATGTCTCCTCATGAGCAAAAACCCCGGCAACTCCATTGTTGCTAAATTATCAGACTGCATCTCTGACATCTAGTACTGCATGAGCAGAAATTCCTCCCAATTAAATACTGGGAAGACTGAAGCCATTGTCTTCAGTTCCCACCCCAGACTCTATTCATTTGTCACTGATTCCATTCCTCCCCTTGTGGACCGCCTGAGACTGAACCAGACTCTTCTCAACCTTGGAGTCATATCTGACCCTGAGATGTGCTTCCAATCATATATCTGCACAATTACTCAGTCAGCCTGTTTCCACCTCCATAACATTGTTGGACTGTTCCCTTGCCTCTACACTTCCGCTGCTGAACTCTCATTCATCCCAGTGTTACCTCTAGACTTGTCTATTTCAATACTCCTGAATGACCTCACACAGTCTACCCTCTGTAAACCTGGATCACCTAAAACCCTGCTGCCCATGTCCTAACTTGCACCAAGTCCCATTCAACAATCACCCCTGTGCTCACTGACCTACATTGCCTCCTGGTAAGCAATACCTTGATTTTCAAGTTCTCATCCTTGTTTTCAAATCTCTTCGTGACCTTGCCTCTCACCATCTTTGTAATCTTCTCGAGCTCAATAACCCTCAGAAATATCTGCATTTTTCTAATTCTGATCTCTTGTACATTCCCAATTTTAATCACACCACCATTGGTGGCTTTGCTTTCAGCTGCATAGACCCCAAACTATGGAATACCTTCCTGAAACCTCTCTAACTCTCGACATCACTTTCCTCCTTTAAGACACTCCTTAAAACCTCCCTCTTTACCAAACCTTTTCTCATCTGACCTAACATTGTCTTATGTGAGCTCGTTGTTGTATTTTGCTTTATAATGCTCCTGTGAAGTGCCTTGGGACATTTCATTACATCAATGGCACTATATAAATACAAGCTGTGTTGGTGTTAACATTCCCCTGTCTACTACTTCAGGTACTTACCCAAAACATTCAATTAGGTTCATTAGACATGACCAACCTTTCACAAATCCATGTCCGTGCTCTCTAATCAACTCAAATTTCTTATGTCCTTAGTCACTCTGTCCTTAATTATAGATTCCAATGACTTCACCACATGAGACAAACAGGTCTGTAATTTTCTGTTTTTTTCACTCTCACCTTTCTGAAATATTGGAAGTACATTTGCAATTTTCCAATCTAAATGGACAATTCCTAAATTGAGTGGGCTTTGGAAGAGTATGACTAAGTATTTGCAATATTCCTACCTCACTCTTTTAAGACCCAGGGGTGGAAACCATCAGCCCCTGGAGATCTGTCAGCCTTTAGTGACTTTACTGTTTCTAATAATATTTATTGCTCACACTAAGTTCACTGAGTTCTCAGTTTTTGATTCATTATTAATTTCCCAGGAATGTCAGGCATATTATCCTCCTCCTCACCTGTGAAGACTGACTGAGGAATTATTCAACAAGTCTGCCGTTTCCCTTCATTCATTTGCAACATTATTCACATCTATTTTTAGACGTCCTACATTATCTTTGACAACTTTTTCTCTTCTAATATAATTGTAAAAACGTTTTGTACTAACCTTGATAACCCTCACAGGTTTCTTTTCATATTCCCTTTTACAACATTTACTATATTCCTTTGCTGTTCTATATATCTCTTCCTGTCCTCTGGATCCACACTGTTCTTTGCACTTTACTTTGGTGTTATCTTTCACCTCTTTTTTTCAACCATGACTTTTATTTGGAAGGTGAAACTCCTGACCCTTTTGGGTAAATACTGGTCCAATATTAAACTCAATTCCTGTTTGAGAACCTTCCACGGGCTTCTTGGGTAACGTTAAGTCTAAAGCTGGAGGTGACTGAAGGAGCACACATGGTGTTAGTGCTCTGTTCTTAGTGTTTGTTCAGTTAATCGGTCTCTCTGCCTGTATTGTTTCAAACATCAACTAATGTCTTAATATTAAGGGTGTAGCTACCATTCACTGGACAAAGAGAACCTGATAATCAAAAACATAAAACTGGTGACGAGGATAATCCAGATCAATTGACGGCAATCAAGAAAGCCGCAGTAAGCCACGTTACTTTGCCACTACCTTGAAAACTGTTTGAAAGCGCAGTCTCCTTAATCATCGAGTATGCTGTGGTTTGGGCATCTTGAACCATTCAACCCCGTTTCTGATAATTGGTCTCATTACGTGGAATGCCTAGTGTTCTTTTTACCGCTAGCGACATCGTGGGGGAGGACAAGAAGAGGACGGTTCTTAGACAACAGCCATGCTGAGCACTGTTAGAGACTCGGAGGCAATAAAAGATACACACAATGGCACTGTCCATCTTGCAGGGGGGAAGGGCTGGTAACAAAAGGCGCAAAAACATTGGCCTCCACAGAAAGGCAGGGAATGCCCACTATGTATAAACCATAGAAGAACAACAGTACTATGGTGAAAACCCACAACATTAATGAGAGAAATGCATCCAGACAGCCTGCAGGCGATCGACAGTTCAGAAATATCAAATGCTTTTTCTACCACTGCAATGGTCACATAATGCGGCACTGTCAAGAGAGGCTGTGACAGCATTTTAAACACAAAGGTAGAAATCATGAAATCTGTCTTGTTGAAGAACCAGAGGAAGCAGAATCTGACATCTATTAATTACACAAACTGAAAGTGGGGAGAACTGAGCCAATCCTAGTAATCATTAGAGTCAATGAACAACCCATCAAGATGGGGGTCAATACTGCGGCATCAATGTCTGTCATAGGAAAACATACATTCAGATGCTTGAATAAAGGAGTCCATCCTTTAAGTTTGGAAGAATCGGACACTAAATTAAAAACATATACGTCTGAAGAAATAAGAGTGAAAGGGATATGTCAAGTCCTGGTGCAGTATGGGGATCGGTTTGCAAATTTACCCCTTGTAGTAGTAAGTGGGGCGGGCCCCAGTTTAATTGGTCACAACTGGCTCAAAAAGATTAAATTGCAATGGGCTGAGATTTTTCAAATCAGAGCGAGAAACTTACAGGAATTTTTACAAAAGCACGCTTCCATTTTCAGTGACAAGCTAGGAAGGATTTGTGGACTACAAGCTGAAATCCACGTAGACACTAACGCAACCCCCAGATTTATCAGAGCCAGACCGTTCCATTGTGCTCTATGGGACAAGGTCAAGGCTGAGATAAACAGGCTGGAAAAGTTAGATATCATACAACCAATGCAGTTTTCCGAGTGGGAACTGAAGCCAGACTATAGGGAATTTGTGACCATCAATACACATCGAGGATTGTATCAATATACTCAACTACACTTTAGGGTCTCATCAGCATGTGCTATTTTCTAGTGTACCATGGAAAATCCACTTCAGGGACTGCCCCATGTCATTGTTTATCTGGATGATGTCTTAGTCACTGGACAAACTGACGAAGAATACTTAGCTAATTTGGAGGAGGTACTGAAACTCTTCTCACAAGCAAGGGTGTGCTTCAAATGAGAAAAATGTCTTTTCCAGGCCAAAGAGGTAGTTTACTTGGGTCATAAGGTCAATGCGCAGGGCCTGTATCCCGTGGAAGAAAAGGTCAAGACTATTCACGAGGCATCTGTGTTAATATGGTAATCATCTTGTTAAAACCAATTGTTAGTTAAACAGGCAATGGGCATTGATTATCCTGTCTAAATAGAATAGAAATGTACAGCTGGAACACTTTGTGTGGAAGCTATGAGGAAGTTAGTAACACTGAGGAGTTGTCTTGGAAATAAATCAGCTTTAACCAAGAGACCAGCTGGATTAAGTTTTCCACCACAACATTTTATTGTGAGTGACAAGGTAGCAGAGGATGAACTTTAAATTTAAGTTATGGAATGGCGGAAAGATGGTGAAAAATCGCCAACTTTGATTATCCGCCAATTATTTCTGATTCTGAACCTTATCAGCAATGGAAGGCTGAAGTTGAAATGTGGACCCAAGTAACTTCTATACCCAAGAAGACACAAGGTATGGCTCTGGTGTTATCATTACCAGCCAAAAGTAAGATAAGGAGTAAGGTATTTTCAGAGTGGAAAGTGGATGATTTGGATAATGAAGAGGGATTAAACCGTCTGATACAATTTTTGGATAAGTTCTACAAAAACGATGAGTTATTGGAAGCGTATGAAGCTTGGACGATCTTTGATAGGTTTAGGAAATCAGATAATCAGTCCTTGGAAGAATATATCATGGATTTTGATAAATGGTACAGGAGACTACAGAGCTTTGAACTTGAAATTCCAAAATTAGTATTGGCATTTAAATTACTGGACTGTGCTTGCATTTCCCATGTTGATAGTCTTTCAGTACTAACAGGGGTTCAGTTCTGGGGGAAAGAATATCTCTTAAATCAAATGGCTGCTGCCCTGAAAAAATGACTGGGGAAACAGTCGTTCCCTGCTGCTTTTTTTAGTAACTGTGAACAACTATGCTGCGAAACAAAGGATAGAGGATTCAATGGTGGCTGAATTTTGAGGTCGACCAAATATTAACCAAGATCCAAATACAAAGATGGGGTTAATGACAAGAGGTCTGAAAATGGCTGTAACCTTGAGAGTTGGGACAATAAGCATACCTGGGACGGTGATTGTAGATGATTAAACTCAAAAAATGCACGGGGAATGGTTAATCGGTGTTTTTGGTGTGATTCTCAGAACCATTACGCAATGAACTGTCCACAGAGAAGGAATCGTGTTTTTGAAGTGACCCACGAGACGGATTCATCTGAAACTAAAATGATGACGGTGACTGCCATGGTGGAATTGTATTGATCACTGAGAGTTTGAATCCGGTGATGAGTATCTTGATGGTAGATTCCTTCAACTGCAGTTCTGGACAGTGGTTGCACTTCTACTGTGTGCGGCATGGACTGGTTTGACTGCTATCTGGAGCCTCTCGATGAGCCAGACCGGCGGAAGGTCAATGAGTATGAAAGCTCTATCTGCTTCAGGTTTGGAGATGACAATACATTGACATCCTCCAAACAGGTGGTCCTCCCTTGTAAGATAGCAGGGATCAATCTGTTTATCAGTACCGATGTGGTTTCTAGCAAGATACCATTATTGTTGAGTCGACCTGCGATGAAGGTGGCTCAGATGACGTAGATATGAAGAATTATAGAGCAGTCATGTTTGGAAAAAATGTGGATCCACATTTTACTTGGTCAGGCCATTACTGTTTGCCACTAAGGAAGCCAGAGGTTTCTCATCCAAAAGTTCATGAAGTTTTGTTAACTGCTGAGAATAAGAATTTGGTGGACAAAAAGAAGATCATTTGGAAATTACATAGGTAGTTTGCATATCCGACACCACAGAAACTGAAGACTCTACTTCGAGATGTGGGAGTGGTAAATAAAGGATATGATGACCTTACAGAACAAATCACTGCTCAGTGTGAAATTTGCCTTAAATATTGCAAGACACCACTGCATCCTGTTGTGAGCCTGCCACTAGCCAGGAAGTTTAACCATGCAGTGGCAATGAACTTGAAAGTTTGGGACAAGGATAGGGGTATTTTTTTAACTACACTTCATAGATATGGCAACCAGATTCAGCATATCCACTGTGATACATAAAGACAAAAGGACCATTGTCGAAAAGGTCATGGAGAAATGGGTAGGAACAGGATTTGGAACACCAGTGAAGTTCCTCACAGATATTGGTGGGGAATTTCCCAATGAGGAATTTCGAGATATGTTTGAAAATTTAAACATCATCGTTATGCGCCCTGCAGCTAAGAGCCCGTTTAGTAATGGTCTTTGTGAAAGAAACCACGCAGTAATATATGACATGTTACATAAAATATTAGCTGATCAACCAGGTTGTAAACTGCAAATGGCGCTAGCATGGGTGGTGCATGCAAAGAACTCATGCAAATGGTTGGGGGGTGCAGTCCATATAAGTTGGTATGTGGAAGAAATCCGAAGCTGCTGTCAGTGTTATTTGATGCTCCCCCTGCTCTAGAAGGGACGAGCATTAGCTCCACCTTTTCTGCTCATCTGAACACTTTGCATGCAGGTAGAAAAGCTTTCATTAAAGCTGAGGTCTTGGAGAAAATTCAATGGGCCGTACAGCACCGCATTAGACCATCTAGAATACAGTTTAGACAAGGAGACATGGTATATTATAAAAGGGAAGGCTGGAAAGAGTGGAAAGGGCCTGGCAAGGTAATAGGGAGTGATGGGAAAGTAATTGTGCAAAACCGTAATCAAACTGTTAGGGTACATTCTTCACGGTTAATTGGTACTGGCTATACATTTACAGGTTCTGAACAGAACATAGAACGCAATGAGGCACCATGCACTTCACACACACATACACACTGGGTAGTTATGAGGAGCAGACAATGGCATATATAGGGTTGACTGACTATGAACAAAGTAATACTGAGGTACAAGACAACGCTATTCGTCCAAAAGAGCATTTACCCAAAGTAGGAACAAAGGTAATATAAATGCCAGAAGGGACTAGTGTGTGGAGGGTTGCCACCATCATAGGGAGAGCAGGAAAGGCCATTGGTAAATACAAACATTGGCTAAATGTGCAGGATGAAGGACAGGAGACAAGGCCTATCAATTGGCAGACTGAGGTAAAGATGTGGAAACCCAGAACGTGCTGTATGAGTTCTGACAGGGGACCAGAAAGTGGTCGTGACCCTAGAAAAAAATCACGGACTTGTGAACGGGAGAAAGATCATATAGTAGCAGTGCAGAAATGGAGAGGAATGTGAGCAGAGGCTGTAGCTTAATGAGGAGGACTGGAGAGCAAGCTAGCAATCTGAATAGGAGTAGAAGCCCTTATGACCGAGAGATTCTAGTAGCTGCTAATAAATTGGAAAACAAGCGGATAAAGGAAGCCAAACTGAAAGAGTTAGAAAGCTGGAAGGAATTTGGGGTATATTCTGAAATACCTGACACAGGACAGTCAGCTTTATCTCACAAATGGATCTGTACAGGAAAGGTACTCCCAGACTCACATATAAGGCCAAAGCGAGATTAGTAGCCGAGGCTTCGAAGAGAGACATGGAGATCAAGATGTCAGATTGGACTTGCCTACTGCGGGGAAAGTGAATTTAAAGATTTTTTTTAGCTATTTTGGCATCCTATTCCTGGGAGTACAAATCTATTGATATAAAGGCTGCGTTTTTACAGGGGGAGAAGTTTCAAAGGGAAGATATTTTGAAACTGCCCAAAGAAGCGGGGGAGGTAGAAGGAGAGCTGTGGAAATTGAACAGGTGTGTTTGAGTTGAATAATGCATCAGGAGTTTGGCATTGTTCCATGAGGTCTGTCCTGTTGAAAACAGGTTGCATTTAGTTAAAGGCAGAGCCCTCGATGTTCTACCAGTACCATAAGGAGAGATGAGCTGGGATCTTTATCATGCATGCTGATGAATTCGTGTGGGGAGGCTCTGTAGAATTTGAACAATGGGTAATCGAGAAGATAAAGAAGGAATTCAAGGTTGGAAGTCAGCCTTCAGGGGCCTTTAAATGCATAGGTTTAGACATTAAGCAGAGCAAGTTTGGAGTGACATTGAATCAACAATCTTATCTAGAAAGTGTTAATCATATCCCAATAACTCGGCTAAGATCCTCACAAAAAGAGAATCCTGCTACCAAGGAAGAAACGGAACAGTTGAGAAGTTTGATTGGGCAGTTGAACTTCTTGTGCACTCAGACTAGGCCAGACGCAAGTTATGGTATGTTGGAGCTGAGTACTATGATTAAACATGCTATAGTTGAGCAAGTTCTGAGAGCAAATAAAACACTTAAAAAATTAAATTCTGAGAGATGTGTGCTGAAGTCTCCAACCTTGGGTGATCCGGAAGATATGAGGTTGGTCATTTTTAGTGATGCTTCACATGCCAACCTTCCAGATGGGTACTCTAGCACAGCAGGGTTCATCATATTCTTGGTGGGAAAGAATGATAAATGTTGTCCGCTGGCTTGGGATGCCAAGAAAATAAAAAGGGTAGGGAAAAGCACCTTAACTGCTGAAATGCTGGCCTTGGTAAAAACATTAGATATGAGGGATGGGAGTTTACTTATCCAATATACTGACAGCAATATTATATAAGGGGCAATGTGAGAAAAGTTTGCCCATAGAATGTTATGTTGATAACCAGCCTCTTTGGGACAACGTTCATTCCATGAAAATTGTCACTAAAAAAAGGCTATGAACAGACCTAGCCAGCATAAATTAGAGAAAAGAGAGATCTCTAAGATACAATGGGTTGACACAAGTCACCAACTATCAGACTGTTTGACAAAAAGAAGTGCCTGTTAAAAAAAAATGATTAAATGTATTGGAAGAGGAGTGTCTTATGTTATAATGATGCAATGAAAAAAATTGTTTTATAATTGTGTGTGTGTATATATATGTGGTAAAAGAAATTTGGGAATTATATATGTGGAAATATGTGACATTGTTTCCTTTTGTTTGTTAGAAAACAGTGTGCAATTATTTTTAATTTTAATTTAAAAAGAAAAGAGGGGAATCTGTTAATATGGCAATCATCTTGTTAAAACCAATTGTTAGTTAAAGAGGCGATGGGCATTAATTATCCCATTTAAACAGAATAGAAAGGTACAGCTGGAACACTTTGTGTGGAAGCTACGAGGAAATTAGTAGCACCGAGGAGTTGTCTTGGAAATAAACCAGCTTTAACCAAGAGACCAGCCTGGATTAATTCTTCCACCACAACCTCTTACTGTGAGTAACAACCTGTGCTGAGAAACACCACAGAACTAAAGGCCTTCTTAGGCATGATAAACTACTATGGGCGATTTCTTCCAAATCTATCAACCGTACTAGCTTCGTTATATGCATTGTTTCAGAAAAACCATAAATGGATTTGGCAATCCCCATACCGGGATGCATTTCTGAGGATGAAGCAATTATTAAGATCATCAGCCCTACTGGTCCACTTTGACCCAAAGAATTTTAACTTGCGACACATTCCCTTATGGAGTAGGGACTGTACTTTCACATCGGATGGCCAATGGCTCCGAATGCACGCTCAGTGCTGCAGAGCGACAATATTCTCAAATTGAGAAGGAGGGTTTGTCTGTTGTGTTTGGTGTTCGGAAATTACATCAGTACCCCCACGGTTGCCATTTTCACATTATATCTGATCACAAGACTCTGCTGGGATTATTTGGAGAGGATAAGGCGATACCCCCATTGCATCTGCTCACACCCAGAGGTGGGCACTGATATTGGCTGCTAACGATTACACTTTTATTCACTGATCAGGAAGCCAGATCACAGATGCTAATGCACTGAGCCTGCTCCCCCTGCCAGATAACAAGGTGAGGGTTCCAATTCCCCAGGAACTACATGGAGACCTTCTTGGGCACGATGTTCCTTTTATTGATAGACGCCCACTCCAAGTGGGTGGACATCTATGAAGCCTGATCACCCACATCTGCTTCCATGAAGAATACTTAGCTAATTTGGAGGAGGTGCTGAAACACTTCCCACAAAAGTGACAGTGCGCTTGAAGCGACAGAGCTTTGCAGTGCGCTGGTTATCAGAGGTGCTTGTGTCAAACAACGGGACTGCATTTACCAGCGGGGAGTTCCACAGGTTTACAACCCTTAATGGAATAACTTGTACCAAAACCTCACCTTACCACCCTGCCTCTAATGGTTCGGCTGAACTTTTAAGTCCAGGATCAAAAAGCTGGATGGGGATTCCATCAGCACCAGATTGTACCGGTTCCTGTTTGCATACCAGACCATGCCACACACGGCCACCGGTATTGCCCCTGTTGAATTACTAATAAACAGACGTCCCTGCACCTGTCTAACTCTTATCAGGCCGAATTTAGGGGGGAGGGTGGAGAGAAGCCAAGAGGCCCAGAAGGCCAGACGTGAAGGCCATAATCATAAAAGAAATTTCATGGTGGGAGACACAGTTCTCGTGAAGAACTTTGGAGTTGGGTCCAGTTGGCTATAAGGTGGTGAGTGCCAAGGCAGGACCTCTCTCCTATAATGTGTCAGTAAACAGCCGAATAATTAGATGACAAGTGGATCATCTCTGGAGAAGAGAGAGAGTACCACAAGAAGAAATGCTGTCATCATTTGTGTTTGAGTCTGCGCTGCATAAGAAACGTGACATGATTTTGAAGTTCTGGTGGGGTCTGTTGGACCTGAGAGGGTTGAAGATGCAAACTTGCCCACTTCCACCAAAGAGCCTGGTGGAGAGTTGACCCCTGCTTAGGGGGTCTCGGAAAAACCAGCTGAGGTCGTTGAGCTACGATGCTCGACACATCTGAGGAAGCCTCCTGAGAGACTTGTAAATAGTTATTCATTTAAATAATTGGGGTGTTGTGATGCTTGTCAATTGTGCTTTCAAGTTTAGGGGGAAGGATGTGGTAAAGTGGAGTGCTATGTACCTTCAAGGGGATGTAGTTAATTGACCATGTACTGTATTGACCAATCGCTACTCAGCGCGGGCTTCTTGGGAAACTGGGAAGTCTAGAGCTGGAGGTGATTGAAGAAGCACACATGGTGTTAGTGCTGTGGTCTTAGTTTCAATAAACTACCAGTGCTTGTTTAGTTGATCTGCCTATATTGTTTCAAGCACCAACTAATGTCTTAATATCAAGGGCGTAGCTAGCGTTCACCAGGCAAGGCAATCCTGATAACCAAAAACATAAAATTTCTCCTTTTCAGACCTAATAATGAATTTTACCATATTATGACCACTTTTAGTTAAATGTTCCCTCACCATTGGAGTATTATCTAAATCTAAATCTAGTATGGCCTGTTACCTTGTTGATTTTAGAATATATTGCTCCAGAAAACTATATTGAATGCTCCCTACTTTCTGACTTGATGAACTCTGTGCTTCCCAATCTACATGAAAATTTAAGTCTCTCATTAAAACAACATTGATGTTGATACAAGCCTCTCGAACGTCTGATTTCTGCCATTTCAATAGTGTTATCAGATGGCCTGTAGGCACTCCCATGACAATTTTGAGTCCACTCTTATTCCTCAATTCTAGCCATAGAGCCTCCACTGATTGCTTTGCCTTTATATATCCTCTCTCGCTAATGTGACAGAAGTATCTTTAATCAAAAAGGCTATCATTCCTCCTCTTCCAGTTTCTATATCCTTTCTAAAGATATTATAACTCAACATCCAATCATTACCAGCTTGCAGTCATATTGAACTATGTTCAAACATGGATAAAAGAGCTGAACTCCAGAGGTGAGGTGAGAATGACTGCCTTTGACATCAAGGCAGCGTTTGACAGAGAGTGGCACCCAAGGAGCTCTAGCAAAATTGGAGCCAGTGGGAATCAGGGGGGAAACTATCCTCTGGTTGGAGTCATACCTAGCACAAAGGAAGATGGATGAGGTTGTTGAAGGTCAGTCATCTCAGCTTCAGGGCATCACTGCAGGAGTTCCTCAGGGTAGTGTCCTTGACCCAAACATCTTCAGCTGTTTCATCAATGACCTTCCTTCCATCATTAGGTCAGAAGTGGGGATGTTCACTGATGATTACACAATGTTCAGCACCATTTGCAAATCCTCAGATATTGAAGCAGTCCATGTCACCTTATGACACAAAGTTAGGTGGGAAGGCAAGGGGTGCAGATGACACAAAGAGTCTACAGAGGTATATAGACAGGTTAAGTGAGTGGGCAAAAACTTGGCAGATAGAATATGTGGGAAAATGCGAGGTTATGCACTTTGACATGGAGAATAGAAGAGCTGAACATTATTTATTTCAGAAAGACTGCAGAAAGCTGCAGTACAAAGGGATTTGGGGGTCCTCGTGCATGAATCACGAAAAGCTAGCATACACATTCAGCAGGTAATAGGCAAGGCAAAATGGAATGTTGGTCTTTATTTCAAAGGGAATGGAGTATAAAAATAAAAATAGGAAAGTCTTGCTAAAACTATACAAGTTTTATACTATACAACTTTACTAAAATTATACAACCTATGCAACTATACTAGTTAGACCACACCTAGAATACCGTGAACAGTTTTGGTCCCCTTATCTAAAGAAAGATATACTGGCATTGGAGGCAGTCCAGAGAATGTTCACTAGGTTGATTCCGGGGATGGAGGGCTTTTCTTATGAGGAGAGGTTGAGTAGGTTGGGCCTGTATTCATTGGAGTTTAGAGGAATGAGAGGTGACCTTATTGAAACATATCAGATTCTTAGGGGGCTTGATAGGATAGATGCTGAGAGGTTGTTTCCCCTTGTGGGAGAGTCTAGGACCAGAGGTCATAACCTCAGAGTAAGGGGGCACCCATTTAAAACAGAGATGAGGAGGAATTTCTTCTCTGAGGGTAGT
This sequence comes from Carcharodon carcharias, assembly GCF_017639515.1. Taxonomy (NCBI): domain Eukaryota; kingdom Metazoa; phylum Chordata; class Chondrichthyes; order Lamniformes; family Lamnidae; genus Carcharodon; species Carcharodon carcharias. The sequence goes on along the minus strand of NC_054476.1, from coordinate 83,259,000 downwards.
GAATCTGTAGAATTCTTTACCATAGAGGGCTGGGTCGTTAAGTATATTCAAGGCTGAGATAGACAAATTTTTAATCAGTAAGAGAATCAAAGGCTTTGGGGAAAAGGCAGGAAAGTGGAGTTGAGGATTATCAAATCAATCATGATCCCATTGAATAGTGGAGCAGACTCGATGGGCCAAATGGCCTACTTCTGTTCCTATGTCTTATGTTCAAGTGCAGCAAGATCTGGACAATATCCAGGCTTGGGCTGAGAAGTGGCAAATAACATTCACGCCATACAAGTGTCAGGCAATCACCTCTCCAACAAAAGAGAATCTAACCATCACCCCTTGACATTCAACGGCATTATCTTCACTGAATCACCCGCTATCAATATCCTGGGGATTACCATCGACCATAAACTGAACTAGACAAGCCATATAAATACTGTGGCTACAAGAGCAGGTCAGGAGCTAGCAATCCTGCAATGAGTAACTCACCTCCTGACTCCCAAAGCCTGTCCACCGTCTACAAGGCACAATTCAGGGTGTGATGGAATACTCCCCACTTGTCTGGATGAGTGTAGCTCCCACAACACTCAAGAAACTTGACATCGTCCAGGACAAAGCAACCCCATCCACAAACATTCACTCCCTCCACCACCGATGAACAGTGGCAGCTGTGTGTACCATCTACAAGATACACTGTAGGAATTCACCAAGGCTCCTTAGACAGCACCTTCCAAACCTGCAACTATTATCATGTAGAAGGACAAGGGCAGCAGATAGATGGGAACATCACCACCTGGAAGTTCCCCTCCAAGCCACTCACCATCCTGACTTGGAAATATATCGCCGTTCCTTCACTGTTACTGGGTCAAAATCCTGGAACTCCCTTCCTAACAGCACTGTGCGTGTACCTACACCACATGGACTGCAGCGGTTCCAGAAGGCAGCTCACCACCATCTACTCAAGGGAAACTAGGGATGGGCAATAAATGCTGGTCCAGCCAGTGAAGCCCACATCTCCTGAATGAATAAAAAAATGTCATATTCTCTAAACTATATTTCAGCTGCTAATTCAGTTAGTTTGTTTCTTACACCATGTGTTAGTATATAAAGCTCTTAATTCATCTGGATACCCTACACCATCTTTCTGCCCTAATGCTGTCTTTCTCACTCCATTTAAATTGATGTGCTTCTTATTTGCCACTCCTGCTGAAACGGCTTTAGTTATTTTCATATTCCTTTCCTTGGAAGAATCTATTTCAGTGTTTGTGGCCTGAACTCTGCTTTTCTCCATTCCTTTCACCTTTAAACCATAACTTTTCTTATTGTCTCTGATAGATTTGGGTCAGGTTCTTCAGGGGAAAGTCATTGATAAAATGCATTTTGTGTGGGTTTGAGTTGAAAGTGGATTGTCTCTTTGACTCAGGCCATAACAATGTTTGGAGGTTGCACTGATTTGGTTGCCTTCCTTGCACATCCAAGAGGCTCAGTGGTACAGGTTAAATCTCCTCTCATAATCATTGTACCTTCCATGTTAAATGATGCTTTGGGGAGTTTAAGCAGATTACACTGGGCCATGCATATTGATTGTGGTTGTGTCTCCTGTTGTAGGATCCTTTTTGAGCTTGAAGTGACTATCCTCATTTGGGCTGGTCTTTTCCAGGTTGAAAGAGAAGCCCTTGGTCATCAATGTGCTCACTATTCTTCCCTTGGGTGACTAGGTGGCTGGCATTGTTTAGCCCCGCAAACCTTTTGTGAGTACGACATGTTGTGGAAATGAGGTGTGCCTCCTGCAGCATTGTCATGTAGGCCTAAATGAAGATGTTTCTCTCCACTTGAATTTTAAGTTCCTTGATATTCCAGAAGACAAGAGTATAGTTGTGCTGGAGATTGGGCTGATACATCATGTGCACATGATTATAATTGTGTCAAGCACTATGACTGAGAGCTGCTCACACATAGGGATGGTGTTGCTGCAGGTTGTCAGGGTATCTCCTCTGGCAGGATCCTTGGCTATGGAAACTCCCAATTTGCTCTACTCTGTGCTGTGGCCCCATTTCTTGAGTATTTTGCCATTATCACAACATTCTCATGTATGTAGCTCCCATTTAACTTTAGTAGCATGGTCAATAGAGCCACCCCCACACCCTCCACAACCTCCTCCTGCGACAATCCATATCAAAATCCCAATTTACCTTCTACAGGAAGGATTGTTCCTTGTGGAAATCTTGCTAAAGCAGCCGTGTTGGCCTCCATCTGGCCTTGACTGTGTGCCCAGTCTTGTGTGATTATTTAACTGCATCACTGAGGCACTTGTCAGATAACTGGTGATCCCCTCTTTCTATTACGTCATATTACAGGGTGTAAGGGAAGGGATAATGGACGGACTAAGAGCTCCAAGCAGTGGAAGCCAAGTTGACAGGGAGTTGCAGGCTGACCCTGAGCAAAGGCTGCAGCCCAGGCTAAAATGTGAAAATGTGAGTCATCATCAGCTCAAAGGCCAACACCGCTTAGATTAGTGACCGGATCAAGAGACCAACAGGCAGATATACTCCCCCACTCCTTCCGCTACCCAGATACCAGAAGAAAGGGAAGTGATGGAAACTCAATAATTAATCAAGTCTGTGCTACCCTGCCACAGAACCAATATTGTTTTAGTCTCCTGTGGCTGCTGAGTGTGAAGGCGGCTGTGGGGAATAGCCTTTATCCAGATGGTAGCAGAGGCCAGAGAAGGCCCAGCGGCAGAAGGGTCCCAAATGACTAAGTATATTCGGTATAGAATTATGCATGGGGGCTGGGCAGGGTATGGAGGCTTGAAGGTATTTTGAAAAGGACGGCATAAATCAGTGAAGATAATTGCTGAATTACTAACTGGCAATGTGACTCTGAATGTTAGCAAATATCATGTGAAGGAAGGATGTCGGGTATGTGGGGTATATGCCCCAGGCAATGGGAGAACCAAGCTCACCAACTTCTTAAAAAAGCCTGAGATAAGGTTCAGTTATGGTGAAGGAAATAAAGCCTGTGGGCATAAATTATACTGGAGGAATTTCAGAAACAATGCGGGGATGATTTTAATGGATTTAATAGCAAGCTGCAGGGGTTACAAATACAGCTTCAGGACAAAAGTTCATGAGGATCTCAATAACCACACAGTCACCCCTCAGATAAACTGTTGTCCAACAAGTTGTCCAACACATAGATCTAGGCCAAGGAATGGGTTAGTTCTATTCCAATTGGGAAGGTTTTTTTTTACCATGGTGTGCACTATGAAATACTCCCAGTCGTTCTGGACTTGACTGAAGTAGGACTGCCTGGCAAAAACTAGTTGTCCGTAGAAATGATGCATACCTTAGTGAAACAACAGGGATAATAAGTCAGGAGGACCCTAAGGTGCAGGAAGTCACAGAATCACAGAATTGTTACAGTGCAGAAGGAGGCCATTCGGCCCATCATGTCTGCACCAGTTCTCCAAATGAGCGATTCACCTATTGCCATTCTCCTGCCTTATCCCTGTAACCCTCCACATTGTTTCGTTTTCAAATAACCACCTAATCCACTCTTGACTGCCTTGATTGAACCTGTGTTCACCTCACTCTCAGACAGTGCATTCCAGACCCTATTCATTTGCTGTTTGAATTTTTTTTCTCATATCACTTTTTCTTCTTTTACCAAATACTTTAAATCTGTGCTCTCTTGTTCTCAATCCTTTCACAAGTGGGAACTGTTTCTCTCTATCTATACTGTCCAGCCCCCTTATGATTTTGAATACCTCTATCAAATATCCTCTCAGCCTTTTCTTCTCCAAGGAAAACAGTCACAACTTCTCCGATCTTACTTCATAACTGAAGTTTCTCATCCCTGGAACCATTCTCCTAAATCTTTTCTACACTCTCTCCAATGCCTTCACATCCTTCCTAAGGTATGGCACCCAGCACAATACTCCAGCTAAGGTCTAACTAGTGTCTTATACAAGTTCAATTTAACCTCCTTGCTCTTGCATCCTATGCCTCTATTGATAAAGCCTAGGATACTGTATACTTTATTAACCACTCGCTCAACCTGTCCAGCCACATTTAATGACTTATGCACATATACTCCCAGGTCCCTCTCTAGAGTAGTACCTTTTATTTTACATTCTCTCTCCAAGTTCTTCTTACCAAAATGCATCACTTCTGCTACCTGTCTGCCCACTCCACCAACTTGTCTATGTCCTTTTGAAGTTCTACACTGTCCTCCTCACAGTTTACAATGCTACCAAGTTTTGCGTAGTCTGCAAATTTTGAAATTCATCCCTGCGGAAAAGCAAGGATGCCAATATCGATGCCTGGGGAACTCCACTACAAATTTTCCTCAAGCCCGAAAAACATCCATTAATCATTACTCTCTGTTCCTGCCACTCAGCCTATTTTGTATCCACATTGCTACTGTCCCCGTTATTCCTATAACTTCCCATGAGCCATATCTTTTCTCACAAGTCTGTTGTGCAGCACTGTATCAAATAACTTTTAGAAGTCCATGTTCACAACATCAGCAGCATTGCCCTCATCAACCTTCTCTGTTACCTATTCGACAAGCTCCAGCAAATTAGTTAAACATGATTTTCCCTTGAGGAATCCATTATGGTTGTCATTAATTAACCTGCATTTGTCCATGTGACTATTAATTCTGTCCCAAATTATATTTTCTAGACTTTTCCCCAGCACCTATGTTAAACTGACTGGTCTGTAATTGCTGGGCTTATCCTTACACCTGTTTTTAAACAAGGGTATGATATTTGCAATTCTCCAGTCCTCTGGCATCTCTCCTGAGTCTAGGGAAGACTGAAAAATTATGGCTAGTGCCTCTGCAATTCCCGCTCTCACTTCCCTCAGTATCCTTGGGTGCATCTTATCTGGTGCCGGTGCCTTGTCCACTTTAAGTACAGGTAGCCTATCCAAAACCTGCTCCTTATCAATTTTAAACTCACCTCATGGCTCCTCTTTCACCATGGCCTGGGTAGCATCTTCTTCCTTGGTAAAGGCTGATGCAAAGTATTAATTTGATACCTCAGTCAAAAGTGGAATTTCAGTTGAAATCTATGTGGAATAAGTCGGAACGGAGACAGTTGCTGAGGAAGGAGATGTGGCTGTGAAATACAGACAAATATATTTATTTCAGATGTACCTATAGTGGTAGGAAAAACACTGTTTACTATCCAGGATATTTTCCAGACCATTTTAGTGGAAATGTGCACTCCCAGGCTCAAAGAGCATCAGCCCACTGATGGTAGATATCTGATCAAACATGAGAAGGGTAATGGAAAGCGATGAAAGTTAATAAAGGGTGAAAGGGACAAAGAGAAATCATGTCGGAGAGAAGAGCAGAACTTCTTCAAGTTGGGCATCCCTGGAAAAGAAGTGGCAGTAAATTAAACTCCTAATACAAAAGCAAAATATTGTGGATATAATAAAAACAGAAAATGCTGGAAATACTCAGCATCTTTGGAGAGAGAAACTGGTTTAATATTTCAGGTCAATTCCCTTTCATCACAGCTGGGAAAAGTTAGTAATCTAATAGGTTTTAATTAAGTGGGAGGGCTTGGGGGCGCGGCGTGGGTAGGGTTGATGCTGGTTACTGGGATGGAACTGAGTCATGTAATGGAGCTAAGACCTCACACAATATTTATCTGAAAAAATATATATTGTTATGACCACAGTCAATGTTAATCGCTGCACAAACCAAATCCCAGAGGGGAACATAGCTTATGGGCCATCCCCCTTTTTTGTGTTCTGAAAATGAGAAGAAGATGTACTGACCTCAGCAGCAAGAGGTCCAGTAACACTTTTGGGATTTAAAAAATTAAAAGTAAAAGTTTGGTTAAGAAGAATAAAAGAAAACTTAAGCGCACAAGATTAGTTGCAAAATTACGGTTAGTCTTAGAAACATTCCCCCAAAAGGACTCTCCACTTGGTCAGAGCCACAAATAAACACCTTCCAGGCAGCACTCCCTTATAGATATTTAACTACAATAAATTCAGTAATATTACTCAAGGCACTCTGTTGTGGAAAACCAAAATTCAGAATAAAACTGCTTTTTGTAGCCCAAGACTTTGCTGGCTTGACTGGTTGGTTGATTCAAACTGCATCCTCTCAACCACAGCTCTGGCTATAGCTCCAGCTGCTACAGTAACTCTAAACTACATTTTCTCCCCTTTCATCTCAGGTTCCATTGTTTTCACACCTCTTTGAAATTCAAACTTTTCTAAATATAAGATCTTTCATGTTTCCATCTTTTCTTTGTTTTCAGGTCAATAAAAAATGATATACCCGCTTCTATTAACCTATGCAAACATGTTTCTTGTTACCTCTGACTCAACTTTGAAATTCAAACAAACTCTCAACTTATCTGAAAATGCAAATGTTAAATCTAATCTATTTACTTGAACCTCAAACCTCACACATCTATCCATTTCATGTTTAAACCTCCAGACAATCTGTCCCCTATTAATGTATACCCAACTTAATTAAATCATACATACACGCACATACACACACACAAACACACGCACATACAGCCTTTTCCATAGAATAATATAATATTCCCCAAAAATGTGATTTTTAAAAACCAACTTCTCACAATATGTCAACATGGCTACTTCCTATAATTTACAAAAGACTGGACAAAGACTTTAAAAGGGCTGAAGTTATGTCTGCCTATAACTCTGAACTAAATAAACCTTCTGACAGTATTAGAGAAGCTGACACCTTGTTATTCCTGAAGAGATAATAATGACCCCTGTAGAGATCAAATTCAAAGGGAGTTCTACAAAGGCCATCTACATTTCATAAACTACCGGAGTCTACCAGTCTGCTAGGACAAAGGATATTGCAAACTCCTTTTAATTTCTTAATGGCTGAAACATTAACAAGCTCAAGAATCCAGGCAAAAAAATATACATCCTTTGTCAAAGCCAAAGTGGACAGGTGGGAGTCATGCGACATGCCCCCAAACCCCCCCACCCCCCCACCCACACACCCCCCCCCCCACCACCACCACCACCACCGCAGCTTGAGGAACCTGTAATATTGCCTTGGTGTGCTGCCAATCAGTCTGCATTTTCCATTTATCAAGCAGCAGCTCCAAACGAGCGCTTGGCCCAGGTGAATGCTTTGCCACCATCTACACTGTTTGTACTGGAACTTTTGAACTTCTGTACTGGCGTCTACAAGACTAATTCATCCCTGCATGTCTATCTCATTGTGGAAATCATCTCTATTGGAAAAGTGACTTATCCAGCATCAGTTTTTCAACCTGCCAGCCTCTGAAGGAATACAAACATAAATAAAAACAAAAAAACTGCGGATGCTGGAAATCCAAAACGAAAACAGAATTACCTGGAAAAACTCAGCAGGTCTGGCAGCATCGGCGGAGAAGAAAAGAGTTGACGTTTCGAGTCCTCATGACCCTTTGACAGAACTTGAGTTCGAGTCCAAGAAAGGTGCTGTTGTTGTCTGGCTCACTGACCTCAACCTCACGGAGGCTGAGCGTCAACTAGCAGACACTTCCGCCTACCTCTCCCTGGACCATGACCCCACCACTGAACATCAAGCCATTGTTTCCAGGACTGCCACTGACCTCATCTCCTCTGGGGATCTTCCTCCCACAGCTTCCAACCTGATAGTCGCCCAACCTCGGACGGCCCGCTTCTATCTCCTACCCAAAATCCACAAACAGAACTGCCCCGGTAGACCGGTCGTCTCAGCTTGCTCCTGCCCCACAGAACTTATTTCTCGTTATCTTGACTCCCTTCTCTCTCCCCTTGTCCAGTCCCTTCCCACCTACATCCGTGATTCCTCTGACACCTTACGTCACATCAACAATTTCCAGTTCCCTGGCCCCAACCGCTTCCTCTTCACCATGGACGTCCAATTCCTCTACACCTGCATCCCCCACCAGGATGGTCTGAGGGCCCTTAGCTTCTTCCTCGAACAGAGGCCCGAACAATCCCCATCCACCACTACTCTCCTCCGTCTGGCTGAACTTGTTCTCACACTGAACAATTTCTCCTTCAACTCCTCTCACTTCCTCCAAATAAAAGGTGTGGCTATGGGTACCTGCATGGGCCCCAGCTATGCCTGTCTCTTTATGGGGTATGTGGAACATTCCTTGTTCCAGTCCTACTCCGGCCCCCTTCCACAACTCTTTCTCCGGTACATCGATGATTACTTTGGTGCTGCTTCATGCTCTCGTCGGGTCTTGGAAAAATTTATTAATTTTGCTTCCAATCTCTACCCCTCCATCATTTTCACGTGGTCCATCTCTGACACTTCCCTTCCCTTCCTTGACCTCTCTGTCTCAATTTCTGATGATAGACTGTCCACCAATATCCATTACAAACCCACCGACTCCCACAGCTACCTCGCCTACAGCTCCTCACACCCCACTTCCTGTAAGGACTCCATCCCATTCTCTCAGTTCCTTCACCTCCGTCGCATCTGTTCCGATGATGCTACCTTCAAAAACAGTTCCTCTGACATGTCCTCCTTCTTCCTTAACCGAGGTTTTCCACCCACGGTCATTGACAGGGCCCTCAACCATGTCCGGCCCATCTCCCACGCATCCGCCCTCATGCCTTCTCCTCCCTCCCAGAAACATGATAGGGTCCCCCTTGTCCTCATTTATCACCCCACCAGCCTCCGCATTCAAAGGATCATCCTCCGCCATTTCTTCCAACTCCAGCATGATGCCACCACCAAACACATCTTCCCTTCACCTCCCCTATCGGCATTCCGTAGGGATCGCTCCCTCCGAGACACCCTGGTTCACTCCTCCATCACCCCCTACTCCTCAACCCCCTCCTATGGCACCACCCTATGCTCACGCAAAAGATGTAACACCTGCCCCTTCACTTCCTCTCTCCTTACTGTCCAAGGGCCCAAACACTCCTTTCAAGTGAATCAGCATTTCACTTGCATTTCCCCCAACTTAGTCTACTGCATTCGTTGCTCCCAGTGTGGTCTCCTCTACATTGGAGAGACCAAACGTAAACTGGGCGACCGCTTTGCAGAACACCTGCGGTCTGTCCGCAAGAATGACCCAAACCTCCCTTTCGCTTGCCATTTTAACACACCACCCTGCTCTCTTGCCCACATGTCTGTCCTTGGCTTGCTGCATTGTTCCAGTGAAGCCCAACGCAAACTGGAGGAACAACACCTCATCTTCTGACTAGGCACTTTACAGCCTTCCGGACTGAATATTGAATGCAACAACTTTAGGTCTTGAGCTCCCTCCTCCATCCCCACCCCCTTTCTGTTTCCCCCCTCCTTTTGTTTTTTTCCAATAAATTATATAGATTTTTCTTTTCCCACCTATTTCCATTATTTTGAAATATTTTTAACTCTTTTATGCTCTCCCCACCCCCACTAGAGCTATACCTTGAGTGCCCTACCATCCATTCTTAATTAGCACATTCATTTAGATAATATCACCAACTTTAACACCTCTGTGTTCTTTTGTTCTGTTATTTGTGACATCTTTTGATGATCTGCTTTTATCACTGCTTGTTTGTCCCTACAACCACACCAACCCCCTCCACTTCTCTCTCTTTCTCTCTCCGCCCCCCTCCCCCCACACACCTTAACCAGCTTATATTTCAACTCTTTCTTGGACTCGAACTCAAGTTCTGTGGAAGGGTCATGAGGACTCGAAACGTCAACTCTTTTCTTCTCCGCCAATGCTGCCAGACCTGCTGAGTTTTTCCAGGTAATTCTGTTTTTGTTCTGAAGGAATACACCCTTGGACTTTGATTCTGGACCCTGGACCCACGTGAAACATAAGTCTTTATTCTGTGGGGTTTTTGCCCTGTAAATCTTGCTTTCTCTATCCCTCCTATTTTATTGTATGAGTGAAAAAGGAAGCTACGTTATGGCCCTCCTCTCATGTTTGAGTGTGTGCGAATGAACTACTCCTCTAAGTTTATGCTATCTCGAGTTTGCTGTGGGGTTATTAATAATAATTGGATTGCACCAAATCTTGGGGGGGGGGGGTCGTCAAGAAATACGCCACCATTTATAAAGGGGAATATCAAAATGAAACACTTTTCTGTTTATGGACAGGTGGTGAGAGGAGAAATCAGGGCTGTTTAAATTAATCCCCCTCCTGTCTGTAGCAGTCAACAAATGAAGTGGTCAGTTTTCATGAGCACGCGTCCACTTATCACCTAGTGTGTCCTGAAAGATTATTTATAAATGTGTAGTGATGAATATTGCAGCATTTCTGGTATTTCTGTGTACTTGTTTCTCACAAGTCATCCAAAATCCTTAAGCTGTGCTAAATTTAAGCAACAATCGGTTGAATGCACATGAGTTGGTTTGATGGCCAGTCTTCCAGTGTGCCGAGGCAGGTGATATGAACAAGACACTTTTTAAGTTCTAGTGAGTTTGCTGTTGGTGTTTTGCGTAGCCCTTTTTACAAAGATATTTGAGCAATTGAAAATGACAATACATATGTTGGGGAAAGACACAAGTGATGAGAGGATTTCATTATGATGGACATGAAATCTTTGGGGAGACCTCAGGAGTGATTTATGAGAATGGTTCCAGGGATGAGGGAGTAAAATTACTTGGATAGACTGAGGAAACTGGAGTTGTTTTCCTTAGAGCAGAGAAGGCTAAAATCAGCTTTGATAGAAGTGTTTAAAATCACGAAGGATTTAGACAACATAAACAAAGAGGATCTGTTTCCAGTGACTGAAGGGTAGAGGGCACAGACAATTGGTACAGATCCAGAGGCAACATGAGGAAAACATTTTTTTACTCAACAAAGTGGTTGCAAACAAATGATTTGGAATGTGCCTCCTGATAGGGTATTTGATAGAGCTATCAAAAATTAGATACATGTTTGAAGGAGAAAAAATTATAGGGGGTGTGGAACAAGCCAGAGAGTGAGACCAATTGGATCTTTCTTCTAAACAGCATGTACAGACTTGATGGGCTGAATGGCCTCCTTCTACATTGCACCATTTTATGATTCTATGATTAAACACTTAAAAAACTAGTCAGGTATACATAGTGCAGGTTAAGGAAGAACTTTATTAGAAATGGACTCATAATTTTATCATAACTGTGAAAGGGATAGTTAAAAGCAATATTTGCACATGTGAATATGGAATACCTTCCAATCAGTGGCTTTTGGAGCTAAGCCAATCACAGCATTAAGAGAAAAAGCAATCAGGGATATGGGGAAAAAGCAGCTAGGGAATGGCATTAGAAAGGATTATTCCAATTGAGTTAGCACTCTCACAGACACATTTCACACATTTCCATGCAAGTGCAGGAGATGTAACTCCTGCCCTTTTACCTCTTCCCTTCTCACCATCCAAGGCCCCAACACTACTAACACTCCTTCCAGGTGAAACAATGATTTACTTGTACTTCTTTTCATCTAGTCTACTGTATTCGCAGTTCAGTCATTGTGCAACACCTCTGTTCAGTCCATAAGCAGAATCCTGAATTCCCATCATTTGCTGTTTTAATTCTCTACCGTACTCTTACTCTGACCTCCCTGTCCTTGGCCTGCTTCAGTGCTCCAATGAAGCTCAACACAATCTCGATTAATAGCACCTTATCTTTTGACTGGACGTTTTACAGCCTTCTGGACTCAACACTGAGTTCAACAATTTTTGATCGTAACCACTGCCCCCAATTTGTTTTGTATTTCTTTGCTGCTTTATTATTTTGTTCCTATCATTTCCTTTATTTTGTTTTGTAATACCAGCTATTCAGGATCCTGCCATTCATACCTACTCAAGACTCATCTTTTGCTTCTTTGCTTGTCCAATTACCATTCCCTTTGACCTTATGGCATGAATCCTTTTGTCATTTAATCTCCCTTGTCCTCCATCCTACCACAGATCTTCCATTTTGTTCTTCCCGCTCTCCCCACTTTTCATTTGTTCAAAGCCTATTGCAGTTCCAACCTTCTTTCAGTTCTGATGAAAGTTCATCAACCTGAAATGTTAACTCTGTTTCTCACTCCACAGATGCTGTTTTCCCAGATGAGTATTTGCAGTGTTTTCTATTTCTACTTCAGTACTGAGGGAGTGTTACACTGTTGGAGGTTCCATCTTGCAAGCTGACAAAAAGACTCCTGATTCAAGATAGAGCAGGGAGGTCTTTATGGTATCCTTGCAACCATTAACCCCTCAACCAAAACTACCAAGAACAGAATATTTAGTCATCTATATCATTTCTGTTTATGAGGGCCTTGCTGTGTGAAAATTATCTGCTATCTTTCCCTAGACTGTGACAGGCTGCATTGCAACACTGGCTATATTGCGACACTAACTACATTGTGACATCGACTACATTGCAACACTTGCCACATTGCGATACCGACTGTGCTTCAGAAGTAATTCATTGTCTGTGAAGCACTTTAGGCTTTACTGAAAAACACTAGCTCCTTCTTTATACCGTAATTACATGCAATGCCTTTCGACAAGCAATGCCTATTCCCATTACAAGAATGAAGTCTGAAGCAGAAAAAGACAAAGGTGACGAAATGATGGTTCAATGTGGAATTGATGTTGATGTGCCTGGTGTGTGTACTTTTGGTCTTGCATAATTAAAGCCATGAACTTTTTCTCACCTTGCATCTGAGGGAGAAGGCCCCCTAATCACCCCTTCCAGTAGCAATACCACTGAGAGAAGATATTCATCCATTTACAGATTCTCAATTTGGCATGAGGCCATTCACTATTAATGGAGCATGAAGTTACAAAGTACCTCAAGTAACTAAATAAATATGGATACAGTTCTGTGATAGGGATGGACTCCAGGGAATGAGTTCTGGCTTCCTGCCTGGAATACCTCCAGTGTATGATACTGAGTCCTCACAGTGGTAAGATATTGTATCACCCAACATGACAAACATGTTTTGCTAAAAATATAATCTATTACCAAGGCAAATGTTGATCAATTTATTGAACAACTCAATTACCATAGATCATGGCATATAAGTTGACCCAACAAATAAGACAAACCAATTTTTCAACCCCAAAATTAATGTTTTTGTATATACTCAATGTATAAGTTGACCCACCTTGCCCCCTCCCACCTCCCCCAAATCACCAACCTCCTTTTTAGCCACAACCTGTTATATTCACATGAATAGTCAGTCTTAATTTTTCACTCCACAAATGGATATTTTACTTACTGGTACCGTATAATTGGGTGTAAGGGATCAAGCAGGCGACATGTGAGTGTTGTGAAGATGCGTGGGAGTTTCAGACAGGCCCACACAAACAGACCCCATGTGCCGAACAAGAAACATGACAACCACCCAAACCCATGCCAGCAGTTCGCTTTTATATTCACTGTATAAGTCGATCCAGTTTTTGGAGGGATTACTCAAGGCTTCAAAGCTCAATTTATATGCTGAAATTTACATTATTTAAGTGAGATTTGGGTTAGCTACATTTGGCTATTGAGCTGTTGTGATGTAATATTGGAATATTACCTTGTGTTATATTGGCAGGTGGATAGTAGTATCTGATATTGGGAGGTGGGGGTTTGGTGATAGTGGCAGTTTGTCGATATTGGGGTTGGTGATATTGGGGCTTTGGTGATACTGGGGGTTTGGTGATTTTGGGGGATGGGGGTGGTGAGTTGGGGGGGGAGGTTTGGTGAACTGAAGGTTTGGCAATTTGGGGTGTTTGGTGATATTGGGGGTTTTGGTGATATTGGGGGTTTGGTGATACTGGGGGTTTGGTGATTTTGGGGGATGGGGTAATGAGTTGGGGGGGGGGGTTTGGTGAGCTGGGGGTTTGGTGATTTGGGGTGTTTGGTGATATTGGGGGTTTTGGTGATATTGGGGGTTTGGTGATACTGGGGGTTTGATGATATTGGGAAATGGGGGTGGTGATTTGGGGGTTTGGTGTTTTGGGAGTTTGTTGATATTGGGAGGTGGGGGTTTGGTGATTTGGGAGGGGTGGTGAGTTGAGCGGGTTGGTAATTTGGCAAGGTTGGTGAGCTGGAGGTTTGGTGATTTGGGGTGTTTGGTGATATTGGGGATTTTGGTGATATTGGGGGTTTGGCGATACTGGGGGTTTGATGATATTGGGAGATGGGGGTGGTGATTGGGGGTTTGGTGATTTGGGAGTTTGGTGATATTGGGAGGTGGGGGTTTGGTGATTTGGGAGGGGTGGTGAGTTGAGCGGGTTGGTAATTTGGCAAGGTTTGGTGAGCTGGGGGTTTGGTGATTTGGGGTGTTTGGTGATATTGGGGGTTTTGGTGATATTGGGGGTTTGGTGATACTGGGGGTTTGATGATATTGGGAGATGGGGGTGGTGATTTGGGGGTTTGGTGATTTGGGAGTTTGGTGATATTGGGAGGTGGGGGTTTGGTGATTTGGGAGGGGTGGTGAGTTGAGCGGGTTGGTAATTTGGCAAGGTTTGGTGAGCTGGGGGTTTGGTGATTTGGGGGGTTGGTAATATTGGGGGTATTGGATTTTTTTTAAATGAGCCCTGTTGATCGTTGCTATGATTAGAGGAATCAGAAACCTCCCACTGGTCCATAATGGTTGGAATATGACAGGCCTCTGTTGGAATATTACAAGCCTCTGTTGGAATATGACAGGCCTCTGTTGGAATATGACAGGCTTCTGTTGGAATATTACAAGCCTCTGTTGGAATATTACAGGCCTCTGTTGGAAGGTTGCAAGCCTCTGTTGGAATATTACAGGCCTCTGTTGGAATATTACAAGCCTCTGTTGGAAGGTTGCAAGCCTCTGTTGGAATATTACAGGCCTCTGTTGGAATATTACAGGCCTCTGTTGGAATACTGCAAGCCTCTGTTGGAATATTATAGGCCTCTATTAGAATATTGCAAGCCTCTGCTGGAAGTACAATAACATTTAGAACAGCTTTCGAAATCAATTAATTCATATTGCAAAACTATTTTTAACAGATATGGCTGAACCAAATTTATTATATTCATCCTGCAAATATATATCTCTGCAATATCTTGACAATATTTTGACTGTTGTTCCTAGGTGATTCCTTTGCATTTGATGGTGTAAAATTAAAATTCACTGTGATGCTAATCAGTGTTGGTTTGAATGATTCTCTGGCAATGTAATTGTGTTGTGTATATTGAAGTGGGTGTTGCACCAGTCTTTGTAGAATTACATCAAACCATTATTGAGGTGACTCACTGTAGAATTGTACATTATGCCAATTCACAATGATAGCTTTCGTTAAGAATACTGTGCATTCCTTTTTGCACTTTAATGAGCTTCATTGGAATACTTTGCCTCCACAGGGAAACAATCTCTAGTACATCTGAAGAATAAAGATTTAGATATAGAGGATGGTTGCAAGTGCATTTTTTTATTCAAGAGATCACTGGCTAGGCCAACATTTATTGCCCATCCCTACTTGCCCTTGAGAAGGTGGTGGTGAGATGCCTTCTTGAACCGCTGCAGGCTATGTGGCATAGGTATACCCACAATGCTGTTAGGGAGGGAGTTCCAGGATTTTGACCCAGTGACAGTGGAGGAACAGCGATATGTTTCCAAGTCAGGATGGTGGGTGGTTTGGAGGGAAATTTCCAGGTGGTGGTGTTCCCATGTGTCTGCTACTCTTGTCCTTCTGGGTGGTAGCGGTTGTGGGTTTGGAAGGTGCTGTCTAAGGAGGCTTGGTGAATTCCTGCAGTTCATCTTGTAGATGATACACGCTGCTGTCACTGCGTCGGTGGTGGAGGGAGTGAATTTTTGTGGATGTGGTGCTAATCAAGCGGGTTGCTTTGTCCTGGATGGTGTCCAGCTATTCAAGTGTTGCTGGAATTGCACTCATTCATGCAAGTGGAGGCAGCTCCATCACACTCCTGACCTGTGCCTTGTAGATGGTGGACAGGCTTTGGGGAGTCAGGAGGTGAGTTACTCAGCCTCTGACCTGCTTTTGTAGCCACAGTATTTATATGCCTAGTCCAGTACAGTTTCTAGTTAATGATAACACCAGGATGTTGATAGTGGGGAATTCAGCAATGGCAATGCCATTGAGTGTCAAGGGGGGATGTTTAGACTCTCTTTTGTTGGAGATGGCCATTGCCTGGTGCTTGTGTGACACAAATACCACTTGCCACTTGTCAGCCCAAGTCTGGTTAGTGTCCAGGTCTTGCTGCATTTGGACAAGGACTGTTTCAGTATCTGAGGAATTGCGAATGGCGCTGAACATTGTGCAATCATCAGCGAACAGCGAACATCCCTACTTCTGACCTTATGATGGAAGGAAGGTCATTGATGAAGCAGCTGAAGATGGTTGGGCCTAGGACACTACACTGAGGAACTCCTGCACTGATGTCCTGGATCTGAGATGATTGACCTCCAACAACCACAACCATCTTCCTTTCTGCTAGGTCTGACTCCAACCAGGAGAGAGATTTCCTCCTGATTCCCATTGACTCCAGTTTTTCTAGGGCTCCTTGATGCCACACTTGGTCAAATGCTGACTTGATGTCAAGGGCAGTCACTCTCACCTCACCTCGGGAGTTCAGCTCTTTTGTCCATGTTTTAACCAAAGCTATAATGAGGTCAGGAGCTCAGTCACCTTGGTGGAACCCAAACTGAGCATCAGTGAGCAGGTTATTGCTAAGCAAGTATTGCTTGATAGCACTGTTAATGACCCCTTCCATTAATTTACTGATGATCGAATGTAGAATGATGGAGTGGTAATTGGCCTGGTTGGATTTGTCCTGCTTTTTGTGTACAGGACATACCTGGGCAATTTTCCAGATAGCTGGGTGGATGCCAGTGTTGTAGCTGTACTGGAACAGCTTGGCTAGGGGCACGGCAAGTTCTGGAGCACGAGTCTTCAGTACTATTGCCAGAATATTGTCAGGGCCCATAGCCTTTGCAGTATCCAGTGCCTTCAGCCGTTTCTTGGTATCATGAGGAGTGAATCAAATTGGCTGAAGACTGGCTTCTGTGTTGCTGGGGGACCTCCGGAGGAGGCCAAGATGGATCATCCACTCGGCAATTCTGGCTGAAGTTTGTAGCAAATGCTTCAGCCTTATCTTTTGCATTGATGTGCTGGGCTCCTCCATCATTGAGGAAGGGGAAATTTGTGGACACTCCTCCTCTAATGAGTTATTTAATTGTCCACCACCATTCACAACTGGATGTGGCAGGACTGCAAAGCTTAGATCTGATCCGTTGGTTGTGGGATCACTTAGCTCTGTCTATCACTTGCTGCTTATGCTGTTTGGCATGCAAGTAGTTCTGTTTTATAGCTTCACCAGGCTGACATCTCATTTTTAGGTATGCCTGGAGCTACTCCTGGCATGCCTTCCTGTGCCCTTCATTGAACCAGGGTTGATCCCCTGGCTTGGTGGTAATGGTAGAGTGGGGGATATGCCAGGTAACAGATTGTGTTCGAATACAATTCTGCTGCTGCTGATGGCCCACAGCGCCTCATGGATGCCCAGACTTGAGTTGCTACATCTGTTCAAAATCTATCCCATTTGGCATGGTGATTGTGCCACACAACACGATGGAGGGTATCCTCAATGTGAAGACGAGACTTTGTCTCCATAATGACTGTGTGGTGATCACTCCTACCGATACTGTCACGGACAGATGCATCTGTGGCAGGCGGGTTGGTGAGGATGAGGTCAAGCATGTTTTTCCCTCTTGTTGGTTCCCTCACCACCTGCCGCAGACCCAGTCTAGCAGCTATGTCATTTAGGACTCGGCCAGCTCAGTCAGTAGTGATGCTAGCGAGCTACTCTTGGTGATGGACATTGAAGTCCCCCACCCAGAGTATATTCTGTGCCCTTGCCAGCCTCAGTGCTTCCTCCAAGTGGTGTTCAACATGGAGGAGCACTAATTCATCAGCTGAGGGAGGGCGATACATGGTAATCAACAGGAGGTTTCCTTGCACATTTTTGACCTGATGCCATGAGATTTTGTGAGGTCTGAAGTCAATGTTGAGGACTCCCAGGGCAACTCCCTCCCGACTGTATACCATTGTGCCGCCACCTCAGCTGGCACAGTAGCTGTAAAGTGGGAAAACAGTCAAGGGTGAGACAATCAGGCAGTGAGACTTCATCAGTGTATAGGGTCACTGGCCCTGTTACATATTAAGTCCATTTCTATCTCTGGAATATATTTGATTGCAACGTTACTGATCTGCCTGCCCAACAATGTCAGAGGGAGAGTCACAATTGATTTCAGTGGTCAACCCCCTTAAATACAGGAGTTGATGTGCTTCTTAACAGCAGTTCACTTTTTGGGAGGGCAGGAAATCTGACAGCTCAATCACCACTTAACTGCAGCTTGCTGTCTTTGAAGGGTAGGTACCTTTCAAAAGTGATTATCTGACTCCACTTACCTGGGCAGAAGACAGCGTAGCATCAGCCAAGGAGCCCTCTTTCAAAAGTAGAGCTGTGAAAGTAAGGAATAGAAAGGACCTTCTGTTCTTTCAGATGGGCAACAGTTGCCCCTGCAAATTGGCCAGTAGTAGAGGTAAGAACTGGCTGTGAAGATAGTGCCAGCAGCATTGTTCTAAGGACTTGATTGAAGCACAGAAAGAAATTTAATGGTATTACCAGGACTGACAAGGCATGACTCCTCTTCACATTTCTCTTACTCCCTACAAAGGCCACAATTTTATATGTTTCAGTAAGATCACCTCTCATTCTTCTAAACTTCAATGAGTGCAGGCCTAACCTACTCAACCTCTCCTCATAAGACAACCCCTTCATTCCAGGAATCAGCCTAGTGAACATTCTCTGAACTGCTTCCAATGTAAGCATGTCAGTCCTTAAGTAAGGAGACCAAAATTGTACACATACGCCAAGTGCGATCTCAACAATGCCTTGTATAGTTGTAGCAAGGCTTCCGTACTTTTATATTCCATTCCCCTTGCAATAAAGGCTGATATTCTATTTGCCTTCCTAATTACTTGCTGTACCTGAATGCTAACATTTTGTGATTCATGTACATGGATACCCAGATCCCACTGTACTACATCATTCTGCAATCTCTCTCTATTTAAATAATATTCTGCTTTTCTAATCGTCCCTACCAAAATGGATAACATCACACTTTTTCCACATTAAACTCCATCTGTCAGTTTTTTTGTCCATTCTCTTAATCTATCTATATCCCTTTGCAGACTCTTTGTGTCCTCTTCACAACTTCCTTGCCTGCCTATCTTTGTTTAATCAGCAGATTTGCCTATAATACAATCAGTCTCTTCATCCATGTCATTAATATAGATCATAAATAGTTCAGGCTCTAGCACTGATCCCACTGATACTCCATTATTTAAAGCTTGCTAACTTGAAAATGATCCATTTTTTCTGACTCTGTGTTTTCTGTTTGTTAGCCAATTCTCTGTCCATGCTGATACATCACCCCCAACGTCATGAGCTCTTATCTTGTACAGTAACATTTTGTGTAGCATCTTATCGAATGCCTTTTTGGAAATTCAAGCACACAATATCTACAGCTTCCTCTTTATCCACCCTGCATGTTACACCCTCAAATAACTTTAATAAACTTGTCAAACACAATTTCTCTTTCACAAAACCATGTTGACTCTGCCTGATTGTGTTATGATTTTCTAAATGGCTAGCTACTGCCTTCTTAATAATGGATTCTAGTATTTTCCAAATGACAGATGTTAGACTAACTGGCCTATAGTTTCTTGATTTCTGTCTCCCTCCTTTCTTAAATGGCAATGTTATATTTGCGATTTTCCACCCCACTGGGATCTTTCCAGAATTTTGGGGATTTTGAAAGGTTACAAACAATGCTTTCACTATCTCTGCAGTCAATTCTTTTAAGACCTGAGGATTCAGGCCATCAGGTCCAGGGGACTTGTTAACCTTTAGTCCCATTAGTTTTCCTAATGCTTTTCTTCTAGTGATCATGATTGTTTTAAGTTCCTCCCCCCATTTTCCCCCTTGCTTTTCTACTATTCTTGGCATTTTTTGTGTCTTCCACTGTGATGACAGATACAAAATGTTGTTCAAAGCCTCCGCCATTCCCTTGTTTCCCATTATTAATTACCCAGTAAGAAACCAATGCTCACTTTAGCTACTCATTTTCTTTTTAAAATATTTGTGGAAGCTTTCACAGTCTATTATTTTAATAATTCTTGCTAGTTTTCTCACATACTCTTATTTTTTCCTCTTTTTTTTAGTTCTTTACTGGCTTCTAAAATTTTTCCAATCTTCTGGCCTACCAGTAGTCTTTGCAGTATTGTACATATTTTCTTTCAATTTGATGCCATTCCTAATTTCGTCAGTTAGCCACTGATGACACATCCTTCTCATAAAGTCTTTCTTTCTCAGTGGTATATATCTTTGCCGAGAGTTATGAAATATCTACTTAAATGTCTGTTACTGCTTCTCTAATGTCTTACCTTTTAACCTATTTTCCAATTCCACTTTAGCCAACTCTGTCTTCTTACCCTTGTAATTTCTTTTATTTCAGTTTAAGACACTAGTTTCGGACACACACTTCTCACACTTAAACTGAATGTGTTATGATAACTTTTATCTAGATGATCCTTTACTCTGGGGCCATTATTAATTCTGTTTCATTACACCTTGGCTTGCTAGATATCTTTTCAGTCACCTTCCTTAAAAGTAGAAAAATGTGAATAGCACTACATTGGAGATTACAGTAGCTAGTAACTGAAGCATGTTATTCTTGTGCCACTCTTTAACCAGATATTGGAAAATATATTGTAGATCATAGAAAATATGAAGTCTGCTTTAAGGTGTAATTAGTGATACTGAACTGAAGGTTATCTCATGAAAAATCCCCCAAATTGGAACACCCAGGTTCTATAGGAGAAAAAAATCTAAATTAACACCAGAAAACAAAACACAGTCTGGTGGTTATGCTTCACTATAAAAGCAATAATTTTCATTTATATTGTGCCCTTAATGTAGTAAAATGCCCCAATGTCCTTCACAGAGCTGTAATTGGAAGAAATGGACCAAAAATGAAAGCAGGAAATATTAGGAGGGGTGTCCAAATGCTTGGTCAAAGAAATAAGTTTCAAAAAATATCTTAAAGGAGGAGAGGGAAATAGAGTGGCAAAAAAGAGTTTTAGGGAGGAAATTCCAGAATATGGGGCCTAAGTAGAACCTATTGAGCACCCATACCTCTGCTACAAAGGCTCCAGCAAGTGAGATATGAAAATGGTGGATATTGACACTGACAACTGGGAGATAACCACTAATGGCTGTGACCTCTGGAGGTTGACAGTATATTGGGGCATTGGAAGAGGTGATGAGAAATGGAAAGCTCAGCTAGCGGAGGAGGACACAAAGGAGGCAGGCGCCAATGAATCCTACATCTTCTCAGCCCTTTGTCTTCCTCTGCAGCAAAGTGCAGAGGCTGCAATGCCAGAATGGGGCTCCTGAGCTATACCAGACTATGTTTAACAAAGAACTGACCACCACAGCACAAATGATCACACCACATGACAGAACACTACCAAGAGCAGGGCATAAGCAGCTGAAAGTATAGCTGCCAATGGCGGAGATATACAAGAGGCCAAAGTCAGAGAATGCAGAAGTCTGGGAGGGTTGGCAGAGATGGGGTACAGCATGACCACAAAGGGATAAAAACAGAAAATGCTAAAATTACTCAGCGGCTCACAACCTAGAATGTTAACTCCATTTCTCTCTCTGCCAGACCGGCTGAGTATTCACACAGAATATTCACACTGAGTATTCACCACAGATGCTGCCAACCCTGCTAAGTATTCCCAGCATTTTCTGTTTTTATTTCATATTTCCAGCATCTGCAGTATTTTGCCTTAAGTCCACAAAAAGTGAGCTTTTGAGGCATCGGGATACTGGGTGGCAATGCAGGTCAGCAAGGACAGGAGTGATGGGCCAGTTGTACTTAGCGGGGAAGCTGAGATTTGGATGGGTTGACATTTAGAGGGTAGAGACCGGGAGACTAGCCAGGAGAGCACTGGAATAGTTAAGCTGAAGGCAATGAAGGCAGGGATGAGGGTTTATACATGACTTGATATAATCTGCTGAAACATTTCCTGTTCTATTAAAGTTCTGATAAACCTGAAGAATTAGAAGTACCTTCCAAATACAATTTAAGACTCAGATTGTTAATTTTCAAGTGTGAAGTTGTTGTACCATTTCCAGCCTTGCCTGTTGCAGACACAAAATGAGAAGTGAAGGCTAAAGAGGATAATTTAACATCAGGTGAAAAATCATTGGCCCTCTTTCACAACTCAATTTAAATGAAGCCACTCACACTAACCATGCTGCAGACATCTCCATTGGTTCCTGCATCTTCAATTAGTTTCAGCATTAACATTCTACTACAGTCAGACACTCTGCAGTTGAAGTGCACAGAAACGCAGTTAAATTAAACAGAAATAATAGCAAATAATGGTTCAGTAATTAATAGAAAAGGAGCTCTGAAAGGATGGAAGAGTTGGAACATCCTCGAGCTGAGGAGGAATGAGATTAACGGAATTTAAAAGTGGATCATTTCAAAGCACTCACACCAGAATATTTACCTGAAAAATGTCTTGCATATTGCTCTACATAGTGCCCGGTAGTCTGAGAATTATTGGCTCATTTCCACTAAGGGAAAGGATGGAGCAACTCTTTGCTTACAGTGCTCTGAATGGAACTCTAGGAGTTGGTTTCCATGTTACAAAATTGAGCAACCAGATTGCCAAGGACAAGATCAAATTCAGCTGGGGAATATCCTGCTGATCAAGTGCACTGGGGTGTAGCAACAGTTCTTGGAGCTTCACCTACACAAGGGTCACTGACACTAGAAAAGGAGAATTAATGATAAAAACATTATGAAATATCCTTTGCCAACTGAATGACAGAGTGAGAGAGGGCCTTGGTAATGTTTCATAGTTTCATGTTGTCATGCCAAGTAAAGGAACTGCCTTTTCTTTTTCAAAAATGGACATTATAACATGGCTAAGATGGCTGCCAAAGGTCAGGTGAATTTAGCAATTTGTGCCCAGACTAGTTCAAATCTCTGGAAATCTCCTAATTGAATAACCATGGGTGGGTGTTCCCCCATGAATGGGCATACCAAGATGAAACTGTGGAACTTTCACCTAATTTTGTTTGTAAACTTACCCAAAACTCAAAATCTATAGATCCCAAGTCTCCCTGTCTCTGAGCTTGACACTTCACAAAGGAAAGCCGCAGAAGCAAGTCATCATTCTCCATTGTATTATAATGGCTTATAGCTTTAAATCATTCTGGGCCGACAACAGAAGGATTTGATCAGGTGATCCATCTGATTGAAACTGTCTTCAGATAAAAAGTCTTTTACTACAAGACCCAATGAGAAACCAGTCAGTCTGCGAACTACAGCTGCAGTGACAGCAGCAGACAACCATAGAACCATAGAAAAGTTACAGTGCAGAAAGAGGCCGTTCAGCCCATCGTATCTGCACTGGAGATAAAAAGAGAAAAAAAAAGCTAGCCACTCATTTTTAATCCCACTTTCCAGCACCTGGTCCATGCAGGTTACAGAGATTCTGATGTAGATCCATGTACCTTTTAAATGAGTTGAGCATTTCAGCCTCAACTACCAATTGAGGCAGTGAATTCCAGACACCCACAACTCTCTGGGTGAAAAGGTTTTCCTCATGTCCCGTCTATTCCTTCTACCAATCACCTTAAATATATGCCCCCTTGTAATTGACCCCTCAGCTCGGGGAATCAGGCCATTCCTGTCTACCCTATCCAGGCCCCTCATAATCTTGTACACCTCAATTAGGAACCTCCTAAGGAAGTAACATCTTTTAACTCTTTAAAACCTGGAGACTATCATATTTTAAAGTCTCCCAACCTGTTTCTTTTCAAGTTAACCAGTACAGAAACTTGACTTCCTGGTAAGAAGACAACAAGTAACTAAATTTGTGACCTGTTGAAAATAGATCACTTCAAGGGAGTCCTGAAACAATTCTAATATCGGATTCCAGCGATTGAATCTACCTAGGCTACCATTCAGGAGCAAAACATTTGCTTCACCAGACCTGTAATACATATTTTCCTAAGACAAGTGAACTATGAACTATTCCTTTGTTTGTAATTGGTAAAAGTGCACTATCCTCTGTAACTCTATTTTTTCCTGAGTGAGTGTCTTATGAGTGAGTGACATAACGTTAGATTTCCAGAGTGAATGCATGAATAAATAATCCTCTATATTTAAATTCATGAAAGCTTGCTGCTGGGACTTGACAGGGTGGATGCTGAAAGAATGTTTCCCCTTGTGAGGAGACTAGAACTAGGGGACACATTTAAAATAAGGGGTCTCCCATTTAAGACTAAGATGAGAAGATTTTTTTTTCTCTCAGAGGATCATGAATCTTTGGAACTCTCTTCCCCACAGAATAATGAAGGTGGGGTCAATGAATATGTTTAAGGCAGAGGTAGATTGATTCTTGACTAACAAGGGAGTCAAAGGTTATCAGGGGTATGTGGAAATGTGGAATTGGTTCTACAATCATATCAGCCATGATCTTATTGAATGGCAGAGCAGGTTTGAGGGGCTGAATGCCCTACTCCTGATCCTAATTTGTATGGTTGTATGTTGTATGTTCGTATTAGTCCCCCAGTGGCTTTATATTGGCCTACTGAGTGGGGCAGTTACATATGGCCTCCGTCAAACCTGCTGGAAAAGAAGAGCAGGACCTCTGAAATTAGTCAAATGTCCTCCTTAGAGAGATGTGAGGAGGAGTGGGGCAACGGCTCCTCTTCTCAGCCCCATAAGGTCTTCTGCTGCCCCAAATTTATAACCCTCCAACCACTGCCTTACTTTGGTGGGTGGTGGGTGACCTCTGGGCCCTGCAGCTGTGACAGATTGAAGCCAGCCAGCTGCCTGTTGTTTGGGGGCAGCTGTGCAGTGGAATGTAAATGAGGCCTATGAGTTAAAATAGTCCAGGCCTCGAACTGGTGATGTTGGGCAGGTAGACACTTGGACTTCCTTCACTTCTAGTTAAAACCTGCCTTCATCTTGTGTTCAGTACTTCTGTTCAGATCTTGTGAGTGGGTTTATACTTCCGCTGTGCCCTCAGTAAATATGCAGTTCAATGTGTTCATGCTCACTGCCCCCATCATAATGTTCCCATTAGAATGTCAAGTAAAAGCTGCAGGTGTCAGATCAGCTGTGGCCCCGTATGTTGTGTGGAATTGAGGTAATGTATTATCGCACTCTGTTTGGGCCATGAAAGATTTACTCCTGACTTTAATTACATAAATTTGAAATGCACTTTTGTGCTCATCAGGGCCAATAATGTAGTCACAGAGGAATCAAACCATCCACTGTTCGTGGTACCCAGTGCCACAGTTAACCACTCCTGGCTCAGGTAAGCATAGGCATAGAATAAAGTTTCCTTTACACTGCCCCATCAAACGTTCCTGCATCATACGATTTCCTTAATTCACTTATTCAAGGGATCACCGTGGAGTTCTTATTGCAAATGCATGGTTAAGGCCCCGCCCTCTCCAGTCAATTTTGGCTCCTCTCTGTTTGTTCCTCGCAGAATCTCCTGCACTTGTTTCTTCATCTACTCTATCCCAATGAGCAGTGCAAGCAAATCAAGGCTATTGCTCCTTAGTATTACAATTTGACAACCCATCAGTAATCAATCTTTGTTTTCTTCTTCCCGCCCCTTTGATTGATTCAGTTTATTGATTTCATACCCAGTTCCCAACAACTTGACAAGGCACCAGGACTAAATGAGATGTATCTAAGGATACAGAGCGAAATGAGAGTGGATATTGTGGAAGCACTGGCCGTAATTTTTCAGTCTTCCTTAGACTTGGGTGGTTCCAGGGGACTAAAGAATTTTAATCATTATGCCCTTGTTAAAAAAAAAGGCGTAACGATAAGCCCAGCAATTACAGTCCAGTTAGTTTAACTTCTGTGGTGGGGAAACTATAATTGAGGACAGAATGAATAATCAGATGGACAAAAGGTTAATTAAGGAGAACCAGCATGGATTTTTTAAGGGAAAATCATGCTTAACTAACTTGTGGGAATTTTTTGAAGAGGTAACAGAGAGGGTTAATGAGGGTAATGCTGTTGATATGATGTACATGGACTTCCAAAAGGCATTCAATACAGTACCACACAACAGGCTTGTGAGAAAAGTTACAGATCATGGAATAAAAGGGACAGCAGCAACATGGATACAAGATCGGCTGAGTAACCGGAAGTATAGAGTAATGGCTAATGGATATTTTTCACGCTGGAGGAAGGTTTGTAGTGGAGTTCCCCAGTGGTTGGTATTGGGATCCTTGCTTTTCCTGATATATATTAATGATCTTGACCTTGGTGTACAGGGAACAGTTACAAAATTTCCAGAAGGCAAAGTATTTGCAGAAGTATTGTAAACTGTGAGGAGGACAGTGTAGAACTTCAAAAGGGCATAGTTGGTGGAGTGGGAAGATAGGTGGCAGATGCAGTTTATTGCAGAGAAGTGTGAGGTGATTCAGTTTGGCAGGAAAAACGTGAAGAGAAAATATAAAATACAGGGTACAACTTTAAAGAGGGTGCAGGAGCAAAAGGACCTGGGTGTATCTTGTTACTTCTTCAAATCCTTCAATAAATTGGTTAAGCATGATTTAAAATATGATAGTCTCTAGGTTTTAAAGAATGAAAGATCTTACTTCCTTGGGAGGTTCCTGATTGAGGTGTACAAGATTACGAAGGGGCTAGATAGAGTAGACAGGAAAGACCTGATTCCTGGAGCTGAGGGGTCAATTACCAGGGAACATAGATTTAAGGAGATTGGTAGAAGCATTAGCGAGGACATGGGGAAAAACTTTTTCACCCAGAGGGTGGTAGGTGCCTGAAATTCACAGCATAAACCACTAAATGTGGCAGGACAGGTGTGAAGAGCAGTTAATAAAGCATACAGTATCCTAGGCTTTATTAATAGGGGCATAGAGTGCAAGAGCAAGGACACTTTGTTGAACTTGTATAAGACACTAGTTAGACCTCAGCTGGAGTACTGCATCCAGATTTGTACGCACGTTTTAGGAAGGATGTGAAGGCATGGAGAGACTGCAGTAAAGGTTTATGAGAATGGTTCCGGACATGATGAACTTCGGTTATGAAGATAAATTGGAGAAGGTGGGACCCTCTTCCTTGAAGAAAAGAAGGCTTTGAGGAGATTTGATAGAGGTATTCAAAATCAACAGGATTCTGAACAAAGTAGATAGGGGGAAATTGTTCTCACTTGTGGAAGGATCAAACATTGTTTTGTGAAAGGGAAATCATGTTTAACCAATTTATTGGAGTCTTTCCTAACCCGCCGCATTAATTATGCATTCCCGGGAAATACGCCGTTTCCATGGTGGGCAGGCTCTCATTCACCCTCCACATCATCATCTTGCTGCTTCAACATGCTGGGCACCACATTTAAAGTGCAGCCATGCATACACACAGTGCTTCCAGCCCACGATTGCTGCACAGAAAACAGGATGATCCCAAAAGGCAAAAAGACTGCAGCCCCCAGCTTTAGAGATGTGTCCATTGAGTGCCTTTTCGGCACCATGGAGGCACACCATGATGCCCTCTACCCCCGATCTGGCCGCAGGATGGGCAGCAGCATCACCAATCCAGCATGGGAGGCAGTGGCAGCAGTGGTCAGCACCAATGTCCTGCAAAAGAGGACAGCCACCCAGCGCCACTATAGAATGAATGATCTCATTCATTCCACCAGGGTAACTAACTCTTCTCATCTTTGTTAACTGACACACTCACAAACCCATCACACATTTACAGGGATCTCACATCTCGAGGGACTACACCAATAACTCTCACACATACCCTCACATCTCCATCAGGCTCATACCCATTCGAGCTCAGATCCTCATCCAATCCATGGCTCCGCTCACCACACAAACATTCCATACAGTGCCATGTGACCTGCTCACACTCTCTCCAACTGTTGCCATGCAGGAGAAGCTGGCTCACAACAGCAGGGAGAGGTCCCAGACCAAGGGGTGCAGTTGCCCACATTAGGCTCCTGACTCACTTTGAGGAGCGTGCCATCGTGCTGATTGGTGAGGGTGTAGACTGTGCCTGTGGTGATGGTGAGGTTGGCGGTGAACACCTACATGAGGATCCTGCATCATATCATCCCTCTGGCAATGCAACTATGAATGCTCTCTCTCCTGCTTTTAACTCTACTGCCATGCACTAATTATCTCTACTTTCATTCACACGGAGCTCTGCCAAGCGACTGACACCCTCAGCCAGCCAGTTTCATCCACATTCTCATCTCCAGACAAGAGAACACCTCCTCCATTGAAGAGCTGGAAATAAGCAGCCTGGAAGACCCATCACAGCGCTTACCCACACCCTCCACCAGCACGGAGACACGCACCTCGGTGAGACCTAGATCTAGAGCAGGTTCGGGTTCACAATCTGGTGGTCACTGCATAGATCCTTGTTCGCAGCAGGAGGAGGCAGGTTCACCCAAATTCCCTGGTACTTGGAGGTCTGCTGGGGAAGAGGTATCTGTGGGGTCTGAGTCAAATGACAAGCCTCTGGATTCGGCCTTCCAACTCACCCTGCAGAGACAGCAAAAGGCAGGAAAACATCATGCACAGCTGTTGGAAGCCCTCTACAGAGTGGCACACGGGTTGGAGGAGTGGGTCCGCCTGCTCTGTGATGAAGTGTTGCTCACATGTGTGTATATGGAGGTCTCCATGGGGAGGATGGAGGACACTATGGAAACCCTGGTCCAGCAGAACACGGAGATGTGCACAGGCCTGCACTCCATCGTGGTAGCCATGGGTGATTTCCTGCAGCAGCGAGAGGGAAATGGGGCACCTCGACCTCGCTTCAGATGCTCCTTCCCCTCAAGGAATCAGGCTGGGGCCCGACCTCTTCCTTCCCACTCCCAGGGTCCGTGTCTGTCTCCAAGGCTCCACCAACCACCTTCACCATCCTTCCTACCGAAACCATTGAACCGTTATCCTTCCACCCTACCACCTCACTCTGCCCTCCGTCATTCTCCCCATTCCCTTGTACCTTGTACCACGCCCACACTCAATTTGCTCCCCAGGAGGCAGTCATGGACTCATCGGATCCCTTCCTTGCACGTTCACCAGGTCATAACCCTCTCCAGTTCCTTTCCCCCCTTGGAACCCTCCTCCTTTGCCCCTGGAACCCCTGCCCTGCAAAACCCCTTCCACCCGGCACTAATTCTCCCTCCGTTTCCCCTCACTTTGTCCTTCACCCCCTTCTGATTCCTTCCTCGAGCGTTACTTTTTCCCCAGCCTTACTCCTCCCCCTTCCTGACTCTCTCAGACATCCTCACTTCTTCCTCCAGCTTTACTCCTTCCCCTTCCGGAATCCTTCCTCCACCCTTACTCCCTTCCCTCACCACACTCCTTCCCCTCTCTGAACTGCTTCCCTTACACCTTCCACCCCCTTTACACCTACCTCCCCAGTTTCCATCTTCTTCTCCATTACCCCATCCTCCCCCCATACTCGCTCTCTCCTCCCCAAACTAACCCCCTATCGACACCTCTTCCTCTCCCAGTTGATCCTAGACCTTCCTCTCCTATCCCCCAGGTACATCTCCCTCTCCCAAACACAGCTGCACTTTCTTCTCTGTCCCCTCAACCATCACCCATTGTGAGCAGACCCTCAACTGTGACTTTCCAACTCCTGTGAGCTGCTTCACAGCAAAGCCATGTCCATAAGAATCCACCCAACATGCCATGGACATTCCTCCAGTGTGCCATTGGTGTCAGGCTCCAGCATATTCTGCTGCTCGGACGTCCGTGATGTGAGCAAGGCCCTGGCAGTAAGACCTGTCTATTGCACGTCACACATGTCAAGACGTGTTCTACACTGGTGAGCTTTCCCGCTGACCTGGGCGGACAATCCAGCAGTTGGGGATGAGTCTGGTGGGCTGGCCTTATAATGATAAGCTGAGGTATTGCAATGAGGTCACAATGTCCGATAGCAGGGAATTGATGGGCCGAGCATACAATCGCAAACTAGTTTCATGACGTCGTGAAACCGATTCCTGGCCTTTTTGCCAATTGTCAACTCACGTTGCCAATACGCCCAACAACATCGGGCACGGAAAACCCCACCCTGTGATTCTTTTATGTCTCAGACCCACCCATGATAATCCATATCTCTGACATTCAAGGTTTCTCAAATGGCTATTTTCACTGCTTCCTGACATCCACACTCAAAGCCATATGTCACCACATGCATGTGCTCGCCCTCTTTCTTAAGCAGCTCACTCGCCTAAATACAAGATGCACCTCAGGAACACACTAAGGGTCCTTCAACAGCATCTTCCAAACCTGCGACTTCTACCATCTAGAAGGACAAGGGCAGTAGATAGATGGGAACACCACCACTTGGAAGTTCCCCTCCAAGCCACTCACCGTCCAGCCTTGGAAATATATTGCCATTCCTTCACTGTCACTGGGTCAAAATCCTGGAACTCCCTCCCTAACAGCACTGTGGGTGTACCTACACCACGTGGACTGCAGCGGTTCAAGAAGGCAGCTCACCACCACCTTCTCAAGGGCAATTAGGGGTGGGCAATAAATGCTGGCCTAGCCACATCCCATGAACGAATGAAGAAGTTTCTTTCTCAGTGTTGTCCTGGTCCACAGTTTCATTTTATTCTTTGTCTCATCCAACGCTTTAATCAAGAAAACTGTAGTTTTCAACAGCTCACGGCTACCAACTTTGGATCTTGCTGTTCCTTCACTCCCCTCTGACCCCAGCCCTTCTTCCAATCTCGCCCTTTGCCATGTTTTCACAATCCTCTCTGACCTTCCCCTCTGCCCCTGCACAATTCGTCCTCATTAAATGCTTCAGTTTCATTCCATTCTGCCTCCACCTGAATGCATTTCAAGCACAGCACAATGCTGACCTCCTCTTCCATGGTCCTCACGTCTGCACCCACTTCATTGGGCAGGAACTCTTCCCCTGTGCAGCAGACCCTTTCACTCACCTCTAGTATTCTCCCTCCACCTGAACCTCTCCCTCTGACTTCTTACGCTCTCCCTATCTTTTCATTGAGAACTGCCGGCATGCCATTGACCGTCTCAATACCTCTGTCCCCCTCACTCACTCTAACATGTCTCCTTCTGAGCTTGCTGAACTGCGTTCCCTTATGTCCAACCCTAACAAGGGGCAGAATTCTCCCATCCCACCCGCTGTGGGTTTCGTGGCAGGCGGGAGCAGAGAATCCAGCGGCAGGCAAAAAGTCAGAAATCCGCCGGCATAAAAGCAGTTTGCAATTCTCCCGATGGTGTGTTTATGGCAGGTTGGTTATCCCGCTGACTAGTAGTATGAATGCCATTTGCATTCGTCAACATCTTATGACCAGAAACTGAATTGGATGATCCACATAAATACAATAGCCACAAGAGCAAGTCAGAGGCTAGGAATCCTGTGGCTAGTAACTCGCCTCCTGACTCCCCATCTACAAGGCACAATTCAGGAATGTGATGGAATACTCTCCACTTGCTTGGATAAGTGCAGCTCCCACAACATTCAAGAAGCTTGACATCACCCAGGACAAAGCAGCCTGCTTGACTGGCACCCCATCCACAAAAATTCACTCCCTCCACCACCGACACACAGCAGCAACAGTATGTACCATCTACAAGATGCTGCACCAAGGCTCCTGAGGCAGCACCTTTCAAATCCATGACCACTGTTATCTAGAAGGACAAGGGCAGCAGATAGATGGGAACATCACCACCTGAAAGTTCCCCTCCAATTCACTCACCATCCTGACTTGGAAATCTATCGCCATTCCTTCACTATCGCTGGATCAAAATCCTGGAACTCCCTTCCTAACAGCACTATGGGTGTACCTACACCATATGGACTGCAGCGGTTCAAGAAAGCAGCTCACTATCACCTTCTCAAGGGCAATTAGGGATGGGCAATAAATCCTGATCTCACCGGCAACGCCCACATCCCATAAATGAATTGAAAAAAAACTGACTGGTCATTAATATGTCACATCAAAGATTGGAGCAAAGAGCTAGGTTGAGTCAATCATCTCAATTAAACTTTAACATTGCACGCAGGGCTCAAGATGTTACATATCAGCAATGTCATCTTGGTCACCTCGATGTGTGTGTTAGTGTCTCAGGGACAAAGTGGCATCAGCCACCATGCAAGTAGGGCAGGAAAAACTATGGACCCTCACAGTTTCCAAACGTGTCATCTTCTGAGCTTCACTTTCTTGCCCCTTGAATCATTAATGCCTTCAATGTTTCCTTTCAGAGAGAAGGCAAAAGCAGATATGGATCCAGGGCTCAATGCTGCCTTTGTCAGGGTCCTAATGCAATGGAGGAGGTGAAGGAGGGAGAGGTGACTCCGCGCGCAGCTCCAGCAGGAGGGACATGGTCAAGCGGAGCCAGAGCATGAACAGGAGGGTCAGGAGGAGAGACCCAGACAATGGCGGCGACTCGCCAGACCTAGGGTTTATCGTAGAAGAGTCTCCTGTTTATAAATGAGTGAGAGGCGATGCCGTGCATGTCTGCGCTTGTCCCGAGCTCTGGTACATCACATATTCCACATTCTTTGTAAAGATCTGACACCAGGTGGAGTTGGAGGGTATCCCTTGCCAGTGGCTTTGAAGGTGACAGCGGTGTTCAATTTCTTGGCCTTTGGTTCTTTCCAAGGATCAACAGGGGACCTGAGCGGCATCTGTCAGTCCGCAACACATCGATGCATGAAAGAGGTCATGGCTGCCTTTTACAGGAATAACCATCATTATGTCAGGTTTGCTCTGGACGAAGATAGCCAGGCTGGAAGATTCACTAACTTCACTGCCATTTCAGGCTTCCCAAGAATGCAGGGTGCAAAAGACTGCACCCATGTGGCTATACGGGCTCCATAGCAGCAGGTCTTAACGCTTAATGCAAGGGTTATCATTCCATCAATGTACAACCGGTCTGTGATCACCAGAAGCACACGATCCATGTTTGTGCAAGGTGCCCTGGGAGTTGCCATGACTCCTACATCCTGAGTCACTCCCAGGTGCCTGAGATTTTTGAGGAGCCATTATGTCTGCAGAGATGGCTGCTTGGGGATAAGGGGTACCCACTGAAACACTGGCTGATGACAGCAGTACGTTGCCCTCAGAGCCCTTCCGAAAAGAGGTACAACGCTACTCACAGCTCTGCACATTCCCTTACAGAACAACACCATAGGACTTCTGAAGATGTGTTTCAGATGCTTGGACTGGTGTTTCACTCCAATACATCCCGACAGGGTTTCCCACATCACCGCAGTGTGTTGCACTCTTCACAATCTGACAATGCAAATAAGTGAACCCCTGCCAGAGGATGACCTGGACGAGGATGAAAGCTCATCAGAAGATGAAGATCCGGAGGCCTAGGAACCTCAGGAGGCTGCTGAGGGTCAGTATGAGCATGATCCTGCATGGTAGAAGGAAGACGTGGGAGACCTGCCCATAATACATTAATCGTTGACAGGTTCCAGGAAGAGTAAAGTTAAGTGAGAGAATATGGCCACATCTCTCCTCACCCTCAATGCCAGTTACTTTCACCTCAGGGGATGTCCATCCACTTGCAGCGAGAACAGTCACATTTGCGAGTCCTGGTTTCATGAATCGCCAGGCCTTGAGCTTTGCTTTGGTCCATGGGCCCTGTGAGTGAGCTCATTCTAGGAACTGAGAGTCCACTTCGGAACAAGAGTGATGTGAGGGAAGACTTGAAGCCCTTTGCTGCCATCTAATGATGCAAACAATGCAGAGACTGAGATGTGGACATACTAGGGATCCCCTCCTCCCCTGCATGTCTTTTCTTCTGCCATTGCCACTGAGGAGACACAAATGCCGCTAGAATAACAATGCTGATGAGCTGCCCTCACTCAGTGGTGTTCTTTGTCCCCTGTGTGTGCTGAATCCTTCGCAGAAGCACCAGAGGATGGAGCATGAGCAACATATATGATAGATGGTGATGTGAAAGTCTCGCTGAGAAAATGAGTGTTGATATGTGTCTCCCGCTAATGGTTGTGTGAGATCCCTGAAGAGGGTAGCTGTTTGAGTACATGATGCCATGATGAGAGTTTGATATTGGAGGGAGTTGAAGGATGACTTATTTTGGCAAAATGGATCATCCTCTTCCTGCACTGGATGGCATTTTGGGCACGGTTGCCAGCCATGCTGACCTGCTCTGCAACGGCCTCCCAGGCTTGGGAGGTGAGGCTGCTGCACTTCCTGCAGCCATCCCTGGGATACCAGGCTTGCCTGTGTGCCTGCACTCCTCTGATCAAGGCCTGGAGTCTCAAGGTCTCAGCCTTCTTCTGGCTACAAGACATCTCTGCAAATGTCAGGAAGATAGGTGGGCTGGAGAAAGTGAGATTATGGGAAGAATTTTCCCGTTGGTGAGTGGAGGCGGGGCCTGCTTGCTGATGCGTAAAATGATGCACGGTGACATCGGGCGTGTGTCCCACTGTCACCGTGTGTCATTCAGGTTTTCAGTTCGGCTGGTGCAAAGCTGACTCGGCTGTCAAAGGCCATTTAAAACCTAATTAGCTCAATTTAATGAGCTGTCCATCCAACCTTGGGCTTGGAGGGTAGGCGAAGAGCCCAGACGGCCTTTGCATTTTTCATGAATCTTCATCCACGGGCGGGTTGAGGTTTCATGAAGTATTTTAAAATCTAATAAAAATTTATACTTTTATTCTTTGGCATGTCCCAGCTCATGTGGTAGTGTCACATGAGGGAATATACTTTGAAAGTGTTAAAAGCCTTTAATTAAAACTTTAGCACTGAAACAAATCTTCCTGAGGCATCTCCATGGCACCTCAGGGAATCCCCACCACCCGCACAGGGAGCGCTTAGCGCTTCCAGGTGAGTGTCATGCTGGGCGGGCCTTAATTGTCCCGCCCACATAAAATGGCAGCATGGCCCTGATTGGGGGTGCCGATCAGGTGCGCGCCCACCCCCGCCCGCCCCCGCACAACCCCCAGGGGGAAATTTTTGGCCTATGTGTTGGACTGGTATTTAAATATGGACCTTCAAACCTGCCAGCTGACCCACCAGATGATTCAGCCCAGTACTCACCTGTGTATAATTAATGACCCTCCAAGCGCGGAATCGGGTGCGAGTTCCCGCCATTCTGGCCAGCATGGTGGGCACCACCGAAACCACCCATCACCGCACTTAGTCTCATAAGTGGAAAATTCCACCCTGTCACGAAGAGCTATGAATGTCTATAATGTTATTGGAAATTGTTTTTTAAAATGGAGTTCTAGTGGGGTCTGTGTCTGTGTGTGTTTTAATTGGATTAAAGCCAGCTAGTCTGGGTGCTTTGATAGATAGTAGTTTTGAGATGTTAATTAGGTAAGCATAAGGAGGGTAGAAGGTAAAGTGTAAATTTTCATTTGTTAAACGAAACCATTCAAGACTGCAGGTGAAATCTTACACCTAGCTAGAAGATACCAAGCAATGTGTTTATTTTTTCAGGTTACTAATAAAATTGGTGGGATGAAAGAATGTTATTGTTAGAAGAGGAAAAGTTAAAAGCCGAGTGACACAATGAAAAATTTACATTCAAAGAGAAAAATACGTATAAAGGAGAAAGGAGATTGTGTGTAAGGTAGAGGCATTTTATGATTCAACATGTGTGAGAAGACTCCAGCCTGTAAACCTCAAGTCTGTCTGCAAGGACCCAGAGCTGAAAGGAACTCATTTTGAATTTGACTTTCCAGGGTATGATTTGCCAGGCGCCTGGTTAAATCTATGAGTTTTACTGTTGCCTTAATGGGTGTGCAACTGAGAGTCAGATAAATTAGGTGATTTTTGTAGTTATTATAGTAGTAATTTTGTAGACATAAGTATGTGTTTACAATCTTTCTTGCATTAATAAATGTTTAGTTTTATGAAAAAACTCAACTAACTTGAATATTATAGAAATTTAGAACTCTATTGGATATGTGACCTTCTTTTCCCAGATTAATGATGGTGAATGCTTACTGATAAACCCAATTTATTTTGCTGTTCCCATTGTGAGTCTGGGTAGAAGTAGGTCGCAGGCAGAGTCATGTTTCTGCTGATATTAAAAAGTGCTAAACTTGGAACTGGCACTCTGTGTAACTCTGATCTTACTTCACAGGCAACATTTCTTTGGGAAAACAAGACTGTTATTTGTCTACAAACTCTCCCTGCTCCCTGGGGTTGATATGACCCCACCTCAGCTGTGGTCTTAATAAGACTCGGTGGTCTTATTACTACTGAATTCAAAGCCTGCACCTCGAAACATACAAATTGCAAAAATGGGTTATGAAAGTTGTTTCAAGTTTCTCTCTTGGATTTGAAGAAGTCAGCCTTTACCATTGACTGCGTCATAATAGCCCATTTTCATCAAACCTGCTGACAAGGATAGTGCCGTTGTCTGAAAAACTGACCTGCATCTTGCAGAGGCTGAACGTCAACTCTCCGACACTTACTCTTATGTCTCCCTGGAGCACACCAACATCCAAGAGGAGTTCAACCATTGCTAGGCAGCCTGGACAAGGTGACAGCTGTCAGAATACCAGCCTGCTACTGCTTAATTAAAGGGCCTGACAAGTCTGTCAACTCAACATGGAGGCACTGAATGATAGACTGCAGCTCCTGCAAGATTGTCTGGAGGGTTTACAGGGCATCACCTTGGAGCAACTGGAAGATATTCGGATGACTCTCAGCAATTTAAGAATCTTCCCGATTCTGAGAGAGTTATTCTGCTCCTTGCAAGTGTTAACCTGGCTCCTGTCCGGCCACAAAGCAAAAATGTGCCCAGGTTAATGAAGGTTAATGAAGGTTGATGGATTGGCATGTTTCCAGAGGTAATGTTAATTGTGGAGCACCCCTTTCCCACCAGCTGAGGTGGGGTCATATCAATCCCAGGGAGCAGGGAAAGTTTGTAGACAAATAACAGTCTTGTTTTCCCAAAGAAATGCTGCCTGTGAAGTAAGATCAGAGTTACATAGAGTGCCAGTTCCAAGTTTAGCACTTTTTAATATCAGCAGAGCAAATAAACATGACAATCTGCCTGCGACTTACTTCTACCCAGACTCACAATGGGAACAGCAAAATAAATTGGGTTTATCAGCAAGCATTCACCATCATTAACCTGGGAGAAGAAGGTCACATATCCAATATTTTGCAGAGTTCTAAATTTCTATAATATTCAAGTTAATTGATTTTTAAATGTCTGTGCACAATTGCAAAAAGAACCTGCATAAAGGGATTGGAAGAACTCAAATGCAAAGAGTTTAACTGAAGCCATGCTGAAAGAAGCTGTTTAGATTACCAACCTCAACTCAAGGGACAATGGTGTTGTTATTGTGCAGCTGAATCAAAGGGGAATGCCTTGGAGTTTATCACCTTCCCTTCAACAAGACCCCAGCAATGACTGAGGAGGATAAGAATTTCTCTTGAAATGTTTGTTTGAAGGGTGATGCACAATGAGCTTCATGGATACTTTCACTATTTGAAGATTGATCCTCTGCCCTCTGCCCTGTAATGCTATGGAAATAGATGCATGAGTGTGAGCTTGTAAAGTGAACTCAACATCATCCAACAGAAGATTATTGAAGACATGCATTTGAGTCAATCACTGGAGTGCTGCTCTGGACTGCAGTAGAGTGCTTAAGTTGGAATTTGGTGACTGAGGGAATTTAAGGGTTTATTTCTATCTAACATCTAGTCTTTCTTTAATTTAGTAATTAACTAAAAGTTGCTGTTTGGGTTGGAAGCAGGTGAGTTTTAGGCCAGCTTTATAAGAGGGTTTATACAGGCTCTGCATGCAGCTACAACTAGTTAATTAGATAACTGGCTTAAACAGGTTTTGAGAGGCTAGATTCAGAGTATAAAAACAGGCCATCTCACAGTGCTGACTTTGTCTGCATTGCAGTGCTGCACTGGGCTGTAGTAGAGTGCTTAAGTTGGAGTTTGATGACAGGGGGAGGAGGGAACGAGGTGATCCTTTGAGTACTGTGAGTACGGTCATGTAAGCATTTACTACTTTTATTAGTTATAGTTTTTAAGGTCTTATTTTGTGGTTCATCTTTTGGAAGTACTGTATTTTGTAACAACAAGGAGCAGGGAAGAATGGCCCTAGAGTAGTTGATATTATTTGATATTAAGTATCTTCCAAAATGTTTAATTTAATTT
Source organism: Carcharodon carcharias (assembly GCF_017639515.1). NCBI lineage: Eukaryota > Metazoa > Chordata > Chondrichthyes > Lamniformes > Lamnidae > Carcharodon > Carcharodon carcharias. Next base: position 83,220,808 of record NC_054476.1, on the reverse strand, counting down.
AAAGGGTAAGTCATGGCAGGAGAGCTCAAAGCCGTGGTGTGCTCCTCCTGCTCTATGTGGGAAGCCGGGAGCATTTCCAGTGCCCGGGGCCAGCATATATGCGGGAAGTGTCTCCAACAGCAGCTCCTGGAAGCCCAGATTTCAGAGTGGAGTGGCGACTGGGGACACTGTGGAGCATCCATGAGGCAGAGAGTATCGTGGATAGTATATGTAGAAAGGTGGTCACACCGCAGGCTAAGTGTCCACAGGCAGGAAGGGAATGGGTGACCACCAGACAGAGCAAGAGGACTAGGCAGGCAGTGCAGGAATCTCCTGTGACTATTCCCCTGCAAAACAGATATACCACTTTGGATACTGTTGAGGGGAATGGCCTCTCAGGGGAAAATGGCAACAGCCAAATTTGTTGCACCACGGTTATCTCTGTTGCACGGGGAGGAGTAACAAGTGTGGGAATGCAATAGTTATAGGGGATTCAATTGGAAGGGGAATAGATAGGCATTTCTGCAGCTGCACACAATACTCCAGGATGGTATGTTGCCTCCCTGGTGCTAGGGTCAAGGATTTCTCAGGGCGGCTAGAGGACATTCTGAAGGGGGAGGGTGAACAGCCAGTGGTCATGGTACACATTGGTACAAACAACATAGGTTAAAAAAGGAATGAGGTCTTCAAATCAGAATATAGGGAGTTAGGAAGCAAGTTGAAAAGAAGGACTTCAAAGATAGTGATCTCAGGATTACTACCAGTGCCACATGCTAGTCAGAGTAGTAATAGCAGGATATATCGGATGAATACGTGGCTGAATAGATGGAGTGAGGGGGAGGGTTTCAGATTCCTGGGACATTGGGAACGGTTCTGGGGGACTTGGGACCAGTACAAACTGGATGGGTTACACCTGGGAAGGACTGGGACAGATGTCCTAGGAGGAAAATTTGCTAGAGTGGTTGGGGAGGGTTTAAACTAAAATGGCAGGGGGGTGGGAACCTATGCAAAGAGTCAGAGGAGGGGGAATCAAGGATAAGAACAAAAGACAAAGGGGAATAAGAAAAGTGATAGGCTTAGAAATCAAGGGCAAGAATCAAACAGGGCCTCAGTGAAAAGTAACGGGAACAGGACAAAGTAATGTTAAAAAGACAAGCCTTAAGGCTTTGTGCCTTAATGCAAGGAGCATTCGCAATAAAGTGGATGAAATAACCATGCAAATAGATGTAAACAGGTATGATATAATGGAGATTATGGAGACATGGCTGCAGGGCGATCAGGAAGGGGAACTGAACATCCAGGAGTATTCCGTATTTAGGGAGGACAGACAAAAAGGAAAAGGTGGTGGAGTTGCATTGCTGGTTAAAGAGGAAATTAACGCAATAGTGAGGAAAGGTATTAGCTCGACGATGTGGAATTTGTATGGGTAGAACTGAGAAACACTAAGGGGCAAAAAAACGTTAGTGGGGGTTGTACATAGACCCCCAAACTGTGGTGGTGATGTTGGGAATGGCATTAAACAGGAAATTAGAGACATATGCAATAAAGGAACATCTATAATTATGTGTGACTTTAATCTGTATGTAGTTTGGGCAAATCAAATTAGTAACAATACCGTAGAGGAGGAATTCCTGGAGTGTATGCAGGATGGTTTTCTGGACCAATACATTGAGGCTAAGCTAGACTGGGTATTGTGTAATGAGAAAGGAATAACTGGCAATCTAGTTGTGCGAGGCCCCTTGGGGATGAGCAACCATAATATGATAGAATTCTTCATCAAGATGGAGAGTGACATAGTTGATTGAGAGACTAAGGTCCTGAATCTTAATAAAGGAAACTATGATTGTATGAGGCGCAAGTTGGCTATGATGGATTGGGAAGCGTTACTTAAAGGGATGATGGTGGATAGGCAATGGCAAATGTTCAAAGTACACATGGGTGAACTGCAACAATTGTTTATTCCTATCTGGCGCAAAAGTAAAACAGGAAAGGTGGCCAAACCATGGCTTACAAAGGAAATTAGAGATAGTATTAGATCCAAGGAAAAGGCATACAAATTGGTCAGAAAAAACAACAGGCTCAAGGACTGGGAGCAATTTAGAATTCAGCAAAGGAGGATCAAGGGATCAATTAAGAAAGGGAAAATAGAGTTCAAGAGTAAGCTTGCAGGGAACATAAAAACTGACTGTAAAAGTTTCTATTGGAATGTGACGAGAAAAAGATTGGTGAAGTCAAATGTAGGTCCCTTACACTCAGAATCAGGAAATTTATAATGGGGAACAAAGAAATAGCTGACCAACTATAGACTCTGGAACAGTTCCTACAGATTGGAGGGTAGCTAATGTAACCCCACTATTTAGAAAGGGAGGTAGAGAGAAAACAGGGAATTATCGACCAGTCAGCCTGCCGTTGGTAATGGGGAAGCTTCTTGAGTCCATTATAAAAGATTTAATAGCTGAGCACTTGGAAAACAGTGGCAGAATCGGACAGAGTCAGCATGGATTTATGAAAGGGAAATCATGCTTGACAAATCTACTGGAATTTTCCAAGGATGTAACTAGTAGAGTTGATGAGGGGAGCCAGTGGATGTGGTTTATTTGGACTTTCAGAAGGCTTTCGACAAAGTCCCACAAAAGAGATTAGCGTGTAAGATTAAAGTGAATGGGCGTTGGGGTAGTGTATTGAGATGGATAGAAAACTGGTTGGCAGACAGGAAAGTAGGAGTAAGTGGATCTTTTTCTGAATGGCAGGCAGTGACTAGTGGGGATCGGTGCTGGGACCCCAGCTATTCACAATATATATTAATGATTTAGATGAGGGAACTAAATGTAATATCTCCAAATTTGCAGATGACACAAAGCTGGGTGGGAGGGTGAGTTGTGAAGAGGATGCAGAGGTGCTTCAGTGTGATTTGGACAAGCTGTGAGTGGGCAAATGCATGGCAGATGCAGTATAATATGGATAAATGTGAGGTTATCCACTTTGGTAGCAGAAACAGGAAGGCAGATTATTATCTGAATGGCTATAAATTGAGAGAGGGGAATGTGCAACAAGACCTGGGTGTCCTTGTACACCAGTCGCTGAAGGTAAGCATGCAGGTGCAGCAGGCAGTAAAGAAGGCAAATGGTATGTTGGCCTTCATAGCCAGAGGATTTGAGTACAGGAGCAGGGATGTCTTGCTGCAATTTATATAGGACCTTGATGAGACCACACTTGGAATATTGTGTGCAGTTTTGGTCTCCGATAGAAGGAGTGCAGCGAAGGTTTACCAGACTGATTCCTGGGATGGCGGGACTGACATATGAGGAGAGATTGAGTCAATTAGGATTATATTCGCTGGAGTTCAGAAGAATGAGGGGGATCTCATTGAAGCCTATAATACTCTAACAGGACTAGAGAGGGTAGATGCAGGAAGGATGTTACCGATTGTGGGGGACTCCAGAACCAAGGGACACAGTCTGAGGATACGGGATAGACCATTTAGGACTGAGATGAGGAGAAATTTCTTCACCCAGAGAGTGGTGAGCCTGTGGAATTCGCTACCACAGAAAGTAGTTGAGGCCAAAACATTGTTTGTTTTCAAGAAAGAGTTAGATATATCTCTTGGGGCGAAAGGGCTCAAAGGATATGGGGAGAAAGCGGAAGCAGGCTATTGAGTTGGATGATCAACCATGATCATGGTGAATGGTGGAACAGGCTCAAAGGGCCAAATGGCCCACTCCTGCTCTTATTTTCTATGTTTCTATGAAATAAACTTGGTTGGAACAGCAGGCAGCATGAGCAGAACATTGCAGGATATAAGATAGATGTGCTTCAGTGTTGGCCTGTCAAATTTTCTTGAAAGAACAACATCCAAAATTATTTCATTTTAAGTGTTACAGAGGAAAACTGAACTCCTTTATTTTTTTTGCTGTCTGTCCGCAAGCAGGGATGTTTTAATTTTTGAAATCGGCTGTTTCCCCAAACTCTGTTTGTGAATTCAATTTTAAAGTGGCTCACAGCAAACTCACTTTCAGGTTAAACCAGAAGTATTGTTTATTCATACATTCAAACCTGGTGGATGGTTGTCGCAACTACATAAACACGCACACAAGAAAGAGATAGAAAAGAGTTTTATAACTAGGAATAACTTAAATATAAAAAAAAGAGGTAATGGTATTACTTCATGTGAATGTCAGTGTCCAGAATGTCAGAGTCCAGTGAGGGTTCCTTCATGTAGGAGTTAAAGTTCACGCAGGTTCAGCAGGAGTTGGTGATGATGAAGCAAGATGAGGTTGGGATATAGAGACCTGGTCCGTTCTACAGGCAATGGCAGGAATTTTCCAGAGAACCAGGCTCCGAGGACATTTAGTCTTAAGGCAGGCTTTGTTGTCAGCCTGGAGTCCTGCTTTGGTGTTGACTGGCTGGTTGTTGACAGCAGACTGGAGTAGAAGGGTCTGGCTCATACATGGTTAATGCGGGACTGAGTACAGTACCACCCACACCGTGATGTAAGAAGGCACATGACCTAAACCTAGGATCAGTGTGGTGTTGGCCAGAGATGTGTTCAGACCTATAATGGGGATAGATTCATGCCTGTAGCCTTTACTGTGTATTTGTATTTAGTTACATGTAGTTAATGAAGATTTGCTGTGAACATACAGAAGACTACAAGGACTTTTTTTTAACAGACATGTTCTGCAGCCAACACTGTCCCAACACTGACTGCCCTGGGAGTCCAGGAATGTAACATTAAAACTTTTCAAAGGCCAAAGGAGGTTAGGTCATGTGGTGTTGCCCATTGATGGGTCAGTTTCGGGTTTACCATCAGTTTCCATGTCTCTGGCCAAAATCTATTCATCACCTTAGGAGTTAGATGGTGGCTATTAGTGTCCCTGCAGACATAACAAGTTGGATGTCTCTTTCTTTGTTGTAAGTTCAGGCTGGGGAGACAGATCCTCTCCTGCTTCTTTGTTTCATTGATTGTCATGGGCCCACACAATGACAAGTATGAGATTCCACAAAGATGAAGGTTGAGCTTTGTCCTGTAATTACTGTTGGATGTTTCCAGAACTGTAGCCAACTCGCAAATCATGTGACCTGTAGCAGCCATGTTTTTGGTCCAGCATTGTCCATTTTAAATAAGCAGAAATTAAGATTTACACAATTTATTATCTCTTTTGTGTCTTATGGACACAATGTAAGATTTTTTTTTTTGGTTTGAGGTAATAAGTTTACAAAATATGTTCTGGCATTGTAAGTAATGCCATGGCACTATAGGAAATGGAACAGAAGAGTTGTCTTGTCATCCTGGCCAACATTCCTTCATCAATGGATAATTATCAAACATATTAACCAGTTATGCATTGTACTGATGTCTGTGGGGCATTGCACATGTAAACTGGATGATGTATTTGTCTGTAAAACATCAGAATAAAATACCAAAAAAAAGGACAGCAGTCATTAAATAGAAATTCAGGTGTCCAGTTAAAAATTAGAGGCAACTTAGAGTGGAAATGGGACTTCAAAAACTCAACTAATTGTTGTGAATCTGATTTTACTGCACACAAATCACATTTCTGAAATGCTCATAATGACCCATAACTTTGGTGGAGTAGCAATTGAGTTGAATTGTCACTCCGCTCGCAATTACTAGCCTCTCCTATTTTGCTCAACCTTCAGGCTCAGGCTCTCAGGCTCAACCCAACTCTTGGCTCCCATCCCCACACAGACCCGACCCAACTCCCCCAACCACCACCCCACCTCCCCCCGCCTCCAGATTCCTTCCCACTTACCTTATGCACTGACTTTCTCCCTGGCCTGTTAAGGATCTTTAAATCTGGCTGGATATTTAAACTTACCTGGTTTATAGCAGCTAGTGCCATTAAAAAAAGAGGATATGGCTTACTTAATTACTTACTTAGCTGCCATGCCTGCATTATAGCCACCACTGCCTTCTCCATCCCGTGACTCAGAAAAAAATAAAATGGGATAAGGAAAAAGATATGACTGACAGTGAACAAACAAAAGTTGAAGTAGTGTTGGAATTTTGATTAATCAAAAAACTGTGGATGCTGGAATTCCAAAACAAAAGCAGAATTACCTGGAAAAACACAGCAGGTCTGGCAGCATCGGCGGAGGAGAAAAGAGTTGACGTTTCTAGTCCTCATGACCCTTCAACAGAACTAGGTGAATCCAAGGAAGGGGTGAAATATAAGCTGGTTTAAGGTGTGTGTGTGTGTGTGTGTGTGTGTGTGTGTGTGTGTGTGGGGGGGGGGGGGGGGGGGGGGGGGGGAGAAGTGGAGGGGGGTGGTGTGGTTGTAGGGTCAAGCAAGCAGTAATAGAAGCAGATCATCAAAAGATGTCTCAGACAACAGAACAAAAGAACACAGAGGTGTTGAAGTTGGTGATATTATCTAAACGAAAGTGCTAATTAAGAATGGATGGTAGGGCACTCAAGGTATAGCTCTAGTGGGGGTGGAGGGGCATAAAAGATTTAAAAATATTTAAAAATAATGGAAATAGGTGGGAAAAGAAAAATCTATATAATTTATTGGAAAAAAACAAAAGGAAGGGGGAAGAAACAGAAAGGGGGTGGGGATGGAGAAGGGAGTTCAAGACCTAAAGTTATTGAATTCAATATTCAGTCCGGAAGGCTGTAAAGTGCCTAGTTGAAGATAAGGTGCTGTTCCTCCAGTTTGCGTTGGGCTTCACTGGAACAATGCAGCAAGCCAAGGACAGACATGTGGGCAAGAGAGCAGGGTGGAGTGTTAAAATGACAAGCGACAGGGAGGTTTGGGTCATTCTTGCGGACAGACCGCAGGTGTTCTGCAAAGCGGTCGCCCAGTTTACGTTTGGTCTCTCCAATGTAGAGGAGACCACATTGGGAGCAACGAATGCAGTAGACTAAGTTGGGGGAAATGCATGTGAAATGCTGCTTCACTTGAAAGGAGTGTTTGGGCCCTTGGACGGTGAGGAGAGAGGAAGTGAAGGGGCAGGTGTTACATCTTTTGCGTGGGCATGGGGTGGTGCCATAGGTGGGGGTTGAGGAGTAGGGGGTGATGGAGGAGTGGACCAGGGTGTCCCGGAGGGAACGATCCCTACGGAATGTCGATAGAGGGGGGGTGAAGGGAAGATGTGTTTGGTGGTGGCATCATGCTGGAGTTGGTGGAAATGGCAGAAGATGATCCTTTGAATGCGGAGGCTGGTGGGGTGATAAGTGAGGACAAGGGGGACCCTATCATGTTTCTGGGAGGGAGGAGAAGGCATGAGGGTGGATGCGTGGGAGATGGGCCGGACACGGTTGAGGGCCCTGTCAACGACCGTGGGTGGAAAACCTCGGTTAAGGAAGAAGGAGGACATGTCAGAGGAACTGTTTTTGAAGGTAGCATCATCGGAACAGATGCGACGGAGGCGAAGGAACTGAGAGAATGGGATGGAGTCCTTACAGGAAGCGGGGTGTGAGGAGCTGTAGTCAAGGTAGCTGTGGAAGTCGGTAGCTTTGTAATGGATATTGGTGGACAGTCTATCACCAGAGATTGAGACAGAGAGGTCAAGGAAGGGAAGGGAAGTGTCAGAGATGGACCACGTGAAAATGATGGAGGAGTAGAGATTGGAAGCAAAATTAATAAATTTTTCCAAGTCCCGACGAGGGCATGAAGCAGCACTGAAGTAATCATCGATGTACCAGAGAAAGAGTTGTGGAAGGGGGCCGGAGTAGGACTGGAACAAGGAATGTTCCACATACCCCATAAAGAGACTAGCTGCGGCCCATGTGGGTACCCATAGCCACACCTTTTATTTGGAGGAAGTGAGAGGAGTTGAAGGAGAAATTGTTCAGTGTGAGAACAAGTTCAACAAGACGGAGGAGAGTAGTGGTGGATGGGGATTGTTCGGGCCTCTGTTCGAGGAAGAAGCTAAGGGCCCTCAGACCATCCTGGTGGGGGATGGAGGTGTAGAGGGATTGGACATCCATGGTGAAGAGGAAGCGGTTGGGGCCAGGGAACTGGAAATTGTTGATATGAAGTAAGGTGTCAGAGGAATCACGGACGTAGGTGGGAAGGGACTGGACAAGGGGAGAGAGAAGGGAGTCAAGATAACGAGAAATGAGTTCTGTGGGGCAGGAGCAAGCTGACATGATTGGTCTACTGGGACAGTAGACCTCTCCCTCCAGCAGCACCGCCGTACCCTTTTTCAAAGCTGCGCGTACCCCCAGTTTCATTTTATTCTTCGTCTCATCGGACACCTCAACAAGAAACTTTTTCTCTTTCTCTCAAGTGCTAAGGAATGCAAGCTCCAACAACTCATCGACACCAACACCCATCTAGGACCCTCCACCCCTGCCTGTCCCTCCGTCCCCACCCCATCTTCCAATCCCAGCCTCAACTTCCAACCCTGACATTGTCATCAAACCCACTGACAAGGGTGTTGCTGTTGTTGTCTGGTGCACTGACCTCTACCTCGCGGAGGCTGAGCGTCAACTCGCAGCCACTTCCGCCTACCTCTCCCTGGACCATGACCCCACCATTGAACATCAAGCCATTGTTTCCAGGACTGTCACTGACCTCATCTCCTCTGGGGATCTTCCTCCCACAGCTTCCAACCTGATAGTCGCCCAACCTCGGACGGCCCGCTTCTACCTCCTACCCAAAATCCACAAACAGAACTGTCCCGGTAGACTGATCGTGTCAGCTTGCTCCTGCCCCACAGAACTCATTTCTCATTATCTTGACTCCCTTCTCTCTCCCCTTGTCCAATCCCATCCCACCTACATCCGTGATTCCTCTGACACCTTACGTCACATCAACAATTTCCAGTTCCCTGGCCCCAACCGCTTCCTCTTCACCATGGACGTCCAATCCCTCTATACCTCCATCCCCCACCAGGATGGTCTGAGGGCCCTCAGCTTCTTCCGCGAACAGAGGCCCGAACAATCCCCATCCACCACTACTCTCCTCCGTCTTGTTGAACTTGTTCTCACACTGAACAATTTCTCCTTCAACTCCTCTCACTTCCTCCAAATAAAAGGTGTGGCTATGGGTACCCGCATGGGCCCCAGCTATGCCTGTCTCTTTATGGGGTATGTGGAACATTCCTTGTTCCAGTCCTACTCCGGCCCCCTTCCACAAATCTTTCTCCGGTACATCGATGATTACTTCGGTGCTGCTTCATGCTCTTATCAGGACTTGGAAAAATTTATTAATTTTGCTTCCAATCTCTACCCCTCCATCATTTTCACGTGGTCCATCTCTGACACTTCCCTTCCCTTCCTTGACCTCTCTGTCTCAATTTCTGGTGATAGACTGTCCACCAATATCCATTACAAACCTACCGACTCCCACAGCTACCTCGACTACAGCTCCTCACACCCCGCTTCCTGTAAGGACTCCATCTCATTCTCTCAGTTCCCTCGCCTCCGTCGCATCTGTTCCGATGATGCTACCTTCAAAAACAGTTCCTCTGACATGTCCTCCTTCTTCCTTAACCGAGGTTTTCCACCCACGGTCGTTGACAGGGACCTCAACTGTGTCCGGCCCATCTCCCACGCATCCGCCCTCACACCTTCTCCTCCCTCCCAGAAACATGATAGGGTCCCCCTTGTCCTCACTTATCACCTCACCAGCCTCCGCATTCAAATGATCATCCTCCGCCATTTCCACCAACTCCAGCATGATGCCACCACCAAACACATCTTCCCTTCACCCCCACTGTCAGCATTCTGTAGGGATCGTTCCCCCCTGGTCCACTCCTCCATCACCCCCTACTCCTCAACCCCCACCTATGGCACCACCCCATGCCCACACAAAAGATGTAACACCTGCCCCTTCACTTCCTCTCTCCTCACCATCCAAGGGCCCAAACACTCCTTTCAAGTGAAGCAGCATTTCACATGCATTTCCCCCAACTTAGTCTACTGTATTCGTAGCTCCCAATGTGGTCTCCTCTACATTGGAGAGACCAAACGTAAACTGGGCGACCGCTTTGCAGAACACCTGCGGTCTGTCCGCAAGAATGACCCAAACCTCCCTGTCGCTTGCCATTTTAACACTCCACCCTGCTCTCTTGCCCACATGTCTGTCCTTGGCTTGCTGCATTGTTCCAGTGAAGCCCAACGCAAACTGGAGGAACAGCACCTCATCTTCCGACTAGGCACTTTACAGCCTTGAGTATTGAATTCAACAACTTTAGGTCTTGAACTCCCTCCTCCATCCCCACCCACTTTCTGTTTCTTCCCCCTTCCTTTTGTTTTTTCCAATAAATTATATAGATTTTTCTTTTCCCCACCTATTTCTATTATTATTAAATATTTTTAAATCTTTTATGCTCCCCCCACACCTACTAGAGCTATACCTTGAGTGCCCTACCATCCATTCTTATTTAGCACATTCGTTTAGGTAATATCACCAACTTCAACACCTATGTGTTCTTTTGTTCTGTTGTCTGTGACATCTTTTGATGATCTGCTTCTTTCAGTGCTTGCTTCTCCCTACAACCACACCACCCCCCTCCACTTCTGTCCCCCCACCCAACCCAAACCCCCACCCACCCCCCCCACCCCCCCCCCCCCCCCCCCCGCCTCCCAGCACATACACCTTAAACCAGCTTATATTTCACCCCTTCCTTGGATTCACCTAGTTCTGTTGAAGGGTCATGAGGACTCGAAATGTCAACTCTTTTTTTCTCCGCCGATGCTGCCAGACCTGCTGAGTTTTTCTAGGTAATTCTGTTTTTGGAACTTTGATGCCATCTGTAGATTCAGTTTTTAACTAAAAGCCCTGCTCCCTCTCACTGGCACAGCTTGAGATTCTGTGGCCGTTTCTCACAAAAATGATTTAATCATGAGCTAAGGGAACGTACATGCTGACTGTAAGCCTGTACAATAGGGGTTTACCTTCCCAAGATAGCCCCATGCCGAGCTGTGAACCAGTTGGCAAATAAAGGGCAATTAAAATGCAAGTTAGGAAGTTGTTTCACGCAGAGATGCAACAATTGGCAATTTGCTAACCATGTGTGGTCAGTGAAATCTCAATATTGACCAATTCTTTTGGTCCCTGTTGTTTTTTAGAGGGGATTTAAAAATGAGACCACAGACACCAAAGACAGTTGATAGGGCTGGGTACATACAAATTGTTTTTTTAAATTGACTAAGACAATCCAGTGGATTTATTTTTGTATGCATATAGAATATGTACCAAGTGACTCTCATCAATCTTATCAGCCCGGACATTTTACCTAAAAGCAGTTTATATATGAGAGCAGCCATTGATTCACCTGGTGTTAACTCAGTCCGCCTCTGACAGACTGAAAGAGTTGCTTAAGACATGGAGATCTCAGCCACATCATAAGGTACTTGCATTGTCAAGCTCCTGGGTCCTGTTCCCACACCAATCCATGTTGTTTGTCTGTCTCTGGGGCCAGTGTTAAGGAAACAAACAGGTTTCTGTGATTCCAGAGCTTCTTGTAATCAAGTAAACTTGAGGGCTGAGTACGAGCAGCTCACTCCACTTGGGCAGCTGTTAGTTCGCACGCCAATAGATACCGGGCACTGAGTGGGTGAGATTCATATTCAACCGGAGCTCAATTCAGCCAGAGGGGATTGGTCAGCTTCAAATCCAGCCAGAGGGGATCGGTCAGCTTCAAATCCAGCCAGAGGGGATCGGTCAGCTTCAAATCCAGCCAGAGGGGATCGGTCAGCTTCAAATCCAGCCAGAGGAGATCAGCCAGCTTCAACTCCAGCCAGAGGGGATCGGCCAGCTTCAACTCCAGCCAGAGGGGATCGGCCAGCTTCAACTCCAGCCAGAGGGGATCGGCCAGCTTCAACTCCAGCCAGAGGGGATCGGCCAGCTTCAACTCCAGCCAGAGGGGATCGGCCAGCTTCAACTCCAGCCAGAGGGGATCGGCCAGCTTCAAATCCAGCCAGAGGGGATCGGCCAGCTTCAAATCCAGCCAGAGGTGATCGGCCAGCTTCAAATCCAGCCAGAGGGGATCGGCCAGCTTCAAATCCAGCCAGAGGGGATCGGCCAGCTTCAAATCCAGCCAGAGGGGATCGGCCAGCTTCAAATCCAGCCAGAGGTGATCGGCCAGCTTCAAATCCAGCCAGAGGGGATCGGCCAGCTTCAAATCCAGCCAGAGGGGATCGGCCAGCTTCAAAACGCACCCCTTTATTACCCTTTCCATCAATTATTGTCACCGTTGAACTCATAGATGAACCTAAATTAAAAATACACCTTTCCTTCCCCCTTTACTTTGTATCCTTCCTTTCCCACTGTTCACTGGCTCGTCTTTCCTCTCCCTCCTGCTTCCCTCCTTCTACATTTTTCTTCCCTTCCTCCCTGCTCCCTCCACCCACCCACCCTATCATGACCCTCCGGTGCAGTCATTCCTCCCGTACCCCATCTCCATTTGACCTAAAGGCTGCTTCTGGCATTAACTTCTTTGCACTCTCATTGTACATGAACTAGGGAATGGACGTGCTGAAGCACTCTAGATACCCAGAGCTTCAACACAGCACATTCCAGGGGTAGGCATGTGAGAAATAGTGATAACTGATCAGGTGCCAGTAAATCTTGGCATTTACTGCTCAACATGTCTATTGTGACATGACACCAGGCTACAGGAAATGATTGTTCCATCAGGATTCTTTTAAAAGGCAAAGCCCACATCCCTTTCAGACAGGGAGTTTCAGCAGGGAACAGGTCTAGGCCCTGTGTATTCTGTCTTACACATTCCTTAATGAACCACTTTTACATCAATACAGCTGTAAACTGGATATTTGAGATAACATTTTCCTATGGATTACAGGTCTATTGATTTTTATTCCACATTTGTATCCATTTAATTAGGACATTCCCACGAGCGTCGGAGTTCCATCACTGACGAAGACAGTGAACTTTATCTCCGTCTTTAACTCTCGCTCTGACCTTTGTTTGAGAGGGAGAGCTTGAGTCATATCAGGAGCTCTCAATGCCTGGAGATCATGGTACAGCCTAGAAAGTGAGTAAAGGAAGAAAGACTTGCAGTTATATAATGCAATTCACAACCGCTGGATAAGTTCTTTACAGGTGCACTCACTGTTAAAGAGTAGGAAAATAGAGAGTGGATTTCTTTTCAGGGCAGGTTTCCTGCTGATGATAGGCTGAAGCTGGATATCCACCCAACACCTCCCATCAACAAATGCTTTTACTTTTTATTTATTCTTTCATGGGATGTGGGTGTTGCTGGTTGGACCAGTATTTATTACCCATCCCTAATTGCCCTTGAGAAGGTAATGGTGAGCCACATTCTAGGACTGCTGCAGCCCTTGTGGTGTTAGAGGGGGAGTTCCAGGATTTTGACCCAGCAACAGTGAAGGAACGGTGACATATTTCCAAGTCAGGATGCTGAGTGACATGAAGAGAACTTCCAGGTAGTGGTGTCCCCAACAATCAAATGTCATGTTAGTCTCACACACAAAAAATGAGCCTGGGTAGGTTTTCCTCAGAATTATAGGGCTCAATTTCAGTTCAGTGTTTTTAAATCCAAATTTTTGATTACATCGAAGGTGTCACTATATTTCAATGTTAAAAATAATCTTTTTCTTCAGCTTACGATCGTCAAGACACTCAGGGGTCTTTCAGTTCATATATTATCACTCTGCTCACATACCTTCCTCCAAATACACCTCTCTCTATTCCTTCATGTGAACCTGGTCATGAAAATTCCTTCTCCTTTCAATGAAGGTGCAACTTTCCCAGGCTGCTCTGCATAGCAGAATACGCCCTATCTCTATCAACATCTGTTGGGCAGTGAAGGCTCATTGCCTGGCAAGGCAGAGGAAGTGGCTGGGACTTGGGACAGAGCAATACTTTTCCTCCTGAACCTTTGAAACAGCAGCAATTCCCATTGTTCTTACTCCAGATGTTTTCCTCTCCAAAGCTCTGAGTCAAATTTCATTTGATCGAAAATTTTGCAATCATTTATCATGTGATAAAATTGCATGTGGTCAATCATCACATGACCAAACCTCCAGGAATGCATCCAGCTCAAATTGGCAATTCCATGTTTTGGAACAATCATAGCTCCCTTGGCTGGTATCACTATCCAGGGGGTAGGCTGGGAATTCCCTGTGGTGTTGCAGCAGGCTATGATCATTCCAAAAATCATCACAGTTTGGTTTTCCCAGCTGACTCCCTCTGTTTTGCTGTTATTGATGGTTGGCTGTAACTACTCCTATTATTACTGTCACTACTCCTATTACTGTCACTATTCATATTACTACTATTACTGTCAATACTCTTATTACTCCTATTACTCTTATTTCTGTCACTACTCCTATTATGTACTATTACTGTCACTACTCCTATTACTACCATTAATCCTATTACTGTTACTATTCATATTTGCTTGTGGTTGTTGACATTTCCGATGCAGACTCAATTCCCAGTTACTCCACATTAACAAGCTGAGTATAGCTATGCTACAGGCCATCATTAAGCAAGGCAATACATAGGCACAAGCCAATGGTCCGCCCCACAGGTCACACAGTGTGCGGTAATAAAATGTGGAATATGAAAATCTCAGTGTAATTTGTTTAAAGTGAAGATAGCAACCATTTCTTACACATTCCTTAATGAACCACTTTCACATCAGTACAGCTGTAAACTGGGTATTTGAGTTAACATTTTCCTATGGATTACAGGTTTACTGATTTTTATTCCAGATTTGTACCCAGTTAATTTCTCTACCATAATTATGACATTCCCATAAGCGTCAGAGTTCCATCACTGACTAAGACAGCGAACTTTGTCTCCATCTTTAACTCTCACTCTGACCTTTGTTTGAGAGGGAAAGCTTGAGTTACATCAGCAGCTCTAAATGCTTGGAGGTCATGGTACAACCCAGAAAGTAAGTAAAGGAAGAAAGACTTACAGTTATACAATGCATTTCACAACAGCTGAATAAATTCTTTACAGGTGTACTCACTGTTAAAGAGTAGGAAAATAGAGAGTGGATTGCTTTTCAGGGTAGGTTTCCTGCTGATGACAGGATAAAGCTGGATAAAGCTAGAACCAGATCTAGTTCAAGTCCAATTTTTGACTATATTATGGAGGAAAATTCAACCTGAGGAGTGGCTATCTTCACTTTAAACAAATTAAACTGAAATTCTCATTTCACAATCTATTACAGTTTATTAGCTGTCCTCGGCTTGTTAATGTGGAGTAACTGGGAATTGAGTTTGCATGTGCATTGGAAAAGTCAACAACCACGAGCAAATAGGAGTATTACAATTATAGTAGTAACAGGAGTAGGGGCAGTAATAGGAGTACTAGTCATAATAGGAGTAGTGACAGTCAATCATCAATACCAGCAAAACAGAGTCAGCCAGCTACAGCTGTGAAAACCAAACTGCTGATTTTTGGAATGATCATAGCCTGCTACAACACCACATGGAATTCCCAGCCTACCCCCTGGATAGTGATACTAGCCAAGGGAGCTATGATTGTTCCAAAACATGAAGTTGCCAACTTGGGCTGGATGTATTCCTGAATATGTAAGGAATACAAATTATACGACACTTGCTAAACAACCCTGATTGTGCTAAAATTACACTGACAACCAATTTAAGATTATCAGTTGTGCAGATAAGATGTATGTTCAGTTACTGAGGGAAGTAAGGGTGGAAGTAAAGAAGGTTCCAGTCACAATGATTCAATCCTCCTTGGGTATTGGACCGGTGTCAGAGGATTGGAAGTTTGCAAATGTAACACCATGTTCAAAATAGGGCAGGAGAATAAACCTAGTAACAGCAGGCTAGTCAGTGTAATGCCAAAGATGGGGAAAATTCTAGAGACAATGGCCAAAGTTTTCCAGTCCCTTGTGTTGGAAGATTCCAACCAATGATTTAAAATAAAATGAAATGTCACTTGGAAGAACATGGGTAATAAGTGACAGCCGGTATGGATTTTGGTGTCGTTAGCAAGGGCAGCATTTATTGCCCATCCCTAGTTTACCTTGAGACGGTGGTGGTGAGCTGCTTTCTTGAACTGCTGCAGTCCATGTGGTGTAGGTACACCCACAGTGCTGTTAGGGAGGGAGTTGCAGGATTTTGACCCAGCAACAGTGAAGGAACGACGATGTATTTCCTGGTCAGGTTGGTGAGTGACTTGGAGTGAAACTTCCAGGTGGTGGTGTTCCCATCTATCTGATGCCCTTGTCCTTCTAGGTGGTAGAGGTCATGAGGTTGAAAGGTGCTGTTGAAGGAACCTTGCTGAATTGCTGCAGTGCACCTTGTAGGTGGTACACATGCTACCACTGTCAATGGTGGAGGGAGTGGATGTTGAAGGTGGTGGTGTGATGGCAATCAAGCAGGCTGCTTTGTCCTCAATGGTGTTGAGTTCTTGAGTGTTGTTGGAGCTGCACTCATCCAGGCAAGTGGAGGCTATTCCATCACACTCCTGACTTGTGCCTTATAGATGGTGCACAGGCTTTGGGGAGTCAGGAGATGAGTTACTGTCCACAGAATTCCCAGTCTCTGACCTGCTCTTGTAGCCATGGTATTTATATAGCTAGTCCAGTTCAGTTTCTGGTCAATGGTAACCCACAGGATGTTGGCAGTGGGGGATTCAGCAATGGTAATGCTATTGAATGTCATGGGGAGATGGTTAGATTCTCTTGTTGGAGGGAGTCATTGCCTGGCACTTGTGTGGTGTGAGTGTTACTTGCCATTTATCAGCCCAAGCCTGGATATTGTCCAGGTTTTGTTGCATTTGGACATGGACTGCTTCAGTATCTGAGGAATCACGAATGGTGCTGAACATCCCCACTTCTGACCTTATGATGGATGGAAGGAAGGTCATTGACGAAGCAGCTAAAGATGGTTGGACCTGGGACACTATCCTGAGGAACTCCTGCAGTGATGTTCTGGAACTGAGATGATTGACCACCAACAACCACAACCATCTTCCTTTGTGCTAGGTATGACTCCAACCAGTGGAGAGTTTTCCCCCTGATTCCCATTGACTTTAGTTTTGCAAGGGCTCCTTGATGCCACACTCAGTCGAATGCTGCCTTGATGTCAAGGGCAGTCACTCTCACCTCACCTCGAGAGTTCAGCTCTTTTGTCCATGTTTCAACCAAGGCTGTACTGAGGTCAAGAGCTGAGTGGCCCTGGCAGAACCCAAACTGGGCATCAGTGAGCAGGTTATTGCTAAGCAAGTGCAGCTTGATAGCACTGTTGATGGCCCCTTCCATTACTTTACAGAAGATTGAGAGTAACTGATGGGGACGTAATTGGCAGATTGGATTTGTCCTGCTTTTTGTGTACAGAACATACCTGGGCAGTTTTCCACATTGCTGGGTAGATGCCAGCGTTGTAGCTGCACTGGAACAGCTTGGCTAAGGGCGCAACTAGTGCTGGAGCACAAGTCTTCAGTACTATTGCTGGAATGTTGTCAGGGCCCATAGCCTTTGCAGTATCCAGTGCCTTTAGCCGTTTCTTGATATCACGTGGAGTGAATCGAATTGGCTGAAGACTAGCATCTGTGACGCTGGGGGCTCTGGAGGAGGCCGAGATGAACCAACCACTTCGCATTTCTGGCTGAAATTTGTTGCAAAGTTTCAGCCTTATCTTTTGCATTGATGGATTATTACCTGAGCCACATGCTAATTGGCATAGGGCAAATAAGATTAGAGAGATAACTGCGTGGCTCAAAGACTGGTGTGGGAGAAATGGGTTCTGGTTTTTGGGGCACTGGTTTCAGTACTGGGGAAAGTTGGGATGGTTTACATCTGTACTGTGCTAGGATGAGTGTTCTTGCAAATCACATAGCTAGGAAAGTAGAGAGCTTTAATCTAAACAAGAGGGGATGAGGGATCAAGGGTGGGTAGGGGTAACAATTCAAGGTATAGAGTCAAGACAGGAGAGCAAAATAGTAACATGAAAAATGAGGTTCAGAGAATGGCAGGAAGGGACAGTAAAAACCTGGAAACCTAGTAACATCAACAGTCAAGACTAAATGTTATGAAGGTAACAAAGACAAAACTGAAGGCTCTCTATATAAATGCACGTAGCATTCATAACAAAGTAAATGAATTGCTGGCCCACATTGAAATAAATAAACATGATCTGATAGCAATTATGCAGATGTGGCTGCAGGACGACAAAGATTGGGTCCTTAATATTGAAGGGTACATGACATTCAGGAAGAATAGGGATCTAGATAAAGGGGAGGGCTAGCACTGTTAATCAAAGAGGGCATTGGTGCAATAGTTAGAGATGACCTTGGTTCAGGAGATCAGGATGGAGAATCAGTTTAGGTGGAGGTGTGGAATAGTAAGGGAAAAAAGTCACTAGTGGGAATGGTCTACAGGCCCCCCTAACAGCAGCCACAGTGTAGGACAAAGTATTCTAGAGAAAATATTGTGTGCTTGTAATAAAGGGACGGCAATGATCATGGGTGATTTTAATTTACATATAAATTGGAAAAATCAGATTGGCAGTTGTAGCCTGGATAAGGAGTTCTTAGAATGCTTTTGAGATAGTTTCATGGACCAGCATGTTCTGGAACCAAACAGAGAGCAGGTTATATTAGATTTGGAATTGTGTAACATGACAGGATTAATCAATGACCTCAGTGTAAAGGCACTCCTAGGTAGCAGCGACCACAATATGATTGAATTTTATATCCAGTTTGAAAGGGAGAAAAGTGGGTCTAAGACTAGCATCTTAAATTTAAATAAGGGCAAATATATGGGGATGAAAACTGAAGTGAACTGGGAAACTAGGCTAGAGGATAGATTAATAGAGAAGCAGTGGCAGGCATTTAAGGGGGTATTTCAGAGTATTCAGAATAAGTACATTCCTACTATAAAGAAAAATTCTAAAGGCAGGACCCACCATCCATGGTTAACCAGAGATATTAAGGAACGCATCAAACTTAAGGGAAAAGCATAATAACTCTGCAAAGATGAGTGGCAGGACAGATGATTGGTCAGAATATAAAGAACATCAGAGAATGACTAAAAGGTTAATCAGGAAAAATAAATTAGAGTATGAGAGGAAGCTTGCAAGAAATGTAAAAATGGATAGCAAGAGTTTTTACAGGTATTTAAAAAGGAAAATAGTAAGTAAAGTGAGTGTTGGTCCTCTAGAGAGTGACAGTCGGGAGTTAATAGTAGATAATAAGGAAATGGCAGAAGAAATGAACAAATATTTTGCTTCTGTGTTCACTATAGAAGATACAAAAAACCTTCTAGTAATAGTTGCAAATCAGGAGGTGAACGGGAGAAAGGAACTTGGTGAAATTGAAATCACTAGGGGAATAGAACTGAGCAAATTGATGGAGCTGCGAGTTGCGAGTCTCCAGGTCCTGATGGATTACATCCTAGGGTCTTAAAAGAGGTGGCTAATAGGTAGTCGATGCACAGGTGTTAATTTTCCAAAATTTCCCTAGATTCTGGAAAGGTTCCATCAGATTGGAAAGTAGCAAATATAACCCCTCTATTCAAGAAGGGAGGGAGCCAGAAAACAGGAAACAATAGGCCAGTTAGCTTGACATCTGCCATGGGGAAGTTATTAGAATCAATCATTAAGGAGGTTATAGCTGGGCATTTAGAAGAGCTCAAGGCAATTGGGAAGAATCAGCATGGTTTTGTGAAAGGAAAATCATGTTTAACCAATTTATTAGTTTTTTGAAGGAGTAATGCAAACAATGGATAAAGGGGGTGGGGGGGGGTGTGGGTGGGGGTGCTGTAGACATACTATACTTGGATTTCCAAAAGGCATTTGATGAGGTACCACATCAAAGATTATTACGGAAAATAAAAGCGCATGGTGTAGAGGGTAACATGTTAGCATGGAGAGAAGATTGGCTGGCTGGCAGAAAGCAGAGAATATGGATAAAAGGGTATTTTTCTGAATGACAGGATGTGATGAGTGGAGTCCCACAGGAGTCTGTACTGGGGCCTCAACTTTTTATGAGTTACATCAATGACTTAGGTGAGGGGAGTGAAGACATGGTAGCTAAGTTTGCAGATGACACAAAGCTAGGTAAGAAAGTATATTATGAAGAGGACATGAGGAGGTTGCAGATGAATATGGGTAGGTTGAGTGAATGGGCAAAGATCTGCCAAATGGAGTTTAATGTGGGAAAATGTGAAGTTGTTCACTTTGGCAGGAAGAGTAAAAAAGCAGAGTATTATTTAAATGGAGAAGGGCTGCATAATCCTGAGGTGTAGCGGGATCTGAGTGTTCTAGTGCATGAGTTACAGAAGGTTAGTATGCAGGTACAGCAAGTAATTAAGACGGCTAATGGAATGCTATCCTTTATTACGAGAGGGATTGAACATAAAAGTAAGGATGTTATGCTTCATTATACAGGGCATTGATGAAACTGTACCTCGAATACTGTGTACAGCTTTGGTCTCTTTATTTAAGGAAAGATGTAAATGCATTGGAGGCGATTTAAAAGAGGTTTACTAGATTGATACTGGAATGAGTGGGTTGTCTTATAAGGAAAGGTTGGACAGGCTGGGCTTGTTTCCATTGGAGTTTAGAAGAGTGAGGGGTGATTTTATGTATGCAAGGTCCTGGACTGCCTTGACAATGTGGACGTGGAAAGGACATTTCCTCCGTGGGTAAGTCCAGAACTAAGGGACACTGTTTTAAACTTAGGGCTCTCCCTTTTAAGACACAGATTAAGAGAATTTTTTTCTCTCAGAGGGTTGTGCGACTTTGGAATTCTCTGCCTCAGAATGAGTTCATTGAATATTTTTAAGCAGAGGTAGATAGATCCTTGTTGGGCAAGGGAATCAAAGGTTATCAGGGATAGATGGGAATGTGGAATTTCATGGGGCTCAAGGTTCATGTTGAGTACTCCCAGGGCAACTCCCTCCCATCTGTATGCCACTGTACCTTCACCTCTTCTGCTAGGCCTGTCCTGCGGTGAGACTGGATGGTGGTGTCTGCGACTTTGTCTGTAATCTATGATTCTGTGAGGATGACTGTCAAGCTGTTGCTTTACTAGTCTGTGAAACAGCTCTCCCAATTTTGGCGAAAGCCCCTAGATGTTAGTAAGGAAGACTTTGCAGGTTCAATAGGGGCTGAGACTGGGGTTTGCCATTGTCATTTGCAGTGCCTAAGTCTATACCGGTTGATCCTCCCGGTTTCATTCCTTTTTGTAGCAGTTTGGGTACAACTGAATGGCTTGGCCATTGAATACATTGCTGTGGCATGGAGTTACATGTAGGTCAGACCAGGTAAGGACAGCAGATTTCTTTCCCCTAATGGCATTTGTGAACTCATCCAGTGGGTTTTTAATGACAATTAGTAATGATTTCATGGTCACTTTTAACGAGACTAACTTTTTAAATTAATTGAATTTAATTTTCACCATCTGCCATGGGATTCAAACCCATGTCCCCAGAGAATTAGCCTGGGCCTCTGGATTACTAGTCCGGCAGCATTATCACTATGCGACTGCCTCCCCTAAAGGCAATTTGGTCTAATTGAGTCCTTTGATGAAGTAACAGTGTTGATGAAGATAATGGGGTTAATGCTGTATATTTGGACTTTCAAAAGGCTTCTGATAAAGTGCCATTGATAAAGTAGACTAGTTAGTAAAAATAAAGCCCATGGAATTAAAAGCGAAGTGGCTGCAAGATTGCAAAATTACATGGGATTTCGTAAAGTAAAGAGCAGTTGAATATATCTTGTTCAGGTTGCGTGGCTTTATTTGACTATTTGATGATTGAATGCTGATTAAGCCTTGCTGACAGCTACAGTGAAACGTTCTCTTTTCTCAATCATTCAAACTTACATCTGCTCCTCAATCCATGTTGGATCTCAGTTTCCAACAGACCCTGCTAGAGATATTAAGGCTTTTAGACTCCACTTTATCTAGCCTGGGTAATTGCTTTTCTTCAAGGCCTGTTTTCCCCCCAGAAACATATGTCTCCTCATTCTGCCAATTCACTTCCTCATTGACCTTTTCACCAGGAATTTCATTGTCCTCTCCTAGCCAGCCATCAGAGGATTTCTAATTAATGGCCCAATGAACATGTCACATTCAGCATTCCCTTCCCACCCTCCCCATTTAGGAGAAGCTGGCCTTTGCTCAGCCTCTTTAAGGAGCAGCATGGAGGTGATCAGGAGCTCAGTCAGGAATGTAACCACAAGGTCCAATGCTGGGACCTGCAATTGCTCATTGGGCCACTGAGTATTCATATAGTAGCTGAACTCTGAGATTTCGCCATTGTTCTCAAAGTACTTTATCTTTCAGCAGAGACAGTGATAACAGACTGAGGAAGTCTCTCTCTGGCTTTCTCTCTTTCTCACTCTTTCTTGTTCTTTCTTCCTTCCAGTTGCCTGAGTTTGCTGCTGTGGCTGGAATCAATACAATTTGTGGTTTGAAGTGAGATTAAAAATCAAAAGAGACATGTTAATAATAGTGGCATCTTTTATTTCTCAATGCAAATCTGTTTATATTGGGCTCTCTCTCAGCGAGCACAGTATGGTGAAATACTATCCACCATTAAATGGGTTTGATTGGTCAAAGAATGGAAGCTGCTTTTCTACTGGCTCAATGTTAATTTGGAAGATTGGAGATGAGGGAGTCTGATCAATATGAACACTATGTTGGGACCCTTGCACACCCGAGCCTGAAGCAAGTAATGAATATCTGTAGCTTTTCATATGCATGAGTCTGCGATCTCAGAAACATTGTGGAGGGCAGTGGAGTTCAAACTCGGGAGGAAAGGAATATCAGGGAGGTGCTGCTTTCCTGCCCCCGCACATTAATCTAAGGAAGGCCCAGTTAAATGATCTGTGGAATAGGAGGCTGCATTTTGATGAAGCTTATCACAGCAGCTGGTACATTGCTTAGCAACTGCATCTCGTATATCTCCTTGTGAGAACATCAATTAATTGATCTTTCCCCTGTACCTTTCTGCCAATATATTTAGATTCCAAGAGTCAGCTAGAACTTGCTACAATCAGTTTTAGTGACAGGAAATGGAGAGTAATGGTTAATGGATATTTTTTGGGCTGGACGAAGATTTGTAGTGGAGTCCCCCCAGGGGTTGGTATAGGGACCCTTGCTTTTCCTGATATATATTCATGATCTAGACCTTGGTGTACAAGGAACAATTTCAAAATTTGCATAAGATACAAAACTTGGAAGCATGTTAAATTGTGAGGAGGGCACTGTAGAACTTCAGAAGGACATAGACAAGTTGGAGTGGACAGATAGGTGGCAGAAACAGTTCAAAGTGGAGAAATGTAAGGTGAAACATTTTGGTAGGAAGAACATGGAGATACAGTATAAAATAAAGGGTACAGATCTAAAAGATGTGCAGGAGTAGAGGGACCTGGGTGTATGCGTATAAGTCACTAAATGTGGCAGGAGAGGTTGAGCGAATGGCTAATAAAGTATACAGTATCCTAGGTTTTAAATTAATAGGGGCATAGAGTCCAAGAGCAAGGGGGTTATGTTGAACTTGTATAAGACACTAGTTAGATCTCAACTGGAGTATTGTGTACAGTTTTGGGTGCTGCATTTTAGAAAGAATGTGAAGGCATTGAAGAGTGTAGAAGAGGTTGATGGGAATGGTTCCAGGGATGAAGAACTTCAAATATGAAGAGAAATTGGAGAAGATGGGACTCTTTCTCTCAGAAAATAAGGCTGAGAGGAGATTTGATAGAAGTATCCAAAATCATGAGGGTTCTTGAGAGAACCCATCTTGAAAGTATCGAGAACAAGACGACATGGATTTAAAGTAATTGGTAAAAGAAGCAAAAGTGATATGAGGAAAAACTTTTTCAAACAGCAAGTGGTTAAGGTCTGGAATGCACTATCTGAGAGTAAGGTGGATGCAGGTTCCATCGAGACATTCAAAGGAAACTAGATTATTATTTGAAAATAAACAATGTGCAGGGTTACAGGGAGAAGGCAGGAGAATGGCACTTGGTGAATTGCTCATTCGGAGAGGTGGCACAGACATGATGGGATGAATGGCCTCCTTCTGCACTGTAACAATTCTGTGACCTTATCATGGATGTGGTGGATTTAATGCCTAGTGAAGCTCAACACTCTTTCTGCTGTCACTGTTACAGGGGCTTACCACTGGGAGGCCCAGAACCTTCCTGCTTCAGGTGATAGGCCCCTTTTAATATGCATATCGGGGCACATTACACGAGAATCCTGATTGCCATTTCAGGATAGAACAAGTAAAATCTCAGGACCAGCCCCACTGGAAAGGCAGGTTTTAAATATCTTAATTTAGTTTAATTTTTTTTCATTTATTCTTTCATGGAATGTGGTCGTTGCTGGCAAAGCCAGGATTTGTTGCCCTTCGCTAGTTGCCATTGAACTGAGTGGCTTGCTTGGCCATTTCAGAGGACAGTTAAGCATCAGCCACATTGATGTGGGTCCAGAGTCACATGTAGGCCAGACCAGGTGAGGACAACAGATTTCCATCCCTAAGGGGCATGAGTGAACCAGATGGGTTTTTATGCTAATCGATGATAGTTTCAATACTGTAATATGTCTTTAAAGGATAGGAGCATGACATTGCTTGAAAGGACGTGTTTTATGTGATCCAGTTTTAGATTCACTTTTACTTTTAAACAGAGCACACACATAGCACTGCTGCTGATGTGTCTTCAAGCTTTATACCTTTCTATAGCTGTTCTCATGTGCCTAGTCTCAATAAATGAACCCAATGTTTACCCAATCCCTTATGAGTGGTACGTGCCTTTATATCATTATAAAAACATGACACGGTGGCAGCAAACACACAAAATGGGAGCAGGAGTAGGCCATTCGGCCCCTCAAGCCCGCTTTGCCATTCAACAAGATCATGGCTGATCTATTTGTGTTTCGAATTCCACATTCCCATCAATCCCTGATGACCTTTGATGCCCTTGCCTAATGTTGCCTAATCTATCTATCTCCGCCTTAAAAATATTCAATGACCTTGCTGTCACTGCTGCCTGATGCAGAGAGTTCCAAAGTCACATAACTTTCTGAGAGAAAACATTTTCCCTCATCTTTGGTCTAAAAGGGCAACCTATAATTTTAAAACAGTGGCCCCTAGTTCAGGGCTCACCTACAAGAGGAAACATCCTTTCTATGTTCACCTTGTCAATGCTGTTCAGGATGTTATATAGTACAATCAAGTCACCTCTCAACCTTCTAGACTCCAGTTATTTTTTTATTCATTCATGGGATATTGGTATCACTGGCTAAGCCACCAATTATTGCCAATCCCTAATTACCCTTGAGAAGGTGATGATGAGCACCTTCAACCACTGCAGTCCATGTGGTGTAGGTACACCCACAGTGCTGTTAAGGAGAGAGTTCCAGGATTTTGACCCAGTGACAGTGAAGAAACGGTGATATATTTCCAAGTCAGAATGATGAGTGACTTGGAGGAGAACTTTCAGGTGGTGGAATTCCCATGTCCCCCCTAGATGGCTGCAGTCGTGGTTTTGAATGTGCTATCTAAGGAGGTCGGTGAGTTCCTGCAGTACATCTTGTAGATGGTACGCAATGCTCCCAGCATGCATTGGTGGTGGTGGGAGTGAATGTTTGTGGATGTGGTACCAATCAAGCAGCTCGCTTTGCCCTGGATGATGTCGAGCTTCTTGAGTGTTGTTGGAGCTGCACTCATCCAGGCAAGTGGAGGGCATTCCATCACACTCCTGACTTGTGCTTTGGGGTCGTCAGGAGGTGAGTTACTCACTGCAGGATTCCTAGCCTCTGACCTGCTCTTGGAGCCACAATATTTATATGGCTAGTCCAGTTCAGTTTCTGGTCAATAGTAATGCCCAGGATATTGACATTGGGGGATTTAGTGACGGTAATGCCATTCAACATCAAGGGCCAATGGTTAGATTCTCTCTTGTTGGAGATGGTTATTGCCTGGCACTTGTGTGGGGTAAATGTTACTTCCAACTTGTCAGCCCAAGCTTGGATATTGTTCAGGTCTTGCTACATTTGGACATGGACTGCTTCATGATGAAGCAGCTGAAGATGGTTGGGCCTAGAACACTACCCTGAGGAACTCCTGTAGTGATGTCCTGGAGCTGAAATGATTGGCCTCCAGCAACCACAACATTTGTGCTAGGTATAACTCCAACCAGAGGAGAGAATTCCACTTGATTCCCATTAACTCCAGCTTTGCTAAGACTCCTTGATGCCACACTCAGTCAAATGTGGCTTGATGTCAAGGGCAATCACTCTCACCTCACCTCTAGTGTTCAGCTCTTTTGTCCATGTTTGAACCAAGGCTGTAATGAGGTCAGGAGCTGAGTGGCCCTGGCAGAACCTAAAGTGAGCGTCAGTGAGCAGGTTATTGCTAAGCAAGTGCTGCTTGATAGCACTGTTGATGGCCCCTTCCATTACTGATGATTGGGGGCAGACTGATGGGGCCGTAATTGGCTGGTTGGATTTGTCCTGCTTTTTGTGTACAAGACATGCCTGGGCAATTTTCCACATTGTCAGGCAGATGCCAGTGTTGTAGCTGTAATGGAACAGCTTGGCTAAGGGTGCATCAAGTTCAGGAGCACAAGGCTTCAGTACTATTGCCGGAATATTGTCAGGGCCCATAACCTTTGCAGTATCCAGTGTCTTTAGCCATTTCTTAATATCGTGTGGAGTGAATCAAATTGGTTGAAGACTGGCACCCAGAGGAGGCTGAGATAGTATCCTCAATGTGAAGGTGGGACTTCATCTCCATAAGGACAGAATCATTCCTTAAAGATAATGTCCCAGACACCACCATTCCATTGCCGGGTATGCCCTGTCCCAAGGGCAGGACAGACCCAGCAGAGGTGGCGGCGCAGTGGTATACATTCGGAAGGGAGTTGCCCTGGGAGTCCTCAATTCGACTCTGGACCTCATGAAGTCTCATGGCATCAGGTCAAATATAGGCAAAGTAGCCTTCTGCTGATTACAACCTACCCCCTACCCTCCCCTCCTTCCCCCCTCTCCCTCAGCTGATGAATCAGTGCTTCTCCAGGTTGAGCATCACTTGGAGGAAGCACTGAGGGTGTCAAGGGCACAGAATGTACTCTGGGTGGGAGACTTCAATGTTCATCACCAAGAGTGGCTCGATAGCACCACTACTGATGGAGCTGGCTGAGTTCTAAAGGTCAACTGCTAGACTGGTGCTACAGCAGGTGGTGAAGGAACCAACAAGAGGGAAAAACATACTTGACCTCATCCTCAACAACCTGCCTGCCGCAGATGCATCTGTCCATGACAGGATCAGTAGAAGCGACCACCGCACATTCCTTGTGGAGATGAAGTCCCGCCTTCACACTGAGGATACCCTCCATCGTGTTGTGTGGCACCACCACCGTGCTAAATGGGATAGATTTCAAACCAATCTAGCAACTCAAGACTGGGCAATCATGAGGTTCTGTGGGCCATCAGCAGCAGCAGAATTGTACTCAAACACAATCTTTAACCTCATGGCCCAGCATATCCCTCACTCTACAATTACACAAGCCAGGGGATCAACCCTGGTCCAATGAAGAGTGCAGGAGGGCATGCATAAAGCAGTACCAGAAATATTTAAAAACAAGCTACAATACAGAACTATAAGGTGGTAATTGTAGAGTGGGGGATACACTTGGCCATGAGGTTACAGGTTGTGGTTGAGTACAATTCTGCTGCTGTTGATGGCCCACAGTGCTTCATGGATGCCCAGTCTTGAATTGTTAGATCTGTTTGAAATCTATCTCATTTAGCACCGTGGTAGTGCCACACAACACAATAGAGGCTATCCTCAATGTGAAGGCAGGACTTCGTCTCCACAAGGATTGTGCGGTGATCACTCCTACCGATACTGTCATAGACAGATGCATCTGCTGCAGGCACGTTGGTGAGGATGAGGTCAAGTATGTTTTTCTCTCTTGTTGCTTCTCTCACCACCTGCTGTAGACCCAGTCTAGCGCTATGTCCTTTAGGGCTCAGTCAGTAGTGGTGCTACCGAGCTACTCTTGGTGATGGACATTGATGTCCCCCACTCAGACTACATTCTGCGCCTTTGCCACCCTCAGTGCTTCCCCCAAGTGGTGCTCAACACGGAGGAGCACTGATTCATCAGCTGATGGAGGGCAGTACGTGGTGATCAGCAGGAGGTTTCCTTGCCCACGTTTGACCTGATGCCATGAGACCTCATGGGGTCTAGAATCAATGTTGAGGACCCCCAGGGCAACTCCCCCACTCCCCTGATTGTATACCACTGCGCCGCCACCTCTGCTGGGTCTGTCCTGCCAGTGGGACAGGACATACCCGGCAATGGAATGGTGGTGTCTGGGACATTGTAAGGTATGATTCTGTGAATAAGACTGTCAAGCTGTTGCTTGACTAGTCTGTGAGACAGGTCTCCCAATTTTGACACAAATTCTCCCAATTTGACACAGGTGGTTAGTTCGGTTTCATTCCTTATTGACTCGGTTTTAGCGGTTTGATACAACTGTGTGGCTTCCTAGGCCATTTTGGAGGGCATGTAAGAGACAACCACATTACTATGGGTCTGGGACGGCAGATTTCCTTCCCTAAAGGGATTATTGAACTAGATGTGTTTTTACAATAATGGACATGGTTTCATTGTCATCATTAGACTTTTAATTTCTGGGCATTACCCAGGATCTCTGGATTGCTATTCCGTTGACAATACAGCTACGCCATTGCCTCCCCCAAACAGAAACAAGCCCAATCTGTCCAACCTTTCCTCATAAGACAACCCACTCATTCAACCTATCAATCTAGCAAATCTCCTCTGAACCGCCTCCAACCCATTTACATCTTTTGTTAAATAAGGAGACTAAAACTGCGCACAGTATTTGAGATGTGGCCCTGTATAACTAGAGCATAACATCCTTAATTTTATGTTCAATTCCTCCAAAAAGAATACCATTTCATTAGCCTTCTTAATTACTTGCTGTACCTGTACACTAACCTTTTGTGACTCATGCACCAGAACACCGAGATCCCTCTGCACCTTGGAATGCTGCAGCCATTCTCCGTTTAAATAATACTCTGCTTTTTTATTCTCATCAAAGTGAACGACTTCATATTTTTCCACATTATACTCCATCTGCCAGATCTTTGCCCACTCACTCAACCTATCTATATCCACCTGCAACCTCCTGATGTCCTCTTCACAACATACTTTTCTACCTATCTTTGTACCATCTGCAAATTTAGCTACCATGTCTTTACTCCACCACCAACCCCCCCCACCCCCCCCCACCATCTAAGTCATTGATGTAAATTGTAAAAAGTTGAGGCCCCTGTGGGACTCCACTCATCACCTCCTGCCAATCAGAAAAAGACCCATTTACGCATATCTGTTTCCTGCCAGCTAGCTGATCTTCTATCCATACTTATATGTTACTCCCTACACCATGAGCTTTTATTTTCTGCAATAACATTTGATGTGTCACCATATCAATTGCCTTCTGGAAATCCAAGTACAGTACATCCCCAGACTCCCCTTTATCCACAGCACATATTACTCTAATAAATTGGTTAAATATGATTTCCCTTCTACAAAACCATGCTGACTATTCCCGATTACCTTGAGTTTTTCTAAGTGCCCAATTATAAACTCCTTACAGATCAATTCTGACACCTTCGCCACGACAAACATCAAGCTAATTGGCCTATAGTTTCCTGTTTTCTGCCTGCCTGCCCCACACACCCCCGACTTTCTTGAATAGAGGGGTTATATTTGCTACTTTCTAGTCTGATGGGACCTTTCCAGAATCTAATGAATTTTGGAAAATTAACATCAGCACATCTATTGCCACATAAGCCACCTCTTTTAAGGCCCTATTGAAGTCTATCAGGACCTAGAGACTTGTCAGCCCACAGATCCATGAGTTTGTTCAGTACTGCTTCCCTAGTGATTGTAATTTCACCAAGTTCCCCTCTCCCTTCCACCTCCTGATTTACAGCTATTACTGGAATGTTTTCTGTCTCCTCTATAGTGAAGGCAGAAGCAAAATATTTGTTCATTTCATCCGCCATTTCCTTATTACCTGCTGTTAACCCCCAACTGTCACTCTAGAGGACCAACACTCACTTTACTTACTCTTTTCCTTTTCAAATACCTGTAGAAACTTTTGCTATCCGTTTTAAATTTCTAGCTATTTCCCCTCATCATAATTTCTTTCTCCCAATTAATCTTTTAGTCATTCTCTGCTGTTCTTTATATTCTGATCAATCATCCAACCTGCCACTCAACTTTGTGCAGTTATATGTTTTTTCCTTAAGTTTGATGCTTTCCTTAACTACTTTAGTTAACCATGGATAGTGGGTACTCCCATTAGATTTTTTCTTTCTAATAGGAATATACTTATCCTGAGTATTCTGAACTATCCCCTCAAATGTCTGCCACTGCTTCTCTATTGATCTATCTTCTAGCCTAGTATCCCAGTTCACTTCAGCTAGGTCAGCTTTCATGTCTATATAGTTGCCCTTTTTTAAGTTTGAAATACTAGTTTTAGACCCACTCTCCTCCTTTTCAAACTGGATGCAAAATTCAATCATATTATGGTCACTGCTACTTAGGGGTGCCTTTACCCTGAAGCCATTAATTAATCCTGTCACATTACACAATACCAAGTCTGTTATAACATTTTCTGTGGTTGGTTCCAGAATGTGCTGCTCTAAGAAACTATCTTGAAAGCATTCCATGAACTCCTCATCCAGGCTACTACTACAAATATGATTTTCCAATTTATATGCAGATTAAAATCACCCGTGATTATTACCATTCCTTTATAGCAAGTACATAACATTTCTTTTTGTATATTTTTTCTACATTGTGGTTATGTGAGGGGGCCTGTAGATCATTCCCACAAGTGACTTCTTTCCCCTACTATTCCTCATCTCCACCCAATGTGATTCCACATCCAGATCTCCTGAACTAATGTCACCTCTAATTATTGCACCAATGCCATCCTTAATTAACAGTGCTACCCCTCAGCCTTTACCTATCTTCCTATTCTTGAATTTCACATACTCCTCAATATTCAGGACCCAATCTTTGTCACCCTGCTGCCACATCCCTGTAATGATTAACAGATCATATTTATTTATTTCAATGTGCACTATCAATTAATTTACTTTGTTATGAATGCTCCGTGCATTCAGATACAGAGCTTTTAGTTTCCTCTTTTTGTTATCTTTTGTGCATGCTGTGGGATGGCATCTGTTTTCCACGAGATTGACAGTGTGAAATATGTGTTTACCACTCTTCATCATGTTGTGCACGTCATCATCATTTTTCTAGTTTTTCCCTCACTTCAAGTATATGTTTCTGATGGGATACCAGATGGTCACTCAGATTGTTTGAAAGTACCCATTGTGTATGGTCTGTTTGGGTAAGTACACAGCTCTCTGTAGCTGCATCAGCCTTTGCTCTAGTGCACTGCAGCTGCCAATAGCCCTTTCTACCACATGCCTTGCAGCATTAAAGGAAAGCTGGACATTTTATTAGTGCATGCAGAAGGCTCAACTTCCACATGGCTTGCTAGGTTTGTGTGTTCTAGTGAACGTGTCAACAATTAGGGTTGTATTTAGGACTTGTAATCTTTGTCAACCCGTGAGGATCGCTTCATACTTACATCCATTTTGAGGTAGCACCTTGATGCTATATGTTTTGGGTTTGTCGAGCATATCTTTCTGGAATGCTTCCATGGAAGTGGATGTGGTCACCAACTCAACAATTCTGTTTGCTAGCTCTGTGCTTGAAAAATCACAATCCGTACACTTTCTCTGCATCTGCTGACAAAGTGGTCTATGGATTCAGTTGACTGTTTTGGAAATACATGAACTCTAGTCGATGAATACAGAAGTTTAACCTGATTCTGAACGGGACTTCCAATGTAGTCCCTATCTTTTGGGGACCCTTTAGCTCTTCTGCTGTTTATGCTTATATGTTCAGCCTGTGTATACCTTCATTCCCAATCACTAGGCATATTTCATGGCTTACTTTTCTGGTTTAGACACACCTGAATCAAGAGACCATAGCTCTGTACACTGTTCAAACATTCTGACTTCAGGTGGTAGGTCAGCTGCATCTCAATTCAAAGCGAGGAATTTTGTGGACATTCTGACAATATCCCTTTGATCTTCCTCCTTGTTTTATTCAGTTTATTGTTCAGCCACTCTCAACCACCTGTGATAATCGCAGTCTTCTCCAGCTTGATTTTTATGATGGCTTTGTATTGTTTTTCTTTTTGTTCAATTCTCCCTTATTTGTTATTGATCTGTCCCACATCCTGGTCACTTACCTTTCCCAACTAAGCTAACTCAGTACAGGTCCTCTCGATGCACTATCCTACTCACCATGGGGGATCCGTCTACTTACCAGCTCTTTACTTGCGCACTATCCTAGCACTGTGTCTTCAAAGTTATTCTGCTGTCATCACACCAAGTTCTCAATACTCTCTGATGCTGCAGCTTCATTGTGGTCTAACTAAAACATTGAGGGTCATCTCATGTCATGTAGCACAATCTAAGACTGTTCACCTTGTTGTACCTGTATTGGATCTTGCCGCCATGTCATGTTTTTATAATGATATAAAGACACCAGTCACTCATAAAGGATTGAGTAAACACTTTGTGGGCTCATTTATTGAGACTAGTCATGTGAGAATAGCTAGAGGAAGTCATAAAGCTTGAAGACATGCCGGTAGTAGAGCTGTCTGTGTCTCTGTCTAAAAGCAAAAGTGAAACTAAAACTGGACTGCATGACACACTTCCTTTCCAGTGATATCATGCTCCGATCCCTTAAAGGCACATTACAACAAAGTCTAGCTTTCAGATATTTTCTTAAACCCCATGGTGGGATTTGAATCCTTGCTGCAGAGCATTAAGTCTGGTCTCTGAGTTACTAGTCCTATGACATTACCAGTGCGATATCATCTCCCTCTTTGCAGGCTACAGAAGAACATGAGGGCTCCTTCATGTTTCACTGAAACAATCTGAGCTGCTACCGCCCCATGCTACATTCTCTTCCATGAATGTGACCACCATCCCGCTCCCATCCACAATATTTTCCATGCATTTGGCCAAATGGCCTCCAGGCTGCCTGATATTGTGCCTGTCCTGGATGCAGTGAAGCTTCCCAGGCTTCCCCATTAGCTCTGGCAAATTGCTGGTTCTATTTAAACATGACTGCGTCGCAAGATGGCTCCAGCGTCTCCACTGCTGAAACCGGCAGGTTTCTGGTACCTTCGACGGTTGGCTCTCCCAGACATTTATCTTCTGGATTTTTGAAACTACACCAACCGAATAGAAATATGTTGTGATGTTATACCAATGAAATGTCTTCATACTTCCTTTTCTTTAAAGTGCAATATAATGTAGTTGAGAGGCAGCCTCCAAGGCATCTAAAATGCTTGGGTTCATGAAACGGAACTTGCATCAATATTCAACTACAGTGAAGGAAATGCTATACCAGACAATAGTTAGACCACACCTTCAATATGGTGTAACCACTTGGGACCCATATACTGGTAAAAACGTTACCCTCCCTGAGAGAATGCTATATCGGGCAGTTCATTTTGTTACAGAAAATTACTCGAGGTACTAGTGTTTCCCAGTTAGTCAGGTCACTCAGCAGGTCCAGTCCCCAGAACTGAAGAAAGGCCCATAGGTTAACATGTCTCTATAAAATTCTGAATGGACAGTGAAACATTTCTAAACAGTACATCAAGCCCAAACGTGACCGAGCTCGAAGTATTTACAGCCAACAATTCCAACTGTATGCACTCCAACATGCTTCTTTTGATAACTCCTTTTTCCCTAGAACTATTAATGACTGGAACAATCTTCCATAAACCATAATCTCCATGCTATGTAAGGATTCTTTAGGAAAACCTGTTGAGCTTTTTTCGTTAATGTGACTATCAAATGCGCTCATTGAGCACCCCCTGTGAAAACTCCCTAGTGCAAAATTATATGGGGAAACCTTACCACGCACCACCTGGCAAGTACCCTCAAATTCAGCAACCCCTTAGAAAAAATACGTTATCATAATTGTGACTTGTGACTGGCAACCAATCAAGCAAATTGGAAATTCTGTTAAAGTTCCTCTTCTTGGGATCATCCCAGTGATAGTCAAGAGAGGATTTTTTCAGGGAAGAATGTGCACTGATTGTCAGCAGGTTATCACTCTGCAGCGTAAGTCAGGTTAGGAAAGATTGAGAGAGTTATTTTTCTTCCCAGCATTGGAGAGGCTGATTTACTACATCTGTACAAAACTACACAAGCTGCAATATTTTGATCAAATCAAGGAAAGAATAAATAATTGAATGCCTGAGGAAATGCATTCCAGGATAATCAGACAGAATCTTCAGCCTCGGCAGCCTGATTGAATTTGTTACCGTGACAACGAGATGTACAGTTTCTCGAACCCCTTTTTTATACCACAGATTAAGATTTGATTTTTTCAAGGCTGTCATGCTCCATTTCTGATCTGGTGTAAACAAGTGCAAGGGCACTGGGAGCCATGGGCAGTGGGTGTTATGGCCTTTGACCCCATGAGGTAACCTTTGATTCAGTTCAGTTGAGTGGGATGAAAGTCTCTTCCCTTTGACAGCAGCAAGGAGCCAGTTTAAAGTGTGTGTTTGGAGCTGTCTCAACTCATTTTCTAACAGTTACAAGACCACAGCAGAAACAGACCATTCATGTGGCACAAAACCAGCAATGAACCATCTTAAAAGGACCATCGGATGACCGTTGTGAAGAACTTTTGAGGTTGGAGTTAATATAGGCAGAACAGTAGCAAATGGAGTTCAATTCATGGAATTGTGAGGTAATGCATTTGGAGAAGGCTAGCAAGGCAAGGGAATATGCAATAAATGGTAGGATGCTGAGACGTGTTGAGGAACTGAGGGACCTTGGAATGTATGTCTACGGATTGAATGTAGCTGGATAGGTGGATAAAATAGTCAAGAAGGCAAATGGAATTCTCCCTTTATTTAGTTGAGAACTATAGCTGGTTGAGACTATGACAGGGAGATTATGCTAGAATTGCATGAAATGCTAGCTCGGCCCAGCTACAGTTCTGCATACAGTTCTGGTCGCTTCATACAGGAATGGTGCAATTCCTCCAAAGCATACAGAGGAGATTGATAAGGAGGTTGCCAGGGTTGGAGAATTTTTGCTATGACAAAAAACTAGGTAGGCCCAAGTCATTCTCTTTCAATCAGATGAGGCTGAGGGGGGATTTAATTGAGGTATATAAAATTGAGGGGCCTAGATGGAGTGGATAGGAAGGATGTAATTCCTTTAGGAGTGAGGCCAATAACCAGGGGGCATAGATGTAAAGTAATTAAAGTAAAGCCAAGAGGATTATTGGAGAAGTTTTTCACCCAGAGGGTAGTGAGGGTCTGAAGCTCTCTCTCTGAAAGGTTGGTAAAGGCAGAAACCCCCATCGCATTTATAAAATACTTGGATGTACACTTGAAGTGTCATAACCTACAGGCAAGGGACCAAGAGCTGGAAAGTGGGCATTGGATGGATAACTTTTTTTGACCAGCACCTCATAGGATCAGTATAAAGGAACTTTATCATAAACCCATGCTGTGTCCAGCACAAAAGTGTTTGATGGGACAGCGTAAAGGGTGATTTACTCTACACCTAACCTGTGCTGTCCCTGCCCTGTGAATGTTTGATAGGACAATGTAGAGGGAGCTTTACTCTGTATGTGTCATGGACACAATGTGTGTGTTCCTTTACTGCCCATGATTAGTATGTTTTGTATGAAGGAGATGTGCCTTTTCTTACCCTTGGAGTGTGTGTCCCAATTAAATAATACAGCAGCAAGCTTTTGTGGGTTTAAAAATAAAGGTTATTTAT
The DNA here is from genome assembly GCF_017639515.1 of Carcharodon carcharias. NCBI lineage: Eukaryota > Metazoa > Chordata > Chondrichthyes > Lamniformes > Lamnidae > Carcharodon > Carcharodon carcharias. Next base: position 83,184,986 of record NC_054476.1, on the reverse strand, counting down.
ACTCCCACACTCAGCCTGAATTAAACACAACTTCTCACGTACTTGTTTATAAGCAAACGCGCATGCATGCACTTACACACATAACGATTATATACAGATAAAATAATGCACTTTTACAGATTGTAGTTATCTCAGCCTCTGGTTTATGATCTCTGGTCTCTCACGTGGCAGGCCTCTGGTCTTTGAATGGAGCTGATGCTTTAAAGTTGAAGTGAAGGTCTTGTAAAGTGAAGGCTTCACAGGAGGTTGTGGGGTTTCATGTAGTGAACTATTTGGGAGGTTTGAACTTTAACTGGAACAGGTTATATACTTTGACTGCCTGGTGTCTAACAGCTTGTTTCTGAGCCTGGTTCACAGACTGGTGGAACTGATAGTTCGATGGCTTTGGCATAATTGTCTGCAAACAGATCCTAGATGATCATTTAAGCAGCCAAAGACAACATGGCCACCTCCATGTGGATTTTCCCAAGTTCAAAGTCATTTTCCAAATATGGTAGGGTTTTCATGTTGATTACACATCCTGTGTTGTGGGTTAAAACCTCTGAAGGCTTGAGACAGTCAGTGTTTTTGTTTTAGAATGACCCATTCAATCTCATAATATCCCTGTGATTGGTTTCAGGGAAGAGCTTCGACTCAAGTCTGGAAAGATCTTTTGTCCCCTCTTAAGAAGGGAATGGTTCCAATCCATAAAGGAAGTCAGATAACCTGGGGCGGCCAGCTTTTCTAGCCTTTTGTGTTGAGTTTTGAAATATAGAATTAGTTTGAAGTCCAGAAAAGGACATGCCAGTCCTAGGCATGACACTAACCCTTGCTGAACTTGCCCTTAAAGTGGTTGAAGGGTAAGTGGAGAGGAAGCTTTACTCTGTACCTAACCCATGGTGTACCTGACAAATGGAAGTATTTGATTTGTAGAGGGAGCTTTATTCTGTATCGAGCCCATGGTATACATGCCCTGGGAGTGTTGATGGGACAGTGCAGCAGGAGCTTTACTCTGTATCTAATTTGTGCTGTACCTGATCTGGCAGTGTTTGTTGGAAGAGTGTAGTTTCACCAACAATGGCATTTCCTATCTTAATAAACATAGAGTTAACCAAGTAATAAATGGAACGTGATGCAGAATATTCTGTTTTTATCAGAGTGAAGAATCAGTCTCCGGACAGGTGCACATTCATGGTGAACTCAGAGAATCAGTTCTACCCAGTAACTGCTCTGATACAGGATGAGAATTTATAGTTAGTAAGGATGATATCTCAGTTTAAATATGTAGCTTGAAGATAATCCTTTAATGATCAGACTCTGACAATGTTACAATGAAACAATTGGTTCAACTCAATTTCACAAAGCTGTAATATGAAGCAGAGCTGTTGAATGGTGCTGAACGGTAATGTGGATTTAACTTTAGTCAAGTTATTCCCTTTTCATTCAACTTTGGATTATAATGAACCTTTAACAAGTTCAGATAACAAGGTTAGACTAACAAGGCTGATAATTGCAATTAAAAAGGATATACTTTGATTCTGACTGCAGCATCTGAAATATCAACTCTTAGATTCCAGATCACCACAAACAGTGGGTCCTCGCCTGAAAAGTATACAAACCAACCCTCTGTTAAAAAGAACTTGTTAAAAATTTCCTTCTATTATCTTTCAATATGATTCTGGTGCATTAAAAGATTTCATATCTCAAGAAGCACAGAACTCAGTTTATTCTTTCTGGTACCTCTTCCCTATTTGACGTCTAATGCTAAACATCATCTCCCAATTGGCTCCCGATGCCTGGCATCATTTCCCCAGTTGACTTCAAGCGCTGACCATCATGCTGAACTGAATGAATCGTAAGCAGGTAGCCTGTCTGAAGTCTCTTTGTGATGTTCCCTTTGGACAAATTCCCAACCTTGATACTGGGCCTGTCTTTGAGTTTTGCCTCCTTCCAGTTCACTGTCTGTCATTCCCATGTTCCCTGTGATTTTACCCCTACCCCATGATTTACAACCCATCTCCCTATGGATCCTTCCCTCATTTTGCCCATCCAAGACTTAACCTGCCCAGGGTTCATCCACCTGATTTATATCTTGCCAATGATTTATGACGACCCAATTTGCTCAATTGCAGTCTCCGCTGCAGTCAGATCATGAGGTCCTCACCTGTTCCTCCATGGCGTCAGTAACGAATGTAACAATGCACTGCTGTAGCTCAGGGACAACCTGCGATACATCTGTAAGAGCAGCTGATGTGCATTCACCCAAACCATGAGTACGGGCTTGTCCTGTGTGTGAGCTGGTGTACGAGCATCAGAGAGGAGCTGAAGTATTGAGCTGAATTTTGATCTGCAGGATTGGCATCACTCATAGGAGAAGGTGGGGGATGGGTACTGGGGAGGGAGGAGGCATTCAAGCAGGTGAAATTAACAGTGGCTTAGGAAGCCAGCTTGGGCCAGCTGCCTTTCAGGTTTCAGTCCTGGGCATTAGGCTGTGTGTGTGTGTAGGAGACACAGATAATCACCAAAGATATGTTAATCACTAGGTTAGTGATATTGATATGGGATTTCTACTTGAACTCTGGGCCCATGTGTTTCCCAGGTTTCCTGGAACTAACAGTGAAAGCACAATAAAAACACAATGGCAATCGAGGGGCTGACAGCATGTCAGGGAAATGTGTCAATAAAAACTCAATACTCACAGCTCCTTTCTTACCCAGTCTATGGAAAAGGGTTTGTTCTCAGTACTTGTACTAAGAGGTTAATCTAAATACTTTGGGGGTGTTATCTACACTTTGGAGGCTTGGGGTCTATTTGCACATTGGATTTCTCAGGTCAGCACAGTTGTCACTTACACTGCCTTATCCTAGACTTCCACTGAGGACCAAGGTGACCAGCTCCAGCAGCAATAACAGGAGTAACAAACAAGCTCCTACTTACAGAAGTGGTTTCGCAGGAGGGAGGGCTGCAGGAGACAGGTGCACCTCATAGAATGCCATATATGTCTCACAGGGAATGGAATTTAATGCTCCCCCCCCATGGCAAGTTTGGTGGTAGGGGACATTTAATCAGGCAGAGGGTGGCAGGTGAAACCCTGCTGCTTTCTTGCCTACAACCTGATTAAGTCCAGGGCAGGAAGGCCAATGGAAGGCCTTCCCACCCTGCCACCAAGTGAGGCCCTCAACTGAGCAATTAATACCTTTTTAGGGGCCTCATTCCACTACTGCTAGTATTAACCCAGCACTGGACAGGGGATCTCACCATGCTGGGAATATGAAAAGCAAACTCTGCTTGGGTTGCTTGAGGGCTTCCAGGATGGGTGTCTCATTTAAAAGCACTCAATGCCTAATTGTGGGACTTGGCATCAGGAAGGGTGGGGTTGGGGGGGGAGGTTCTGTTGAGAACTAACCCCTCCTTCCCTGCAACTCTCCTCGTGCCATCAGTCACCTGTGGCCAGGGATCCAATGATGTCTTACCGGCAGCAGCCATGCCACCCCAGTGACACTGCCGTCCAATAGCGCTGCCAACCTCTGATTGGACAGCATCCTCAGGTCAGCATCTCTTAGTGGGTGGGACTTTTGTCCTGGGGTCCTTGATACTAGGTCAGGCCCACTGCTGCCCTGTTAAATGTCTGAGTGACACTTAATTCAGCGTGCCTTCTCTAAAAGAGATGATTTGGGGCTCTTGCCAGCTCTCCAGTCTCATGACACCTCCACTAAAAACCATTCAGGTTCTAAGGGCAGAAGATAATCTTCCTTAGTGAGTGATTTTTATTCATTCCAAGGATGTGAGGGTCACTGGCAAGGTCAGCATTTTTTTGTTCATTAGCCTTGAGAAGCCACCTTCTTGAACCACTGCAATCCATGTGCTGTAGGGACACCCATAGAGTGAGTTCCAGGATTTGACTCAGTGACAGTTCCAAGTCAAGATGGTGTGGAGGAGAAGTTGTTGTGTTCCTATGTGCCTGCTGCCCTTGTCCTTCTAGGTCAGGGATGGGGAACCTTTATCTCATCACAGGCCATTCACACATCGGCCAAATCACTCATGAGCCACACACACATAATCAATTTAGCTTAGTTAGAGAATACAGAAACGTTCAACTCACCCATTGTTTTAATGCAATGCCTGAATTTGAATATTATACTGCTAAATATTATTATGGTGATTTTGCTGACGCTTCTATCCAAAGCAAATTCATAACGACGATGATAAATGCAATTTTGAAGACGCTACTGTCATAGGTCTATATTTTTAGAAACCTTGCTGCGTGCCAGATGAAATTGAGCAACAGGCTGAATCTGGCCCACGGGTCATAGGTTCCCCACCCTGTTCTAGGTGACAGAGGTCATGTGTTTGGAAAGTGCCGTTGACAGATTTTGCCATTGTCGTTTTGGTGCTCGGGTTGGTACCGAGTGGTCCATCGGTTTTTTTTGCTTATTCAACTTTCTGTAGCCATTTGACACAATCAAGTGGCTTGCTAGACCATTTGAGAAGGCATTTAAAAATCAGCCACAGTGCCCCGCGCCTGGAGTCACATAGGTCAGAATGGGTCAGAACAAAGATTCCCTTCTCTGAAGGCTATTAGTGAACCAGATAGGTTTTTAATGACAATCCTGTCATTTCATGATTATTTTTAACATGATTCGCATTTTATTCCAGATTTTATTAATCAACTTAATTTATATTTCCTCAGCAGTTATAACGGGATTCGAACTTATGTCCCTGGAGTTTTGGTCTGAACTTTTAGATTACCAGTCCAGTAACATCATTATTATCTCCCATAATGGTGATATGGGAGCATCTCATATGATGTGGGGTCTCGTGTGAGGTAGTGGCAGACACAGTCTGAGAAGAGGCCTTGTTGCCAGCTGAACCTGGTGGTCATGGTAATGCCATCACATTTTCTTTTTGTTGCCTCTAGACCCTTCTAGATCTCCCAGGAGCCACCATGGTTCTCTGCTTCTCCCTGCTGTTCCCTGCTTTCTGTTCCTGCAAGGAGAGAAAGATTTATAAGTGAGAGTGATAGCGTGTGTTTAACGGATGAATGGAGAGCATTTGTTGATGGTGACCATGAGGGCGAGGCATGTTATTGAATACAGATAATGGCCAGTGTGGTGTCTGAATGGACAGATGAGTGTGGACAGTTGAGATACAGGAGTAATCTGTGCTAGAGCAGGCAGGCTGACAAAATGGGCTGGTGCACACATCTAGATGGAGAGACGTGTCATTGCCTTTCCTGGCTACCTTAGGTCATTGAGGCACTTCCTCCAGTGGATTCAGGAGTGTGGTACCATATTCCTCTGGGTAACCTTCAAGGCTAACTCCAGGCATACCTTCTTTGTACCAGCAGCAAGCTTCATCCTCCCACTGCTAGAAAACAGTGTTTCTCTGCAGCTCCTTTACAGTTCATAAGAGCATATCCAAGGAGGTGGAGTTGAAGAAGGGTGCAGCCTTTGTCCATCTCAACCCCATCATAATATGGTTTGGCTCGTAATGGCAACTGCAAATGCTTCAGCTTGCATGTTCAGAGTGTTCCTACTGAAGTCCAGATTACATCATGTAAACCCAAATCTCATTAATTGGATGGGAAACCCTAAAGTAAAATGATAATGAGGCAGCTGAGTTTAAAAAGTCATTGACAGACCTGCTGAACATAGCCTTCTGGATTTCTCACGTGTCATCGAATACCCTCAATACCCAGCAAGCTCCCAGGGTATCAGTGAGTTGAAATGCAGACTATTGGTTCTACCTTAAAACAGGCTCAGAGCAGACAAGGACTGGCACATGTATAATACCAAATAGAAAATCAATCAACCACCTACATTTCCCAAGGTGAAAATAGATCAGAGTCAAATGATTATTAAACTTACCATTGGTCTCGAGGATGGGAGGAGGAGAAGCAGCGTAGGTGGAAATGTCACCATGACCTGGCACTAGTCTTTAATACACAAGGTACAAGATTGCAATGGGGGCAAGGAGCTCAATCTGTCAAATACCATAGCTTGTTTTGATGAAACACCATTGCAAGGAATAGGGTCCTTTAATTCTCTCTCTCTCTCTCTCTCTCTCTCTGAAAAAGTACATAAACAATTTGAAGGAATCAGAGACCAAGACAAGTTGGAGATAAAGATCACAATGATTGTGCTCCCTGCACTAAGGCTGCTAGAGTCTATAAACATTCCCGAGCAGATATCAGGAAGCCTGCCGCCACCTTCCATACACCCATATCTATCCCTTATCTAGCAAATGGCTTCCAGCATGAGGTAAATAAAAAAGTAGAGGAGATGGGGAGGTGACCATCCTGTCCTGTATTCATTGGTCATTGGGTTTGAACATAGTGTAAACTATCAGCTCCTAGAAATAAAGTGTATTAATGAGTGCCCGGAGACAGGGGGCAGTTCTTGTCAGGCTGCCTCCTTCAGGTGGAAGATGGACCAGGGAAGATGAAGGAAGACTGGGGGAAGAGTTCCAGAACATTTTTGCTAGAGAGCAGAATGCTGCCATCACAACCTGCTGAGGTCAATACACCTTGTGCTAAGTGTCCATTCATCTTCTGGGATCAGTGAACCACTCTCAACTGTCATGGGTTGTATACTTTTCCTGTCTATGTAGCTAATGCATTAAATCTAAACTGTTGCTTCTTAATAAACTACCTTATAATTTCTTACAAATACGTGACTGGTCATCTTAGGTATGTGACTCCCAAACCCAAAGTCTTACACCATTTTAACTCCCTTCAGCTTCAGTCACATGACCAAATGGTGAACCACCAGAATAGCCTTGTCTCAGTGGTTGCACTGAGAAGATCTTGCTGAAGTCTGCACTTATTCCTAGAGTTCCCTGTGATTTCCACCTTAAAATGAGCAATGTGCTGTCTGCCTCAGATTGTACTGAGTACAATACTCCCACCTGTGTCAGACATCTCAGCACTTAATTCATGTGTGGCTCAATTTATTTTCCTATCAGTTGTAAATATTACTGAATGAATAGATTTTTCACTTTACCACGCTTACAGCCCAAATCTTCAAAACTGAGAATACTGTACAGTGCTCCATCATTTCAGCTCTTACTAAAGTCTCGCTAACTGGTGCCAGTGATGGGAACTGTGACCATGAATGAATTTTTAGCGAACCCTTTATTGTTTGATGCAAGAATCTACAGAAGGACTTTGGAACAGAACTTAATGTCAAAATAACAGCAGCACTAAGGGTGCTCACTGTTATTTACAGGTAAAAGATTCTGTAATTCAGCAGATGTCTGGTTAAATGTGAACGTCCAGAAGAATCTGTCCAAGTTGATCCACTCCATGTTTGCCCTTCACCTCCCATTTCTTTATGGACCAAAATGTATTTGCCCGTTATTCTGAACATTTAGTCTTGTCATTATAAGCATAAGTAATAACAATTAAATTACTGTTAATCACAGCCAAGCAACCTTTTTAGCATTGAAAATCAATTGTTACAAGTGTGGGGTTTCATTCCTTCAAGTTTTGAATCTTTTTGGGTGATTTTAAAAATGTAAAATTTTATTTTCAATTCTTATGTTTCCTTTGTGTCTCTTTTTCTCAAGCTAATCTTTCTTTTCCTTTCTCTATTCCTCTCAGTACCTTATCTGATGTTGAATTCAATTGTTGAGTTGTCAGAGAGCTGGCAGCAAGCCAATGAATCCAATATTGGTGCACAGACTTGGGACTAGGCATCAGAAAGAGGAGCAGGAGTAGACCCACCCAGTGACTGGTACAGGCCCACCCATGGGAAAAGAAAGTAATTTACAGGAGAGATTGAAGGGATGAGAGAAGGAGGACATTGTAGCACTGAGAATTCTAACCAAACTCCAATCTTCCCTTAAACAACTAATTTAATCTTATGAATAAAATTCTGTGGTTACATAGTTTATTTACACAAGTGGGAGAGATTAGTTATCCATGGGCTGAAGAAGCAGTGTGACTAAAGCCTACTGGCTGCCGTTCACTGTGAATTGTTTAGGACTGATGTAACATCGGAGCTGTAACATGAGCAGCTCCTGTGGTCCTGGAATGAACATAAAAGTGTAGCAACATGTCAGCAGTGTGCATGTGGTTCCAAGCATAATGCTGGCTGCAATGGCACATGTCTCTGATGTCAGAGGGGGTTAGATTCTGCCATTACTGGGCTATCTTCATCAAGCCCATTGGCTGTGGGATGTCCAAAAGGAGACAAACAGGATGCACCATTGCACAGATCAAATAGCAATGGCCTGCAGTCCTTTCACCTGAGAGACCTAAGTTTTGAACTCAGTACGACAGATTCGTTAAAGAACAGGATATTAACAAGGGTGGCTACATAACAGGGGGTGCAGATTTTAGAGCAGGACACCTGGATTTATGCATGTTGTGGCGTTTCCACAGCATTTGGCTCTTGGACTTGAGAGACCCCCTACCAGGAAGGTAGCCTGATTGACAGCCATGGCTTCTATTCTGATGGATGGCTCTCTCAATCCGATCCACAAATCCCGAGACGTAGCACGTCCAACCCTTGATCCTGAGGGTCTTTGTATGGGGTGGGGGTTTGAATTAGAGGGGGGGCATCTGGGGGCTGTGGGGAAGCACCCCTGCTCCTTGTGCTATAAAGTTACTTAGCCCCACCCAGTAGCTGACCTCACCTCAATCCAGCTGCCGGGTTTCCCGAGCTCTGGGAAACCAGGAAAATCACTATTGAATTACAGGCTGGGAGAGGTTGGGTGTCTGCTTCGTGTCCGTCCTCCAGTAAACCTGAAGCAGGTAGCAATTGTAGTACAGTGGGAAAGTTTCTGAACTAGTAATCCAGTAATGAATGTTCTAGAGATAGAAATGCAAACCCCACTGTGCCAGCTGGGATCGTTTGAATCCAATTAATTCACTAAACAAATCTGGAATCAGTAATGATGACTATTGTAGAGTAATTTGTTAATTCCAACTGTTTAATATACTAATCAGATACACATCGTCGCAGGAATATCACCTGGTATGTTCTCTCTTGTTCAGCCTTGTGACAGCTGTCGCCTGAGCAGAAAGATGTGTATCAATAAAGCTCATGTTTCCAGACTTCTACAGACTCATTGGGCAGAATTTTGCGCTTGTCAAGTGGGCATGTGCCCGACCCGAACAAGCATAAAATGACGCGTGATGACATCGGACATGCGTCAAATGTTCCCAAATGTCCTTTCAGGGAAGCAGACCTGCCATCATTACCCATTCTGCCCTGTACGTGGAGGTAATGGTATTCTCAAGCATCTGCTGCCCTTGTCCTTCCAGGTAAAAGAGGTGGCGGGTTTAGAAGATGCTGTAGAATGAGGCTTGGCAAGTTGTTGCAGTGCATCTTGTAGATGGTACACACTGCTACCACAGTGCGTCAGTGCTGGAGGGAGTGAATGTTTGTGGATGGGCTGCTTTGTCCTGGATGGTGTCAACTCCTTGACTGCTGTAGGAGCTCATCCAGGTAAGTGGAGGCAATTCCATCACACTCCTGAATTATGCCTTGTAGATGGTGGACAGGCTTTGGGGAGTCAGGAGGTGAGTTACTCACCACAGGATTCCTAGCCTCTGACCTAATTTTGTCATCACAGTATTTATATGGCTAGTCCAATTCAGTTTCTGGTCAATGGTGACCTCCAGGATGTTGATAGTGGGGGATTCAGCAATTGTAATGCCATTGAATGTCAAGGCGAGAAGGTCATTGCCTGACACTTGTGTGGTATGAATGTTACTTGCCATTTATCAGTACAAGTCTGAATGTTTTCCAGGTCTTGTTGCATTTGGACATGGACTGCTTCAGTATCTGAGGGATCATGAATGGTGCTGAACATTGTGCAACCATCAGCGAACATCCCCAATTTTGACCTTATTATGGGCGGAAGATCATTGATGAAGCAGCTGAGGATGGTTGGGCCTAGGACACTGCCCTGAGAAACTCCTGCAGTGAAGTCCTGGAGCTGAATGACTGACCTCCAACAACCACAACCATCTTCCTTTGTGCTAGGTATGACTCCAACCAGTGGAGAGTTTTCCCCCTGATTCCCATTGACTCCACTTTTTCTAGGGCTCCTTGTTGCCACACTCTGTCAGATGCTGCCTTGATGTCAAGGACAGTCACTGTCAGCTTACCTCTGGAGTTCCAGCTCTTTTGTCCATGTTTGAACCAAGGCTGTAATGAGATCAGGAGCTAAGTGGCCCTGGTGGAACCTAAACTGAGCGTCAGTGAGCAGGCTATTGCTAAGCAAGTGCCGCTGATAGCACTGTTGATGACCCCTTCCATTACTGATGATCGAAAGTAGACTGATGATAATTAGTTGGATTGGATTTGTCCTGCTTTTTGTGTACAGGACATACTTGGGCAATTTTCCACATAGCCAGGTGTTTGCAAGTGTTGTAGCTGTACTGGAACAGCTTGGCTAGGGGCAAGGCAAGTTCTAGAGCACAAATCTTCAGTATTATTGCCGGAATATGGTCAGGGTCCATAGCCTTTGCTGTATCCAGTGCCTTCAGCCATTTCTTGATACTGCTTGGAATGAATCAAATTGGCTAAAGATTGACATCTGTGATGCTGGGGATCCAAGGAAGTGTTCGAGATAGATCATTCACTCGACACCTCTGGGAGAAGACGGTTATAAAATATCCAGTCTTGTCTTTTGCACTGATGTGCTGGGCTCCCCCATCACTGAGGACGGGGATATTTGTGTAGCCTCTTCCTCTGTTAGTTATTTAATTGTCCACCAACATTCATGACTTGATGAGGCAGGACTGCACAGCTTAGATTTGATCCATTGGCTGTACAATTAGTTCTGTCTATTGCACTGTTTAGGATGCATGCAAGTCCTGTTTTACAGCTTCATCAGGTTGACACATCATTTTTAGTTATGCCTGGTGCTGCTCCTGGCATGCCCACCTGCACTCTTCATTGAACCAGGGTTGATCCCCTGGCTAGATGGTAATGGTAAAGTCGGGAACATGCTGGTTCATGAAGTTACAGGTTGTGTTTGAGTACAATTCCGCTGCTGCTGATGGCCTGCAGCGCCTCATGGATGCCCAGTTTTGAGTTGCTAGATCTTTTTGAAATCGATCCTATTTATCACGGTGGTAGAGCCGCACAATACGATGGAGGGTATCCTCAATGTGGAGGCGGAACTTCGTCTCCACAACAACTGTGTGGTGGTCACTCCTACCAACAATGTCATGGATAGATGCATCTGTGACAGGGAGATTGGCGATGGATAATGAAGTTGCTCACCCAGAGTACATGTTACGCCTTTCCTCAGTGTTTGTTCAACATGGAGTACTGATTGATCAACTGAGGCAGGGCAGTAGGTGGCACTCCGGAGGTTTCCTTGCCCATGTTTGACTTAATGCCTTGAGATTTCATGCTGGTCAGCAGGACATGCTATTCTGTTCTAACCATTTCTATTTGTTCTGGACCCATTTTTTTGTGTCTTTTCTTATTTCACTATCACCTCCTTTTCATTGGCTCCATCTTCATGTTTGTCATTTAATTATTCCTGCCCTCCACTGTATCTCAGACCTTCTCTTTTGTGCTTTTTTGCCCACTTTTCCTTGGTTTAGTATTTGCTTTACATCGAATTATGGAGCAACTTCAGCATAAAAACAGGCCATTTGGCCCATCTGCTCCATGCTGCTGTTCCGGCTACACATGAACCTCCTCCTATCCTATTTTATCTAATACCAACAGCGGAACCTTCTATTCATTTCTTCCTCATGTACCTACCGAGCTTCCCCTTAGACACATAAATTGCTAAAAGTGTGTAAGACGTTCAGCTCTGACACCTTCAGGTTCTGATGAAAAGTTGTCAATCTGAAATCAATTGGTTTTATTTCTCCACTGATGCTGCCAGAACAGCTGAGTGTTTTTCAAGCTGAGTGTTACAGATCAAAAATGCTGCTCATGGGGAGAAGTGCATGGCAAACACTCCCTTTCACACTCAATGGACTCACAAGATGTGATGGGAATTGCAGCAACTCTCTCTAGTGGCCGTGCACTGGTCCTGCAGCTCTACTCACTCAGCGGATTCCTCACACTCCCAGAAAGACAGCATAAAGCAATAAGCTCTGTGTATAGGGTTGTCCACATCCACCATGCTCAGGACTCTTTTAGCACCTGGTCATACACTAGCAACGAATTCCTAACAACAGTAACACACCCTCTTTCCTCTCCTCACCCCACCAACAACAGAAGACATGGACAAAATAACTGGAAGACATTCCTCAAAAGTTATTCTTACGCATAAGTGCTTTCTAAGAAGATTTGATGAAGCTGCAATAAATCAGAATCATGTCACGGCTTTCTAATTTTACATTCCTAGCAAAGGAAGCAAGGACTGCTGAACACAATTCCTGGCCTCTCCGTATCAACTACAGGCTAGGGTTTCCGAAATATTCCATGGGAAATCTATAGCTTCATCAGATTCCCATTGTTATAACAACTAGATTATCTGTAACTAAGGAACGCCAGCTGCCAGGCTTCAGAATCTGTGGAGCAAATGCCATGGTCATTGAAGCTTACTCATGCTGTGATGGCCTGGGATAAGTAAGTGCCAACACACTATGACACCCAGATGCAGCACTGTGTCTGAACAATTGAGCTCAGCAGACTAGCTCTTCACAAATGTTAATTGATTCCATTATTACTGCCAGCCTTGTATTTGAAAGGTAAACATGTCCTTTAGCTGACAGCATTTTAATTACTGGAGCTGCAATCTCCTATACCACTGTACAGTAAGGCAGAAGCACTGATTAATTAGAGCAGAGTGCCAGAACCCTGAGGGGTCTCACAGTTGTTCATTCAGACTGTAATAACATACTCTACATGTTTAGAAAAATCAAGCAAGCCATCTAAAATGTGACAGTTAAGAATTTATCAACAGCATATTCATTTTTGGTCTTCAGCGGGGATATTACTGGAAAAAATTGGTAAATGGGACTTTGATTTGAATATTCTCTTATATGTCAGACATATCTTGCCCTGATTCCTGACTGCTCCAGGGTTGTTTCTGTCTCAGCAGCTGTCCAAGGGCAGTGAATGTAAAGCATGTGAGACTATAAGTGAGAGAGTACTGGTGTGTGATGGTGTGGGGGGGTGAGAGAACGTGAGTGTATGTGTTTGCGAGAGTGTGTGTGAGATGAGACCAAGAGGGAGTGTGTGAGTCTGGGAAAGTGTGTGAGAGTGTGTGAGTGTGAGAGAGCGTGAGTGAGTGTGAATAATTGTGTGTGTTTGTGATAGTGAGTGAGTGTGTGAGTCTGATTAAGTTTGTGATAGAGTGTGAGTCAGTGTGAGTGAAAGTGTAAGTGAGTGACAGAGTGTGAGTGTGCATGTATAACCAAGTCTGAGTATGACTGTGTGAGAGAGTGTGAGTGAATGTGAGTGAACGCGTGTGAGTGTAAGTGTAAGAAGGTGAGTGAGTGAAAGTGTCAGTGAGCATTTGTGAGTGTGAGAGTGAATGAGAATGTGTGACTGTTTGACTGAGTGTGACTTGGTGTGTGAGTCCGAATGAGTAGGTGAGAGTTTGACTCTGTAAGAGTATGAGAGCATATGTGAGTGTGAGTATGCATGTGAGAATCCGAGTGTGAGAGATAGTTTTAGAGTGTAAGAGTATGAGTGTGAGTGAACGTGTGAGTGTGAGAGAGAATAAGTAAGTGAGAGTGTGAAGATGTGTGAGTATGAGTGTGTGTGAGCCTTAGTGTGTGAGCCTCAATGAGTGAATTTCGGTGGGTGTGTGAGAGAGTGTGAGACTGTTTTTGTGTATTTGAGAATGAGTGTGACTGTGAGTGTATATGAAAGTGGGTGAGTGTGTGAATGAAAGTATGTGTGAATGATTGTGAGTGTGAATGTTTCCGTGTGTGTGAAAATGTGAATAAGTGTGTGAGTGGGAGTATGAGAATGGGTGAGTATATGAGAACGAGTGTATGTGATTGTGTCTTTGTGTGAGTGAGTCACCGACTGTGTGAGAGTGATAATGCTTTTCCCGAGTGTGTTTTGTTACTGATGGGCTGAATTGCCAACATTCCCTTCCCTAACCCTAACCCTAACCAGAATGGAAGATTGAGTCAGTCACTAGGATGGTACAGCCTGTGATATTTCTCAGTTCTATGGAAGGGGTGAGTATGAAACAGTAAGTGTTTAGGAAGGGACTGCACACTGCGAAGGTGACGTGGATGAGGTAAACCCCGTAACCTGACCAATCTCTGTGCTTTAGAACAAAAAGTTGTTGGGCAAAACCCAAAAGGAAAGGAGAAAAAGAGGTAGGTGGACAGTAGAATTTTTAAAATGAGAGTTTCAGAATCGAGCAAAAGGTTCGTGATGTGGCTGGACAGGATCTCCCCTTTCTGAAGTCTTTGGCTGAGTTATTAACTTACTGATTGTCAGGTTTATTCCTGGTGAGCCAATAGCTACTTGCGTGTGTCTGCCTTCTCACCTGTTTGAATATGGACCCCGTTTAACCTTGTCCCTAATCTCCTGGTACCTTCCCAGTGTCCGCTGCCTCACAAAGTTCCCCATTGCTCTCTCTCAGCATTCTGTGATGGATCTCCTGCTGGATTTTAACTCCCACTTTTACTAAACAGATTCTGTCAGGTTGTGTCCACTCTCAGCTCCCTATTCTCTGAATTAGAAAGAGCAAGAAATAAAAGAGAAATAGCTTGTTTTATATAGCACTTCAGGGCACCCCCAAGTGCTTAACAGCCAATGAAATCCCTTTGACGTGTAGTCCCTGTTATTACAGGGGAGATGCGGCAGCCAATTTGCACACTGCAAACTCCCACAAGACCAGATTGTCAGTTTTAGTGATGTAATTTTTCATAAAAAATAACTGATTCAATGAAATTGTGAGTTGATGAATAGCCCTGAGAGATTATATGTCATTTGGTCTACCCATGAACATCCTGACTTCCAAAAACTGGGACGTTACAAACTGTGTGAGGCTGAGCTTGAGGTTGTACAGCCACAGAACATCAGACGTCATTCCTAAAACTGTCACTGACTTCGTCTCCTCTCAAGATCTTCCCTCCATTGCCTCGAACTGCATAGATTCCACTCCACCCCCCGCCCACCCCACACAGCTTACTTCTACTTCCTTCCAAGATCCACAGACAGGACTGCCCTGGTAGACCCATTGTTTCAGTCTGTTCCTACCGCATGGATTGGGCTTCATTCTACCTTGACTCTTATTTTCCCTTATCTGCTCTCTTGCCAACTATACCGATGATTTTTCTGATGCCCCCCGCCACTTTAACAGTTCCAGTTTCTTGGCTCCATTCATATCCTTTTCATTATGGACATCAAATCCCTCTAAGCTTGCATCCCCCACCAGGATAGTCTGAGGGCTTTCCACTTCTTCCTTGAATGGATGCCCAACCATTCCCCATTCACCGCCACACTCCTGCGTCTAGCTGAATGTTCTCACATTAAATAACTTCTCCTTTAACTCCACTCACTTCCGCCAAATAAAAGGTGATACTATGAGTATCTACATAGCTCTGCCTCTCTTTTTGTACAATATGGGGGACATTCTTGTTCCAGACCTACTCAGGCCCCCTCCTTAACTCTATCTCCATTTCGCTGATGACTAGATCGGTGCCCTTTCCTGCTTTCGCCCTGAATTGGAACATTTCATCAACTTTGCTTCTAATCTCCACTCTTTTCTTAACTTCACATGGTCTGTCTCCAACTCTTCCCTTCTCTTCCTTGACTTCTCTGACTCCATTTCTGGGGAGAGGCTATCAACGAGCATTCATTATAAGCCCACTGACTCCCACAGCTACCTTGACCACACTTCCTCACACCCTAATTCCTGTAAAGAGTCTATTCCATTCACCCAGTTTCTCCATCATCACCTTTCTAACCTTTTATCTATCATAATGCTGATGATTGCACAATGTTCAGCACCATTCACGACTCCTCAGATACTGAAACAGTCCATGTCTAAATACAGCAAGACCTGGACAATATCCAGGCTTGGGCTGACAAGTGGCAAGTAACATTCGTGCCACACAAGTGTCAGGCAGTGACCATCTCCAACAAGAGAGAATCCAACCATTGCCCCTTGACACTCACTGGCATTTACATCCTGGGGGTTACCATTGACCAGAAACTGAACTGGACTAACTATATAAATACTGTGGATGCAAGAGCAGGTCAGAGGCTAGGAATCCTGCAGCGAGTAACTCACCTCCTGACTCCCCAAAGCCTGTCAACTATCTCTAAGGCACAAGTCAGGAGTGTGGTGGAATACTCTCCCCTTGCCTGGGTGAGTACAGCTCCAACAACACTCAAGAAGCTTGACACTATCCAAGACAAAGCAGCCACTTGATTGGCTCCCCTTCCATAAACATTCACTCCCTCCCCCACCGATGCACAGTGGCAGCAGTGTGTACCATCTACAAGATGCACTGCAGGAATTCACCAAGGCTCCTTCGACAGCACCTTCCAAACCCACGACCACTACCATCTAGAAGGACAAGGGCAACAAACACAGGCGACACCACCACCTGGAGGTTCCCCTCCAAGTCACTCACCATCCTGACTTGGAAATATATCACCATTTCTTCACTGTCACTGGGTCAAAATCCTGGAACTCCCTCCCTAACAGCACTGTGGGTGTACCTACAACACATGGACTGCAGCGGTTCAAGAAGGCAGCTCACCACCACCTTCTCAAGGGCAGTTAGGGATGGGCAATAAATGCTGGCCCAGCCAGCGACACCCACATGAATAAAAAAATGCTCTGATGATGCAATCTTGCACAGTAACACTTCTGACATGTCGCTCTTTTTCCTCCACTGAATATTCCTCTCCACCTTGGTTGACAGAATCCTTGACTGTAACCATCCTATTCTCCACATTTCTACTTTCACCTTTTCCCCTCTCCCAGAACCCTGATAGGGTTTCTCTTACCCTCACCTTCCACTCATCAATCATCACATTCAATCATCATCCTCTGCCATTTCCATCCTTCCGGCATGATGCCAGCACCAAACACATCATCTCCTCCACTCTCCTTTCAGCATTCTAAAGGGTCAATTCCTCTGCAACATGCTAATCTACTTCTCAATCTCCCCAACATGCCATCCACTCCCCATGGCATCTTTTGATCCAAGTACAGGAGATGCAGCACCGGTTCTTTCACACCTGCCCTTTTAAATGCTCTCTCCTCACCATCCAAGGACCCAAACATTCCTTCCAGGTGAAACTGCCTGATTCTTGCTGTACTCCAGTTGTTAACACCAGCCAGCCCAAAATGACCCATTTATTCCTACCTCTATTTTCTGTTTGTTAGCCAATCCTCAGTCCATGCTAATGTATTGTTGTAATGTGTCTTTAAGGGCTATCAGTATGACATCACTAGAAGGGAAACGGTGCTGTGTGATCTAGTCTTAGTTCCACTTTTGCTTTGAGCAGAGCACACAGACCCAGCTCTGATGCCTTCAAGCTTAATACCTTTGTATAACTATTCACATGTGCCTAGCCTTAATAAATGAACCTGCAAAGTGTTTACCCAATCATGTAGGAGCGATTGGTGCCTTATATCTTGCACAGTAAATAAGCCCAAGGTATTATATAATTATAATGACATGACATTTATTACCCCCAATCCAGTGAGACCGATGAATGCTGCATCTCAATTTAACAATGCATTTTTCGATGTGCTGCTGGGAGCAGCTAGGACCTGGAGATAGAGATGAGAGGAAGAAAGCTGCTGCTGCCATACTGCTGGCATAGCTGGAGGCAGATGAGGAGATCAGTAGCAGGGGCACTGCGGCTCACTCCTGGATTCAGTGCAGGAAGCAATTTAATGGCTTCACCAGGTTAAGAAAGTTCAATATTTTAAATTGCCAATATTTTTTCATATCTTTACTCTCGGCCGGAGTCCTCAACTGTGCAGCAGGAATCCATGACAAATTCAAACAGGACTGATTCCTTCTGAATGCGTGCTGTCACAGGGCACATGCATACAAAGTAGCAGTTCAAGCACTTGCATCTCATTGAGATCATTAAGACAAGTAGTTGGGCTTTCCACCTGGTGAGTCACATTTCATAAGTGGGTCAGAGCAGATTGGTAACAAGGACAGAAATGGAAAATCAGCGTCAGAGGACCGAGACGTGTCCAAGTTTGACTTAGCTAGATACAGATGCTGTAACTTGGGGGCCATCAGTGTAAAGAGGAATCACTGAGGAGCAGGAAAGAATGTGCGATGTATTGAGCACACTGACCATGATTGCAGAGAGAATGGACGAGAGAATGGATTAATGTTGCAGGAAATTGTGATGCTGTCTTCTTCAATGGATACAGTGACCACCTCCAAGGAACAACAAACACTGTTATCAAGTGAGTCCATGTACACCTTCAGCACATTTGTGCAGACTCTGAATGTCAACGTTTCTGACATCTTACATATGTTAACCTTGGTCTTACAGGATCACACAGATTTGCACTGACATGTTCCCCAGGACAATGGGAGCAGTGAAGTGTGGTTGGACCATGAAAGGCAAGATGGTGACAGGGGGCATGAAGGTGGGGACTGTACTCAAAGTGTTTCCACTTTTTACCCGATGCGATCCCCCTGTATCCTCCCCACCTCCCCTTGTCTTGGTGCAGATGTGGCAATCATGGGGAAGGGTCTCACAGGCTTCAAAATCTGCGGAGTGTTGGCCAAAAGCATCTGAGCAGTCAGAGCAGGGGTGTGAGCAGCCTGCCTCTGGTCCAGTTGAAAACACAGGGCTTACACCATGTAGGGGCAGTAGGAAATGGAACAATAAAGATTTTTTAACTCCTCAAGGGTCTACAGTAGGGTGGATGAGAAAATGTTACATTGTGAAGTTTCTGTTCTTTAGTCAAATCACATAAATGTTATTATTTTGATCACTTTCCTGTTCTGCTTAACTTATTTGATGATTAATGGGAAGACATGAATTGACTGGGGCCAATAAAGGGTGGATTCTTATTTGCAGGAATGCTTTGTGTCAATGGCATTGGGGAGGGTGATGGGGTTGGGAAGAGTTTATTGCACATGGTTCTCATGCTATGTTCACTGTGCAGCCTAAGTGGGCCTTGCATTAACATGGGATCCCTGGCATCCTGGATAGGAGTGTGCAGCTATTCGTGCATTGCTATCAGCACCTTCCTTCTCCTTGTCTTTCTTTGTCTTCCTCCTCAGATCTGCTCATAGGCAATCTGAATCTCGCTCCTCCTGCAAGTCCAAACCTCACTGCTGTGCAACATTTGCAGAGCGTACCACACCATGAGGTTCTGGTTGGTGCATAGTAAAGGTGTTTCTATATCTGTTCAGGAACCTAAAGCTCATCTTCAACATGCCTTTGGCTTGTTTAGCCAAACATCTAATGTCATATGGGACTTATTGTAGGTTTATTGGGCTTCATTGGTTGGGCCCTGACTAGTATTATCAGTCAATTTTGGAGTTAGCCTTCTTTGCCTCCTAACAGCCACCTCTCAAGTCTGCTGGCAGGTCCAAAGACAACAAGGGCTGTTGCAGGATGAAAGCACCAGGTTGTAAAGAAGGCTTTTGGAATGCTCTCCTTCATTGGCAGAGGTATAGAACATAAAAATAAAGATATAATGTTGAAATTGTATAAAACACTGGTGAGGCCACAACTGGAGTATTGTGTGCAGTTCTGGGCACCACATTACAGGAAGGACATAATAGCTCTGGAGAGAGTGCAGAGGAGGTTTACAAGAATGTTGCCAGGGTTAGAAAAGTGTAGCTACGAGGAGAGATTAGATAGATTGGGGCTATTTTCCTTAGAACAACTAAGGTGAGTTGATTGAGGTGTACAAAATTATGAGGGAAATAGATAGAGTGGACTGGATAAAATTGTTTCCCTTGGTGGAGAATTCTAGAACCAGGGGACATAGATTCAAGATAAGTGGCAGAAGGTGTAGGGGGGACATGAGGAAGAACTTTTTTATGCAGAGGGTAGTGGGTGCCTGGAATTCGCTGCCCAAGTTGGTGGTAGAGGCAGAAGCTCTAAAATCTTTTAAAAAGTACCTGGATCGGCACCTTGAGTGCTGTAGCTGCAGGGCTATAGGCCGGGTGCCGGAAGGTGGGATTAGAAAGGGCACCTGGGTGTCCTCAGGCTTTCATGGACAAGATGGGCTGAATGGCCTCCTTCTGTGCTGTAACTTTTCTGTGCTTCTACGGTTCTATGGCAGCTCCCTGGGAATCTTGTGTCCACCTGCAGAAAGATGTTTCTGTGGCTGCACACCAACTGCACATTGATGGACTGGAAGCCTTCAAGATTTATTGAACACTCCTGGTTGATCAGGAGGTACCTGGTTTGCCACTTAAGTGCAGTCAATGATGCCCTGCACTGTGGGATGCCAGCCAGAGATGAAAACCTGAGTCATTGCAGGCAAAGCTCACATCATTGCCAGCCCTGGAAAACAACCCATCAGTCACCTGTTTGATACAGTTGTGAGTTGGCTGGGAGATTCTGACTTGTCTCTGACAGAACCCTGGAATCAGCTGGAGGCAATAGAGCTGATGGCAGCAGTCACTTTGGCAGCCATTGATAAAGCCTTGTCCAGCAGGGAGCAGGTCTTCTAGAGCCAGCACATGTCTGCCACGACCTGCCTGTACTCTCCTGAGACACTGCTGCTCCAACATATCAAGAAAACTCAGCCTCTGCCTGTACTTCCCGTGTGGCTGTGAGCTACATCCCTCAGCTGCTGACCTCCCTGCTGCCCAGCTGCAGCTCTCTCAATGGCAGCTGATGGTCATATTGCTCCTCATCCAAGGTCCAAACTAAGGCAACAAAGATGCCATCCATCATGATGTATTTCAGAAAACCTCCACAGTGTAGGAAGTTCACTCTCAGCAAAAATACTGCGAGCAAACACTTTCCATGAGCAGATAAGAACGCAGTTGTGTGGACTGAATATTTACTACAACATCTTTGTGAGTTTAAATTTACCCTTCAATTGTCACTTTCCCTGATAGGTTTAAGGAAAGTCGTCGATATGACTCTCAATTTAAAAATGTGTTGAAGTATTGCTCCAGCTGAGTGATTAATTTATAATAGGCAACTAGCCTCTCCAGAATGGGGTTGTACAAAAACAGCCAAACACACTAGCCGGCTTCCTGACCTGCTTGCATTATTCCCAGATTTAACTCCTCACCCACACCCAAACTCACACCTTGCTCCAGGTTAAAACTTCCCTGTTCAATCGGCAGAGTCCTTGTGATGCGTGATCACACTTGATGCCGAGTCAGGAGATTGTACGTTCAAGTCTGGCTCCAAAGATTGGAGCACTAAATCTTGACTCACGCTTGGATGCCTTTCTTCAGATGACCTCTTAGGCAAAAAAAAAGTCCACGGCATTATTTGAAGAATCCCCAGTGTCTTGCCAATATTTATTCCTCTACTAGCATCACAAAAAAACAACTTTCCATCATTTACCTCAATGCGGGATTTAGCTATGTGCTAATTGCTTCTGTACTTCCCTACATTACAACAGTGACGACACTTCAATAGTTCTTCATCAGCATGAATTGCTGTGAGACATCTTGAGGTTGTCAAAGAAGTCATTCTTTAGGATCCAAGCCTCAGGTACCATGAGCTGAGCAAGTACAAAGCTCTGTCAGGGTTAATAGTGATCTAATGAAACCTGGGTGAATATTAGCACCCTTAGTTCACTCAATGAACTTTGAGATAGCCAATTTTGTGGAGGTATTCTGAATCAAACAAGAACTGAGCCAAAAAGCACACAGACAGATCGGCAGTTTCTTTTTAATGCATCTTCATGCACATATTTTCCCCCTTTGGGAAATTGTGGGAGATGACGGAAGGATTCCTGGACTAACAGCCCATTGAACCATCTCATGAGTGCACCTTCCAAGCCCAACAATTCCTAGTGTGGAACTTGAACCCAGAGCTTCTGGCCTAGAGGAACGGACAGTACCACTGCCTCATAAGACCTCCAACAGATTAGTAGTCAATGCCACAGATCCAGGGATTGTTAAAATGGAGGGGTGCCGGCCTCTGATACTCAGAACTTTCAACTCAAGATTTCTCCTTCATTTATGGGTACAACCCTGTTATTGTAAAACTGTCCTACCCTCCCAAAGAGCCCAACGGCGACAAAAAGACAAGTTCAGGTTATGAGAAACCCTCACAACAAGGATTTCACATGCTTTAAGATAAAATTTCAGCATCAGCCCGCAGATCTCTGCATTTCTGTACTATGGCTGGTCCCTTGCCTCTCGAAATGAACTTGCATACATGAGCCCAGCACAAGATGTGTAAATCGGCCCAGCCTCTGCTTTATGTAGGTTCTGCATTCTCATCCCTGAGATTAATCACACATTACAAAAGTTTTATTGGAAATTTGATGCTGCAGTTCCTTAAACGTCGTCTCAAAACAGCTGAAGAGGAAGAGGTGGCTTGATTGGCACCTCATCTATCACCTTCAACATCAACTCTCTCCACCACCAACGCCCATGAGAAGCAGTGTGTGCCATCTACAAGATGCACTGCAGGAACTCACCAAGGCTCCTTAGGTAGGACCTTCCAAACCCACAACCCCTACCATCTAGAAGGACAAGAGGCAGGAGACACATGGGAACATCACCCCTGGACGTTCCCCTCCAAGCCACTCACCACCCTGAATTGGAAATATATCACCGTTCCTTCACTGTCGCGGGTGAAAATTCTGGAACTCTCTCCTTAACAGCACTGTGGGTGTACCTATACCACATGGACTGCAGCGGTTCAAGAAAGCAGCTCACCACCACCTTCTCAAGGACAACTAGGGATGGGCAATAAATGCTGAACCATACAGTGATGTCCAAAATCCCACAGAAGAATTAAAAACCCATAGCTTTGACAAGCTCACTAGCTTGTGCTCCTACTCATAATAAATTCTATTTTCCTACAGTCACCCACATCAGTGCTTGGGATTTTATGCATCTGCTCCAATTAATCATAAAATATTTAAAATCTGGCTGTGTGCTAGATTTTCAAACACTGTTCATTAACCATTTCTTGACATCTCATTGAAATCAAAGGTAGTGGCGATGTATCCTTCAGCTATAATGACCTCATGTTACATCCACTACACGCTTCCCAAGTTCCATTTCTCCCACGATTCAGTAGTAGGTTAGTATTTTTGGCTTTGAAGTCTCAATCAGAATCATATTAAAGGCTTACAGCTGGCACTGTGGCACAGTGAGACAGAACAGAGTGTCAGCTGTCACGCACATGTCAACAAAACCAAAGACAAAACAATTGCCAGTTTCACTCCCAGCAGATCCACACAGTAAGCAAATGGCAGGCTCATTCCCAGTAGAGAAAGACAGTAAACCATTGGCAGTCTCACTCTCCAGAACATATCCCTTGAGGATCTGATTACTGTACCATGCAAGGGCCTGCATTGAGACCTCAGTTATACATCATTTTAAGGAGGTAGATGATGGGATAGAAAGTTGCGTATCTAAATTTGCCGATAACACAGTGATAGGCAGTATTGGAAGGTGACAGTGATAGGCGGTATTTGAGACAGTGTAGATAACACAATGATAGGCATTATTGGAAGCAGTGTAGATGATACAGTGATGGGCCGTATTGAAAGATGTATAGAGGACACAGTGATATGCGGTATTGGAAGCAGTGTAGATGACACAATGATGGGCTGAATTGGAAGCACCATAGATGCCAGTGTAAAATTACAAAGAGATGTTAATTGATTAAGCCAGTGTCTAAAATGTGGCAAATGGAATTCAATGTAGGAAAATGTGAGGACGTCCACTTTAAAACTAAAAAGCGTTAAACAAGTAACTTTCTAAATAATATAAAACTGCAGTGAAAGCCCAAAAACATTTAAGGATACAAGTACATTAATGATTAAAATGTGTCAAACTGGTAAACAAAATAATCAAAAATGTTAATTGAATGCTGTCCTTCATATCTAAAATATTTGAGGGTAGAAGTCATACTTCAACTATACAAAACCAGTTCAGACCACACGTGGAGTACTGGGACGAGTTCCAGGCACCACACTTCAAAGTTGGGAGATGTGTTCTTTTATCTCAGAACCTGGGTGTGGGATTCGGTATTAAGACAGACTGTAGACATACTCTGGTATCTGCTTATTAGTACTACAGCCAAACAGCTTACAGAGTAGGTACATAGCTCCTAGGCATGATTCTGACAAGAGTCTAGCCCATGACTAACTTGTGTCAGTGATATATCATCATCTAAGCCATACATTAGCGTATCCCATCTGTTAACCCCTTATACTACACTTATGAAGCACATATTGACTGTGGAGAGTGGAACATAGGGCTTAGGAGCAGGAGTAGGTTATTCAGCCCTTTAACCCCCTCCACCATTCAATTATATGATGTCTGGTTGTGTTCTCAACCCAACTTTCCTGTCTGCACCCTGCCACCACTCAGCACAACCACCCCACCACCCCCGCACCCCAACCCCCCCCATCCAACTACCATAATTCTTAAATCACTCGTCTATCAAAAGCCTGTCTAATTCAGCCTTAAACTAATTCAACAACCAAGCATCCACTGTTCCCTGGGGAAGAGAATTCCACAGACTAACAAGCCTCTGAGAGAAAAAAAAATTTCTCCCCACCTCCATCTTCAGTCCTCTTATTCTTAAATTATGTCCCCTAGATCTAGTGTCTCCCATAGAGGAAACACCCTCCCACCCTATCAAGTCCCCACAGCACCGTTGATATTTCAACAAGATCACCTTTCATTCTTCGAAACTCCAATGGGTATAGGCACAACCTGCTCTACCTTTCTTCATATGTTAAGCCCTCCATCCCAGGAATGAGTTGAGTGAGCCTTCTCTGTACTGCTTCTAAAGCAATTATATCTTCTTTCAAATAAGGAGACCAGAACAGTACATATTATTCCAGATGTGTTCTCACAAAGGCCCTGTATAGCTGCAGTAAAACGTCCCTGCTTTTATATTCCATTCCCCTTGCAATAAATGCCACTATTTGCCATCCTTTTTGTGATTCATATACCAGGACACCTAGACTCCTCTGTACCCCCAAGTTCCGCAATCTCCCTCCTTCTAAATAGTATACTGCTTTTCCATTCCATTAAGAACCTATTTTTATTTTTCTTGGACTGTGGCTTCAAAAATTGGACTGTGGCTTTAAAAACTACAATAGCTGCAATTGAAAGACATTTTCACTGTAACAGGATGAGGAATATCTACAATGTTGCTATCCTGGAACAGAGGGTGCCATAAAAGAAAAGGATGTGTCGGAAAGGAGTCCTGGACTAAGTGGAGCTGCCTGATGACAGTATTTTAATTGGCTCCTGACCAGGTGACCAGGGTATTGTGTGGTAACAGTGCAGGTAGTACAGCTCCTGGCCTGCAAAGAGGGAAGACCTAAAACCTCTCTCTCCTATGTTTGTAAGATTCCAATAATTCTGCCATAATAGCTAGCTGGATTTTTCTTCATATCTCTGTAACCTGCTTTCTCTAAAAACCCCTGTCAAGAGGAAAAGGAGAAAAAATCACTAGCAGAGACATTGAAAAGCAAGTTTTTCAACCAGTGAGTCACAGACTGAAAGTGCTGGGAGGCCACCTTGTGTCATTAACAACAAACTGCAAGGAATTTGAAAGACATTAATCAAAATCAACCCATCTAATCCTATATTCCAGAGTAGTGCTATTGAAATATTGTATCTCACCCTTAAAATCCATGTTTTGTGTGTCTTGTGTGTGTGTGTGTGTCTGTCTGTTTGTGTATAGGGGTTTAAGAAGGGGTAGAGTTTAAGTTATAGCATTAGAAGTTAGAAGTTCATATTTCTGCCTTTTGCCACTAGTTAAAGACAATTTGTTCCATAAACAGTTATTTACTTAATAAGTTTACAAACCTGGTGCTCGTATTCTGTTAACCAAAATTAAATAGGTAGGTAGAATTGGGGAAATCTGGTGATTTGGTCAGACCTTTCACATTTGGCGTGGCTCAGGGAACAGTGGGGCTTGATATTACAGCACACTATCCCCAGTGAGTCGTGACAATTCTTCTTGCCAAATGGACAAGTTCACATTTTCCCACATTATACTCCATCTGCCAATTTTTTTCCACTCATGTAACCTGTCTATATCACTTTGCAGACTCTTTACTGCCTCTTGACAACTTACTTTCCTATTTATCTTGGTATCATCAGCAAATTTAGCTACCATATATACAGTCTCTTCTTCCAAATCACTGATATAGGTTCAAATAGCTGAGGCCCCAGCACTGATCCCTGTGGCAGTCTACTAGTTATAGCTTGTCAACCCCTAAAAAATATATTTATCCCTACTCTCTGCTTTTTGTTAGCTAACCAAAGCTTTATCCATGCTAATATGTTACCCTCTACACCATGTTCTCTTCTCTTATGCAATAGCCTTTGTTGTGGCACCTCATCAAATGCCTTTTCGAAATCCAAGTACACCACATCTACAGGATCCCCTTTACCTACCTTGCTTGCTAAATCCTCAAAAATCCACCTATTACCTACCAGCTGGCACCTTACCCACCCTGCCACCTCTCATCCTGACCCCTAGCCATCCTACACCTCACACTCATTCACCAACACACTGAAAAGCTATTTAAATGTCCCAACACTTTTCAGTGTGTCTGTTAATGAAGACTTACCAAAATATGGCAGGTAGTACAATAAAAAGGCGGTATGGTTTGGCTTCCCCGACAATCCTGCACTACAAGGAAGGATTCAGAGAACAGGTACGCTCACATTTCTGAAGATGCCCTGTTCAGAAGTCCAGGTCATAAATGTGGAGCTCCAGTGCATAGTAAGGAAACAGGAGCAGAGTGGCAATCTGATACTCCATGCAAGTTTCAGCCTGTTATGATTTTCTAAGTGCCCCGCTATTACCTCCTTCATGATGGATTCTAGCAAGTTCCCCATGACAGATGTTAGGTTAACTGGCCTGTAGTTTCCTGCTTTACTGCCTCTACTATCTTTGTAGCCACTTCTTTTAAGACTCTAGAATGCAGGCCATCAAGTGCTGGGGGCATGTCAGCCTTTAGGTCTAATGGTTTTCCCAGAACCTTTTCCCTAGTGATTGTATTATGTTCCTCCCTCCCATTCACCTCTTGATTTTCAAGTATCATTGGGAAATTTGCTAAGGCCAGGATTTTCCCCTGGGCGATTTGGGGGCGGGGCCCACTCGCCGAGGGGAAAATGACGCGAGATGTCCCCCCATGAGGGGGACATGTTAATAATTTTTAAATTTTTGTATTTTTAAAGTTTTTTGGACTGTCACTGGTCTCCCTGAGACAGGACTTTGCCTCAGGGAGAAGTGCCGTCTTTCATGTGCATGTGCGAAAGAGAGCACTTTGACAGCTGGGGATTCCCTCCCCACCCTGCACAGGGAGTGCATAGCGCTTCCCATTGGGGATGCCTCTGGGCAGGCCTTAATTGGCCTGCCCACTCAAAATGGCGGTGGGCCCCGTTTCGCTGGTGGGGGTCGGCTGGCCGCCTGCCACCGAGCCGGTGGGGCCCGCACGCCATCCGAGGTCTTCTACAGTGAAGACAGGCACAAAATACTTATTCAATGCTTCTTCCATTTCCTGTTTTCCATTATCAGTTCCCCAGATTCACTCTCTAGAGGGCCAACACAGGCTTTAGTTACTCTTTTCCTATTTAGATACTTGCAGAAATTCTTACTATCTGTTTTCACATTACTAGCCTGTCTTCTCTCAATCTCTACTTCATCCATCTTTATTTATTTTTTTAGTCATTCTTTGCGGATTCTTAAAATCTGACCAATCTTCTGACCCACCACTAATCTTTGTAGATTTGTACAGTGTTCCCTTCAACTTGATATAATCCTTAACTTCAATATTAATCTGTGGATGATGCATCCTTCTCAAAGAACCTTTCTTTCTCACTAGGTAAATCTTTGCTGAGAGTTATTAAATATCTCCTTGAGAGTCTGCCACTGCATCTCTACTGTCCTACCTTTTAATCTAGTTTCCCAGTTCACTTTAGCCACCTCTGCCTTCATACTCTTATGTTCACCTTTATTTAGGTTCAAAACAACAGTCTTATACTCATACATTCCCCCTTTCAAACTGAAAACAAAATTCTATCATGTTAAGATCACCCCCCCCCCAACTGCAAGTTCCTCTCCAGCCCCGAGCAGATGTTCTAAACTCTGGCACCGGGCAGACAACACAGCCATCCGCACTCTTACTCTCAGCTGCAGAAAACTGTGTCTGTCCCTAGCATAGATTTACCAGAATAATAGGTGGACTGCAAGGGTTAAATTTTTAGGAACAGATAACACTAACTAAAGTCGTATTCCCTGGAATTTAGATGGTTAAGAAGTTGATCAGAGTTTTCAAGGTATTAAGGGGAACAGATAGGGTAGATAGAGATTTCTGATGGTTGGGGAGTCTAGAACTAGGGGGCATAGTCTAAAGATTCAAGTCAGACCTTTCAGGAGTGAAATCAGGGAACACTCCAAACATAAAGGCTGGTAGAAGTTTGGAACTGTCTTCTGCCAATGGAATTGATGCTAGACCAGTTGTTAATTTTAAAACTGAGATTGATAGATTTTTGATAATCAAACCCAGAAAGAAAAAACAGTAAAAACTGGGAAGTAAGAGTACTGGTCCGAACCGTTTTTCCCTTCTGCGAAGCAGCAGTAAGGGCAGCATCAATTTATTACTGCATGGCCAGAGCACATGCTTTAAATGGAAATGGAAATGGAAAGGAAATTCAGGAACTTGGAAGAAAGTTTGAGAAGTTACAGGCTGAAGAACTCAATCAGAAGATGCAGCACATGCCAACAGGGTGCTTGTAGCTGTCGCTGTTATGGAACTAGTCGCTGAGTGACAGGAATGGGAGGTGTGCCACAGTACCACCCAGTAGCAGGAGGTCCACTACTGCTCCGTGACACCCAGCTGTTTCCATAACGCTTCACATTAAAAATATTTGTATAGGCAGTTTCAATGTTACATGTTCATTGAAGAATTCCGACTGAAAATTGTAACAAAGGAATTAAGGTGTGTAGCAATAGTAACATTTTTGTTAGAGAGAGACAGAGATAAATTGACAGGTCCTACCAACCTGTACAGAATGACATTAGAAGCCTCTTAAAGGGATAAGATGAATTAGCCATGCAATTTTTGATGAACTGCTGGAAAGTGTGGTGGGGCAGTGGAGCATAGTTTGGGGTCTTGACACTGCCTCCTCGGAGCTCAGATCTCACCCTTGGCTTTTTTTTCCAAAACTATGCGTTATGCATAAAACAGTTGTAAAACTGCATTCAGTGACATTACTGTAAGTGCAATCCAGTTCAAGTCCTTTTCATGCAGCACCCTGATATGCCTCAACACAATTGTAATTATAAGTGACATTTACAATATACACTCCATGACAAAGATATTGCTCGAAGGATTTTACACAGTTTACAATCCCTCAGCAAACTCTGGCAAGTGTGCCTTAGACAATGGCCTTTCTCCATTGAGACTTTGGCAGCTACCCTGAGCTTTAGTGAATCCCTCAGCATGTAGTCCTGGACCTTGGAATGTGCCAGTCCACAACATTCGGTCCAAAAAGTAGACCAGAAAGTATCAGGCAAAGTAAAGGGTGTCTTTCCCAGAGTTGATGGTCCTCCAGCCACAGTGGATCTTTGTTTCGATGTGCATCCCTGTGAACAGCCCGTGGAGCACAGATCCCTGTGTTACAGAGCTCGAGATGAACCTCGACAAAAATCACTGCATCACTACCTGACCTTCTTTGCAAAGACACATTCCAGAAGGAGGTGGGAAGTGGCCTCTTCCCTACCCAGAGCTAGGGCAATTTGCAGAGGATGTGAGACTCTGGGTGCGCAGGAAGGATCTCAGGAGGGTCTTTCTCAGCACCAGACAAGCTACATTTTGGTGCTTATTTGAAAGTTCTTTGCGATGAGGCATTCTGCCAAATGACTTTGACAGTCGGCTCAGGGATCCACCATCTCCTTTTCCCACAGGGCCTCAAGGATGTTACATGTGGAATACTGCCTGATGGAATTATGTTCCCTGATTCATTACATTATTCACAGGTCAAAGCTCTGACTGTATAGGAAGGCTGCCTGTCACTCAGTCCTCACAGTACAGGCAGGCTGCCTGTCACTCAGTTCTCACCATACAGATAGGCTGCCTATCACTCAGGCCTCACCGTACAGGCAGATTGCCTGTCACTCAGTCCTCAACATACAGGCAGTCTGCCTGTTACTCAGTCCTCACCATACAGGCAGACTGCCTGTCACTCCGTCCTCACCGTACAGGTAGCCTGCCTGTCACTCAGTGCTCACAGTACAGGCAGGCCTCCCATTACTCAGTTCTCACCGTAAAGAATCACAGAATCACAGAATTGATATGGTGCAGAAGGAGGCCATTCGGCCCATTGTGTCTGCACCAGCTCTCTAAATGAGCATTATGACTCAGTGCCATTTTCCTACCTTTTCCCCATAACCATGCACATTGTTTCTATTTAAATAATTGTCTAATGCCCTCTTGAATGCCTCAATTGAACCTGCGTCCACCACACTTCCAGGCAGTGCAGTCCAGACCCGAACTATTCGCTGTGTGAAAAAGTTTTTTCTCATATTGCATTTGCTTCTTTTGCAAATCACTTTAAATCTGGGCCCACTTATTCTTGATCCTTTTACAAGTGGGAACAATTTCTCCCTATCTACTCTGTCCAGTCCGCTTCTGATTTTGAACACCTCTATCAAATCTCCTCTTAGTCTATTCTCTTCATGGAAAACAGTCCTAACGTCTCCAATCTATCCTCATAGCTGAAGTTTCTCATCCCTGGAACCATTCTTGAAAACCTCTTTTGTGCTCTCTCCAATGTGTTCACATCCTTCCTATAATATGGCACCCAGAAATGTACATAATACTCCAGCTGAGGTCTAATGGGTGACTTATACAAATTCAACATAACCTCCTTGGTCTAGTACTCTATGCCTCTATTAATAAAGCATAGGATACTGTATGCTTTATTAACTGCTCTCTCCACCTGTCCTGTCACCTTCAATGATCTCTGCACAGGTCCCTCTGCTCCTGAACCCCCTAAAGAATTGTACCCCTTATTTTATACTGTCTCTCCATGTTCTTCCTACCAAAATGAATCATCTCATATTTCTCTGCATTGAACTTCATCTGCCACCTATCTGCCCATTCCACCAACTTGTCTATGTCCTTTTGAAGTTCTACACTGCCCTCCTCACAGTTTACAATGCTTCCAAGTTTTGTATCATCCACAAACTTTGAAATTGTCTCTTGCACACCGAGATCTAGATCATTAATATATATCAGGAAAAGCAAGTATCCTAATACCGACCCATGGGGAACTCCATTACAAACCTTCCTCCAGCCCAAAAATATCCATTAACCATTACCCTCTGTTTTTTATTACTCAGCCAATTTTGTATCCACATTGCTTCTGTCACTTTTATTCCATGAGCTGTAACTTTTCTCACAAGCCTGTGGTGTGATACTGTATTGAATGCCTTTTGGAAGTCCATGCACACCACATCAACAGCATTACCCTTATCAAGCCTCTCTACTACCTCTTCAAAAAACTCCAGCAGGTTAGTTAAACACAATTTTCCCTGAAGAAATCCATGCTGGCTCTTCCTAATCACTCCACATTTTTTCACATGACTACTAATTCTATTGCAAATATTTGTTTCTTGAAGCTTCCTCACCACTGGAGTTAAACTGACTAGCTGTAATTGCTGGGCTTATCTTACAACATTTTTTGAACAAAGGCATAATGTTTGCAATTCTCCAGTCCTCTGGTACCTCCCATGAACCTAGGGAAGCCTGAAAGATTATTGCCAGTGCCTCTGCAATTTCCACTTTTACTTCTTCAATACCCTTGAATGCATCTCATCTGGTCCCGGTGTCTTGTCAACTTTAAGTATGACAGCTTATCTGATACCTCCTCCTTATCAATTTTGAATCTTTCGAGTGACTGAGTTTCCTCCTCTGTCACCATGGCTTGGGTAGCATCTACCTCCTTGGTAAAGACAGATGCAAAGTATTCATTTAATACCTCAGCCATGCCCCCTGCCTCCATGTGTAAATCCCCTTTTTGGTCCCTAATCAGCCCTTCTCCTCCTATTACCACCCTCTAGAGAAGACTTTGGGATTCCCCTTTATATTGGCTGCCAGTCTTTTCTCATAATCCCTCTTCGTTTCTCTTATTTCCTTCTTCATCTTCCATCTGAACCTTCTGTATTCCCCTTGGTTCTTAATTGTATTGCCGTAAGCACACTTTTTCTTCCTTATTTTAATTTCTATCTCATTTTTCATCCAGGGAGCTCTAGGCTTGTTTGTCCTACCTTTTCCTTTTGAGGGAATATACCTTGACTGTGCCTGAATCATTTCTTCTTTGAAGATAACCCATTGCTCAGCTTCAGTTTTTCCTGTAACCTTTGGTTACAGTCTATCCAGCCCAGCTCCGTTCTTGTCTCATTGAAGTTGGCTCTGCCCCAGTTAATTATTCTTACTCTGGATTGCAAATTGTCCTTTTCTACTGTCATCTTAAACTTCATAATGCAATGATCACTGTCTTCCCGGCATTCCCCCATTGACACTTGATCCACTTGTCCCACCTCATTTCTAAGAACAAGGTCTAGCAGTGCCTCCTTTCTTTTTGGACTGGACACATACTGCTGTAGAAAATTCTCCTGAACATAACCTAGGAACTCTTGCCCCACCCCACCCTTTACACTAACATTGTCCTAGTCTACATTAGGTTAACTAAAGTCCCCCATTAGAACTACTCTATAATGCCTGTATCTCTCTGTAACTTCCCTGCAGATCGTTTCCTCTATATCCTTCCCACTAGTTAGCGGTCTATAGAGTACACTGAGCAATGTAATTGCACCCTTTTTGCTCTGTAGCTCTAGCCAAATTGATTTTGTCTTTGAAAACCCTGGGACATCCTCTTTCTCCAGCATGAAATGCTCTCCTTAACCAATACTGCCACTCCTCCTCATTTCCTGCCTTGTACTCAGGAATATTCAACACCCAGCTCTGCCCTTCCTTGAGCCAGGTCTCTGTTATCACCACAATATCATATTTCCACATCGAAATCTGTGCCTGTAACTCCCCAATTTTATTTACTATACTCTGTGCATTCACATACATGTACAGTAACCCTGATTTAGACTTCATGACTTTCTCCCTTACTCAGGCCACACCTATTAACTAACTATTCTCTATTCTAGAGCTATCTATCTCTCCCAGTATTTTGTGCACCTTGATATTACTCTCTAATATTCTTTTCTGGTTTCCATACCACTGCCGAGTTAGTTTAAAGGCCCCCTAATAGCATTAGCAAAACCCCCTGCAAGGAACTCAGTCCCAGTTCTGTACAGGTGCAACCCATCCGGCTTGTACAGGTGCCATCTTCCCCAGAGCTAGTCCCAGTGTCCCAGGAATCTAAAGCCCTCCCTCCTGCACCATCTTTCCAGCCACGCATTCATCTGTCTTATCTTCCTATTTCTGTACTCAATTGCACCTGGCACTAGGAAAAATCCAAAGATTTCTACTTCTGAGGTCCAGCTTGCTAATTTTCTTCCTAGCTCCCTAAATTCTGTCAGCAGGACCACATCCCCCTTCCTACCTAAGTCATTGGTACCAACATGGACCATGACCTCTGGCTGATCACCCTCCCCCAGAAGAATGTCCTGCATCTGCTTGATGTCATCCTTGACCCTGGCACTAGGGAGACAACGAACCATCCTGGAGTCACTTCTATGCCTTAGAAATGCCAGTCAGTTACCCTAATGAATGAGGCCCCTATCACTATAGCTCTTCTTTTCTTCTTCCTCCCCTCCTGTACAGCTGAGTCACTCATGGTGCCACAAGCATGGCTCTGACCGCATTCCTCTGAGCAACCAATGCTCTCACCAGTATCCAAAACAGAAAACCGATTAGCGAGTGGGACGCCAGGGGACTCCTGCACCACCTGCCTGGTTCTCTGCCTGGAGGCCACCAATTCACTTTCTGCCTCCATGTGCCAAACCTGCAGTGTGACCACCTCTCTGAATGTGCTATCCATGTGGTTCCCAGCCTTGCGGATGCACCACAGTGACTCCAGCTGCCATTCAAGCTCCGAAACCTGGAGCTCAAGTTTCTGCAGCTGACAGCACTTGCTGCGCATGTGGTTGTATAGGTCACCGGTAGTGGCCACAACTTCCCACATATTATAAGACATACAATCTACACGACTGAGCTGCCTTGCCTTAACTTTAGTTCCCTTACTTTAACTTTATTTCACTTTGGCTTACTTATATTACATTGCACTACTGGCCCTGACATCCCCTTGTACCTTGTGTTTCTTACTCAAATCCAAGTATCCATTTCCTTAAAAGTAACACACTTTTCTAATTTACAGCTATTTAAAGAAACTTCCTAACAGCAGTATCTTATCACCGAATGAACTTACAGGCTGCTTGTCACTCAGTCCTCACTGTACAGGCGGGCTGACTGTCACTCAGTCCTCACTGTACAGGCAGGCTGCCTGTAACTCTGTCCTCACCGTACAGGCAGGCTGCTCGCCACACAGTCCTCAGTGTACAGGCAGGCTGCTTGTCACTCAGTCCTCATCGTTCAGGCAACTGCACAAAATTTGGCTCTGCTAGGACCTTGGATGGAAAGTATGTGGTGAGGAATCTCTTCCAATAAAGAATTTTAACCGATGTTTAAGAGAGGAAGATAGGAACAAAATAGAATTGGGGGTCAGCAGATCGCATGAACAGTTTAAAACAAGAAAACCATGGGGTGATAGTCAGCTCCTTCCCTGCCTGGGTCTCCCTTGGTGACCCAGTGAGGTATTCCATTCAATAGATGAGCCATACAGGCTAGGGTGCGAACTTGTGTCCATTCTTAGCCTGTGAGAAAACAATGGTGGTCTTTCTTTTGCCCTCCCTCACTTATCTTTTTCATATCTTTATTTAACCTCCTTCAGCATTAAACAGACAACACCAGTAACATGGGCCTGGCTCTAGCTTCCTCTCATTAGTCACTGTGACACACCATTTTCCTTAATACATTTAAAAAAAAATGTTCATAACATATTATAACATTAATGCAAGGAATGGAGGTTAAGATAAGTTCAGCCTGGTCCAAAATTACGCTGACAGAAACATCAGCAAAACCTCATTAATTTTGCCCACATCAGGTTTTGTGTAAATGTCACCAGGTCCCAGTGAAATTGCTGAGTTTTAATTATCTCTTTCCCTAACTTTACTGGAATAATATTGTTGTTAAATGAAAAGCGAAGAATTCCAATATTTCCTTAGAATAAATATTAAGCACTAACATGATTAATAGTAATACATCATTTAACACAATCAGCTTTAGTAAAATAAATCTAAATATATTTTTAAATGTAGAAGATGATAAAATTGTAAAGAATTTCAAAGTCCTAATTCATTATTTAAAATAAGATATTCGCAGTCAAACTCCACCACAATCTGCTGCTAATTCTTCTTCAACAATCTAACTCAAAGGAACAATATGAGAGAAAGCCAATAAGAAGAATTAAAAAAACGGACAAAAGAACACAAGAAATAGGGGCGGAGTAGACCGCACGCTCTCATCAGGCCTGCTCTGCCATTCAATACAGTCATGGCTGACCTTGGGCTTTAATACCATTTTCCTGCCCACCCCCATTTCCCTTCATTTCCTGAGAGGCCAAAAATCTATCTATACATTAAATTTATTCAACGATGGAGCATCCATAGCCTCATGGGGTAGAGAATTCCAAAGATTCACAACTCTTTTCCTGAAGCAATTTCTCCTCATCCCAATCCTAAATAATTGGCCTCTTATCCTGAGACTGTGTCCCATGTTTAGATTCCGCAAGCAATGGAAACATTTTCTCAGCATCCATCTCAAGCCCTTTCAGAAGGACAGCCTTCAACAGAGAGGCATGTGAGTCGGAGGAGTCTGTCCGCCTGCTCTCTGATGAAGTGGTGCTCACATGTGTGTGTATGGAGGTCTCCATGGAAAGGATGGCAGGTGCCATTGAGACCCTGGTCCATGGAGATGTGCGCAGACCTGCACTCCATTGTAGGAGCCATGGGTGAGTTCCTGCAGTGGCAACGTGAGAGGGAAACGGGACACCTTGAAGTGCCTACAGGTGCTCCTTCCCCTCAATGAGTCAGCCTGAGGCCCTTGGGCACCCAAAGGGAGGAGGAGCAGCAGCTGGACAGCTCTGGGTCATCCACTCAGGAATCTCAGTGTCTGTCCACTCCCCTCAGTCTCCTTTGCCTGTGACATCCTCAACCTGGTCCTCTGTCACTGCAGAGGGAGCAGTTGGCCAATGAGTAATTCTGGAGGGAGAAATATGTGTGGGGCAGGGCCTTTCAGAGCCTCGTGCAAGCCCTCTCCACATGGATCCTTCACGTTTCACACTCATCTTACTGTCCTGAGCATTTTCAGTGCTGCCTGCTGGGGCTCACTTTCAGTTGTCCATCTGAGCTGACCTATATCTCCGCCCACCCACTGATCATACTCCCATGCAGCACCTCACCTCGCCCACCATGGCTGTCATTTCACTTTTGCTTTGGACAGCATGGTGCTAATTCAGTTTTACTTTCACTCCCCTGTCCTTTACCCTCCCCTAGTCACCCATTTACTTCCCTCATCACAGTTGACCCCCACTGGCACCACCTTCCACTTCTCTTCTGTGACCTACCAGCCATGACCCTTTTCCTTCAGGGATGTCCAGGTGAACGTGCACATTCCCTTCCTTCCCGAAAATCCCACCCCCATCCACATTCTCCTCCCGAACTCCTCCTTCCACCCCAAGGGTCTGTATCTGCCTCCGAGTCCCCACCAACCACCCTCACCATCCCTTCTACCGTGACCATCGAATCCTCACCCTCCCAGCCTACTGCCTCACTCTGCTCTCAGTCATTCTCACCATTTCCTGATACCACGCCCACTCTCAGTTCCCCAGGAGGTAGTCACGGATCCATCAGACCCCTCCCTTGCACGGTCATCTGGACATACCCTCTACGGACCCCTCTGCCCCTTCATCCCTTCACCCCTCCGGAGCCTTTCGCCCTGGAACCTCTTCCCCACACCCTCCCCCGCATTCCTCCCCCTCTCCCGTTCCCAGACACACCCCTACTTAGTCCCTCACTCCTCCTGACTTCTTCATTCAGCCTTACCTCTTTCTCCAGCCTCACTTCTTCCTCCAGCTTTACTCCTTCCCTCTACCCAACTCCATCATTGACACTTACACTCTCCCCTCTCCACACTCCTTCCTCCCCCTGGCCTCCCTCCCTTCTCCGCACTCCTTCCTCCCCCTGGACTTCCTTCCCTCTCCACACTCCACACTTTCCTCCTACTGGGCTCCTTACCCTCTCTGCACTCCTTCCCTCCTCTGGACACTTCTACCCCGCCTTACGCCTACCTCCCCAGTTGCCTTCTTCTCCCCCATTACCCCCTCCTCTCCCCATACTCACCCCACAACATCCCCACTTCATTCCCCCATCCCAACCTCACCCCCCAACGCCCTCATCCCCCCTCCTAACCTCACCTCCCTGACAACTCTTCTTCTCCCAACCCCTCGACCATCATCCATTGTGAGCATCAACGGTGACTATCCAACTTCCGTGAGCTGCTTGGCAGGAACGCCATGTCCACGAGAATCCACCCAGCATCCCATGGACATTCCTTCAGGATCCATTTGCTGTCAGGCTCCAGAGCCTGATGGCCCTGAGATGCCAGTAGGTTATGTATCAAGAACCCTCTCAGTGACCGAGAAAGGTTATTCGCAGATCGAGAAGGAAGGACTGTCTTTGGAGTTATAAAATTCCACCAGTACTTACATGGCAGGCAGCTTACTATTGTCTCCGATCATAAACCACTTTTGGGCCTTTTCAAAGAAGACAAGGCTTTTGTCATTGAGAAATATTAATGTATATTACGTTATTGGAATTTTTTTTTTAAAAAGGGGTTTAGTCTGTGTGATAAAAACAAAAGAACTGCGGATGCTGGAAATCCAAAACAAAAACAGAATCACCTGGAAAAACTCAGCAGGTCTGGCAGCATCGACGGAGAAGAAAAGAGTTGACGTTTCGAGTCCTCATGACCCTTCATTGGGGTCATGAGGACTCGAAACGTCAACTCTTTTCTTCTCCGCCGATGCTGCCAGACCTGCTGAGTTTTTCCAGGTGATTCTGTTTTTGTTTTAGTCTGTGTGTGTGTTTTAATTGGGTTAAAGCCACCTAGTCTGGGTGCTTTGATGTTTAGTAGTTTTGAGATGTTAACCAGTAAGGTAAAGGGTACATTTGTATTTTGTTGAATAAACCATTCAAAGACTGGGGGTGAAATCTTGCACCTAGCTAGGAGATACCAAGCAATCTGTTCATATTACTAATGAAATTGGTACTATGAAAGGAGTTCAAAGGGCCTGGTGATACAATGAAAATTTAAATTCAAAGGGGAAGGTTGGGTATAACAGAAAGGAGTTTGTGTGTGCAGGTCAGAGGCATGTAAAATCTAAGCCTGTAAGCCTACAACTGTCTGCAAAGGAGCCCAATTGAAAGGAACCTCATTTTGAATTCATAAGGTGAAAAATGCTTTGCCTGATGCCTGGTTAAGTCTATTGGTTATTGTGGCATTAGTTCAGATTAATTTCGGAATTTGTTAAAAAGTTATAATAATAGTTATTTGTAAACATGTGTATGTGTTTAATACCTTGTTGTAAATTAATAAATGTTTCACTTAGTTTGATATAAAACCTCTTGAGAACTGGTGATCTGATTCCTGAATTTAGAGCTACAACTCCTAACATATCAATTGAAAATATAGGTTATGACAGTTGTTTAAAGGTGCCCTGTGGGTTTTTAAATAACTCAGCTTTTACCAACTGCCATGTCATAACAGCTATCATGCCGATAGCCTTAGCAAGAATTCAGTAATGGGCACTAATCCTGTCTGCCTATGAATACACTTTTAAGCATTGACCTGAGATACACATAGTGAATGTGGAAGCCCTTAGCCACCTACCCTTGCAAGGAAGCATTGTGTGTACTCCTATACAATCATCTTCAGCTGCTTCATCAATGATCTTCCTCTCATAACAAGGGCAGAAGTGAGGATGTTCGCTGATGATTGCACAATGTTCAGCACCATTCATGACCCCTCAGATACTGAAGCAGTCCATGTCCAAATGCAGCAAGACCTGGAAAACATTCAGACTTGTGCTGATAAATGGTAAGTAACATTCACACCACATAAGTGTCAGGCAATGACCATCTCCAACAGAAGAGAATCTAACCATCTCGCCTTGATATTCAATGGCCCAACCATCCTCAACTGCTTCATCAATGACTTTCCTTCCATCATAACGTCAGAAGCGGGACATTCGCTCTTGATTACACAATGTTCAGCACCATTTTCAGCTCCTCAACCAGGTACTCAACCAGTCCATGTCCAAATGTAGCAAGACCTGGACAATATCCAGGCTTGGGCTGACAAGTGACAAGCAACATTCATGCCACACAAGTACCAGGCAAAGACCATCTCCAACAAGGGAGAATCTAACCATCGACCTTTGACACTCAATGGTATTACCATCACTGAATCCCCCATTATCAACTTCCTGGGGGTTACCATTGACTAGAAACTGAACTGGGCTCGCCATATAAATACTGTGGCTACAAAAGCAGATCAGAGGCTGGGACCCCTGCAATGAGTAACACCTCCTGACTCCCCAGAGCCTGCCCTCCATCTACAAGGCACAATTCAGGAGTGTAATAGAATACTCCACACTTGCCTGGATGAATGCAGCTCCCACAACACTCAAGAAGCTTGACACTGTTCAGACAAAGCAGCCTGCATGATTGGCACCCCATCCACAAACATTCACTCTCTCCATCACCGAAGCACATAAGCAGCAGTGTGTACCATCTACAAGATGCACTGCAGGAATTGACCAAGGCTCCTTTGACAACACATTCGAAACCCACGGCCACTATCACCTAGAAGGACCAGGGCAGCAGATACATGGGAACACCATCACCTGGAAGTTCCTCTCCAATTCACTCACCATCCTGACTTGGAAATATATTGTCGTTCCTTCACTGTCGCCAGGGCAAAATCCTGGAATTCCATTCCTAACAGCACTGTGGGTGTACCTACACCACATGGACTGCAGTGGTTCCAGAAGGCAGCTCACCACCACCTTCTCAAGGGCAACTAGAGATGGACAATAAATGCTGGCCCAACCAGCAAAGCCCACATCCAGTGAATGAGTTTTTAAAAAACCATGCTGTTTTAAAATGGACCCTCACCTCTCGTGCTTTTTAAAGTCAGAGAGTAAAATATTCTCCAAGGATATAAAAAGGAAAACATTAGCTGAAGTAAGCAATGGTCCATTAAAGGGTGAGTCTGTGGAATTAATAATGGGAAACAGCAGAGACTTTGAACAATTATTTTGTATCCCAAGAATAGTAGAAACTAAGAGCCAAATGGAAGGGAGGAACTGAAAAGGATCCCAATCACTACAGGAAAACTACTGGGAAAACTAATGGTTTTGTGAAAGGGAATCGTGTTTGATAAATTTAATAGAGTTCTTTGGAGACACAACAGGCAGGGTGGATAAAGGGGAACTGGTAGATGTAGTGTATTTGGAATTCCAAAAGGCATTCAATAAGATGTCATATAAAAGGTTGCTGCACAAGGTAAGAGCTCATGGTGTTGGGGGTGATATATTGGCATAGACAGATGATTGGCTGACTAACAGGAAATAGAGAGCTGGGAATAAATTGTTCATCTTCAAGTTGGCAAACCGTATCTAATGGAGTGTCACAGGAATCAGTGCTGGGGCCTCACCTATTTACGATCTATATTGATGGAATGCAATGAGGGAAAATGTGGCGTTGTCCACTTTGGCAGGAAATATAGAAAACCAGAGTATTATTTAAATGCAGAGAGATTGCAGGATGCAGCAATACAGGGTGATCTGGGTGTCCTTGTACATGAATCATAAAAAGTTAGCATGCAAGTACAGCAAGTAATTAGGAATGAAAATGGAATGTTGGCCTTTATTGCAAGGGGGCGTGGAGTACAAAAGTAGGGAAGTCTTGGTGCTACTGTAAAGGGCATTGGCTTGAGTACTGTTTCCTTACTTAAGGAGGGACATACTTGCATTGGAGACAGTTCAAAGAAGGTTCACTAGGTTGTTACCTGGGATGAGGGGTTTGTTTTATGAGGAGAGGCTGAGCAGGCTGGACGAATACCCATTGGAGTTTAGAAGAATGAGAGGTGATCTTATTGAAACATGTCAGTTTCTGAGGGGATTAACAGGGTAGATGCTGAGAGGATGTTCCCTCTCATTGGGGAAATCTAGAACTAGGGGACACCTTTTAAAAATAAGTTATCTCTCATTTAAGACTGAGATGCGGAGAGATTTCTTCTTTCATGGGGTCAGTAATCTTTGGAATCTTCCACAACGAGAACTGGGGGCTGAGTCAGTGAATATATTTAAAACAGTGTGAGACAGATTTTTGATCCACACTGGAGTCAAAGGTTATTGGGGCTAGACAAAATGGAGTTAAGGCCACAACCAGATCAGCTACAATCTTATTGAATGGCAGAACAGGCTCGAGAGGCCAAGTGGCCTATTATGTTCCTATTTTTTATGATCTTGCTGCTCTGATCACTGAACAGATTTGCAAAGCTACAGAGGGAGAGAGAGAGAGAGTGTTACAGGGGCTGGTCATTGAAGGCTGCTATGGACATGTGAGGAGGGGTCAAAATGATTCCCCAATCCAACCATTCCAAGTCTGACCATAACAGGATTTTTTGTGACTTTATAAGGATGAAAGTATTTAGTCACTCTCTGTGCTTAACCAGTTATGTGTTGATGGCAAATAAGCTGGTCTGGCAGGCTTTCTTGAGTTTAAGACAAAAAGGGCTTCATTTATTATTCAGTGAAAAACCCGCCCAGGTAAAGATATAAAAATATTTGAAAAGGTAAATCCACGCCCGACCTTCGCAATACCTGCACACACACACACACACACACACACATACACACACAGATACACACACACGCACACACACACAAACACACAGATGCACACAAGCGCGCGCACACACACACACACACACACACACACAGATACACACACAGATACACACACACACAGATACACACAAACATACACACACACACACAGATACACATACACACAGATCACACACACACATGCACGCGCACACACACACACACACACACACAGATATACACACACACACACAGATATACACACACAGATCACACACACAGATACACACACATGCACACACACACACAGATCACACACACAGATACACACACACGCATACACACACACACAGATACACACACACACACACACACACAGATACACACACAGATACACACACACACACACACACACACAATTCTTTATTTTTGTTTTTCAGAACTCTTCATCTCCCCGAGGAAACTCTGTGCCTCAAGGAGCTATTCCAGCGCACACCCGCACACATGCACAAAGTTCCCCCCTCACCCTCCTCCCCTGCCCCCTGCACAGGCAGTGCTGAGTGCTGCAGCACATGTTTCACACTGAGACGGCCTTGCTTGGCCTGCCAGTGTGAAATCAATGTCCAGCCCCGGTTGCGGGCAGCAGTCGGCTTCCCGACTTCCCCCACCCGCCCCCGCTGAGCCCACCCAACAAGGGCAAAATTTTGCCCATTGAGATGTTGGTGGTGAGCTGCCTTCTTGAACTGCTGCAGTCCATGTGGTGTAGATACACCCACAGCGCTGTTAGGAAGGATGCTCCAGGATTTTGACCCAGCAACAGTGAAGGAACGGCGATATATTTCCAAGTTAGGATGGTATGTGACTTGGAGCGGAACTTGCAGGTGGTGGTGTTCCCATGTGCCTGCTGTCCTTGCTCTTCTGGATCAGGCTTTTCCAATGTACAGCCTGCCGGCTAGATGGATCCTGCGAAGCCCCTCTATTCGGCTCCCGGAGCCAGTTTTCAAAATGCAGGCCAAACGGGTAAGTTTGAATGGAAGATTCTGCATGGAGCAACGAACTCCAGCAGCAATGAGTTTGGGGCATGGGCAGCTTGGCCCAGGGAATGGAGGTTCCTAGGATCATGGACATGGGAGCAGGGGTGCTGGAGAGTGTGGATAAGGGAGCAGAGATGTTGGGGAACGGGGTGTGAGACAGCCAAAGCAGGGCTCAGGCATTCAGGCAGGCCGGAACGGAACTCAGGTATCCAGAGCATGTCCCAGGAAGATGGAGGGAATTGGCAGGGAGCAGGGGTGGGGCCCATGTGGCCCAGAGGGAGCACAAGGCAGCCAGGAGTGGGGCCTAATGGTGTCTGAGAAAGCGAGTGACTGGAGACTGCGTGGGAGAGTGTGAGGATGGGGACGGGAAGAGAGAATGTGG
Source organism: Carcharodon carcharias (assembly GCF_017639515.1). Classification (NCBI taxonomy): domain Eukaryota; kingdom Metazoa; phylum Chordata; class Chondrichthyes; order Lamniformes; family Lamnidae; genus Carcharodon; species Carcharodon carcharias. Next base: position 83,141,530 of record NC_054476.1, on the reverse strand, counting down.
GGGGTGTATAAGAAAGTGTGAGGAGGGTAAGAGAGAATTTGGGGGTGGTAAGAAAGAGTGTGATGGGGGAGAGAGGCACTAAGTGTGGGGGGGCAGAGAGAGTGAGTTTGAGAGCATAGAGAGAGCGAGAGTGAGGGGGAGAGAAAGTGAGTGTGAGGGAGAGAGAGAGAGTGGAAGGGGGAGAAAGAGTGAGTGTGAGGGCGGAGGTGAGAAAGTATGACAGGTAAGGGTGAGAGAGAGTGACGGGGAGGGTGAGAGAGTGACGGGGAGGGTGAGAGAGAGTGACGGAGAGGGTGAGAGAGAGTGACGGGGAGGGTGAGAGAGAGTGAAGGGGAAAGTTGAGAGAGTATGACAGGTAAGGGTGAGAGAGAGTGACGGGGAGGGTGAGAGAGAGAGACGGGGAGGGTGAGAGAGAGTGACGGGGAGGGTGAGAGATAGTGACGGGGAGGGTGAGAGAGAGTGACGGGGAGGGTGAGAGAGAGTGAAGGGGAAAGTTGAGAGAGTATGACAGGTAAGGGTGAGAGAGTGTGACGGTGGAAGAGTGAGAGAAAGCGATGGAGGAGGGTGAGAGAGAGTGATGGGGAGGGTGAGAGAGACTGACGCGGAGGTGAAAGATAGGGACGGGGAGGCTGAGAGAGTGGGAAGGGTGAGGGAGAGCAACGGGGAAGGGGAGAGAATGTGATGGTGGAAGAGTAAGAGAGTGACAGGGGAAGGGCGAGAGAAAGTGACTGTGAGAGGGGAGAGAGAGTGACGGGGGAAGGGTAAGAGAGTGACAGGAGAAGAGCGAGAGAGAGTGACTGGGTGAGGGGAAAGACTGTGTTGGAGGAGGGTGAGAGAGAGTGACGGGGGAGGTGAGAGAGAGTGACAGGGGAAGGGTAAGAGAGTGACGGGGGAAGGGTGAGTGAAAGTGGTGTGGGAGGGTGAGAGAGGGTGATGGAGGGTGAGAATAAGTGATAGAGAGAAGGGTGAAAGAGAGTGACGGGGAAGGGGAGAGAGTGTGACAGGGGAGGGTGAGAGAAAGCGACGAGGGAGTGTGAGAGAGAGTGACAGGAGAAGGGTGAGAAAGTGATGGGGAAGGGGAGAGAGTGTGGAGTGGGTAGTAAGAGAGTGCTGGGGAGCAGTGAGAGAGACAGGGTACGAGGGGGAGAGATTGTATGAGGGGAGTGTGTGGGGGGCAGTGTGTGCATAAGCCTGGCTCACTCCCAGTCTCAGGATTCTAATTCACCCACACCCACATGCACTCTCACCCACTCTCCCCGTTGTTGAGGGTGAGTGAGTGAGCACCCTGAAGCTGGGAGTGAGCCTGGCATGCACATACTCACCCTATTAATGCTCATTGTTTTTTGCTCAGCCAGTTGTTTCTTTTAACACTTCAGTTTTATTTAGAAATTCATATTTATTGTTGTGCCAATGTTTATCTCTCCAAATTTTACTCATTGGCCCCTTGAGTAAGAAAAATATTCAAATGTGGTTGGATAAGCCTGTTCCAGATGGTAGTGGTCTAGGGTTTTGAAGGTGCTGCCTAAGGAGTTTTGATGAGTCCCTGCAGTGCATCTTGTAGATGGTACACACTGCTGCTACTGTGTGTCGGTGGAGAAGGGAGTGAATGTCTGTGGATGTGGTGCCAATTAAGTGGGCTGCTTTGTCCTGGATGGTGTCAAGCTTCTTTAGTGTTGTGGGAGCAACATCCAGGCAAATGGGGAGTATTCCATCACGCTCCTGATTTGTGGTTTATAGATGATGGACTACCTTTGAGGAGTCAGGAGGTGAGTTACTCATCACAGGATTCCCAGCCTCTAACCTGCTCTTGTAGCCACAGTTTTAATATGGCTAGTCCAGTTCAGTTTCTGATAACCCCCAGGATGTTGATAGCAGGGGATTCAGCAATGGTAATGCCATAGAACATCAATAGACGATGGTAAGATTCTCTCTTGTTGGAGATGGCCATTGCCTGGCACTTGTGAGGCATGAATGTTACTTGCCACTTGTCAGCCAAAGCCTGGATATGTCCAGGTCTTGCTGCATTTGGATATGGACTGCTTCAGTATCTGAGGAGTCACGAATGGTGCTGAACATTGTGCAATCATCAGCGAACATCCTCACTTCTGACCTTATGATGGAAGGAAGGTCATTGATGAAGCAGTTGAAGATGGTTGGGCCGAGGACTCTGAGGAACTCCTGCAATGATGTCCATGGGAAGGTGCCATGGAAAGCAGACGAGGTGTTGGGGGTGATGGAGGATTGGACAAGGGTGTCTCATAGGGAATGGCCCCTACAGAAATATGACGGAGTGGGGTGGTGAGGGGAAGATATGTTTAGTGGTGGCATCATGCTGGAGTTGGTGGAAATAGCGGAGGATGATCCTCTGAATGCGGAGGCTAGTGGGGTGAAAAGTGAGGACAAGGGGGACCCTATCATGGTTCTGAGAGGGAGAGCAAGGTGTGAGGGCAGAAGCACAGGAGAGGGGTCGGACACAGCTGAGGGACCTATCAACCACCGTGGGTGGGAATCCTCAGTTAAGGAAGAAGGAAGACATGTCAGAAGCGCCATTTTGGAAAGTGGCATCACCAGAACAGATGCGCCGGAGACAAAGGAATGGAAAGAATGGAATGGAGTCCTCACAGGAAGCGGGGTGTGTAGTCGAGGTAGTTGTGGGAGTTGGTGGGCTTGTAATGAATATTGGTGGACCGTCTATCACCAGAAATGGAGACTGAGAGGTCAAGGAAGGGAGGAGAAGTGTCGGAGATGGACCATGTGAAGGTGATGGAGGGGTGGAAATTGGAAGCAAAATTGATAAATTTTTCCAGGTCCAGACAAGAGCATGAGGCAGCACCGAAACAGTCATCAAAGAACAGGAGAAAAGAGTTGTGGGAGGGAGCCTGACCAGGGGTGGAACAGAGAATGCTTTTATGGTAATAGGCATCTTTCAGAGCCTTATCCAAGTGGTGATTCAACTATTTGAGCCTGGACAGGTTGTATTTCAGCTGTTTAACTATGGTGGATTCCACAGTGACAACAAGTCTTGCCTTTACCCACCATGCAGACTTGTGTACCCCACCAGGTACCACTGGCTGGCCTGAAGAGCATAAACCAATCCAATTTTTCTGCCTTCCCACCCAGAGCTACTGAAGATAACGGGAGCTCCCCATTTTCTCGCCAGGAGAGATGAGTTGACTCAACACCAAATCAGGGACTGGACCAGAACCCTCTGGGATAATGTAGCTCACCAATCATGGACATAACCAGCCAACCAGCATGAAATCTTTGTGTATGTAAACAACGAGGGAGGGAATGTATCAATATTCAATTCCACGTGCCGACGAAAATGCTTTTATACTTACCGTGCGAGACATCTGCTTTCCATTGCATGTAATGGCGGTGGCCAATTGGCTAGAAATGAAATTAGGCAGTCTATTATGCTCCTTGAAAATACAGGGTAATACAGGGGCTGCAGTGTGTTATATACAGAATAATAGAGGGACTGCATTTTGTTATATAGAGGATAATACAGGGAATGCAGTGTGTTATATACAGGATAATACAGGGACTGCATTTAGTTACATACAGGATTATACTGGGACTGCAGTGTGTTATACACAGGATTAAACAGGGACTGTGGTATGTTATGTACAAAATGATACAGAGATTGCAGTGTGTTACATAGTGGATAATACAGGAACTGCAAAATGTTATATACAGGATAATACAGAGACTGTGGTAGGTTCTATACAGGATAATACAGGGAATGCAGTGTGTTATATACAGGATAACACAGAGACTGCAGTGTGTTATATACAGGATAATACAGGGACTGCAGTGTGTTATACACAGGATTAAACAGGGACTGTGGTATGTTATGTACAAAATGATACAGAGATTGCAGTATGTTACATAGTGGATAATACAGGAACTTCAAAATGTTATATACAGGATAATACAGAGACTGTGGTAGGTTATATACAGGATAATACAGGAAGTGCAGCGTGATATATACAGGATAATACAGAGATTGCAGTGTGTTATATAGAGGGTAATACAGGAAATGCAGTGTGTTATATAGTGGATAATACAGGGACTACAGTGTGTTGCATGCAGGATAATACATGGACTGCAGTGTGTTATATATTGGATAATACAAGGACTGCAGTGTGTTATATAATGGATAATACAGGGACTGCAGTGTGTTGCATGCAGGATAATACAGGGACTGCAGTGTGTTATATATTGGATAATACAAGGACTGTAGTGTATTATATACAGGATAATACAGGGACTGCAGTGTGTTATATACAGGATAATACAGGGACTGGGGTATGTTATGTACAAAATGATACAGAGATTGCAGTGTGTAAAATAGTGGATAATACAGGAAATGCAATATGTTATATACAGGATAATACAGAGACTGTGGTAGGTTATATACAGGATAATACAGGAACTGCAGTGTTATATGCACAATTATACAGCGACTCTGCTTGTTATATACAGGATAATACAGGGACTGTAATCTGTTATATACAGGATAATACAGGAACGGCAATTTGTTATATATAGAATAATACAGGGGCTGCAGTGTGTTGCATACAGGATAATACAGGGACTGCTAGTGTTATATATTGGATAATACAAGGACTGCAGTGTGTTATATACAGGATAATACAGGGACTGTGGTATGTTATATACAGGATAATACAGGGACTGCAGCGTGTTATATACAGGATAATACAGGGACTGCAGCGTGTTATATACAGGATAATACAGGGACTGCAGTGTGTTATATACAGGATAATACAGAGACTGCAGTGTGTTATATACAGGATAATACAGGGACTGCAGTGTGTTATATACAGGATAATACAGGGACTGCTGTGTGTTATATAGTGGATAATACAGGGACTGCAGCGTGTTATATACAGGATAATACAGGATATGCAGTGTGTTACATGCAGGATAATAAAGGGACTGCAGTGTGTTATATAATGGAAAATAAAGGGACTGCGGTGTATTATATACAGGATAATACAGGGACTGTGGTATGTTATATACAGGATAATACAGGGACTGCAGTGTGTTATATACAGGATAATACAGGGAGTGCAGTGTGTTATATACAGGATAATACAGGGACTGCAGCGTGTTATATATAGGATAATACAGGGACTGCGGCGTGTTATATACAGGATAATACAGGGACTGCAGCGTTTATATACAGGATAATACAGGGACTGCAGCATGTTATATACAGGAAAATACAGGGACTGCAGTGTGTTATATACAGGATAATACAGGGACTGCAGTGTGTTATATATAGGATAATACAGGGTCTGCAGCGTGTTATATACAGGATAATACAGGGACTGTGGTTGGTTATATACAGGATAATACAAGGACTGTGGTAGGTTATATACAGGATAATACAGGAACTGCAGTGTTATATGCACAATTATACAGGGACTCTGCTTGTTATATACAGGATAATACAGGAACTGCAATTTGTTATATACTGGATAATACAGGAACTGCAATTTGTTATATACAGAATAATACAGTGGCTGCAGTGTGTTGCATACAGGATAATACAGCGACTGCTAGTGTTATATATTGGATAATACAAGGAATGCAGTGTGTTATATAGCGGATAATATAGGGACTGCGGTGTGTTATATACAGGATAATACAGGGACTGCAGTGTGTTAAATACAGGATAATACAGGAAATGCAATATGTTATATACAGGATAATACAGAGACTGTGGTAGGTTATATACAGGATAATACAGGAACTGCAGTGTTATATGCACAAATATACAGGTACTCTGCTTGTTATATACAGGATAATACAGGAACTGCAATTTGTTATATACAGGATCATACAGGAACTGCAATTTGTTATATACAGAATAATACAGGGGCTGCAGTGTGTTGCATACAGGATAATACTGGGACTGCAGTGTGTTATATATTGGATAATACAAGGACTGCAGTGTGTTATATAGTGGATAATAGAGGGACTGCGGTGTGTTATATACAGGATAATACAGGGACTGCAGTGTGTTAAATACAGGATAATACAGGAAATGCAATATGTTATATACAGGATAATACAGAGACTGTGGTAGGTTATATACAGGATAATACAGGAACTGCAGTGTTATATGCACAATTATACAGGGACTCTGCTTGTTACATACAGGATAATACAGGAACTGCAATTTGTTATATACAGGATAATTCAGGAACTGCAATTTCTTATATATAGAATAATACAGGGGCTGCAGTGTGTTGCATACAGGATAATACAGGGACTGCAGTGTGTTATATATTGGATAATACAAGGACTGCAGTGTGTTATATAGTGGATAATACAGGGACTGCAGCGTGTTATATACAGGATAATACAGGGACAGCAGTGTGTTATATACCGGATAATACAGGGACTGTGGTATGTTATATACAGGATAATACAGGGACTACAGCATGTTATATACAGGAAAAAACAGGGATTGCGGCGTGTTATATCCAGGATAATAAAGGGACTGCAGCGTGCTATATACAGGATAATACAGGGACTGCAGAGTGTTGTATACTGGATAATACAGAGACTGCAGTGTGTTATATACAGGATAATACAGGGAATGCAGTGTGTTATATAGACGATAATACAGGGAGTGCAGCGTGTTATATACAGGATAATACAGGGACTGCAGTGTGTTATATAGTGGATAATACAGGGACTGCAGCGTGTTATATACAGGATAATACAGGGAATGCAGTGTGTTACATGCAGGATAATACAGTGACTAAAGTGTGTTATATAATGGATAATACAGGGACTGCAGTGTATCATATACAGGATAATACAGGGACTGCAATGTGTTATATACAGGATAATACAGGGACTGCAGCGTGTTATATGTAGGATAATACAGGGACTGCAGTGTGTTATATACAGGATAATATAGGGACTGCAGTGTGTTATATAAAGGATAATACAGGGACTGCAGCGTGTTATATACAGGATAATACAGGGACTGCAGCGCGTTATATACAGGATAATACAGGGACTGCAGCGTGTTATATACAGGATAATACAGGGACTGCAGTGTTTTATATACAGAATAATACAGGGACCGCAGTGCGTTATATACAGGATAATACAGGGACTGCTGTGTGTTATATACAGGGTAATACAGGGACTGCAGCGTGTTATATACAGGATAATATAGGGACTGCAGCGTGTTATATACAGGATAATACACGGACTGTGGTATGCTATATACAGAATAATACAGGGACTGCAGTGTGTTATATACAGGATAATACAGGGACTGCAGCGTGTAATATACAGGATAATACAGGGAATGCAGCGTGTTATATACAGGATAATACAGGGACTGGGGTTTGTTCTATTCAGGATAATACCGGGACTGCAGCATGTTATATACAGGGTAATACAGGGATTGCTGCGCATTATATACAGTATAATAGAGGGACTGCAGAGATAATATACAGGATAATACAGGGACTGCAGCGTGTTATATGCAGGATAATACAGGGACTGCAGCGTGTTATATACAGGATAATACAGGGACTGTGGTTGGTTATATACAGGATAATACAAGGACTGTGGTAGGTTATATACAGGATAATACAGGAAATGCAGTGTTATATGCACAATTATACAGGGTCTCTGCTTGTTATATACAGGATAAAATGGGAACTGCAAAATGTTATATACTGGACAATACAGGAACTGCAATTTGTTATATACAGAATAATACAGGGGCTGCAGTGTGTTGCATACAGGATAATACAGGGACTGCTAGTGTTATATATTGGATAATACAAGGAATGCAGTGTGTTATATAGTGATAATATAGGGACTGCGGTGTGTTATATACAGGATAATACAGGGACTGCAGTGTGTTAAATACAGGATAATACAGGAATTGCAATATGTTATATACAGGATAATACAGAGACTGTGGTAGGTTATATACAGGATAATACAGGAACTGCAGTGTTATATGCACAATTATACAGGGACTCTGCTTGTTATATACAGGATAATACAGGAACTGCAATTTGTTATATATAGAATAATACAGGGGCTGCAGTGTGTTGCCTACAGGATAATACAGGGACTGCAGTGTGTTATATATTGGATAATACAAGGACTGCAGTGTGTTATATAGTGGATAATACAGGGACTGCAGTGTGTTATATACAGGATAATACAGGGACAGCAGTGTGTTATATACCGGATAATACAGGGACTGTGGTATGTTATAGACAGGATAATACAGGGACTGCAGCATGTTATATACAGGACAAAACAGGGATTGCGGCGTGTTATATCCTGGATAATAAAGGGACTGCAGCATGTTATATACAGGATAATACAGGGACTGCAGCGTGTTATATACGGGATAATACAGGGACTGCAGTGCGTTATATACAGGATAATACAGGGACTGCAGTGTGTTATATAGACGATAATACAGGGCGTGCAGCGTGTTATACCCAGGATAATACAAGGACTGCAGTGTGTTATATAGTGGATAATACAGGGACTGCAGCGTGTTATATACAGGATAATACAGGGAATGCAGTGTGTTACATGCAGGATAATACAGGGACTGCAGTGTGTTATATAATGGATAATACAGGGACTGCAGTGTGTTATATACAGGATAATACAGGGACTGCAATGTGTTATATACAGGATAATACAGGGACTGCAGCGTGTTATATGTAGGATAATACAGGGACTGCAGTGTGTTATATACAGGATAATATAGGGACTGCAGTGTGTTATATACAGGATAATACAGGGACTGCAGCGTGTTATATACAGGATAATACAGGGACTGCGGCGCGTTATATACAGGATAATACAGGGACTGCAGCGTGTTATATACAGGATAATACAGGGACTGCAGTGTTTTATATACAGAATAATACAGGGACCGCAGTGCGTTATATACAGGATAATACAGGGACTGCTGTGTGTTATATACAGGGTAATACAGGGACTGCAGCGTGTTATATACAGGATAATATAGGGACTGCAGCGTGTTATATACAGGATAATACACGGACTGTGGTATGCTATATACAGAATAATACAGGGACTGCAGTGTGTTATATACAGGATAGTACAGGGACTGCAGCGTGTAATATACAGGATAATACAGGAAATGCAGCGTGTTATATACAGGATAATACAGGGACTGGGGTTTGTTCTATTCAGGATAATACCGGGACTGCAGCATGTTATATACAGGGTAATACAGGGATTGCTGCGCATTATATACAGTATAATAGAGGGACTGCAGAGATAATATACAGGATAATACAGGGACTGCAGCGTGTTATATATAGGATAATACAGGGACTGCAGCGTGTTATATACAGGATAATACAGGGACTGCAGCGTGTTATATGCAGGATAATACAGGGACTGCAGCGTGTTATATACAGGATAATAGAGGGACTGTGGTTGGTTATATACAGGATAATACAAGGACTGTGGTAGGTTATATACAGGATAATACAGGAAATGCAGTGTTATATGCACAATTATACAGGGTCTCTGCTTGTTATATACAGGATAAAATGGGAACTGCAAAATGTTATATACTGGACAATACAGGAACTGCAATTTGTTATATACAGAATAATACAGGGGCTGCAGTGTGTTGCATACAGGATAATACAGGGACTGCTAGTGTTATATATTGGATAATACAAGGAATGCAGTGTGTTATATAGTGATAATATAGGGACTGCGGTGTGTTATATACAGGATAATACAGGGACTGCAGTGTGTTAAATACAGGATAATACAGGAATTGCAATATGTTATATACAGGATAATACAGAGACTGTGGTAGGTTATATACAGGATAATACAGGAACTGCAGTGTTATATGCACAATTATACAGGGACTCTGCTTGTTATATACAGGATAATACAGGAACTGCAATTTGTTATATACAGGACAATACAGGAACTGCAATTTCTTATATATAGAATAATACAGAGGCTGCAGTGTGTTGCATACAGGATAATACAGGGACTGCAGTGTGTTATATATTGGATAATACAAGGACTGCAGTGTGTTATATAGTGGATAATACAGGGACTGCAGTGTGTTATATACAGGATAATACAGGGACAGCAGTGTGTTATATACCGGATAATACAGGGACTGTGGTATGTTATAGACAGGATAATACAGGGACTGCAGCATGTTATATACAGGACAAAACAGGGATTGCGGCGTGTTATATCCTGGATAATAAAGGGACTGCAGCATGTTATATACAGGATAATACAGGGACTGCAGCGTGTTATATACGGGATAATACAGGGACTGCAGTGCGTTATATACAGGATAATACAGGGACTGCAGTGTGTTATATAGACGATAATACAGGGCGTGCAGCGTGTTATACCCAGGATAATACAAGGACTGCAGTGTGTTATATAGTGGATAATACAGGGACTGCAGCGTGTTATATACAGGATAATACAGGGAATGCAGTGTGTTACATGCAGGATAATACAGGGACTGCAGTGTGTTATATACTGGATAATACAGGGACTGCAGTGTGTTATATACAGGATAATACAGGGACTGCAGCCTGTTATATACAGGATAATACAGGGAAAGTAGTGTGTTATATACAGGATAATATAGGGACTGCAGTGTGTTATATACAGGATAATACAGGGACTGCAGCATGTTATATACAGGATAATACAGGGACTGCAGTGTGTTATATAGTGGATAATACAGGGACTGCAGCGTGTTATATACAGGATAATACAGGGAATGCAGTGTGTTACATGCAGGATAATACAGTGACTAAAGTGTGTTATATAATGGATAATACAGGGACTGCGGTGTATCATATACAGGATAATACAGGGACTGCAATGTGTTATATACAGGATAATACAGGGACTGCAGCGTGTTATATGTAGGATAATACAGGGACTGCAGTGTGTTATATACAGGATAATATAGGGACTGCAGTGTGTTATATAAAGGATAATACAGGGACTGCAGCGTGTTATATACAGGATAATACAGGGACTGCAGCGCGTTATATACAGGATAATACAGGGACTGCAGCGTGTTATATACAGGATAATACAGGGACTGCAGTGTTTTATATACAGAATAATACAGGGACCGCAGTGCGTTATATACAGGATAATACAGGGACTGCTGTGTGTTATATACAGGGTAATACAGGGACTGCAGCGTGTTATATACAGGATAATATAGGGACTGCAGCGTGTTATATACAGGATAATACACGGACTGTGGTATGCTATATACAGAATAATACAGGGACTGCAGTGTGTTATATACAGGATAATACAGGGACTGCAGCGTGTAATATACAGGATAATACAGGGAATGCAGCGTGTTATATACAGGATAATACAGGGACTGGGGTTTGTTCTATTCAGGATAATACCGGGACTGCAGCATGTTATATACAGGGTAATACAGGGATTGCTGCGCATTATATACAGTATAATAGAGGGACTGCAGAGATAATATACAGGATAATACAGGGACTGCAGCGTGTTATATGCAGGATAATACAGGGACTGCAGCGTGTTATATACAGGATAATACAGGGACTGTGGTTGGTTATATACAGGATAATACAAGGACTGTGGTAGGTTATATACAGGATAATACAGGAAATGCAGTGTTATATGCACAATTATACAGGGTCTCTGCTTGTTATATACAGGATAAAATGGGAACTGCAAAATGTTATATACTGGACAATACAGGAACTGCAATTTGTTATATACAGAATAATACAGGGGCTGCAGTGTGTTGCATACAGGATAATACAGGGACTGCTAGTGTTATATATTGGATAATACAAGGAATGCAGTGTGTTATATAGTGATAATATAGGGACTGCGGTGTGTTATATACAGGATAATACAGGGACTGCAGTGTGTTAAATACAGGATAATACAGGAATTGCAATATGTTATATACAGGATAATACAGAGACTGTGGTAGGTTATATACAGGATAATACAGGAACTGCAGTGTTATATGCACAATTATACAGGGACTCTGCTTGTTATATACAGGATAATACAGGAACTGCAATTTGTTATATATAGAATAATACAGGGGCTGCAGTGTGTTGCATACAGGATAATACAGGGACTGCAGTGTGTTATATATTGGATAATACAGGGACTGCAGTGTGTTATATACAGGATAATACAGGGACAGCAGTGTGTTATATACCGGATAATACAGGGACTGTGGTATGTTATAGACAGGATAATACAGGGACTGCAGCATGTTATATACAGGACAAAACAGGGATTGCGGCGTGTTATATCCTGGATAATAAAGGGACTGCAGCATGTTATATACAGGATAATACAGGGACTGCAGCGTGTTATATACGGGATAATACAGGGACTGCAGTGCGTTATATACAGGATAATACAGGGACTGCAGTGTGTTATATAGACGATAATACAGGGCGTGCAGCGTGTTATACCCAGGATAATACAAGGACTGCAGTGTGTTATATAGTGGATAATACAGGGACTGCAGCGTGTTATATACAGGATAATACAGGGAATGCAGTGTGTTACATGCAGGATAATACAGGGACTGCAGTGTGTTATATAATGGATAATACAGGGACTGCAGTGTGTTATATACAGGATAATACAGGGACTGCAATGTGTTATATACAGGATAATACAGGGACTGCAGCGTGTTATATGTAGGATAATACAGGGACTGCGGCGCGTTATATACAGGATAATACAGGGACTGCAGTGTGTTATATACAGGATAATACAGGGACTGCAGTGTGTTAAATACAGGATAATACAGGAATTGCAATATGTTATATACAGGATAATACAGAGACTGTGGTAGGTTATATACAGGATAATGCAGGAACTGCAGTGTTATATGCACAATTATACAGGGACTCTGCTTGTTATATACAGGATAATACAGGAACTGCAATTTGTTATATACAGGACAATACAGGAACTGCAATTTCTTATATATAGAATAATACAGAGGCTGCAGTGTGTTGCATACAGGATAATACAGGGACTGCAGTGTGTTATATATTGGATAATACAAGGACTGCAGTGTGTTATATAGTGGATAATACAGGGACTGCAGTGTGTTACATACAGGATAATACAGGGACAGCAGTGTGTTATATACCGGATAATACAGGGACTGTGGTATGTTATAGACAGGATAATACAGGGACTGCAGCATGTTATATACAGGACAAAACAGGGATTGCGGCGTGTTATATCCTGGATAATAAAGGGACTGCAGCATGTTATATACAGGATAATACAGGGACTGCAGCGTGTTATATACGGGATAATACAGGGACTGCAGTGCGTTATATACAGGATAATACAGGGACTGCAGTGTGTTATATAGACGATAATACAGGGCGTGCAGCGTGTTATACCCAGGATAATACAAGGACTGCAGTGTGTTATATAGTGGATAATACAGGGACTGCAGCGTGTTATATACAGGATAATACAGGGAATGCAGTGTGTTACATGCAGGATAATACAGGGACTGCAGTGTGTTATATAATGGATAATACAGGGACTGCAGTGTGTTATATACAGGATAATACAGGGACTGCAGCCTGTTATATACAGGATAATACAGGGAAAGTAGTGTGTTATATACAGGATAATATAGGGACTGCAGTGTGTTATATACAGGATAATACAGGGACTGCAGCATGTTATATACAGGATAATACAGGGACTGCAGTGTGTTATATAGTGGATAATACAGGGACTGCAGCGTGTTATATACAGGATAATACAGGGAATGCAGTGTGTTACATGCAGGATAATACAGTGACTAAAGTGTGTTATATAATGGATAATACAGGGACTGCGGTGTATCATATACAGGATAATACAGGGACTGCAATGTGTTATATACAGGATAATACAGGGACTGCAGCGTGTTATATGTAGGATAATACAGGGACTGCAGTGTGTTATATACAGGATAATATAGGGACTGCAGTGTGTTATATAAAGGATAATACAGGGACTGCAGCGTGTTATATACAGGATAATACAGGGACTGCAGCGCGTTATATACAGGATAATACAGGGACTGCAGCGTGTTATATACAGGATAATACAGGGACTGCAGTGTTTTATATACAGAATAATACAGGGACCGCAGTGCGTTATATACAGGATAATACAGGGACTGCTGTGTGTTATATACAGGGTAATACAGGGACTGCAGCGTGTTATATACAGGATAATATAGGGACTGCAGCGTGTTATATACAGGATAATACACGGACTGTGGTATGCTATATACAGAATAATACAGGGACTGCAGTGTGTTATATACAGGATAATACAGGGACTGCAGCGTGTAATATACAGGATAATACAGGGAATGCAGCGTGTTATATACAGGATAATACAGGGACTGGGGTTTGTTCTATTCAGGATAATACCGGGACTGCAGCATGTTATATACAGGGTAATACAGGGATTGCTGCGCATTATATACAGTATAATAGAGGGACTGCAGAGATAATATACAGGATAATACAGGGACTGCAGCGTGTTATATGCAGGATAATACAGGGACTGCAGCGTGTTATATACAGGATAATACAGGGACTGTGGTTGGTTATATACAGGATAATACAAGGACTGTGGTAGGTTATATACAGGATAATACAGGAAATGCAGTGTTATATGCACAATTATACAGGGTCTCTGCTTGTTATATACAGGATAAAATGGGAACTGCAAAATGTTATATACTGGACAATACAGGAACTGCAATTTGTTATATACAGAATAATACAGGGGCTGCAGTGTGTTGCATACAGGATAATACAGGGACTGCTAGTGTTATATATTGGATAATACAAGGAATGCAGTGTGTTATATAGTGATAATATAGGGACTGCGGTGTGTTATATACAGGATAATACAGGGACTGCAGTGTGTTAAATACAGGATAATACAGGAATTGCAATATGTTATATACAGGATAATACAGAGACTGTGGTAGGTTATATACAGGATAATACAGGAACTGCAGTGTTATATGCACAATTATACAGGGACTCTGCTTGTTATATACAGGATAATACAGGAACTGCAATTTGTTATATATAGAATAATACAGGGGCTGCAGTGTGTTGCATACAGGATAATACAGGGACTGCAGTGTGTTATATATTGGATAATACAGGGACTGCAGTGTGTTATATACAGGATAATACAGGGACAGCAGTGTGTTATATACCGGATAATACAGGGACTGTGGTATGTTATAGACAGGATAATACAGGGACTGCAGCATGTTATATACAGGACAAAACAGGGATTGCGGCGTGTTATATCCTGGATAATAAAGGGACTGCAGCATGTTATATACAGGATAATACAGGGACTGCAGCGTGTTATATACGGGATAATACAGGGACTGCAGTGCGTTATATACAGGATAATACAGGGACTGCAGTGTGTTATATAGACGATAATACAGGGCGTGCAGCGTGTTATACCCAGGATAATACAAGGACTGCAGTGTGTTATATAGTGGATAATACAGGGACTGCAGCGTGTTATATACAGGATAATACAGGGAATGCAGTGTGTTACATGCAGGATAATACAGGGACTGCAGTGTGTTATATAATGGATAATACAGGGACTGCAGTGTGTTATATACAGGATAATACAGGGACTGCAATGTGTTATATACAGGATAATACAGGGACTGCAGCGTGTTATATGTAGGATAATACAGGGACTGCGGCGCGTTATATACAGGATAATACAGGGACTGCAGTGTGTTATATACAGGATAATACAGGGACTGCAGCGTGTTATATACAGGATAATACAGGGACTGCGGCGCGTTATATACAGGATAATACAGGGACTGCAGCGTGTTATATACAGGATAATACAGGGACTGCAGTGTTTTATATACAGAATAATACAGGGACCGCAGTGCGTTATATACAGGATAATACAGGGACTGCTGTGTGTTATATACAGGGTAATACAGGGACTGCAGCGTGTTATATACAGGATAATATAGGGACTGCAGCGTGTTATATACAGGATAATACACGGACTGTGGTATGCTATATACAGAATAATACAGGGACTGCAGTGTGTTATATACAGGATAATACAGGGACTGCAGCGTGTAATATACAGGATAATACAGGGAATGCAGCGTGTTATATACAGGATAATACAGGGACTGGGGTTTGTTCTATTCAGGATAATACCGGGACTGCAGCATGTTATATACAGGGTAATACAGGGATTGCTGCGCATTATATACAGTATAATAGAGGGACTGCAGAGATAATATACAGGATAATACAGGGACTGCAGCGTGTTATATATAGGATAATACAGGGACTGCAGCGTGTTATATACAGGATAATACAGGGACTGCAGCGTGTTATATGCAGGATAATACAGGGACTGCAGCGTGTTATATACAGGATAATACAGGGACTGTGGTTGGTTATATACAGGATAATACAAGGACTGTGGTAGGTTATATACAGGATAATACAGGAAATGCAGTGTTATATGCACAATTATACAGGGTCTCTGCTTGTTATATACAGGATAAAATGGGAACTGCAAAATGTTATATACTGGACAATACAGGAACTGCAATTTGTTATATACAGAATAATACAGGGGCTGCAGTGTGTTGCATACAGGATAATACAGGGACTGCTAGTGTTATATATTGGATAATACAAGGAATGCAGTGTGTTATATAGTGATAATATAGGGACTGCGGTGTGTTATATACAGGATAATACAGGGACTGCAGTGTGTTAAATACAGGATAATACAGGAATTGCAATATGTTATATACAGGATAATACAGAGACTGTGGTAGGTTATATACAGGATAATACAGGAACTGCAGTGTTATATGCACAATTATACAGGGACTCTGCTTGTTATATACAGGATAATACAGGAACTGCAATTTGTTATATACAGGACAATACAGGAACTGCAATTTCTTATATATAGAATAATACAGAGGCTGCAGTGTGTTGCATACAGGATAATACAGGGACTGCAGTGTGTTATATATTGGATAATACAAGGACTGCAGTGTGTTATATAGTGGATAATACAGGGACTGCAGTGTGTTATATACAGGATAATACAGGGACAGCAGTGTGTTGTATACCGGATAATACAGGGACTGTGGTATGTTATAGACAGGATAATACAGGGACTGCAGCATGTTATATACAGGACAAAACAGGGATTGCGGCGTGTTATATCCTGGATAATAAAGGGACTGCAGCATGTTATATACAGGATAATACAGGGACTGCAGCGTGTTATATACGGGATAATACAGGGACTGCAGTGCGTTATATACAGGATAATACAGGGACTGCAGTGTGTTATATAGACGATAATACAGGGCGTGCAGCGTGTTATACCCAGGATAATACAAGGACTGCAGTGTGTTATATAGTGGATAATACAGGGACTGCAGCGTGTTATATACAGGATAATACAGGGAATGCAGTGTGTTACATGCAGGATAATACAGGGACTGCAGTGTGTTATATAATGGATAATACAGGGACTGCAGTGTGTTATATACAGGATAATACAGGGACTGTGGTATGTTATATACAGGATAATACAGGGAATGCAGAGTGTTATATAAAGGGTAATACAGGGACTGCAGTGTGTTATATACAGGATAATACAGGGACTGCAGCATGTTATATACAGGATAATACAGGGACTGCAGTGTGTTATATACAGGATAATACAGGGACTGCAGTGTGTTATATACAGGATAACACAGGGACTGCAGCCTGTAATATACAGGATATTACAGGGAATGCAACGTGTTATATACAGGATAATACAGGGACTGGGGTTTGTTATATTCAGGATAATACCGGGACTGCAGCATGTTATATACAGGGTAATACAGGGATTGCTGCGCATTATATAGAGCATAATAGAGGGACTGCAGAGATAATATACAGGATAATACAGGGACTGCAGCGTGTTATATATAGGATAATACAGGGACTGCAGCGTGTTATATACAGGATAATACAGGGACTGCAGCGTGTTATATGCAGGACAATACAGGGACTGCAGCGTGTTATATACAGGATAATACAGGGACTGTGGTTGGTTATATACAGGATAATACAAGGACTGTGGAAGGTTATATACAGGATAATACAGGAAATGCAGTGTTATATGCACAATTATACTGGGTCTCTGCTTGTTATATACAGGATAAAATGGGAACTGCAAAATGTTATATACTGGACAATACAGGAACTGCAATTTGTTATATACAGAATAATACAGGGGCTGCAGTGTGTTGCATACAGGATAATACAGGGACTGCTAGTGTTATATATTGGATAATACAAGGAATGCAGTGTGTTATATAGTGATAATATAGGGACTGCGGTGTGTTATATACAGGATAATACAGGGACTGCAGTGTGTTAAATACAGGATAATACAGGAATTGCAATATGTTATATACAGGATAATACAGAGACTGTGGTAGGTTATATACAGGATAATACAGGAACTGCAGTGTTATATGCACAATTATACAGGGACTCTGCTTGTTATATACAGGATAATACAGGAACTGCAATTTGTTATATACAGGACAATACAGGAACTGCAATTTCTTATATATAGAATAATACAGAGGCTGCAGTGTGTTGCATACAGGATAATACAGGGACTGCAGTGTGTTATATATTGGATAATACAAGGACTGCAGTGTGTTATATAGTGGATAATACAGGGACTGCAGTGTGTTATATACAGGATAATACAGGGACAGCAGTGTGTTGTATACCGGATAATACAGGGACTGTGGTATGTTATAGACAGGATAATACAGGGACTGCAGCATGTTATATACAGGACAAAACAGGGATTGCGGCGTGTTATATCCTGGATAATAAAGGGACTGCAGCATGTTATATACAGGATAATACAGGGACTGCAGCGTGTTATATACGGGATAATACAGGGACTGCAGTGCGTTATATACAGGATAATACAGGGACTGCAGTGTGTTATATAGACGATAATACAGGGCGTGCAGCGTGTTATACCCAGGATAATACAAGGACTGCAGTGTGTTATATAGTGGATAATACAGGGACTGCAGCGTGTTATATACAGGATAATACAGGGAATGCAGTGTGTTACATGCAGGATAATACAGGGACTGCAGTGTGTTATATAATGGATAATACAGGGACTGCAGTGTGTTATATACAGGATAATACAGGGACTGCAGCCTGTTATATACAGGATAATACAGGGAAAGTAGTGTGTTATATACAGGATAATATAGGGACTGCAGTGTGTTATATACAGGATAATGCAGGGACTGCAGCATGTTATATACAGGATAATACAGGGACTGCAGTGTGTTATATACAGGATAATACAGGGACTGCAGTGTGTTATATACAGGATAACACAGGGACTGCAGCCTGTAATATACAGGATATTACAGGGAATGCAACGTGTTATATACAGGATAATACAGGACTGGGGTTTGTTATATTCAGGATAATACCGGGACTGCAGCATGTTATATACAGGGTAATACAGGGATTGCTGCGCATTATATACAGGATAATAGAGGGACTGCAGAGATAATATACAGGATAATACAGGGACTGCAGCGTGTTATATATAGGATAATACAGGGACTGCAGCGTGTTATATACAGGATAATACAGGGACTGCAGCGTGTTATATGCAGGACAATACAGGGACTGCAGCGTGTTATATACAGGATAATACAGGGACTGTGGTTGGTTATATACAGGATAATACAAGGACTGTGGAAGGTTATATACAGGATAATACAGGAAATGCAGTGTTATATGCACAATTATACTGGGTCTCTGCTTGTTATATACAGGATAAAATGGGAACTGCAAAATGTTATATACTGGACAATACAGGAACTGCAATTTGTTATATACAGAATAATACTGGGGCTGCAGTGTGTTGCATACAGGATAATACAGGGACTGCTAGTGTTATATATTGGATAATACAAGGAATGCAGTGTGTTATATAGTGATAATATAGGGACTGCGGTGTGTTATATACAGGATAATACAGGGACTGCAGTGTGTTAAATACAGGATAATACAGGAATTGCAATATGTTATATACAGGATAATACAGAGACTGTGGTAGGTTATATACAGGATAATACAGGAACTGCAGTATTATATGCACAATTATACAGGGACTCTGCTTGTTATATACAGGATAATACAGGAACTGCAATTTGTTATATACAGGACAATACAGGAACTGCAATTTCTTATATATAGAATAATACAGGGGCTGCAGTGTGTTGCATACAGGATAATACAGGGACTGCAGTGTGTTATATATTGGATAATACAAGGACTGCAGTGTGTTATATAGTGGATAATACAGGGACTGCAGTGTGTTATATACAGGATAATACAGGGACAGCAGTGTGTTATATACCGGATAATACAGGGAATGTGGTATGTTATAGACAGGATAATACAGGGACTGCAGCATGTTATATACAGGAAAAAACAGGGATTGCGGCGTGTTATATCCAGGATAATAAAGGGACTGCAGCGTGTTATATACAGGATAATACAGGGACTGCAGCGTGTTATATACGGGATAATACAGGGACTGCAGTGCGTTATATACAGGATAATACAGGGACTGCAGTGTGTTATATAGACGATAATACAGGGAGTGCAGCGTGTTATACTCAGGATAATACAAGGACTGCAGTGTGTTATATAGTGGATAATACAGGGACTGCAGCGTGTTATATACAGGATAATACAGGGAATGCAGTGTGTTACAGGCAGGATAATACAGGGACTGCAGTGTGTTATATAATGAATAATACAGGGACTGCAGTGTGTTATATACAGGATAATACAGGGACTGCAGCCTGTTATATACAGGATAATACAGGGAAAGTAGTGTGTTATATACAGGATAATATAGGGACTGCAGTGTGTTATATACAGGATAATACAGGGACTGCAGCGTGTTATATACAGGATAATACAGGGACTGCGGCGCGTTATATACAGGATAATTTAGGGACTGCAGCATGTTATATACAGGATAATACAGGGACTGCAGTGTGTTATATACAGGATAATACAGGGACTGCAGCGTGTTATATACAGGATAATATAGGGACTACAGCGTGTTATATACAGGTTAATACAGGGACTGTGGTATGCTATGTACAGGATAATACAGGGACTGCAGTGTGTTATATACAGGATAACACAGGGACTGCAGCCTGTAATATACAGGATATTACAGGGAATGCAACGTGTTATATACAGGATAATACAGGGACTGGGGTTTGTTATATTCAGGATAATACCGGGACTGCAGCGTGTTATATACAGGATAATACAGGGACTGCAGCGTGTTATATGCAGGATAATACAGGGAATGCAGCGTGTTATATACTGGATAATACAGGGACTGTTGTAGGTTATATACAGGATAATACAAGGACTGTGGTAGGTTATATACAGGATAATACAGGGACTGCAGTGTTATATGCACAATTATAGAGAGACTCTGCTTTTATATACTGGATAATACAGGAACTGCAATTTGTTATATACTGGATAATACAGGAACTGCAATTTGTTATATACAGAATAATACAGGGGCTGCAGTGTGTTGCATACAGGATAATACAGGGACTGCTAGTGTTATATATTGGATAATGCAAGGAATGCCGTGTGTTATATAAAGGATAACAAAGGGACTGCAGCGTGTTATATACAGGATAATACAGGGACTGCAGCGTGTTATATACAGGATAATACATGGACTGGGGTTTGTTATATTCAGCATAATACCGGGACTGCAGCGTGTTATATACAGGATAATAGACAGACAGCAGAGATAATATACAGGTTAATACAGGGACTGCAGCGTGTTAAATATAGGATAATACAGGGACTGCAGCGTGTTATATACAGGATAATACATGGACTGGGGTTTGTTATATTCAGGATAATACCGGGACTGCAGCGTGTTATATACAGGATAATAGAGAGACAGCAGAGATAATATACAGGTTAATACAGGGACTGCAGCGTGTTATATATAGGATAATACAGGGACTGCAGTGTGTTATATGCAGGATAATACAGGGACTGCAGCGTGTTATATGCAGGATAATACAGGGACTGCAGCGTGTTATATACGGGATAATACAGGGACTGCAGCGTGTTATATACAGGATAATACAGGGACTGCAGTGTGTTATATACAGGATAATACAGGGACAGAAGTGTGTTATATATGGGATAATACAGGGACTGTAGTGTGTTATATACAGGATAATACAGGGACCCAAGTGTGTTATTTACACGATAACACAGGAACTGGTTGCAGCGTGTTATATAAAGGTTAATACAGGTACTGCTGCTTGTTATATTCTGGACAATACAGGGACTGCAGTTTGTTACAAACACGATAATACAGGGACTGAAGTGTGTTATATATGGGAAAATACAGGGACTGCACTGTGTTATATGGAGGATAATACAGGGACTGCAGTGTGTTATATACGGGATAATACAGGGACTGCAGCGTGTTATATACAGGATAATACAGGGACTGCAGCGTGTTATATGCAGGATAATACAGGGACTGCAGCGTGTTATATACAGGATAATACAGGGACTGTGGTTGGTTATATACAGGATAATACAAGGACTGTGGTAGGTTATATACAGGATAATACAGGAAATGCAGTGTTATATGCACAATTATACAGGGTCTCTGCTTGTTATATACAGGATAAAATGGGAACTGCAAAATGTTATATACTGGACAATACAGGAACTGCAATTTGTTATATACAGAATAATACAGGGGCTGCAGTGTGTTGCATACAGGATAATACAGGGACTGCTAGTGTTATATATTGGATAATACAAGGAATGCAGTGTGTTATATAGTGATAATATAGGGACTGCGGTGTGTTATATACAGGATAATACAGGGACTGCAGTGTGTTAAATACAGGATAATACAGGAATTGCAATATGTTATATACAGGATAATACAGAGACTGTGGTAGGTTATATACAGGATAATACAGGAACTGCAGTGTTATATGCACAATTATACAGGGACTCTGCTTGTTATATACAGGATAATAGAGGAACTGCAATTTGTTATATACAGGACAATACAGGAACTGCAATTTCTTATATATAGAATAATACAGGGGCTGCAGTGTGTTGCATACAGGATAATACAGGGACTGCAGTGTGTTATATATTGGATAATACAAGGACTGCAGTGTGTTATATAGTGGATAATGCAGGGACTGCAGTGTGTTATATACAGGATAATACAGGGACAGCAGTGTGTTATATACCGGATAATACAGGGACTGTGGTATGTTATAGACAGGATAATACAGGGACTGCAGCATGTTATATACAGGAAAAAACAGGGATTGCGGCGTGTTATATCCAGGATAATAAAGGGACTGCAGCGTGTTATATACAGGATAATACAGGGACTGCAGCGTGTTATATACGGGATAATACAGGGACTGCAGTGCGTTATATACAGGATAATACAGGGACTGCAGTGTGTTATATAGACGATAATACAGGGAGTGCAGCGTGTTATACTCAGGATAATACAAGGACTGCAGTGTGTTATATAGTGGATAATACAGGGACTGCAGCGTGTTATATACAGGATAATACAGGGAATGCAGTGTGTTACATGCAGGATAATACAGGGACTGCAGTGTGTTATATAATGAATAATACAGGGACTGCAGTGTGTTATATACAGGATAATACAGGGACTGCAGCCTGTTATATACAGGATAATACAGGGAAAGTAGTGTGTTATATACAGGATAATATAGGGACTGCAGTGTGTTATATACAGGATAATACAGGGACTGCAGCGTGTTATATACAGGATAATATAGGGACTACAGCGTGTTATATACAGGTTAATACAGGGACTGTGGTATGCTATGTACAGGATAATACAGGGACTGCAGTGTGTTATATACAGGATAACACAGGGACTGCAGCCTGTAATATTCAGGATATCACAGGGAATGCAACGTGTTATATACAGGATAATACAGGGACTGGGGTTTGTTATATTCAGGATAATACCGGGACTGCAGCGTGTTATATACAGGATAATACAGGGACTGCAACGTGTTATATGCAGGATAATACAGGGACTGCAGCGTGTTATATACTGGATAATACAGGGACTGTTGTAGGTTATATACAGGAGAATACAAGGACTGTGGTAGGTTATATACAGGATAATACAGGGACTGCAGTGTTATAGGCACAATTATAGAGAGACTCTGCTTTTATATACTGGATGATACAGGAACTGCAATTTGTTATATACTGGATAATACAGGAACTGCAATTTGTTATATACAGAATAATACAGGGGCTGCAGTGTGTTGCATACAGGATAATGCAGGGACTGCTAGTGTTATATATTGGATAATGCAAGGAATGCCGTGTGTTATATAAAGGATAACAAAGGGACTGCAGCGTG
Organism: Carcharodon carcharias; assembly: GCF_017639515.1. Taxonomy (NCBI): domain Eukaryota; kingdom Metazoa; phylum Chordata; class Chondrichthyes; order Lamniformes; family Lamnidae; genus Carcharodon; species Carcharodon carcharias. The sequence goes on along the minus strand of NC_054476.1, from coordinate 83,116,786 downwards.
TTGTATACAGGATAATACAGGGACTGCAGCGTGTTATATACAGGATAATACATGGACTGGGGTTTGTTATATTCAGCATAATACCGGGACTGCAGCGTGTTATATACAGGATAATAGACAGACAGCAGAGATAATATACAGGTTAATACAGGGACTGCAGCGTGTTATATATAGGATAATACAGGGACTGCAGCGTGTTATATACAGGATAATACATGGACTGGGGTTTGTTATATTCAGGATAATACCGGGACTGCAGCGTGTTATATACAGGATAATAGAGAGACAGCAGAGATAATATACAGGTTAATACAGGGACTGCAGCGTGTTATATATAGGATAATACAGGGACTGCAGTGTGTTATATGCAGGATAATACAGGGACTGCAGCGTGTTATATGCAGGATAATACAGGGACTGCAGCGTGTTATATACGGGATAATACAGGGACTGCAGCGTGTTATATACAGGATAATACAGGGACTGCAGTGTGTTATATACAGGATAATACAGGGACTGAAGTGTGTTATATATGGGATAATACAGGGACTGTAGTGTGTTATATACAGGATAATACAGGGACCCAAGTGTGTTATTTACACGATAACACAGGAACTGGTTGCAGCGTGTTATATAAAGGTTAATACAGGTACTGCTGCTTGTTATATTCTGGACAATACAGAGACTGCAGTTTGTTACAAACACGATAATACAGGGACTGAAGTGTGTTATATATGGGAAAATACAGGGACTGCAGTGTGTTATATGGAGGATAATACAGGGACTGCAGTGTGTTATATACGGGATAATACAGGGACTGCAGTGTGTTATATACAGGATAATACAGGGACTGCAGCGTGTTATAAACATGATAACACACGAACTGGTTGCAGCGTGTTATATACAGGATAATACAGGTACTGCTGCTTGTTATATTCTGGATAATACAGGGACTGCAGTTTGTTACATACACGATAATACAGGGACTGAAGTGTGTTCTATACGGGATAATACAGGGACTGCTGTGTGTTATACACAGGATAATACAAGGACTGCTGTGTGTTATATACAGGACAATACAGGGACTGCAGAGTGTTATATACAGGATAATACAGGGACTGCAGTGTGTTATATGCAGGATAATACAGGGACTGCAGTGTGTAATATATTGGATAATACAGGGAATATAGTGTGTTATATACAGGATAATACAGGGACTGCAGTGCCTTATATACAGGATAATACAGGGACTGCAGTGTGTTATATAGTAGATAATACAGGGACTGCAGTGTGTTGCATACAGGATAATACAGGGACTGCAGCATCTTATATACCGGATAATACAGGGACTGCAGTGTGTTATATACAGGATAATATAGGGACTGCAGAATGTCATATACAGGATAATACAGGGTCTGCAGTGTGTTATATAGTGGATAAAATAGGGACTGCAGTGTTTTATATACAGGATAATATAGGGAATGCGATGTGTTATATACAGGATAATACATGGACTGCTGTGTGTTAAATACAGGATAATACAGGGACTGCTGTGTGTTATATACAGGACAATACAGGGACTGCAGAGTGTTATATACAGGATAATACAGGGACTGCAGTGTGTTATATGCAGGATAATACAGGGACTGCAGTGTGTAATATATTGGATAATACCGGGAATTATAGTGTGTTATATACAGGATAATACAGGGACTGCAGTGCCTTATATACAGGATAATACAGGGACTGCAGTCCGCTATATATAGGATAATACAGGGACTGCAGTGTGTTATATAGTAGATAATACAGGGACTGCAGTGTGTTGTATACAGGATAATACAGGGACTGCAGCATCTTATATACCGGATAATACAGGGACTGCAGCGTGTTATATACAGGATAATACAGGGACTGTGGTTGGTTATATACAGGATAATACAAGGACTGTGGTAGGTTATATACAGGATAATACAGGAAATGCAGTGTTATATGCACAATTATACAGGGACTCTGCTTGTTATATACAGGATAAAACGGGAACTGCAAAATGTTATATACTGGATAATACAGGAACTGCAATTTGTTATATACAGAATAATACAGGGGCTGCAGTGTGTTGCATACAGGATAATACAGGGACTGCTAGTGTTATATATTGGATAACACAAGGAATGCAGTGTGTTATATAGTGATAATATAGGGACTGTGGTGTGTTATATACAGGATAATACAGGGACTGCAGTATGTTAAATACAGGATAATACAGGAATTGCAATATGTTATATACAGGATAATACAGAGACTGTGGTAGGTTATATACAGGATAATACAGGAACTGCAGTGTTATATGCACAATTATACAGGGACTCTGCTTGTTATATACAGGATAATAGAGGAACTGCAATTTGTTATATACAGGACAATACAGGAACTGCAATTTCTTATATATAGAATAATACAGGGGCTGCAGTGTGTTGCATACAGGATAATACAGGGACTGCAGTGTGTTATATATTGGATAATACAAGGACTGCAGTGTGTTATATAGTGGATAATACAGGGACTGCAGCGTGTTATATACAGGATAATACAGGGACAGCAGTGTGTTATATACCGGATAATACAGGGACTGTGGTATGTTATAGACAGGATAATACAGGGACTGCAGCATGTTATATACAGGAAAAAACAGGGATTGCGGCGTGTTATATACAGGATAATACAGGGACTGCAGTGTGTTATATAGACGATAATACAGGGAGTGCAGCGTGTTATACCCAGGATAATACAAGGACTGCAGTGTGTTACATAGTGGATAATACAGGGACTGCAGCGTGTTATATACAGGATAATACAGGGAATGCAGTGTGTTACATGCAGGATAATACAGGGACTGCAGTGTGTTATATAATGGATAATACAGGGACTGCAGTGTGTTATATACAGGATAATACAGGGACTGCAGCCTGTTATATACAGGATAATACAGGGAAAGTAGTGTGTTATATGCAGGATAATATAGGGACTGCAGTGTGTTATATACAGGATAATATAGGGACTGCAGTGTGTTATATACAGGACAATACAGGGACTGCAGCGTGTTATATACAGGATAATACAGGGACTGCGGCGCGTTATATACAGGATAATTTAGGGACTGCAGCTTGTTATATACAGGATAATACAGGGACTGCAGTGTGTTATATACAGAATAATACAGGGACCGCAGCGCGTTATATACTGGATAATACAGGGACTGCAGCGTGTTATATACAGGATAATACAGGGACTGCAGCGTGTTATATACAGGATAATATAGGGACTGCAGCGTGTTATATACAGGTTAATACAGGGACTGTGGTATGCTATATACAGGATAATTCAGGGACTGCAGTGTGTTATATACAGGATAACACAGGGACTGCAGCCTGTAATATACAGGATATTACAGGGAATGCAACGTGTTATATACAGGATAATACAGGGACTGGGGTTTGTTATATTCAGGATAATACCGGGGCTGCAGCGTGTTATATATAGGATAATACAGGAACTGCCGTGTATTATGTACAGGATAAAAAAGGGACTTTGGTATGTCATATACAGGATAATACTGGGACTGCAGTGTGTTATATACAGGATAATACAGTGACTGCAGTGTGTTATATACAGGATAATACAGGGACTGCAGCGTGTTATATACAGGATAATCAAAGGATGCTGTGTGACTTATAGACGATAAACAGGTACTGTGGGTTGTCTATACAGGATATTAAGGCACTGCAGTGTGTTATATAGTGATAATAAAGGGACCTGCCAGGTAGTTATATGCAAGGATAATACAGGGACTGCAGTGTGTTAATAGATGGATAATACAGGACTGCAGGGTGTTACCTATCATGGATAGTACAGGGACTGCAGTGTGTAATATACAGGATAATACAGGGACTGCCAGTGTTATAAACTGGATATCCAGGAACTGTCTGTGTGTTATATGCCAGGATAATACTAGGGACTGCAGTGTGTTATATATAGGATGATACAGGGACTGCAGCTGGTTATATACAGGAAAATACAGGGACTGCAGTGTGTTATATACAGGATAATACAGGACTGTGGTATGTTATATACACGATAATACAGGGACTGCAGTGTGTTATTTTACAGGAAAACACAGGGACTGCAGTGTGTTATATAAAGGATTATATAGGGACTGCAGTGCCTTATATACAGGATAAGATAGGGACTGCAGTGTGTTATATACAGGATAATACAGGGACTGCAGTTTTGTACATATTGGATAACACAGGGACTGCTGTTTGTTAAATATAGGATAGTACAGGGACTGCAGTGTGTTATTTACAGGATAATACATGGACTGCAGTGTGTTATTTACAGTTTAAGATCGGGACTGCAGTGTGTTATATACAGGATAATGCAGGGACTGCAGCGTGTTATATACAGGATAATACAGGGACTGCAGTGTGTTATATACAGGATAATACAGGGACTGCAGCTTGTTATATACAGGATAATACAGGGACTGCAGCGTGTTATATACAGTATAATACAAGGACTGTGGTATGTTATATACATGATAATACAGGGACTGCAGTGTGTTATTTACAGGAAAAACAGAGGACTGCAGTGTGTTATATATAGGATTATATAGGGACTGCTGTGCCTTATATACAGGATAATACAGGGACTGCTGTGTGTTATATATCGGATAATACAGGGGACGGCAGTGTGTTTTTAAACAGGATAATAGAGGGACTGCAGATGTTATATACAGGATAATACAGGACTGCAGTGCGTATTGCAGGATAATACAGAGACTTGCATTGTGTTCTATATTGGATAATACAGGGACAGCAGAGTGTTATATGCAGGATAATACAGGGACTGCAGCGTGTTATATACAGGATAATACAGGACTGCTGCTTGTTATATTCAGGATAAAACAGGGACTGCAGCGTGTTATATGCAGGATAATACAGGGACTGCTGCGTGTGATATACAGGATAATACAGGGAATGCATTGTTTATTTAGAGGATAATACAGGGACTGCAGCATGTAATATAAAGGATAATACAGGGTGGCCGCGTGTTATACACTGGATAATACTTGGACTGCAGTGTTATATGCAGGATAATTAAAGGACTGCAGTGTGTTATATATAGGATAATACAGGGACTGCAGCGTGTTATATACAGGATAATACAGGGACTGCAGCGTGTTATATACAGGATAATACAGGGACTGCATCGTGTTATATGCTGGATAATACAGGGACTGCGGAGTGTTATATACAGGATAATACAGGGACTGCAGTGTGTTATATACAGGATAATACAGGGACTGAATTGGGCAATAAACGGGATAATACCTGTGTTTTAAACGGGATAATACAGGACTGCAGTGTGTTATATACACGATAATACAGGAACTGCAGTGTGTGATACACTGGATAACACAGGGACTGCAGCGTGTTATATAAAGGATAATACAGGGACTGCAGCGTGTTATATGCAGGATAATACAGGGACTGCTGCTTGTTATATTCAGGATAATACCGGGACTGCAGTGTGTTATGTGCTGGATAATAAAGGGACTGAAGTGTGTTATATACGGATAATACAGGACTTGCAGTGTGTTATGTATAGGATAATACAGGGACCTGACTGTGTTATATACACGAGAATACTGGAACTGCAGTGTGTTATATATAGGATAACACAGGGTCTGCAGCCTGTTATATACAGGATAACACAGGGACTGCAGCGTGTTATATACAGGATAATACCGGGACTGCAGCGTGATATATACAGGATAATACAGGGATTATATACAGGATAATAGAGGGACTGCTGCGTGTTATATACAAGATAATACAGGGACTGCTGCGTTTATTTACAGGATAATACAGGGACTGCAGCGTGTTATATACAGGATAATACAGGGACAGCAGCGTATTATATACAGGATAATACAGGGACTGCAGTGTGTTATAGACAGGATAATACAGGGACTGCAGCGTGTTATATACAGGATAATACAGGGACTGCAGTGTGTTATATACAGGATAATACAGGGACTGCAGCGTGTTATATACAGGATAATACATGGACTGAAGCGTGTTATATACAGGATAATACAGGGACTGCAGCGTGTTATATACAGGATAATACAGGGACTGCAGTGTGTTATATATAGGATAGTACAGGTACTGCAGTGTGTTATACACAGGATAATACACGGACTGCAGCGTGTTATATGCAGGATAATACAGGATATGCAGTGTGTTATATACAGGATAATACAGGGACTGCAGTGTGTTATATACAGGATTATACAGGGACTGTGGTATGTTATATACAGGATTATACAGGGACTGCAGTGTGTTATATATAGGATAATAAAGGAACTGCCGTGTATTATGTACAGGATAAAACAGGGGACTGTGGTATGTCATTTACAGGATAATACTGGGACTGCAGTGTGTTATATACAGGAGGATACAGTGACTGGTGGTTATATACAGGATAATACAGGGAATCTGCGTATGTTATATACAGGATATACAAAGGACTGCAGTGTGTCATAAATAGGATAATAAGGGACTGTGGTGTGTTATGTACAGGATAATACGGGGACTGAAGTGTGTTGATATAGGATAATAAAAGGGACTGCAGTGTGTTATATGCAGGATAATACAGGGACTGCAGTGTGTTATATACAGGATAATACAGGGACTGCAGTGTGTTATATACAGGATAATACAGGGACTGCATTGTGTTATATACAGGATAATACAGGGACTGCAGTGTGTTAAATCAGGATAATACAGGGATCTGCAGTGTGTTATATACAGGATAATACAGGGACTGCATGCTGTTATATACAGGATAATACAGGGACTGCAGTGTGTTATATACAGGATAATACAGGACTGTCAGCGTATGTTATATACACGGATAATACAGGGACTGCAGTGTGTTATATTACAGGATAACACAGGTGCTGCTGTGTGTTATATATTGGATAATACAGGGACGGCAGTGTGTTTTATACGGGATAATATATGGACTGCAGAATGTTATATACAGGATAATACAGGGACTGCAGTGTGTTATATGCAGGATAATACAGAGACTGCAGTGTTTTCTATATTGGATAATACAGGGACAGCAGAGTGTTATATACAGGATAATACAGGGACTGCAGCGTGTTATATACAGGATAATACAGGGACTGCTGCTTGTTATATTCAGGATAAAACAGGGACTGCAGCGTGTTATATGCAGGATAATACAGGGACTGCTGCGTGTTATATACAGGATAATACAGGGACTGCATTGTTTATTTAGAGGATAATACAGGGACTGCAGCATGTAATATAAAGGATAATACAGGGATGGCAGCGTGTTATACACTGGATAATACGGGGACTGCAGTGTTATATGCAGGATAATACAGGGACTGCAGTGTGTTATATATAGGATAATACAGGGACTGCAGTGTGTTATATACAGGATAAGACAGGGACTGCAGCGTGTTATATACAGGATAATACAGGGACGGCATCGTGTTATATGCTGGATAATACAGGGACTGCGGCGTGTTATATACAGGATAATACAGGGACTGCAGTGTGTTATATACAGGATAATACAGGGACTGAATTGGGTTATTTACGGGATAATACCTGTGTTATATACCAGATAATACAGGGTCTGCAGTGTGTTATATAGACGATAATACAGGGAGTGCAGCGTGTTATACCCAGGATAATACAAGGACTGCAGTGTGTTATATAGTGGATAATACAGGGACTGCAGCGTGTTATATACAGGATAATACAGGGAATGCAGTGTGTTACATGCAGGATAATACAGGGACTGCAGTGTGTTATATAATGGATAATACAGGGACTGCAGTGTGTTATATACAGGATAATACAGGGACTGCAGCCTGTTATATACAGGATAATACAGGGAAAGTAGTGTGTTATATGCAGGATAATATAGGGACTGCAGTGTGTTATATATAGGATAATACAGGGACTGCAGTCTGTTATATATAGGATAATACAGGGACTGCAGCGTGTTATATACAGGATAATACAGGGATGGCATGGTGTTATATACCGGATAATACAGGGACTGCAGCGTGTTATATACAGGATAATACACGGACTGCAGTGTGTTATATACAGGATAATACAGGGACTGATGTGGGTTATAAAGGGATAATACAGGGACTGCAGTGTGTTATATACGGGATAATACAAGGAGTGCACTGTGTTATATACAGGATAATACAGGGACTGAAGTGGGTTATATATGGGATAATACGTGTGTTATATACGGGATAATACAGGGACTGCAGTGTGTTATATACACGATAATACAGTAACTACAGTGTGTGATACACTGGATAACACAGGGACTGCAGCGTGTTACATAAAGGATAATACAGGGACTGCAGCGTGTTATATGCAGGATAATACAGGGACTGCTGCTTGTTATATTCAGGATAATCCAGGGACTGCAGTGTGTTATATATAGGATAATACAGGGACTGCAGTGTGTTATACACAGGATAATACACGGACTGCAGCGTGTTATATGCAGGATAATACAGGATATGCAGTGTGTTATATAGAGGATAATACAGGGACTGCAATCTGTTTTATACAGGATAATACAGGACTGCAGCGTGTTATATACAGGATAATACAGGGACTGCAGTGTGTTAAATACCGGATAATACAGGTACTTCAGTGTGTTAAATACAGGATAATACAGGGACTGCAGTGTGTTATATACAGGATAATACAGGGACTGCTGCTTTTTATATTCAGGATAATACCGGGACTGCAGTGTGTTATATACTGGATAATAAAGGGACTGAAGTGTGTTATGTACAGGATAATACGTGTGTTATATACGGGATAATACAGGGACTGCAGTGTGTTATATACACGATAATGCAGGGACTGCTGTGTGTTATATATTGGATAATACAGGGACGGCAGTGTGTTTTAAATAGGATAATATAGGGACTGCAGAATGTTATATACAGGATAATACAGGGATTGCAATGTGTTATATGGAGGATAATACAGAGACTGCAGTGCGTTCTATATTGGGTAATACAGGGACAGCAGAGTGTTATATACAGGATAATACAGGGACTGCATCGTGTTATATGCAGGATAATACAGGGACTGCTGCTTGTTATATTCAGGATAAAACAGGGAATGCAGCGTATTATATGCAGGTTAATACAGGGACTGCTGCATGTTATATACAGGATAATACAGGGACTGCATTGTTTATTTACAGGATAATACAGGAACTGCAGCATGTAATATAAAGGATAATACAGGGATGGCAGCGTGTTATACACTGGATAATACGGGGACTGCAGTGTTATATGCAGGATAATACAGGGACTGCAGTGTGTTATATATAGGATAATACAGGGACTTCAGTGTGTTATATACAGGATAATACAGGGACTGCAGCGTGTTATATGCAGGATAATACAGGATATGCAGTGTGTTATATACAGGATAATACAGGGACTGCAGTGTGTTATATACTGGATAATACAGGTCTGCAGCGTGTTATATACAGGAAAATACAGGTACTGCAGTGTGTTAAATACAGGATAATACAGGGACTGCAGTGTGTTAAATACAGGATAATACAGGGACTGCAGTGTGTTATATACAGGATAATGCAGGGACTGCAGTGTGTTATATACAGGATTATACAGGGACTGTGGTATGTTATATACAGGATAATACAGGGACTGCAGAGTGTTATATATAGGATAATACAGGGACTGCCGTGTCTTATATACAGGATAATACAGGGACTGTGGTATGTCATATACAGGATAATACCGGGGCTGCAGTTTGTTATACACAGGATAATGCAGGGACTACAGCGTGTTATATGCAGGGTAATACAGGATATGCAGTGTGTTATATAGAGGATAATACAGGGACTGCAGTGTGTTATGTGTAGGTTAATACAGGAACTGCCGTGTATTATGTACAGGATAAAACAGGGACTGTGGTATGTCATATACAGGATAATACTGGGACTGCAGTGTGTTATATACAGGATAATACAGTGACTGTGGTGTGTTTTATACAGGATAATACAGGACTGTGGTAAGTTATATACAGGATAATACAAAGACTGCAGTGTGTCATAAATAGGATAAAACAGGGACTGTGGTATGTCATGTACAGGATAATACGGGCACTGCAGTGTGTTGTATATAGGATAATAATGGGACTGCAGTGTGTTATATGCAGGATAATACAGGGACTGCAGTTTGTTATATATTGGATAATACGGGGACTGCAGTGTGTTATATACAGGATAAGATAGGGACTGCAGTGTGTTATATACAGGATAATACAGGGACTGCAGTGTGTTATATACAGGATTATACTGGGACTGAAACGTGTTATATACAGGATAATACAGGGATGGCAACGTGTTATATGCTGGATAATACAGGGACTGCGGCGTGTTATATACAGGATAATACAGGGACTGCAGTGTGTTATATACAGGATAATACAGGGACTGAAGTGGGTTATATACGGGATAATACGTGTGTTATATACGGGATAATACAGGGACTGCAGTGTGTTATATACATGATAATACAGGAACTGCAGTGTGTGATACACTGGATAACACAGGGACTGCAGCGTGTTATATAAAGGATAATACAGGGACAGCAGCATCTTATATGCAGGATAATACAGGGACTGCTGCTTGTTATATTCAGGATAATACCGGGAATGCAGTGTGTTATATACTGGATAATAAAGGGACTGAAGTGTGTTATATACGGGATAATACAGGGACTGCAGTGTGTTATATACAGGATAATACAGGGACTTGACTGTGTTATATACACGAGAATACAGGAACTGCAGTGTGTTATATATAGGATAACACAGGGTCTGCAGCGTGTTATATACAGGATAACAGAGGGACTGCAGTGTGTTATATACAGGATAATACAGGGACTGCAGTGTGTTATATGCAGGATAATACAGGGACTGCAGCGTGTTATATGCAGGATACTACAGGATATGCAGTGTGTTAATTACAGTATAATATAGGGACTGCAATCTGTTTTATACAGGATAATACAGGACTGCAGTGTGTTATATACAGGATAATACAGCTACTGCAGTGTGTTATATACAGGATTATACAGGTGCTGCATTGTGTTATATACAGGATTATACAGGGACTGTGGTTTGTTATATACAGGATAATACAGGGACTGCATTGTGTTATATATAGGATAATACAGGGACTGCAGTGTGCTATATACAGGATAATACGGATATGCAGTGTGTTATATAGAGGATAATACAGCGTCTGCAGTGTGTTATATACAGCATAATACAGGACTGCAGCGGATTATATGCAGGTTAACACGGATATGCACTGTGTTATATACAGGATAATAAAGGGACTGCAGTGTGTTATATACAGGATAAAACAGGACTGCAGCGTGTTATATACAGGATAATACAGGGACTGCAGTGGGTTAAATAGAGGAGAATACAGGGACTGCAGCGTGTTATAGATAGGATAATACAGGACTGCAGCGTGTAATATGCAGGATAACAAGGATATGCACTGTGTTATATACACGATAATACAGGAACTGCAGTGTGTGATACATTGGATAACACAGGGACTGCAGCGTGTTATATAAAGGATAATACAGGGACTGCAGCGTGTTATATGCAGGATAATACAGGGACTGCTGCTTGTTATATTCAGGATAATACCGGGACTGCAGTGTGTTATATACTGGATAATAAAGGGACTGAAGTGTGTTATATACGGGATAATACAGGGACTGCAGTGTGTTATATATAGGATAATACAGGGACTTGACTGTGTTATATACACGAGAATACAGGAACTGCAGTGTGTTATATAGAGGATAACACAGGGTCTGCAGCGTTTTATATACAGGATAACACAGGGACTGCAGCGTGTTATATACAGGATAATACCGGGACTGCAGCGTGATATATACAGGATAAAACAGGGATTATATACAGGATAATAGAGGGACTGCTGCGTGTTATATACAAGATAATACAGGGACTGCTGCGTTTATTTACAGGATAATACAGGGACTGCAGCGTATTATATACAGGATAATACAGGGACTGCAGTGTGTTACATACAGTATAATACAGGGACTGCAGCGTGTTATGTACAGGATAATACAGAGACTGCAGCGTATTGTATACAGGATAATACAGGGACTGCAGTGTGTTATATACAGGATAATACAGGGACTGCAGCGTGTTATATACAGGATAATACAGGGACGGCAGTGTGTTATATACTGGATAATACAGGGACTGCACCGTGGTATATACAGGAAAATGCAGGGACAGCTGTGTGTTATATACAGGATAATACACGGACTGCAGCGTGTTATACACAGGATAATACAGGGACTGCAGCGTGTTATATACAGGATAATACAGGGACTGCAGTGTGTTATATATAGGATAATACAGGGTCTGCAGTGTGTTATACACAGGATAATACAGGGACTGCAGCGTGTTATATGCAGGATAATACAGGATATGCAGTGTGTTAATGACAGGATAATACAGGGACTGCAATCTGTTTTATATAGGATAATACAGGACTGCAGCGTGTTATATACAGGATAATACAGGCACTGCAGTGTGTTAAATACAGGATAATACAGGGACTGCAGTGTGTTATATACAGGATAATACACGGACTGCAGTGTGTTATATATTGGATCATACAGGGACTGCGGTGTGTTATATACAGGATTATACAGGGACTGTGGTATGTTATATAAAGGATAATACAGGGACTGCAGAGTGTTATATACTGGATAATACAGGACTGCAGCGTGTTATATACAGGATAATGCAGGGACTGCACTGTGTTAAATACAGGATAATACAGGGACTGCAGTGTGTTAAATACAGGATAATACAGGGACTGCAGTGTGTTATATACAGGATAATGCAGGGACTGCAGTGTGTTATATACAGGATTATACAGGGACTGTGCTATGTTATATACAGGATAATACAGGGACTGCAGTGTGTTATATATAGGATAATACAGGGACAGCAGTGTGTTATATACAGGATAATGCAGGGAATGCAGTGTGTTATATACAGCATTATACAGGGACTGTGGTATGTTATATACAGGATAATACAGTGACTGCAGTGTGTTATATACAGGATAATGCAGGGACTCCATTGTGTTATATACAGGATAATACAGGGACTGCAGTGTGTTATATACAGGATAATACAGGGACTGCAGAGTGGTATATTTCGGATAATACAGGGACTGCTTTGTGTTATATACAGGATAATACAGGGACTGCAGAGTGTTATATACAGGATTATACAGGGACTGTGGTATGTTATGTAAAGGATAATACAGGGACTGCAGAGTGTTATATACTGGATAATACAGGACTGCAGCGTGTTATATACAGGATAATGCAGGGACTGCAGTGTGTTAAATATAGGATAATACAGGGACTGCAGTGTGTTAAATATAGGATAATCCAGGGACTGCAGTGTGTTAAATACAGGATAATGCAGGGACTGCAGTGTGTTATATACAGGATTATACAGGGACTGTGGTATGTTATATACAGGATAATACAGTGACTGCCGAGTGTTATATATAGGATAATACAGGGACTGCAGTGTGTTATATACAGGATAATACACGGACTGTGGTATGTCATATACAGGATAATACAGGGACTGCAGTTTGTTATACACAGGATAATACAGGGACTGCAGCGTTTTATATGCAGTGTAATACAGGATATGCAGTGTGTTATATAGAGTATAATACAGGGACTGCAGTGTGTTATATACAGGATAATACAGGACTGCAGTGTGTTATATGCAGGATAATACAGGATATGCAGTGTGTTATATACAGGATAATACAGGGACTGCAGTGTGTTATATACAGGATTATACAGGGACTGTGGTATGTTATATACAGGATTATACAGGGACTGCAGTGTGTTATGTATAGGATAATACAGGAACTGCCGTGTATTATGTACAGGATAAAACAGGGACTGGGGTATGTCATATACAGGATAATACTGAGACTGCAGTGTGTTATATACAGGATAATACAGTGACTGTGGTGTGTTTTATACAGGATAATACAGGGAATGTGGTAGGTTATATACAGGATAAGACAAAGACTGCAGTGTGACATAAATAGGATAATACAGGGACTGTGGTATGTCATGTACAGGATAATACGGGCACTGCAGTGTGTTGTATATAGGATAATAAAGGGACTGCAGTGTGTTATATGCAGGATAATACAGGGACTGCAGTTTGTTATATATTGGATAATACAGGGACTGCATTTTGTTACCTACAGGATAGTACAGGGACTGCAGTGTGTTATATACAGGATAAGATAGGGACTGCAGTGTGTTATATACAGGATAATACAGGGACTGCAGTGTGTTATATACAGGATAATACAGGGACTGCAGTGTGTTATATATAGGATGATACAGGGACTGCAGCGTGTTATATACAGGAAAATACAGGGACTGCAGTGTGTTATATACAGGATAATACAAGGACTGTGGTATGTTATATACACGATAATACAGGGACTGCAGTGTGTTATTTACAGGAAAACACAGGGACTGCAGTGTGTTATATAAAGGATTATATAGGGACTGCAGTGCCTTATATACAGGATAAGATAGGGACTGCAGTGTGTTATATACAGGATAATACAGGGACTGCAGTTTGTTACATATTGGATAACACAGGGACTGCTGTTTGTTACATACAGGATAGTACAGGGACTGCAGTGTGTTATATACAGGATAATACAAGGACTGCAGTGTGTTATATACAGGATAAGATAGGGACTGCAGTGTGTTATATACAGGATAATACAGGGACTGCAGCGTGTTATATACAGGATAATACAGGGACTGCAGTGTGTTATATACAGGATAATACAGGGACTGCAGCGTGTTATATACAGGAAAATACAGGGACTGCAGCGTTTTATATACAGGACAATACAAGGACTGTGGTATGTTATATACATGATAATACAGGGACTGCAGTGTGTTATTTACAGGAAAACAGAGGGACTGCAGTGTGTTATATATAGGATTATATAGGGACTGCTGTGCCTTATATACAGGATAATACAGGGACTGCTGTGTGTTATATATCGGATAATACAGGGACGGCAGTGTGTTTTAAACAGGATAATATAGGGACTGCAGAATGTTATATACAGGATAATACAGGGACTGCAGTGCGTTATTGCAGGATAATACAGAGACTGCATTGTGTTCTATATTGGATAATACAGGGACAGCAGAGTGTTATATGCAGGATAATACAGGGACTGCAGCGTGTTATATACAGGATAATACAGGACTGCTGCTTGTTATATTCAGGATAAAACAGGGACTGCAGCGTGTTATATGCAGGATAATACAGGGACTGCTGCGTGTGATATACAGGATAATACAGGGACTGCATTGTTTATTTAGAGGATAATACAGGGACTGCAGCATGTAATATAAAGGATAATACAGGGATGGCCGCGTGTTATACACTGGATAATACTTGGACTGCAGTGTTATATGCAGGATAATACAGGGACTGCAGTGTGTTATATATAGGATAATACAGGGACTGCAGCGTGTTATATACAGGATAATACAGGGACTGCAGCGTGTTATATACAGGATAATACAGGGACGGCATCGTGTTATATGCTGGATAATACAGGGACTGCGGCGTGTTAAATGCAGGATAATACAGGGACTGCAGTGTGTTATATACAGGATAATACAGGGACTGAATTGGGCAATAAACGGGATAATACCTGTGTTTTAAACGGGATAATACAGGGACTGCAGTGTGTTATATACACGATAATACAGGAACTGCAGTGTGTGATACACTGGATAACACAGGGACTGCAGCGTGTTATATAAAGGATAATACAGGGACTGCAGCGTGTTATATGCAGGATAATACAGGGACTGCTACTTGATATATTCAGGATAATACCGGGACTGCAGTGTGTTATGTGCTGGATAATAAAGGGACTGAAGTGTGTTATATACGGGATAATACAGGGATTGCAGTGTGTTATGTATAGGATAATACAGGGACCTGACTGTGTTATATACACGAGAATACAGGAACTGCAGTGTGTTATATATAGGATAACACAGGGTCTGCAGCCTGTTATATACAGGATAACACAGGGACTGCAGCGTGTCATATACAGGATAATACCGGGACTGCAGCGTGATATATACAGGATAATACAGGGATTATATACAGGATAATAGAGGGACTGCTGCGTGTTATATACAAGATGATACAGGGACTGCTGCGTTTATTTACAGGATAATACAGGGACTGCAGCGTGTTATATACAGGATAATACTGGGATTCAGCGTATTATATACAGGATAATACAGGGACTGCAGTGTGTTATAGACAGGATAATACAGGGACTGCAGCGTGTTATATACAGGATAATACAGGGACGGCAGTGTGTTATATACAGGATAATACAGGGACTGCAGCGTGTTATATACAGGATAATACATGGACTGAAGCGTGTTATATACAGGATAATACAGGGACTGCAGCGTGTTATATACAGGATAATACAGGGACTGCAGTGTGTTATATATAGGATAATACAGGGTCTGCAGTGTGTTATACACAGGATAATACAGGGACTGCAGCGTGTTATATGCAGGATAATACAGGATATGCAGTGTGTTATATACAGGATAATACAGGGACTGCAGTGTGTTATATACAGGATTATACAGGGACTGTGGTATGTTATATACAGGACTATACAGGGACTGCAGTGTGTTATGTATAGGATAATAAAGGAACTGCTGTGTATTATGTACAGGATAAAACAGGGACTGTGGTATGTCATTTACAGGATAATACTGGGACTGCAGTGTGTTATATACAGGATGATACAGTGACTGTGGTGTGTTTTATACAGGATAATACAGGGAATCTGGTAAGTTATATACAGGATAATACAAAGACTGCAGTGTGTCATAAATAGGATAATACAGGGACTGTGGTATGTCATGTACAGGATAATACGGGCACTGAAGTGTGTTGTATATAGGATAATAAAGGGACTGCAGTGTGTTATATGCAGGATAATACAGGGACTGCAGTTTGTTATATACAGGATAATACAGGGACTGCAGTTTGTTACCTACAGGATAGTACAGGGACTGCAGTGTGTTATATACAGGATAATACAGGGACTGCAGTGCGTTGTATGCAGGATAAGATAGGGAGTGCAGTGTGTTATATACAGGATAATACAGGGACTGCAGCGTGTTATATACAGGAAAATACAGGGTCTGTAGTGTGTTATATACAGGATAATACAAGGACTGTGGTATGTTATATACACGTTAATACAGGGACTGCAGTGTGTTATTTACAGGAAAACACAGGTGCTGCTGTGTGTTATATATTGGATAATACAGGGACGGCAGTGTGTTTTATACGGGATAATATATGGACTGCAGAATGTTATATACAGGATAATACAGGGACTGCAGTGTGTTATATGCAGGATAATACAGAGACTGCATTGTATTCTATATTGGATAATACAGGGACAGCAGAGTGTTATATACAGGATAATACAGGTACTGCAGTGTGTTATATACAGGATAATACAGGGACTGCTGCTTGTTATATTCAGGATAAAACAGGGACTGCAGCGTGTTATATGCAGGATAATACAGGGACTGCTGCGTGTTATATACAGGATAATACAGGGACTGCATTGTTTATTTAGAGGATAATACAGGGACTGCAGCATGTAATATAAAGGATAATACAGGGATGGCAGCGTGTTATACACTGGATAATATGGGGACTGCAGTGTTATATGCAGGATAATACAGGGACTGCAGTGTGTTATATATAGGATAATACAGGGACTGCAGTGTGTTATATACAGGATAATACAGGGACTGCAGCGTGTTATATTCAGGATAATACCGGGACTGCAATGTGTTATGTACTGGATAATAAAGGGACTGAAGTTTGTTATATACAGGATAATACAGGGACTGCAGTGTGTTATATATAGGATAATACCGGGACTTGACTGTGTTATATTCACGAGAATACAGGAACTGCAGTGTGTTATATATAGGATAACACAGGGTCTGCAGCGTGATATATACAGGATAATACACGGATTATATACAGGATAATAGAGGGACTGCTGCGTGTTATATACAACATAATACAAGGACTGCTGCATTTATTTACAGGATAATACAGGGACTGCAGCGTATTATATACAGGATAATACAGGGACTGCAGTGTGTTACATATAGGATAATACAGGGACTGCAGCGTGTTATATCCAGGATAATACAGGGACTGCAGCGTATTATATACAGGATAATACAGGGACAGCAGTGTGTTATAGAAAGGATAATACAGGGACTGCAGCGTGTTAAATACAGGATAATACAGGGACGGCATTGTGTTATATATTGGATAATACAGGGACTGCACCGTGGTATATACAGGAAAATGCAGGGACAGCTGTGTGTTATATACAGAATAATACATGGACAGCAGCGTGTTATACACAGGATAATACAGGTACTGCAGCGTGTTATATACAGGATAATACAGGGACTGCAGTGTGTTATATATAGGATAATACAGGGTCTGCAGTGTGTTATACACAGGATAATACAGGGACAGCAGCGTGTTATATGCAGGATAATACAGGATATGCAGTGTGTTAATTACAGGATAATACAGGGACTGCAATCTGTTTTATACAGGATAATACAGGACTGCAGCGTGTTATATACAGGATAATACAGGGACTGCAGTGTGTTAAATACAGGATAATACAGGTACTGCAATGTGTTAAATAAAGGATAATACAGGGACTGCAGTGTGTTATATACAGGATAATACATGGAAAGCAGTGTGTTATATACAGGATTATACCGGGACTGTGGTATGTTATATACAGGATAATACAGGGACTGCAGTGTGTTATATATAGGATAATACAGGGACTGCAGTGTGTTATATACAGGATTATACAGGGACTTTGGAACGTCTTATACAGGATAATACAGGGACTGCAGTGTGTTATACACAGGATAATACAGGACTGCAGCGTGTTATATGCAGGATAACACGGATATGCAGTGTGTTATATACAGGATAATACAGGGACTGCAGTGTGTTATATACAAGATTATACAGGGACTGTGGTATGTTATATACCGGATTAAACAGGGACTGCAGTGTGTTATGTATAGGATAATACAGGAACTGCCGTGTATTATGTTCAGGATGAAACAGGGACTGTGGTATGTCATATACAGGATAATACTGGGACTGCAGTGTGTTATATAAAGGATAATACAGGGACTGCAGTGTGTTATATACAGGATAATACAGGGACTGCAGCGTGTTATATACAGGATAATACAGGGACTGCAGTGTGTTATGTACAGGATAATACAGGGACTGCAGTGTGTTATATACAGGATAATACAGGACTGCAGCGTGTTATATACAGGATAATACAGGGACTGCAGTGTGTTATATACAGGATAATACAGGGACTGCAGTGTGTTAAATATAGGATAATACAGGGACTGCAGTGTGTTATATACAGGATAATACAGGGACTGCAGTATGTTATATACAGGATAATACAGGGACTGCAGTTTGTTATATACAGGATAATACAGGGACTGCAGTGTGTTATATATAGGATAATACAGGGACTGCAGTGTGTTATATACAGGATAATACAGGGACTGCAGATGTTATATATAGGATAATACAGGAACTGCAGTGTGTTATGTACTGGATAATTCAGGGACTGCAGTGTGTTATATACAGGATAATACAGGGACTGCAGTGTGTTATATACAGGATAATACAGGGACTGCAGTGTGTTATATACAGGATAATACAGGGACTGCAGTGTGTTATATACAGGATAATACAGGGACTGCAGTGTGTTATATACAGGATAATACAGGGACTGCTGGGTGTTGTATTCCGGATAATACAGGGACTACAGTGTGTTATATACAGGATAATACGGGCACTGCAGTGTGTAATATCAGGATAATACAGGGACCTGCAGTGTGTTAATATCAGGATTAATACAGGGACTGCAGTGTGTTATATACAGGATAATACAGGACTGCAGCGTGTTACAGACAGGATATACTAGGATATGCAGTGCTGTTATATACAGGATAATACAGGGACTCGCAGGTGTTATATACAGGATAATATCAGCGACTTGCAGCGTGTTATATACAGGATAATACAGCTACTGCAGTGTGTTAAATACAGGATAATTACAGGGACTGCAGTGTGTTAATACAGGATAATACAGGGACTGCAGCGTGTTATATACAGGATAATACAGGACCTGCAGTGTGGTATATTACAGGATTATACAGGGGACTGCTGGTATGTTATATACAGGATAATACAGGACTGCAGAGTGTTATATATAGGATAATTCAGGGATATGCAGTTGTTTATATACAGGATAATACAGGGACTGGGCACTGTTTATATACAGGATAAATACAGGGACTGCAGCGTGTTATATCCAGGATAATACAGGGACTGCAGGTGTTATATACAGGATAATACAGGGACTGCAATGTGTTATAGACAGGATAATACAGGGACTGCAGCGAGTTATATACAGGATAATACAGGGACTGCAGTGTGTATATACAGGATAATACAGGGACTGCAGCGTGTATATACAGGAAAATACAGGGACTGCAGAGTGTTAATACAGGATAATACAGGACTGCAGTGTGTTATATACAGGATAATACTGGGACTGCAGTGTGTTATATACAGGATAATACAGGGACTGCAATCTGTTTTATACAGGATAATACAGGACTGCAGCGTGTTATATACAGGATAATACAGGGACTGCAGTGTGTTAAATACAGGATAATACAGGTACTGCAATGTGTTAAATACAGGATAATACAGGGACTGCAGTGTGTTATATACAGGATAATACAGGGACTGCAGTGTGTTATATACAGGATTATACAGGGACTGTGTTATGTTATATACAGGATAATACAGGGACTGCAGTGTATTATACACAGGATAATACAGGACAGCAGCGTGTTATATGCAGGATAACACGGATATGCAGTGTGTTATATAAAGGATAATAAAGGGACTGCAGTGTGATATATACTGGATAATACGGGACTGTAGCGTGTTATATACAGGATAATACAGGGACTGCAGTGTGTTATACACAGGATAATACAGGGACTGCAGCTTGTTATATGCAGGATAATACAGGATATGCAGTGTGTTAATTACAGGATAATACAGGGACTGCAGTGTGTTATACACAGGATAATACAGGGACTGCAGTGTGTTAAATACAGGATAATACAGGGACTGCAGTGTGTTATATGCAGGATAATACAGGACTGCAGTGTGTTATATACAGGATAATACAGGGACTGCAGTGTGTTATATACAGGATAATACAGGGACTGCAGTGTGTTATATACAGGATAATACAGGGACTGCAGTGTGTTATATACAGGATAATACAGGGACTGCAGTGTGTTATATACAGGATAATACAGGGACTGCAGTGTGTTATATACAGGATAATACAGGGACTGCAGTGTGTTATATACAGGATAATACAGGGACTGCAGTGTGTTATATACAGGATAATACAGGGACTGCAGTGTGTTATATACAGGATAATACAGGGACTGCAGTGTGTTATATACAGGATAATACAGGGACTGCAGTGTGTTATATACAGGATAATACAGGGACTGCAGTGTGTTATATACAGGATAATACAGGGACTGCAGTGTGTTATATACAGGATAATACAGGGACTGCAGTGTGTTATATACAGGATAATACAGGGACTGCAGTGTGTTATATACAGGATAATACAGGGACTGCAGTGTGTTAAATACAGGATAATACAGGGACTGCAGTGTGTTAAATAGAGGATAGTACAGGGACTGCAGTGTGTTATATAGAGGATAATACAGGGACTGCAGTGTGTTATATACAAGATAATGCAGGACTGCAGTGTTATATACAGGATAATACAGGGACTGCTAGTCTGTTATAAACAGGATAAAACAGGGACTGCAGCGTGTTATATACAGGATAATACAGGACGCAGTGTGTTAAATACAGGATAATACAGGGGACTGCAATGTGTTATATACAGGATAATACAGGACTTGCGGTGTTATATAGAGGATAATACAGGGACTGCAGTGTGTTATATACAGGAAAATACAGGGACTGCAGCCTGTTATATACAGGATTATACAGGGACTGCAGAGTGTTATATACAGGATAATACAGGGACTGCAGTGTGTTATATATAGGATAATACAGGGACTTGACTGTGTTATATACACGAGAATACAGGAACTGCAGTGTGTTATATGTAGGATAACACAGGGTTTGCAGCGTGTTATATACAGGATAACACAGGGACTGCAGCGTGTTATATACAGGATAATACCGGGACTGCAGCGTGATATATACAGGATAATACAGGGATTATATACAGGATAATAGAGGGACTGCTGCATGTTATATACAAGAAAATACAGGGACTGCTGCGTTTATTTACAGGATAATACAGGGACTGCAGCGTATTATATACAGGATAATACAGGGACTGCAGTGTGTTACATACAGGATAATACAGGGACTGCAGCGTGTTATATACAAGATAATACAAGGACTGCAGCGTATTATATACAGGATATACAGGAATGCAGTGTGTTATGGACAGGATAATACAGGGACTGCAGCGTGTTATATACAGGATAATACAGGGACGGCAGTGTGTTATATACTGGATAATACAGGGACTGCACCGTGGTAAATACAGGAACATGCAGGGACAGCTCTGTGTTATATACAGGATATTACATGGACTGCAGCGTGGTTTATACAGGATAATACAGGGACTGCAGCGTGTTATATACAGGATAATACAGGGACTGCAGTGTGTTATATATAGGATAATACAGGGACTGCAGTGTGTTATATACAGGATAATACAGGACTGCAGCGTGTTATATACAGGATAATACAGGGACTGCAGTGTGTTATATACAGGATAATACAGGGACTGCAGTGTGTTATATATAGGATAATACAGGACTGCAGCGTGTTATATACAGGATAATACAGGGACTGCAGTGTGTTATATATAGGATAATACAGGAACTGCAGTGTGTTATATACAGGATAATACAGGGACTGCAGCGTGTTATATACAGGATAATAAGGGCTCGGCAGTGTGTTAAATACAGGATAATACAGGGACTGCAGTGTGTTAAATACAGGATAATACAGGGACTGCAGTGTGTTATATACAGGATAATACAGGACTGCAGTGCGCTATATACTGGATAATACAGGGACTGCAGTGTGTTATTTACAGGATAATACATGGACTGCAGTGTGTTATTTACAGTTTAAGATCGGGACTGCAGTGTGTTATATACAGGATAATACAGGGACTGCAGTGTGTTATATACAGGATTAATACAGGGACTGCATTGTGTTATACGAAGGGTAATACAGGATATGCAGTGTGTTATATAGAGGATAATACAGGGACTGCAGTGTGTTATATACAGGATAATCAGGGACTGCAGGGTGCTATATACAGGATTATACAGGGACTGTGTATGTTTATACAGGATAATACAGGGACTGCAGTGTGTTATACATAGGATAATACAGGGACCAGCAGTGTGTTATATATCAGGATAATACAGGACTGCAGTGTGTTATATACAGGATAATACAGGGACTGCAGTATGTTATATACAGGATAATACAGGGACTGCAGTGTGTTATATATAGGATAATACAGGGACTGCCAGTGGTTATATACAGGATAATACAGGGACTGCAGTGTGTATATACAGGATATACAGGGACTGCAGTGTGTTACATACTGGATAATACAGGGACTGCAGTCGTGTATATACAGGATAATACAGGGACTGCAGTGTGTTATATACAGGATATACAGGGACTGCAGGTGTTATATACAGGATAATACAGGGACTGCAGCGTGTTATATACAGGATAATACAGGGACGGTGGTATGTTATTTACAGGATAATACAGGGACTGAGGTATGTTATTTACAGGATAATACAGGGACTGCAGATGTTATATACAGGATAATACAGGAACTGCAGTGTGTTATGTACTGGATAATTCAGGGAAAGTAGTATGTCATATGCAGGATAATACAGGGACTGCAGTGTGTTATACACAGGATAATACAGGGACTGCAGTGTGTTAAATACAGGATAATACAGGGACTGCAGTGTGTATATAATACAGGGACTGCAGTGTGTTATATACAGGATAATACAGGGACTGCAGTGTGTTATATACAGGATAATACAGGGACTGCAGTGTGTTATATACAGGATAATACAGGGACTGCAGTGTGTTATATACAGGATAATACAGGGACTGCAGTGTGTTATATACAGGATAATACAGGGACTGCAGTGTGTTATATACAGGATAATACAGGGACTGCAGTGTGTTATATACAGGATAATACAGGGACTGCAGTGTGTTATATACAGGATAATACAGGGACTGCAGTGTGTTATATACAGGATAATACAGGGACTGCAGTGTGTTATATACAGGATAATACAGGGACTGCAGTGTGTTATATACAGGATAATACAGGGACTGCAGTGTGTTATATACAGGATAATACAGGGACTGCAGTGTGTTATATACAGGATAATACAGGGACTGCAGTGTGTTATATACAGGATAATACAGGGACTGCAGTGTGTTATATACAGGATAATACAGGGACTGCAGTGTGTTATATACAGGATAATACAGGGACTGCAGTGTGTTATATACAGGATAATACAGGGACTGCAGTGTGTTATATACAGGATAATACAGGGACTGCAGTGTGTTATATACAGGATAATACAGGGACTGCAGTGTGTTATATACAGGATAATACAGGGACTGCAGTGTGTTATATACAGGATAATACAGGGACTGCAGTGTGTTATATACAGGATAATACAGGGACTGCAGTGTGTTATATACAGGATAATACAGGGACTGCAGTGTGTTATATACAGGATAATACAGGGACTGCAGTGTGTTATATACAGGATAATACAGGGACTGCAGTGTGTTATATACAGGATAATACAGGGACTGCAGTGTGTTATATACAGGATAATACAGGGACTGCAGTGTGTTATATACAGGATAATACAGGGACTGCAGTGTGTTATATACAGGATAATACAGGGACTGCAGTGTGTTATATACAGGATAATACAGGGACTGCAGTGTGTTATATACAGGATAATACAGGGACTGCAGTGTGTTATATACAGGATAATACAGGGACTGCAGTGTGTTATATACAGGATAATACAGGGACTGCAGTGTGTTATATACAGGATAATACAGGGACTGCAGTGTGTTATATACAGGATAATACAGGGACTGCAGTGTGTTATATACAGGATAATACAGGGACTGCAGTGTGTTATATACAGGATAATACAGGGACTGCAGTGTGTTATATACAGGATAATACAGGGACTGCAGTGTGTTATATACAGGATAATACAGGGACTGCAGTGTGTTATATACAGGATAATACAGGGACTGCAGTGTGTTATATACAGGATAATACAGGGACTGCAGTGTGTTATATACAGGATAATACAGGGACTGCAGTGTGTTATATACAGGATAATACAGGGACTGCAGTGTGTTATATACAGGATAATACAGGGACTGCAGTGTGTTATATACAGGATAATACAGGGACTGCAGTGTGTTATATACAGGATAATACAGGGACTGCAGTGTGTTATATACAGGATAATACAGGGACTGCAGTGTGTTATATACAGGATAATACAGGGACTGCAGTGTGTTATATACAGGATAATACAGGGACTGCAGTGTGTTATATACAGGATAATACAGGGACTGCAGTGTGTTATATACAGGATAATACAGGACTGCAGTGTGTTATATACAGGATAATACAGGGACTGCAGTGTGTTATATACAGGATAATACAGGGACTGCAGTGTGTTATATACAGGATAATACAGGGACTGCAGTGTGTTATATACAGGATAATACAGGGACTGCAGTGTGTTATATACAGGATAATACAGGGACTGCAGTGTGTTATATACAGGATAATACAGGGACTGCAGTGTGTTATATACAGGATAATACAGGGACTGCAGTGTGTTATATACAGGATAATACAGGGACTGCAGTGTGTTATATACAGGATAATACAGGGACTGCAGTGTGTTATATACAGGATAATACAGGGACTGCAGTGTGTTATATACAGGATAATACAGGGACTGCAGTGTGTTATATACAGGATAATACAGGGACTGCAGTGTGTTATATACAGGATAATACAGGGACTGCAGTGTGTTATATACAGGATAATACAGGGACTGCAGTGTGTTATATACAGGAT
This sequence comes from Carcharodon carcharias, assembly GCF_017639515.1. Taxonomy (NCBI): domain Eukaryota; kingdom Metazoa; phylum Chordata; class Chondrichthyes; order Lamniformes; family Lamnidae; genus Carcharodon; species Carcharodon carcharias. Next base: position 83,090,029 of record NC_054476.1, on the reverse strand, counting down.
AATACAGGGACTGCAGTGTGTTATATACAGGATAATACAGGGACTGCAGTGTGTTATATACAGGATAATACAGGGACTGCAGTGTGTTATATACAGGATAATACAGGGACTGCAGTGTGTTATATACAGGATAATACAGGGACTGCAGTGTGTTATATACAGGATAATACAGGGACTGCAGTGTGTTATATACAGGATAATACAGGGACTGCAGTGTGTTATATACAGGATAATACAGGGACTGCAGTGTGTTATATACAGGATAATACAGGGACTGCAGTGTGTTATATACAGGATAATACAGGGACTGCAGTGTGTTATATACAGGATAATACAGGGACTGCAGTGTGTTATATACAGGATAATACAGGGACTGCAGTGTGTTATATACAGGATAATACAGGGACTGCAGTGTGTTATATACAGGATAATACAGGGACTGCAGTGTGTTATATACAGGATAATACAGGGACTGCAGTGTGTTATTTACAGGATAATACAGGGACTGCAGCGTGTTATATTCAGGATAATACAGGATATGCAGTGTGTTATATAGAGGATAATACAGGGACTGCAATGTGTTATATACAGGATAATACAGGACTGCAGCGTGTTATATACAGGATAATACTGGGACTGCAGTGTGTTAAATACAGGATAATACAGGGACTGCAGCGTGTTAAATACAGGATAATACAGGGACTGCAGTGTATTAAATACAGGACAATACAGGGACTGCAGTGTGTTATATACAGGATAATACAGGGACTGCAGTGTGTTATATACAGGATAATACAGGGACTGCAGTGTGTTATATACAGGATAATACAGGGACTGCAGTGTGTTATATACAGGATAATACAGGGACTGCAGTGTGTTATATACAGGATAATACAGGGACTGCAGTGTGTTATATACAGGATAATACAGGGACTGCAGTGTGTTATATACAGGATAATACAGGGACTGCAGTGTGTTATATACAGGATAATACAGGGACTGCAGTGTGTTATATACAGGATAATACAGGGACTGCAGTGTGTTATATACAGGATAATACAGGGACTGCAGTGTGTTATATACAGGATAATACAGGGACTGCAGTGTGTTATATACAGGATAATACAGGGACTGCAGTGTGTTATATACAGGATAATACAGGGACTGCAGTGTGTTATATACAGGATAATACAGGGACTGCAGTGTGTTATATACAGGATAATACAGGGACTGCAGTGTGTTATATACAGGATAATACAGGGACTGCAGTGTGTTATATACAGGATAATACAGGGACTGCAGTGTGTTATATACAGGATAATACAGGGACTGCAGTGTGTTATATACAGGATAATACAGGGACTGCAGTGTGTTATATACAGGATAATACAGGGACTGCAGTGTGTTATATACAGGATAATACAGGGACTGCAGTGTGTTATATACAGGATAATACAGGGACTGCAGTGTGTTATATACAGGATAATACAGGGACTGCAGTGTGTTATATACAGGATAATACAGGGACTGCAGTGTGTTATATACAGGATAATACAGGGACTGCAGTGTGTTATATACAGGATAATACAGGGACTGCAGTGTGTTATATACAGGATAATACAGGGACTGCAGTGTGTTATATACAGGATAATACAGGGACTGCAGTGTGTTATATACAGGATAATACAGGGACTGCAGTGTGTTATATACAGGATAATACAGGGACTGCAGTGTGTTATATACAGGATAATACAGGGACTGCAGTGTGTTATATACAGGATAATACAGGGACTGCAGTGTGTTATATACAGGATAATACAGGGACTGCAGTGTGTTATATACAGGATAATACAGGGACTGCAGTGTGTTATATACAGGATAATACAGGGACTGCAGTGTGTTATATACAGGATAATACAGGGACTGCAGTGTGTTATATACAGGATAATACAGGGACTGCAGTGTGTTATATACAGGATAATACAGGGACTGCAGTGTGTTATATACAGGATAATACAGGGACTGCAGTGTGTTATATACAGGATAATACAGGGACTGCAGTGTGTTATATACAGGATAATACAGGGACTGCAGTGTGTTATATACAGGATAATACAGGGACTGCAGTGTGTTATATACAGGATAATACAGGGACTGCAGTGTGTTATATACAGGATAATACAGGGACTGCAGTGTGTTATATACAGGATAATACAGGGACTGCAGTGTGTTATATACAGGATAATACAGGGACTGCAGTGTGTTATATACAGGATAATACAGGGACTGCAGTGTGTTATATACAGGATAATACAGGGACTGCAGTGTGTTATATACAGGATAATACAGGGACTGCAGTGTGTTATATACAGGATAATACAGGGACTGCAGTGTGTTATATACAGGATAATACAGGGACTGCAGTGTGTTATATACAGGATAATACAGGGACTGCAGTGTGTTATATACAGGATAATACAGGGACTGCAGTGTGTTATATACAGGATAATACAGGGACTGCAGTGTGTTATATACAGGATAATACAGGGACTGCAGTGTGTTATATACAGGATAATACAGGGACTGCAGTGTGTTATATACAGGATAATACAGGGACTGCAGTGTGTTATATACAGGATAATACAGGGACTGCAGTGTGTTATATACAGGATAATACAGGGACTGCAGTGTGTTATATACAGGATAATACAGGGACTGCAGTGTGTTATATACAGGATAATACAGGGACTGCAGTGTGTTATATACAGGATAATACAGGGACTGCAGTGTGTTATATACAGGATAATACAGGGACTGCAGTGTGTTATATACAGGATAATACAGGGACTGCAGTGTGTTATATACAGGATAATACAGGGACTGCAGTGTGTTATATACAGGATAATACAGGGACTGCAGTGTGTTATATACAGGATAATACAGGGACTGCAGTGTGTTATATACAGGATAATACAGGGACTGCAGTGTGTTATATACAGGATAATACAGGGACTGCAGTGTGTTATATACAGGATAATACAGGGACTGCAGTGTGTTATATACAGGATAATACAGGGACTGCAGTGTGTTATATACAGGATAATACAGGGACTGCAGTGTGTTATATACAGGATAATACAGGGACTGCAGTGTGTTATATACAGGATAATACAGGGACTGCAGTGTGTTATATACAGGATAATACAGGGACTGCAGTGTGTTATATACAGGATAATACAGGGACTGCAGTGTGTTATATACAGGATAATACAGGGACTGCAGTGTGTTATATACAGGATAATACAGGGACTGCAGTGTGTTATATACAGGATAATACAGGGACTGCAGTGTGTTATATACAGGATAATACAGGGACTGCAGTGTGTTATATACAGGATAATACAGGGACTGCAGTGTGTTATATACAGGATAATACAGGGACTGCAGTGTGTTATATACAGGATAATACAGGGACTGCAGTGTGTTATATACAGGATAATACAGGGACTGCAGTGTGTTATATACAGGATAATACAGGGACTGCAGTGTGTTATATACAGGATAATACAGGGACTGCAGTGTGTTATATACAGGATAATACAGGGACTGCAGTGTGTTATATACAGGATAATACAGGGACTGCAGTGTGTTATATACAGGATAATACAGGGACTGCAGTGTGTTATATACAGGATAATACAGGACTGCAGTGTGTTATATACAGGATAATACAGGGACTGCAGTGTGTTATATACAGGATAATACAGGGACTGCAGTGTGTTATATACAGGATAATACAGGGACTGCAGTGTGTTATATACAGGATAATACAGGGACTGCAGTGTGTTATATACAGGATAATACAGGGACTGCAGTGTGTTATATACAGGATAATACAGGGACTGCAGTGTGTTATATACAGGATAATACAGGGACTGCAGTGTGTTATATACAGGATAATACAGGGACTGCAGTGTGTTATATACAGGATAATACAGGGACTGCAGTGTGTTATATACAGGATAATACAGGGACTGCAGTGTGTTATATACAGGATAATACAGGGACTGCAGTGTGTTATATACAGGATAATACAGGGACTGCAGTGTGTTATATACAGGATAATACAGGGACTGCAGTGTGTTATATACAGGATAATACAGGGACTGCAGTGTGTTATATACAGGATAATACAGGGACTGCAGTGTGTTATATACAGGATAATACAGGGACTGCAGTGTGTTATATACAGGATAATACAGGGACTGCAGTGTGTTATATACAGGATAATACAGGGACTGCAGTGTGTTATATACAGGATAATACAGGGACTGCAGTGTGTTATATACAGGATAATACAGGGACTGCAGTGTGTTATATACAGGATAATACAGGGACTGCAGTGTGTTATATACAGGATAATACAGGGACTGCAGTGTGTTATATACAGGATAATACAGGGACTGCAGTGTGTTATATACAGGATAATACAGGGACTGCAGTGTGTTATATACAGGATAATACAGGGACTGCAGTGTGTTATATACAGGATAATACAGGGACTGCAGTGTGTTATATACAGGATAATACAGGGACTGCAGTGTGTTATATACAGGATAATACAGGACTGCAGCGTGTTATATACAGGATAATACAGGGACTGCAGTGTGTTATATACAGGATAATACAGGGACTGCAGTGTGTTATATACAGGATAATACAGGGACTGCAGTGTGTTATATACAGGATAATACAGGGACTGCAGTGTGTTATATACAGGATAATACAGGGACTGCAGTGTGTTATATACAGGATAATACAGGGACTGCAGTGTGTTATGTACTGGATAATTCAGGGAATGTGGTATGTCATATACAGGATAATACAGGGACTGCAGTGTCTTATACACAGGATAATACAGGGACTGCAGTGTGTTATATACAAGATAATGCAGGACTGCAGCGTGCTAAATGCAGGATAATGCAGGACTGCAGTGTGTTATATACAGGATAATACTGGGACTGCAGTGTGTTAAATACAGGATAATACAGGGACTGCAGTGTGTTAAATACAGGATAATACAGGGACTGCAGTGTGTTATATACAGGATAATACAGGGACTGCAGTGTGTTATATACAGGATAATACAGGGACTGCAGTGTGTTATATACAGGATAATACAGGGACTGCAGTGTGTTATATACAGGATAATACAGGGACTGCAGTGTGTTATATACAGGATAATACAGGGACTGCAGTGTGTTATATACAGGATAATACAGGGACTGCAGTGTGTTATATACAGGATAATACAGGGACTGCAGTGTGTTATATACAGGATAATACAGGGACTGCAGTGTGTTATATACAGGATAATACAGGGACTGCAGTGTGTTATATACAGGATAATACAGGGACTGCAGTGTGTTATATACAGGATAATACAGGGACTGCAGTGTGTTATATACAGGATAATACAGGGACTGCAGTGTGTTATATACAGGATAATACAGGGACTGCAGTGTGTTATATACAGGATAATACAGGGACTGCAGTGTGTTATATACAGGATAATACAGGGACTGCAGTGTGTTATATACAGGATAATACAGGGACTGCAGTGTGTTATATACAGGATAATACAGGGACTGCAGTGTGTTATATACAGGATAATACAGGGACTGCAGTGTGTTATATACAGGATAATACAGGGACTGCAGTGTGTTATATACAGGATAATACAGGGACTGCAGTGTGTTATATACAGGATAATACAGGGACTGCAGTGTGTTATATACAGGATAATACAGGGACTGCAGTGTGTTATATACAGGATAATACAGGGACTGCAGTGTGTTATATACAGGATAATACAGGGACTGCAGTGTGTTATATACAGGATAATACAGGGACTGCAGTGTGTTATATACAGGATAATACAGGGACTGCAGTGTGTTATATACAGGATAATACAGGGACTGCAGTGTGTTATATACAGGATAATACAGGGACTGCAGTGTGTTATATACAGGATAATACAGGGACTGCAGTGTGTTATATACAGGATAATACAGGGACTGCAGTGTGTTATATACAGGATAATACAGGGACTGCAGTGTGTTATATACAGGATAATACAGGGACTGCAGTGTGTTATATACAGGATAATACAGGGACTGCAGTGTGTTATATACAGGATAATACAGGGACTGCAGTGTGTTATATACAGGATAATACAGGGACTGCAGTGTGTTATATACAGGATAATACAGGGACTGCAGTGTGTTATATACAGGATAATACAGGGACTGCAGTGTGTTATATACAGGATAATACAGGGACTGCAGTGTGTTATATACAGGATAATACAGGGACTGCAGTGTGTTATATACAGGATAATACAGGGACTGCAGTGTGTTATATACAGGATAATACAGGGACTGCAGTGTGTTATATACAGGATAATACAGGGACTGCAGTGTGTTATATACAGGATAATACAGGGACTGCAGTGTGTTATATACAGGATAATACAGGGACTGCAGTGTGTTATATACAGGATAATACAGGGACTGCAGTGTGTTATATACAGGATAATACAGGGACTGCAGTGTGTTATATACAGGATAATACAGGGACTGCAGTGTGTTATATACAGGATAATACAGGGACTGCAGTGTGTTATATACAGGATAATACAGGGACTGCAGTGTGTTATATACAGGATAATACAGGGACTGCAGTGTGTTATATACAGGATAATACAGGGACTGCAGTGTGTTATATACAGGATAATACAGGGACTGCAGTGTGTTATATACAGGATAATACAGGGACTGCAGTGTGTTATATACAGGATAATACAGGGACTGCAGTGTGTTATATACAGGATAATACAGGACTGCAGTGTGTTATATACAGGATAATACAGGGACTGCAGTGTGTTATATACAGGATAATACAGGGACTGCAGTGTGTTATATACAGGATAATACAGGGACTGCAGTGTGTTATATACAGGATAATACAGGGACTGCAGTGTGTTATATACAGGATAATACAGGGACTGCAGTGTGTTATATACAGGATAATACAGGGACTGCAGTGTGTTATATACAGGATAATACAGGGACTGCAGTGTGTTATATACAGGATAATACAGGGACTGCAGTGTGTTATATACAGGATAATACAGGGACTGCAGTGTGTTATATACAGGATAATACAGGGACTGCAGTGTGTTATATACAGGATAATACAGGGACTGCAGTGTGTTATATACAGGATAATACAGGGACTGCAGTGTGTTATATACAGGATAATACAGGGACTGCAGTGTGTTATATACAGGATAATACAGGGACTGCAGTGTGTTATATACAGGATAATACAGGGACTGCAGTGTGTTATATACAGGATAATACAGGGACTGCAGTGTGTTATATACAGGATAATACAGGGACTGCAGTGTGTTATATACAGGATAATACAGGGACTGCAGTGTGTTATATACAGGATAATACAGGGACTGCAGTGTGTTATATACAGGATAATACAGGGACTGCAGTGTGTTATATACAGGATAATACAGGGACTGCAGTGTGTTATATACAGGATAATACAGGGACTGCAGTGTGTTATATACAGGATAATACAGGGACTGCAGTGTGTTATATACAGGATAATACAGGGACTGCAGTGTGTTATATACAGGATAATACAGGGACTGCAGTGTGTTATATACAGGATAATACAGGGACTGCAGTGTGTTATATACAGGATAATACAGGGACTGCAGTGTGTTATATACAGGATAATACAGGGACTGCAGTGTGTTATATACAGGATAATACAGGGACTGCAGTGTGTTATATACAGGATAATACAGGGACTGCAGTGTGTTATATACAGGATAATACAGGGACTGCAGTGTGTTATATACAGGATAATACAGGGACTGCAGTGTGTTATATACAGGATAATACAGGGACTGCAGTGTGTTATATACAGGATAATACAGGGACTGCAGTGTGTTATATACAGGATAATACAGGGACTGCAGTGTGTTATATACAGGATAATACAGGGACTGCAGTGTGTTATATACAGGATAATACAGGGACTGCAGTGTGTTATATACAGGATAATACAGGGACTGCAGTGTGTTATATACAGGATAATACAGGGACTGCAGTGTGTTATATACAGGATAATACAGGGACTGCAGTGTGTTATATACAGGATAATACAGGGACTGCAGTGTGTTATATACAGGATAATACAGGGACTGCAGTGTGTTATATACAGGATAATACAGGGACTGCAGTGTGTTATATACAGGATAATACAGGGACTGCAGTGTGTTATATACAGGATAATACAGGGACTGCAGTGTGTTATATACAGGATAATACAGGGACTGCAGTGTGTTATATACAGGATAATACAGGGACTGCAGTGTGTTATATACAGGATAATACAGGGACTGCAGTGTGTTATATACAGGATAATACAGGGACTGCAGTGTGTTATATACAGGATAATACAGGGACTGCAGTGTGTTATATACAGGATAATACAGGGACTGCAGTGTGTTATATACAGGATAATACAGGGACTGCAGTGTGTTATATACAGGATAATACAGGGACTGCAGTGTGTTATATACAGGATAATACAGGGACTGCAGTGTGTTATATACAGGATAATACAGGGACTGCAGTGTGTTATATACAGGATAATACAGGGACTGCAGTGTGTTATATACAGGATAATACAGGGACTGCAGTGTGTTATATACAGGATAATACAGGGACTGCAGTGTGTTATATACAGGATAATACAGGGACTGCAGTGTGTTATATACAGGATAATACAGGGACTGCAGTGTGTTATATACAGGATAATACAGGGACTGCAGTGTGTTATATACAGGATAATACAGGGACTGCAGTGTGTTATATACAGGATAATACAGGGACTGCAGTGTGTTATATACAGGATAATACAGGGACTGCAGTGTGTTATATACAGGATAATACAGGGACTGCAGTGTGTTATATACAGGATAATACAGGGACTGCAGTGTGTTATATACAGGATAATACAGGGACTGCAGTGTGTTATATACAGGATAATACAGGGACTGCAGTGTGTTATATACAGGATAATACAGGGACTGCAGTGTGTTATATACAGGATAATACAGGGACTGCAGTGTGTTATATACAGGATAATACAGGGACTGCAGTGTGTTATATACAGGATAATACAGGGACTGCAGTGTGTTATATACAGGATAATACAGGGACTGCAGTGTGTTATATACAGGATAATACAGGGACTGCAGTGTGTTATATACAGGATAATACAGGGACTGCAGTGTGTTATATACAGGATAATACAGGGACTGCAGTGTGTTATATACAGGATAATACAGGGACTGCAGTGTGTTATATACAGGATAATACAGGGACTGCAGTGTGTTATATACAGGATAATACAGGGACTGCAGTGTGTTATATACAGGATAATACAGGGACTGCAGTGTGTTATATACAGGATAATACAGGGACTGCAGTGTGTTATATACAGGATAATACAGGGACTGCAGTGTGTTATATACAGGATAATACAGGGACTGCAGTGTGTTATATACAGGATAATACAGGGACTGCAGTGTGTTATATACAGGATAATACAGGGACTGCAGTGTGTTATATACAGGATAATACAGGGACTGCAGTGTGTTATATACAGGATAATACAGGGACTGCAGTGTGTTATATACAGGATAATACAGGGACTGCAGTGTGTTATATACAGGATAATACAGGGACTGCAGTGTGTTATATACAGGATAATACAGGGACTGCAGTGTGTTATATACAGGATAATACAGGGACTGCAGTGTGTTATATACAGGATAATACAGGGACTGCAGTGTGTTATATACAGGATAATACAGGGACTGCAGTGTGTTATATACAGGATAATACAGGGACTGCAGTGTGTTATATACAGGATAATACAGGGACTGCAGTGTGTTATATACAGGATAATACAGGGACTGCAGTGTGTTATATACAGGATAATACAGGGACTGCAGTGTGTTATATACAGGATAATACAGGGACTGCAGTGTGTTATATACAGGATAATACAGGGACTGCAGTGTGTTATATACAGGATAATACAGGGACTGCAGTGTGTTATATACAGGATAATACAGGGACTGCAGTGTGTTATATACAGGATAATACAGGGACTGCAGTGTGTTATATACAGGATAATACAGGGACTGCAGTGTGTTATATACAGGATAATACAGGGACTGCAGTGTGTTATATACAGGATAATACAGGACTGCAGTGTGTTATATACAGGATAATACAGGGACTGCAGTGTGTTATATACAGGATAATACAGGGACTGCAGTGTGTTATATACAGGATAATACAGGGACTGCAGTGTGTTATATACAGGATAATACAGGGACTGCAGTGTGTTATATACAGGATAATACAGGGACTGCAGTGTGTTATATACAGGATAATACAGGGACTGCAGTGTGTTATATACAGGATAATACAGGGACTGCAGTGTGTTATATACAGGATAATACAGGGACTGCAGTGTGTTATATACAGGATAATACAGGGACTGCAGTGTGTTATATACAGGATAATACAGGGACTGCAGTGTGTTATATACAGGATAATACAGGGACTGCAGTGTGTTATATACAGGATAATACAGGGACTGCAGTGTGTTATATACAGGATAATACAGGGACTGCAGTGTGTTATATACAGGATAATACAGGGACTGCAGTGTGTTATATACAGGATAATACAGGGACTGCAGTGTGTTATATACAGGATAATACAGGGACTGCAGTGTGTTATATACAGGATAATACAGGGACTGCAGTGTGTTATATACAGGATAATACAGGGACTGCAGTGTGTTATATACAGGATAATACAGGGACTGCAGTGTGTTATATACAGGATAATACAGGGACTGCAGTGTGTTATATACAGGATAATACAGGGACTGCAGTGTGTTATATACAGGATAATACAGGGACTGCAGTGTGTTATATACAGGATAATACAGGGACTGCAGTGTGTTATATACAGGATAATACAGGGACTGCAGTGTGTTATATACAGGATAATACAGGGACTGCAGTGTGTTATATACAGGATAATACAGGGACTGCAGTGTGTTATATACAGGATAATACAGGGACTGCAGTGTGTTATATACAGGATAATACAGGGACTGCAGTGTGTTATATACAGGATAATACAGGGACTGCAGTGTGTTATATACAGGATAATACAGGGACTGCAGTGTGTTATATACAGGATAATACAGGGACTGCAGTGTGTTATATACAGGATAATACAGGGACTGCAGTGTGTTATATACAGGATAATACAGGGACTGCAGTGTGTTATATACAGGATAATACAGGGACTGCAGTGTGTTATATACAGGATAATACAGGGACTGCAGTGTGTTATATACAGGATAATACAGGGACTGCAGTGTGTTATATACAGGATAATACAGGGACTGCAGTGTGTTATATACAGGATAATACAGGGACTGCAGTGTGTTATATACAGGATAATACAGGGACTGCAGTGTGTTATATACAGGATAATACAGGGACTGCAGTGTGTTATATACAGGATAATACAGGGACTGCAGTGTGTTATATACAGGATAATACAGGGACTGCAGTGTGTTATATACAGGATAATACAGGGACTGCAGTGTGTTATATACAGGATAATACAGGGACTGCAGTGTGTTATATACAGGATAATACAGGGACTGCAGTGTGTTATATACAGGATAATACAGGGACTGCAGTGTGTTATATACAGGATAATACAGGGACTGCAGTGTGTTATATACAGGATAATACAGGGACTGCAGTGTGTTATATACAGGATAATACAGGGACTGCAGTGTGTTATATACAGGATAATACAGGGACTGCAGTGTGTTATATACAGGATAATACAGGGACTGCAGTGTGTTATATACAGGATAATACAGGGACTGCAGTGTGTTATATACAGGATAATACAGGGACTGCAGTGTGTTATATACAGGATAATACAGGGACTGCAGTGTGTTATATACAGGATAATACAGGGACTGCAGTGTGTTATATACAGGATAATACAGGGACTGCAGTGTGTTATATACAGGATAATACAGGGACTGCAGTGTGTTATATACAGGATAATACAGGGACTGCAGTGTGTTATATACAGGATAATACAGGGACTGCAGTGTGTTATATACAGGATAATACAGGGACTGCAGTGTGTTATATACAGGATAATACAGGGACTGCAGTGTGTTATATACAGGATAATACAGGGACTGCAGTGTGTTATATACAGGATAATACAGGGACTGCAGTGTGTTATATACAGGATAATACAGGGACTGCAGTGTGTTATATACAGGATAATACAGGGACTGCAGTGTGTTATATACAGGATAATACAGGGACTGCAGTGTGTTATATACAGGATAATACAGGGACTGCAGTGTGTTATATACAGGATAATACAGGGACTGCAGTGTGTTATATACAGGATAATACAGGGACTGCAGTGTGTTATATACAGGATAATACAGGGACTGCAGTGTGTTATATACAGGATAATACAGGACTGCAGTGTGTTATATACAGGATAATACAGGGACTGCAGTGTGTTATATACAGGATAATACAGGGACTGCAGTGTGTTATATACAGGATAATACAGGGACTGCAGTGTGTTATATACAGGATAATACAGGGACTGCAGTGTGTTATATACAGGATAATACAGGGACTGCAGTGTGTTATATACAGGATAATACAGGGACTGCAGTGTGTTATATACAGGATAATACAGGGACTGCAGTGTGTTATATACAGGATAATACAGGGACTGCAGTGTGTTATATACAGGATAATACAGGGACTGCAGTGTGTTATATACAGGATAATACAGGGACTGCAGTGTGTTATATACAGGATAATACAGGACTGCAGTGTGTTATATACAGGATAATACAGGGACTGCAGTGTGTTATATACAGGATAATACAGGGACTGCAGTGTGTTATATACAGGATAATACAGGGACTGCAGTGTGTTATATACAGGATAATACAGGGACTGCAGTGTGTTATATACAGGATAATACAGGGACTGCAGTGTGTTATATACAGGATAATACAGGGACTGCAGTGTGTTATATACAGGATAATACAGGGACTGCAGTGTGTTATATACAGGATAATACAGGGACTGCAGTGTGTTATATACAGGATAATACAGGGACTGCAGTGTGTTATATACAGGATAATACAGGGACTGCAGTGTGTTATATACAGGATAATACAGGGACTGCAGTGTGTTATATACAGGATAATACAGGGACTGCAGTGTGTTATATACAGGATAATACAGGGACTGCAGTGTGTTATATACAGGATAATACAGGGACTGCAGTGTGTTATATACAGGATAATACAGGGACTGCAGTGTGTTATATACAGGATAATACAGGGACTGCAGTGTGTTATATACAGGATAATACAGGGACTGCAGTGTGTTATATACAGGATAATACAGGGACTGCAGTGTGTTATATACAGGATAATACAGGGACTGCAGTGTGTTATATACAGGATAATACAGGGACTGCAGTGTGTTATATACAGGATAATACAGGGACTGCAGTGTGTTATATACAGGATAATACAGGGACTGCAGTGTGTTATATACAGGATAATACAGGGACTGCAGTGTGTTATATACAGGATAATACAGGGACTGCAGTGTGTTATATACAGGATAATACAGGGACTGCAGTGTGTTATATACAGGATAATACAGGGACTGCAGTGTGTTATATACAGGATAATACAGGGACTGCAGTGTGTTAAATACAGGATAATACAGGGACTGCAGTGTGCTTTATACAGGATAATACAGGGACTGCAGTGTGTTATACAATGTATAATACAGGGACTGCAGCGTGTTATATACAGGATAATAAGGGCTCGGCAGTGTGTTAAATACAGGATAATACAGGGACTGCAGTGTGTTAAATACAGGATAATACAGGGACTGCAGTGTGTTATATACAGGATAATACAGGGACTGCAGTGTGTTATATACAGGATAATACAGGGACTGCAGTGTGTTATATACAGGATAATACAGGGACTGCAGTGTGTTATATACAGGATAATACAGGGACTGCAGTGTGTTATATACAGGATAATACAGGGACTGCAGTGTGTTATATACAGGATAATACAGGGACTGCAGTGTGTTATATACAGGATAATACAGGGACTGCAGTGTGTTATATACAGGATAATACAGGACTGCAGCGTGTTATATACAGGATAATACAGGGACTGCAGTGTGTTATATACAGGATAATACAGGGACTGCAGTGTGTTATATACAGGATAATACAGGGACTGCAGTGTGTTATATACAGGATAATACAGGGACTGCAGTGTGTTATATACAGGATAATACAGGGACTGCAGTGTGTTATATACAGGATAATACAGGGACTGCAGTGTGTTATATACAGGATAATACAGGGACTGCAGTGTGTTATATACAGGATAATACAGGGACTGCAGTGTGTTATATACAGGATAATACAGGGACTGCAGTGTGTTATATACAGGATAATACAGGGACTGCAGTGTGTTATATACAGGATAATACAGGGACTGCAGTGTGTTATATACAGGATAATACAGGGACTGCAGTGTGTTATATACAGGATAATACAGGGACTGCAGTGTGTTATATACAGGATAATACAGGGACTGCAGTGTGTTATATACAGGATAATACAGGGACTGCAGTGTGTTATATACAGGATAATACAGGGACTGCAGTGTGTTATATACAGGATAATACAGGGACTGCAGTGTGTTATATACAGGATAATACAGGGACTGCAGTGTGTTATATACAGGATAATACAGGGACTGCAGTGTGTTATATACAGGATAATACAGGGACTGCAGTGTGTTATATACAGGATAATACAGGGACTGCAGTGTGTTATATACAGGATAATACAGGGACTGCAGTGTGTTATATACAGGATAATACAGGGACTGCAGTGTGTTATATACAGGATAATACAGGGACTGCAGTGTGTTATATACAGGATAATACAGGGACTGCAGTGTGTTATATACAGGATAATACAGGGACTGCAGTGTGTTATATACAGGATAATACAGGGACTGCAGTGTGTTATATACAGGATAATACAGGGACTGCAGTGTGTTATATACAGGATAATACAGGGACTGCAGTGTGTTATATACAGGATAATACAGGGACTGCAGTGTGTTATATACAGGATAATACAGGGACTGCAGTGTGTTATATACAGGATAATACAGGGACTGCAGTGTGTTATATACAGGATAATACAGGGACTGCAGTGTGTTATATACAGGATAATACAGGGACTGCAGTGTGTTATATACAGGATAATACAGGGACTGCAGTGTGTTATATACAGGATAATACAGGGACTGCAGTGTGTTATATACAGGATAATACAGGGACTGCAGTGTGTTATATACAGGATAATACAGGGACTGCAGTGTGTTATATACAGGATAATACAGGGACTGCAGTGTGTTATATACAGGATAATACAGGGACTGCAGTGTGTTATATACAGGATAATACAGGGACTGCAGTGTGTTATATACAGGATAATACAGGGACTGCAGTGTGTTATATACAGGATAATACAGGGACTGCAGTGTGTTATATACAGGATAATACAGGGACTGCAGTGTGTTATATACAGGATAATACAGGGACTGCAGTGTGTTATATACAGGATAATACAGGGACTGCAGTGTGTTATATACAGGATAATACAGGGACTGCAGTGTGTTATATACAGGATAATACAGGGACTGCAGTGTGTTATATACAGGATAATACAGGGACTGCAGTGTGTTATATACAGGATAATACAGGGACTGCAGTGTGTTATATACAGGATAATACAGGGACTGCAGTGTGTTATATACAGGATAATACAGGGACTGCAGTGTGTTATATACAGGATAATACAGGGACTGCAGTGTGTTATATACAGGATAATACAGGGACTGCAGTGTGTTATATACAGGATAATACAGGGACTGCAGTGTGTTATATACAGGATAATACAGGGACTGCAGTGTGTTATATACAGGATAATACAGGGACTGCAGTGTGTTATATACAGGATAATACAGGGACTGCAGTGTGTTATATACAGGATAATACAGGGACTGCAGTGTGTTATATACAGGATAATACAGGGACTGCAGTGTGTTATATACAGGATAATACAGGGACTGCAGTGTGTTATATACAGGATAATACAGGGACTGCAGTGTGTTATATACAGGATAATACAGGGACTGCAGTGTGTTATATACAGGATAATACAGGGACTGCAGTGTGTTATATACAGGATAATACAGGGACTGCAGTGTGTTATATACAGGATAATACAGGGACTGCAGTGTGTTATATACAGGATAATACAGGGACTGCAGTGTGTTATATACAGGATAATACAGGGACTGCAGTGTGTTATATACAGGATAATACAGGGACTGCAGTGTGTTATATACAGGATAATACAGGGACTGCAGTGTGTTATATACAGGATAATACAGGGACTGCAGTGTGTTATATACAGGATAATACAGGGACTGCAGTGTGTTATATACAGGATAATACAGGGACTGCAGTGTGTTATATACAGGATAATACAGGGACTGCAGTGTGTTATATACAGGATAATACAGGGACTGCAGTGTGTTATATACAGGATAATACAGGGACTGCAGTGTGTTATATACAGGATAATACAGGGACTGCAGTGTGTTATATACAGGATAATACAGGGACTGCAGTGTGTTATATACAGGATAATACAGGGACTGCAGTGTGTTATATACAGGATAATACAGGGACTGCAGTGTGTTATATACAGGATAATACAGGGACTGCAGTGTGTTATATACAGGATAATACAGGGACTGCAGTGTGTTATATACAGGATAATACAGGGACTGCAGTGTGTTATATACAGGATAATACAGGGACTGCAGTGTGTTATATACAGGATAATACAGGGACTGCAGTGTGTTATATACAGGATAATACAGGGACTGCAGTGTGTTATATACAGGATAATACAGGGACTGCAGTGTGTTATATACAGGATAATACAGGGACTGCAGTGTGTTATATACAGGATAATACAGGGACTGCAGTGTGTTATATACAGGATAATACAGGGACTGCAGTGTGTTATATACAGGATAATACAGGGACTGCAGTGTGTTATATACAGGATAATACAGGGACTGCAGTGTGTTATATACAGGATAATACAGGGACTGCAGTGTGTTATATACAGGATAATACAGGGACTGCAGTGTGTTATATACAGGATAATACAGGGACTGCAGTGTGTTATATACAGGATAATACAGGGACTGCAGTGTGTTATATACAGGATAATACAGGGACTGCAGTGTGTTATATACAGGATAATACAGGGACTGCAGTGTGTTATATACAGGATAATACAGGGACTGCAGTGTGTTATATACAGGATAATACAGGGACTGCAGTGTGTTATATACAGGATAATACAGGGACTGCAGTGTGTTATATACAGGATAATACAGGGACTGCAGTGTGTTATATACAGGATAATACAGGGACTGCAGTGTGTTATATACAGGATAATACAGGGACTGCAGTGTGTTATATACAGGATAATACAGGGACTGCAGTGTGTTATATACAGGATAATACAGGGACTGCAGTGTGTTATATACAGGATAATACAGGGACTGCAGTGTGTTATATACAGGATAATACAGGGACTGCAGTGTGTTATATACAGGATAATACAGGACTGCAGTGTGTTATATACAGGATAATACAGGGACTGCAGTGTGTTATATACAGGATAATACAGGGACTGCAGTGTGCTATATACAGGATAATACAGGGACTGCAGTGTGTTATATACAGGATAATACAGGGACTGCAGTGTGTTATATACAGGATAATACAGGGACTGCAGTGTGTTATATACAGGATAATACAGGGACTGCAGTGTGTTATATACAGGATAATACAGGGACTGCAGTGTGTTATATACAGGATAATACAGGGACTGCAGTGTGTTATATACAGGATAATACAGGGACTGCAGTGTGTTAAATACAGGATAGTACAGGGACTGCAGTGTGTTATATAGAGGATAATACAGGACTGCAGTGTGTTATATACAGGATAATACAGGGACTGCAGTGTGTTATATACAGGATAATACAGGGACTGCAGCGTGTTATATATAGGATAATACAGGGACTGCAGTGTGTTAAATACAGGATAATACAGGGACTGCAGTGTGTTATATACAGGATAATACAGGACTGCAGCGTGTTATATACAGGATAATACAGGGACTGCAGTGTGTTATATACAGGATAATACAGGGACTGCAGTGTGTTATATACAGGATAATACAGGGACTGCAGTGTGTTATATACAGGATAATACAGGGACTGCAGTGTGTTATATACAGGATAATACAGGGACTGCAGTGTGTTATATACAGGATAATACAGGGACTGCAGTGTGTTATATACAGGATAATACAGGGACTGCAGTGTGTTATATACAGGATAATACAGGGACTGCAGTGTGTTATATACAGGATAATACAGGGACTGCAGTGTGTTATATACAGGATAATACAGGGACTGCAGTGTGTTATATACAGGATAATACAGGGACTGCAGTGTGTTATATACAGGATAATACAGGGACTGCAGTGTGTTATATACAGGATAATACAGGGACTGCAGTGTGTTATATACAGGATAATACAGGGACTGCAGTGTGTTATATACAGGATAATACAGGGACTGCAGTGTGTTATATACAGGATAATACAGGGACTGCAGTGTGTTATATACAGGATAATACAGGGACTGCAGTGTGTTATATACAGGATAATACAGGGACTGCAGTGTGTTATATACAGGATAATACAGGGACTGCAGTGTGTTATATACAGGATAATACAGGGACTGCAGTGTGTTATATACAGGATAATACAGGGACTGCAGTGTGTTATATACAGGATAATACAGGGACTGCAGTGTGTTATATACAGGATAATACAGGGACTGCAGTGTGTTATATACAGGATAATACAGGGACTGCAGTGTGTTATATACAGGATAATACAGGGACTGCAGTGTGTTATATACAGGATAATACAGGGACTGCAGTGTGTTATATACAGGATAATACAGGGACTGCAGTGTGTTATATACAGGATAATACAGGGACTGCAGTGTGTTATATACAGGATAATACAGGGACTGCAGTGTGTTATATACAGGATAATACAGGGACTGCAGTGTGTTATATACAGGATAATACAGGGACTGCAGTGTGTTATATACAGGATAATACAGGGACTGCAGTGTGTTATATACAGGATAATACAGGGACTGCAGTGTGTTATATACAGGATAATACAGGGACTGCAGTGTGTTATATACAGGATAATACAGGGACTGCAGTGTGTTATATACAGGATAATACAGGGACTGCAGTGTGTTATATACAGGATAATACAGGGACTGCAGTGTGTTATATACAGGATAATACAGGGACTGCAGTGTGTTATATACAGGATAATACAGGGACTGCAGTGTGTTATATACAGGATAATACAGGGACTGCAGTGTGTTATATACAGGATAATACAGGGACTGCAGTGTGTTATATACAGGATAATACAGGGACTGCAGTGTGTTATATACAGGATAATACAGGGACTGCAGTGTGTTATATACAGGATAATACAGGGACTGCAGTGTGTTATATACAGGATAATACAGGGACTGCAGTGTGTTATATACAGGATAATACAGGGACTGCAGTGTGTTATATACAGGATAATACAGGGACTGCAGTGTGTTATATACAGGATAATACAGGGACTGCAGTGTGTTATATACAGGATAATACAGGGACTGCAGTGTGTTATATACAGGATAATACAGGGACTGCAGTGTGTTATATACAGGATAATACAGGGACTGCAGTGTGTTATATACAGGATAATACAGGGACTGCAGTGTGTTATATACAGGATAATACAGGGACTGCAGTGTGTTATATACAGGATAATACAGGGACTGCAGTGTGTTATATACAGGATAATACAGGGACTGCAGTGTGTTATATACAGGATAATACAGGGACTGCAGTGTGTTATATACAGGATAATACAGGGACTGCAGTGTGTTATATACAGGATAATACAGGGACTGCAGTGTGTTATATACAGGATAATACAGGGACTGCAGTGTGTTATATACAGGATAATACAGGGACTGCAGTGTGTTATATACAGGATAATACAGGGACTGCAGTGTGTTATATACAGGATAATACAGGGACTGCAGTGTGTTATATACAGGATAATACAGGGACTGCAGTGTGTTATATACAGGATAATACAGGGACTGCAGTGTGTTATATACAGGATAATACAGGGACTGCAGTGTGTTATATACAGGATAATACAGGGACTGCAGTGTGTTATATACAGGATAATACAGGGACTGCAGTGTGTTATATACAGGATAATACAGGGACTGCAGTGTGTTATATACAGGATAATACAGGGACTGCAGTGTGTTATATACAGGATAATACAGGGACTGCAGTGTGTTATATACAGGATAATACAGGGACTGCAGTGTGTTATATACAGGATAATACAGGGACTGCAGTGTGTTATATACAGGATAATACAGGGACTGCAGTGTGTTATATACAGGATAATACAGGGACTGCAGTGTGTTATATACAGGATAATACAGGGACTGCAGTGTGTTATATACAGGATAATACAGGGACTGCAGTGTGTTATATACAGGATAATACAGGGACTGCAGTGTGTTATATACAGGATAATACAGGGACTGCAGTGTGTTATATACAGGATAATACAGGGACTGCAGTGTGTTATATACAGGATAATACAGGGACTGCAGTGTGTTATATACAGGATAATACAGGGACTGCAGTGTGTTATATACAGGATAATACAGGGACTGCAGTGTGTTATATACAGGATAATACAGGGACTGCAGTGTGTTATATACAGGATAATACAGGGACTGCAGTGTGTTATATACAGGATAATACAGGGACTGCAGTGTGTTATATACAGGATAATACAGGGACTGCAGTGTGTTATATACAGGATAATACAGGGACTGCAGTGTGTTATATACAGGATAATACAGGGACTGCAGTGTGTTATATACAGGATAATACAGGGACTGCAGTGTGTTATATACAGGATAATACAGGGACTGCAGTGTGTTATATACAGGATAATACAGGGACTGCAGTGTGTTATATACAGGATAATACAGGGACTGCAGTGTGTTATATACAGGATAATACAGGGACTGCAGTGTGTTATATACAGGATAATACAGGGACTGCAGTGTGTTATATACAGGATAATACAGGGACTGCAGTGTGTTATATACAGGATAATACAGGGACTGCAGTGTGTTATATACAGGATAATACAGGGACTGCAGTGTGTTATATACAGGATAATACAGGGACTGCAGTGTGTTATATACAGGATAATACAGGGACTGCAGTGTGTTATATACAGGATAATACAGGGACTGCAGTGTGTTATATACAGGATAATACAGGGACTGCAGTGTGTTATATACAGGATAATACAGGGACTGCAGTGTGTTATATACAGGATAATACAGGGACTGCAGTGTGTTATATACAGGATAATACAGGGACTGCAGTGTGTTATATACAGGATAATACAGGGACTGCAGTGTGTTATATACAGGATAATACAGGGACTGCAGTGTGTTATATACAGGATAATACAGGGACTGCAGTGTGTTATATACAGGATAATACAGGGACTGCAGTGTGTTATATACAGGATAATACAGGGACTGCAGTGTGTTATATACAGGATAATACAGGGACTGCAGTGTGTTATATACAGGATAATACAGGGACTGCAGTGTGTTATATACAGGATAATACAGGGACTGCAGTGTGTTATATACAGGATAATACAGGGACTGCAGTGTGTTATATACAGGATAATACAGGGACTGCAGTGTGTTATATACAGGATAATACAGGGACTGCAGTGTGTTATATACAGGATAATACAGGGACTGCAGTGTGTTATATACAGGATAATACAGGGACTGCAGTGTGTTATATACAGGATAATACAGGGACTGCAGTGTGTTATATACAGGATAATACAGGGACTGCAGTGTGTTATATACAGGATAATACAGGGACTGCAGTGTGTTATATACAGGATAATACAGGGACTGCAGTGTGTTATATACAGGATAATACAGGGACTGCAGTGTGTTATATACAGGATAATACAGGGACTGCAGTGTGTTATATACAGGATAATACAGGGACTGCAGTGTGTTATATACAGGATAATACAGGGACTGCAGTGTGTTATATACAGGATAATACAGGGACTGCAGTGTGTTATATACAGGATAATACAGGGACTGCAGTGTGTTATATACAGGATAATACAGGGACTGCAGTGTGTTATATACAGGATAATACAGGGACTGCAGTGTGTTATATACAGGATAATACAGGGACTGCAGTGTGTTATATACAGGATAATACAGGGACTGCAGTGTGTTATATACAGGATAATACAGGGACTGCAGTGTGTTATATACAGGATAATACAGGGACTGCAGTGTGTTATATACAGGATAATACAGGGACTGCAGTGTGTTATATACAGGATAATACAGGGACTGCAGTGTGTTATATACAGGATAATACAGGGACTGCAGTGTGTTATATACAGGATAATACAGGGACTGCAGTGTGTTATATACAGGATAATACAGGGACTGCAGTGTGTTATATACAGGATAATACAGGGACTGCAGTGTGTTATATACAGGATAATACAGGGACTGCAGTGTGTTATATACAGGATAATACAGGGACTGCAGTGTGTTATATACAGGATAATACAGGGACTGCAGTGTGTTATATACAGGATAATACAGGGACTGCAGTGTGTTATATACAGGATAATACAGGGACTGCAGTGTGTTATATACAGGATAATACAGGGACTGCAGTGTGTTATATACAGGATAATACAGGGACTGCAGTGTGTTATATACAGGATAATACAGGGACTGCAGTGTGTTATATACAGGATAATACAGGGACTGCAGTGTGTTATATACAGGATAATACAGGGACTGCAGTGTGTTATATACAGGATAATACAGGGACTGCAGTGTGTTATATACAGGATAATACAGGGACTGCAGTGTGTTATATACAGGATAATACAGGGACTGCAGTGTGTTATATACAGGATAATACAGGGACTGCAGTGTGTTATATACAGGATAATACAGGGACTGCAGTGTGTTATATACAGGATAATAC
Source organism: Carcharodon carcharias (assembly GCF_017639515.1). Lineage (NCBI taxonomy): Eukaryota > Metazoa > Chordata > Chondrichthyes > Lamniformes > Lamnidae > Carcharodon > Carcharodon carcharias. The sequence goes on along the minus strand of NC_054476.1, from coordinate 83,066,376 downwards.
AGGGACTGCAGTGTGTTATATACAGGATAATACAGGGACTGCAGTGTGTTATATACAGGATAATACAGGGACTGCAGTGTGTTATATACAGGATAATACAGGGACTGCAGTGTGTTATATACAGGATAATACAGGGACTGCAGTGTGTTATATACAGGATAATACAGGGACTGCAGTGTGTTATATACAGGATAATACAGGGACTGCAGTGTGTTATATACAGGATAATACAGGGACTGCAGTGTGTTATATACAGGATAATACAGGGACTGCAGTGTGTTATATACAGGATAATACAGGGACTGCAGTGTGTTATATACAGGATAATACAGGGACTGCAGTGTGTTATATACAGGATAATACAGGGACTGCAGTGTGTTATATACAGGATAATACAGGGACTGCAGTGTGTTATATACAGGATAATACAGGACTGCAGCGTGTTATATACAGGATAATACAGGGACTGCAGTGTGTTATATACAGGATAATACAGGGACTGCAGTGTGTTATATACAGGATAATACAGGGACTGCAGTGTGTTATATACAGGATAATACAGGGACTGCAGTGTGTTATATACAGGATAATACAGGGACTGCAGTGTGTTATATACAGGATAATACAGGGACTGCAGTGTGTTATATACAGGATAATACAGGGACTGCAGTGTGTTATATACAGGATAATACAGGGACTGCAGTGTGTTATATACAGGATAATACAGGGACTGCAGTGTGTTATATACAGGATAATACAGGGACTGCAGTGTGTTATATACAGGATAATACAGGGACTGCAGTGTGTTATATACAGGATAATACAGGGACTGCAGTGTGTTATATACAGGATAATACAGGGACTGCAGTGTGTTATATACAGGATAATACAGGGACTGCAGTGTGTTATATACAGGATAATACAGGGACTGCAGTGTGTTATATACAGGATAATACAGGGACTGCAGTGTGTTATATACAGGATAATACAGGGACTGCAGTGTGTTATATACAGGATAATACAGGGACTGCAGTGTGTTATATACAGGATAATACAGGGACTGCAGTGTGTTATATACAGGATAATACAGGGACTGCAGTGTGTTATATACAGGATAATACAGGGACTGCAGTGTGTTATATACAGGATAATACAGGGACTGCAGTGTGTTATATACAGGATAATACAGGGACTGCAGTGTGTTATATACAGGATAATACAGGGACTGCAGTGTGTTATATACAGGATAATACAGGGACTGCAGTGTGTTATATACAGGATAATACAGGGACTGCAGTGTGTTATATACAGGATAATACAGGGACTGCAGTGTGTTATATACAGGATAATACAGGGACTGCAGTGTGTTATATACAGGATAATACAGGGACTGCAGTGTGTTATATACAGGATAATACAGGGACTGCAGTGTGTTATATACAGGATAATACAGGGACTGCAGTGTGTTATATACAGGATAATACAGGGACTGCAGTGTGTTATATACAGGATAATACAGGGACTGCAGTGTGTTATATACAGGATAATACAGGGACTGCAGTGTGTTATATACAGGATAATACAGGGACTGCAGTGTGTTATATACAGGATAATACAGGGACTGCAGTGTGTTATATACAGGATAATACAGGGACTGCAGTGTGTTATATACAGGATAATACAGGGACTGCAGTGTGTTATATACAGGATAATACAGGGACTGCAGTGTGTTATATACAGGATAATACAGGGACTGCAGTGTGTTATATACAGGATAATACAGGGACTGCAGTGTGTTATATACAGGATAATACAGGGACTGCAGTGTGTTATATACAGGATAATACAGGGACTGCAGTGTGTTATATACAGGATAATACAGGGACTGCAGTGTGTTATATACAGGATAATACAGGGACTGCAGTGTGTTATATACAGGATAATACAGGGACTGCAGTGTGTTATATACAGGATAATACAGGGACTGCAGTGTGTTATATACAGGATAATACAGGGACTGCAGTGTGTTATATACAGGATAATACAGGGACTGCAGTGTGTTATATACAGGATAATACAGGGACTGCAGTGTGTTATATACAGGATAATACAGGGACTGCAGTGTGTTATATACAGGATAATACAGGGACTGCAGTGTGTTATATACAGGATAATACAGGGACTGCAGTGTGTTATATACAGGATAATACAGGGACTGCAGTGTGTTATATACAGGATAATACAGGGACTGCAGTGTGTTATATACAGGATAATACAGGACTGCAGTGTGTTATATACAGGATAATACAGGGACTGCAGTGTGTTATATACAGGATAATACAGGGACTGCAGTGTGTTATATACAGGATAATACAGGGACTGCAGTGTGTTATATACAGGATAATACAGGGACTGCAGTGTGTTATATACAGGATAATACAGGGACTGCAGTGTGTTATATACAGGATAATACAGGGACTGCAGTGTGTTATATACAGGATAATACAGGGACTGCAGTGTGTTATATACAGGATAATACAGGGACTGCAGTGTGTTATATACAGGATAATACAGGGACTGCAGTGTGTTATATACAGGATAATACAGGGACTGCAGTGTGTTATATACAGGATAATACAGGGACTGCAGTGTGTTATATACAGGATAATACAGGGACTGCAGTGTGTTATATACAGGATAATACAGGGACTGCAGTGTGTTATATACAGGATAATACAGGGACTGCAGTGTGTTATATACAGGATAATACAGGGACTGCAGTGTGTTATATACAGGATAATACAGGGACTGCAGTGTGTTATATACAGGATAATACAGGGACTGCAGTGTGTTATATACAGGATAATACAGGGACTGCAGTGTGTTATATACAGGATAATACAGGGACTGCAGTGTGTTATATACAGGATAATACAGGGACTGCAGTGTGTTATATACAGGATAATACAGGGACTGCAGTGTGTTATATACAGGATAATACAGGGACTGCAGTGTGTTATATACAGGATAATACAGGGACTGCAGTGTGTTATATACAGGATAATACAGGGACTGCAGTGTGTTATATACAGGATAATACAGGGACTGCAGTGTGTTATATACAGGATAATACAGGGACTGCAGTGTGTTATATACAGGATAATACAGGGACTGCAGTGTGTTATATACAGGATAATACAGGGACTGCAGTGTGTTATATACAGGATAATACAGGGACTGCAGTGTGTTATATACAGGATAATACAGGGACTGCAGTGTGTTATATACAGGATAATACAGGGACTGCAGTGTGTTATATAGAGGATAATACAGGGACTGCAGTGTGTTATATACAGGATAATACAGGGACTGCAGTGTGTTATATATAGGATAATACAGGGACTGCAGCGTGTTATATACAGGATAATACAGGATATGCAGTGTGTTATATATAGGATAATACAGGGACTGCAGTGTGTTATATACAGGATAATATAGCACTGCAGTGTGTTATATAGAGGATAATACAGGGACTGCAGTGTGTTATATACAGGATAATACAGGGACTGCAGTGTGTTATATATAGGATAATACAGGGACTGCAGTGTGTTATATACAGGATAATACAGGGACTGCAGTGTGTTATATACAGGATAATACAGGGACTGCAGTGTGTTATATACAGGATAATACAGGGACTGCAGTGTGTTATATACAGGATAATACAGGGACTGCAGTGTGTTATATACAGGATAATACAGGGACTGCAGTGTGTTATATACAGGATAATACAGGGACTGCAGTGTGTTATATACAGGATAATACAGGGACTGCAGTGTGTTATATACAGGATAATACAGGGACTGCAGTGTGTTATATACAGGATAATACAGGGACTGCAGTGTGTTATATACAGGATAATACAGGGACTGCAGTGTGTTATATACAGGATAATACAGGGACTGCAGTGTGTTATATACAGGATAATACAGGGACTGCAGTGTGTTATATACAGGATAATACAGGGACTGCAGTGTGTTATATACAGGATAATACAGGGACTGCAGTGTGTTATATACAGGATAATACAGGGACTGCAGTGTGTTATATACAGGATAATACAGGGACTGCAGTGTGTTATATACAGGATAATACAGGGACTGCAGTGTGTTATATACAGGATAATACAGGGACTGCAGTGTGTTATATACAGGATAATACAGGGACTGCAGTGTGTTATATACAGGATAATACAGGGACTGCAGTGTGTTATATACAGGATAATACAGGGACTGCAGTGTGTTATATACAGGATAATACAGGGACTGCAGTGTGTTATATACAGGATAATACAGGGACTGCAGTGTGTTATATACAGGATAATACAGGGACTGCAGTGTGTTATATACAGGATAATACAGGGACTGCAGTGTGTTATATACAGGATAATACAGGGACTGCAGTGTGTTATATACAGGATAATACAGGGACTGCAGTGTGTTATATACAGGATAATACAGGGACTGCAGTGTGTTATATACAGGATAATACAGGGACTGCAGTGTGTTATATACAGGATAATACAGGGACTGCAGTGTGTTATATACAGGATAATACAGGGACTGCAGTGTGTTATATACAGGATAATACAGGGACTGCAGTGTGTTATATACAGGATAATACAGGGACTGCAGTGTGTTATATACAGGATAATACAGGGACTGCAGTGTGTTATATACAGGATAATACAGGGACTGCAGTGTGTTATATACAGGATAATACAGGGACTGCAGTGTGTTATATACAGGATAATACAGGGACTGCAGTGTGTTATATACAGGATAATACAGGGACTGCAGTGTGTTATATACAGGATAATACAGGGACTGCAGTGTGTTATATACAGGATAATACAGGGACTGCAGTGTGTTATATACAGGATAATACAGGGACTGCAGTGTGTTATATACAGGATAATACAGGGACTGCAGTGTGTTATATACAGGATAATACAGGGACTGCAGTGTGTTATATACAGGATAATACAGGGACTGCAGTGTGTTATATACAGGATAATACAGGGACTGCAGTGTGTTATATACAGGATAATACAGGGACTGCAGTGTGTTATATACAGGATAATACAGGGACTGCAGTGTGTTATATACAGGATAATACAGGGACTGCAGTGTGTTATATACAGGATAATACAGGGACTGCAGTGTGTTATATACAGGATAATACAGGGACTGCAGTGTGTTATATACAGGATAATACAGGGACTGCAGTGTGTTATATACAGGATAATACAGGGACTGCAGTGTGTTATATACAGGATAATACAGGGACTGCAGTGTGTTATATACAGGATAATACAGGGACTGCAGTGTGTTATATACAGGATAATACAGGGACTGCAGTGTGTTATATACAGGATAATACAGGGACTGCAGTGTGTTATATACAGGATAATACAGGGACTGCAGTGTGTTATATACAGGATAATACAGGGACTGCAGTGTGTTATATACAGGATAATACAGGGACTGCAGTGTGTTATATACAGGATAATACAGGGACTGCAGTGTGTTATATACAGGATAATACAGGGACTGCAGTGTGTTATATACAGGATAATACAGGGACTGCAGTGTGTTATATACAGGATAATACAGGGACTGCAGTGTGTTATATACAGGATAATACAGGGACTGCAGTGTGTTATATACAGGATAATACAGGGACTGCAGTGTGTTATATACAGGATAATACAGGGACTGCAGTGTGTTATATACAGGATAATACAGGGACTGCAGTGTGTTATATACAGGATAATACAGGGACTGCAGTGTGTTATATACAGGATAATACAGGGACTGCAGTGTGTTATATACAGGATAATACAGGGACTGCAGTGTGTTATATACAGGATAATACAGGGACTGCAGTGTGTTATATACAGGATAATACAGGGACTGCAGTGTGTTATATACAGGATAATACAGGGACTGCAGTGTGTTATATACAGGATAATACAGGGACTGCAGTGTGTTATATACAGGATAATACAGGGACTGCAGTGTGTTATATACAGGATAATACAGGGACTGCAGTGTGTTATATACAGGATAATACAGGGACTGCAGTGTGTTATATACAGGATAATACAGGGACTGCAGTGTGTTATATACAGGATAATACAGGGACTGCAGTGTGTTATATACAGGATAATACAGGGACTGCAGTGTGTTATATACAGGATAATACAGGGACTGCAGTGTGTTATATACAGGATAATACAGGGACTGCAGTGTGTTATATACAGGATAATACAGGGACTGCAGTGTGTTATATACAGGATAATACAGGGACTGCAGTGTGTTATATACAGGATAATACAGGGACTGCAGTGTGTTATATACAGGATAATACAGGGACTGCAGTGTGTTATATACAGGATAATACAGGGACTGCAGTGTGTTATATACAGGATAATACAGGGACTGCAGTGTGTTATATACAGGATAATACAGGGACTGCAGTGTGTTATATACAGGATAATACAGGGACTGCAGTGTGTTATATACAGGATAATACAGGGACTGCAGTGTGTTATATACAGGATAATACAGGGACTGCAGTGTGTTATATACAGGATAATACAGGGACTGCAGTGTGTTATATACAGGATAATACAGGGACTGCAGTGTGTTATATACAGGATAATACAGGGACTGCAGTGTGTTATATACAGGATAATACAGGGACTGCAGTGTGTTATATACAGGATAATACAGGGACTGCAGTGTGTTATATACAGGATAATACAGGGACTGCAGTGTGTTATATACAGGATAATACAGGGACTGCAGTGTGTTATATACAGGATAATACAGGGACTGCAGTGTGTTATATACAGGATAATACAGGGACTGCAGTGTGTTATATACAGGATAATACAGGGACTGCAGTGTGTTATATACAGGATAATACAGGGACTGCAGTGTGTTATATACAGGATAATACAGGGACTGCAGTGTGTTATATACAGGATAATACAGGGACTGCAGTGTGTTATATACAGGATAATACAGGGACTGCAGTGTGTTATATACAGGATAATACAGGGACTGCAGTGTGTTATATACAGGATAATACAGGGACTGCAGTGTGTTATATACAGGATAATACAGGGACTGCAGTGTGTTATATACAGGATAATACAGGGACTGCAGTGTGTTATATACAGGATAATACAGGGACTGCAGTGTGTTATATACAGGATAATACAGGGACTGCAGTGTGTTATATACAGGATAATACAGGGACTGCAGTGTGTTATATACAGGATAATACAGGGACTGCAGTGTGTTATATACAGGATAATACAGGGACTGCAGTGTGTTATATACAGGATAATACAGGGACTGCAGTGTGTTATATACAGGATAATACAGGGACTGCAGTGTGTTATATACAGGATAATACAGGGACTGCAGTGTGTTATATACAGGATAATACAGGGACTGCAGTGTGTTATATACAGGATAATACAGGGACTGCAGTGTGTTATATACAGGATAATACAGGGACTGCAGTGTGTTATATACAGGATAATACAGGGACTGCAGTGTGTTATATACAGGATAATACAGGGACTGCAGTGTGTTATATACAGGATAATACAGGGACTGCAGTGTGTTATATACAGGATAATACAGGGACTGCAGTGTGTTATATACAGGATAATACAGGGACTGCAGTGTGTTATATACAGGATAATACAGGGACTGCAGTGTGTTATATACAGGATAATACAGGGACTGCAGTGTGTTATATACAGGATAATACAGGGACTGCAGTGTGTTATATACAGGATAATACAGGGACTGCAGTGTGTTATATACAGGATAATACAGGGACTGCAGTGTGTTATATACAGGATAATACAGGGACTGCAGTGTGTTATATACAGGATAATACAGGGACTGCAGTGTGTTATATACAGGATAATACAGGGACTGCAGTGTTTTATATACAGGATAATACAGGGACTGCAGAGTGTTATATTACAGGATAATAAGGGACTGCAGAGTGTTAATACAGGATAATACAGGTACGGCAGTGTGTTATATATAGGATAATACAGGGACTGCAGTGTGTTATATAAAGGATAATACAGGACTGCAGCGTGTTGTATGCAGGATAATACAGGATATGCAGTTTGTTATATACAGGATAATACAGGGACTGCAGTGTGTTATATACAGGATAATATAGGACTGCAGTGTGTTATATACAGGATAATACAGGGACTGCAGTGTGTTAAATACAGGATAATACAGGAATGCAGTGTGTATATGCCAGAATAATACAGGGACTGCAGTGTGTTATACACAGGATAATACAGGACTGCAGCGTGTTATATACAGGATAATAAGGGAACGGCAGTGTGTTAAATACAGGATAATACAGGGACTGCAGTGTGTTATATAGAGGATAATACAGGACTGCAGCGTGTTATATACAGGATAATACAGGGACTGCAGTGTGTTAAATACAGGATAATACAGGGACTGCAGTGTGTTATAAAGAGGATAATACAGGACTGCAGCGTGTTATATACAGGATAATACAGGGACTGCAGTTTGTTATATACAGGATAATACAGGGACTGCAGTGTGTTATATACAGGATAATACAGGGACTGCAGTGTGTTATATACAGGATAATACAGGGACTGCAGTGTGTTATATACAGGATAATACAGGGACTGCAGTGTGTTATATACAGGATAATACAGGGACTGCAGTGTGTTATATACAGGATAATACAGGGACTGCAGTGTGTTATATACAGGATAATACAGGGACTGCAGTGTGTTAAATACAGGATAATACAGGGACGGCAGTGTGTTAAATAGAGGATAATACAGGGACTGCAGTGTGTTATATAGAGGATAATACAGGGACTGCAGTGTGTTATATACAGGATAATACAGGACTGCAGCGTGTTATATACAGGATAATACAGGGACTGCAGTGTGTTATATACAGGATAATACAGGGACTGCAGTGTGTTATATACAGGATAATACAGGGACTGCAGTGTGTTATATACAGGATAATACAGGGACTGCAGTGTGTTATATACAGGATAATACAGGGACTGCAGTGTGTTATATACAGGATAATACAGGGACTGCAGCGTGTTATATACAGGATAATACAGGGACTGCAGTGTGTTATATACAGGATAATACAGGGACTGCAGCGTGTTATATACAGGATAATACAGGGACTGCAGTGTGTTATATACAGGATAATACAGGGACTGCAGTGTGTTATATACAGGATAATACAGGGACTGCAGTGTGTTATATACAGGATAATACAGGGACTGCAGTGTGTTATATACAGGATAATACAGGGACTGCAGAGTGTTATATACAGGATAATACAGGGACTGCAGAGTGTTATATACAGGATAATACAGGGACTGCAGTGTGTTATATACAGGATAATACAGGGACTGCAGTGTGTTATATACAGGATAATACAGGGACTGCAGTGTGTTATATACAGGATAATACAGGGACTGCAGTGTGTTAAATAGAGGATAGTACAGGGACTGCAGTGTGTTATATAGAGGATAATACAGGGACTGCAGTGTGTTATATACAGGATAATACAGGGACTGCAGCGTGTTATATACAGGATAATACAGGGACTGCAGTGTGTTATATACAGGATAATACAGGGACTGCAGCATGTTATATACAGGATAATACAGGGACTGCAGTGTGTTATATACAGGATAATACAGGGACTGCAGTGTGTTATATACAGGATAATACAGGGACTGCAGTGTGTTATATACAGGATAATACAGGGACTGCAGTGTGTTATATACAGGATTATACAGGGACTGCAGCTGTGTTATATACAGGATAATACAGGACTGCAGTGTGTTATATACAGGATAATACAGGGACTGCAGTGTGTTATATACAGGATAATACAGGGACTGCAGTGTGTTATATACAGGATAATACAGGGACTGCAGCGTGTTATATACAGGATAATACAGGTACTGCAGTGTGTTATATACAGGATAATACAGGGACTGCAGTGTGTTAAATACAGGATAATACAGGGACTGCAGTGTGTTATATACAGGATAATACAGGGACTGCAGTGTGTTATATACAGGATAATACAGGACTGCAGCGTGTTATATACAGGATAATACAGGGACTGCAGTGTGTTAAATACAGGATAATACAGGGACTGCAGTGTGTTAAATAGAGGATAATACAGGGACTGCAGTGTGTTATATACAGGATAATACAGGGACTGCAGTGTGTTATATACAGGATAATACAGGGACTGCAGTGTGTTATATACAGGATAATACAGGGACTGCAGTGTGTTATATACAGGATAATACAGGGACTGCAGTGTGTTATATACAGGATAATACAGGGACTGTGGTATGTTATATACAGGATAATACAGGGACTGCAGAGTGTTATACATAGGATAATACAGGGACTGCAGTGTGTTATATACAGGATAATACAGGGACTGCAGTGTGTTATATACAGGATAATACAGGGACTGCAGTGTGTTATATACAGGATAATACAGGACTGCAGTGTGTTATATACAGGATAATACAGGGACTGCAGTGTGTTATATACAGGAAAATACAGGACTGCAGCGTGTTATATGCAGGATAATACAGGACTGCAGTGTGTTATATACAGGATAATACAGGGACTGCAGTGTGCTATATACAGGATAATACAGGACTGCAGCTTGTTATATACAGGATAATACAGGGACTGCAGTGTGTTAAATACAGGATAGTACAGGGACTGCAGTGTGTTAATTACAGGATAATACAGGGACTGCAGCGTGTTATATACAGGATAATACAGGGACTGCAGTGTGTTATATACAGGATAATACAGGGACTGCAGCGTGTTATATACAGGATAATACAGGGACTGCAGGCGTGTTATCTACGGATAATACAGGACTGCAGGTGTGTATATACAGGATAATACAGGGACTGCAGTGTGTTATATACAGGATAATACAGGGACTGCAGCGTGTTATATACAGGATAATACAGGACTGCAGTGTGTTATATACAGGATAATACAGGGACTGCAGTGTGCTATATACAGGATAATATAGGGACTGCAGCGTGTTATATATAGGATAATACAGGGACTGCAGTGTGTTATATACAGGATAGTACAGGGACTGCAGTGTGTTATATAGAGGATAATACAGGACTTGCAGCGTGTTATATACAGATAATTACAGGGACTGCAGTTTGTTATATACAGGATAATACAGGGACTGCAGCGTGTTATATGCAGGATAATACAGGATAAGGCAGTGTGTTATATAGAGGATAATACAGGGACTGCAGTGTGTTATATATCAGGATAATAGAGGACTTCAGCGTGTTATATGCAGGATAATACAGGGATCTGCAGTGTGTTATATACAGGATGATACAGGGACTGCAGTGTGTTATATACAGGATAATGCAGGGACTGCAGCGTGATATATACAGGATAATACAGGGACTGCAGTGTGTTAAATACAGGATAATACAGGGACTGCTGTGTGTTATATACAGGATAATACAGGACTGCAGTGTGTTATATACCGGATAATACAGGGACTGCAGTGTGTTATATACAGGATAATACAGGGACTGCAGTGTGTTAAATAGAGGATAATACAGGGACTGCAGTGTGTTATATAGAGGATAATACAGGACTGCAGTGTGTTATATACAGGATAATGCAGGACTGCAGCGTGCTAAATGCAGGATAATGCAGGACTGCAGCGTGTTATATACAGGATAATACAGGGACTGCAGTGTGTTAAATACAGGATAATACAGGGACTGCAGTGTGTTATATACAGGATAATACAGGGACTGCAGTGTGTTATATACCGGATAATACAGGGACTGCTGTGTGTTATATACAGGATAATACAGGACTGCAGCGTGTTATATAGAGGATAATACAGGGACTGCAGTGTGTTATATACAGGATAATACAGGGCTGCAGTGTGTATATACAGATAATACAGGACTGCAGTGTGTTATATAGCAGGATAATACAGGTACGGCAGTGTGTTATATACAGGATAATACAGGGACTGCAGTGTGTTATATACAGGATAATACAGGATATGCAGTGTGTTATATAGAGGATAATACAGGGACTGCAGTGTGTTATATACAGGATAATACAGGACTGCAGTGTGTTATATACAGGATAATACAGGGACTGCAGTGTGTTATATACAGGATAATACAGGGACTGCAGTGTGTTATATGCAGGATAATACAGGATATGCAGTGTGTTATATACAGGATAATACAGGGACTGCAGTGTGTTATATACAGGATAATACAGGGACTGCAGTGTGTTATATACAGGATAATACAGGTACTGCAGTGTGTTATATACAGGATAATACAGGGACTGCAGTGTGTTATATACAGGATAATACAGGGACTGCAGTGTGTTATATACAGGATAATACAGGGACTGCAGTGTGTTATATACAGGATAATACAGGGACTGCAGTGTGTTATATACAGGATTATACAGGGACTGCAGTGTGTTAAATACAGGATAATACAGGGACTGCAGTGTGTTATATACAGGATAATACAGGGACTGCAGTGTGTTAATTACAGGATAATACAGGGACTGCAGTGTGTTATATACAGGATAATACAGGGACTGCAGTGTGTTATATACAGGATAATACAGGGACTGCAGTGTGTTAATACAGGATAATACAGGGACTGCAGTGTGTTATATACAAGATAATGCAGGGACTGTGGTATGTTATATACAGGATAATACAGGGACTGCAGTGTGTTAAATACAGGATAATACAGGGACTGCAGTGTGTTAATTACAGGATAGTACAGGGACTGCAGTGTGTTATATAGAGGATAATACAGGGACTGCAGTGTGTTATACACAGGTTAATACAGGGACTGCAGTTTGTTATATACAGGATAATACAGGGACGGCAGTGTGTTAAATAGAGGATAGTACAGGGACTGCAGTGTGTTATATAGAGGATAATACAGGGACTGCAGTGTGTTATATACAGGATAATACAGGGACTGCAATCGTGTTACTATGCAGGATAATACAGGGACTGCAGTGTATTTCATATAGAGGATATACAGGGACTGCTGTGTGTTATCCTATAGGATAATACAGGGACTTCAGGCGTTTTATATGCCAGATAATACAGGATATGCACGTGTGATTATATCAGCAGGATGATACAGGGACTGCAGTGAGTTATATACAGGATAATGCATGCGACTGCCAGCGCTGATAATATTCAGATAATACAGGGCTACTGCAGTGTGTTAAATAGAGGATAATACAGGGCCAGCAAAGTAGTTCAAAACAGGATATAACAGGACTGCAGCTGTGTTATATACCGGATACTACAGGACCTGGCATTGTGTTAAATACAAGATAATACAGGGACTGTAGTGTGTTACTAACAGGATAATACAGGGACTGCAGTGTGTTATACAAAGGATAATACAGGGACTGCAGTGTGTTATATACAGGAATATACAGGGACTGCAGTGTGTTATATACAGGATAATAGAGGTCTTCAGCGTGTTATATGCAGGATAATACAGGGACTGCAGTGTGTTATATACAGGATAATACAGGGACTGCAGTGTGTTATATACAGGATAATACAGGGACTGCAGTGTGTTAAATAGAGGATAATACAGGGACTGCAGTGTGTTATATACAGGATAATACAGGGACTGCAGTGTGTTATATACAGGATAATACAGGACTGCAGCGTGTTTTATACAGGATAATACAGGGACTGCAGTGTGTTATATACAGGATAATACAGGGACTGCAGTGTGTTATATACAGGATAATACAGGGACTGCAGTGTGTTATATACAGGATAATACAGGGACTGCAGTGTGTTATATACAGGATAATACAGGGACTGCAGTGTGTTATATACAGGATAATACAGGGACTGCAGTGTGTTATATACAGGATAATACAGGGACTGCAGTGTGTTATATACAGGATAATACAGGGACTGCAGATGTTATATACAGGATAATACAGGGACTGCAGTGTGTTAAATACAGGATAATACAGGGACTGCAGTGTGTTATATACAGGATAATACAGGGACTGCAGTGTGTTATATACAGGATAATACAGGGACTGCAGCGTGTTATATACAGGATAATACAGGGACTGCAGTGTGTTATACAGGATAATACAGGGACTGCAGCTTGTTATATAGAGGATAATACAGGACTGCAGCGTGTTATATACAGGATAATACAGGGACTGCAGTGTGTTATATACAGGATAATACAGGGACTGCAGCGTGTTATATGCAGGATAATACAGGATATGCAGTGTGTTATATACAGGATAATACAGGGACTGCAGTGTGTTATATACAGGATAATACAGGGACTGCAGCGTGTTATATACAGGATAATACAGGGACTGCAGTGTGTTATATACAGGATAATACAGGGACTGCAGTGTGTTATATACAGGATAATACAGGGACTGCAGCGTGTTATATACAGGATAATACAGGGACTGCAGTGTGTTATATACAGGATAATACAGGGACTGCAGATGTTATATATAGGATAATACAGGAACTGCAGTGTGTTATGTACTGGATAATTCAGGGACTGCTGTGTGTTATATACAGGATAATACATGGACTGCAGCTTGTTATATACTAGGATAATACAGGGAATGCAGTGTGTATATAACAGGATAATACAGGACTGCAGTGTGTTATATAGCAGGATAATACAGGACTGCAGTCGTGTTATATACGAGGATAATACAGGGACTTGCAGTGTGTTATATACAGGATAATACAGGGACTGCAGGTGTTTAATATACAGGATAATACAGGGACTGCCGTGTGTTATATACAGTATAATACAGGGACTGCAGTGTGTTATATACAGGATAATACAGGGACTGGCATGGATGTTATATTACAGGATAATACAGGGACTGCAGTATGTTATATACAGGATATACAGGGACTGCAGTGTGTTATATACAGGATAATACAGGGACTGCAGTGTGTTATATACCGGATAATACAGGGACTGCAGTGTGTTATATACAGGATAATACAGGGACTGCAGTGTGTTATATACAGGATAATACAGGGACTGTGGTATGTTATATACAGGATAATACAGGGACTGCAGTGTGTTATATACAGGATAATACAGGGACTGCAGTGTGTTATATACAGGATAATACAGGACTGCAGTATGTTATATACAGGATAATACAGGGACTGCAGTGTGTTATATACAGGATAATACAGGGACTGCAGCTTGTTATATGCAGGATAATACAGGATATGCAGTGTGTTATATACAGGATAATACAGGGACTGCAGTGTGTTATATACAGGATAATACAGGACTGCAGCGTGTTATATACAGGATAATAAGGGCTCGGCAGTGTGTTATATACAGGATAATACAGGGACTGCAGTGTGTTAAATACAGGATAATACAGGGACTGCAGTCTGTTATATACAGGATAATACAGGGACTGCAGTGTGTTATATACAGGATAATACAGCGACTGCAGCGTGTTATATACAGGATAATACACGGACTGCAGTGTGTTATATACAGGATAATACAGGGACTGCAGTGTGTTATATACAGGATAATACAGGACTGCAGCGTGTTATATACAGGATAATACAGGGACTGCTGCTTGTTATATACAGGATAATACAGGGACTGCAGCGTGTTATATACAGGATAATACAGGACTGCTGCTGTTATATACAGGATAATACAGGGACTGCAGTGGTTATATACAGGATAATACAGGGACTGCAGCTGTGTTATATACAGGATAATACAGGACTGCAGTGTGTTATATACAGGATAATACAGGGACTGCAGTGTGTTATATAGGGATAATACAGGGACTGCAGTGTGTATATACAGGATAATACAGGGACTGCAGCTGTGTTATATACAGGATAATACAGGGACTGCAGCTGTGTTATATACAGGATAATACAGGGGATTGCAGTATGTCTATACAGGATAATACAGGGACTGCAGTGTGTTATATACAGGATAATACAGGGACTGCAGTGTGTTATATATCAGGTAATACAGGGACTGCGTGTGTTATATACCAGATAATACAGGACTGCAGCGTGATTATATGCAAGGATAATACAGGATATGCAGGTGTGTTATATACAGGATATACAGGGACTGCAGTGTGATTATATACAGGGATAATACAGGACTGCAGCGTGTTATATACAGGATAATACAGGGGACGTGCAGCTTGTTATATGCAGGATAATACAGGATATGCAGTGTGTTATATATAGGATAATACAGGGACTGCAGTGTGTTATACACAGGATAATACAGGGACTGCAGCGTGTTATATGCAGGATAATACAGGATATGCAGTGTGTCATATACAGGATAATACAGGGACTGCAGTGTGCTATATACAGGATAATATAGGACTGCAGCGTGTTATATATAGGATAATACAGGGACTGCAGTGTGTTATATACAGGATAATACAGGACTGCAGCGTGTTATATGCAGGATAATACAGGAATGCAGTGTGTTATATACAGGATAATACAGGGACTGCAGTGTGTTATATACAGGATAATACAGGACTGCAGCGTGTTATATATAGGATAATACAGGGACTGCAGTGTGTTAAATACAGGATAATAGGGACTTCAGGGGTTATATAGAGGATATTACAGGGACTGCAGTGTGTTATATACAGGATAATACAGGGACTGCAGTGTGTTATATACAGGATAATGCAGGACTGCAGCGTGATAAATATAGGATAATACAGGATATGCAGTGTGTTATATAGAGGATAATACAGGGACTGCAGTGTGTTATATACAGGATAATACAGGACTGCAGCGTGTTATATACAGGATAATAAGGGGACGGCAGTGTGTTAAATACAGGATAATACAGGGACTGCAGGGTGTTATATACAGGATAATACAGGGACTGCAGTGTGTTATATACAGGATAATACAGGGACTGCAGTGTGTTATATACAGGATAATACAGGGACTGCAGTGTGTTATATACAGGATTATACAGGACTGCAGCGTGTTATATACAGGATAATACAGGGACTGCAGTGTGTTCATATACAGGATAATACAGGGACTGCAGTGTGTTATATAAAGTATAATACAGGACTGCAGTTGTTATATACAGATAATACAGGGACTGCAGTGTGTTATATACAGGATAATACAGGGACTGCAGTGTGTTATATACAGGATAATACAGGGACTGCAGTGTGCTATATATTGGATAATACAGGGACTGCAGTGTGTTATATACAGGATAATACAGGGACTGCAGTGTGTTATATACAGGATAATACAGGGACTGCAGTGTGTTATATACAGGATAATACAGGGACTGCAGTGTGTTATATACAGGATAGTACAGGGACTGCAGTGTGTTATATAGAGGATAATACAGGACTGCAGCGTGTTATATACAGGATAATAGAGGACTTCAGCGTGTTATATGCAGGCATAATACAGGATATGCAGTGTGTTATATACAGGATAATACAGGGACTGCAGTGTGTTATATACAGGATAATACAGGGACTGCAGCCTTTTATATACAGGATAATACAGGGACTGCAGTGTGTTAAATACAGGATAATACAGGGACTGCAGTGTGTTAAATACAGGACAATACAGAGATTGCAGTGTGTTATATACCGGATAATACAGGGACTGCAGTGTGTTATATACAGGATTATACAGGGACTGTTGTATGTTATTTACAGGATAATACAGGGACTGCAGATGTTATATGTAGGATAATACAGGGACTGCAATGTGTTACGTACAGGATAATACAGGGACTGTGGTATGTCATATACAGGATAATACAGGGACTGCAGTGTGTTATACACAGGATAATACAGGGACTGCAGCGTGTTATATGCAGGATAATACAGGATTTGCAGTGTGTTATATAGAGGATAATACAGGGACTGCAGTGTGTTATATACAGGATAATGCATGACTGCAGCGTGTTATATGCAGGATAATACAGGATATGCAGTGTGTTATATAGAGGATAATACAGGGACTGCAGTGTGTTATATACAGGATAATACAGGACTGCAGCGTGTTATATACAGGATAATACAGGGACTGCAGTGTGTTAAATTCAGGATAATACAGGGACTGCTAGTGTGTTAAATACAGGATAATACAGGGACTGCAGTGTGTTATATACAGGATAATACAGGGACTGCAGTGTGTTATATACAGGATTATACAGGGACTGTGGTATGTCATATACAGGCATAATACAGGGACTGCAGTGTGTTATACAAAATATAATACAGGGACTGCAGCGTGTTATATGCAGGATAATACAGGGATATGCAGTGTGTCATATATAGGATAATACAGGGACAGCAGTGTGTTACATACAGGATAATACAGGACTGCAGCGTGTTATATGCAGGATAATACAGGGACTGCAGTGTGTTATATACAGGATAATACAGGGACTGCAGTGTGTTATATACAGGATAATACAGGGACTGCAGTGTGTTATATGCAGGATAATACAGGGACTGCAGTGTGTTATATACAGGATAATACAGGGACTGCAGTGTGTTATATACAGGATAATACAGGGACTGCAGTGTGTTATATACAGGATAATACAGGGACTGCAGTGAGTTATATACAGGATAATACAGGGACTGCAGTGTGTTATATACAGGATAATACAGGGACTGCAGTGTGTTATATACAGGATAATACAGGGACTGCAGTGTGTTATATACAGGATAATACAGGGACTGCAGTGTGTTATATACAGGATAATACAGGGACTGCAGTGCGTTATATACAGGATAATACAGGGACTGCACGTGTGTTATATACAGGATAATACAGGGACTGCAGTGTGTTATATACAGGATAATACAGGGACTGCAGTGTGTTATATACAGGATAATACAGGGACTGCAGTGTGTTATATACAGGATAATACAGGGACTGCAGTGTGTTATATACAGGATAATACAGGGACTGCTGTGTGTTATTTACAGGATTATACAGGGACTGCTGTGTCCTTATTACAGGATAATACAGGGACTGCAGTGTGTTATATACAGGATAATACAGGGACTGCAGCGTGTTATAAGCAGGATAATACAGGGACTGCAGGTATGTTATATACAGGATAATACAGTGACTGTTTTGTGTTATATAAAGGATAATACAGGGACTGCAGCTGTGTTATATTCAGGATAATACAGGACTGCAGTGTGTTATATACAGGATAATACAGGGACTGCAGTGTGTTATATACAGGATAATACAGGGACTGCAGGTGTTATATACAGGATAATACAGGGACTGCAGCTGTGTTATATACAGGATAATACAGGGACTGCAGTGTGTTATATACAGGATAATACAGGGACTGCAGCGTGTTATATACAGGATAATACAGGGACTGCAGCGTGTTATATACAGGATAATACAGGGACTGCAGCGTGTTATATACTGGATAATACAGGGACTGCGGCGTGTTATAAACAGGATAATAGAGTGACTGCAGCATGTTATATGCAGGATAATACAGGGACTGAAGTGTGTTATATACGGGATAATACAGGGACTGCAGTGTGTTATATACAGGATAATACAGCGACTGCAGTGTGTTATATACACGATAATACAGGAACTGCAGTGTGTTATATACAGGATAACACAGGGACTGCAGCGTGTTATATACAGGATAATACAGGGACTGCAGCGTGTTATATACAGTATAATACAGCGACTGCTGCTTTTTATATCCAGGGTAATACAGGGACTGCAGCGTGTTATATACAGGATAATACAGGGACTGCTGCGTGTTATATACAGGATAATACAGGGACTGCAGCGTTTATTTACAGGATAATACAGGGACTGCAGTGTGTTATAAACATGATAATACAGGGACTGCAGTGTGTTATAAACATGATAATACAGGGACTGCGGCGTGTTATCTACCGGATAATACAGGGACTGCAGCGTGGTATATACAGGATCATGCAGGGTCTGCTGTATGTTATATACAGGATAATACATGGACTGCAGCTTGTTATATACAGGATAATACAGGCACTGCAGTGTGTTATATACAGGATAATACAGGGACTGCAGTTTGTTATATACAGGATAATACAGGGACTGCAGCGTGGTATATACAGGATAATACAGGATATGCAGTGTGTTATATACAGGATAATACAGAGACTGCAGTGTGTTATATACAGGATAATACAGGGACTCTAGCGTTTTATATACAGCATAATACAGGGACTGCAGTGTGTTATATACAGGATAATACAGGGACTGCAGCGTGTTATATACAGTATAATACAGCGACTGCTGCTTTTTATATCCAGGATAATACAGGGACTGCAGCGTGTTATATACAGGATAATACAGGGACTGCTGCGTGTTATATACAGGATAATACAGGGACTGCAGCGTTTATTTACAGGATAATACAGGGACTGCAGTGTGTTATAAACATGATAATACAGGGACTGCAGTGTGTTATAAACATGATAATACAGGGACTGCGGCGTGTTATCTACCGGATAATACAGGGACTGCAGCGTGGTATATACAGGATCATGCAGGGTCTGCTGTGTGTTATATACAGGATAATACATGGACTGCAGCTTGTTATATACAGGATAATACAGGCACTGCAGTGTGTTATATACAGGATAATACAGGGACTGCAGTTTGTTATATACAGGATAATACAGAGACTGCAGCGTGGTATATACAGGATAATACAGGTTATGCAGTGTGTTATATACAGGATAATACAGAGACTGCAGTGTGTTATATACAGGATAATACAGGGACTGCAGCGTTTTATATACAGCATAATACAGGGACTGCAGTGTGTTATATACAGGATAATACAGGGACTGCAGCGTGTTATATGCAGGAAAATACAGGGACGGCTGCGTGTTATATACAGGATAATACAAGGACTTTGGTATGTTATATACACGATAATACATCGACTGCAGTGTGTTATTTACAGGAAAACACAGGGACTGCAGTGTGTTATATGTAGGATTATATAGGGACTGCATTGCCTTATATACAGGATAATACAGAGACTGCTGTGTGTTATATATAGGATAATACAGAGACGGCAGTCTGTTTTATACAGGATAATATAGGGACTGCAGAATTTTATATACAGGATAATACAGGGACTGCAGTGTGTTATATACAGGATAAGATAGGGACTGCAGTGTTTTATATACCGGATAATACAGGGACTGCAGCGTGTTATATATAGGATAATACAGGGACTGCAGTGTGTTATATACAGGATAATACAGGGACTGCAGTTTGTTATATACAGGATAATACAGGGACTGCAGCGTGTTATGTGCAGGATAATACAAGGACTGTGGTATGTTATATACAGGATAATACAGGGACTGCAGTGTGTTATATACAGGATAATACAGGGACTGCAGTGTGTTATATACAGGATAATACAGGGACTGCAGTGTGTTATATACAGGATAATACAGGGACTGCAGTGTGTTATATACAGGATTATACAGGGACTGTGGTATGTTATATACAGGATAATACAGGGACTGCAGTGTGTTATATATAGGATAATACAGGGACTGCAGTGTGTTATATGCAGGATAATACAGGGACTGCAGTGTGTTATATATTGGATAATACAGGGACTGCAGTGTGTTATATACAGGATATACAGGACTGCAGCGTGTTATATACAGGATAATACAGGTACTGCAGTGTGTTATATACAGGATAATACAGGGACTGCAGCTTGTTATATACAGGATAATACAGGGACTGCAGTGTGTTAAATACAGGATAATACAGGGACTGCAGTGTGTTAAATACAGGATAATACAGGGACTGCAGTGTGTTATATACAGGATAATACAGGGACTGCATTGTTTTACATACACGATAATACAGGGACTGCAGCGTTTTATATTCAGTATAATACAGGGACTGCAGCCTATTATATACAGGATAATAAAGGTACTGCTTCTTGTTATATACAGGATAATACAGGGACTGCAGTGTGTTATATACAGGATAATACAGGGACTGCAGCGTGTTGTATACAGGATAATACAAGGACTGCAGTGTGTTATTTACAGGAAAACACAGGGACTGCAGTGTGTTATATACAGGATTATATAGGCACTGCAGTGCCTTATATACAGGATAATACAGGGACTGCATTGTGTTATATATAGGATAATACAGGGACTGCAGTGTGTTATATAATGGATAATACAGGCACTGCAGTGTGTTGTATACAAGATAATACAGGGACTGCAGCATGTTATATACCGGATTATACAGGGACTGCAGTGTGTTATATACAGGATAATATAGGGACTGCAGAATGTTATATAAAGGATAATACAGGGACTGCAGTGTGTTATATACAGGATAATACAGGGACTGAAGTGTGTTATATACGGGATAATACAGTGACTGTAGTGTGTTATATATAGGATAATACAGGGACTGCATTGTTTTACATACACGATAATACAGGGACTGCAGCGTTTTATATTCAGTATAATACAGGGACTGCAGCCTGTTATATACAGGATAATAAAGGTACTGCTTCTTGTTATATTCAGGATAATACAGGGACTGCAGCGTATTATATAAACGATAATACAGGGACTGCTGCGTGTTATATACAGGATAATACAGAGACTGCAGCGTTTATTTTCAGGTAATACAGGGACTGCAGCATTTATATACGGGATAATACAGGGTCTGCAGTGTGTTATATACAGGATAATACAGGGACTGCAGCGTGTTATATACAGGATAACACAGGGACTGCAGCGTGTTATATACTGGATAATACAGGGACTGCGGCGTGTTATAAACAGGATAATAGAGTGCCTGCAGCATGTTATATGCAGGATAATACAGGGACTGAAGTGTGTTATATACGGGATAATACAGTGACTGCAGTGTGTTATATACAGGATAATACAGGGACTGCATTGTTTTACATACACGATAATACAGGGACTGCAGCGTTTTATATTCAGTATAATACAGGGACTGCAGCCTGTTATATACAGGATAATAAAGGTACTGCTTCTTGTTATATTCAGGATAATACAGGGACTGCAGCATATTATATAAACGATAATACAGGGACTGCTGCGTGTTATATACAGGATAATACAGGGACTGCAGCGTTTATTTTCAGGTAATACAGGGACTGCAGCATTTATATACAGGATAATACAGGGTCTGCAGTGTGTTATATACAGGATAATACAGGGACTACAGCGTGTTATATACAGGATAACACAGGGACTGCAGCGTGTTATATACTGGATAATACAGGGACTGCGGCGTGTTATAAACAGGATAATAGAGTGACTGCAGCATGTTATATGCAGGATAATACAGGGACTGAAGTGTGTTATATACGGGATAATACAGGGACTGCAGTGTGTTATATACACGATAATACAGGAACTGCAGTGTGTTATATACAGGATAACACAGGGACTGCAGCGTGTTATATACAGGATAATACAGGGACTGCAGCGTGTTATATACAGGATAATACAGGGACTGCTGCTTTTTATATCCAGGATAATACAGGGACTGCAGCGTGTTATATACAGGATAATACAGGGACTGCTGCGTGTTATATACAGGATAATACTGGGACTGCAGCGTTTATTTACAGGATAATACAGGGACTGCAGTGTGTTATAAACATGATAATACAGGGACTGCAGTGTGTTATAAACATGATAATACAGGGACTGTGGCGTGTTATCTACTGGATAATACAGGGACTGCAGCGTGGTATATACAGGATCATGCAGGGACTGCTGTGTGTTATATACAGGATAATACATGGACTGCAGCTTGTTATATACAGGATAATACAGGGACTGCAGTGTGTTATATACAGGATAATACAGGGACTGCAGCGTTTTATATACAGCATAATACAGGGACTGCAGTGTGTTATATACAGGATAATACAGGGACTGCAAGTGTTATATGCAGGAAAATACAGGGACTGCAGCGTGTTATATACAGGATAATACAAGGACTTTGGTATGTTATATACACGATGATACATCGACTGTAGTGTGTTATTTACAGGAAAACACAGGGACTGCAGTGTGTTATATGTAGGATTATATAGGGACTGCATTGCCTTATATACAGGATAATACAGAGACTGCTGTGTGTTATATATAGGATAATACAGAGACGGCAGTCTGTTTTATACAGGATAATACAGGGACTGCAGTTTGTTATATACAGGATAATAAAGGGACTGCAGTGTGTTATATACAGGATAAGATAGGGACTGCAGTGTGTTATATACAGGATAATACAGGGACTGCAGCGTGTTATATACAGGATAATACAGGGACTGCAGTATGTTATATACAGGATAATACAGGGACTGCAGCTTGTTATATACAGGATAATACAGGGACTGCAGCGTGTTATATACAGGATAATACAAGGACTGTGGTATGTTATATACAGGATAATACAGGGACTGCAGTGTGTTATTTACAGGAAAACACAGGGACTGCAGTGTGTTATATACAGGATTATATAGGCACTGCAGTGCCTTATATACAGGATAATACAGGGACTGCAGTGTGTTATATATAGGATAATACAGGGACTGCAGTGTGTTATACAGTGGATAATACAGGCACTGCAGTGTGTTGTATACAAGATAATACAGGGACTGCAGCATGTTATATACCGGATTATACAGGGACTGCAGTGTGTTATATACAGGATAATATAGGGACTGCAGAATGTTATATAAAGGATAATACAGGGACTGCAGTGTGTTAGATACTGGATAATACAGGGACTGAAGTGTGTTAGATACAGGATAATACAGGGACTGCAGCGTGTTATATACAGGATAATACAGGGACTGCATTGTTTTACATACACGATAATACAGGGACTGCAGCGTTTTATATTCAGTATAATACAGGGACTGCAGCCTGTTATATACAGGATAATAAAGGTACTGCTTCTTGTTATATACAGGATAATACAGGGACTGCAGTGTGTTATATACAGGATAATACAGGGACTGCAGCGTGTTGTATACAGGATAATACAGGGACTGCAGTGTGTTATTTACAGGAAAACACAGGGACTGCAGTGTGTTATATACAGGATTATATAGGCACTGCAGTGCCTTATATACAGGATAATACAGGGACTGCATTGTGTTATATATAGGATAATACAGGGACTGCAGTGTGTTATATAATGGATAATACAGGCACTGCAGTGTGTTGTATACAAGATAATACAGGGACTGCAGCATGTTATATACCGGATTATACAGGGACTGCAGTGTGTTATATACAGGATAATATAGGGACTGCAGAATGTTATATAAAGGATAATACAGGGACTGCAGTGTGTTATATACAGGATAATACAGGGACTGAAGTGTGTTATATACGGGATAATACAGTGACTGCAGTGTGTTATATACAGGATAATACAGGGACTGCATTGTTTTACATACACGATAATACAGGGACTGCAGCGTTTTATATTCAGTAAAATACAGGGACTGCAGCCTGTTATATACAGGATAATAAAGGTACTGCTTCTTGTTATATTCAGGATAATACAGGGACTGCAGCGTATTATATAAACGATAATACAGGGACTGCTGCGTGTTATATACAGGATAATACAGGGACTGCAGCGTTTATTTTCAGGTATTACAGGGACTGCAGCATCTTATATACAGGATAATACAGAGACTGCATTGTGTTATATACAGGATAATACAGGGAGAGCTGCGTGTTATATACAGGATAATACAGGGACTGCAGCGTGTTATATACTGGATAATACAGTGACTGAGGCGTGTTATAAACAGGATAATAGAGTGACTGCAGCATGTTATATGCAGGATAATACAGGGACTGAAGTATGTTATATACGGGATAATACAGGGACTGCAGTGTTTTATATACAGGATAATACAGGGACTGCATTGTTTTACATACACGATAATACAGGGACTGCAGCGTTTTATATTCAGTATAATACAGGGACTGCAGCCTGTTATATACAGGATAATAAAGGTACTGCTTCTTGTTATATTCAGGATAATACAGGGACTGCAGCATATTATATAAACGATAATACAGGGACTGCTGCGTGTTATATACAGGATAATACAGGGACTGCAGCGTTTATTTTCAGGTAATACAGGGACTGCAGCATTTATATACAGGATAATACAGGGTCTGCAGTGTGTTATATACAGGATAATACAGGGACTACAGCGTGTTATATACAGGATAACACAGGGACTGCAGCGTGTTATATACTGGATAATACAGGGACTGCGGCGTGTTATAAATAGGATAATAGAGTGACTGCAGCATGTTATATGCAGGATAATACAGGGACTGAAGTGTGTTATATACGGGATAATACAGGGACTGCAGTGTGTTATATACACGATAATACAGGAACTGCAGTGTGTTATATACAGGATAACACAGGGACTGCAGCGTGTTATATACAGGATAATACAGGGACTGCAGCGTGTTATATACAGGATAATACAGGGACTGCTGCTTTTTATATCCAGGATAATACAGGGACTGCAGCGTGTTATATACAGGATAATACAGGGACTGCTGCGTGTTATATACAGGATAATACAGGGACTGCAGCGTTTATTTACAGGATAATACAGGGACTGCAGTGTGTTATAAACATGATAATACAGGGACTGCAGTGTGTTATAAACATGATAATACAGGGACTGTGGCGTGTTATCTACCGGATAATACAGGGACTGCAGCGTGGTATATACAGGATCATGCAGGGTCTGCTGTGTGTTATATACAGGATAATACATGGACTGCAGCTTGTTATATACAGGATAATACAGGCACTGCAGTGTGTTATATACAGGATAATACAGGGACTGCAGCGTTTTATATACAGCATAATACAGGGACTGCAGTGTGTTATATACAGGATAATACAGGGACTGCAAGTGTTATATGCAGGAAAATACAGGGACTGCAGCGTGTTATATACAGGATAATACAAGGACTTTGGTATGTTATATACACGATGATACATCGACTGTAGTGTGTTATTTACAGGAAAACACAGGGACTGCAGTGTGTTATATGTAGGATTATATAGGGACTGCATTGCCTTATATACAGGATAATACAGAGACTGCTGTGTGTTATATATAGGATAATACAGAGACGGCAGTCTGTTTTATACAGGATAATATAGGGACTGCAGAATGTTATATACAGGATAATACAGGGACTGCAGTGTGTTATATACAGGATAAGATAGGGACTGCAGTGTTTTATATACCGGATAATACAGGGACTGCAGCGTGTTATATACAGGATAATACAGGGACTGCAGTATGTTATATACAGGATAATACAGGGACTGCAGCTTGTTATATACAGGATAATACAGGGACTGCAGCGTGTTATTTACAGGATAATACAAGGACTGTGGTATGTTATATACAGGATAATACAGGGACTGCAGTGTGTTATTTACAGGAAAACAAAGGGACTGCAGTGTGTTATATACAGGATTATATAGGCACTGCAGTGCCTTATATACAGGATAATACAGGGACTGCAGTGTGTTATATATAGGATAATACAGGGACTGCAGTGTGTTATATTGTGGATAATACAGGGACTGCAGTGTGTTGTATACAAGATAATACAGGGACTGCAGCATGTTATATACCGGATTATACAGGGACTGCAGTGTGTTATATACAGGATAATATAGGGACTGCAGAATGTTATATAAAGGATAATACAGGGACTGCAGTGTGTTAGATACTGGATAATACAGGGACTGAAGTGTGTTAGATACAGGATAATACAGGGACTGCAGCGTGTTATATACAGGATAATACAGGGACTGCATTGTTTTACATACACGATAATACAGGGACTGCAGCGTTTTATATTCAGTATAATACAGGGACTGCAGCGTGTTATATACAGGATAATACAGGGACTGCAGTGAGTTATATACAGGATAATACAGGGACTGCAGCTTGTTATATATAGGATAATACAGGGACTGCAGCGTGTTATATACAGGATAATACAGGGACTGCAGTGTGTTATTTACAGGAAAACACAGGGACTGCAGTGTGTTATATACAGGATTATATAGGCACTGCAGTGCCTTATATACAGGATAATACAGGGACTGCACTGTGTTATATATAGGATAGCACAGGGACTGCAGTGTGTTATATAATGGATAATACAGGCACTGCAGTGTGTTGTATACAAGATAATACAGGGACTGCAGCATGTTATATACCGGATTATACAGGGACTGCAGTGTGTTATATACAGGATAATATAGGGACTGCAGAATGTTATATAAAGGATAATACAGGGACTGCAGTGTGTTATATACAGGATAATACAGGGACTGAAGTGTGTTATATACGGGATAATACAGTGACTGTAGTGTGTTATATATAGGATAATACAGGGACTGCATTGTTTTACATACACGATAATACAGGGACTGCAGCGTTTTATATTCAGTATAATACAGGGACTGCAGTTTGTTATATACAGGATAATAAAGGTACTGCTTCTTGTTATATTCAGGATAATACAGGGACTGCAGCATATTATATAAACGATAATACAGGGACTGCTGCGTGTTATATACAGGATAATACAGAGACTGCAGCGTTTATTTTCAGGTAATACAGGGACTGCAGCATTTATATACGGGATAATACAGGGTCTGCAGTGTGTTATATACAGGATAATACAGGGACTGCAGCGTGTTATATACAGGATAACACAGGGACTGCAGCGTGTTATATACTGGATAATACAGGGACTGCGGCGTGTTATAAACAGGATAATAGAGTGCCTGCAGCATGTTATATGCAGGATAATACAGGGACTGAAGTGTGTTATATACGGGATAATACAGTGACTGCAGTGTGTTATATACAGGATAATACAGGGACTGCATTGTTTTACATACACGATAATACAGGGACTGCAGCGTTTTATATTCAGTATAATACAGGGACTGCAGCCTGTTATATACAGGATAATAAAGGTACTGCTTCTTGTTATATTCAGGATAATACAGGGACTGCAGCGTATTATATAAACGATAATACAGGGACTGCTGCGTGTTATATACAGGATAATACAGGGACTGCAGCGTTTATTTTCAGGTAATACAGGGACTGCAGCATCTTATATACAGGATAATACAGGGTCTGCAGTGTGTTATATACAGGATAATACAGGGACTGCAGCGTGTTATATACAGGATAATACAGGGACTGCAGCGTGTTATATACTGGATAATACAGGGACTGCGGCGTGTTATAAACAGGATAATAGAGTGACTGCAGCATGTTATATGCAGGATAATACAGGGACTGAAGTGTGTTATATACGGGATAATACAGGGACTGCAGTGTGTTATATACAGGATAATACAGCGACTGCAGTGTGTTATATAAACGATAATACAGGAACTGCAGTGTGTTATATACAGGATAACACAGGGACTGCAGCGTGTTATATACAGGATAATACAGGGACTGCAGCGTGTTATATACAGGATAATACAGGGACTGCTGCTTTTTATATCCAGGATAATACAGGGACTGCAGCGTGTTATATACAGGATAATACAGGGACTGCTGCGTGTTATATACAGGATAATACAGGGACTGCAGCGTTTATTTACAGGATAATACAGGGACTGCAGCGTGATATATACAGGATAATACAGGGACTGCAGTGTGTTATATTCATGATAATACAGGGACTGCGGCGTGTTATCTACTGGATAATACAGGGACTGCAGCGTGGTATATACAGGATCATGCAGGGACTGCTGTGTGTTATATACAGGATAATACATGGACTGCAGCTTGTTATATACAGGATAATACAGGGACTGCAGTGTGTTATATACAGGATAATACAGGGACTGCAGCGTTTTATATACAGCATAATACAGGGACTGCAGTGTGTTATATACAGGATAATACAGGGACTGCAAGTGTTATATGCAGGAAAATACAGGGACTGCAGCGTGTTATATACAGGATAATACAAGGACTTTGGTATGTTATATACACGATGATACATCGACTGTAGTGTGTTATTTACAGGAAAACACAGGGACTGCAGTGTGTTATATGTAGGATTATATAGGGACTGCATTGCCTTATAAACAGGATAATACAGAGACTGCTGTGTGTTATATATAGGATAATACAGAGACGGCAGTCTGTTTTATACAGGATAATATAGGGACTGCAGAATGTTATATACAGGATAATACAGGGACTGCAGTGTGTTATATACAGGATAAGATAGGGACTGCAGTGTTTTATATACCGGATAATACAGGGACTGCAGCGTGTTATATACAGGATAATACAGGGACTGCAGTATGTTATATACAGGATAATACAGGGACTGCAGCTTGTTATATACAGCATAATACAGGGACTGCAGCGTGTTATTTACAGGATAATACAAGGACTGTGGTATGTTATATACAGGATAATACAGGGACTGCAGTGTGTTATTTACAGGAAAACAAAGGGACTGCAGTGTGTTATATACAGGATTATATAGGCACTGCAGTGCCTTATATACAGGATAATACAGGGACTGCAGTGTGTTGTATACAAGATAATACAGGGACTGCAGCATGTTA
This sequence comes from Carcharodon carcharias, assembly GCF_017639515.1. Taxonomy (NCBI): domain Eukaryota; kingdom Metazoa; phylum Chordata; class Chondrichthyes; order Lamniformes; family Lamnidae; genus Carcharodon; species Carcharodon carcharias. The sequence goes on along the minus strand of NC_054476.1, from coordinate 83,035,357 downwards.
TATACCGGATTATACAGGGACTGCAGTGTGTTATATACAGGATAATATAGGGACTGCAGAATGTTATATAAAGGATAATACAGGGACTGCAGTGTGTTAGATACAGGATAATACAGGGACTGAAGTGTGTTAGATACAGGATAATACAGGGACTGCAGCGTGTTATATACAGGATAATACAGGGACTGCATTGTTTTACATACACGATAATACAGGGACTGCAGCGTTTTATATTCAGTATAATACAGGGACTGCAGCCTGTTATATACAGGATAATAAAGGTACTGCTTCTTGTTATATACAGGATAATACAGGGACTGCAGCGTTTATTTTCAGGTAATACAGGGACTGCAGCATCTTATATACTGGATAATACAGGGACTGCAGTGTGTTATATACAGGATAATACAGGGACTGCAGCATGTTGTATACAGGATAATACAGGGACTGCAGCGTGTTATTTACAGGAAAACACAGGGACTGCAGTGTGTTATATACAGGATTATATAGGCACTGCAGTGCCTTATATATTGGATAATACAGGGACTGCATTGTGTTATATATAGGATAATACAGGGACTGCAGTGTGTTATATAGTGGATAATACAGGCACTGCAGTGTGTTGTATACAAGATAATACAGGGACTGCAGCATGTTATATACAGGATTATACAGGGACTTCAGTGTGTTATATACAGGATAATATAGGGACTGTAGAATGTTATATAAAGGATAATACAGGGACTCCGGTGTGTTATATACAGGATAATACAGGACTGCAGCGTGTTATATACATGATAATACAGGGACTGCAGTGTGTTATAAACATGATAATACAGGGACTGTGGCGTGTTATCTACCGGATAATACAGGGACTGCAGCGTGGTATATACAGGATCATGCAGGGTCTGCTGTGTGTTATATACAGGATAATACATGGACTGCAGCTTGTTATATACAGGATAATACAGGCACTGCAGTGTGTTATATACAGGATAATACAGGGACTGCAGCGTTTTATATACAGCATAATACAGGGACTGCAGTGTGTTATATACAGGATAATACAGGGACTGCAAGTGTTATATGCAGGAAAATACAGGGACTGCAGCGTGTTATATACAGGATAATACAAGGACTTTGGTATGTTATATACACGATGATACATCGACTGTAGTGTGTTATTTACAGGAAAACACAGGGACTGCAGTGTGTTATATGTAGGATTATATAGGGACTGCATTGCCTTATAAACAGGATAATACAGAGACTGCTGTGTGTTATATATAGGATAATACAGAGACGGCAGTCTGTTTTATACAGGATAATATAGGGACTGCAGAATGTTATATACAGGATAATACAGGGACTGCAGTGTGTTATATACAGGATAAGATAGGGACTGCAGTGTTTTATATACCGGATAATACAGGGACTGCAGCGTGTTATATACAGGATAATACAGGGACTGCAGTATGTTATATACAGGATAATACAGGGACTGCAGCTTGTTATATACAGCATAATACAGGGACTGCAGCGTGTTATTTACAGGATAATACAAGGACTGTGGTATGTTATATACAGGATAATACAGGGACTGCAGTGTGTTATTTACAGGAAAACAAAGGGACTGCAGTGTGTTATATACAGGATTATATAGGCACTGCAGTGCCTTATATACAGGATAATACAGGGACTGCAGTGTGTTATATATAGGATAATACAGGGACTGCAGTGTGTTATATAGTGGATAATACAGGCACTGCAGTGTGTTGTATACAAGATAATACAGGGACTGCAGCATGTTATATACCGGATTATACAGGGACTGCAGTGTGTTATATACAGGATAATATAGGGACTGCAGAATGTTATATAAACGATAATACAGGGACTGCTGCGTGTTATATACAGGATAATACAGGGACTGCAGCGTTTATTTTCAGGTAATACAGGGACTGCAGCATTTATATACAGGATAATCCAGGGTCTGCAGTGTGTTATATACAGGATAATACAGGGACTGCAGTATGTTATATACAGGATAATACAGGGACTGCAGCTTGTTATATACAGGATAATACAGGGACTGCAGCGTGTTATTTACAGGATAATACAAGGACTGTGGTATGTTATATACAGGATAATACAGGGACTGCAGTGTGTTATTTACAGGAAAACAAAGGGACTGCAGTGTGTTATATACAGGATTATATAGGCACTGCAGTGCCTTATATACAGGATAATACAGGGACTGCAGTGTGTTATATATAGGATAATACAGGGACTGCAGTGTGTTATATAGTGGATAATACAGGCACTGCAGTGTGTTGTATACAAGATAATACAGGGACTGCAGCATGTTATATACCGGATTATACAGGGACTGCAGTGTGTTATATACAGGATAATATAGGGACTGCAGAATGTTATATAAACGATAATACAGGGACTGCTGCGTGTTATATACAGGATAATACAGGGACTGCAGCGTTTATTTTCAGGTAATACAGGGACTGCAGCATTTATATACAGGATAATCCAGGGTCTGCAGTGTGTTATATACAGGATAATACAGGGACTGCAGCGTGTTATATACAGGATAACACAGGGACTGCAGCGTGTTATATATTGGATAATACAGGGACTGCGGCGTGTTATAAACAGGATAATAAGAGTGACTGCAGCATGTTATATGTAGGATAATACAGGGACTGAATGTGTGTATATACGGGATAATACAGGGACTGCAGGTGTTAGATACAGGATAATACAGGACTGAAGTGTGTTAGATACAGGATACTACAGGACTGCAGCGTGTTATATACAGGATATACAGGGACTGCATTGTTTTACTATACACGGATAATACAGGACTGCAGCGTTTTTATATACAGTATAATACAGGGACTGCAGCGGCTATATACAGGATAATAAGGTACTGCTGCGTGTTATATACAGGATAATACAGGGACTGCAGCGTTTATTTTCATGTAATACAGGGACTGCAGCATCTTATATACAGGAAAATACAGGGACTGCAGTGTGTTATATACAGGATAATACAGGGACTGCAGCGTGTTATATACAGGATAATACAGGGACTGCAGCGTGTTATATACAGGAAAAACAGGGACTGCAGTGTGTTATATACAGGATTATATAGGCACTGCAGTGCCTTATATATTGGATAATACAGGGACTGCATTGTGTTATATATAGGATAATACAGGGACTGCAGTGTGTTATATAGTGGATAATACAGGCACTGCAGTGTGTTGTATACAAGATAATACAGGGACTGCAGCATGTTATATACAGGATTATACAGGGACTTCAGTGTGTTATATACAGGATAATATAGGGACTGCAGAATGTTATATAAAGGATAATACAGGGACTGCAGTGTGTTATATACAGGATAATACAGGGACTGAAGTGTGTTATATACGGGATAATACTTTGACTGCAGTGTGTTATATACAGGATAATACAGGGACTGCATTGTTTTACATACACGATAATACAGGGACTGCAGCGTTTTATATTCAGTATAATACAGGGACTGCAGCCTGTTATATACAGGATAATAAAGGTACTGCTTCTTGTTATATTCAGGATAATACAGGGACTGCAGCATATTATATAAACGATAATACAGGGACTGCTGCGTGTTATATAAAGGATAATACAGGGACTGCAGCGTTTATTTTCAGGTAATACAGGGACTGCAGCATTTATATACAGGATAATACAGGGTCTGCAGTGTGTTATATACAGGATAATACAGGGACTGCAGCGTGTTATATACAGGATAACACAGGGACTGCAGCGTGTTATATATTGGATAATACAGGGACTGCGGCATGTTATAAACAGGATAATAGAGTGACTGCAGCATGTTATATGCAGGATAATACAGGGCCTGAAGTGTGTTATATACGGGATAATACAGGGACTGCAGTGTGTTATATACAGGATATTACAGCGACTGCAGTGTGTTATATACACGATAATACAGGAACTGCAGTGTGTTATATACAGGATAACGCAGGGACTGCAGCGTGTTATATACAGGATAATACAGGGACTGCAGCGTGTTATATACAGGATAATACAGGGACTGCTGCTTTTTATATCCAGGATAATACAGGGACTGCAGCGTTTATTTACAGGATAATACAGGGACTGCAGTGTGTTATAAACATGATAATACAGGGACTGCAGTGTGTTATAAACATGATAATACAGGGACTGTGGCGTGTTATCTACCGGATAATACAGGGACTGCAGCGTGGTATATACAGGATCATGCAGGGACTGCTGTGTGTTATATACAGGATAATACATGGACTGCAGCTTGTTATATACAGGATAATACAGGCACTGCAGTGTGTTATATACAGGATAATACAGGAACTGCAGCTTGTTATATACAGGATAATACAGGGACTGCAGCGTGGTATATACAGGATAATACACGATATGCAGTGTGTTATATACAGGATAATACAGGGACTGCAGTGTGTTATATACAGGATAATACAGGGACTGCAGCGTTTTATATACAGCATAATACAGGGACTGCAGTGTGTTATATACAGGATAATACAGGGACTGCAGCGTGTTATATGCAGGAAAATACAGGGACTGCAGCGTGTTATATACAGGATAACACAGGGACTGCAGCGTGTTATATACTGGATAATACAGGGACTGCGGCGTGTTATAAACAGGATAATAGAGTGCCTGCAGCATGTTATATGCAGGATAATACAGGGACTGAAGTGTGTTATATACGGGATAATACAGTGACTGCAGTGTGTTATATACAGGATAATACAGGGACTGCATTGTTTTACATACACGATAATACAGGGACTGCAGCGTTTTATATTCAGTATAATACAGGGACTGCAGCCTGTTATATACAGGATAATAAAGGTACTGCTTCTTGTTATATTCAGGATAATACAGGGACTGCAGCATATTATATAAACGATAATACAGGGACTGCTGCGTGTTATATACAGGATAATACAGGGACTGCAGCGTTTATTTTCAGGTAATACAGGGACTGCAGCATTTATATACAGGATAATCCAGGGTCTGCAGTGTGTTATATACAGGATAATACAGGGACTGCAGCGTGTTATATACAGGATAACACAGGGACTGCAGCGTGTTATATATTGGATAATACAGGGACTGCGGCGTGTTATAAACAGGATAATAGAGTGACTGCAGCATGTTATATGTAGGATAATACAGGGACTGAAGTGTGTTATATACGGGATAATACAGGGACTGCAGTGTGTTATATACAGGATAATACAGCTACTGCAGTGTGTTATATACACGATAATACAGGAACTGCAGTGTGTTATATACAGGATAACACAGGGACTGCAGCGTGTTATAACAGGATAATACAGGGACTGCAGCGTGTTATATACAGGATAATACAGGGACTGCTGCTTTTTATATCCAGGATAATACAGGGACTGCAGCGTGTTATATACAGGATAATACAGGGACTGCTGCGTGTTATATACAGGATAATACAGGGACTGCAGCGTTTATTTACAGGATAATACAGGGACTGCAGTGTGTTATAAACATGATAATACAGGGACTGCAGTGTGTTATAAACATGATAATACAGGGACTGTGGCGTGTTATCTACCGGATAATACAGGGACTGCTGCGTGGTATATACCGGATCATGCAGGGTCTGCTGTGTGTTATATACAGGATAATACATGGACTGCAGCTTGTTATATACAGGATAATACAGGCACTGCAGTGTGTTATATACAGGATAATACAGGGACTGCAGTTTGTTATATACAGGATAATACAGGGACTGCAGTGTGTTATATACAGGATAATACAGGGACTGCAGCGTTTTATATACAGCATAATACAGGGACTGCAGTGTGTTATATACAGGATAATACAGGGACTGCAGCGTGTTATATGCAGGAAAATACAGGGACTGCAGCGTGTTATATACAGGATAATACAAGGACTTTGGTATGTTATATACACGATAATACATCGACTGCAGTGTGTTATTTACAGGAAAACACAGGGACTGCAGTGTGTTATATGTAGGATTATATAGGGACTGCATTGCCTTATATACAGGATAATACAGAGACTGCCGTGTGTTATATATGGGATAATACAGAGACGGCAGTCTGTTTCATACAGGATAATATAGGGACTGCAGAATGTTATATACAGGATAATACAGGGACTGCAGTGTGTTATATACAGCATAAGATAGGGACTGCAGTGTTTTATATACCGGATAATACAGGGACTGCAGCGTGTTATATACAGGATAATACAGGGACTGCAGTGTGTTATATACAGGATAATACAGGGACTGCAGCTTGTTATATACAGGATAATACAGGGACTGCAGCGTGTTATTTACAGGATAATACAAGGACTGTGGTATGTTATATACAGGATAATACAGGGACTGCAGTGTGTTATTTACAGGAAAACACAGGGACTGCAGTGTGTTATATACAGGATTATATAGGCACTGCAGTGCCTTATATACACGATAATACAGGGACTGCAGTGTGTTATATACAGGATAATACAGGGACTGCAGTGTGTTATATAGTGGATAATACAGGCACTGCAGTGTGTTGTATACAAGATAATACAGGGACTGCAGCATGTTATATACCGGATTATACAGGGACTGCAGTGTGTTATATACAGGATAATATAGGGACTGTAGAATGTTATATAAAGGATAATACAGGGACTCCGGTGTGTTATATACAGGATAATACAGGGACTGCAGCGTGTTATATACAGGATAATACAGGGACTGCAGTGTTTTATACACAGGATAATACAGGGACTGCACCGTGTTATATGCAGGATAATACAGGGACTGCAGTGTGTAATATACAGGATAATACAGGGACTGAATTGGGTTATATACGGGATAATACGTGTGTTGTATACGGGATAATACAGGGACTGCAGTGTGTTATATACACGATAATACAGGAACTGCAGTGTGTGATACACTGGATAACACAGGGACTGCAGCGTGTTATATAAAGGATAATACAGGGACTGCAGCGTGTTATATGCAGGATAATACAGGGACTGCTGCTTGTTATATTCAGGATAATACAGGGACTGCACTGTGTTATATACTGGATAATAAAGGGACTGAAGTGTGTTATATACGGAATAATACAGGGACTGCAGTGTGTTATATATAGGATAATACAGGGACTTGACTGTGTTATATACACGAGAATACAAGAACTGCAGTGTGTTATATATAGGATAACACAGGGTCTGCAGCGTGTTATATACAGGATAACACAGGGACTGCAGCGTGTTATATACAGGATAATACCGGGACTGCAGCGTGATATATACAGGATAATACAGGGATTATATACAGGATAATAGAGGGACTGATGCGTGTTATATACAAGATAATACAGGGACTGCTGTGTTTACTTACAGGATAATACAGGGACTGCAGCGTATTATATACAGGATAATACATGGACTGCAGTGTGTTATATACTGGATAATACAGGGAAGGCAGCGTGGTATATACAGGATAATGCAGGGACAGCTGTGTGTTCTATACAGGATAATACATGGACTGCAGTGTGTTATATACAGGATAATACAGGGACTGCAGCGTGTTATATACAGGATAATACAGGGACGGCAGTGTGTTATATATAGGATAATACAGGGTCTGCAGTGTGTTATACACAGGATAATACAGGGACTGCAGCGTGTTATATGCAGGATAATACAGGATATGCAGTGTGTTAATTACAGGATAATACAGCGACTGCAGTCTGTTTTCTACAGGATAATAGAGGACTGCAGCGTGTTATATACAGGATAATACAGGCACTGCAGTGTGTTAAATACAGGATAATACAGGTACTGCAGTGTGTTAAATACAGGATAATACAGGGACTGCAGTGTCTTATATATAGGATAATACAGGGACTGCAGTGTGTTATATACAGGATTATACAGGGACTGTGGTATGTTATATACAGGATAATACAGGGACTGCAGTGTGTTATATATAGGATAATACAGGGACTGCAGTGTGTTATATACAGGATAATACAGGGACTTTGGTACGTCATATACAGGATAATGCAGGGACTGCAGAGTGTTATACACAGGATAATAGAGGGACTGCAGCGTGTTATATGCAGGATGATACAGGATATGCAGTGTGTTATATACAGGATAATACAGGGACTGCATTGTGTTATATACTGAATAATGCAGGACTGCTGCGTGCTATATACAGGATAATACAGGGACTGCAGTGTGTTAAATACAGGATAATACGGGGACTGCAGTGTGTTAAATACAGGATAATACAGGGACTGCAGTGTGTTATGTACAGGATAATGCAGGGACTGCACTGTGTTATATACAGGATTATACAGGGACTGTGGTATGTTATATACAGGATAATACAGGGACTGCAGTGTGTTATATATAGGATAATACAGAGACTGCAGTGTGTTATATACAGGATAATACAGGGACTCTGGTATGTCATATACAGGATAATACAGGGACTGCAGTTTGTTATACACAGGATAATACAGGCACTGCAGTGTGTTAAATACAGGATAATACAGGTACTGCAGTGTGTTAAATACAGGATAATACAGGGACTGCAGTGTCTTATATATAGGATAATACAGGGACTGCAGTGTGTTATATACAGGATTATACAGGGACTGTGGTATGTTATATACAGGATAATACAGGGACTGCAGTGTGTTATATATAGGATAATACAGGGACTGCAGTGTGTTATATACAGGATAATACAGGGACTTTGGTACGTCATATACAGGATAATGCAGGGACTGCAGTGTGTTATACACAGGATAATAGAGGGACTGCTGCGTGTTATATACAAGATAATACAGGGACTGCTGCGTTTATTTACAGGATAATACAGGGACTGCAGCGTATTATATACAGGATAATACAGGCACTGCGGTGTGTTATAGACAGGATAATACAGGGACTGCAGCGTGTTATATACTGGATAATACAGGGACGGCATCGTGTTATATGCTGGATAATACAGGGACTGCGGCGTGTTATATACAGGATAATACAGGGACTGAAGTGGGTTATATACGGGATAATACGTGTGTTATATACGGGATAATACAGGGACTGTAGGGTGTTATATACACGATAATACAGGAACTGCAGTGTGTGATACACTGGATAACACAGGGACTGCAGCGTGTTATATAAAGCATAATACAGGGACTGCAGCGTGTTATATGCAGGATAATACAGGGACTGCTGCTTGTTATATTCAGGATAATACCGCGACTGCAGTGTGTTATATACTGGATAATAAAGGGACTGAAGTGTGTTATATACGGGATAATAAAGGGACTGCAGTGTGTTATATATAGGATAATACAGGGACTTGACTGTGTTATATACACGAGAATACAGGGTTTGCAGCGTGTTATATACAGGATAACACAGGAACTGCAGCGTGTTATATACAGGATAATACCGGGCCTGCAGCGTCATATATACAGGATAATGCAGGGATTATACACAGGATAATACAGGGACTGCAGCGTGGTATATACAGGATAATGCAGGGACAGCTGTGTGTTATATACAGGATAATACATGGACTGCAGCGTGTTATATACAGGATAATACAGGGACTGCAGCGTGTTATATACAGGATAATACAGGGACTGCAGTGTGTTATATACAGGTTAATACAGGGTCTGCAGCGTGTTATAAACAGGATAATATAGGGACTGCAGCGTGTTATATGCAGGATAATACAGGATATGCAGTGTGTTAATTACAGGATAATACAGGGACTGCAGTCTGTTTTATACAGGATAATACAGGACTGCAGCCTGTTATATACAGGATAATACAGGGACTGCAGTGTGTTAAATATAGGATAATACAGGGACTGCGGTGTGTTATATACAGGGTAATACAGGGACTGCAGTGTGTTATATACAGGATTATACAGGGACTGTGGTATGTTATCTACAGGATAATACAGGGACTGCACTGTGTTATATATAGCATAATACAGGGACTGCAGTGTGTTATATAGAGGATAATACAGGGACTTTGGTACGTCATATACAGGATAATACAGGGACTGCAGTGTGTTATACACAGGATAATACAGGGACTGCACCGTGTTATATGCAGGATAATACAGGGACTGCAGTGTGTAATATACAGGATAATACAGGGACTGAATTGGGTTATATACGGGATAATACGTGTGTTGTATACGGGATAATACAGGGACTGCAGTGTGTTATATACACGATAATACAGGAACTGCAGTGTGTGATACACTGGATAACACAGGGACTGCAGCGTGTTATATAAAGGATAATACAGGGACTGCAGCGTGTTATATGCAGGATAATACAGGGACTGCTGCTTGTTATATTCAGGATAATACAGGGACTGCACTGTGTTATATACTGGATAATAAAGGGACTGAAGTGTGTTATATACGGAATAATACAGGGACTGCAGTGTGTTATATATAGGATAATACAGGGACTTGACTGTGTTATATACACGAGAATACAAGAACTGCAGTGTGTTATATATAGGATAACACAGGGTCTGCAGCGTGTTATATACAGGATAACACAGGGACTGCAGCGTGTTATATACAGGATAATACCGGGACTGCAGCATGATATATACAGGATAATACAGGGATTATATACAGGATAATAGAGGGACTGATGCGTGTTATATACAAGATAATACAGGGACTGCTGTGTTTACTTACAGGATAATACAGGGACTGCAGTGTCTTATATATAGGATAATACAGGGACTGCAGTGTGTTATATACAGGATTATACAGGGACTGTGGTATGTTATATACAGGATAATACAGGGACTGCAGTGTGTTATATACAGGATAATACAGGGACTGCAGTGTGTTATATAGTGGATAATACAGGCACTACAGTGTGTTGTATACAAGATAATACAGGGACTGCAGCATGTTATATACCGGATTATACAGGGACTGCAGTGTGTTATATACAGGATAATATAGGGACTGTAGAATGTTATATAAAGGATAATACAGGGACTCCGGTGTGTTATATACAGGATAATACAGGGACTGCAGCGTGTTATATACAGGATAATACAGGGACTGCAGTGTTTTATACACAGGATAATACAGGGACTGCACCGTGTTATATGCAGGATAATACAGGGACTGCAGTGTGTAATATACAGGATAATACAGGGACTGAATTGGGTTATATACGGGATAATACGTGTGTTGTATACGGGATAATACAGGGACTGCAGTGTGTTATATACACGATAATACAGGAACTGCAGTGTGTGATACACTGGATAACACAGGGACTGCAGCGTGTTATATAAAGGATAATACAGGGACTGCAGCGTGTTATATGCAGGATAATACAGGGACTGCTGCTTGTTATATTCAGGATAATACAGGGACTGCACTGTGTTATATACTGGATAATAAAGGGACTGAAGTGTGTTATATACGGAATAATACAGGGACTGCAGTGTGTTATATATAGGATAATACAGGGACTTGACTGTGTTATATACACGAGAATACAAGAACTGCAGTGTGTTATATATAGGATAACACAGGGTCTGCAGCGTGTTATATACAGGATAACACAGGGACTGCAGCGTGTTATATACAGGATAATACCGGGACTGCAGCGTGATATATACAGGATAATACAGGGATTATATACAGGATAATAGAGGGACTGATGCGTGTTATATACAAGATAATACAGGGACTGCTGTGTTTACTTACAGGATAATACAGGGACTGCAGCGTATTATATACAGGATAATACATGGACTGCAGTGTGTTATATACTGGATAATACAGGGACTGCAGCGTGGTATATACAGGATAATGCAGGGACAGCTGTGTGTTCTATACAGGATAATACATGGACTGCAGTGTGTTATATACAGGATAATACAGGGACTGCAGCGTGTTATATACAGGATAATAAAGGGACGGCAGTGTGTTATATATAGGATAATACAGGGTCTGCAGTGTGTTATACACAGGATAATACAGGGACTGCAGCGTGTTATATGCAGGATAATACAGGATATGCAGTGTGTTAATTACAGGATAATACAGCGACTGCAGTCTGTTTTCTACAGGATAATAGAGGACTGCAGCGTGTTATATACAGGATAATACAGGCACTGCAGTGTGTTAAATACAGGATAATACAGGTACTGCAGTGTGTTAAATACAGGATAATACAGGGACTGCAGTGTCTTATATATAGGATAATACAGGGACTGCAGTGTGTTATATACAGGATTATACAGGGACTGTGGTATGTTATATACAGGATAATACAGGGACTGCAGTGTGTTATATATAGGATAATACAGGGACTGCAGTGTGTTATATACAGGATAATACAGGGACTTTGGTACGTCATATACAGGATAATGCAGGGACTGCAGAGTGTTATACACAGGATAATAGAGGGACTGCAGCATGTTATATGCAGGATAATACAGGATATGCAGTGTGTTATATATAGGATAATACAGGGACTGCCTTTTGTTATATACAGGAATAATGCAGGACTGCAGCGTGATATATACAGGATAATACAGGGACTGCAGTGTGTTAAATACAGGATAATACAGGGACTGCAGTGTGTTAAATACAGGATAATACAGGGACTGCAGTGTGTTATATACCGGATAATGCAGGGACTGCACTGTGTTATATACAGGATTATACAGGGACTGTGGTATGTTATTTACAGGATAATACAGGGACTGCAGAGTGTTATATATAGGATAATACAGGGACTGCAGTGTGTTATATACAGGATAATACAGGGACTGTGGTATGTCATATACAGGATAATACAGGGACTGCAGTGTGTTATACACAGGATAATACAGGGACTGCAGTGTGTTAAATACAGGATAATACAGGGACTGCAGTGTGTTAAATACAGGATAATACAGGGACTGCAGTGTGTTATATATAGGATAATACAGGGACTGCAGTGTGTTATATACAGGATTATACAGGGACTGTGGTATGTTATATACAGGATAATACAGGGACTGCAGTGTGTTATATATAGGATAATACAGGGACTGCAGTGTGTTATATACAGGATAATACAGGGACTTTGGTACGTCATATACAGGATAATGCAGGGACTGCAGTGTGTTATACACAGGATAATAGAGGGACTGCTGCGTGTTATATACAAGATAATACAGGGACTGCTGCGTTTATTTACAGGATAATACAGGGACTGCAGCGTATTATATACAGGATAATACAGGCACTGCGGTGTGTTATAGACAGGATAATACAGGGACTGCAGCGTGTTATATACTGGATAATACAGGGACGGCATCGTGTTATATGCTGGATAATACAGGGACTGCGGCGTGTTATATACAGGATAATACAGGGACTGAAGTGGGTTATATACGGGATAATACGTGTGTTATATACGGGATAATACAGGGACTGTAGGGTGTTATATACACGATAATACAGGAACTGCAGTGTGTGATACACTGGATAACACAGGGACTGCAGCGTGTTATATAAAGCATAATACAGGGACTGCAGCGTGTTATATGCAGGATAATACAGGGACTGCTGCTTGTTATATTCAGGATAATACCGCGACTGCAGTGTGTTATATACTGGATAATAAAGGGACTGAAGTGTGTTATATACGGGATAATAAAGGGACTGCAGTGTGTTATATATAGGATAATACAGGGACTTGACTGTGTTATATACACGAGAATACAGGGTTTGCAGCGTGTTATATACAGGATAACACAGGAACTGCAGCGTGTTATATACAGGATAATACCGGGCCTGCAGCGTCATATATACAGGATAATGCAGGGATTATACACAGGATAATACAGGGACTGCAGCGTGGTATATACAGGATAATGCAGGGACAGCTGTGTGTTATATATAGGATAATACATGGACTGCAGCGTGTTATATACAGGATAATACAGGGACTGCAGCGTGTTATATACAGGATAATACAGGGACTGCAGTGTGTTATATACAGGATAATACAGGGTCTGCAGTGTGTTATATACAGGATAATACAGGGACTGCAGCGTGTTATATGCAGGATAATACAGGATATGCAGTGTGTTATATACAGGATAATACAGGGACTGCAGTGTGTTATATACAGGATAATACAGGGACTGCAGCCTGTTATATACAGGATAATACAGGGACTGCAGTGTGTTATATACAGGATAATACAGGGACTGCAGTGTGTTATATACAGGATAATACAGGGACTGCAGTGTGTTATATACAGGATTATACAGGGACTGTGGTATGTTATATACAGGATAATACAGGGACTGCAGTGTGTTATATATAGTATAATACAGGGACTGCAGTGTGTTATATACAGGTTTATGCAGGGTCTTTGTTACGTCGTATACAGGATAATACAGGGACTGCAGTGTGTTATACACAGGATAATACAGGGACTGCAGCGTGTTATATGCAGGATAATACAGGGACTGCAGTGTGTAATATACAGGATAATACAGGGACTGAATTGGGTTATATACGGGATAATACGTGTGTTATATACGGGATAATACAGGGACTGCAGTGTGTTATATACACGATAATACAGGAACTGCAGTGTGTGATACACTGGATAACACAGGGACTGCAGCGTGTTATATAAAGGATAATACAGGGACTGCAGCGTGTTATATGCAGGATAATACAGGGACTGCTGCTTGTTATATTCAGGATAATACCGGGACTGCACTGTGTTATATACTGGATAATAAAGGGACTGAAGTGTGTTATATACGGGATAATACAGGGACTGCAGTGTGTTATATATAGGATAATACAGGGACTTGACTGTGTTATATACACGAGAATACAGGAACTGCAGTGTGTTATATATAGGATAACACAGGGTCTGCAGCGTGTTATATACAGGATAACACAGGGACTGCAGCGTGTTATATACAGGATAATACCGGGACTGCAGCGTGATATATACAGGATAATACAGGGATTATATACAGGATAATAGAGGGACTGATGCGTGTTATATACAAGATAATACAGGGACTGCTGTGTTTACTTACAGGATAATACAGGGACTGCAGTGTCTTATATATAGGATAATACAGGGACTGCAGTGTGTTATATACAGGATTATACAGGGACTGTGGTATGTTATATACAGGATAATACAGGGACTGCAGTGTGTTATATATAGGATAATACAGGGACTGCAGTGTGTTATATACAGGATAATACAGGGACTTTGGTACGTCATATACAGGATAATGCAGGGACTGCAGTGTGTTATACACAGGATAATAGAGGGACTGCTGCGTGTTATATACAAGATAATACAGGGACTGCTGCGTTTATTTACAGGATAATACAGGGACTGCAGCGTATTATATACAGGATAATACAGGCACTGCGGTGTGTTATAGACAGGATAATACAGGGACTGCAGCGTGTTATATACTGGATAATACAGGGACGGCATCGGTGTTATATGCTGGATAATACAGGGACTGCGGCGTGTTATATACAGGATAATACAGGGACTGAAGTGGGTTATATACGGGATAATACCTGTGTTATATACGGGATAATACAGGGACTGCAGGGGTGTTTATATACACGATACACAGGAACTGCAGTGTGTGATACACTGGATAACACAGGGACTGCAGCGTGTTATATAAAGCATAATACAGGGACTGCAGCGTTTATATGCAGGATAATACAGGGACTGCTGCTTGTTATATTCAGGATAATACCGCGACTGCAGTGTGTTATATACTGGATAATAAAGGGACTGAAGTGTGTTATATACGGGATAATAAAGGGACTGCAGTGTGTTATATATAGGATAATACAGGACTTGACTGTGTTATATACACGAGAATACAGGGTTTGCAGCGTGTATATATAAGGATAAAACAGGAACTGCAGCGTGTTATATACAGGATAATACCGGGCCTGCAGCGTCATATATACAGGATAATGCAGGGATTATACACAGGATAATACAGGGACTGCAGCGTGGTATATACAGGATAATGCAGGGACAGCTGTGTGTTATATACAGGATAATACATGGACTGCAGCGTGTTATATACAGGATAATACAGGGACTGCAGCGTGTTATATACAGGATAATACAGGGACTGCAGTGTGTTATATACAGGTTAATACAGGGTCTGCAGCGTGTTATAAACAGGATAATATAGGGACTGCAGCGTGTTATATGCAGGATAATACAGGATATGCAGTGTGTTAATTACAGGATAATACAGGGACTGCAGTCTGTTTTATACAGGATAATACAGGACTGCAGCCTGTTATATACAGGATAATACAGGGACTGCAGTGTGTTAAATATAGGATAATACAGGGACTGCGGTGTGTTATATACAGGGTAATACAGGGACTGCAGTGTGTTATATACAGGATTATACAGGGACTGTGGTATGTTATCTACAGGATAATACAGGGACTGCACTGTGTTATATATAGCATAATACAGGGACTGCAGTGTGTTATATAGAGGATAATACAGGGACTTTGGTACGTCATATACAGGATAATACAGGGACTGCAGTGTGTTATACACAGGATAATACAGGGACTGCACCGTGTTATATGCAGGATAATACAGGGACTGCAGTGTGTAATATACAGGATAATACAGGGACTGAATTGGGTTATATACGGGATAATACGTGTGTTGTATACGGGATAATACAGGGACTGCAGTGTGTTATATACACGATAATACAGGAACTGCAGTGTGTGATACACTGGATAACACAGGGACTGCAGCGTGTTATATAAAGGATAATACAGGGACTGCAGCGTGTTATATGCAGGATAATACAGGGACTGCTGCTTGTTATATTCAGGATAATACAGGGACTGCACTGTGTTATATACTGGATAATAAAGGGACTGAAGTGTGTTATATACGGAATAATACAGGGACTGCAGTGTGTTATATATAGGATAATACAGGGACTTGACTGTGTTATATACACGAGAATACAAGAACTGCAGTGTGTTATATATAGGATAACACAGGGTCTGCAGCGTGTTATATACAGGATAACACAGGGACTGCAGCGTGTTATATACAGGATAATACCGGGACTGCAGCGTGATATATACAGGATAATACAGGGATTATATACAGGATAATAGAGGGACTGATGCGTGTTATATACAAGATAATACAGGGACTGCTGTGTTTACTTACAGGATAATACAGGGACTGCAGCGTATTATATACAGGATAATACATGGACTGCAGTGTGTTATATACTGGATAATACAGGGACTGCAGCGTGGTATATACAGGATAATGCAGGGACAGCTGTGTGTTCTATACAGGATAATACATGGACTGCAGTGTGTTATATACAGGATAATACAGGGACTGCAGCGTGTTATATACAGGATAATAAAGGGACGGCAGTGTGTTATATATAGGATAATACAAGGTCTGCAGTGTGTTATACACAGGATAATACAGGGACTGCAGCGTGTTATATGCAGGATAATACAGGATATGCAGTGTGTTAATTACAGGATAATACAGCGACTGCAGTCTGTTTTCTACAGGATAATAGAGGACTGCAGCGTGTTATATACAGGATAATACAGGCACTGCAGTGTGTTAAATACAGGATAATACAGGTACTGCAGTGTGTTAAATACAGGATAATACAGGGACTGCAGTGTCTTATATATAGGATAATACAGGGACTGCAGTGTGTTATATACAGGATTATACAGGGACTGTGGTATGTTATTTACAGGATAATACAGGGACTGCAGTGTGTTATATATAGGATAATACAGGGACTGCAGTGTGTTATATACAGGATAATACAGGGACTTTGGTACGTCATATACAGGATAATGCAGGGACTGCAGAGTGTTATACACAGGATAATAGAGGGACTGCAGCGTGTTATATGCAGGATAATACAGGATATGCAGTGTGTTATATACAGGATAATACAGGGACTGCAGTGTGTTATATACAGGATAATGCAGGACTGCAGCGTGATATATACAGGATAATACAGGGACTGCAGTGTGTTAAATACAGGATAATACGGGGACTGCAGTGTGTTAAATACAGGATAATACAGGGACTGCAGTGTGTTATATACCGGATAATACAGGGACTGCACTGTGTTATATACAGGATTATACAGGGACTGTGGTATGTTATATACAGGATAATACAGGGACTGCAGAGTGTTATATATAGGATAATACAGGGACTGCAGTGTGTTATATACAGGATAATACAGGGACTGTGGTATGTCATATACAGGATAATACAGGGACTGCAGTGTCTTATACACAGGATAATACAGGGACTGCAGTGTGTTAAATACAGGATAATACAGGTACTGCAGTGTGTTAAATACAGGATAATACAGGGACTGCAGTGTGTTATATAGAGGATAATACAGGGACTGCAGTGTGTTATATACAGGATTATACAGGGACTGTGGTATGTTATATACAGGATAATACAGGGACTGCAGTGTGTTATATATAGGATAATACAGGGACTGCAGTGTGTTATATACAGGATAATACAGGGACTTTGGTACGTCATATACAGGATAATGCAGGGACTGCAGTGTGTTATACACAGGATAATAGAGGGACTGCTGCGTGTTATATACAAGATAATACAGGGACTGCTGCGTTTATTTACAGGATAATACAGGGACTGCAGCGTATTATATACAGGATAATACAGGCACTGCGGTGTGTTATAGACAGGATAATACAGGGACTGCAGCGTGTTATATACTGGATAATACAGGGACGGCATCGTGTTATATGCTGGATAATACAGGGACTGCGGCGTGTTATATACAGGATAATACAGGGACTGAAGTGGGTTATATACAGGATAATACGTGTGTTATATACGGGATAATACAGGGACTGTAGGGTGTTATATACACGATAATACAGGAACTGCAGTGTGTGATACACTGGATAACACAGGGACTGCAGCGTGTTATATAAAGCATAATACAGGGACTGCAGCGTGTTATATGCAGGATAATACAGGGACTGCTGCTTGTTATATTCAGGATAATACCGCGACTGCAGTGTGTTATATACTGGATAATAAAGGGACTGAAGTGTGTTATATACGGGATAATAAAGGGACTGCAGTGTGTTATATATAGGATAATACAGGGACTTGACTGTGTTATATACACGAGAATACAGGGTTTGCAGCGTGTTATATACAGGATAACACAGGAACTGCAGCGTGTTATATACAGGATAATACCGGGCCTGCAGCGTCATATATACAGGATAATGCAGGGATTATATACAGGATAATACAGGGACTGCAGCGTGGTATATACAGGATAATGCAGGGACAGCTGTGTGTTATATACAGGATAATACATGGACTGCAGCGTGTTATATACAGGATAATACAGGGACTGCAGTGTGTTATATACAGGTTAATACAGAGTCTGCAGCGTGTTATAAACAGGATAATATAGGGACTGCAGCGTGTTATATGCAGGATAATACAGGATATACAGTGTGTTAATTACAGGATAATACAGGGACTGCAGTCTGTTTTATACAGGATAATACAGGACTGCAGCCTGTTATATACAGGATAATACAGGGACTGCAGTGTGTTAAATATAGTATAATACAGGGACTGCGGTGTGTTATATACAGGGTAATACAGGGACTGCAGTGTGTTATATACAGGATTATACAGGGACTGTGGTATGTTATCTACAGGATAATACAGGGACTGCACTGTGTTATATATAGCATAATACAGGGACTGCAGTGTGTTATATACAGGATAATACAGGGACTTTGGTACGTCATATACAGGATAATACAGGGACTGCAGTGTGTTATACACAGGATAATACAGGGACTGCACCGTGTTATATGCAGGATAATACAGGGACTGCAGTGTGTTATATACAGGATAATACAGGGACTGAATTGGGTTATATACGGGATAATACGTGTGTTGTATACGGGATAATACAGGGAATGCAGTGTGTTATATACACGATAATACAGGAACTGCAGTGTGTGATACACTGGATAACACAGGGACTGCAGCGTGTTATATAAAGGATAATACAGGGACTGCAGCGTGTTATATGCAGGATAATACAGGGACTGCTGCTTGTTATATTCAGGATAATACAGGGACTGCACTGTGTTATATACTGGATAATAAAGGGACTGAAGTGTGTTATATACGGAATAATACAGGGACTGCAGTGTGTTATATATAGGATAATACAGGGACTTGACTGTGTTATATACACGAGAATACAAGAACTGCAGTGTGTTATATATAGGATAACACAGGGTCTGCAGCGTGTTATATACAGGATAACACAGGGACTGCAGCGTGTTATATACAGGATAATACCGGGACTGCAGCGTGATATATACAGGATAATACAGGGATTATATACAGGATAATAGAGGGACTGATGCGTGTTATATACAAGATAATACAGGGACTGCTGTGTTTACTTACAGGATAATACAGGGACTGCAGCGTATTATATACAGGATAATACAGGCACTGCAGTGTGTTATAGACAGTATAATACAGGGACTGCAGTGTGTTATATACAGGATAATACATGGACTGCAGTGTGTTATATACTGGATAATACAGGGACTGCAGCGTGGTATATACAGGATAATGCAGGGACAGCTGTGTGTTCTATACAGGATAATACATGGACTGCAGTGTGTTATATACAGGATAATACAGGGACTGCAGCGTGTTATATACAGGATAATAAAGGGACGGCAGTGTGTTATATATAGGATAATACAGGGTCTGCAGTGTGTTATACACAGGATAATACAGGGACTGCAGCGTGTTATATGCAGGATAATACAGGATATGCAGTGTGTTAATTACAGGATAATACAGCGACTGCAGTCTGTTTTCTACAGGATAATAGAGGACTGCAGCGTGTTATATACAGGATAATACAGGCACTGCAGTGTGTTAAATACAGGATAATACAGGTACTGCAGTGTGTTAAATACAGGATAATACAGGGACTGCAGTGTCTTATATATAGGATAATACAGGGACTGCAGTGTGTTATATACAGGATTATACAGGGACTGTGGTATGTTATATACAGGATAATACAGGTACTGCAGTGTGTTAAATACAGGATAATACAGGGACTGCAGTGTCTTATATATAGGATAATACAGGGACTGCAGTGTGTTATATACAGGATTATACAGGGACTGTGGTATGTTATATACAGGATAATACAGGGACTTTGGTACGTCATATACAGGATAATGCAGGGACTGCAGAGTGTTATACACAGGATAATAGAGGGACTGCAGCGTGTTATATGCAGGATGATACAGGATATGCAGTGTGTTATATACAGGATAATACAGGGACTGCATTGTGTTATATACTGGATAATGCAGGACTGCTGCGTGCTATATACAGGATAATACAGGGACTGCAGTGTGTTAAATACAGGATAATACGGGGACTGCAGTGTGTTAAATACAGGATAATACAGGGACTGCAGTGTGTTATGTACAGGATAATGCAGGGACTGCACTGTGTTATATACAGGATTATACAGGGACTGTGGTATGTTATATACAGGATAATACAGGGACTGCAGAGTGTTATATATAGGATAATACAGGGACTGCAGTGTGTTATATACAGGATAATACAGGGACTGTGGTATGTCATATACAGGATAATACAGGGACTGCAGTTTGTTATACACAGGATAATACAGGGACTGCAGCGAGTTATATGCAGGGTCATACAGGATATGCAGTGTGTTATATAGAGGATAATAGAGGGACTGCAGTGTGTTATATACAGGATAATACAGGACTGCAGTGTGTTATATGCAGGATAATACAGGATATGCAGTGTGTTATATACTGGATAATACAGGGACTGCAGTGTGTTATATACAGGATTATACAGGGACTGTGGTATGTTATATACAGGATTATACAGGGACTGCAGTGTGTTATGTATAGGGTAATACAGGAACTGCCGTGTATTATATACAGGATAAAACAGGGACTGTGGTATGTCATATACAGGATAATACTGGGACTGCAGTGTGTTTTATACAGGATAATACAGTGACTGTGGTGTGTTTTATACAGGATAATACAGGGGCTGTGGTAAGTTATATACAGGATAGTACAAAGACTGCAGTGTGTCATAAATAGGATAATACAGGGACTGTGGTATGTCATGTACAGGATAATACTGGCACTGCAGTGTGTTGTATATAGGATAATAAAGGGACTGCAGTGTGTTATATGCAGGATAATACAGGGACTGCAGTTTGTTATATATTGGATAATACAGGGACTGCAGTTTGTTACTTACAGGATAATACAGGGACTGCAGTGTGTTATATACAGGATAATACAGGGACTGCAGTGTGTTATATACAGGATAAGATAGGGACTGCAGTGTGTTATATACAGGATAATACAGGGACTGCAGCGTGTTATATACACGATAATACAGGGACTGCAGTGTGTTATTTACAGGAAAACACAGGGACTGCAGTGTGTTATATATAGGATTATATAGGGACTGCAGTGCCTTATATACAGGATAATACAGGGACTGCTGTGTGTTATATATAGGATAATACAGGGAAGGCAGTGTGTTTTATACAGGATAATATAGGGACTGCAGAATGTTATATACAGGATAATACAGGGACTGCAGTGTGTTATATGCAGGATAATAGAGAGACTGCAGTGTGTTCTATATTGGATAATACAGGGACTGCAGTGTGTTATATACAGGATAAAACAGGGACTGCAGCGTGTTATATGCAGGATAATAGAGGGAATGCTGCGTGTTATATAAAGGATAATACAGGGACTGCATTGTTTATTTACAGGATAATACAGGGACTGCAGCGTGTAATATAAA
This sequence comes from Carcharodon carcharias, assembly GCF_017639515.1. Lineage (NCBI taxonomy): Eukaryota > Metazoa > Chordata > Chondrichthyes > Lamniformes > Lamnidae > Carcharodon > Carcharodon carcharias. The sequence goes on along the minus strand of NC_054476.1, from coordinate 83,012,168 downwards.
GGATAATACAGGGATGGCAGCGTGTTATACACTGGATAATATGGGGACTGCAGTGTTATATGCAGGATAATACAGGGACTGCAGTGTGTTATATATAGTATAATACAGGGACTGCAGTGTGTTATATACAGGATAATACAGGGACTGCAGCGTGTTATATACGGGATAATACAGGGACTGCATCGTGTTATATGCTGGATAATACAGGGACTGCGGCGTTTTATATGCAGGATAATACAGGGACTGAAGTGGGTTATATACGGGATATTACTTGTGTTATATACGGGATAATACAGGGACTGCAGTGTGTTATATACACGATAATACAGGAACTGCAGTGTGTGATACACTGGATGACACAGGGACTGCAGCGTGTTATATAAAGGATAATACAGGGACTGCAGCGTGTTAAATGCAGGATATGACAGGGACTGCTGCTTGTTATATTCAGGATAATACCGGGACTGCAGTGTGTTATATACTGGATAATAAAGGGACTGAAGTGTGTTATATACGGGATAATACAGGGACTGCAGTGTGTTATATATAGGATAATACAGGGACTTGACTGTGTTATATACACGAGAATACAGGAACTGCAGTGTGTTATATATAGGATAACACAGGGTCTGCAGCGTGTTATATACAGGATAACACAGGAACTGCAGCGTGTTATATACAGGATAATACCGGGACTGCAGCGTCATATATACAGGATAATACAGGGATTATATACAGGATAATAGAGGGACTGCTGCGTGTTATATACAAGATAATACAGGGACTGCTGCGATTATTTACAGGATAATACAGGGACTGCAGCGTATTATATACAGGATAATACAGGGACTGCAGTGTGTTATAGACAGTATAATACAGGGACGGCAGTGTGTTATATACTGGATAATACAGGGACTGCAGCGTGGTATATACAGGATAATGCAGGGACAGCTGTGTGTTATATACAGGATAATACAGGGACTGCAGCGTGCTTTATATACAGGATAATACAGGGACTGCAGTGTGTTATATACAGGTTAATACAGGGTCTGCAGTGGGTTATACACAGGATAATACAGGGTCTGCAGCGTGTTATATGCAGGATAATACAGGACATGCAGTGTGTTAATTAGAGGATAATACAGGGACTGCAGTCTGTTTTATACAGGATAATAGAGGGACTGCAGTGTGTTAAATACAGGATAATACCTTTACTGCAGTGTGTTAAATACAGGATAATACAGGGACTGCAGTGTGTTATATACAGGATAATACAGGGACTGCAGTGTGTTATATACAGGATTATACAGGGACTGTGGTATGTTATATACAGGATAATACAGGGACTGCAGTGTGTTATATATAGGATAATACAGGGACTGCAGTGTGTTATATACAGGATAATACAGGGACTTTGGTACGTCATATACAGGATAATACAGGGACTGCAGTGTGTTATACACAGGATAATACAGGGACTGCAGCGTGTTATATGCAGGATAATACAGGATATGCAGTGTGTTATTTAGAGGATAATACAGGGACTGCAGTGTGTTATATACAGGATAATACAGGACTGCAGCGTGTTATATGCAGGATAACACGGATATGCAGTGTGTTATATCCAGGATAATAAAGGGACTGCAGTGTGTTATATACTGGATAATACAGGACTGCAGCGTGTTATATACAGGATAATACAGGGACTGAAGTGTGTTAAATACAGGATAATACAGGGACTGCAGTGTTTTAAATACAGGATAATACAGGGACTGCAGTGTGTTATATACAGGATAATGCAGGGACTGCAGTGTGTTATATACAGGATTATACAGGGACTGTGGTATGTTATATATAGGATAATACAGGGACTGCAGAGTGTTATATATAGGATAATACAGGGACTGCAGTGTGTTATATACAGGATAATACAGGGACTGTGGTATGTCATATACTGGGTAATACAGGGACTGCAGTGTGTTATATACAGGATAATACAGGGACTGCAGCGTGTTATATGCAGGGTAATACAGGATATGCAGTGTATTATATAGAGGATAATACAGGGACTGCAGTGTGTTATATACAGGATAATACAGGACTGCGGCGTGTTATATGCTGGATAATAGAGTGACTGCAGTGTGTTATATACAGGATAATACAGCGACTGCAGTGTGTTATGTACACGATATTACAGGAACTGCAGTGTGTTATATACAGGATAACACAGGGACTGCATTGTGTTATATACAGGATAATACAGGGACTGCAGCGTGTTATATACAGGATAATACAGGGACTGCTGCTTTTTATATCCAGGATAATACAGGGACTGCAGCGTGTTATATACAGGATAATACAGGGACTGCTGCCTGTTATATACAGGATAATACAGGGACTGCAGCGTTTATTTACAGGATAATACAGGGACTGCAGCGTGTTATATTCAGGATAATACAGGGACTGCAGTGTGTTATATACATGATAATACAGGGACTGCAGCGTGTTATATACAGGATAATACAGGGACTGCGGCGTGTTATCTACTGGATAATACAGGGACTGCAGCGTGGTATATACAGGAGCATGCAGGGACTGCTGTGTGTTATATACAGGATAATACATGGACTGCATCGCGTTATATACAGGATAATACAGGGACTGCAGTCTGTTATATACAGGATAATACAGGGACTGCAGTGTGTTATATATAGGATAATACAGGGTCTTCAGTGTGTTATATACAGGATAATACAGGGACTGCAGCGTGTTATATACAGGATAATACAGGATATGCAGTGTGTTATATACAGGATAATACAGGGACTGCAGTGTGTTATATACAGGATAATACAGGACTGCAGCGTGTTATCTACAGGATAATACAGCGACTGCAGTGTGTTACATACAGGATACTACAGTGACTGCAGTGTGTTATATATAGGACAATGCAGGAGCTGCAGTGTGTTATGTACAGGATAATACAGGACTGCAGCGTGTTATATACAGGATAATACGGGGACTGCAGGGTGTTATATAGAGGATACTACCGGGACTGCAATGTGTTATATATAGGATAATGCAGTGGTTGCAGTTTGTTATAACTAGTGTTATGATGTGACAGGTGGTATTTGCTAGGCTGACCAAATTCATAAGGAAATTTGGCCACACTATCATAATTTGTATTTTTGCAATTTGTTTTTATTACGTGTAGATTTGTTTACTGAATTCAGAAGTAATGAGCCCCCTAAGAGCTTTAGTGATTTTAAAAATTAAATTAAAATATTTATTAACAAAAGAAAAGAATTCAAATGCCTACATAAGATTACAGTTACTTAATACTATAACAAATCCCAATATTCCTAATTAACCAGGCTCCCAGCTATACACCACCTTTAAGGCAACAGTCCAAAGTAGATTTAAAATTTAAATTAACAAACAATGCGCCCACTCGCTGCTGGAATTCTAAAGGCTTTTTAATTCAACTTTAATCACTGGGCACAGCAGGCGTCTGCAAATATGGCTGGAGGATTTTCCCCAAAGCTTCTTTACAGGATGTACCTTTCAAGATGTTACATGGCCACTCCCACATAATGTTCAATCCTTCTTTATATATGTTTCTCTCTCTTTAGTGTGTAAAATCTCATTGTTCTCCATGCCTATGAAAATTTACCTTTCCTGTGATATAAAACTTTTTCATGCTGCCAATATGGTCAGTGCCATTGGGAAAAATAAACATGCTGCTTCTCCTTGCTTACCTTGTAGGTTGTAAATATCCTCCCATCCCTTTGGAGATCAAACAACCCCTTTGCTTATCTAAAAATGCAAATTTCATTCATATCATCTGTGAAACCCTCATCCTCACTTGTCCATCTTCATTTCACAACTCTGCTGTTTACATAACTCGTTTGTTAATTTCAATCTTGCAGTCTATCTGACTCTAATTCAATTAACCAGGCAATAGAAAGAACCGTGCGCACTCATATCCATAAGCCTGCAATAATATGGAAAATATTATAGCTTTGAGACAACGGGATAACACAGAGACTGCAGTGTGTTATATACAGGATAATAAAGGGACTGCAGTTTGTTTTATACAGGATAATACAGGGACTGTGTTATGTTACGTACAGGATGATACAGAGATTGCAGTTTGTTATATACAGGATAATATAGGGACTGCAGTTTGTTATACCCAGTGTTATGATGTGGCAGGTAGTATTTGCCAGGCTGACCAAATCCACAAGGAAACTTGGCCACATTATCACAATGTTTTTGCAATTTGCATGTATTACAAGAAGATTTGGGGAATGAATTCAGAAGTAATGAGTCCAGTTGTCTCTTTGGACCTTCTTGCCTCTTGCAAGTTGTTCTCACTTTAAATCTGAAGTTTGGAGCCTTTCTCTCTGCCCCTCACTCTTAACTTCACTTAGCAGGACCTTTTCCAGGTTCCTGGCCTTCCTTTTGACTAGAAGGACTGCTTGGGACTTTCCCCTGTTCCGCTCCCCTGGATTTTGAGGTTTTTTCTTTAGCTTGGGATTGGCTATCTGCCCCCTTTTGCTCCAGTCTGTCTCTGGTAGCTACTTTCAACCAACTTTAGCTTGGAGCTGGCTATCTGCCCCTCTAGGCTGCTTGTCTGGCAGCTGTCTTCAAAACCAGCTGAATTCCAACAGCTTTAAAAACAAACTACTGTTTCTAGCTTTTCTGTGTGTGTCGGTGGGAGGACCATGCCTCTATGGATCCCTGTTACTAGGCAACAGCCAGTTTTCTACTGTTGTGCTTATTAAACTTATCTTACAGCTATAAAACGCTCATTCAAAATGTAAGCGCCCTTTTAAAGTGAAACTAAAACTCAATTTCACCTTTCTTAACACACAAATACAGGAATACAAGTCAAACTTAAATATTAAAGCTAAAACCCATTCCTAACACCCACCCATAAATGATCTCTATTTCCTTACATGGTGATGAATCTCTTGTTGAGCAAGTAGCTGCTGCTCTAAAAAAAAAGTTTTTGGGGAAACAATTGTTTTCAGCTCCTCACGAAAGAAGTTAGAAATCCTGCAATGGTACAAAGGATGGAGGACTCCATGATTACTGACTCTCAAAATTGACAGGGGCCTAGTCACAGAAGATCGTACAAAGAATGAATTGCTGGAAGATGTTTTGAAGTGGGTCATACTTTTAATAGATTCATGGATCAAGGTGAAACACAAGATAGGGGTAATAGCCAACAGCGGATGAATCCCAGAAATACTCAGGAATAATTAATAGGTGTTTCCGGTGTAACTCTATAATATCACTGTGGGCAGGATTTTCGGGTCGTCAGGCAGGTGTGGGAGTGGTTGGAAAATAGTCCATCATCCATGACCAGCCTCTGACCGGAACTTCACGCTGGCTGGCCAATTAACGGCCTGCTAGCATGAAAGGCACGCTGAAGAGCTCAGCGCTGCCGGGGTGGGGGTGGGAGGACGGCGAGCACAAATGTCTGCAAATGCTTGGGGGAGCACCTGCCTTAGGCAGCTGCCTTAGGGAGCTGAAGAATTGTAAAAACAAAGAGAAATATTTTGAAAATGTGAAAAAAATGTCCCCACATCGGACTCACTCACATGAACATAAACATAATGAACAGTTTTTAAAAATTACTGCTGGAAACCTCATCCCGCCAATGCATCAAGTTTCCTAAAAAATCCAAAGGCCGCCTGGCCAATTCACCCGCCTGCCAACCATGAGGTTCAACAGGCAGTGAAAAATAGTTTTTAATTAATTGATTAAGGGCCTTAATAGGCCTCTTAATTGTTGGCGGGCGCGCTGCCGATTCTCGCATGCGCCTGCCGACCGAAGTATCATGAGAGTGCGCGATGACATCGAGACACTCACTTGATGGTATCACGCACTATTTTACTCCCAATCGGGTCAGGCGCATGTCTGCCCACAGGAAATAAAATTCTGCCCTGTGTAAGGAATTGTCAAAAAATCAGGAATCAAGTATATGGAGCAACTCATAAAACAGGCAGTTCTGATAATGAAGTTAATAAGGATGAATGGCAAGAAAATATTGTACTAGTGACTGAAAACTTAAGTCAGCCCATGAGTATCTTGGTTGCAGATTCATTCAATTGTGCTGTACTAGATAGCGGCTGTACCTCGACAGTATGTAAGGTTGATTGGCTAAACTGTTGGGAAACACTTGACAAAACAGATAAAAATAGAGTCAAAGAATATGAAAGCACTACTTGCTGTCGATATGGGGATGATGATGCATTAACATCTTTAAAGAGAGTTTTCGTCCCATTTTAAATTGCAGGAATGTGCCATTTCATCAGCACTGATGTGGTTCAGAGTGACAGGCCGTTATTGCTGAGTAAGTATTCAGTGAAAAAAGCAAAGATGTGTTTGGGCATGGAGAATGACCTTTGCCTTTGGTAAAGCAGTGAACTTGCAGTTCACTGGATCGGTACATTATTGTGTTCCGTTGAGGAAATGGGGAGTTTCCCATCAAGAAGTTCAGGTAGTATTGATGATCTCTGGAGAAAAGAGTCTGTCTAAAAAGAAAAGAATTATCTGGAAATTGCTGAACAATTTGCCCACCCATCATCACAAAAGTTAAAGCTAGTGCTAAAGGATGCTGGAGTTGTGGATAAAGAATATGAATCCTTTGTAGAACTGATCACATCTCAATGTGATATATTTATTAAATATTAGAAGACACCACCACACCCGGTTGCAAGTGTCCCATTAGTCTGGGAATTGAACAGAGTGGTAGCCATGAACCTGAAGGTTGGGACAAGGATCAGAGTTTTTATCTGTTACATTTTGGAGATGTGGCAACCAGGTTCGGCATATCTACGGTAATAAACAACAAGGACTGGCGGACAAAAGTGGATAAAGTCATGGAAAAGTGAGTCGGCTCAGGCCTTGGGTCACCAATAAAATTCTTAATGGATAATGGAGGTGAATTTGCAAATGACGAGTTTAGGGACATGTACGAGGATTTAAAAGTTATTGTCATTCACACCGCTGCAGAAAGTCCTTTCAGCAATGTCTTATGCAAAGAAAACCATGCCATAGTTGATGAAATCAAAACGGAAGCATTGGAAAACTTTAGAAGACCATTAAGGCATCATATACAATAGTCTGGGGGAGACTTCTGTTCTGATGACCTGGTTTATTAGAAGAGAGAAGGATCCAGGGAATGGAGAGATCTGGGAAAAATTATTGGATGTGACAGGAAAATTCTAATAATACAACATGGGAATCAGATTATAAAAGCACATTCTTTATGAGTAATAGGGATAAGTTATGAATTTTCAAGCTCTGAGAACATGGGAAAAGGTGATGATAATGAGTTGCCTTGTAGTTCACGTACCCATGAGTTCCAATAATTTGGAGCCAGAGGGCAGGATTTGAGAGCTCAAGAAATACAAACCAAAATACACACTGATCATGAAGAACATGAAAAATTAATCTCATGCAGGGATTAGTTGCCTAAAGTTGGTTCCCGGGTGGTGTACAAGCCAGAAGGATCAGACAACAGGAGGGAGGCCACGATAGTGGGACGAACAGAGGAGTCTACGGGCAAATATAAAAACTGGTTAAATGTCTAAGATGAGGAACAAGAGGCGAGGGCCATGGATTGGCAACATGGAGTACAAGAGTGGAGAGCAAGAAAACATAGCACAAGTTCGTATGCTGATTCAGGGAATGGGTTTAGGAGGAGGAAAAGATCATGTACAGTAGAAAGGATCTCTAGTGGACATTCTGATAGGAGTAGTCCAGAGAGACCTTAGCAAGAGAAAAGAGGTGGCAGCTTGACAAGGTGACAGTGCAGCATGGGTAATGGAGAGCCTCCTCGGTCAGAGGACAGAAGTAGAAGTCCCTGTGACTGAGAGGTGTTTGTAATAACTAATAGATTAGAAGACAGGGCAATAAGGCTAAACTAAGAGTGAAAAAGCTGGAAAGAATTCTGGGTATATTCAGAGGTTGATGATAGAGGTCAGCCTGCTCTGCCACACAGATGGAAAAGGCCTTACCGGATGGGACCTATAGGGCCAAGGCTAGGGTGGTAGTCAGAGGTTTTGGGGAATGTTTGGTGGATAGAGACATTAGGGTAGACTCTCCCATGGATGGAAAGGTGATTTTGAAGAAACTTTTAGTCATTTTAACAACTTATTCTTGGAAAGGTAACTTCATAGATATCAAAGCGGCTTTCCTTCAGGGTGACCTGCTCAAGAGGGAAGTTTCTTACAACCTCTGAAGGGAACATCGGGAATAGAGGAGAAACTCTGGAAATTGAATAAATGTGTTTATGAGTTAATGACACTTCTTGGGTGTGGTATTTTTCAGTGAGGGCAGTTCTGTTAAAGTTAGGGCCTTCACAGCTGAAGGTAGACCCAGCCATGTTCTATTGGCACTGTAATGGAAACATTTCAGGGATCTTTATGATGCGTGTGGATGATTTTTTTTGTTGGGGGGGTCACTGGTGACTTTGAAGAAAATATATTAAACAAATTAGGAAGGAATTTAAAATTGTCAGTCAAGCTCCTGGGGCTTTCAAATATATGGGTTTGGAGATGAAGAAGGGTGAGTCAGATGTAATTTTACATCAGCAGTCTTATTTAGACTATGTCAATCCCATCACAATTAGTCATATCAGGTCTGGACAGAAAGATGCGGCTGCTGCCAAGGATGAGATGGAAAAGCTGAGGAGGCTTGTCGGACAGCCCAATTTGTTAGACACACAGACAGGTCCAGATGCAAGTTTTGATGTGCTGGAATTTAGTCTTGTCATGAAAAATCTGAAGATGGAGGACATCTTGAGAGTGAATAAAACTTTAAAAAATTAAAAGTGGAGAAGTGTATTTTGTAGTTCCCAGCTTTGGCTGATCTCAATCACATGAAATGAATCATTTTTCATGATGCCTCACGTGCAAACTTTGGTGCTCAATTTTCCAATGAAGGAGGCTTCCTGATATTTCCTGTGGGAGAGAACGGGAAAAATTGCCCCTTGGCACGGGAGGCAAAGAAAATAAAGAGAGTGGTGAAGAGCATGCTAACCACTGAAACTCTTGCTCGCGTTGATGCTGTTGACATGTTGTTCTATTTGTCCAAGATCCTGAAGCAATTGCAATATAAAACAGAAACTGAAAGAACAATAGGATGTGACATAGAAAACCCATCTTTGTGGGATAATGTACATTTCACAGTGTGAATGAAAAAAAGCTTAGGATAGACAAAAGCCAGTTTAAGGCAGATGTTGGAAAGGAAAGAAATCTCCAAGCTGAGGTGGGTAGAAACTAATCATCAACGATCGAATTGTTTCACTCAGATGAATGCCTCGACCGAAAAATTGTTGAAGGTTCGAGAAGAAGGATTTCACACTATGTAACAGTGGGGAATCTGTAATTATCTTTTTCTCATATTTCTATCCATGTAGCTTTTGTCTAAATATAATTGTTATTATTTTTTATCTCTTAAAAGAAAGAGAATCTGATAATGTTAGAAATGCAGGTTCCTTTAAGAGTAAACCAGGACAAGGCTCAGAGTGAATTGAGTGCAGCTGATGCTCATTGAAGCCTGTACTCAGGAGCTGGGTTTTCTCCTAGTCTTGGGGGGGAGGGGGCTTTCATTTGCACAGGGAGAGAATCCAGAAGGGAAAAGTGGAAACTGCTGTTTGTACTGGACTATAGTTTAACAATAAAAGAGTTGTGATTCACAATGTCCTCTGTTGACTGATTCGGTGAATGGATATTTACCATTAAACATTATATACAGGATAATACAAGGACTGCAGTGTGTTATATGCAGGATGATAGAGGGACTGCAATGTGTTATATAGTGTATAATACAGGGGCTGTAGTGTTTTGTATAGTGTATAATAAAGGTACTGCAGTGTGTTATATAGTGTAGAATACAAGGACAGCAGTATGTTTTATAGTGTACAATACAGGAGCTGCAGTGTGTTGTATAATGTATAACACGGACTGCAGTGTGTAATATAGTGTATATTAGAGGGATTGCAGTGTGTTATATAAAGTGTAATACAGGAGCTGCAGTGTGTTGTATAGTGTATGATACAAGGACAGCAGTGTGTTTTATAGTGTATAACACAGGGGCTGCAGTGTATTGTGTAGCGTATGATACAGGGGTTGCAGCATGTTATATACTGTAGTGTAATATAGTGTGTAACACAGGGACTGTAGTTTGTTGTATAGTGTATAATACAGGGACTGCAGTGTGTTACATAGTGTATAATACAAGGACAGCAGTGTGTTTTGTAGTGTATAAAACAAGTGCTGCAGTATGTTGTATATTGTATAATTCAATGACAGCAGTGTGTTTTATAGTGTAAAATACAGGGGCTGTAGTGTATTAAATCGTGTATAATACAGGGACTGCAGTGTGTTATATATTGTATATTACAGGGGCTGTAGTGTGTTATATAATGTATAATACAGGGGCTGTAGTGTGTTTTATAATGTATGATACAAGGACAGCAGTGTGTTTTATAGTGTAAAATACAGGGGCTGTAGTGTATTAAATCGTGTATAATACAGGGACTGCAGTGTGTTATATATTGTATATTACAGGGGCAGTAGTGTGTTATATAATGTATAATACAGGGGCTGTAGTGTGTTTTATAATATATGATACAAGGACAGCAGTGTGTTTTATAGTGTAAAATACAGGGGCTGTAGTGTATTATATTGTGTATAATACAGGGACTGCAGTGTGTTATATATTGTATATTACAGAGGCTGCAGTATGTTATATTATGTATATTACAGCGGCTGCAATGTGTTAAATAGTGTATAATACAGGGGCTGCAATGTGTTGCATAGTGTATAATACAGGGGCTGTAGTGTGTTTTATAATGTATGATACAAGGACAGCAGTGTGTTTTATAGTGTAAAATACAGGGGCTGTAGTGTATTATATTGTGTATAATACAGGGACTGCAGTGTGTTATATATTGTATATTACAGAGGCTGCAGTATGTTATATTATGTATATTACAGCGGCTGCAGTGTGTTAAATAGTGTATAATACAGGGGCTGCAATGTGTTGTATAGTGTATAATACAGGGGCTGTAGTGTGTTTTATAATGTATGATACAAGGACAGCAGTGTGTTTTATAGTGTAAAATACAGGGGCTGTAGTGTATTATATTGTGTATAATACAGGGACTGCAGTGTGTTATATATTGTATATTACAGAGGCTACAGTGTGTTATATAGTGTATAATACAGGGACAGCAATGTGTTATATAGTGTATAATACAGGGACAGCAATGTGTTATATAGTGTATAATACAGGGACTACAGTGTGTTATATAGTGTGTAACACAGAGGCTGCAGCGTGTTATACAATGTATAAAACAGGGTCTGCAGTGTGTTGCCTAGTGTATAGTATAGGGAGAGGAGTGTGTTATATTGTGTATAATACAGGGGCTACAGTATGTCATATAGTGTATAATACAGGGGCTACAGTATGTCATAGTGTATAATACAGGGTCTGCAGTGTGTTACATAGTGTATAAAGAAGGACAGAAGTGTGTTTTATAGTGTAAAACACAGGGGCTGTAGTGTGTTATATCGTGTATTATACACGGACTGCAGTTTGTTATATAATGTATATTACAGGGGTTGCAGTGTGTTATATAGTGTATATTACAGGGGCTGCAGTGTGTTATATAGTGTATAATACAGGGGCTGCAGTGTGTTGTTCAGTGTATAATGCAGGGGCTGCAGTGTGTTATCTAGTGTATAATGCAGGGATTACACTGTGTTACATAGTGTATAATGCAGGGATTGCACTGTGTTGTATAGTGTTTAATATAAGGACAGCAATGTGTTATATAGTGTATAACACAGGGGTTGCAGTGTGTTATATAGTGTATAATATAGGCACAGCAGTGTGTTGTGTTGTGTAGTGTATGATACAGGGGTGGCAGTGTGTTACATAGTGCATAATACAGGGTCTGCAGTGTGTTGTATAGTGTATAATACAGGGTCTTCAATGAGTTATATAGTGTATAATACAGGGATGGCAGTATGTTACATAATGTATAAAAAAAACAGCAGTGTGTTGCATAATGTTTCACACAGGGACAGCAGTGTGTTATATAGTGTATAATATAGGGACTGCAGTGTGTTGTATAGCGTATAACGCAGGTACAGCAGTGTGTTATATAATGTATTAGACAAGGGCTACGGTGTGTTTTAGAGTATATAATACAGGGGCTACAGTGTGTTGTGTAGTGTATAATACAGGGGCTACAGTGTGTTGCAGCGTGATATATACTGTATGGTACAGAGATGGCAGAGTGTTATATAGAGTGTAATACAGATACTGCAGTGTGTTATATAGCGTTTAATACAGGGGCTGCAGTGTGTTGCATAGTGTATAATACAAGGACAGCAGTGTGTTTGGTAGTGTATAAAACAGGAGCTGCAGTGTGTTGTATATTGTATAATATAAGGACAGCAGTGTGTTACATAGTGTATAATACTGGGGCTGCAGTATGTTTTATAGTTTATATTACAAGGACAGCAGTGCATTTTATATGTAAAATACAGCTGCTGTAGTGTGTTATATTGTGTATAATACAGAGACTGCAGTGTGTTATATAGTGTATATTACAGGGGCTGCAGTGTGTTATATTGTGTATATTACAGAGGCTGCAGGTGTGTTATATAGTGTATAATACAGGGGCAGGAGTGTGTTGTATAGTGTATAATACAAGGACAGCAGTGTGTTTTATAGTGTATAATATAGGGACAGTAGTGTGTTATTAAGTGTATAATACAGGGGCAGGAGTGTGTTACATAGTGTATAATACAGGGGCTGCAATATGTTACAAAGTGTGTAATACAGGGACTGCTGTGTGTTGTATAGTGTATAATAATGAGATGGCAGTGTGTTATCTCATGTATAATACAGAGATGACAGTATGTTATATAACTTATAATACAGGGGTTGCCATGTGTTATATAGTGTATAATACAGGGACTGCAGTGTGTTGTATTGTGTATAATATAGGGACAGCTGTGTGTTATATAGTGTATAATACAGGGGCAGCAGTGTGTTGGATAGTGCATAATACAGAGCGTCAGTGTGTTGTATAGTGCATAATACAGGGCCTGCAGCATGTTATATAGTCTAAAATACTGGGGTTGCAGTGTGTTATATAGTGTATAATACAGGGGCTGCAGTGTGTTATATAGTGTATAATACAGAGATGGCAGTGTGTAGTATAGTGTATAATACAGGGGATTCAGTGTGTTGTATAGTGTATAATATAGGGACAGCAGTGTGTTGTACAGTATATAATACAGAGATGGCTTTGCTTTACTTGGTGCATTATACAGGGGCTGCAGTGTGTTATATAGTGTATAATACAGATACAGCAGTGTGTTGTGTAGTGTATAATACAGGGGATTCAGTGTGTTGTATAGTGTATAATATAGGGACAGAAGTGTGTTGTACAGTGTATAATACAGAGATGGCTTTGCTTTACTTGGTGCATTATACAGGGGCTGCAGTGTGTTATATAGTGTATAATACAGGGGCTGCAGTGTGTTGTATAGTGTATGATACAGATACAGCAGTGTGTTGTGCAGTGTATAATACAGGGGCTGCTGTGTGTTATCTCGTGTATAACACAGAGATGGCAGTATGTTATAAAGGTAATAATACAGGGGCTGCCGTGTGTTGCATAATATATAATATAGGGACAGCAGTGTGTTATATAGTGTATAATGCAGGGGCAGCAGTGTGTTGTGCAGTGTGTAATGTAGGGGCTGCTTCGTGTTGTGTAGTGTATAATACAGAGATGGCATTGTGTCATATATATATAATATAGAGGCTTCAGTGTGTTATATAGTATATATTATAGGGGCTGCAATGTGTTATATAGTGTATATTACAGGGGCTGCAGGTGTGTTATATAGTGTATAATACAGCGGCTGCAGGTGTGTTATATAGTGTATAATACAGGGGCTGCAATATGTTATATAGTGTGTAATACAGGGACTGCAGTGTGTTGTATAGTGTATAATAATGAGATGGCATTGTGTTATCTCATGTATAATACAGAGATGACGGTATGTTATATAGCTTATAATACAGGGGTTGCCATGTGTTATATACTGCATAATACAGGACTGCAGTGTGTTGTATAGTGTATAATACAGGGACAGCTGTGTGTGGGATAGTGCTTAATACAGGGCCGCAATGTATTGTATCGTCTATAATACAGGGATTTCAGGGTGCTATATAGTGTATAATACAGGGGCTGTGGTGGGTTATGTAGTTTATAATACAGGGGCTGCAGTGTGTTGTATTGTGTATAATATAGGGACAGCAGTGTGTTATATAGTGTATAATACAGGGGCAGCAGTGTGTTGGATAGTGCATAATACAGGGCCGCAATGTATTGTATCATGTATAATACAGGGATTTCAGCGTGCTATATAGTGTATAATACAGGAGCTGTGGTGGGTTAGGTAGTTTATAATACAGGGGCTGCAGTGTGTTGTATTGTGTATAATATAGGGGCATCAGCGTGTTATCTAGTGTATAATACAGGGGCTGCGGTGGGTTATGTAGTTTATAATACAGGGACTGCAATGTGTTATATTGTGTGTAATGCAGGGTCTGCAGTATGTTGGATGGTGCATAATACAGGGCCTCAATGTGTTGTATCATGTATAATACAGGGATTTCAGCGTGTTATATAGTGTATAATACAGGGGCTGCAGTGTGTTGTATAATGTATAATACAGGAGCTGCATTGTGTTATATAATGTATAATACAGGGGCTGCAGTGTGTTAGTGCATAATACAGAGCGTCAGTGTGTTGTATAGTGCATAACACAGGGCCTGCAGCATGTTATATAGTCTAAAATACTGGGGTTGCAGTGTGTTGTATAGTGTATAATACAGGGGCTGCAGTGTGTTATATAGTGTATAATACAGAGATGGCAGTGTGTTGTATAGTGTATAATACAGGGGATTCAGTGTGTTGTATCGTGTATAATATAGGGACAGCAGTGTGTTGTACAGTATATAATACAGAGATGGCTTTGCTTTACTTGGTGCATTATACAGGGGCTGCAGTGTGTTATATAGTGTATAATACAGGGGCTGCAGTGTGTTGTATAGTGTATAATACAGATACAGCAGTGTGTTGTGTAGTGTATAATACAGGGGATTCAGTGTGTTGTATAGTGTATAATATAGGGACAGAAGTGTGTTGTACAGTGTATAATACAGAGATGGCTTTGCTTTACTTGGTGCATTATACAGGGGCTGCAGTGTGTTATATAGTGTATAATACAGGGGCTGCTGTGTGTTGTATAGTGTATGATACAGATACAGCAGTGTGTTGTGCAGTGTATAATACAGGGGCTGCTGTGTGTTATCTCGTGTATAACACAGAGATGGCAGTATGTTATAAAGGTAATAATACAGGGGCTGCCGTGTGTTGCATAATATATAATATAGGGACAGCAGTGTGTTATATAGTGTATAATACAGGGGCAGCAGTGTGTTGTGCAGTGTGTAATGTAGGGGCTGCTTCGTGTTGTGTATTGTATAATACAGAGATGGCATTGTGTCATATATATATAATATAGAGGCTTCAGTGTGTTATATAGTATATATTATAGGGGCTGCAATGTGTTATATAGTGTATATTACAGGGGCTGCATGTGTGTTATATAGTGTATAATACAGCGGCTGCAGGTGAGTTATATAGTGTATAATTCAGGGGCTGCAATATGTTATATAGTGTGTAATACAGGGACTGCAGTGTGTTGTATAGTGTATAATAATGAAATGGCAGTGTGTTATCTCATGTATAATACAGAGAAGACGGTATGTTATATAGCTTATAATACTGGGGTTGCCATGTGTTATATACTGCATAATACAGGACTGCAGTGTGTTGTATAGTGTATAATACAGGGACAGCTGTGTGTGGGATAGTGCTTAATACAGGGCCGCAATGTATTGTATTGTCTATAATACAGGGATTTCAGGGTGCTATATAGTGTATAATACAGGGGCTGTGGTGGGTTATGTAGTTTATAATACAGGGGCTGCAGTGTGTTGTATTGTGTATAATATAGGGACAGCAGTGTGTTATATAGTGTATAATACAGGGGCAGCAGTGTGTTGGATAGTGCATAATACAGGGCCGCAATGTATTGTATCGTGTATAATACAGGGATTTCAGCATGCTATATAGTGTATAATACAGGAGCTGTGGTGGGTTAGGTAGTTTATAATACAGGGGCTGCAGTGTGTTGTATTGTGTATAATATAGGGGCATCAGCGTGTTATCTAGTGTATAATACAGGGGCTGCGGTGGGTTATGTAGTTTATAATACAGGGACTGCAATGTGTTATATTGTGTGTAATGCAGGGTCTGCAGTATGTTGGATGGTGCATGATACAGGGCCTCAATGTGTTGTATCATGTATAATACAGGGATTTCAGCGTGTTATATAGTGTATAATACAGGGGCTGCAGTGTGTTGTATAATGTATAATACAGGAGCTGCATTGTGTTATATAATGTATAATACAGGGGCTGCAGTGTGTTAGTGCATAATACAGAGCGTCAGTGTGTTGTATAGTGCATAATACAGGGCCTGCAGCATGTTATATAGTCTAAAATACTGGGGTTGCAGTGTGTTGTATAGTGTATAATACAGGGGCTGCAGTGTGTTATATCGTGTATAATACAGAGATGGCAGTGTGTTATATAGTGTATAATACAGAGGATTCAGTGTATTGTATAGTGTATACTATAGGGACAGCAGTGTGTTGTACAGTGTATGATACAGAAATGGCTTTTCTTTACATAGTGCATTATACAGGGGCTGCAGTGTGTTATATAGTGTATAATACAGGGGCTGCATTGTGTTGTATAGTGTATAATACAGGTACAGCAGTGTGTTGTGCAGTGTAACATACAAGGGCTGCTGTGTGTTATCTCGTGTATAACACAGGGATGGCAGTATGTTATATAGGTTATAATACAGGGGCTGCCGTGTGTTACATAGTGTATAATACAGGGACTGCAGTGTGTTGCATAGTGTATAATATAGGGACAGCAGTGTGTTATATATTGTATAATACAGGGGCAGCAGTGTGTTGTGCAGTGTGTAATCTAGGGGCTGCTTCATATTGTGTAGTGTATAATACAGAGATGGCATTGTGTCAAAAAAATATAATAGAGGCTACAGTGTGTTATATAGTGTATATTATAGGGGCTGCAGTGTGTTATATAGTGTATATTACAGGGGTTGCAGGTGTGTTATATAGTGTATAATATAGGGGCAGCAGTGTGTTGTATAGTGTATAATACAGGGGCTGCAATATGTTATATAGTGTGTAATACAGGAACAGCAGTGTGTTGTATAGTGTATAATACAGGGGCTGCAGTGTGTGGGATAGTGTATAATATAGGGACAGCAGTGTGTTATATAGTGTATAATACAGGGGCAGCAGTGTGTTGTGCAGTGTGTACTCTTGGGGCTGCTTCATGTTGTGTAGTGTATAATAATGAGATGGCATTGTGTCATATATATATAATACAGCGGCTACAGTGTGTTATATAGTGTATACTAGGGGCTGCAGTGTGTTATATAGTGTATATTACAGGGGCTGCAGCTGTGTTATATAGTGTATAATATAGGGGCAGCAGTGTGTTGTATAGTGTATAATACAGGGGCTGCAATATGTTATATAGTGTGTAATACAGGGACTGCAGTGTGTTGTATAGTGTATAATAATGAGATGGCAGTGTGTTATCTCATGTATAATACAGAGATGACAGTATGTTATATAACTTATAATACAGGGGTTGCCATGTGTTATATAGTGTATAATACAGGGACTGCAGTATGTTGTATAATGTATAATACAGGGGCAGTGTGTTGGATAGTGCATAATATAGGGCCGCAATGTATTGTATCGTGTATAATACAGGGATTTCAGCATGCTATATAGTGTATAATACAGGGGCTGTGGTGGGTTAGGTAGTTTATAATACAGGGGCTGCAGTTTGTTGTATTGTGTATAATATAGGGGCATCAGCATGTTATCTAGTGTATAATACAGGGGCTGCGGTGGGTTATGTAGTTTATAATACAGGGACTGCAATGTGTTATATTGTGTATAATACAGGGGCTGCAGTATGTTGGATAGTGCATAATACAGGGCCTCAATGTGTTGTATCATGTATAATACAGGGATTTCAGCGTGTTACATAGTGTATAATACAGGGGCTGCAGTGCGTTGCGTAGTTTATAATACAGAGGCTGCAGTGTGTTATATAGTGTATAATACAGGGGCTGCAGTGAGTTGTATAGTGTATAATACAGGTATAGCAGTGTGTTGTGCAGTGTATAATACAGGGGCTGCTGTGTGTTATCTCGTATATAACACAGAGATGGCAGTATGTTATATAAGTTATAATACAGGGGCTGCCGTGTGTTATATAGTGTATAATACAGGGACTGCAGTGTATTGTGGAGTGTATAATATAGGGATAGCATTGTGTTATGTAGTGTATAATACAGGGGCAGCAGTGTGTTGTGCAGTATGTAATCTATGGGCTGCTGCATGTTGTTTAGTGTATAATACAGAAATAGCATTGTGTTATATATATATAATGCAGAGGCTACAGTGTGTTATATCGTGCATAATACAGGGACTGCAGTGTGTTATATAGTGTATAATACAGGGACAACAGTGCGTTATTAGTGTATAATACAGGGGCTGCAGTGTTTTATATAGTGTATAATATCGGGACAGCAGTGGGTTGTATAGTGTATAATTTGGGACAGCAATGCACTATATAGTGTATAATACAGGGGCTGCTGTATGTTATATCATGTATAATACAGGGGCAGCACTGTGTATAATATAGGGGCATCAGCGTGTTATCTAGTGTATAATACAGGGGCTGCGGTGGGTTATGTAGTTTATAATACAGGGACTGCAATGTGTTATATTGTGTATAATACAGGGGCAGCAGTGTGTTATATGGTGTATAATACAGGGGCTGCAGTGTTTTATATAGTGTATAATATAGGGACAGCAGTGTGTTATATAGTGTATAATACAGGGGCTGCAGTATGTTATATAGTGTGTAATACAGGGACTGCAGGTTGTTATATACAGTTCGATACAGGAACAGCAGTTTTTTAAATACAGGATAATACAGGGACTGTAGGTTGTTATATACGGGATGATGCAGTGACTGCAGTGCGTTCTCTACAGGAAAATACAGGGACTGCAGTGGGTTATATATGGGATGATACAGGGACTACTATATTTTTATATAGAGAAATGCACTGACTGTAACTTATTTCTATGGAATAACAGTGTCAGCAGTAGAAGCAATGATCATTTACCTTCATATTGCAGTCAAAAACAAAGGTGGAGGATAGTATAAAACTTCAAAAGGACATAGGTAAGTTGGTGGATTGGGCAGATAGGGGGCAGATGAAATTTAATGTGGAGAAGTGTGAGGTGATGCATTTGGTAGGAAGGACACGGAACGGCAGTGTAAAATAAGGCGTATAATCCTTAAGGCAGTGCAGGAGTATAGGGAACTGAGTGTATATGTGCATAGATCATTGAACATGACAGGGCTTTATAAATAGGGGCATAGAGTCCAAGAGCAGGGAGGTTATGATGAGCTTGCATAAGACACTTGTTAGATCTCAGCCTGGGTATTGTGTATTAACCTGGCTCCCAGTTATACCCCCTTTAAGGCAACGGTCCAAAAGTGGATTTTAGATTTTAAACAGATCCAGCAAATTAACACAATACCCTGGACAGTGGAAATCAAAATGGCTCTTTCCATATTTGGTATCTGTTGACAGTGGACTTAGGCACAAATTTTGAAGGCTTCTGATACTTCCGTTAGGTCTTTCAATGCCTTCCCCTGACACATAGCCTCATTCTCCTTTATATATGTTTCTCTCTTTTTAATATGTAAATTCCATTGTTTCCATATGTCTTTGGAACTTTAACTTTGTCATAATATAAATCTTTACGTGTTGCCAATATTCTCATTAACCTCTTTGAAATTCAAATGCCCCTTCATCTCTCTAAATATACAATTTCCTGTCACACCTTACATGCTAAGACCCTAACCCTGTTTACCTACTTAGCATTTCAAAGACACTTCTACACCTTACTCCTGTTGATAACTTCAACTTGCAGTCTGTTTGGCTACAAAATGTAATTAAATCACACACATGCACAAACCTAACTGTTTACCTCCATAAACCTACTTTACAATAAACCAGAAAAATGTTATGAAAATGATTATACTCTCATGACAATGTGGTGGAGGTAGGTTCACTCGAGGCATTCAGGTGGGCATTAGATGTTTATTTGAATAGGAACAATGTGCAATGTGCGGGGACAAAGCAGGAGAATGGCACTAAGTCATGATGCTTATTTCGGGAGATGGTGCAGACAAGATGGGCCAAATGGCCTCCTTCTGCACCATAATGATTCTGTAAATACATTTTCAAACCATTTCCTTTTATCCTCTGACTGTCTGTGAGAACCATTGTACAGGACTGCACATCAATGAATGCAAAACAGCATAAATTATGGAATAAAATGTACACTTTGAAATGCCTTATCCTGTTTCTCGGCTGTTTTCTGAAAAACAAAATGTGCTTTTACTTGAATGGCAAAGATGACTATACATCAATAATTTTCAATGGTCTGGGAAAAGTTTTTTGTCTGATTCATTCTCAGATTGTGGGCATTGCTTGGGAAGCTGGCATTTATTGCCCATTCCTAAATGCCCTGAGAAGGTGGTGCACTGTGAAACAACCGATTGGCTTGCTAGGTTGCTTCACAGGAGGTTGAAGAGTCAGTTATGCTGTTGTGGGACTGGATTTATAAACAAGTCCAGACTGGTGAAGGATGACAGGCCTCCTTCCCTAACAAACATGAGGACAACAGTCTCATTTTTGAATGAGCCAGCAGTTTAATGGACCCATCTCCCAGCGTTTTTAATTCCAGATTCTGAAACTAAATTCAAACTCTAACTGCTGAGGCGGAATTGAAACTCTCATTTGATGGATTGCCAGTTCAGTAACATAACCACTTCTAGGCAGTGAATGAAAATCAATGTGACAAACAGGGATTGGCGTGGTGACTGCTGACTCCCTGCGTATCTTCAAGAGGGAGATGGACCAGTTCATGGCCAGAGCAGAGACTGCATTGTATAAGAGGGCAAGTGTCTTCAACACTTGGTCCATATGATCTCCTAGACTGGTGTCAATTACCTTGAGCAGGTCAAAGGGGAATTTTCCAGAATATTCTTTCCTTTATGGGTCCGAGGATTTTTTTTGGATTTTTTTTGCTTCTCACAAAGGGTGAAATGGATGTGGGGGGTGGGGGGGTGGGTTGGAGGGGAGCGTCAGAGGGAGAGAGGGGAGGGAAGAAGTGTCCAGTTTTAATGCTCCTACCTTCAAGGTGTGGGGCAAGCTTGATATCCCAGCTGGTACTTTCCTGACTGCCAGTTTTGTTTGTTCCTATGTATTCATAAACAGTCTCTCTAACATGTTACATCCCTCACTTAATACAACACGAGGATTATGAGCAAATTTCTGGAGATGCTGAGATGTGGGAGGTGGCGGGCAATGGGCACCAGGCCATAGTCTAGAGTGGGAATTAGTTTCATGTGGTCAACATCCCAGAAATTTGGGCATCAGTCACAATTAATGAGAGAGCAATCAAAAGGAATAAGTTAACCAGAAGTCATGAGGGAAATTAATCCACTGGAGATGAAACCCAAAACCTAAAGCAAGTAATTAACCTTACTGAGAAGCGATAGGGAGGAAAAAACAATCACTCCAGGGAATAAAGCAATAGTAAAAGGGTGGAGCATCAGCTCACAGTCTTCTGGGAATGTCAGGATGAAGCAAGCTGAAGAAAGGAACTCAATAAGATATTGATTTTTAATTATTGCAGAATCCACAATTACATTGACTTGTAAAATTAAAGAAATGTGTGCTTTTCCTGGAGGTAGAGAAATGAATGTAATATAATGTCATAATATGATGTAATTTATATGCCACAATATGATGAGACAGGATGTAATTAGTGAAGTGTATTATGATGTCTTGACTGGATCACATCTGTGTTCATTGTAAAAGCATCTAAAGCCAGCCCCAGTTAATAATATCTCTTGGCCCTCTGGGAAGAGTCATAACAATCCAGAGATTCAGCAACAATTATCACAGTGAGGACACTGACAAGAATGAAGCATTACCCTGTCACCTGCTGGAGCAAAATCAGATGGAGGTGTGAACGCTTCTGCAATAGATTTATGGCAGTGTTCATGCCTGGGGTGCACAACAGCTTTTCGTCATGATTTTTTATATTGCTCCTAACTTGCACCAAGTTGTGTCCAACCATCTCGCCAGTGCTGGCTAACATTTTTTTGCCTCCTGGTCCAGCAATGCCTTGGCTTAGATTTCTTATGGATGTGTTCAATTAGTCTATACTTTCACACTGTGCTGTCTCCTTCAATAACCTCCTTCAGTCTGGCAAGCCTCTGAGAACACTGCTTTACTACAAATCTGGCCTCTTATACATCCGCCCCTCTCCCTGCACCATCTCTCTTCGTTACTATAGGTGGCCATGCCTTCTGTCAACTTGACCCCAAAGTCTACAATTCACCCCTCAAACACCTTCACCACTCTACCACACTTTGTTCCCTTCAGACTTATCTCTCTGACCAAGCCTTTACTCCTCAGTCCTAATGCTAGATCCATTATTACAGTGTTCACATCCAGTGTACAAACACACACTCTTCAGCAATTATTACACAGTTAGTATTCACAGTCAGTGCAGAAGCATAAGAATTAGGAGCAGGAGTTGGACACTTGGCCTCTCAAGCCTTCTCCGCCATTCAATAAGATCATGACTGATCTGATTGTAACCTCAGCTTCACATTACTGCCCACCCCCCGATAATCTTTCACCCCCATTATTGTCAATAATCTATCTAGCTCTGCCATAAAGATATTCAAAGAATCTGCTTCCACCACCTTTTAAGGAAGGGAGTTCCAAAGACATTCAACCTTCTGAGAAAAAAAAATTTCCCCTCATCTCTGTCTTAAATGAGTGACCCCTTATTTTTAAACAGTGACCCCTAGTTCTAGATTCTCCCACAAAGGGAAACATCCTCTTCACATCCACCCTGTCAACACCCCTCAAAATCTTACAAGTTTCAATCAAGTCACCTCTTACTCTTCTAAAGTGCAGTGGATACAAGACTAGTTTGTCCAGCCTTTCCTCATAAGACAACCCACCCACTCCAGGCATTAGTCTAGTAAGCCTTCTCTGAACTGCTTCCAATGCATTTACATCCTTCCTTAAATAAGGAGACCAGTACTGTACACAGTACTCCAAATGTAGTCTCACCAATGCCCTATACAACTGAAGCATAACCTCACTACTTTTGTATTCAATTTCCCTTGCAATAAACGATAATATTCTGTTAGCTTTGCTAATTACTTGCTGTACCTGCATACTAGCCTTTTGTGATTCATGCACTAGGGCACCCATATCCATCTGCATCTCTGTGCTCTGTAATCTCTCACCATTTAGATAATATGCCTCTTTTTTATTCTTCCCATCAAAATGGGCAATTTCGCATTTTCCCGCATTATACTCCATTTGCCAGACCTTTGCCCATCCACTTAAGGAGGCTACAAATGGATGAAGATAGGTCAGGTCCTCGTCACAAATTATTTTACTATCTTTGTATCATCAGTAAGTTTAACAACCATATCTTCGGTCTCTTCATCCAAGTCATTTATATAAATTATAAAAAGCTGAGGTACAGTGCTGATCCCTGTGGCACACCACTCATTACAACTTGCCAACCAGAAAATGACCCATTTATGTCTACTCTCTACTTCCTGTTGCTAGCTAATCTTCTATCCATGCCAATATGTTATCCCCTATACCATGAGCTTTTATTTTCCACAATATCCTTTCATGTGACATCTTATCAAATACCTTCTGGAAATCAAAATGCAGTATATCCCTCGGTTCCCCCTTATCTGTAACATATGTTACTTCTTCAAAGAACTCCAATAAATTAGTTACAAATGATTTCCCTTTCACAAAACCATGTTGACTCTGCTTGGTTACCTTGACTTTTTCTAGATGCCCCGATATAATGTCTTTAATAATAACTTCTAACATTTTCCCTATGACGTATAGGGATGGGCAATAAATACTGGCCCAGCCAGCAAAGCCCACAACCCATGAATGAATAAGAAGATGTTAAGCTAATTGGCCTGTAATTTCCTGCTTTCTGTCTCCCTCCCTATTTGAATAAAGGAGTTATACAGTGTACAAACACACTCTCTTCAACCATTATTAAACAGTTTGTGTTCACACTCAATGTACAATGCATACTCTTCAACCAGAAATCATAAGGAAAACTCTCCAGTGATTGGAGTCACACCTAGTACAAAGAAAGATGGTTGTGGTGGATGGAGGTCAGTCATCTCAGTTCCAGGACATCACTGCAGGAGTTCCTCAGGGTAGTGTTCTCGATCCAACCATCTTCAGCTGCTTCATCAATTACCTTCTTTCCATCATAAGATGAGAAGTGGGGATGTTCGCTGATGATTGCACAATGTTCAGTATCATCCAAAACTCCTTAGATACTGAAACATTCAATTTCCAAATGCAGCAAAACCTGGACAACATTCGGCCTTGATATGATAAGTGGCAAGATCATTTGTGCCACACAAGTGCCAGGCAATGTCCATCTCTAACAAGAGAGAATCTAACCATCTCCCCTTGATGTGCATTACCATCTCTGTAACCCCCACTAACAACATCCTGGGGACACCATTGACCAGGAACTGAACTGGACTAGCGACATAAATACTGCAAGAGCAGGTCAGAGGCTAGGAATTCTGCAGTGAGTAACTCACTCCCTGATTCCACAAAGCCTTCCACCACCCCCAAGCCAGGAGTGTGATGGAATGCTTTCCACTTGTCTGGATGAATGCAGCTCTAACAGCACTTAAGAAGCTTGACACCATCCAGGACAAAGTAACCCACTTGATTGGCACCATATCCACAAACGTTCACTCTCTCCACTACCGATGCACAGTGGCAGTAGTGTGTACCATCTACAAGATGCACTGCAGCAACTCACCAAGGCTCCTTAGGCAGCACCTTCCAAACCCATGAACTCTACCACCTAGAAGGACAAGGGCAGCATATAGATGGGAACACCACCACCTGCAAGATCCCCTCCAAGTCACTCACCCATCCTGACTTGGAAATATATTGCCGTTCCTTCTCTATCACTGGATCTACATTCTGGACTCCCTTCCTAACAGCACTATGGGTGTACCTACACCACATGAACTGCAGCGGTTCAAGAAAGCAACTCACCACTGCCTTCTCAAGGGCAACTAGGAATGGGCAACAAATGCTGGCCCAGCCAGTGAAGCCCACATCCTTTGAAAGGTTAAAAATATGCACAACACAAATTTTACAAGCAGTATTGTACAGATGATGCTCACACAATGACAGCACACAATGTGCAAACTCCATTGAGTTGTAATTTAATTCAGGCAATGGGGGTCTTGCCTGGATGTTTCCTTTCCTTAAATTTTTCAGTTATTGTTTAAAGTGACTCCGGAGAGGTTGAGAAGAATTCCAGCAAAGGAGTCAGGGGAATGAGGGCAAATTGGTGTTGCTAAACTGATCTGATCAAAATGTATTTATATTCAACCTGTTTTGAGATCCCTTTCGCCTGGGGTGAAGATCATGATCCAAAGCATCTAGCTCCCAGTGAAAGGAATCCCTACACAAAGAGTGCAGTGAGATGAAGGTGGGGCGCAGGATGGAGAGGGCCAGGGTGGAGTGGGCGCAATGGTAGTATACATATACAATCTATGTAAGTCTTTGGCCTATGTAGAACTGCCTTCCCCCCCATACCAACTGCCCACTTGATGCTGGGAGACATTGTAAAGCATGAGGAAGCCTCAGTTAAAAACATTTAATTCTATCAGAGCTCTTGTTAATGATTCCTGAAGTCATGGAAGTCAGAACGTCAGGGCTTTCAAATATATTTATTAAGTGTGATTACAGTAGGGAGCTGTCAGCTCTGTGGATGCCAAATAGAAAGCATGAACTTCTGCCTCTGACTGAAATGTCAGCCAAATTATTGACAATTCATGCGCAGTTTAAATGTTTAATTCTCTCTGCAGCAGACAGACTAAAGGACAGCTGCACTGAGTGGGCTGGTAGGAGTTGCCTGAAAAGAGAGATGCATTGTGCGGAGTGGTGGGAGGTACAGCCAACATTGCAGGATTAGGTAAACAGTCTACCTTACCAGTGATCAAGTTGATTTGGGTGTGGGTGGAATATGAAATTAACAGGTGTGTTGGATCTAATACATGTACTAAATTCTGGCGCAGATCTTCCTGTCCCCGGGTTGTCAGAGACCCGACATACCATCAATATACGCTACGAGACCCCTAAGAAATCCCAATGCAGGGACTCCGTGGGAATTGCCTGGGAGGTTTGAACTTCTGATTGGTAATTTCCTTGCTCTCTGGGGTTCTCTGGAAAAGTTTGGTTTAGAGTCGAAGATTTTGGACGATTCTGATTAACCTAGCTGACCCAGGAAATGTCAGACAGAAAAATCCTAGTCCAATTCCTGGATAACTATATAACTAACCCCCCAACCCCTCACTGACTCCCCCAACTCCCCCCTCGAACCTGACTCCCCCAACAACCCACCGGCTCCTCCCAACCTGACCTGGCTAGCCCCCGCAACTGACTCCCCCAATGTCCAACTGCTCCCCCCTCAACACCTACCCTACCTGACTAGGCCATCCGAACCTCCGACTCCCCACTGACCCAACACCACCACCCTACCCACCCTATCCCCTTACCTACCTCACCCCTTTAGCCACCCTACTCCTTCACACTGTCCCCTCATCCACCCTACCACCATATATACTTACCTTCTGTCCATAGCTTTTCAAACTAGCTTTGGGATATTTAAGCTCCTACAGAATACCACAGCTGGTATCATAAAAAGGAGACATGGTTTCTGCACGAATTTTCTCAGCTGCTCCGTCCAAGGATTCCTGCGCTGAGTCAGTCCTGCAGCATCCTCCATCAGGAGACTGTTCTGAAATATCAGAGGGAGGTGAGTTGTTTTTTTTTTGCCTGTTCAGGGTCGGAACCTTTATTTCTGACCCTGAATGGAGGATTTGGGCTATTAATGTGTAGGGATTTCCATTTAACGAACAAAGTGATGTGAGAGTGACTGCCCTTGACATCAAGGCAGCATTTGACAGAGTGTGGCACCAAGGAGCCCTTGCAAAACTGGAGTTAATGGGAATCAGGGGGAAAACTCTCCACTGGTTGGGGTCAGACTTAGCACAAAGGAAGATGGTTGTGGTTGTTGGAGGTCAATCATCTCAGTTCCAGGACATCACTGCAGGAGTTCCTCAGGGTAGTGTCCTAGGCACAGCCATCTTCAGCTGCGTTAGCAATGACCTTCCTTCCATCGTAAGGTCAGAAATGGGGATGTTCACTGATTGCCAGGGTTAGAAAAGTGTAGCTGCGAGGAGAGATTGGATAGGTTGAGGTTATTTTCCTCTGAGCAAAAAAGGCTGGGAGGTGACTTGATTGAGGTGTTCAAAATTATGAGGGGAATAGATAGAGTGGACAGATAAAATTGTTTCCCTTGGTGGAGAATTTTAGAACCAGGGCACATAGATTCAAGATAAGTGGCAGAAGGTGTAGGGGGGACATGAGGAAGAACTTTTTTATGCAGAGGGTAGTGGGTGCCTGGAATTCGCTGCCCAAGTTGGTGGTCGAGGCAGAAACTCTAAACTCTTTTAAAAAGTACCTGGATCGGCACCTTAAGTGCTGTAAGCTGCAGGGCTGTGGGCCAGGTGCAGGAAGGTGGGATTAGAAAGGGCACCTGGGTGTCCTCGAGCTGGCATGGACAAGATGGGCCGAATGGCCTCCTTCTGTGCTGTAACTTTTCTATGGTTCTATGGTTCTATGATTCTACAATGTTCAGCACCATTTGTGAATCCTCAGATACTGAAACAGTCCATGTCCAAATGCAGCAAGATCTGGAGAATACCCAGGCTTGGGCTGACAATTGGCAAGTAACAGTTGGGACACACAAGTGCCAATGACCATCACCACCAAGAGCGAATCCAACCATCTCCCCTTGACATTCAAAGGCATTACCATCACTGAATCCCCCACTATCAACTTCCTGGGGGTGACCATTGATCAGAAACTGAACTGGACTAGCCATATAAATACTGTGGTTACAAGAGCAAGTCAAAGGCTAGGAATCCTGCGGCATG
Source organism: Carcharodon carcharias (assembly GCF_017639515.1). Taxonomy (NCBI): domain Eukaryota; kingdom Metazoa; phylum Chordata; class Chondrichthyes; order Lamniformes; family Lamnidae; genus Carcharodon; species Carcharodon carcharias. Next base: position 82,983,737 of record NC_054476.1, on the reverse strand, counting down.
TAACTCATCTCCTGACTCCCCAAATCTTGTCCACCATTTACAAGGCACAAGTCAGGATTGTGATGGAATACTCCCCACTTGCCTGGATGAGTGCAGCTCCCACAACACTCAAGAAACTTAACCTCATTGAAGACAATGCAGCTTGCTTGATTGGCACCACATCCACAAACTTTCACTCTCCACCACCGACGCACAGTAGCAGCAGTATGTATCATCTACAAGATACACTGCAGGAATTCACCAAGGTTCCTTCAACAGCACCTTCCAAACCCATGATCACTATCATCTAGAAGGACAAGGGCAGTAGACGCATGGGAACACCACCACCTGGAAATTCCCCTCCAAGTCACTCACCATCCTGACTTGAAAATATATCGTTCCTTCACTGTCGCTGGGTCAAAATCCTGGAACTCCCTTCCTAACAGCACTCTGGGTGTACCTACACCACATGAACTGCAGCAGTTCAAGAAGGCAGCTCACCACCACCTTTTCAAGGGTAACTAGGGATGGGCAATAAATGTTGGCATAGCCAGAGGTGCCCACATCACATGAATGAATTAAAAAAAACATTAGCTGGTTTTGTCCATTGCTCTGGTGTGTAATCGAAGTGAAAGCACACAGTGTTGATAACTTATTTTGGCTTGTTCTATTGATTTAAGGAGGAATTAAAGAAGCTTGTGTTAATTTATTTTTGGTTGCTTTCCAGCCTACCTCACATTAATGACTCCCACTACAGAGATAGTGCTGACAGAGAGGATAGAGACAGCCTGGAACAGAACAGGATACATTGCCACTTTTCCTTGGATCCCATGGGCCCTTACTATTTTGACTAGTCTGCCATGTGGACCCTTGCAAAAGCCTCGCTAAAATCTATATAGAATATATCAAATGCACTACCCTCATCGACCCTCCTTGTTACTTCCTCCAAAATTTCAATCAAGTTAGTCAGGCAGGACCTTTTCTTAACAAATCCATGCTGACTGCCCTTGATTTATCTGTAGACTTTAGCAAGGCTTTTGCAAGGGTCCACATGGCAGATTGGTCAGAAAAGTAAGGGCCCATGGGATCCAAGGAAAAGTGGCAAGTTGGATCCAAAATTGACTCAATGGCAAAAGCAAAGGATTATGACAGGTGTTTTTGTGAATGAAAGGCTATTTCCAACTCAATCTATCCCATTTTCTCTTTTTAAACAATGAGAAACATTAGCAATCCCCCAGGGTCATGAGGACTCGAAACATCAACTCTTTTCTTCTCCACCGATGCTGCCAGACCTGCTGAGTTTTTCCAGGTAATTCTGTTTTTGTTTTAGCAATCCCCCAGCCTGATGCCTGTAACCAGAAGGATTGGAAAATGATGATCAAAGCTTCCTCTATTTCTTTGCTTGTTTCTCTTAGTCTGTGAGAGACTTTGCCCGGGCCTGGTTATTTATCCACTTTTAAAGATGTTAAATCCCTTAATGTTTCCTACCTCTAGCTATGTTTATCCAATCCAATACTTCAAACTCCTAATTAGCTACAATACCTGCATCATCCTGCTCCTTTGTGAAGGCAGATGCACAGTATTCATTACTGTTTTCCATCTCCATACACAGGATACATTTTTGGTCTCTACTAGATCTTTCCATCCTTATCCTCTTGCTCTTTACGTATTTAAGAAGCATATTTGGGTTTTGCTTGCTTTTACTTGACAATATGTTATTCATACTCTTTCTTTTTCTTAATTTCCTATTTAATTTTGCTCCTGTACTTTTTGTATGCCTCCAGTTCTGCACTTTCAGTATCTAACTTATGGCACCCCTTTTCTGCCTTGTCTTTCTCTGTATGTTCTTTGACATCTGCTTGGGGTTGAGGTGGGGTAGAAGGAGATGTCTACATTTGGGGGGTTCCACTCTTTTACTTTGTGGGGACATATTTGTCCTGACTCCTCTCTTTCTCCTCCTTCAATGCCTCCCACTGCTCGACGCTGATTCACCTTCAAGTAGCTGTTTCTAGTCCACTTCTGTCAAATCACATCTCCACTTAATAAAATTGGCCTGCCATGAACTTAAGACTTTTACTCCAGGTCTATCATTATTTCTACAACTACACCATGTCTAACTAAATTATGGACAGTACCACAAAAACGCTTTCCCGCTGATACCTGTTCCACCTGGCCAGATTCATTCCCAAAAACCAAATCCAGAGCTGCCCCTTCCCTGTTGGGCTTGCTAAGTAATGGCTAAAAATGACTCCCTGCATTCTATGAATTCTGTGTCCTCAGGAATTTTAAACTGATTTTACCCCAGTTAAAATGAAGGTAGTTAAAATGGCCTGCCATCACAGTCCTATTGTTTCTGCACTTCTCCTCAGCGTGCCTTCATATTTGCTCTTCTATCTCACTCTGAATGTTTGGGGGGCTTTAGTATACACCCACCAGTGCAATTGGCTGTTCTTTGATCCTCAATTCAACGCATATGATCTATTCTGTTAAACCTTTGAACATATCATCCCTCCTCACAGTTGTGGTTGTTTCTTTAACCAATATTGTGACCTTCCTCCCCCAACCCTTTTAATCCTCCTCCCTATTCTCACTGAAAATCCCATAACCACGAATGTTGAGCTGCCATTCCTAATCTTCTTTGATACAGGTTTCAGCAATAATATAGACATCATACTTCCAAGTGTCTTTCTGCGCTCTCAGCTCATCTGCTTTATTCACTTGACTCCTTGCATTGAAATATGCAGCAATAATTAATTGCTAAATGGAATAGATTTCAAACAGATTGAGCAACTCAAAGCTGGGCATCCATGAGGCCCTATGGGCATCAGCAACAGCAGAATTGCACTCAAACACAATCTGTAACCTCATGGCCCAGCATATCCCCGACTCTACCACTATCACCAAAACAGAGGATCAATCCTGGTTCAATGAAGAGTGCAGAAGGGCATGCCAGGAACAGCACCAGGCATACCTAAAAATGAGGTGTCAACCTGGTGAAGCTATAACACAGGGCTAGTTGTGTGCCAAACAGCATAAGCAGCAAGTGATAGACAGAGCTAAGTGATCCCACAACCAACAGATCAGATCTAAGCTCTGCAGTCCTGCCGCATCCAGTCGTGAATGGTGGTGGACAATTAAACAACTCACTGGAGGAGGTGGCTGCACAAATATCCCCTTCCTCAATGATGGAGGAGCCCAACATATCAGTGCAAAAGATAAGACTGAAGCATTTGCAACAATCTTCAGCCAGAAGTGCTGAGTGAATGATTCATTTCGGCCTCCTCGGGAGGACCCCAGCATCATAGATGCCAGTCTTCAGCCAATTCGATTCACCCCACGTGATATCAAGAAATGACTGAAGGCACTGGATACTGCAAAGCCTATGGGCCCTGAAAATATTCCAACAATAGTACTGAAGACTTGTGCTCCAGAACTTGCCGTGTCCCTGGCCAAGCTGTTCCAGTACAGCTACAACACTGGCAGCTACCCAGCTATGTGGAAAATTGCCCAGGTAGGTCTTGTACACAAGAAGCAGGACAAATCCAACCCAGCCGATTACTGTCCCATTGGCCCATTCCCGATCATCAGCAAAGTGAGGGAAGCAACAGTGCTATCAAGCAGCACTTGCTATCTTGCTGGCCAGATATTTTCAACCAGAGATCCTGGGGGTCAAGACGCCGGTACCAGGCCAGTTGCTGCATCTTACTGGCGCCTAGGGGGAGTAGTGCTTCACTTTGTGAATGTGTAGGCCCCCATGTGCACACAGCAGCAAGCGAGCTTCTTTGAAGAAGTGTCCACTCATCTCAACTCCATTGACATGGGTGATTGCATTGTCCTATGGGGGAATTTAACTGTACCCTCGGTATCTGGAACCTTCTTGGTGCCCAGCGCCCAATGTTAAGTGTGAGTAAGTTGAGGGACCTGGTCAGGTCCTTTGACCTGGTGGACATCTGGCGACATCTCCATCCTGACTCCAACGTTTTCACTTTTGTGTCACCTGGGTTGGAGCATCCAGACTCGGCTGCCTTCATATTTCCAAGGTGTTCACGTCCTGCAACCCATCGGCCTCTGTGCAGCAGGTGCCGTGCTTGGACCACCGCCTGGTGTGGGAAGAACTTGCTCCACTCTGCACTCAACAGGGTCCACATACTGGCACTTTAACAACCTGCTGCTGGAGGATGAGCAGTTCCTGGACTTGTTCCATCGCGTCTGGGCCAGCTGGAGAAGGAAGCGGGGAAGATTCCCCTCCTTGAGTCTATGATGGGACCTGGGCAAGGCCATGTCATCTGTCAGGAATATGTGAGGGGGGTCGACAAAGAGGCAGAAATCCAGAGTCAAGGAGTTGGAGAAGGAGGTGTTCGACATGGAGACACTTCTCCGTCAGCCTGATGCGGACCGGGCCCTGCAGTGGGTGTACGATGAGAAGAATGGCGTGCTGCAGGACCTGCAACTCGTTGGGTCCTGCGGCGTGGACACGAGGCTGTGGATCTGCTCCTCACAGACCTTGACCGTGGCTCCCCCTTCTATTTGCTGAAAAAAAGGCATAGGGTCCGTCAGCAGCGCCTTACCCTGCTGGCCGACAACAGATCCCTTGTCTCAGATCTGGAGGGCATCAGGGCCATTGCCTGTGACTATTACACTGCCCTGTTATCTCTGGATCCCGTCCAGCGAGGATGTTCATAGAGTTTTGTGGGAGGACCTGCTGCAGGTCGGCCTGGAGGGTGCCAGGGAAATGTCTTTTCACCCTGGCACTGTGCATGATCCCCCCTGACCTTTCCTACACTATCCCAGGCTACACTATCTCCGATAATATCCATCTGGTCCGGAACTTTATCCACTCTTCCCAGCGGGCTGGTCTCTTGATCAGGAGAAGGCATTCGACAGGGTGGATCGCGAATATTTATTTGGGATGCTATGAGCATTTGGGGTTGGGATGCTTTTCGTTGCCCAGATCTAACTTCTGTACACTGCCACAGAGTGTTTAGTGAAGGTTAACAGGTCCCTGATGACACCCCTTCACTTCGGGAGAGGAATGCACCAGGGCTTCCCCCGTCTGGCCAGTTGTATTCCATCTGCGTGGAGCCTTCCCTGCGCCTCTTGCGGAGGAGGTTGTCAGGGATTGGTTCTGCATGGTCCGGGCATCGGGGTGGTCCTCTCGGTTTTCACCAATTACGTGCTCCGCATGTTCACCGACCCAGCTGTCCTGCAGAGAATACAAGAGTGCCTGGAGATTTACTCTACCGTGTCCTCTGCCAGAATCAATTGGGGTAAATGTTCCGGACTCCTGGTCGGTTAGTGGCAGATGGATCCCCTACCTGAGGAGCTCAGGCCTTTCACCTGGAGCAGGACCAGCCTCGTCCACCTGGGCTGGGGGTCCATCTCTGCCCTGTTGAGGAACCCTGGCTGGCGAACTGACAGGAGCTGGAGGCCAAAGTTGCCAATTGCCTACGATGCTGGACAGGACTACTCTGAGTGCTGTCTTACCAGGGTCAAGTTCGGGTCATAAACCAGCTGATTGCCGCCATGTTGTAGTACCAGCTGGTCACTTTGACCCCTCCCCCGGACTTTGCCATGAAAATCCAGAGAATGCTTGTCGACTTCTTCTGGGGCAAAAGGCTGCACTGGGTCTCCTCCTTAGGGAGAGTGGTCAGGCACTGGTGTGCCTACGCATTCAGGAGGTGACTTTCCACCTTCAGGCCCTGCCGCGATACCTTTACATCGAGCCTACTCCGAGATGGTGTGCTCTGGCAACGTATTTCTTCCGCCAGGTCCACAGCCTGAATCATGACGTGCAGTTCCGGTTTGTAGACCGGAGGGGCCTTCATGGCTCCTTGCAGGCGTTGCCCTTCTTTTGCCAGGACTTGATCAAAGTCTGGAACATGGTCGCCTCACGATGCAGCTCTCCGCCATCAGGAGTAGCAGCTATCATCAGAGAACCGCTGCTGAGGAATCCACCCTTCTGCCCTTTTCAGTGGCTGGTGGAGAAGAGGGCTATGGCTGCTGGGTCCGGGACATGCTGGGTGGCAGAGGAGTGGACTGGATGCTACCTCAGGAGTTGGCGCATCACGCGGCCGTGGACATACGGCTCGCAGCCAGTGCCATTCAAGACCTTAGGACAGGCGTGCTCAGCCCCAGCGTCATTTTGGGTCTCGAGGTGGCGCAGGTGCACGGTGGTCTTCTGTCTGAATGTACCCCTGTTTGGACAGAATTCCACATTGGTCCCAAGACCTGAACCCTCCCCCGAGAGCCAGTGCCCCACAACCTGGATCACCTTTAGCCCAGGGCGGAGGAGTTTCCTGTACGGGCTGCTGCTGCACACCCTTCACTTCCTTGTCCTCACCCACCGCCCAGACATGCCCTAGTGTGCCTTGTTGCCCTCCGGCAGTGGAGGTTCCCAGTCAGGAGCTCTCTACACGAGAGTCCTCCCCCTTTCCATTGGGGACCTGGGGTGCAGGGTGTTGCACGCAGCAGTCTCATACAATCATAGGTTGCATCGGTTCACGGACTCCCAAGATACCTGCATCTTTTGCGGCCTTGTGGAGTCCGTGGACCATGTCGATATAGGTTGTTGTAGGCTACACCCCAGTTTCAGTTATTTGAAAAAACCTTTTACTGTTGTTTCGCTTACACTTCAGCCCCATGCTCCTGATCTATGGGCACCCGGTGCGGAGGGGGTGCTGGGAGGGAGGAGGATCTCCTCGTGATCCTGCTCCTGGGCCTGGCCAAATTGGCCATTAACAGGTGCAGGCAGCGGGTGATCGAGGGAGTCATCAACTCGACTGTCTGCTCCTCATCCCCAGCTACGTTTGCGGCTGGGTGTCCCTGGAGAGGGAGCATGCGGTGTCTGCAGGCACCATCGAGGCCTTCCATACTCGGTGGGCACCGCGGGGACTGGGGTGTTTATTGACCCTCTTAATCACGTTTTAATTTGATGTTGTATGTTTCCTCTGAGATTTTTCTTTTCTTTTTGCAGTATCTCTTTCAGGGGCTGCCTTTTAATATGTCCCTCCTTTTGTTGAGTTAGTCTATTTGGTTTAAACAAAAAGAGCCATCAAGCGGCAATTGCTTAGCAATAACCTACACATTGACACTTAGTTGGTATTCCGCCAGGGCCACTCGGCTCCTGATCTTGTTAAGCCTTGGTTCAAACATGGACAAAAGAGCTGAACTCCCAAGGTGAGGTGAGAATGACTGCCCCTGACATTAAGACAGCTTTTGACAGAATGTGGCATCAAGGAGCCCTAGCAAAACTGGAGTTGATGGGAATCAGGGAAAACTCTCCACTGGTTGGAGTCAGACTTAGCACAAAGGGAGATGGTTGTGGTTGTTGGGGGTCAATCATCTCAGTTCCAGGACATCACTGCAGGAGTTCCTCAGGGTAGTGTCCTAGGCTCAACCATCTTCAGCTGCTTCATCAATGACCTTCCTTCCATCATAAGATCAGAAGTGGGGATGTTCACTGATGATTGCACAATGTTCAGCGCCATTCATGACTCCTCAGATATTGAAGCAGTCCATGTCCAAATGCAGCAAGACCTGGACAATATCCAGGCTTGGGCTGACAAGTGGCAAGTAACACTCACGCCACACAAGTGCCAGGCAATGACCATCTCCAATAAGAAAGAATCTAACCATTGCCTCTTGACATTCAATGGCATTACCATCGCTGAATCCCACAATATCAACATCCTGGGTATTACCATTGACGAGAAACTGAACTGGACTAGCCATATAAATATTGTGGCTAATAAAGCAGGTTAGAGGCTGGGAATCCTGCAGTGAGTAATTCAGCCTTTTCATTGCATACAAGCACAAGTCAGGATGGTCAGGAATACTTTCCACTTGTCTGGATGAGTGTGGCTCCAACAACACTCAAGATGCTCGACATCATCTAGGACAAAGCAGCCCGCTTGATTGGCACCCGTTCCACCATCTTCAACATTTCGTATGTTCATATGTTCACTGACACACAGTAGCAGCAGTGTGTACCATCTACAAGATGCACTGCAGGAACTCACCACTTAGACAGCACCTTCCAAACCCATGATCTCTCCCACCTAGAAGGACAAGGGCAGCAGATAGATGTGAACACCACCACCTGCAAGTTCCCCTCCAAGTCACTCACCATCCTGACTTGGAAATATATCGCCATTCCTTCACTGTCGCTGGATCAAAATCCTGGAACTCCCTCCCTAACAGCATCGTGGGTATACCTACACCACATGGACTGCAGCAGTTCAAGAATGCTCCTCACCACCACCTTCTCAAGGGCAACTAGGGATGGGCAATAATAATGCAGGACTAGCCAGTGACACCCATGCCCTATAAAAGAATTTAAAAAATAATAACTATTGATTGAGCCCACTGTTGTCTCTTTCCTAGCCTTTATTTCCTCTGTTTACCGGTCTCACTGATTTTCTGCCTTCCATTTCTAGCTTTGCTTCTCCACATCCTGCATTATGTTCCCAGCCCCTTCCAAGCTAGTTTAAACCCTCCCAGCATTACTAATCATATTTGATAATTTGTTAGAGAAAGGAATAGTGCCAAAGGGCTGGCAGAATGCTAATATAATTCCTATCTATAAGAAGCAGGACAAAACATGTCCAAGGAATTATAGACCAGTCAGCTCAACACCAGTAGTAGGAAAAATAATGGAATCCTTACCAAAAGAGAAAGTAGAAGAACACCTAGAATTGAGAAATATATTAATGCATAGTCAGCATGGATTTCAAAGGGGAAAACTTTGCTTGACCAACTTTATTGAATTTTTTGACAGATAACAGAGAGAGTCAGCAATGATAATGAGTCTAGAATTAGGAGATTTGAGTGAATAAACACATGGCTGGAAAGCTGGTGTAGGAGAGAGGGCATCAGATTTCTGAGGCATTGGGACCAGTTCTGGGGAAGGGACCTGTACAAGCCGGATGGTCTACACCTGAAAAGGACTGGGATGACTATCCTCACAGGGAGAATTGCTAGTTGAAGGGGGTGGGGGGGGGGGGGTGGCGGTGGTGGGTTTGGGGTGGGGTGGGGCATTTAAACTAGATTGGCAGGGGGATGGGAACCTGAGGGCAAATTCAGAGCACGGAAAGGTAGATGGAGAATTAGTGAGTGACTCTGAAAGACAGGAGAAGCCCAGGTTAAAAAGTGTACAGCACAGGAATTTGACAGTTTCAAAAATATATATGCAAGGAGCAGAATAAATAAAGCCTATGAGCTGAAGGCATAGATAGATACATGGTAGCATGATATCATCGCTATAAAGGAAACCTGGCTTTAGGAGGGGAAAAATAGAAGCTCAACATCCCTGGCTACAGAGTTTTCAGGCAGGATAGGAAGGGGATGAAAAAAGGTGGGGCTATATCATTATTGGTTAAAAAAAATCACTACAGCTGTGAAAAGGGATGATATACCAAATGAAGCATCAAATGAGGCCATATGGGTTGAGCTCAGAAATAAAAAAGGGGCAGCCACACTACTAGGAGTGTATTATAGAGCCCCAAATAGTGGGAGGGAGTTAGAAGAGAAAATACGTGACAGATTTCTGAGTGCAAAAACAATAGGGCAGTAATCGTTGGGGACTTCCAACTACCATAGTATCAATTGGGATCCGAACAGTGTGAAGTGCACACAGGGCATAAAATTCTTGAACTGCATTGAAGAGAACTTTTTCAGCCAGCACAAAACAAGCCTAATGAGAGGGGGCACAATTCTAGATTTAGTCTTAAGAAATGAAGCTGGGCAAGTGGATGAATTAGTAATGGGGGACCATTTTGGAGATAGCGACCATAATAATTTATAGTTTATTCATTATGGAAAAGGGCAAAGGTAGAACAGGAGTAAAAGTTCTAAATTGGGAGAATACAAATTTTACAAAGCTGAGAGGTGAGCTGGTGAGAGTGGACTGGGTACAGCTATTAGAAGGAGAAACTGTGTCAAATAAGCGGGAAGCATTCAAAGGCGAGATTCAACGAGCACATTGTAGATAACGTCCCCACAAAGAATAAGGGCGGTACTGCCAAATCCACAGCCCCCTGGTTATCCAGGAGCATACAGGCCAAGATAAAGCAGGAAAAAAAGCTTATGACAGTCATAAAAGACTTAAAACTGTAGAAAGCTTGGAGGAGTATAGAAAGTACAGGGGTGAAGTAAACAAGGAAATTAGGAAAGCAAAGAGAGGATACGAGAAAAATATTGGCAGGTAAAATCAAAGAAAATCCAAAGATGTTTTACCAGTACATTAAGAGCAAGCAAATAACTGAGGAAAGGGTGGGATGATCAGCGGTGTACATGGTAACTTGTGCGTTGATGCTGAAGATGTGGGCAGGGTTCTCAATGAGTACTTTGTCTCCATCTTCACTAAGGAGAGGGATGATGCAGACATTCTAGTTAAAGAGGAGGAGTGTAAAATATTAGATACAATAAGCATAGTGAGAGAGGAAGTACTGGAGGGACTGGCATCCTTGAAGGTGGATAAATCACCAGGGCCAGATCTATTGTATTCCAGGCTGTTGAAGGAAGCCAGGGAGTAAATAACAGATGCTCTGAGAATCATTTTCCAATCTTTACTAGGTATAGGCAAAGTTCCAGAGGATTGGAGGTCTGCAAACATTGTACCAATATTTAAAAAGGGTGTGAGGGATAGGCCTGTCAGTTTGACTTTGATGGTGGGCAAATTATTGGAAACAATTCTGAGAGACAGGATAAACTGTCACTTAGAAAGACATAGATTGATCAGGGATAGTCAGCTTGGCTTTGTTAGGGGAAAATCATGTCTTACTAACCTATTAGAATTTTTTGAGGAAGTAACAAGGAGGATTGATGAGGGTAGTACAGTGGATGTTCTCTACCTGGATTTCAGGAAGGCATTTGACAAGGTCCCACATGACAGACAGGTCAAGAAAGTAAATTCTCATGGGATACAGAGGAAGGTGGCAGGTTGGATCCAAAATTGGCTCAGTGACAGGAAACAATGGGTAATGGTCGATGGATGTTTTTGCAAATGGAGAACAGCTTCTAGTGGTGTTCCACAGGGCTCAGTGTTGGGGCCCTTGATGTTTGTTGTATGTAGTAATGATTTAGACTTAAATGTGGGAGGCATAATTGGGAAATTTGCAAATGACACAAAAATTGGCCATGTAGTTGATAGTGAAGAGGATAGCTGTCGACTCCAGAAAGATATCAATGGTCAAGTGGGTGGAGAAGTGGCAAATGGAATTCAATCTGGAAAAGTGGAAAGTAATGCATTTGGAGAGGGTAAACAAAGCAAGGGAATGCTCAATAAATGGGAAGTTATCGAGAGGGGTAGAGGAAGTGAAAGTCCTTGAAGTGCATGTCCACAGGTCCCTAAAGGTGGCAGGACAGGTGGATATGGTGGTCAAGAAAGCATGTGGAATGCTTTCCTTTATTGGATGAGGTATTGAATGCAAAAGCAGGGATGTAATGATGGAACTGTATAAAATGCTGGCTAGGCCTCTGCTGGAATTTTGTGTCCAGTTTTGGTTGCCACATTACAGGAAGGGTCTAATTGCTTTGGAGAGAATGCAGAGGAGATTTACAAGAATGTTGCCATGGCTTGAAAATTGGAGCTATGAGGAAAGATTGGTTAAGCTAGGGTTGTTTTCCTTAGAACAGAGGGGGCTAAGGGATGACCTTATTGAGGTGTACAAAATTATGAGCAGCCTAGATAAGGTAGACAGGAAAGGCTTGTTTCCCCTAACTGAGGGGTCAATTACTAGGATTCATAGATTTAAGGTGATTGGTAGAAGGATCAGAAGGGACATTAGAAAAAACTTTTTCATCCAGTGGATGGTGGACATCTGGAATTCACTGCCTAGTTGATGGTTGAACTGAAATGCTCAACTCACTTAAAAGGTACCTGGATCTGCACCTGAAATGCTGTAACCTGCAAGGCTACGGACCAGGTACTGGAAAGTGGGATTAAAATACGCGGCTAGTTTCTTTTATTCTCCTTTTGGCCGGCACAAACACGATGGTCTGAATGACCTTTTTCTGCACCATAACTTTTCTGTGGCTCTATAGTAATAGATGTAATTTATCGGGATTTTCAAAAGGCCTTTGATAAGATATCCCATAATAGATTAATGAATAAAGTCAAATAATGTGGATTCAGAGGACAAGTGGCAGAATGGATTGCTAGCTGGCTCCAAGACAGAAAGCAGAGAGTGGGAGTAAAGGATAATTATTCAGAGTGGCAGGAAATGGGAAGTGGTGTTCCACAAGGTTGGGTGTTGCAACCACTGCTAGTCACAACTTACATTCACGATGTGGGCTTTGGAATTGAAAACACAATTTTGAAATTTGTTTTTGACACCAAATTGGGGGGGTTGATCAATACTGGAGAGGACTGCAACAAATTCCAGGAGCACAGTAATAAACTTGCAGAATGGGCAAATAATTGGCATATGGAGTTCAACACAGATAAATGTGAGGTAATATATTTTGTTAGGAAGAATAGGAAGGTCACTTATTCCTTGGATGGCACAAGTCCAGGTGGGATAGAGGAACAAAGGGATCTTGAGTAGAAATACACCAAACATTTAAAGTTGCACAACAGGTTAGCAAAGCCACAAGAAAATCAAACCAAACACCAATTCTGATGAAGGGTCATCATCGAACTGAAACATTAACTCTTCTCTCCATAGATGCTGCAAGACCTATTGAGTGTTTCCAACATTTTAGGGTTTAATATACAAACACCAGGCATTATTGCTAGAGGGATGGAATTGAAAAGAAGGAAAGTTATGCTGAACCTGAATTGAACCTTGCTTAAGACAGTGTGCAGTTCTGATCGCCATATTATAAAAAGGATATAGAAGCACTGGAGAGGGTGAAGAGAAAATTTACAAGGATGAGACTAGAAATGTGTAGGTATACGTTTCAGGAAAGGATTGAGAGGCTGGGTCTCTTTTCTCTTGAAAAAGAATGCTGAAGGGTGACCTAATAAAGATATTAAAAATTACGAAAGGTTTTGATAGAGTGGATGCAGAGAGAATGTTTCCTCTCATTAGGAAGAATATAACTAGAGGCCATCAATATAAGATAATTAACAAGAAATCCAATAGGGAATTCAGAAGCAACTTCTTTACCCGTAGAATGGTAAGAATGTGGAACACATTACCACAGGGAGTGCTTAAAGCGAATGGTGTGAATGTATTTAATATACAAGTATATGAGGGAGAAGGGAATAGTTGGTTACAATGGTAGATTTAGATTAGAATGGATGGGAGTAATTTTGAGTGGATTATAAGCACTGGCGTGGACTGGTTGGGCCAAATGGTCTGTTTCTGCACCATATATCCTATGTAAAAAACAGCATGAAATCTCCTCACCGCAATATTGGTCCCAGCCTTGTTGAGATTCAATCTGAGTGGCCTGTATAGGTCCCACTTCCCCCAAAACCAATCCCAATGCCCCAGAAATCTGAAGCCATTTGTCATGCACCATCTGTCTAGCTATGCATTTATCTGGACTACCCTCTTATTCCTTTACTTACTAGAGCATGGCAATGGGAGTAATCCAGAGATCCTTAACTTCCTAAACTCTGCCTTTAGAACCTCATCCATCTTTTTGACAATGTCATTGATGCCAATATGGATGCTGACCTCTGGTTATTCACCCTCCTTCCTCAGAATGTTCTGCTGCTGCTCTATGACATCCTTGACCATGGTACCAGCAAGGTAACCAGAGAGCCTCCGGCTGCAGAAACACCTGTCTGTTCCCCTAACTGTGAATTCCTAACACTGTTATTTTTCTGTCCTCCCTCCTCCCCCAAATGTACAGCTGGCCCTCTGGCCATATTCTCCAGAGGAAACTGTCATGATAATAATTGATTGTGGTTGTGGACTCCAGTATTAGATACTATATGGTGCTCTGTACCAAATGTGGGGTCACCTGACCTGGGGGTTGAAGGTTAGATAGCACATGTTGGAGCCTGTCTTGATCGAGTTCAGATACTGCAGATATGTGTTCATGTCAGGAACACGTGTTACCAATAAAGTTAGCTTAGCTACAATGTCGACAGCCTGTGTGCATCATTAAAAAAAAAAGAAGAAACAAGACATGGTGTCAGAAGTAAACTAAATGCAAAAGTAAAGGCTCTGAAACCACGACAGGGCTCTGTTTGGAAGGCAATCTCGCCGAAAAGTGGAGGAGGTTCCGGCAGCGATTCAAGATACACCTCACAGCAATGGCCAGTGATAAAAAAGAGCCTCAGGCACAGATTTCCATTTCCCTTCATGTAGCAGGGGAAGAAGTCTATAATGCACTCACATTTGAAAGTGATGAGAAACAAGATGACTTGAAGGAAACAATGGAAACATTCGAAGCTTACTGCAGCCCTAAGAAAAACATCACGTATGAAAGATATTGAATTTTTTGCATGCAGGCAAGTCAATAACAACATTAGTCAGTATGTAACTGAGCTGAGAAAATGAGCTAAATCGTGTAAGTTTGGAGAGCTTGAACTCTTCCAAGGTAGAATAATTTGCGGGATTGTAAATGACTCCCTAAGAGAACGGCTTTTGAGAGAAGTTGAGCTCATGCTGGAGAAAGCAATAAGTATCTGCAAAATGGCAGAGGCAATAAAATTCCAGATTAAACAGATGACAGAAGGTGATAAGCAGCACACGGCCAAGCAGTTAGATGCAGTTAAACATAAACAGCCCCGGGAAAGCACAAATAGCCTGAAGGTAAAAAGAACAAAACTGCTATTAAAACATTTAAATGCAGCCAATGCAGAACAGAGTATTTATCATGTAGTTGTCCAGCGTACAGAATGTTGTGTAAGAACTGTGATAAACTAAATCATTTTGCCAAGATGTATAAATTGAAGAAAGTGCACATGATTGCAGATGATGACACAGATACTGAAACGGAACTTTTCATTGGTGCAGTAACAAATTCCAAAGAAGATGAATGGATGATTGATTTAAAAATTGCCAACGTGATGGTGAATTTCAAGCTTGACACAGGTGCACAAGCAAATGTCATTCCCATAAGCTCATGTCATAAGATAAGCAAAGAAAAACAGCTAACTAAAATAGAAGTGAAGCTGTCTACTTATACAGGTGTAAAATTTGCTGTAGAAGGCAAGTGCACACTTAAAGAGAACTATAAAATCAGTCTCAAGCACTTCCATTCATAATGGTGAAAACTGATGAGAACCCCATTCTTAGAATCAAAGCTTGTGAAAATTTGAAACCAATCAAGAGACTAATGACTGTCACCACTGATGACATCCTGAGTGAGCATAAAGATGTGTTCCAGGGATTAGCTGCCTAAAAGGAGAACACACTGTCAAGATTGTGACGAAGCTGTGACACCCAAAATACACCTGCCCAGGGAAATACCAGCAATGCTGAGAGACTGACTGAAAGCAGAGTTGGACAGAATGGAGAAACTTTATATCATCAGGAAAATTGAAGAACCGACAAAGTGGATTAATCCAAATTCATTGGTAGAAAAATCAGGTGGGAATCTTTGAGCCTGTCTAGATCCCAGAGACCTAAACCAAGCAGTACAAAGAGAGCATTACCAGCTGCCCACAGTGGAAGAGATCACCGTGTAAGCTAGCTGATGCTATATACTATTCAGTCTTGGATACAAGTTCAGGCTTCTGGCAGGTCAAGCTGGATGAATGCAAATCCTATATTTGTAACTTCAACACACCATACGGGCGATACAGGTTTTTATGCTTACCTTTTGGTATTAATTCAGCTCTAGAGACATTCCATAGAACAGTGAAGCATCTGTTTGAAGGGTTAGAATTTGAAGAGTGTGGAAACCTATATCAACAACGTGCTGGTCTGGGGAGCTTCATGAGAAGAACACGACCACAGACTGAGACAGGTGCTGGTCAGAGCTAGAGAAAGGAACTTCAAGTTGAAGAAGGAAAAGTGCAAAATAGGTCTTCATGAAATTAATTATTTGGGACACGTACGAACAAATGAGGTACTGAAGCTGGACCAGAGTAAAATCGAAGTAGTTGTGAACATGCCACCCCAAGGAGGTAAGAAGACTTGGAGAGGTTTTTGGACATGATGACCTATCTTGGGAAATTCATTCCAAACATGTCAGACCTGACAGCACCTCTCAGAGAAATTCTACAAATTGATATGGAATGGCATTGGGAACAAAGTCATCAGGAATGGTGGAACGTATCGTGCAGCCTTAAAGCACTTGTTGAAGAAGCAAAGGCGAACAGAAGAGACCCATACCTGGCTCTGCTGGATTTCAGGAATACTGCATTAGAGGGCATTGGATCATCTCCTGCACAGCTCCTGATGGGGAGAAGACTGAGAACTAAGCCTCCAACTGTGCCTCAATTGTTATTTCCACAGCCAGTGAGCTACAGCATGCAGGACCTGCTCAAACTGAGACAGCAGATACAGAAACAGTACTTTGATCAAGGTGCCGGACCTCTGCCTGACTTGAACATGGGAGGGACAGTGAGGATTCAGCATGAAGGGATCTGGAATCCTGCTGTTTTCACAGAAGAACCAAGGTCTTACATAGTGCAGACTCCAAACGGACAACAGTGCAGGAGAAATGGGAAATTTTTGAGGAAAACAAATGAAACACAACCCTGCTCTGAACCAGAAATTGTAGCTGAAGATCAAAAACCAGAATGCATCAGTAAAGCAACAGACAACCAGACAAAGCCAGAGAGTCCTGAAAGCCATCCAAGGGGTGATAGTGACACAGAGTTGGAGAAGGTCACTTGTCCTTCAAAATCATCTCTGTCATCATTCAGAACATCCAGGGGAAGATATGTGAAAAAAACCACAGAGGTACAGAGATGAGTGAAAGACAAAACAGACTGATCAAAACAGAGTGAGAAACAATTAGATAAGAGATTTTGTGTACTTGAGTTGTGTAAGAGTTTTTAAAAAAGGAAATGCCATGATAATAGCTGACTGTGGTTGTGGACTCTAGTATTATATGCTATACTGTACTCAGAATGATATACAGAGTCACCTGACCTGGGGGTTTTGGGTCAGACAGTACATGTTGGAGCCTATCTTGATAGAGTTCAGATTCTGCAGATATGTGTTCATGTCAAGAAAATGTGTTTTCAATAAAGTTAGCTCAGCTACAATGTCAACAGCCTGTGTGCATCATTAAAAGAAGAAACAAGACAGAGCCATCACCTTCACCAGTATTCAGACAGCAAGATACGCTTTGGGGACTCCTGCACTACCCACCTGATCCTCCTTGTCTGGATACCCGACACCCCCCACAGACACCACACTCCCCCATGCATGCCCCTGCAACCCCCATGAATCCCAATGCCCCCCACACGTGCCCCCAAACCCCTCACAACCCCCATGCACCTCCACCCCCATGTGGGGCGGGGTGGGGCCTAAGGACCTATAAGCTCAGTGATTAATTTATTTTACAGCGGAGTCAAGTGTATTATTTATTATTAAGCTAAGTTTAATGTTTAATTCATTTATCAGTTCCAGCAGAATAAAATTAAAATGAAATAAATAGAGGATATTAACATTTAAGGGTTCCAAATTTTCAATACTTTAAAATCTGACATATATAAATAATAAGCAAGAGTCCAGTAAATAATAAAATAAAGGAGCTGATAAATAAAAAGAAGAAACAGGGAAAAGTAAAGGAACAGGATTAAAAAAGAGTAACTAATTTTAATTTGGCTTTAATTAAGTAATTGAATAAATAAAACAAAACTATTTAAGGATGGCAGTGCAGCTGGTATGTCACATCTGCAGCATGTGGGAGTTTGCAGGAACCATTCCAATACTAACAACTATATCTGCAGTAAGAGTTTGCATCTCGAGAAAATTCAAATTTGAGTTGTTGGGTTGGAGTCTGAGGTGTTCACATTGCTCGGCACCAGGGAGGGAAGATTTACCTGTGCACTTTGATCCAGAGGTTGTTTAGGAAGTGGTACAGGTTTAGCTAGTGGTCAAAACGAGGGTGTGACTGTGAGTCAGGCAGGTAATGGGACCGCAGGTGCAGTGCTGGAGGAGGCTCAGCTTTTGTCCTTACCCAACAGATCTGGTGTTCTTCCTTCAAATGAGTCCATAGGTAGATAAACAAGCTAACCTTTTCACTGTGGTACAGGAGGACATTCATGTGGAGGGGAGTGAAAAGGAGTGTGGTAGTGATAGGAAACGTTGTACTCAACAGGATAAATGTTTTCTGCAGTCATCAGCAGAAGCTTTGAAGGATGTGCTGCCTGAGTTTAGTGACAGGGTTCAGGATATTTCCTTCTGACTGGAAAATAACTTGGAGTGGAAAGGGGAGGATCCAATTTTCATGCTCCATGTAGGAACCAAAGGCAGGTAGAAATAGGAATGAAGTTCTGCTGAGAGAGTTTGATGAACTGTGACCTACTTTAAAATGCAGAACCTCGCAGGTAATAATTTCTAGATTGTTATCTGAGTTGTGCACAAATTAACAAAGCAATATAAAGATTAGAAGGTTAATTTGTTGAAAGAGTGGTGTTAGGAGCAGATTTTTCATTTCATGGACTATTAGACTACTGGTGCCAGTAGTGCGGAGAGAGGAAGATGTTCCATTGGGATGGGCTTCACTTAAACCGGACAGGGTCCAGTGCCAATTTCACAAAGGGACCCTGACAGATAAATTTGTAACGTGCTTTTGCAGCAGTTTCCTGAAACAATACATTGTCAAACCAACTAGGCATGATGCTATTTTAGATCTAGTGTTGTGTAATGAAGCAGGGTTAATTAGTAATCTCATAGTGAAAAAGTAATTATAATGCAATTGAATTGCATATTATGTTTGAGAGTGATATACTCTGGTCCCAAACAATAATCCTAAACTTAAGCAAAGTCAATTTCAAAGCTATGAGGGCTGAGCTGGCAAAGGCTGATTGGGGAAATAAACTAAAAAGTATGATTATTAAACAATGGGAAACATTTAAAGAAACTTTAAAAGAAGGTTCAAAATGTTCAGCAAGAATACCTTCAATTAACACAACTAAACTCAGCAAGAAAGATATATCTATTGCTTTTGTTACAATCCCCAAAGAAACCAAAAGCTTTTTTAAAAAGGGTGGATTTCCCAGTGACTAATGGAAAGACTAGAAAGGCCAGATTTCATGTTTTAAGACTCATACTGTAATAAACAAACTGAAAACAATATCGACTAAGCATTACCTAACAGGCAACTAATGCACCAAACCAAAGAAAAGATACTTTCCCATTAACTCACTAATACAACTGAAATAGTTTACACCACACCTCCGATGGATATGCGGCCTTGAAGATTCAGTTACAAGCTCCTCCTGGTTTTGCAGCAACCCCCCTTCTCCCAGCCATGCCAGGATGAGTATTCCAGTGACCTTTAAACGTTGTTCTACTCAGTCTTCCATGTATCCCAGAACCGATTCCCAGCAGCGAGTTATCCTCAACAACTCTTTGTTCCTGAAATCTCCACAAGTTCTGCATCTTCAAACAGAGAACCAGTTCTCATTGGCATCTTGCTTAGCTAACACAAAGAACAGTCTTTTCCTCTGCTATTCACAGCAGCTACTGTTTCTGCCTCCCTCTCCGTTCCCCTGAGTTTGTGTGTCTCTGTATCCAGAGAAAACTGCTGGCCCTCTTTTGTATCAAAATGTGAAAACTGACATCTGATTTTCTATAGGTGGCTGTAGTGACTGAAGATATAGCCTTTCCTGCTGTCTATCAAGGGTCATGTGATGCTCTTAGAGACCCCAACCAATGAGCCCTAAGCGCAAGTAATCCAGGGGGCAGGGCTTCCTGACGAGAGTCCTGATCAAGCATCTGAAACGCTCTCTGGGATAAAGTTTATCTGTTTCTTGCTGAAATCTGTCCGCTCCATCAAGTCATTACATTTGGCGATGAGGGTAAAATAGGTCTAATGCTGCACCTCATCTTGTTAATGTGAACACATCAGATCTTAAGAAAAAGAAAAGACTACTCACCAGTCATGCCACTGTTTGGCAGAATCGATCCTTACTATGGAAGATTGGAGCCAGTATGCAGAGCGCCTTGGTTTTTATTTCATAGTGAATGAAATTACCGCAGAGGAAAAACAGAAAGCAATCCTTTTGAGTGTATGTGGTAGTAAGACATACAATCTCATCCCCACCCTAACGGCCCCAAATGTGCCCAAATCTAAGTCCTTTAACGAATTAGCAGACCTCATGAAAACGCATTTCCAGCTGAAGCCATTCATAATAATGCAGAAGTTTAAGTTTAATTCCAGAGTTAGGGAACTGGGAGAGTCCATTGGAACTTACATTGTGAAGTTGAAGCAGTGGACAGAACACTGCGGTTTCAGGACACACTCAATGATATGCTCCGTTTGTGGAGTTCAGGACGATGCCATTCAGCGCCGTTTACTCATTGAGGTCAACATCGATTTGAAATGCGCCTTGGAAATAGCACTAGCCATGGAAAGTGCTGCGGGAGACTCGCAGGCTTTGCAGAATGTACAACATGGCGCTGTTCTTCATGTGGGGTGGGGGAACTTACTGCCAGGCTTGGTAAGAACACCAGAGACACAGCAGCGAAGCGAGAGGCAAGGTCCGTTGTTAGAAAAACAAAAAGGCCTAGTAGAAACATTTCAGCAGCGATTCCAAGTTTAATTTGTTATAGACGTGGGCCTCACCAAGCACTGGACACCTGCAGATTCAAGGGAGAGGAAATGCCATTACTGCTGTTAGAACGGTCACATAGTTAGGCAATGCAGGGCGAAGTCAAAACTGCCCGTAAAGCAGCAAACCAACACGACTGAATTGAAAAGTAAGCAGAACCTGAAGCTGCTGACACCGACCTCTATTCCCTGTATAACGTCACCGCTGTAAAAACCAAACCTACCACTGACACAATCCAAGTTAATGGGAAGCCACTAATAATGGAGGTGGATACAGGAGCATCAACTACAGTGGTGGGAGAGCACACATTTAAATATCTAAATGAAGCCACTGAATCTGGAGCTGACAACAGCTAAACTGAAGACATATGCTGGAGAATCCATACAGGTGGAGGGCATCGTCACAGAACCTGTGTTCTATAGGCAACAGACAGCCCAGCCTCCAATGATCATAGTGACAAGTAAAGGACCTAATCTTCTGGGCCGAGACTGACTACAGAAAATCAAGTTTGGCTGATCTAAAATATGTCACCTGAAAACAAGAGGAGTTCCTGAACTGCTAAGGAAATACTACAGTGTATTTTGTGATGAATTAGGGAAGTTAAAATGCTTTTTAGCAAAAATATATGTGGATCCTTGGGCAACAGCATGTTTCTTTAAGGCCAGACCTGTGCCTTATGCATTGAAGGAGAAGGTGGATGCAGAACCGTGCCAGTTAGAAAAGCTGGGCATCATCCAACCTGTCCAATTCCCACATGGGCAGCACCCATAGTTCCAGTGGTTAAGCCAGACCAAACCATACGCATTTGTGGGGACTATAAATTGACTGTAAACAAGGCAGCAAAACTAAGCAAGCACCCCATTCCAAGGATAGATGACTTATATACAAAGCTGGCTGGAGACAAACTCTATACAAAATTGGGTATGAGCCATGCCTACCAACAGTTAGAGCTGGAAAGCACATTGAGAGAATACATGACTATCAGCACACACAAGAGTATTTATTTGTACACTTTCCTACCTTTTGGAGTAATGTCTGCATGAGCAATCTTCCAGAAAGCAATGGAGTCTTTTGCAAGGACTTCCTGGAGTGGTAGTATATCTAGACAATGTTCTGATCAAAGGGTCAACCAAAACCGAACACTTGGCTGACCTGGAGGAGGTACTAAGAAGGTTAATGGAAGCCAGCGTATGGCTAAAGAAGGAAAAATGCACATTTCAAGCACCAGAAGTTACGTCCCTGAATCACAGGGTGGACGCCACGGGTTTGCATATGGAAGAAGAGAAAATTCAGGTAATAAAAGATGCACCCTCATTATCCAATGTAACCGAACTCAAGTCCTTCCTGGGTATGATCAACTACTATAGCTACTTCTTGCCTAACTTATCAACTGTGTTGTCACCACTACACTTGTTAAAAAAGAATCACCATTGGTTGTGGAATTCACCACAGGAAGAAGCCTTTGTGAAAGTAGAGAAACTGTCGCATTTGTCGTGTTTATTGGTACACTGACCCATCGAAAGAGTTGGCATGAACATGTGATGTATCTCCTTATGGTGTGGGAGCCGTGTTATTACACAGAATGGAAAATGGATCAGAAAGGCCCTTTGACTATGTCTCAAGAACCCTCTCCACAGCCGAGAAGGGTTATGGCCAGCTAGATAAGGAAGGTCTATGAGTGATATTCAGAGTTAGGAAATTCTAGCAATACCTACATGAACGACATTTCAACATTGTGTCGGAGCACAAACCATTAATGGGTTTATTCATGAGGATAAAGCCACTCCCCCGATAGCATCAGCAAGGATACAATGTTGGGCTTTGATATTATCTGCATATGAATAAATTTTTATGTGCCTCCCTGGCTTACATATTGCAAATGCCGATGCACTCAGTTATCTCCCGTTACCAGATAGTATTGTACATGCTCCAGTGCCACAAGAGGATGAGTTTGTACTGAATTTCCTGGATTTTTTTCCTGTGTGTGCAAAGCAAATTAGGAATTGGACGAACAGAGATCCAATTTTGTCAGAAGTCCGAGACCTTGTATTGCCAGGGTGCTCAAATTCACCAATGTCTGAAATGCTCATTCCATGCTCAAAACAGAGTTAACTTGTCAAGATGGAATCTTGTTTTGGGGATCAATAGTTGTCATCCCTTCACAAGGAAGAGAACCATTCTTGATAGAGCTTCACAGTGCACATCCAGGCATATTGAAGATGAAAATGCTTGCTCGAATCTATGCCTGGTGGCCAGGCATTGACAGTGACATTGAAAGCATGGTCAAGTACTGTCTCCGTTGTCAGCAACAACAGAAGTTGCCTGTTTCAGCTCCACTGCATCCATGGGAGTTGCCTGGTCAACCCTGGGTTAGTCTACATATTGATTATATAGATCCATTCTTAGGTACCATGTTTTTGTTGATCATTGATGCACATTCTAAATGAATGGACGTGTACAAAGTCAGGTCACCAACATCGAGTGCAACTATCGAGAAGCTGCGTCATAGTTTTAGTGTACATGGCCTGCTGGAAATCATCATTTCTGATAATGGTACAGTCTTTACCAGTACAGAGTTTCAAAGATTCATGAATTCAAATGGAATCAGGCAGATAAAAACAGTCCCATACTATCCCTCATCAAATGGTTTAGCTGAGAGAGTTGTAAAAACTTTCAAATCTGGAATGAAGAGGTTATCAGAAGGTACTCTAGAAACTCGACTTTCCTACTTTCTTCTCAGTTATCATACAATGCTGCATTCGACTACGGGTTCAACACCATCTGAATTATTGATGAAGCGCCGCCTATGTACAAGGTTAAATCTGGTGTTTCCAAACTTAGAAGGGAAAATAGAGGTGAATCAGGGTAATCAAAATTGAATCACAATGTTCATAGCAAAGCTCGCACATTCAGTATAGGAGACACAGTATTTGTGTAGAATTTCAGAAGTGGACCTTGTTGGGTTCCTGGAATCATTGCCTTTATTCTTCCAGGTGGAAGTTAAAGATAGAATCATTCGAAAACACGTGGACCATATTCGTAATAGAGACATTCAAACTATCAACTATTCTGCTCATGATTAACGCCCTGGGTCACCCTGAGGTGACAGATCGACGTAGAATACACATGCTCAATGTCTCTGTAGAGTTGCCAATCCCAGAACTGCCACTTTCTAATGATATATCTCGTGATGCAGTTCCTGATCATATCGACCTTGAGAGGGAACCTCAAGTGGTAGAGCTATGCTGCTCTAACTGAATAAGGAGAATGCCTCAGAGACTTAAACCTTAATCACCTGACGCTGTATATATCTAAATGTTGATGGATATTCAAATGGTCTCTGTAAATAGAAACTGTAAAAAAACTAAAGGGGGTGAAATATAGTAACCGAAGGTATAGCTTCACCTACTGTCCATCAGGGGTCACATAATGTTCTTGGAGGTTCCAACCAATGAGCCCTAAGTGCAGGTTATCCAGGGGGCGGAATTCCTGACGAGAGTCTTGATCAAGCATGTAGCAGCTAAGTTCCCTGTAATGAAGTTTATCTGTTTCTTGTTGAAGCTTGTCTGCTCTGTCACGCCATCACAGTTTCAGTTACAGATCACATGGGCCCATCTCCAGGCAGAATGAGTATGATCACACCTTTCCACCATACAGGGCATTATGTTTTACATTAAGTTAAGCAGACATTTTAAAACATGTCCGTATATTTTTCTAATGTGAAGAAAGCCCTCACCAGCCACATATCTGAATTTTCCTGCATAAAAATGGAACTCACCTTATCCTGGTTAAGCTCAGGATTACCAGCTTTTTTCCATGATTTAATCCTTCAGTTTTCTCTTCCAAGAGTTTAACGCTGCTTTCTTTTCTGAAAATAGTTCAATTTTCTGTCTAGTGAAAAACTCTTTAGCTGCTTGCAAAACTTTGCTAAGGTCATTTTGATAATCTGCCAAGGAAGTTTTGATACTCCTTTAAGCTATCATGGAGGGGATAAGTGTAAACAGTGGTGGGTGGGGTATGGGTTGGATTGGTTGAAGTTCATGATTTTTTAAATTTCTTTTTGCTTTTCATCTTTCCATTCAGACTTTGCCCAATTCACTTCTCAAGAGCGATCACTCCTTCATTTTGAAGTTTTAATGTACATTCAGGAACAAATATCTTTCCTTGCAGTTTAATGGTGTCAGTGTTGGGCCATTCTCCTTGGGAAACGTTTCTTTTCTTTATGTCTTCATTAATTTCGAGTACAGTTGCTATCTGCCCTGGCACACCTTGCTCATGTTCTGCTTCCAAGTTTAATTCAAGCAGCTTTACCTCGTCTCCAGCTGCCATTAACACTTTGTTAATGTTAATATAAAATAAAACTTTTGTTCATTTGTTGAAAACCAGATTTTCACTCCCGGATCAAGTGCGCAGAGGGCGGATTTGTGTTCCGGGGGTATGGGATGAATGGGAGGCCAGGCTCACCATCCCTGGAACAAATGCTGAGAATGCTGGCGGGTGTGGAAGTGGACTGTGCAGACAACCTGCCTCTGTGCTCCAGCACTGTGTTGAAATAAATTTTAAAAAAGAATCAACAGAAAACATCCCTCCAGCTCTCACCCCTCATTTCCCTTACAGCCCCACACACTCCCTATGCCTCATCCATGCCAACCTATGCCACTTCCTGCCCCCACCCACCCCCATAGCCCCTCATACCCTTGTTAACCCATGCCCCTCTATTGACCCCCCATGACCCGTCATACGCACTATGCCCCCCACATTCCCATGGTCTTTATAGCCCCTATGCCAACATATTCCAACCCATGCACCATTCACCACACTTTGTACTTATCCCCTCCATGCCAACTCACCTAGCATTCTTTGACAGCTCCTTGACAGATTTAACATTTCTTTGGCATCTTGACAGTTTTTTGACAGCTTGACAATTCTTTGACAGGTCTTTGGCAGCAGGACAGTTCCAATGAGCTTATGTATAAAAAGTGCATAATTATGTTCACTTTTAACATTCACAAAGGTGTCACAGGACTGTACCCAAAGGGGTACATTACCTCTCCAAAGAGGTACCCTGCCTAACCAGATGAATCCACCAAGTTCAGACTTCTTACCTGTTTGAACCTGCACACTTTGGGTTTCACACTCCTGGCCTACCAAAATCCCGCTTCATTGGGGGCAACTGGTGATTTAATGGCCAGCTGCCTCCTTAAACCACATTTGTATGAAAGCTGGCCTGACTCCACTCCTGCCTCCATGGAAATGGAAAATGCATGTGCCGGGGCAGGACTTACTTTCAATGACTTTCAGCCATTTCTGGGATTTTCACCATGGCAGCGAGCGTCTCTGTCATCATGAAAATCTGGGCCTTTGTTTCTAGTCTGATGCTCCAATGTCATGTTTAAATTAGCAGCTTTAGTTTTTGACCCTTTGGACGCAACTTTGGTTGAAACATCCCTGGAGACAGTGGGGCTTTATCCTCAACCGATTCATTTCTTATTTAAAAAAACCCTACCATCAATAGGCAAATTATGCACGTTGCCCACAATTACAGGACCTTTAATTAAACCACATTTTAAATTATCTCTATACAAAGGAATGGGTAAACAATTCCAATTGTTATAAAACCATGTTTTATATTGAAAATGAGTTTATTTATTGAGTGAGCTGAAGCAGCAGGTTAAGTTAAAAAGGCTGACAACAGCAGTTCTTAAAATGGCCAAATGTTTATATAACTTCATCCTGCAAATTACAAAGCCATCAGAAAGGAGCCAGGCTGTCTGGTATAGCCCACCAGAGAGAATTAACTTAAACAAATGTAAAAGACCCATTCCTTGAACAATTCACAGACATAACCTGTTATTCAGGTGTGCGCGGACTAAGCTGTTAACCTCAGTCATTTTGGACAACGGACCCTGGTGGAGAAGGGGACACTATTGTCCTAGTCATCTAACCACTGAGGGCTCCCCAGCTTGCTATGACTATATTTGGTTACTGGACAGGTTGTGAATGGGAGTCATGTGATGACCAAGCTAACCCTTTGTGTTTAACGAAACTGCTTTTCCAGGGCCAGTGAGTCAGGGTCAGAAAGATCAGTTGGTAACAGGGGGAAGAGAATTCACATCTCCTCTCTCTCCCCAGCCAGTCTGCAGCCTGTGACCTAGCCTGTGTTTGACCAGTCAAATGCTGGAAGCAGCATCTCCAGTGTAAATCAAGCAGTTGCTGACATGAGATGAAAAGACAGAGGTTGTCCATCAAGATTTTAAGTTGTCTCACGCTAAATCTGGAAAATTCACCAAACACGGCCTGAAACCATTTGATGCATTAACCTAGAGGATATACATATAATTGACTTTCTGCTGAACATGCTTACTCAATTTAACCTGTCCTTCCTCCTTGTAACTTGCTTCTGTGTGTGTGTATGTGTGTGTGTGTGTGTTTGTGTGAATCTCTTGGATACATGTGTGAGTGTGAGTTGGAACGTTTTTTGCAATTTTTATATATCGGGTATTAAACACAATAAATACTGTTTATTATTTATTTATGATACTATTTTACAGTCACAGCACTTAAACAGTTAAACAGTAATTTAATTGGTAGGCAAATTCTCTTAAAAACACCTTATGACCAACCAAGAGATGGAAAGTGAGTGGAGCCGTCCTACCACTCCCCAAATGGCTGTAGCAGAATCAATACCTCAATCAATATGTTCTTCTTCAGCAAATTTCCTGGAGGAAAATTCCCATCACCTGACTGGGCTGTTCCCATATCTCTACGAATAACAATTTGTTTTCCTGCCTCACCAGACAAGAATGGGACCATTTCACCTTTAAACAGAAAACTTCTATAATTTCTTGCACCTTATCCCCTTCTATCATGACAGCCTACAGGTTTGTCATCATTTTCTGAAGACTATGCAATCTTAAAATTGCGACAGTTTTGCTTTTTAATTTCCAGCTTTGCATACTTACATGTGTTTTTTTAATGAAAAAGAAAACGTGTTGTTACCCTTGAATCAACCTTAATCTCCGGACTGTCTCTTGTACTACTCTGATGAGGGCCTGTTTCTCCCCCCAGCCATTTTCCTCACTTTGATTCAATATCGCACCAGTTTCTGTGTGAGTTCACAAACAATAACCTGTTCGCAACATGCTTGTGGGATAACTCACAGTTGTCTGCCATTATTTCAGCCTTCCTTATCTTAGAAACTTTATGGACTTCCAGGTGGGACCTTATTCCCAAAGGGTCACTATTTTTAAACTCTTCCATTATCATCACCTCTCTAAGGTTTTCAACATCTTGTTCAACCCTCATAGACTTATACTACCTATCAAATACCATATATTTTCACTAGCAAATACCACAAAAGTTAGATTTGTTTCTTCCTGAAATTTCTAGGGATGGTGGAGAGTGAGTGGATGATGGAGAGGGAATCTGTTTTCACCCAGAATCCTGCTTGGTGGTGAAGACAAAAAATAATTTTTTCCTCTGCTATACACAGCAGCAGCTGTTTTGGTCTCCATCTCAGTGTTCATGAGTCTGTGTGTCTCTGTATCTAAAAAAGTCAGCTGTCTCTCTTTTGTGCCAAAGTGTGAAAATAGACAACTGAATTTTTTATAGGTTTCAATTACAGATCACATGGGCCTGTCTCCTCACAGAATCAGTATGATGACACCATTCTCCCTTTCCAGGAAATTCTGTTTTGCCTTAAGTTAGTAGAGATATTTGAGATCCTAAACATCATGTAAAGTTCTGCATTTGTAACACTTTGTAGGGAAGTTAAAGATAGTATTAGATTATAATGCAGCAAAGAATATTACTCTGAGTTTTGGGAGAGTTTTAGAAACTAGCAAGGGCAACAAAAGTTAAAGAAAATGGAAAAAATAGAATAAGAGCAAGACCTTAAAACAGATTGTAATCAACGTGGCCATGGACTACACTCATTGAGCAGCTCCTGTGAAAATTCCTTAGTGAAGACTATAGAGGGAAATTTTACCAAGTGCCAAGAGCTTTTACAAGTTCATAAAAAGGAGAGTTGTTAAATGAACATTGCCCCCTTGGAGGCAGAAACAGAAGAAATTAAGACAGGGAATGAAGAAATAGCAGAGACACTGAACAAATATCTTTTGCCTGTCTTCAAAGTAGGAGATAGAAATTCCATACCAGAAATAAACGGTAACCATGGTGCTAATAAGTGAGGAACTTAAAATAATGAAAATCAGTAGAGTAAAGGTTTTGGAGAAACCTAAGGAACTAGAAGCCAAAACACCCTCAGGATCTGATGGCCTATTTCCTAGGGTCCGAAGAGAGATAGCTGTAGGGATAGAGTGTGCATGGTTGTGATTTTCCAAAATCCCTAGATTCCAAGCAGATGGGAAGTTAGCATATGTAACACCGTAATTCAAGAAAAATATGTTGGTCAGAGCATATTTCAGGAAATTAGATGCGTATGTAATACAGCAATCAGGGGTTTTTAATTTTTATATCACAGAATCATGGAATGGTTACAATACAGAAGGAAGTCATGTGGCCCATTATGTCAGTGCTAGCTCTCTGCAAGAGGAACTCACCTAGCTCCATTCATCTGCCTTCTCCCCATAGCCTTGCAACTCTTTTTCTTTCTTCAGACAATTATACAATTCCCTTTTGAAGGCCTCAATTGAATCTACTCCACCACATTCTCAGGCAGCATGTTCCGGATCCAGAGTTAAAATGTTTTTCCTCATGTTGCCATTGCTTTTTTTGCCAATCACCTTAAATCTGTATCCTCTGATTCTTGACCCTTGCACCTATGGGAACAATTTTTCCCTACCTACTTTGTCCAGAGCCATCTTTATTTTGAATACCTCTATCAAATCTCCTCTCAATATACTCTTCTCCAAGGAAAACAGCCACAGCTTCTCCAATCCATCTATGTAACTAAAGTTCCTCATCCCTGGAACCATTCTTGTGGATCTTTTCTGCACACAATCTAATGCTTTCAAATCCTTCCTAAATTGTTGTGCCCAAGTCTGGACACACTTCTCCAGTTGATGCCAAACCAATGTTTTATATGTTTTATCATAAATTCCTTGCTTTTGTATCCTATGCCCCTACTTACAAAGCACAAAATCCCACATGCTTTAGTAACCACTTTCTTAACTTGTCCTGCCACCTTCAGTGATGTGTGCACATATACCCCCATGTCCCAGTGTTCCTGTACCCCCTTTAGAATTGTACCCTTTATTTCAAATTGCCTCTCCTTGTTCTTCTGACCTAAATGATTCATTTCCCACTTCTCTGCATTTAATTTCATATCCCATTTGCCTGCCCATTCCACCAGTTTGTCTATGTTTTTTGAAGTTTATCATTATCTTCCTCACAGTTCACAACATTTCCAAGTTTTGTGTCACGAGCACATTTTGAAATTGTGCTCTGCACACACAAGTCTAGGTCATTAACATGTATCCAGAAAAGCAAGAGTCCTAAAATCAATCCCTGGGGAATCCCACTGTAAGCATTCCTCTAGTCCAAAAAACAAGCATTCATCACAGCTCTGTTTCCTGGCACTCAACCAATTTCGCATCCATGCTGCTATCCATGTTCCTTTCATTCCATAAGCTCTAACTTTGCTCTGGATTGTTCCTTGTCCATTTCTGTGGCCTACCTAAACTTTATGATACAATGATCACTATTTCCTAAATGTTCCTTTACTAACACTTGATCCACTTGGCCTACCTCATTCACCAGAACCAGAACTAACAATGCCTCCATCTCCATTGAGCTGGAAACAAACTGATGGAGAAAATTATCCTGAACATATTTTCTGAACATACTTTAGAAATCCTTGTCCCTCTCTTCCCTTGACACTTGTACTTTCCCAGTCTATATTAGGATAATTAATGTCTCCCATTATAACTACTCTATAATTCTTGCATCTCTCCATAATGTCTTTGCAAGTTTGTTCCTGTATATCTTTTTCACTAGTTGGCGGCCTGTGAAATACACTCAAAAGTGTTATGGTCTCTCTATTACTCCTTGGCTCTAACCAAACAGATTCTGATCTTGACCCCTCTTAGAACAACCTCTCTCCAGTTCTGTAACATTCTCCTTAATTAATACTGCTACCCTCCTCCGCCTTTGTTTCCTTCCCTATCATTTCTGAATACCTTGTATCCAGGAAATTTAGTACCCAATCCTGCCCTTCTTTGAACCAAGTGTCCATTATCGCCACAGTATCATATTTCCATGTGGCTGTCAGTGCCTGCAGCTCATCAACCTTACTTACCACACTCTGCACATTCACATTTTTGCACAGTAACCCCAATTTAGACCACATTACATTCCCTCTTACTCTGACCCCACCTAATATCTAATTATTTCCTATTCTAGTGCTATCTGTCCCTCCAAATTCTAAGAACCTTTGTTTTCTTCTCTAATATCACCTTCTGGTTCCCATACCCTGCCAAGTAAGTTTAAATCCTCCCCTTGAGCATTAGCAAATCACCCAGCATTGACACTGGCCATGGCTCTGCTCAGAGACAATCCGCCCAGCCTGTCTAGGTTCCATCTCCCCAAAAACTGGTCCCAATATGCCAGGAATCTACAGCCCTCTCTCCTGGGCCATCTTTCCAGCCACTCATTCATTTGCTCTATCCTCCTATTGCTCTATTTACCTGTGCATGGTACCGGGAGTAATCCAAAGATTATTACCTTTGAAGCCCTGCTTGCGAGTTTCCTTCTTAGCTCTGTCTGCCAGCAGGACCTCATCTCTCTTTCTACCTATGTCATTGATGCTGATATAAACTATAACCGTTGATGTCCAGAGTGCTCTGCAGCCAAACAACAACAACTCGGTTGATCCTTGCACCAGGGAGGCAACATACCTGGGTTCACATCTATGGCTGCAGAACCACTTGCCTTTCCCCCTATCTATAGAACCCCCTATCATTACTGCTTTTTTTCAATCTCCCTCCTGCCCTCTCTACAGGACTGAATACTGGAAGAGTGAGATGCATTCAAGTGACTCCTGCACTACCTATCTGGTCCAGCTTGACTGCCTGGTGGTCACCAATTCCCTTTTTGACTGCATACCCTTCCACTGCTGGAATACTGCATCTATGAAGGTGCTATCCATGCAGATCTGAATGATGTGGATGTGCCTCAGTGACACCAGCTGCTGCTCTGAAACCTGGAGCCCAGGCTTCAGCAACTGATGGCACTTCCTGCAAATATGGAGTTCCCACATGGAACATCATGTGCATTTCACAGGACCATGCCATGCCTCTGTCTACTTATTAGACTATTAGACTTGCTACTTAAATAAATAAAAGCCCACTTTTTCCTGTGCTGACATCATTATTATATTTGGAGGTTAACTGAAATGTCCTAACTTAACTGTTTTTATTCAAAGCCCCAAAATGATATTTTATTGAAAAATTCAGACTTCTTTAATGTGACTATTCCTTATGATTTAATTTGAATTTCAGTTCCTATATCTGATTGATTAATTGACCACCATTATTAATTATATGATCAACTATCAAATTGGCTTAAGATTTTATGCCAATGAATCAATCAAGTCTTATTTTATAGTTGATGATATTAAATTAAATTAAAAGCTTACCAGTATACTCACCAGCTTTTTGTTCAGCCTGGTTTCTGTTTCTCCATTCTCTCTGTCAATATACCAGACCTGTCAAATTGATAAAGGTGGTCTGGAAGATGAGTTTGTAAAATAATTTTGTGTCAGTTTGCCAGAGCAATATGTTGTGGAACTAACTAGGAACAAATTCATTTTGGATTCAATATTGTGCAAATGAGGCACGGTTAATTAGTAATGTCATGGTAAAAGAGACACTGGGAAATAGTGATCGTAATAGAATTGAATTCTATGTTAAGTTTGAAAACAACATACTTCAATCACAAATAAGAACCTTAAACTTAAACAAAGCCAATTATGAGGGGAGAGTTGGCTAAGGTTGATTGGGAAGTAAACTAAAAGTTATTGTGGTACGTTAATAGTGAGGGACATGTAAAGAAACAATTCAAAATGTCCAACAAAAATACATTCCATTGAAAAACAAAAACTCAGTAAGAAACATCCATCTGTGACTTAGGAAGAAGGTAAGAATAGTATTAGATTAAAAGAAGAGGCCTGTGATGTTGCAAAGAATAGTAGTAAGTCTGGGGATTGGGAGTGTTTTAGAAACCAGCAAAATGTTGGTAAAAGGAGAAAAAATGGGAATATGAGAGCAAAATAGCCAGGAATGTAGAAACAGATTTCAACAGCAAAAAAGGAAGAGAATAGCTAAAGTAAACATCGGACCATTAGAAACAGAGAGAGGAGAAATATCATGGGGAATGAGGAAATGGCAAAGACATCAAACAAATATTTTGTCTCTGTCTTCACAGTGGAAGACATAAATTACATACCAAAAACAAATGGGGGCCTAGGGACTAAGAAGACTGAGGAAATAAATTAAGCTAATTAATATCAGCATACAAAAAGTACTGGAGAAACTCAACTGACTAAAATCCTACAAATCCCCAGGATTAATGGTCTAGATCCTAGGGCTATAAAAGAAACAGCTGTGGAGATAGTGGATGCGCTATGATTTTCCAAAATACCATTGATTCTGGAACGGTCCCAGCGAATTGGAAGTTAGCAAATGTAACACCAATAAAAAAATAGGCAGGGAGAAAACAGGGAACTGTCAGCCAGTTAGCCTGACATCAGTCATTGTGAAAGTGCTAGAATCTATTACTAAAGAAATCACTTGGTAGGACAGAACTTGAAAATTGCTGAAAAGAGGGACATGTTGCTGAAGCTTTCCATCTTGCACTCATCAGAACAAATGTAAGAAGGTCGAATCTCAAACAATCACAATAATTCATACTACAGGAGGAAAGGATGCTGATTTTTGGTAAATTGACTCTGATTGGCTGAGGTGTTGCCATGGAGAAAGTGGTTGGGAACTATAGGCTCCCCAGGCTCCCAGGCAATTCAATGTGGGTGTTCCTACACCACATGCACTGCAGCGGTTCAAGCGGTTCACCAGCACCTTCTCAACAGCAATTAGGGGGCAGTAAGTAATGGCCTAGCCAGTGATGCCCACATCCCATAAATTAATGATAAAAGATGCAAAGCTTGAACATATTCCTCACTTCCTCACTTCCAGCAAGTGTAAATGGGCCATATTACAAGTTTCACTGATTATCTTAATTTGGTTATTCAATGGTGAAAATCCAGCCCTATATCTCTTAGGGAATCAAAGGCTATGGGGAAAGGGCGGAGCAGGCTTAACAGCTGTGTAGTCCTGCTTCTATTTCTTATGTTCTGAAACACTGAAACAGCACAAAGCTGGCAACAGCTATTTCTGGGCATGGAGCCAAGAGTAAGAGAAGCTTAGACTATTCACACACAGGCAAAAGTCAACAACACATGACTTGATTGTGTTTTTGTGTAAACATGTCTTAACAAATAATAGATGGAGGCAGTGAAGAGTTGGGTCCTCCAGAGTCCTGGCAGCTCCAGCTAGAGGTGCCTGCTTCATTTCAAGCAGCAATTGTGCAATGTGTAAGCCTGTTGACAACCAGGTTCTAACAATTAAAATTGACGATCTATCCAACCAGAAATTATAGATATTCATATTCACAATTAATGGAGTTCATTATTTGAAATGAGTCAACCAGTAATTTAATTGGAAATGTGTTGATAATTAATGGTGTTCATTCTTTATTCTACAAGGGAACATAGTTCATGGGCAATTCTACTGCATCAACATAGGACCAAACTTTCCTTAACTCATTCATATTAATTCCCTTCTGAATAATAAAACTTCATTTAAAGTATTACATGGAAAAACTCAGCAGGTCTGGCAGCATCGGCGGAGAAGAAAAGAGTTTTGAGTCCTCATGACCCTTCAGCAGAACTGAGTGAATCTTAGGAAAGGGGTGAAAGAGAGGCTGGTTTAAGGTGGGGGGTGGGGGGTGGGGGGAGAGAAGTTGGGGGGAGCTGGGGTGGTTGTAGGGACAAGCAAGCAGTGATAGGAACAGATAATCAAAGGATGTCACAGGCAAAAGAACAAAAGAACACAGAGGTGTTGATTTTGGTGATATTATCTAAACAAATGTGCTAATTAAGAATGGATGGTAGGGCACTCAAGGTACAGCTCTGGTGGGGGTAGGGTGGAAAGGCTAGCAGGGCATAAAAGAGTTAAAAATAATGGAAATAGGTGGGAAAAGAAAAATCTATATAAATTATTGGAAAAAGCAAAAGGAAGGGGAAGAAACAGAAAGGGGGTGGGATGGAGGAGGGAGTTCAAAATCTAAAGTTGCTGAATTCAATATTCAGTCTGGAAGGCTGTAAAGTGCCTAGTCGGAAGATGAGGTTCTGTTCGTCCAGTTGGCGTTGGGCTTCACTGGAACAATGCAGCAAGCCAAGGACAGACATGTGGGCAAGAGAGCAGGGTGGAGTGTTAAAATGGCAAGCGACAGGGAGGTTTGGGTCATTCTTGCGGACAGACCGCAGGTGTTCTGCAAAGCGGTCACCCAGTTTACGTTTGGTCTCTCCAATGAAAAGGAGACCACATTGGGAGCAACGAATGCAGTAGACTAAGTTGGGGGAAATGCAAGTGAAATGCTGCTTCACTTGAAAGGACTGTTTGGGTCCTTGGACGGTGAGGAGAGAGGAAGTGAAGGGGCAGGTATTGCATCTTTTGCGTGGGCATGGGGAGGTGCCATAGGTGGGGGTTGAGGAGTAGGGGGTGATGGAGGAGTGGACCAGGGTGTCCCGGAGGGAACAATCCCTACGGAATGCCGATAGGGGGGGTGAAGGGAAGATATGTTTGGTGGTGGCATCATGCTGGAGTTGGCAGAAATGGCAGAGGATGATCATTTGAATGCGGAGGCTAGTGGGGTGATAAGTGAGGACAAGGGGGACCCTATCATGTTTCTGGGAGAGAGGAGAAGGAGTGAAGGCGGATGCGCGGGAGATGGGCCGGACACGGTTGAGGGCCCTGTCAACGACCGTGCGTTGAAAACCTCAGTTAAGGAAGAAGGAGGACATGTCAGGGGAACTGTTTTTGAAGGTAGCATCATCAGAACAGATGTGACGGAGGCGAAAGAACTGAGAGAATGGGATGGAGTCCTTACAGGAAGCGGGGTGTGAGGAGCTATAGTCAAGGTAGCTGTAGGAGTCGGTAGGCTTGTAATGGATATTGGTGGACAGTCTATCACCAGAGATTGAGACAGAGAGGTCAAGGAAGGGAAGGGAAGTGTCAGAGATGGACCACGTGAAAATGATGGAGGGGTGGAGATTTGAAGCAAAATTAATAAATTTTTCCAAGTCCCGATGAGAATATGAAGCAGCACCGAAGTAATCATCGATGTACCGGAGAAAGAGTTGTGGAAGGGGGCCGGAGTAGGACTGGAACAAGGAATGTTCCACATACTCCATAAAGAGACAGGCATAGCTGGGGCCCATGTGGGTACCCATAGCCACACCTTTTATTTGGAGGAAGTGAGAGGAGTTGAAGGAGAAATTGTTCAGTGTGAGAACAAGTTCAGCCAGATGGAGGAGAGTAGTGGTGGACGGGGATTGTTCGGGCCTCTGTTCGAGGAAGAAGCTAAGGGTCCTCAGACCATCCTGGTTGGGGATGGAAGTGTAGAGGGATTGGACGTCCATGGTGAAGAGGAAGCGGTTGGGGTCAGGGAACTGGAAATTGTTGATGTGACGTAAGGTGTGACGTAAGGTGTCCTCTGACACCTTACGTCACATCAAAAATTTCCAGTTCCCTGGCCCCAACCGCTTTCTCTTCACCATCGACGTCCAATCCCACTACAACTCCATCCCCCACCAGGATGGTCTGAGGTCCCTTAGCTTCTTCCTCGAACAGAGGCCCGAACAATCCCCATCCACCACTACTCTCCTCCGTCTGGCTGAACTCCTTCTCACACTGAACAATTTCTCCTTCAACTCCTCTCACTTCCTCCAAACAAAAGGTGTGGCTATGGGTACCCACATGGGCCCCAGCTATGCCTGTCTCTTTATGGGGTATGTGGAACATTCCTTGTTCCAGTCCTACTCGGCCCCCTTCCACAACTCTTTCTCCGGTACATTGATGATTACTTTGGTTCTGCTTCATGCTCTCGTCGGGACTTGGAAAAATTTATTAATTTTGCTTCCAATCTCCACCCCTCCATCATTTTCACATGGTCCATCTCTGACACTTCCCTTCCCTTCCTTGACCTCTCTGTCTCAATCTCTGGTGATAGACTGTCCACCAATATCCATTACAAGCCTACGGACTCACACAGATACCTTGACTACAGCTCCTCACACCCCGCTTCCTGTAAGGACTCCATCCCATTCTCTCAGTTCCTTCGCCTCCGTCACATCTGTTCTGATGATGCTACCTTCAAAAACAGTTCCTCTGACATGTCCTCCTTCTTCCTTAACCAAGGTTTTCCACCCACGGTCGTTGACAGGGCCCTCAACCGTGTCCGGCCCATCTCCCACGCATCCGCCCTCATGCCTTCTCCTCCCTCCCAGAAACATGATAGGGTCCCCCTTGTCCTCAATTATCACCCCACCAGCCTCCGCATTCAAAGGATCATCCTCCACCATTTCCACCAACTCCAGCATGATGCCACTATCAAACACATCTTCCCTTCACCCCCCCGGCAGCATTCCGTAGGGATCGTTCCCTCCGGGACACCCTGGTCCACTCTTCCATCACCCCCTACTCCTCAACCCCCACCTATGGCACCTCCCCATGCCCATGCAAAAGATGCAACACCTGCCCCTCCGCTTCCTCTCTCCTCACCGTCCAAGGACCCAAACAGTCCTTTCAAGTGAAGCAGCATTTCACTTGCATTTCCCCCAACTTAGTCTACTGCATTCGTTGCTCCCAATGTGGTCTCCTCTACATTGGAGAGACCAAACGTAAACTGGGTGACCGCTTTGCAGAACACCTGCGGTCTGTCCGCAAGAATGACCCAAACCTCCCTGTCGCTTGCCATTTTAACACTCCATCCTGCTCTCTTGCCCACATGTCTGTCCATGGCTTGCTGCATTGTTCCAGTGAAGCCCAACGCAAACTGGAGGAACAGCACCTCATTTTCTGACTAGGCACTTTACAGCCTTCCAGACTGAATACTGAATTCAGCAACTTTAGATCTTGAGCTCCCTCCTCCATCCCCACCCCCTTTCTGTTTCTTCCCCTTCCTTTTGCTTTTTCCAATAATTTATATAGATTTTTCTTTTCCCACCTATTTCCATTATTTTTAAATCTTTTATGCCCTGCTAGCCTTTCCAACCCACCCCCACTAGAGCTGTACCTTGAGTGCCCTACCATCCAGTCTTAATTAGCACATTCGTTTAGAAAAACACCTCTGTGTTTTTTTGTTCTTTTGTCTGTGACCTCTTTTGATTATCTGCTCCTATCACTGCTTACTTGTCCCTACAACCATCCCAGACCCCCAACTTCTCTCCCCCCACCCAACCCCCTCCCACCCACCCATCCCCCCCACCCCACGCCCCCCCCCCAACCCACCTTAAACCAGCTTATATTTCACCCCTTTCCTAAGATTCACGCAGTTCTGCTGAAGGGTCATGAGGACTCGAAACGTCAACTCTTTTCTTCTCTGCTGATGCTGCCAGACCTACTGAGTTTTTCCACATAATTCTGTTTTTGTTTTGGATTTCTAGCTTCCGCAGTTTTTTGTTTTTATTCATTTAAAGTATCCTGGGTGCTTCCAGTTTTATAAAATACTCCAAGTCATTTGCTTTTTGGCTCATTATATTGAAACCTCCTGAAACAAAGCCTGTCCTTTGGATGAACGACAGTGACTCGAGAGGTGCAAGTCTGAAAGGATTTACTGCATATCTGAGTATATGTTCACACAAACTGAACCTAGTTTCTACTGAAAGTGATTTCCCTAAATCTGGTCTTTGTGGGCTGGAGCCAGAGCAAATAAGCACAGAGGCTGAGAGGTCATTGTAAAACCTGGACAGTAATTGTAGCCTCTTTGATCAGGTTGATTCCCACTTTCTCTGCAACAGACTTCAAGATAACCTTTGTTAACTGCTGCAAAGAATTAACAGATAGGTAACCTCTCTCCAGAAATGCCCGAGCATTGAAAGTAGCTATGCTGACTTTTCAATAAATGCAGCAAAAGTAAAAGTGATACTTTGTTTGTTTACACTCTAGAAAATTCTGGTGTATCCATTTTACAGCCTTTGAATTCACATGCAAGATGAGCCACCAGTCTGTTACAATCCCCATAGAGATCAATAGTTTTTTTAAAAAAGAAATGAATTTCCCAGCAGGGTGGCACAGTGGTTAGCAATTGCTGTCTCACAGCTCCAGGGAACCGGGTTCAATCCTGACCTCAGGTGTCTGTCTGTGTGGAGTTGGCATGTTCGCCTCATGCCTGTGTGGGGTTCCTCCAAAGACCTGCTGGTTAGGTGGATTGGCTATGGTAAATTGTCCCTCTGTGACTGTGTGCCCTGTGATGGACTGACATCCTGTTCTGGGTGTGCTCTACCCAGCACCCATTGTCTTTCAGGGTAGGCTCTGACTCCCTGCAACGCTAAACTGGACCAAGTGGTTCTGGGTGAGTGAGTGAATTTTCCAGCAACTGAGAGAATTGCATGACAAGGTTTTACATTTTAAGACTTTTACTGCAACAAACTAAAATCAACATAAATTAAACATTACTGAACAGGTAACTAATATACCAAGAAAAGGTACTTCCCCATTAACTAACACAAGCAAAGTACTTTATGGCCATGCTCCAAGCACATATTTAGCCTTGAAGCTTCAATTCCAAGCTCCTCTCAGCTTTTCAGCAGGGTCCTTTCTCCCTGCCGTTCAGAGTAAGTCGTCCTTTGAACATGATTCCACTCGGTCTTCTGAGCACCCCTAAAATGACTTCCAGCAGCAAGACCCACTCCAGCAACTCTTTGTTCCTTAAGTTTTCACAAGTCCCATTTCGTCAGAGAAGCAGTTTTTACCAGAATCCTACTTGATGGTGAACACAAAAAAACAATCTTTTCCTCTGCTTTACACAGCAGCAGCTGTTTCTGTCTCCATGTCAGTGTTCCTGAGTCTGTGTGCCTCTGCATACAAAAAAGGCTGCCCTTCTTTTGTGCCAAAGTGTGAAAATAGACACATGATTTTTTCTGTAGGTTCCAATTACAGATCACATGGGCCTGTCTCCTCACAGAATCAGTATGATCACACCATCCTCACTTTCCATGATATTTTGTTTTACCTTAAATTAGAAGAGAAATTTGAGAACATAAACATCTTGTAAAGTCCTGCATTTGTAACACTTTGTAGGGAAGTTAAGGATAATATCAAATTAAAAGAAGAGGCTTATAATGTTTGGGAGAGTATTAGAAACTAGCAAAGGGCAAGAAAAGTTCAAGAAAATGGAAGAAAATAGAAAGAGATTGAGGCCATGAATATTAAAACAGATTGCAATTAATATGAGCATGGACTACACTCATTGAGCACTTCCTGTGAATATTCCCTAGTGAAGACTATGGAGGTGAATCATATCAAGTATCAAGAGCTTTTCCAAGTTTATAAAAAGGAGAGTAGCTAAAGTAATCATTGGTCCCTTAGAGGCAGAGACAGAAGACATTTAAGGAAATGGTAGAGGCACTGAACAAATATTTTTTGCCTGCCTTCACAGTAGAATATACAAATTCCAGAAATAAAGGGTAACCATGTGGTTAATAAGTGAGGGACTTAAAATAATGAAAATCAGTAGAATAAAAGCTTTGGAGAAACCTGAGGAACTAGAAGCCAAAAAATCCTCAGGGCCTGATGGCCTAAATCCTATGGTTCTAAAAGAGATAGCTACAAGTCTTTCTTTCTTGCTTGCTTTCCTTGTATCTTTTTCCTTGCTCCAGGCTCTGCTATGCCCCCATCAATTCTCAGTCTTTTCTCAAGGGCTTTGGCCAAGATATTGCCTCTGAGGTGGCTTTTCCTGCCATGTCCTGTGCCCTAGGTTTATCCACAGCCTATTCTTGGGCCAGTGGTACTTCATATCACTACCATCACTCTTGAGAAATGTTTAAAGACCACAGATGAGCAGGTTCAACAATGCTTTCAAATCTCTGACCTATCCTCAGACATTGGTTCCCATTCTTTCTAAAGGTACAATCAACCTACTCGTAATTCAAATCTGGGCCAGTAAAATACACCACAGGGAGATAGAAAGCCAGAGTATTAGGACTGTAGAAAGCTTCAGGAAGAAAGAAAGCATAGGGGCAACAGAGACAATCAGATTTTGGGGCAGAGAAAGATATACAGTTTGAGGAAATGAATAGAGATGGGGGAATAGAAAGAGGCATAAGATCAAAGTGGAGAGCGAGGGAGAGAGTGAGAGATTTGGGAAATGAATAGAGATTACGGGAACAGAAAGACAGAGCTTGGAAGCAGAGTGTCAGAGAGAATAATGGGGGATGCAGATAAAAAGATTCAGGGAAGAAGGAGGGAGATTTGGGGAAAGTGAAAGACAGATTAAGAAAGACCAAGTGATTTGTAGTAAAATGGGAGAGAGACACACAAACATTTGAGGGTAAAAGAAACATTTGCAGTAATATTGCATCTTTCACAACTACAGAGCACCCAAAGCATTTTACAGCTAACAAGGTACCTTTTGAAGAGTAGCCATTGTTGGGATGTAGGAAACGCAGCAGTCAGTTTGCACCAAGCAAGAGCCCTCAAACAGCAATGTGATAATGGCCAGGTAATCTAATTTGGTGATGCTGACTGAGGGGTAAATATTGATCAGGACACCAGGAATAACTCTCCTGCTGTACTTCGAAATAATGCCATGGGATCTTTAACGTCCACCTGAGAGGGTAGCCAGTGCCTCATTAAAAGGAAGGTACC
Organism: Carcharodon carcharias; assembly: GCF_017639515.1. Lineage (NCBI taxonomy): Eukaryota > Metazoa > Chordata > Chondrichthyes > Lamniformes > Lamnidae > Carcharodon > Carcharodon carcharias. The sequence goes on along the minus strand of NC_054476.1, from coordinate 82,942,235 downwards.
TCCATCAGTGTAGTGCTCCCTCAGTATTTATTTAGGATAGGCACAGAGAGTGATGGAGGGATGCAGAGAGACAGGCATGCCCAAATGGGAAAGAAGGTCATGGTAGAGGGGGAAAAAAAAGAGACATTTGCAAGAGAAACCTGACAAAGAGATTGTAGCAAAAGGCAAACAAATCCAATGACAGAAAGATGAGGGTACAAGCAGAAAGGCTGTGAGGGACACATCAAAATCAGTCTCAGAAGTCACAGCAATCAAAGGATATAGATTTTTAAAAATTAGAGGGAAACTAAAGAAACATCCAGGTGTATAAATAGAGACATCGGATAACACAAAGAGACAAATTAGGGCACATTGTTCCAGAGATCTATACTCAAAGATCAAATCACAGGCAAAAGCATAGAGTAAGAGTCAGCACTGAGGGCAAGACACAAAGAGCAGAAACAATTACTCATCAGACAAATCAAACATCCTCGATAAACAAAGAGGCACAGGGAACATACTGAGAAAGACACACACTTCAGGTCAATATAGAACAAAAACAGAATTAGCTGGAAAAACTCAGCAGGTCTGGCAGCATTGGCGGAGAAGAAAAGAGTTGACGTATGCTGCCAGACTTGCTGAGTTTTTCCAGGTAATTCTGTTTTTGTTTTGGATTTCCAGCATCTGCAGTTTTTTGTTTTTATATCAGGTCAATATAGTACTGACAACAAACAAAGCCATGGGCCATGCACAGTCTGACTAAACACCTTACCTCATCCCATTGTTCCGCATAACTGGAGCTGATCTGAGGACCACATCTGGCATTTATTCACAATTCATGCACTGCCACAGGACATCCAACAGTAAAAAAAAATTGCAACTATTTTATTCAATTTCCTACTTGTAGTTTCAAGGACACATCCTTTTGTCTGATTGGTGTAAAAGACCTCCCTTGTTGCACTTTATCCAATTTAATCTGTTTCAGTCCAATGTTACTGATAACCAAATGCTGCAATTTTTCAATTCTGCAAAACAGTTTCTTTTTATTATTTATTCTTGGTTTTTTTCACTTTTTCCAAATCACAGATTTGTCCCATAAGGTGTATTCACTTGTTAGTGCTAAGTTCTGACACTATGGACTGGTTTTATACTTGCAAGCTGGGCATGCTGCCCCAACCAACCTCTCCCAGCCCACGACACCACACCCCCAACACAAACATAAAATTGGGCATGATGGCATCACAGGATCACAGAATGGTTACAGCACATAAGAAGGCCATTCAGCCCATTGCATTTATGCTACTCTCCAAAGGAGCAATTTAGCAAATGCCTCTCCCCAGCCTTCTCCCCATAGCCCTGTCATTCTTCTTTTTCAGATGGTAGCCCATTTCTCTATTAAAAGCTTCAATTGAACCTGCCTCCACCATACACTTGGGCAGTGCATTCTAGTTCCTAACCTCCCGCTCCATGAAAAAAACGTTCCTCATGTCTCCATTGTTTCTTTTGCCAATTCCCTTAAATCTGTCCCCTCTTGTTCTCAATCCTTTCAAGTGTTAGCAATAAGACATCATCATCACACGATCCCAGGAATGAAAGGCTTAACATATGAGGAACGTTTGAGGACTCTGGGTCTATACTCCATGGAGTTTAGAAGAATGAGGGGGGATCTGATTGAAGCTTACAGAATACTGAAAGGTCTGGATAGAATGGATGTGGGGAATATGTTTCCATTAGTAGGAGAGACTACGACCCGAGGGCACAGACAGAGTAAAAGGAAGACCTTTTAGAACAGAGACGAGGAGAAACAACTTTACCCAGAGAGTGGTGAACCTATGGAATTCAATGCCACGGAAGGCTGTGGAGGCCAGGTCATTGAGTGTATTTAAGACAGAGATAGATAGGTTCTTGATTGGTAAGGGGATCAAAGGTTACGGGGAGAAGGCGGGAGAATGGGGTTGAGAAACTTATCAGCCATGATTGAATAGCGGAGCAGACTCGATGGGCCGAATGGCCTAATTTCTGTTCCTTTGTCTTATGGTCTTATGGTCTCTCCCAAATTATGGAAGGCAACGAGTGTAGAAATTGGCAATCCGGCTGCTGGTTCGCCATTTTTAAAGTGCTAATTAACAAGCTACTAAGCTTGTAACGACCCCACCAACTGCAGTTTCTGGTTGCACGCTGCATTATTCCAGTGTCGGACAAGAAAAATTTGGTGGAGCTTTACGACAACCAAGACAAGGCATCACCAGGGTGGAAGATAAGACCTGCCACCAGAACTGTGGTTAAATGCACCAGAAGAGCCTGCTGGGGAAGGTGACAGCATCTGTAATGATTTTTAAATCCTTCCTTTAATCTTTTTTGACTTGACGATAAAAATGAAGTCTAAGTCTGAGAACAGGGGACCTTTACAATTCTAGCTGTGACTGACTCCCTGCTCACAGGAGGTACCCCTCTGCTGCATGACATCTTGGCCTGCAGTGCCAATTGGGTGCGGAGGTCCCCTTTGCTCCTTAATTGGCCGCCTTCTCACCGGAAGGCCACTAATTGGCTATTTGACTCTTGATTGAACGAGCTGTGATAGTGGGGATGGGAGCGAGCGGACCACTCAGTTTCTGTTCTGCCTCCCTCACCTCACCAGGATAATTAAAACTCAGCCCAATGTGATAATGAGAAAGAGGTTCACAAACCTGCTTATTCAAGATGCCTGGGTTCAATTTCTCCTAGTTCACTCTGATTGCTCCTGGATACATACAGAGGTGTGACAATCAGGGAACTAACATCCTCCACACCACTTGTTCATTTAACATTCTTCTTTATATCATTTTTATTACACCTTATACATGCTTAGCCTTATGTTGTCTTATTCTGCTGACTAGAGCATCTGGGTTTAAGCTCTAAGCAAAAATCTTATAACCACACCTAGTTACAGTACATCAACAGTTTCCTGTTGTCACACTTCAGTGTCTACTTCTCCCATCGTAGATTCACATTTTTGAAAGCAATTTGTGTAAACCTGTAATGCTGTATTTACGCTTGCACATCAGTAATGCTCCTGTAGTGCCTCGATGGTTAATCTCTCAGCTCCTCAGCCTGTGCAACAGAGAAACTTCAATACGCCAATCAGCACTACCTCTCTGTTTCCCACATTGCCTTCCACTTTTGATTTAACTATACATGATAATATAAGTTGTTGTGGAAGGATACCTGGCATAGCAATGGTTAATGTGGAACTGGGAAACTGTATCACCCACAGTGTGATGTAAAGAGACACATGAGCTAAGACTAAGGTCAATTGTGGACTGGACAGAGACCTGTGCAGAAGCAAGCAGGGAGTTAGTTCATAGCTTGGATTATACCTTGTATATATGTACACAGTTATATGTTGTCAATGAACACTTAATGTTCAACCATATAAGACTCAGAACTTCTTCATGAGACCTAGTGAACATACAACATACAGCAAAAGTACAGAAGGACACAACATACATCTTTAAAATAAGGACTGAGTTATATCAGCATGAACAGGTTCAGTTATCCTTCAACCTTTAACTCTGCTTCACCTGAAGATGGCCATAAGCTTTGGCACTGAGCTAAGGTCTGACAAGAGCATTAGCTTCATCATGACTTCAGTAGTACAGAGCAGTTCTGTGGAAAATATAACTCAGCACTATATTTGCTTTACTGTCTCATACTGTTTAGACACTGAGCAAGGAGCCAACTAGCTTCATTAGTTCTCTTCCAACATACCCCTTGACAAGTTTTGTCACATCCTGGAAATACATGTTGTTCCTATTTTTACTGCCAATGTGCAGTATCTTTCACTTGATGGCATTGAGTTTTATTTGTCACTGAATAGCTCAGATACTAACCCCATAAACTTCCTTTATTAAATTTTTACTCCCTCTTCTGGGTACAGAGCTTACACTTAGTTTAAATGTAAAGCTATGTCGGAGTCAGGCTACAAATCAAAGAGCAAAGTACCATGGATACTGGAAATCTGAAACAAAAAGAGAAAATGTGGGTAATACTCAGCAGGCCAGGCAGCATCTGGAGAAAGAAACAGAGTTTACATTTCAGGTTGGTGGTCCTCCATGCAAATCAATGCTGTTTACCAGGAGGAGGGGTCCCAGCCAACGGCACCCAGTCCAGCTCCACATTGTATGTTGCCAGCTCCACAGTGATGCACGTGCCATCTTGTATACTGACGAATCTTTATCAAAGGCATTTTGGAAATCAATAAACCCCGTATCACAGAGCTTATTCCATCATTTTGAAATGTTACCTCCTGAAAAAAGATTGGTAAGATCAGCCAGACACGAACCACCTGACTGAAATCATGCTACTTTTGCTTGTCACGTTATTTTCATAGAGTCATCTGTTATGCTTCTGATTATTAACCACATTACTTTACCGATTAGTGAGATTGGGTTAACAATGTTCTACCTGCTGTGGTATGGTTATGTGCCACCATCTGAATGTGGCAACTCACATTGACCAGTTCCAATCTGATTGGTGTTAGTACTAATAGGTTCTGTTGATGGACGTTAAATACCTAACAGTTTAAGGTAAAAGGTAAACAGGTGTATGTAGAGCATTAATTAGTTCATTTCCTCAGATGTGTACATAAAGAAGAGTCTCGGTGTTTGGGGTTAGAGATCTGTGACAAGCATTAAACAGTCATCATCAAAGCATCCTAGTCGCAGTGTCTTCTTCACAGCCAGGCTTAGGAATTTCATTGACAATAGGATTTCCCTAATTTTCACTGGTTCGCTCAAATAGCCATTAGTCCTTCAAAAAGCTCTCTCTTTGTTGCTTTAACTATTCTGGGTACAATTAATTTGTCATGTGGAGGGTTTATGGCCCCTTGAGCATATTTTGGCACCCTTATCTTTTCTGTATAATCTTGTCCTCAAGCAGTGGTCATCCCTCCCTCCTCTTTTGATGCTCCACAAACCTTTATTTTACCCTTAATCACCAGTTTAAAGGGAAAGACTTGCTTTCAAATTCATGTTCAGTCCACTCAGCCACTGTTGTGTCACTACATTTATGAGAATGTTTCCAGGAACCCAAGACTTCAATTTTGTAGATAGAGTGGGGAAGCTGAAGCTGTTCTCTTTAGAGAAGCTAAGGTTGAGAGAAGATTTAATAGTGGTATTCAATATCTTGCGGGGTCTGGACAGAGTAGATAAGGAGAAATTGTACTTATGGCAGAAGGTTCCAGAGTGAGGGGACACCAATTTAAGATAATTGGCAAAAAAAAAGGAAGAATCAACGTGCATCAAGTAGTTAGGATCTGGAATACATGGCCTGAGAGTGTGGTGAAGGAACATTCACTTGACTTTCAAAAGGAAATTGGATAATTATCAGGAGGAGAAGTATTTGTAGGGCTACAGGAAAAAAACATGGAGGAGTGGGACAAGCTCAGTAGCTCTTGTGGGGAGCTGGACGCAACAGGCTGAATTGTCTCCTTTCATGTTGTCACCATCCTATGATTCTATAAATTGAAACCTATAAGAATTAACAATATGAACATTAGAAATGAACAACATGAAATTAACAATATAAACATAAGTAACATTCATGCCAGGCGATTACCATCTCCAACAAGAGAATCTAATCATCTTCCCTTGACATTTAATGGCAGTACCATTGTTGAATGTCCCACTATTAACATCCTGGGAGTTACCACTGACCAGAAACTGAACTGGACTAGCCATATAAATACTGTGGCTACAAGACGAGGTCAGAGGCTAGGAATTCTGTGAAGAGTAACTCACATCCTGTCTACCCACCCACAAGGCACAAGTCAGGAGTGTGATGGAATATTCTCCACTTGCCTAGATGAGTACGGCTCCAACAACACTCAAGATGCTCAACACCAGCCAGGAAAAAGTGCTTGACTGGCACCCCATCCACCACCTTCAACATTCACTCCCTCCACCACTGATGCACAGTACAAGATGCACTGCTGAAACTTACCAATGCTCCTTCGACAGCAACTTCCAAACCCAAGACCTCTACCACCTAGAAGGACAAGGGCAGTAGATAGATGGGAACACCGCCACCTGGAAGTTCCCTCCGAGCCATACACAACCCTGGCTTGGAAATATATCATTGTTCCTTCACTGCTGCTGGGTCAAAATCCTGGAACTCCCTCCCTAACAGCACTGTGGGTGTACCTACACCACATGGACTGCAGTGATTAAAGAAGGCAGCTCACCAGCACCTTCTCAAAGGCAATTAGGAATGGGCAATAAATTCTGGCTTTGCCAGTGATGCCAACATCCCATGAAAGAATTAAAGCAAAATAAATAAAATTTTAATTTGGAGGCGGTTTTTGGTGCATGGTAGGCAATCTCAGTTGTTGCATTCCTTCAGTTACCTGAGGTTAATTGTCAGTCATTGCTCAGTGGTAGAAATCTTTTCTCTAAGTCAGGAAGTTGTGGGTTCAGGTCCCATTCTAGAAACTCAAGTCTGGGTTGATAATCTAGTGCAGTACTAAGGGAATGCTGAACTATCTGAGGTGCTGCCTTTTGGACAAGATGTTGAACAGAGGCCCTGTCTGCCCTTTCAAGTGGCTGAGAAAGATTCCCTGGTACTATCTTGAAAAGCAGCAGCGTCCTCCTGTGTCCTTGCCAACCAACATCCCAAAAAACTATCAAGCCATTATCTCACTGCTGTTGTGGGAGCTTGCTGTGCACAAATTGGCTGTTACATTTCCATCAGAACAGCAGTGAGTACACTACCAAAGTATTTCATTGGGGGAAACTTAATTCAGGCGATGAGGTCCCGTCATTGAATCCGGATGTTGGCAGGTTTCTCGAACAGGTGGAAGGGGTTAGCCGAATGTGATCATGCAGCAGACAGCCAATTCGAGGATCTGATGAGTGGGGCCTATCCAATTATGTGGCTGGGATGGTCCCTTTAACTCTTCCTGCCTCTCTGAAAATGGTGCCTCTGGTGCCTGAAGATGCCTCTCTCGACACTGCGCCTCCACACCTCAGGTGTCCAGCAATGGGGCACCTTCATGGGCCTGATTTCAGCCCTTTCACTGGCTTCTGACCCAAGATTTAATGTGCCAATGTCTGACCCTCAGACTGTTCCATCAGATACTCCCAGTCACTGAGCCATGCCCCTTACATCATTCCATCAGATGCTCCCCCTCTGATTCATGCACCTCAGACTATTCCATCAGCCCATCCCCCTCCCCCTCTGATCGTGTCCCTCAGTCTACTCCATCAGCCCACCTTCCCCTCTGAGCCATGCCCCTCAGACTGTTCCATTAGGACCTCCCCTCTGATTTGTGCCTGTTGGACTGTTCTGTCAGGCCCTCCTGTTTTGTTACGGGTTCATTAGATGTCTCATTGATGAGATCTTGAGACTTGTATGTTTAAATATGAACCATTTATTGGTAATCCTTAACGATGCATAAATCTCAATTGCTGCTATGCATAGTGCTGTTCCCATGCAGGTACCCTCTTGACTGTTCTCCGAGTCTATTACTATGTAACTCTACACATCATACAGTGGGTGGTGCTATTCTCCAGCTCTAAGTTAATCTTTGCTCTGCTGAGCACCTTTACATTACAATGACATTCAGGCACAAACAACATCCCCCTTTCTTCTCAGAATAAAACTTTCCTTGCTACCAATGGAGTACAGCTATTTACAATTACAATCTTTGCTTGCTATCCCTTCTCCCACACCAGATCTCTGACTTTATAAAGTCAGATGGTCTTGAGGCTTGACAGTTCTCCTATATCACAGTCTGTGTTTCTGGTATGCAGTTATCTCCATTTGATTCTCTTTTCTTGCTCCTTCGGGTTGCTTTTCTCTTTAACAACAACGCGTCTGCTTCTTTCAGACATTGCCTTTGTCTGGTTCCTTCCGCATTCCATTCGTGCCTAGAGTAGGCTCGAACTTTCTTTTTCCTGTGTGTCCGTTATGCTCTTGCTGGACGTTGATGTTTTGCAAATGGAATCAAACATAATGGGAACTACCATTGGATAATGGTAGTTCCAATGCAGCTTTTTCTGAAGTAATATTCAATATCCCTTTTAGCTCATGTTTTTTCAAGGCTACAAATTGATTCTTCAATGAGCCTTTCATGGTCAAAAATGCTTTGCATGCCTTTTCTGCCTGCTGATTTGCCTGGCTCTACATCTGGTTGAGCTTTCCCAACTCCCACTTTAATTTGTCAACTGTGGAATGGAGGGTCATTATTTCCTCCTGATACATTTGCATCATCACAGAAATTTGTTTGTCAGATCTCAAACAGCTTGGTTCATTGAAGATTTCAGTTTATTGTGCATTTTCAAAGGTATATCCTCAGCTTGAATCTCAGGCTTCAAATCTTCCAGTTCAGCTCTGATGCAAACATTTTCCTATAGAAAGGCTTCATTTTCCTTTTGCATGTTTTGCTTCTTCTGAGTTACCACAGATAGTTTTCCTTCATTCACAGCCATCTGCTCACTCCACACTGCCATCTGCTGTTGCAATCTGGGTACTGTGACAGCATTTTCAAAAAGTTCTATTCTTAGCTTTTTGGCTGCTTCTCAGCTATTTCTTTCTTCTGCAATAAAATCTTCAGCTCGTGAATTTCAGCGCACTGACATGATCAACAACCACCTTGTGGCTTATTTGAATATTGTGTCCCTTGCTCTGAGGTATTATGTCTCCCTCACCCCGGGATGTTTAGGCTTCCTCTCTCGGTTTTCTGTCGCCCTCTCTCTGGGACCTTTGTTACCCTCTCTCTGGAGTCTTTTTTTGCTCACAGTGCTTTATTGGGGGTGTACAAGACCTTCTTTTAGGATCTGCACTCTTCACAACTTGGAGTTTAAAATATCAGTCAAAGCTTTTTAATATCTCACCAGATGTTGTTGAACATTGGCTGTGGAGTACTTCACAAGCAAATGAATCAAACAAGGATAAAAGCTTATCAATTTGCACTTCTTCGGATTCCTTAATTCATCCTGTCAACAAAAAAATATTTTCTCCAAGACTCCCAATCTTGGACCTGGTTTAGCCATTTCCTTATCTAAGATGGGTCCGGCTATTCTGGTTTTCTGTCCATGGCCATTTTTTTGTTTTGATTAGTTGTAGCTTTAAATGTCATTGCCCCTTTAAGGCAGTAATCATTTTTTCTCTCAGGCTAACTGCCTGTTTCTTTGTTTTTGACTTTAACGCGCTTTTACAATTTTGGCAGCTGATCAGCTGCCTCATTTTTTCAAACTTTTAATACTTCAAAATACCAGCATTTCTTTTCTGGGCAATTCTCTCTTTTTTTCCTCTTACCTCTGCAAGTTCTTTTTTAATATCCCGCACTTTAGGAGTTTGGGCTTTATAAAAAATGCTACAAGCTGTTGACTCTGCAGCACATTTCTCCTCTGCACAAGAAGCCAGGGACCTGACTGATAAAGGTTGCCTTTCTCTTAAACTCTGTAGGCTTTTTTACTTTTTGGTTACTGTGCTTTGCGGGTTTCTCCCTTTACGCTGGTAGCTGATTTTTATTTAACATTTTTTTAACTTCAGTGCAGTGTGGCTACCACTGCTGCAATCTGCTGAGCCCCTGGGACTGCCGCCTATTCTATAATGTAATTACAGCTTCGTTTTTGTCATTTTGCTCACCTGCCTTGTGATCTGAACAGGCTCCTTCACACTGCATCACTCAGGGTCTTGCAATGTGCCTCTACTCACTGGTGGATTCTTCAACTTCCAAGTTTGAAGTGAAGATTCTTCAAAAGTTCCTTCAATTTTTTTCTTAGGCAAATATTTCTCTGGTCAGGCTTCAGTTGCTTTTAGTTTTTCATGTCTTGGAATTCTGTTCTGTGTTCAATGTTTAAATATCACCTTTCATCACACCACTGCCACCATGTTCCATTATTGCGCATTTGATGTCTCATTGATGAGATCTTCAGACTTCTATGTTCAAACATGAACCATTTATTGGTAATCCTTAAATTGTACTGATCCAAGTTACTGCCATGAATGGTGCTAGACTGTTCTTCAGGTCTAACACCATGTGGCACCATATATCATACCATGGGTGATGTTATTCTCCAGTCCCATGTTAAGCCATGTTCTGCTGACCACCCTTCTCTTACAATGGCATGCCCGCACAGAACACCTTTCTCTCTGACTAATATTCCTCAGACTGTTCCAGCAGACCCACTCTCTCTGATCAATGCCCCTCAGACTGTTCCATCAGGCATTCTGCTTCTGAAAAATGACCGCCAGGCTGTGCAGTCAGGCCCTCTCCCTGTGATCAATGCTCCACAAACTGTTCCATCAGGCTGTCTCCCTCTAATCAATGCCCCTCAGACTGTTCCATCAGGCCCTCCCCCTCTGATCAATGCCCCCTAGACTGTTCCATCAGGCCCTCTCTCTCTGATCAATGACACTCAGATTTTCCCATCAGCCCCTCGCCCTCTGAACAATGGCTCCCAGGTTGCTCCATTAGGGCATATCCATCTGATCAACGCCCCTCAGACTGTACCATCAAGCATCACCTCTGATCAATGCCCCCCAGGCTGTTCCATAAGGCCCTCCGCCTCTGATCAATGCCCCTCAGACAGTTCCATTTGACCCACCCCCTCTGATCAATGCCACCAAGACTGTTCAATCAGTCCCGACCCCTCTGATCAATGCCCCTCAGACTGTTCCATTTGACCCTCCCCCTCTGAACAATGCCACCCAGACTGTTCAGTCAGGCCCTCACCCAATGATTAATGCACCTCAGACTGTTCCATCAGGCCCATTGCCTCTGATCAATGACCTCAAACTGTTCCATCAGGCATTCTCTCCCTCAACAAAGCCACACAGTCTGTTCCATAAGGCCCTACCTCTCTGATCATTGCCCCCCAGAATAATCCATCAACCCCTCCCCCTCTTAACAATGCCCCTCAGGCTGTTCCATCAGGCCCACTCCTTCTGATCAATGCCCCTCAGGCTGTTCCATCAGGCCATCCCACTCTAATCAATGCCTCCTAGCCTGTTTCATCAGGTTCTCTCCCTCTGATCATAACCTCTCAAGCTGTTCCATCAGGCCATCTCGGTCTCATCATTGCCCCTCAGACTGTTCCATCAGGCTCAATCCCTCTCAACAATGCCACCCAGTCTGTTCCAGCAAGCCCTCCCACTCTGAAAAATGCCCCTCAGACTGTTCCATTAGGTCCTCTCCCTCTGATAAATGCCCCTAATAATGCTCCATCAGGCCCTCCTCCTCTGATCAATGCCCCCCAGAATGTTCTATCAGGCACTCTCCCTCTCAACAATGCCACACAGTCTGTTCCATAAGGCCCTCCCACTTTGAAAAATGCCTCTCACACTGTTCCATCAGGCCTTACCTCTCAGATTAATGCCCCCCAGAATGTTCCATCAGGCATTCCCCCTCTGATCAATGCCCCTCAGAATGTTCCATCAGGCCATCCCACTCTGATCAATGCCCCCGAGACTGTTTCATCAGGTTCTCTCCCTCTGATCATAACCTCTCAGTCTGTTCCATCAGGCCCCTCAGAGTCTTCCATCAGGTCCTCTTCTTCTGATCAATGCCCCTAAGAATGTTCCATCAGGCCAACTCATTCAGAACAATGCCCCTCAGACTGATCCATCAGACCCTCCCCCTCTGATCAATGCCCCTCAGATTGTTCCATCAGGCCCTCCCTCTCTGAACAATGCCCCTCAGTCTGTTCCATTTGACCATCCCCCTCCAAACAATGCCCCTCAGAATGTTCCATCAAGACCTGCCCGTCTGCTCAATGCCCCTCAGACTGTTCCATCAGGCCCACTCCTTCTGATCAATGCCCCTCAGGCTGTTCCATCAGGCCATCCCACTCTGATCAATGCCTCCTAGCCTGTTTCATCAGGCTCTCTCCCTCTGATCATAACCTCTCAGGCTGTTCCATCAGGCCTCTCAGACTCTTCCATCAGGGCCTCTCCCACAGATCAATGCCCCCCAGAATGTTCCATCAGGCCATTCCCACTGATCAATGCCCCTCAGACTGTTCCATCAGGCCCTCCCCCTCTGATCAATGCCCCTTAGACTGTTCCATCAGGCCCTCTCCTTCCAAACAATGCCCCTCAGAATGTTCCATCAGGCCATCCCCACTGATCAATGCCCCTCAGACTGTTCCATCAGGCCCTCCCCCAATGAACAATGCCCCTCAGACTGTTCCATTTGACCCTCCGCCTCTAATCAATGCCACCAAGACTGTTCAATCAGGCCCTACCCCTCTGATCAATGCCCCTCAGACTGTTCCATCAGGCCCTCCCCCTCTGATCAATGCCCCTCAGGCTGTTCCATCAGGCCATCCCACTCTGATCAATGCCTCCTAGCCTGTTTCATCAGGCTCTCTCCCTCTGATCATAACCTCTCAGGCTGTTCCATCAGGCCTCTCAGACTCTTCCATCAGGGCCTCTCCCACAGATCAATGCCCCCCAGAATGTTCCATCAGGCCATTCCCACTGATCAATGCCCCTCAGACTGTTCCATCAGGCCCTCCCCCTCTGATCAATGCCCCTTAGACTGTTCCATCAGGCCCTCTCCTTCCAAACAATGCCCCTCAGAATGTTCCATCAGGCCATCCCCACTGATCAATGCCCCTCAGACTGTTCCATCAGGCCCTCCCCCAATGAACAATGCCCCTCAGACTGTTCCATTTGACCCTCCGCCTCTAATCAATGCCACCAAGACTGTTCAATCAGGCCCTACCCCTCTGATCAATGCCCCTCAGACTGTTCCATCAGGCCCTCCCCCTCTGATCAATGCCCCTCAGACTGTTCCATCAGGCTCTCCCCTCTGATCAATGCCCCTCAGACTGTTCCATTTGACCGTCCGCCTCTGACCAATGCCACCCAGAATTTTCAATCAGGCCCTCACCCAATGATTAATGCACCTCAGACTGTTCCATCAAGCCCTCCCCCTCTTAACAATGCCCCTCACAATGTTCCATCAAGCCCTCCCCCTCTTAACAATGCCCATCAGGCTGTTCCATCATGCCCACTCCCTCTGATCAATGACCTCAGACTGTTCCATCAGGCAATCTCTCTCTCCACAAAGCCACGCAATCTGTTCCATAAGGCCCTCCCACTCTGAAAAATGCCCCTCAGGCTGTTCCATCAGGCCCACTCCTTCTGATCAATGCCCCACAGACTATTTCATCAGGCCATCCCACTCTGATTAATGCCCCCTAGACAGTTTCATCAGGTTCTCTCCCTCTGATCATAACCTCTCAAGCTGTTCCATCAGGCCATCTCAGTCTCATCATTGCCCCTCAGACTGTTCCATCAGGCTCAATCCCTCTCAACAATGCCACCCAGTCTGTTCCAGCAAGCCCTCCCACTCTGAAAAATGCCCCTCAGACTGTTCCATTAGGTCCTCTCCCTCTGATAAATGCCCCTAATAATGCTCCATCAGGCCCTCCTCCTCTGATCAATGCCCCCCAGAATGTTCTATCAGGCACTCTCCCTCTCAACAATGCCACACAGTCTGTTCCATAAGGCCCTCCCACTTTGAAAAATGCCTCTCACACTGTTCCATCAGGCCTTACCTCTCAGATTAATGCCCCCCAGAATGTTCCATCAGGCCATCCCACTCTGATCAATGCCCCCGAGACTGTTTCATCAGGTTCTCTCCCTCTGATCATAACCTCTCAGTCTGTTCCATCAGGCCCCTCAGAGTCTTCCATCAGGTCCTCTTCTTCTGATCAATGCCCCTAAGAATGTTCCATCAGGCCAACTCATTCAGAACAATGCCCCTCAGACTGATCCATCAGACCCTCCCCCTCTGATCAATGCCCCTCAGATTGTTCCATCAGGCCCTCCCTCTCTGAACAATGCCCCTCAGTCTGTTCCATTTGACCATCCCCCTCCAAACAATGCCCCTCAGAATGTTCCATCAAGACCTGCCCGTCTGCTCAATGCCCCTCAGACTGTTCCATCAGGCCCACTCCTTCTGATCAATGCCCCCCAGGTTGTTCCATCAGGCCCTCCCCCTCTGCTCAATGCCCCTCAGACTGTTCCATCAGGCCCACTCCTTCTGATCAATGCCCCCCAGGTTGTTCCATCAGGCCCTCCCCCTCTGCTCAATGCCCCTCAGACTGTTCCATCAGGCCCTCACCCTCTGATCAATGCCCCCCAGGCTGTTCAATCAGGCCCTCCCTCTCTGAACAATGCCCCTCAGACGGTTCCATTTGACTCTCCCCCTCTAATCAATGCCACCAAGACTGTTCAATCAGGCCCTTTCCCTCTCATCAAAGCCCCTCAGACTGTTCCATTTGACCCTCCCCCACTGATCAATGCCACCCAGACTGTTCAATCAGGCCCTCCCCCTCTGATCAATGCCCCTCAGACTGTTCCATCAGGCCCATCCCCTCTGTTCAATGCCCCTCAGAATGTTCCATCAAGCCATCCCCCTCTAATCAATGCCCTCAGATTGTTCCATCAGGCCCTCTCCCTCTGATCAACGCCCCTGAGACTGATCCATTTGACCCTCCTCCACTGATCAATGCCACACAGACTGTTAAATCCGGCCCTCACCCAATGATTAATGCACCTCAGACTGTTCCATCAGGCCCTCCTCCTCTGATCAATGCCCCTCAGGCTGTTCCATCATGCCCACTGCCTCTGATCAATGACCTCAGACTGTTCCATCAGGCATTCTCTCTCTCAACAAAGCCACACAGTCTGTTCCGTAAGGCCCTCCCACTCTGATAAATGCCCCTCAGACTGTTCCATCAGGCCCTCCCCCTCTGATCAATGCCCCCTAGACTGTTCCATCAAGACCTGCCCCTCTGAACAATGCCCCTCAAACTGTTCCATTTGACCCTCCCCCTCTGATCAATGCCACCAAGACTGTTCAATCTGGCCCAGCCCCTCTGATCAATGCCCCTCAGACTGTTCCATCAGGCCCACCCCCTCTGATCAATGCCCCTCAGACTGTTCCATTTGACACTCCCCCTCTGACCAATGCCACCCAGGCTGTTCAATCAGGCCCTCACCCAATGATTTATGGACCTCAGACTGTTCCATCAGGCACTCCCACTCTGATCAATGCCCCCTAGACAGTTTCATCAGGTTCTCTCCCTCTGATCATAACCTCTCAAGCTGTTCCATCAGGCCCCTCAGACTCTTCCATCAGGTCCTCTCCCTCTGATCAATGCACTTAAGAATGTTCCATCAGGCTGACTCGTTCCGAACAATGCCCCTCAGACTGATCCATCAGACCTTCCCCCACTGATCAATGCCCCTCAGAATGTTCCATCAGGCCCTCCTCCTCTGATCAATGCCCCTCAGAATGTTCCATCAGGCCCTCCTCCTCTGATCAATGCCCCACAGAATGTTCCATCAGGCCCTCACCCTCTGATCAATGCCCCCTAGTCTGTTCCATCAGGCCCTCTCCCTCAAAACAATGCTCCTCAGAATGTTCCCATCAAGACCTGCCCCTCTGATCAAAGCCCCTCAGACTGTTCCATCAGGCCCTCACTCTCTGATCAATGCCCCCCAGGCTGTTCCATCAGGCCCTCCCCCTCTGAACAATGCCCCTCAGACTGTTCCATCAGGCCCTCCATCTCTGATCAATGACACTCAGACATTCCCATCAGCCCCTCGTCCTCTGAACAATGGCCCCCAGGCTGCTCCATTAGGGCATATCCATCGGTTCAAAGCCGCTCAGAAAGTTCCATCAGGCCATCTCCCTCTGATCAACACCCCTCAGACTGTTCCATCAGGCCCTCGCACTCTGATCAATGCCCCCCAGATTGTTCAATCAGTCCCTCACCCAATGATTAATGCCCCTCAGACTGTTCCATCAGGCCCTCTCCCTCTGATCAATGCCCCTGAGACTGATCCATTTGACCATCCTCCTCTGATCAATGCCACACAGACTGTTAAATCCGGCCCTCACCCAATGATTAATGCACCTCAGACTCTGCCATCAGGACCTCCCCCTCTTAACAATGCCCCTCAGGCTGTTCCATCATGCCCACTCCCCCTGATCAATGACCTCAGATTGTTCCATCAGACATTGTCTCTCTCAACAAAGCCACACATTCTGTTCCGTAAGGCCCTCCCAATCTGAAAAATGCCCCTCAGACTGTTCCATCAGGCCCTCCCCCTCTGATCAATGCCCCTCAGACTGTTCCCTCAGGCCCACCCCCTCTGATCAATGCCCCTCAGACTGTTCCATTTGACACACCCCTCTGACCAATGCCACCCAGGCTGTTCAATCAGGCCCTCACCCAATGATTTATGGACCTCAGACTGTTCCATCAGGCACTCCCACTCTGATCAATGCCCCTCAGCTTGTTCCATCAGGCCACCCCACTCTGATCAATGCCCCCTAGACAGTTTCATCAGGTTCTCTCCCTCTGATCATAACCTCTCAAACTGTTCCATCAGGCCCCTCAGACTCTTCCATCAGGTACTCTCCCTCTGATCAATGCCCCTAAGAATGTTCCATCAGGCTGACTCGTTCTGAACAATGCCCCTCAGACTGATCCATCAGGCCCTCCTCCTCTGATCAATGCCCCACAGAATGTTCCATCAGGCCATGCCCTCTGATCAATGCCCCCCAGACTGTTCCATCAGGCCCTCCCCCTCTGATCAATGCCCCCTAGACTGATCCATTTGACCCTCCCCCTCTGATCAATGCCACCCAGACTGTTCCATCAGGCCCTCCCCTCTGTTCAATGCCCCTCAGAATGTTCCATCAAGCCCTCCCCCTCTTAACACTGCCCCTCAGAATGTTCCATCCATCCATCCCCCTCTGATCAATGCCCTCAGATTGTTCCATCAAGCGTTCTCCCTCTGATCAATGCCCCTGAGACTGATCCATTTCACCCTCCTCCTCTGATCAATGCCAAACAGACTGTTAAATCCGGCCCTCACCCAATGATTAATGCTCCTCAGACTCTTCCATCAGGACCTTCCCCTCTGTTCAATGCCCTTCAGCATGTTCCATCAAGCCCTCCCCTTCTTAACAATGCCCCTCAGAATGTTTCATCAAGCCGTCCCCCTCTTAACAATGCCCCTCAGGCTGTTTCATCATGCCCACTCCCTCTGATCTATGACCTCAGACTGTTCCATCAGGCAATCTCTCTCTCAACAATGCCACACAGTCTGTTCCATAAGGCCCTCCCACTCTGAAAAATGCCCCTTAGACTGTTCCATCAGGCCCTAACTCTCTGATCAATGCCCCCTAGAAAGTTCCATCAAGCACTCCCCACTCTGATCAATGCCCCTCAGACTGTTCAATCAGACCATCCCACTCTGATCAATGCCCGCTAGTCTGTTTCATCAGACTCTCTCCCCCTGATCATAACCTCTCAAGCTGTTCCATCAGGCCCCTCAGACTGTCCAATCAGACCCTCCCCCTCTGACCAATGCACCTCAAAATGTTCCATCAGGCCCTCCACCTCTGATCAATGCCCCGCAGACTGTTCCATCAGCCCCTCTCCCTCCAAACAATGCCCCTCAGAATGTTCCATCAAGACCTCCCCCTCTGATCAATGCCCCTCAGATTGTTCAATCAGGCCCTACCCCTCTGATCAATGCCCCTCAGACTGTTCCATCAGGCCCTCTCTCTCCCAACAATTCCCCTCAGAATGTTCCATCAAGACCTCCCCCTCTGATCAATGCCCCTCAGATTGTTCAATCAGGCCCTACCCCTCTGATCAATGCCCCTCAGACTGTTCCATCAGGCCCTCCACCTCTGCTCAATGCCCCTCAGACTGTTCCATTTGACAGTCCCCCTCTGATCAGTGCCACCAGACTGTTCAATCAGGCCCTCACCTAATGATTAATGCACCTCAGACTGTTGCATCAGGCCCTGCCCCTCTGATCAATGCCCCTCAGACTGTCCCATCAGGCCCTCTCCCTCCAAACAATGCCCCTCAGAATGTTCCATCAAGACCTGCCCCTCTGAACAATGCCCCTCAGACTGTTCCATTTGACCCTCCCCCTCTAATCAATGCCACCAAGACTGTTCAATCAGGCCCAACCCTCTGATCAATGCCCCTCAGACTGTTCCATCAGGCCCCCCCCCACCTCTGATCAATGCCCCTCAGACTGTTCCATTTGACACTCATCATTTGACCAATGCCACCTAGACTGTTCAATCAGGCCCTCACCCAATGATTAATGGACCTCAAACTGTTCCATCAGGCTCACCCCCTCTGATCAATGCCCCTCAAAATGTTCCATCAGGCCATCTCACTCTGATTAATGTCCCCTAGACTGTTTCATCAGGTTCTCTCCCTCTGATCATAACATCTCAGGCTGTTCCATCAGGCCTCTCAGACTGTTCCATCAGGCCCTCTCCCTCCCAACAATTCCCCTCAGAATGTTCCATCAAGACCTCCCCCTCTGATCAATGCCCCTCAGATTGTTCAATCAGGCCCTCCCCCTCTGCTCAATGCCCCTCAGACTGTTCCATTTGACACTGCCCCTCTGATCAATGCCACCCAGACTGTTCAATCAGGCGCTCACCCAATGATTAATGCACCGCAGACTATTCCATCAGGCCGACCCCCTCTGATCAATGCCCCCCAGAATGTTCCCTCAGGCCATCCCCTCTGATCAATACCCCTCAGACTGTTCCATCAGGCCCTCTCTCTCCCAACAATTCCCCTCAGAATGTTCCATCAAGACCTCCCCCTCTGATCAATGCCCCTCAGATTGTTCCAGCAGGCCCTCCCCCTCTGCTCAATGCCCCTCAGACTGTTCCATTTGACACTGCCCCTCTGATCAATGCCACCCAGACTGTTCCATCAGGCCCTCCCCCTCTGATCAATGCCCCTCAGACTGTTCAATCAGGCCCTCATCTAATGATTAATGCACCTCAGACTGTTGCATCAGGCCCTGCCCCTCTGATCAATGCCCCTCAGACTGTTCCATCAGGCCCTTCCCCTCTGATCAATGCCCCCTAGACTGTTCCATCAGGCACTCCCTCTCTGATCAATGACACTCAAACTTTCCCATCAGCCCCTCGTCCTCTGAACAATGACTCCCAGGCTGCTCCATCAGGCCATCTCCCTCTGATCATTGCCCCTCAGACTGTACCATCAGGCCCTCACCCTCTGAACAATGCTCCCCAGGCTGTTCCATCAGTCCCTCCCCGTCTGATCAATGCCCCTCAGAATGTTCCATCAGGTGTTCCCCCTCTGAACAATGCCCCTCAGATTGTTCCATTTGACTCTCCCCCTCTGATCAATGCCACCAAGACTGTTCAATCAGGCCCTAGCCCTCTGAGCAATCTCCCTCAGGCTGTTCCATCAGGGCCTCCCCCTCTGCTCAATGCCCCTCAGACTGTTCCATTTGACCCTCACGTTCTGACCAATGCCACCCAGACTGTTCAATCAGGCCCTCACCTAATGATGAATGCACCTCAGACTGTTCCATCAGGCCCACACCCTCTGATCAATGCCACTCAGAACGTTCCATCAAGCCCTCCCCCTCTTAACAATGCCCCTCCGAATGTTCCATCAAGCCAACCCCTCTAATCAATGCCCTCAGATTGTTCAATCAGGCCCTCTCCCTCTGATCAATGCCCCTCAGACTGATCCATTTGACCCTCCTCCTCTGATCAATGCCACCCAGACTGTTGAATCCGGCCCTCACCCAATGATTAATGCACCTCAGAATGTTCCATCGGGATCTCCTCCTCTTAACAAAGCCCCTCAGGCTGTTCCATCAGGCCCACTCCCTCTGATCAATGACCTCAGACTGTTCCATCAGGCAATTTCTCTCTCAACAATGCCACAGTCTGTTCCGTAAGGCCCTCCAACTCTGAAAAATGACTCTCAGACTGTTCCTTCAGGCCATTCCACTCTGATCAATGCCCCTTAGACTGTTCCATCAGGCTCTCTCCCTCTGATCATAACCTCTCAGTCTGTTCCATCAGGTCCTCTCCCTCTGATCAATGCCCTTAAGAATGTTTCATCAGGCCAACTCGTTCTGAACAATGCCCCTCAGACTGTTCCATCAGACCCTCCCCCTCTGATCAATGCCCCTCAGACTGTTCCGTCAGGCCCTCCCCCTCTGATCAATGCCCCTCAGACTGTTCCGTCAGGCCCTCCCCCTCTGATCAATGCCCCTAAGAATGTTGCATCAGGCCGACTCGTTCTGAACAATGCCCCTCAGACTGATCCATCGGACCCTCCCCCTCTGATCAATGCCCTCCAGAATGTTCCATCAGGTCATCCCGTCTGATCAATGCCCCTCAGACTGTTCCATCAGACCCTCCCCATCTGATCAATGCCCCTCAGACTGTTCCGTCAGGCCCTCCCCCTCTGATCAATGCCCCTAAGAATGTTGCATCAGGCCGACTCGTTCTGAACAATGCCCCTCAGACTGATCCATCGGACCCTCCCCCTCTGATCAATGCCCTCCAGAATGTTCCATCAGGTCATCCCGTCTGATCAATGCCCCCTAGACTGTTCCATCAGGCCCTCTCCCTCCAAACAATGCCCCTCAGAATGTTCCATCAAGAACTGCCCCTCTGATCAATTCTCCTCAAATTGTTCAATCAGGCCTAGCCATCTGATCAATGCCCCTCAGACTGTTCCATTCGGCCCACCCCCTCTGATCAATGCCCCTCAGAATGTTCCATCAAGCCCTCCCCCTCTTAACAATGCCCCTCAGAATGTTCCATCAAGCCTGACCCCTCTGATCAATGCCACCCAGACTGTTCAATCAGGCCCTCACCTAGTGATTAATGAAAACTCAGACTGTTCCATCAGGCCCTCTCCCTCTGGTCAATGACACTAAGACTTTCCCATCAGCTCCTCGTCCTCTGAACAATAGCTCCCAGGCTGCTCCATTAGGGCATATCCATCTGATCAATGCCCGTCAGAAATTTCCATCAGGCCATCTCCCTCTGATCAATAGCCCTCAGACTGTACCATCAAGCCCTCCCCATCTGATCAATGCCCCTCAGATTGTTCCATCAGGCCCTCCCTCTCTGAAAAATGCCCCTCAGACTGTTCCATTTGACCCTCCCCCTCTGATCAATGCCACCAAGACTGTTCAATCAGGCCCAACCCTCTGTTCAATACCCTTCAGACGGTTCCATCAGGCCATCTCTCTCTGATCAATACCCCTCAGACTGTTCCATCAGGCCCTCCCACTCTGAACAATGCCACCAAGGCTGTTCAATCAGTCCCTCTCCCTCTGATCAATGCCCCTCAGACTGTTCCATCAGGCCCTGCCCATCTGCTTAATGCCCCTCAGACTGTTCCATTTGACCATCCACATCTGAACAATGCCACCCAGAATGTTCAATCAGGCACTCACCCAATGATTAATGCATCTCAGACTGTTCCATCAGCCCCACCCCCTCTGATCAATGCCCCTCAGAATGTTCCATCAAGCCCTCCCCCTCTTAACAATGCCCCTCAGAATGTTCCATCAAGCCCTACCCCTCTGATCAATGCCCCTCAGATTGTTCCATCAGGCCCTCTCTCTAGATCAATGCCCCTCAGACTGATCCATTTGACGCTCCCCCTCTGATCAATGCCACCCAGACTGTTCAATCACGCCCTCACCCAATGATTAATGCACCTCAGACTGTTCCATCAGGCCCTCCTCCTCTGATTAATGCCCCCCAGAATGTTCCATCAGGCACACTCCCTCTCAACAAAGCTACCCAGTCTGTTCCATAAGGCCCTCCCACTCTGAAAAGTGCCCCTCAGACTGTTCCATCAGGCCCTACCCCTCTGATCATTGCCCTCTAGAAGGTTCCATCAGGCACTCCCCCTCTGATCAATGCCCCTCAGATTGTTCCATCAGGCCATCCCACTCTGATCAATGCCTCCTAGCCTGTTTCATCAGGTTCTCTCCCTCTGATCATAACCTCTCAGGCTGTTCCATCAGGCCCCTCAGACTCTTCCATCAGGTCCTCTCCCTCTGATCAATGCCCTTAAGAATGTTCCATCAGGCTGACTCGTTCTGAACAATGCCCCTCAGGCTGATCCATCAGACCCTCCCCCTCTGATCAATGCCCCTCAGAATGTTCCATCAGGCCCTCACCCTCTGATCAATGCCCCTCAAAATGTTCCATCTGGCCCTCACCCTCTGATCAATGCCCCTCAGAATGTTCCATCAGGCCCTCTCCCTCTGATCAATGCCCCCCAGGCTGTTCCATCAGGCCCTCCCCCTCTGAACAATGCCCCTCAGACTGTTCCATTTTACTCTCCCCCTCTGATCAATGCCACCAGGACTGTTCAATCAGGCCTTTGCTCTCTGATCAATGCCCCTCAAACTGTTCAATCTGGACCTCTGCCTCTGATCAATGCCCCTCAGACTCTTCCATCAGGCCCTCTCCCTCTGAACAATGCCCACCAAACTGTTCAATCAGACCATATCCCTCTGATCAATGCGCCCCTGTCTTTTCCATAAGGCCCTCCCCCTCTGATCAATTCCCCTTAAACTCTTCCATCAGGCTCTCTCCCTCTAATCAATGCCCCTCAGACTGTTCCATCAAGCACTCTCCCTCTGATCAATGCCCCTCAAACTCTTCCATCAGGCATGCTCCCTCTGTTCAATGCCATTTAGACTGTTCCATCAGGCTCTCTCCCTCTGATCAATGCCCCCCAGGCTATTCCTTCATGCCCTGTCCCTCTGATCAATGTGCCTCTGACTGTTCCATCAGCCCTCTACTGCTGATCAAAGCCCCTCAGAATGTTCAATCAGACCCACTCCCTCTAATAATGCCCCTCAGACTTTTCCATCAGGCCCTCCTTATCTGATTAATGCCACAGAGACTGTTCCATCAGGCCCTCTCCCTCTGATCAACACCCCTCAGACTGTTCCATCAGGCCGACTCGTTCTGAACAATGCCCCTCAGACTGATCCATCAGACCCTCCCCGTCTGATCAATGCCCCTCAGAATGTTCCATCAGGCCTCTCTGTTTGATCAATGCCCTCAGACTTTTCCATCAGGCCCTCCTTATCTGATTAATGCCACAGAGACTGGTCCATCAGGCCCTCTTCCTCTGGTCAATGCACCTCAGAGTATTCCATCAGGCTATAACCCTCTGGTCAATGGCCCCCAGGCTGTTCCATCAGGCCCTCACCCTCTGATCAATGTCCCCCATGATGTACCATCATGCTCTCTCCCTCTGATCAATGCCCCCCAGTCTTTACTATCAGGCCCTCACCTTCTGATCAATGCCCATCAGACTGTTCCATCAGGCCACCCCCTCTGATCAATGCCCCCTAGACTGTTCCATCAGGCCCTCTCCCTCCAAACAATGCCCCTCAGAATGTTCCATCAAGAACTGCCCCTCTGATCAATGCCCCTCAAATTGTTCAATCAGGCCCTAGCCTTCTGATCAATGCCCCTCAGACTGTTCCATCAAGCTCTCCCCCTCTGATCAATGCCACCCAGACTGTTCAATCAGGCCCTCACCCAGTGATTAATGAAAACTCAGACTGTTCCATCAGGCCCTCCCTCTCTGATCAATGACACTCAGACTTTCCCATCAGCTCCTTGTCCTCTGAACAATGGCCCCCAGGCAGCTCCATTAGGGCATATCCATCTGATCAATGCCCCTCAGACTGTTCCATCAGGCGATCTCCCTCTGATCAATACCCCTCAGAATGTACCATCAGACCCTCCCCCTCTGATCAATGCCCCTCAGACTGTTCCATCAGGCCCTCCCACTCTGAACAATGCCCCTCAGACTGTTCCATTTGACCCTCCCCCTCTGATCAATGCCCCTCAGACTGTTCCATCAGGCTCTCCCCCTCTGCTCAATGCCCCTCAGACTGTTCCATTTGACCACCCACATCTGACCAATGCCACCCAGAATGTTCAATCAGGCACTCACCCAATGATTAATGCATCTCAGACTGTTCCATCAGCCCCACCCCCTCTGATCAATGCCCCTCAGATTGTTCCATCAGGCCCTCTCCCTAGATCAATGCCCCTCAGACTGATCCATTTGACGCTCCCCCTCTGATCAATGCCACCCAGACTGTTCAATCACACCCTCACCCAATGATTAATGCACCTCAGACTGTTCCATCAGGCCCTCCTCCTCTGATTAATGCCCCCCAGAATGTTCCATCAGGCACACTCCCTCTCAACAAAGCTACCCAGTCTGTTCCATAAGGCCCTCCCACTCTGAAAAATGCCCCTTCAGACTGTTCCATCAGGCCCTACCCCTCTGATCAATGCCCCCTAGAAGGTTCCATCAGGCACTCCCCCTCTGATCAATGCCCCTCAGATTGTTCCATCAGGCCATCCCACTCTGATCAATGCCTCCTAGCCTGTTTCATCAGGTTCTCTCCCTCTGATCATAACCTCTCAGGCTGTTCCATCAGGCCCCTCAGTCTGTTCCATCAGGTCCTCTCCCTCTGATCAACGCCCTTAAGAATGTTCCATCAGGCTGACTCGTTCTGAACAATGCCCCTCAGGCTGATCCATCAGACCCTCCCCCTCTGATCAATGCCACCAGGACTGTTCAATCAGGCCTTAGCTCTCTGATCAATGCCCCTCAAACTGTTCAATCTGGACCTCTGCCTCTGATCAATGCCCCCTCAGACTCTTCCATCAGGCCCTCTCCCTCTGAACAATGCCCACCAAACTGTTCAATCAGACCATATCCCTCTGATCAATGCGCCCCTGTCTTTTCCATCAGGCACTCTCCCTCTGATCAATGCCATTTAGACTGTTCCATCAGGCTCTCTCCCTCTGATCAATGCCCCCCAGGCTATTCCTTCATGCCCTGTCCCTCTGATCAATGTGCCTCTGACTGTTCCATCAGCCCTCTACTGCTGATCAAAGCCCCTCAGAATGTTCAATCAGACCCACCCCCTCTAATAATGCCCCTCAGACTTTTCCATCAGGCCCTCCTTATCTGATTAATGCCACAGAGACTGTTCCATCAGGCCCTCTCCCTCTGATCAACACCCCTCAGACTGTTCCATCAGGCCGACTCGTTCTGAACAATGCCCCTCAGACTGATCCATCAGACCCTCCCCATCTGATCAATGCCCCTCAGAATGTTCCATCAGGCCTCTCTGTTTGATCAATGCCCTCAGACTTTTCCATCAGGCCCTCCTTATCTGATTAATGCCACAGAGACTAGTCCATCAGGCCCTCTTCCTCTGGTCTATGCACCTCAGAGTATTCCATCAGGCTATAACCCTCTGGTCAATGGCCCCCAGGCTGCTCCATCAGACCCTCCCCCTCTGATCAATGTCCCCCACGATGTACCATCATGCTCTCTCCCTCTGATCAATGCCCCCCAGTCTTTACCATCAGGCCCTCGCCTTCTGATCAATGCCCATCAGACTGTTCCATCAGGCCATCCCCCTCTGATCAATGTCATTCAGACTGTTCCATCATGCCCACTCCTTCTGATCAATGACCCCAGGCTGTTCCATCAGGCATTCTCCCGCTGATCATTGCCCACTAGACTGTTCATTCAAGCCCTCCTCATCTGATCAATGTCCCTCAGACTGTTCCATCTGGCCCTCTCCCTCTGATAAATGTCACTCAGACTGTTCCATCTGGCCCTCTCCCTCTGATCAATGTCCCTCAGACTGTTCCATCTGGCCCTCTCCCTCTGATCAATGTCACTCAGACTGTTCCATCATGCCCACTGCTTCTGATCAATGCCCCTCAGACTGTTCCTTCAGGCCCTCTCGCTCTAACCAATGCCCCTCGGACTGTTCTATCAGGCCCTCTCCCTTGGTTCAATGCCCCCCAGGCTGTTCTATCAGACCCTCTCCCTCTGATCAATGCCCCCCAGTCTGTT
Source organism: Carcharodon carcharias (assembly GCF_017639515.1). Taxonomy (NCBI): domain Eukaryota; kingdom Metazoa; phylum Chordata; class Chondrichthyes; order Lamniformes; family Lamnidae; genus Carcharodon; species Carcharodon carcharias. The sequence continues at coordinate 82,916,496 of NC_054476.1, read as the reverse complement.
CCATCAGACTCTCACTCTCTGGTCAATGCCACTCAGACTGTTCTATCAAGCACTTTCTCCCTGATCAATGCCCTTCAGACTGTTGCATCAGGTCCTCTCTCTAAGATCAATGCACCTCAAGCTGTTCCTTCAAGCCCTCTCCCTCTGATCAATGCCCCTCAAACTTTTCCATCTGGACATCTCCCTCTGATCAATACCCCTCAGATTGTTCCATCAGGCCCTCTCCCTCTGATCAATGCCCCTCAGATTGTTCCATCAGGCCCTCTCCCTCTGATCAATGCCCCTCAGAATGTTCCATCAGGCCCTCTCCCTCTGGTCAATGCCCCTCAGTCTGTTCCATCATTATCTCCTACTCCGATCAATGCCACTCAGATTGTTCCATTAGGCCCACTCCTTCTGATCAATGACCCCAGGCAGTTCCATCAGGCACTCTCCCGCAGATCATTGCCCACCAGGCTGTTCCATTAGACCATATCCCCCTGATCAATGCCCCCCAGGCTTTTGAATCATGCCCTCTCCTTCTGATCAATGCCACTCAGACTGTTCCATCAGGCCCTCATCCTCTGACCAATCCCAACCAGTCTGTCCAATAAGGCCCTCCCCCTCTGATCAATTCCCCTAAGTCTGTTCCATCAGGCCCTGGCCTTTTGATCGTTGCCCCTCAAGCTGTTAAATCAGGCCCTCCCCCTCTGATCAATGCCCCTCAGACCGTTCCATCAGGCCCTCCCCCTCTGGTCAATAGTCCTCAGTCTGTTCCATCAGTATCTCCTACACTGATCAATACCACTCAGACTGTCCCATCATGCCCACTCCTTCTGATCAATGACCCAAGGCTGTTCCATCAGGAACTCTCCCGCTGACCATTGCCCACTAGGCTGTTCCATCAGCCCATATCCCTCTGATCAATGCCCCCCAGGCTTTTCCAACAGTCCCTCCCCCTCTGTTCAATGCTCCCCAGGCTGTTCCATCAGCCCATATCCCTCTGATCAATGCCCCCCAGGCTTTTCCGTCAGTCCCTCCTCCTCTTTTCAATGCTCCCCAGGCTGTTCCATCAGGCCCTCTCCCTCTGATCGATGCCCCACAGACTGTTCATTCAAGCCCTCCCCTTCTGATCAATGCTCCCCAGGCTGTTCCATCAGGCCCTTTCCCTCTGATCAATGCCCCACAGACTTTCCATTTGGCCCTCTCCCTCTGATCAATGCCCCTCACACTGTTCCATCAGATGGTCCCACTCTGATCGATGCCCCTCTGGCTGTTCCATCAGGTCCTCTCACTCAGATCAATGCACCTCAAGCTGTTCCTTCATGCCCTACCCCTCTGATCATTGCCCCACAGACTGCTCCATCTGGCCCTCTCCCTCTGATCAATGCCCCTCAGACTGTTCCATCAGGCCCTCCCCCTCTGGTCAATAGTCCTCAGTCTGTTCCATCAGTATCTCCTACACTGATCAATACCACTCAGACTGTCCCATCATGCCCACTCCTTCTGATCAATGACCCAAGGCTGTTCCATCAGGAACTCTCCCGCTGACCATTGCCCACTAGGCTGTTCCATCAGCCCATATCCCTCTGATCAATGCCCCCCAGGCTTTTCCAACAGTCCCTCCCCCTCTGTTCAATGCTCCCCAGGCTGTTCCATCAGCCCACATCCCTCTGATCAATGCCCCCCAGGCTTTTCCGTCAGTCCCTCCCCCTCTTTTCAATGCTCCCCAGGCTGTTCCATCAGGCCCTCTCCCTCTGATCGATGCCCCACAGACTGTTCATTCAAGCCCTCCCCCTCTGATCAATGCTCCCAAGGCTGTTCCATCAGGCCCTTTCCCTCTGATCAATGACCCACAGACTTTCCATTTGGCCCTCTCCCTCTGATCAATGCCCCTCACACTGTTCCATCAGATGGTCCCACTCTGATCGATGCTCCTCTGGCTGTTCCATCAGGTCCTCTCACTCAGATCAATGCACCTCAAGCTGTTCCTTCATGCCCTACCCCTCTGATCATTGCCCCACAGACTGCTCCATCTGGCCCTCTCCCTCTGATCAATGCCCCTCAGACTGTTCCATTAGGCCCTCCCCCTCTGGTCAATGCACCTCAGTCTGTTCCCTCAGTAACTCCCCCTCCAATCAATACCACACAGACTGTTCCATCAGGCCCTCCTTCTTATCATTGAACCTCAAACTGTTCAATCGGGAACTCTCTTTCAGATCAATAACCTCAGACTGTTCTATTAGGCCCTCAGCCTCTGATCAAACAGCACTGACTGTTCCGTCTGTCCCCCAAACGCTATTAAAAGCCCCTCAGAATGTTCAATCAGGTCCATTCCCTCTAATAATGGCCTTCAGACTGTTCCATCAGGCCCTCTCCCTCTGACCAATGCCTCTCAGACTGTTCCATCTGGACATCTCCCTCAGATCAATGCACCACAAACTGTACCATCAGGCAATCTCCCTCGGATCAATGCTCCACATTCTGTTCCATCAGGCACTCTCCCTCTGATAATGCTCCACATGCTGTTCCATCAGGCACTCTCCCTCTGATCACTGCCCTTCAGAGTGTTCCAATCGGACATCTCTCTCTTATTAATGCCCCTCAAAGTGTTCCATCAGGCCCTGTCCTTCTGATCAATGCCCCTCGGACTGTTCCATCAGGCCCTCTCCCTTGGTTAAATGTGCCCCAGGCTGTTCCATCAGACCCTCTCTCTCTGATCAATGCCCCTCAGTTTGTTCCATCAGGCCCACTTCCTCTGAAAAAACCCTCTCAATCTGTTCGATCAGGCCCTCTCCCTCTGATCAATGCCCCCCCAGGCTGTTCCATCAGACTCTCCCCCTCTGGTCAATGCCCTTCAGACTGTTGCATCAGGTCCTCTCCTTCAGATGAAAGCACCTTAAACTGTTCCTTCAAGCCCTCAGCCTCTGATCATTGCCCCTCAGACTGCTCCATCTGGTCCTCTCCCTCTGATCAATGACCCGGAGTGTGTTCCATCGGGCCCACTTTCTTTGATCAAGGCCCCTCAGACTGTTCCATCAGGCCCTACCCCTCTGGTCAATGCCCCTCAGTCTGTTCCATCAGTATCTCCTACTCCGATCAATGCCACTCAGACTGTTCCATCAGGCCCACTCCTTCAGATCAATGATCCCAGGCTGTTCCATCAGGCACTCTCCTGCTGATCATTGCCCAGCAGGCTGTTCCATTAGACCATATCCCTCTGATCAATACCCCAGCTTTTGCATCAGGCCCTCTCCTTCTGATCAATGCACCTCAGACTGTCCCATCAGGCCCTCTCCCCTGATCAATGCCCCTCAGACTGTTCTATCAGGCCATTTCCCTCTGATCAATGCCCCTCAGACTGTTCCATCAGGCCCTCACCCTCTGATCAATCCCACACAGTCTGTTCCATAAGGCCCTCCCCCTCTGATCAATTCCCCTAAGTCTGTTCCATCAGGCCCTGGCCCTCTGATCATTGCCCCTCAAATCAGGTCCTCCCCCTCTGATCAATGCCCCTCAGACTGTTCCTTAGGCCCTCCCCCTCTGATCAATGCTTCTCAAACTGTTCCATCAGGCTCGCTCCCTCTGTTCTTTGCCCCTTAGACTATTCCGTCAGGCTCTCTACCTCTGATCAATATCCCTCAGACTGTTCCATCAGGCCCCCCCGTCTGACCACTGCCCGTCAGACAGTTCCATCAGGCCCTCCCACTCTGATCAATGCCCCTCAGACAGTTCCTTCAGGCCCTCTCCCTATGATCAATGCCCGTTAGACTGTTCCATCAGGTCCTCTCCCTCTGATCAATGTCCCTCAGATTTTCCCATCAGGCCCTCCTTATCTGATTAATGCCACAGAGACTGTTCCATCAGGCCCTCTTCCTCTGGTCAATGCACTTCAGAGTATTCCATCAGGCCATATCCCTCTGGTCAATGCTCCCCAGTCTTTTCCATCAGTCCCTCCCCCTCTGTTCAATGCTCCCCAGGCTGTTCCATCAGGCCCTCTCCCTCTGATCAATGCCCTTCAGACTGTTCATTCAAGCCCTCTCCCTCTGATCAATGCCCCTCAGACTGTTCCATCAGGCCCTCCCCCTCTGATCAATGCCCCTCAGACTGTTCCATCAGGCCCTCTCCCTCTGATCAATGCCCTTCAGACTGTTCATTCAAGCCCTCTCCCTCTGATCAATGCCCCTCAGACTGTTCCATCTGGCCCTCTCCCTCTGATCAATGCCCCTCAGACTGTTCCATCAGGCCCTCCCCCTCTGATCAATGCCCCTCAGACTGTTCCATCAGGCACTCTCCCTCTGATCAATGCCCCTCAGACTGTTCATTCAAGCCCTCTCCCTCTGATCAATGCCCCTCAGACTGTTCATTCAAGCCCTCTCCCTCTGATCAATGCCCCTCAGACTGTTCCATCTGGCCCTCCCCCTCTGATCAATGCCCCTCACACTGTTCCATCAGATAGTTCCACTCTGATCAACGCCCCTCTGGCTGTTCCATCTGGCCCTCTCCCTCTGATCAATGCCCCTCAGACTGTGCCATCAGGCCCTCTCCCTCTGATCAATGCCCCTCGGACTGTTCCACCAGGCCTTCTCCCTCAGTTCAATGCCCCCCAGGCTGTTCCATCAGACTCTCCCTCTCTGGTCAATGCCACTCAGACTGTTCCATCAGGCACTTTCTCCCTGATCAATGCCCTTTAGACTGTTGCATCAGGTCCTCTCACTCAGATCAATGCACCTCAAACTGTTCCTTCAAGCTCTCCCCCTCTGATCATTGCCCCTCAGACAGCTCCATTTGGCCCTCTCCCTCTGATCATTGCCCCTCAGACTGTTCCATCAGGCCCTCTCCCTCTGTTCATTGCCCCTCAGACTGTTCCATCTGGCCCTCCCCCTCTGGTCAATGCACCTCAGTCTGTTCCATCAGTACTTCCCCCTCCGATCAATATCACACAGACTGTTCCATCAGGCCCTCTCCTTCTTATCATTGGACCTCAAACTGTTCAATCGGGACCTCTCTCTCTGATCAATAACCTCAAACTGTTCTCTTAGGCCCTCAGCCTCTGATCAAACCCCACTGACTGTTCCCTCAGTCCCCCAACCTCTGTTAAAAGCCCCTCAGAATGTTCAATCAGGTCCATTCCCTCTAATAATGCCCCTCAGACTGTTCCATCAGGCCCTCGCCCTCTGATCAATGCCCCCCAGGCTATTCCTTCACGCGCTCTCCCTCTGATCAATGTGCCTCTGACTGTTCCATCAGCCCTCTACTGCTGATCAAAGCCCCTCAAAATGTTCAATCAGACCCACCCCCCCCAATAATGCCCCTCAGACTTTTCCATCAGGTCCTCTCCCTCTGATCAACACCCTTCAGACTGTTCCATCAGGTCCTCCTTATCTGATTAATGCCACAGAGACTCTTCCTCTGTTCAATGCATCTCAGAGTATTCCATCAGGCCCTATCCCTCTGATCATTGCCCCTCAGGCTGTTCCTTCAAGCACTCTCACTCTGATCACTGCCCTTCAGAGTGTTCCATCAGGACATCTCCCTCTTATTAATGCCCCTCAAACTGTCCCATCAGGCCGTCTCCCTCTGAACAATGCCCCTCAGACTGTTCCATCAGGATATCTCCCTCTTATCAATGCTCCTCAAACTGTTCCATTAGGCGCACCGCCTCTGATCAATGAGGCCTCAGTCTGTTCCATCAGGGCCACTCCCTTGATCAATGCCACTCAGACTGTTCCAATAAGCTCTCCCCCTCTGGTCAATGCCCCTCAGTTTGTTTCATCAGGCCCTCCCACTCTGATCAATGCCCCTCAGACAGTTCCTTCAGGCCCTCTCCCTATGATCAATGCCCGTTAGACTGTTCCATCAGGTCCTCTCCCTCTGATCAATGTCCCTCAGACTTTCCCATCAGGCCCTCCTTATCTGATTAATGCCACAGAGACTGTTCCATCAGGCCCTCTTCCTCTGGTCAATGCACTTCAGAGTATTCCATCAGGCCATATCCCTCTGGTCAATGCTCCCCAGTCTTTTCCATCAGTCCCTCCCCCTCTGTTCAATGCTCCCCAGGCTGTTCCATCAGGCCCTCTCCCTCTGATCAATGCCCTTCAGACTGTTCATTCAAGCCCTCTCCCTCTGATCAATGCCCCTCAGACTGTTCCATCAGGCCCTCCCCCTCTGATCAATGCCCCTCAGACTGTTCCATCAGGCCCTCTCCCTCTGATCAATGCCCCTCAGACTGTTCATTCAAGCCCTCTCCCTCTGATCAATGCCCCTCAGACTGTTCCATCTGGCCCTCTCCCTCTGATCAATGCCCCTCAGACTGTTCCATCAGGCCCTCCCCCTCTGATCAATGCCCCTCAGACTGTTCCATCAGGCCCTCTCCCTCTGATCAATGCCCCTCAGACTGTTCATTCAAGCCCTCTCCCTCTGATCAATGCCCCTCAGACTGTTCATTCAAGCCCTCTCCCTCTGATCAATGCCCCTCAGACTGTTCCATCTGGCCCTCCCCCTCTGATCAATGCCCCTCACACTGTTCCATCAGATAGTTCCACTCTGATCAACGCCCCTCTGGCTGTTCCATCTGGCCCTCTCCCTCTGATCAATGCCCCTCAGACTGTGCCATCAGGCCCTCTCCCTCTGATCAATGCCACTCAGACTGTTCCATCAGGCACTTTCTCCCTGATCAATGCCCTTTAGACTGTTGCATCAGGTCCTCTCACTCAGATCAATGCACCTCAAACTGTTCCTTCAAGCTCTCCCCCTCTGATCATTGCCCCTCAGACAGCTCCATTTGGCCCTCTCCCTCTGATCATTGCCCCTCAGACTGTTCCATCAGGCCCTCTCCCTCTGTTCATTGCCCCTCAGACTGTTCCATCTGGCCCTCCCCCTCTGGTCAATGCACCTCAGTCTGTTCCATCAGTACTTCCCCCTCCGATCAATATCACACAGACTGTTCCATCAGGCCCTCTCCTTCTTATCATTGGACCTCAAACTGTTCAATCGGGACCTCTCTCTCTGATCAATAACCTCAAACTGTTCTCTTAGGCCCTCAGCCTCTGATCAAACCCCACTGACTGTTCCCTCAGTCCCCCAACCTCTGTTAAAAGCCCCTCAGAATGTTCAATCAGGTCCATTCCCTCTAATAATGCCCCTCAGACTGTTCCATCAGGCCCTCGCCCTCTGATCAATGCCCCCCAGGCTATTCCTTCACGCGCTCTCCCTCTGATCAATGTGCCTCTGACTGTTCCATCAGCCCTCTACTGCTGATCAAAGCCCCTCAAAATGTTCAATCAGACCCACCCCCCCTAATAATGCCCCTCAGACTTTTCCATCAGGTCCTCTCCCTCTGATCAACACCCTTCAGACTGTTCCATCAGGTCCTCCTTATCTGATTAATGCCACAGAGACTCTTCCTCTGTTCAATGCATCTCAGAGTATTCCATCAGGCCCTATCCCTCTGATCATTGCCCCTCAGGCTGTTCCTTCAAGCACTCTCACTCTGATCACTGCCCTTCAGAGTGTTCCATCAGGACATCTCCCTCTTATTAATGCCCCTCAAACTGTCCCATCAGGCCGTCTCCCTCTGAACAATGCCCCTCAGACTGTTCCATCAGGATATCTCCCTCTTATCAATGCTCCTCAAACTGTTCCATTAGGCGCACCGCCTCTGATCAATGAGGCCTCAGTCTGTTCCATCAGGGCCACTCCCTTGATCAATGCCACTCAGACTGTTCCAATAAGCTCTCCCCCTCTGGTCAATGCCCCTCAGTTTGTTTCATCAGTGTCTCCCCCTCTGATCAATGCCACTCAGACTGTTCCATCAGGCCCTCTCCTTCCGATCAATGCCCCCAAGGCTGTTCCATCAGGCACTCTCCCTCTAATCAATGCGCCTCGGACTGTTCCATCAGGCCCTCTCCTTCTGAACAATGCCCACCAGACTGTTCCATCAGAACATATCCCTCTGATCAATGCCCCCCTGTCTTTTCCATAAGGCCCTCCCCCTCTGGATCAATTCCTCTCAGTCTGTTCCATCAGGCCCTGGCCCTCTGATCAATGCCCCTCAATCTCTTCCATCAGGACTGCTCCCTCCATTCAATGTCATTCAGACTGTTCCATCAGGCTTTCTCCCTCTGATCAATGTGCCTCGGACTGTTCCATCAGGCCATCCCCCTCTGATCAATGCCCCCCAAGCTATTCCTTCACGCCCTCTCCCTCTGATCAATGTCCCTCAGACTTTTCCATCAAGCCCTTCTTATCTGATTAATGCCACAGAGACTAGTCCATCAGGCCCTCTTCCTCTGGTCAATGCACCTCAGAGTATTCCATCAGGCCATATCCCTCTGGTCAATGGCCTCCAGGCTGTTCCATCAGGCCCTCTCTCTCTGATCAATGTCCCCCAGGATGTACCATCATGCTCTTTCCCTGTGATCAATGCCCCCCAGTCTTTACCATCAGGCCCTCGCCTTCCGGTCAATGTCCCTCAGTTTGTTCCATCAGTAACTCCTACACCGATCAATGCCACTCACATTGTTCCATCATGCCCACACCTTCTGATTAATGACCCCAGGCTGTCCCATCACGCACTCTCCCGCTGATCATTGCCCACTAGGCTGTTCCATCAGCCTATATCCCTCTGTTCAATGCTCCCCAGGCTGTTCCTTCAGACCCTCTCCCTCTGGTCAATGCCCCTCAGACTTTCCATTTGGCCCTCTCCCCCTGATCAATGCCGCTCACACTGTTCCATCAGATGGTCCCACTCTGATCGATGCCCTTCTGGCTGTTCCATCAGTCACTCTCCCTCTGATCAATGGTCCACATTCTGTTCCATCAGGACCTCTCCCTCTGATCATTGCCCCTCTAGCTGTTCTATCGGGCCCTCTCGCTCTGATCAATGCCCCTTGGACTGTTCCATCAGGCCATCTCCCTCGGTTGAATGCCCCCCAAGCTGTTCCATCAGACCCTCTCTCTCTGATCAATGCCCCTCAGTTTGTTCCATCAGGCCCACTCCCTCTGAAAACAGCCTCTCAATCTGTTCGGTCAGGCCCTCTCCCTCTGGTCAATATCCCCCAGGCTTTTGCATCAGGCCCTCTCCTTCTGATCAATGCCCCTCTGTCTGTTCCATCAGTTCCTCTTCCCTGATCAATGCCCCTCAGACTGTTCCATCAGGCCCTCACCCTCTGATCAATGCCCCTCAGACTGTTCTATCAGGCCATTTCCCTCTGATCAATCCCCCTCAGACTGTTCTAACAGGCCCTCCCCCTCTGATCAAAGCCCCTCAGACTGTTCCTCAGGCCCTCCCCCTATGATCAATGCCCCTCAAACTGTTCCATCAGGTTCGCTCGCTCTGTTCAATGCCCCATAGACTATTCCATCAGGCTCTCTCCCTCTGATCAATACCCATCAGACTGTTCCATCAGGCCCTCCCACTCTGGTCAATGCCCCTCAAACTGTTCCATCAGGCCCAGTGCCTCTGGTCAAAGCCCCCCAGTCTGTTCCATCTGGCCCTGTTCCTCTGATCAATGCCCCTCAAACTGTTCCATCAGGTCTTCTCCCTATGATCAATGCCCCTCATACTGTTCCATCAGTCCCTCTCCCTCTGATCAATATCCCTCATTTTGTTCCATCAGGTCTTCTCCCTATGATCAATGCCCCTCATACTGTTCCATCAGGCCCTCTCCCTCTGATCAATGCCCCGCAGACTGTTCCATCAGGCCCTCTCCCTCTGATCAATGCCCCTCAGGCTGTTCCATCAGGCCGTCTCCCTCTGATCAATTCCCCTCACACTGTTCCATTAGACCCTCTCCCTCTGGTCAATGTCGCTGAGACAGTTCCATCGGCACCCCCCCCCTCTTATCAATGCCCCCCATTGTGTATGAAACTTTGTGAACTCCTTCTGTTGTCCTGTGGCACGCAACAGCTAAATGGCTTATGTTCCACCTCAGAGGGGGGTGCCTCATTTCAACAACTTCAGCTTTCACTGGCCGGGTATCTGGTGACCTGTGATTCCTCCTTGCCATTCGTATGATCCCAGTAGTTCTGTTTGATAGCATTCAGCAGCATGCAAATGACTCAACTGCCTGCTTAACAATCTCAGTTGGCTTTCCGTTGTGTTCTTGTGTGTTTGCATTCCCCCACCCACCCCCCCCACAACCTTCCTGCCAGCTGCTTAAGAGTAGTCCCGCTACAGTTCGCACTTTGGTGGGATGCATTAAATTCAACCCATTGTCTCTTAAGCACTTTGGCATGTGCTGAGGCAACGTAAGACACTATATAAATGCATGTTTTTCTCTCCATTAGGAAGGAAAGCAAAACCATTGCACATGGTGCACAGCTCTGTTCAGTGCTGTGCCATACTTTGCTGTGTTGTGAAAAGATTTGGTGAAAACGGACTGTAAACAGATGGATTTAAATCTCATTTTTGCTCCCGAGTGATCTGGAGTTCAAAGGAGTATTTATACTCTGACTCCATTGTGATACTTGGCAATGAAATGAAAGCAATGATACATTGCTGTGTTTTCTTTTTGTCTGCAATCCAATCAAAGGCATAATGGCTGTTAAATTGTACATCACGCTCGAGGAGCATGAATTATTGACAATAATTGTTTCTAATGGTAATTGAGATTAAATCCAGAAGATGCAATCGCTTTCGCAGGGGTAGGCAGGGGCACACATTCTGTTTCTTTCATGTAATGATGGAAAGAGGAGATTTGTTCTGCTTGTTATGTGTAGTAAATGCCTTCTTTTTATTGCTGTTTATAATAAGAGGAACTTTCTGCAACTCCCTACTATTGCATGGCACAGCGAAACCAGGCACTCCCAGGAAGAGCCTCAATGCCTTACGTTCAGCAGTGTGTCTGGACTGCCAATATCTCACCTTGTGATCTTGAACGCTGATATTTACTAGGATGAGTACTACAAGCAGTTCATTGAAGGGTGGCAGTAAGGGGGAGTGGGGGCAGGGGCTGGTGATGTGAGGTTTAGTTTGAGAAACTCTGCAGAATCTGAAGTTGCAGTGTCCATCCTTTTTTTCTTGAGTGGGTTCCCTGCCTGGAAGCCAGGCTAATGTTTAGGTTAGGTTTTCCCTGTTGGATGGGGAATACCTCAGACAAGGCCCCAAGCACTGGAGCAGATAGGGAGCCTGCAGCTGCTTTTTTGTCAGCATGTTGGGGTAGCACTGGGCCTTGTGGTGGGAGAGGGGGTGTTTCTCCATCCCCTGAAAGGGTCCAATCCCAGGGACGTCCAATCCCTGAACCCTCTTAGAGGGAAGTGGTCTGATATCCCATAATCCCTTGGGGTGGGTTCTGGTCTCCAATCCTGGGTGAAGTCCAATCCCAAAGGGATCTGATTCCCAGGGTCTTTGGATGGAGGTGTGGGGGTGGAGGAGTTGAGGCGGGTGAAGCAGAGTCTAATGATGGACAGGGAGGAAGGTAAAAGCTTGGTTGGGTGGCTGGCAAGAATCCCTCCTGCTCCTCTTCATCCTGGAAAGACATGTACCCTTTCCCTGAAGCAGTCCTCAACTCAAGAACAAGCTTTCTTGAGGCCTCGAGAACCTGACCATTCCTGGTGAAACTTGGAGAAGAGTATGAAGCATAGAGGCTCATTAGAACATTTGAATTATAATCCACTTCCTATATAATCCCCCAGCCCCTGCACCCCCCTGCCCCCATTCCACCTCCATTCAAACCAGAAGAGGGTGGGTTGGAGGCCAGTTGGGGTCAGGTTTGGGATTTTTAAAACTTTAACATTCCAGCCAACCCTGACCCATCCATTCCTTGTGATGACAATTCCCCCATGTCTCTCTCTCACATCTCCCCCACTGCTACTCCTCCAATCACTAGGGATGGACTGAGGAATACTCAAGGCTATCGATGGAGATGGATGTGATGATACCGGATCACCCTGCGCCCCATCGAGAGGATGCAGGTAGCAGCTCAACTCCATACTGGCAGCATCATGCAGCCTGGCTCAAATGCGTCACTGGCTGACTGCATGCTGAGGGGGAGCTTAGCTTCATGCGAGGCTAGCATGAGTTAAAGCAAGCCTGCACCTCTTCAAGGGTAGATACATTCTAGTTGGAGCAGGGGCTGGAACTGTTTGTTGAGGAGTTTCTCAGAGGGAAGAAAGGGGAACAATGGAAGACCAGGCTGGAGAGGAGGATTTGAGGCTCTCCTTGTTGGCCTCAGCAATGGGGCTTATCCTTTCACAGAGGGCTTCCAGAAATGACTTTGAAGGAAATAGGAGCTGAGCGCCACAAGGGCCAGGATTTTATGGCCCCTCCCACCCAGCGGGATATTATGGTCCCGCTGAATTGAATGGCTTGCTGCATCCACTGGGGTGGACACGCCACAGCGGGGCCATAAAACCCTGGCCAATGAGTCTTGCCCCAAGGAACTGGCTACAGTGCGAGAAAAGGTTCAATGATTGGAGAGGTTGGGACTATTTTCCTTGGAGAAAAGAAGGCTGAGAGGAGACTTGATAGAGGTATTCAAGATCCTGAGGAGTAAGGACAGGGTAAATAGTGGGAAACTTCCCACTCAAGAGAACATCAAGAACTAGAGGGCACAGATTCTAAATAATTGGCAAAAGGAGTAAATGTGATGTGAGGAAAGATTTTTCTCACAGAGGGTGGTTGGAGGCTGGAACAAACTTCCTGAAAGGGTGGTAGAGGCAGGTTTGATCGAGGTATTCAGAAGGAAATTGGATTGCTACCTGAAAAGAGAGAATGTGCAAGGTTACAGGGGTAAGGCAGGGGAGTGGGACTAGGTGGGATGCTCTTTCAGAGAGCTGGTGCAGACTCAATGGGACAAATGGCCTCCTGCAGCATAAATATACTGTGATACTGTGACCTCATACTAGTTGTCAAGGTCACTGGATACATCGCCAAATGCTATCTCCGAGCCACTACACCACCAACTTCATGCACTGCTCAATGCACCACACCCCCATTCACACATGAGCAATCTCTAGCAATCGGGTCACCTGCCTAACAGTAAATGTTCCACCTCGCCCTCATACACATCATACTCCACAAGCTTCACACCCACATCTCACAGCTTCCCCATATTTCCAGCTACTCAGTTTATGGCAGGCACATCACTCAAAAACAATGCACCACACTCACTGACATGCTTCACTTTTTTTTGCAGGACAAACCGGCATGGAACAGGGGGCAGCAGCAAAGAACCATCAGGGGACAGGCACAGCTGCTTGGAGAAGATGTTGCTTTGAATATTGACATGGACAGTCATTGGGAAAACTCCAACCAGTGTTGTTGAAGCCATCCACAATGACAATGGTCCTGATTTATAAACACACCTTCACTCTCATCCCACAGTCAGGTCTGAAGTACAAGCTTCAAAGGATGTGACCAGGGACCTCTTACTTTTCATTAACTTCCCTCACCACAGCAACCCCCCTTCCTTCTGCATTCATGCTTTCAGATATCCGAGACTTGCCACCTGGCGATAAAGGGCAGGAACTAGAGACACTTCTGAGGAAGAAGCACCATCACATGACCTGTCTTTTGCAGCTTAGACACTGGCACTGTGCATAACTTGGAGGATAGCATATTGCCACAATCTGCACATGCGGTGGGTTGTAGCAAGGCCATGGTGGGAGAAGGATAGCATGTGTACCAGTGCCCTGTAGGGAGAGCTCATCAACAGCTTCTGCTATCGAAGACTCAAATCAGGCCTGCATCCTGGTAATGTACAGGATGGTGCTGAAGTACATGCACACAGAGATGCTTGGGGCATTGGCAGGCTTCCCACTTGTCACTCTCAAGGAGCATAGAAGAGTTTGACTTAACTTGGTCTCGGGGCTTCTCACAGAGCTGGGAGCCCAGCCTTTCCTGTGTAGAAGTGGTGGACAACTCCATGACAGCAATAAAAACAGGAAATGCTGGAAAAACTCTGGCAGCATCTGTGGAGAGAGAAGCAGAGCTAACGTTTCGAGTCCATATGAGTTTTCTTCAGAGCACTTACAGATCCAGCAATGGCGCAGTGTCTGTTCACTGATGTCTCAGCTTCATTGGAGCACAGACAGAAGCCTAACATCAGAATGCTGCAATGGAAGTTCAGACTGGAGGTCCTGAGATCTCTGCTTAATGCCATACAAGTTCAGAATGCAGATACCAGTGCTCAACAGGGGCAGGAGGCTCTCCCAGCAGTCCAACAATCTGTGATCTAACAGGTTACGAGGATTGCTGAGGTGTAGCCCCAGGCTGTGGCAGGCATCTGTGATGCAGAGGCTTGTTGAACTCTCTCAAGATGTTATATCCATCTGTAGCCTCCCCCATTGAAAGTCAGCAGCTGTGCTGCAGCCACTGGGGTGGTACTGTGCAGGAACACAAGGACAGGTGAAGGTACCCACAAGACAGACACAAAGGGGATGCATGAAGGTGAATAGTTGAGTTTGATATGTAATATTAAGTGCTGCTGGATGAAGCTGCTACGATTTCAGGGTTTTGACTAAGAGGGCATTGAGATGCTGTGGATTGGAAGGTGGGGTATAGTGGAGTAATGGTGATCTAGGGTCCTTTCTGAGAGGAGCTCAGGAGTTCTGATGAGATGTTCTTGAACAGCCTGCCTGGAATGATGATGTTCTAGATATCTCCTCACTTCCTCCTCCTCCTGATGTACCCTCCTGAGTGCCAGATTACAGCTGGTGGAAGCAGCAGACAATCCCAGATTTGGAGACATCCTGTGGCAACTGTTGGAGAGCTCCTCCCAAGTGATTCAGGCAACGCAACTGTTGTATCAAGGCAACACTGGCCTGCTCCAAGATGTCCCTGGTTACAGCTTGGCCCTCACAGTAGTAGCACTGCCCACATGTGAGCGAGTGGCAGAATGGAGTGATCAGCCACATGTACAGCAGATAGCACTCATCACCAAGCAGCCACATCTAGTTTGATGGGGTGGTTTGAAGATGGTTAAGTAAGCAGGAATTTACCAAAGCAATGCTCTAGGTGTGGTTGCACACCAGGTGCATGTTAAGTGGAAGGTTTTGCTTTTTGATATATCTCAAGTAGAGCCTGGAAGGATTCACTGGCATGGAAATTGAGGGTCACAGTGATCCTATAGCCATTGACAGCACTATCCTCTCACCGTTGTACAGCTGTCGTTCCAGTTGGAGGTGGCACAGTTCAGTTTTCACCTCCTAGTGAAGCGTAGCCTGGCTGAGGTAGAGGTAGAGATGCTCCCTGAAGGCTTTTGTTAGTTAGGCCATTCCAGTGAGAGCTCTCCTCCTCCACCCTGCACGCACACCGCCCCCTCTCTGCTGCCTCAACTCCATGCCGTGCTGCAGCTCAAGAACATCTGCATGTATAGCCCCCCATTACTGAAAGCAAGCTTCCTGCTCAGAAGCCTTTAATCTCCAGCTGACTCCCTGCCAAGGCTCAGCACCACTCTTGTCTGACTCAAAGAACTTGTGTGAATTCCTCCAAAAAAAAGAAGGATCACCCAGCATCAACCTAAGCACCAGAAACAGCAAACCCAACCCTGCCAACCTTGCAAAATCCTCCTTACTAACATCTGGGGCCTTGTGCCAAATTGGGAGAGCTGTCTCACAGACTAGTCAAGCAATAGCCTGACATAGTCATCCTCACGGAATCATATCTTACAGATAATGTTCCAGGCACAACCATCACCATCACTGGGTATGTCCTGTCCCAATGACAGGACAGACACAGTAGAGGTGGTGGCACAGTGGTATACAGTCAGGGGGGAGTTGCCCTGGGAACCCTCAACATCAATTCCGGATCCCATGAAGTCTCATGGCATCAGGTCAAACATGGGCAAGGAAACCTCCTGCTGATTACCACATACTGCCCTCCCTCAACTGATGAATCATTTCTCCTCCATGTTGAACATCACTTGGGGGAAACACTGAGGGTAGCATGGGTGCAGAATGTACCCTGGATGGGGGACTTCAATATCCATCACCAAGAGTGGCTCAGTAGCACCACTACTGACTGCGCTGGCTGAGTCCTGAAGGACATAGCGCTAGACTAGGTCTACGGCAGACGGTGAGGCAGCCAACAAGAGGGAAAAACATACTTGACCTCATTTGCTTCCCTGCCACAAATGCATCTGTCCATGACAGTATCGGTAGGAGTGATCACCACACATTCCTTGTGGAGAAGAAGTCCTGCCTTCACATTGAGAATACCCTCCATCATGTTGTGTGGCACTATCACCATGCTAAATGAGATAGATTTCGAACAGATTTAGCAACTCAAGACTGGGCATCGATGAAGCGCTGTGGGCCATCAGCAGCAGCAGAATTGTACTCGAAAACAATCTGTAACCAATCTGGCCCAGCATATCCCCCACTCTACCATTACCATCAAGCCAGGGGATCAACACTGGTTCAATGAAGAGTGCAGGAGGGCATGCCAGGAGCAGCACCAATCATAACTAAAAATGAGTCAACCTGGTGAAGCTACAACACAGGACTACTTGCGTGCCGAACAGCATAAGCAGCAAGTGATAGACAGAGCTCAGTGATCCCACAACCAATGGATCAGATCTAAGATCTGCAGTCCTGCCACATCCAGTTGTGAATGGTGGCGGACAATTAAACAACCCACTGGAGCAGGAGGCTCCACAAATATTCTCATCCTCTATGATGGAGGAGCCCAGCACATCAGTGTAAAAGATAAGGCTGAAGCATTCGCAACAAGCTTCAGCCGGAAGGGCTGACTGGATGATCCATCTCGGCCTCCTCCTTCATCTACACAGATGCCAGTCTTCAGCCAATTTGATTCACTCCACATGATTTCAAGAAATGGCTGAAGGCACTGGATACTGCAAAGACTATGTGCCCTGACAACATTCCGACTGCAATATTGAAAAACTTGCTGTGCCTCTAGCCAGCTCTTCCAGTGCTGTTACAACACAGGCAGCTGCCCGACAATGTGGAAACATGCCCAGGCATGCCCTGAACACAAAAAGCAGGACAAATCCAAGACAGCCAATTACTGCTGCATCAGTATACTCTCGATCATCAGTAATGGAAGGCATCACCGACAGTGCTATCAGGTGGTCCTTACTCACGGAAATTCAGTTTGGGTTTCGTCAGGGTCACTGAGCACCACTCTATCATTACAGCCTTGATCCAAACATGGACAAATGAGCTGAACTCCAGAGGTGAGGTGAGAGTGACTGCCCTTGATATCAAGGCAGCATTTGACCGAGTGTGGCATCAAGGAGTCCTAGCAAAACTGGAGTTAATGGGAATCAGGGGGAAAACTCTCCACTGGTTGGAGTCATACCTAGCACAAAGGAAGATGGTTGTGTTTGTTGGAGGTCAGTCATCTCAGTTCCAGGACATCACTGCAGGAGTTCCTCAGGGTTGTGTCCTCAGCCCAACCATCTTCAGCTGCTTCACCTTCCTTCCATCATAAGGTCAGAAGTGGGGAATGTTCACTGGTGATTGCACAATGTTCAGCACCATTCACATCTCCTCAGATATTGAAGCACTCTATGTCCAAATGCAGCAAGACCTGGACAATATCCAGACTTGGGCTGATAAATGGCAAGTAACATTTGCACCACCCAAGAGTCAGGCAATGACCATCTCCAACAAGAGACAATCTAACCATCACCCCTTGACATTCAATGGCATTATCATCATTGAATCCCCCACTATCAGCATCCTGGGGTTACCATTGTCCAGAAATTGAACTGGGCTAGCCATATAAATACTGTGGCTACAAGAGCAGGTCAGAGGCTGGGAATCCTGAAGCAAAAACCTGTCTGCCATTTACAAGGTGCAAGTGAGGCGGTTGATGGAATACTCCCCACTCGCCCGGATGAGCATGATTCCAATCACCCTTAAGAAGCTTGAAGCCATCCAGGGCAAAACAGCCTGCTTGATTGACACAGCATCCACCATCTTAAACATCCATGCCCTCCACCAATAACATACAGTGGTAGCAGTGTGCACTATCTCCAACCATTGAATTGGCTGAAGACTGGCATCTGTGATGCTGGGGACCTCCGATTGAGGCCGAAATGGATCATCCACTCGGCACTTCTGGCTGAAGATTATAGCAAATGCTTCAGCCTTATCTTTTGCATTGATGTGCTGGGGTCCCCAACATTGAGGGTGGGGATATTTGTGGAGCATCTTCCTCCAGTGAGTTGTTTAATTATCCACCACCATTCACGACAGGATGTGGCAGGACTGCAGATAAGATCTGATCCATTGGTTGTGGGATCACTTAGCTCCGTCTATCACTTGCTGCTTATGCTGTTTGGCATTCAAGCAGTCCTGTGTTATAGCTTCACCAGGTTGACACATCATTTTTAGGAATGCCTGGAGCTCCTCCTGGCATGCCCTCCTCCACTCTTCATTGAACCAGGGTTGGTCCCCTGGTTTGATGGTAATGGTAGAATGGGGATTATGCCAAGCCATGAGATTACAGATTGTGTTCAAGTACAGTTTTGCACTGCTGATGGCCCACAGTGCCTCATGGTTGCTCAGTCTTGAGTTGCTAGATCTGTTGGAAATCTACCTCATTTAGCACGGTGGTAGTGTCACACAACATGATGAAGGGTATTCTCAATGTGAGGGAGGGGGATTTTGTCTCCACAATGACTGTACGGTAGTCACTCCTACCGATACTGTCATGGGCAGATGCTTCTGCGGCAGGCGGGTTGATGAGGATGAGGTCAAGTATGTTTTTCCCTCTTGTTGGTTCCCTCATCATCTGCCGTAGACCCAGTCTAGCAGCTATGTCAATTAGTATTGGTGCTACCAAGCCACTCTTGGTGATGGACATTGAAGTCCCCCACCCAGAGTACAATCTGCCCCCTTGCCACCCTCAGTGTCAGTGCTTCCTCCAAGTGATGTTCAACATGGAGGAACACTGATTCATCAGATGAGTGAGGGCGGTGCGTGGTAATCAGCAGGAGGTTTCCTTGCCCATGTTTGACCTGATGCCATGAGACTTCATGGGGTTTGGAGTCAATATTGAGGACCCCCAGGGCAACTCCCTCCCGACTGTAAACTATTGTGCTGCCACCTCTGCTGGGTCTGTCCTGCCAGTGGGACAGGACATACCCTGGGATGGTGATGGTGGTGTCTGGGACATCATCTGTAACATATGATTCCGTGAGGATGATGATGTCAGGCTGTTGCTTGACTAGTCTGTGAGACAGCTCTCCCAATTTTGGCACAAGCCCTCAGATGTTAGTAAAAAGGAATTTGCAGGGTTGACAGGGTTGGGTTTGCCGTTGTTGTTTCCGGTGGCTAGGTCAATGCCAGTGGTCCGTCTGGTTTCGCTCCTTTTTTAAGGCTTTGTAGACTCCTGAGGCATTTAAGAGTCAGGAGTCATTAGTGAACCAAATGGGTTTTAACAATTGACAATGCTTTCATGGTCACCATTAGACTTTTAATTCCAGGTTTTTATTGAATTCAAATTCCACCATCTGCTGTGGCAAAATTTGAAACCAAGTCCCCAAAGCATTACCCTGGGTTTCTGGATTACTAGTCCAGCAACAGTACCACTCTGCCATCACCTCCCCTTATTTAACAAAGGATTTAAATTGTTGAAGGCAGTTCAGAGGAGGTTTACTAGATTGCTACCTGGAATGAGTGGGTATCCTATGAGGAAAGGTTGGACAGGCTGGGCTTGTTTCCGCTGGAGTTTAGAAGACTGAGGGAAGATTTGACTGAAGTATACAAAATCCTGAATGGCCTTGACAAGATTGATGTGGAAAGGATGTTTCCTCTTTTGCGAGAGTCCAGAACTAGGGGGCACTGTTTTAAAATTAGGGGTCACCATTTTAGGACAGAGATGAGGAGGAATTTTTTTCTCTCAGAGGAGTGTGTGACTTTGGAATTCTCTGCCTCAGGAAGTGGTGGAGTTGGGGTCATTGAATATTTTTAAGGCAGAGGTAGATAGATTCTTGTTAGGCAAGGGAATCAAAGGTTATCGGGGTTAGATGGGAATGGGGAATTCGAAACACAAACGGATCAGTCATGATCCTAATGAATAGCAAAGCAGGCTCGAGGGGCCGAATGGCCTACACCTGCTCCTATTTCATTTGTTTGTATGATCTGTCCACCTCTCTTTTCTTGCATTGTTCTTGTGATTTTATGTTTCAATATTTCCGAGATGGAGTGTAGAATCCCCTCTTGGACTGGTGGGATTGGCCCATTTGGAGGCACATATACTGATGCCAGGTCATTTTTGTACATGTATTTAAGTGTTCATGAATTAATGTCCACCTGGGAAACTGGATACTTGTGAAATAGTCCCAATGCTAAAGTGAAGCAGCAATCAGGAGAAGCTTCAAACTATTCATCAACATTCAGGGCATGGAAAACTATGTAAATTTATTCCTAACTAGAAAGATCAGTAAATCCAATTAAGGGACAAAAAATACAAAAAATGGAATGAAAGTTACAAGTAGTGTGACATGAAACAAGTACATGAATGCAATCCGCTGCACCCCCTCCTGGTAATGCAATGCTACAGCCACTGAAAGACAAATCTGTTCTGCAATTGACAAAACCAGAGAAAAATATTCGGTGCAGGCTGGAGTTTACTGTCAGCAAAATAAACAGTGCACCTGGCTAAAAAGGAAATTTCATTGTGTCGATTAGTTGTCCCAACAAGTACTAATGATATGTTACCAGTTCTTGTCCAACGTAAAAATGTTTACCCCTCCATCACTAACATAGCCTGTCACTCTCTCTCTTTCCTAAATACCAGTTCCTCCATCACGAACACAGCCTGTCTCTCTCTCTTTTAAACACCAATTCCTCCAACACTAACGCAGCCTGTCTGTATCGCTCTCTCTCTCTTAAACACCAATTCCTCCATCACTAACGCAGCCCTTCTCTCTCTTCCTCTTCACCAGTTCCTCCATCACTAATGCAGCCTGTCTCCCTCTCTCTCCCTCTCTTTTAAATACCAGCTCCTCCATCATGAACACAGCCTGTCTCTCTCTCTCTATCTTAAACAAAAGCTCCTCCATCACTAACAGAGCCTGTCTCTCTATCTCCCTTTCTTAAATACCAGTTCTTCAATCACTAACACAGCCTGTCTCTCTCTCTCCCTCTCTTTTAAATACTAGCTCCTCCAACACTAACACAGCCTTTCTCTTTCTAATTCTTTCTTAAATACCAAATCCTCCATCACTAACACAGCCTCTCTCTCTCTCTATTAAACACCAGGTCCTCCATCAGTAACGCAACCTGTCTCTCTCTCTCTCTCTTTCTCAAACACCAGATCCTCCATCACTAATGCAGCCTGTCTCTCTCTCTCTCTCTTTCATAAATACCAGTTCCTCCATCAGTAACATAGCCTGTCTCTCTCTCTCTCTTTCTTAAATACCAGCTCCTCCATCACCAACACAGCCTCTCTCTCTTTCTTAAATACCAGTTCCTCCATCACTAACACAGCCTGTCTGTCTCTCTTTCTCTCTCCTAAACACCTGTTCCTCCATCACTAACGCAGCCTGTCCTTCTCACTCTTTCGCTTTCGTAAATACCAGTTCCTCCATCACTAACGCAGCCTATCTCTCTCTCTCTTTCTTAAATACCAGTTCCTCCATCACTAACAAAGCCTCTCTCTCTCTCTGTTAAACACCAGTTCCTCCATCACTAATGCAGCCTGTCTGTCACTCTCTCTCTCTTAAACAGTAGTTCCTCCATCACTAATACAGCCTGTCTCTCTTTCTCCCTCTCTTTTAAATACTAGCTCCTCCATCACTAACACAGCCTATCTCTCTCTCTCTCTCTTAAACTCCAGTTCCTCCATCACTAACACAGCCTGTCTTTCTCTCTCTCCCTTAAATACCAGTTCCTCCATCACTAACACAGCCTGTCTCTCCCTCTCTCTCTTAAACACCAGTTCCTCGATCACTAACACAGCCTGTCTCTCTCTCTCTCTCTTAAATACCAGTTCCTCCATCACTAACACATCCTGTCTCCTTCTCTCTCTCTCTTAAACACCAGTTCCTCCATCACTAACGCAGCCTGTGTCTCTCTCTCTCCCTCTCTTTTAAATACTAGCTCCTCCATCACTAACACAGCCTGTCTCTGTCTCTCTTAAACACCAGTTTCTCAATGAGTAACACAGCCTGTCACTCTCTCTCTTTCTTAAATATCAATTCCTCCATCACTAACACAGCCTCTCTCTTTCTCTCTTAAACACCAGTTCCTTCATCACTAACACAGCCTGTCTCTATCTCTTTCTTAAATACCAGTTCCTCCATCAGTAACACAGCCTCTCTCTCTCTCTCTTAAACACCAATTCCTCCATCACTAACACAGCCTATCTCTCTCTCTTAAATACCAGTTCCTCCATCATTAACACAGTCTGTCTCTCTCTCCCTCCTTCTTAAATACCAATTCCGTCATCACTTACACAGCCTCTCTCTCTCTTTCTTAAATACCAGTTCCTCCATCAGTAACACAGCCACTCTCTCTCTCTTTCTCCTAAACACCAGTTCCTCCATCACTAACACAGCCTCTCTCTCTCTCTTAAACACCAGTTCATCCATCACTAACACAGCCTGTCTCTCTCTCTCTTTCTTAAATACCAATTCCTCCATCACTAACACAGCCTCTCTCTCTCTCTTAAACACCAGTTCATCCATCACTAACACAGCCTGTCTCTCTCTCTCTTTCTTAAATACCAATTCCTCCATCACTAACACAGCCTCTCTCTCTCTCTCGCTCTTTCTTAAATACCAGTTCCTCCATCACTAACACAGCCTATCTCTCTCTCTTAAACGCCAGTTCCTCCCATCACTAACACAGCCTGTCTCTCTCTCTCTTTCTTAAATACCAATTCCTCCATCACTAACACAGCCTCTCTATCTCTTTCTTAAATACCAGTTCCTCCATCACTTACACAGCCTGTCTCTCTCTCTTTCTTAAATACCAGTTCCTCCATCAGTAACACAGCCTCTCTCTCTCTCTCTTTCTTAAACATCAGTTCCTCCATCACTAATACAGCCTATCTCTCTTTCTTAAATACCAGCTCCTCCATCATGAACACAGCCTGTCTCCCCTCTCATTCTCTCTTTTAAATACCAGCTCATCCATCACTAACACAGCCTATCTCTCTCTCTCTCTTAAATACCAGTTCCTCCATCACTAACACAGCCTCTTTCTCTTTCTTAAATACCAGTTCCTCCATCACTAACGCAGCCTGTCTCTCTCTCTCTCTTTCTTAAATACCAGTTCGTCCATCACTAACACAGCCTGTCTCTCTCTCTCTCTCTCTCTCTCAATCACCAGTTCCTACATCACTAACACAGCCTGTCTCTCTCTCTCTCTCTTTCTTAAATACCAGTTCGTCCATCACTAACACAGCCTGTCTCTCTCTCTCTTTCTTTCTTAAATACCAGTTTGTCCATCACTAACACAGCCTGTCTCTCTCTCTCTCTCTCTCTCTCTCTCTCTCTCTCAATCACCAGTTCCTACATCACTAACACAGCCTGATACTCTCTCTCTCCCTGTCTTTTAAATACTAGCTCCTCCATCACTAACCCAGCCTGTCTCTCTCTCTCTCTCTTAAATACCAGTTCCTCCATCACTAACGCAGCCTGTGTGTCTCTCTCTCTCTCTCTCTCTGAAATACCAGCTCCTCCATTACTTACACAGTCAGTATCTCTCCGAAATACCAGCTCCTCCATCACTAACACAGCCTATCTCTCTCTCTCTCCCTCTCTCTCTCAAATACCAGTTCCTCCATCAATAACACAGCCTATCTCTCTCTCTCTGAAATACCAGTTCCTCCATCACTAACGAAGCCTGTGTGTGTCTCTCTCTCTCTCTCTCTGAAATACCAGCTCCTCCATCACTTACACAGTCAGTATCTCTCCGAAATACCAGCTCCTCCATTATTAACACAGCCTATCTCTCTCTCTTTCTCCCTCTCTCTCTCAAATACCAGTTCCTCTATCACTAACATAGCCTGTGTCTATCTCTCTCTCTTAAATACCAGCTCCTCCATCACTAACACAGCTTATCTCTCTCTCTCTCTCTGAAATACCAGTTCCTCCATCATTAACATAGCCTGTCTCTCTCTCTCCCTCTCTTTTAAATACTAGCTCCTCCATCACTAACACAAACTGTCTCTCTCTCTCTCTCTCTCTTAAACACCAGTTCCTACATCACTAACGCAGCCTGTCTCTCTCTCTCTCTTAAACAACAGTTCCTACATCACTAACACAGCCTGTCTCTCTCTCATTCTCTTAAACACTAGTTCCTCCATCACTAACACAGCCTGTCTCTCTCTCTCTCTTAAATACCAGCTCCTCCATCACTATCACAGCCTGTGTGTCTCTCTTTCTCTTTTTCTGAAATACCAGCTCCTCCATCACTAACACAGCCAGTATCACTCTGAAATATCAGCTCCTCCATCATTAACACAGCCTATCTCTCTCTCTCTCCCTCTCCTTCTCTCAAATACCAGCTCCACCATCATTAACACAGCCTATCTCTCTCTCTCTCTCAAATACCAGTTCCTGCATCACTAACACAGCCTTTGTCTCTCTCTCTCTTAAATACCAGCTCCTCCATCACTAACGCAGCCTGTCTCTCTCTCTCTCTTTCTGAAATACCAGCTGCCCCATCATTAACACAGCCTATCTCTCTCTCTCTTTTAAATACCAGCTCCTCCATCACTAACACAGCCTGTGTCTCTCTCTCTCTCTCTTAAATACCAGCTCCTCCATCATTAGCACAGCCTGTCCCTCTCTCCCTCTCTCTTTCTCACTCTCTCTCTCTGAAATGCTAGCTGCCCCATCACTAACACAGCCTGTTTCTCCCCCCCTCTCTCTCTCTCTCTCTTTCTCACTCTCTCTCTCTCTGAAATGCCAGCTGCCCCATCACTAACAAGACCTGTATCTCCATCTCTCTCTCTCTTTGTGCTGTCTGGTGGCTGAATTGTGCTATTAATAATGGAGTTGATCTTCAGACACTTCTTGGATGGAACATAATGTATATTAGGCAGAATTTATCATTTTGAACCTGCCACAGGCGATTGGTCTCAAAACATAGAACGCTTCATGTTCTTTTTTCAAACAAATGAGATCACAGGGGAAAAGAAGAGGTGAGCTATCCTCTTGAGTACTTGTGGGAGCAAAATCTACTGTCTGGTTCAGTTTGACAGCACCCAGTGCCCCAGATTCGAATAATTTTGATGAATTGGTGGACCTCATGAAGGGTCATTTCCAACACAACCTCTCAGACACGGTGCAGAAGTTTAGGTTTAATTCATGAAATAGAGCCCCGGGTGAGACAATTGCATGCAATATGGCAAATTTGAAGCAGCTAATGGAACATTGTGAGTTCGGTACAACTGTGAACGAAATGCTCAGAAAAGATTATTGTCCAAAGTGAACCTGGATTTCCAGAAGGTGCTGGAGATAGCGCTGGGCTGGTCATGGAAAGTGCAGTAAGAAATTCAAAATCAACACTTGGTGTGCAAAATGGTGCCGTCCTCCACATCCAGCAGAAACCTCAACTGAAAGAGGTGCAAAAACAGAGACTCTGTCAAGAAGCGAGAACCATCTTTTGCTAGCTGAAGAATAAAGAAAAATAACTTAGCAGCAAAATTGTAAGATAATTTTAATAGGGGTGGAAAGAAGCAGTCTTTTGGCGATTGGCAGTTTAAAAAACTCGAATGCTATTATTGTCACAGAAATGGACATATGATGAGGCAATGCAAGAGAAGATTCAAGCAGGCCCAAAAAACAAAAGAGGAAGCCCAATGAAATCTTCAACATAGAAGAGCCTGAAACAACAAATTCTGATGTTTACTTGTTGTTTAATCTGAAAGTTGGAAAGACAGAAACAATATTTGTCACAGTGAAAGTAAATGGCAAACCTGTTGGAATGGAAGTGGACACAGGAGCTTCCACTACAGTAATTGGGGAGCATACCTTCAGATATCTGAATTATGGTGAACATCAATTAAATTTAGAAGAAACAGATGCCAAATTAAAAAACATACAGGTGTGAAGACATTCAAGTCAAAGGCATAAGCAGAGTAACTGTCCATTATGGAAATCAATCAGTAAAGCTATCAGTGTTGGTATTGAGAGGCAGAGGACCAAGCCTCCTAGAGTGAAATTGGCTAAGGGAAATCAGCTTTGATTGGCCACTGGGATTCCAAAAGGAAGCTGGAAGCATTCCTGTTTTGAAAAAGGAATATGAAAGGACTCACAACCTGAAGAAACACAGGCTGTCTTAAGCCAAAACCTGGAAGAACAGCAACAGAATCCACAAGAGACCCTGCTTGATGACAGAGTTGGAGATGATGTGACCAACCTTCGAAAGGGAAAAAAAATACTTGTTGAAAGACGTTTACACACTTCAAGATTCCCTCAGGTCAAAGTTTGTACCTCTGGAAAAGTATGAAGAGAAACAGAAAGAATTCAGCACATCTCTGAACAAACTGAAGAATGAGCTGGCAGAGAAGACAGACAATGTTCTATTTTCCAAGAGGCAGCAAACAAATACAAAAAAGTCTCGGAAGAACTGAAGAATCAGCTAAATGAAGCCAAAGAGGCTTTGGAAGCAAAAATCGCAGAGTTTTCCAAGAAGCAGACAGATAATGAAATGTTGGGAGATTCAGCCACTGAGATCAGGCAAACTGAGCTTGCATCTGAGAGAAGTCCGGCCAACAGTGAAGTCAAAAAGAAGGCTGAGATTAACGTCTGTGCTAAAAAAAAAGAAAAGTACACATTCCAAGCGAGGGAGGTAATCTATTTGTATCACCTGGTAGATTCACAGGGCCTCCACCCAGATGAGAAGACAGTGAGAGCCATAAGAGAGGCACCTGCGCTAAAGAACAGCTCAGAGCTCAAATCATTCCTAGGAATAATCAAACATTATGGGCAGTTCTTACCCAATTTGTCTCAAGTGCTGGCCCCCCCTGCATTCTCTACTCAAAAAGAACTAATGTTGACCTTGGGAGATGCCTCAGAAAGAAGTTTTCATAAAGGTGAAACAATTGTTGCACTCATCCAATCTATTAGTGCATTATGACCTGACGAAAAAGTTTGTGCTGACATGTGACACATCTCCCTATAGAGTGGGAGCAATGCTCTCTATTGAGATGGATGATGGCATGGAACGGCCTTTAGGTTCTTTATCAGGAATGCTCACCACACCAGAAAGGGGATACTCGCAGGCAGAAAAAGAAGGTCTATGCATCATCTTTGGTGTCGAGAAATTTCACCAGTACGTACACAGCCATCATTTTACAATCACTTGAGACCACCAGCCATAAGAACATAACATAAGAATATAAGAAATAGGAGCAGGAGTAGGCCATTCGGTCCCCCAAGCCTGCCCCGCCATTCAATAAGGTCATGGCTGATCTGCCCCAGGCCTCAACTTCTCTTTTGTGCCAGCTCCTCATAGCCCTCATGTCCCCAATATTTCAAAAATCTATCTACCTCCTCTTTAAATACTTTCAGTGATCTAGCCTCCACAACTCTCTGGAGTAGAGAATTCCAGATATTCACTACCCTCTGAGAGAAGAAATTCCTTTGCATCTCAGTTTTAAATGAGTATCCACTTATTCTGTAACTGTGTTCCCCAGTTTGAGATTCCCCCACTAGTGGAAACATCTTCTCAACATCTACTCTGTCAAGACCCCTCAGAATCTTGTACATTTCAATAAGGTCACCCCTCATTTTTCTAAATGCTAATGAATGAAGGCCTAACCTGTTTAGCCGTTCTTGATAAGTCAACCCCCTCATACCAGGAATCAGCCTAGTGAATCTCTTTTGAACTGCCTCCAATGGCAGTATACCCTTTCTTAAATATGGGGACCAAAACTGCACACAGTACTCCAGGGGCAGCCTCACCAACACCCTGTACAGTTGGAGCAAGACTTCCCTATTTTTAAACTCCAACCCTCTAGCAATACAGGCCAAAATTCCATTTGCCTTCTTAATTACCTGCTGCACCTGCATGCTAACTTTTTGTGTTTCATGCACAAGGACACACAGATCCCTCTGTGCTGCACTTTTTTTGGAGCGTCTCTCCATTTAAATAATAGTCTGCCTTTTGATTCTTCCTATCAAAGTGCATGACCTCACACTTTCCTACATTAAACTTCATCTGCCACGTTTTTGCCCACTCACTCAATCTATCTATATTCCCTCAGAGATTCCTTATGTCCTCATCACAACATGCCCTCTCACCTATTTTTGTACTGTCAGCAAATTTGGATATATTACACTCTGCCCCCTCCTCCAAGTCATTAAAAAAGATAGTAAATAATTGGGGTCCTAGGACTGATCTTTGTGGCACTCCACTAGTTATGTCTTTCCAACCTGTAAAAGACCCATTAATCACGACTCTGCCTTCTGTGCGTTAATGAATCCTCAATCCATGTTAATACATTACCCCGAATACCATGAGCTCCTATCTTGTGCAATAAGCTTTTATGTGGCACCTTATTGAATGCCTTCTGGAAATCCAAAAACACAACATTTACTGGTTCCTCTTCATCAACTCTGCTTTTATATCCTCAAAGAACTCTAGCAAATTTGTCAAACATGATTTCCCTTTCACAAAACCATGTTGACTCTGTTTGATTGCATTAAGCTTTTCTAAATGCCCTATTTCTTCCTTAATATTGGATTTTAGCATTTTCCCAATGACAGATGTTATGCTGACTGGCCTAACTAGGATTGCTAGGATTGTTCAGTGAGGACAAGGCTATACCATCCACAACCTCAGCAAGAATACAACGATGGGCTTTAATTCTGGCAGCATATAAATACACTTCGTACATAGGCCTGGCAATCAAATCGCAAACACCGATGCCCTTAGTCGTTGCCTTTACAAGAAAATGATGAGCACATCCCAGTTCCACAGGGACTTGTTTTATTGTTAAATTTCTCAGATTCCTCGCCGGTATGTGCTTGACAGATCAGAGACTGGACAAGTCGGGACCCAGTCCTATCTCAAGTGTGAGAACAAGTGCTTCATGGTTGGTCACAGGAGCCTGTATCTGACAAAATGAAACCGTACTTCAACAGAAGATATGAAATAACCAGCCAGGATGGTATCTTATTGTGGGGAGAATGAGTGCTAGTTCCTCCAAAGGGAAGGGAGCCACTTTTAATTGAACTGCACAGTGCCCACCCAGGAATTTCCCGAATGAAGACCATATAATGCAGCTATCTATGGTGGAATGGGATGGATGGCAAAATAGAGAGTTTAGTGAAGAATTGTATGCAGTGTCAGCAACTGCAAAAGTTACCTTAACCAGCTCCATTAACACCCATGGGAGTGGCCAGGTAGCCCCTGGGTGTGGTTACACAATGACTATGTGGGACCTTTCCCGGGAACAATGTTTCTGCTCATTATCAATACCCATTCATAATAGCTGGATGTATATGAGGTGAAGTCACTAACATCGGCTGCTACAATTGAGAAGCTACGTCAAAGTTTTGCCATTCATGGACCACCAGAAGTGATCATTTCTGATAACAGCACGGCATTTACGAGTGCTGAGCTTCAACCGTTTATCAGCCTCAACTGTATCACTCATGTAAAAACCTCGCCGTACCACCCTTCCTCAAACAGACTGGCCAAAAGGGCAGTTCAAACGTTCAAGGCAGCCATGAAGAAGCTAAGTGGAGGTTCCTTAGCAACCAAGTTAAAACGCTTTCTTTTTCATTATCGGACCACCCCTCACCCAACGACGGGTGTCACACCTGCGGAGTTATTGGTGAAACGTCGTCAGAGGATGAGGTTGAGCTTAATATTGCGAATTTAGGGGGGAAGCTGGAAAGGAGTCAGGGAAGCCAGAAATCTAGACACAACTGGCATAGCCACGTGAGGAAATTTACCGTGGGAGAGACAGTATATGTTAAGAACTTCGGAGAAGGACCAAAGTGGTTATCGGGTGAAATAAATGCAGTGATTGGACCCCTATCTTACTACATGAAGGTGGAAAGCCAAATCATATGGAGACATATGGATCATTTAAGGAAGAGAGAAACAATCACCAAGACATGATTTCACCAGTGTTCATGACCGGGTCAACGTTTCCTGTTGAGAAAACTCAACCCTGTACAGACATGTCTGATGTAAGAGTGGAGGATACAGAGCTGCAGGAGCCCACTGAAATGCCTGATGTTCAGGCAACTCCAGGAAAGGAGGTTCCTGACAAAGCAAGTGAAGCTGTAGAGCTGAGACTTTCTACATGCATAAGGAAACCCCCAGAAAGATGGAACTTGTAAATTGCTTATCAGTGTAAATAATTTCCTTTCTTGAGAAATTTGTAATTGTAAATATAAAATTTACATCCAGGTAAAGGGGGAGGGATGTGGTAATTATGGTTTTATTTAGAGTGTAATATACCTTTAAGAATAATACATGTTAAGGAAGATCACATGATCTTTAGTACACAATAGGAGAGTAGTACAGGCTACCTCTGTAGTTAGTAGTGTAGAGATAGAGTTTGAAGTGAAAGCGCACGTGTAGTTGCTGCTAAATACCTTGTAAATAAACTAAAAGTTTCCACCCAAGAAGTGTCTGCTGATCAAATCTATCAATAGTAGCAACTCGGCCACCACTCACAACAAACTAGCGATCAGGATCCACAGGATCCAATACTTTCCCTCTCTGAAATACCAGCTCCCCCATCACTAACAATCTCGCTCCATCTATGAAATATCAGCTCCTCCATCACTAACACAGCCTGTATCTCTATGGTAAAGTAGAATACCATGAGCCTTTAAAAGAATGCAAGTGGTCTAACCATGTGACAGCACTGACCCATCACTGTATAGTGCAGGCTACTAGTTAAGTGTAAGTCTACAGCTGGAGGTGATTGTGGGAGCATGCAAGGGTTTGGTGCTCTGCCCTCTGTTGCAATAAACAATCACAGTTTGTTCTTATGTCAATCTCTCTCCATTATTGATAGTGAACATTAACTAACAAATGTATATAAAGACATGCAATTCAAGTTTACTTGACTCGTGAACTCATAGACTGAAGACATAAAACTGGCGACGAGGATGAAAATAGCATAATTGTTACACTCCTGGGTGAGTACCCATAGACAGGTGATCAAAACATTAGAAAGAGAATCATTACTTAAGTTGGCAATCAGAGCAGAAAGCAGTGCAGCAGTTTTAAATTTGAAAAAAAAAGAGAAAAGAAAATAATCCTGAAGAATCGCAATCATGGGGATCCTACCAAAACTCAGAAAGTGGGCGAAACAGGGCACAGAAAAGCCAGCAGCTACAGAGACGCAGTTAAAAATGAAACGGTGACTGCTCTTAAAGTGGCAATACATTTAAAGTGGTCCATACAAGAAAAATGGCTATGGGCAGAAAATTATTAGAGACCCCAGAGAGAGGGCAACTCTGTGGAAGGCAAAACACGAATTGGTCAAATTGACGAAGCAGTCAAGAAAACCTCGGTAACCCAAACACCTGAACTTGTCATTAACTGGGAGGCCTATCGGAGCTCAGTCCCCTTTGCAGTCATTCACGATGCCGCAGTTTGGACGTGTCGATCCATTCGATACCTTTTCAGATGACTGGTCTCAGTATGTGGAATGCCGAGCATTCTTTTTGCCACTAATGACATTGTGGGGGTGGGGGGCGGGGGTGGGGGGGGGCACTTACAGGAAGCGGGGTGTGAGGAGCTGTAGTCAAGGTAGCTGTGGGAGTCAGTAGGCTTGTAATGAATATTGGTGGACAGTCTATCACCAGAAATTGAGACAGAGAGGTCAAGGAAGGGGAGGGAAGTGCCAGTGATGGACCATGCGAAGGTGATAGCGGGATGGAAATTGGAAGCAAAATTGATAATTTTTTCCAGGTCCAGACGAGAGCATGAAGCAGCACCGAAATAGTTACTGATGTACTGAGAAAAGAGTTGTGGAAGGGGGTCTGAGTAGGGCTGGAACAAGGAATGTTCCACATACCCCATAAAGAGACAAGCATAAGTGGGGCCCAAGCAGGGACTCATAGCCACACCTTTTATTTGGAGGAAGTGAGACAAGTTTAAGGAAAAATTGTTCAGTGAGAGAACAAGTTCAGCCAGACGGAGGAGAGTAGTGGCAGATGGGGATTGTTCAGGCCTCTGTTCGAGGAAGAAGCTAAGGGCCATCAGACCGTCCTGGTGGGGGATGGAGGTGTGGAGGGATTAGACATCCATGGTGAAGAGGAGACAGTTAGGGCCAGGGAATTGGAAATTGTTGATATGATGTAGGGTATCAGAGGAATCGCAGATGTATGTGGGAAGAGACAAGGATGGACAAGGGGAGAGAGAACAGAGTCAAGATAGGAATAAATAAGTTCCATGTGGCATAAACAGGCTGGCATGATCAATCTGCTGGGACTGTTCGTGGATTTTAGGAAGGAGGTAGAAGCGGGCCGTCCGGAGTTGGGAGGCTAAGAGATTGGAAGCTGTAGAGGGAAGATCTCCAGAGGAGATGGTTACTGTCCTGGAATAATGGCTTGATGTTCAGTGGTGGGGTTGTGGTCCAGGGAGAGGTAGGAGGAAGCATCTGTGAGCTGGCGCTCAGCATCTGCGAGGTAGAGGTCACTGCACCAGACAACAACAGCACCACCCTTGTCAGCGGGTTTTATGATAAAGTCAGGGTTGGTCCTAAGGGAACTGATTCATTTATCTGTAATTATATCCCCTTTTATCTATCCTTTTCTATTCTTTTTTTCCCCTCTACCACCGCCCCCTCCCCCCACCCCATCCCCTACAATGCCATCTGTTACTTCTTCCATGTTGTTCTTTCACACAATGTTACCCTTGTTCTGCTATTATCACATTCTGCTTTCTCACCTTTACACCATCATTAACACATTTTTATCACTAACTATGTCCATTCACAATCCCTTTGTCCTTTAGTTTATGACATCTTTGTCAATCCCTCCTTTGTCCTCACCTAACGTTGGCCTTCTATCCAGTTCCACCTGCCCCACTCCCCCCCAAACAGTATAAATTTCATTATATTTCTACTTCTCTTCAGCTCTGAAGAAGGGTCATATTGACTCAAAACGTTAACTTTGTTTATCTCTCTCCACAGATGCTGTCGGACCTGCTGAGTTTTTCCAGCATTTTCTGTTTCTGTAGTAATTATAGCCAATGGACAATCCATTAAGTTGGAAGTTGATAATGGAGCATCGATGTCTGTCATTGGAGAACATACATTCAGATACTTGAATAAAGGAACCCATCCTTTAAGATTGGAAGTTTCTGACACTAAACTGAGAACATGCAGGGGTGAAAAAATAATACTGAAAGGGTTATGTCAAGTCTCGGTGATGTATGGAGATCAATCTGAAAGGCTGCCCATGTTAGAGTTAGCTGGAGAGGGCCTCAGCTTAATAGGCCACAACTGGCTTGAAAAGATTAAATTAAAATGGGCCGTAAATCACAACAAAAGGCTTACAGGACTTGTTGCAAAATTATGTTTCCATTTTCAATGACAAGTTAGGAAAGATTCAAGGGCTTCAGGCCAGAATCAATGTTGACCCAAATGCAATCACCAGATTTATAAGAGCCAGACCAGCCCCTTATGCTCTACGGGGCAAGGTAGAATCTGAACTGGACAGACTTGAAAAATTGGGCATCCTACAACCAGTGCAATTTTCTAAGTGTGCGGCACCCATTGTACGTGTACTGAAGCCGGACCAAAACATGCGTTTGTGTGGTGACTATAAGCTAACTGTCAATAAGGTGGGCAAACTTGATAGACACCCGATATCCAAGATTGAGGAATTGTATTTGAAGTTGGCAGGGGGCACCACATATTCGAAATTAGACATGAGCCATGCCTACCACAGGTAGAGTTGGAAAAAGACTCTAGGGAATTCGTCAAAATTAATACGCACCGAGGATTGTATCAATACACACGTCTACCCTTTGGAGTCTCATTGGCATGTGCTATTTTCCAAAAAGAAATGAAAAACTTGCTCCAAGGATTGCCCCATGTTATAATTTACCTGGATGATGTCTTGGTCGTGGATCTGACCGACAATGAACACTTAGCAAATCTAGGAGGTGCTCAAATGCTTCGCACAAGTGGGGGTACATTTAAAATGACAGAAGTGTCTGTTCCAAGCTAAGGAGGTAGTTTACTTGAGCCAAAAGGTTGATGCACAGGTCTTGCATCCTGTGGAAGAAAAGGTCCAGGACATTTGCTAGGCACCTGCCCTGGGAAATACCACAGAGCTTAAGGTCTTCTTAGGCATAGTAAACTACTACAGCCGATTCCTCCCAAACCGTTCAACTGTACTGGCCCCATTGTACGGCCTGCTTAAGAAATGGAGTTGGCAAGCCCCGCACCAGGATGCCTTCCTGAAAGTGAAGCGAATGTTCAGATTGTCGGCCTTGTTGGTCCACTTTGACCCCAAGAAGGAATTAATTTTAACATGTGATGCATCCCCTTATGGAGTAAGGGCTGTCCTTTCACATTGGATGGAGGATGACTACAAAAGACCCATTGGTTATACATCTCGCACACTCAGTGTTGCAGAGCGACGATATTCCCAAATTGAAAAAGAGGATTTATCTATTGTGTTCGGCATCTGAAAGTTTAATCAATATCTCCATGGTTGCCATTTCTATATTATATCCAACCACAAGCCCCTACTGGGATTATTTGTAGAATATAAAGTGATACCACCCATCGCATCTGTTCACATCCAGAATGGGCACTAATATTAGCCGCCTTCGAATACACTTTTGTTCATTGTACGGAAACTCAAATTGCACATGCGGATGCACTAAGGCGCCTTTCCCTACCAGCTAATAATGGGGAGGCTCCGATTCCCCAGGAACTGGTCTTAGTGCTAAATTTTCTGGATTCCTCCCCTGTTCAGACCAGACAAATCCGAGAAATGGACAAGCCGGGACCCACTATTGTCTGACATCCAGGAGCTGGTGTTGAACGGCCGGTCAGGTAGGTCTAAATATGAGGAGATGAAGCCCTATTCTGATTGTAAATATGAACTCTCCTGCCAGGACAGCATATTACTCTGTGGGGCAAGGGTTATCATGCCCCTGAGGGGGCAAAGGTCGTTATTAGCTGAGCTACATAGTACTCACGCAGGCATTAGCAGAACAAAGATGCTCCCATGCAGGTATTAGTGATGGCCAGGCATGGACTTGGATATAGAAACCCTGATCAAAAGCTGTCCTCAATGCCAGCAGGTACAAGAGCTCCCCCCCACACCCCCCCCCCCCACTTTAGCTCCATTGCACCCATGGGAATGACCGGGGCAGCCATAAGTGCGCCTCCACTTCAATTACATGGGACCCTTCTT
Source organism: Carcharodon carcharias (assembly GCF_017639515.1). Taxonomy (NCBI): domain Eukaryota; kingdom Metazoa; phylum Chordata; class Chondrichthyes; order Lamniformes; family Lamnidae; genus Carcharodon; species Carcharodon carcharias. The sequence goes on along the minus strand of NC_054476.1, from coordinate 82,881,232 downwards.
GGGCACAATGGTCCTTTTACTGATTGACTCCCAGTCCAAATGGATGGACGTCTATAACGTCCAGTCACTCTTACCAGCTGCCACCATAGACCGTTTTTGGCAGACTTTTGCAGTACATGGGTTCCCGGAGGTCCTCGTGTCCGACAACGGGACCGCTTCTACCAGCAGGGAGTTCCACAGGTTCATGACCCTTAACAGTATTACTCATATCAAAACCTCAACCAAGCACCCAGCAGTGAATGGCATGGCTGAGTGGGCAGTCCAAGCCTTTAAATCTGGGATGAAAAAGGTGGAAGGGGATTCCACCAACACGAGATTGTCCCAGTTCTTGTTCGCATACTGGACCAAGCCCCATAAAACAACCGGTACTGCCCCTGCAGAACTACTAATGACACTTACCCGATGGAATTTAGAGGGGAGAATGGAGAAAAGCCAAGAGGCACAGAAGACCAGGCACAATGGTCATGGTTGGAAAAAGACTTTCATGGTGGGAGATGCAGTCCTTGTGAAGGCCTTTGGAGATGAGCCCAATTGGCTGTTAGGCGAGGTGAGTGCAGTAACTGGACTCCTCTCCTATAATGTATTGGTAAATTGCTCAATAATTAGACAACACATGGATGATCTCCGCAAAAGAACGTCAGTCCCACAAGAAGAAATGCCGTCTTGATCTCCGCTTGAGTCTGCTCCGCGTGTCGAGGACAGGTCACACGGTTTGGAAGCACCAGTGGGGTCTGTGGGACCCGAAGGGTTTGGGAGACAAACCTGCCAATTTCCACTGAGGAACCAAGTGAATAACTGTCCTCTGAAAAGGAGCTCTAGGAAATACCAGCCGAGGTGGTTGAACTGAGACACTCAACATGTCCGAGAAAGAGTTCTGAGAGACTTGATTTGGCTATAGTTATTAGTGTAAATAGTTCACATGTTACTAAGTTTGTCAACTATATTTTTTAAGTAAAGGGGGAGGGATGTGGTTAAGTGGAGTACCATTTCCCTTTCAGAGAATGTAAGTGGACTAACCTTGTGACAGTACTGACCAATCACTGCACAGCGCAAGCTACTGATTAACAGTAAGTCTAGAGCAGGAGGTGGTTGTGGGGACATGCAAGGGTTTAGTGCTCTGCATTATGTTGCAATAAACAATCACAGTTTGTTCTTATGTCAGTCTCTCTCCGTTATTGATAGCGAGCATCAACATGTACATGAAGGCGTGCAATTCGAGTTTACTTGACTAGCGAACTCATAGGCTCAAGACATAAAACTCTCTCTCGCTCTCTCTGTCAAATACCTGATCTTCCATCACTAACACATCCTGAGTAGAATCACCAGTCCCAATGGCGGTGGGTGTCATGGCGGTCTTGAGCGGACAATGTGGCGAGAAGGCCAAAAATCAGTTTCATGCCATCATGAAAACAGCTTGCGATGTCCACTCTGCCCGTCATTGGCGGCTGTGTTTCCCACTGACCAACATGAGGAACATAATTTTAATGCATTTGAATTTCATTCTTGTGCCCTCATGCTGAAATCATCCTCCCACGTCATGTCAAATTTACCACCCATGTCAGCATGACTTCAGAACAGCGTTCTTCACAACTACCTGGCAACCTGAACTTCGAGGGGAACTCGCAGGTGAGTGCACCCAACTTGGGCTGCAGGTGGGGGGTGCAGCCAAGGCAGCACAGGCTGATGCAAGTACACAAGCACATGCCGGGTGTGGTGAGGAAATCAGCCAGCAACGTGGAAAAGTTTGTCAGGGTCAAATCATAGAGTGGCAGCCGTGAAACTTTAAAAGCCTCTGATCCTTTGTCAACCTTCAGCATCTGAGCCCTTCAGGAGCACAGCATCACTGGTCACAGATGCTGAAGAGATGGGGGCCAGCCCCACCTTAAAGGTGCTGAGAGCACACAGAGAGGGTATGAGAGAACTCTGTGGTGCCTGCCCACGACGTTCTGACAGCAATGACCAGCACTGCCAAGGTGCAGGCATCAGTAATGTTTCCAGGGAGCGTGAGGCTGGACCATCACTTTGGTCTGAAGGCTGCACAAAGCACAGGGAAGAGGCTCTGGACTGAGACACCTGCCTTTATCTTGTGCAGAAAGGTCTTACATCTGAGTGACATGAGCACTGCTCCTCAGAACAAGGAGCCATAGCAGGGAGACATTCTTGGAAGTTTATTTACAATAGTGAACATTATATACAAATGATTAACACCTGTGCCCAGGATGTGCACTACATCTTTTTAACTTTCCTAATCCTGCCGCTACGTCTTGGTTCCCCTGGCATCTGCTGTGAAGGTGGAGGCAGCCTGCTTACTGCTATACCCTGTCTATGATGATCTTGGTGGGCATCCTCTGGAGGGCTGAGACCTGGAGGGCCCCGGCCTGCTTTGGGTATCCTGCTGTGGGCCAGCTGCACGCTCCTTGCCGTGTGGAGCTGGAGATCATGGGGACACAGGAAGAAGGAATTTGGATCGGTTACACATTCCCGGTGTCACCTGGGTGGATGGCCCCGGGGGGGTACACCTGCTGATCCTCCTCCCTATGAGTGCTGAGGGCCCCTGGCTGACTCCTTGAGGAGAAAGGGAAGCTGGTGTGAGATTGAGCTGCTCCACACCCCTCTCGCATTGACACTGCTAGAGGCCAACTATGGAATCAGCGGTGGAGTTAAATCTGAGCAGCAGTACAGGACCGATGTCCTGGACCAATGTCTCCATGGCGGCTGCCTTCCTACCAGTGTTGACCTCAGTGCATCAGCATGCCGGCGCTATCACCTCAGACTGAAGGCAAACAGACTCCTGCACAGTGCCTTGCAATGAGGCGTGCACAGGGATCCCTTCCTGATGTCTTTGCAGCTCCAACAACTGATTGAGGTCCGAGTTCAGAGGCTCATCATCTGACTCAAACTCAGCAGATTCATTGCCTCCAGCAGTCCTCTGAGTGCCAGCGACTCAGATGTCCCTGACTTCACCAGCTGTGGAACAGATTGTATGCTGTGCTCACCGGATTGTGATCCCGAGCCTGGTCTATATCTAGGTCCCACTGAGGAGTGTGTTGCTGCGCTGATGGGGGGTGTGGGTGAGCACTGTGATGGGTTTTCAACAGCGTTACCCTCGGGGTCCTCATCCGATGTGCTCTCTGCGCAGGGGTCGGGGTCAAATTTGCCTGAGGGCAACATGTCAGATGTGCCTAGAGAGAAAGTGAAGGTTATTAGTTCTTGACAGCCATGTAACACACAGAACAGTGGACTCAGAGTAGCGTTGACAGAGGGATGATCTGGTGCAGAATCGTCACATGGGTGTTCCCCGCTGACCTCACCGTCGCCACAGCAACGGTCTGCATCCTCTCTGGACACCTCCAACATGCAACTCTCGAACGGAGTGAGGACCTTGATGTCCAGCATTCCACCCGGTCTGGGACCTCTCCCGCTGATTGTGCACAAGCTTGTCCTGCATGAAGTCAGTTGGAGAGAGCATGAGTAAGGCACATGCCCGGCCAAATGAGAAGATTGCCAGATGTTCATGTGTGCTGACTGGAGCCATGGACAGGGTGAGGAGGCGATCCCTAGAGAACATGAGGCCAGATGGAGATGTGAGGCTGTGTGAGAAAGTGAGTGTGAAGTCCCTTGAGCTGGCAGGATTGAGATGCCAGTGAGTGTGTGATGGGCTTGTGGATGTGTGAGTTTGGAGTGATGAGATGGTTGACTTACCCTGGTGGCACAGATGAGATCATTTATCCTCTTTCTGCACTGGATGGCTGACCTCTTGTGTGCAGCATTGGCACTGACCACCACTGTCACCACCTCCCAAGCCAGAGTGGTGAGACTGATGGGCTCCTGTGGCCAGAGTGGGGTTACAGGACATTGTGTTGGGCCTCCATGGCACCCAGAAGGTGTCCCAAGATGTGTCACTGAATTGGGGGGGCTGCACACTCTTGGCTTTCGGAGCCATGTCTTCACTGGAGCAGTCCTGGGCTGTAAGCAGGGAAAGCTGTCCGCATGGCTGCAGTTTAAATATGGCACCCGAAGTGAGGAAACAGCAAGGTAACGGCATAGTGGGCAAATCGGAGGATGCCCTCCAGCGAGCCAATAGGAGGCCACCCTCCAGCGAGCCAATCGGAGGACGCCCTCCAGCAAGCCAATCAGAGGATGCTCTCCAGTGATCCAGTGTGTTTCCCTGACTGCATGATTTATGAGGCAGAGAGGGGAAAACAAGGCACGAATGTCCACCATTGCAGCCGGCAGGTAAAGTGAAACTTTCCGGCCTGCTCCCACACTTAGTGCAGATCTAAAATGATTCCCCGTTTCTCTCTGAAATACCAGCTCCTCCATCACTAATACTGCCCGTCTCTCTCTCTCTCTCTCTGAAATAGCAGCATTACAACTCCCAGCTCCTGAACCAGGATCATTCTACTGACCCATAGAATGTAACACCTAAGAATTAGGAACAAGATAAGGGCATTCAGCATCTCAGGCATGCTCTGCCAGTCAGCAAAATCCTGGCTGATCCAACTGTGTCCTAAACTCTATTTTCTTTCCTGCCTACCATAACCCTTGACTCCTTTCTAAGTTTTAAATGGTGTACAGTGTTTAATAGCTGGATATCCATTCACCGAATCAGGCACCAGAGGACATTGTGAATAACAACAGTTTTATTGTTAAACTATAGTCCAGTACAAACAGCAGTTTCCACTTTTCCCTTCTGGATTCTTTCCCTGTGCAAATGAAAGCCCCCTCCCCCCTGAGACTAAGAGAAAACCCAGCTCCTGAGTACAGGCTTCAATGAGCATCAGCTGCTCTCAATTCACTCTGAGCCTTGTCCTGATTTACTCTTAAAGGAACCTGCAATTCTAACATTGTCAGATTCCCTTTCTTTTAAGAGATAAAAAATAATAACAATTATATTTAGACATAAGGTACATGGATAGAAATATGAGAAAAAGATAATTACAGATTCCCCACTGTTACATAGTGAGAAATCCTTCTTCTCGAACCTTCAACAATTTTTCGGTCGAGGCATTCATCTGAGTGAAACAATCCGATCGTTGATGATTAGTTTCTACCCACCTCAGCTTGGAGATTTCTTTCCTCTCCAACATCTGCTTTAAACTGGCTTTTGTCTATCCTAAGCTTTTTTTCATTCACACTGTGAAATGTACATTATCCCACAAAGATGGGTTTTCTATGTCACATCCTATTGTTCTTTCAGTTTCTGTTTTACATTGCAATTGCTTCAGGATCTTGGACAAATAGAACGACATGTCAACAGCATCAACGCGAGCAAGAGTTTCAGTGGTTGGCGAGCTCTTCACCACTCTCTTTATTTTCTTTGCCTCCCGTGCCAAGGGGCAACTTTTCCCGTTCTCTCCCACAGGAAATATCAGGAAGCCTCCTTCATTGGAAAATTGAGCACCAAGGTTTGCATGTGAGGCATCATTCAAAATGATTCATTTCATGTTATTGAGATCAGCCAAAGCTGGGAACTACAAAATACACTTCTCTATTTTTAATTTTTTAAAGTTTTATTCACTCTCAAGATGTCCTCCACCTTCAGATTTTTCATGACAAGACTAAATTCCAGCACATCAAAACTTGCATCTGGACCTGTCTGTGTGTCTAACAAATTGGGCTGTCCGACAAGCCTCCTCAGCTTTTCCATCTCATCCTTGGCAGCAGCCGCATCTTTCTGTCCAGACCTGATATGACTAATTGTGATGGGATTGACATTGTCTAAGTAAGACTGTTGATGTAAAATTACATCTGACTCACCCTTCTTCATCTCCAAACCCATATATTTGAAAGCCCCAGGAGCTTGACTGACAATTTTAAATTCCTTCCTAATTTGTTTAATATATTTTCTTCAAAGTCACCAGTGACCCCCCCAACAAAAAAAATCATCCACACGCATCATAAAGATCCCTGAAATGTTTCCATTACAGTGCCAATAGAACATGGCTGGGTCTACCTTCAGCTGTGAAGGCCCTAACTTTAACAGAACTGCCCTCACTGAAAAATACCACACCCAAGAAGTGTCATTAACTCATAAACACATTTATTCAATTTCCAGAGTTTCTCCTCTATTCCCGATGCTCCCTTCAGAGGTTGTAAGAAACTTCCCTCTTGAGCAGGTCACCCTGAAGGAAAGCCACTTTGATATCTATGCAGTTACCTTTCCAAGAATAAGTTGTTAAAATGACTAAAAGTTTCTTCAAAATCACCTTTCCATCCATGGGAGAGTCTACCCTAATGTCTCTATCCACCAAACATTCCCCAAAACCTCTGACTACCACCCTAGCCTTGGCCCTATAAGTCCCGTCTGGTAAGGCCTTTTCCATCTGTGTGGCAGAGCAGCCTGACCTCTATCATCAACCTCTGAATATACCCAGAATTCTTTCCAGCTTTCTCACTCTTAGTTTAGCCTCATTGCCTTGTCTTCTAATCTATTAGTCGTTACAAATACCTCTCAGTCACAGGGACTTCTACTTCTGTCCTCTGACCGAGGAGGCTCTCCATTACCCATGCTGCACTGTCACCTTGTCAGACTGCCGCCTCTTTTCTCTTGCTGAGGTCTCTCTGGACTACTCCTATCAGAATGTCCACTAGAGATCCTTTCTACTGTACATGATCTTTTCCTCCTCCTAAACCCATTCCCCGAATCAGCACTCGAACTTGTGCTATGTTTTCTTGCTCTCCACTCTTTTACTCCATGTTGCCAATCCATGGCCCTCGCCTCTTGTTCCTCATCTTAGACATTAACTAATTTTTATATTTGCCCGTGGACTCCTCTGTTCGTCCCACTATCGTGGCCTCCCTCCTGTTGTCTGATCCTTCTGGCTCGTACACCACCCGGGAACCAACTTTAGGCAACTAATCCCTGCATGAGATTAATTTTTCACGTTCTTCATGATCAGTGTGTATTTTGGTTTGTATTTCTTGAGCTCTCAAATCCTGCCCTCTGGCTCCAAATTATTGGAACTCATGGGTACGTGAACTACAAGGCAACTCATTATCATCACCTTTTCCCATGTTCTCAGAGTTTGAAAATTCATAACTCATCCCTATTACACATAAAGAATGAGCTTTTATAGCCTGTTTCCGATGTTGTAATATTAGGGTTTTCCCATTACATCCAATAATTTTTCCCAGACCTCTCCATTCCCTGGATCCTTCTCTCTTCTAATAAACCAGGTCATCAGAACAGAAATCTCCCCAGACTGCCTTAATGGTCTTCTAATGTTTTTCAATGCTTCAGCTTTGATAAATTCTTCCCTGCCAGCATGTAGCGCATTTAAGTGGGTGGAGAAAGTCGAGCCACTAGTTGTTCCCTCTAGTGCTGGAAGATACAAACATATGAATTCGGAGCAGGAGTAGCCCACTCAGTCCCTCAAGCCTGCTGTGCCATTCAATAAGATCTTAGATGTTTTAATCAAGTTGCCACTTCCTCTTCTAAATTCCAGTGGAAACAAGCCTAACCTGTCCAACCTTTCCTCATAAGACAACCCGCTCATTCCTGGTATTAGTCTACACATTAACATCTTTCCTTTAATAAGGAGACCAGTACTGTACACAATACTCCATACTCCAAATGTGGCCGCAAACTGTCATATAGTATTGAAGGTAATTTTGGATTCTGGCCCTATACCAATTGGTATGCGCTATACCCCCCAACCATCTGGAAGGAATTTTTGGCATGTACTGCCCATGCCAGTGCCATTTCTAACTTGCAGTTTGGCTAATCTGCCAGTATTTTGTGTAACATTTCATCAACTATGGCTTGGAACATAGAAACTAGGAGCAGGAGTAGGCCATTCGGCCCTTCAAGCCTACTCCACCATTCATTATGATCATGGCTGATCATCCAACTCATTAGCCTGCTTTCCTTTCTCCCCATATCCTTTGACCCCTTTCGCTCTAAGAGGTATATCTAACTCCTTCTTGAAAACATACAATATTTTGGCCTCAACTACTTTCTGTGGTAGCGAATTCCATAGGCTCACCACTCTGGGTGAAGAAATTTCTCCTTATCTCAGTCCTAAATGGTCTACCCTGTATCCTCAGACTGTGATCCCTGATTCTGGACTCCCCCACCATCGGGAACATCCTTCCTGCATCTACCTTGTCTCGTCCTGTTACAATTTTATAGGTTTCTATGAGATCCCTTCTCATTCTCTCCTTATATGTCAGTCCCGCCATCCCAGGAATCAGTCTGGCAAACCTTCGTTGCTCTCCCTCTATAGCAAGAACATCCTTCCTCATATATGGAGACCAAAACTGCACACAACATTCCAAGTGTGGTCTCATGAAGGCCCTGTACAATTGCAGCACGGCATCACTGTTCCATGGTTTCCTTTACACAAGACATTGCTGAATGGACTTTCTGCTGCGGTGTGCATGACAATAATATTTAAGTTCTCACACATGTCCCTAAACTCATCATTTGCAAATTCACCTCCATTATCTGTTAAGAATTTTGTTGGTGACACAAAGCTTGAGTTGACTCACTTTTCCATGACTTTATCCCTTATTGTCCATCTGTCCTTGTTTATTGCAGTAGATATGCCGAACCTGGTTGCCTTATCTCCAAAATGTAACAGATAAAAACGCCGAACCTTGTACCAACCTTCAGGTCCATGGCTAGCACTTTGTTCAATTCCCGGACTAATGGGACACTTACAACTGGGTGTGGTGGTGTCTTCTAATATTTAATAAATATATCACATTGAGATGTGATCAGTTCTACAAAGGATTCATATTTTTTATCCACAACTCCAGCATCCTTTAGAACTAGCTTTAACTTTTGTGATGATGGGTGGGCAAATTGTTCAGCAATTTCCAGATAATTCTCTTCTTTTTAGACAGACTCTTTTCTCCAGAGATCATCAATACTACTTGAACTTCTTGATGGGAAACTCCCCATTTCCTCAACAGAACACAATAATGGCCCGATCCAGTCACTCTGAACCATATCAGTGCTGATGAAATGGCACATTCCTGCAATTTCACATGGGAGGACCACTCTCTTTAAAGATGTTAATGCATTATCATCCCCAAATCAAAGTAGTGCTTTCATGTTCCTTGACTCTATTTTTATCTGCTTTGTCAAGGACTCCCAAACAGTCCAATTGACCTCACATACTGTTGAGATACAGCCACTATCTAGTACAACACAATTGAATGAATTGGCAACCAAGGTACTCATGGGCCGACTTAAGTTTTCAGTCACTAGTACAATATTTTCTTGCCATTCATCCTTATTATCTTCATTATCAGAACTGCCTGTTTCATGAGTTGCTCCATATGCTTGATTCCTGACTTTTGGACAATTGCTTACGTAGTGATATTTAGAAACACCTATTAATTATTCCCAAGTATTTCTGGGATTCATTTTTTTGTTGGCTATCACCCCTATCTTGATCCATAAATCTATTGAAAGTACGATCCACCTCAAAACATCTTCAGCAATTCATTCTTTGTACAAGCGCCTGTGACTTCTTAAATTTATGAAATATTCACCACTCCTCTAGTAAGGCTTCGAATAAGTCTTTTTTTTTTGTAAATTCTGTCCATAAATTGTAGTAGAGTCAGCAATCCCTCTTTGGTATCTAAGTCAGTCACAAAAATGCTTTATTTCTAATCTTACTTCTTCCTGGTAAAGACAAGGCCAAAGCCATACCTTGCATCCTTTTGGCTACAGAAGTGACCCAAGTCCACATCCCCGGCTCATTCTTCCATTCTTGATATGGTTCCAGTTCTGAAAAGACTGATGGGTGATCATAGTTTGTGATCCTGCAGCCTAACTCAACCATTTCACCTTAAAAGCTTCCGGGAGGTTTGATTTTGTCAGAAACAGGGTTTGCTTTCTGTTTAGTTTATCTTCCCACCTGAAGAGATCGAGGTCAATCCTCTGCTACCATGTTTAATGATGGATACCCATTTACTGAATCAGACAGCAGAAAACATTCTGTGAATCACAACCGTTTTATTGTTAAACTATGGTTCAGTACAAATACCAGTTTCCACTTCTGGATCCTTTCCCTCTCCAGGGGCAAATGCTCTCTTACTTGGGGAAAAATCTAGCTCTTAAGTATAGGTTTCAATTAGCATTGCCTGCTCTCAATTCAGCCTAAAGTTTGTCCTAACTTACCCTTAAAGGGACCTGCATTCCTAACATTGTCATACACTGTTGGTCTCTTTACTTAAGGAAGAATGTAAATGCATTAGAAGCAATTCAGAGAATGTTTACTGGACCAATACTTGGAATGGGCAGATTGTCTTATGAGGAAAGGTTGGACAGGCTAGGCTTGTATCCACTGGAATTTAGAAGAGTAAGAAGTGACTTGATTGAAACCTTTAAGATCATGACAGGACTTGAAGGGTGGGTGTGGAGAGGATGTTTCCTCTTGTGGAAGAATCTAGAACTAGAGGTCACGATTTAAAAATAATGGTCACTCATTTGAGACAGAGATGAGGAGAAACTGCTTTTCGGCTCAGAGTTTTTGTGAGTCTTTGGAACTCTCTTCCTCAAAAGGCAATGGAAGCAGAGCCCTGAATATTTTTAAGGTAGAGCTGGACAGATTCTTGATTAAAAAGGGGGTGAAAGGTTATTAGAGGTAGCTGGGAATGTTGAGTTGCTGTTACAATCAGATCAGCCATGACCCTATTGAATGGAAGAGCAGGCTCGAGGGGCTGAGTGGCCTACTCCTGCTCCTAATTTGTATGTTTGCATAAATCTGTCTAACTCAATCTTGGATATATTCAATGACCCAGCCTCCACTGTCATCTTGGGTAGAGATTTTAAAGATTAAAACACTGTGAGTTGAAAGCTTTCGTCCCCTTTCAGGATGCAGATCATGGCTGAATGCACCTACCTTGAATCCCAGTGTGGTTTCAGAACTCTAATATTGATATGATCTTTCCAGCAGTTGCAAGAGAAATGCTGTGAACAAAGGAGACCGCTATCTGTAGCTTTCATCGACCTCACCAAGGCATTCAACCACGTGAGTAGTGACGTCTATTTAAGCTGTTGGAGAAAATTGACTCCCTGCCGAAGCTGCTCACTGTGATCTCCTCTTTCCATAACAATGTGATGGGTAAGGTCAGCTATGACAGGGCAACATCAGAACCCTTGGAAATCTGCAGTGGGGTTAAACAGGATAGTGATCTGGCATGGACACTCTTTGGCATATCCTCTTTGCTCCTGTCATATTCTTCAGGTCTACAGAGGCTGTCCACTTACTGAGCAGAACTGACGGAAAGCTGTTCAGGCCAGCTCACCTCAGTTCCCAGACAGAGGTGCACCAAGTCCTCATGAGAGAGTTGCTCTACTCTTACGATGCTGTACTTGCATGCCATACCAAGGAACACCTTCTACGGCAAATAAACAGACTCTCTCACACTCTTAAAGAGTTTTCTTTGATCATCAGCAACAGGAAGACATATGTCATGGTCCAGGATGTTTCCGTGCCACCATCTATCAGCATTGACAATGTGAACCTGGAGGTTGTTGATAGCTTCACACATCTCGGCTCCACAATCACCAGCAATCTGTCACTTGATGCTGAAATCAACACACAGACAAAGCTGCAGCTATTATGTCCAAGCAGAGTGAGAGAGTGTGGAACAACACCAGCCTGACTGAGAACACTGAACTGCAAGTCAGCCAAGCCAACATCCTCAGTGCACCCCTCTACAGTGGTGAGATCTGGGCAACATATGTTAGGGGAAAGGCTGAACAGTCTGCACTTTGTTGTCTCAGACATATCGACAGTATCACTTATCAGGACAAACTCACCAAATCAAAGGTCATGGGGCATACGCACATTGCTAAGCCAATGATGTCCGTGCTGGCTCACATTCATTTGATAAACAACGGCTGTATATCCAAATACATTCTGTACGGTGAATTGGCCACTGGGTATCCATCCCTCTGCTACAAGGATGTCTGCAAGTGAGATATGAAATTTGACAGTGACAACTTGGGGACAGTTACTGATGGCTAGGACCTCTGACTGTTTGGAAGGGCATTGAGGAAGGTGAACAGAAACAGAAAGATCAGCTGGCTGAGTGTGTGTGCATGAGAGTGTGTGTGTGTATGTGTGAGTGTGAGGGTGTGTGTGTGTGTATGTGTGAATGTGAGAGTTTGTGTGTGAATATGTGTGAGTGTGAGAGTGTGTGTGTGTGTGTGTATGACTGAATGTGTGTGAGAGTGTGTGTGAGTGTGTGTGTGTGTGCGTGTGCATGAGAGAGTGTGTGTGTGTGTGTGTGTGTGAGTGAGTGTGTTTGTGTGAGTGAGTGTGTGTGTGTGTGAGAGTGTCTGCGTGTGAATGTGTGTATGTGTGAGTGTTAGAGAGCATGTGTGTGAGAGAGAGAAACTGTGTGTGTGTACATCTGAGTGTGTGTGAGTGTGTGTGAGTGAATGTCAGTGAGTGTGAGAGTGTGTGTGAGTGCGTGTGTGTGTGTGAGTGTGTCAGAGAGTGTGTGTGTGTGTGAGTAAGTGTAAGAGTGTGTGTGAGTGCATGTGTGTGTGTGAGTGTGTGTGTATGTGTGTGTCAGAGTGTCTGTGTGATTGTGATAGT